>NC_081365.1:18602061-21419561 GCF_030684315.1 Stegostoma tigrinum | reverse complement strand
GATATCGATGCTTCAGGCGGGATAGAGAGGGAGGTAAAAGGGGTGGAGGAGTTGCAGTACTGGTCAAAGACGATATCACAGCTGGACTGAAGGAGGGCCTCACGGAGGACTCAAGCAGTGAGGCAATATGGGTAGAGCTCAGAAACAGGAAGAATGCAGTAACAATGTTGGGGCTGTATTACAGGCCTCCCAACAGCGAGCGTGAGATAGAGGTACAAATATGTAAACAGATAATGGAAAGGTGTAGGAGAAACAGGGTGGTGGTGATGGGAGATTTTAATTTTCCCAACATTGACTGGGATTCACTCCGTGTTAGGGGTCATGATGGAGCAGAATTTGTAAGATGTGTCCAGGAGGGTTATCTTGAACAGTATGTATGTAGTCCAACTCAGGGAGGAGCCATTCTGGACCTGGTGTTGGGGAATGAACCCGGCCATGTGGTTGAAATTACAGTAGGGGACTACTTTGGAAATAGCGACCACAATTCCGTAAGTTTTACAATACTCATGGACAGGGATGGGAGTGGTCCTAAAGGAAGAGTTCTAAACTGGAGGAAGGCCGACTATACCAAGATTCGGCAGGATCTGAGGAACGTAGATTGGGAGAAACTGTTTGAAGGTAAATCCACATTTGATATGTGGGAGGCTTTTAAGGAGAGGTTGATTTGCGTGCAGGAGAGACATGTTCCTGTGAAAATGAGGAATAGAAATGGCAAGATTAAGGAACCATGGATGACAGGTGAAATTGTGAGACTAGCCAAGAGAAAAAAGGAAGTATACATGAGGTCTAGACGACTGAAGGCAGACGAAGCTTTGCAAGAATATTGGGAATGTAGAGCGAATCTGAAAAAAGGGATTGAGAGGGCGAAGAGAGGACATGAGATATTGCTGGCAAACATGGTTAAGGAAAATCCCAAAGCCTTTTATTCCAATATAAGGAGCAAGAGGGTAACTAGAGAAAGGATTGGCCCACTTAAGGACAAAGAAGGAAAGTTATGCGCTGAGTCAGAGAAAATGGGTGACATTCTTAATGAGTACTTTGCATCGGTATTCACCAAGGAGAGGGACATGACAGACGTTGAGGTTAAGGATAGATGTTTGCTTACTTTAGGTCAAGTTGACATAAGGAAGGAGGAAGTGTTAGGTATCCTAAAAAACATTAAGGTGGACAAGCCCCCAGGTCCGGATGAGATCTATCCCAGGGTACTGAGGGAAGCGAGAGAGGAAATAGCAAGGGCCTTAACAGATATCTTTGCAGCATCCTTAGACATGGGTGAGGTCCCAGAAGACTGGAGACTTGCTAATGTTGTTGCCTTGTTTAAGAAGGGCAGCCAGGATATCCCAGGTAATTATCGGCCGGTGAGCCTGACGTCCGTGGTAGGGAAGCTACTGGAGAAGATGCTGAGGGATAGGATCTATTCCTATTTGGAAGAAAATGGGCTTATCAGTGATAGGCAACATGGTTTTGTGTAGGGAAGGTCATGTCTTACCAACTTAATAGAATTCTTTGAGGACGTGACAAAGTTGATTGATGACGGAAAGGCTGTAGATGTCATATACATGACCTTCAGTAAGGCGTTTGATAAGGTTCCCCATGGCAGGCTGATGGAGAAAGTGAAGTCACATGGAATTCAGGGTGTGCTAGTTAGATGGATAAAAAACTGGCTAGGCAACAGGAGACAGAGAGTACTAGTAGAAGGGAGTTTCTCAAATTGGAGACCTGAGACCAGTGGTGTTCCACAGGGATCTGTGCTGGGACCACTGTTGTTTGTGATTTACGTAAATGATTTGGAGGAAGGTGTAGGTGATCTGATCAGCAAGTTTGCAGATGACACTAAGATTGGTGGAGTAGCAGATAGTGAGGGGGACTGTCAGAGATTACAGCAGAATATAGATAGACTGGAGAGTTGGGCAGATAAATGGCAGAAGGAGTTCAATCCGGGCAAATGTGAGGTGATGCATTTGGATGATCAAATTCAAGGGCGAACTATACAGTAAATGGAAAAGTCTTAGGGAAAATTGATGAACAGAGGGATCTGGGTATTCAGGTCCATTGTTCCCTGAAGGTGACAACGCAGGTCAATAGGGTGGTCAAGAAGGCATATGGCATGCTTTCCTTCATTGGATGGGGTATTGAGTACAAGAGTTGGCAGGTCATGTTGCAGTTGTATAGGACTTTGGTTCGGCCACATTTGGAGTAATGTGTACAGTTCTGGTCGCCACATTACCAAAAGGATGTGGATGCTTTGGAGAGGGTGCAGAGGAGGTTCACCAGGATTTTGCCTGGTATGGAGGGTGCTAGCTATGAAGAGAGGCTGAATAGATTAGGATTATTTTCATTAGAAAGATGGAGATTGAGGGGGGACCTGACTGAAGTCTACAAAATCATGAGGGGTATAGACAGGGTGGATAGCAAAAAGCATTTTCCCAGAGTGGGGGACTCAATTACTAGGGGTCGTGAGTTCAAAGTGAGAGGAGGAAAGTTTAAGGGAGATATGCGTGGAAAGTTCTTTACACAGAGGGTGGTGGGTGCCTGGAACGCGTTGCCAGCAGAGGTGGTAGACGCAGACATGTTAGCGTCTTTTAAGATATATTTGGACAGGTACATGGATGGGCAGGGAGCAAATGGACACAGACCGTTAGAAAATAGATGACAGGTTTAGACAGAGGATCTTGATTGGCGCAGGTTTGGAGGGCCGAAGGGCCTGTTCCTGTGCTGTAATTTTCTTTGTTCTTTGTTCTTTGAATTGCCAATGCAAAATATGTATGCTTCAGGATACAAAGGAAGGGAAATGTCATTGTACCTTTGAACAAGCATTTTACCGAAGACGTGGGTTATTTCAGATGCCATTGACTAATTCCTTGAATGTGATGTCTTTTGATGATAAATTCTCGAAATTGCGACTACGCTTACAGTTTTTTGCAGACTATGATCAGAGCATATTTGGACTAAACTGTATGTGAAGAATGTCCTCAGGCCAAAAGGCAACAGCATTGGTTTCCCTTAATTTCAGACTAATATTCCTTCATGAATACTTTTCTCTTTATAATCTACATTTCCTATTTTATTTCCATTCATAACGTACACAGCAATTTTTGAACAAATTGTTGTTCAGCCTTCTGGATTCTTTGAAATATCCCTAGTCTGTTTCCACAATGGATAACAATCGTGGAACTGGAAACTTTGCCAAATTTTCTTGTTTCCTAGCCCCACTGAAAAGTAGATAACAAAGTGTGGAGCTGGATGAACACAGCAGGCCAAGCAGCACCTCAGGAGCACAAAAGCTGACGTTTCGGGCCTGGGCCCTTCATCAGAAAAAGCGGAGGGGGAGAGGATTCTGAAATAAATAGGGAGAGGTGAACTGCAGATGGATAGAGGAGAAGGTAGGTGGAGAGGAGAGTATGGGTGGGGAGGTAGGGAGGGGATAGATCAGTCCGCAGAGGAAGGACAGGTCAAGGAAGCGGGATGAGGTTAGTCAGTAGGAGTTGGAGGTGCAGCTTGAGGTGGGAGGAGGGGATGGGTGAGAGGAAGAACAGGTTAGGGAGGCGGGGACGAGCTGGGCTGGTTTTGGGATGCAGTGGGGGGAGGGGAGATTTTGAAGCTGGTGAAATCCACATTGATACCAGTGGGCTGCAGCGTTCCCAAGCGGAATATGAGTTATGGCACTGCAGGAGGCCCAGGATGGACATATCGTCTAAGGAATGGGAAGGGGTGTTGAAATGGTTCGCGACCGGGAGGTGCAGTTGTTTACTGCGAACCGAGCAGAGGCGTTCTGCAAAATGGTCCCCAAGCCTCTGCTTGGTTTCCTCAATGTAGAGGTAGCCACACCGTGTACAGCAGATGGAGTATACCACATTGGCGGATGTGCAGGTGAACATCTGCTTGATGTGGAAAGTCATCTTGGGGCCTGGGATGGGGGTGAGGAAGGAGGTGTGGGGGCAAGTGTAACACTTCCTGCGGTTGCAGGGGAAAGTGCCGGATGTGGTGGGCCTGAAGGGGAGTGTGGAGCGGACAAGGGAGTCACGGAGAGAGTGGTCTCTCCGGAAGGCAGATAAGAATGGGGTGAGAAAAATGTCTTTAGTGGTGGGGTCGGTTTGTAGATGATGGAAGTGTCTGAGGATGATGCGTTGTATCCAGAGGTTGGTGGGTGGTATGTGAGGACTGGGGGATTCTCTTGGGGCGGTTATTGTGAGGGCGGGGTGTGAGGGATGAGGTGCGGGAAATGCAGGAGACACGGTCGAGGGCGTTCTCGACCACTGCGGGGGTGTGGGGGGCGGTGGTGGAATTGCGGCCCTTGAAGAACGTGGGCATCTGGGATATGCGGGAGTGGAATGCCTCATCCTGGGAAAAGATGCGGCGGAGGTGAAAGAATTGGGAATGGGGATGGAATTTTTGCAGGAAGTTGGGTGGGAGGAGGTGTACTCCAGGTAGCTGTTGGAGTCAGTGGTCTTGAAATGGACATCAGTTTGTAGGTGGTTTCCTGAGATGGGGACAGAAAGGTCCAGGAAGGTGAGAGATGTGTTGGAGATGGCCCAGGTGAACTTGAGTTTGGGGTGGAAGGTGTTGGTAAAGTGGATGAACTGTTCGAGCTCCTCTGGGGAGCAAGAGGCGGCGCCGATACAGTCATCAATGTAATGGGCGAAGAGTTGGGGTTTAGGGCCAGTGTAGGTACGAAAGAGGGACTGTTCCACATAACCTACAAAGAGGCAGGCATAGCTTGGGCCCATGCTAATACCCATGACCACCCTCTTAGTCTGTCGGAAGTGGGAGGAATCGAAACAGAAATTGTTGAGGGTGAGGACATGCTCGGCTAGGCGGATGAGGGTGTCTCTCTCTCCCACTGAAAAGTAATTTATTTTAATTTAATGGGTACAATAAATAATTAACTTTCATGCTTATGAGCAATAGGAAAAGAAAGTTATGCAGGCTAAATCTTTCACAAGTTCTTTGGACTCTTGAATGTGTTGTCCATAGCCATTCAACAGTTTATACTTTAGGAAAACACAGGTTTTGTCATACATTTTTACATGCATTGTATCAAAGCAACAGAGTGTGTGACCATTCCCCCACTTCATTCTGATTCTGTCTATGGAAAAAGTGACAATTGGCTAAAAATTGCCATAGCAATTCTGAAGAGCTAGGCAAAATACCATGCAACATGTTACTCTGGGAAACAGTAGCCTCTTGCACGTTGACTGCAACCGTTGCTGTTTTATTGAGATCTGGAGTTGTTAATCCATCTGAGATGGTGAATATTGACTGCCATCAGATCCCAAAAAGGCAATGATAGAAATGCAGCGCCAAGCATATTGCCCACAGATGGTTCGACTTGCCCTTTAATGTGATGATATTTTCCATCCCATGTTGCTGAAATTTTAAACTGATAACATTGCAGCAAGGGAGGACCAGCATCTGGGGCAAGAGGACAAGCAACTATGTAACTCCTTAAGTAATCAAGAGGAGGAAAGTTTAAGGGAGATATGCGTGGAAAGTTCTTTACACAGAGGGTGGTGGGTGCCTGCACAATTATTGAATAATTGTGGAATTAACAGTACAGTGCTCGGACAAAAAAAACAACTTGTAAATTAGACTGCATTAGTTCAGCATTAAATTAGGTACAGGAAGAGAAACAAAAAGAGTGAAGGAAGGAATGGGTGTAAGGATGACTGCCCACTTCCTCAAACTTTTCTTGCAGCCATTGTGCTCAATATTCCTTTGAAGTTTTTGCCTCAGCAGCACAGCATTCCAAATGGTCCAAAGTTTGCCAATGCATTGGTCCTCCCTATGTCCACAAAATCCAGCCTATTATGTCCATAAGTAACAGACAAAGTCAAAGACTTGAATTTTAATTGATTACTGTTCCATTGTTTGTCTAATGCAAGCCCCTTATCCATCTGCGGCTATTGTCTGGAATAGAATGGATTTACATGGGTTATCAGAAAGTAACATTCTGTATTCTTCTAAGCAGCTGGCTTTCTTGAAACACAATTGTACATTGTTATAAATCCAACACAATTAGACAATATAAAAATGATGCTTGAGAGTATTGCCGAAGTAAAGTAGATTGAAAATCAGGGAGACCAAAGTTGTAAAAATAACAAGTGCTGTGTTATTTTTCTATTAAGATGAGTTTCTTTGTTTATTCTCGATGAATGCTATACACAGCTGAACGCCCAGCTGCAAGGCCCGTTAACATATTTGCATTAACTACTTGCCCACAGTGGATTTAGCTGTGCACCACTCTCTCTCTCTCCATATATTTACGTTACTATATACTGATTTTGTGTAGAGTTGTACAATTATCAATATCAGAGATGTAATACTTCAGTAGAAATACATAGGAAAGAATAAAATGGAAGCTCAAACAATACAACATTTACTTGTTGTCTGGGAAAACATGACATCTGACATGTGTGTCATACAAATGTTTTTCTTTGCAAAGCCAATATGGAATCCCCTTCTTCTTTACAATGAATATGTGATATTGGAGCCTGCAGCATCATGGAATCATACAATATAGATGAGGCCCTCCAGCCCATTGAGTCTGTACCAACAAAATTACACTAACTCTGCTCTTTCCAGCGTTAGGTCCATAACCTTGAAATTACTGGGCTAAGTCAGTGCTTCCTTCTTCTGTGAATCACAGACTGAAAGTCTGGATAGTATGAGGCAAGATAATAAAGTGTGAAGCTGGATGAACACAGCAGGCCAAGCAGCATCTCAGGAGCATGAAAGCTGACGTTTCAGGCCTAGACCCTTCATCAGAGAGGGGGATGGGGTGAGGGTTCTGGAATAAATAGGGAGAGAGGGGGAGGCGGACCGAAGATGGAGAGAAAAGAAGATAGGTGGAGAGGAGAGTATAGGTAGGGAGGTAGGGAGGGGATAGGTCAGTCCAGGGAAGATTTACAGGTCAAGGAGGTGGGATGAGGTTAGTGGGTAGGAAATGGAGGTGTGGTTTGAGGTGGGAGGAAGGGATGGGTGAGAGGAAGAACAGGTTAGTATGAGGCAGACTAGATGGAAACACTTAAACTAGTTTCAGACATTTGAAACAAAGTCTCAGCTCATTTCTAACATAGTAATATAAAATAAAGAACTTTGGATGCTGGAAATTGGAAACAAAAACAGGAATTGCTGGAAAAACAGAGAGAGAGAAAACAGAGTTAGTATCTCAGGTCCAGTGACCTTTCTTTGGATGTGATGCTATCCGTATACTATAATTCTGTTTTCTCACCACAGATGCTGTCAGACCTGCTGAGCTTCTCTTGGAAATTCTGTTTTGTCTCATTTCTATCATTGCCTTTTTAGGATCTGATGGCAGCCATTATTACCCATCTCAGGTGGATAAACAACTCCAGGTGGACTTGGCTCTGTTCTGAGGTAGGGTCACCGGACCCGAAACATTCATTTTGTTTTTTCCTTCACAGGTTCTGCCAGACCTGCTGAGCTTTTCCAGCAACTTTGTTTTTGTTCCTCAGTAAAATGATAATGGTTGCGGCCAACACGTGTGAGGCTACTGTTTCTCAGAGTAACATGTTGCATGGTATTTTGCCTAGCTCCTCAGAATGTCATGCAGGTCATAGCCTTGCAAAAACAACAGCCTACAGTGGAATCCTCTTAGGGCCTGTCGGTTTACAAGCAAATGTTGGTGTAGTCTTCCTGATACTCAAACAGAGAACCAGGTTAATGCTCTGGGGACATGTGCTCAAATCCCATCATTGCAATTGTTGGAATTTATATTCAGTGAGTTTTTTTTAAAAATATGGACCTGAAAGTTAGTCTCAGCAAAGATCACCATGAAACAATCACCAATTTCCTTAAAAACTAATCTGTGTACACTGATGAGATGACAAGGTGCAGAGCTGGATGAACACAGCAGGCCAAGCAACATCAGAGGAGCAGGAAAGCTGACGCTTTGGGTCAGGGGTAGAAGGGTCCAGACTCGAAACGTCAGTTTTCCTGCTCCTCTGCGGCTGCTTGGCCTGCTTTGTTCATCCAGCTCTATACCTTGCGATCTCAGGTTCTCCGGCATCGGCAGTTCCTACTATCTCTGTGTATCCTGATGCTCTTTTGGGAAGTAAATAGGCTGTTCTTACCCGACCTGGCTTACATTTGACTCCAGACCGATAACAATGCAGTTAACACCTCTGATTTAGCCTGGTAAGCTAGCCAGCTATTAGAGAGGGGCAGCACCTACCAATACCAACTTCCCTTCAAAGAATACAGAAAGAGATGAACATTATTGTACGTGAGGAGAAAGATAACTAAGTAAACGTTGCAACACTTACTCATTATTGCACAATTTGTACATTGCACAGTATTTGATCCTGTTTCCCTTCTAAGATGGCATTTCCAAATACCCAGCAGGGCTAGAATCATAATATTTATTGGTGCTTCAAGGACCTTTATCATTCCCAGGTGCTGTTAAATTGCTGCATGAAATGTCCTTTGTAAAGATAATTTTTTTTGTCATTATCTCTAGGTCTGCCATTTCCCTTTAATACCAATGATCTCTTATTAGGCCTGTACATTGGAGGCAGAAAATGACATTGGAATCTCAGTTGAATAGGTGCATGATCTTAAATTCCTGGTAAATATCTCACCAAATGTTTGGACAGCAGTCAATGTAAAATAGTATATTATTCCTGTTTAAAACCATTAGTTTACTTCATTCGTGTCTACATCATTGCATGTTGGCAAATAGTTGAGTACTTGTGTGTTTCCTACATAGCCTGTGATCCTCCCATGATTTGAGCCTTTTAAACTCTGATCCTGAATGAGCAAGCTGACATAACCACTCCTGTTGGATGCTTGTAGGAATCGTTTCATTCATAACATATTACTTGCTGCTGAATTCTATATTTCAAATCTGAGACAAAATTGAATCGAATTGAATTGAATCGCATCATTTATTGTTACATGTATTCAATAAAAAATACAGTATGTAACTTTGCCGTACATACATGGCCCTATTCACATTAACTTAGAATAAGCACAGGAAACAAAGATCATTTAAGAGAGTCCAACTTTCCTAATCACTGCCGCAGTCCTACTCAGGGATTTCCAGCCCTCGCCACACCTCTATTGGTCTCCCACACTGGGCTGCCTCACCGGCTTGCTCTCATCACCACAGCTTCACCTGCCCAATCTCACCACCGCTCCCTCACAAGCCCAATCTCATCACCGCTGCCTCACCTGCCCGATCTCACCGCCACAGCTTCACCTGCCCGATCTCACCACCACTGGCTCACCTGCCCGATCTCACCGCCACTGCCTCACCTGCCCGATCTCACCACCACTGGCTCACCTGCCTGATCTCACCGCCACTGCCTCACCTGCCCGATCTCACCGCCACTGCCTCACCTGCCCGATCTCACTGCCGCTCCCTCACCTGCCCGATCTCAACACCACTGCTTCACCTGCCCGATCTCACCGCCACTGCCTCACCTGCCCGATCGCACCGCCACTGCCTCACCTGCCTGATTTCACCACCGCTGCCTCATCTGCCCGATCTCACCGAGATAAACTTAACCCATAATATGTCAATGACAGGGTCATCTCCACCTAGTATGTCATGCTTGCCTGTTTTGACTAAAGGAGGCAGCAGTGGAGGGAGGTCAGCTCAGAAAAATGAGATGGATCATGGGATGGTAGGTGGAATGATTTTGGAACCTGCGAGGCCTCTCCAAGGTTCCAATATGATGCCAAATAGTTATTTGTACATTCTCACGCAAGCACAGAATGAGAACCTCCACGTGCTTCCACTACAACAGCAGGGGAAGAGAATACAATCCCCACATCTAATCATCCCTAACTTCGTTCGTGCCCTACACCCCAGAATCTGAATGCCCTGGTGACGGGGTCGGTAGGCATTCGATCACTACCGACAGGTCCTCGGTATCAACATTCCCAATCAGGTAAACTCTTTGTCCTTGAAGTTCCCCAGTATAATACTAACATTGGAATGTTTCCCTGGCCCGAGGACTACATGCAAATGTGACCGAATCATGATAGTCCACCCAGGCAGTTTGGCCAATCTACTGCATGACTAGGGACTCCACCTCGAAATGAGCATACTGGAATTGGGGATTCTGTGTGGGCCGACAGGCGCCATTGAAGGGGTTAATACAGCACAATCGTGTCTAGGTTTACGCTGTGGAGAGTTGGCAAATTCTGACCTGCAGGCCTAGCACAGCTCAAACATGCCTGAGCATGCACTAGAAGTGGATGAACTCTGATCAGAAAAGGAAACTGTATCAATCATCTTGTCCAAATTTGGATTTAACCTCTCACGGATCATGTAAATGCTACAAATAATTGTATTTTGCTCCTTTAAAACACACTGCAACTGTTGTTTTAAGAGTCAGGGTAGAGTTGTTATTCTGTCCTATGCCTCTCCTCTATTTGCTTCAATAAAGAAGACCATTAAGAGATTCATAGAGCATCCAGACCAGGGAATTACCCCCTCACTGCACAACACCTCTGCTATCTCTCTACTACTGCCCAACTGGATTCACCATTCCCCTCTCATGGGCAATCGGGGATGGGCCATAAATGTTGGCGTGGCTATCGATGCCCATGTCCTGTGGATGAAGTTAAAAAAGAATTACTCATCTGGTTTCATTTTTTATTTATCTAATCATAGTCGGAGAATTACAAGCACTAATTTCTTTTGCTGCTGCTGCCCTTTTACCTCTGGTACCCCCCAGGATGGTGACACAACACAACTTCATGACTTAATGAAGGTCTTTTTAAGAATGAGAAAGGACACCCTGAAAAACAATAAGTAGCCCTTGAGAAAATCTCAGAAATTGAGAAATTTGCCTGTGGGGGTGGCGAATCAAATATTTTGACCCCCTGACTTGTAGGAAGATTTTATATTATTGTCAGTTCTGACAAATTTACCAGCCAGAAAATTAAACTCCCTTTCTCTCCTGAAATATGAGTGGCGTACTATTTATTAACAGCATTTTTTTAGTTTGTCATTCAGATTTTCCTTCGTACTTCTTGTGTAGTGTTCACTAGTAACATTCATGGGGCTACTTTCATGTTTTCTTTTTACTAACTGTGGTTAGTAATGTAATAGTCTTTTAAAATACTTGAGTTCTTGAAATTTTGAAGGTATTGGGGAAGTTGGAATGAACTCAGCTTTTTCAAGCCCGTTGAACATGAAATACCACCAGAAGGTTGGAAAAACACTAATGTTCCATTTTGGTTAAAAACATGATCCTGGGAATCTCAATATTTTGGTGTTATTTATAGCACGGGGGTGGGAGTTATGGAGCTAGGGAAGGATTTTAAGTGCAAAAATAGCATCGCATGAGGAAAGAAAGAATCTAAGTTCATCAAATTGGGCTGAGCACTTGGGAGTTGGATGATACATTGCTTGAGCCCTCTTTCACCTTCAGAACTTGAATTTGTGTACAGCCCAGATATAAATCTCAGTCTGCTAGCCATGAAGGCACAAATTACAAAGAAGTCAGAATGGAGTCAGTTCAGGACAGGCCGGCAAATGATAGAAAACCTTTCGAATTTGCCACTGAATGAGACATGCCTCTTGGAAAATTCACTGCACGGCTTCAAATGAAGGGAAACCATTCATACTAATGTAGTTGTGGGAATCATTGTGAGTTGAGTATAATGCACAATAATGGAATGGAGTGGAAAAGGTTTTACTCTGTTGTTGCATTAGAACTTAAGACTAGCTCAGTTGGCTGGATGTCCCTCATTTGAGGCCAAGTGATCCCAGAGTTAAATTCACTGCCAGTTGTTTCACTCTTCTGCTCTCTAAATACAGAGCAGCTTCTGGGGCTGCGGCAACTTTACTTGCAAAAATATTTGTTGATCTAGCATGGGATATCAAAACTATTTCATTCCACAGCACTAAAATCTCTTAAAATCTGATTAGCATAAAAAACCCAGAAATGAGCCAAAGCAATAAATACGGGCTGAATTCCATTTATGAAAAGGAAAACAATCCTGACCAAAGAACCATAATTATTCGGGGAATGTAGCAGCTTCAAAATGGTAAACTGGCTGCTGCAAATCTTGTTTTTTTTCTATTTCTGAAGGCATTTAATAAATTGTCTCACAGGAGAGTTTTAAATAGAGCAAAAAGGTTTTGAAATAAAGCATGAAATTGTAAATTGGATATATAATAAGGAACAGAGGTGTAGCCTACTGATAATTCAACACTGAAATAAAACACAGGAAACACAGTGCGGGTCAGTCCACATCTGTGGAGAGAATAAATTATTTAACAGTTCAGACTTAGTCAGATCAAAATAAAAGATTGAAAGATCAGCCGGCATTTTAATGGAATCGCAACAAGGAGGAGAATGGGAGCACGAAGTTTTGGTAGTGTTACAAAGTTGTGCAGAGTAATCATGAATTGGAAGGCAGGAAACTAAAATTTGTTTGTAGGCAAATGGTAAGGGCGAAGAGTGTGTGGGCCCTTGAAGAGGTAAATTGCTTTTCTAAGCTTAGAAATTTATACGAGAAAAAAAATGTGTCTGTATACAACTGAAGGTGTACAGCCAGTTCTGAAATTGAAACATGTATCAAATGGCTGTGTGATTGGAAACTTTAGGCTTGTTTTGATACTTTGGCAAACAGCTATAATCACCCAATTAATTTAAACCAAGCACTCAGCATTTGAAAGCCAATTGAAATCAGGTGGTTTTGGAAGCTTCGGACCAATGCTATTGTAAGAAAATTGATATGTCATCCAAGGTATTTAAGGAGAGGGTTTTTGAAAATCAGTGTGAGAGCAAGCCACCATCTGAGCAATAAACAAATAGGTCTCACAGAGATCTCCAAGCAAGCACCATCTACCTATAAGAGGTACCATGGCATGTGTAGCTAAAAGTCCTCACAGAAGAATTCACAGAGAAAACATTCCAGACAGCAGGGTCGGCAGAAGAAAGGTGCTTATGACTGGAGAGACAGCAGAGAAAGCAGAGTATTCTGGAAGACACCTTCGGTGTGGACTTTGAGAGACTAAGTTTTAATACTGGACCTTGGACCACACCAACATCTTTCATTGTAATGCTGTTACTGGGTCTTTTTGTGCAAAGGAACAGGTGCCCATCTCATAAACGCATACAGGGTCCATCACGGTTAAAAACTGAAAGGACTGCTCAGTTTTGAGGAAGGGTCACCGGACTTGAAATGTTAACTCTGTTTTTTCCTTCACAGATGCTGCCAGACCTGCTGAGCTTTTCCAGCAACTTTGTTTTTGTTCCATCACAGGTTACTTATTTACTCTCTCAGTGCTTACTCACCATGCACCAACATGGATACTCACTGAATCTCTACCCTGCCTTGTCTTTCTGAGCCCTGTTCCCTCATTCAGAGCTTGCAGGCTCACAGTCCTTCAGGCCTGCCTTGCCTTTTAGCACAGACACAATGCCAGGCAGCATGTCAGCAGTGACCAGTTAATGGTTAGAGCATGTTCCTGTAGAGCTCCATGTTACATTAATTTTGCACCTACACAACCTGGCAGCAGTTTATCATTAGACATTCTGTGGGTCAAGACTGTGGAGATATTTAAAGATGAGAGAGGATATTAGTTTTAAGGTGATGAGGAATGAAATGCAAATACAGGTCAATGAGATTGAGATTTTGATGAGTAAGATCAAGAACAAGACAAAATAACTGCAGATGAATTTTGGAAAAGATGGAGTTTGCAAAAGACTGAGGATGGGAAACAAACAGAGTATTATACAAGATAATAAAATGTGAGGCTGGATGAACACAGCAGGCCAAGCAGCATCTCAGGAGCACAAAAGCTGACGTTTCGGGCCTAGACCCTTCATCAGAGAGCTCCTGAGTGTGCTCCTGAGATGCTGCTTGGCCTGCTGTGTTCATCCAGCCTCACATTTTATTATCTTGGAATCTCCAGCATCTGCAGTTCCCATTATCTCTGAGAGTATTATACAATTTGAGTTTGGAGAGGCTTAAGGTGATAAGCGTTTCAGTGGCAAAAATGCCACCATTATAGAAGTGGAAGTAAACAGTCTTTTTGATAGAAAAATTGATGTGCATGAATCTCAACCCATGTTTGACAAAATACTAAGAGTGGTACCTTTTGCTTTTTTAGTATGAGTTCATACGTTTGGCATTTTGAAGATTTGACTGAGACAATTCCTTAATTAGACTCAAGTGGACTGACTCAGCCTTCCTGATGTTGTTCAATTCCTGCTTTGGAACTTTAACCCATGAAGCTCTGACTCAGCAATAAGCTCCATAACAATAATATTAAACAAAGAACTGCGGAAGCTGGAAATATGGAAGGGAAACAGAAATTGTTGAAGGAATTCAACAGTTCTGAAAACATCTGTGGAGTGAAAACTGAGCTATTGGTTAAAGTCCAGTTAGCCTGTTCTGAAGAAGGGTTTCTGGAATTTAAACACTCAGTTTTCTATCCACTGATGCTGCCAGGCCTGCTCTGTTTCTCCAGAGACATAACCAGAACTTATGAAATAGGACATTCCTAAAAAGCACCTATTATTTTTGATATCAGAGATAATGGGAACTGCAGATGCTGGAGAATCCAAGATAACAAAGTGTGGAGCTGGATGAACACAGCAGGCCACGCAGCATCTCAGGAGTGAAAAAGCTGGCATATCGGGCTGAGACTCTTCATCAGAAATTTTTCTGATGAAGGGTCTAGGCCCGAAACATCAGCTTTTCCACTCCTAAGATGCTGCTTGGCCTGCTGTGTTCATCCAGCTCCACACTTTGTTACCTCTTATTGTTGATAGTCAGCTAAGGTAGCCTGATTTCAGAAAATTAGAGGTGAGAGCCTGAGGAATGGTATCTTGTGTAGAATTTGGCTGATTCATTTGCTGAAGATGAAAATTAATTGAAACTGTCCGTAACTAACGTCTTCACATCACAAAACAAAGAGGCCAAAAAAGAAGAAACGGAGATCAATATTAAAATTAGTTCCTGAATAATAAACCTCATTGTGTGATATCCCAGTCCTGGTCAGTCAATACAGCGACGCGAAACTCTGATTTTAGCGGAAGTGTGTTTCCATTTGTATCTTCGATCTTTCTGTCTTTAATAAGGTTGAGTACCCTTTTCCCCTTTCCAAAGTAGTCCTGATGAAATATGTCTGAACTGAAATTGCTGTTTACCAAATCACAGCATCTTTGGAGTGAGAATTAGAATTAAATTTGCAGGATGATTACCTGACAAAGGTTCATAGGGTTCAGGAAAAATTTGTGAGAATTATTCTGTATATGAAAGACATTAATTCAATGGACGATTTGGGAAATTTGGGACTGTACTGCCCAGAGAAGGGCAGTTTAGGAGGAGATTTAAGAGATGTCAAAAGAGAGAGTAGACATGGAGAAAATGTTCTCATTGGAGGGGACAACCAGATAACATTGATTTAGGGTGATTGGCACAAGAAGGAATAATGTGATGAAAAATGTTTTGCACAGCAATGAATGCAATGATGAGGGGTAAAGCACAGAAGTAAAATTAGTTGAATAGGTTTTTCAGTAAACCTGCACAGACACAATGGACTGAATGGTTTCAATCAATCTTGTTAATTATTTAATGATTCCGGTCTATGACTTTCCCTAACTGGGAGGTATGAATAACTAAATAAACAACACAGCTACATAAATCTCTGTGTATGACAGAGGGAGCATTTCAGTTTTTACTTTAAATTTCATCTGTTTGAATATTGAAGTCTTATAGTAGCACTGAGAGTAAGCTAAAACTTTTGTTTAATGCTCATTTAAATCTTTCCTTTAATAAGTGGCTCCACTACAATATGTTTAAGCTTGCCATTTTTGTAAAACACCTTCAATTCTAGATTATTATTATTACTACTTTATTATTATTATTATTATTATTATTATCTCAAATCTTGAAAGACTGCACCATTCACCCAGATATTATTATTTATTCCAGCTATAAACAAATCAATAACAGTGGGTGGGCCCATAAAAAATATGCAACAAAATCTGTAAAATGCAATTTTGGAATTGACTGTCATTTGCCACAGTGACATACTGTGAATAACGCAATGAATAAGATGAACTAACACTTTTGCAGAAATAATACAAAAAATTGATGAGTTTGGGCTTTGTTTTGTTTTTGATATTTAATAAATATGCAAGAAAACTCTGACTAATTTCATTGTGTAAAAATAGTTTTCATGGGTTTTTAGTATCAGTAATTTTCCACTGGAGGGTACAGGGCTTACAAACATTAAGTCATTGCACATTCTATGAATAGCCAGTGAGCTTGCCAAGTCTTTCTGTCAAAAATGTTGTGCATTCTGATGTTCGCTAAGAACTGTGCTAACATGAATCAGTTCAGCTGAAAAATCCAGGTTTCTACATGCACCCAAGGGTCAATCTTTTCACATAAGCACAGGTTTCTTACACAAATAAAAGATTTTAAAGTGTTTCAACACGAAATATTCGCTCATGGATTTTAATGTTTTAAAGCGTTACTCCAATATTATATTTCTCAGCTTATTCAAGATGGCAGCTGAAGCAATTTTCAGAAGTCTTTTTTTCTACTTCAATTGCTGGCTGGCTCTGCTGATCCATATTTAGCAGGTTTCATTTCTGCTTCATACACGCTGGTTCTGTTCACGTTCAGTTTTGATACTCTGCTGTTTTCTTAATAGGGAATCTGAGCTAATTAGATAGAAGTGTGAGCATAAAATGTGCATGTAACTGACGTTAGACATGACGTGTAGCATGCATTAGATAAACTGTTTAGATGACAGCAGATAAATGAAAAAAATGTTTTCAGTGTGCTTTTCAAAAATAATAAATTAGCTTTCAAATTCTGACAAGCTTTATTAACTATCAAGAAAGTAGTGCGGCAATGGAAGAATAGGCAATGTTTCATTTTTCACCCTGTTGAATAAATGCATGAAATACTGAAGCATTCAAAAGGAAACTAAAAAAGCCATGGGGCCATGAATAGAGATCACAGTCGCATCCAAAATGCATTGAGAGTAACAATAAATCAAGTGAAAAGATGTCCAATACACATGTATTCATAGTTAATAGCAACATAACTTTGTAAATACAAGACGAACTGCAAATATTGAAAATTCAGAGCTCTGAAAATGCTGGAGTACATTTAGCAGGTCAGTCAATACTGGTGGAGAGTACAATTGAGCATTTTAGGTGTAAATCTCTCTTGAGAACTTGCATAACAATAAATAACATCTAAATGGTGCTTGGCCTACAAAAGCAAAGCTGGGAAGGTGTAGTCAAAGCCCCTGAAGAAATTTCAAGTACAAAATGCAGGGAAGGAATCTGACCAGATGCAGAAATAATACAACTTTATGAATGTACAAACATTTGAATAGGGAGCAGGAATTGACTTTTCAGCCTCTTAACATTGAATAAAATCACGGCTAATCTGATTACACCACATTCTGGGCCTACTCACAGCCTTTAACACACTTGATTAACAAGAATCTATCCACTAATGTTCGACTGGTTAGCAAAGTTAGATCACATGGAATACAGGGACAACTAGCCATTTGGATACAGAACTGGCTCGAAGTAGAGGAAGATGGTAGAGGGTTGCTTTTCAGACTGGAGGCCTGTGACCAGCAGTGTGCCACAAGGATCCACTGCTTTTCATCATTTAGAGAAATGATTTGGATGTGAACATAACAGGAAAGGTTACTAAGTTTGCAGATTACACCCAACATTAGAGGTGCACTGAACAGTGAACAAGGTCACCTCTGAGTTCAACGGAATCTTGATCCAATGAGCCAATGAGTCGAGGAATGGAAGATGGATCTTAATATAGATAAATGTGAGATGCTGCATTTTGGAAAGGCAAATCAGGGCAGGATTTATACATTTAATGATAAGAACCTGGGGAGTGTCGCTGAACAAAGAGACCTTGGAATGTAGTTTCATGGCTCCTTAGAAATGGAATCCCAGATAGATAGAATAGTGAAAGTAACATTTGGTTAGCTTGCCTTTATTGGTCAGTGCATTGAGTATGGGAGTTGGGAGGTCATCTTGTGGCTGTACAGTACATCAGTCGGGCCACTTTTGGAATACTGCTTGCAATTCTGGTCTCCCTGCTATCGGAAGGATGTTGTAAGGGATCAGAAAAGATTTATAAGGATGTTGCCAGGGTTGGAGGATTTGAGATATAAGGAGAGGCTGAATAGGCTGGGGCTATTTTCTCTGGAGTGAAGGAGGCTAAGGGGTGACCTTATAGATGTTTATAAAATCATGAGGGGGCATGGATGTAGTAAATAAACAAGGCCTTTTCCCTGGAGTTGGAGAGTCTGAGAGTAGAGGGCATAGGTTTAAGGAGAGAGGGAGGAGATTTAAAATGGATCTTTAGGACAACCTTTCCATGCAAAAGGTGGTGCATGTATGGAATGAGCTGCCAGGGGAGATGGTGGTGGTGGGTACAATTATAACATTCAAAAGGCATCTGGATGGGTATATGAATAGGAAGAGTTTACAGTGATATGGGCCAAATTCTGGAAAATGGGACTAGATTAATTTAGGATGTCTAGTCAGCATGGATAAGATGGACCAAAGACTCTGTATGACTCTGTATGACTCTAACTACTGCCTTAAAAGAATTTAACAACATTACTTACTACCACCTTTGAAGAAGAACATTCCAAAGACTCACAACACTTGGTTAAAGAAAAAAAAACTTATCTCTGATGTAAATGGGTGACCTTTTAGTCTTAAATAGTGAATCCTAATCCTACAATCTCCCTCAAGGAAATATCCTTTCAACATCCACCATACAAACATTTCTCAGGATCTTGTTTATCTGTTAGAATTTCCAATCCAGGCTATATAGTCCCCAAATTCTTTTATGAAGATCCATAATATAATATTATTTTGAAACTTGGGCTCTGAAATGGATGAAATAATGTAAAGTTTTAGGTTTGATTTGTATTTCTATATTGTGTGAGTTAGGGAAGGAAGGAGCTAATTTTAGTTCCTTTTTTGAATGCTGTGAGAGGCACCATGGTTTCTGAAGTTTTGTTTACATGTATATAAATGAAATTTTAAAAACTCTTATTTGTCTCATGTCTTCACAACAAGGAAGGGCTGTAAGTGTCCTATATCACATGGAGACAGTGACAGAATTCAATTCTTTTATAAAGACAAAACCATCCAGATGGCCAGTGAATGGCAGATTTCTTTTCAAAGCAGTTTCATTAAAAGATCTGCACTAGCAGTGGTATAATCTAGTAATGTTTAGAACAGTCAGTGCAGAAGAGATGTCCTGAGTAGTTTATGATTTAAGCGAAGAGCTCCATAAACAGGAGGCTGTGAAAAGGGAGTTTAAAAACGTAAGGAATAACTTAAGTGTTGTAGCAGTTTGGTTCAGGCACTTAGGATGAAACAAGGACTAAAGAGATATCATTGAGTGAATGCAGAAGCTTGTCAGAATGAAATAGTGTAAAACCATGTGAAGAGAACAAGAAACTTTTCCTCTTTAAGGTGACCTTTTGCTGGGCTTGAGTATCTGTAAGGACAGTGTTGTGGGTAATGCAGTTGATTTCTTATTTTTAATATTTGTAAGAAGGCCATTTAAATTAATTCTTGAAGAATGTAATGACTCTTTTTTTTGCGTTTTTGTGTAATAAACTATAATGTTCTTTTATTAGAAGAATATCAGCAGCCTCTTGTCAATATGATCTGTGGCTGACCATCATGGTAATCAAATTGCAGAAATAAAACTGATGGCCAATTAAAACAGGTTTCACCTTGGGACCTGACTTTTTCATATTAGCACAAGCTGCTATCATAACAATGTGTCCTTCCAGCAAGATGGAGGCAGGTATGTTGCTCCATGCGGAGCTCCACTCTGCTTGCCAGTTCTCTTTCTCTTTCTTTCTTTGTTCTTCCTTTTTCTCTCCTCCCTTATTCTCTCTCCCACTGTAGTAATTATATCCTCCCCCAACCTTTTTAACTGCCTACCTAAGGAGTGGGGAAGGGGCAGGGTTGTGATAGGGAACCATGTGGCAGGAGCTGAACCTGAGGGTTGGGTCCTGCAGTGACAGCGGTGGTGAGATCAGGCAGGCAAGGGAGTGGCGGTGAGATCGGGCAGGTGAGGCAGTGGCGATGAGATCGGGCAGGTGTGGGCGCGGAGGTGAGATCAGACCGGTGAGGCAGTGGTGGTGAGATCGGGCAGGTGATGGAGCGGTGGTGAGATCGGGCAGGTGATGGAGCGGTGGTGAGATCGGGCAGGTGAGGCAGCCGTGGTGAGATCGGGCAGGTGAGGCAGCGGCGGTGAGATCGGCTGGTGAGGGAGTGGCGGTGAGATCAGGCAGGTGAGGCAGTGGTGGTGAGATCAGGCAGGTGAGGCAGTGGCGGTGAGATCGGGCAGGTGAGGGAGTGGCGGTGAGATCGGGCAGGTGAGGCAGTGGTGGTGAGATCGGGCAGGTGAGGCAGCGGCGGTGAGATCGGGCAGGTGAGGCAGTGGCGGTGAGATCGGGCAGGTGAGGCAGCGGCAGTGAGATCGGGCAGGTGAGGCAGTGGTGGTGAGATCGGGCAGGTGAGGCAGCGGCGGTGAGATCGGGCAGGTGAGGCAGCGGCGGTGAGATCGGGCAGGTGAGGCAGTGGCGGTGAGATCGGGCAGCAGCAGCAGTGGTGGTGAGATCGGGCAGGTGAGGGAGTGGCGGTGAGATCGGGCAGTGAAGCAGCGGTGGTGGAATCAGGCAGGTGAAGCAGTGGTGGTGAGATCGGGCGGACGAGGCAGTGGCGGTGAGATCAGGCAGGTGAGGCAGTGGTGGTGAGATTGGGCAGATGAGGGAGTGGTGGTGAGATCAGGCCAGTGTGGCAGCGGTAGTGAGATCGGGACGGTGAGGGAGTGGCGGTGAGATCGGGCAGGTGAGGCAGCGGAGGTGGGATCGGGCAGGTGAGGCAGTGGCATTGAGATCAGGCAGGTGAGGCAGCAGTGGTGAGATCGGGCAGGTGAGGCAGCGGTGGTGAGATCAGGCAGGAGAGGCAGCCGTGGTGAGATCGGGCAGGAGAGGCAGCCGTGGTGAGATCGGGCAGGCAAGGGAGGGGCGGTGAGATCGGGCAGGTGAGGCAGTGGCGGTGAGATCAGGCAGGTGAAGCAGTGGTGGTGAGATTGTGCAGGTGAGGCAATGGAGGTGAGATTGGGTAGATGAGGGAGTGGCGGTGAGATCGGGCCAGTGAGGCAGGGGTGGTGAGATCGGGCTGGTGAGGGAGTGGCGGTGAGATCGGGCAGGTGAAGCAGCGGTGGTGAAATCAGGCAGGTGAGGCAGCGGTGGTGAGATCGGGCAGGTGAGGCAGTGGCAGTGAGATCAGGCAGGTGAGGCAGCGGTGGTGAGATCGGGCAGGTGAGGCAGTGGCGGTGAGATTAGGCAGGTGAGGCAGCGGTGGTGAGATCGGGCTGGTGAGGCAGTGGCGGTGAGATCAGGCAGGTGAGGCAGCGGTGGTGAGATCGGGCCAGTGAGGCAGCGGTGGTGAGATCAGGCAGGTGAGGCGGTGGCGGTGAGATCAGGCAGGTGAGGGAGCGGTGGTGAGATCGGGCCAGTGAGGCAGCGGTGGTGAGATTGGGCAGGTGAGGCAGTGGCGGTGAGATTGGGCAGGTGAGGCAGTGGCGGTGAGATCAGGCAGGTGAGGGAGTGGCGGTGAGATCGGGCAGGTGAGGCAGTGGCGGTGAGATCAGGCAGGTGAGGCAGTGGCGGTGAGATCAGGCAGGTGAAGCAGTGGTGTTGAGATCGGGCAGGTGAGGCAGTGGTGGTGAGATCAGGCAGGTGAGACAGCGGTGGTGAGATCAGGCAGGTGAGGGAGCGGTGGTGAGATTGTGCAGGTGTGGCAGCGGTGGTGAGATCGGGCAGGTGAGGCAGCGGTGGTGAGATTGGGCAGGTGAGGCAGTGGCGGTGAAATCAGGCAGGTGAGGCAGTGGCGGTGAGATCAGGCAGGTGAGGGAGTGGCGGTGAGATCGGGCAGGTGAGGCAGTGGCGGTGAGATCAGGCAGGTGAAGCAGCGGTGGTGAGATCGTGCGGACGAGGCAGTGGCGGTGAGATCGGACAGGTGAGGCAGTGTTGGTGAGATCGGGCAGGAGAAGCAGTGGTTGTGAGATCGGGCAGGTGAAGCAGTGGTGGTGAGATTGGGCAGCTGAATCAGTGGCGGTGAGATCAGGCAGCTGCAGCAGTGGTGGTGAGATCGGGCAGATGTGGCAGTGATGGTGAGATTGGGCTGGTGAGGGAGCGGCGGTGAGATCGGGTAGGTGAGGCAGTGACATTGAGATCAGGCAGGTGAGGCAGCTGTGCTGAAATCGGGCAGGTGAGGCAGCCGTGGTGAGATCGGGCAGGCAAGGGAGGGGCGGTGAGATCGGGCAGGTGAGGCAGTGGCGGTGAGATCAGGCAGGTGAAGCAGTGGTGGTGAGATTGTGCAGGTGAGGCAATGGAGGTGAGATTGGGTAGATGAGGGAGTGGCGGTGAGATCGGGCCAGTGAGGCAGCGGTGGTGAGATCGGGCTGGTGAGGGAGTGGCGGTGAGATCGGGCAGGTGAAGCAGCGGTGGTGAAATCAGGCAGGTGAGGCAGCGGTGGTGAGATCGGGCAGGTGAGGCAGTGGCAGTGAGATCAGGCAGGTGAGGCAGCGGTGGTGAGATCGGGCAGGTGAGGCAGTGGCGGTGAGATTAGGCAGGTGAGGCAGCGGTGGTGAGATCGGGCTGGTGAGGCAGTGGCGGTGAGATCAGGCAGGTGAGGCAGCGGTGGTGAGATCGGGCCAGTGAGGCAGCGGTGGTGAGATCAGGCAGGTGAGGCAGTGGCGCTGAGATCAGGCAGGTGAAGCAGTGGTGTTGAGATCGGGCAGGTGAGGGAGCGGTGGTGAGATTGTGCAGGTGTGGCAGCGGTGGTGAGATCAGGCAGGTGAGGCAGCGGTGGTGAGATCGGGCGGGTGAGGCAGTGGCGGTGAGATCGGGCAGCTGAGCCAGTGCCGGTGAGATCAGGCAGGTGATGGAGCGGTGGTGAGATCGGGCAGGTGAGTGAGCGGCTGTGAGTTCAGACGGATGAGGCAGTGCCGGTGAGATCAGGCAGGTGCAGCAGTGGTGGTGAGATCGTGCAGGTGAGGCAGTGGCGGTGAGATCGGGCAGGTGAGGCAGTGCCAGTGAGATCAGGCAGATGCAGCAGTGGTGGTGAGATCGGGCAGGTGAGGCAGTGGCGGTGAAATCAGGCAGGTGAGGCAGTGGCGGTGACATCAGGCAGGTGAAGCAGCGGTGGTGAGATCAGGCAGGTGAGGGAGCGGTGGTGAGATCGGGCAGGTGAAGCAGCGGTGGTGAGATCTGGCAGGTGAGGTTGCGGTGGTGAGATCGGACCGTTGAGGGAGCAGTGGTGAGATTAGGCCGGTGAGGCAGTGGCGGTGAGATCAGGCAGGTGAGGGAGCGGCGGTGAGATCGGGCAGGTGAGCCAGTGGCGGTGAGATCAGGCAGGTGAGGGAGCGGCGGTGAGATCGGGCAGGTGAGGCGGTGGCGGTGAGATCAGGCAGGTGAGGGAGCGGTGGTGAGATCGGGCCAGTGAGGCAGCGGTGGTGAGATTGGGCAGGTGAGGCAGTGGCAGTGAGATCAGGCAGGTGAGGCAGCGGTGGTGAGATCGGGCAGGTGAGGCAGTGGCGGTGAGATTAGGCAGGTGAGGCAGCGGTGGTGAGATCGGGCTGGTGAGGCAGTGGCGGTGAGATCAGGCAGGTGAGGCAGCGGTGGTGAGATCGGGCCAGTGAGGCAGCGGTGGTGAGATCAGGCAGGTGAGGCAGTGGCGCTGAGATCAGGCAGGTGAAGCAGTGGTGTTGAGATCGGGCAGGTGAGGGAGCGGTGGTGAGATTGTGCAGGTGTGGCAGCGGTGGTGAGATCAGGCAGGTGAGGCAGCGGTGGTGAGATCGGGCGGGTGAGGCAGTGGCGGTGAGATCGGGCAGCTGAGCCAGTGCCGGTGAGATCAGGCAGGTGATGGAGCGGTGGTGAGATCGGGCAGGTGAGGCAGCGGTGGTGAAATCGGGCAGGTGAGTGAGCGGCTGTGAGTTCAGACGGATGAGGCAGTGCCGGTGAGATCAGGCAGGTGCAGCAGTGGTGGTGAGATCGTGCAGGTGAGGCAGTGGCGGTGAGATCGGGCAGGTGAGGCAGTGCCAGTGAGATCAGGCAGATGCAGCAGTGGTGGTGAGATCGGGCAGGTGAGGCAGTGGCGGTGAAATCAGGCAGGTGAGGCAGTGGCGGTGACATCAGGCAGGTGAAGCAGCGGTGGTGAGATCAGGCAGGTGAGGGAGCGGTGGTGAGATCAGGCAGGTGAAGCAGCGGTGGTGAGATCTGGCAGGTGAGGTTGCGGTGGTGAGATCGGACCGTTGAGGGAGCAGTGGTGAGATTAGGCCGGTGAGGCAGTGGCGGTGAGATCAGGCAGGTGAGGGAGCGGCGGTGAGATCGGGCAGGTGAGCCAGTGGCGGTGAGATCAGGCAGGTGAGGGAGCGGCGGTGAGATCGGGCAGGTGAGGCGGTGGCGGTGAGATCAGGCAGGTGAGGGAGCGGTGGTGAGATCGGGCCAGTGAGGCAGCGGTGGTGAGATTGGGCAGGTGAGGCAGTGGCGGTGAAATCAGGCAGGTGAGGCAGTGGCGGTGAGATCAGGCAGGTGAGGGAGTGGCGGTGAGATCGGGCAGGTGAGGCAGTGGCGGTGAGATCAGGCAGGTGAGGCAGTGGCGGTGAGATCAGGCAGGTGAAGCAGTGGTGTTGAGATCGGGCAGGTGAGGCAGTGGTGGTGAGATCAGGCAGGTGAGACAGCGGTGGTGAGATCAGGCAGGTGAGACAGCGGTGGTGAGATCAGGCAGGTGAGGGAGCGGTGGTGAGATTGTGCAGGTGTGGCAGCGGTGGTGAGATCGGGCAGGTGAGGCAGCGGTGGTGAGATTGGGCAGGTGAGGCAGTGGCGGTGAAATCAGGCAGGTGAGGCAGTGGCGGTGAGATCAGGCAGGTGAGGCAGTGGCGGTGAGATCAGGCAGGTGAAGCAGCGGTGGTAAGATCGTGCGGACGAGGCAGTGGCGGTGAGATCGGGCAGGAGAAGCAGTGGCGGTGAGATCGGGCAGGAGAAGCAGTGGTGGTGAGATTGGGCAGCTGAATCAGTGGCGGTGAGATCAGGCAGCTGCAGCAGTGGTGGTGAGATCGGGCAGATGTGGCAGTGATGGTGAGATTGGGCTGGTGATGCAGCAGTGGTGAGATCAGGCAGGTGAGGCAAAAGAGGTGAGATTGGGCAGGTGAGGCAGTGGCGGTGAGATCGGGCAGTTGAGGCAGCGGCGGTGAGGTCAGGCAGGTGAGCCAGTGGTGGTGAGATCGGGCAGGTGAGGCAATCGAGGTGAGATTAGGCGGATGAGGCAGTGACTATCATGATTCCGTCACATTTCCTGTACACACCTATCTCTCTCACATTGCCTGTACACACCTATCTCTCTCACATTTCCTGTACACACCTATCTCCCTCACATTGCCTGTACACACCTATCTCTCTCACATTTCCTGTACACACCTATCTCCCTCACATTTCCTGTACACACCTGTCTCTCTCACATTGCCTGTACACACCTATCGCCTTCACCTTTCCTGTACACTCCTATCTTCCTCACATTTCCCGTACGCACCTGTCTCTCTCACATTGCCTGTACACACCTATCGCCTTCACGTTTCCTGTACACTCCTATCTTCCTCACATTTCCCGTACACGCCTGTCTCTCTCACATTGCCTGTACACACTTATCGCCTTCACGTTTCCTGTACACAACTATCTTCCTCACATTTCCTGTACACACCTATCTCCTTCACGCTTCCTGTACACACCTATCTCCCTCACATTGCTTGTACATACCTATCTCCCTCACATTGCCTGTACACACCTATCTCCTTCACGCTTCCTGTACACACCTATCTCCCTCACATTGCTTGTACATATCTATCTCCCTCACATTTCCTGTACACACCTATCTCCCTCACATTGCCTGTACATACCTATCTCCCTTACATTTCCTGTACACACCTATCTCCCTTACATTGCCTATATATATCCACACTATATAACTCACTGCAGACCATTCAGAAGACTACGTTTGCATGTAGTCCTCGGGCCAGGGAAACATTCCAATGTTAGTATTATACTGGGGAACTTCAAGGACAAAGGGTTTACCTGATTGGGAATGTTGATACCGAGGACCTGTCGGTAGTGATCGAATGCCTACCGACCCCGTCACCAGGGCATTCAGATTCTGGGGTGTAGGGCACGAACGAAGTTAGGGTTGATTAGATGTGGGGATTGTATTCTCTTCCCCTGCTGTTGTAGTGGGAGCACGTGGAGGTTCTCATTCTGTGCTTGCATGAGAACGTACATATAACTATTTGGCATCATATTGGAATCTTGGAGAGGCCTCGCAGGTTCCAAAATCATTCCACCTACCACCCCATGATCCATCTCATTTGTCTGAGCTGACCTCCCTCCACTGCTGCCTCCTTTAGTCAAAACAGGCAAGCATGACATACTAGGTCGAGATGACCCTGTCATTGACATATTATGGGTTAAGTTTATCTCTGACTGTGAGCACATGACTGACCTTGTCTCCAACATTTCTACCTATTGACCTCAATGATAGGGATACAATTAGTATCTTGGCTACCTCACCTATACCACTGTGTACCCATGGTAATTATTGCCCTATGGTAAATCTTCATAACTTCTTTCCACGGGGTTCCTGAACCATCATCTGAGTGATTTGGTTGATGCAACTTAACTGATGTACCTGCAGCCCATCCCCAAGTACCTCTTTCCTTGCTTTTTCTCTCTTCTTTTCCCTCATACACACGGTAATCCAACAGGATCACAATGATATCCCCTCTCCCACTTTGTTGTACACCCTGCCCTTGTTTCAAGCAAAATGACTTCACTGCACCTTGATTCTGTCTGCTCACACTGCCCCTTTAAATTGTAGTTGATCTTACTGGGGGAGATCACAATGTTAATCCAGGACAATTCTTACTCCCTTTCCCAAATTCCCTTTGCTATTGCACTTATCCATAATGATCTTCCCAATGGGCAACATTTGGTTTTCTGACAAATCTCACCATTGCCTTTAGTATCTATAATTAAACCACTACATTAAAGATTGTTCACAGCAATTTATTTCAGTCCAATTAAAAATTGTATTCCATTTGGGTTTGTCACATAAAGTATTTGGGAGGTAGTCATAGTTTTGCCGCAACAGGATCCCAAAGTATCTTCCCAAGCTTCCTGATCTAGATCTCTCCAATCAATATTGCCTGCTATTGTTGTATAGCTACTTCCTTTCTTGAGGCTGTTTATTGCTTTTTGCTTATTGCTTGCTTGAGTGGTAAAGAATATAAGATTCCTTGTCAGTTTGATCTTTTCTTTGTCCCTCCCACAAAGCACACTGAACCTCCAGAGCATCCTCCAGACCAAACAAACTTCCTCATCTGTTTTACCAATGTCTTATATTTCACATTCACACACTGCAAGAGGGAACCTTTTAGGGCCACATGCTTCCTCTGAGTATCCCCTGCCCTCCGCCATTATACTAAAACCCTTCTTCAGGTGAAATCTTACTGCATGCTTTCCCATCCCTAACTCTGTTCCATCCAGTCACCCTCTGCAGTTCTTTCTTTATCTAATTTGCACTTGTTGCAAACAGAAATCCTGCCAAATTGGGGCTCAGTGGGAGGAATAACTTTGTCTGGATGTTCAAGGTATCTTTTATTGGTCTTCTTCATCCAAGCATATGCAAGGAGGCCAAAGGACAGGGCAACATTTCTCCTCTGATTCCCAGAACAATAGTTACACTTAATTTTATAATATCAAAGTAGGATAGAATGCAGTGTGAACATGATCCACCAATTAGACAAGAGCTTGCATCCAAATCTGTATAACATGATTGATACTATTTCCTTTTTTCTGGTCAGAGTCCACCCATTCCTTGTTCTTGGCTCCTTGCCCAGGCTCTTGATTACTGTTCACTCATTCTATTTACAAGCCGAGACAAGTTTGTGTTTTGCTAAGCCTGTTGGTCAGAGTTCATTCAATCCTTATGCTTGAACTCAAACATGTTTGTGCTATAATAATGTGGTCAACATTATCAAAGATTCCCAGCAGGCTCAGAAGGGTGAAAGGAATATTCTCCTTTTGTTCAAGTCAGAGCGGGTACAATTTCCAATTTTGATAAAAGTTGCTTAGGGAGCATGGCAGGGACTGAAACTTGATGCAGGAATTCAAATATCAAGTACCAGGAAAGATGGACAAAGATTTGACTCAAGGATTTTGGTGAGAAATGGGAGACGGACGAGTAATTTTCCATGATTGAGGTGTCAAAGTCTTTTTATTGAGAAACGTGATCGTGGAAGATTTGAAGTAGAAGCACAGTACCTGGGGAGAGTGAAAGTTTAAGAATATTAACCAGCATGGACACCAGGAAGGAAATGTAGGTGATCATCAGTTTCATGGGAATAGAGTTGAAGGAATGGGAACTGGGTTTTTGGGCTAGATAAGGTTGGCAAGGGCATGAGGTTTAAACAGCCCAAAACTACCTCAAGGCTTTCATCATTGTCCCAGCTTCACACAGGAGGAACAGCCAGATAAACAGGGACTAGTCGTACTCCTATAGAAGTTCAGCCTTATTCTGTTTAGCTGTACCCCAAGGACTTTTTTTAGATAATATTAGACGTTAGGGTGTTGACTCACTTGTGTTGGTGCTGCCAGAGTCAGAAGCCAGGGGTTCAACTACCACTTCACAGATGTGAGTACATAATCTAGACTGGCAACCCAGTGCAGTGCAGTGGGAGTGCTTCACTGTCAGGGGTGCCATCACCAAATTACTGTTCGTGAGATCTTGTTGTGGGCAGATTAACAGCACTGTTCATTACCACTGTTGATTTCAGACAGTAAGTCCTTACTTCCAACTGATTTTCAATTGTGCTGAGGGTTTCTGCATCTCGCACCCATTCGGACAGTGAGGCCTAGATCTCCATCACCTTCAGTGCAAAGAATTTCTACCCCATCTAGGTCCCTCACCCATCATCATTTTATTCATCCCAATTAATTGCAGATAAAAGTGCCATGTTTTTAACAAAAGTGACCAGCTTTAGAGAGAACTAGAAGATGCTGGTCAGTGGTCCTTTTAAACTTCCTCCATTGTGCACTATCCGTTTATTTCAGATTTATTTCAGCTTTTAAACCAGCTCACCTATAACTCATTTAATTGCAGCCTACTTAACTGAATCCAATCATAAACTAAATCACAGATATCCCTTTACCGTCAACTTTTTCAAGACTGAGTGTGACACCTCTCTTTTGAAAGAAAATCTCTTCATTAACTGGTCTCAGCCAGGGCAGCAGTTGAAAAGCAAAATACCCAAGAGTCCAGATAATGTTGGATAGTGAACTAGGAGAAACCCAATTCCATTCCTGAATCCTCTCCAGTGGCCAGTTGCTGTGAAACACACAAACACCTGTGAATGCAAACTGAGCATTGGTGCATCTGTGCTGGCTTTACTGTAAAGCTGCCTAACAACACCAGCTATTGAGGCTCAACATGAAGGATGGTCAGTTTGATCAAGGTGCTAGAAGGAAACATAGAAGTGAAGGTCAATGTCCTTGAGAAAGGGGATACAACGGTGGAATAAGGTGAACTTCTACAGCAGTAAGCCTCAAAAAGGACAGCTGCTTTTGACTAAAGGTTGAAAAAGAAGTTTTGTCAAGATTTATTTTATCACCTACAACAAATGTTTAAAGGAACTTTGCATCACCCCCGAAGCTGCTAGTTTTAAGGATCAAAATGAAAAGGTCTTATTTTCAGGTACAATAAGATTACTGATGCCAGAAAACTGGAATTATGTTGTAAAATAACAGGAAAGTTAAAAAGAAACAGCCTACAGTCTATTACCACACTAATTAGCAACAGATGAAGCATAAAAGCTTATGTGCCCTAAAGTGTTTATTGTTCTCTTGATATTAGTTGTTGGCAACAAGCCCTTCAGATTTGGAAGCTTGATTAGTTTAGTGAAAGGAAGAAAGTGTTTTCAATGGACAAACAGTCACACAGCTGTAGGGCTTTATAAAAGCACAACCTGAAATACGGTACTGTTTTTCAAAATTTTGTGAATTTTCAGTATTAAGTGATTTGAATGACAGAACATTAATTAGGAAACATCAAAACCAATTCTCTATCCTCACAGGCAGGGATTTTATTGCAATACAGTTAACAATCACAGTCGAAATGAACTACAAATGTTTAATCTCATGAGGAGGACAACTGGGCCACAACAGATAGATGAAGCTGATAGCAACCCATTATCTTTTGCAGAGCCAAGTACATTGCAACACTGGCAACCAACAAAGGTACACATCCGAGATTAAAGACAGATGTTAAATCCCAATGCTAAAACATAAACACCCAGTGAAGGGAAGCTTTATTCCAGGGATTGAGGGTTTGGGGCAAAATTCCAAAGTGTAAAATTTAATTCATGGTGTAATGTAGCTCACTCCCACACTGGAACTAAAACAAAAGATTATTGTGAACATGCATGGGGAAGAGCTGGCCTAGTCGTTAACAATCTTACAGAGACTCAGTGAATCCAAATCTTATAAGGTGGAAACATGCACTCCCGTCTGGGTGCATATTTAGAGCAAAGGAGACTTCATTTGAGAGAGATGGAGCTGAGTGTGTACATTTGATTCACAGTGGGAACCTGATGTCTACGATGAAAGCTTTAGGTAAACTTTACTGCAAGAAGTAAACTGTGTTGCATGTGGAGTTTGGTGAGAATGGGAAGAGGTGATTTTTTTTTCCGTTTAGTCTTACCCTGTATATTTATTAGTTGATAAGACAGTGTTCCTACGGATAGTCTTTAGGTTGCTGTAAAAATAGGGAAAATATTATTTTTAAAGGATTACCTATATTTGGATTTAATTTAAGAACAACAGGAATAAAGGAAAATCAATTTGGCTAGAGCTAGAACACAAATTGTCTATTATTGCATTACTCAGTATAGTCTATAGATCAACAGCTAGTGGGAAAGATGTACTGGAAATGTCTGCAGGGAAATTATAGAGGGATGTCAACATTATATTGTAGTTATAATGGGGGATTTTAATTATTCAAATCTATATACTGGTAGTGTAAGGGGCGGTATGGGGCAAGTAATGCAAGATTGCATTCAAGGAGAACTGCTACAGCAGTATGTATCCAGTCCACAAGAAATTATGTATTTTTGGACTTGATCCTTGGAAATGATGCAGGTCAGTGGATCAAGTGTTATTGGAGGATCTTTTAAGAGACAGTGATCACTGTATCACAAGTTATAGGACAATGATGGAGCATGTCAATGGTCAATCCAGCGTAAGAAAAATCAACTGGCAGAGAGCTAGGGACAAGAGCAAAATTGGGCAGGGCATACTAGAACAAAATGTTCACAGTAAATGTTGTTTCTGAACAATGGGTTACCTTCAAAGAAGAGATTGTTTGGATACAGCCAAGGAATATTTTCTCAAAAGGGAAAGGTAGGACAAGCAAATCCTCATGTTCCTGGATGGCAAAGAAGATAGAAAGTAAGATAAAGAAGAAAAATGTGCTTATGACAAATATCAGGTAGAAAATAAAATTGTAAACTAAGAGGAATGCAAAAGGTTTAGAGAGGAGTTGAAAAAGAAATCAGAGAAGCAAAGAGGAATTATGAGAAAAGATTGTCCGACAACATGAAGAGAATCCCAAGACCTCATATAGGTATGTAGATGGTAAAAGAGTAGTAAAAAGGACTACTGTAAATTAGGGAATGTACCCATGGAGGCAAGGGTTAGTAATTGTAATCTTTGCAACTATCTTTACTAAGGAAGTGGTTCGACTAAGGGAATGGTGACAAAAGAGGAAACTGCACCATGAAAATGATTCAAAATTGATGAGGAAGACATGTTGGATTGACTGCTGGTACTTAAAGTTGACAGGGCAGCAGGGACCAGATGAGGCATATCCAAGGATAACGAAGGATGTGCAAGTGAAAATTGTGGTGTACTGGCTATAATCGTTCAGTCTTCCTTAGACTTAAGGGAGGCACCAGGAGCCTGGAGAATTATAAACGTCACACCCCATTCACAGAAGTTGGGACGATAAGCACAACAATTACAAACTGGCCAGTTTAAGTTCAGTGGTGGGGAAGTAGCCTGAAACAATTATTCAGGACAGAATTGGCAGTCTCATGGGAAAACGTGAGTTGATGCAGGAGATTTCTAAAGCAGAAATTGTGCATTAACTAACTTAGGGTCAGACGGTGCAGACACAGACCCTAGAGTGTTTGAGCTATGAAGATAGGCTGGATAGACTGGGATTTTTCTCACTGGAACATCAGAGGATGACGGGTTGCATTATAGAAGTTTATAACATCATGAGGGGCATAAATAAGGTGAATAGCAAAGGTCTTTCCCTTGTGCAGGGGATTTTAAAACTAGAGAGCATATTTTTAAGGTGAGAGGAGAAGGGATCTGAAGGAAAACAATTTCACACAGAGGGTAATTCAGATGTGGAATGAGCTACCAGAGGGAGTGTTAGATGCAGTTACAACATTCAAAAGACATGTGGACAGGTACATGAACAGGAAAGATTAAGACGGATATGGCAGGCAAATGGAATCAGTTTGGCTTGGGAAGCTTGGTGGTAACTTGCTGGAGTTCTTGAAGAAAAGGGTGTCAGAGAAGTGCTGATGAGGGCAATACTGTTGATACAGTGTACATGGACTTCTACAAGGCATTCAATACAATGCCACACAACAGCCCTCTAACAAACGGTACAACTCATGGAACAAAAGGGACAGTAACAATATAGATTTAACTTAGCTGAGTAGTAGGACACAGTGAGTAATGGACAATGGATATTTTTCTGGTTGGAGGAAGATTTGTAGCGGAGTTCCCCAGAGGTAGGTATTATGAGCCTTGCATTTCCTGATATATGTTAATGATCTAGATCCTGTGGTACAGTTGACAATTTCAGAATTTGTGAATGACACAAAACTTGAAAATGTTGCAAACGGTGAGGACAGTGTAGAACTTCTAAAGGATGTAGACAAGTAGTGGAGTGGGTGTGATAACACAATGTAGAGCTGGATGGTACCAGCAGGCCAAGAAGCATCATAGGAGCAGGAAAGCTGACGTTTCGGGCCTAGACCTTTCTTCAGAAATCTTCTTCAGAAGTGGAGTAGGTGGATGGATGGTCAGGGGTATGGGAGCAAAAGGAACTGGAGAAATAGTGGTAAATTCTGACAGGATATTTCAAAATGAAGAGGGGAACAGATGGAGCTGATGAAGGGTCTAGGCCCGAAACGTCAGCTTTTGTGCTCCTGAGATGCTGCTTGGCCTGCTGTGTTCGTCCAGCCTCACATTTTATTATCTTGGAATCTCCAGCATCTGCAGTTCCCATTATCTCCGTAGATAAGGAGAAACTGTTTCTGCTCTTAAATGCATCCAGAATGAGAGGGTACAGATTTAAGGTGATCTGCTTAAAAAGGAACTGTATGATGTGAGAAAAATCTTTACATGTAATGAGTAGCTCGAATATGGAGTGCACTGCCTGGAAATGCAGTGGAGGTAGGTACAATTAAGGTATTTGTGAAGGCAATTGGATGATTATCAAAACATATACAACATGCATGGATATAGGATAAAGGCAGGAGAATGGATACAAGTCGCAATGCTCTTTTGGATAGTCATGGCAGACACGATGGGCCAATCAACCTCTTTCTGCACAACTATATTTCTGCAAATTTCCCCAAAAAGCAATCCGGCAGTGATTTTCTCAGTCAAGTATCAAAGGGGAAGTAATATTTCTGGTCATGTTACGTCCGCTATTCAATCAGTTGGTTTTGCAGGTGTCTGTCTAGTAATGTGGTCACCTACAGTAGCTCAGCAACATTTAATTGCTTTGTAAAGTAAAAGCTATGACGTTGGAGACTGGATTTGTTCTATCACAGTCAATACAAACAACAGATTTTCCTTCTAAAGCTGTCATCCTTTTTGGATTGAAACAGTGAGCGGCCCGATGAAATGCAATGTAAGTTTCAACATTAGGTGAGCAACCTGCTGAGGTCAGACATTCATATTACAACAAACCATATCACAATAATCTCTCCACAGCCATCATGGCGCCTTGACAAACAACATGTGCCGAGGAACAAAAAACAACAGAATGCAACTTGGACCAGATCATATTGACTCCTGCCAAAACCAAGCTTTGATTCACAGAGAGCAAAAAAAACACACAAGTTACAGTTTAGCAGAATAAATGTGTTCTTTTTATAGGACACAGTATTCCTAGAAATTTTGTTAGGTGATAATTTCCTCCTCAGAGCCAATATTAGAGAAATGATTTGTTTTATTCAAGCTCTTTCTCAAACTACAAGGGACAACCCCCCATTGTGAGATTATTGTAATGAAGTCATGAGGATTGTCTTGCTCCTGCCTCCTGCTCATTGATACACATTTCTAGGTATCTCGTGGTACAGCCAAATTGGCCATTCCTCAAGTGAACACCTTGGCAGTAAGTCTTATTAGGCTATTCAACTGCAGAGGCACACAGTTGAGCACATTCTGGTGTGCACATGGCTTCAGTATATGCAGACTGCCATCTGTGAATACTGGATGTCAGTGACATTTATGAACCCAGTTAAGAAAATTTTTCTTTCCGTAACTCAGGGACATTAATATCCTTTACATTGGTTTGAATACAACTGAGCCACAAAAGGCCAAACAATAATTCAGAGATCAATCTGGAACCAGCATGTCGTGTGCCTGTTAAGCTACCAGTTCTGATTGTTTTTCTTACCTGTAAAGGTAATAATTCTGAAATGAAGGAGAGACATTTGCTCCAAAGAATCAGAAGATGAAGAAGCTGTCAATGCTAATATTTGCTTTTCATGGTGCATATTCAAAAAGATAATATTGAAATAACTGAGCTGCGGCTTTGTGGTAACAATCTTAACTCCACATCTGGAAGTTATGGGCGTAAGGTCAACTCGAGATTGCACACAAAATCTAAACTGATATTTCCTTGTGTTAAACTGCATTGGGTGCTGTCCTTTGGGTGGGTTATAAGCTAAAGCTTTGGCTGTACTCTTAGGTTGGCACTAAAGTTCACATGCCACTATTTGAAGAGAAACAGAGTCCTCACTATGCTCTGGACAATGTATATTCCTCAACCAATGCCTAAAATCTGACCATCAGGTCACTATTCCATTCTGTTTGAAGAACTTTGCAATACCGCAAATTTTCTGCTGTGTTTTCCTTCATTGACAATGACTGTATTTCAAAAGAAGCGCTCATTAATGTTTTGGGAAATCTTGGTGTTATGAAAATTGCTATAAAATACAAGTTATTGCATCTTTCTCGCATTACTTATCCCTTAGTTGCCTCTGGAAGCCAGTGATCAGTTTCCTCCTGGATGAGTTGATCCAAAATTCCAGGATTTCAATCCAACATTATTGCAGGAATGGTAACATGGACAGGAAGTGAGTAGCTACATTAACTTGGATGGAAAATAACAAAACCACTGGTTACAATCTCAGTGTGTTGTGTATCAATTTCTGCCACCCAGTTGAGAAAAATCTCCAAGGAGTATCCTAGTGTATAGACTGTATCTTTATTTTACTGTATTTGTTTTGGTTGTGGGCTGAAATAGAGGAAGGATTGTTCTAAAAATGAAGGATTGTTGAAGGATCACTGCACTTTTTAAAAGCAAATGACTTGACTCTTAACTGTTGTTTATTTAATCAATTGGGGTAAGGTCAGGGGGTGAAGTCTAGTTACAGACAAACTGGCACCAGGTGATGTGCACGAAATTAGATTCAGTCATCAAGAAATTGATTGGGTTGTGGAGTGGTAGCAAATTTGTTGATGGCCACAAGTCCAAAAGAAATAGGAACAGGAGAAGGTAATTCAGCCCCTAGGGTCTGCTCTGCCATCCAGTAGGATTGTGGCTGATCTGACATTCCTCACATCTGCTTCCATGCCTTCTCCCCATAACCCTTTGATTCCCACATTGATCAAGAATTCATCTATCTCAGCCTTAAATGTACACAAAGATGCTGCTCCCACCGCTCTCTGTGACAAGTAGTGCCAAAGACTCACAACTCGCAAAGAAGAAATTCCTCCTCATCTCAGTTATAAACTGGCAGCCCCTTACTCTGAGACTATGCTCTCTGGTCCTAGACTCTCCCATAAGGGGGAAACATTCTCTCAGCTTTTACCCTGTCAAGTCCCTTAAGAATCCCATGTGTTTCAATGAGATCACCTCTCATTATTCTCCAGTGAGTACAGTGCCAACCTGTTTAGCCTTCATTTATCAATCGCTCCACACTGGGGATCATCTTTCTGAACCTTCTGTGAATTGCCTCCAATGAAATTATATCTTTGCTTAAATAAGGTAACCAAAAGGGTGGCAAAGTGGCTGGCATTGGTGCCTGACAATGCCAGGGACCTGGGTGCAATTCCACCTTTGGGTTACTGTCTGTGTGGAATTTGCACATTCTCCCCATGTCTGCATGGTCTTCCTTCAGGTGCTCTGGCTTCCTCCCACAGTTCAAAGACGTGCAGGTTAGGTGGATTTGCCATGGGAAAATGCAGGATTACAGTGAAAGTTGGGAGGGAGGAAGGATGCTCTTCAGAAAGTTGGTGTGGAATGGATGGGCTGAATGGCCTGCTTCCACATTGTAGGGATTCTTTGATTCTACAACCACTCACAGTACTCCAGATGTGGTCTCAGCAACACTGTACAATGCAGCAAGACTTGCTTATTCTTATACTCTAAACCATGTCAAATAAGGGTCAATATTACCTGTCAGGAATAGCAGAGCTCAATTTCTAGTGTGCGCCCCAAGTAAGGTTTGACAATCTTTAGTGTAAGATTTCATCTGACTTGGTTGCATTAATATGCCCAAATACTTGCCATTTTTGTCATTCTGAAGAACAGAGAAGTGAATGTACATTGCAAATGTACACCAGCACCAGAGCCCAGTGTTTAGGTATCAATCTGTCCTGGATGCTATCAAAATTCTTCTATACTGGTGAAGTAGCAGTAAATTCTATCACAGGCCTGAGCTTTGTAGATGGTAGAGACATTAAGCCAAAAGGTTAGCCAGCAGTTATCAGGATACTCAGCCTCTGTCCTGATGTTTTGCTCAAGAACATCACAGAATTGCTAATGTGCACAAGGAGGCCACTCAGCCCATTGCACATGTACTAGTTCATTAAATGAGCATTGTTACATAGCATCATTCTCCTGCTTCTCCACAATTATAATTTAGTTTACACAAATAATTATCCAATGCCTCCACATTTCCAAGTAGTTCATTCTGTATCCTCACTATTTGCTGAGAGAAGACGTTTTTCCTTACTTCATTTGTCAATTACTTTAATTCTAAGCCCTCTTGTCCTCATTCCCTGTACATGTGAGAACAACTCTCTCTATGTATTCTATCCTGCATGCTGATGATTTGAAAACCTCTATCAGAGCTTCTCTCAGCCTTCTTCTTTCCAAGAAGAAAAGTCCCAACATCTTCAATTTATTCTCTAAACTGAAATCCTCATCCCTGGACTCATTTTTGTAAACTCTACTGCATTATCTCTTCAATGCATTCCCATCCTTCTTATACTTATGTCTGATCTAGTTGAGTTTTCCCTCAAGTGACTTCAGGGTGGCGAATGGATAATTTCTTGTCACTGTTTAACAAAAATATAGGACCAGTAGAACCAGCTATTTGTTAGCTCAAGCCTGGATATTATCCAAACCTCTTCGTGAACTAGCACAGGCTGTTTCATTATCAGATCGAGCTGAACATTCATGTTGTCAGCAAACAGCCTCATGCATGATTTTAAGGTGTTTCCTCGACGAGCTTCACACCATCAAGTGATGGTCAGACTTAGTACTTTGTCCCTCTGCATCATGCTGAGGGAGCGTGATCTGCAACAACGGACGCAATTCCTTTACAGCATCAAGTATGACTCAAGCTACTGAAAAATTACTCATTGACCCAATCCTATCCCATAACCTTTATCATAATTGTTTTACTTATTTTTCTAGTTCAAGAATGAGAGTTCAGTGAAAAAGACGTCAACTGAGCAAGAGTACCATGGAGTGAATGCTGCTTAATGATATTAATAGTAACTGCTTGCATTATCATGCTGTTTAAAAAAGATACTGGTGTGAGTGGATATGCTGTACTTTTTGTAAATACAGGCCATTTTTCCACATTATTGGACAGATTATTGTTATAGTGTCCTGGAAGAACCAGACATCATGTAGCACGGTTAATACGCAGACACATTTTGACTATTCTCCACATATTAAATGGGTTGGACATCAAGTGGCTAAAGAATCAGGTTCAGCTGAGATACTGCCTTGCCTTCTTAAGGCACTCCTACACACCAACTCAGATAGCATTTATTTACATATCTATCTTGAGTAAGGCTGACCCCAAAGAAATATAGGCTGACACAAATAAAAGCAAACAGTTCCGAATAGGAGAAACACATTTTAAAATTTAAAACACTCCAGCTGAAAAAAAAAACAGTAATTTAAATCTTCTCATCTTTATTAAAGTAGCCATCTATCAGCTTTCAACAAATTGTTTTGGCTTTACGTTCCATTAAATAATTAATTGACGTGAGATCATTTTCTCTTAGAATGCAATTTCTCTTCGTAGTTGGGTTGGACCAGTCCTGGGCAGGTTTCATCAGTTACTGGAGTGTGGTGTTTCAGGATTGTAGGTCTGATTACATCGATGTCACGTCCTAAATGGTCCAACATGGCTGGGATAATGGTTGTAGGGGCATCAAAGTCTACCAGGAAATATCTGAAATAAACAAAATATAAATAAACTCACATTTGTAATGTTTTTTCAACTTTTAATACGTTGTGATAACTGAAATACAATTAAACACCAGAGTTACGAATACCACAAGCATAAAGTCTTTCCTGCATATTTCTCCCTTAATCCAAAATCATTTAATTTTGAGCCCTTTTTTTAAAGACAGCATGCCGCAAACAAGACAAGCTCCAGGAGGATCGGCAAAATGGCTTATTGAATTTGAATTTCACCATCTGCCGTGGCAGGATTCGAACCTGGGACCCCAGGACATTGCCAGTCTGGTGATAATTCCACTATGATGTTGCCATAATGGTGATGGAATGTGTCAGGGAAGGATCTCATGTCCTTGTCAGGACAACATTTTACCAGTGGTAGAACATCAGCAGTGGTATCATGAGCCAGACAAATGTCCACTGTCCACTCCAAGCATTCTACTGGCATTCAGAGGAGCTGTCACTGCATAGAGAGACTGACAGGTAGGCCATGGCATTGTTCCCAGGAGGGAGAGGGATGTGTACATGTGTATGGATTTGGAGGGAGTGGAGGCACTGATAGAGAAAGAGTAGGAATGCCTCAATTATTGCCATGCCCCAGTCCAGACTGAGAAGAAATGCATACAACATTACAAAACCTCAAAAGGAGCAGGGATACCTTTTTCCACATGTGAAATGCAAACACTAAACCTACATGTACAATTGACTAGGTCAGATCAGAGTAGAAAACTAGGAGTCAAAAACAGAAGATGCTGGAAAAGCTCAGCAGGTCTGGCAGCATCTGTGAAGAAAAAAATCAGAAATAACGTTTCAGGTCCTGCTGAGCTTTTCCTGAAACTTCTGTTTTTGCTCCTAATTTACAGCTTCCACAGCTCTTTTGGTTTTTATTGAAAACTATGGATGCCTGGCTTTGGGAAAGAAGTGAAGATCATAAAGAGAGGCTAAAGATTTAAAGAGAATATACATGGGGCAATTACATGCAGTGACCAGGAAAGAAAGAGATATTGTGGAAGCAGAACTATAATAATGCTTTAAATAGAAGCAGATTAAACTAAAATAGAAAAATGTAAGACAGAAACAATCAAAGAGGACTAAATGAGTAAACAGTCAAATGGCCTGTAACAAAGACAGAAATTGTTGGCAAAACTCAGCTTGTTTGGCAGCAGCTGTAGGCAGAAAGCAGAGTTAATGTTTTGGGTCCAGTGGCACTTCATCAGAAATTAATAGTTAGGGAAAGGTGGTATTTATGCTGAAGCAGAAGGCGGAAGGTGGGGAGAAAAATGAGCAGATGGGGAGAGATGGACCACAGAACGGAGACGTACGAAAGGAGCATATGCACAAGGAGATTATGAATAGCAAGAAAGTATCAAAGAAAAGTTGAATAAGTGCTAATCAGAGCTAAAAGTGAAAAAATGGGTGAGCTGTACCGAAAGCAGTCCATATAATGTGCTAATCGGTCTCAGGGTACGTGAGAATGGGTGACTGTGCTAAAAACAACACATCAATAGGATTGGGTGTGGGGTGGATTAAAAAAAACAGAAGGTTAGAATCAGCCTCTAAAGTTATTGAACTGTATGCTCAGTCAGGTCCCCATGTTAAAAATGAGATGTTGTTCTTTAAACTTATGCTGAGGCTTGCTGGAAAACTGCAGCAGGCCCAAGACTGAAATGTTGATGTGGGAAACACGGTGGGGGTGTTGAAATGGCAGGCAACAAGAAACTCGGTGCCATTTCTGCAGATAGGACGTCTGCATTTTGCCTCCCCAACATAGAGGAGACCATAGAGTGAGCAGTAAGTATAGTAGACGAGATTGCTGCTTCACCTGGAAGGTATGTCTGTTAGGAGGGAGGAAGTAAATGGGTGGGTATTACACATTCTGAGATACGCTGGAATTAAAAGTTCAATATGTCTATAGGTTTTGATCCATGGACATAACTCAGCTTTATGCGGTGCCTAGAGGGGGGTTCTTAAAAGGGACAACTAGATGCTTCCAGCATTCTTTTTTTATGAATCTTACTGTTATGGAGGGGGTCGTGAGTCATAGTGCTATAGGCCTTTTCCTGTCTATGTATTCCAGCTCTCAAGGATGCAGCTACAAGTCAGTATCCAGCCAGACACTTTTAAAAACATGTTGGCAAGCATGCATCTCCAAGGATGTCCCACTGTGCGTTTTGTTTCCAGAAAAACTGGCCCAAGTCATAGACAAGGTCTGTAGGAAGCTGGGCTCGGGTATTAGGACGACTCTGCATCAATTCCTGGCACATTTCTCAGTTTCGGAGGCGACTGAATGTTCTGTAAAAGTACACAGCAAATCAGTCATTGACAAATTAAACAGATTCCACTGAAAACTTGGACAAGACACTTGTTGGACCTCAGTTGGAGTATTGTGGGCACCGCATTATAGGAAAGATGTAAATACATTGCAGAGAGAGTGCAGAAGTGATTTACAGGAATGGCTCCTGGAATGAGAACCTTCAGTTATGAGGATAGCCTGGAGAAGCTGGGACTGTTCTCTCTGCAGAGTTGGCAGATGAGAGGAGATCTCATTGAGGCTCTCGAAACCATGAGTTGACTGGACAGAGTAGTGAGGGCAAAGATTTTTCCAGATGCAAAAGAAACGAGAATAAGAGATAGATATGAGAAAAAGAAACATTTTCCACACACCAAGTACTTAGGGCATGGATGGCACTGCCAAGAAATGTGATGGAGGCTGGTTCAATTGAGGCATTCAAAGAGGCTTTGGACTTCTTTTTGGATAGTAATGGTGCACAGAAATATAGTGAAAAGGCAGGAGATTGGCAATTGATAACTGAGTGACTAGGGCATTACAGGCCATATAGCCTTCTTCTGCACCATAACAATTCTGCGAAGAAATGAGATTGTCTTCCTGTTTGTGTGAAGCAGCCTGAGTTTTCAAACTTTGATCATCTTTCAAAGGTCATAAATCTTCTGTCTATGGCTGGTCAAGGCACATTTTAATTCACGCCAAGTTGTTAAATGAACTTTGGCACTTGTTAAAAAACACAAAAGATCTAAAAAGGCAATCAGTTTACCCAAGCAGAATGACTCCTGCCAATACACTCAGTGAACATCATGACAAGATCACATATTGGCAAATAAGGCTCCTCTACTGGTTACATTGCTATTACAGTTTGTGGTGGGGGAGGGGAGTGGAAACGGAGAGATCATGTACATTGTAAGTATGTACTTGTAATTATATGGGTGTACAGTTGTTTTCAGTTAAAATAATTAGTTACAAGGAAACAGGCATGTTGCATAAAGTAATTTTCCAATATAGTCATTCAAAATATGGTTTACAAACATGAAGAACTAAAGGATAATGTAGATGGAGGCTGAACCAGAAATTATACATTTACTGCTTAATATTTACTGAGGGATAATCACTGTCACCTGTTACAATATGTTCCATGAAATGCATTTCCTGTGTTAAACTCATTTGCCTAATCAGTAATTTCACTGGCCTTGATAACAATACTAAATGGACTTTTCCATACTGATTAGCAGTGTTGGGGCATAAATTAAAGGCTTTAAAAAGGAGTCTGACAAAGCCTTTGCTGACTAACGTACATCCAGTACTCTTCCACTCAGCTATACCTGCAAACTACACGTAGTAAATGTTCTAAACAGAACTGTGTTCTGTCTTCAAAATAAAATTACACATCCCTTCACCAATCCAAAAACAGAACTTCAGCCCACACACACATGCAGAGTTCAGTAACTCGCAAAGCCGTAGAGAGTGATAGCCTTCACTAACTGGGCAGATGGGAGAAATGGGGCACTATTGTTAAGTGGAATCATTAGAGACAATGGCTCGAGCGCAAGGTAGTTTCACAATTTCAGATGCTCCCTTCTGAAATCATGCAACAAAGTTCTAATGACTTGTACAGCAGCAGCACTAGGTAGGCACAATTAAAGGGAAGGGGACAGGGCCAGGCACAAAAACGATGGGTCAAACAATCTCATCCCATGTGAATTTTCTCCATAGGATGGCAATGCAAAGTGGAAGGGTAGAGCTGAATGCGCAATACACCCAGGGTGTGAGGAGAGAGCGAGAGGGGGAGGGAGAGAGCGAGAGATTCCAAATGTGAAATGATTGCAGGGCAGGAGGGCTTAGGCTAGAGATGGGTACTAGTGAAATCTAGATGGGTAGCTATGTGGAGATGTTTTCCAGCCTAGAACAGATGAATAAGATTTGGTGCCAGTGTAAACCAGGAGACTGAGAATTGGGAGATTAGTACCAGTGTAAACAAGAGGAGTGAGGATCAGGAGGTGGGTGCCAGCATAAAGTAGAGGTGTGGGCATGGAGGGATGAGTACTTGAGCGAACTTGAGAGGTGGGGCAAAGAGTGCTTACATGAACTGGGAAGGAGGAAGCTGCAGCATGATCAGAAGTTCTTGGCAGCGGGTGAATGAGAGTGCATAGCATGCTAGTACAGTTTGTGCTACAATGCGATAGATTCGGCTGGGGAAGAGAGGGCAAGGTGAAAAACACGGTCTGACTGATCTTTTGTCCTTCCCTATCTCGTCAACTACATTCCAAAAACTACTGAGAATGCAAACAATACCAAACTTGTAGCAGCTCTTTCCCTATGAAATTGACCAAGGTTGATGTGCTTTTGTGAGCAAGAAAGCAAACTGTAACTTGACCCTTCTTAGGGGAAGATGGATTGAAGTAATATTTTGAAACCCTTCCACACATTTTATTAGCAATTCAGTGAATTCCAATATATTTTTAAAAATAAAAAAATGCTGCGACTAATCTACAAGATTTGCAGAAGGGTTTAAAGGGTTGAGTCTCTTCGGAATCACTTTCTCAAAAGTTAATGAATGTAGAATCTTTAAATATTTTCAAGGCAGAGCCGAATAGTTTCTTGATTACCAAGAGGATGGAAAATTATCAGGAACATGCAGGAATGTAAAGTTGAGATTAAATCAAAACAGACATGGTTTTATTGAATGAAAGAGCAGGATCAAAGGTCCAAGTGGCCTGTCACATTATCTGTTTCTCAAGGTTAGGGTAAATGAAGCAAATAGGTAGACCTAAAAAAAAATCCCTATGTAATAAACTGATGCTATTCATTGTCATAACTCACATATCTCAAGTTAAGGACCCAACCCAGTCACCTCTCTCCGCCATATTCAAAAGTGTTTCAGTCACCAGTATGCCAATAAGTGTTTCAAATCTTGACGAGCAAAGCTTTCCCCAGATCAGGAACAGCAATTATCATTTTCTTAAAAATAAGGTTGGCATCCTACAAGCTTTAGATGCAAAGCCCACTCCAGAAATGCACTTTGCAAACTGTTGCAAATATGCTGAATGACCCACAAAAAACAATGCCACCTCAAAGATAGGCCATCCATTAGGAATATGATCCACTGGGAATTTCAGGAAAAAAACAAGAAATTAATCTGAAAAATGCCAATCTCCTAACCCGTGAGTAGCAGCAATATGGACAGTACTGAGACAGTAGGAACTGCAGACACTGGAGAATCTGAGATAACAAGGTGTAGAGCTGGATGAACACAGCAGGCCAAGCAGCATCAGAGGAGCAGGAAAGCTGATGTTTCGGGCCTAGATGCTTCTTCTGAAGAAGGGTCTAGGCCTGAAACGTCAGCCTTCCTGCTCCTCTGATGCTACTTGGCTTTGTGTTCATCCAAATCTACACCTTGTTATCTTGGACAGTACTGAATCAGTGTTGTTGAACTGGGACACTGTAGGTAATTATGATGTGGAAGACACAGACACGTTATTCTTGCAATGGAGGAGTTCAGAAAGGCAATTGTTATGGTGACAAAACTTTACCCAGAGGTTATCTGGAATTTGATATCATTTTGACTGGTTAATAGTATAAAAATAGCGAGCACTGAGATATACTGTTTCTCAGTTCAAGAGGCAGCAAACACTATACAGGCGATTTCTATGTACGATAATAAAATGCTCAATTCAGATGGGTTGTTTATTTTTCTGTTGCAGCAAATTGTCAAACCTCACTACAGTGAGCATCACAATAAAGCAATTCTCTCTGCTGGTCTCAACGTGAAGCTGGCCTGTATGTTAAAATAGATATTAGGCCCAAAACCAAGATATTCCAAACCAATCTACAGCAAACTGCAAAATGCCTTGAGTGACAAAAAAATCTATTTCAGAAACCCAATAATTACTAGCAGACATACCTGATCTAAAGCGCAGTGTCAGAGTCAATTACACAGTCGGCCCAGCTCCCAATGGAAAGATGATGATGACAAAAGTCACGTGTTGTGATCCAAATTTGACCCACAACACGGATAGTATAAAACTGTTTTGCCATAAATACAGCAAAGGTCTGATTCCCCAACAAAGGCAGGCCAGTGACTCAAAGATGTTGTACTATCCTGTTTCTCAGTTCGCTTTCTTGGTACCAAGTTCAAAACTAACGCTGCAATCAACTTGACAACAATGTTAAACCAAATGAATGTTGCTTATGCAGTTTGCTACAGGAGCAGGAGCAACCTTGCAGTTCAATGTGTTGTGGGTCTTTGCTATATCAGCAGTAACCAGCTGAGTTTTCATAATTTCCTGAACATATCATGTCATTCTAAGTTCATGCTAACAAAATAAAAACTAAAGTGCAGAATGACAAATTTCATAAATTTCAGAAAATGCATAGAGAATTAGCACTCATGGAACAATGTGTAAATTAAAGTTTATTTTTCTCTCAAACCAAAGAGGAGAGGGGAGAATAAAGGTTGATTCCTAAGGAAGTCCAGCTCTTCTGCAGTGTAAAATGGGACAGGTACACAGATAGCAACCAGAAAGCATTTAAGATAACAAGTTTGTAGAGCTGTATGAATACAGGCCAAGCAGCATCATAGGAGCAGGAAGGCTGATGTTTCGGCCTAGACCCTTCTTCAGTTTTTTTTTCTGATGAAGGGTCTAGGCCCGAAATGTTAGCCTTCCTGCTCCTATGATGCTGCTTGGCCTGTTGTGTTCATCCAGCTCTACATCTTATTATTTCAGATTCTCCAGCATCTGCAGTTCCTACTATCTTTGATTGGATATACATGAATTCTTTGTTAAATTACCTATATGACAGCATCGTCTGAGAATTAGAGCCAGATAATTTAGGCGACATTTTAGAAAGCACTTCTACACATTAGTGTGGTAGATATTTGCAACTCTCTTCCGTAAACCGCAGTGGATCCTGGATTGGTTGTAAACTTTAAATCAGAGAGAGATAAATGTTTGTTAAGGGATGTGGGCCAAAGGTCGGTGTATGAAATTAGGCCACAGATCAGCCTTAATCTTATTGAACAGTGGAATGGCCTTCTCCTGCTTCTACATTTCTAAGTGTGGCAAATGCACACCTTTTTTTCTAAAGCAAATTGACATTTGATTGAATGGCAGAAAACAAAGAACTTATCGACACACAGCAATGGAAGCTGAAGAAGAAAACAAATGATCTTAACTGTTGTAAAGTCTTCATATTTATTTACATGATCTCTTTTCTTCCTCTATTGTCTTTTACATTAGCTCCATTCAGGTTTTTAGGTGACTGACCCATTAATCAAAATCTTTAAGGCGGAGTTAGATTGATTCCACTATTAGTGAAGAATCAAAGTGAATAGGATGTACAAAGAGGAAAGTAGAGTTAAGGTTACAGTAAGGACAGCAGCAATCTTATCAAACAGTAATGCAGGATAAATGAGCCTAATGGCCTACACTTACTTGTAATTTGTGCATTTGTAATGTCAGAAGCAGGGTGGAGGGAGAGAGTGTGGAAAGCGAGTGTGTGCACGTGTGTGTGTGTGTGGAGAGCGAGAGAGAGAGAGCACGAGAGAGTGTGTGTGTGTGTGTGTGTGTGTGTGTGTGTGTGTGTGTGTGTGTGTGTGTGTGTGTGCGTGCGCACGCGCACACACATTAGGGGCAATTCTATTTAAAAGAACATAGGAAGGGGTCAGATTCATACATTCTGCATTGGTTTCTGAGACTTAGGCAAGCACAATAACGAAGCACAACTTGGGAAGGCTGCACTGTGTCTCGCCGCATCTTCCATCAAAGTTTCTTGCCTGGGAGCACAAGTATTACCCCCAGCAATCCCGAGAAAAAAAGCCAGTCTCTAACCACAAACAGATGTGACTGATGTGACAGGCATATTGAACAGCAGGAATGTGGTGTCTCACATTCAAGCCTAGAAGAGGTTTGATGCTCTCATGAGGACAGGAGGGAAGAGGCAGCCATGGAGTTTGACAGGGTATTAGAACACATGACTAGGGAGAGGTTGGGATTACCTAGAGACATGGTTACAAAATTAGAAATCACACAGCAACATAGCACATAACCCGTGAATCATTAATGCAAGGACCATGTCTTTTTATTTTGTGTTCTTAAAAACTGGGAATGGAAATAAGAAACAGTTTTATAATTCAGTGTTTGAAAATGTGACTGCAATTCTGCAAGTGGCTAACCTGTCACCTATGCCAAGCATCACGTAAAGAACTGTTTGAACAAGCAGTAATTGAAGTTAGAGTTGTTGACAATTTGAAGCTGAGGGGGTGCACAGATGAAGATTTTGTTGGCAACGAAAGGTTGATTGGTATATGAATTAGTGAATCAATGTCAGAGGTAATTTTGCCTGCCAACAACTGCTTGATTGGTTCTCAGTTAACTGGGAACAAATTTCAGAGTGAGAGTGGAATTCAATTCTTCCATAGCTCAGGAGCAGTCGTCCTGTTCTCTGCAGTCAAAACTCACTGCAAGCCCAAAGAAAACCAGGTCAGAAAGCAGACACCAGGTTGTAGTCCAAAAGGTTTATTTGAAATCACAAGCTTTTGGATCATAGCCTCTTTGTCGGGTGAACTGCTCTATTTTGCACAATCTTGAGAGGGCGGCTGATGAATCTGGTGTTAACGCATCTCCTGACGGTTTCAGCATACATGACGAACCTAGGGCAGCAGTCTTCTGGAGAGGTTCAATCCAACTCTTTATTCTTTGGTCGCTGCATCACGGATTTCTCTATTGACTGTTCTGATTCGTTAGTTGTCTTGTTGGGCTTGCCACTGACATCTTGAAGTTTGTAGAAGAATTCCGGGAGCTTCATTTGTTTGATGAATTCCTTTGTGTCCACCACAAGACCAATGGTGTCCATTTTGGTAGTGGGGCAGAAATTGAGCCATTGGCTCAGAACTTCGATTTTGTCCAGTTGAAGGATGTAGTCAGTCAAGTTAATGGTGGATTTCCCTGTTGTGGTACCTGTCTAAACCGTGGTACCAGGGGAGGCTTGGTTACTGCTGCTGGTGGTGGTGGGAAGTTTCTCCAGTTTCTTGTTCTGGATGTGCATTTAAGCAGTGTACTTGCGTTGCCTCATCTGCTTGGCTTATAGTGTCTTTATAGCTGGTCTGCGGTATCCTGAGAGCCAGCTGAGGACACCGACTCTATGCTGCAGCGTCTGCGATAGAGTTGATGGATGAGATGACAGAGGAATATGCAAGAGGTGCGAAGGCAAGGTCTCTCAGTTTCGTTCCTGTTGTAGGTTGACTTGAGTGGATTCATCCTCTGTAGTCCTTTCAGGATTTTCTCTGCTTTCTTGCATCTCTGCAGAAACTTGATGTCGTGGTTGATATGTGTGATCTTCTTGGAGATCCTCTCCATTCTGAGCCAACAGTTGGTGGGGTCAATAGTAGCCATGATGGGGAGGTGCCGGTGTTGGACTGGGGTGGACAAGGTCAGAAATCACATGACACCAGGTTATGGTCCAACATGTTTATTTGAGATCACAAGCTTTCAGAGAACCCACTTCCTGAAGAAAACCAACTCCTCTTTCTTGCAACAATTGTCATATGCATGTGAATTTAACAGATAATTAGAGACTTTTTATAAAGTAACCTGACACCGTGCATTTCTCACGAACCAGTGGAAGAAACAAGAGAAAGACAAATGAAGCAATGTGCTGACCAGAAGAATCATAAAGATCATCTCAGCAACAGGACCCAAGAACAGTGACTACAAAATTCTTTCCCCTCTGTCCACAAAATATTTACGCTTTATGTTTGCCTGTGTGAATATGAGAGGGAGCTTATGAAGATATTCGCACTTTTATTAATTGCATCACATGCCAATGACTTATAACTGTTTACCTGCAGATAAAGTCTAATTATTTGTAACAAATGGTGAATATTGTCCATTGCAGATACCTGTCCAATGCTTTCTATCAATTTAGGTCAGAAAGTCAGGGATATTGAGGAATGTTGCATGTTTAACTTTATGACAATTCAGAAGCAGTGAGGCTTGATTCCCATGGGCTACCTCAGTAATTTGGAACATGGAGTTCTGTCACCACGAAATGAAATATGGGCACCTGCACAATAAAGACTTCAAACTTTTTCTCCCAGTCAGTACCAAATCACACTTTCCATTTTCCACAAGCTCTTCAAGTAGGATGCAGGAGTGCAGCAGAGGGAGTTCATTCTCCTGGGAAGTAATGACTGCATGACTATTGTGCAACCACCAGCAGCATGGATCTCTCTCTCTTAGTGGGGCCTCCAGGGGAGTTTGAGAGGTTGTTGTCACATGATGCAATGTACATCGCAAGTGATCTGATGCAAGGGTTTCTTTTGGTTAGCCAATTCTTTATCGATGCTAATATATCACATCCATACCAGAGCTGTTATTTTGTGCAATAACCATTTATGTAGCACCTTATTAAATGCCTTTCAGAAATCCAAATACACTATATCTACAGGTACCCCTTTATCTATCCTTTTTAATAAGCCCTCGACGATCCCTTCAATTTCACAAAGACCATTTCCCCTTCAGTTAATCACATGGTTGAATAGATTAAGATTTTCTAAATGTTCTGCTTCTACATTAACAACGATTTCAGCATGTTCCCAATTACCAAATGTTACACTAACTGGCTTATAGCTTCTTTTTTTCTATCTCCCCTTCTTTGAATAGTGTTAATATTTCTAATAAATTCTGATGCAATGGGCCATATAATCCCACCCTAAACAGTATTGTTATAAAACATGGGATTCTTACAAGTTGAATTGCACATAACTATAGGCCAGTTAGCTTAACTTCAGTAGTGGTGAAAATGCTTGAATCTATCATTAAGAAATAGCAAGACATCTAGATAGAAATTGTCCCATTGGGAACACCCAGCATTGGTTCTTTGAGGACATTACTTGCATGGTAGACAATGGGGAACCTGTGGATGTGGTGTATCTGGATTTCCAGAAGGCATTTGACAAGGTGCCACACCAAGGGCTGCTACATAAGATAAAGTTGCACAGTATTACAGGAAATGTATTGGCATGGATAGAGGATTAGTTGATCAGTAGAAAGCAGAGAGTAGGGGTAAATGGGTGTGTTTCTGGTTGGCGTCAGTGGTTAGTGGTGTGCCTCAGGGATCAGTGTTGGGACCTCAATTGTTTACAATTTACATAGATGATTTGGAGTTGGGGACTAAGTGTGGTGTGTCAAAATTTGCAGATGACACTAAGGTGAGTGGTGGAGCAAAGTGTGCAGAAGGCACTGAAAGTCTGCAGAGGGTTATCTGTAGCCTAAGTGAGTGGGCAAAGGTCTGGCAGATGGAGTACAATATCGATAAGTGTGAGGTCATCCATTTTGGTAGGAATAACAGCAAAATTGACTATGTTTTAAAGGGTGAAAAATTGCAGCACGCTGCTGTGCGTAGAGACTTGGGTGTCCTTGTACATGAAATCACTAAAAATAGAATTGCAGGTGTAGCTGGTAATTAAAAAGGCAAATGGGATTTTGCCTGCCATTGCTAGAGGGATGGAGTTTAAAAACAGGGAGGCTATGCTGCAGCTGTATAGGGTCCTGGTGAGGCCACATCTGGAGTACTGTATGCAGTTTTGGTCTCCTTACGTGAGAAGAGATATACTAGCACTGGAGGGGGTGCAGAGGAGATTAACTCAGTTGATTCCAGAGTTGAGAGGGTTCGGTTATGAGGAGAGACTGAGTAGACTAGGATTATACCCATTGGAATTCAGAAGAATGAGGGGAGATCTTATAGAGACATATAAGATTATGAAGGGAATAGATAAGGTGGAGGTAGGGAGATTGTTTCCTCTAGCAGGTGAAACTAGGACTAGAGGGCATCGCCTCAAAATAAAGGGAAGCAGCTGTAGGACTGAGGTCAGGAGGAACTTCTTCACCCAAAGGGTTGTCAATTTGTGGAATTCCCTGCCCAGTGAAGCGGTTGAAACTACCTCACTGAATGTGTTTAAGGCAAGGCAAGTTTTTGACCAGTAAAGGAATTAAGGGTTAAGGTGAGTGGGCGGGAACGTGGAGCTGAGTCTCAAAAAGATCAACCATGATCTTATTAAGTGGCGGGACAGGGTTGAGGGGCCAGATGGCCTACTCCTGCTCCTAGCTCTTAAGTTCTTATGTTATAAGCACTTTCTGTTTTAGTATCCTTTGGTACTGCCAGCTGTATTTCCTCTGGTGCACTTGTAAATCATGACACTGTATTCCGCTGAAACCTTTCAAGTCATGTTCAATTTGAACAATGCGGACTGGGTAGTCTAAGATAATGTCATCTCCAGTTTAACCAAAGGAAAACTTTTAAAACATTCAACCCAAAATATCATGTGGTCTTCTGCATTCAAAACAATAAGTTATATACACAATAAACTTCACATCTCTGAGATATGTATAGACGTCAGCTGGGGAAATTTGGAATTTTATGGTCAAAATTAACACTAGTGCTGCAACATTTCAAAAGTAAACTGGATACTCATTAAGCCAAAGATGTATTGTCTTAAATAAAATTTATCAGCAGGACAAGTATCTATTAGATACTTGCAGCTTGTGGCTCAACCTCCTGTAAGATAGTAAATAATCAATTTGAGAGCGAGACCTTGGAAAAGTATCCTAAAGTAATGAAAAGCAGTGATGCTCACCAAAAGCTATATGATTCCGAAGATTTAGAACTGCAGAAATGAACCATAAGACATGGAAAATTTAAATGTCAGCTTAAATAAATCATCTCTATTGCCTTTAAGCCTGTATGCCCTTATGAACAGCAACTGCAGGCCAAGTTATTTTCCACAAGATCAGTAAATTAATCTCCTGGTACAAACTGGTACAATCTTCCTTCAGTCAGATGCCAGGCCTGGCAGAGTGACGTATGCAGTAGTAAAAGCTGCTGATCTTGGTAACTAGCTGCTCAGTAAACAGTCAAACTCCAACCGGAACAGGATCCAGCTGCAGCCTGCCTACAAACTAAATGGCAGGCTTGGCACAAACACAAACCCTTTTGACTTCTTTCAAGCATTGTTTTACAATCAATCAATTTGAGTCTGTGTGAATATTCAAAACTTAATTTATCAAAATCAAGAAATCCATGTCCTTTTAAGTATAGGCAAGTTTTTTTCCAAAACTCTGATCTGTTTGCAGTTACTGTTTCAAGAAACCACAATGCCTCTTTAAGTTTAAGAGTCTTTCAGGATTTTGCAGCATACAACCGATATTGTTTCACAATTATACAGTTGGCAGCGTTTGTAAAACCATAGTCCACAGATTGCGCAGCTAATTCACAAAGAAATTTCGAATCAAAATTTCAATCAACTTCAGTCAGAAACAAATAACTCAGGAACACTGCATATCAGAATCAGGATTTTAAAAACAAAAGGGAGTAAAAAAAAGCTTGCTATATTTGAAATCTATAATCAGATCTCAGTTTTGTTTACCTGTAGTCATCTGCAATACCAACTCACCAGCCACTTTGAACAGTGTTCAGAACCTCCAGGGACGTTGAGTCCAGTTGAAATCCATATTTAAATTATAAAACAAAGCAGCAATTTGGGGTTGGAGTTAATTCAGCCTCTCACGGCAAGAAATATGATGGCCAGGCCCACATAATCACGAGAGAGGCCTTATGTCAGTCCCATAGCCTGAGGAAGAAGGGCGTGCCCTCTCACAGGTTTCTGATTACCAACACCAGGATGCCAATTAGATTCTTAATGAACCAGTTGATGCCCACTATCCCCGAGCCTGCTGCAAATTGATGGCAGCTTGGGATTAGATGCAGGTACCATGACTTTCCCATGGCCGCAGCAGGTTTCCTGGGGATGGCTGCTGCTCACTATCTGCGCCCAAAAGACACTGTATTTGGCAGGGGAAGATCAACAAAAGACACTCCACTGCTTTTGTCACTGACCCATCAGTGACCCACCCCTACCAGCAAGCCCCATCTCACCTTCACTCACTGTGGCCTGAGATCCCTCAATGAGCCTAAGTTTCTGCCAGGCATTTTACTACCAGAAGTCACTGCACAAGAAGCTACGAGCCTTTGTTTTGCTGACGGCTCTCAGGTGGGGAAGATGACCTCTGCTAGGTAGTTCAATCCTGGGGAAGGCCCAATGGTGGTTAGTAAAGTTTCTGTAGAATATTTGATTCAGTTGGGTCTCCACCAGGAAGCTGACGGAAGCTCTCCACTAGTTTTCTAATCGGGGTGGGGGGGGGGGGGGGGGGGGGGGTGGCGCGAACACAAGTCCCCATTGGGGTAACAAGACATTGATTGTGAAAAGCTGTCTTTGTAACAAATACAGTGTGAATTTGATTCCAGAAGAATCTAAGACCTTTCAGTCATAGAGTCATACAGCATGGAAGCAGACCTTTCGGTCCAACATAATCCCACCGGCCTACTCCTGGCCCATATCCCTCCAAACCTTTCAATTCATTCATCTAGCCAAAACGTCTTTTCTTGCTTAAGATAAGGTTTCATCATCAAACATGTGGTTTGATAAGGTGAAAGATGCCTGGTTCTAACAATCTGATTGATAAAACAAAAAATGAACAGTAGGAAATTGTTTTCGTGGTATTATTCAGGCTGAGCGGAGGAGATAAATTATCAGATATGCGGTCACAACGCCAAGGCCAATTCCACATAAACTAATTAAACTGACCAGACCCTACCTGCCCAAACCTGTTCTTTGCTGAAGTCAGCAGCACTGTTTATACAATAACATTTATACCATTGACTAAAAAAAGGAGCAAGACAAGTTAAGTAGTAAAGTTCAAGAGAAACCAGACAGGACTGCAGTTGCTCAAACATCAAGGAATAGATAGTTGCACCGAGCCGTTGTTATCATGCTATTAAGAATGAAGAAATATATATCTGCAGTTTTTCAGAACTAAAATGGGAATAATGGAGAATTTCTATAATGCAGAATACACTTCTCCATTACTTCTCAAAAATATGCGTTAGCCCAAAAATTCATTCTGATTGCATCACCACACAGACATTGATCAGCATGATTGTCAGCTCAAGACCAAATGATAAAATGGTGGATCTGTATCCAACTCCTGTAAGTTGGGAATCTCCAAGATATACTGCACATTGTATTTTATAACCAGCACAAGGAGACAATTTGGATTCACAGCTGGGTCACAGACTTGAAAGGGTGGTTTTGTAACCCATGAAGATGAACTTTCCATATAAGTAGCTGGAGTGGCTCTAGGCTGCAAAATGCCCACTCCAGCACAGGTTTAAGACAGGACTGTTCAAGGAGGAAGTTTCAATTTTTCACTCTGGGGATACTTGCAAAGTTCCACTTGCAGCAGCTATTTTAAAACAGAGGTGAGAGATCAAGTGACTAGAGATTAAGAATCACTGACAGAAAACTATGCAAGGAACTGGGAATAAAGGGGGCACGTGCAGAATTTTCTCAGACTGTCGAGAGACATTAGGCATGGGCTCAGTTGTCAGTTTGGAGACATTTATTTGCTAGTGGATAATTTTTAAAAAAATATTCACTAACAGAATAAGGGTGTCGCTGGCTAGGCAGCATTTATTGCCCCTCCCTAATTGCCTAAAAAGAGTAGTTCAGAGTCAACCACATTGCTGTGGGTCTGAAGTCACATGTAGGCCATATCAGGTAAGGATGGCAGTTTCCTTCCCTCAGTGATATTAGTGAACTGGATTGGTTTTTCCTATATTCGACAACGGATTCATGGTCATCAGTAGACACTTAATTCCAGATATTTTATTGGATTCAATTTCCATTATTTGCCATGGCAGGATTCAAACCCTGGTCCCCAGAATGTTACCTGGGTCTCTGGATTAGCAGTCCAACGATAATACCACTAGGCCATTGCCTCCACCAAAATTAGTGACTTGGCAATGGTGCATGTACGCCTGTGTAAAAGATGAAACTCCCTAAAATTCTACTTTTAGAAAGGGCTCATCTTTTTAAGAGACTAGTCAACATTGCAAAACTTTTACTTATCAAGGCCCTCTCTTTTCATGTTGATTGCTGTGGGAAATACATTTTCTCTCTTCTTGCTTATTTAACTAATGTATTCCCATTTGTTCCTCTGCTTCTCCTGTACTGAGATGCTGGTGACTACGTCATCATCAACTCCAGTCCCACTCCAACAAATCTAAATGAATGCCTCCTGCTAGACTGTTTGAGAAACAAGAACTGACACTGACGTGAGGTTGGAAATCTATCATTTAAATATCTGAACTCTACCAGGATCTGTGTGTCTCCGTGTCCACGTGGGGTGGAGGGGACCTTAGCTAATCAATAGACCCTTTCCACAACAGCATTTGCTGTCAATCGCTGACTCCGAAAGTTATCACTCGTGTGGCATCTAGTCTGACATTTAGGAAGGCCTATACTGCTGAAGACGTTCTTCCAGATTGAGGTATTAAACCTTTTCCTTGAATGGGTGAAAAGATTGCATGGCACTTTTATCTTCCCTGAAGAAAGTTCACTGCCTCAATCAGCTCCAACAAAAATGCATTCACAGGTAATTTATGGCATAGCTGGACTTTGTTTTGTTCAATCCAGTTGGCTTGTCTGCCTATGAAACAATAAATATACTGCACAATTAAATTATTGGCTACAAAGCATTTCAGGATGTCTCAAGGGTGGAAAAGTCATAATATAGATGCCAGTTAAAGCCAAAGAAGAGGGCTGCAGCAAGTTAACGTGGCAATTAATGATCTCTTGATGACCAAAGTGACTTTGACAGAATCGTGTAGGGAATGACTACATTTCTGCACACAAATGGTTCACTAATCAAAATGGTTCTAGATTTGAATAACAGTAATGCCCGTTAAATATTAAAAATATCAGCCAGAACTACCTTCTCAATTAAGGAGCAACAAGAGTTGTGGACTCAATTATCCATAAAAGCCACTGAAGTGCCCAGTTTCAAAGGGCCCAAGGTTTAAAGCTGAAAAGAGGAGATTTGAAGAAATGATGAGAGTCCAAACGTTACAGTAGATCCAGCATACACGATAAGATTTAGGTTAATTGCCTTTTCCCGTTTCTAAATATTTTCATCCAAAATTTCTTCCTGAAATCGAAAGATACGTGGAAACTAGAAACCCTATTGAAGCCAAAGCTGTACTCAAATATTACATCACACAATCATACAAGAAACAGTAGACTGATAGTGACCAGATAAGTGAGTAAATACAGACTGTATAGATGACTGCCCTTTCACAGTCACATTTCTGTAATAAGTGCCTGTATAACTGTAAAATTGACAGTGCTGCAGCTAAGTGCAAAACATCTCTCAAACATAATTGAAGTGATTTGTTTTGAAGCTTCTTTTTCAAAAATCAATCCAGTTCAATGAAATGTTGAGTGTGAGATTTAGAACAGAGGATGGGGTTCAACAAATGGAACTTTCTTTGAATATACAATGAGTGGAATTGCATATGGGTCTGAGTGACATGGGCCATAACGTAATGTGTGGCAGAATTAGGTAGGAAGTGAAGTGAGGTATATCTTGACGTCAGGAACAACTTGCACCAATTTTTATGCTTTTCTCAATTGACATGTGCCTCAATGTTTGTACCTACCCCAACATCCCACTGTCCCCCACATGTCACCTAAGTTCCATCAAAATGCTTACAGCACCCAATACCAACTCCACACCTCATCATAGTCCTGTTTTCCAGGATCAATCCACTACTCCAGTGTAAATTAAAATTAGAAACCATTAAATGTCTATTAGGTTTGCAAACAATCAGGAAATCAGAAATCACGTCTAATGCATATCATGTTAGTACAACCTCTTAAATCTTGAAATAGTTTGTTGGATCAATAAATGACCTGCTCTGCAGGATTCAATTTTTGTTTTAAAACTTTGCCAAGCATTCACAATGGCTACAGTTGTGAAGTCAAAACCTTAGAGCTACATTTGCCGAAACTGAGAACAAGAGTACTGACTTATTTTCATTTCAGGATAGAGTTCATGTCAATCAATTGAGAAGAGCAAATGCTCAGATTTTGTTTTTAATTTTCAGTCACAAGGGTTTCTTTTTAATAGCCAGCACTGTCAGCCAATCTAAATCTCAGCAGAAGATATGATAGCAACATTTTTTAGTCTTTTAAAAAAAAACTTTAATGCATTATACCACAATTCCACAATATTAGTCAATATAAGGATGAATTTACCTTTGTAGGACAGATCCCTATGATAAATCATGTCCCTAAAATACATCTATATTACAATATACCATGTAATGGTGACATTTGAAGGGTTCAAAAAATTTTTAAACGCCTGTCAGAAAGTTTCCAAATCTTCAGCAGACTCCTTGCAGTTGCCACAAAGTCTCCAAGGCAATGAGTTTTTTTTAAAAAAGAATTTTTAAATCCTTCACAAGCACATAAAGAGAGTGTGTCTGGGAGGAAGCACAATTTTTCTAATAATGGAGACCCCAGCACTGGATGTGAACTGCATGCATTTTGTGCCTAAAGCCTGCCCACCTGGTAAAAGGCCACATGAAATGATGTGGGGTCGCAACGGCACAATAAAATTGCACTTCCAGAAAAAGTAAAACTATACTCAGCATTTTGTCACCGAACTGCACCTCCATTGGGAGATGAAAAGCAGCCCTTTTTCTCTAGCTCTGCACAGACCTGTTAATTTTTTCCAACATTCCTTGCTTGATGTGAAATTTGATAGATTTGGTTAAGTCTCCCCATATCTAGCTAAACTCAAACTTATAAGCTTAACATTTTTCACACAATAATTTTTCATAATTTGAGTAACAGTTTTACAATTTTAAAAAGTGCAATCCATGAAAGCAAGAGGTGTGCACGTAGCAGCGTGGGTACCTGATCATAATGTGAATCCCAGTAGTTGCAGGAAAGCAAGGTAAATCATGTCTCTCGTACAAATTTTAAAAAACAGAAAAATTATTCTGATTTGAATTGAGTCCAAAATCTGTTGGCATCTACAGTACTACAAAATAAGGTTCTGACCTTATTCACAACAGTTACTGTAAACATTTAAAATCTAACAGTCTCTACAGGCTGTTTGGACATAAAATCCATCCCAAGGCAGATGAAATTTTGCTGCTCTGCTGGCATATTTTTAATTAAATAGGCCAAGTTCTATCTACGAGCTAGGGGAGGAAAACCAAAACCAGCTAAGGCTCCTGACTGATATTCTGTGACTCAGGTCAGAAGTACATATTTTTGGATGCCAGAACAATATTGGACTTAATTAGGAGGGCCTGAGAAGTTAAATAGCTCGATGACATCCAAATTGGCTCTAAACAACAATTGGCTACCTTGGCAAAATACCAAATGGCACTGCAGACCGTAAAATTTAGGAAGAGCAAAGGTGAAACCAAGAGTCAGAAAATATAAAATAACTAATGTGCGCAGACTACTACAATTGCAAAAATACTGTTGTGCTGTCCTACATTCACTTTACATACCAAGAGAATGGTGGTACCTGAAAGAAAAGAGGTGGGGACCAGTTTGCCAAGTGCTCCTGGTTCCAATCCGGTCACTTTATCTAGGGACAAATTGATTACAATATTGGCATCCCATGCAGCAGGAAGAGAATTAACAGACATTTTCATCAGATATTTGAATTACATCACTGTCCATGACTCAACTTCTCATAGGAGGTAAGAACACACCAGGAGGACCAAGCAAAAACAAAAAGCAAGTGTTGGAGAAACTCAGCAGGTCTTGCAGAATCAGTGAAGAGAGAACCAGAGTTAATGTTTCAAATCTATCATGATTTCAGAATATAAATGCATTCTAAAGAAGAGTCATAATGGACTCAAACATTTTAACTCTGCTTCAATTTCCATCGACGCTGCCACACCTGCTGAGTTCCTCTAACACTTGCCATTATTTCAGATTTCCAGTGTCTGCAGTATTTTGCTTTCAAAAGGAGGTCTGAGCAGCCTGTCAGTTAAAGGGCATCTAACCCTTACATGAAAGAGTGGCGAGACAGAGATCATCTTGGGACACAGGCTTGCCATTGCAGTAGTGTCTCATGCTGTCCTGCAGAATGCTTGGGTTAAAGACAAACCTTGCAATGCCATCAGCATTATCTCGCCTTTGTGTTTCTTGCTCCTGTGTCCCAGGCTCTTTGGCAGAATTCTCACTACTACCACTGTGAAGTCATCATCAAATCACAGCCTAGCTCTTCAGGCTGCTCAGTTTCTCAATGAATGGCAATGCATGGGCTGGGTTCTCTTATTGAATGACTCACAAAGATCCCAACCAAAATCCCACTACTACTAGATTAGGACCCAAACACTTTAAGAAACCATAAGATCCTGCCCTAGATTATCACACCAGCCTCACGGATGTACGATTACGACTCTTCCATGATGACCATAGTAGAAAACTGTGTCCAGCACCACCACAGGAGCCACAGCAGTTCAAGATGACAACACACCTTATTTGCAGGGAAGGTATGGACAGTTAATAAATGCATGCATGTCCATATCATTCACATTACATAAAGTAATACTTCAAATCCAATTTAAAAGGAATCAACTTTCCTACACACAATCCTGGTTCATTTCTAGTATTTAGTGTTACCTCACCCACAAGTACAAGGATGATTCATCATTCTAACTTCTCCCCTCAACAAATGCTGTATGGCTCCAGACCCACAACAATGGGTATATATTTGAAAGTGATGAAATTAGAGGGATACAGAGATGGGGCTGAAGAGTGGGACTAACTGGGTAGCTCTTTTGGGAGCCAGTACAGACACAATGGGTCAAATTGCCTCCTTCTGTACTGTAAAATTCTACAATTCTATGAGCATTAGCATGCCCTGGAAAGTTTTGTTTTCAACCTCGGATTCAGTCTATACCCAAAGGATCAATTTTGCCAGACTGCACAATCCCTTGGGTTACATAGCTTTGTAAGTTTCTTGTTTCAGGCACCCGATAAGCGAAGAACACCTTTTACGAATCCTAGTGAGTTCAAGCCCTAAAATGGTCAAATAAATAAGAAACTATTGTAAAGACTGTCTTTTTTTGGTTTTGTTCTTGTTAAAATTGTAGACAGAAATGAAAAGAAAACTGCTTTAAAACCAATTTTAAAGGATTGCTGTATGTTTTGAAAAGCAACTTAAGGTAATCATTATGTAAACAGCTGCATGAACAACCAGTAATTTAAATGTGGGTTGCAGATGAACTGGAGCTGAGGAGTTGCAGCTGGGTGGCAACAAAAAGTTAATTGGCCTACAGGCTGATGACCTGCTATCAATAACAGAAGTCTTTATCCTGTCAACAACCATGTGATTGGATCCGAGGTTCACAGCTTGGGACTGGAAACAAGATAGAAAAGTGTCGATCTCCACCAGCACAGCAGCTGTCTCTCTGTTCTCTGCAGTTAAAACACATTTTAAACCTGAAGAAAACCAGTTTGTCTTTCATTCAGCAACTGTTGTAAGATGCAACTTTTAATTGATAAGTCAGAGAGATCCTTTATAAGCAAAGCATCCCTCTTATCTTTTACAAACCATCTGAAAGCATCAGAGAAGGATAATTGAAAAGCAATGTTCTGACCAGTTCAAAGCTCATCGGAATCAGATCAGCAACCTATTAAAGCAATGACTGAATTGTCTTCCAGGTTTTCTTCTATTTTTCCCTGTCTGCAAATCTGTGTCTGTGTGTGTAAGGGGGAGTTTATAACGGGATTAGAGTTTTACCTTATAGTTTATATGCTGATGGCTAATAATTGTTTACCTGTTCCTAGACTTTACCTACAAGAAATAGTAACTCTTATTAAGGACAGGCACCTTGCCTGTGCTTTCCTTCAACCTAGGTCTGAAAATCAGATAAATCGGAGACTTTTGCATTATCTTAAAATCTTTTAGTTTTGCAACAAGCCCAGAAATGACAGAGCTTGAATTCCACTGCATTACCCCAGTGAGCCATGTCACTACATCTGGTTACATATTAAGGTCCCAATAAGTAACAATGAAAGGAACAATTACGGAGTTCTGCATTGTACACATCTGGTACAACATTTGAACCTTAAGCTACCCGTGAGATACTGAAGAAATTAAAGGCAAGTCAGTGATCTCTTCCATATGCTAACTTGTTTTGACGTCCCGAGAGATTGTTTTAATCACTGGGAACACTCAGGAGCTATTTTACACCAGGGATTCTAAATAAATGCAAGATGCTGTTGCTGTTCATGCTAATCCATTAAATGTATTGGCAGATTCCATGATTCCAGTTCCCACAATGTACATTTGTTAGCTACACGGGTCCATTCAATGCAGACTTTCTAGATGTCCATAGCTTTACCATATTGTTCAATCTGATTGGACTGTTTTTAATGTCAGACCACATTTTGTGAAATTTTGTCTCCATTTCAACAGTACTATTTAGTGATGAGAAGGAGGTAACCCTCAGCCAAAAATAAATCAGAAAACATCCACAGATTTAGAAGTATTTAAAGTACAAACTTGCACCTTTCATGTCTCCACTGGAACTCAAAATGCTTCACAGCCAGTTAATGATCTTTGGAAAGGGGCACATGGACACCAATTTTCACACAGACTAGTTAAGTGATTGAACGTTTTGCTCACGGTTTTGTTGGTTGAGGGAAGACATGCTGACCATGGCATCCTTTCAAATAAATATATAATCTACAGGTGGCACAGTGGCTCAGTGGTTAGCACTGCTGCCTCACAGCGCCAGGGACCCAGGTTCAATTCCACCCTTGAGCCACTGTCTATGTGGAGTTTGCACATTCTCGCTGGGTCTGTGTGGGATTCCTCCGGTGCTCCGGTTTCCTCCCACAGTTTAGTATGTCCAAAGGTGGACTGGACATACTAAATTGCCCACAGTGTCCAGGGATGTGTAGGCTAGTGGATTAGCCATAGTAAATGCAAGGTTACAGGGAAAGGGTAGGGGTAGGTCTGGGTGGAATGCTTTTCGAAGGATTGTTGTGGATTCGATGGGCTGAATGGCCTGCCTCTACATGTAGGGATTCTGAGATTCAGCTTAAGGCTGCACATGTGCAGGAGCCACTATACAGGGAAAGAATGCAGACGTTGTTATTGTAATGAACATGATGCTGATTGTTAAATTTAAATCTTTGATTGAAATCTGATCAGTGATAAAATGGATAGTTAAATTCTTCCAGCTTTATGTATAGGCAACAGAAACAGATTAGGTGTGTCCGCATCATTCGTTGGAAGGCATGTTTCTGGCAATAGCTTTTTAGGCTGTGCCAATTAGTTTGAAAAAGCAACTTTTGTCCTGACCTTTTGCTTGTTACCCTGTGCTATGGTGACAAGGAAATTAATGATTTATTTGCGCCTTATGGCTTTGTGCTTACATTTGATCATTCTTGAGGATACTTGTCAGTTCTTCTACTCCAGTTTCCGTGTCTATCCAAATAACACATGTGTGACCAAAGTACATAAGGTATTGCTACTGTGTGACTGTATCAGTTAATAAACAAATTAATGAGAACGTGAAAGCACCCTGAAGAGCAAAACAACAAATCCCAAAAATCAAATAACAGAAAATTTAAAGATCCTCATATAAAGATATTACTTTGTGCCCTAAGAACAGGTTTAACTTCTTATCAAGCTTTGCAATAGCGTAGCTTCTGAAGTTGAATTAAAATGAAGGTCACTGCACATCACCTTGTGAAATCTATCACAGTACTTCTTGAACATTTGCAGAGAGAAGCTATTTATTTACTACAGTTTTTTTCATAATAACCAATTTTGTTCTATTGAGCAGCTTGGCCACATAGTTAAAAAGATACAAAAATATCACGTCTTCAACACACAACACCACTTTCTAACTCTGGCACTCTGCTTTGGAGTCTAAAATAAACTCAACGTTTATTTTCATAAACATTTCAGCCTGGAAAAATCCACAAACAACTTTCTGTGGCTTATTTTGTGAAAGATTTGGAATTCAGATCTTAAAATATTTAATACACAAATTCAGCATATAATTTACAAATAGGGAAATGGCAGGGTGCAACTAGTAGAATCTATCAAAGACATTTCTATTTAAATCAAATAAAAATAGGAGTACAAGAGCATAAAAACAAAATAGAAACTGAGTAGCACTATCACATTTGTCACCCATCCCTAACTGCTCTTTCAGAAGGCGGTAGTGAGCCATTTTCTTTTTACATAGAAATGAGCTGCCTACAGAATCCCTACAGTGTGGAAACAGGCCCTTCGGCCCAACAAGTTCACACCAACCCTCAGAGCATCCCACCCAGACCCATTCCCCTGTAACCCACCTAATCTATACATCCCTGAACACTATGGGCAATTTAGCAAAGCTAATCCACTTAACCTGCATACTTTTGGACTGCGAGAGGAAACCGGAGCACCCGGAGGAAACCCACGCAGACACGGGGAGAATGTGCAAACTCCACACAGACAGTCACCCGAGGGTGGAATCAAACCCGGATCCCTGGTGCTGTGAGGCTGCAGTGCTAACCACTGAGCCACCGTGCCGCCCCAAATTTCATTGCACCTGTCCAAATGTTAGCCTTTATCCTCTTCTGTAGTGACTTGGGACAACAGAGTTATATTCTAGGCCATTTCAGAAGACAGCTAAGAGTCAACCACATTGCTATGAGTCTGGAATCACACGTAGGCCAGACCAGGTAAGGATGTAGATTTCTTTCCCAAAAAGAAATTGGCTGGTTCTTATGTCAATCATTGAGATTTGTACCAAGTCCGATTTTCAATTCCATATCAATTACTAGCATATACCAGCTGGTATGGTGGGATTCAAACCAGGGTACATAGGGTAATAATGTCATCCATGGGTTGCTAGACCACTGATTACCATTATACCTTTCTTGAAGTGCCTAACCTTGAATCCAATCCATTGGAATAAAAGTCAAATGTGAATCATAAAGACTACCCAGTTGGAGAAAAGGATCCAAAGCAAGAGATTTGACAATATGGCACTAAAAAGGTAATTTCACTCTGAAGCCAGAATGATGTGCAGCCAAACTGTGAATATCAATGCAGTACTAGATGTTTTTCCGAGGCTGAGGAACAGGAACACGGGTGGACAGAACAGTAAGAGCTCAAATCTGCACGTGAATTGTTACTCTGGATCCAAGAGCTGACATCCAATGTTAACAGTCCCAATACCCCTCACTGAAGCAAACAACATGCTATATGAAAGTGTTCATTTGCTAGTGACAAAATATGAAGCAAATTTTACTGCTAGAAAGCCAATCATTATAACGCTAGCTTGTTCTGAAAAGTATAGGAAGAAATATTTGATGCACAAACTGCATTAATGCACCTGCTGGTTTCTTTCAAACAAAACAATACTTAATGTGCTAATATTTATTGATTAATATTGGTTGTTTGCCCAAAACCTGTCCGGGCTGACTGCCTCTAACTCTGGAATTGTTGCGGACCTTCTGCGATGGCTGAAAGGTATGCTGGACTCCACTGGCTCTGATCCAGTTTTATTGATTGTGTATTTTAGACAGTTTTAATAGTTTTAGTATACGTTTATTTTAGATTTTACAAACTTATTTTCTTTTCTTGATATTATATTGAGTTTTATTAATAAAGTTGTCTCGTTTTAATCGCTAGTAAAGGGTGGACAGTGATGGTAGTTTGTAATAAACTTCAGTAAAACAGATCAGATGATATCAATAGGGTTTAGATGCTAACCAAAAGTTGTGTGACCTTGCTCACGATTTACGCACTCGGCATTCTGCTTTACAACAGGATGACCTATTCCCTTGTTTAAGACCTAGTTGGCTGAATTAAATAGTGGGCTTTAATGACGTGTCGACGAGCGATGTTAAACTCAGCCAGAGCACTACAGACTGCTATAGATTGGAAATTGATCGTCATCGTACCATTCAATAGCCACATGCACTTACATAGTATTTTCAATGAAAATTCCCACTGCGCTTCAGGAGAGAGCTGTAAAGTAAACTTGATACTGGCCCATTCACATAAGGAAATATTAGCACAGAATATCAAAGGGGTAGATTTTAAGGAGCAGGTTAAAGGAGGAAAGAAGTAGAGAGATGGAGCAAAAACAGAAATTGCTGGTGAAACTCAGCTCCTCTGGCAGCATCTGTGGGGAAGAAAGTGGAGTGAACCTTTCAATTGTGGTGACTCCTCATCAATATTCAGGTGTTAGGTCAATGAAACAATCAAGGTTGCAAAAAGTCTGGTTCAGCCTCAGACAGGTACGGGGGACAGGGATGGAGTTGGCAGGTAAGAAATGGGATTTGTGGCAGTGATGACAGATAAAAGCATGAACAAAGAGAGAAATTGCCTTTAAAGCTTCAGCTTTATATTGCATATTAATGCTAGAGTACTGTCTGCTTTGTTTTGACAATTCAAGGGAAAAAAGGATGCAATCACAATACAGATTTTACTCAGTGCTGCAATGATAAACAAACAAGCTTTTTGGTTTAGACTACCACAGAATGTGTTCTGAAACTGTAGATAGAGTGCGAGATGCAGTGGTGTGGGCAGTAATGTCACTGGACTGGTAACTTGAGCACCAGGCTAAATTCTGGGAACAGCGTCTCAAATCCCATCATAGTGGATGGTAAAATCTAAATTCATTAACATCCTTTAGGGAAGAAAATTTGCTGCCCTTACTTCAGTCCAGCCTACATGTGACTCCAGACTGACTGTAATGTGTTTGACTATTAGCTGCCCTTTAGGCAATTAGAGATTGGCCAGTGACGCCCAATAATAAAAACAAAGTGATTCCAGTAACAGCAGCACAGAGACAAGAATTCACTCAACCCTCATGTTTCGGTAAGTTTATATAACAGCTGAACAGATAAAGATTCACTGTGGGTCATGAGACATGAAATATGTATGCTTACTGCTCAAGTAATCAATGACAGTAATTCCATAGAATAGCTCGGGGAAAACCTCCTGAATTATAATAGCATTTTAGCCATCTCCAAATCTTACATTTTTCTAAATCAGACATACCCGCCGCTGCTGTGACGCTGATTGTGTTTGGACATTTTGTACGGCAGTGTCCGTTCTCCTAAATTCTCCAGGTTCCTCACCACAGCTCCACGCTCCAGTAATGCCTCCACTGTACGGCGTATGGCTGCAGCTGTCTCAGTCTGTTAAAGAAATAATGAGTGTGGAAGTGGGAGTGTAGGGGTAGGGTGTTGGGGAGAGATATATAGGAGGGGAAGGCAGGGAAGTGGGAGAGCAGAGAGATGAAAATTTGAGTCCAATGGTGGCACCAACTAAAACACCACTTAATATCTCAAAACCCCAGTCACTTCTCACTTGGAGTAATTTATTTACAAGCGTCAAAAGCTCCCCTTATAGGGAGCATTTTGAACTTGGAAGGAAATTCTAAATACAATAATATCTTCAGAATCTATGAAGTTGTTTGACCATTTATATGTCTATTCATGGTATGGCGAAAATCATGTTCCGGTCACCTCTAGATGAATGATTTATCTCCTGTGACACTGTAAATTAAAGGAAAAGTTAGCCCTTCATGATATCTCTAGTGAATTTCAAGACAAAACAGCTTTTAAAGGCATCGCAAGGATAATTGCAGCAGTCTTCTCACAACACATCAAACCTTACACTAAGAGGTGCTCCGTGCCCATTTTTATTGCCACCAACCTGAACTTGACCAGCAGAATGTCAATAATGTAGTAAAAATTGATGTCTTCAATTAACTGAAGCATAGCATCAAAAATCAGAATGTGCTTGGGTAAATGCTACAGTACCCTATAAAATAATTAATAGCTGAGCATTTGGAAACAGCAGACAGGATGGATTTATGAAAGGGAAGTTGTGCTTGACAAATCTCTGAAACTCTTCAAGGATGTAACTCATGGGAGTTGTTCAGGAGAGCCAGCAGATATACTTTATCTGGACTTTCAGACACCTTTTGACACAGTCCCACATGACAGATTAGTGTATAAATTACACGTAGGATTGATCATAGAATCTCTAAAGTGTGGAAACAGGTTCTTTGGCCCAACAAGTCCACACTGACAGTCAGAGCATCCCACCCAGACCCACCCCCTCTATAACACACCTAATCTGCACATCCCTGAACACTACAGGCAATTTAGCATGGCCAATCCACCCAGCCTTCACATCTTTGGACTGTGCGAGGAAACCGGAGCACCCGGAGGAAACTCACAGAGGCAGGGGGAGAATGTCTGTGTGGAGTTTGCACAGTCACACTAGGGTGGAATCGAACTCAGGTCCCTGGTGCTGTGAGACTACAGTGTTAACCACTGAGCCACCATGCCACCCCTATGGGTCACTGGGGCACTGTATTGAGATGGTTGGCAGACAGGAAACAAAGAATAGCAATAAATGGATATTTTTATGAATTACAGGCAATAACCAGTGGGGTACTGCAAGGATTAGTACTAGGACCCCAGCTTTTCACCATACATTTATATGATTTAGATGAGAACTAAATGTGATATCTCCAAATCTGCAAATGATACAAAGCTGGGTGGAAGGACAAGCTGTGAGGAGGATGCAGAGATGTTACAGTGAGATTTGGACAAATTAAGTAGGCAAATCCATGATAAATGAAGTATAATACGGATAAAATGTGAGGTTTCTCAATTTGGCAGCAAAAACAGGAAGGCAGATTGTTTGAATGGCTATAAATTGTGAGAGGGAAATGTGCAATCAGACCTGGCTGTCCTCATACACAAGTCACTAAAGGTAAGCATTAGTGGTACAGTAAAGAAGGTAAGTGTGATGTTGACTTTCATAGCAGCAAGATTCCAGTACAGGAGTAAGGGTGTCTTGCTCCAATTATAGACGGCCTTGGTGAGACTATGTTCCTAATTCATGTGAATAGCATCAATGCGCAAACTAATTCTAAGCTTGCTACTTGATTTGAAACAGGTAATGAGGAAGTAATTAGGATGCTAGGGAAGGATTTTAATGAGTTATGCAAGTGGAAAATTAATGCAATTTAATTTTATCAATAGGCCGACATTCTCAACTTGCGCCAAACTTCTTGATGGCTTTGACTGGTGCAAAGGAAACTCTGAGCTACAATCTATAGCAGCTGGTTTCCTCGCAATTCACTTTTTTTGAGATTGGATTTGGGCTGTTGAGATGTCATGATGTGGCTGTACAGGACATTGGAGAGGCCTTTTTTAGAATACAGTGTACAATTCTGGTCTCCCTGCTGTAGGAAAGATGTTGCGAAACTTGGAAGAATTCAGAAAAGATTCACAAGGACGCTGCCGAGACTGGAGGGAGAGGCTGGATAGGCTGGGGCTGTTATTCCTGGAGTATCGAAGGCTAAGGGGAGACCTTATAGGAGTTTTAAAAAATCTGAGCGGCATGGACAGGGTGAATAGCCAAGGTCTATTTTTGCATGGTAGGGGAGTCTAGAACTAGAGGCATGGTTTTGAAGTGAGGGGGGGGGGGGAAGATATAAAAAGAACCTGAGGGGCAATGTGATGCACGTGTGGAACAAGCTGTCAACGGAATTGGAGGAGGTGGGTACAACATTCATAATTGTCTAATTACAACATTTAAAAAGCACCTGGATGGGTACGTGAATAGTTTAGAGGGATATGGGCCAAATGCTGGCAAACAGTATTCCGTATGTTTTATGATATCTGGTCAGCATGGACGAATTGGGCTGAAGGATCTGTTTCTGAGCTATACATCTCTAGGAATCTATGATAATGACAGCCATTAAACAACTCCTATTACTCGCCAAATGTCTGCATAGCAGGCCGTAATTGGACAGTGGTCAGCAGCTGTGCCAGGGCTGGCAGAGATAATGCCAATTCTAGTCAGCAAAGCCACCTGCCAATTTGTACCATACCACTCAAGTAACTACTCTTACCAATCAACTGGATCCGAGTAACCACATAATCAGCAACACAGTGCCTTGACATGAGGGACAATCTTCAGAACTGGCAGAAGAAGCAACTGTACTCTTACATCATATCAATATGATTGACCTACTCTCCAATAGTTAAATAACCAGGCTTGGCCTCCACCCTTCTTCGTTTTATCCTATATCCAGGATTGCTCAAGAAACAGCTTTCACAGCTTCCCGAGCTACACTAAGTTAGTTACAGAAGACAAACACGCACCAGCATTCCCTCTAACCTAATTCTGTCCTGAGATTAAACATTATAATTCCGCTTTCTGATAGGTTAAGGTGGAGAAATCAGTTCATTGCAAAATTTTTGTTGATTCTACAACAGGATTTATTTTAAATTATTTGTTAAGGCAATGAGGGCATCGCTGGCCAGGCAGCAGTTATTGCTCATCCCTAATTGCCCAGAAGACTGTTCGGTGTCAACCACATTGCTGGGAGTCTGGAGTCACATGAAGGGCACACCAGGTAAGGGTGGCAGTTTCCCTCCCTGAAGGACATTAATGAATCAACAACAGATTCATGGTCATTAGATTCTCAATTCCAGATATTTTTCATTGAATTCAAATTCCACCATCTGCCGTGGTGGGATTCAAACCCAGGACCCTACAGAACATTATCTGGGTCTCGGATTGACATCACCTCCCTAATTATGCAAGCAGAACATCTGCATCAAAGCATGTTCCATCCAACCTCTGCAAAGACAGAGCAACCACAGCTATGTTGAGGCCAAGATGAAATTAAACACAGTAAATGCCCGAGGTTTAGCCAGACTGTCGTACAACTTGTTGTCATAATTAATAGAGATGTGAATCTAACTACATATGTGTTATTACAAAGACTGACTATTTTCTCCTCCCTAACATGCACAACTTTGTCCTACCTCAACTCATCTGCTTCCGAAACTTTCATCCACGTGTTTGCTATCTTTAGTGATTTGACTATTCCAACAAAATGCAGCACATCCTCCCATCTTGCATCATTGGCAAACTTCAGGCCGCCCAAAACTTTGTTGCTGTGATAACAAAGTGTGGGGCTGGATGAACACGGCAGGCCAAGCAGCATCTCAGGAGCACAAAAGCTGACGTTTTGGGCCTAGACTCTTCATCAGAAAAAAACTTTGCTACTGTGTTCTACTTTGTAACAATCAAGTTTACCACCTTCTACCTCGTGATCCAGGCTTTCAAGCAATGCCTCAATTTTAAAACTCTCACTGTTCACTTCAATTCCCTCTGTGGCTCTGCCCCTGCCTGTGTCTACAACCTCTACCAGGCCCATAAATCTTCACAGTACCTGGGCTTCTACAGCCTGTCCTCTTCAGCACCCCGAACATTAGCAAACCACCAATTGCAGTCTGACTTACAGCAACAAACTTGTGGAATTCCCTCCCTAAACCTCACCATCTTTTTATCATTCTTTTCACCTTTGCAACTCCTTAAAGTGTAGATCTTGGTCATGCACCAAAACTCTTTAATATGTGTCTCAGTGTCATGTGTGTTTGAATGTGCTGTTGGATGCTTTAATAAAAGATACTCTGTTCTCATGATAATTTGGAAATGGTTTTGGAGCTTAAGTGATTAATTAAAGCATTGCAAACTAAAATGCAATGCCTTGCCTCCGTTTCTATCCTTCCCATAGCATCAATATCCCAGAACGTTAAGCTGCCAGACTTGTCAATCCCTGAGCCATGTTTCTATCATAGCTACGTATCCCAGTCCCATGTTCTGCACCATACCCTGGTTCATTTGCCTTAACTGTCATGCCTTTTGCATTGAAGTAAATGCAAGTTAATTTATCAGTCTTACCTTGTTCTCTGCCAGCCTCTTGTCTGCCTTGAATATTTGACCTACTGTACCAGCCTCAGCCTTTTCTCCTTTTTCACTGTCACTTTGATTTCCTTCCCGATACCCTACAAGTTTAATGAGTTCCAAGTAGCACTAGCAAATCTCCCTGCAAAGATATTGGTCTCCTGATTGCTGTCTCAAAGTCAAAACAGAAAAGTTAAGTAATCTAAACTGATGCATTTGATTATTTTAATAGTGCGTATATTAGCTTGTTTAAAAACTATAAGTCCCAGTCATGCATAAAATCTGCCAAAAGCCACACACAGCTTAATCAAATATAATTGTTGCATTTGTGAAAGAAACAGGAATTTTTGGGTTAACACGGTGTGGAGCTGGATGAACACAGCAAGCCAAGCAGCATCAGAGGAGCAGGAAAATTGACATTTCGGGTCGAAACCCTTCTTCAGAAAAATTGTTTGATGCGTTATTAATGGGGAGACTATTCTCCTGGCTGGTAAGTCTAAAACTCGGTGAACTCAGAAAAGGGCTCAGTCATTTAGGACTGAGAGCAAGAGAAATTGCTTCACTCCAAGAATGATGAACCCTTTGGAATTCTCGATCTCAGGTTTCTATAGATATTCTGTTGTCAACTGTATCATAGTCAGAGGTCAATGGGTTTTTGGGTACTGAGGGGGCTAAAGGAAGGCAAATAGTCAATTCCTGCTCCTGCTTCCTCTGCTTTTTCATTTGCTTTAATCTGAATATGGTGCGGTGGCAATAACAAAGATATGGAGCTGGATTTTTCACTCACCAGTGGGCGGGTTTGAAGACAATCCAGCAGCAGGGTTGGTATCAGGCAGCATGTCTGCCAGTGTAACAACTGTAGGCCTTAAGTGGGCAAATGTTTCCTGCTTAAGGGTTACATCCCAGCACTGCCAGGGTGAGACTGGGGAAGAGAGCCATGTCAATTACCTTGCAGTAGCAAGTTCCTGCAGGCTGGCACCTCACAGGGCTGAGTCCAATCCTGATGTGCTGCTTGGGCCTACAGGCCCCATCTCCCCTACCATCCCTCTCCCACATGTTACTCCCACCTCTCCCCACCCCCACCAGATTGCCCTCCCATGCAGTGTCTCTCAAACCCTCCCTCACCTCCGAAAGTGGCTACAATCTCCCAACCAACCTCTTGGATGAAGATGTGTGAAATCAATCACCTTATAATTCAGTCTGCAACTCAAGCAAGGCAAGGCCTGGATTCTTAACATTCCAGCTTATCAAGTATTCAAGAGCAATGGAAAAGAAACAAAAAAGAGGGGCGTACCAGCATTGATTAAGACACTTGTAATAATTTAAAATAGAAATGAAACAGTGTATAGCTCTAGGACTGAACTTGTTTAGCCTGGGATGAAGAAGGAGGGCCAGTTTTATAAAATCAAGTGCTCCAAACAGTGAGAAAGATAAATCAGCAAATTGCAAAGGCTGTTAAAAAGCAGTCACAGAGTAGAAGACTTTATCTATTCCAATAAAATAAAGATGGTAACAGAAAATTAGTCAAGTGAATCAGATGAAAGAGCAATGCAACAGAACATTGCAAGAGCATCAAAAATTATCAAGCAAAGCGGTAAAACACGTTAACAATAAATAAATTACAAAGATGCAGTTTGATACAACAGAACCAAGGGTTCTCACCTCTGAGATAAAAATTACCTCCATTACTTCAGTTGAAGCTCAATTCTGGATTGTGGGATCAATTCCCACTTCAGCGCTCAGCATAAAAATCAAAGAGCACTCTCCCATGCAGCACTGAGGGAGTGCTGTACAGCCAAGAGGATAAAACTGAAACTAAAGCCTCATCGGCCTGCTCATGTGGCTAAAGATCCAATGGCACCATTTCAAGTTAATTGTTGATATGTTCTAAAAGTTTAAAAGGTAAATGAGATCTTGGGTTTTATAAGTCAAAGGACAAGGGATAACACATTCTGGAATGCAATTACCTCTAGAGCAGGAGGATGGGGTTCAAGATTCACCTGCTTCAGTGATGTTTAATAACATCCTGAACAGGTTGATTAGAAATTAGACCCACAAAAGCCAGAGACAGTAGGAATGGCAGATACTGGAGAATCTGAAATAACAAGGTGTAGAGCTGGATGAACACAGCAGGCCAAGCAGCATCAGAGGAGCAGGGAATCTGACCTTTTGGGCCTAGACCCTTCTTCAGAAACGTCGGCTTTCCTGCTCCTCTGATGCTGCTTGCCCTGCTGTGTTCATCCAGCTCTACACCGTGTTATCACAAAAGCCAGGGAGTTGTTTTGATCTTTATTCTAACAAGTTTGGCTTCTATTGTGTCCAATTCCAGGTGTCACACTTTTGGAGAGATATGAAGGCTTTTGAGAAGGTATAATAAAAAAAATTGCAAGAATAGTTTCAGGGACAAGAGACTGCAGTCACATGGAAAGATAGGAGAATCAACCAAATTTCACCAAAAGAGGTTTGACTGAGGCACTCAAAACCACCAGACATCTCGACAGTAGATAAGAATTGGCAGAAGGATTAAGAACCAGAGGAGACTGATGTAAGGTTATTATCAAACAAAATAAAAATCAGGAATTTTATTTTTTAAATGCAGTGAACAGTTGGAGGATGGGAGAGCAGGATTAGCTGACTTGCTCCTTCAGGGAGCCTACACAGGTGCAATGGGCCAAACAGCTTCTCTGTTCCGTAACCTCTTGATCATTGTAGTGACTGATTTTTTTAAAAATGGGATTGATGGATATTTTACAATTTTTAAAATTCCACTTTTAAAATTCAAATGAGCATTTTATTCTAATTGTTTGTTTTAAATACAATGGGCCAGCTTCTCCAGCGTATTGATCTGCTTTTCATTTTGAATTGTCGTATTTAGCGCACATTGTCTGATTTGAGTGGCTCAATATTAAACTTTTTTTTAGTGTTATGACTTTTTGTGGCACTGTATTTCTCAAATAGAAGTATGCAGGGAAAAAATACACAAGAGCCCCCCACAGTAACTACAGTTAAAAATAAACTAATGAGTCATGAGTGCTGTATGATTACGCTCCCTACACTAAATGAAAAGAGTATGAAGGTCACAAAACATGTCCTCCTACTATGCAGGACGGAACATTTTTGAAATTCTGTAAGTGGCATTTCATTACCAGCAATGCATTCAGAGGTTTGGTAAGCCTGTCTCTCATTACCTAATGAATAAAGTTTAAAAGTAAAACTGCATAAGAGTAACTTCAAAGATCAATTCTTCAGAAATGTTTTGATTTCTTGGAAATTGCTTACAGCTGCTGTGCTTATTGGCGAATGTACATGAAGACCACTGCTGGCAGTGCCACTTTGTGTACCGTACATTAACTACAATACTGGCAAACAATTCTTCACTTGGCAAGTAGTGCAACATTAACTATGTTATTGTTGACTCCACAATTTCTTTAAATGCTCTGGCTCAACTTCAAGTGTCTGGTCTGTTTCAGGATAGAATGTTTTTGTTTTTCCCTTGTGTTCACATCTGCATATCAGGCCACTATTATCACATATCGTAAAATCGGTATACAAGTTGCACACAAATATCTGGCATTATGTTTTGTTACACCAATGAGCATTCCTTTCCCTGTAAACCAGGAAACATCTTTGTAAATCGTACACCAAGCTACAATATTCTATTCTAAAACAAAGGTGAGATTTAGTAATTGACGAAAGGGCATGTGCTCAGTTGCAGATTTTGCCTTGCATCATGTAATATCAATCTATTCAGTCTTTACTAGATGTACTCTGCGTCTAGTAATCCAAAGGCCGGAATAATGAAGCTGAAATTACTGGTGATTTCACAGCTTGTCTTCATCAGATCACTCCAGCCACCTTAAATCAATGTTTCTCCCTTTGTTTTTAGGGAAAGATAATTATACCCGGTCCATGAAAGGTCCCAGGTATTTAAATTGGATGACAGAAGCTGCAGAATCAAGAGTCCATTTTTATCACTATCATAATCATTGTTAAACCATTTTCAGTTCTTGGAAAGGACAAACGGAAAAGGAAAACGTGGTGGTGGTTAAAAAGGAAATTAAAGTGACAGTGAGGAAGGATATTAATGAAATTCTGAGGAAGGGTCACTGGACCCAAAACATTAACTCTGATTTCTCTTCACTGATGCTGGCAGACTTGCAGAGCTTTTCTAGCAATTTCTATTTTTGTTTAGGATGGATATCGGCTCTGGTGAAGTGGAATCTGTCCGAGTAGAGCCTGGAAACACCTAATGTGGGAACTAAAAAGGAAAGACACTGTTTTAAAACAAAGCGACTATGTAAAGGAGGAGGCAGAAAGGGCTGCAGATGCTGGAAGCTAGAGTCAAAAAAATGTGGAGCTGGAAAAGCACAGCAGATCAGACATCATCTGAGGAGCAGGAAAGTCAGCATTTTGGGTGGGAATCCTTCTTCAGACCTACTGCATTCTGAATAGGGCACGACTGTTTGATAATATTTTAATAGGCTCCTGATTGGGCCAGTTGCAACCAAAAAAAAATCTAACCTGCAAAAAGAAACCATCAAAAAGAATCTTTCACTCACTCCTGTGTGGTAACGGACCAGAAAGTCTCCAATAACCACTAGCTGACTTCTTATCACTTTCTGTAAATTCCCTGCTAATGGATGAATAAAACACCTTTAAAAAACTTAAATAAACAAATTCACAGCCACTGAATAAAAGACCGAACATCATTGTGTTACAACAGTGTGTCAACAAAGAATTGAAAGGACACGACTGAAAATAACTTATTTAATTGTGTGTTCTGGATTCGTGTTATTGCACTCTGGTTCCCTGATTTCTTTGCCTTTTACTGTTTTTAAGTTCAATGTTTTTTCTGTGTTGTGTTTGTATGTGGAGGAGGAACTTTAAGAAGGGGTAGAGTTTAAGTTATAGAGTCACAGATTAGAAATTTATATTTCCTTTCTTCCATCAACTACAAACAATTTGTTCGCAATAAACAGTTATTTTCCTGTTAAGTACAGTAATCTGGTATGCACGTTCTTTAAGAGATAATGGGAACTGCAGATACTAGAGAATCCGAGATAACAAAGTGTAAAGCTGGATGAATACCGCAGGCCAAGCAGCATCTTAGGAGCACAAAAGCTGACGCTTCGGGCCTCGACCCTTCATCAGAAAAGGGGGATGGGGAGAGGGTTCTGAAATAAATAGGGACAGAGGGGGAGGCGAATCAAAGATGGATAGAGGAGAAGATAGGTGGAGAGGAGACAGACAGGTCAAAGAGACAGGGATAGAGCCAGTGCAGGTGAGTGTAGGCGGGGAGGTAGGGAGGGGATAGGTCAGTCCAGGGAGGACGGACAGCAAGGGGGTGGGATGAGGTTTGTAGGTAGGAGATGGGGATGGGGCTTGAGGTGGGAGGAGGGGATAGGTGAGAGGAAGAACGGGTTAGGCAGGCACGGACAAGCTGGGCTGGTTTTGGGACACAGTGGGGGAAGGGGAGATTTTGAAGCTGGTGAAATCCACATTGATACCATTAGGCTGCAGAGTTCCCAAGCGGAATATGAGTTGCTGTTCATGCAACCTTCGGGTGGCATCGCTGTGGCACTGCAGGAGGCCGGGATGGACATGTCGTCTAAGGAATGGGAGGTGCAGTTGTTTATTATGAACCCAGCATAGGTGTTCTGCAAAGCGGTCCCCAAGCCTCTGCTTGGTTTCCCTGATGTAAAGGAGGCCACAGTGGATGCAGTACACCACATTGGCAGATGTGCAGGTGAACATCTGCTTGATGTGGAAAGTCTTCTTGGGGCCTGGGATGGGGGTGAGGGAGGTGGTGTGGGGGCAAGTGTAGCACTTCAAAGTGCCGGCTGCGGTGGGGTCAGAGGGGAGTGTGGAGCGGATAAGGGAGTCACGGAGAGAGAGTGGTCCCTCCGGAAAGCAGACAAGGGTGGGGATGGAAAAATGTCTTTGGTGATGGGGTCGGATTGGAGATGGCGTAAGTGAATGCATTCTAATAATTGCCCCACCACTGAAATCAGACTGACCAGCCTACAATTATTTGGCCTGTCCCTTGTACCCTTTGTAAACAATGGCACAATATATTCACAAGCCTCCAACCCTGCAGCGTATCACTTGTTTCTTATATGGATAGGAGATAGGTAATAGCCTGCTTGGATTCCTCGAACAGCCTTGGATACAATTGATCTGGTCATGGTGATTTATCCACGTTCGGCGATATCAATTTCTTCAATAGTTTGCTTCATATTATACTTATTGTCTCTATTAATGCACACTTATCCTCATTAATCTGAAAGTCCTATAATCCTTTTCCTTTAAGAAGAGAAACAAAGTACTGATTAAAACCCTGCCAACATTTTCTGTGCACACACACCTTGTGCCAGTTGGAAAAGCCTGATACCCTCACCTTCAATATTCTCTTGTTATTAATGTACTCAAAATATCTTTGACAGTTCCCAATATTTTTCCAGGATAACCTGGGAGCTTCAGATTTGGCATTGCCAGCTTTTTTCTTTGACAGTAAACTTCTGATGAAAAGTTACCGAACCTATACTCTCCACATATTTTGCTTTCGTAATTAGAAAATGGCTTGTTTTCTGCTGTGATTATAAGTATATTGTCTTTGGTTCAAACACAAATTTCCTTTCTATTGCAAAGATTTATGTCAGATAAGCATTCTTTTCTTGTCCCAAGTGAGGTTAGTGGTTGATCGCTGGCAGTCCTCTTTCCAAGCTAATATTAAAAGCTTATATCTTATGATTTCCCGCGATAAACATTAACATGCACTTCTACTGGCTAGAAAAGAACCATAATGTTGAAAGCAATATATATATTTTTTGAAAATCTGGAGTGTCAAAATCAATTTTAATTTGAATGAGGAGGTCTCTTTAGTGAAAACAGCTTCACGAGTGGTCACCTGATGAGAGAGACTGGAACATCAAGTACTCTAGAACCTAATGGTTCTCTGCTTTTAACACAAATATTCTGAACTTCCAATTCTGCCAGCATTGCCTATTGTATGTAGAATTAAGGCACTGCCCTTGGTTTCCTCATTTTAGCTCAAACATACACCTATCATTGCACACATTAAAAGTGACTATTAAGGGCCAGCAACTTTATGAATGGCCAAGAATGGAGCACTTAAAACTTAGAAGGCATTTTTGAAATGATATTTGTTGCATAGCATCAGATTGCTTTTACTGCACAACATAACAAAATCCAGTGGAACTATAAATCAGGTAAATTCAGGGAAGCACATGCATTCTTCTTTGCTGCTTTACCATTCATGTAATGAAAGCTAAATACGAGCTGCGCATTGCAGCCACTAGCCTCAACCAATATCCCCAACCCCAACGACCTCCCAACTCATTATTTTCTCAGGCTGTCTGCAGCAGTCTTGATGCATCCTCCATGCTCCAAGCTGTGATTTTGACATCACATTCACTCCATCACAAAGCCCAGCTTTCTTTCTTCCCCAGTAACATGTGCCTTCTTTTCTATTGTTATGTTTCTGCTAAAAAACTCATGCACCCCCTTCGCCATGTTCAGTTTCAGCTGTCATCTTTCTTTTGGCTGGCCGGCCACACTCCATTCTCTGTAAACTTCACAGCATCCAAAAGTTTGCTGCCTGCATCTCCTTACTTAGGTATCACCCATTCTTGCTACCTTGCAAACAGTAAAGCTCAAATCTAAAATTCTAATCCTCTCTTCACAGCCATAGCACTTCCTAATTCTAACTATCAGCTAGCTCTACCACTACCCCAATCAACTTATGTCTTTAAGTATCCCGAGCAACCCCTTCCCTATCACGGCAGAATGTGTTAATGGCTATTCCCTTAGTCATCTAGATCCACACTACGGAATATCCAATCTAAGCCCTGCATCATTCCACAGCCTCTCCTTTGATTATTTTTAAAATCCAACCAGCACACTACACTTCTGAACATCTCCTCTTATCTTGATAACACTTGTCTGGACAATCATCATTAGATTGACACTCCACTCCTAAATTTTTGAATTTATACCGAACTCTGTACTCCTCATCAGCAATTTCAATCTTTCAGAAATGTGGCGTCTGAAATCCAGGAGTCCTCTTCCTTATGTAGGATCCCCTGAGAAGTCACAATATGACCCTCCACTGCATGCCCACAGCAGCGGATGCTATGTAGTTTAAATGTCCCTCGGCTGTGTACATGTCTATTCGTTAGCCCAGTGCTGCCATTTCTTCTTTCTGAGAGATCACCCACCTCGTCCTCTCCACTACCCTAACAGTGACCTCTGCCCCTGGTCATTCCCCCCTCCCTCACAACACCAGTCATCACCCTTTCCACATCTCAACAAAGATCACTCCTCCCTTATCTCAGTGCTCACTGTGGCTCATGCTACAAAAATGTTTAACGTTCCACCCCAATATACATTCCATCACCACAATAATGCTAACTTTTCAAACATCATTAGACAAGAGCCAGGGATTGCATTATGTAAGGTAGAAGAGTGGGTGTAGAACTGAGGTGGCCAGTTTGCAGGAGAGGGTAGCGTCTGGAGCTTTCAGCCCTGATACGGCATATTGGCTGTGAGGTGTGATGTTCAGTTACGTGAATGGCTGGAAATATTTGGCAGAGGGGCATGGTTGGTGTTTGGTAGTGTTGAGTCAGGGAGAGGGTGGGGGGCGGGGGGGTTGAGTGTCATTCTATGTGATAGTCATCTGGGCATTAGGCCAGATTTTTATTCCTCTAACCTTTCCTGCATACCTATTAGCTTAAGTGAGGCAGAACCCTCTAACTCTTTTCATGGATTCTGAGGTTCTAGAAACTAGAGGTTTGCCTGTCAGAAAATTGGTTTTCCTGGGCATTTCCCATGGAATCTTCTGTGTCAGGTTTTTCCCATGGTCCCAAGGCACAACTTGAATGTACATTGGACAATATTCTCTAGCTATCAGAAAATTCAGGCCATTATCTTTCAGCACATATCTGTGTAAGTCGTGCAAGCATGGTCCTAAATTAAAAATATTACAGCAAGGCAACTGCCTGTTGGTGAAACGTCAATGAGATAAATAAAACGTCAATTACTAGAAGCATGAAAGCTCAGCACATATTTTAATAACCTTTCTGTGGAAAAATATGTAAAGTTGCCACCCAGGTAGACAGGGTTGTTAAGAAGGCATACAGTGTTTTAGCTTTTATTAATAGAGGGATCGAGTTCCAGAACCAAGAGGTTATGCTGCAGCTGTAGAAAACTCTGGTGCGGCCGCATTTGGGGTATTGCATACAGTTCTGGTCACCACATTATAAGAAGGATGTGGAAGCTTTGGAAAGGGTGCAGAGGAGATTTACTAGGATGTTGCCTGGTATGGAGGGAAGGTCTTACGAGGAAAGGCTGAGGGACTTGAGGCTGTTTTCATTAGAGAGAAGAAGGTTGAGAGGTGACTTAATTGAGACATATAAAATAATCAGAGGGTTAGATAGGCTCTCCCTATCCACCCTTTTTCCTAGGATGGTGACGGCGAGCACGAGGGGGCATAGCTTTAAATTGAGGGGTGAAAGATATAGGACAGATGTCAGAGGTGGTTTCTTTACTCAGAGAGTAGTAAGGGAATGGAACGCTTTGCCTGCAACGGTAGTAGATTTGCCAACTTTAGGTACATTTAAGTCGTCATTGGACAAGCATATGGACGTACGTGGAATAGTGTAGGTTAGATGGGCTTGAGATTGGTATGACAGGTCAGCACAACATCGAAGGCCGAATGGCCTGTACTGTGCTGTAATGTTCTATGTTCCCACATGTGCACACCTCTCTCAGAATATTACGATGGAATATGTGCTCAAAGAAAAACATTAAAGGGGTTCAGGGAAGGAACGAAAGTGGACAGTTTGCAGTGAAAGAGGCAGAATAGCAAAATAACCTTCTCCTGTTCTTGGTTTTAAGTTATTATTGTATCCAATTTAATTGATCAATATCCTATAATATTGTTTTGTTCGCAATAAAGGAAATTTATTATTGTGTCATTACACAAGAAGAACAGTTTCCCATTTCAATTATTTTCATTATGAAGAAATCTCCCTCTTGCCTATCATAGGGGCTTAATAGTGCTTCCTGAAGCAGTTATTTTTGTAAAGGCAGGTGAGGTTTTATCTCAATTGTCTCTGGCTAGTGGCATCTGAACAGACAGACAATCATTTATAATGGTCTCGGCATTTCAAGTTGACTAACAGATTCAAGTTACAACATCAAAACACATCAAAAACAGCAAGACCTGAACAACATCCCCGCTTAGCCTGATAAATGGGAAGTAACATTCAAGCCAAACAAAAGTCAAGCAATAGCCATCTTCAATAAGAGAGAACTCAGCCATTACTGTTTGACATTAAATGGCATTACCATAACGCTCCACATTCTGGAGGTTACTATTGACCAGAAATTTAACTGAACCAGTCAGACAAAATACGGTGGCTACAAGGCAGGTCAGAGGCTGGGAATCCCACCGTAAACAACTTGTCTCCTGACTGTCCAAAGTCTATCCACGAACTACAAGGTGCAAATGAGGATAGAATACTCTCCCAATGCCTGGACAGAAACAACAGAGAAGCCCAACATGATCAAAGAAAAAGCAGCTCACTTGATTGGTACCCTACCTACTAACTTCAAACCCCCTTATCACTGTCACTTAGCAGCGGTGACATGCACCACCTACCATCTACAATAAGTAACCAAGGCTTCTTCAAAAGCTTCTTCCAAACCTGCACCCTTCACCACCTACAAGGATAAGGGCATCTGGTGGGTGTAAGTAACTGTTTGTGTTCCCCAAGCTAAACATTATTATAACTTGAAATTATCTCACTAGTGAGTGGTTGAATGCCCTGCTACTTATCCTAGTTCTTGCTCTGAGCACATCTACACTAAATGGCCTGCAGGAGTTCAAGGCAGTGGGTCACTACCACTGCCTAAGAACTAATAGGAATGGGCAACAAATGCTGGCTTAAATACAAGCAGAAAGAACTTATGAATTTTTTTTTAAAAATCATTCTTTTAACCCCAAAAGAATATCAAGGTCATTGCCAACACAAATAAATTCAGCCTAAATTACACCTTATTTTAAACAAACAATTTAAACCTTAGTCATATCTTTTCTCCGATTCCCCAGACACATGGGCCTCAGTGTAAATAACATGCTGATTTCTGCAAAGTAATCTGAATATTACAATTCCACACACAGACATTAAAACAAAACTACAATTTTAGCGATACATCTTTTTTAATCGACATAAAATTTGCTCCAAGCACTAGCAAGATCCCAACAGCCAAGGCTTAGGTAAAGCAGTATTTTCAAGTTCCAAACTAGAGACTGAGCTATTGTATTCTCATCGCAAATGAAGAATGTACAGAATGAACATTACATAGTTAAATTACCTGACCCAGCTTAGTAACAGTGTTAAATAGGATTCCATTTTAAACACAAAACCATTGCCACAACAAATGACTGTTTTCAAAATGAGCAAGGATTAACATGGGTAACATGTGTAGGATACAAGATATAGAAACACTCTGAGACAAACTGTGATGGGCTGGTATTACAGGAAGCAGCCTAGCTAATTATAATCAAATATTACATAAACAGACCTCAATGAAGAAAATGGAATGAGACACACAAGCTAATGCACGGCGATAGAATGATTTCTATTGAACCACAAAGATTTTCAGACGTGGCCTCGTTCTGCCAGATTCTGAACCAAAGCCCCAGTTGTCCTCTCAGGTGGCCATAACAGATCCAATTGGAAAATTTCAAAAGAAGAGCAACGTAGCTCTTCGGCCAACATTTATCCTTCAATCAACACCACTAAGAAACATTATCTGGTCAGTAATCATATTGGTGCTGGCGAAACCTTGCTACAACATCTACATTTCAAAACCGGCTGCAAAGTATTTGGAAATTCTTCAAGGCATGAGGGAAGCTATAGAGATCTAAACAGTTCTTTTCAGCATCTTAAATATAGTAAAGATTTTCAAGATGCTTCATTAAAAAGTAACCTAAATAAAAATACACCTCAAATGAATTAGAGGAATCGCAGAATTGTTATAACACAATGAGGTCATTTTGCCCTTCATGTCTGTGCTGGCTCTTCACAGGAGCAATTTACTCTGTGCTTGCAAAATAGTGCCATGGGACTTTTGAAATGCACTCAAGGGTGGCAGTGAAGGAGGTCTACAGCTGACCTGAAAAATGCCATCTCCAGACATGCAGCACTTTGAGCACTACAGAAGGTCAGCTTTGACTTTCAAGCTCACATCTTGGAGTGGGACTTGAACCCAAAACCATGTGATTAACAAAGGAGATTCTCAACTGAGCCACAGTTGACCCCAGTAAAGAATGATGACTAAGACTTGAACAAAGTGGATCCAGGGCATACATGTGAAGATGGCAAAAAGGACACTTTGGACCTGTAATCATTGACTTTCCCAAAAGAAGCTAGGACATCAGCCAAAAAAGGTCCCAAATCTAAACTGATCAAAATGATCCGTCAAGTATATAGAGTCATACAGCACAGAAGCAGATCCTTCAATCCACCTCACTGTCACCAACCACACATCCCAACCTGACCTAGACCCATTTGCCAGCATTTGGCCCATATCCTCTAAACCACTCCTATTCACGTACTCATCCAGATGCCTTTTAAATAATGTCATTGTAACAACCTCTACTGCTTCATCTGGCAGCTCATATGAATCAATAACTCTTCATTCCACAAAAGACCTACCTCAGAGTCCCTACCAGTAAGGAATAAAACCATGGCGCTTTCTTATGTCACTCATGGGATGCAAGCATCACTGACTGTGCCTGCATTTATTGTCGATCCCTATTGCCCTTAAATAGGTGGTGATGAGTTGCAGTCCAAGTGGTGCAAATAGAGCCACAATGCAACTAAAAGAGGGAGCTCCAGGATTTTGGCACTACTTGACATACTCAACAAATCTTACAACTTAAATTATCTAGTAACATTGTTAAATGGTTTAAAAGAAGGCTTCAGAACTGACCCCTGAAGGGCATCTTATCCCTTTATCTTCCAGCTGCCAAGCCAAGCTCAAATCCAGAGACAGTGAATTTAGAATACACAGATCATCTTTTGTCAAACAGTTGAAAATCCAAGTGAATTAACAAATGAGAATACAGTGAATACTTCACTGCAGGGTTCCAGAGGATTTGTAAGGTATTGATTGTTGCTGCGGCCATATTAGTTGTGCTTGTGGTGTTCAAATAGAAATTAACTTCCTATAAAATGTTCAAGTATTTTCCACACTATAACATTTATAAAAATTTGGATTTTTTCATTCATTTCTGATGAATTTTGAAATGATATTAGTTATTTTCAAACAGCAATGAAAATCTATGCATACTCCAAACACCTAAAAATAATAATAGTTCTACTTTTTAAGAGAAAATATTCTCTCCATTATGATCGCACAATTCCAGGCCAGCTGTCCTGCAGATTCATTTTCAGATTCCTCACAACAAGGAATATACTTACCTCCACATGTTATAAATTTCCAAAACAATGTGGCTGGCTGTGGAATTTGGCCACAATCTTAACTGGAGAATAATTTAACATCTGCAATTTTTAAGTCCTTTTTTTTCCATCCAGATCTCTGTGGAACTACAAAATGTTGACCCTGGAGAGCATCATATTCATTTATCATTTTCTAGCTTGCACACTGAGCCAATGTACAGCCTTTAACAATACACTCCTTGATAATTTATCTTCTTTACATGGGGTCAAAATCAATTTGATTCTTCTGGCAGGTACCAATAATCTACCTTCAAAATCCCAGTTACTTTTTCCAGTACTCATATCATCTAACATATTAGAATGACTTCAATCTTTAACAAGCGTATCAGTATCAGACTCAAAATTAGACCCATGAAGACATCTCAGTTTGCTTTGAATAGACAACAAGCACGTATTTGTTTTTTAATGTAAGAAGAGACCATCTCATCAATCAGGCTCATGCACTCCTACATGGAAACTGGAGTAGGCTACTCAGTCTGGTCTTTCAGTTTGGTCATGGCTGACTTTCAATGCTGCTTTCCCATATCATCTCTATATTCATTTATGTTATTAGTCTCCAGGCATCAACATACTACTGCGTCCTTTCCACATAAGCAATGAGGGAAAGATTCATCTAAAAATCAAAACCATTTATCATCTCAAATATTTGGCAGATTATTCCACTGAATGTTACACCCCTGGCCGGGGGGAGGTGGGGGGGGGGGTCAACTGCCCCACCAACATTCCATCAAGATATCGTGCCCCATTTCCCATTAATGCCAGAGAGTTCCAACACTGGAAAACAGCAGCCCAGGATTCTGAACGAGAGGAGATTTTTGCAGATTCGGGGTTTTAAATACACTTAGCCATGCGAGCGAGGAGCAGGTTTTGGCCACTCCACCTATCTTTTTTTCTCTCCATCTTCGGTCCGCCTCCCCCTCTCTCCCTATTTATTCCAGAACCCTCACCCCATCCCCCTCTCTGAAGGGTCTAGGCCCGAAACGTCAGCTTTTGTGCTCCTAAGATGCTGCTGGGCCTGCTGTGTTCATCCAGCCTCACATTTTATTATTTTGGCCATTTAACCCTGCTTTGCCACTTAAGATGGAGGCTGATCTGATTACCCTAAGTAAAGACCAAAAGAACTGCAGATATTGTAAATCAGGAACAAAAAAAGTTGCTGGAAAAACTCAGCAAGTCTGGCAGCATCTGTGGAGGAGAAAACAGAGTTAACATTTCGAGTCCCATGACCCTTCCTGATTACGCTACATTTCTGCCTACCTGATGATCTAAGCCCTTATCACCTGTACACATGGACAGGGGTAGGTCATTCAACCCCTCAAGCCAGTTTCACCATACAATGAGATCATACCTGATCTACAGCCTAACTCCATATACCTGTCTTTGGCCCATATCCATTAATTGCATACATGTACAATGGACGGATGGTCCTGAATGTTTTACCTAGTCAAAAACCCAAGAATTTCTACTTGCTTGCAGGCTATAACTCATTCTTGTCATAACATTACTTTCCACATCTTACTCAGGGACTATCATGCCCTATTGAATATTTGTAGTGATCCTTTCTGAACAGTTAAGCATCAACTTTTGCATGTTATGTTTTATGAAAGGAAATCATGTTTGCATAATCTAAAGTCCTTCAAGGAAATTTTAAAAAGAAAGGAACAGATGAAGAGGAAACTGTGGATATAGGGAACATGGATTTCCCAAAGGTATCTGACAAGGTCCTACAAAGGCTACAATGCGAAGTAAGAACTATGGTGTAAGAGGACAACATATTATCATGGACCGATTAACTAAGAAGCAGCAGTGTGGGGATAACAAGACACTTCTAGGTGAATAAACAGTAACTAATGGAGTGCCACAGGGATCAATGTTTGGATCTCAGTTACCCATCTAAATGAAGGACTTAGAAAAATGGATCAAATATGCGGCTGCTAAATTTGCTGATAATAAATAATAGGTAAGAAAGTGCAAAGAATTTACAAAATGAATTTCTAATGGTTAAGTGAGTAGCAAAACAATTAGTGGGTGGTTTGTGATGTGGGGAAAATGGAAATTTATCCACTTTGGCAGGAAGTACAGAAAAGCAGCATCTCTGAGACTTCGCTCTCCTTCCTGGACCCCTCTGTCTCCATCTCTGGCATCCACCTGGAAACCGATGTCCATTTTAAGCCGACCAACTCCCACAACTACCTGGAATATTCCTCCTCTCACCCACCTTCCTATAAAAAGGCCATCCCCTATTCCCAATTCCTTTACCTCTGTCCCCGAGATGAGGCATTCCACTCCCAAACATCCCAGATGTGCTTTTTTCAAGAACCACAACTTACCCTCCACAGTGATTGAAAATGCCCTCAGCCGTGTCTCCCACATTTACAACTCATCCCTCACACCCCTATCCATAATAATAACCAAAACAGAAACCCCCTCGTCCTCATGTACCACCCCACCAACCTCCAAATCCAACGCATCATTCTCCGACATTTCCGACATCTGCAATCTGACCCAACTACCAAAGACATTTTTCCCTCCCCACCCTTGTGCGCTTTCTGGAAGGACCACTCTTTCTGCAACTCTTCTGATGCTGCCTGGCCTGCTGTGTTCCTCCAGCTTCACACAGTGTTATCTATATAGATAAGAAGATTTCTTTTTTCTCCAGAAGGATTGGAAGCCTGTGGAGCTGTCTTTCCTAGACAGTATGAGGGCGGGTTGACTGAACATTTCCAAGGCTTAATTAGATAGACTCTTGACTGACAACAGAATAAAAGGGTGATGGGTTAGACAGGAAAGTGGAGTTGAGACCAGGTTAAGATCAGCCATGAGCTTATTAAAATGAAGAAAGTGGCAATGAGAGGCCAAATGGTCTACTTCTGCCTTAATTCATATGCATGTTTGCATTACTCGCTGATAACTGATCATTTTTTTCAGTCTTATGTTGATTAGCAATAAATGACAAGGACATGTATCCTGATATGTCATGAACAATGCAGCAGTAAGTTAAAGTCGCCTGAAATTACTGAATGAACAAACACCATTATTTTTCTCCTGCATCATTAAATGAATTTGCTTCTGTTAATTCTGTTTATTGTTCCATATTCTAATAAGCATGATACTTATCTGTATTACAGCCCATCTCCCTTTCCAGAGCACATTCTCTGTGTTGGTTCAGATTTTAATAAATGCTGAATATTCAACAGCTTCATAATTTACCCCATTAATAAACAGCAAAAATACTTGTAATCATTTATGAATGGTGAGAACAAGAAGAACACAGATTAAAAGTCCTGTAGAGAGACAATAGCAAGTGCCTTATGCCCACCAACTTTTCTATGATCTGTTTCCTCATTCCCATAGCCAAGTGAACACTAAACTTGCACAGTTAATTGTTCATTAGTTCCACAAACATTGAAACTTTTTTAAAAAGTGAAACCTTACAAAAATGCTAAATAACTCTTCATTCGCTATTTGTTACCTCCTCAAAGAATTCTTGTAGATTAATGGCGCCTGACCCACGTCTTTAAATCTGATTTAATTGTTTATAGCCGATGGGCTCTCAGATGAGAAATGATAGCACCCTACGTAGCATTTTCTTACTGCATATTTCGGATGAACTGATGCCTACCTTCCAGGTTTGTATTTCATTTCTCTGAATATTGGTTAACATTTCCTATACCTTTTCAGGGGAGGTGAATGCCATTGATAAACTAGCATTTGTGCCCCATTAGAGTGTCTCTAAGAAAGTGCAGGTGAGCCAAATCTTGGCCGACTGCCATCAACGTGGTGTAAGTATATCCATAGATCCATTAGGGGGTAAGTTTCAGGTACTGAACTCAGTAACAATGTGAATACAGTTCCAAATCAAGAGATTTAAAGGGATACTCCCCATTCATCTGTAATGATAAGCATATGGACATACATGGAATAGTGTAGGTTAGATGGGCTTGAGATCGGTATGACAGGTCGGCACAACATCGAGGGCCGAAGGGCCTGTACTGTGCTGTAATGTTCTATGTTCTATGATTGCAGCCGTACTCAACAAGCCCAACACAGGACAACAGCTAACTTGTTCAGCACCCCATCCCCCACCAGAAACAAACATTCACTTCCTCTACCATGGAACATCTTCAGGTGCTTCATCAATGACATTCTCTCCATCATAAGGTCAGAAGTGGGGATGTTTGCCAATGATTGCACAATGGTCAGCACCATTCACAACAGTGTTACCATCATTGAATCCCCCACTATCAACATCCAGGTGTTATCATTGACCAGAAACTCAACTGGGCTCACCACCTAAACATGGTGACTACAAGAGCAGGCCAGAAGCTGGGGATACTGCAGCATGCAACTCACCTCCTGGGTCCCCAAAGCCTGTCCTCCATCTGCAAGACACAAGTCAGGAATGTGATGAAATACTCCCCACTTGCCTGGATGAGTGCAGCCCCAACAATACAAGCTTGACACTATCCAGGAAAACAGCCCACTTGATTGGCACTACATCCACAAACATTCACTCCCTCCACAACCGACACTCAGTAGCAGCCGTGTGTATTATCTACAAGATGCGCTGCAGAAATTCACCTAAGATCCTCAGACAGCACCTTTGAAACTCATGACCATTTCCATCTAGAAGAACAAGGGCAGCTGACATATGGAAAACCACCATCTCAAAGTTCCCCTCCAAGCCACTCATTATCCCGACTTGGAAACATAACGTCGTTCTTTCACTGTCGCTGGGGCAAAATCCTGGAATTCCTTCCATAATAGCATTATGGGTCAACCGACAGTAGGAAGACTGCAGCAGTTCAAGAAGGCAGTTCACCACCAGCTGTTCAAGGGCAACTGGAGGTCAACTGTCCCCGGGCAACTGGGGATGGGCAATAAATGCTGCCTACCCAGTGATGCCCACATCCCACATATGAATTTAAAAGAAAAAAATCCTCCTAGGTGGCTAGCTGCTGGAAATCTCATAAGGTGGCCTAGACGAATCATCCGCGTGATACTCTTGGCTGAAGATTGTTGCAAATGCTTCAGCCTTGACTTTTGCACTAATGTACTGGCTCACACCTCATGGAGGGTGGGCTGATTGTGAAACCACTGAGGTCAGACAAGAAAGAATTTGTAGAGTACCTTCTCTGAAGTGCATTATCAAGGGTCTTTCAGGGGCATTTATTTTAAAATAACACCATCCCAAAAAATTACCAGATTTATTGAATTCATTTTCTCAATTTGCTACAACTACTGGGCTGTTACTCAAGCACTGTAACAACTGCATTTTACAATTCCAGTGGTTGTAATGCATGGCAAGCATAAAGAACTGTTTTTAGTGCCTTATTCACTCCCCTCTTCATTTGTAGAACATTTATACTCAGTTAGCTTGCAGAGATGGGTTGCAAAATGATGTGCAGTATTAGTAGCAAATACAGAAGAGTCTGTGAAATTCCATTATTTTAACCAAGTTACACTTTATGTTTTGTATGAAAACAGAAGATACAAGGAATGTAATCTGTTTCCTAATGATGCACAACATAATTTTAAATTGCATGTTTTGTTTGGTTTATTGATACAGAATTACAGATATTTGTTATCGAAGTCTAAACAAAAATAGCTGGATCTGAATTTTGACCAGTCTTTCCGTGAATCTATAAGCAACACAATGAATATCTATTTGCACCTAAAGGGAGCTCTGTGCTCTCTCTCATAACTATCTAATTTTTTAAACATGCTATCTGAAACATTCCATCATGCAACCAACTGGATTTATCTGCCTTTGGACCATCCCTTAACAATTTTGTTAGCAAAATATTAAAAACTGAGTGATAGATTTAACAACTGGTGCGGCATCAATTGCCATTTATAGAGAAAAGTTCCAAAATTTGCCACTGTGTACATAGGTGCTTCCTAAATTCATTTATGAATGGTAGATTACTTTTTAAGGCCATGCCAGTCATAAATTTCACAACCAATGATAGTTTTTTGGGAGAAGCTGAATAGATAAAGAAGAGCAAAACTTTCATGAAATCATACTTAAATTTCGAGGAATGCTTTCCTAATCCCTCCTCTTTACTGAGTAATCTGTGTACTGATTTGCGTAATCTCTCTTTATTACTGCACTGTTGAGTCTCAGAGATTTCCAGGATTTTGACCTCCCAACAGTGAAGGAATGACGACATAGGTCCAAGTCAGGATGATGTGCAGCTTTGAGGGGAACTTGCACATAACATTGCTCAAACTAGGTCTGCTGTCCTCCATTGTGTGATTTGAAAAATGGTTTTCAACTGAGCCTTAACAAATTACTACAGTGCATCTCGTATAATGGTACACATTACAATGACTGCATGCTCTTGAGTGAGTATTTAGGATGGTGGATAGAGTGCAAATCCTGCAGGCCACTTTACCTTCAGTGAGTATCGTTGGCGCGGCACTCAGTCAAGCAAATGGAGAGTACACTAACACATACCTGAGGAGTGAAATGGTGGAGAACTTTTGCGGAGTCAGGTAACAAGATAGTTGCTGCAGAATTCCCAACTTCTGATTTGGTCTTGTAGTATTTATGTGGCTAGCCTAGTTAAGTTTCTGAGATAATGGGAACTGCAGATGCTGGAGAATTCCAAGATAATAAAATGTGAGGCTGGATGAACACAGCAGGCCAAGCAGCATCTCAGGAGCACAAAAGCCGACGTTTCGGGCCTGGACCCTTCATCAGAGAGGGGGATGGGGAGAGGGAACTGGAATAAATAGGGAGAGAGGGGGAGGCGGACCGAAGATGGAGAGTAAAGATGATAGGTGGAGAGAGTAGAGGTGGGGAGGTAGGGAGGGGATAGGTCAGTCCAGGGAAGACGGACAGGTCAAGGAGGTGGGATGAGGTTAGTAGGTAGATGGGGGTGCGGCTTGGGGTGGGAGGAAGGGATGGGTGAGAGGAAGAACCGGTTAGGGAGGCAGAGACAGGTTGGACTGGTTTTGGGATGCAGTGGGTGGGGGGGGGTGAAAAAGAGCTGGGCTGGTTGTGTGGTGCAGTGGGGGGAGGGGACGAACTGGGCTGGTTTAGGGATGCAGTAGGGGAAGGGGAGATTTTGAAACTGGTGAAGTCCACATTGATACCATATGGCTGCAGGGTTCCCAGGCGGAATATGAGTTGCTGTTCCTGCAACCTTCGGGTGGCATCATTGTGGCAGTGCAGGAGGCCCATGATGGACATGTCATCTAGAGAATGGGAGGGGAGTGGAAATGGTTTGCGACTGGGAGGTGCAGTTATTTGTTGCGAACTGAGCGGAGGTGTTCTGCAAAGCGGTCTCCAAGCCTCCGCTTGGTTTCCCCAATGTAGTGGGAGCCACACCGGGTACAGTGGATGCAGTATACCACATTGGCAGATGTGCAGGTGAACCTCTGCTTGACGTGGAATGTCATCTTGGGGCCTGCGATAGGGGTGAGGGAGGAGGTGTGGGGGCAAGTGTAGCATTTCCTGCGGTTGCAGGGGAAGGTGCCGGGTGTGGTGGGGTTGGAGGGCAGTGTGGAGCGAACAAGGGAGTCACGGAGAGAGTGGTCTCTCCGGAAAGCAGACAGGGGTGGGGATGGAAAAATGTCTTGGGTGGTGGGGTCGGATTGTAAATGGCGGAAGTGTCGGAGGAAGTGTCCTCCGACACTTCCGCCATTTACAATCCGACCCCACCACCCAAGACATTTTTCCATCCCCACCCCTGTCTGCTGTCCGGGGAGACCACTCTCTCCGTGACTCCCTTGTTCGCTCCACACTGCCCTCCAACCCCACCACACCCGGCACCTTCCCCTGCAACCGCAGGAAATGCTACACTTGCCCCCACACCTCCTCCCTCACCCCTATCGCAGGCCCCAAGATGACATTCCACGTCAAGCAGAGGTTCACCTGCACATCTGCCAATGTGGTATACTGCATCCACTGTACCCGGTGTGGCTTCCTCTACATTGGGGAAACCAAGCGGAGGCTTGGAGACCGCTTTGCAGAACACCTCCGCTCAGTTCGCAACAAACAACTGCACCTCCCAGTCGCAAACCATTTCCACTCCCCCTCCCATTCTCTAGATGGCATGTCCATCATGGGCCTCCTGCACTGCCACAATGATGCCACCCGAAGGTTGCAGGAACAGCAATTCATATTCCGCTTGGAACCCTGCAGCCATATGGTATCAATGTGGACTTCACCAGTTTCAAAATCTCCCCTTCCCCTACTGCATCCCTAAACCAGCCCAGTTCGTCCCCTCCCCCCACTGCACCACACAACCAGCCCAGCTCTTCCCCCTCCCCCACCCACCGCATCCCAAAACCAGTCCAACCTGTCTCTGCCTCCCTAACCGGTTCTTCCTTTCACCCATCCCTTCCTCCCACCCCAAGCCGCACCTTCATCTACCTACTAACCTCATCCCACCTCCTTGACCTGTCCGTCTTCCCTGGACTGACCTATCCCCTCCCTACCTCCCCACCTACACTCTCTCCACCTATCTTCTTTACTCTCCATCTTCGGTCCACCTCCCCCTCTCTCCCTATTTATTCCAGTTCCCTCTCCCCATCCCCCTCTCTGATGAAGGGTCCAGGCCCGAAACGTCGGCTTTTGTGCTCCTGAGATGCTGCTTGGCCTGCTGTGTTCATCCAGCCTCACATTTTATTATCTAGTTAAGTTTCTGGTCACTATTAGTACCCAATATATTGATATTTAATGATTGCACCAATTAACAATTACATTCCTAGCTGTGCAGACCTTGCTGCTGGAAATGTGCATAACTGTAGTATGACAACTTCTTTATATTTTTCTTACATTCCATTACCCTATATAGCTAAAAATAGGGAAGTGATGTGTTCCTTATGACCCAAATCTTGTTGAACTAGAAACAGGGGCAGTTCATTGCTTAGAAAATATAATGTTCGACCCCTTTAAGCCCACATACTCACATTGGCCTACTTTAAAAACCAGTTGCCACAAATTTTTATGTTTCTATCTACACTGCCCACAATGCGGTCTATGCGTAATCATAAAGTTTGAATTTGCAGCCTTCAAACCCATTCCTGCCCCCCAAGACCCCGATAAGTATGGCGAGTAATCAAGCACATATTCTTGGAGGCTACATCATTAGCCCCAGTCAGTACTCCATTACTCAATAAATTTCCCAATCATGTCAAGCCAATTATTTCCTATAAGCTAAGTACCCAGAGCAAAAAAAGTGTTAAGTAGTACAAAAGGAAAAATGAAATCACCTGAGAAATTAAGCAAAAAGTGAAAATGTATATATTAACAGAAATGAGTTCTTTTTAAATTTACATCATGTTCCATCCAAATTCAAGACGAATTTAAAAATAAGATGATGAATAGATTAAGTCTTTTGAATATTTTAAGAGAATGACAAAATTTCATTAAACCAGACTTGATCTGTATTTTGTTACAATAGCAAACAATTTTTGCATTGAATATATATCAGCATCTGAGAAATGCAAATGAAATGTGATGGGAATGCATTGCAAACCTCATTAAATTAAGTAGCAGATTTAGGCAAGTTGTGAGAAACAGAAGTTACCAGAAGACTTAATTTAGACAATAGGAGGTTATTCACTAGCAGTTTGCCAAATACTTGCAAACCACTACTTCATTTGTCAGTCAGCTCTCTCCCCCCCAATTTCTACAATACCCAATATAGGAATGAGGACTGCAAACTCTGTAGAATCGCCTCATCTTCAAAAATGGACATTTTAAGTGATTGCAGAACTGAGGGAAAGGAGGTTGAAAAGCATAAGATCATGTGATGAAACCGCCAGAATATGTTGAGTCGGTAACCTACATGCAGTACAATAGCTTTGAATTCTAAGTTAATATGATTCAGTAAAAATATTTCTTCCGAAGTTAGGAACAGCATAACATTTGAGCGTGTTTCAACATTCAATGAGATTATGGCCAATCTACAAGCCTGACTACACATATCATTTTGCAGATGACATAAAACTTGGGAATGTTTAACCAAGAAAGGTAGAAAGGGTAGTTTTTGGAAAAAGAAAAAAAAATTTGACAAAGAAAATGCCAAAAAATGCTTAAGCATCACCCCACATCTATCAATACTTCAACTTAAATCTAAAATATTAAATTTGTCTGCCTTCCAGAGAGACCGCTCTCTCCACGACTCCCTTGTCCTTTCACACTTCCCTCCAACCTCACCACACCCAGCACTTGCCCCTGCACCACAGGAAGTGCTACACTTGCCCCCACACCACCTCCCTCACCCACATCCCAGGCCCCAAGATGACTTTCCACATCAAGCAGATGTTCACCTGCACATCCACCAGTGTGGTATACTGCATCTGCTGTACACGGTGTGGCTTCCTCTACATTGGGAAAACCAAGCGGAGGCTTGGGGACTGCTTTGCAGAACACCTCCGCTCGGTTCACAATAAACAACTGCATCTCTCAGTTGCAAACCATTTCAACTCCACCTCCCATTCCTTAGATGTCCATCCTGGGCCTCCTGCAGTGCCACAATGATGCCACCCGTAGGTTGCTGGAACAGCAACTCCTATCCTGCTTGGGAACCCTGCGGCCCAATAGTATCAATGTGGATTTCACCAGCTTCAAAATCTCCCCTCCCCCCATTGCATCCCAAAACCAGCCCAGCTTGTCCCCGCCTGCCTAACCCATTCTTCCTCTCACCTATCCCCTCCTCCCACCTCAAGCCACACCTGCATTTCCTGCCTACTAACCTCATCCCACCCCCTTCATCTGTCCATTCTCCCTGGACTGACCTATACCCTCCCTATCTTCTCCTCTATCCATTTTCAGTCTGCCTCCCCCTCTCTCCCTATTTATTTCAGAATACTCTCCCCATCCCTCATTTCTGATGAAGGGTCTAGGCCCGAAACGTCAGCTTTTGTGCTCCTAAGATGCTGCTTGGCCTGCTGTGTTTATCCAGCCCCACACTTTGTTATCTTGGATTCTCCAGCATCTGCAGTTCCCATTATCTCTCTGTCCCATTTTCCAGCCATTACCTGATAACATCTGTCCCCAATCAACTTTGGAAACTTCTTACCTAATACAGTCAGAATTGGTCTTCTTCTGGTTTATAGAATTCATCATAGGATCCCTACAGCGTGCAGGCTGGCCATTCAGCCCAAGTTCACACTGACTATCTGAAGAGCATTCCCACCCAGAACCATCCCCTACGCCACATTTCTCACCCTAGACACTTTGGGCAATTTAGCATAGCCTAACGTGCACATCCTTGGGCTGTGGGAAGAAACCCAGTCAGACGTGGGGAGAACATGCAAACTTCACAGTCACCTGAGGCTGGAATTGAACTAGTATCCCTGGCACTGAGGCAGCAGTGCTAACCACTAAGCCACTGTGCCATCCCCCATTTAGAACTTTAAGTTTTAGATCAGTCTACCCTTTCTATCGCTATTTTAAAACTAATAGAATTATGGTCACTGGCCCCAAAACGTGCTTCCCTACTGACACCTTACTCACCTGCCCTGCCTTATTTCCCCAAGAGTAGGTCAAGTTTTGCATCTTGTCTTGCAGGTACATCCTACTGAATCAGAAAATTTTTTTTTGTGCACAGTTGGATTCCTCTCCAGCCAAGCCCTAAAGACTATGGCAGCCCCAGTCTATGTTTGGAAAATTACAACCCCAACCATAACCACCCTATTTCTGACAGGGAGCAGAGACCACCTTACAAATTTGTTTTGCAATCTACTGCTGCCAACTGGGGAGTCCATAGTACAATCCCAATCAGGTGATCATCCCTTTCTTATTTCGTAGTTCCACCCAAACTTCCCTGGGCGTATTCCCCGGAATATCTTAAGTACAGCAGTAACGATATTCTTAAATCGCCCGCCCCCCTCCTCTCTTGCTCCCCTTTCTATTCTTCCTATAATCATCTATACCTTGGAACATTATAAGCTGCCAGTCCTGTCCATCCCTGAGCCACGTCTTTATAATTGCTATGATACTTCAATCCCATGTTCCCAACCATGCCTCAGTTCACCTGCCTTTCTTGTTAGGCCTCTTGCATTGAAATAAATGCAGTTACATTTATCAGTCCTCCTTAATTCTCTGCTTTGTTCCTGCTTGCCTGACTGTTTGGCTTACCCCTTTTTCCAACTGTGCCAGTCTCAGGCTGCATTATTTCCTCACTATCCCTCTTTGGGTTCCACCCAAACTCCACCTTACTACTTTAAATCCTCCCAAACAGCTCTAGTAAATCTCCCCACAGTATATTAAGTCTCCTTCCAATTCAGGTGCAATCCGTCCTTCCTATACAGTCACTACTACCCCAGAAGACATTCCAATGATCCAAAAATGTGAATCCTTTTCCGCTGCACCAGCTCCTCAGCAACTCATTCATCTGCTCTATCCTCCTATTCCTATCCTCACTAGCATGTGGCACCAGGAGTAATCTGGGTATTACCACTCTCAAGGACCTACTTTTTAAATTCCTGCCTAACTCCCCATATTATTTTCTCTGCTTATTTCTTAGTTCCAATGTGTATAACCTCCTCCTGCTGGTCCCTCTCCGCATTGGAGAATATTCTGCACAGTCTCTGAGATGTCCTTGATCCTGGCACCAGGGAGGGGAAACACAATTCTGATGCCTCACTGTTGGCCACAGAAACATGTGTCTCTTCATGGGTTATGCAGAACATTCCTTGCTCTGATCCAATTCGGCCCCCATCAATAACTCCGATATATCGATGGTGCTTCCCTCTCATCTGGAATTGGGAAAGTTCATCAGTTTCATTTCCAATTTCCACCCTGCCCTCACTTTCACCTTGTCTATCTCTGACTCCTTCCTTCCCTTCCTCAACATCTGTTTCTATTCTGGGGATAGGCTAGCCACTAATATCCACTACAAACCCATTGACTCCCACAGCTACGTGGGCCATACACCCTCACACCCAGGTTCTATGAAGACACTATCCCATTCTCTCAGTTCCTCCATCTTTGTTGCATATATTCAGACGAGCCAACTTCGACAAGGCAGCCTCCAAAATGTCCACCTTTTTCCTCAACAGAGGATTCCCTAGCACCACTGGTCAACAGGTCCCTCAACTGGGTCCAACCCATCTCCCACACTTCCATTCTCACCCCTTCTCTTTCCTCCCACAACAGCAATTGGGTTCCCCCTAATTACCTACCATCCCATCAGCATCAACACCAATTATGTCACCTCCAATGAGATGCCACCCCCAGACATACAACCCCCTCCCTTCCCTTGTCTGCCTTCTGCAGGGACCATTCCTGCATCCACACTTCCTTCACCCCCAACATCAAAACCCACCACCCCCCACCAACAGCAACTTCTCCTGTAACCAGAAAAGGCGCAACACCTGCCCATTTATCTCCTCCCTTCCCAGTATCCAAGGGCCCAAAACATACCTTCCAGGTGAAGCAACATATCACCAGCACTTCCCAGAATCTAGTCTACTGCATTCACTGCTCACAACATGGTCTCCTCTACACTGGGGAAACGAAGCACACACTGGATGACCGCTTTGCAGAATCTCTATGCTCTGCGCATAATAGAAGACTCTGAGCTTCCAGTTTCCTGCCATGTTAAAACATCACATTAAACACCACCCTGTTCCCTGGCCAACATTGGTCTCTGGCTTAGAACATAGAACATAGAACAGTACAGCACAGAACAGGCCCTTCAGCCCACAATGTTGTGCCGACCATTGATCCTCATGGATGCACCCTCAAATTTCTGTGACCATATGCATGTCCAGCAGTCTCTTAAATGACCCCAATGACCTTGCTTCCACAACTGCTGCTGGCAACGCATTCCATGCTCTCACAACTCTCTGCGTAAAGAACCTGCCTCTGACATCCCCTCTATACTTTCCACCAACCAGCTTAAAACTATGACCCCTCGTGCTAGCCATTTCTGCCCTGGGAAATAGTCTCTGGCTATCGACTCTATCTATGCCTCTCATTATCTTGTATACCTCAATTAGGTCCCCTCTCCTCCTCCTTTTCTCCAATGAAAAGAGACCGAGCTCAGTCAACCTCTCTTCATAAGATAAGCCCTCCAGTCCAGGCAGCATCCTGGTAAACCTCCTCTGAACCCTCTCCAAAGCATCCACATCTTTCCTATAATAGGGCGCCCAGAACTGGACGCAGTATTCCAAGTGCGGTCTAACCAAAGTTTTATAGAGCTGCAACAAGATCTCACGACTCTTAAACTCAATCCCCCTGTTAATGAAAGCCAAAACACCATATGCTTTCTTAACAACCCTGTCCACTTGGGTGGCCATTTTAAGGGATCTATGTATCTGCACACCAAGATCCCTCTGTTCCTCCACGCTGCCAAGAATCCTATCCTTAATCCTGTACTCAGCTTTCAAATTCGACCTTCCAAAATGCATCACCTCGCATTTATCCAGGTTGAACTCCATCTGCCACCTCTCAGCCCATCTCTGCATCCTGTCAATGTCCCGCTGCAGCCTACAACAGCCCTCTACACTGTCAACGACACCTCCGACCTTTGTGTCGTCTGCAAACTTGCTGACCCATCCTTCAATTCCCTCGTCCAAGTCATTAATAAAAATTACAAACAGTAGAGGCCCAAGGACAGAGCCCTGTGGAACCCCACTCACCACTGACTTCCAGGCAGAATATTTTCCTTCTACTACCACACGCTGTCTTCTGTTGGCCAGCCAATTCTGTATCCAAGCAGCTAAGTTCCCCTGTATCCCATTCCTCCTGACCTTCTGAATGAGCCTTCCATGGGGAACCTTATCAAATGCCTTACTGAAGTCCATATACACCACATCCACAGCTCGACCCTCATCAACCTTACTAGTCACATCCTCAAAAAACTCGATAAGGTTTGTAAGGCATGACCTACCCCTCACAAAGCCGTGTTGACTGTATTTGATCAAGCCATGCTCTTCCAGATGGTCATAAATCTTATCCCTCAGAATCCTTTCTAACACCTTGCAGACGACAGACGTGAGACTTACCGGTCTATAATTGCCGGGGATTTCCCTATTTCCTTTCTTGAAGAGAGGAATTACATTTGCCTCTCTCCAGTCCTCAGGTACGACTCCAGTGGAGAGCGAGGATGCAAAGATCTTCGCAAGTGGCGAAGCAATTGCATTTCTCGCTTCCCAAAGCAGCCGAGGACAAATCTGATCCGGGCCTGGCGACTTGTCAATCTTAATGTTTGACAAAATTTTCAGTACATCAGCTTCCTCTATCTCTATCCATTCCAGCATGCACACCTGCTCTTCAAAGGTTTCATTCACTACACAGTTCGATTCTTTCGTAAAGACAGAAGCAAAAAACTCATTTAGGGCTTCCCCTACCTCCTCAGGCTCCACACACAAGTTCCCTATGCTATCCCTGATCGGCCCTACTCTTTCTTTGACCATTCTCTTATTCCTCACGTAAGTGTAAAATGCCTTTGTGTTTTCCCGGATTCCTTCTGCCAAGCCTTTCTCGTGCCCCCTCCTGGCTCTCCTCAGACCATTTTTGAGCTCCTTCCTTGCCTGCATGTAATCCTCTCTAGCTGAACTTGACCCTAGCTTCCTCCACCTTATGTAAGCTACCTTCTTCCTTTTCACTAGAAGCTCCACCGCTCTCGTCATCCAAGGTTCCTTTATCTTACCCCTTCTTGCCTGTCTCAGAGGGACATATTTACTCATCACTCCCAACAACTGTTCCTTAAACCATCTCCACATGTCTATAGTTCCCTTACCATGGAACAACTGCTCCCAGTCCATGCTTCCTAACTCGTGTCTAATCGCATCATAGTTTTCTCTTCCCCAATTAAATATCCTCCCATTCTGCCTAATCCTCTCCTTCTCCATAGCTATGTAGAATGAGAGTGTGTTATGGTCACTATCACCAAAATGCTCTCCCACCACAAGATCTGATACCTGCCCCGGCTCGTTTCCGAGCACCAAGTCTAGAATGGCCTCTCCCCTCGTCGGCCTGTCAACGTACTGCGTTAGGAAACCCTCCTGAACACACCTTACAAAAACAGCTCCATTCAAATCTTCTGCTCGAAGGAGGTTCCAATCAATATTAGGAAAGTTAAAGTCACCCATTACAACAACCCTACTGCGTCCACACTTTTCCAGCACAAGCTGGAAGAACACCACCTCATTTTCCACTTGAGGACCCTGCAGCCCTCCAGACTCAATATTGGAGTTCAATAATTTTAGGGCCTTAACTGTCTCATGTCCTTGCCCCCTGCTCACACACCAGGCCTTCTTATTACATAGTTTGCCATTACACAGTGCCTATTGTTAGTCACTAACAATCCCCATTAAGAGCTATTCACCCTCCTAGCCAAGTGATTATCATCTTCACCCCCAAAACCTCCCACAGCCCTAGGGCACCTTCCCCTGTAACCGGCAAAGGTGCAACACCTGCACATTCACCTCCTCCCTCCCCAGAGTCCTAGGGCCCAAACATACCTTCCAGGTGAAGCAACACTTCACCTGCACTTCCAAGAATCTAGTCACCTGCATTCATTGCTCACAATGCGGTCTCCTCTACATTGGGGAAATGAAGCATAGACTTGCGACTGCTTCATAGAACATTTACATTCCGCTCGCACAAAAGACTACCTGTTGCCTGCCACTTCAACACACCACCTTGCTCCCTGACCAACATCTCTGTCTCTGACTTGCTAGTGTTCCAGTGAAGCGTAGCGCAAGCTAGAGGAGCAACACCTCATTTTCCATTTGGAAACCCTACAGCCCTCTGGACTCAATACGGAGTTCAATAATTTTAGGGCCTAAAGTCTCCCACGTCCCAGCCTCCCACCCCACGCACCAGGCCTGGTCACCACATAGCCTGCCATTACACACCCCCTGTTGTTCATCCTTAACAGTCCCCATTAACCACTACTCACCCTCCCAGCCTGATTGTTAGCATCTCCTTTGTCTGTCCAACTGTCTCTCTCTCTCTCTCTCTAGGCTCTATCCAATTGTTTACTCCCTATTTTCGGCATACAAATTGATGTTTTCCCAGCCGTCAGTTCTGAGGAAGGGTCACCGGAACCGAAACGTTAACTGTTTTCTCCTTCGCAGATGCTGCCAGACCCGCTGCGTTTTTTCAGCAACTTTGTTTCTCTTCCTGATTTACAGCATCTGCCATTGTTTTTCGTTTTTATGGGCCTATTAGTGCTGTTGAAATTGGTATACCAACGACAACTACCACACAACTCAATCATGAGGCTGTGAAGTAGTCATGGGCTGGCTCTGGAATGCTTTAAAGAAAAGCAACTGAAAACAGATAGAGTAACTATAGTAGTCAATAAGTTCACCATTCAATCCCTGGCCATTCAAGCAGATCACAAATGATCACTTAACTTCAAAGCCTTGTCCCCATACTAACCCCATTTCCCCAAATGTCATTAGTATCTATCAATTTCTATCTTTAACATGCTCATCATTGAATTGCCACAGCCCTGAGGAGCAGAGACTTCAAAGGTTACACTACCCTCTAAATTAACAAATTCCCCATCTCAGTCTTAAACAATCTAACAGGCTCAAAAATGGGCTAAACAGCCTCTTCCTGCCCCTGTTTTCTACTCCTCATACCCGAGAGTAATCCAATGGTTCTAGACTTACTAACTAAGGGATACATCCCATCTACATCCAACCAGGCACACCATAAGAACTTAAGCTGCAATTAGATCAGCTCTTACTTTTTAAAACCCATAGAAAACATAGTTTGAAGGAACTGGGCCTATCTTCATGAATCAAACTGATTGAACTGACAAACTGAAGCACGGTAAAACTGAAATCAGGACCAGATCACACAAATGCTAAAAAGTCAGTGTTGAACAGGCTGCGCCAGTGAAAATAATGGCAAATTGAGACACAAAGTATTGCAACTAATCATGTCTAACACACAAACATTCAATTCAAAACAAAGTAGTAACACAGCAAGGCGCTCAAAAGCTGTCAAAGATCAAGCAAAAATCAGAGGAAACAAAAATATTCAGAGCACCAATTAAATGTTTGGTCAAAAGAAACTGGGTCTTAAGAGGGATATAGAAAAGCAGTAACTTTTCTAATAAAAAAAGGGAGATACCTTCTACAATCCCATTTGTGTTCCATATGTGCAAACTGTGATTAAATTAGGAGCTGAGATACTAAAGGTGAAGACAAGTTGAATCAAGTTTGAACTAGATCGCACGGCCAGAAAAATGGAGGCAGACTAGTTCAGGAGGGACTTAAATATCAAGAGGATATGTTATTTTACAGTGGATACATTAAGGGAAGGCAATTTGATCAGCAAGAGAGAGGCTGGTGCAGAGTTTTAGATGTGTGGAAGTTCAGGCAAGATGGAGGATCCACCAGCAGAACATGCAAGTTTTCTACTTGAGCAGAGCATGAAGGAAGTGGTATGTAGTCTTTATGAAGTAGGCAGAATATAGATGGGGAAGATAACAGAGCAACAATCAAGGGTGAAGATGCCATTGTTGAAAATTCTTTGGCTAAAGTTGAGAAAATTGAATTAAATCAGAGTAATCCAGCTGAAATGGAGAACAGGAAGAAGTAGGCAACCCCAAAGGGCAAGCAAAGTTTCAAGAAACAACAGAATGCCTTTTTAACTTGTTAAGATGACTTTAAACAATAACAAAGGGAATTTTTTTTGCATGGATCTAGACAAAAATTAGTACAGATTTGCAGCAACAAAGCATTCAAGAACTTCAAGAGAAACTAAAAAAAAGACTAAACATATACAAAAAATGATAAACACTTGTGGATTACATTTTTTTTTGGAAAAGCTTGGTACTTTCAAAACTGCCAATACAAAACTAACAAATGAAGTCTTTGCAGATCCATTGTTGAGAAGAAAATTGCCACAGCAGACATGACAGAAGACAAACCATGGAACTAGAGAGAAAATGCTTCAATCATTAGAAATTAAATTATTCCACGTACTGACAAATTCTAATCTGATTTTCCTTCCCTGTTTAAAAGGTTAAGATAATTCTACAGTGGAACTAAAGTTTAAAATTTTTAGTAACACTCAATTTAGCATATCATTCATTTGCTGCACACCTCAATCTTAAAAAGTAATTCAAAAAGTTGTGGTAACAACTTGTTTGAGCAACAAGCAGTTACCCTTATGAAAACGTCACTTCCAATGTTGCATTAAATTTGCATATTAAACAACATCCTAACTGCTCAATTGATGGTCAATAACACCACAGATGGTCGCCAAATCCCCAAATGGGACCAACCATCTCTCACCGCTTTTTAAAAACAAGTATTCTTGGTATGCTCTGCGCACCGTTTCCATGATCACATAGCCATGACTTAAATATAAAGTGTAGAAACTAAAAATCATATTTGTACTTCCAAAATTCATCTATTAGCAGGAGACCTGCTGACTACACCTTTGTAAGTTCTACAAATCCAATTTTCCACTGCAAATTAACACTGAAGGTTTGATTTATTGTCACATGCACTGATAGTGAAAAGTATTGCTTTGCTTGCTCTCCAGAGAAGTCATCCCTCATGTACAGGAGGGTAATAACAGAATATTACAACTACAGAAAATGTGCAGAAGCAGTTTAATTCTTTATATATGAGAGGTCCATTCACAAGTCTCATAACAGCAGGAAGGTGGTGTTCTAGAATCTGTTGGTGTGTTTTCAAACTTTCATACATTCTGCCCAATGGGAAAGATGTTTGATTAAGTTGGTTGCTTTCAAGGCATCAGGAAGTCGTCATGGAGTCAAAAAGGAAGAAAGGCAGGTTTGTGTAATAAAGTTTATGTGATGAGGTAGTCTTTAAAATTACCGGCTTTGAGAAAAAGAGTGGATACAATGACAATACTTTCTCCTATAGAGAAGGGCATAACTGTAGTAATCACTAGGAATAGAGAAGAAATGTTTTCTACATGAGTGTTAAAAGTATTGAATCTGCTAACAAAGGGAGGTGGCTGACACATATTTGTCTAAGTGTCAAATGACTGCTCAAGGCAAAGCTAGATAAACATTGGAGGAAAACAAATACATCACATACTCAAATTCTGGATCAGAAGCCCAAATAATGTTGAAGAAACTACAAAATGGAGGTCAAAGTTCACCCTTTTCAAATTGTTCCCTGCACTAGCATAAAAGACCCAAACACTGACACAGATAGCATCCAGTCCCTCTCTTCCCCTACGCATTCTCACACTCTCTCTCTGGGCCATGGTCTCCTGTTGCATACAGAATGTTATGCACAGAGGCACATGCCAAGCTTGGTTGAAACAGCTGCATGTTTAATTCATCCCATTGATTAATACAAAATAAAAACTTGTTCAGAAGCTCTCCATTTTCCTTAATCTGGCCCAACCATAAACCTCGCAGCGATGCCACTACCACTGAACTGTGGCCAGACAAAGTTAAATGACATCGCTCTGGTGATGCAGAATGACTTGGGACCCAACATATGGATCAATAATGTATTATTTTCTCCACGTACTTAAAATAAGAGCGTCATACTTCTAATGTAAAGTAGCATAACACACAGACTCTAATGATTATATACAAGAACATTGCTGCTTTTAAGTTTTTTATTTAGGTATCTGGGGTCACATTACACATTGTATTGAATTTAATGGAAAATAGTTTAGTTTCTGCTGGAAGAGATCATGATCTCAGTAAATTTAGACAAGGAAAGATAGGAGGTGTGGACAGGTGGTTTTTTGTGTGGTGCAAGAATTGACTTGGATGATTAAACCAAATGGCTATTTCTGTGCTGTTTACGGCACATAATCCTACAAAGAACGAACAGCATCACTAGACAAGCAAAATATTCCTTTTACAGCTTTTATTATTTTAACAAGTACATAAATTGTTTCACTTTAAAAAAGTACAAGTTAGACAATCACAAAAGCATGGTAATATTTTCCTTGGTTAAGGCTAATTGATTTATATAGTATGTGTATTACATAATCACAGGCTTCTTACAGATGGACAAAAAAAAACTAAAACCAAATGCAGTTCTTTTTTGATTATCCAGCAAGAACAAAACGCCATCGCTTCATATAATTTGGCGTTTTAAATTTCTTTTAGGTTCACATGACTCCCATATTACTAAACAAACCACGACCTCCTAATGACCTAAACCCTGCATTGCTATTTCTACACATACCCATTTCACCAACCAACTCATGAAACTTCAACAAATCCATCTGGACAAACTCTACAAGGAAGATGTGCTCCCTGTAAGATTTTTCAGTTACAAAATTTTACCCTATTGATGTTGTAGATTGGATGGTTTAACAAACAAAACCTTTAAACAACCTTGTCCCGGCTGGTTCAGCCACCATTCTGGAATCACATGATGTCAGGTGCTGAATGATATTTTCAAAATAAAAATCTCTACTTGGTACACCTTGCCACTCATCATCAACTTAAATGTATCTAAAGTTAGAGATGAATTCAGTGATAATTAGACTCTAATATCAACTGTCACTGTCAAATATTCTCATTTGCATATAATTGACATAATGTTAATGTTTCTGAATCAAAGACATACATCTGAAGTTCCAAACCAAAGAATTTAAAATCCCACCTAAACGTTTTCTAGCAAATTCCAAGAATATACTAAATAAAGTTTTAAATTTTCAAAGCACTGAAACAAATTAATATTGAATGGTTCTGACCTATAACCTTTAAACCCTTTTCACTGAGGAACAAAGTTTGAACCAGAATTCCGTTCGCTACCAGCATAAACGGACAAACAGGTGAAGGCAAAATAGTTTTGAAGCATGGCTAGCAATAGCTCTCAAAAAAAAAGCAAAGCAGAATTAAGAGTTCACTTCATGTGTTTTCATCCCACAGGAGGAATCAGGAGAATGTTCTAGAGTTGTCTGAAATGCTTACTGATCGTATGTTCCAGGCTAAGTTTTATGGAAACAGTATGTGGAGAATAATTAATACAGAAATTCCTATTACAAGTGACAATTACAGCTTCAACATTTAAGTTTTCACCTTTCAATTGCAATTTCAAATTTAATGGAGAAGATCTGGTAAGGTTTTCAATATTTGTCATAATGTCATGTCTGAGGAGTCAAAATCAGTTTTTATTGTATAATAGCTGATAAGAAGCCAAGTCACTTGGTTATAATGAGGTGGTTTACTTTCTAGTCACAAAAAAATTGGGCTTTTTAAAAAAAGATGGAATGCCTTCAATTGGAGTAATTTCTCTACTTTGTTTACACTTGGTAAGCCAAACTTGACAGAAGCTGACAAGGTTACAGGTAGCTGGAAAAACAGGTCAACAATCCATTATCACTACAAACTTGAGCCACGTATCCAACATCTTCCAAGACTTGATCCATGATGCATGGTTCTGTCATGGCAGTACTGCCAATTAGGATAGCTTCAAATCGTCACACTCACTTTTGTAACTTTTGATCTATCCAAGATGATCAAATGAGATTATCCAAATTTCAAATTAGCAACATTTTTATCCAAGATTTCAATGTTCCCTCTACTCAATTGATATACGCAAGTGCAATACAGAATATTAAAACTTGAATCACCTAAATTTTTTCTAGTCACTTGGGATAACAGACCCCACAAATGATAGGAAATCAAACAGGATGCGTTTAAAACCGATTCACTTGTTCCAGACAGGTGCTGAACTTTGCATCCTTCAAGCCCTCATGAACAAGCAATTTAAATTTGCAGGTTGAGAAACTTCTCCTAAAAATATCCTATTGTCCCTAATTAACAGCTTTAAAAAGGTTTTATTTTATTTGGGCAATTGAACAACTAATTTAAAATGCTCATTTTTAAACCCCATTTGCTTTATTCCTTCTACTGACAGCGTATGTCCTTTCATACACATCTCAGGTAACCAAAGCATTCTACAAGAATCAATCACTATAGAAAATACCAAAAAAATACATTCTAACACAATGCTTCATCACTAAACTTCTCACACAGGGCAGCACAATTAAGTAGCTGAATCAGCAGGAGATCCAAAAACTGAGAATTCAAAGGATCTGTTCATTACAGAAACCGATAATTTGCTACTTTGCCCAATCCCATTATTTCAACTGCCACTTGACTGTGCCACATTTTCTAATCTCCTTGACAATAATGAATTCTAAAAAAAACAAAAAAAAATCATGTTCTCAGAAAATAGGCATTGTGGGATGAACTTTCCTTTTGATTTTTTTCTTGGGTACTTCAATATAATCATTGTAAATGCCATTCTTTCAGTGGTGAGCAACTTCAAATTTAGAAAGTTGACGCATGCATATGGCTCTTCTGACATCAGGACAGTTTGTTTCAAAACTAAATGACATTTCCTTTCACGATGCCTCATTGAGAGCTCACCTGCTTAAATTTACTTCTTAAAATCTGTAGTGGAATTTGACCTAAAACCTTTGACTGTGACCATGTCAATATTCAGTAATCCCAGCTGACTGACTCAAATCACTTCAGAACTATCTTCCAGTCAATAAATACTTCAAGCATTGGTCCTTATTCAACAAAACGGAAAAAGGCTAATTTATGAAAAGGCCACTGCAGGTTTGTCTAAAATTTAGAAAAGAATGCAAGAATACCCAAAGGGAAGAACAGATAGGAAAACAAGCAGTATAGATCAAAACAGATTTCATCTTGTGCTGAGCTATCCTGATTAGATCCGTAGCATAAAATTATCATGCAGAATGCAAACTCAGTATAGTTTGATAAGTGTTACATGGTACAAACTCTATAAACTTGTAATTTGCAGTCAAGCATGAAAAACGTTTAAACAGTAGAAAATAACAAAATCCATTTTACTACAGACAGTAAAAAGTACAACTCGTTTAACTAAATCTGTTTGAAAATGCAATATTACAGGTACAGTTAAAAAAATGTATAAGGTCTGCAATTGTCACAAAATCTGATCAGGCTTTATATATAAAGTTCCAGAGCTGTATAATCCTCTCCCAAAACAACAGATTAAACGGTTGATGATCCAAACAATACACTTGCTTATAGTGCTCATACTTTAACATAACAGCAACAGAAAGGGAGCAGGACTTCTGTTTTTAAAAAAGTGAGACCCTCTACTTAGGCATCCATAGCTGGCGAAAGTCTGCAAATTCTATGAAGTTAATCTTTTAACCTTTACAAAAAGGTTTAGAACAAACTGCCAGAGCTGGCTTCTAGAATTGACCAACAAGAATACTAACCTCAGTAACTCAAACTGGAGGGCACGCAGGATTCTATAAATCATCTTGGAACATATGTAAATTGTTTGGTTCTGTAACAGAGTTCTAAGAACTGAGGGAAAATGCAAATGTTGTACTTGCTGTTATCTCAGGCACTTTATCAACAAATTCAAAACATACGGTCAAACAGCTTTTCAAAATACACAGGCCAGATCAAAGAAAATAAATTTACATACAATGTGAAAAAATATTTCATATTTGTAGAATTTGCCTTTGGATTTATGCTTAATATTTCCTAAGTTAAAATTTTGAATTAGGAGATTCTACCTGGAAATTTTAAACCTTACTTTTAACTTGGATGCAGATAGTTCTTAGGTTAGCACTTTTTTGTTTCCACTTACGTTTAAACTTTTGGCATTGGTCGATGTGACGTAAAGAAAAACAGAGAAGAACAAGTTGATCAGAACAACATGATAGGTTCCTTCCCAACCAAGTGTGCTGGTAGTTTGGGCTTCAATATGGAAACTAGACACCAACTCACATCAATGGAGGAATGTCATACTACATGAGAAAGAGCTTGGCACAATTTTTTTAGTGTACAAAACATAAAATCAATTTGTCCAACACACAAGTTATAGCTCATTACTCATGGCCATTTTATTCAAATAATTTCTTGCAATCACCTGCACTTCAGTGTGTCATGATGCAAGAAGAGCTGTTCACTCAAAAGAACACAAAAATCAAGCTGGAAAATAAAAATGTACGTGACTTAAAAGCAAAATGAGCACACAAAGACAGGAAACAAAAAAGCAAGGGTGGAAGAAAATACAGCTCTACAAAGATATTGGAATGGTGAAGAAAAAAATTAACATTTTTCAACAAAAAGAAAACTTAGCTATCTTATAAGTTCAGGATTAGCACCGAAAACACTGACACCTAAAATTAACTTGGGAACATGTGTCTGTTTTCCCTCCATCCAATCATTATGCTTTATAAATTCTTAAGTTTCATGAGTACAAACAGAAGTTTTTTTTGGGGGGGGGGGGGTGGTGCAATAAGTTACCCTAACAGTTTGATCATCATACCAGCCCCTACTTGCTCCTCCTAACCTAAAAAAATTTACTTGCCACAATGCATATAGTTACCAATGAATATAACAAAAGCAGACAACACTTACCTAAGAAAGAAATAATATTTCCTATTTGATTTTGGTCAATACATGACTAATTTTACAATGGATAATACGGTGCTCATAACTATTATAAATTAGCAAAAGTTTTCATAATTTAAAATGTTAAAGACAATGATCTTTTGTTGGCCTACATACTCGATGACATCTCAATGAATTTTGTTGGAGTGCAGAAATTACAACACAAGTTGATTTAATAGTCAAAAATATAGAGCACAATTGTATACTGGAAAAAATAGATCTCCACCCCTAAAATACAAAATAATTGGCTCAATTTCCCTACCCATTTCAGGAAATTCTGTGATCCTATTGCGCAAGATGATGTTCAACACAAGTCAACTGCCTCAGGGTGGGTAGAAAATCTGAAGAAAAATACTATTCCAAGACCAATGCTCTCCACTTTTTGCCAACCAACTTAGTGGAAGAGATCGGGGAGGAGGTCACCATCATCCAAGGACTCTCGAGCAGCAAGTGTGGGAACAGGCGAATTGAGGACGGGGATAATTAAGAGAGGAAAAATAGTCAGGAGTGCAAAATTGAGTGCTCTTACTTCTCAAAATTATATTAAAAGGTAGTAATTAATCAGTCCATTCAACTGCTTTTATTTATTTTGGGGCAAAAATATTTAAGTGCTGAGATATTTGAATTTTATGTTCAACAGATTAAAATTTCCCTTCTCCCATTTACACATGATGTATCTGGGCAGAAAAATAACTTTAAAATAAATATTTCAGTTTTTTTTATATAAAGTCAGTCGTAGCTTATTCATAGTTCACAGAATAATTGCCAGATAAGAAACAAAGTCACCTACTCTAATAAAAAGATATTAAGTGACAAATTGTAAACCCCAAAATTAAGCTGGCCATGGGTTTAATTCCAAGGTTAGAGTATTTTTTCCGCCATGGATTCATGCATGTAACATTGTTTATTGGGCAGGAGTCACCCTCTGATACCCCATAAGAGACCAGTGAGCCTCAATTGGGGACAGAGATATACTGAACCGTAAAGTGACATCATAACTGAATCTAATTTTGGTCTTCTTCAGAAACCCACATGCATATTTCCAACAGCAGCTGCTGAACACCAGAGGAAGAACTACAATGTAGTTTTCCCCACCTTAATATAAGGCACTTTGGCTAATTTTACCATCTATGTTCTTCACATCCGAGATCAGGCTAGGCAGAGAGAAATGGAGTTTCAGCTGATCTCCATCCCTCACTGCCCTCCACCTTAACATTACAAAGAAGTTGTCTACCCATGTCAACGAAAGGAACTTTAAAAGAAAATACTTCAAAACAAAAAACAGCATTACTTAATTGTTCAGGCTGATTTTACAAAGAGAAATAAAGGTACATGGATATGCCACAAGATAATACAAATAAAAGTCCAATATTTAACAATACTTTAATCCTTGGACTTTCTTGCAGCATTTGTATGCAAATCATTTCATCTTCCACAGAGACTCTTGCTACCGGACTCTTCACGTCATAATTTTTTAGTCCACAAAGGCAGTCAAAAAATTTCCACCATTTGTTTCTTTCCAGTTCTGGTTCTTCTTTGGTTTCTGGGTCCACAACAATTGTCTGTCCATCTGTATAACAGTCATTCGCAGTTTGTCCCTCTGAGATGGCTGGCAAGTTCAAAGATTTGGAATCATCACTTCCGGGTGTTAAAAGAACTAATTCAATTCCATCAGTGTCCTTTTTATGTGCACTTGTGGTATGGCCATTGCATTCAGCTATAGTTAGATCTGTTAATTTATCACATTCTTCTTTTTCAGAGCTTTTTATAGTGTCCAAGTCTTTTAATGCCCAGAACATGGTACTGGAAGTATATGTCCTGGGAAGAGCAGGGGTCAGCAGACTCACAACTATGGCTGTAAAGATGGTGGTCCAAAACAGAAACGTTGACACGTACATGTAGTGAATACTTCTGATAAAATTTGGTCTAGTATCAAGTTGGTCACAGTCGGGAGCTTGATAAATAAAAGCAAGAATCAAGCGTATAATTCCCAAGATGGATCCAACCAACCCTCCATAGAAAGCCCCCTTCTCATTGCAGCGTTTCCAGAAAATACCAAGAAGAAACAGGGCTGCTACTGGTGGGGTGAGATAATTCGCAACCTCTTGAATGTAAAGATACATTTGTCCTCCCTGCATCTCTACAATTACAGGAACCCAGGCAATGCTTATAGCTACCATGAAGACAACAAACAGACGACCTACTATCATAAGTTCACGAGAGCTGGCAGCCTTTCGAAGATGCTTGTAAATATCCAGGGTAAATATGGTGCTGGCACTATTGAATATAGAATCCAAATCACTCATTAAAGCTGCTATCATGACTGACATCATTAGGCCACGAAGACCTGCAGGCAAGATTCCCAACACGAGTCGTGGATAAGCAATGTTTGAGCAGCCTGCTCTGCTGCCACATACTTGCATACAATGTTCTGGATTAATGCAAATAATCTCATCAGTAAAGAGAACCCTGGAAATCATGCCTGGTACGACTATGATAAACATGGGCAAGAGTTTCAGAAAACCAGCCATTAGGGTAGCTCCTTTGGCATGAGCAATGTTCTTTGCTGCCAAGACACGTTGCACAATGACTTGATCAGCACACCAGTACCAAGCAGAGACTGGCGTTTGACCGAACAGGAAGCCAGGCCAAGGAATATCCTCATCAGTCGGCTCACGTAACATCTTAAGAGCATCATCTTTTGGATGAATGCAGCAAGTGTTCGTAGAACTTAGGTTGAAGGAGGCTAGAACTGATGTAACATTTGGTGAGGCCAACATGTATCTCCGTTTCAATTCCTCAAAGCCTCCCACCTTGACCATTCCAACAACCATCAATGTCAAAGCTCCACCAATCATAAGAATTGCTTGTAGGGCATCTGTGTAGATGACAGCCACAAGTCCTCCTGTAACAGTTAACACTGCAGTCAACCCAATCAAGATGATGATAGACAGATATAGGTCCCAGCCGAGTGAAGCCCGGATAAACAACGCACCAGCATACAGGTCAACAGAAAGCTTTGTGAAAACGTACAATGTCAAAAACAATAAAGCAAAATAGACTTTTATTCTGTTACCACCGTAACGTTTTGAAAGGTATTGTGGCATGGTGAACACACCAGATCTGATATAAACAGGGATGAAAACCCAACCTAATAACTGTAAAAGCAATACTGCATTGAACTCCCAAGCTCCTACTGCAAATCCACTGGCAGCTCCAGATCCTGCTAACCCAATAAAGTGTTCACTGCCAATATTGCTCACAAATAACGAAGCACCTATTGCTATCCAGGTCATGGTGCGTCCTGCAAGAAAGTATCCACTCACAGTACTTCTGTTGGACTTCCACATGGCAAAAAAACCAATGCACAATACAAGGACAAAATAAAGTGCTACGACAGCTAGATCAGCCGGTTCCATCAAGCCAAACATTTTCATAAAATGTTTCAGATTCAATTACCAGAATAAGATATCCAATGACCAGGCACGTTAAGATTGCTAATGAAGTAGGGAAAAGAAAAATTGTATGGAGTGATAAATATTTGTCCTTTGGTTTGCTGCCTTGGTTGAAACTGTAGGATTCCAGTTGTCAGGTACTGGGATGCCAAATACTATTTATCTTGTTAACTTCACTTCTGACTATTTCTCATGCTCTTTTTAGTAGCATTCCTCAAGACTGTCACAGCTTAATTTGTTGGTGTTGAATTTCTTAGCTGTTGCTGACAGGTCTAGTAAGGCCTAGAGTTACAATCCTGCAAGACAGCAAAGACAAAAGACAAAAAAGAGGATATTAGAATTGCACTTTTTAAAAATCAAGTTCATTTCTGAATAAAAAATACATGATGCAAATTTTCTTTATGGCTAAAGATTAATATATGCAAGTGAATATGTCGAAAGATCAGATTTCCATTATAATAAGAAAAAGGCAGAAGAGGTGGCTGCAGGCTTGTGATCAATATTCCTGATCACAGACTCCGTCAGCTCCATAAGCCAACCTTGCACGTGGATCAGGGGATGTGAGGGCAAGCATTCTCAACTGACATAATTAAAGTGAGATCAGATGGAAAAATCAAATAGATCAAAGTACATAGATGGTACATTTAAAGGTATATTTTTTTACACAAAACAAACTAAGTGGTACCAAGCCCATACTTACAAGTACCACGTACCTGGGCTATGAAAGCCCCAATATAATTAGTTTGTTTTGGGAAAATGTTAGAGGCATTTTCAGCAAACCACTGGCTCCTGATGAATGCTTTTCATATGCAAGAAATTTGATCGGTACAATTCCTCAACACCAAATTCAGGTGAACTTACCAGTGTGGATTGACATGCATGGAGCAATCATGAGACGCAGTCCACAATCAATGCACAGAAAAAAATGAGAACATTCAAAAGGGTAGTTTGATGCTAGAGATCTTAAAACAAGACAAGCCAGAGAGTATAACATGAAAAAAAAGTCCTTTTTTTAAAAAAAAGTTTCATTGATGACAGGTGAATGCACACCACTAAACATCATATTTAAAAAGATCTTATGAACACATTAATTGCTGAATCTACTCAAAAAAAAAATCAACAGACAAAAATTTCTGGGGGAAGTGATGAGTCTGTTTTGCCTAAGTGACCATCGATTTTCAGCCCATAAGACTTCTGGAGCATTTCAGGAAGTAACGATTTGTTTTAAAAAACACACAAAAAGTAAAAAGCTTTATTTCGTATTCTAAAGCCTTTCACAAGCTTTAAGTTGTTAAATACTCGGTAGCTTTATAAAAACTGAATGCCATGTACAGCTGACATCTGTGACACCAGAGACTAGTTTAAAATTTAGGCTGATTCTGCAAAACAAAGTTTAAAATACAAGTCAAAAGTATAGTAAGTGGCTGCATCTTAAAACTGAAAACTCAAGGTTGCAAATAAAAGAATCAAATAGAAATTTGAAGAAAAAAAGTGGGAAAGCTGTCACCCTGGTCAATGCAGGTATAACAGGGTAGTAGAGAGGCAAAAAAAAGAAAGCTCATTGATTGCTTACAGGGAAACGGAATGGGAAACTGCACTGTGATGCAGGAGTCAACATTTGATCCCCAAACTGTGATAAATAAGCCAAGATAATAAGTTATTCAACCGTTTTGGTGCTACAGTTAACCTCAATGTCCTTGACCTTGGGTAGGGTGCAGAACAGAAACAACAGACCGGAACTCCCATTCCTGATCATTATTTAACAATCCCATGTTAAAAACGTATGGAAGCTCACCAGGAGGCAAGATATGGTCAACAACTGATTCAGCAGAGATGACACCCTAGATAGCAATCAGAAGCCAGGTGGTTTGCCTCCCTGCCCCCACCTTGACAACATGGAGGCTAACTGTAGTGAATCACCCTAACTTTACATAAAAGGAGCTAACTCCAAGACCAGTTATCTGGGAAGTTCCAAGCTGTACAGTTCAGAACACTGAACTCTCAAAGTCAAGAATCAACTCTAAAATCCTTATGTGATGCAGCCAATTACAAATAGGAGGAGGATTATATGAATTAAGTTTGTTTCAAAAATTTTTAAAGAGGTAATATGAGAAGATTGTGGAAATTATGTATAAGATACTCAGTTGTAAATATCTTATTATTTTAAAATGCATTTGCATAAAAGTCTACCATAACTGAATGTTACTAGTAAATGGTTAGAAGATATATCTACTCACGTATGCAGAAAGGAGAAACCACGGGTTTTCCAAAAGATTTGCACTTGAGGTTCACGTGAAGCACATGAATGGTGCAGGTATCCTAAGCTTACAGCTGCACTGTAAGCACCATTGACAGCAATGCACCTTTAACAGAAGTGCTGGAGTAATTGCATTCAAAAGGCTAAATGATCCGATACTAGCATCAATTCTAGTGTACATATCATAGCTCTATTTTATAGTTTTCTATATAGTTATAATCACATCCCTATAGTTAAAAGGACATAACCATGCATTAAATTGTAACTTATACATCAAATTTCAGAGTTTCTCCCTATTCACTATTTACATTCACATCCTTAAAACATATTGCTATCATAACTTTGGAATGTTAGTTTAAAGTTTTCAAACTGCAGTCAATCTTGGCTCTGAGAACTTCATTGTGGAAGATTATTTTTCCAAAATAGCTATATGGTTGGAGATAAATCAATGCCCTACCATTCATCTCCAGTTCAGAGTTATGGAGTGGATACAAACTTCTTGACATTTGGCTATTGCACTGTATATTTTACTGCATGTTTCCAGCTACTTATGTTGCCAATTCCTTAATAAAAGTATGAACAATAATTTTGCATTAAAATCCAATAGTAAATCAATATCCTGCAGAAAGCCACCAGAAAAATTTTAAAACATCCAGATTTGATACTTGGAAAGTTTGTTTCATACTCTGTTCTGTTTACCAAACTTTTAGGGTTCTTCCCATAATTCTCTATCAAAAAGTGCCGTCTATATTTTGCATTTAGAATAATAGTGAGGCTTAGCACTGAATAGTATAAAAAGGAATAACGTGGACAGCCACTTCCAAAATCCACACATGCAAGTCGCTTAATAACTAAGTAGGTAACGAGGTTGATTTGATTGACTTTTTTCCTAGTATGATAGAAAGTCTTTTTTTTGGCTTTTCTACATTGATACAAATGTATCAGGCCAAGAGATTCATCATTGAAATAGATGTGGTACTTACCCAGTAAACATAACAGAAAGGGTCAGGGCTTTTCCATTCACACGTAAACGTATTTAAACAAAAGTGTGAAGTCTCATTCCGTGAGACTTTTTTTGAAAAAAAAGCTCCAAAATTAAAAGTTTGTTTTCACTTTTTCCTTTCTGTACCTTTACCTCTTTTTTAATTCCATATTTATTTTTAAAATAATGCTTGCTGGAGTATTGAGATCAATCCTAGGCACCACATTAGAAAGGGCATAATAGTTTTGAAGAGGTTACACAGAGTTGCTGGAATGACACCAAAGATAAGGAAATTCAGTTATGCAGAGAAATAGGAGTCATTCTCCTCGGAGAACAGACAGTTTAGCACAGGTTTAAACAGGTCTTCAAAATCAAAATTATTATTTGGCAAGAAAAGATTTCCACTGGCAAGAAGGTTAGTAGCCAGAAGAAACAGACTTATGGTAAGTGAGAAAAGGAAAGAATCGGAAGGTCAAAAGGAGAAGAACTATGAAAATTAAGTTCTGAAGTACACCATGGGGAAAGATGCTGGGTCAGCACCTGAATAAAAATAAAAGATTGTACAGCTATAAAGAAAGAGCACGGAAAGGAAACTACCTAAATAACTCTTTAGTAGCCAAAATAAGTTACCTGACCAACTTCTCATGTGCAGATACTTTGACATGTCTGAGGCTGGATTTGAACCCAGATCTTCTCATTCAAATGTAGGGACAATGCCACTGTACCGTTAAAGCACCCGCCTGGTATGATGTCATAATTTCAGACAGGGCACACACAGCTACTCAACAAAAACTTAAATTTCTATTTATTTCAATGAGACAATAGACTTTTTTTCAATCCTTCAAAAGCTTTTAGAATTATTTTCAAAAAAGTTTTCTGATATTGTTACTCCATTTTTTGGCTTCTCAATCGTTTTGAAATTAAACAGGAGATTTAATATAATCAAAAAGATCACGCCAAGAACTACAGTGTCTGTATTAAACATCTCCCTTTTCCCATAAATCAAATTCGTTCGAAGACTCAAATACCTTGGTTAGAAAAGATATTCTTGCATTTGCCTGGATAGCCTATGAGAAAAAAAAGCTCACTATCAGATAGCTGCTGATTTCTTAACTTCATTTTTCTATGTGGTCAACGGACAGTGATTTATCATTTCAGTGACTACTTGAATATTCCAAATATACAACTTTAAATATTCTCATTTGGCTCTACGGTCTCCTGAAATTTAAACCAAAACCCATTGTACACATTCTAGTCTTTATCAGATCCAATTGCTTCAAAATCTATCAGACACCTTACAACTTCCTCCCACCACTACAACTTTTATCTGCTCTCAGTTCTGAGAAAGGTGTCACATGATTCGAAATGTTAACTATTTTTTCCTTCACAGATGCTGCCAGACCTGAACTTTTTCTGCAACTTTGTTTTTGTTCCTTTATCCACCCAATTCCACCCTTGTACAGCCATCTCACCTATAAAAATCTTTGTTGGCCTTAAATAACCATGGAATTTGATTGACCTTTTTCCTACTTTGATCATATCACACAATATCAGCTTTGTTCCTAAATATTGGTTTCTCAATTTTAAAGATGTTGACTGCTAAATAACTAAAAATTTTAGAAATAATTGGGGAACTATTTTCCCATCTCGACATCCACACTCTTTGGAAATGTTAAGTACTTTAACAAAGATATTCTATCACACATATCATCTAGGAAATGGAGTTAAACTGCACACAGTTGCAGTGTGCCAAGCTCACCTACCTGCAGAACTGCAGCAGATATTGCAGAAAGAATATCAACAGTTATGCAATATAGCAATAGCCAAGTTAAAGTTCCGTGAGTATTCTGTCCTCTCATAAATAGTCACTTGTCAGGCAGGTTTTCCTGATAACTTAAAATTGATTAATAAGCATTCCTTGCTCAATTAAACTATGACAACACTTTAGCAATAACTGTCTATATCTTTGATTGTTACCAGAACCTGCTGCACTATTAATGTGGAAGTCAGAAAACACTAATGCAACTAGGAAGCAACCAAGAATGAATGACGAATCAGTACTATAAGTGGAAGTTTAAAAAAAAATTGATCTTATGTCTGCCATGAAACATTCAGTTAAAATTTTAAATATTCCCAAGTTAAGGGGTTTTGCAAAAATGCATACACTGTCTCAATGAATTCATTTCCATCGCTTTAGGGGAGTGTTACTCAGGCAGGTGAAAAAAGATAATAAAGACAGCCTCAAGACAAACTGTTGGAGAACACAGATCACAAGCAAAATCATTCTATTACAGTATGTAATAGTTAACCATAACATACCTTCATACTACAAATGTGAAAGCTTTCACACATTTAAAAGCTTTTACAAAATGGTTTTCAGTTCTATAAAATTTAAAACTAGTCACTAGAGAACAATTTCCAATTTAAATTATTATTCTACGAGCTTTTATTTAAATTCTGACCAGGTTTTGCTCTTCTGGACTCTTTACTTGTGCAAACAGCATTATTATTCTATTCAATTTAGAAGTAAGTTTATGTTTGTTATGAGAAGTTCATGAAAGCAGGAAGTCAATTATGTGAACTTTAAAAAAAATTTTACTTGAACTATTGCTTTTAGTAATTTCCAAGTTTCAATGCCGTTCTTTTAAGCCTGGGAAATTAAAGAAAGACGGTTCTCAACTTATTGGGTCTCTCTTTGAACTACTTCCAAGATTTCATTGTCAAAGTGGGGGCTTGGCACAGTCAGCAAGATGGGATGCATGGTGTGGACAAACGTCCATAGACTTATTCATGTCAGATTCTCATGTATTGCGGCAGACAATCCAATACGCACCTCCCACTCTATGCAAAAAATTCTAGTTTTGACTGCAACCCAGCTCTCAGGTTCATTGTGCATTGGAAGTTTCAGGAATTGTTAACAGCTTAACTAAAAATTACTTACCGACATCAAGTCTAATTTTCTGTACTCAACCCCAGGGAACACAGTCAGCAATAAGGATACAAAAAAAAGCCAAAATATTTCCTAAAACAACGAGAATCTAGGAACTATGGGAGGGCCAGAGTTTTAGGAGTCCAAGTACCACAAACCATAAAACATTAAGAAAAGTGAAAAGGAGTTTAGCTTTACCTCACAGGGTTTAGAAATCAATGACAAAGAAGTTATTATTTAGCATTATAGTGCTTTTAGCAGTCCTCCAGCTAACAGAGGAGCTTAGAAGGTTAAATGACAAGAGCAGGTTGTATTAACTTGGCGCTTATTCACATGTACTGAAGACTGAAGGTCAACAAATTTTAAAATATGTTAAAAAGGATTTGATAAAGGATACAGTTTCTGTATCCAGAGAGCATTGCAAGGAAATGACCCTTAAGTTGAATTAGGTGTTCAGGTGCAAAAATGGAAAAAAAGAAGAAATTTGGAACTATATCAGCTTGGGACAAACACAGCTTTAAGGCTAGCAATTTAAGGCTAGGATTTAACCCTCTCTCTGATGAAGGGTCTAGGCCAGAAACGTCAGCTTTTGTGCTCCTGAGATGCTGCTTGGCCTGCTGTGTTCATCCAGCCTCACATTTTATTATCTTGGAATTCTCCAGCATCTGCAGTTCCCATTATCTCTGATACTATTTTAAGGCTAGCAGATTTTTTGAGAGATGAAATATTGTAAAAAGGTAGTTAAATGGAACTAAAGCGCAGAATAGCATAAATTAAAGTGCAATATTTTTTGCTTAGCCTTGGGAGTTATCTCTGAAGCTCAATGTCTTAACTAGGATAATCCATATTTACTGTGGAAGAGCGGAAAACAGGTGCACCAAAAATGTTCCCTCATGAATGTGGCAATTATTTAAAAAACTGTAATCCCTCCAGTCCAGAAATGTTAAAAAACCAGTTACATTCAGTATCAACATAATTTCAGCACAGTACTGCAGAAACAGAACACTGAAGCTTTAACATCTATATACAAATATTTTAATAACTACTTTATTTTTTAGCACTTAACGTTTCAGATAGTTATGTGTAGTGTTTGCTGATTCACACATGATTAACTTCATTCTGTAACCATACCAACTACTTTGAAGAGTAAATTTCTGTATTTGTTTGAAATTTGATAATTTTTCAAATGCCCTGAAGACAGCAAGACAAAAAGCTTTATCCACGTGCCTCTTTTCAGCTGGTCTCAAGCATTCTGGACTGGGGAGGTTACTGTATATTAAAATGCAAGCAGTGAACCTTGAAATAACACATCAACTTATTTCCTATTCAAATGTTAACACAAAAGCAACATTACATGAAGTAACTTTCTTTCCCAAATATATTTAAACCAACTAAAATAATTTACAGCCCACATTAAAGATCAGAGTAATCTAGTTCAAAACTTGCAAACTAATGCAGCACTCACCTGTTCAAAGATTGCAAGCAAAGGACAAGAGATTCCTACTGAAAGGATTGATTCTAGTACTGTCAAAACATCACATTTTCTTGAAATCATCACCTCAAAGTTAGAACCCCAAAGGGCTTTGGAAAGGTGTAGCAATATATAGCAATATGGTGGAACCAAGTTTTATAGTGGAGAGAGTCTGGTCCAATGGACTTACCAAGCAACTAATGCAAAAGAATTACAATTAGGCAGGCTTTTGGGGAATCTATGCAGTCAATTCCCCAAAATTAAAGTCAGCAGTTCTTGTTGCAAAAGTAAATTTGTCTTTTTGGTTACTACTATATACTGCAGATCTGAAGTCTGTTTTGGAAAGTGGTCCAGTATCATAAATTTCAAAGTAATTAAACAGTGTCAGTCACTAGCTGCAAAATGCAGTTTCTAACATGGACCATAGGCTTTACAAGTTAAAATTGGAGGCTAATTTTTTTTTCAAATCTACATCTACAGCACAACTAGTTGGTTTTGAAACTCAATGTAAATGAATGTGAAAGATTTTAAATCTCATTGATATTCAACTTGTTCACAATTTAAAGAAATTGGATGGATTGTACCATAAATGAAAAAGATTTTTATATCCAGGTTCCACCAAAGGTAATCACCAATTAACCTACCTTCCGCCCAGAACGAGATAAAAGCTCAACTGTGAACAAAAAGTCTATCACAACAGGGAAATCTTAGAGCTGTGGAAGCAAGATTGTGTAGTTGACCCAACACATTACTCCAAACAGTTTTATTTAAATACTAAATACTTCTTACACCACATAATTGCTAAAAGTAGCTGTTTGCATTTAAAGCTATCAAAAAATACGTATCATTACCCCATTGATTTTGCCCCCTTTATTGTTAAAATGGTTTGATTGTAAATTTGCAAGATAACAAGATTACGCTAACACATCTTAACTCAGTGTTGAACACTGTTGAATAACTATAGTCATCTTAAAGTCTGTACTTCACGCGTTTAAACGCGATGCGGAAAGATATCCGTCTACAGTTGTCATTTTACTGTCAACCAACGAACCGTTAAGTATCGAGCAGTACTAAACTTCTGCTTCAAAAAAAAGGATTGGGATGGGGGTCGGTGTTTGATCCAAGCGTCTCGAAAACCCTAACAACCAGACTTTGCCAGGCAGGGGGCACTGGTCTGAAAAAGGTGTCGCGGTCAGCTTTAGGCTTCATTCTCCGAGCAGCCGAAGTACACCCGGCTTCTTCAGCTAATGTTTCTCTCGCTCTCAGCGCCTCTCTCTGCCTCCCCTCAGTCTCCAGAGAGGAAAAAAAACTCGGCAAACCCGCAGCACCATTCCCTGGCGCTAAGGTTGAGTCGGGCCTCAATGACCAACTGACTCTATAAATAGTTACAAAGAGAACAAAACACACCATTCTGACACCAGGTGAATAAAAACACAGCTTTTTGTTTTTGGTTTTAAACAAAAGAGGTAATGGAAGAGGAGGAAATCACTGGTCACGTTGTTCCCCGCCAGCCTGATTAACGGGGATTTCCACCTCGTCGCTGGTTTGGCATGAAACGGGAAGATGGCGACTGTTTTATTTCACTCATTCTTTCTCTCTTTCTTTTCGCTTTTGTTTTAGTCAACACTCACCCGCTGCATAGCTTTCAGAATCAAAGCAAGCTCATATCTGGGCATGTTGTTATGATCCTGTGGCGAGGAATCTCCCGCGTGTTCGTTTATATGTGTATTCGACGTTCCGTTTCCCCGCCTCTAAAACGCTAAGTTTCAGTCCCTGCCCATTCAGCTAAGCACCACGGGCCCGCTGTCTCTTAAAAGCGCAGGCACCCGTATAATTTTAAAGGTGCAGGCGCCATTCTTGCCGATCTTTACCCCGCTTTGAAAATTGATTTTTGGCGAACAGTATTTATGCAAACACGGGCAAACTCAAGTAACTCAATTAAATGGGAAGTCCTCTGAAGGAAAGAAAGACTTACATTCATGCAGAAGCTTTCACCAACAACCCAGGTTTCTCAAAGTCCTTAAATTTACAGCCGACGACCTATTACTGATGTGCAGTCGCCGTATTATTGTAATGACAGAACGTTTATGTACTGAAAACTTCCACAAACATCAAAATGACCACATAACCTGCCTTTGTGATGTTACAGAATCACAGATTGTTACAACGTAGGAGGTTCTTCAGCTGTCATGTCTGTGCTAGCTCTCTGCATGCCCAACTCATCTGGTCCCGTTTCCCTGTTTTCCCCAGCCTTGCAAATTTCTCGTCATCTAATGATCCTATTCTCCTTTGAAAACCACATTTGAATCTTCTGGTGCCACACTCACAAGCTGTACAGCGCATTCTAGATCCCAACCCATCAGTGAGTTTAAAAAGAAGTTTTTTCTCATGTCATCATCATTGCTTCTTTGGCTGATCTGTATCCTTTGGTTCTCAATCGCTGCACCAATAGGAACAGTTTCTCATAAGCTACTCTGAACAGATATCTTAAGATTTTTAATAGATGTATCAAGTCTCCTCACAATCTCTTTTTCCCCAAGGAGCACATTCACACATTCTCCAATCTATCCATGTAACCTAAGTTCCTCATCCCTGAAACTACTCTTTTTAAGTCTTGTCTAATTTGCGTCACTCTAATTGTGTGGTGCCCAGAACTGGACACAATATTCTAGTTGTGGCTAACCAAGCCTAAACAGATTTATCATAATTTCCTCGCTTTTGCACACTATGTCCTTAGTTTAAATTAACTCCATTAACTGCTCTCTCAACTTGCTCTACCACTCTCAATGACATACATCTCGACTCCCGAACAACCTTGACAATCAGACCCTTAATTTCCTAGTGTTTTTCCTCATCCTTGCTACCAAAATGATTCAAATGTTCGTTGAGGAATAAATATTTGCAAGGTGCTGAGGTGAGTTCCTTGGCTCTTCTTTGAAACAGTGCCATGGAACCTTTTCAATCTTGCTGAGAGGGCATAGCCTGCCTTATTTTAACACCTCATTGTGGGACTTCACTTCCAGTAATGCATTTTCTTTTCAAAGAATGTTGCACCAAAGACCATCCTTCTAGCTAGTTTAAATGGATATCATTCACAATATTTACCTTCTATTCTTGATTACTGCAAAATATGGTTTGCAACAAAGTATCAATTTGACATTTTTCTATCCTGAGTAGCAAATGCATCAAAGGTGCCCTTGGGATGGGGTACTACAGCCTCTTTGGTGTAGATGTTTGGAAGGGAGTTTCAGGATTTTGATTCAGTGGACAGCAATGTTAAGATGGTGAATGGCTAGGAGGAAAACTTGCAGGTGGCAGATCTAAGGCTGTGTAAAGATCTTTAGTGAATTTTTGCAGTGCATCCTGTAGATGGTACACACAATGCTGCTTTGAAGGGTCGGTGGTGAAAGGATTAGATGCTTGTGGATATGGCTGCTTTGCCCTGGCTGGTTCTTCATGTTGTTGAATCTGCATCATCCAGGCAAGTGAGGAGTATTTTATCACACTTCTAACCTATGGCTTATGAATGTTGAACAAGTTTTCAGGACTTAGCGGGTGAGTTGCAAGCTGCAGGATTCCGAGCGTCTGACCTGTTTCTCTAGCTACTGTACTTATACGGCTAGTCCAGTTAGGTATCTGGTCAATATTAATTCCAACGATGTGGATAGTGAGGAAATCAGTAATGGCTGGAACGTAAAGACATGATGAATGGATTCCCTTTTGTTGGAGATGGTCATTCACTTCCCACAAGTGCCAGTCAATGCTACTTGAAATCTGTCTGTCCAAATTTGAATATTATCTAGGTATTGCTGCATTTGAACATGTATCTGAGAAGTTTTGAATGATGTTGACGACTTTCAAACTCTTTCACTTTTGATTTTACGATGCAGGGAAGGTCAGTAATGAAGCAGAGAAGATGGGAGACACCTTGAGAACTAGAAATCACTTGTCTAGATATATGGTTGGCCATTTAGGACTGAAATGTAAGTCTTCTTTACCCATAACCCAAGGACTGACAATACTCCTACACTGAGTATGTTTAAGGCTGAAATCAATAGATTTTTGGACTCTGCGGGAATCAAGGGGAATTGAAATTGGGCAGAAATCTGGAATTGAAGTTGATAATCAACCATGATCTGTGAACAATGGACCAGGCTCAAAGTTTTGGTTTCCTTTGCTCCTATCATGCTCTTACATTATTTGTTGGAAATATGTAACAGTGTGAAACATCATGTGATGTGCTGCTGATTTATACCATCATTGTTTTTAAGTCTATTCATTTCTGGTGTAAGAATGGCACTACATGTGCTTCAACTGGATGAACAAGCATAACCTATGAATGCAATCATTGTGCTTGTTTTAGATACATTTATTAAAATTCATAGAAATCCCACAATAAAGAAATTTTGCAAAATACTCATGTTTTGGCTGTGTGAATGATATCAGTTAAGTTCTGGAAATCTTTCGTTGCTGAAACAGTTGTGATTATGGGGGCAGTTAATGTGTTGGATGATGGAAATTTCCCAGTTTCTGAAATCTTATATGCATCGATACCATGGAAGCTATAGACCAAAACAAAACATATGGAGACCAGTTTCCAACAGACATATGCTTTTTTTGTGCATTGCAAATTTACGGCAATAATAAAATGACATATTTAGATAGCTCCTGTTAATACAGAAAAATCCCAAGGTGCTCCATGTAACTGCAATCTGAGAAAAGAGATATCTACAGGCATAGCCAAAAATTGGTCAAAGAAGCTCTTAAGTGAGGAGATAGAGATTGAGAGGTAAAGGAATGGGCCCAAAAGGCTGAGATTATTTACCAATAAGACTGGAACCAAGGCAGTTGTACCAAGATAGACAATGAAGGAGCACTTTTATGAAGACAGCTGGACTTAGTGCTGCAGATGGGTCAAGTTAGGGAAAAGTAGTCACATTCATTGAGTTAACAAAATGTGAGGCTGGATGAACACAGCAGGCTAAGCAGCATCTCAGGAGCACAAAAGCTGACGTTTCGGGCCTAGACCCTTCATCAGAGCCCGAAACGTCAGCTTTTGTGCTCCTGAGATGCTGCTTGGCCTGCTGTGTTCATCCAGCCTCACATTTTGTTATCTTGGAATTCTCCAGCATCTGCAGTTCCCATTATCTCTGATACATTCATTGAGTTTGTCATTTATGATACATTCCATCTATTTCAAACTGATAGAAGAGATTTCAGTAAAGATAAATGATATTACCATTGATACAAATGACAATACAAACAAATTTAAAAATAAATGAGATGGCAGGTCTTTAATTATACATAAAATAAAAACACCTACTGATGGTTCAAAGTAGTCTCAGGTTCTGGGTAAAGAAGACTGTTACATTTCAGTCCTAAATGACCAACCATATATCCAGACAAAGTGATTTCTAATTCTCAGGAGAATCTCCCTTCTTCTCTGCTTCATTACTGACCTTCCCCCTATCATAAAATCAAAAATGAAGCTTTTTGATAAAAGTTTTGTAAATGTATCTTTTAGAATCAGATAAATTTATGATGCAGAAGGAGGCCATTTTGTTCATTGTACATATGCTAGGCAAAATATCTTTCTGAAAGTAATTATCTATCCCAGTTCTCGCTTCACAGTTTTATAAGCTACAGCACCTCAAGTGCATATTCAAGTATTTATTAAACATGATGAAGTTTTCTGCTTCAATACCCTTTCAGACAACAAGTTCCAGACTTCCACCATGTGATGGGTGAAAATATTTTTCAAGTTCTTTATAATTCTGTAGTTACTTTAAATAAAAGCTCCTTCATCATTGGCATCTACATGAAAGGAAGTAGTTCCTTTCTATACACTCATGCTGAGCTCATCATAATTTTATATATCGCAATCAAATCACCTTTAACCTCCTCTGCTCCGAAAAAATAACTTTTCTAAACTTTCTTTATGGCTAAAATTATCCTTACCTGGCATTAATTAATCTCTCTCTTACAGACTCTAGTGCAATCACATCTTAATATGTGACGCATTGACCAGGATTATACACAATATCCTAAATCAGGCCTAACTAGTATTTAAAATGTTCTACCATAATTCCTTGCCCTACTATTCTACACCTCAGCTAATAAAGGAAGGTATTCTCTCACACCTTCTTATTTACCTTGTCTATTTGTCCTGCAAACTCCAAGGAGGTCTGCACTCCAAGGTCTTTTTGTTCCTCTATACCTCAGTATGTGAATTCATGCAGTGTTTTCCCGTTTGTTGTACCTTCCCAAATGCATTATATCTCATTTCACCAGATAAAATTCATTTTCTGCCCTCTTGACCAGTGCATTGATTTTTTTTTGCAATTTGCAAACTTTCTTCTGACAACCATATGTCAATTTTTTTTTGTTTCATCTGCAAACTTCTTATCATGTTCTCTATGCCCCATATTTAAATATTTTCTAATCAACCTGTTCAGTTGAACCCATTCCTGGCTCAGAGGCAGAGAATAGTAATTGCTAAATTTGTACACAATTCTTTTCAAATATCTCAAACCCATTATACATAGGCCACCTTAAAACAAATTAATCTGTTGCACAAACACACATTAATGAGTTAAACACTAACAATGAAAGCTAATTACATTCATGGCTACTTTGTATCACCAGTGGTGTGGGGTTTTTTTATGGATAATTAAAGACCTGACATCTTCTTAATAGACTGATTCTTGACACAGGTTCAATGTCACTAAGTGGACACGTACCATGCCTTTACAATGAGTAGTACAATAGACAGGGTGCAACAAAGGTCATTTTCTACACTCACAAAAATAGGTAATCGGATATATCATCTAGTGTTTTTGTTGATGTAAGATAGTTTCTAACCAACTTGAAACTTGATTCACTTATCCCTTCCTTTTTGTATATCTAACACAAGAATATCTTTAAAACCAGCAATTCAGTTTCAAGAGATAACAAGGTGTAGATTTTTTTTCTGAAGAAGGGTCTAGGCCTGAAACATCAGCGTTCCTGCTTCTCTGATGCCGCTTGGCCTTCTGTGTTCATCCATCTCTACGCCTCGTTACCTCAGATTCTCTGGCATCTACAGTTCCTAATGTTTCTAATTTAGTTTCAACATTTTTTTGTCTCTTACTTTCACTGCACATGATACAACATACAAGATAACTACTAATACTGTCCGGGCAATGTTTTAAGTTCACTTATCTGAAGCTGCACTTGCACAGTACCAAATATCTTTCCCTCAGTTCAAATGAATTTCATATATTCTCATACCCACTCTGTCCACACCAAGCACAAATCGCAAAAGACCCAGATCAGGTTTGCCACACAGTTCAAAATTCATTGAATAGCCAATGGTACAAACATAATATCTATCAAACTACCAACATATTCAGACAGTAACCAGTTGATTAATAGATGGAAAATAGGTCTCATCAATCAACAGCAATAACTTGTATTTATATCATGCCTAAAGAATTCCAAAATATTTCAAGGTTTTTCATAAGAGCATTATCAGCCAAAATTTGACAACAAAAACATCAGCAGATATTGAGTCATGTTGTTCAAATCTTGGTCACAGTTAGATTTTAAGAAGCATCTTGACTGATAACAGCGAAATAGAGAGGCGCAGCAAAGTAGAGAAGCACAAAGGTCCAAGGAGGAAATTCGAGAGCTTAGGGCTTGGTAGTCGAAGGTACAGCCACCAAAAGTGGAGTGAAGAAAATCAGAGATGTGCAAAAGATTAGAGTTGGAAGTACTCTGAGATTTGCAAAGGGTTGTAGGAGCAACAGAGACAGGGAGGGGTAAAACCATACAAGAGTTTGAAAATACAGCTAAGAATTTTCGTTACTTTGTCCAAATATTCTATTTTCTTTGATATCAAAAAAACATCAGTAGGCAGATTTCTGAAATATTTTTATCCATAGTTTTCACAAAACATTTAAAGGCCTTACCTACCTTTCTTCAAATTTACCAATTTCTATTTAAAGATAAACAGCAATGCATTTTCATACAGGATGATGCTTCCCCCTGGTGGTTAAGGTTCCTAACGACTGTGAGTTAGCAAAAATTCTTTCTTTAATCAAATTATAGTATAGTTGTTCTGAGGTAAAGCCTCAGGGCTTAGGATGACTTGTTTCAGTATTTCCAGGATCGATTGGTTCTGAGATGGCTGATGATTCCTATGCATGAACTGCAAGTGGGCAAGTGGTACTGTCAGAGAGATGAACTGTCTGAGACCTGTGCACACTCCCCAAAGCCTTAACTTCGCCTAGGTGTTCCTAGTGAGTGAAGTGCCTTCCTGCATCAACCTTCTCCATTTTGCTCTGTTGCAGGCCAAGTATCCCATCAGTTGTTAGAGAGTTTCATATTTGAGATACTTTTGAAGTGATGTTTTGAGGGCATAAGACCATGACACACAGGAGCAGAAATTAGGCCATTCAGCCCATCGAGTCTGCTCCGCCATTTAATCTTGGCTGATACATTCCTCAAACCCATTCTCCCGCTTTCTCCCCATAACCCTTGATCCTCTTGATAATCAAGAACCTCTCTATCTCAGTCTTAAATGTACTTAATGACCTGACCTCCACAGCCTTCTGTGGCAGTAAATTTCATAGAAGTTGGCTGAAGACGTTTCTCTTATCTGGGCTCTAAAATATCTTCCCTTTACTCTAAGGCTGTGCCCTCAGGTCTGAGTCTCTCCTACCAGTGGAAGCATCTTCCCAACATCCACTCTGTCCAGACCATTCAGTATTGTGTAAGTTTTATTTAGATTACCACTCATCCTTTTGAACTCCAATGAGTGTAGTCCCAGAGTCCTCAAACATTCCTCTTTTCATTCCTGGGACCATTCTCGTGAACCTCTTTTGAACCCGCTCCAGGGCCAGTACATCCTTCTTGAGATATGAGGCCCAAAACTGCACATGATACTCCAAAGTGGTCTGACCAGAGCCTTATAAAGCTTCTGTAGTACATCCCTACTTTTATATTCAAGTCCTCTCAAAATAAATGCCAACATTGCATTTGCCTTCCTGATACTGACTCAACCTGCAAGCTTACCTTGAGAGAATCCTGGACTAGAACTCCCAAGTCTGTTTGCACTTCAGACTTCTGAATTTTCTTCCCATTTAGAAAATAGTTGATGCTTTTATTCTTTTTACCAAAGTGCATGACCTCACACTTTCCGATGTTGTACCACATCTGCCACTTTTGTGCCCACTCTCCTAAACTGTCCAAATCCTTCTGCAGCCTCCCCACCTAAATTCTACCTGTCCCTCCGCCTATCTTTGTATCATCTGCAAACTTAGCCAGAATGTCCACAGTTCCTTCATCTAGACCATTCATATACAAAGTGAAAAGTTGTGTTGCCCACACTGACCCTTGCTGACCACCAATTGTCACCGACTGCCATCCTGAGAAAGACCCTTTTATTACCACTCTCTGCTTTCTGCCACACAGCCAATCTTCTTTCCTTGCTAGCACCTTGCCTCCAATACCATGGGCCCTTATCTTACTTAACAGCCTCCTGTGCGACACCTTGTCAAAGGCCTTCTTGAAGTCCAGGTAGATAACATCCACTGGCTCTCCTCGGTCTATCCTGCTCATTACTTCCTCAAAGAATTCCAGCAGATTTGACAGGCATGACCTCCCCTTGATGAAACCATGCTGACTTTGCCCTATTTTACCACGAACTTCCAAATATTCAGAAATTTCATCCTTTACAATGGACTCCAAAATCTTAGCTACAACCGAGGTTAGGCTAATCAACCTGCAAATTTCCATCTTTTGCCTTACTCCCTTTTCAAACAGGGGTGTCACGTTAGCGATTTTCCAGTCCTCTGGGATCTTCCATCACTCTAGCAATTCCTAAAAGATCACCACAAACGCTTCAACTATCTCTTCAGCTATCTCCTTTAGAACTTTGCGGTGTAGTCCATCTAGTCCAGGTGATTTATTCATCTTTAGGCCAATCAGTTTTACAAGCACCTTTTCTTTAATGATGGCCACCATACTCAGCTCTGCCCTCTGACCGTCTTGAATTTTTGGGAGATTACATCCTTGAACCTTCTCACTGTCCGCCTGAGAGCGTCCTGCCAAGACCTGGCTCTAAGTAGAAGGTCTAGGCCCGAAACGTCAGCTTTTGTGCTCCTGAGTTGCTGCTTGGCCTGCTGTGTTCATCCAGCTTCACACTTTGTTATCTAAGTAGAACAGGTGCTTTAGGTGTCTGGTGTCAAGCATACAAATTACATTTCCCTACAGGAAACACACAAACAAGAGCAGGCCATTTGAGCCTGCTCAACCATTCAATAAGATCATGGCTGATCTGATTTTAGTCTCAACTTTACATTCCAATATATTCCTAATAATTTTCATCCCTAAGGTAATCAAGAATTTATCTACCTCTGCCTTAAAAATATTTAAAGATTCTGTATCCACTGACTTTTGAGGAAGCGAATTCAAAACACACACAATCTCACCCCCCAAAAAAGTTTCCTCATTTCTGTTCTAGTTGAGCAACCCCTTATTTTAAACTATAAGCCCTCGTTCTAAATTTTCCCACAGAGTAAACATCCTTTCAACATCCACCCAGTCAAGTCCCCTCAAGATCTTATATATTTCAATTAAGTGACCTCTACTTCTTCAAAATTCCAAAAGATATATGACTGGTCTGTCTAGCCTTTCCTCATAAGGCAATCCAAACCTTCTCAAAACTGTTTTCAATGCTTTAAAATTCTTTCTTAAGTAGGGTGTCCAGTACTGTATAAAATTGCCAAAGCAGGGGAGGTGATGGCTTAGTGGTATTATCACTGGACTGTTAAAACAGAGTCCCAGATAACATTCTGGGGCCTGGGTTCAAAACCTGCCACAGCATATGGTGGAATTTGAATTCAATATATATCATGGAATTAACAATCTAATGATGACCATGCATCAATTGTCAGGAAAAACCATCTGGTTCCCCTTTAGGGAAGAAAACTGACATCCTTACCTGGTCTGGCCTACGCGCCACTCCAGATCCACAGCAACATGGTTGATTTTCAACTGCCCTCTGGGCATTTGCAGATGGACAATAAATGCACCCTATCCAGGTACGCCTTCATCCCATAAATGAACAAAAAGAAAAAAAATTCCAGATGCATCTCACTCATGAACTGAAGCATAATCTCCCTCCTATTGCATTCAATACCCCCACAATAAAATATAACATGCTTTTAGCTTTCCTGATCACTTATCGTACGTGCGCACTGGCCATTTACGATTTGTGTGTTACGACACCGAGATCTCTTTAGGTATTGCAACTCTTTTTATTCTTTCTACAAAAAATGAACAATTTCACACTTTATGACATTATATACCATTTGCCAATATGTGCCCACTCACTTAACCTAACCATATCACTTTGTAAGATCCTTGTGTCCTCTTCTCAACTTCTGTGTCATCAGCAAATTTGGCTACCTCACCTTCGATCCCTTCATACAAATCACTTATATGTATTGTAAAGACTTGAGGCCCTGTCATTAACACCTGTGGCACACCACTTGCGAATGCTTGCCAGCCTGAAAAAGACCCATTCATTCCCATTCTCTGCTTCCTTTTAGACAACCAATCTTCAATCTATGCTGATGTTACTCCCTTGAGCTTTGTTTTTGGTAAAAACCTTTGGCGCCTTGTTGTCTTCAGCAGAACCAAATGCAATAAATCCACTGGTTCCCCTTTGTCTACAACACAAATTACTTCTTCAAAGAACTCCAATAAATTAGTTAAATATGATTTCCCTTTGACAAAACATTGTTTGCTGTACCTGAATAACTTGAAATTAACTATTATAACATTTTTAATAACATCTTCCAACATTTTGCTTGCGACAGATGGACGGATGCTAAACTAACTAGCCTGTAGCTGTCTACTTTCTACTTTGTTTTGTTTTAAATAAAGGAGTTACATTAGCTATTTTCCAATCTAGAGGTACCTTCCCTAAATCTAACGAGTTTTGGAAATTTAAAGCCAACACATCAACTATCTCACCAGCTAGTTCTTTTAAAACCCTTCAATCAAATCCATGAGGACGTGGGGCCTTGACAACTCACAGCTCCAACAATTTACTCAGTACTGCTTCCCTAGTAATTACAAATTTCTTAAGTTCCTCCCTCCCTTTCAATTCCTGATTTCCAGCTATTTCTGGAACACTAATTCTCTCAGGTGAAGACTGATGACAAACATCTCTTCAAATCATCTGTCATAACTTAAGTCTCCATTACTAATTCCCAAGACTCATTTTCTATTGGGCAAGTAAGTAAGTCTTCTTACTTTGTTAAGTCTTCTTTCTTAAATATCTAAAGAGACGTTTCCTAGCCTTTTTATATTTTTGGATAACTTTTTCTCATACTCAGCTTAGGCTACTTTTTCCACCTGATTTTCCACTCTATATGTAAATTAATCCCCGATGACATTTGCCGTACCCTTTAGACAAGCTCCCATTATTTCTTCCTTGATACTCTACCCTACGTGTACTTACTGTTATGTACACAAATGAATTGTTATCTTGAGCATTCCTTGTCTCCAACCAAACTGCTATTATAACCTGGTTTCCTGAATTTAAGTCATACCTCTCCAATGTGCTCATCTCATCTTTAATTAACAGCACCACTCTTCTACCCTTGAATGGCTTCCTGCCCTTCCTAAATAACACATATCTGTCATGACTGGAACGAGGTCCACTGGTGAATCTTATAGAATATGAGTTCCCTTACTAGGGCTGTTAACCTGGTCCAACCAGGGAGTCCTGTCTGCCAGATATAAACAGGAGTGTCAGGGATTCTGCTCATTCTAGGAGCCAGGTCTGTACTCGCGAAGTCAATATCATACACTATGCATGTGTAAATAAAGGGTGTCTTGATAATGGAACATTGGCCTTTGTGGGATTATTTCAAAACTCTTCAATATTTATGTCTCACATATGGCTATTAGGTTGTACTTACTACCTCAATTTGTGCCACTCGTGTATCTGTTCTGTTGAATATTTAAAACTCAAAAGTTTTGAATAGTGGAGCTGACGTAATGTGATTACCACCTCAATGGATACAGAAAGACGTCAAATCTTCATTGGCAAGCTAAGAATATGAGGCAATAGTGCAGGATTGAAAGAGGACTTGCAGCTGGTTGATAATGCCCACAAAACAGCTATGACCATTATAGAACATGATAGGCTGATGTAAAGATTTATAAAAATTTATTTAAAAAATTATTTTGATGTAATTCCAAATGTGGACTAAATTGGCAAGACAACTGATTTAAAACCAAAGATTGTAAAGGGGGAAATGTTGTACTCTTTAAAAACAAGTTACAACACTCACTGTAACTGATGCTACTCAATCAGTTCAGGATATGTGTAGTGATTGAAGTAAGAACTAGCAGATTAGTCTGTAGAATGGTGGCCAGCTTTTGATGACAAAGGCCTTCTGCCTGCCAACAATATGATTGGCTTCTACGTAGTTTAGTGAATTGTGGGTATGAAAGATGTGGCAAGAAGCCTTCAGATCTCTGAAAGGAGTGGTGTTGCCTCTCTCTCTCTCTGCCATAAAAAAACACTTAAAGCCTAAAGAAAGACAGTTTATTTTCCTATAGCTGCTGTAAGCTGTGGCTTTTAAGCAGCAACTAAGAGACTTTGCAATTTGTAGAACAGTTGCTCTGTATCTTCAGCAAGAAATTGAAAAGTACCTGGAAAATAGAGGTCAACAAATAGCAAGTCCTAACTCTCAGCAAGCCCTGTGTACAGTTGCCATTGAACAGCTTTCCCAGATTTTCCCTCGACCCACAACACCAGTTTATTTTGCCTATGTGTTTGTGAGTCTGTGTTTGTGTCTCTGTGTGTAGAGGAGGTTTTGTTAAAGGATTATATGTGAACAGTTCATGGATTCTCGCCACAACTAAGCAAATATTTATTTGTGATTGATAGCAATTCTTTTTTAAGTACAGAAACTTGGTCTATGCTTTCTGTTAATCTGATTCTAAAAACACAGGTAAATTCAGGAAATTGGCAAATTTGGAGTTTTGCAGTGTGTCCAGTGTTCCAATTAAATAGTATCTTAATGCAGCTTTGTTTGTGGATGTTGGGGTGGTTGCTATGGAAGTTGAGGATTTGGTCTGTATGGGTTGCTTTTCTGTATACAGAGGTTTGAGAATCTCCGTTTGTCAGTCATTCTACCTTAACATCCAGAAACGGAAGTTGATTGTTGGTTTCTTCTTCCCTTGTGAATTTAATCCCTGTGAATATGCTGTTGATGAGGTGGTGTCTCTCTTCTAATTTGTTGCACTTAATAATGACAAATATGTCATCTGCATATCGGATCCACAGTTTAGGTTTAATGTGGGGGAGAGTGATGTGTTATAGTCTTTGCATGACTGCTTCTGCGATGAGTCCTGAGCTGGGTGACCCCACTGGTGTACCATTTATCTGTTTGTCTATTTGACCACGAAAGACGAAGTGTATGGTGAGGGCGATGTCTAGTAATTATGTTGTCCTTGCTGATGGAGTTGCTGGTCTGTGTTGCTGTTTGCTCTATAATGTGGCCACTGTTTCTTTGGCTCGTGGAATGTCAGCTGATGTGAATAAAGCTGTGACATCAAAGGATACTATAATCTCTTATGTTCTTGATGATATCGAAGAAGTCTGGGGTTGAATGCATAGAATAAAGTGATCCGTGTACTAGGTGTTTCAATCTTATTTCTAGGTCGTTAGCCACTCTGTGTGAAGGTGTTCCTGGTAGGGAGACAATGGGTCTGAGAGGGATGTCTGGTTTATGTACTTTATGCAGTCCATAGAAGCAGGGGTTGTTTGTGCCTTCTGGTATCATAGAACATAGAAGAGGCCCTTCAGCCCACGATGTTGTGCCAAACTGTTATCCTACTAAGATCAAACTATCCTGCATACCCTACATTATGGTATCATCCATGTGCCTATCCAAGAGTCGCTTAAAAGTTTCTAAAATATCTAGCTACACTAGCACTGCCGGCAGTGCATTCCACACACCCACTACTGCCTATGTACAGAACCTACCTCTGACATCTCCACTATATCTTCCTCCAATCACTTTAAAATTATGCCCCCTCGTTATAGTCATATCTGCCCTGGGAAAAAGTCTCTGGCTATCCACTCTATATGTGCCTCTTATCATCTTGTAACCTCTATCAAGTCATCTCTCATCCTTCTTCGCTCCAATGAGAAAAGCCCTAGCTTCCTCAATCGTTCCTCATAAGACCTGCCCTCCAGTTCAGGCAGCATTCTGGTAAATCTCCTCTGCACCCTCTCTAAAGCTTTCACATTCTTCTTATGAGGGACCAGAACTGAACACAATATTCCGAGTGTGATCTAATCACCGTGTTATACAGCTGCAGCATAACCTCACAGCTTTTAAACTCAATTCCTCTGACAATGAAAACCAACACACTATATGCCTTCTTTACAAGCATATCACTTGGGTAACAACTTTGAGGGATCTATGGGCATGAACCCCAAGATCCCTCTGTTACTCCACACTGCCAAGAATCCTGCCATTGACTCTGCAATCTGCATTCAAATTCGACCTACCAAATGAATCGCTTCACACTTTTCTGGGTTGAACTCCATCTGCCACTTTTATGCCCAGATCTGCATCCTGTCAATGTCTCGTTGCAACCTACAACAGCCCTCCATGCTATCCACAATTCCACCAACCTTTGTGTTATTAGCAAACTTACTAACCCACCCTTCCACTTCCTCATCCAAGTCATTTATAAAGATCACAAAGAGCAGACGTCCCAGAACAGCTCCCTGCGGAACACTACTGGTCACTGAGCTCCAGGCTGAATATTTTCCATCTACTACCACACTCTGTCTTCTATTGGACAGTCAGTTTTGTATCCAGACAGCCAAATTTCCCTGAATCCCATGCCTTCTTACCTTCTGAATGAGCCTACCATGGGGAACCTTATCAAATGCCTTGCTAAAATCCATATACACCACACTCACTGCTCTGTCTTCATCATTGTGTTTTGTCACATCATCAAAGAATTCAATCATCACCAAAGAGGCAGCAATCTCTTCCCTCGCTTCCCATTGTAACCTTGGGTATATCCCGTCTAGCCAGGGGACTTATTTATCCTCATGTTTTTCAAAATTTCTAGCACATCTTCCTTCCTAACATTAACCTGTTCAAGCATATCTGCCTGTTTGATGCTGTCCTCACAAACGTCAGGGACCCTCTCACTGGTGAATGCTGAAGCAAAGTATTCATTAAGGACCTCCTGTACCTCCTCTGACTCCACACAGAAGTTCCCTCCACTATCCCTGATTGGCCCTACCCTCACTCTGGCCATTTCTGTTCCTCACATAAGCATAGAACGCCTTGGGGTTTTCCTTGATCCTACCCGCCAAGGCTTTCTCATACCCCCTTCTAGCTTTCCTAAGTCCATTCTTCAGTTCCTTCCGGGCTACCTTGTATACCTCTACAGCCCTGTCTGATTCTTGTTTCCTCAACCTTAAGTAAGCTTCGTTCTTCCTCTTGACTAGATGTTCCACGTGTCTTGTCATCCAAGGTTCCTTCATCTTACCACCTCTTCCCTGCCTGAGTAAGGCAAACCTATCCAGTACTCGTGTCTCTTAAAGTATTCTCCAGAGTGTCCATGAAGTCTGTTCTGTTCGTATCTTGGTGGTTATAGTTCAGTCCGCTTAATTGTTTGTCAGTTTCTGTGAGTTGTCTGTTCGATAGGTTTCTTATCCACGTGTCTGGTTTGTTGTTGTCCTTGTTTTTGTGGTGGATCAGTTTGGTGAATTTCTCGTGTAGTTCGTGTCTCTTCTTATTTTGTGTTGACTGATGGTGATAGCCTGTTCTACAGTTGTAGTCTAAAGCTGGTCCATTGAGTTTAGACACTGTGATTTTTGGCGCGTAATTTCTCGTTCATATCTGTGGAGTTGGTTATGGTCATCATTAATCATTGCTTAAAGCATTTTATGTCCATTCTGTTCAGCTATTTTGTATGCCCTTGGGTTGTTGAGTGGAGGTTTGTATTTCACACTGTGGGGCAGTACCTGGTTCCTGAGGCATTTATGGAGGAAGTGAAGTTGTTCTTGAGTAGAGCTCAGTCAGTTGGCAAAGGTTTCCCATTGGCGATTTTTAGCACGTTACGCCCATAGTTGTTTAAAGTATTGGAAAAGATCTGTAGCTTGGATTGTGGATGAGGCTGTTGAGTGCTCACCGAGCTGCCTTGTTTTTGTTCAGACGTTTTGTCACCATACTAGATGACATCATCAGTGGAGCAAAATGTCCACTTCACCTTCAGCAGCAAGATATATGGATAAATCAACGGAACACCCATGGGATCACCAACATCAGGGTTAATAGTGGAAACCGTAATGCAAAGACTGGAATGGACAGCCCTTCCCACCATTCAACCAAACCTACACATCTGCTATGTGGATGACACCTTTGTTATCATCAAATGCTCTAAACTGGAAGAAACCATCTACTCATAAACAACATCCTCACCGGCATAAAATTCTCCAGGGAAAAGGAGAACAACAACAGACTTCCCTTCAAGGATGCAATGTTGATTGTATGGCCAAGAATGAGCTCCAGACTAGCATACACAAGAAAGCCACCTATACAGATCAGGTACTCAACTGCAATAGCAATCATCCCAATACCCACAAACGGAACTGCATCAAAACACTGATCAAGCAAACCACAACACACTGCAGCACCCTGGAGCTATGCAAAGCTGAGGAAGAAAGCCTACAGAGTGTTGTTTAAAACAACCGTTAACCGAAAAGCGTAGTACACTGATACCTGCGCAAAAGACCACAACAGGAAGACACAACAGGCATGGCCCCAACACTGAACCCTGTGGGACATCACTTGTCACCGGTTGCCATTCTGAAAAAGAGTCTTTTATCCCAACTCTCTGCCTTCTGTGAGACAGCCAATCCTCAATCCATGCCTGTAGCTCACCTCAAACACCATGGGCCCTCACCTTACTCAGCAGCCTCCCATGAGGCACCTTATCAAAGGCCTTTTGGAAGTCTAGATCGATAACACCACTGGGTTTTCCTGGTCTAACCTACTTGTTACTTCTTCAAAGAATTCTAACAGGTTTGTCAGGCGCAACCCTCCCTTACTAAATCCATGCTGACTTGTTCTAATCCGAACCTGCACTTCCAAGAATTCAGAAATCTCATCCTTAATGATGGATTCTAGAATTTTACCAACAACCGAGGTTAGGCTAATCGGCCTATGATTTTCCATCTTTTGTCTTGATCCTTTCTTAAACAAATGGGTTACAACAGCAATTTTCCAATCATCTGGGACTTACCTTGACTCCAAGTGACTTTTGAAAGATCACAACTAAAGCCTCCGCTATTTCGTCAGCCATCTCCCTCAGAACTCTAGGATGTAGTCCATCAGGGCCAGGAGATTTATTAATTTTTAGACCTTTTAGCTTTTCTAACACTTTCTTTTTTGTAATGCCTACCACACTCAACTCTGCCCTCTGACTCTCCTTAATTGTTGGTATATTACTCATGTATTCCACTGTGAAGACTGATGCAAAGTACTTATTAAGTTCTTCAGCTATTTCCTTATCTCTTATCACTAGCCTTCCAGCATCAATTTGAAGTGGTCCAATATCTACTTTTGCCTCTTGTTTGTTTCTTATGTATTGAAAGAAACTTTTACTATCATTTCTAATATTACCAGCTAGCCTACCTTCATATTTGATCCTCTCCATCCTCATTTCTCTCTTTGTTATCCTCTGTTTGTTTTTGTAGCCTTCCCAATCTTCTGATTTCCCAGTGCTCTTGGCCACTTTATAGGCGGTTAGAACTGATGGAAAGTTGCTCAACCTTGGCATCAGAGATCCAAGGCCAAGGTGCATTGGGTCCTCATCTGAAATTTGCCTAATGCTGAAGATGCTGTACTAACATATAATATAGAGGAACATCTGCAGCACCAAATGGGAAGACACTTTCATACCTGTAAAGAGTTTTGTTTGATTGTCAACATCGGGAAGGCAAATTTCGTGGTCCAGGATGTTACCAGACCCGTGTCTTTCAGCAATGATAATTTAGTGCTGGAAGGTGTTGATAGTTTCACATATATAGACTCCACAATGAACAGCAATATCATTTGATGCTGAAATGAACACAGGCACCACAAAAGCTGCAAGTGGTATGTACAAAATGAGTATACCAAGATAATAAAATGTGAGGCTGGATGAACACAGCAGGCCAAGCAGCATCTCAGGAGCACAAAAGCCGACGTTTCGGCCCTAGACCCTTCATCAGAGAGGGGGATGGGGAGAGGGAACTGGAATAAATAGGGAGAGAGGGGGAGGCGGACCGAAGATGGAGAGTAAAGAAGATAGGTGGAGAGAGTGTAGGTGGGGAGGTAGGGAGGGGATAGGTCGGTCCAGGGAAGACGGACAGGTCAAGGAGGTGGGATGAGGTTAGTAGGTAGCTGGGGGTGCGGCTTGGGGTGGGAGGAAGGGATGGGTGAGAGGAAGAACCGGTTAGGGAGGCAGAGACAGGTTGGACTGGTTTTGGGATGCAGTGGGTGGGGGGAAGAGCTGGGCTGGTTGTGTGGTGCAGTGGGGGGAGGGGACGAACTGGGCTGGTTTTGGGATGTAGTAGGGGAAGGGGAGATTTTGAAACTGGTGAAGTCCACATTGATACCATATGGCTGCAGGGTTCCCAGGCGGAATATGAGTTGCTGTTCCTGCAACCTTCGGGTGGCATCATTGTGGCACTGCAGGAGGCCCATGATGGACATGTCATCTAGAGAATGGGAGGGGGAGTGGAAATGGTTTGCGACTGGGAGGTGCAGTTGTTTGTTGCGAACTGAGCGGAGGTGTTCTGCAAAGCGGTCCCCAAGCCTCCGCTTGGTTTCCCCAATGTAGAGGAAGCCGCACCGGGTACAGTGGATGCAGTATACCACATTGGCAGATGTGCAGGTGAACCTCTGCTTGATGTGGAATGTCATCTTGGGGCCTGGGATGGGGGTGAGGGAGGAGGTGTGGGGACAGGTGTAGCATTTCCTGCGGTTGCAGGGGAAGGTGCCGGGTGTGGTGGGGTTGGAGGGCAGTGTGGAGCGAACAAGGGAGTCACGGAGAGAGTGGTCTCTCCGGAAAGCTGACAGGGGAGGGGATGGAAAAATGTCTTGGGTGGTGGGGTCGGATTGTAAATGGCGGAAGTGTCGGAGGATAATGCGTTATATCCGGAGGTTGGTAGGGTGGTGTGTGAGAACGAGGGGGATCCTCTTGGGGCGGTTGTGGCGGGGGCGGGGTGTGAGGGATGTGTTGCGGGAAATACAGGAGACGCGGTCAAGGGCGTTCTCGATCACTGTGGGGGGAAAGTTGCGGTCCTTAAAGAAATTGGACATCTGGGATGTGCGGGAGTGGAATGTCTTATCGTGGGAGCAGATGCGGCGGAGGCGGAGGAATTGGGAATAGGGGATGGAATTTTTGCAGGAGGGTGGGTGGGAGGAGGTGTATTCTAGGTAGCTGTGGGAGTCGGTGGGCTTGAAATGGACATCAGTTACAAGCTGGTTGCCTGAGATGGAGACTGAGAGGTCCAGGAAGGTGAGGGATGTGCTGGAGATGGCCCAGGTGAACTGAAGGTTGGGGTGGAAGGTGTTGGTGAAGTGGATGAACTGTTCGAGCTCCTCTGGGGAGCAAGGGGACCGCTTTGCAGAACACCTCCGCTCAGTTCGCAACAAACAACTGCACCTCCCAGTCACAAACCATTTCCACTCCCCCTCCCATTCTCTAGATGACATGTCCATCATGGGCCTCCTGCACTGCCACAATGATGCCACCCGAAGGTTGCAGGAACAGCAACTCATATTCCGCCTGGGAACCCTGCAGCCATATGGTATCAATGTGGACTTCACCAGTTTCAAAATCTCCCCTTCCCCTACTGCATCCCTAAACCAGCCCAGTTCATCCCCTCCCCCCACTGCACCACACAACCAGCCCAGCTCTTCCCCCCCACCCACTGCATCCCAAAACCAGTCCAACCTGTCTCTGCCTCCCTAACCGGTTCTTCCTCTCACCCATCCCTTCCTCCCACCCCAAGCCGCACCCCCAGCTACCTACTAACCTCATCCCACCTCCTTGACCTGTCCGTCTTCCCTGGACCGACCTATCCCCTCCCTACCTCCCCACCTACACTCTCTCCACCTATCTTCTTTACTCTCCATCTTCGGTCCGCCTCCCCCTCTCTCCCTATTTATTCCAGTTCCCTCTCCCCATCCCCCTCTCTGATGAAGGGTCTAGGGCCGAAACGTCAGCTTTTGTGCTCCTGAGATGCTGCTTGGCCTGCTGTGTTCATCCAGCCTCACATTTTATTATCTTGGAATTCTCCAGCATCTGCAGTTCCCATTATCTCTGGTACAAAATGAGTAATTGTGTGTACAGCAGCAGCAAACCTCAAACTAACCAAGCCTACATTCTCTGCATACTCCTCTCCTGTGGTAAGACCTGGACAACAAATGCTAGACAGACGAAAGTACGTACTGCTTCCACCTTTGCTTTCTCAGGATATCTTTGGAGTCTCTTGGCTGATCAAGGTCATCGACTCTGAAGCAAATACAAATACATACTTTATTTGGCTTTTGTTCACTGTGCTGACTTGGGCAAAATCATCAGATATATGACAGTTGCATACCTAAAAGCATTCTAGAGTGAATTAGCTACTGGGTCGCAACTCCTGAGCATCCAGACCCCCACAACAAGGGCACATGCAAGAGAGATGTGAAAACAGGGTAAACGTTGACACTGACAACTGAAGCTGATTGTTTAGAAGGGCATTGGAAGAGGCAAGCTGAAACTTAAACGTCAGCAGGCCACAATGATGGTCCAGAGAAGGAAGTCAACATATTGTGTAGATTCTCAACCCACTATCTTCCTTAATAGCAAATGCAGAAGGGGCTTCTGTGGTATAGTGAAGCTCCTGGGTCACACTAAATGATGCTTAACAAAGTGTTGACCACCACTGAGCAAACCAGTGTCATTAAGACAGATAGATGCCACCAGAATGGGAACATTAGCTTGGGGCAGGAACCTAAGTTTGAAGTGAACTTTTTGCCACTGGATTTGGAGGATCTTGAAAAGGCACTGCTGGTACTTCCACTGCTGTCTTACAGTGTCTGCTGTAGGTAGGCAATGGCCTAGTAGCATTATCACTAGACTATTAATCCAGAAATTCAACTAACTTTCTGGGGAACCAGGTTCAAATCCTGCCATGGCAAATGGTTAAAAATTGAATTTAATAAAACAAAACTGGACTTAAGAATCTACTGATAACCATGAAATCCTTTTGAATGTCACTGCCTACATGTGACTCCGGACCCACAGCAATGTGGTTGACTCTCAACAAAGAAATAAAATTAAATGGACCACCTGAAATTAACCTAGGCACCTGAAAAGGCACGGCAGAAAAGGCCCATAGGCCCTACAAAGTCATGCTTACTAACATCTGGTGGCTAGTGGCAAAATGGAGAGCCACAATGCAGACTTGACATTTTCATACTCACAGAATCGTATCTCACTATGTCTCAAACACCACCATCACTATCCCGAATATGTCTTGGCCCTCAGGCTGACAGACCCAGCAGAGGTAGTGACACAAAGGTATACAGTCAGGAGTGAGTTGACATTGACTTCAGATCAAATGAAGTCTCATGGCTTCAAGTTAAACATTGGTATGGAAACCTCCTGCTGATTACAAGGTACTGTCATCCCTCAGCTCATAAATCTGTACACCTACATGTTGAACAGCACTTGGAGGAAGCACTAAAGGTGGCAACAGCACTAAATTTATTCTGGGTGGAGGATTTAGCATATACCACCTAGAGTGGCTCGGCAGAAGTACTATAGATCAAGCTGGTCAGACCCTGATTGATATAGCTGCTAGATTGTGTCTACAATATTGCGCCAGAATTTCAGCAAGGGCCCTATCTACTCCAGGAATATTGCTGCTTTCTAGCTGTTGAATGGCTTTTCCAACTTTCCTCCAAGATCAACCAAGCTGGTACTGAGGAATGGAATAGAGGACATTCAATTGGAAGACAGAGTCTCAGGTAAAACATTCTTCAAAATATGCTCTCCAGCACTGACTGCCTCCCTATCCAATGAGAACCCCTCCCCGTATGGATTTCAATAGGGTAAGTCCTTGACTGCTTTTGGGGCATTGGTGGTCTTGAGAACATTGAAGCAACCACATCTTTAGTGTCTGCAGTTTTTGAATTTCCTGTGTTTTGCCATTCATTTTTTAGTTCTGCCATGGATTTTAAGCTGTAATATTGCCTTAAGCAAGTGAAGGACTGTTGCATTCATTCAGTCCATTGACTCCATGCTGGCTCTCCAAAACAGCAGTTTTTATGTAGTCTCACTCTTCCAGTCTTTCATTTTTCATATGTTTATCCAGTTCCCTTTCAAAACAATCACTGAATTTGTCTGAATCAAGCATAAATGCAGTGAATAGTGCTTGGAGGAAGCACTAAGAGTGGCAACAGCACTAAATGTATTTCGGGTGGGGGATTTAGTGTATACCACCGAGAGTGGCTCGGCAGAAGTACTACAGATCGAGCTGGTCAGACCCTAATTGATAAAGTTGCTAAATTCGTCTGCAATACTGTGTCAGAATTTCAGCAAGGGCCCTATCTGCTCCAGGAGTACTGCTGTTTTCTACATGTTGACTGGCTTTTCCAACTCTCCTCCAAGATCAACCAAGCTGGTACTGAGGAATGGAATTGAGGACATTCAATTGGAAGACAGACATATTGCTTGATATCCTTATCTAACAAAATTCTCTTGACCTTAATCAAACAAAGCATACATCATTTGGAAAATGTCTGGTTTCCACACTGTACATTTTAAATTTAACCATGACTTTCTGCAACATCCTTCAGTATTACATCTCCTTCCGTATGCTTTGGTCATTGAGCTCCGCTTACTGCACCTTCCAGAATCTGTGCTCCTTCATATTTATAGTTTTATGCAGACTCTTACCTCTTTAGTTGTCTTTTTTTCCCCCCAGAAAGTATTTATTGTCTCCTCGGGTTATAAACTGGTTCTGTATTGCAGGGTCTAGGCCCGAAACGTCAGCTTTTGTGGGATGAAGGGTCTAGGCCCGAAACGTCAGCTTTTGTGCTCCTGAGATGCTGCTTGGCCTGCTGTGTTCATCCAGCCTCACATTTTATTATCCTGTATTGCAATACATTGTTTTTGACCACTTTTTGTTGATCAACTGCCATTTTACCCATTACAAAAATTGCTCTGTTTACTGTGGATTGTCTCTGTCTCATCTCTTTGAAGTCAGACTTACCAGAATCTTAGTACTTTTTTGTGTTTCACCCTTTCAAAAGTTAAGTTGAATTCAAAGGTATTGGGAGTGCTATTAAATAAATGTTCACTAATTTGGTTCATTACTTAATGCTAAACTTAATGTGGCAAAACCCCTTGTTGGTTCTCTAACATACTGCTGCAGAAATCTAACAAGAAATTCAGTACATATCCTAGTCTACTTAACCCAATATATATGAAAGTTAAAGTGCCCCATTAAAAACACTCTAATTTTGCTTGTCTACCTTTGCACTTGTACAACTTATCCCACCACATCAGCTAGCAGCCTCAGTTGAGAGTCGTCTTGACCCAGAGTCAATGGTTATGGGTTTAACTCTGTCCCAGACGCAAGCATCGAATTTAGAAAGCTAGCTTACACTTCCTTGTAATACTCTGAAGTGCTGCACTGATATTTCATTGTTACTTGTGAAATTTTGTTATGTAAAAATTTGTTGCCATATTTCCCTATCTTTTACGTTACTTCATTGGCTACAAAGTGTGTTTTTGCAAAAGGTTCAATATAAAAGTTTATAATACTGGTAAGATTGCTTGTATAGGCGATCCTAACCCCTTTCACGTGAATTTCTGATTGACTGTGGACTTGCTTCTATCTAGTCTACTGTATTCACTGCTCACAATGTTATGACTTCTACATCGGAGAGACCAAACACAATGATCATATTGCAAAACAGCTGTGATGAGTCTGCAAACATGACCTTTACTTCACAGCCGCTTGCCATCTTGGTACACCATCTTCCTCTCAAGCCTACAGCTAACTTAGGCCTGTCGCTGTGTCACAACAGAAGATAGATGAACAGCATCGCATTTTTTACTTAGGTACTACGTAACCTCTCTGGACTTGACACTGGGTTCAACAACTTAAGAAAAAAAACTTTGTACTCCATTTTATTTCTCCAATTCCTTAGGGTCAGATTTTCTTGTTTTGCTTTCAGCAGAGCCGACTGTGTTCTACTGTTAGGTCCAGAACAGACGTTACCTCCCTTTCCTATGCCATTACTCCGCTCTTTCCCGTTTATGCAACATGTCTAATCTCCCTCAACCCTCTCTTCATGGATTCTGAAAACTGTTTTTATTTAATTGGGAATTTGGTGGTGATGGTAGTTTCTTTTCGGGGAGAGCGGAAAAATGAGGTAGAGGAAATACGAGCTGAATACAGGAAATTGTTCAGATTCAGTCCAGGGCCTTACTAACTTTGATGCGAAACTTCGATTTAAAGGTATTAGACTTCGTACAGAATGTGAAAAAGCATAATTCGGATCTTTCTATACATGCAAATCATATTTTTAAGCTCCATAAGAAAACTTCCCTGTCTATAATTACCGAGCATTTTTTTTAAAAAAAAACCTCCCGTTAATGCCAATTATAAAGACTGCAAAGTCTGTTCTACAAAATTCTCAACCTCTGAGGGATCGACTTCCTCCCAGTCATGCAATCCGTTCGATGGAAATACGGAAGGACCAGGTTGACTCCTCTCGAGAGTAAGTCACCAATCCGCTTGCCGCCTTTCTCCGCACTGGACGCCGGGAGTTGCAGTCCTTACCTCGCATTGATACGCCATCTGCGCATATGTCCCCCGCAATTGCCTACATGTCCCTAGAGGTAACAGCCACGCGTGCGTAGAAAGTCTTCCTCCGGCGACGGCAAGGCCTTGGGTTGACCTACACCAGGAGAAGGAAGATGGCGGCGCCGGTTCAGCTTGGTCTAAAGGTGATGGAGAGAGTTGAGTTCATTTGATTAGCACAGATTGTTAAATGTTCTACAGCTTCTAATGCTCCGTTTAAGTTTCCCTAGATTAAAAATGAAATTTAATTTAGTAAAATTACTTGACATACTATTGCTGCCTGCTGGTATCGAATTTAAATATTGGTAATGGGCTGGATCATTCATAGTTTTGCTTTTTATAAAGTTAAGACTTTCCTGCTAAACTTTAAATGTAGAGGATTTGGCACCCTATTTTTAAATCTAAATTTAAACGTGACCTTGAAATTCAGAATTCACTCGGTTGGGTATTTATTCTCCCCGTGTCTGCGTGGGTTTCCTCCCACAGTCCATAGATGTGCAAGATAGGTAGATTGGCCATGCTAAATTGCCTGTAGTGTTCAGGGGTGTGTGGGTTATAGGGGGATGGGTCTGGGTGGGATGCTTCAAGGGACTTGTTGGGCCGAAGGGCCTGTTTCCACACTGTAGGGAATCTAATCATAACTCCTTAGGAAAGTAGGGATACATTTTAAGTTAAACCGATGTTAAATTTGCATTTTATGTAATTGATGTACCACTGTACTAAGAGAAAACAAGTAAAAACAGAGCTGGCAACTTAAATCTAGAAAAGTATGAGGCTCATTGTCACCTTCAGCAGATTGGATGATTCAGGATCTTTCAATCTGTGGTCTATCCCATCCTTTACACCAAGAAATCAGAATACTAATTGTAGTTCACTGCATCATTGAAGCCAAAGTGACAGAAACAGCACAAGATCTACCCTGGAATTGGGTACTGTACCAAACTCAGAAAGTGCACATTTGGCTGCTGAAAATACTAAAAGTAACAGACTATGAACACAGTCAAGTAAAACTACAGCCTGTTGATTAAAAACAAAACTGTGTAGCCATACTGCAGCAAGTCAAGAAAAATGCTAGGACAACCAAGTGTCTACAGATGGTATGATTAAAATTCCCATCTTCCACCAATAAGATGGCATTATTTGCAACAGACTGACAAATTCAATGAATGGGTAATTCCTCATTAAGGCTTCCATCATCAGAGATGCATGTACTCATCCAAATCTATTTTCTCCATGAGACATTATGCTGCTGAGTTTAGTTGGCACAGTTAAAGAATCGGCCTGAAATAACAGAGATAAAAAGGTGTAGAGCTGGATGAACACAGCAGGCCAGGCAGCATCAGAGGAGCAAGAAGGCTGACGTTTCTAGGCCCGAAATGTCAGCCTTCCTGCTCCTCTGATGCTGCTTGGCCTGCTGTGTTCATCCAGCTCTACACCTTGTTATCTCAGATTCTCCTGCATCTGCATTTCCCCTGAAATAACATGCTGTTTATACATTAAAACATCTGTACCTCAGGTTCCTCCCACAGTCCAAAGATGTTCAGGTTAGGTGGATTGGCCAAGCTAAATTGCCCATAGTGACCAGAGTTGTACAGATTTAGGTGGATTAACCATGGGAAATGCAGAATTATTTGTTGGGCAGAGTTCTGGGTAGGATGCTGTTCAGAGGGTTGGACTGGACTTGATGGGCCACATGGCCTGCTTCCACACTAGGGATTCAATGATTCTAGAATCAGATGCTACCCAAAACAGTTGTTCCAACAGAGCTCTAATATAGTCATGCACCTAAAGATTATAAAATCTTATGTTTATTCTGGGAAATTATCATCCTATCAACTCCCTACAGTGATGCCATCAAGTTACTCACCAGGGATCTACCTATTGAATGGGTTCTATTCAGACCAAGGTTTCTTTGATTTCATCCACAATCTGATCTGTACATGGATAGAAGAGTGGAATAACTGATGTCCCAATTATTGATAATAGTCGATACCCTCAATGTTTAACATTATTTCATGAGATTTAATACAGGATATACTTAAAGATCATTTTTTTGTTGAAAAGAGACATGTGCAGGGACTGGATGTCTGCTCGCACAAGGCAAGCATATTGTTGATGGGCAATTGGAAACTACTATATTTTGAATAAAGAAACTGGAAAAACTGTGGATGCTGGAAATCAGAAAAAGAAAATGCGGAAAAACCCAGTTGTTCTGATAGTATCTGGAGTGAAATCAGAGTTAACATTTTGGGTCCAGTGAGCCTCCTTCAGAACAACTATATCCTTCACTTTTCCTTTTCTAATTTGTTTAGCTCAAGAAAACTAAAACTAATCATTACAGTAATGATCTGACTACAGTCCATTAACTCAGTGAAGAGACACTTTGTTGGCTTGCACAATTTAATGTAGTGTAGGAAATTTTTATCTTTTTAGAAATTGCACAGTACTATAAGACTCCATATTCTCCTGACCTACAAAGGTTGCCTCTGTCTCAACAAGACACTTCATTCACTAGCACTTTTCCAAAGGTAGCCTGTAAAGCGCCAAAAATCTTCAAATACAAGACTCTAGACAATTCAGGAATTGTGCCTTTTGGATTGAAAAATGTCAAGCATGATACAAGGGAAAAACCCTGTAGTGCCATCTGCCTATGTTTGGCTCATATTCCTCTAAACGTTTCCTGACCTTTTCTAGAGGTTTATAAGAACATAGAAACAGCACCTCCTCCATGACAATCCCCAACACTGGCACCCTAAAAGGATGCATTCTCAGCTGTCTTCTCGCTGTACAGTCTCAACTGTGTGTCCAAATTTCATACAAACACCATCTACAAGTTTGACAACACCACTGTTGTCGGCTGGATATCAAACAATTACGAATCAGAATACAGCAAGGAGATACAATGCTTGATGTCGTGGTGAATGATAACAATCTGTCCCTCATAGTCAGCATAATTAAAGAACTGATAATTGACTTCAGGAATAAAAGAGGAGAATGCGCCCCTATCTACGTAATGGAGGTGGAGGGGGTGGAGAGCATCACGTTCCTAGGAGTGACAATAACAAACGTTCTTTCCTGGACATCCCATTTAGATGCTACAGTCAAGAAGGCACAACAATGTCCCTTCTTAGCCGGAGGCTTCGGAAATTTGGCACGTCCATAAGGACCCTCACCAACGTTTACATGTGCATCATAGAAAGCATTCTATCTGGGTGCATATTGATTTGGTACAGGAACTGCTCTGTTCAGGAGCGTAAGCAACTAGAGAAAGTTGTGTATACAGTCCAGACCATCACGGAAGCCAACCTCCCACCTGTGGATTCTATCTACACTTCTCGTTGCTGCAGAAAGTCTTCTAACATCATTAAAGAACCCTACCGCCCCAGTAATATTCTCCTCCAACCTCTTTCATCATGCAGAAATCACAGGCTTAAACACACGTATGAACAGGTTCAAGAACAGCTTCTCCAATGCTGCTATCAGGTTACTGAATGGACCTCTCTAATTTAAAACCAAATGTTGTTGATTTTACCTTTGTGTACCTCCTAACCTTGTATGTCTCACTCTGTCTAAACACCCTATGATCTGTGTGTCCTTGTATGTTATGATCTGCGTGAACTTCTCACAAGACAAAATGTTTCACTGTACTTAGGTACGTGTAACAACAATAAATCAAATTAAAAAATAGACCATAGATAAGGTGAATAACTAAGGTCTTTGTTTTGCATGGTAGGTAGGAGAGTCCAAAACTAGAGGACATAGATTTAAGGTGGGAAGGGAAAGATTTAAAAGGGACCTGAGAGGCAACCTTTTCACACAAAGGCTGGTGCATATATGGAACAAGCTGCCAGAGAAAGTAGTTGAAGCAGGTACAATCTGCATCAATTGTGGAAAAATTAGTGTCAGATATAGTGAGTGTTTTCACAAGGATAGCTGATTGAATTTCTTTTTGCTTAGTCATATTTTATTCTAATTGAGTTAGTTTATGAAGGCATATTGAAGAGTTTCTGTGATGTTGTCTTTTTGGATTTCCAGTGGGCATTAATAAGATTTTGTGCAAGACATTTTTGATAAACATGAGAGCGTACAGAATTATAAGTAACCTTGTGCTAGAGGTCTGTAATTGGTGAATTGAGATTTTGGAGACCTATTGAAAATGATTTTTTTTTTCCCCAGTCTATTATTATAAAGACAAGTGGTATCCCCAGTGACAAGGGGCCTCAGCTCTTTACAGTATCTGAATACAGAAATAGATTAGTATGTCCAAGTTTGGAGATGTTAAGGAGCAGGGAGTTACAAAGTGGCATAGACAGATTAATGAAGTCGACAAGGCTACTGCAGATAGAAAATGTAGCAAAAGGCAAGGCGGGCACAGTACATGGGAAAAAAAATAGTTGATTCAGTTTGGAAACATTAGTGAGCAAAGACGCAGTTGATTCAGTTTGGTAATGTTTTGGTAGAACTGGGAAGTGTTAGCAATATAATAGTTTTAAGCAAGTACAGAGGCAGTTATCTGGATGTGGAGTGAGGAGAAAGGGATGAAAGAAATAAAATTGATACTTTAGGTTGATAGGAGTTAAATGACAGGGGAGATGGTGCAAGGCAAAAGACGTGAGTAATGAGACAAAAGAGCTGTTATTTTCTGAAATTGTGAACTTGGACTTTGAATCGGGAAGCTATTGCAGTGGAAAAGTGTTTAGTCCACTACTTTTGGATCTGATACATCAGATAAATGAAATATTTTCTTTGTTGTGGAAGTAAAAAGGAATTGGGCTTCCAAATACAAGCATTATCAAATACAATGAAGAGTTACACAAAGCAATCAAAAAGACAAATTAAGGTTCTTTATCTCTCAAGTGACATAAAATACAAAAATGAGGAAGTAAAAGTTCATTTGCATAGAAGTTTGGTCATACAAAGTATGAATCTGGTATACAGCAGTCACTTTTAAATATCAAGGGACTATAAAGTAGTTTTACCAGAATGATAGTGGCTCTAAAATGTGTAACACAGAAGACAGGTTGCATAAAGTTGGCTTGTATTTCCTTAAATATAGAAAGTTTGAGTGATATAAATGAAGTCTTGAAAATTATAAACAGATTCATTTGGTAGATGCAAAAAATCTATTTCCTTTGGGAACCTAGAAGGATATAAATTTAAAATGAGTGCCAGAGACATTCAGGAATGAAACCAGAAAGGAGCCTTCACGCACGATATTGGACATGTAAAATGATATGGGCTGGGACTTGAGTCTTGAAGGGTACGGGACATTTAGAATTGACATGAAATTGGGAAAAGGGTGATAATCATGTACATAATGACTGGAAAAGTCAAACGGGAGGAGGAACATCCTACAGCTTACCAGAGTGCAGGCTGATAAACCTGGTATTGTATTGAGATGGGATTAATGAATGATCTTACAAATGTGCTTCTGAGTAGTAGTAACCATAACATTACTGAATTTTACATTCTGTTTGAGGGCGAAAGGAGTGAGTCTGAGAATTTTTAAAAATTTAAGTAAAAGAGATCATGAATGCAGAGCTGGTTGACGAGAATTAGCAAAATGGGTTGAAGAATAGGTCAACAGAGATGCAGATATTTAAGGATGTTTGAGAATGTATAGAATATTAAGGGGATATTTCAGAATATACAGAACATATTCATTCCAACAAGTAAAAATTCCAAAGGATTGACCCCATCATCCATGGTCAACTAGAAATGTGGATGATACTTAAAACAATATGTGCATAAAGGCATAGGTAGAAAGATTGGTGAGAATATAAGAAAACTGTAAAGCATGAGCAAAAAAATTAATAAAGTGCACTATATTGAAGATGAGCCAGAAATATAAAACTTTCTGTGGATGCTACAAATCTGAAACAAACACAGAAAATGTTGTAGAAGCTCAGGTGTGGCAGCATCTGTGGAGAACCAGTTAATGTTTCAAGTTCAATATAATGATTATCAGAACTGAAAGGAGTTGAAAAGAGTATTTTTTCATACATAATTTTCAGAGGTGGAGAAGTGTCAAGGGGAGCAAATAGTATGGAGGTCCAGTGCAAAAGACAAAGTGGTTGTTAATTGATGTGAAACAGAAACAGCAATGCAAAATGGGTGTAAATTAAGGTGTAAAGAGGAGAAATGAGTCCTCTACTGACAGCAATATAAACAGGGTGCAAGCAAGATGAAGAGACAGTAAGAACTGCCGATGCTGGAGTCAGAGAGAACACTGTGTGGAACTGGAGGAGCACAGCAGGCCAGGCAGCATCAGAGGAGCAGGAAAGTTGACATTTTGGGTCTGGACTCTTCTTCAGAAATGGGGCCATTTCCAGCATGAAATGTCAGCAAACCAGATAGTTCAGTTCGCAAAAAACAACTGCACCTCCCAGTCGCAAACCATTTCCACTCCCCCTCCCATTCTCTTGATGACATGTCCATCATGGGCCTCCTGCACTGCCACAATGATGCCACCCGAAGGTTGCAGGAACAGCAACTCATATTCCGCCTGGGAACCCTGCAGCCATATGGTATCAATGTGGACTTCACCAGTTTCAAAATCTCCCCTTCCCCTACTGCATCCCTCAACCAGCCCAGTTCGTCCCCTCCCCCCACTGCACCACACAACCAGCCCAGCTCTTCCCCCCCCCACCCACTGCATCCCAAAACCAGTCCAACCTGTCTCTGCCTCCCTAACCGGTTCTTCCTCTCACCCATCCCTTCCTCCCACCCCAAGCCGCACCCCCCGCTACGTACTAACCTCATCCCACCTCCTTGACCTGTCCGTCTTCCCCGGACTGACCTATCCCCTCCCTACCTCCCCACCTACACTCTCTCCACCTATCTTCTTTACTCTCCATCTTCGGTCCGCCTCCCCCTCTCTCCCTATTTATTCCAGTTCCCTCCCCCCATCCCCCTCTCTGATGAAGGGTCTAGGCCCGAAACGTCAGCTTTTGTGCTCCTGAGATGCTGCTTGGCCTGCTGTGTTCGTCCAGCCTCACATTTTATTAGCTTGGAATCTCCAGCATCTGCAGTTCCCATTATCTCTCTCTACTACGTTGCCTTTCTCAGTACCTGCATACGGAACCGGTGGTAAGGGCCAGCTATTCACAATACATAGTGATAATTTAGTTGAGGGAACTGAATACAATACTTTCCAAGTTTGCAGACAGCACAAAGCTATGTGTAAGAGTCAACTGTAAGGAGGATGCAGAAATGCTTCAATGTGATGTGGACAAATTGAGTGATTGGGTAAATGCATAACAAATGAAATATAATGTGGGTATCTGTGAGGTGATCCACTTGGATAGCAAAAATAGGAAGGCATTTTATTATCTAAATGGCAATAGATTGGAAAAAGGAAAGATTCCGTTACAATACACAAAGTTGTCCTCATACATCAATTACTGAAATTACTGCATGCAGTGAACAAGGCAAAAGGTATGTTAGCTTTCATTGTGAGAGGATTCAAGTATAGGTGCAGGGATGCCTTGCTGTGAATATACAGGGCCCTGTTGAGACTACACCAAGAGTACTGTGTGCAGTTTTGATTTCCTAGAATGAGAGGTCATAGTTTTAGGATAAGGAGTAGCAGGTTCAAAATGAAGATAAGTAATTACTTCTCTCAAAGGGTTATGAATTTGTGGAATTCACTGCCCCCAAGTGCAGTGGAAGCTGGGATATTGATTAAATTTAAGGAAGAGATAGACATTTTAGTTAGTCATTGGTTGAAGGGTTATGGAGCGTGAGCAGGAAAGTGGAATTGTGGCCAAAATGAGATTAGCCATGATAATATCAAATGGTGGAGCAGGCTCGAAGGGCTGAATTGCCTTTTGCTCCTCCGCATTCTTATTGTTCTCTGTTCTCTTCATCAGAGGAAAGAATGTTCTAGCTATGCAGAGAGTGCAATGAATATTAACCAGACTGATTCCTGGGTTGCCGTGACTGACATATGAAGAGAGATTGGGTTAGTTTGGAGTATATTCACTGGAGTTTAGAAGGGTCTCATGGAAACTTACGAAATTCTAACCAGACTAGAGGAGATTCCAGAACCAGGGGTCACAACTTAAGGATGTGGGATAGTATACTTAGGACTGAGATGAGAAATTTCTTTATGCAAAGCATTTCTTTATGCATGAACCTGCAAAATTCTCTGCTATAAAAAGTGGTTCAGGCCGAAACATTGTACGTTTTCAAACAAAGGAGTTAAATATAGTTCTTAGGGCTGAAAGGATCAAAATGTATGGAGAGAAAATGGGATACTGAGTTGGATGATCAGCCGTGACCATATTGAATGGTGAAGCAGACTCAAAGGGCCAAATGGTCAACCTTAACTTCTATTTTCTACATAAGAAAAATGGAGGACAGATGTCATGCAGTCCAGTTCTAAAGTAGTGGAATTCAATATTGAGTCCTAGATGCTACAAAGCACCCAAGTGTAAAATCATGCATTGATTTTTGAGCTTGGGTTGCATGTTACTGGCACGTGGCAGAGGCCCAGGACAGAAATGTTAGCATGACAGCAAGGTGGTTTATTCTAATGGCAAGCTACTGTAAAGTTAGGGTCATTCCTACAAATAGAGCAGAAATGTTCTGCAAAGTGGTTACATTGTCTATATTTGGCCTTGTCAGTGTAAAGGAGATCACATGGTGAGCAGCAAATATAGTAGACTAGATTAAAAGAAGCACAAGTAAAATGCTGCTTTGCCCAGAAGGTATTTTTAGAGTCTTTTAGAAAGTGAGGAGGGTGGAGGTGAAAGAACAAGCATTACAACTTTGGTGATTGATTGGAAAGGTATTATGGTGGAATGAAGAAGTGTTAGGAGTGGACCAGGGTGTCGTCAAAGACATGGTCCCTGTGGAATGCTGACAGTGGAGAGTAGGAGAAAGTGTATTTGGTGGTGGCCTCCTGTGGTTGCAGAAACGGTGGAGGTTGATCTTTTCTGTGTGAAGACCAATGTGTTGTCAAAGGAGGACAAGGGGATCCTATGGTTCTGGGAAGGAACCTTGCTTTTGTTCCTGATTTACAGCATCCACAGTTCTTTTGGTTTTTATTATTTGTCTGTTATCAGTTGTAATGAGAATTGTATAGAAAAATGGCAAGGTTAAGGTTTAGTTATACAGGGCACTAGTCGGACCACATCTGGAATACTAGAATACTGTGCATGGTATTGGTCACCCTATTTAAATTAAGGAAGGATATAAATGTTGTGGATAACAGTGTGGAGCTGGATGAACACAGCAGGCCAAGCAGCATGTTAGGAGCACAAAAGTTGACGTTTCGGACCTAGACCCTCCATCAGAAAAGAAATTCCACACTTTGTTATCTTGGATTCCCTAGCATTTGCAGTTCCCATTATCTCTGATATAAATGTTGTGGAGGCAATTAAAAGTAGGTCCACCTGGAATGAGTGGGTTGACTAATGAGGAAATATTGCACAGGCTCGGCTTGGAGCTTGGAACAGTAGGAGGCAACTTGATTGAAACATATAAAATCCTAGGGTGTCTTGGCAGGTTGGATGATAAGAGGATGTATCCTGCACGGGAGAATCTAGAATTTGGGTTCACTGTTTAAAAATCAGAGGTTGTCTATTTAAAACGGAGATTACGCTAAAAATGTTCTGAGGTTTGTGAGTCTGAAATTCTCATCCTGAAAATTCAGTGGTAACAGAATAAAAAACAAATGGAAACAGTCCGAAAATACAATTAAGGCAGAGGTAGATAGATTCTTGTTAAGTTAGGCGGTGAATGATTGTCAGGGGTACGTACAAATGTGGATTGAAGGTTAAAATTTATTTAGCTATGATATCATTGAGGCCTGGAGCAGACCCAAGGGGATTAATGACCTACTAGTCCCACTCCTGATTCATGAGTTCTCATTGAATCTTGATCCCTGGATCTGTCATGCTGCCTTGGAAAGTCACTGACTGAACTGCTTTGGTAAAATATTTTGTTATTTTTGCAGGATTGAATGTAGAACATATATATTAAGTAATCCTGTTGTCTCCACCCCCAAAAAAGGTTGTGCCAAGTGATGTATCCTAATCACCACCTTCAATGGCTCACATTGTACTCTAGCCTTTGTTCTATGTCTTTTAATGTGAATTAACACTGATATATTTTCTTGACAATTTAGGTCCGCTACTTCAGCACTACAGTGGTCAAGCCAGTGAGCAAACTCGTCATGGTATGTAATTAGCTGCATTTTAAAGCTTTATGGTTTATCTTTTAACTTTGATAATACCAGTTGCAAATGCAGTTTTATTATAAGTTTATCAATTTTCTTGACTTCCTAATCAAACTCTTTCTCATAATACAGTAATAATATTAAAAATACTGGAAACGCTTAACTGAACCAGCAGCACTTCTGAAGGGATGTAGTGTTAGTGTTTGAAATCATCATGAACTGTTTTGTAATTTAATCACTCCTGCTTTCAACTCCATCACAGGCTATCCGTTTTGTTCTTTTTTGCATGTTACACCCTGTTCGAATTTCACTTCGAACTTATTGCATGTCCCAGTTCTCATGAAGGGTCATTGACCTGAAATATTAACTGTGTATGCATAAATACTGTCAGATTTGTTGAGTCATCCTCGAGATGAAATTCTGTTTGTCTACCCAAATTTTATTTTATCAATACCTCCAAACCCATGCTGAACTCAATGAACCTTCTCTGCACTGCCTCCAATGCCAGTATACATTTTCTTAGACAAAGGAACCAAAACTGTTCAGTCAGGTACAGCCTACCTTGTGTCTTGAATAGTTTCAGCGAGATCTCAGTTTTTTTTTACTCCATTTCCTTTGAAATTAAAGCCAATATTCTATTTGCCTTCCCTGTAACCTGTTGAACTTTTATACTAGCTTTTAGTGATTTATGCATACGGGCCTCAAATCCATCTGTCCTGCAGTTTTCTGCAGTGTTTTTCCATTTAAATAATATTTTGCTCTTCCATTCTTCTCGCTAAAGTGGCTAACCTCACATATTCCATCTGTCAGGTTTGTGCCTACTCGCTTATTAAGTTGTCTGTATCCCCCTGCAGACTCTGTATTATCTGAAGCACTTGCCTGTGCACCTATTTTATTGCCATCTGTAGACTTTGCTATTCTACATTCAAGTCCCTCATCCAGTTCGAGGCAAGCACTGGGATCGTGCAGAAGTCCTGATGCACTGATCTCCACAGGAATTGCCCAGGAAATTTGAGATTCCAACTGGCAATTCTCCTCGGTAGGGCTGAGAATTCAGATAGTTTCCTTACCTGGATAATTACCCAAGAAATGTAATACAGAAAAATCCTATCCCCCCCGGATCACTATTCAGCTGATCCACCAATCATTCTCACTGACCTATCCACCATTCTATCCATTCACCAACAGTCACACTGGATGTTTAAATTTGCCTCGTGCCAGCTGTAAAAAGTGCCATGGCTTGTGTTCATCTGATGCTGGTTTGATTGTACTATTCGATGGTTGCTGTTTTCTGCGTTTCTAAAGAAACTAAACTTGAGTAACCTGGCCAAAAACATGGAACCATCTCAGGGCGAACAAAGTTGGGCTGGAGCAGCACTTCAGTAATTGCTGTTTTACACAAGGATCCAGGCCAATATGAGATGATGAATTGTAAATATTGCTGGGATAGTTTGTACCACATCAAATTTATTAACGTGAATTAATTTACTGCAGCATACAAATTCTAGAACAAAAACCTCACCAGACAACTTCACTGTATATTGTGTATATTTAATTTTCATACATTATTTGCTGCATTGAGACCTGGCGTGTATTTACTTACTCCTAGCCACCTATTCAAGTTTATGGAGTTGAAGGTAGATACGCCACAGCTTTGTACTCTGCTGCCAGTAAGCAGAAGAAACTGGACCAAGTGGAACAGGAGCTAAACAAGATCGTTGTAAGTGAACAATTCTTTACCCCCCTTTACGTAAATGAAAGAAAGATACATTTGAAGTTGTAGAACCTCCCACGATAGGTTTAGAATTTTAATATTAACTATAAAGTTGATATTACAATAAAATAGCATTGTATCAATGGTAGGAATTCCTGATCTCTGCTGCTTGAGAAGGTAGCATCATTGAGAAAAAGTAGTATGTTTTTCCTTGATTAAAAAATTCACATTAATAGATCACCTCAGGTGCCTTCATCAAGTAACATCTGCTTGAAATGGTATCGATAAAAACCTCAGGCTGGACACTTGTCTGTACATTTAGCTGATAATGCTACTTAAGGATATGTACAAAGGAAGCGATAAAATATCTTGAAAGGCCTTTTATCAAATGGTCAAGTAAAATTCAGTAACGTAAATTTGAAAGCTCACATTTTTAAAAGCTGTGCCAACTTTTTTTTAGACTTTGAGACTTGTGAATAGTGTGGGGCAATAGCTAGTCAGGTGATGGTTGAAACTGAATGCAGCAAAATGGGTTGATTAATTATGGTTGGAAAATTGAGGAGAGACAGTTTTAAAAGGGTTGCTAGAACAGAGACCTGAGGTTTTGTGCATAAATCTTTGATAATGAAGGGGACAAGTTAACAAAGTATTTATTATTGTAAATGCTTTCCTAGATTTTGTAAGGAGAGTGTAAAGATGAGGAAGTTATAATAAACGTGTAAATATTGGTTCATCCCCAGCTTGCATGTCCACGTTCTGAATAAAGAGGAAAGATGTTAAAACTTTGGGGGTACGGCTGTTCCAACCAAATCTAAAAGATTGAATAAATTTTTCTCTTATTCACTGCTGAGATTGGATTTATAATAGTTGGATTTATTTTCTAAACATCTGCTTTTTCTTTCAATTCAATATGCGTTCGATCATAGGAAAAAAAGTCAGACCTTCTCGAGTTACCAAAATTATGGATTTAGGTTGTATCGTAAAATAATTCAAGTATAAATTTTCTAAAATGTAAAATCTGTCCCAAATGCCATAACATGACAAATACGTGCGTGAAAAGTAGAACATGTAACACAGAAGGGGTTGAGTTGGGAAAAATGTTGAAGTTAGTAATTAAGGTGCGTGTTCCTTGGGTGATCTTGAAGTCATTGTTCACTCCATGATTAGGATTTGGAATGCACAGCCAGCTAGGGTACAGATTCAGTAGTATTCTTCAAAGGGAACTGCAACATTTCTTGAAGGAGTAATGGAGTCCTTCAATGCAAAGACAGTAATAAAGTGAAACGAATTGAATTCTTGTTCTAACACTCTGCCAAATGGTCTCCTTTGCTTTACTACTTAATCATTCTATCCATGTGTATCCTGAAGCCATGAGAAGTGAAATAACTGACAGAACTTACTTGTTTTCTGGAAGCAATTTCTGTTAAACTGAAATCCATTATTTCTGGAGTGAGTGCAGTGGCACTTGTGGTTTCTTTTCTTATTATCTATATTTGTGAGATAGCAAACATGTAACACAAAGGGAGTCGAAGCTTGAAAGAGAGCTCTATCCTGTAGGTCTTGATGTTATTCCTCTCCGTAATAAACAGACAAGTTGATAGTCATTGCTTTTCACAAAGAAGACTTTTAGTCATGGGATAGCTGGTTATTGACACATTATGGGGACAGTCTATGTTAACAAAGCATTTTGAGTCAAAGCTATCAAGACACCATTAAAGCAGATACGGCCTTCTTCAGCACCCTTTTGTATTAAGGAATTGGTAGGGATCCTTTGTCTCTAACAATTGCTGCAGGTGAGATGTTACTTATTGTCCATGGGTTTTTCCCCTAAACAGTTCAAATATTGGCAAGTGTGAAATTCAAGAGGGCTGTCTGGACATATCCACTGTAAATCCAATCAGATGTTTTTAGAAATGGAGTGTCTATGTTCAATACAAATATGGCACTGAGATCCATCTGTGTATGCACAGTTGCACCCATGATGTCACACCATTCCTGTTTTCTCCAAAATAAGCTTTTAACTCATTAATTTCATTTGAGTGAGAAGCAAGGTAAACTGTCTATGTATGCATTATCTGCTGGAAACACAGAGGTAACTCAATAAGAAAGCAGATAAATGTTGGTCTTGCAAAACTATATTCACAAATAATCAGTACTATGATCAGGGTTCCCAGCTTTTTTTTTTGTTTTTCAGCTTGTAACAGAGATTAGGGACCTTAGTGATAATGGGAACTGCAGATGCTGGAAAATCCAAGATAACAAAGTATGGAGCTGGATGAACACAGCAGGCCAAGCAGCATCTCAGGAGCACAAAAGCTGACGTTTCAGGTCTCGACCTCTCTGATGAAGGGTCTAGGCCCAAAACGTCAGCTTTTGTGCTCCTGAGATGCTGCTTGGCCTGCTGTGTTCATCCAGCTCCACACTTTTTGTTATTTAGGGACCTTAGTTCTGCCTTTACACAGACAGCAACAAGTTGTCACACCATTATTAACACTGAAACCATCATGAGGAACTTTAACAGAGGTGTAATAGAAAATAATTGAATGTCAAACCAAAGAAGTAGCCATTGCATATTTGTGATGTTGTCTCAACCTAGAAGAGGTATTGGCCAGAAGTGAGCCACTTTAAAAACTTTGCCATTATCATAGGTCAAGTGACTTGTGCAGACCTTTTTTAAATTAGTTGTTTTCCTTCAAAGGAAAGTTCTAGATATTAGATCAATTGACAGAATTAAAGATTAACTTTGTACGCACAAATGAGTTTGCTATGTCACCATGTCCACTCACAAAAAAAGCATAACATTCAGAAATTAGAGAAGTTGCTTATTTGAAAGTCATAGTTGGAGATTCCTTCTGCTAGTTGTGTTGGTTCATTTGTGAAGCGGTGCTTTGTTACCTTGCACATTTTTTTTAATTCCAGAGAGCTGAAGTGTGAGGGTCCTGGCCTTAGACTGAGCATGGGGGCTTGACTCTAAGTGTTATCTATCACAGTTGCCCTCCTTGAGTGGCTTTGCTTCAACATAAGTTCTTTATACCAACTGTTTCCTTGTCATGGTTGAAGATAAGCACTCTGTATTTTGGATATTTGCCAGTAGTTGCATTTATTTAGAAGTGTTTGCAGATACTACTTCTTTTAACCCAAATATACCCAGAACTCTAGTATTGACTTGAAAATTAACTGCAATCCTTCATAATTTGACACAGTAATGTTGTATATTGCAGCAAAAGAGACATAAATTAATATTTTGCCATATGTGCTTCTGTTTCTTGGAATGTTATCTTCAAAGACAGTCTCTTATTTTCTACAATTGGGCTTGTTAACAGTTTCATATTTTCTCTGTTTATGTTCCAGTCATTAATGAAAGATCCCAAGTTTTATGGAGTGGTCACCAATCCTCACATTAAGCGCAATATCAAGCAAAAAACTGTGAATGACGTCCTGTCAAAACAGAAAGTTTCCCCAATCATGCTCAACTTTATCAGTAAGTGATTGAGTTACCTCCACACTAATTTTGCACTTGACAGTATTTTCATTCATCACACAACATTGCAAAACATAATATTTAAATAAACCATACAATTTAGTAATCTACTCACATTTTCAGGAATTTTAATGTCAAAGAATTGAAAATGGCATGTCTATCCAAAATAAGTGCTGTTAATTAGTTAGCAAATTATACTTAGACCTTGGTGGGCAAATATCCTGACAGGCCTAACATGGACACCGAATACTGGTTCCTCTAGTTATGTGTAAACTGAAGACATTTACCTCATCCCAACCCCTACTATATCAACTGCTACTAAAGGAACAAATTGAAAGCAGTACAATCCATGTATAATATTATCAATTCTTGGCTAGTACGTGGAAAAGAAATGCCTTCCTTAAAAAAGAATCAGAACAAATCCTGATATCTCAGTCTTCACTTGGGCTAAGTGGTACTTTTTTTAAGCTTATATGAAGTTCCACGCATAAAAGCAGGGTTATCTTCCAGCTGTCTGATAGATGAACACAGTCAGATGTTTCAGTATGAAAGGAGAGTGATTCAACAATTCAAAACTAATTGCATTGTTGTGTCACCGTTCTGTATCCATCATCGTCCTCTGCTTCAAATATTTATCCTGTTTTCTCTTAGAAAAACAGTATTCCTCATGGTTTTCTTAGAATGATAAATCATATAGTTCAGAAGATACTATCAGGCCCATTTAGTTTAAATTGCCAAAAAATGCAGTGCTACCTACACTGTTCTCACATTCCCCCAACAAGCACATAGCCTTGAATGTTTTTGAAGGTTGTAAGTTTACTCAGCTCAACTACACTGCCAGACAGTGCAACCTAGACCCTGACCTCCCTCTGAGGGAAAATATTTTTCTCCAAAACTCCTGCCTTTCATTTTAAAGAAGTATGCCCCTTTGTTCTTTGATTCTTCAAGTAAGGGAAACAGCTGGTTTCTATCCATCCTTTCCATGCCCCTCATCATGTTATACACCTCTATCAGGTTTCCCCCCTCAATCTTCTCTGATCCAAAAAAAAACTCCAGCTTATACTCTCTTCATGGATGAAATGTTCCATTCCAGACAACATCCTGGTGGAAATCTCTTCTGCACCTCCACCAGCGCAATCAAATCCTTCTTACAGTGTGGTGACCAGAACTGCAACAAAATTAGGCTGTGACCTAAACAAAGCTCTGTACAGCTCCAATATTACCTCCTTATTCTATCTGTCCTCAACTGATAAAGGCAAGTGTCTCATATACCGTTTTAATTACCCTATTGATCTATTCAGCCACCAGTATCCTCATTTGCATATGAGTACTAGTATCCTCACTTTTACCATTTGCCACCTTTATAAAAATTCAAGGACCAAGCAAGTAACTTTTAATAGTTCTAAGGATTGAAATGAGTACTATTGCTTTATTTGATTGATTAAATGCAATATAGAGTAACCAGTGTAAATTTCCCTAATTATGCTTCAATCTCACTATAAGGCCAAACCACATTTTCCTGGTTTCACACGATACCAGTTGGGCTGCAACAGTTCAAAGTGGCAGCTAATCACAACCTCAGCAGCAACTAGAGTTGTACATCAAATGCTGCTTTTGACACCCACAAAAGAACAACAAAAATATGAAACTGCAATATTTTGTGCCTTCATTCAGAAGGCAGTATTTCTGTAGTGAATTTCAAAACTTTGTAAATTACCTAGCTGGGAATGCTTGATATCAACTATAAATATGTAAACTGAAAAAATAGAGTCATACAGTCCTACAGCATGGAGACAGGCCTTTTGGCCCAAACTGGTCCGTGTCGACCAAAATGTTCACCCACACTAACCATAGTTCCCTGCACTCGGCCCATATCCTTCTAAACCTTTCCTATCCATGGATTTGTCCAAATGCCTTTTAAATGTTGTTAACGTATCTGCCTCAACCACTTCCACTGGCAGCTTATTCCTTATGTGTACCACCCTCTGTGTAAAAAAAAAAAGTTGCCCTTGAGGTCCTCATGTATTCTTTACCATAAACTGATGCCCTCTGATCCTCGATTCCCCAACTCTGGGAAAAAGACTGAGTGCATTCACCCTATCCATGCCTCTCATAATCTTGTTCACTTATATAAGATCCCCCCTTAGTCGCCTACACTGTACGGAAAAAAAGTCCTAGCTTGTCCAACCCCTCCCTGTAACTCAGTCTCTTGAGTCCTGGCAACATGCTTGTAAATTTCTTCTGCACTCTTTCCAGTTAAATAACATCCTTCCGATAGCAAGGTGACCAAAACTAAACATAATACTCCAAGTGCACCCTCACCAATGCCATGTACAACTGCAGCATAACTTCCCAACTTCTATACTCAGTACCCTGACTGATAAAGATGAATGTGCCAAATGCCTCCTTCACTGCCCTGTCTACCTGTGACTCTACTTTCAGAGAACTGTGTATCTGAACTCCAAGGTGTCTCTCTTCCCACTCTTTAAGGCATTACCATTCAACAGGAAACTCTTACCTAGATTTGACTTTACAAAATGCAACACCTCACACTTACCTTTATTAACTCCATTTGCCATTTCTCGGCTGCAGTTTCTGATAACTTTCCTCATTGTCCACAATACTGCCTATTTTACTGTCATCTGCAAACTTACTAATCATGCCTTGTACATTCTCATCCAAATTGTCGATAGAGACAACAAACAACAATGGGACCAGCACCGATCCCTGAGGCACACTACAAGTCACAGGCCTGCAGTCAGATAAGCATCCTTTCAGTATTATCCTCTGCTTCCTACCATCAAGCCAATGGTGTATCCATTTTGCGAGCCCTTCCTGCATTCCATGTGATCTAACCTTCCACAGCAGCCTATCATATGGAACCTTATCAAAGGCCTCACTGAAATTCAAGCAGACTGCGTGTATTGCCCTGCCCTCATCAACCCTCCTGGTCACTTCCTCAAAGAACTCGAACAAATTTGTGAAGCATGATCTCCCACGCATAAAGCCATGCTGACAACTCCTAATCAAACCCTGCCTTTCCAAATGCATGTATATCTTATCCCTCAAGCAAGTTTCCTACCGCAGATGTTAAGCTTACTGCTCTACTATTCCCAGGTTTTTCTTTGCAGCCCTTCTTAAATTAGGGCACAACATTTGATACCCTCCAGTCTTTCGGGACTTCACCCACGGCTAATGATGACGCAGATATATCAAACAGGGCCCCCACAGTGTCTTCCCTAGCCTCTTGCAGGGTTCTTGGAGATATCTGGTCAGGACCTGGAGATTTATCCACCTTTGTACATTCTAATAATTCTAAGACTTCCTGTACTGCGAAGTGTACTGTTCCCAAGATATCGCCACAAACTTCCCCAAGTTCCTAAGTCATCTTGTTTTCTCCATAATAAACACAGGAGAAGTATTCATTGAGGATCTCGCCCATCTCACACACTTGTGAGGACTTGTTGGGCCAAATGGCATGTTTCCACACAGTACAGAATTCTGTGATACATGCCCACTTTGGTCCTTGAGGGTCCTATTCTCCCTCAAGTTATTCTTTTTCCTTTAACATACTTAAAGAATCTCTCTGGATTCACCCTAATCTTTTCAGCCAAAGCTATCTCAGCAACTTTGTTTTTGTTCCTGATTCACAACATCTGCAGTTCTTTCAGCTTTTAAAGCTATCTCATGCCTTCGTTTCGCCCTCCCGATTTCATCCTTCAGTAAACTCCTGTATCTCCTATATACTTCCAGGAATTCCCTTGCTCCCAGCTGCTTGCTCCTGAGCTGTGCCACCTCTTTTTTTTTTCCTGTTCAAAGCCTCAATATCTTGTCATCCAGGGTTCACAACACCTGCCAACCTTGCCCTTCACCCTCAAAGGCCTTCAGTTTGCCAGAGGTCCCTTTGCCTGCAAACAATCTACTCCAAACAATCCCTGCAAGCTCCTGTCCAAATCCGTCAAAATTTGCCTTGCCCCAATGGATAAATTGAACCTGTAGACCAGTTTTATCTTTTTCCATAACAATTTTAAAATTAATAGAACGATGGTCTCTGGTTCCAAAGTGCTGCCCCATTGTCACCTCAGTCACCTATCCTTCCGTACTTCCCAAGAGTAGGTCACGTTTTGCCCCTTCCCAAGTAGGACCAACTATACACTGCTTAAGGAAACTTTCCTGAACCCATTTAACAAATTCCACCCCATCTAAGCCCTTAACACTATGGCAGTCCCAGTCTATGTTATGAAAATTAAAATGCCCCACTACGACCACCCTATTGCCCCTGCAAGCGCCTCCAATCTCCCTAAATGTTTGTTCCTCTAATTGTCATTGATTGTTTGGGGACCTATCGTACAATCCCAATAATGTCACCATCCCCATCTTATTTCTTAGCTCCACCTACAAAGCCTCACTAGATAATCCCTCGGTTATTTCATCTGATTACTACTGTGATACTCCCGTTAATCAAAAATGCAACTCCCCCTCCCCTCTTTCTTCCATCTCTGTCCTGCCTAAAGCGTCTGTAACCGGCACTATAAGCTGCAAGTCCTGTCACTCCTTTAACCATGTTTTTGGAATGGCTACGTCCCACGTACCTATCCTTGGCCTTATCTGTTAGCCCTCTTGCATTGAAATAGATGCAGTTTAATCCAACAAGCCTTCCTTACTCCCTGTCCTGTTCCATCCTGACCTGTCTCTTCAACTTGGGATTTCTGATTACTGTACCTCCTTCCAGCCTCGCACTTGCCTCCCTGTTGTTTAGGATCCCACCCACCTCCCCCCTGCCAGTCTATTTGAAGCCTTCCTTGCAGCACTAGCAAATCCGCTCACCAGGATATTGCCCCCCCCCCCCCCAAGTTCAGGTGCAACCCGTTCCTCTTGAACAGATCACCTCTGCCCCAGAAAAGATCCCAATGATCCACAATTCTTTAGCTGTGCATTCATCTACCATATCCTCCTCCTTGTAACCTCACTAGCACATGGCACTGGAAATAATCCGGAGATTACCATCTTTGAAATCCTGATTTTTAACTTCTTTTCTTAGCTGTCAATAATTAGTCTGCACACAATGACTTAAGGCTGTTCAGGCTGCTCACGCTCCCCCTTGCAACCACTTCGAGATATCCCAGACCCTTGCACCTGGGAAGTCACACACCATGCTGGATTCCTGTTGGTGACCACAGAATCTCCCTGTCTGTCCCCCCTAACTATTGAATCTCCTATCACTAAGGTCCTGTTTACTTTTTACTCTTTCCTGCTGTATCCCAGAGCCAAAAACAAAAACAAAGTTGCTGGAAACCAAAAGAACTGTGGATGTTTTTGTTCCTGATTTACAGCATCCACAGTTCTTTTGGTTTTTATTTAGCATCCCAGACCCAGTTGTGGCCAATGGTGCTTTCCCCTGAACAGTCATCCCTGCAGCCCCCCATCCCCCTCCCACAGTATCAAAAATGGTATCCTTGTTTTTGAGGGGAATGGTCACAGGGGATTCTTGCACACTCTGCCTATTCCCTGTGGTCACCCAGCTACTCTCTGTCTGCACTTGTGACTATCTCACTACAGCTCTCATCAGCAGATATAAATATTTGTGCAAAGCATAAAATAGTGACAAACTGTTACAGATTAGTGATTTTTTTTATAAATAGTCTTCACTGATATAAATACCGTATCTCTCATGTTTTCAGTCCCAAAGTACTGAGTAAATGATGCCATGTGTTGGCTCAGTCTGTTCAGAAGATTTCAGGACAATTGGTGTTTCAGAAAAATGTATTTTAGACTGGAAAGTTTACATTAATTGTATGGTATATATTATAGCATGTAAAATCATTGCAAAAAGGTGATAATTGTCATAGCACATGAGATTGGCTGCAAGAGGATTTCAATGAGCTTGGAACCAAATTCCAATATGAATCACTACCTCTGGACTAAAGTATATCTTTCTTTTAACCTTTTTCATTTTAGTTAAAAAGTGATGATAACTGGAATCCAGAGTAAGTATTAAGTTATGGTAATATAATCTTTATTTCAGATCTGTTAGCTGAGAATGGACGGCTACGCCAGACTCCTGATGTTGCTTCTGCTTTTAGCAAGATCATGAGTGCACATCGTGGGGAGGTACTCTGCTCAGTGACTACTGCTCAGGTGAAATGAGTTATTTCGTGGAAAGTTATATTGGTAAAATGTGCTATAAATGATGTTATAACTGTAGGTATGCTTACAGCAGGTGGACTGCAATGGTTCAAGAAGGCAGGTCATGACCAACTTTTTAAGGCTAATTTGGGATGAGCGACAAAAGACATTCGCAACCCATGAAGAAATTTTTAAGAATCTTTAGCATTCATTGAGCAGTTTTTCTCATCCATGTTGAACACTATACAGGGATAAGTTGCAAAATAAATGTTTTCTTGAAGAAATGAAAGTGGGGGGGTGCCAAGCCAGTTGAAAGCAGAGGATGAGGTAGGCCAGGAATCCATGATTAGACAATAAACAGCTTTTGAGAAAGCTTCAGATCATGAAGAAAGGATAAAATAGCATAAGATGAAAATTTTTATAATGGATAGAATGGTTGAAGGTGAGAGATCACCAAATGGTGATCCTTTCTCTTATATCCTAACACAGACTGAAAAGCAATCCTCATTATAAGATCAGTGCTTTTGTAAGACTTAATAGCCTCAAACAAGACAAGGACCAAGGAAGTGCTTCAAAGATCCCAGAAGACTTGCCTGAAGAGATGCAACACACACATCAATACCTGGGAGACCCTTGCTTTGGAGGAACCTCCTGGGTAAAAGGACACAATTATTCAAGAACACCAATCAGCAAGAGGGAGGTACAGAAAAGAGAAAGGAACGCCAGCAACTTTGAGACCAAGGACCATTAATACCTGCCAAATGTATAGTTGGTGAGGCAGTTCTACGAACTGGTTCATCAGCCACCCCAGAACCCTCAGGACTCATGACTAGTGACACAGAATTTAAGTGGGCAATCATACCAAATAGTGAGTGCCAATGATGAAGACTTTAAGTTGAACGGAAAAGCATATTCAGCATGAAAAAAATCAAAAAGATACTGAACGCTGGTTCAGTTGATAGGATACAGAGTTTGGCTGAGAAGTGGCAGATGGCGTTTAACCTTTCAGGTTTGTCCTTCATTTTGGAAGGACAAACTTGAAAGCAGAATCCAGGGTTAATGGAAAGATTCTTGGCAGTGTGGAGGAGCTGAGGGATCTTGGGGTTCCCCTGAAAGCTGCCACCCAGGTGGATAGAGTTGTTAAGAAGGCATATGGTGTGTTAGCTGAAGACGGTTTGAGTTCAAGAGCCGTGAAGTTATGCTTCAGTTCGTCAAAAGCCTGGTTCGGCCACATCTGGAGTATTGTGTCCAGTTCTGGTCGCCTCATTACAGGACAGATGTGAAAGCGTTGGAAAAGGTGCAGAGGAGATTTACCAGGATGAGGGAAGGTCTTACGAGGAAAGGTTGAGAGAGCTAGGGCTGTTCTCTTTAGAACAACAAAGGATGAGAGGTGACTTGATAGAGGTGTACAAAATGATCACAGGTATAGATATATTGGACAGCCAGAGACTTTTTCCTAGGGTAGAGGCAGCTATTATGACGGGCCACAGTTTTAAAGTGAGTGGAGGTAGATACAGGGGAGACATGAGAATTAGGTTATTTACTTGGACAGTGGTAGGGACATAAAATGGATTGCCAAAGAGGGTAGTGGAGTTGGCCTGATTAGGAGCATTTAAGCAGCTATTAGATAGGCATATGGATGATAGTATAAGTTAAGGGTGGAGGTTAGATAGACTTTAGGATTAGGGTAAAAGTTTGGCACAATATCATGGGCCGAAGGGCCTGTACTGTTCTGTAAGTAATGGTTGAAGTGCTAAAACCATTACCTACTGAATTTTCAACTGTAAATCAGAGTCTATGATATCAATGAATTCACAGTTCTAACAAGAGTATGCTGAGAGTCTTCTTTTGCCCAGACAGAAAGGTTTAGAAGAGATGGTAAAGCTGTTTGATGCAACTGGGCATGTGCAGATGGATCATAGAATGCATTTATAGTGGCATTGTAATGTAATTTTGTAATCTTCTGCATTGAGCACATGCTTTGAATTTGAATTCATACTTTTACTTTGTTCATTTGGCAGCCCCTGGATGAAACAAATCTTTCAGAGCTAAAATCTGCTCTCAGCGGTTTTCTGAAAAAAAGTGAAACTCTGAAACTGGAGACCAAGGTAAGGTGAAGTGCAAACAATGGCCAGAACTAACTGTGTTTCATTTTGCTAATAAGGAGAAAGCCACAGGGTGACCTAAAAGAGAAGTTTGAGTTTATGAAGTGTTATGATAGCACTAATAAATTCATTCGGAAATTCAGGATAAACATCTTTCACCAGAAATTAATGAGGGGAATAGCATGTAAACATTTAAAGGAAATCTAAATAAGCAACTTGAATTTTAGGAAGGAATTGGATATCACACTTGGGGCTAAAGTGACCAAAGGGTATGGGGGGAAAAGCGGGAACAGACTATTTAGTTGGATGACCAGCCATGATCATAATGAATGGGAGGCAATGGTCTAGTGGTAATATCACCAGAAAGTTGATCTAGAAACTCAGCAAATGTTCTGGGGACTTAGGTTTGAATGCCACCAAAGTTGATGGTGGAATTTGAATTCGATATAAAAGAAATACGGAACTAAGAATCTACAGATGACTATGAAACCATTGCCGGAAGAACCCATCTGGTTCATTTATGTGAAGGCAAGGAAATCTGCCATCCTCACCTGGTCTGGCCTACATGAGACACCAGAGCCACAGCAATGTGATTTCTCAACTGTCCTCTGAAATAGCCTAATAACCCACTCAGTTATATCAATTACTATGAAATCTCCACAATGAAATGAAACCAGATGGACCACCTGGCATCAGCCCTGCAAAGTCCTCTTTACTAACATTGAGGAGCTAGTGCTAAAATTGGGAGAGCTATCTCACAGACTAATCAAAACAGCCTGACACAGTCATATGCATGGAATCGTACCCTACTGTGTCCCAGACAGCACTATCCCCATCCCTGGATACGTCTTGTCGCACTGGCACAGTAGTATACAATTGGGAGGATGTTGCTTTGGGAGTCCTTAATATTAACTCCAGACTTTGTGAAGTCTCATGGCATTAGGTTAAACATTGGCAAGGGAACCTCCTGCTGATTATCACACTGGATCCTATCTCATTTGTTGAATCAGTACTCCTTCATGTTGAACCAAAAAAGCACTAAGGGTGACAAGGATGCAAAATTTACTCTTGAGTGGGGGATTTCAAAGTCCACCACTAAGAATGGCATGGCAGCAATGGTACTCATTGAGCTGGTCAGGTCCTTAAGGACATGACTGTGAGACTGGCTCTGCAGCAGGTGGTGAGGAAACGAATAAGAGTTGATCTCATCGTTGTGCATCTGCAGTTGGCAATCTATCTGTCCGTGACAATGTCGGTAAGAATTACAAATGCTTGGTCCTTGTCGAGATGAAGTCCATCCTCCATATTACGAACACTTTCCATCGTGTGTGGCACTACGTCACTGTGCTAAATGGGACAGACTTCAAACAAATCTCGCAACTTGACTAAGCATCAATGAGGTGTCGTGGGCTGTCAACAGCAGCAGAATCATACTCCAATACAATCGCCAATCTTATGGCCTGGCATATCTTGCACTCACCCAGGGATCAATCCTGGTTCACTCTGGAGAGTGCAATAGCAACACCAGGCATACCAAAAGTAGTTGTCACTCTAGTGAATCTACCATACAGGACTACTTGTGTGTCAAAGAACATAAGCAGCAGGTGATACATGATTCTAGGCTCTGCAGCCTTCCACGTTCGGGTGTGAAAATGGTGGGCAATACACTGGAAGAAGAGGCTGCATAAATATCTCCAACTCAAACAGTGCAAAAGATAAGGCTGAAGTATTTGCTGAGTGGATAATCTATCTTGACCTCTTCCACTGGTCCCCAGCATCACGAGTGTTAGTCTTCAGTCAATTTGACTCATTCTACGTGATATTAAGAAATGTTTGAAGGCACTGGATGCTGCAAAGGCTGTGGCCCCTAATATAGTTATGGCAAAGGTACTGAAGATTTGTGCTCTAGGACTTGCTGCACTCTTAGGCAAGCTGTTCCAGTATAGCTGCAATACTGGCACCTACCTGACAATGTGGAAAATTGCCCAGATATGTCCTGTACATACACAGCAGGACAAATCTAACCCCGTCCAATTACCACCACATTAATCTACTGTTGAAAGTTAGCAAAGTGATGGAAAGTGTCATGAACAGTGCTAGCAAGCAGCACCATCTTAGCAATAACCTGATCCTTGACTCTCTTTATAACTTGTCAATCTTGTTTATACATAAATAAGTAACAGTTTATTAGACCTCTTGCTGCAGTAAAACTTCAATGCCATATTGGCGCTGTCATGGGAAAGAGTAATTACACTGTGAAAAGTTTTCCAGTGTAAGTTGTATTATAAAAATGAGCACAAATTTTTAGTGGAAAGACAAAAGTTTATCAAATGGGCATGTACGTAAACTTTTAAATTTAATATTGTAAATGTATTAACATGGATATCATTTATTATTCCTTTTGGGCTAAAAGCTAATTTTGATTGGATCCTAGCATCTTCTGGTTACTTTGACCTTCATCCCTTATTATCATCACTCATGCCAGTTCAGATGCTATTCAGTATCAAATATCTTTGTTTATATCTCAGGTCCATTTGCAACATGCTTGCTGTGCACCGCTTTAAATTGCATAAGTGCATTTAAATGGTTTCAGTAGGATGTGGCCCAGGAGAGGGAGGGGTTCAGGATTTTGTTTCAAAAGTGCATGTGCCTTAATGAGCAGTACACTATTTGTAAGATGAACACAGGTAGATTCTACGTGATCACGTAGTGTCTGGAATCGTGTACATGCATGTTTCTGGATTAACAGGTCACAGCAAAAAGTGCTTAATATTTCAGTCTTTCTCTTAAATCCTGATTTGATCATTTTGATAAACCTCTTTCACTCAAAAGAGGTACAAGAAGTAGTGAGCAAGGAGAAAAAGTAGCACAATAAATTTGAAAAATCAAAAGGGAGCAATTCCATAATGACAATGTTCAAGCCACATTTGTATTTTTTTTCCTTTTTCCAGCCATTTTGCCTTGCCCTCCCTGAGGGTTGACCCACTGCTGAGGTACATTTCCATCTGTGTGGGTTGTGCAGGGTTGACGGTAATGTTCACCTGATTCAAACTTCAACTTACTGGCTGAATAAATCAAAATTGATTTTGTTACTCGGATTATTGGCGATTCTGCTTTTCCATGAGAACCAAAAATAATGGCGTGGGGTATCACAAGCTGTTCAACCATAAGAGCAGCCAAGTCTGTCATTGTGTCTGCTGTTCAGACAAATATGCTTCCTGAAAGCAATCAAGCTCTGCTGATTTCCAAGTTTACACCACTCTATCTCCCACCCTCCCCCTGTCCACCTTACCTCACCTCTATCCTGAACAAGTAGACTGCTGGTGTATCTAGTTAAACAATAGCTTTTACAAGCCCAGATACAATCAGCTAACTGAGCAAAGACTTGAAATCTTCCTTGTTTGTATGGCTTGCTGGTTAACTAGGTGAGTTATGAATAGAACCAAATTGTATACTTTCATCTATTATCTGTGATTCTGAAACTACAGAAATGCATTTTTATTTCTACTTCATAAGAAAATAACTTTCTTTTAATTCTAGACTGATCCTTCAGTCCTGGGTGGAATGATTGTCAGCATTGGTGACAAGTACGTTGATATGTCCACAAAAAGTAAGATTCAGAAGCTCAGCAAACTAATAAATGAAGCTGTATAACAGCATCATCTAAACCAGAGTAACTTCCTTCGGATATTACTGTAAATCTGTCCAGCCATACGTACAGTGATCACTGTCTGTGAGATTGACATTCATTAGTGTACTGAAGATTTAATAAAATCTTTCTTTGAAATTACTGGTTACAATTGTTTAATATTCGTGGTTAGAGAACTTTTATTTTGAAGTAAGTAATGACATTTATTTAATTGTTATCTAAATCTAATGGCACAAAAAATACTAGTGTGATGTATATCTCAGACGGTTTTTTTGGTTTTTACATTGCCATTTAGGTCACATTTAAACAGCAAAAACTACTGGAAATCAAATTGATAATGGCACAATGTTGCAATTTAGGGATTTCAGGAACATCATGTGAAATTCAGGTCAAGTAATAATTACATTTAAGAATGGAGGAAGAAACATAGAATGAAAGAAGGAGAAGAGGTAAATTACGGAAATGAGTAAATAAGCTTGGAATAAAATTGAAAATGTCAAAGAAAAAAAACCTTCAGAAACAATATTGTATATGTAGGAGTTGGTACTTCTATGTTTAATTTACTCTTTTTCTAGTTCTTCAAGGTTGAGTTTAATGTCAGTCCCATAAATCATGTTGTGAAAATATTTTTGGATTGGCTTGAAATATCAACCCTAATATCTGCGATTAACCTAATTCAAATATGCAGTGTGAATCTAACAATTTCTTGAAGCTGTTATGAGATACCAGCCACAAGGTCTTCTGCTGTCTTGCAGTCTCATCACATTCATTGACATGGCCATGTGCAGAATAACAACTAAAATAATGCATGAAAAGGCTGCCACCAAGTCCAGAACTAAATGACAATCAAAATCAACATTAAAGAAGAGGGAACTGCAAAAGCAAAGCACATTATTGTAAAATATTTGGTTTTCTTTTTCAATCTAGCTGCCTCCTATATGAAGAGTTTGAAGTCAAAGGTTCAAGTTGAAAATTAGAAATTGTTTCTTCTATATCTTGTTATGAACAGTACAACATGAGGGCATTGGTTAGCTCAGTTGGCTAGATGGCTGATTTCTGTTGCAGAGTGATACCAACAGTGTGGGTTCAATTCTCATGCCAGCTGAGATTTCCATGAAGACCCTGGCTTTCCCAACTTCACCTAAGTTGTGGCAACTCTCACGTTAAACTTACCAACAGTTGCCGCTATAATGAGAGAAAGCCCCATAAGTTCTCTGGGACTGGCTACTTTACCTTACCTAGTGTAACTTTGGTCATGGAATTTGTTTCACTTGATCATGATCCATTGCGGCAAGGGCTTTCCATATCTGTAGTCTGCTAACAATTCTCCTAATCATAGAAGCAGAATCTTGTGTTCACTGTGCTTGACAACTAAACGAAAGTGAAATCATATTTGGAGTGTCATACAATTTCTACACAATCCCTCAACATAGATATTAAGACCACAAACGGACCCTTTGACCCAACTCGTCTATGCTGACCAGATTCCAAAACTGAATCTGTCCCATTTGCCTGCATTTAGCCCATATTCCTCTAAACCTTTCCTATCCTTACACCTGTCCAAATGTCCTTTAAGTGTTGGGATTATATTCATTTCTACCACTTGTTGAATAAGCAAGGGCCTAGTGGTCTGATTGCTAGACTATTGATCCAGAAACCCAGCTGATGTTCTGTGGACCCGAGTTCAAATCCCACCACGGAATACGGTGAAATGGAATTTTAAAAATTAGGAATCTACTTATCACCATGAAATCATTGCCGATTATCGGAAAAACCTGTCTGGTTCACTAATGTCCTTCAGGGAGGAAATCTGCCACCCTCACCTTGTCTGGCGTACAAGTGACTCCAGACCCACAGCAATGTGGTTGACTCTCAACTGCCCCCTGAGATGGCCTAGCAAGCCATTCAGTCGTACCAATCGCTACAAAGATTCAAAGAAATGAAACTGGATGGATCATCTAGCATCGACCTAGGCACCGGAAAAGACAACAGCCCTGTTGACCCTGCAAAGTCGTCCTCATTAACATCTGGGTGTTAGTGCCAAAATTCGGAGAGCAGTCTCAGAGACTAGTCAAGAAATAGCATAATTATAGTCATACTCACAGACTTTACTCCGGACCCCATGAAGTCTCATGGCTTCAAGTTAAACATGGGCAAGGAAACCACCTGCTGATTATCACGTACCATCCTCCCTCAGCTGATAAATCAGTATTCCTCAATGTTGAACAACACTTAGAGGAAGCACTGAGGAAGGCAAGGGCACAAAATGTACTCTGGGTGGGGGATTTCAACGTCCACCACCAAGACTGGCTCGGCAGCAGTACTACTGATTGAACTAGTCGGGTCTGACAGGACACAGCTGCTAGGCTGGGTCTGCAACAAGTGGTGAGGGAACCAAGAGAAAAAACATACTTGACCTCATCCTTACTAATCTGCCAGCTGCAGTTGCATCTATCCATGACAGTATCGGTAAGAGTGACCATTGCATGTCTTTGTGGAGACCAAGTCCCACCTTCACATTGTGAAAAACCTTCATCATGTTGTGTGGTACTATCACCGTGCTAAATGGGACAGATTTTGCACAGATCTTGCAACTCAAGACTGGGCATCCATGAGGCGCTGTGGGCCATCAACAGCAGAATTGTACTCCAACACAATCTGTAACCTCAAGGCCTGACATCTCCCCCACTCCATCATTACCATCAAGCCAGGGGATCAACCCTGGTTCAACGAAAAGTGCAGGAGGGTGTGCCAGGAGCAGCACCAGGCATATCTGAAGATGAGATATCAACCTGGTGAAGCGACCAAACAGGACTATTTGCATGCCAAACAGTGAAAGCAGTAAGCGATAGACAGAGCTAAGCAATTCCACAACCAAGGGATCAGATCTAAGCTCTGCAGTCTTGCCACATCCAGTCGTAAATGGTGGTGGACAATTAAACAACTCACTGGAGGAGGAGGATCCACAGATATCCCCATCCTCAATGATGGAACAGCCCAGCACATCAATGCAAAAGATAAGGCTGAAGCATTCGCAGCAATCTTCAGCCAGAAGTGCCGAGTGGATGATCCATCTCTGCCTCCTCCAATGGTCCCCAGCATTATAGATACCAGTCTTCAGCCAATTTGATTCACTCCAGGTGATATCAAGAAATGCCTAGAGGAACTGGATATACAAAGGCTACCGGCTCGGATAACATTCCGGCAATAGTACTGAAGACTTGTGCTCCAGAACTTACCACTCCCTTAGCCAAGCTGTTCCAGTACAATAACAAGACTGGTATCTACCTGACAATGTGGAAAATTGCCCAAGTGTGTCCCGTACACAAAAAGCAGGACAAATCCAATCTGGCCAATTACCACCCCATCAGTGTCCTCTCAGTCATCAGTAAGGTGATGGAAGGTGTCATCAACAGTGCTACCAAGCAGCACCTGCTCAGTGACACCCAGTTTGGGTTCTGCCAGGGCCGCTCGAGCTCCTGACCTCATTACAGCCTTGGTTCAAACATGGATAAAAGAGCTGAATTCGAGAGGTGAGGTGAGAGTGACAGCCCCTGATATCAAGGCTGCATTCGACTGAGTGTGGCATCAAGGAGCCTCAGCAAAACTGGAATCAGTGGGTATGAGGGGGCAAACACTCCAGTGGTTGGAGTCATACCTGACACAGAGGAAGATGGTTGTGGCTGTGGGAGTTCAATCATCACAGCTCCAGGACATTTCTGGAAAAATGGAAACTCAACTGGACTCACCACATAAACTCAGTGGCTACAAGAGCAGGCCAGAAGCTGGGAATACTGCAGCGAGTAATTCCTGACTCCTTAAAGCTTGTCCACCTACAAGACACAAGGAAGGAGTGGCAGTTTCCTGGATGAGTGCAGCGCCAACAACACTCCAGAAGCTTGACACCATCCAGAACAAATTACATCACTTGATTGGCACTACATCCGCAAACATTCACTCACCATTCTGACTTGGAAATATATTGCCAATCCTTCACCGTCGCTGGGTCAAAATCCTGGAATTCCCTCCCTCATAGCATTGTGGGTCAACTCACAGCAGGAAGAATGCAGCTGCGCAAGAAGACAGCTCACCACCACCTTCTCCAGGGCAACTAGGGATGGGTAAGAAATGCTAGCTAACCAGCGATGCCCACATCCCACAAAATGATTAGAAAAAAACTTGCTGTAGCAGCTTGTTCCATATGCGCACCACCTTGTGCCTGAAAAAGTTGCCCCTTAGGTCTGTTTTAAATCTTTCCCCTCTCACCCTAAACCTATGCCCTCCAGTTTTGGACTCCCTCAGCCTGGGGAAAAGACCCTGGTTATTCATCTTATCTATCCCTCTCATTGATCTTATTAACCTTTATCAGGTCACTCCTCAGCCTCCTATGCTCCAAGTAAAATAGTCCCAGCCTGTTAAGTCTCATCTTACCACTCAAACCCTCCAGTCTCAGTGACATCCTTGTAAATCCTTTTTGCACCCTTACGAGTTTAATAACATTCCTTCGTATATCAGATTGACCAGAATCATACACAGGATCCCAAATGTGGCCTTACCAATAAAAACCAAAAGAACTGCGGATGATGTAAATCAGGAACAAAAACAAAATTGCTGGAGAGGCTCAGCAAGTCTGGCAACATCTGTGAAGGAAAAAACAGAGTTAACATTTCAGGTACAGTGATGCTTCCTCAGAACGGCCTTACCAATGTCTTTTATAGCCATAACATGACAGCCCAAGTCCTGCTCTGACCAATGAAGGCAAGCATGCCAAATGCCTCCTTCACCACCCTACCTACTTGTGACGCCACTTTCAAGGACCTATGTACCTTCACCCCTAGATCTTTCTATTTGACAGGGCCCTACCATTAACTGTGTAAGTCTTGTCTAAAATATATTGCATCTGTCATTCTTCAGCCTACTGGCCTAGCTAATCAAGATCTCTTATACTCTTAGATAACCTTCTTCTTTGTCCACTATACCACCAATTTTGGTGTCATCCACAAACTTATTAATCATGTCTCCTACATTCTCATATGAATTGCTTAAGACCATAAGACCTAGGAGCAGAAATTAGCCATTCGGCCCATCCAGTCTGCACCACCATGCAGCCACAGCTGTTAAGTTCCTCAACCCCATTCTCCCGCTTTCTTCCTGCAACCCTTGATAATCAAAAACCGATTTATCTCCGTCTTAAACATACTCACTGACCTGTCCTCCACAGCCTTCTATGGCAATGATTTCCATAGATTCACCATTTTCTGGCTGAAGAAGTTTCTCCTTATCTCCGTTCTAAAAGGTCTTGCCTTTAGTCTAAGGCTGTGCCCTCAGGTCTCTCCTACAAGTGAAAACATCTTCCCAACATCCACTGTGTCCAGACCATTCAGTATTCCGTAAGTTTCAATTATATTCCCCCATCATCCTTCTAAACTCCAATGAGTGTAGCCCCAGAGTCCTCAAACGTTCCTCTTATGTTAAACTTTTCATTCCTGGGACCATTCTCGTGAACCTCCGGTGAACCTGCTCCAGGGCCAGTGCATCCTTCCTGAGATATGAGGCCCAAAACTGCACACAATCCTCCAAATGTGGCCTGACCTGAGCCTTATAAAGCTTCTGTAGTACATCCCTGCTTTTATATTCAAGTCCTCTCAAAATAAATGCCAACATTGCATTTGCCTTCCTAACTACTGACTCAACCTGCAAGTTTAACGTTGAGAGAATCCTGGACTAGAACTCCCAAGTCTGCTTGCACTTAAGACTTCTAAATTTTCTCCCCATTTAGAAAACAGTCCATGCTTTTATTCTTCTTACTAAAGTGCATGACCTCACACTTTGCCACGTTGTACTCCATCTGCCACTTCTTTGACCATTCTCCTAACCTGTCCAAAGCCTTCTGCAGCATCCCCACCTCCTCAATACTACCTGTCCCTCCACCTATCTTTGAATCGTCTGCAAACTTAGCCAGAATGCCCACAGTTTCTTCATCTAGACCATTCATATACAAAGTGAAAAATTGCGGTCCCAACACTGACCCTTGCGGACCACCACTTGTCACTGGCTGTCATCCTGAGAAAGACCCTTTCATCACCACTCTCTGCTTTCTGCCAGACAGCCAATCTTCTTTCCATGCTAGCATCTTGCCTCTTAACACCATGGGCCCTTATCTTACTCAGCAGCTTCCTGTGCGAACCTTGTCAAAGCCTTTCTTGAAGTCCAGGTAGGTAATATCCATTGGCTCTCCTTAGTCTACCCTGCTTGTTATTTCCTCAAAGAATTCCAGCAGATTTGTCAGGCATGACCTCCCCTTGATGAAACCATGCTGACTTTGCCCTATTTTACCACACACTTCCAAATATTCAGAAATTTCATCCTCTATAATGGACTCCAAAATCTTACCATGACCAAGGTTAGGCTAATTGGCCTGTAATTTCCTATCTTTTGCCTCACTCCCCTTTCAAACTGTCCTCTGGGACCCTCCCTGACTCTAGTGATTCCTGATAGATCACCACCAACGCTTATGCTATCTCTTCAGCTATCTCCTTTAGAACTCTGGGGTGTAGTTTGTTTATATGAATGATGAACAACAGTGGTTCCAGCACTGATCCTTGCGGCACACTGGTCACAAGCCTCCAGTCTAAACAACAACCTCTGTCACCATCCTCTGTCTTCTAATGTCAAGCCGATTTTGTATCCAGTTGGCTAGCTTTCCCTGGATCCCACACAATTTAATCTTACTAACCAGTCTACCATGTGGAACCTCGTTGAAAGCCTTGCTAAAATCCATGTGGACGTCTACCCTCCAGTCATTCAATGTTCCCTATGCCTGCCGATCTTGTCCGTTCAGGCTAACAGAAACAAGCTGTCTCTGAACTCTCCTCATCTCACTTTTGAAAGCTTCGTACTTGCCACACATACTCTGCAAACAGCTCCCCCGGTCAACTTTTGGAAGTTCCTGTCTGATAACATCAAAATTGGCATTACCTCAGTTCAGAAATTTGACCTGTGGACCAGGCCTATCCTTTTCCATAACTATTTTAAAACTAACAGAATTATGGTTACTGGTTCCAAACTGCTCCCCCACAAACAGCTCATTCATTTGCCCTACCTTATTTCCCAAAAGGAATTAGGTTTCTTCTTTAGTAGGGCCATCTACATATTGATTGAGGACATTTTTTTTAATATGCTTACCAAATTCCTCCCCATCCAAGTACTTAACACAATGGCAATCCCAGTCTATGTCTGGAAAGTTAAATCCCCTACTATTACAACCCTATTATTCTTAAAGCTATCTGCAATCTCCTTACATGTCTGCTCCTCAATTTTCTGCTGACTTATTAGGACAGTCTATAGTACTATCCCATCAAAGTGATCACTCCTTATTTCTCAGATAATTCCCAACAAATATCCTCTCTTAAGTACTGCTATTATGTTCTCCCTAATCAAAAATGCTACTCCTCCTACTGTCTCGCCTCCCCTTCTATTCTTCCTATAGCATCCACACCATGAAACAATGAGCTTCCAGTTCTGTCTCCCCCGCCCCCCACCAGCCATGTATCTGTAATAGCTATGATAGCGCAGTCCCACATTCCTATCCATACCCTGGATTCATCAGCCTTTCTTGTCAGGCCTCTTACATTGAAATAAGTGTATTTTAATTCATCAGTCTTCCTATGTTCTCTGCCATGCTCTTGCCTGCTTTGCGTACTTAACTTGGGCTCTTTAACTTCTATACCAATCTCAACCATCTCTCTTGTCTCATTGCTACTGAGGGCCTCATTCCCCTGCCAGATTATTTTAAACCCTCCCAGCAGCTGTAGCAAATCTCTCCATCAGGTTATTGGTTCCCCTCCAGTTAAGGTGAAACCTGTCCCAGAACAGACCCTAATGATCCAAACATCTGAATCCCTGCCCCTTGCACCAACTCCTCAGCCACTCATTCATCTGTCCTGTTGTCTTATTCCTATTCTCAGTAGCACATGGCACCAGGAGTATTCCAGAGATTACCAGCCTTGAGTATCTGCTTTTTAAGCTCTTGCCTAACTCCCTATATTCACTCTGCAGAACCTCATCCCTTTTTGTATCCATGTGATTAGTACTAATCTGTACAATGACCTCCAGCTACTCATACTCTTGCTCTGAGAATTTGCTACAACTGCTCTGAGATGTACTTGACCCTGGCACCAAGGAGACCACATTTCACCCTGAATTCACGCTCACAGCGGCAGAAACATCTGTCTGTGCCCCTGACTAGAGAGTCTCCTATCACAGTTGCTAGCTTGGACTTTGCCATATCCTACCTTACTGCTGAGCCAGTCATGGTGCCAAAAACCTAGCTACTGCTACTGTTACTTTCCCTTGAGAGATTATTGCTTTCTCCCCGAGTCCCTTCCAAAAAATATATCCAAAATGGTATACTTGTTTGAGAGTGGGATAGCCAGAGGAGATTCCTACACTACCTACTAACTACCTGTCCTGGCGGTCAACCATCTACGTGACTGTACATGAAGCATAACCACTATACATCAATATGAGTCATTTGACTGGCTGCAAATGGGTGGCCTTCAATGGCCTAGGGCAACCAACTATAATTGAATTAGTTCACCGAATAGAAGGAATTAAAAAAAATATATAGCTGTTAACTACAGGTAGATGGTCAAACATGCATGCTTTTCACTGTTGTGTTTTCTGATACAAATGTGCCTGCTAACCACAATGTGAAGAAGTTTGTAATTAAGTGATTTAGAGTCATGCTGCATGGAAGCAGACCCTTCAGTCCAACTGGTCCATGCGGAATCTTGCTGAAAAACCCATGCAGGAAATTTATACTTGTTCAATGGCTATGAGGAACACTGCTGGACAAAATTACTCTTATGGGCCTGCATGGAAGAGACAATATTGTAATAAAGTAACTTCTAATCTACAAGAACAATCTTCACATTAATAAACACAACTTACACTGACCAACTTTCATTTGCAAGTTGTAATCTGGAGAAGATGCCAATTAAATAAATTATTTATTATTGGATTTTTTTGTCAAAGATGCTTCTCTATTATTGTAGAAAGCAAAATCGTTTTCATTAAATACAGTGGAAAAACAAACGTTGAAACTGACAAATAATTTCACTCAGTCAAAATTGATCATTCATCGAAGTGAAAACTGTGAACAGTACTGATGAGAATTCTGATGAATTGGCTACATTTACTACTTTGCCATAGTCTATACAGATGTGATAAAGGTAAGTAATATCATCATTTGGGATTTTCTTTAACTAGAAGTGAAAAGCTACGTGATTTCAATTCAAGGAGTCAGTGAGTCATTGGAAACAGTGAGCTGGTGATATCATTCACAAGAAAGAAAGAGCATAGAGGCACATCCAAAATGTGAATTGATGAAATTCTCGCAAAATTGAACGTGTATGAATATAGAGAAAATAGATGAGATACCACAGTTTGTTTTCAGTTCCATTCCAGACTCAGGTTTTCAGTGCAGTTTGTTAAGCTGTAGAAGTTGTCAGAATTGAATAAAGGTTCTGGCCATCAGAACTAGAAAAAAAGTTAAGAGGCTGTTCAAACAAAAGGAGTCAGTAAGGAGGAGTGATACTTCATTGATATTGAGTGTTTGCAAAAGAAATTGCTGGGAAACGAGTGAAATGTCATATGGAGTGAGAGCTTTTGATCTTCTGTGTAAAAAAAAAAGTTTTTTTAAAAAGAATATTGGTAGTGTAGTGTTTAGTGAGTACCCACCAGAGTAACCTAGTTTAGAAATTAACCTTATGATTTACCAAGCTCAGTTTTTGTCTCAGTTTTAGTCTGGGATATATCTTGACCAGTGTCACCATCAACTGGGATCATAACACAAGATTCAAAGTAGCAACTATCAATGCAACAACCAAATGAATGTGAATGGAAAGGGACCTGCAAATAAATTAATGATTTTGTAATGACTGTAATGAGGTTAGTCAGGTGGATCTCATAGAATGAATCCTCCCACTTGGTCCAATCAGGGAGCCCTGGCTGACAGCTATAAACAGGAGGATCAGAGGTTCTCTTCACTCTGAGGAAGCTGGACCCGTGTCAAGTACAATGCACATGTGAATACAGGGTGGCTTTGTGATGGGATCTAGCCTCTGTGGAGTTATTTCAGATTTCAATTCATCTGTTTTGTAAATACTTAAGTGAATGGGAGATTGCTATGCTGGTATTATTGGGCTCTATTATAAGATGTAGGAGCAGTAGTCAATCATTCAGCTCCTTGAGTCTGCTATGCTGTTTGGTGCAATCACGGCTGATCTGCTCATTTTCAGCTTCACTTCTCTGCCTTCTTCCCCATAATTCTCGATTGCCTTGTGATTAAAAATCTTGTGAATCTCAGTGTTGAAAATACTTAACAGCACATCCTCTACAACCATCTGTGGTAAAGAATTCCACAGACTTCCTATACTCAAAGAAGAAATCCCTCTTCATCTGTCTTAAATGGGCAGCCTTTACTCTAAGATTATGACCACAGGTCCGAGACTCTCCCACAAGGTGAAATAATCTCTTAGCACCTACCCTGTCAAATTCCCTAAGAATATCTGTTTCTTCTATCCACAGATGCTGCCAGTCATGCTTTGTTCTTGTCCTGACAATATTATTAGTACATAACAAATTTATTCAATATCTCATAAGAAAATTCCTTCATATTTTGAATCAAAACAGTCAGCCGTATATGGACTGCTTCCAATGCCAGTATATCTTCCCTTAGATAAGGGAACCAAAATTGTTCACATTATATACTAGGTGTGGTCTAAGTAGGGCCTTGTATTCTTTTAGCAATAGTTTCCTATTTCCTTAATTCCATTTCCTTTGAAATGAAGACTAAAATTTCATTTACCTTCCCCATATACTTCTAAGCCTGCTAGCTTTTGATGTATGCATAAGGATTCTCAAATCCCTCTGTGCTACAACTTTTCTCCATAAATACTATTCAGCACCTTCAGTTTTTCTGCCAAAACACATAACCTCTCATTTTCCCACATCATAATCAAGCTGCCGTGTTTCTCCCCACTCACCTAACCTGTCTATATTCCTCTGCAGACTCTTTATATCATCCTCACCATTTTTGTATAATCTGCAAGTTCCCTCATCCAATATATGTGGCCCCAGCACTGATCCTTGTGACATTTCACAAGTTGCAGCTTGCCTTCCTGAAAATGCTCATTTATCCCAACTCTGCGCTCTGTATGTGACAAACAACAACACCTTCTGGTCGCCAACCATTTTAACTCCCCCTCCCACTCCCTGAGTGACATGCATCCTGGGCTCCCTCCAGTGCCACAATGATGCCACACACAAACTGGAGGAGCAACACCTCATACTCCACCTCGGGAGCCTACAGCCGGTTGTCCTAAACATAGAATTCACAGTTTTAAAATCTCCCCATACCGGCCTCATGATGTGTCCAACCCTCCCTCTCATCCCCGCCGCCTTGACCTGACACAGCCTGGCCATCTTCTCTCCTACATATTTGCCCCACCTTTCCTGCTGACCAATCGCCACTACTCCCTACCTGCACTCACCTTTCACTATCCCCCCTACATTGCCCAGCCTCACCCCTTCTCTCTATTTATTTCCCAGCTTCCATCCCCCTCCTCATTTCTGAAGAAGGACCCCAACCTGAAATGTCAACTTTCCTGCTCCGCTGATGCTGCCTGGCCTGCTGTGTTCCTCCAGCTCCACACTGTGTTTTCTCTGACTCCAGCATCTGCAGTTCTTCCTAGCTCTAGTTTCTATTAGTTTGCTAATCTCCAATCAATGCTAATATACTGTCCCCAACACCATGGGCTCTTCTTTTATTAAGTAACAAGTTATATTCAGTACTTTTCATACAGCTGTGGTCACCACATTACCCAGAAGGATGTGAATGCTTTGGAGAGGGTACAGAAAAGGTTTACTAGGCTGTTGCCCTAGGATGGGGGACTTTAGCTATTGAAGAAAGGTTAGATAGACTGAGTTTGTTTTCACTGGAACACAGGAGGTTGAGGGGCAACCTGATAGAAGTTTATAAGATTGTCAATAGCATGGATAGAGTGGAAAGAATGAGGCTTTTACCCAGAGTGGAGGGGTCAATTAATAGGGGCACAGGTTCAAGTTATGGGGGGGGGTGGGGTGGAGTTTAACAGAGTTGTGCAAGGCAGTGTTTACACACAGCGGGTGGTGAGTGCCTGGAATGTGCTGCCAAAGGTAGTGATGGAAGCCGACACAATAGCAGCATTCGAGAAACACCTGGATGATTACATGAATAGGAATGAAGTAGAGAGATACTGATCTTATAAGTGAAGACAGTTTTAGTATGGAAGGGCAAAACGTGTTGGTGCTGACTTGATAACATCACTGTTGCTGGATACCTGGATGACAACCTTTACTTGGCATCAGTTTCAGACTTGGAAATGGAGAATTCCATCATAATGAACAGCGACTGGACATGGTTATGAAGTCGAAGCCTATAATAATCCTGATCATTTTAAAGTATAAAGCAAAGTGTTGATGCCTTTTTTGATGCAGTTACTATATTCTGATTCATGACCATCAAATATTTTTAATTTTGCTCAAAATGTTTCTAAGCAATTGTAAACCTAATATTTTTACTGAAATCTATGATGGTGACTCCTTTTGTTTCTTTTTTTGAAAAAAGCATGTGAATGTTTCCAATGTTGCAAGTCAGAAAATAAAAAAATTGATACATAGTATTACTTTTTTCATGCCAATCCAAGTAACTATCTCATGAGGGTTCAAGCTCTTCTAATTCCAAGGTTGAGTTGAACTTTTCCTCTTTTGTGCTTGTTCACGTGGCACTTCAAAATACAAGTAAATAAATTGATATTTTTAAGAACCTGCAGTGTTCTCTTAAAATCTGTTGGTGTTCTTGCATTAAAGTTCTTTTGACCTTGTTATGAGAATTAAAGTTATGTCTGCTGTTCGTGACTGCATGAGCAAATGAAAACTGGTTCTCCAAATTGCTGCACCTTGGGCACCAAGTCCACCCTCTTGCCCAACCACTGTCCTAAGTTGAAACTGACTGTTCAAATCTCTGATTCTCCATGATATTTGACAAAGAATTCAGATTCCAAAGGCATCACAAGGACTCCTACTTTAATTTCCGTAACAGTGGTTGGCAGCTCTCTTGCCTCAGCCCATTAAGTACCAAAATTCTCATTCATTCCTTTCTTACATTTAAGTGAGACTATTTCCTTGCTGGCAAGTGTGGGCCTGGAACACCCATTGGTCCCAATGTTGGAGTTTTCCAAAGTCTGCAGTTAAATTTAACCGTCATATTGCTCATCTACCATCTCTGTGCTCACTAACCTACTTTGGCTCCCACACTGCATTCCTCTGATTATGGCTTCCATACGATCCCTCCACTTTTCCTTCTCCTTTAAGAATCACATTTATGACTCTACTTAAACATTGAGAGATTAATACAGCTGATGCATCAAGTGAACAAATGTGTTTGTGACAGAAAAGAGACTTGTGCTGTGTTTTCCTATTGAGTACTACAAATATCATGTTTGGAAGGTGATTTAATAAACATTTTAACATATTTTAACAAGAGGATGTCTGCTACATATTGGGGGTGCCCCTTCACCAGAAAAAAATTTCATCTCCTTGCTGATACTCTGCTTGGCCTCCAAAATTTGTTCCCCCACATTGCATCCTACTTCAGGCTCCATTATACCTCTTTGTCCAAGTCTCCAGGAACCTGATGACATGGTGGCCTTCTTTGCAGGGACCTACGTGCAGTTTCAGCGGCATCTAATACTAGGTTCTGGTACTGCTGGGAATGTTAGATCTGCCTGCCAATAAAGTTGTGACGAAAGATGGTGAGCATTGTGGTGGAATCATAGAGACATAAAACATGGAAAGAAAAACCTTGGTCCAACTCATCTATGCTAACCAGATATCTCAAATTAATCTCATCCCATTTTGCAGCAATTGACCCACATGTCTTTAAACCTTTCCTATCCATATAAGCACCCAGATGCCTTTTAAATGTTGTAATTGTACCAGCCATCACCACCTCCCTGGCAGCTCATTCCACACACTCACCATCCCTCTGCATGTAAATATTGCCCCTTAGATCCCTTTTAAATATTTTCCCTCTCACCTTTAACCTCTGCCCTCTAGTTTTGGATAAATGTCTAAGCCTCCCTCAGCCTCTGATGCTCCAGGGAAAATTGCCTCAGCCTATTCAGTCTCTCTCTGTAGCTCAAATCCACCAACTCTGGCAACATCCTTGTAAATCTCTTCTGAACTCTCTCAAGTTTCACAACATCTTTCCAGTAGCAGGGAGACCAGAATTGAATGTAGTACTCCAAAATGTTTAAGACATAACAATTAGATTCTTGAGGCATTGAGACAAAATCTGGAGAAGATGAGACCTGTACCAGGATCAATACTTTTGCAGGGGCAATCGCTAATGTGGAGGAGAGTTTAACTACAGTGACAAGGGAATGGGAACTTGAGCAGGAATACAATACTGGGTGATAGCAATCTATATATAGAGTGCAGAAGCTGCACTTGCGACAATACCAGATGGATGAATTCCTGGAATATGTACAAGATTGATTTTTAGACCAGTATACTGAGGAACAAACTCAGGTTATTCTAGATTTTGTTTTTTTTGTAATGAGAACAGATCAATTTATAATTTTGCTCTGAGAGGTCCTTTAGGAAAAGGTGACTGTAACATGATAGAATTCTTCTTTGGGATAGAAAGTGAAGCAGTCTAACCCAAAACTGGTGTCCTAAATCCAAATAAAGGAAACTATGAAGGTATGAATGGTAAATTGGTTGTGATAGACAGGATAACATTATTAAAAGGCATGACAATGGATAAGCAATAGTTGATATTTGAGGAATGAATGCATCCACTGCAGTGGCTAAATATTCCATTTGGCTAAAAGAACATGACAGGAAAAGTCAGTCAATCCTGCTGAACATAATAAATTAAAAATAATATTAGATCCAAAGTGGAGTCATGTAAAGTCGCGATAAAAAGTTGCAAGCCAGCGGACTGCAAGCAGTTTAGAATTCAGTTCAGGAGGACAAAGGGGCTGATTAAGAGAAGGAAAATTGAGTTGGAAAGTAAACCTGCAATGAAGATAAAAGCGGAGTCTAAGAGCTTTTACTAATATGTAAAAAGAAAAACAAATTAGTGAAGGCAAATGTAGGTCCCAACAGTCTAAAAATAGGAAAATTAGTAATGGAGAACAAAGGAAATGGCACAACTATTAAACAATTATTTTTGTTTTAAAACAATTAGAAGAAAACATTTAAAAAATTCCATAAGTGCGAAGGAAGCCAAAGTCTTTTGGGAGGAAGCATTTGAAGTAAATTTGTATTATTAAAAAAAGGGCTGTAAAATTAGCATGACTGAAAGCTTATAAATCTTCAGGAAACATCAGCCATCCTGCTCCTCTGATGCTGCTTGGCTTGCTGTGTTCATCCAGCTCTACACCTTGTTATCTCAAATACTCAGGCCTGATCATTTATATGCCAGGAAACTAAAGGTGATGGTCACGGAAATAGTAGATGGTTATCATCTTCCAAAATTCAATAGATTCTACAAAGCCCCAGCAGATTGGAGTATGGTAAATAGAATCCCTACAGTGTGGAAAGTGGCCATTTGGCCTATTCAGTTCACACCAACATTCCAAAGAACATTCTACCCAGACCCTTACCCTATCCCCGTAACCCCTCATTTACCATGGCTAACCTAGGCTGCACACCACAGGCAATTTAGTACGGCCAATCCAACTAACCTGCACATTCTTGGACTGTGGAAGGAAACCCAAGCACCGAGAGAAAACCCACACAGACACAAGGAGAATATGAAAATTCCAAGCAGACTGTCACCCAAAGCTGGAATCAAAACCAGGTCCTTTGCACTGTAAGGCAACAGTACTAACCACTATAATAAAATGTGAGGCTGGATGAACACAGCAGGCCAAGCAGCATCTCAGGAGCACAAAAGCTGACGTTTCGGGCCTAGACCCTTCATCAGAGAACTCTGATGAAGGGTCTAGGCCCGAAACGTCAGCTTTTGTGCTCCTGAGATGCTGCTTGGCCTGCTGTGTTCATCCAGCCTCACATTTTATTATCTTGGAATTCTCCAGCATCTGCAGTTCCCATTATCTCTAGTACTAACCACTATGCCACTGTGCTGCCCAAACATAATATAACCCTACTGATCAGAAAAGGACATTGGGAGAAAGCTGGGAATTATCGCCCAGTTGGCTTAACATTGTTAGTCGGGAAAATGAGTCTGTTACTGAAGGCTGATAAATCCTAGGATCTGATCATCAGCATCCCAGATTACTTAAGGACATGGCCCTAGATAGAATGGATTCATTGCTGGTTATCTTCCGAGATTCTTTAGATTCTCTAACAGTTCTGCAGATTGGACAATAACTAGTACAACCCCACTGTTTAAAAAGGGAGGTCAAGAGAAAACAGGGAATTATAGACCAGTAAGTCTGACATTAATAGTGGGAAAGATGCTTGAGTCCGTTATCCAGGATTTTCTAGTGGAGCACTTAGAAAACTGGCAGAATCAGACACAGCATGGATTGACAATACAGAAATCATGCTTAACAAATCTGCTGGATTTTTCACAGCTGTAACTTGTAGAGTTGATTAAGGGAGCCAGATAATGTGGCTTATTTGGACTTTCAGAAGGCTTTTGATAAAGCACCATATAACAGAGTAACATGTAAGCCCAAAGCGCATGAGATTGGGGGTTGTGTATTAAGATGGATAGAAAATTGGCTATCAGGCAGCAAACAACGAGTAGGAATAAATAGGTATTTTTCTGATTGGTGGGCCGTCGCTAGTGAGGTATCGCAGGGATCATGACTAGGACCCCAGCAATTCACAATACATGTTAATAATTTATATTAGGGAACTAAATGTAATATCTACTAATTTACAGATGACACAAAGCTAGAATTGCAGGGTGAGCTGTGAGGAGGATGCAGAGATTTTACAATTGATTTGGACAGGCCGATTGTGTGGACAGATGCAGATGGAGTATTATCTAGAATGGCGAGGTTGTTCTTTGGTAGCCAAAATAGGAAGACAGATTACTATTTGAATGGCTGTAAATTGAGAGAGGGGAATGTTCAACAAAATTGGGGTGTCTTCATGCATCAGTCACTGGAGGTAAGTATGCAGGTTCAGCAGGCAGTAAAGAAGACAAGCTGTATGTTGATCTTCATAGCATGAGGATTTGAGTACTGGAACGAGGATGTCTTGCTATAGTTATATGGCACATTGCTGAGGCCATACCTGGAATATTGTGGGCAGTTTTGATCTCCTAATCTGAAGAAGGATGTTCTTGCTATAGGAGTGCAGGAAAGGTTTACCAAATTGATTCCTGAGATGGCAGGACTGATGTATGAGGAGAGCTTGAGTCAGTTGGCATTGTATTCATTGGAGTACAGAAGAGTGAGGGGGCTTTCAGAGAAACCTATAAAATTTTAATAGGATTAGACAGGTTAGATGCAGGAAGCATGTTCCCAACAGTGTAGGAATCCAGAATCAGGTATCATAATTGAAGAACAAGGGCTAAACCTTTTAGATCTGAGATTAGAACATAGAACATAGAACATTACAGCGCAGTACAGGCCCTTCGGCCCTCAACATTGTGCCGACCTGTCATACTGATCTCAAGCCCATCTAACCTACACTATTCCATGTACGTCCATATGCTTATCCAATGACGACTTAAATGTACCTAAAGTTGGCAAATCTACTACCGTTGCAGGCAAAGCGTTCCATTCCCTTACTACTCTCTGAGTAAAGAAACTACCTCTGACATCTGTCCTCCATCTTTCACCCCTCAGTTTAAAGCTATGCCCCCTTGTGCTCACCATCACCATCCTCGGAAAAAGGCTCTCCCTATCCACCCTATCTAACCCTCTGATTATTTTATATGTTTCAATTAAGTCACCTCTCAACCTTCTTCTCTCTAATGAAAACAGCCTCAAGTCCCTCCGCCTTTCCTCCTAAGGCCTTCCCTCCATACCAGGCAACATCCTAGTAAATCTCCTCTGCACCCTTTCCAAAGCTTCCACATCCTTCTTATAATGCGGTGACCAGAACTGTACACAATACCCCAAGTGCGGCAGCACCAGAGTTTTGTACAGCTTCACCATAACCTCTTGGTTCCAGAGCTCGATCCCTCTATTAATAAAAGCTAAAACACTGTATGCCTTCTTAACAGCCCTGTCAACCCGGGTGGCAACTTTCAAGGATCTGTGGACATGGACACCGAGATCTCTCTTCTCATCTACACTACTAAGAATCTTACCATTAGCCCTGTACTTTGCCTTCCGGTTACTCCTACCAAAGTGCATCACCTCACACTTGTCTGCATTAAACTCCATTTGCCACCTCTCAGCCCAGCTCTGCAGCTTATCTATGTCTTTCTGCAACCTACAGCATCCTTCGTCACTATCCACAACTCCACCGACCTTAGTGTCATCTGCAAATTTACTAACCCATCCTTCTACGCCCTCATCCAGGTCATTTATAAAAATGACAAACAGCAGTGGACCCAACACCGACCCTTGCGGTACACCACTAGTAACTGCTCTCCAGGATGAACATTTCCCATCAACTACCACCCTCTGTCTTCTTTCAGCAAGCCAATTTCCGATCCAAACTGCTATATCTCCCACAATTCCATTCCTCCACATTTTGTACAATAGCCTATTGTGGGGAACCTTATCGAACGCCTTGCTGAAATCCATATACACCACATCAACCGGTTTACTCTCATCTACCTGTTTGGTCACCTTCTCAAAGAACTCAATAAGGTTTGTGAGGCACGACCTTCCCTTCACAAAACCGTGCTGACTATCCCTAATCAATTTATTCTTTTCTAGGTGATTATAAATCCTATCCCTTGTAACCTTTTCCACCACTTTACCAACAACTGAGGTAAGGCTCACTGGTCTATAATTACCAGGGTTGTCTCTACTCCCCTTCTTGAACAGGGGAACCACATTTGCTATCCTCCAGTCATCTGGCACTATTCCTGTAGACAATGACGAGTTAAAGATCAATGCCAAAGGCTCAGCAATTTCCTCCCTGGCTTCCCAGAGGATCCGAGGATAAATCCCATCCGGCCCAGGGGACTTATCTATCTTCACCCTCTGAAGGATTTCTAATACCTCTTCCTTGTGAACCTCAATCCCGCCTAGTCTAGTAGCCTGTATCTCAGTATTCTCCTTGACAACATTGTCGTTTTCTAAGTGAGTACTGTTGAAAAAATATTCATTTAGCGCTTCCCCTATCTCATCTGACTCCACACACAACTTACCACTACTATCCTTGATTAGGCCTAATCTTACTTTCGTCATTCTTTTATTCCTTAAATACCTATAGAAAGCTTTAGGGTTTGCCCTGATCCTATCCACCAACAACTTCTCATCTCTCCTCCTGGCTCTTCTGAGCTCTCTCTTTAGGTCTTTCCTGGCTACCTCATAGCCCTCAAGTGCCCTAACTGAGCCTTCACTTCTCATCCTAACATAAGCCTTCTTCTTCCTCTTGACCAGAGATTCCACCTCCTTCGTAAACCACGGCTCCCGCACTCTACAGCTTCCTCCCTGCCTGACAGGTATATACTTATCTAGGACACACAGGAGCTTTTCCTTGAATAAGCTCCACATTTCTAATGTGCCGATCCCCTGCAGTTTCCTTCCCCATCCTATGCTCCCTAAATCTTGCCTAATCTCATAATTGCCTTTCCCCCAGCTATAACTCTTGCCCAGTGGTATACATCTATCCCCTTCCATCACTAAAGTAAACATAACAGAATTGTGATCGCTATCACCAAAGTGCTCACCTACTTCTGAATCTAACACCGGGCCAGTACCAAATCTAATGTGGCTTCGCCCCTTGTTGGCCTATCTACATACTGTGTCAGGAAGCCCTCCTGCACACACTGGACAAAAACTGACCCATCTATAGTACTCGAACTATAATGTTCCCAGATTTCTTCACCCAAAATGGTGAGCCTGTGGAATTTGCTATCACAGAAAGTGGTTGATACCAAAAGAATGTGTTCTCAAGAAGGAAGTAGACATAGCTATTGTGGCTAAAACGATTAAGGAATACGGGGGAGGGTGTGATTAGTGTATTGAGCTTCATAATCAGCCATGATCGCTTGAATGGTGGAGCAGGCTTAAGGGTCAAACGGCCTACTCCTGTTCCTATTAAGGATATGATTACAAGACAAAAATACCAATGGTATTACACAAAACCACCTCGAATTTATGAAAAGGAAATTGTGTTTGACAAAGCTGTTGGAGGTTTCTGAGGATATAACTGGAATAATAGACTAGGGAAAACCAGTGAGTGTGGTGTGATTGGACTTTCAGAAACCTTTTGATAAAGTCCCTTATAAGGCATTATTGTGGTTATAGTGGAGTAGGAGATGGCATAGTGGTATTGTCGCTTGACTACTGATCCAGATTCAGGTAATATTCAGGGGACATAAATCCTAATCATACCATGGCAGATGGTGGAATTTAAATTCAACAATAATCTAGAAATAAGAATCTGCTGATCATAAAACCATTGCTGATTGTTGAGAAAATCTGGTTCACTCATGTCCATTAGGAAATGAAATCTGTGATCCTTCCTTGGTCTGGCCTGCATGTTACTTCAAACCCACTGCAATATAGTTGACTCTGAAATGCCCTCTGGATAAGGGACCAGGGTCTCAGGAGGTGACGTAAAACATTTTGAATGGGATTAGGAGATGTTTCTTCCCGCCATAGTTGCTGAATCTGGGGAATTCTTTACTACTGTGTTTGTGATATCACAGAATTATTTCATAAAGAAATAGATTGATTTCTAGAGATAATAGGAACTGCAGATGCTGGAGAATCCAAGATAATAAAATGTGAGGCTAGATGAACACAGCAAGCCAAGCAGCATCTCAGGAGCACAAGGGAGAGTGTGGGAGTGTGACATTGCAATAGCGGATTAGCCCTATGATTATGCTGAATAGCACAGTGGATCTGAGGAGCCAATTGGTCTATCCCTGCTCCTATTTTCAATGTGTCTGAATCAATGGATTAGTAATCCAGAACACCATAGTAATGTTTTTGGCACATGGATTCAAATTCCGACAGTGGTAAAATTTGAAACTGATTTTAAAAAAAGATAGAATAAAAAACTAGCTTAATGCTGACCATGTAATCTCTGTCAACTGTTGTAAAATCCCATTTCGTTCACTATAAAAACAGAAATTTGCTAAGCTTACCTGGCTTGATCTGCATGTAGTTCCAGACCCATTGGAATGTGGCTGACTCTTAATTACATATAGTCAGTCAGGGATAGGCCAGCTAGCTGGCCCAGCTAGTGCTACCCACTGAGGACCAGAAGTTCTATTTTCTGGTCATTTAGATTCCAACAGCACATTGTTGCTAAAGACAGGCTATTTCTCTCCATGAAATTCAAGCTATTGGCAGGCTGCATGAGTGGAGGAATTTGGAGTAGATGGATTTTAATACAAGAATGCATGATGTCTAAGTATTCTTTTCTGCAATAAAGGTTGAATCAGGGGGACGTGTACAGAGATCACTATAATCCTGTAGTCAGCACCCCCAACCAAGCTTTTCCAGCTACTGTGCTGACATCCACCTGCAATGTGGAAAATTGCTCAGGTACAGTTTGCAAAAAGCACAGCAAAATTGACCTGCCAATTACTACCCACTCAGTGAACCTCTTGATCACCAGAAAAGTTACGCAATGTGTGGTTAAACAGCATTATCAAGAGGTGTTGACACAGTAAGAACCCGCTCAGACACCCACATAGGCCCCAGTTATGCCTTTCTCTTTGTGGGGTTCATGGAACACTCTTTGTTCCAATCCTACTCGGGGCAGTCACACAATGCTTTCTCGGTATGTCATCAGTGCTGCTTCCCTCTGTCTCATCCAGAATTGGAAAAGTTTTCCTATTTTGCTTCCAATGACACCCTCCTCTCACCTTCACCTGGTCCATCTCTGACTCCTCACTCCCCTTCCTTGTCATCTTTGTTTCCATATCTGGCAATAAGTTGGCCACCAAAAACCACTACAGACTTACTGACTCCTACAGTTACCTTGAATACACATCCTCATACCTTGCTTCCTGTAAAAACTACATTCTCCCAGTTTCTCCATCTCTATCACATCTGTTCTGATGATTCCAGCTTTTGAGGGGGAGGGACCTCAGAAACATCTACCTTTTTCCTCAACCACTGATTCCCAACCACCATGGTTGAGATGGCCCTCAGCCGTGGCCAATATATGTCCATACTTCTGCCCTCTTCCCTACCACAACACCATTAGGGTTCCATCTTGCAGTGATTGTGACAAGGTCAGCCAGGTAGACTTCATAGAATATGAGTTCCCTGACTGGGGCTGTTGATCTAGTCCAATCAAGGAGCGCTGGCTGACAAATAGGAACAGGAGATGTACAGTTCATTCTAATGGCTAGCTCTTAGGGAGCTGGATCAGTGTCAAGGACTCTCCACATGTAAATAAAGTGTGGCTTGGTGTTGGGATACTGACCTCTGTGGAGTTAGTTCCATGGTGACAAAAGATGGATTAATGTTGTAACCACACAAAAGTGCTTACTAGCTGAAGCCGAAATGGACTTCAAACAGAAACTGCAACTGGCTTTATCATTGGAAAATGCAGCAAGTGGACCATATAAGTTGCAGGGAATTCTGATGGAAGTGGACAATCTTGCCAGTCTGACTGAGCTTGGGGGAACACCCCTTCAGTGAAGATAATTACCTAACGTTATTCAGAACACATCCTAAACAATGCGACTCTAGATCAGCCCATAACAAAACCCCAAAACAAAGCATAGCCTCAGCCAGGCAGTTAATATTTTGTTCAGAATTCAAGTCAGTAAGCTATTGGAGTTGCTGTTGATATACAGATTCAAAACAGCAAAAGAGTCCCAACAGACGTAAATTGAGTAAGAAGACACAATGGCCAGTATCCAGGAGAGTCCACACCCTGGAAAGTCCACTGACATCTGACTTGGAGCAGCTAACCTTTTTCTCCCTTTATTCATTCACAGGCTGAGGGCATCGCTGGCTAGGCAGCATTTATTGCCCATCCTTAATTGCCCAGAAGCCAGTTAAAGGTCAACCACATTGCTGTGGGTCTGGAATCACATGTAGGCCAGACCAGGTAAGGATAGGAGTTTCCTTCTCTAAAGGACATTGGTGAACCAGATGGGTTTTCCAATAATCGACAATGGATTCGCAGTCATCAGTAGATTCTTTATCCAGATATTTATTGAATTCAAATTCCACCATCTTCCATGACGGGATTTGAACCAAGGTCCCCAGAATGTTAGCTGGGTCTCTGGTTTAACAGTCCAGCAATAATACCAGCAGACCATCGCCTCCCCTCAGACAGTATCCAAATCAGAACCAATCAAAATTAATGTTTGATTAAATGATCACCTGGTTCTAATAGAAGTCAAGACCAGTGCAGCCAGTACTCGGAGAACCAGTCTTTAAAAAAATTCACTCTGGACTCCAACCCTCACATTTGCTCAAGACCTGGCTTAGACTGGGGAACCTTTACAGATTAAGGATACAAATTTGGTTCCAATCTCTTATGAGAAGCAGCTGGTTCAGTTACCACTGATTTTAGTAAAATGCTTGGGCACAAGCTTGATAAGGCAAAATTGTTTGAGAAAGATTCACCTAGATTGGCTGAACATTTTTCAGTAAGAAAATGTCGGCATTAGCAAAATCCTAATTAAATACCCAGCAGTGTTTCAGGAAGGTCTGGGGATTATCAAAGGAGCCAAGGCCTTGCATGTTGAATAAGAAGCAATTCCATGATTTTGCAAGGCCCACCCAGTGTCAATTGCCTTACAAGAAAAACAGGCACAAATCAGAAGGCTGGAAAGTGAAGGAATCACCAAATCAGTCGTTTGTGGTATGGGCAGCACAGGTTGTACAGATTGTGACGTCTGACGGGCTCGTTCACTTTTCAGGGAATTTTAAAACAATGGTAAACTACTTTTCACAGCTGGATAAATCCCATGTCCCTCATATAGAGGATTTATACACAAAGCTGGCAGAGGGACTGTCCTTCACAAAGCTGGTCGTGAGGCATGCATACTTGCAATTGCGGTTAGATGAGGATTCCCTGATGAGTGCTACAATTAATACCCATAAGAGTTTATACCAATGCACGAAACTGCCATCTGGGGCAACGTCAGCTTGTGCAATTTTTCAGCAATGGAGAGCATTTTACAAGGTCTGCTCCAGGTCACCATTTGTCCAGATGATGCGCCAATAAGAGAGAAGACCAATAATGAGTACTTAGAGAACTTGGACATGGTCCTTAGACTTTTCTCGCAGACGGGCATATGCCTTTGAAGGGAAGAATGGGTGTTTCAGGCACTCCAAGTGACCCACTTGGGCTACAGAGTTGATAAGGTCGGGTTACACCTGTTGGAAGTCAAAGTGAGGGCAATCAAAGGTACCCCGGCTTCCATGTCTGTACTGCAGCTTAGGCTTTTCCTTAGGCTGGTGAAGAATTACAGAAAGTTCATACATAACCTGACCTCCATCCTGGCACCTTAGCATCAACTCTTAAAAAAGGGTCAGCCTTGGGACATGAAGGAACAGCTATCATCCTGTAAAGTGTTGGCACACTATGATCCCAAGCAAGATCTGGTACTGACATGCGCAGCCTCCCTGTACAGTGGCAGGGTAGTATTAGGTCATAGGTGGCCCAATGGAGAGGAATGCCCAATAACATATGCATCCAGGACGTCAGCTAATGCAGAGCGTAAATACGCTCAGATAGAGAAAGAAGGTTTGGCGGTCATATTTGGTGTCAGGAGTTTCCCCCAATAACTTTACAGATGTAAATTTGTAATAATAATGGACCACAAACTGCAGCTAGGTCCAAATAAAGAGGACAAGGTAGCGCTGCTTGTAACTTCAGGGTGAATTCAGCAGTGGGCTCTAACACTAAGTGCATGTAATTACAAGTTGGAACACCGTCCGGGAGGCCAAGTAGCGACTGTGAATGCATTGAGCCACTTTCCACTGGCAGTTACGCCACTTATGGTACTGCCACTGGAAGAGTCCGTAATGGTGTAAAATTTTCTGGGCACACTTCCAGTCACAGCTAACAATATCAGACTTCAGATGCAGAAAGATACAGTCCAAGCAAAACTGAAACAGCTGGTGATAATGGGGGCAACCAAAGAGCTGTCAAAGAGCTGTCACAACCAGAACTGAAATCTTTTTAGACACAGAGAGATCAGATCACAGTAGAGGACAGCATATTATGGTGCACTATGGAGCATTTTCCAAAATGAAGATTTTGGCGAGAAGTAATGTCTGCTGGCCAGGCTTGGAAGCAGACATGGCAGCATTGGTAAGGCAGTGCCCTGAGTGACAAGGGCAAATATTACCGCCAGCAGCTCTCCCACATTAATGGGAATGGTTGGGTAAACCTTGGACAAGATTTGACCTCAGCTACGATAGCTCTTTCATGGACTCAACTTTCTTAGTCATTGCAGACACCCCCAAAGTAGTTGAGCGTGCATAGAGTTCATTCGCCAAATACAATGATAATGATAGAAAAGGTGTGAATATCTTTGGCAATACACAGGCTCCCAGAAGTGTTGGTCATAGATGATGGGCCATCGTTTACCAGCAGGGAATTTGAATATTTCCTAAAGTCGAATGGTACTGATATAATAGCGACAGCTCCATACCACCCATCATCCAACGGTTTGGCAGAAACAGCAGTCCAAACTTTGAAGGCAGGCTTAAAGAAACAGCCTACAGCTTCACTAGATACTAAACTGTTCCGGTTCCTGTTTGATTACAGGACTACCCCTCATGCAACTATAGGGAAAGCACCAAACAAAGTTATTGATGGGGAGAAGACCCTGCACCAGGTTAAATCTGATCTTCCTGGACCTGAGGCATAGCGGGGGCAGGGAGGATGAAACAGCATCAGAAACACCAATGCTATACACAAGACTCAGCTAAGTAAGAGAGGCAATTTATTTTAGGGGATGAAGTTTGGCGTAGGAACTGTGTGAATTGCCCTATGTGCATTAGAGGCATGGTCAATGCAAGGTCAGGTCCAGTGATGTATAAAGTTCAGGTAGGTGTGACGCCACTAACAAGCATTTGGACCATTAGAAAGCTGCAAACTCACGAACATTGCAGGATCAAAATGTGCCAAATCCTCAACAGCCTTTCTAACTGTTCCAGAACCTACGGGTTCTCCTGCTCCATTGTGCATTGAAGAATCTCTGAATCTGAGATGGACAGTTGGATTTCAACGCCTCCAAGCCCTTGCCACTAGAAGAAGGGAGTGAATTTCTGCTGCAATGCTCCAGGCACAAGAGGCGAGCTCCTGTGCATTACATGGTGTCTGTATCCAGCACAGAGTTAGAGGAACCTGACACGGTGCTAAAACACCCCAGGAGGCACTACAAGAGAAAGGATTGGCCTATGTCCTCAGATTCAGATGGGGAGGGATGTCGTGATTGTAATGAGGTAAGTGAGGTGGACCTCATAGGATATGAGTTCCCTGATTGGGGCTGTTAAACTGGTCCAATGAAGGAGCCCTGGCAGAATGATAAGAACAGGAGTGTCAGATATCTATTCACTCTGAGAGCTGGCTCTGAGGGAGCTGGATCAGTGTCAATGACTCTCTGTGTATAAATTAATGGTGACTTTGTGATGGGATACCAGTTTCAGTGGAGTTATTTCACCCTTGTCCTCATTTTCCACCCAGCATCCATACTCAAAAGATTGTAAGCTATCATTTCTGCCACCTTGAGCAGGATGCCACGATCCAACACATATTTCTCTCCATTTCATCGTCAGCTTTCCACAAGACTGTTCTTTCTGAAATGCCCTGGTCCACTCCATGTCTACTCGCAACACATGGATTGCTTTCATCACAGTCAACCCATTTTCACCACTAGCGGTCCCCAGTGGCTGCTTTTCTTTTTTCCAGCTAGCCATTATCCATTCCTTTGTCTCCTGCAGTTCCCTCTAGACTCTGTCTATTATTTACTCCTTCACCACCAACTACCAGTCTTCAGCATATGGACAATCTTTTCCTGGCTACTGTCAGATCTGGAAAAGGGTATTTGGACTTGAGCCATTAACCGCTTTTTCTTCACTGATGCTGCCTGACGGCTGAGGGTCTCCAACAGTTTCAATTTTTGTTAAGAGATTGAGTAATCGGGCCTTTATTCATTGGAGTTTACAAGAATGAGAGACAAATGGATTTAAACAGAAAAGATACTTAGGGGAATTGACAGGGAATATGCAACCTTTGTTTTCCCTTGTAGCAGAGTCAAAACGGACAGCATAATCTCAGCGTAAGGGGTCACCTCTTCAAGACAGATGAGGAGGAATTTCTTTCCTCAGAGAGTAGCAAATCAGTGGAAGTTTTTACCTCAGAGAGTAATAGAGGCTGGGTCATTCAAGTTTGAGATGGACAGATTTGTAATCAGTAATGGAATCAAAAGTAGAGTTGAGAATTATCAGATCAGGCAGGATCACATTGAACGGGACAGCAGAATAAATGGGCCAAATAACCTACTTCTGCTCCGATATCTTATGCTCTTATGATTTTGAGGGGATTTGACACCCAAGAAGAAAAAGCAGTACACTCACGAATGTCACATTCTAGTCGCACTAGTTTTGTATACTCCAGAACGGATCTCCAATACGCATAGTGTATTCCGTTCCAAGTATAGCTGATTGGTTTATACGAGGGTCTTTCTGTCTGAGCGGGTCCATATTGCCTCTGGTTAAACAGTCTATAGCCAGGAAGTCTCATAGTAATGGAGCAAACATTTCAGATCTTGATTATCAGAAGTGTCTTTAGTCAGAGGATACGAATCTTTGAAACTGTCTATTCCATGGGATCATGGAAGTTCAGTCATTAAGTAAATTCAGAATCAAGAGGAATCAGCTGAATTGCTTTTGCCTCAAACTAGCATAGGCTTGCTAACCTGAGTTCCTTCTTTGGTGTTGTAACTATTTCTATGATCTTAGGACTCTGAGGGAATCAGGGGATGAGAGGATCAGGGCTTTACAATGGAGTTAAGGTTGAAAATCAGCTATGACATTGGTGGTGGGTGAGTTGTTGGGGGTAATCCTGAGGGACAAGATGTACATATGTTTGGAAAGACAAGGAATTTGTGCATGGGAAATCATGTGTCACTAACTTAATAGAGTTTTTTGAAGAGGTAACAAAGAGGACTGATGAAGGCAGAGTGGTACATGATCTAGTAATAATGGGAACTGCAGATGCTGGAGAATTCAAGATAACAAAGTGTGAAGCTGGATGAACACAGCAGGCCAAGCTGCATCTCAGGAGCACAAAAGCTGACGTTTCGGGCCTAGCCTCTTCATCAGAGAGGGGGATGGGGAGAGGGGTCTGGAATAAATAGGGAGAGAGGGGTAGGCGGACTGAAGATGGAGAGAAAACAAGATAGGTGGAGAGGAGAGTATAGGTGGGGAGGTAGGGAGGGGAAAGGTCAGTCCAGGGAAGATGGACAGGTCAAGAAGGCGGGATGAGGTAGTAGGTAGAAAACGTAGGCGCAGCTTGAGGTGGGAGGAAGGGATGGATGAGAGGAAGAACAGGTTAGGGAGGCGGAAACAGGCTGGGCTGGTTTTGTGATGCTGTGGGGGGAGGGGACGAGCTGGGCTGGTTGTGTGATGCAGTGGGGGAAGGGGAGATTTTGAAGCTTGTGAACTCCACATTGATATCATTGGGCTGCAGGGTTCCCAAGCGGAATATGAGTTGCTGTTCCTGCAACCTTCAGGTGGCATCATTGTGGCATTGTAGGAGGCCCATGATGAACATGTTGTCTGAGGAATGGGAGGGGGAGTTAAAATGGTTCGCGACTGGGAGGTGCGAACCGAGCGGAGGTGTTCTGAAAAGCGGACCCCAAGCCTCCGCTTGGTTTCCCCGAAGTAGAGGAAGCCACACCGGGTACAATGGATACAGTATACCACATTGGCAGATGTGCAGGTGAATATCTGCTTAATATGCAAAGTCATCTTGGGGCCTGGGATGGGGCTGAGGGAGGAGGTGTGGGGGCAAGTGTAGCATTTCCTGCGGTTGCAGGGGAAGGTGCCGGGTGTGGTGGGGTTGGAGGGCAGTGTGGAGTGGACAAGGGAGTCACGGAAAGAGTGGTCTCTCCGGAAAGCTGACAGGGATGGGGATGGAAAAATGGCTTGGGTGGTGGGGTCAGATTGTAGATGGTGGAAGTGTTGGAGGATGATGCATTGTGTCTGGAGGTTGGTGGGGTGGTATGTGAGAACGAGGGGGATCCTCTTGGGGCGGTTGTGGCGGGGGCGGGGTGTGAGGGATGTGTTGGGGGAAATGCGGGAGACGGGGTCAAGGGTGTTCTCGACCACTGAGGGGGGAAAGTAGCGGTCCTTGAAGAATGTGGACATCTGTGATGTTCGGGAGTGGAATGCCTCATCCTGGGAGCTGATGCGGCGGAGGCGGAGAAATTGGGAATAGGGGATGGAATTTTTGCAGGAGGGTGGGTGGGAGGAGGTGTATTCTAGGTAGCTGTGGGAGTCGGTGGGCTTGAAATGGAGTTTACCCCCACAGTGGTCGAGAACGCCCTTGACTGCGTCTCCCGCATTTCCCGCAACACATCCCTCACACCCCGCCACCGCCACAACCGCCCTAAGAGGATCCCCCTCGTTCTCACATACCACCCTACCAACCTCCAGACACAATGCATCATCCTCCAACACTTCCACCATCTACAATCCGACCCCACCACCCAAGCCATTTTTCCATCCCCACCCCTGTCTGCTTTCCGGAGAGACCACTCTCTCCGTGACTCCCTTGTTCGCTCCACACTGCCCTCCAACCCCACCACACCCGGCATCTTCCCCCGCAACTGCAGGAAGTACTACACTTGTCCCCACACCTCCTCCCTCAGCCCCATCCCAGGCCCCAAGATGACTTTCCATATTAAGCAGATGTTCACCTGCACATCTGCCAATGTGGTATACTGTATCCATTGTACCCGGTGTGGCTTCCTCTACATTGGGGAGACCAAGCGGAGGCTTGGCGACCGCTTTGCAGAACACCTCCGCTCGGTTCGCAATGAACAACTTCACTTCCCAGTCACAAACCATTTTAACTCCCCCTCCCATTCCTCAGACAACATGTCCATCATGGGCATCCTGCAGTGCCACAATGATGCCACCCGAAGGTTGCAGGAATAGCAACTCATATTCCGCTTGGGAACCCTGCAGCCCAATGGTATCAATGTGGAGTTCACAAGCTTCAAAATCTCCCCTTCCCCCAGTGCATCCCAAAACCAGCCCAGCTCGTCCCCTCCTCCCACTGCATCCCAAAACCAGCCCAGCTTGTCCCCTCCCCCCACTGCATCCCAAAACCAGCCCAGCCTGTCTCCGCCTCTCTAACCTGTTCTTCCTCTCACCTATCCCTTCCTCCCACCTCAAGCTGCACCTCCATTTCCTACCGACTACCTCATCCCGCCTCCTTGACCTGTCCATCTTCCCTGGTCTGACCTATCCCCTCCCCACCTATCTTTTTTTCTCTCCATCTTCGGTCCGCCTCCCCCTCTCTCCCTATTTATTCCAGAACCCTCTCCCCATCCCCCTCTCTGTTAAAGGGTCTAGGCCCGAAACGTCAGCTTTTGTGCTCCTGAGATGCTGCTTGGCCTGCTGTGTTCATCCGGCTTCACACTTTATTATCCTGGTACATGATCTAGATGGTCTTCAGTAAGGCAGTCAACAAGGTTCCTCGTGGTAGACTGGTTGGCAAGGTTAAATCACATGGAATACAGGGAGAACCAACCATTTGGAAACAGAATTTGCTCAAAGCTAGAAGACAGAGGGTGATGGTGGAGGGTTGCTTTTCAGACTGGAGGCCTGTGACCAGTGGTGTGCCACAAGGATCAGTGCTGGGTCCACCACTTTTCGTCATTTATGTAAATGATTTGGATGTGAACATAGAAGGTATAGTTAATAAATTTGCAGATGACAACAAAATCGAGATGTAGTGAACAGCGAAGTAGGTTACCTCAGAGTACAAAGGGATCGTGATCAGCTGGGCCAAGGGGCTCAGGAGTTGCAGACGGAGTTTAATTTAGAAAAATGTGCATTTTGGAAAGGCAAATCAGGGCAGGACTTATACACTTAATGTTAAGGTCCTGGGGAGTGTTGCTGAAGTGCAGCTTTGCAGTGCAACTTCATATTTCCTTGAAAGTGGAGTTGCAGTTAGATATGATAGTGAAGAAAGTGTTTAGTATGCTTGCCTTTATTGGTCAGTGCATTGAATATAGGAGTCACAAGGTCATGTTGTGGCTGTACAGGACATTGGTTAGGCCACTTTTGGAGTGCCACATTTAATTCTGGTCTCCCCGCTATAGGAAGGATGTTGTGAAACTTGGAAGGGTTCCCAAAAGAGATGGCAAGAACTGCAGGTGCTGGAGTTGGAAATAACACAGTGTGGAGCTAGCAGGAACACAGCAGGGCAGATAGCATCAAAGGAGCATAAAAGTTGATATTTTGGGTCAAGACCCTTTTTCAGAAAGATTTATGATAATATTGCCAGGGTTGGAGGGTTTGTGCCATAGGGAGAGGCTGAATATGCTTGGGCTATTTTCCCTGGAGCATCGGAGGCTGAGGGGTGGCCTTGTAGATGTTTATAAATCATGAAGGGTATGGCTAGGATGAATAGCCAAGGTTTTTTTGTGCCATGGGGTGGGGGAGTCCAAAACTAGAGGGCATACATTTAAGGTGAGAGGAGAAAGATTTAAAACGGACCAAAGGGGCAACTTTTTCATGCAGATCGTGGTGGTTGTGTGGAACAAGCTACCAGAGGAAGTGGTGGAGGCTGGTACAATATCAACATTTAAAAGTCATCTGGATAGGTATAGAAATAGAAAGGGTATGGAGGGATATGGGCCGAATGCTGGTAAATGGGACTAGACTAATTCAGGATATCTGGTTGGCATGGACGCATTGGACTGAAGAGTCTGTTTCCGTGCTATACAACTCTATGACATTGTGCAACAAAAACAAAGTTGCTGGAAAAGCTCAGCAGGTCTGGCAGCATCTGTGGAGGAGAAAACAGTTAACATTTCGGGTCCAGTGACCCTTCCTCAGAACACAGGAAGGATTACCGGACCCGAAATATTAACTCTGTTTTCTCCTCCACAGATGCTACCAGACCTGCTGAACTTTTCCAGCAACTTTGTTTTTGTACCTGATTTACAGCTTCCTTCTTTTGGTTTTTATCTATGACATTGTGATCATACTGTATGCCAAAGCAAGCTCAAGAGGCTGTATGTCCTACTCCTGGTCCTATTTCTCACATTCGTACTTATAATTATGACACTCGTCTAAAGTAGTGAGATATTCCAAGACTCAAGTAGTCATTTCAGTCAAACATGAAAATTTTCTCTACATAACCACAGCCTTTTAAAACTTGTATTAAAACACTAGTTGATCACACATGAAAGGAACTTTTTGTCTTTCTTCCTGTAATCATTCGTCTACATGCCTCTCTATTTAATCACCATATTCTCTTTTTAATCAATTCTACTTTCCAAAAATGTTTCTCTTTCTGTCTTTTGTCCTTTTGTGTGGTTCACATGCATTTTTTATAATGACCAATCCTGTTTTCAAATCTTTCTCTTTCTATCTTCTATCTGGTTATTGGAACCACTGCAAATGGTATGGGCAAATTTGTAATTTTCTAGATATTTATTGTGTTACAAATGTTATTTTTTTAGAGAAAACATAGTGGAAGGTAAAGGTCCATCACTGCAGTTGTACTTAGGAGTCTTCTTTAGCTACAATGTGGCTAGGTTATCAGCAGCCAGCCTATAGCCAATTGGCAGATACATTCAGCTGTTTTGTTTCTGGCTTGATTCCATTTAATATCGTTCCTTCTCTCTGAAAAACTGAATCTGCTTTCTGTTGCTGATTGAGCAGTTTTCAGTAAAATTATTTATTGAAACAACACAACAATCACTGTTAATATAATTTTCTGGAAGACTGAAGTCAATACTTGTGTGACAATGTGCACTGACTTCTAAAGGCGCAAACATGCAGAAGTATCAAAGAAAGGAATACAAGCCATGTGAGAAAAGAAGGTGGTACTGAAAAGTTGAGGAAAAAAAAATTGGAATTTATTTCAGAAAACATTAAAGCAAATATTTTTCCCTTAAGATAAATGTCTGGTACATCCAGTGCTGTTTGGTGATAAAGTGCAGCTAAATAGGATTACGGTACAAGTGGCTGTGGAGAAGCATATTGTAAATTGTAATATGATTTGCAAAAGATAAAATCTATCTAAAAATGACGGTGCCAGAAGATGAGAGTAGAAAATGACCCTGAACATCTGCAAACAAATTAGATTATAAACTAGGAAACGGAAAGGATTAAATACTAAAGTACATCTTAAAAGTGTTGATATGCTTGCTGTTTATGAATATTAAAGGCAATAACTGCTAAATAATGTATTACTCAAATAAATGTAAATATTGATAAATATAAGAGATTGGAAATCTAAAACAAAAACAGAAAATACTGGAGAAACTCAGCAGGTGTGGCAGCATCTGTAGAAACAGAAGCAGAGTTAACTAAATAAATAACTCATAATTTATAAAACATAAAGTGGATATGTGAGATAACAGATTATACATGCATAATGAGAACTTTGACTTACTGTATTTTAGGCCAATACTGAGTTCAACACTATCTGTCTTAAAGTCTTTCAGATGAACCTTTAAATCAAGTCCCTCTCACAAAAGATTTCATGGAACTATTTTGAACAGGTTGATGGCAATCTGGAAGTATCCATCAAGGAAGAAGCAGGACCCAATCTTTCTCCCACATGGATTTATTCACAAAACCCGAAACAGTATAAGCACAGACCACTTCCCTTCTACAGACCAGACTCTCCAAGTCTGCAAACTAGCTCTTATTTTATGCCCTAATTTTCCCCAAATTAATATTAGCTGCTGTTAATCATAATTAAAGCACATGTACATACAGACCCTTGTGGTACAGTGGTAGTTCCCTACATCTAGGCTAGGAGGCCCAGGTTCAAGTCCCACCTGCTCCAAAGGGTGTCATAACATCGATGAACAGGTTGATTAGAAGAATATTGCACATGTACACACTTAACTGACACAGCATTTTCAATATTAGCATTTTCTCCAGTGCCCTTGTCAGTATCTAACCCTCAACCAATGTCACCATAACAGATTTTCTAGTCATCACCAAATTTCTGTACGTGAGATCTTTCTAGGTGTAAATTGACAGCCTTAAATTTATTTAATTAGCAAAATAGATAAATGTAAGTCCTTTCATTTAATAGACAACCTGGTAGATTATTATAATTTCAGCTGGTCAGATTACAATAGGTTCTTTTGTTGGCATGACACTCTCAAGCATCAACATCATGTGCATCACTTGCTGTCCTCCAACAAAGTTGCATATTCAGAAAATTACTGGGTCTTGGTCTCATCTGTAATATTCTGGAAATCCAATTCGACAATTGTTAATGCAATGTTTTTAATCACCATGGTTAGCTTGCTGTCTGGTGCTAAGAACAAGAGAAAAAAAATGTGGCTTCTTGGCCGCAGAACAAATACACTGAAGCAGAATATCACAACAGGAGGAACAGTATATTTTCTAAGAATTTCTAAAAATTATTTTAAAATCACAGCATTCACCCAGAAAAGATGACTAACACAGATGACAACAGATAGCTACATTAATCATGTTTAAAGTGCTATGTTATGGAACTGTCACCACAAGGAGTTACTGAGGCAAATCACATCAATGCATTAATAGGATGCCAGTGAAGTGCATCAGTCAGAAAGGAAGAAAAGGATACACTGATGAGGTGAGATGAAGTACAGTGGGAGGAAGCTTGTATGCAGCATAAACTTCGGCAGGGGCCATTTAGTCCAAATAACTTGTTGCTTTTTAAAAATCCTATGTAATTCTATGTAGAATCTGGCTAAAAATGTTCATCCGACCACTGGTTCCAGGGCGCCAACTATAGCAACTGCAGCCAAAAATCAATGTAAAGGCAGCCAAGAAGATAGAAGTAAATTTGGAAAAGAGTACTTACTGTTCCTTGTAAGGGAGAACTATGTTCAAGGTTACTTCATTATCTATGTAGAGTCTATTTCTAACAGGTCAGCATGAATCTGTAAATGTATTTCAATGAACATTTAAATAACACTTTTCTGAACAACAGAATTCTAATACAAGACAAAACTAAGTTAGTTTGGGGATATTCAAGAATGTCCAGGTTGATGCAAAACATAAAGCACATGGTTTGGGTACAGAAAGGAAATGTTATTGTCATTTTTAGACAGCCGTCAAAAATATATATTTTGGTTTATTTTCCATCTGGCATGTTTGCTAGCCAGGAGTGTGATTTCATGTTCTACTTTCATAACTCTGCAATTAATACTGTACCAAATTCTATACAATAGCTGAGACGAAGTAATGTAGACATACTCTGATGTACACTATTACCATCCCCTCTAACATGAGACCACATGAGTCTATACTCAATACTTTTCCATACAATTTTCTTTTATTCATTCGTGGGATGTGAGCATCATTAGTTGGCCAGCATCCAGGATTTTGACCCAGTAACAATGAAGGAATGGTGATGTATTTCCAAGATGGTAAGTGGCTTGGAGGGGAACTTGCAGGTGGTGGTGATCCCATGTATTGGCTGCTCTTGTCCCTCTAGATGGAAGTGGTTGTGGATTTAGAAGGTGCTGTGTGAGGGTCTTTAGTGAACTTCTGCAGTGCATCTTGTAAAAAGTACACAGTGCTACTACTGTGCATTGGCGGTGGAGGCAGTGGATATTTGTAGATGTGATCTCAATTAAGTCGCTGCTATGTCCTGGACGGTATCAAACTTCTTGAGTATTTTTGGAGCTGCATCCATCCAGGCAAGTGGGCAGGATTCCATCCCACTCCTGACCTGTGCCTTTCAGATGATGGCTTTGAGGTGAATTACTCACTGCAGTGTTCCTAGTGTCTCACCTGCTCTTATGTGTTTATGTGATGGGTTGAGTTTCAGGTCAAAGATAACCTCAAGGATGTTGATAGTGGAGGATTCAATGATGGTAACAGCATTGAATGTCAAGGGATGGTAGTTAAATTGTTTCTTATTGTTGATGGTCATAGCCTGGCATTTGTGGTATGGTGGGAATGTTACTCGCCACCAATCAGTTCAAGCCTGGATATTGTTCAGATCTTGCTGCATTTGAACATGGACTGCTTCACTGTATGAGGAGTTGTGAATGGTGCTGAACATTTTGCAATCATCAGTGAACATCCCCACTTGATAAGGTGAATAGCCATGGTCTTTTTCCCAACTTCGGGGAGTCCAAAACTTGAGAGCACTGGTGACAGGAGGAAGATGTAAAAGGGACCTGAGGGGCAACTTTTTGACACAGAGGGTGGTGCTTATGAGCAAAGAGCTGCCAGAGGAAGTGATAGAGGCGAGTACAATTACAAAATATAAAATACATTAGGACTGATACATGGATAGGAAAGTTCAGAGGGATATGAGTTTAACACAGGGAGATAGGACTAGTTCAGCCTAGGAGTTGGGCCAAAGGGCCTGTTTCTGTGCTGTATGACTATATGTTTTCTGACCTTATGATAGAGATAACATTGTTAATGAACAGTTGAAGATGGTTCAGTCAAGAACATTATGCTCAGTAACTCTTGTTGACGTGTCCTGGAGCTGAGATGACTGACCTCAAACCCTAACTATAAGTTAATGCTGAGCTAGGAAACACTTACCACGTTAAAAATCTAACAGATACTTGTACTGAATGTTTTTGAAACAGCACTTTAGAGCTCTGTTAGGCTGTATAATCCCAAAGTAATTTGTATTCTAAATCTGAGTTTTTAAATCAAACAGCTTATGGAGAGAAAGTAAATAAATATTTTAAGGAGTTAAGAAGACCAGATTTTAAACATACGAGCAATCCACGAACTACTGAAGAGCCAGAAAGGTCCATTTTACTGCAAAATCTACTCTTTTTACTCAATTTTTTTTTACTTTAAAAGATCTCAACATTCATTTTAAGCAGCAATTTCCCATTTAGGTGTGAGATTAGTATTGATTAATTCAAATTATTCATTACCTGAAAACTTTCAGCATTAAAAAATATTAAGAGCAGATGCACTGGAGAAACTCAGTACAATTAGTAGCTCAAAAAGATATAGTTATGCTACAGATTATAACTGACTACACTTTTATTATTTTAATCTGTTTCATTAGACATTTAGAAAAAATAGACTGGATGATATTTGTTAAATGCCTACAAGAATTAATGGAATACAATTACAGCCACATTAGATGTAATTAATGAGTCTATAGGAATGCGGTACAACATTATTTTATGTAAATTTTGCTATTATATGGTTCCTAAATCCAAGAAGTTTCAGTGCTCCATCTTTGTTATAGCGATATTCTTCTCCAATAAAGCAAGAGTGAGGTGAACACTCTTATTCCACCTCAATCCACGCAATTGAGGCTTTTCAGAGAGAACATCCTCCACTGCATCATTTTAAAGGACTGACACTAAGCACTTGTCTTTCTAGAATTAGAACTTTTGGGTGGCTGCTAGTGCCTCTTCCAATTCTGCTCTGATCACTAAATGCTTGCTCCTGAACCTGTTCTTCTTGTGTATTCATAATTACTGTTGTATCATCAGTGGGACCTCCGTTCCGATTATCCAACAACCACCTCATGCTCCTTTGTCTTGCTTAGTATCTGGACTACTATACTGCCTTTAAGTGTTTTGCAGCATTTTTATTAATGATATATAAACTTAAATAATTGATGATTAGAACTTATTATACATAAAATATAAAAAGTCTACCACTATCCAATTAGAGTCATAGAGTCATACACCACTGAAACAGACTCTTTGGTCCAACCAGTCCACACTGAACATAATCCCAAACTAGACTAGGCTCACCTGACTGCTCTTGGTCCATATACCTCCAAACCTTTCCTTTTAATGTAGTTATCCAAATGTCTTTTAAATGTTGTATTTGTACCCACATCCACCATTTCCTCCAAAGGTTCGTTCCACATGCAAACTACGCTCTGTGTAAAAAAATTTGGCCCTCATGTCTTTTTTAAATCTCTCTCCTCACCTTAAAAATGTGTCCCCTGGTCATGACATTCCCCATCCTAGGGAAAAGGCCGCACTATCTATACCCCTCATTATTTTATAAATTTATACGACATCAACTCTCAAACTCCTACCCGCCAGTGAAAAAAGTCCCAGCCTGTCCAGCCTTTCTAGCCAAAATAATTATTAATAAGTCCTGATAGTGAGATTTTGAGAAGATCATTACGTCAAACTGTCTGTCCCTCCATGGATACTCCTGGGGGCCCGATATGTGGTGGGCTTGGCAGGGTTGGGATGCATCGTCAACTGTGAAAATTACATTTTAAGTTTGACAGGTTTCTTTTGTCCTTTAATACATTTCAGTTAATGTTTTGATCTATATTTTGTTATACTGCCCTAAAAAGGGGCTGCCTTAGCCATTATTATTTACTTAACAGTATTATTTACTTAATAAAAGAGCAAAAAGTACCTTGCTAACTTAAGTGACTCATTCAGGTACCCTGTCACATGACAAAAACTCCTAGTATCTGGAAAATGTTTAATTATATGTTATGATCTGACTTGCTTCAGTCTGGGGAGAGTTAATCTGCTGTTATCATCATTGCCTGCAAGATTCTCTTGCAGGAGACCACACCCTAGGTTCGACAAAACCTGCCTTTAATCTCAACTTTTCCAAAACCTGACTTCTAGAAGAAATCAAACCTTCATTTAAAAAGTGGACCAATCACAATTCCTTGCCTCAAATCATAACAAAACAGGATTCTGTAAGATAGACTTAAGGAACAGACCATTCACTAATTACAGGCATTCCCGATTCAGACACAATCAAATGAATTAATATTCGTAACTTTTAATTTTAAATGATTCCCAACTGTAACATCTTTTCTTTCCTTCTTTTCTCTTCGTTCTTCTTTGTATATTTTGTGACAATCATCCCCAGTGAAGGAGTAAAGAAAAATTTCCAAAACAGGCTAGTGAGTGGCTTGGAGAGTAACTTACAGGTGGTGGTATTCCCATGTATCTGCTGCCCTTGTCCACGTAGATGAAAATGATTTTGGTTTGGAAGGTGCTGTCCAAGTATCACTAGTGAATTTCTGTAGTATGCCTTTAAATGATACGCACCGCTGATAACTAAGCATCAATGGTGGAGGGAATGGATGTTTGTGGTTGTGGTGCCAAACAAGTGGGCTGAGGGTAAGAGATTACAATTACGATCAGAAACTTGAGAATTTAGCACTCTACAATAGGCCTAAGAAGATTATGGTTCATGTGGTCAAAGTTTCTAAGCACAAAAGTAAAGAAATTTAGCAAATTGTTCAAAATGGTTAATGAAACTATGATGTATTTAAATGAGCATCAATCATAGAATCAAACAATACAGAAGAGGCTCTTTGGTCCATTAGTGCTGTACTGCCAAAAATATATCACTGCCTACACCAGTCCCACTTTCCTGCGCTAGGCCCATAGCCTTGAATGTTATGACAATTCCCCAAGTACTTTTTAAAGTAGGTGAGGTTTCCTGCCACAACTACCCTGCTGGGAAATGCACTCCAGAACCACAGCAAAGGTCAGAGGCTTGAAATCCTCTAGCAAGTAACTCACCTCCTGACTCGCCAAACTCTGTCCACCATCCACAAGTCAGGAGTGTGATGGAATACTCTTAATCTGCCTGGATGAGTGCAGCAACATCATGACAAATACACATTGCACTTTTTTCATTACTTCTAGAATTTCCCCTATGACAGAGTACACTCAAACTATAATTGCAGCCTAATTAAGGTCTTGTTTAATTTTATTCTTTCTTTATTCTATACTTTGAAACAAAAAATAGCACTGCCACTTTTATTACGCACGCTTAAGCTCTCTGTTGCAGAAATTGGAAGCACAAGCGATCATCAATTCCAAAAAGAAAAATGATCAGCACTTAAAGGAAATAAACTTTCAAGGCATACAGGGGTAGAACAGGGGAATGGGACAGGCTGGATTGTTCCATCGAGAGGTAGATGGTTAAAAGGTATAAATGCAGATACAAGAGAATGGAAAATTGCCGTTACAGAAACATAGTTGTACGGAGACCAGGACTGGAAACTGAATATTCAAAATAATCAACTATTGGGGAGGGATAAACAAGAAGGAAAAGGAAGATGAGTTGTAGTGATTAAAAGGAATGAGGCTAGTACATTAGAAAGGAAGGAATCAGTTTGGGTGGAAATGAAAAACAACAAGTGGCAGCAATTATTGATTGGAAATATTTGTAGGCCACCAAATTGTAGTGATAGCGTATCAATCAAGGGATGAAATACACATGTAGCATGAACAATACTGTTATCATGGGTAACTTCAATCTGCATACAGACAGCACACCAGTTTAGCATTAAAGCTGTCAAGGACAAATTTCTGAGTGTATTCAGATTACTTTTCCAGAGGGGTATGTTGAGGAACCAAATAGAAGAACTTTTCTGATGAAGGGTCTAGGCCTGAAACATCAGCTTTTGTGCTCCTAAGATGCTGCTTGGCCTGCTGTGTTCATCCTGCTCCACACTTTGCTATCTTCAGGAGAGGAACTTGCTTTTTAGATGTGGTGTTATTTAATGATAAGGGACTAATTAACAAACTTGTAAAACAATCTTTAGTGATGAATGAAGACAATATGATAGAATTTCATGTTATGTTTGAAGGGGAAGTTCATTCTGAAGCAAGTGTGTTAAATTTGAATGAAGAACAGGTGCAAATCACAAATTGGCTGGGGAGGATTGGGAAAATACACTAAAAGGCATAACTGTATACAAGAAATGGCTAGTCTTTGAAGAACTACTGAACAACCTACAGCAACTATAAACTCCATCAAAATGCAAAATCTCAAATCTCAGTCAACTGTGGCTATCAAAAGAAATTCAGGATTGTGTAATATCAAAAGAGAAGGACTATAATAGTGCCAGAAATTGAAGTAATTCTGAGGATTTGGAGGTTTACAGAAGGCAAGACGGGGGGACCAAGAAACTGGTAAGGAAAGCTTCAACTGTCTGAACAATCTGGCAACATTTTGAATAGTTTAAGATTAAAAAACACTGGAAGAAAGTCTATCATCGTTCTAACATCTCCGCCATGAGTCCTGAGCCGACTCATCAATAACACCTACAGCAATACTCCACCTCCACTGCCTTACCACCACCTGTGCCAGACCCACCAACATAGGAGTCACCAGTCTATAGGCACCATCTCTTCACCACCAGATCTATCTCACTGACACCACTGCTGATACTGGGTCTCACGCTGAACCCACATTTGCCCCACAACCAAGAGTCTGCAGCTCTGTTATTGCTGCTGCCTTGCTGATAACCAGGAATCCCTGCTCCAGGCTTGCCACAACTGCAACCAGAAGTCCACAGCTCCACTGCTGCCTTGTTGACGCCAGGAGACCCCCACTGCGGGCATACAATGCTGCCATCCACGACTTGCCAACTTAGGTGTCCCCACTCTGGGCCTATTACAACCAGGAGACCCTGCCTCTGCTGTCAGGCCATGCAGCCGCTGCCTCACCAAGAGTCCCACTCCTGCTACATTCCGCTGAGATGTTGCCTTGCCGGCGTCACCATCTTGAAAAACCTTCTGCTGCTACTGCTAACTCCAGTCACGGGGAGGAGCCACGTCCACTGCCTTCACCTCCGACTGCCAGGAGGCTGCCACCATTTCATGCTTGTTGCCATGCCGATGTTGCCAATTAACTTGGCGCAAAAGACTTCAAAAAATAGAAAAATTAACGAAACAATGAAAGAGAGAACAGCAAAAGTAAAAAGAGAAAAAGATAGCAGACGGCAGCAGATACATTGAAGGCTCAAGACCCTGCACGCAGCCATGCTACTCTGCTGCCATTTTTATTATTCAAGATTCAATATTCTGAAATTTTACTGTCTGGTCCTAGATCCTTGCACAAGTGAGAAGGTTGGAATAAATAGATACCTGGCTGGTAATGATCTGATTGGACATAATACAGATTTGGGAATGGGAAACAGCATTTGATGATTTTCTTGAGACACATTTTGAAAATTTTACAAACAAAGTCGATGAAGCAAAACTGATAGACAGAGTTTATTTAGATTTTCAAAAAGGGTTTTGATAAAGTAATGCACAGAAAGGCTAGTTAGAAAGTTAAAACATAAAGGAAAAGAGGTAATGTACTGGTACTGATTCATGATTGGTTGACAGACACAAAACAGCTAGTGGGAATAAATGTATTGTTCTCATATTGGCAGTCTGTGTCTCATGGGGTACACAAGGATTAGAATTTGGCTGCAGCTGTTCACAATTTATGTCAATAATTTGGAAATGGGGACCAAATGCAATATTTCCAAATCCATGAACGAAACAAAGCTAAGTGGGAATGTCTTTTGTACAGAAGATATAAACCAGCTTCAGGTGAGGTTTAGCAAATCGGAAACAACAGGCAGAAGCAAAATAATGTTGAAGGACATAAGGGTATTCACTTTGGTGGGAGAAATAGATGGACAGTATTTATTAATGGTAAGAAGTTGAAAAGTATGGATGTAGAGAGGGATCGAAGTGTCCTTGTTGCTAAGTTACTGAAGGCTAGTGTGTAGGTGAAGCAAGCCATTAGGAAGACTAATGGAAAGTGGCCTTTATTGCTGTATTGCAGTACAATAGTCTTGCTTCAAGTTTATAAAAGGTTGCTTAGATCACATCAGAGTTGCGTGTGCAGTTTTGGTCTTATGCAATTAAGGTTCACCAGATTTGTTCCCAAAATGCAGGGACTGTCTGATGAAGACAGCATGGGCAAAGTCTGCCTGTATTCATTAGCACTTTGAAAAAGTGATCTCCTTCAAATCTACAAAATACTTAAAAGGGGGGAGATGCAGTAAGATGTTCGCCCATTTTGAGGACTCTAAAGTTTCGGGGTACAATTTAAAAACAAGTGAAATGCCCGTTAAATCTGAACTAAGGAGAAATTATTTTATTCAGAGGGATTGTGAACCTTCTAAATTCTATACTGAAGAGGACTGCAGAATAAGTGGATCAAACTTTATGGCTATACGTTGATAGATTTCTGATCATTAGTGACGTACAGGTTATGGGACTGGAATGAGTAGAAGGAATTGAAGCGTTCCATGAGCTACGATTGTACTGAACACCGGGCAAGTTCGACGGGCTGAGTGGCCTCCTCCTGCGCCTACATTCCTTGAGGTGGTACAAACTCAAGGGCAGAACGAACCTTCTTTGCAGTAAATAGTCCCTACTTAAAATTTAACCATTGAAGGTTGTTTCAACTTCCCTCCGCTCACCATCAAAGTGTACGAATCCGCAGAGAGACGCGTGTACGAATCGTGCAACGCCAAAGGATGAGATGCCTACGACTTTCCGACCATGTAAATAAGAAAATATTAACAGCCGGATCCTACCAAGATTTCGGTCCAGATACCGGAGGATACGGTGATTGATAGCTGGTTGGCCAGTGGGAAGCGAAACTCGCCCAGTGGCGCGATATTGACTGAGCGGCTGACCAATGGTTGCAGTGGAGACCGCCCACCATGTCCGGTGATTGGTGCATGGCTTCCCACCGTCTGCTCTTACACCTTTAGTCTATCGGGCAGCTTGTTCAGTTTGTTTATTCAAATCTAACGGTAGGAGCTGCACGTGTGGATGCAGAGGGCGAGAGGTTTCGGCTTTCACCGGGTGAGTAACCCAACTCGAGCTGGGGATTCAGTGCTGCGTCCTTTATCTCAAAAGAAACGCAACGCGCGCACACAGACACAAAACGGAGCGATTTTAAAAAAATATAATATGGGCAGCGTAGATGCATCTGGCAGCAGCCTGGACCGAGGGGGGAAGGAAGATGGAGATCTGTTTGCTGGAGGGCGGGAGGTAGACTGGAGAAAGATGGAGAGGAGGGGATTTCTCGAGGAGGGTGGGAAAGCAAAATTCGAGAAGGATGGTTGGAAAGCTTGCGAAAAAACATCGAGGGAAAATCGAGAAGGTGGAGCGGCAGGTTGCGCGGAAGAATCAAGAACAACGGAGAAAGCATCGAGAAGGGCGGGGGAACAGTCTAGAAAGATAGGGTGGAAACTGGGAGAAAGAAGCGAAAAAGACGGAGGAACAATCGACGAGGATGGAGGAAAAAGGGAATTTTAAATAGTTCAAGAAGGATGAAGGGCAAGAGAATTCCTCCTGGTGGGAGCAAATGGCCGTAGTTGCTGGGTGGCATAGAGGCACTGGGATGGAGGGGAAGAAGCTTCGAGAAGCGGCTGAGGTAAGGCGGAGTGCGTTGTGATTTGGAAGGGCGGAGCGGTGCCCGGGAGCCAGGGGATGGGCGGTAAGAAAACAAACACCGGGAGGCAGAGAGAGAAATCGATAAGAAGGCAAATTTTAAAATGCGCGGTGAAACCGCCTTCCCGATAGGGTTTTTAGTGAAACTCTGCCTCGGGGGCCATTGCCGCTCACAAAGATCACGTTTTAATTTGGTTATGGTAAACAAACACCAAAGGACATCACCGTCCCTTCCATCTGCTCGATCTGAAAGCTATAAAATACAGTAGACCTTGGAGGCTCCAGATGTCTGTTTCATCTTGTTGTAAAACCTAGGTTTACACTGGTCAGTCCTCCATTTTATACAAATTAGCCTGACATTTAGGGCTTATTTGAGTTTTGAGGCTGTGTTATTTCTTTGACTTACCAACTCCCCAAAAATGATGTTTCTGGGGAGGAATTGAGGGATTTTTCAGATTTTTCAAAACTGCTCAAAAATCATTACCATTTATAGAATTGTATCCCAGTGCTTTACATCTCCAGCTGAGACAAAGTCATTGTGTCATTGCACTGTTACAAGAGTCATTTATTAACAACATAATTCTGTAAGAAATCTAGTACATCTTTCGCTTCTAATTGTTTTTACTTTGACATGTGAAGGAATATAAGGGCTTTTAATCCTCTGATGTTAAACCAAATAGTGGCTGACTTGTCTCAGTTTCATTTAACCCACATTTTTTCATACGCTTTGCCCCTGTTTTAATTGTCCATCAACCTCATCTTGAGCATTTCAATTAACAGCAGTCCAGTCGTCTTTTGATTCACTAATTGTGTGGATTTGCGTTCCCAGTCGCAAAGACTGTCTTCCTATACTGCTTTCTGGAGAACTGTAGGTTGCTCTCTTGTTTTAAGGTACATGCCATTGTATATTCCGGTATCTATCCTACTGGAATCAAAACTGTCGATTCCATATGATTATTTCAACAGAGTATCAACAAATACTATTCTTTACATACCTGGTCCAGTCCATAGCACTAGAAATTGTAGATTACTGCCCTTACTGCTATTTCTTAATTTGGAATTTAACTTTTTGAAATTCCTTGGTAGAATCTCAGACCTGTTTTTATGTATCGTGTTGATCCCTGTATGAAACGTGATGCTGGCTACTGACTCTGCTATTCCAGGACTTCTTGATCCATCTCCATAAGCTTGTCTGGCACCTGAGAAATGCCATGCAACTCGAGATCATGATCGCAAACAATTTTATCTTAAACCTTTGACAGTGTTTTCCAGTTCTTCAACCCCCTTGCAAACCACATAACCACTGCTTCTTTCTTTCAATCTGCACTATTTTCTGCCATGAGTAACCACTTGGTGCTCACTGTGGTGGAATTGTTCAGTGGTTAACCTCCTCTTTAGAAGCATAGGACATCTTAAATGAAAAAGCATGATGCATCTAATACATCTTATGTGATCCTATTAGTTGCATAGTTCAAACTAAATTATTTTTGTAACCTCTTTATCCACATCACTGGTATCTAAACACCAATTGCCTCAATTTCAGCTCAACAGATGGTCCCCTTTCTATTCTCACCTGTGGTTTCCTACCCTAACTGCTGATGGTCACCCAGCCTCCTGTGAATATTTTACTACTAGCAACCTGTGAGGTGACAGCCTTCTGGAATGCCTGCTCCAGAAAACTTCCTCCCTGTCAAATGTTGCTGTGTGCCCAGTTTCCCCTCAAGGCCTGGATTGTGGTTAGCTACCTTGGACGTGTGCTATTTTCTATTGCAAGATAAAACATTATCATTCTTTATTTCTGATGGAAAAAAAACTAGCAAAATAAACAATGTTTATTCAAAAACCAGCCAATTGCGATTTTTTTTTACATATAATTTCATGGTTAAGCAGATATTGGGTGCTCCAGCCAATTAAGATGGTATGTGAGCCGTATCCTCCTGTTGTATCTTCTGGATTTCTGTTGCCAGGAGCAGTTCGAACTTGGAGTAAGTGTGACGAATGCTTCATTTCACATGGGAGACGGCAGGTCCAAGTCACGGTATGAAGAAAGGACCCTGTGGGATTAATTTTTCACATTTCTCATTTTGGATGTATGGTCCAAGCAGTGACAGATGACTTAAGATTTTGCAGCTTTTAATTTTAAGCATGGAGGGATGCTAATTGAAGTACGGTAAATTGATTTGACTTTCATGTTTGATTTTAAATGCAAACTTGTAGCTCTAGTTTGAACAGAGTCTGTTGTGAGCCTTTCTGCAGGTCAGTTAAAGATGAGATCATGTATCACTCCACTGCAACTGTGAACTGTTAAAAGGCTCTTAGTATGCCAGCAGGTGATCTTGTATATTTTGTTCCTAAGATTCAAGTTTTGAAATATATGGAAAGTGCATTATGAAAAGTTTTGCTCTGAACATGATTGAAAGTTATTCGGACAGTCCAAATCAAAAATTGTGGCCTCCTCGTTCTGAAACACCAATATCGATTGGAACCTCTCAATACAAGAGGCAAAATACCAATCTTTAACTGTTTGTGTTTGTTAGCAGTGAATGATATCGTGGCCAATATTCTTCCCTCAACTAGCTTAATACTTTAATGTTGGTGCTTGCTCTATGTAAATTGACTCATGTTTCCTGTATCACACAGCAATTTTTAAAAAATGTCATTGGCTCAAAGTGGTTTGGAAACATCATGAGATGATGAAAGGTGCAATGTAAAGTCGCTTTGCTCACCCTTTTGTTTTGGTTTGAACCAGGTGGACCGACACACCATTTTCTTTTCCATCCCATAAATTAGAACACCTGGAAATACGTAGAACATGTTAAAAACGTCATTTAAACTGCCTGTTTATTCAGTTGTGCATTTGCACTTGAACAAGAAGCTTATTCACTGCAAATTGATGAAATATTAACTGTTAGTTTTTAAATCTGTCCAGTTATTGTTTGGTCTTTTGTTTCTCAACTCTCTCCCTGATTTTTTTTTTCTCTTGGCACTGTATCTTAATTGTCTAGCCCTAACTCTTGCAGAGCTGCTGTACTACTTTTTCGTCTGAAGATATTACTACCTTCAGGTGTTCACTTTTTCAACTGCTTGAGCCAGTTGTTTCCTTCTGGTCCAGTGTTCCACTCAAACCTGAGGCAATGGGTTATTGGCTGACAGCACACCAAATGGTTGTTTGATCCTGTGCAAAGTTGTGATTGCAAATAATAGGTGGTGAGACCTTGCCTCTAAGCATTGTATATCCCTTACCTCAATTAAATGCTCTCTAGGCTAATGCACAAGTTGCTACTATACTTTTTTAAACTTGGCCTTTGCTTTCGCTCTGCAAGTTTTATTAGTGTCAAAGCTTAGGATAAACTGTATGAAGCTATACTGTACTATGTTTGACAAATGTAGTATTTTTGACCATGGAAAGGATAAAGTGTAAACTATGGTCAATTCTTCCTGTTAGCAGTGAGTATAGAATCAATATAGTAACATGAAAATGTTTTGACTATGGAGAAGTCAAATTTTAAATTGCAGTGTGTGACACATGAACTGCAGTTTTACATCAGTTTCAAGAGTTTACAACACAAATGATCTTATTTAAAGCCCAGTTACTTTTAGTTTACACTAGTTCACGTTATTTGTCTAACTAAGAATAAGGTAAGTTCTATTCCCTGTTAACCTTTTGGGGAAATTGTTTATTACACTCATACAACAATTTCAGAACCATTTGATTTACTTCAATTTAAAATGCACCAAAGTTCAAAGTTCAGTTACAGTAAATAGTCAGCTCATCTTCAAATTGCTACACTGTCGACATTGATTCAAAGAGTGATTATTTCAAAACTCTCTAATCAAAAGTATGTGCTACATGCTGTACTTTAGGTTGTGTGCCTGACTGAATGAAACTGACTGCATTCTTTGCAAAAAAAAGTTGTGATCCTGAGATTGACCCATTTTCCGTAGCTGAACTGCAGTGCTCACTTTTCAAAACTGCTGGTAACTAAGATGGTGAGTGTTTTCAATGGAGGTACCAATTTTTAATTGATCTGTAAAATGCATATTACAGAAACTTTTAGGTTAAGCAAAGGAAGATTATTACTTTGATTCTCTAGAAGCAAATAATATAAATCTCACGGTAATGGCAATTCTATTGGTAAGTGAATTATGATCTTTCACTAGAACTTGAATTTGATTTGACAAGCTTCTTTGATACTTATTACTGTACTTTCAAATTGTATTTCAAAATATAATTTATATAAGCATTAATTGTTCATAATTTTCTGCAATATTTATGTATATTTGTGCAGAGCAATGTACTAATTTTAAAAGCTGTAATTCTTGACAGTGCTAGAATCTGTCCTTTTTAGTAGGCAACAGAATTGACCTGAGCTTTCCTGATCTGTTTGAGATTGGTAAGTGACGCATAGAAAAGTTACCCTCCCGGGTTGTTGCTTCTAATGATCTTTTGAAATGTTGATTTATGGAACTGTTAATTTAGTTACAACAGAGCCAAAAACAGCTGCTTCTGTTTGAAAACATTCTTATTTCTGTTTTCATTACTTGGAGGTAAATGTTACGTTTTCTCAAAACCAGTGGAATATAAATACTTAACAGATGACACCTAACACTTTCAGTTATGGATTATACTGAGAAATCTTGGGAATTTTGCATACTGTTTTGGGAATGTTGATAAGTATTTAAAATCTCCTTTTGTGGTAAATGTTCTTACACTACACTAGATGGGATTGAGGTTCACAAGGAAGAGATATTAGAAATCCTACAGAGGGTGAAGATAGTTAAGTCCTCTGGGCTGGATGGGATTTATCCTCGGATCCTCGGGGAAGCCAGGGAGGAGATTGCCGAGCCTTTGGCATTGATCTTTAACTCGTCGTTGTCTACAGGAATAGTGCCAGATGACTGGAGGATAGCAAATGTGGTTCCCCTGTTCAAGAAGGGGAGTAGAGACAACCCTGATAATTATAGACCAGTGAGCCTTACCTCAGTTGTTGGTAAAGTGTTGGAAAAAGTTATAAGGGATAGGATTTATAATCATCTGGAAAAGAATAAATTGATTAGGGATAGTCAGCACGGTTTTGTGAAGGGAAGGTCGTGCCTCACAAACCTTACTGAGTTCTTTGAGAAGATGACCAAAGAGGTAGATGAGAGTAAACCGGTTGATGTGGTGTATATGGATTTCAGCAAGGCGTTCGATAAGGTTCCCCACAATAGGCTATTGTACAAAATGGGGAGGAATGGAATTGTGGGAGATATAGCAGTTTGGATCGGAAATTGGCTTGCTGAAAGAAGACAGAGGGTGATAGTTGATGGGAAATGTTCATCCTGGAGAGCAGTTACTAGTGGTGTACCGCAAGGGTCGGTGTTGGGTCCACTGCTGTTTGTCATTTTTATGAATGACCTGGATGATGGCGTAGAAGGATGGGTTAGTAAATTTGCAGACGACACTAAGGTCGGTGGAGTTGTGGATAGTGACGAAGGATGCTGTAGGTTGCAGAGAGACATAGATAAGTTGCAGATCTGGGCTGAGAGGTGGCAAATGGAGTTTAATGCAGACAAGTGTGAGGTGATGCACTTTGGTAGGAGTAACCAGAAGGCAAAGTACAGGGCTAATGGTAAGATTCTTAGTAGTGTAGATGAGCAGAGAGATCTCGGTGTCCATGTACACAGATCCTTGAAAGTTGCCACCCAGGTTGACAGGGCTGTTAAGAAGGCATACAGTGTTTTAGCTTTTATTAATAGAGGGATCGAGTTCCGGAACCAAGAGGTTATGGTGAAGCTGCACAAAACTCTGGTGCGGCCGCACTTGGAGTATTGTCTACAGTTCTGGTCACCGCATTATAAGAAGGATGTGGAAGCTTAGGAAAGGGTGCAGAGGAGATTTACTAGGATGTTGCCTGGTATGGAGGGAAGGCCTTAGGAGGAAAGGCTGAGGGACTTGAGGCTGTTTTCATTGGAGAGAAGAAGGTTGAGAGGTGACTTAATTGAAACGTATAAAATAATCAGAGGGTTAGATAGGGTGGATAAGGAGAGCCTTTTTCCGAGGATGGTGATGGCGAGCAAGAGTGGGCATAGCTTTAAATTGAGGGGTGAAAGATATAGGACAGATGTCAGAGGTAGTTTCTTTACTCAGAGAGTGTAAGGGAATGGAATGCTTTGCCTGCAACGGTAGTAGATTCGCCAACTTTAGGTACATTTAAGTCGTCATTGGACAAGCGTATGGATGTACATGGAATAGTGTAGGTTAGATGGGCTTGAGATCGGTATGACGGGTCGGCACAACATCGAGGGCCGAAGGGTCTGTACTGTGCGGTAATGTTCTATGTACTACCAGTATCTTAATGTAGCTTGTAACATCCAGTTTGGTCAGCCTGCAAACCAAGGCTGAGTCCTATGGAATGACCAGACTGGTTATGATGTTACAACACAAGATAGAGAACCATCAAACTAAAGTAAATCAAGCTAAACATCCTCCTCTACAATTTAGCCTTCAATTAAAATTTGTAGAACTTTTGGTATGTGGCCTTGGGAATTAGGGTTGTGAAATAAGTTGGTAGGAAACAGTTAACATACAAATTGCTCATGATCTAACTGGCTTATCTTTGTCCCCACACACATTCTCATTTATCCTGTTGTATCTAAGCTGTGTGAATAATGCGAAATGTAAAACTGATGTTTCACAGTAGAAAACATATATCCGATATAGTCATCTCAGTGATCTTTTTAAAAATGTTGCATAAATGTATATACTTTCAAAGTATATTGTTTAGTTTCAGTTGTGTTGAAACGTGGATTCTTATTGACAAGGTATCTAACATCATTTTAACAGTATCTAGGTTGTAACCCTATTATTTGTTCACACCTGGGTAATAAAAGCTACTGCTCGCAGTTTGAACTTGGTAGTAGTATGTAATTTTTAATTTTGCACAATTGTATATTTTTCCCAATTAAATCTTGATTAGTAGGTAAGGATAAGTAGCTGGAGTCTTGTATTACCTTTGGTTACAATTCTTGGTTGGGGCTATCTTGTCTTTTTTCTGAGAACAACCTCAGTTTTGCAATATGTTCACGGGCTGAAGTTCCTCGTTGCTTAAGCCATTCTCAAATTGACTTTCTTTTTAAAATTAAGAGACTAAATACATTCTGGGTTACATAGCAAGACAGACAAAGCTTTGTTGTAACCAAACACTTGATATTTAATATCATTTGGAATCGCACTTCAAATGACGCGTAGAAGGTAGAGAATTTTTTTTTAATCTCCATTGTTTGACATGTAAAATGGTAGAGCCAGGTTAGAGAAATATCAGAATTAATTTAGAGATTGGGGAGGATTTGATTACTTCTGTGTTCTTCATAGTTCAAAGATGAGGGGGTAAATAGTCAGGTTTGTTAGCTTATTTTATCTGTTTTTCTAATTGGTCTTGTTCAGATGTTATTACATACTTCTGAAGCAGGTGAGATTTGATCTTGGGCATCCTGGTCAGGAACATGACCACTGCAACATAGTCCCTGTCAGGTGGAACCTGAACCCTTCTGTTCTTCCTCAGAGGTAGGGGCACTGCCACAAGAACCTCGGGTCTGTTCATGCTAACCCTACCAATTAAATCCACCTGCTGCTGATGCTCAGTTTAAAAGGCAAAAAATTGCTACTAGGGAAAAGTTGTGAAGTCATTCCCTGATGTTTTTTAAAAAAAAGTAATCAAGCAGGACGTGGTATTATACATGGTGCAGTATATTAAGTCTCTTTCTGTGCCGCATTTCTTTTTGCCCAGTCAATCCATTTATGCCCAACTTGAGCTTCTGCCCATCTTTTCTGAAACATATCTCATAATCCTGCATTCTGTTCTCTCTCATACACTTGCTTAGCTTCCCTTTAAATGCATCTATAGTATTAGCTTCAACCACAACTTACAGTAACGAATTCCATCTTACTGGATCTTGGGTAGTTTTAAAGAAGTTTCTTGTGAATTCCCTTCAAATAGAAAGATCCTTGCTCTCTCGTTCGCTCCCTCACTCCATCCTTTAGAATCTTTTTTTAATTTATCAAGGCTCCTTCTATTAAGTCAATCCTAGTATTTCTGTTTTCAAGAGAAAGGTATCTAACACTGCATACTATTCTTCCTTTTAATAAATGCCTGTAGAATGCCTTCTGTGCACAATCTTGATACCTGCTATGCCCTTTTCTTCCAGAATATGCTTTCTCAGTTCTGTTGTTTTGGATGTTAAGTTTAGTTAAGTGCTTAGTTTTTCTTTAAATGGGCTTGGTAATATGTTTAATGATAGGATGAGAAGGTAGAATGGTATTGTCAGCAGACCGATTTTCCCAGAAATCCTGGTGATGCGGTGGGGTCTAGGGCTCAGATCCCACTGCTTGTAGAATTGCAATTCCATAAGACATAGGAGTGGAAGGGACGCCGTTTGGCCCGTCAAGTCCACTCCGCCATTTAAATCATGGCTGATGGGCATTTCAACTCCACTTACCCACACTCTCCCCTTAATTTCTTGCAAGATCAAGAGTTTATCAATCACTGTCTTGAAGACATTTAACGTCCAGGCCTCCACTGCGCTCTGTGGCAATGAATTCCACAGGCCCACCACATTCTGGCTGAAGAAATGTCTCCTCATTTCCATTCTAAATTGACCCCCTCTAATTCTAAGGTTGTGTCCATGGGCCCGAGTCTCCCCACCTAACAGAAACAACTTGCCTGTCTCTTTCTAAGCCATGCATTATCTTGTAAGTTTCTATTAGATCTCCCTTCAACCTTCTAAACTCTAATGAATACAATCCCAGGATCCTCAGCCGTTCATCATATGTTAGGCCTGCCATTCCAGGGATCATCGTGTGAATCTCTGCTGGACATGCTCCAGCACCAGCATGCCCCTCCTGAGGTGTGGGGCCCAAAATTGGACACAGTATTCTAAATGGGACCTAACTAGAGCTTTATAAAGTCTCAGAAGCACATTGCTGCTTTTATATTCCATCCCTCTTGAGATAAACGACAACACTACATTCACTTTCTTAATCACGGACTCAACCTGCAAGTTAACCTTTAAAGAATCCTGGACTAGCACTCCCAGATCCCTTTGTACTTCGGCTTTATGAATTTTCTCACCGTTTAGAAAATAGTCCATGCCTGTATTCTTTTTTTTCCAAAGTGCAAGACCTCACATTTGCACACATTGAATTTCATCAGCCATTTCCTGGGCCACTCTGCTAAACTGTCTAAATCTTTCTGCAGCCTCCCCACCTCCTTAGTACTACCTGCCGCTCCACCTAACTTCGTATCATCGGCAAACTTTGCCAGAATGTCCCCAGTCCCTTCATCCAGATCATTTAATATTTAAAAATGAACAGCTGCGGCACCAACACTGAACCCTGTGAGACACCATTTGTCACCGGTTGCCATTCCGAGAAAGAGCCTTTTAACCCAACTCTCTGCCTTCTGTCAGACAGCCAGTCCTCAATCCATGCCTGTAGCTCACCTCGAACACCATGGGCCTTCACTTTACTCAGCAGCCTCCCATGAGGCACCTTATCAAAGGCCTTTTGGAAGTCCCAATAAATAACATCCAGTGGATTTCCCTGGTCTAACCTACTTGTTACTTCTTCATAGAATTCTAACAGGTTTGTCAGGCGCAACCTCCCTTACTAAATCCATGCTGACTTGCTCTAATCTGATCCTGCACTTCCAAGAATTTAGAAATCTCATCCTTAACAATGGATTCTAGAATTTTACCAATAACCAAGATTAGGCTAATCTGCCTATAATTTTCCATCTTACTATCTGTACTAACTTTACTATCTGTAGCGTGGGGTACTATATTCAACGAATAGATCTGGATTAATGACAGATAATTATAACCTGCTTCACAGAATGAAGTCTGTTGTTCCTGCCTGGTTTGGCTGACATGTAACTCCAAATGCCCACCGATGTGGTTTTACATAGAACATAGAATCTTGCCCAAAACTGAATCACCATCTCCCTTTGACATCAATGGGATCACCAGTACTGAATTCCCATCTCGACATCCTGGGGTTAAACATGGATCAGAAACTGAACTGAACCAGCTGTGTAACTACTGTGGTTACAAGAGGAAGTTGAAGGCTGGAATTTCTATGCCGAGTAACCCATTTCCTGAGTTAACAAAGCCTGTCTGCCTTGAATATAGTACACATCAGGAATGTGATGGCATGCTGTCTACTTATTTGGGTAAATGCAATAACGCCATAAAAACTTGACACCATTCAGGGCATAGCCTGCTTGATTGGCAACATAAGGTCTGCTAGAGCATTTCATGCAGCCTGACGCCTGCATTACTGGTAGATAAGTTAGCAACTCATTTCATAAGGTTCTGATAATTCATTTTTCTTTTTTCTTTATTCATTCATGGGATGAGGGTGTCGCTGGCCAGGCAGAATTTATTGCCCATCCCAAGTTGCCCAGAGGGCATTTAAGAGTCAACCACATGGTTGTGAGTCTGGAGTCACGTAGGCCAGACCGGGTAAGAATGGCTGTTTCCTTCCCCTAAAGAATGTTAGTGAACCAGATCGGTTTTTCCAACAGTTGATTCACAGTCATCATGAGATTCTCAATTCCAAATTTTATTGAATTCAAATTCCACCATCTGCCATGGCAGGGTTTTGAACCTGGGTCCCCAGAACACTGTCGGGGTCTGTAGATTAATAGCCCAGCAATAATACCATTAGGCCATCGCCTTCCAATTAATGGTTACGTAAAAGGATGGTTAGGCCAGGAGAAAAGTGATTTAAAGTGAATTTTTCTTTTTTGCCTTTTTTCATATTATTTGAATCTGGCATTTCAAAGATCATAAGATATATGAACAGAAGTAGTACAATTGATCCATCAAGTCAGCACCACCACCATTCAGTGAGGTAATGAGATAATCTTCCAGCTTCACATGCCTGCCTGGAGTCCTTGATTCCGTTATCAATTTTAGAAATGTTTTATCTCTGTCTTGTTGTGTCTCTGTCTCTAGAGCCCTCTGTGAAATTAATCCACCCTCTACCATCTGACAGGGGCAAAAATCCTCCTTTTGTCTTAAATGGGTGTTCCTTTACTTTGAATTTATACCCCTAAATAATATGAGGTTTAAAAAGGTCTCTTTTCATCTTAGCTATAATAAGTTCAAGCCCAACTTATTCAATATACCTAACCTATACCAAAGCTCTTCTTTCCTTAGATAAGGGAACCAAAACTGTTCATAATCCAGATGTGATCTGGATCAGATCAGTGCTCAGTTTTAGCAAGACTCTTTTTTTTTGTATTTTTATACTACATTCTGTTCTAATTGAAGACCAAAATCCATTTGCCTTTCCTATTACCTGCTGAATTTGTTTGCTAGCTTTTTGTGATTCATGCATAATGACCCCTGAATCTCTCACGCGCACACGCACATCCCTATCCATATAGTGTTCGGCACATTATATTCTATGTGCCAAGTTTTTGCTCACTCATTTAACTGTCGCTGTCCCTCTGCAGACTCGTTGTGCAAATGCCTTCCCACCTATATTTATTTCATCCACAGACTTGGCATTAGTACATTTACTTCTGACATCCAAGCCATTAATATGTAGTAAATAACAGTGGTCCAGCATAGACACCTGTTACACTCTACTAATTACACATTGCTACCCTGAAAATGCCCCCTTTATCCTAACTTTATCCTTCCATTTTCCCATCCAGTATGATGCTAATCTGTTACCTCTGACGTCTCGTTGTCTGTAATCTTAATTGGGCATCTTAACAAGCACGTTGTGGAAATTCAAATATATTACATCCACTGGTTTCAGATTTGTTACCTCCTGAAAGAACTGTAATAAATTTCTAAGGCTTGATTTCCTGTTCATGAAGCTGTGCCAGCTCTGATTTGTTATTTATTTCCAAATGCTGTGCTATTCCATCCTTGATAATCAACTTGTCATTAATGGATGATAAGCTAACTGACCAAAAGTTGCCTGTTATTTTGTCCTCCTTTTTGAATAAGGGATTAATGTTTGAATAACCCATGCAATCTTCTAATCCTGTGGGGCATTTCCCATATTAGGGATTCTTGGAAGATAACAACCAGTGGATGCACTACTTTTCCATTGCTAGAATGCAGGCTATCAGAACCAAGGCTCTTGCCAGCTTTTAACTTAATTTTTTTTCGCTAGTACTTTTGTGTTTGATTATTTCCACCTTCCAACCACCACCACCACTTTAATCATTTAGTATTTGTGGAATGCTGTTTGGTGTCCTGCACCGTTGAGATTAACTTAAAGTATTTATCAATTTTTCTCCATGCCCTTGTCCCTTAGAATTATTTCCCAGCCTCATGCTCCAAGAGGTCTAGGTGCAGATTGTCCTTTCTCTTTTCCATTGTATATATTTAAATAAGCTCTACTGTCTTGCTTTTCTTGGTCTGTTTGTCAGACTGCTGAGTTGCTCTTGCTAATTTTTTTTTCAAAGAAAAAAATCACTTTATCCCAACTCACATTTAAGGCTCTCCAAACAAAACCTGGTCACTTTCGTTTCAACGTGAAATTAGTGCTAATGGAAATTATTGGAGCCAAAGCCTCTTAGATAATTTTCATTAAGTTCAGTGGGCACAGTAAGACAATGGGAGAAATGATGAAAAGTGAAAAAGGGATAAGTGAGAAGCAGGAAATGTTTAAGACTGTGTGGGACAGGGAGAGAGGGTCAGCAGGCTGAAAGAGAAGGAAACCACAGATCGCAAGTCAGCTCATTTCTGACCTCTATCCACTTGTGAATTCTCTCAAGGCCCTCTTGTGTACCCTGCCAAAGGCAACCTAAGGTCAGCATTAATTAAACCTTACTTCTTAGATCAGGTGCCGTTGTCATTCCCTAGTGATGAATGGTCCTGATTCTTTTTCTCTATTTTTGTTGCTTGACCAAAAAGCCCCTATTATTAAGCTTAACTGGCAATTTTTAATAGTAATTTCCATTAATTGCTCATCTGAATTATCAATTCACTTTTTTTTGTTGAAGATCATTTACAGTTGCAACCAGTTAATCTTTGAAACTTATGCACTGTCATGCAGAGGAAGAGTTAAGTTTAAATGTGCTGACTATGACCTCTCATGAAAAGGTGGGCAAATTCTCCTCGGAAAGGTGAAGTTAGGAGATGCCGGAGAACTCCACTGCCTGCAAGTGCACCCCCCTTTCCCAAACTCTAAGCCATTGAACATCTTAATCTGTAATTATATTGGCACTCCTTCACTGTCACTGAATTTACATATTGTAAGTCTCCCAAACGGCAGTTTGGGTCTGTCTATGCTACGTGACTACAGAAACACAAAGGCAAATCACCACTACTCTCTTGAAGGCAATTCAGAGTTGCCTAGGCCAGCATTTATGGGCTGATCTTGAGTGAGTGAATTAATTAATTAATGAAAACTGAGATCCACTTGTTATCTACTGAAACATTCCTCCTTGGTAATTGGTGACCTTGCCTCTGCTAATTCTTCACTCATTCCTAATGTATAGTTTCATATTTTTTCAAGTGTTTCCCATTGTTCTACATTCTGTTAGCCAAAGTTATCTATTTTATATTCACAAGTTCTATTTCCAACTTGTTAAAGTCAGCATTTCTTCAAACTATTAACCTGGATTTTGATATACTTGTTCCCTTTCCTATTATCTTCAGAGTATTATTGTCACTTTTAGCCAGATGTTACCTTATTTTTACTTATCAGCTCTAACTCATTCCCCATTACTAGATCAAATTGCAAATCTTGCCTTGGGTTTTCCCTATTTTGGATAGAAAGGATTCTGCAGCACTTTATATTAACTTTAATTGCCTTATCCTCTTCTTCTGTTACTTCTGTCCATTTAATAGCGACATGTCTGAATTTTTATATATTCACGGATGGGATGGGGAGTTGGGGACTAGGGGAGAACAAAATATTTACTGTGCATGATAAACCTTGGGGAAAATCTAACTTGAGAAGTAACTTAGTTGGACATTGAGTGTTTGTAAAGGCAATTAGATGAAAGCCAAGTAAACACTAGAGAGATTAACTTTAAACTTTTTCATGCTATTCTATCATTTTTCCTTGTGTGTAGATAATTGCTGGAAGTAATCCATCTTGGGTGCCTTTATGTTCTCTTTTTGAGAATAAATGACTGTTGATGTGACAATTTAAATTTGGAAATAGTTACTCCCTTTAGTTTTTAATTTCTCAGTTTTATTAATGACTTCTTTGGCCTATCCCTGTATTCTATTTCAGCTTGGTTTTGAAAAATGGTCATCTCAAATGCTTTTCTGTTTGTACTCCTAAACTCTTGAAGTAAAAGGCTTTAAAGTGAATCTCTAAGTTCTTCTTCAATTATGATGTGGTGGAATTGTTTTCAATGAATTTGTGACTTCAGTTTGTGTTGTCTGCATTTGACTTAATGCCATATCGCTGACATTTCATATTTTCTAAACTTGTGATTTGTTTTCTTACAGTGAAATGTGGTGGAGCTCTGCTGTAGAGCTATTATGGGCTATAAATCCATGAGTTTGAGTGAGGCAAATTAGCACTCTAATTCTATACTTGCTTAATCAACAGCTTTTGTTCTGTGATATCATAAAATCCACATGTACATTATGACACCTTTGTGCATGTACATCTATTTATATGATTCAGTTTTATACCTGTGGTTTATGATTTCACAAGCCATAACAGATTAAAACTGAATTATATCTGTTTAAAATATGTCTCTAATTGTGTTTACATGAACCCGATTTAGGCCTACTACAAATGATATGCATTTTATGGCACAATAGTTAGTTAAATTTAACTTGGACTTCATATTTAAAGTCGAATTGTGAATAAAACATACGTAAATTGTCTGATTCTGACTTATCTAAAATAGATTATTTGTCTCATGATTTACAACTAATGAATTTGCACTTGCATAGCTTGATTGCTTCAAAAAGTAAATAATTTTTAGTTTGTCTTTTTGTGCTCTGGCCATTTTAATTTATGCCATTAAGTATGTATTTAACATTCACCTTTTAGTTGTGGTGGATTGTGAAAGAAAGCCAGGTGATAATGATCATTTGTTTGGCTTATCCTACCATTAATTTTTTTTCAGTAACCTTTTTTGGTATATTATTGTGTGCTGAGATGTTTTAATAGTAGTTATGTTTCCATTTGCCAGCCGTTTGATTTTTTTTGTACAAATCTAATAAGTATAATTCTAATACCCTCTTTGTCTTTGCTGTCTTACAGGAGTGTAACTCTATTCCTCACTAGACCTGTCAGCAACAGCTAAGAAATTCAACACCAACAAATTAAGCACTGGCAGTCTTGTGGAATGCTGCTAAAAGAGCATGAGAAATAGTCAAAAGTGAAGTTAACAAGATAAATAGTAGTTGGCATCCCAGTACCTGTACGACTGGAATCCCATAATTTCGATCAGGGCAACAAACTTAAAGGACAGAGTATTACCATTTTGTGCTGTGTGTTCTTTTTCTCCCCTTTTTACTTTACTGCTGTCAAGTAACAACAGGGTTGGCTTTTGCCTGAAAATCCTCTTGTAAACTGAATTATACTTGCTGTACTGTAATAAAATGTTTGGGTTAATGGAAACAGCTGACTTGGCTGTTGTAGGATTTTATTTTGTTCTTGTATTATGCATTGGCTTTTTTGTGATGTGGAAGACTAACAGAAGTACTGTGAGTGGGTACTTTCTTGCAGGACGCTCTATGACCTGGATAGCAATAGGTGCTTCATTGTTTGTAAGCAATATTGGCAGTGAGCATTTTATTGGGTTAGCAGGATCTGGGGCAGCCAGTGGGTTTGCAGTGGGAGCTTGGGAGTTAAATGCAATGTTGATTTTACAGGTATTAGGTTGGATATTCATTCCTGTTTATATCAGGTCTGGCGTATATACTATGCCAGAATACCTTTCAAAACGTTATGGCGGTACCAGAATAAAAATCTATTTTGCATTGTTGTCCTTACTATTGTACGTTTTCACAAAACTTTCCATTGATCTGTATGCTGGTGCACTGTTTATCCGGGCATCACTCGGCTGGGACCTGTATCTCTCTATTGTCGTTCTGATTGCATTGACTGCAGTGTTAACTGTTACAGGAGGACTTGTGGCTGTCATCTACACAGATGTCCTGCAGGCCATTCTTATGATTGGTGGAGCTTTAACATTGATGATTGTAGGAATGGTTAAGGTGGGAGGTTTTGAGGAGCTGAAACGACGATATATGTTGGCCTCACCAAATGTTACAGCAGTCATTGCTACTTTCAATCTAAGCTCTGTCAATGCTTGCCGCATTCACCCTAAAGAAGATTCTTTAAAGGTATTACGTGAACCAACTGATGAAGATATTCCTTGGCCTGGTTTTCTGTTGGGCCAGACACCAGCTTCTGTTTGGTATTGGTGTGCTGATCAAGTCATTGTGCAACGTGTCTTGGCAGCAAAGAACATTGCTCATGCCAAAGGAGCTACCCTAATGGCTGGTTTTCTGAAACTCTTGCCCATGTTTATCATAGTCGTACCAGGCATGATTTCCAGGGTTCTCTTTACTGATGAGATTGCTTGCATTAATCCAGAACATTGTATGCAAGTATGTGGCAGCAGAGCAGGCTGCTCAAACATTGCCTATCCACGACTAGCGTTGGGAATCTTGCCCGTAGGTCTTCGTGGCCTGATGATGGCAGTCATGATAGCAGCTTTAATGAGTGATTTGGATTCTATATTCAATAGTGCTAGCACCATATTTACCCTTGATGTTTACAAGCATCTTCGAAAGGCTGCCAGCTCTCGTGAACTTATGATAGTAGGTCGTCTGTTTGTTGTCTTCATGGTAGCTATAAGTATTGCCTGGGTTCCTATAATTGTAGAGATGCAGGGAGGACAAATGTACCTTTATATTCAAGAGGTAGCAGATTATCTCACCCCCCCAGTGGCAGCCCTGTTTCTTCTTGGTATTTTCTGGAAACGCTGCAACGAGCAGGGGGCTTTTTGTGGAGGGTTGGTTGGATCGGTTTTGGGAATTATACGCTTGATTTTGGCTTTCATATATCACATGCCAGAATGTGATCAATTTGACACTAGACCAAATTTCATCAGAAACATTCACTACATGTATGTTGCAGCAGTTTTATTTTGGGCCACCATTATTACAGCTGTAGTAGTGAGTCTGCTGACCCCTCCTCCTTCCAGAGATCTGATTTGCAACACCACATTCTGGGCATTAAAAAACGCAGAAATCATTGAAAGTGGTCAGAAAGAAGAATCTGATAAGTTAACAGAAAGAAGTCTGACAAAATGTGACAGTGTTAAATGTGCAGATAGTTCTGATTGTAAGCAGAAAGATGATGATTCGTCTCCACTGACTGCTCAAATAGAATTAGTGCTGTTGATGCCTGGAAGTGGTGATCCCAAATCCATGAGCTCTTCATGTGTTGCTGAAGATCAGATGCAAAATGACTGCTATGTAAATGGTCAAACAACTACTGAGGACCAAACGAACAAAGAGGAACATGATTTGCAAAGGAAAAACATTTGGTGGAGATACTTTGATCAATGTTGTGGAATCAAAAGTTACAATGTGAAAAAATCAGCAAAAGATTCTGTAGAAAATGAAGCTATTTGCTTACAAATGTTGCAGGAGAGTCCAAAAATTAAATTTGTACTCAATGTTGGACTTGTTGTTGTATGGTCTGTTGGTATATTCATGTTTATCTATTTTTCTCTGTGAAATAATTGTGATATTGTTTCCTTTTACGTTGTACGTAGGTGGTGAACCTTTTTTGGTTAAGTTTGAAAGAGTTAATAGTCTAAAGGTCAGGCTATAGAATCAGAGTCACTTTGGTTAATGCATTTTTACATTTACGTTTGAATTAATCTGTTCAGTTGTAAATGATTTCAGGTAGTGTAAGACAAGCATTTGGAACCCCCTGTTTGACAAGGTATCTTTTTATTTTCTCAATGATAGCATATGCAGTTTAACATGATTGGCTGAGTGAAGTCAGAAATGTATGGATCTCAAATAGTTTCTGATGTAGCTGTTGCAATGTGAATTCCCAAAATCAGTATGTGACCCCCACATATCTTGTAAATTAATTCTTTGTTGCAAATTAAAGTCAACCATCTACTTCATATAACTTAGAAGTTATTATCTTATATATAATTTAACAGTTACTGCTCAAGTTGGAGTGAAACTGCAACAACTAATAGTTAAGAGAATAATGTGTGTAAATTTCTGTATAAATCTCAGGTGCTTGTTTATTTGGGAGGATGGTTGTAGTACAGGATAAGGCTCATAGACTAACTTGTGTAATCTGCATTTTTAATGTTACTTGCACAGCAAATAAACCTATCGGAGCTTAACACAATTGGATTCATAAAGCACATATGTACTCCATCACCAGTGCTTGGCACACACCTTTCTGAAAAAAAAATTGCATGCAGTTATACTTGGAAAATTTAACTATGATAATGTGGCAGACAAAAGGTTGTCCTGCTTTTTCGAAGTATCCTGTTTCATTATGGCACTATCTCTAAACTCTCTTCTCACACGACTTTTCAGCTGTACATTGCTACTCATACACCCTCCTTCAGTCTTGTTATTGCCTGCTTGCAGCACTTGGCAAGATCTTGAATCATGTTTTCTGTAACTTCGATCATAGTGTCTATTTTTTGTCATCTTGAAGCTATCACTAGAATTGCACCTGTTTGGAAGCTTCATCTTCCAGTGCTGCCTCTGTTTCCATTTCAAGCCAACCTATTTGCAGCAAGTGCATCTTCAAAATGACTTGTCATCCATTTCTAAGTTGTTATCCTCGCGGCAGGATGCTCCATGAATGACTATTATCTCCTGAATGAATGCACGGTTTCGTCTCATCGTCAGTTGCAAGGACAGACTTCCTTTCTTCTGTTTAATGCTGACTGTTAGCTTCACTACCATCAATTCTGTCAACTCTTTCAATGCTATCAAATAGTTTCCATACAATGTAAGTGCCATAGCTTTACTCCACAAAGTTGGGGAAAATGCTGAATGTCAGTGTCTTGGATATCTGCGCTAAACTTTTGTTCCGTTTCTGCTGATTCCATGTATCTTCTGGACGTTTGTAACGTTGGGTTATTTTTAATCCTGAGCAGAGCTTTAAACTCCACATTCTTTACATTTATTGAGAATTCTCGCGTCCTCATATGCAACGTTTCACATCTTTGGCTCCTATGGCTGGTAAAGCCCTTAATTACACTTCCTTTTTTGTTTGTAAACCACTCCAGTGTCCTTGTTGGTCTGCTGTGCTCCAATTATGACTAAGTTACCTAAAACCTTAATTCATAAAAAACCAAAAGAACAGCAGATGCTGTAAATCGTAGTAAAAATAGAAGTTGTTGGAAAGTGCAGCAGGTCGGGCAGCATCTGTGAAGAGCAATCAGAGTTAACGTTGTGGGTCTAGTGACCCTTCCTCAGAACTGACAATTCATGTTTGTTCTGCACTAAATCCCATCTGTCCCTCTCTCCCAATTTAGTGAATGTCAGTGACCCGACATCCATGCCCCACACCATGCCATTTCCCACTGAATCCCATACCATTGTAGGTTCTTGGCCTTCCCTGCAATTTCTTACAGTTTTGTAACTCCTAAAAATTCAAAATTCCTTTTTATGCTTTATAAAAAAAACTAAATGCAGCCTATCTTTTGCATTTGAGTAGTTGATTTAGTATTCCAACATGAACCACAGAATTCAAACAAACAGCTATTTGTATTATAGGACTATGATTTCTTTATTGTATCCTAGGTTTTGTTTATGCCACAAGTTTCAGATTTTATGGTTTAAATAGACTTAAACTAGGATTTAACTTTTGGGGTGTATTCCACTTAAAAAAGAAACAAGATATTGTTTTGAATTATTTGTTATCATGACTTCGCCAACTCAATTGTCTGTTGTAAATTTAAACTCACTTGTACAGCTGGAAAAACAATACTGTCAAGACAGCAGTTAAGGCTAAGCCCAGTAGACTATATTTGTACAATTGTCGTTTACAGAAGTGAACAAATTGAGTGGAAGAAACAGCAGCCTTGTAAAACATCTTGAACGTGGCTGAATATCCAATTTTATGGGTGTTGGCACTTGTGCTGTGGACATTTTTTTTCACAATAGAGTTTTGTTTGACTATGTGAAATCAAATGTAGCTTTAACCCTAATTAGTACGTGTTCAGTAATTACGCAGTTTGAATTTCTCCCTTTTTGATGGGAACAATTTTTTTAAACTTGTATTTGTTTTTCGGGAGTGAAAATCACAATTGAACGAACTCTTTGTAAATTCTACGATACAGTGAGACACTAACTTTTTCACTTTTGTAGCGTGACTGTAGTCTAATCTTGTGGCTCAGATTGGCAAATATCTAATACTGTCACACTTTGTGCCCAAGAGTTGAGAAAAATGAATTGAAATGTATTTTTCTTGCAACTGGGTATTGTAGATGGCAGGTGCGCGTTGGTGATGGTGTGTGAGAAACACAGAACTAAAATGAAATGAAAGCTTAGAACCGGCAAATATTAGAACCATTTTTTTCAAAAATTATTGTTCAGTCATGGGGTGTCTGGCAACAGAATGAAAATTGAGCACAGTACGAACAAGATGGATAGGTGAATGAAACTGTCTTGTGAAATAGCTGAATTTGCTTCTGGATGTGAGCTTGCTCGCTGAGCTGGAAGGTTAGTTTTCAGGTGAAGGCTTCATCAGAGGCTCACTGATGATGTTACCTAAATGGTGACGAAACGTCTGAAAACTAACCTTCCAGCTCTGTGAGCAATCTCACATCCAGAAACTCAACCTGAGCTACAAATTTCCTCAAAACCCGCTAGCTGAATTTGCTATAGGTGAAGGCCAAGAAGCATCAAAATACACTTGTTATGGACAGGATATTCTCAGGCACCAGGTATTATTTAATTTCATAGCTATGGAGCAGAACACCTAAGGAGCACAACATTACATTTTTCTTACTGCATTTTGAAGATTTACTAAAACCAAACTTGTATGGTGTTGAAGCTGGCAATACTGTTGTGGTTGAGGTGTGTGTGCTTTTCCTTTTTTTTAAAAGAAGAAAGCATGACGTTGAAACGATATGACTATTTTGGAACCCTGCACTCTTGTTAACATACAGGGAGGGATTAAAGTTATAATTCTATGCAAATAACATTTTGATTTTTGAATTTAAATCTGTGCTAAATCTTCTTTTTTAATATATATGTATATTCTGAACAGCTTTGTTTCTGCTAACCCTAGTCAGTTGGAGGGCTGAAATGCATTGCAGAGCCTATATGAGTCACTGAATGAATTGGATTGAGAGTGCTGAAAATGGTGCAAAAGAGAAATAAGTGTTTGATTGTGGATTTTGTGGACTTGTCTTTTCAACTTGGAAATCTCCAAGAATTTGAGGCTTGAATGCTAGTGCAGTTTGTAGAAGTGCAACAGTGGGAGTGAGCTTTGCCTATGAAATGACCAGTAGCACATTAGCGAAGTCAGTTGGACCTCTGAACTTTTTGGGGTAGAGGGATTGAAGCTGAGCAAGAGGATTAAAGGTTTGACTGCTGTTGCTTCTGGCTGATTGTATTGAAAGTGTTAATCGGACTGAATTTGGAATGGAAGGGAAAATCTTGAGGTCTTAAATATTTGTGCTGTTGTAGAAATTTCACCTCTTCACCCACCCCCATCACACTGAAGGAACATCAGTAGCCAGGATCCTCCTTTGTCTACCTTCCATCTTAAAACTGGATTCTATGACTTCATTAAACTGAGGAGGAAGGTGATGTCTAATAATCCAGAATTATTGCCACAGCTGTATCAAACCAAGGTAGCAGAAGTGGGCTCCTGTTAATGTTTAAATTGTTGAGTTTTGCCAAAGCCTATTTTGGCTAATGCTAACTAGCAACTCTTTTCTTCCCCTCCTCATTTGACAGTGTACAGAAATCTCATTAATAACTCTGTTTGTTTCCTTGGTGGAAGACAGAAGCTGCAGGCAAACCTAATTTGTTTGGCCAGCATCATAATACCAAGATACCGTGCTCCTTCACAATCTAATGCTGTTATATTTATTGCCTCATTAGTAATTTTTCTGGCTGCAATTCATGACTGAAGCTGCCAATGAGTTACACTAAACTGACTTTTCCATCACAAGGGTATGCTTTATTTCCCAACCTGTTTGTCTAAGCCTTTAAGAGAGCAAAGGCTTAGTTCTGTGATTGGGATGCAGCAAAATCCAGGCGTTTATATACTGCTGATTATGGTCTTGCTGAAAGATAACTCCAGCGAGCAGTTGTATTCCATGTGAAGCTAATAGTATGGTCATTCCATGTAATGATGAGTAAAAGAGAAAGTTGTTTATACAAGGCACTGTGGTCTAAACATAGATAATTAGCACAGTACACTGCAGGTAATGTCATTTTAAGTGATAAGTATTTGTTTTCATTTGCTTTAAGTTACTGTTTTGGAAGGGTGTGCTTAACCTCTGATCTATTAAAGGTAATCCTCCTGTACTTTCAGACGATTGCAACTCATTTAGCTTCTCCGCTGTATTGCCCTCCATAGAATTTTCTCTCAAACTATGTCTGTCCATTGTCTACCCTCAATTCAGATTCTATACCATTTATACTCTGATTCAGTCTTTCAGTTCCATATTTTCATCAAATAATTTCTGTATTGCATTCAAAACTGACTTTTGTTCTGTGTGCCCCTTTTAAGCTGCTGCACATCTGTGAGGATCCCCATACAAGCAGCCTCTCTGTTTGAGGCCAACCAACAACTCGAACTCTGCTAATTTATGCGAGGAACTATAGTGAGGTAAAGGTTTGAATGGCAGTCTGTTGTGCCACACTTGAGCCATGATCACTAGCCCAAACAAAGCCTGACTTAGTGGACCCACCAATAAAATCAAATAACTGAGTAGAAACTGGTGATTGTAACCTGGACCCTGTTATTGTTTCTGTGCTATTCTCAGTCCATTTTGTCTAAGAAATCTATCTGGATTTTTTTTTTAAATTAAAAAAAATCCTGTGTTTGTCTGGGAAATTTGATTATATTACTCTGGGGAATTCTTAAACTCATAAGTTCAGATTAAAGGACTCTCTGTCCTTTAGATCATGGTTCCCAGTTTGATAGTAAAGACTTGCACAATATTCTATTGCAGAGTCTGTGAATCAAGTGATAGTGTACTATTTTCTCCATCACACAGGTTCTATTTACATATTGGCATGGTCCAGGTGTGTAATTTGCATGCAGATTTTTCATTGCTACATTGATAATGTTGACTGTGTCTAACTGCTTCAGTCATCTTGTCCCTAAACTCCTTATTGGGTAAATCTGACTCAGTTTTTTGTGGAAAAATCAAACATTATTTTCAGACAAATTTTCAGAACCCTGTTGTGGTGAGTCCAGTTAAGGATCCAATAAGATGTTTTTGTGTGAGCATTTCATGGCCCTGTTTGGCTTTGCTTGCTGAATGCACTTCAACCTGAAGCATGATTATCAGATGGAGCCATGGTGATATACAATTTTTTAACCAGGAGGAGATTGAACACATTGGTCTCAGGTAAGGCAGAGTATCTCTCTTTTTATGAAACAGAACCTTTATGAGCATGGGGACAAGTTTTCCCACAAATTTTGGCTTTTTATTAGCAAAACAATCTCTGATTTAGGAAGTGAAAATAACTTCTAAACGTACCTGCACCAATGGCCTCCTCCTGTCAGCAGCTGCATGCTGCCCAGCTCAAGATTATGTTGGTTATGTAGGTTGGGGAAGAGAAAAAAAAACCTAAATACATGTTGTTTACCACGTGAATTAGTGATCTATCTGGATCCAAATCAAAGTGATTATTGTAGCTGAGTGAACAAGGTGTAGAACTGGATGAACGCAGTAGGGCAAGCAGCACCAGAGGAGCAGGAAAGCTGACGTTTCAGGCCTAGACCCGTCTTGCTGAGTGGTTGGCAATGTAGTTTGAATATAAAATAACTGACTAAATAACTTGGATGCAATTGTTCTGATGTTCAGAGGTATTTGTTTTATTTGGTGGGGAAAGAGTGGCAGGGGAGAATCTTCATGATTTATTTTGCTCCAATATAGCTGGTCAAACCTAGGCATCCGTGGTGAAAATTTGGGTGGTGAAAGTATGGGATGTAAGCACATTTTCTGGAGATTGGGGGACAATTTAAATCTAAATTGCTTTTTGTCAAACTGTTAATGGATTCTGCTTTAGTTGAAAACATCTATAAACTTGCATCAAAGTAGGAATGTGTTTAGTGATTTACATCCTGCCTGGATGCATTTGGATTGTAGCTTGTGGAAGATGCCATGCAAGAGGGAGAATGGATTACTCCATACTTCCGGTATATTGTACATCATTAAATTTTACCGTTCAGCGCACGATGTCTCCTATTGACAAACAAGCAAAATCCCTTAGATTATCATACTGTGGATTGCTGCCCGATGACCTTTCTGTATTATTTGGTTCTGTAGGGTTGATCTTGTAGCTAATCTCTTCACTCACTGCATAAAATCTTTGAAATCAATCAGAATAACACATTGTTAATTATATATCAACATTTTAATCATTGCACATTCATTAATGGATTTCAGACTTTTATGGAATGATCTAACAATGAGGGGCTAACTATCCATTTTTGCCTATAAATGCAGTTTCTGAATTGGGATATTTTAAAATATTTTTGTTTGCATAGATTTGCTTCTCTGGATTTATCTGGCACACAAATTCAGATCTTCAAGAACTTATGCGTTGTACAAAGAACTTCAGTTTGAAGGAACTTGCAAGAGAGTTACAGTGAATTCTTTAAGATGAGGAAAATAAAATAATCAGAAGTCTGTGTCCATCTAATTATGTAGAAGTGTTCTGAAAGGCAATGCACACCAGCCGACCATTCCATCAGCTTTAATTTCAGGCTTTTAAATGTTTTAAAACATGTTAATTTTACTCTAATCAACCTCTAGTAACAAGCTGTGTAACAAGTTTAGTGTGACCATTAAGGTTATAGGTTTTAAAAAAGTCTAAAACCATACTTTAAGACTAATGCATTGTGGGGTTTATAATTATCTACACGTCTTTGGTAGAAATCTAATTTTACTCGAGCATAACTTTTTATCTAGATATATGTAAGCTTCTAAATTGCAATCTACAGTAATTATATAGTGCTTAAGTCGATTTGATTTGATAAGGCTCTAGATGTTCCTATCTTGGTTTCATGTTATTTGATTGTAATAGTTGCATAAATAGTCTTTGCTGTAGTCCATACAAAATTATAACTAAGAATATATTGTCACTGCAACTGAAGAACTTGGATTGTGAGGGGAAATGCATGAAGGGACCATAATTTGTCAAAGTTTTGGAAATTACTTGCATAATCTGCTGCCTTTAGTATTCTGTAACCAATTAAACCTTCCTCTAAGCAGAAAGGTTTTTTGCATGTGAAAGATTGCATGTTTACTTTGCAAGTAAATTCTCAAATTTTCCTTCAGCTATTTAACCGGCCCAGTAGAGAAGCTTTGAAAATAAAGAAACATGTATTCTATCATAGTATGGAATCCATTTGCACGTAATATTGATTAAGAAGTACAATGTTAGAGAAAACCCTGTATCATGTTTTTAAATTTACACTGCGTGCAGTCCAGAGGGTTTCATGTTCCTTCTAATTGTAGATTGACTGACCCACAATGAAAGTCAAGCTGGCCAATAAATTTTTGGTTAAATTCAGTGTTTAGCTGATAGAATCTTCCTTTTGTGAATAAGAAACCATGGTTTATCCACCTATTTTAATTCTGAGCTGTGCCTCACGTTAGCAATTTGGCCATGTATTAGATCAGTGAATCAGGTGTGTGCAGGTGGGGACTCTTTAATCTTCTGGTTTTAACTGGTTTGGAGTGTCTTTTGCAGTCAGAAGTAAATAGATCAGTGGTACTGGCTGAACATTTTTATTATTCCCTGCAAGATTTGTTTTAACAATTGTTCATAGTACAATGGTATCTCTTTTACTTTCAGGGGAAATATTTGTGGAGACTCTGAAGCCATACCAGGAAGCGCTTTGATGCCATGCTACTTATTAAAATTTTAAAACCAATTACAAACCTCTGAAGCAAATCAAGTGATTACAATTTCCATTATGGAAATTAGTTCTTGCAAAAAGAATTTACATGGAACTCTGAGTTCCGGGGAGGGATGGGAATACTGTGCACATTTTTCTGAACTGAGATGCTGCGTCGTTCGCAAAATTTTGAATTTGTTTTAATTGCCTTGAGTTTAAAGCCAACTGACAGCCCCTACCCGTTGTCCTGACTGATAAAATGACTATTACCTTACAATTTGATATCCTTTAAGCTCTGTCATTACTCATCTCATGTCCTTATTATCAGTTGTTTTTCCAACTGCGATTTGCTATTTTACAAATTTTGTAATTTATCTGCTTTAAGTTAGTAATTTATAGGATTGGTAAACTGGTATTCTATTACTGAATGAGCCACTATTTGTAGTTGTTTAGCTGATACTATTCCATAATTTGCTGATTCTGATCTCTGATTAATGAACTGCAGTACATTGGACCATATGTCTATGGCTACCCTTTCCTGTGAAAAATTGCTGCTTTCGTTTTGTGCTGCCTCTGTGGAGGTAGGTAATGTAGTTTATTTAATATAGAGGTTGCATTCACGCTAATCATAAAACAAAGTTTAATGCATTTGAGTCTGTTCGCGTGTATGTATGATAAATTTCAGATCTGGACTTTGTTTGATTTTAAGATAATTAAGTTTAATATACTTTTAGATACTATTAAATACGTGCATGTGGAAGATGTAGAATGAGGTAAAAGGTACCAGATCAGTTACTGGAAATATATTTTGTAGATTTTATTTTTAATTATACATGCTTTTAAATTAGTCAGTTAAATGACATTACTGTACAACAAATATTGAGAACAGTGATAAAACAAGTGTTAGTCAGTTGAAAAGAATGCTGGTTGGTTACTGAGAATGGCAATTACAGGTACTTCCTATAGAAATTGAGCTGGTTTGATTTATCAATTGGTCACAATGTTAACAGATTTGCTTCAGTTTACAGTATGTGGGGATCAGTTCTTGCGTATATTCTACAGGTTTACATTATCCAGAGCTGATTTAGAAGCAGACTAAATATGGTGCGTTGATGCACAAAAGGAACAACAATAACAAAGGTCAGACATTCTCCGCTTTCTTTGGCAGATCCTATCAATCATGACTTGCAGCCTGTCTGGTTGGGGTGGATGGGTGCATGTGTAACTGTTGGATTTTTTGGATGGGAGTGATGGGGAAATATGGTCAGTGGGAGGGTGAAGTGGTCTATTACTTTATTTCCATGGTAGCAGAGGGAGGTTAAATTCTAGGTTTAATCCTTGGTCTGCTCACTTTCTTCATCCTGGAGCAGTGACAGGCACTAAAGTTGCCCTCTGAATGCCCTGGTATAAGTGTTCCTTATTCTGATGCTATTCAGTAAACTGTCTGGTAGTACAAAAATGCATTTTGAATGAGGATAATGTGCAGAAATTGGCTCTGACCTTTTCATTTGATGAAGTAGCCTACATTCAAATCAAAGCATGAATAATGACCACTTGAAAGAGGTACAAGAGGGTGCTTGCTTCAGTAGACTGTACCTCTGCAAGCAGTTAATCTGTTCAGAAAATGAGGGAAAGATTTGGCGAAATGTTGAAAATGTACAGTATAATCTGTGGGGTCTTTATTGCTTTGAAGCCAGTACAAGAAAATACTTCACGGGACTTCCTATTGAGGGGTTGGTTGCCTTTCTGCCCTGGTGATAAAAGACAAAGCCACTGAACTATCCTTTAAAATTTACAGAATGCTTGCAGAATACAGCAGGTGACATCTACTTATAAAAGAGCTATGTCAGTAAATCTGAAGAAAAGGTAAAATGTTCATAAAGGAGTATAATGATTATGAACAAAGTGGATAATTGGCAGTAGAGTTTTTTCACTGAAGACTTGTAAAACATCAAATGAATATTTTGAAGGGACAAAGTTGAATACAAATATGGGAATCAGGAAATGAGATGAGATATTTCTTAAATCAGATTGTCTCTGCAATGAATTCATAATTAAAATGAGAATGAGATCAGTAAATGCCAATAGCACACCAAGAAGAAAAAATTTAAGGCATTGGGTCCGTCAGCATTACATGAATAATGGGGAAATGCATCAAGACCGATGTGATGTCTTAAAGAGCAGAGACAAAGTGGGATAAGACGGGTTATTGTGTTTCGATGAGATTTGCTTGTATTTCGGAAAGCATTTGGTAAATTCTGATTTTGAAGGTAAATAAATGCACGTGGTGTACTCAAAAAAGCACAACACTACAGATGCTGGAAATTGCAATAAGCCAGCAGATGTCAGAATTGCTCAACAATTTTGAGCACCATCTGTGAAGAGAAACATTTAATGTTTCAGATAATGTGAGCTCTGTTTCTTTTTCTACAATAGCTCCTTGGCATGCTGAATGTTTCCGGCAATTTCTGGTTTTCTTTATGGTATACCTACTACTTGGATTGAGGTTGTGGTGACAAATGGATATAGCTCTGCTGAGACAAACAATTAGATTTAGAATTCTGCAAGAAATTGTTCAGTGTCTCCTGTTACACAAAACAGAATGGAGGGTGGTGCTAAAAGTAATGAGGCACAACATTTGGATATTTTGAATGACTATTCATTAAACTTTTCAGTGAATATGAAGGTGTTATGTGGTCAGTTATAGAAATACATTGAGATCTGTCTGTTGTAAAATAGATTATTTTACATCTTATTGATAAGACATAAAGTATGCATGCATTTAAGGGAGGTGACAGCAAAGTGGTATTATCACTGGACTGTTAATCCAGAAGCCAGGAAACCTACTGGGATCTGGATTCAATCCTACCATGGCAGATGGTGGAATTTGAATTCAATAAAATAAAATCTGTAATTAAGAGTCTAATGACGAGCATGAATTGATTGTCAGAAAAAAAGCATTTGGTTCACTAATGTCTTTTAGGGAAGGAAACTCCCATTTTTAGCTGGTCTGGCCAACGTGTGACTCTGGACTTTCAGCAATGTGATTGCCAGAGAGCAGTTAATAATCAATTAGGGATGGCCAATAAACGCTGGCTTAGCCAGCAACAACTTCGTCCCATGAAGTTGTTAAATTCAAGCTCGTGTGCAGTTTTGGACACTTCCAGAGGATATTGATTCGCAAAGATGTAGCCATTGGGATGCCTGGGATGTATGTAGTGCAGTTGTGTAAGTGAGACTCACTGAATTAAAATAGGGAAGTGTTGGAGGAAAGATTTGAGGCGATATGATTCAGGTCTCTTCTAAACTCTGAAAGATATGGACGTGTAAAGATTTAATAACTTTTGTTCCTTTGTTTGCTTGCCTGACCTGACTCCTCTGTACATGAGGTGGGTACAAGGCTTGTTGACTGGGCATCAATTTCCCTTGTTACTGACTGCAAGGTGGTAGTAGAGACTATTCAGGTATGATCGACCTCTCTAATTTTCACTCCTGTTTCTTGGAAGAAACCTTACTTAAAGTCCCACTCAGTTTATTGAGGTTCTGATTCAATTCTATTCCTGTTGCGTGGCACACAATTATTTTGATTTGTAGATAGCAAAGCCTTAGCCAAGATAGTATGGCCGTAGTAAATTACTGAACAGTCTAGTTTATACAAATGGAAAGCTGTTGAATATGTGATCTAGTAATCAAATTAAGGTTTAAAAAGATGAAAGTATAAATTAAACATTCCATTAAATTTCAGTTTCAGCCTTGTTAGGGCTGTGGAACTGTGCTAAAGACAACTAATTGAAGTCCATTTTATTGTTTTTGATATGCTGGGGTCACTGCTGAAATTGCTGTCTGTTAAGTTAGGAACAGTTTGCTTCAGGAAATTAAATGTAGTGATTCAATAACTGAAACTTAAGTGACATTGGGAGTATGGATTGATTTGGTTTTTTTGTTCAAAGCTTTTATGTTGTATTAGCTTCGATTTAAGACATTAAGGGCCCAAATTTTCCAGTTGTGCTCCAACAGGGGGAAAACATGCATAGACCAAACTTGGAGTTTGTTTTAATGCAAGCACAAGGAGCTTGAGCTTCATGGGTTTTAATTCTTAATTTTGTGCGTATGTATATATGTTTATAGATTCTTGTTATTTCAATGACTGATCTACTTTAAATAAATCCTTAGTTATCTCAGCAAAGTGGTATAATTTGCCTTATAAATCGAAAGGGTTCAAACCCAACTCTGGGACATGAGCATGTAACCAATATTGAGACTTTGTGCATTGTTAATCTGTCAATTTAAAGACAGCTGCTTCTCTGTTTCCTCCACCAAAAAAAAATGGATCTGACCATTGGTAAATTGCCTGCTTAATTGTGTTCTGTATATACTTGCTCCTTTTGCTAATACAGTAGTTGTTTATGCCAACTGGACACCAAAGGGAAATAAATTTATATTGTACACTCCTTTGTACAAGAGGAAACGTTGGGCCCTTAAAGTTGAATCTAATTACTACAATACTTGAAACTGGTATGTTAATTCAAATTGCTGTAAAATTATTTTCATAAGAAATGTTATTTCTGGTAATGGATTGTTTTATAAAATCTTGTCATTTGGGAGAATTGTATGTTAAGCTCAGTTTTGTGAACTGTAGACTCCAATTACAAAGATGTTTGTGTTTATCATGTATTCATGTCATGATTTATTATACTTTTCTGTATTCTGCTATTTTGTGGAAGGTTTTTGTTTTGGTTCGTTTTCAAATGTTCAGTGCTGTTGAGAGGCTGTTTTAAGGAAAACTATTTCCAGTTGCCTTGTGAACTTGAACCAAAGTGTTCCCTCAGTTGTGTTCACATTGGTTCTTGACTTTAAAAATTAAGATGTTTGTTACTTGATCCTGATGTAAAGTGTTATAGTTTCTGATGTATTATGTACTATTGTTAAACTCACTCCTGTTGTTTTATCAAACTGATCAGAAAAATGTATGATGCATTGAGGTTTTCATTCTCTTGACCTTCTGTGTCTTTTAAATTTCAGAATCATTTGTCAAGATCCATCTTTTAAAAAGAGGATGTGTACACAGTCTGAAGGTTCCCATTTGAAGCACCTGGCATCCAGAAATGAATGGAATAAAGTGAATATAATAATTTTAAATAGAATTTGAAAAGCCCATCAAAAGTAGCTTATTTCCCTGCCCTGACCTTCTGAAATTCTTAGTAGCCTCTTAAACTGATGTCTAAATACATAAACTTAGTGTTTAGTAATTCTGATTTCTGTTTTGTTTTCTACAGCGATGGAATAATGCAAGTATCCTGTGTACTCTAGCAAGCTGCTAGTCCCACGTTGACAGATAGCGAATTAAACATTTTATCCACAGACTAGCTACTTGTATCCTCCATTTACAGGCTCCTTTCACTTAGCTGTTCTGTATCAACTCTTAGGATATTTGTGTCATAAACAAAGAGCTACATGGAGCCTGAATGTTGGAGTGCTGCCTGCTGCTAAAAAAGAAAAGCTGTTGGTATTTGGAAAAAAATTTTGAACATACTAAACTTTTCCATCATTGGAACTACTTAATTGATTTTGCCTTGTACATCAAAGTTTAGGAATAACAACTTAAAACACAGCATTTAAGTATAAACAGGATTAATTCATGTTCTTAAGTGACTGTTTGTTTGCTTTTGCAGTGATGGGTAAGGACGATTTAATTTTAAAGCTATCTACTCTTCAAAATTGTCAGCCACCAGCTTGATGTGTGGCTATAGAAGTTTCATGTTTTGCTCTGCTAGACTTATTACTTCCACGGTGAGGATTGTTTCCTGCCAAATATGACCACTTGTTGCAGTGTAATACATTCTAATGTGCAAGCTGTCAAACAGTTCAGAGAAAGGATGCTGTAGGCTCAAAAAAGTAACAAAAATTCCCCAGTTTGAAACATTCCATAAAGATGTATCATAGCTTCTGCCGATGGAGTCCATTCAGTTTATTGACGTGTCAAAATGCAACTGATTTTGGGGGAGTAAACTTGACAGCTGGAGATTAAACTTCATAGAATCCTGAATGAAACTATTTTTCTCTGCAGTGGGAACACTTTACCGAACAGATTTTTCAATTTCTTAGCTGGTTAATTCAAGATTTGGCTGAATAGCAAAAGTCAGGGGTAAAGAACAAGAAATACAGGATGTGACATGAGTTGTAGCAAGTGTCATGAAGTTGTGGGCTGCAGCAGTAAACTTAAGGAGTTGAAGTAAATGAAAACTTCTAACTTCATTCATTTGTATCTTGTGTAGATGTAGAATTTTCCTGAGTAATTGCTTCACACATGACTAAGAATGGGAGCCTCCAGAGAAAGTACATCTAGTCCTTGTTTTTATTAAAGGTATGATTCATGAAATTGTACATGCAACATGTGGATGGAACACCATTCAGGAAAAGTTTTCCTACATGTGCTGTTAATGTAAAGGCAGAAATGTGAACTTGAAGCATATTAATGTTTTCAAAATGCTGATACTTCAACCTCTTGTTTTATTTTTTCTGAAGTAAATTAAAAAAAGTTAAGAAAACATTCTTGTTGTTCTTTCCTTAAGTTTCAAACAATGCAACAGCTCAGACTTTAAAATCTCCATTATAGCGATGCTGTAGTGCTATGGAAAGGGAAGCTTTGTTTTCAAAACAAGGCATGAAATTTGTTGGAGGGGTTAAGGTTTGAAGTGTGATGAACAAAATAGGTGATAAATGCGCATTACATTAGTTCCTGAGGAGTCGACCTGTTTAAAATGTAAGCAGTTCTTCACAGTTGACTATTAGTCATCAATGGCAATACCTGTACTAGTTAATCTGTAATATTTTTCAACAATGTGGAAAGTTATCTACACAACTGCTTGTTGCTCCAAGTGCAGAGAATAATTTAATTCCTTGGATCAACACACGTTTAATTCTACTTATTTAAAAAAAACTGGAGTTCAGACTTGAATCTGTGTGTTTATATCTTTCAGGAAAAGTACTTCTTGAAATGTTGCAGTAGGAGGAAGCAGCATCCAATCTGCTTAGAATAAGGTCCCGCAAATAAAATTAAATAGCCGCCAAAGATATAGCTAGAACTTTTGGCTTTGACACAGCATGGACTTATGCTCACCTGAAGGGGCTGACTCCACTTTGGTTTTGAGTCTCAGCGAAAGTGCCTTCCAGGTAATACCTGGGATACTAAAGAACACAAATTGTTCTATAATTCAGTTGCATACAATCAGTTTAAAATAATTAATAATTATTCTTCCCAACTGAAATTGTGCTTATATCACAACCCATATTTGCTGAGGACTTTATTGGGGCTAAATCAGTTATTTAGTTGATACTGTATGATTTTAAGACAGCAAGTTTAGGAAAGAAACAAGTCTAGTATGGATCAGATTGTCTTGCAGGTGTATATGAGATGTGGCTGTCTTGGCTGCTTCTTAAGATATTCAATTTAATGTTCCATCATAGGAATTTGGAAGCTGCCTTCCATTTCTTCTTATAATTCATCCTTTCTGGGAAGGAAGAAAGTATTCTTATTTGGTGGAAGAGAGCAAAGGAGGGTTGTTTCTGTATGTATACTTCACTATAGTCCCAAAGAAAGAATTACCCTTTTCATTAAACAAAACTCAGTATTAACTTGCAGAAGTTTATTTTCCTTTTCGAAAATACACTTAAATACTTAAGCTAAGAGAAACGTAACCCGTCAAGAGAGAAATTGCTGATATGTAAACAGTCTGCTTAGTGACAAGGAGAACAATGAACACATGATAGCTGTGCACTCTGACAGTGATTTACAATTCAGTAAACATGTAACATTTGGCTATATAATGTCTGGTTTGGCTTAGGAGATTCATACTGCTCAAACACAAACAAGTCTATCAAGACTCTACAGTTAAACAATGTTCCTATCCCACATATATAGGTTGAGCTGAACTGTTTGCTCGACTATATTGTTGCAGTATTCATTGTTCTAATTTACATTTCAAGTTATTTAAAACGACAAGTTATTTAAACACAGATCACAGCAGCAAAATTTTAGTAAGACAGTCCTTCCCAAAACAAAATTATATTTTCATATTCAGGATAATTAGTACAGAGCCTAATTGGAGTACCATTGCTCTGCAGTGAATAAAAGAAAGTTTGGTCTTACTTTCTTCCTTCTCAGTATTGACTTAATATTTTACAGTAGACTGTAAACAAATGCTCCAAACTAATGAAGTGCTTTTCTGGACAATTGGAGAAACTAGAAAACAGTCAACTGATAAACATTCCGCATACTTCCAGGGCACTATCCAAAAACATATACAAAGGATACCAAGGAAGGTAGAGGATTAGACTGACTTTTTGGCCTCAACTGTTCATTTTTTTTTTAAATGCCCACTACATTATCATTATAATAACTTACAATAAACATTTAAAGTGGTTGTATACCTCCAACTAAATTACTACAATAATTCTAATACACAATATGGGATCACTTGTTTTGCTCCATCTTTTAATAACTTCTCAAATTTTAAGGTTCAAGTAGGCAGAAATTCTTGCACATGCATAACAATAAAAGCAAAGCTGACAATTGTTAGTTTCTGACAATAAGTGTTCAGTTTTGTTTCTTAATGATTGAGACAACAATGGTTAGAATATGCAACTGCCCATTAAAAGTGTGGTACAACATTCATTAGTATAAAAAAGATTTTTAAAAATTCTTCAATACAGACATGTAACTAACAATTCCCATACAAATTATAATTTGAATATAGAATATGATCAGGTTTGAATTGCATTAAAAGTGCAGCTTCCAGTTTAAAAACAGTTACGCTCATAATTTGTTCCTCAATTAGCTGTGAAAAGTTTTAGCCTATGTAAGTTAAGTTTCAGTTAATGTATTTTTACACAATATTATGTAAACCAAACAATATCATTATTTTGACAACAAAGTGCAAAAGCTGAACAACACAATCAGCAATGGAGTGTTCACATTCTAAGTAGTAACACTGTTAGTTCAGAATGATTAACCGCTGTGGAAGAAGAGTAGCCATAACAACCAAATCAAGCCACACTGAAAAAACTCAAACTCAGGAGGCTTAGAATTGCTTGTGTACAGCACAGGGATGTCACTGATTTGCCATTAACTTTGAAAAACCACACTATGCAAACGTTTCAAGGTCCCCATAAAATCTTTGGGAAGCTAAGATGGATTTCCAAACAGAAGGATGAACATGTAAACAACTACACCAATCTTCTGATTTAAAAACTTGTATTGTGCAACTAATAATTCCATAAATTATGTCCTATAACCATACACTTTGAGGTACAGAGGCAATGTATAAACAAATATTTTACTGAGAATTCGGCACAGATATAGAATCCCTACAGTATGGAAATAGGCCTTTTGGCCCAACAAGTCCACACCACCCCTCAGAGCATCCCACCCAGACCTATCCCTCGTAAGACACCTAATATACATATCCCTGACCACTATGGGCAATTTAACATGACCAATCCACCTAGCCTGCACATCTTTGGTCTGTGGGAGGAAATCCATGCAGACATGGAGAATATGCAAACTCCAGTCAGTCAGGGGTGGAATCAAACATAGGTCCTTGGGGCTGTGAGACAGCAGTGCTAACCACTGAGCCACGGTGCTGTCCATGTGATAACCTATGTAGTTAAAGATATGAAAAACCTGTATAGACCCATCATCAAATCCTTTAACTGAAGAAAAAGAACATTAAAATCTTTTCTGTTAACAACAAAATAGTTAACTAGACAAAATCCACTATGAATCTGAGTGGAAGGAATTCAACAACTGAGTGGGAATTTGAACAGCAGATTTCAGCAAGTGTCTCTTGAAAATAATTCTAGGAAATGACTACGAAAATGAAAAAACAAGGAATCTTTCATTATATGTTAAGCAAATGATTCATAGTGAAAAATATTGTTTAGATATTGTTTGCTTAGGTTCTTATTTGACAATTGGAGATAGACACTTCAGAACTCTGTGAAGGTTGAAACAGTATATACGTTAAATATCTTGCCTTTGTGAATAATGTAGCTACACACAATAAAACTACAGCTATATTTTTGAAACTGCATGTAGGTCAGACAAATGAATACAAAACAATAGCTTGCTATAAGAGCCGTAAAATATTTCTGCAGCATATGTGACATTTTTAATTTCACCTGCAGTCAAAAATGACTAATCCTTTAATGCTAATATATATATATAGTGCTTTTACAATGTATCTTGGTAAATTAGTAAAACAAATTTAGTAACAAGTTATTCACTGGAATAATAACTGATAATTTTAGGTGTGTTACTTTTAATTAAGAAGTGCAAAATGTGTATTCTGCCAATTACTCATTGTATTTAATAGAATCAGTAATATCAATCATGTGCTGAAACAAGGAAAAGTGAAGCTAGTTAAGATTTAATAAAAGATTTTGAAATAATGACAATGATAAAATTATCTTGCACAGATGTAAAGTTCCTCACAATAGTTTGCCTTTGCAAGTGAGCATTGTGCTGGTAAATAGTTGGCACATATTGTAGGCTTTGAAAGTTTTACCAACTTTATTTCAAGTTCAATTTTTAACATGTCAAATGGTCCATAAATGGAATTACCTGCTTAAAAACACAACCAGAATTAAATATGTTCTCAAATTTCGAATATTTTTAAAAGGGGAAAAGAAGTCACTTATGGTGAAGTTACATGCTTCATATGGGAAATAGCTGAATGTTCAAAAAGAGGCTGACTAGAATAAAAACTGAAGTCCTCTTGTGTCATCAATAGACTAGCTATCACATTCAAGAAAGGTGAACAAGCCCATTTGTGCCTGTAACCAAAATGCAAGTCTTTTTATTTATCCACTCTACATTTATTCAATCTGAGGTATTGAAATCAATTTTGGTGATATTACCACCTTTAACTAACAGTGTTGAGGTTGGTTACAATGATGAGTGCAGTCACGTTTTCTTAATGGGACAAGATTATAACTGACATTAAAAATGAAACTATTTAACTTGTCAGGTGTTATAAATTTTTGGGGGCTATGTAATTTTATTCATGGCCTTGTGTCTTGAACTTTTATTCTCAAGACAAAACTAAAAATAAAAATTATTAAAGACATTTGCTAAGACAACACAAAGACAGTTTGTAGATGATTTTCAAATGACAAGCATCAACAACTACATGAACTGTTTTTTTTACACCAAATACTGTGGATCGTTAGAGCTTTGTTACTGTGTCACATAATGTGGAAACATTTCATCACCAAACTAAAATAGTGCTTGTTTATGAAAAGTATTCAGCGTATAATGGGACTGTGCATAAAATCTGCTAATTTAAAACTAAGTTTATTCAACATCTAAAAGTTCAATATGGATTCCATTTTGTTAAATTGACGACATATGTAGACATCATTTTTATTCTTTAAACTAATGATAAGTTTTCTCTCCCTCATTCTACACACATAATTACTTCAGAGTGGATGAAACAAGTTGTCATGCCACTTAGAACCGTTGTGATGTTATGAGGTGATTGAGTTCCTTTAGTCCAATACCTAACCTAGTTTGCTGGTTGAACTGGTGAACTAACTGATTGCAGGAATCTGTTCTCTTTGGGGAGCCCAGTTAGGTAAATGAGAAGTCAAAGTTCAAACCAAGTCAAAAGTCCCTGTTGATTTCTAAAGGAATGTTTTCAATGAGAAGGACATGTTGACAAAAATGCTTCAAACCATAAAGTAATTCACATTCATATGGCAAGGAATCAATAAACCATGAATTATTCTCTAATGTGCTATGTAAGGGTCACAGGCTTCATTTTATCAACCGTGTATTTTGTACTTAAGTTGGTGGCAAGAATCGCTTCTGAACTGGTTTATAATAATCAATGACTTACCATCTTGACTTGGTGCTTTGGTTTTATAATTTGACACCTAAAAATGTTAGAATCAAGTGCTCAGAGGCAAAATGGTGAACTTTATTCAATGAAGCATATAAAGGAGAAGGGACTAAATCTAAATCTATCAGCATAAGTTAGGAAAGACAGTAAGAGATTCAAGTGGAGCACAAGCATCATGAACCAGTTGGGCTGAATAGCCTGTTGGAGCCAGAAATCCTTATCTGTAAATGTAATCCTACACAAGGACACTGTCCAAAATGTACATTTCTTACCGCAGCCTGAATATTACCAAAAATACAACTTGGCTTCTATATTTCCCCTATAAAAACTTGTGCAAGTCACTAAATGTCCACCTCAGAACCACTGGCCAAGGTTTGGACAAACAAGTTCGAGACCAACCTTAGTATTATGTTTATCATCACATAATCTGAAAAGTTCAAACTGGAATGTGGAGATGATAAATCTACATATTAAGAAATGAAAGAGACATCTACAAACTGTAATCCCATGTTTTTAAGTGTCATGTATAAAACAGTACACAAAATATGTTCCACGGACACTGCAGTTTTGAATTTTGCAGCATTCTTAGACAGCTTTTGCACGTACTTAATAAAGTGGCCATTGGTGTCTTTTCAAACTACAGAAGTACACATATACAGTATAGCACTCTTAGGTTTCATCAAAAAGTTGAAGATCCAGACGAACAACTATCTCGCCAGTAGGGACTTCATGCAGCAGAAGTCGTTTCGTAACGGGTCCTTTGGAGCCTTGATCTTTTTTGATATCAGCAACACGTATCTCCGTACGGCCCAAAAAATCTGAGGTATAGGAACATAAAGTTTATAATAACATCTTTGACCCAAAAATAAAAAACAAACAAATGTGCATTTGTAAAGTTTTTCAAAATCATAGAATTGCTTAGTACAGAAAAAGGTCCTTCAATCCATTAAGTCTACACCAGTCTAATCCCAGTTTCCAGCACTTAACCTATAGCCTTGTTGATTTGGCATTGCAAATGTATATCTAAATACTTCTTAAATAGTGAGGGTTTCTGCTTCTACCACCCTTTCAGGCAGATTTCCATCAGCTTCTAGGTCAAACAGGTTTACCTGACATTCCTCTAATTGCCCTATCCCTTAAGTCACTGATCCCTCCACCTTGGGAAAATGTTCCTTCCTGTCTATGCCCCTTATACACTTCATACATCTCAATCACGTCATCTACCTCAGTCTCCTCTGCTCCAAAGAAAACTACCTCGGTCTATCTGTTCACGACTAAAACTCTCCAGGCCAGCCAACATCCTGATAAGTCTCTTTTGCACCCTCTCCACTGCAACTGTATCCCTCCTACATTGTGGATCACAGAACAGCACACCATACTCCAGCTAACAGAGCCAACGTTTTATCCAGTTCCAGCATAACCTCCCTGCTCTTAGTTCTGATCTGTGCCTTGGTTAATAAAGGCAAGTACCCCATTTACTTTCTTAAACATTTTATCTCCCTGACCTGCTACCTTAAGGGATTGGTGGTCACACATGTCAAAATCCTCTGACCCTCAGTCGTCTCCAGGGTCCTACCATGTGCCATGAATTGTTTGTCCTGCCCAAGTATATCGCCTCACACTTAGCTGGATTGAATTTCATTTGTCACTGATCAGCCCCTCTATTCTCGTGTTCTAACACTATCCTCCTCATTATTTACCATCCCACCAATTTTCATATCATCCATGAACTTACTGATCAATCCTCTTGCGTTCAAATCTAAATTGCTAACAAATACCACAAACAGCAAGGGCCCTGACACTCATCCCTAAGGATGCTACTGGACACAGGCTTCAAGACAAAAACACCCTCAACCATCATCCTTTGCTTCATGCCACTGAGCAAATTTTGGATTGAATTAGCTAAATTTGTTTGTATCCTGTGGGCACCTACCTAAACTATCAGTCTCCAATATGACAGTTTATCAAACTTGCTGGCGTCCAAGTAAACAACATGAAATGTATTGCCTGCATCTACACAACTGGTCACCTCTTCAAAAAAACAAACGAATCGATCAGACATGACCACCCCCGAAGACAACCATGTTGATTGTTCTTGATTAATCCCTGCCTCTCCCAATACAGATTAATTCTGTCCCTCAGAATTGCTTCTAATAGTTTCCTCACTACTGAGTTTTGACTGGCCTATTTCCTGTTTATTCTTTCCTCACTTCTTGAATACTTGTACCACATTGGCTGTCCACTCGTCTTCCAGGATCTTTCCTGTGGCCAGATAAGAATTGAAAATCATTGCCAGCACCCCTGCTATTTCCTCCCTGACTTCCATATGGCTGTGGTGATTTATCTACTTTTAAACTCGCCAGATCATTCAGAGTCTCCTCTTTTTCTATGCTAATTTCTTCAATTGTATCATGGTCCTTGTCCCTGATTTCTAGGAAGATAGGGTTAGGGTTTGGCAATGGCAAAAACACTAACCCATCTTTGTAAAGTACAATTCTCATCAGTTGATTTTGTGATGAAATGTGAGTTATTTGTAGATATAAGTATCATTTTTAGAGCTTGGATTTGAAAACAGTGGCAAATGGGTGCTGGTTACTTTTGTGAACTTTTTTGAACAAGTTAATGAGTCCCTCCAAAACAATGAATATTCTAGTATGTGTTAGAGATAAGGGGAGTGTGAAATTATTGAATGTCAATGGAACAAGAGGTTTATACCATGGGGTTTATGACAGATAGAATAAACATGGAAGGCCAGCATTACCTTTCGTTTTCAGTTCACAAGAATCAAGGCTTGATTTTAATTTAGAAAACCCAGAGATTTCAAACTTGAAGTTGGAAGAAACATAACTGGGTTCCAACATAAGTTAAGTTTTGTCTCCTGAGTGAAGTGTAGGACAGTTAGGAGAATAAAGCCTCCACGGTAGAAAAGTTTCTTTGTGCTACTTGCAGACTGGAAGAAATTGGGGTTAGGGTTAGGTACTACATAGAAAGCAAGTTTTTTTTTAACCTTGTATTAATTAAATAATGTGCCAAATAACTGATTGGTTCACAAGCAGGAAAACACAAACTGGAACAAGCACCTATCGCTTGTCTGGATTCAGAGAAATTTACCCATATCATAAAAATCAGGATGTTATTTTTGTTTGAAAGGAAATCCCCAACAACGGCAATAAGTTTTAAAATAGGTGATTGTGATGAAGAGCCTCGAAACATTAGTTCTGCTTTCTCCCCACAGTTGCTGCCAGACCTGCTTGGTATCACCAGCAGTTTCTGTTTTTGTTTTAGAGCGATGACCCTAGGATTGAGTGCGACTGTTACATTTATTGTAAACAAAAGCCAGCAGGTGGAGGCCTTTTGTGCTCCTGAGATGCTGCTGGGCCTGCTGTGTTCATCCAGCCTCACATTTTATTATCTTGGGATTCTCCAGCATCTGCAGTTCCCATTATCCCAGCAGGTGGAGTGCCAGGTTACTGGAATGATAGGAAAAGAAGAAATTTTGCAGGATAAGCTGGTGAAACTTGAAAGAATTTCATGGTCTAGCTGGGAACTGCAATGATCCTGGTAAACGTAAAAATAAATTGACAATTTGAAGATCTCTTGTATGTGAGATATTGCTACATGAATTATCAATTAGGTCATGAAGATGGCAGTTAACAATTAAATCATTGCTCTGATTCATCTATCTTACACTCTGACCACTTCAATGATTAAGTTTATTTTTTAATCAACGATTTGAGGTTGGCAGAGACATTGTGAGAGATTATCTTACATAGTTTCAATGAGTTGGGCAAATGGTATAATGTTACATGTTTATATCTGCTTCAAGATTCACAGTAAACAGTCCATTTTTAACAGAAAAATGTATATAAACTAAGCAACAGTATCAGAATAGTAGGCTGAGATGAGGGGGATTGACCTCATGTTTTACAATAGGATAGTTCAAATACATTGCAAACTTTTATGATGTTTTGCCACTTCTGGCCATGGTTTGAAAAGGGCACTACTTGGGATCACGGAAAGCGAGCTGACTGGGTCTGTTGATGCAGAGCACAATAATGCTTGTTCTTTCTCAGGAGGCTTAGGAAATTTGTCTGTAAGGATCTTCACCAACATTTACAAATGCACCATTGAAATCATTCTTTCTGGGTGCACAATGGCCTGGTATGGCAAATGCTCTGCCCAGGAATGTAAGAAACTACAAAATGTTATGTACACAGCCCAGACCATCATGAAAGCCCATTCCCCAACTCCATCTACATATCTCTTTGCAGTGGAAAGGCTGCCAACCTCAAAGACCCCTCCCACCCCAGTAATACCCTCTTCCAACCGGCGGAAAATACAGAAGCTTAAACACATGCAATAACAAGCTCAAGAACAGCTTTTTCTCTGCTGTTATTAGGATGCTGAGTGGACCTCTCTAATTTCAAATCTAAATGTTGACTTTGCTTTTGTGCACCTCCTGTGCAGCCGTAACTTTGTATGCCTTGCTCTGTCTAACCACTCAATGATGTATATGTCCTTGTGTGTTATGATCTGCCTGTACTGCTTGCAAAACAAAAAAATTCACTGTACTTAGATATATGTGATAACAATAAATCAAATCAAATTAATAGCAATATTAAACGAGAGGAACAAATCCCAACTCTTGTAAATTATGCTCAGGTTAATTAACAAAAAGGATCCACACACAATATTCAATGGTTTACTAGAAAAACATACTTAGATCCAAACTTTCACCGTGATACCCTTACCATCTGGTGAGAACTGGTCACGCTCAAATACAGTGATACACAATACATCCTGTTCCAGATCTTTAATGAAGAACTGACAGTTAGAATTCCATTTGGGGTTCAGAGTATCCTGAATGGTTTTTGTGATGTGACACTGAGAGCCCATAGTCACTTCACAGTAAGGATTACTCTTCCCTAAAAGAGAGATGAGGAAAAAGAAATTATTAAAATCCTCGATAGGTTTTAATGGAATACAGAATCACAGTTAGAATTTATTAACTCGTTATTAAAGGAGATTCAATTAAGAAATACTTTCCAATTGTTTTTTTTCCTCAAGTTCCATTTATTACATTTCTACCTTTTACTATAGTCACTTCATCTCAGCTACCAGTTGTAGTGAATCTTGACTGAACTCCCACAAGGAAGGAATATAGTCTCAAGGGTGATGTCAAAAACCTCACACAATGGGCTCGTATTTCCCAGAAAGGAAAACCTCACACAGATTGCCACTCTATCCCTTTTGTTTTTATGACAGAAGAGAGCTTTGCATTTCCAAGAGCAGATTCTGCTCAGGGGTCCCTCAGAAATGCAGAGCCATAGAGGTTGTAGCCACGTTCGCTGACCTGGTAAGTTTGACGGCAGATGTTTTGTCATCCTGCTAAATAATACCATCAGTGCGCGTCTGGTGGATCATCAGTATTCTATCCCACTGGTTACTTATATGCCTCAGTTTGCACCTTTGTATCATCCGTGAACTTGTTAAGCCACCCTTCCATTCCTTCATCCAAATCATTTACAAAAATCACATATAGAAGAGGACCCAGAACAGATCCTTGTGGTACACCACTCGTAACTGAGCACATGTTGAATATTTTCCATCCACTACCACCCTTTGTCTAAGGGTCAGCCAATTCGGAATCCAATCTGCCACATTTCCCCCTATTCCATGCCTCTTTACCTTTTGCATGAGCCTACCATGGGAAACTTCATAAACACCTTACTTAAATCCATGTATACTACATCCACTGCTCCACCTTCATCCACGTGTTTGGTCACCTCTTCAAATAATTCAGTAAGGTTTGTGAGGCATGATCTACCCCTCACAAATCCATGCTGACTGCCACAAATCAAACTGTGCCTTTCCAAGCAATCTTAAATCCTGTCTGTCAGAGCTCTTTTCAATAATGTGACCACCAGTGATATAAGACTAACTGGCCTATCATTTCCGGGGTTAACCCCGTTCCCTTTTTTGAACAAGGGAATGACGTTTGCCTCTTTCCAAACTTCCGGCACTATGCCCATGGACAGTGAGGATGAAAAGGTCATCGCCAAAGGTCCTGCAATCTTGTCTGTCACTTCCCATAGAATCCTTGGATAAACCCCATCAGGCCCGGGGGACATATCAATCTTTAACTTCCTCAGAATTCCTAGCACATCTTCTTTACTAACATCAACCTCCTCTAGCCTACCTGCCCATTTCACAACATCCTCCTCTAAAACTAGGTCTGTGAATACTGAAGAAAAGTATTCATTAAGGACCACTCCTGTCTCTTCAGGCTCTGTGCACAAATTCCCTGTACAATCCTTGATCGGCCCTACCCTTCCTCAGGTCAGTCTCTTGTTCTGCACATACGTGTAAAAAGTCTCGGCGTTTTCCTTGATCCTATCCGCCCAGGTTTTCTCATGTCCCCCTATTGCTCTCCTAAGCCCTTTCTTCAGCTCCTTCCTACCTATCTTGTATCCCTCTAGAGCCTTTTCCATTCCTCTTTTCCCAAACCTTACATAAGCCTCCTTCTTCCTCAGATCCAGTCATTCAACCTCTCTCGAGAACCATGCCTCCCTCACTCGACCACATCTTCCCTGCCTGCAAGGGACAAACATATGGAGCACACACACTATGCATTCCTTAAAGAAACTTCACATTTCAATAGTGCTCTTCCTTGACAGCATCTGTTTCCAATTTATGTTACCCAATTCTTACCTGACTGAATGGTAATTACCCTTCCCGCAATTATAAACTTCACCCTGCCGTATGTACCTACCCTTATCCATGACTATCGTGAAAGAAAGAGAGTTATGATTACTACTGCCAAAATGCTCTCCTACCAACAGGTCTAACACTTCGCCCGGTTTGTTGCGCAGGATCTAATTCAGTGTGTTTGTTGATGGAGTTCCAGATGGAATACCAGGCTTCCAGGAATTCCCTGGCATGTCACTGTTTGGCTTGTGTGATCATGGATGTGTTGTCCTCGTCGGATTCATGTCCCTTGTTGACCGTGAGTAGTGAGACAAGTGAGAACTGGTCATCTCTCTTGGTGTCTAGTTAGTCAGTTTTCTTCCAGTTTGGCCTATGTAGTGTTTCTCACAGTCCATGCATGGTACTTTGTATATTACACTGGTCTTGCTGGTTTTGGGTATGGGAGCCTTAACATTTGTCAGTAGCTATCCTAGTGTTGTTATTGGTTTGTGGGCTACTTTCATACCTAGGGGTCTAAGTAACCTTGTAGTCATCTCTGAAAGTCCTTGATGCAAGGTACCATGATTAGTGAATTTGGTTGCGTCTTCCTACTGTAGTCTGTTTCAGAGGTAATAGCGGATTGTGCTTTTCAGATATCCATTCCTTTTGAGGATTGTGTATTTTGAAGTGCTCCTGTTCTGCTTAGCATAGTTCAGGGTTGCTGCAATGCGTTGTGGCTTGTTTAAATAGTATCCTGATGCAGCTCCATTTGTGGGCATTGGGGTGGTTGCTAGTGTAATTGAGTATTTATTCCATATGTGTGGTCTTTCTATATACTTTAGTCTGCAGTTCCCCATTGTTTTTGCACTCTACCATTATGTCCAGGAAGGGTAGTCATTTGTTGTTCTCTTCTTCTTTTGTGAATTTTATCCCACTGAGGATGTTGTTTATGTGTCAGTGGGTTTCTTCCAGTTTTATGCATTTAATAATCACAAAAGTGTCATCTTCATATCATTTCCAAAGTCGGGGTTGTAAAGTGGAGAGAGCTGTATGTTCTAACATTTGCATTACTGCTTCTGCAATCAGTCCTGACATTGGGGATCCCATTGGCGTTCCGTTGATTTGTTTGTATTAGCGAGTTTTGAGAAGATTTGTAGCTCAGGTTGAGGTTCTGGATGTGAGTTTGCTCACTGAGCTGGAAGGTTAGTTTTCAGACGTTTCGTCACCATTCTAGGTAACATCATCAGTGAGCCTCCGACGAAGCGCTGGTGTTATGTCCCGCTTTCTATTTATCTGGTTAGGTTTCCTTGGGTTGGTGATGTCATTTCCTGTTCTTTTTCTCAGGGGATGGTAGATTGGCTCCAAGTCAATGTGTTTGTTGATGGAATTCCGGTTGGAATGACATGCTTCTAGGAATTCTCGTGCATGTCTCTGTTTGGCTTGTCCTCGGATGGATGTGTTGTCCCAATCAAAGTGGTGTCCTTCCTTATCTGTATGTAAGGATACGAGTGATAGTGGGTCATGTTGTTTTGTGGCTAGTTGATGTTCATGTATCCTGGTGGCTAGATTTCTGCCAGTTTGTCCAATGTAGTGTTTGTCACAGTTCTTGCAAGATATTTTGTAGATGACGTTCGTTTTGCTTGTTGTCTGTATAGGGTCTCTGAAGTTCATTAGCTGCTGTTTTAGTGTGTTGGTGGGTTTGTGGGCTACCCTGATGCCAAGAGGTCTGAGTAGTCTGGCAGTCATTTCGGAAATGTCTTTGATGTAGGGGAGCGTGGTTATGGTTTCTGAGCCCGTTTTGTCTGTTTGTTTGGGTTTGTTGCTGAGAAATCGGCAGACTGTGTTCATTGGGTACCCATTCTTTCTGAATACGCTGTATAGGTGATTTTCTTCTGCTCTGCGTAGTTCCTCTGTGCTGCAGTGTGTGGTGGCTCATTGGAATAATGTTCTAGTGCAGCTTCGTTTGTGGGTGTTGGGATGGTTGCTCCTGTAGTTCAGTGTTTGGTCCGTATGTGTTGTTTTCCTGTAGACGCTGGTTTGAAGTTCCCCATTGGCTGTTCACTCTACTGTGACGTCTAGGAATGGCAGTTTGTTGTTTTCCTCCTCTTATGTGAATGTTATGCCAGTAAGGGTATTATTGATGGTCTTGAAGGTTTCCTCTAATTTGTTTTGTTTAGTGATAACAAAGGTGTCATCCACATAGCGGACCCAAAGTTTGGGTTGGATGGTTGGCAGAGCTGTTTGTTCGAGTCTCTGCATTGCTGCCTCTGCTAAGAACCCTGATATCGGAAATCCCATGGGTGTACCGTTGGTTTGTCTGTAGGTTTTGTTATTGAAAGTGAAGTGGGTGGTGAGGCATAGGTCCACTAGCTTGATGATGTTGTCCTTGCTGATGAGGTTGTGGTGTCTGGTGTATGTGTCTTCTGTTCTTCTAATAGTGTAGTCAGTGTTTCTTTGGCCAGGTTGATGTTGATGGATGTGAACAGGGCTGTTACGTCAAAGGAGACCATTATTTGATCCTCTTCTATCTTGGTGTCTTTGATGGTGTCTTTGATTTGTTTGTATATACTGTCGTCAAAAGTGAAGTGGGTTGTCAGGCACAGATCTCGTAGTTTCATGGTAGTGTCCTTATTGATGTTGTTGGTGTCCTGGGTTGCCTGCTTATATGATTGATGTACAACCGCCTCCACAAATACAAGCAGGAAATTATGAGCTAAAGATCTCTACACCCCAATGCAACTGATCACGAATGGACAACCACAATGGAGCAAGCCATCAGCATACAGCAAAAAAAAGGATCAGAACAAACAGCCCTTCAAGAAAAACAGTCCAAAATCACCCCATCAACAACATGGACAACACAGATTCATGGATTAAAAACATCTTGGACCAAGCACTTACAGACACTGAGATGACTGTCCCAGTACGTGGACAGAATTATAACTACAGAGATGCCAAAAAGATTTTCTTCCTGGCTGAGATAATGGGAACTGCAGATGCTGGAGAGTCCAAGATAACAAAGTATGGACCTGGATGAACACAACAGGCCAAGCAGCATCTTGGGAACAGAAAAGCTGACATTTCGGGCCTAGACCCTTCATCAGAGAGGGGGATGAAGGGTCTAGGCCTGAAATGTCAGCTTTTGTGCTCCTAAGATGCTGCTTGGCCTGCTGTGTTCATCCAGGTCCACACTTTGTTATCTTTCTTCCTAGCTGTGCTGGAATTGACACTTAAGACTAACGGATTCATGGAAGAAGCACAACAGACCATCAGTCAGACAATAGTCCCAACACCTAGCAAAAAGGTAGGTGGAACACATTCAACACAGAACAGAGGAAAGCCTGGAAAGACTCAAGAAAAACACCCTTTGCACAACCACTGAGAAACAGAACCATAAGTAATACCAAACACCCCAACAAACCAAGGCATGTAAATAACAAGCGGAACAGAACACTGATGCTTCATCGGAGACGCACTGATGATGTTACCGAGCAGAGTGGCAAAACATTTGGATCCAAACACACTGGCTCGACAAGCAAGTCTGCAACCTCATCCACAACCCAAGCTACACATCTTCTCGAAAACCTTAGAGCCATACGTTCATTCCAACGATTGTTCATTAGCACAGAGCTGTCGCAGGAAGACAAACCATGCCCCTGTTCACAGTCGGTATTCTGACGTTTAAAAATCCAGATAGCCTCTGACAGCTGCTGTCGAAAGGGCAAGTATATATGTCTAATGTCAGTGCACTGGCAGGCGAGGAAGGATGTCAGGTAAGTAGTGCACCAAGTGGGTAGAGTGCAGGCAAGTGATGCAGTATTTCAGGTAGATGACAACAAAACGTGAGGCTGGATGAACACAGCAGGCCCAGCAGCATCTCAGGAGCACAAAAGCTGACGTTTCGGGCCTAGACCCTTCATCAGAGAGGGGAATGGGGAGAGGGAACTGGAATAAATAGGGAGAGAGGGGGAGGCGGACCGAAGATGGAGAGTAAAGAAGATAGGTGGAGAGAGTATAGGTGGGGAGGTAGGGAGGGGATAGGTCAGTCCAGGGAAGACGGACAGGTCAAGGAGGTGGGATGAGGTTAGTAGGTAGCTGGGGGTGCGGCTTGGGGTGGGAGGAAGGGATGGGTGAGAGGAAGAACAGGTTAGGGAGGCAGAGACAGGTTGGACTGGTTTTGGGATGCAGTGGGTGGAGGGGAAGAGCTGGGCTGGTTGTGTGGTGCAGTGGGGGGAGGGGACAAACTGGGCTGGTTTTGGGATGCGGTGGGGGAAGGGGAGATTTGGAAGCTGTGAAGTCCACATTGATACCGTTGGGCTGCAGGGTTCCCAAGCGGAATATGAGTTGCTGTTCCTGCAACCTTCGGGTGGCATCATTGTGGCACTGCAGGAGGCCCATGATGGACATGTCATCTAAAGAATGGGAGGGGGACTGGAAATGGTTTGTGACTGGGAGGTGCAGTTGTTTATTGCGAACCGAGCGGACGTGTTATGCTGGGTGTGAGAAACCGGAACTGGCAGGGGGCAGGGTGGATAAGTGTCGGGTCTGGGATGAGTTTTGAATCCAGTGCAGAGAGTGGGTAGAGGTATAGGGGCCCTGAAGTAGGTGGAAGTTGTTTACTCTGAGGCCAGTTGGCGGTGGACGTTGGGTGGGTCAGGTTGGTGGTAGTGGTCTGGATCGTTCTAAGTGATCTGGGGGAATGGTGTAGTTGCAGGGGCTAGGTGTGAGGTAAATGTGGGGTCTATCAAAGAATTCATCAAGAGTTAGGATATGTACTTAATAGTCTAACTCTTCTGGAGTAATGATTTTACTTAGTCTTATCAGAATCTTCCAAAATTGAGAGAGAGATTTTTGGATGGTTCCAGGAATAGCAGAATTGCCCAGTGGAATCTTCAATTTCCTGGATAATTCCTTCAGAGTTTGGCACAATGAAGATTCTGCCTCCAATCTATGCTGTGTTATGAAGTTGGGTACAGTATTTGTGAACTGGAAGGCAGGAAGCTAAAATGTGTGGTCAGTTTTAGAGATAAAGTGCTTTTAAGCTTAGAGTTAAACAGAGAAGCTTATCTGTAAGCAGGTGGGAAATAGTTCGGATAGTTCTAAATTTTGCAACATGTATCTACTGGCTGTGCAAGTGGTAATTTCAGATCTGTTCTGATGTTTTGACAGCTAGTTTGAATTTATCCAATTTAAAACAAGCACCTAGATTCAGAAAGCCAGTTGAACTTAATTCAGATGGTGCTGACAACCTGAAAATAATCATAGTATATGAAATTGATTTGTCATGGGAGGGGTGGTATATAAAGATGAGGGCATTTGAAAAATCAGAGAGAGCCAACTGCCTTCTGAGGGGAAAGCCAAACTTTGGCTGCAGCAAAAGCAAGTCCACTATCTGAGATACAAACCAGGCTTTCACATAAAATTATTGAGCTCTCTGAAAAGACCCATCAAAGGTACCATGGCATGTTAGCTCAAAGTCCTCAATGAAAAAATTGAAGGGAAAAGACATCCAAGAGAACAGAATCAGTAGAAGAAAGGCATTTGTGACATGAAATCAACAGAAGGAAGATTGGATGTATAGCGGAGTGAATGTAGATTGTGTGAACTTGGAGAGATTAGGTTTCAATTTATTGGTTGTACAAGTGGGACTTGTATTTATTCATACGGGATTCCAGTAGAATTTCGATGAGTTAAGAAGTAGTTAGTAGTCAAGGGGGAATTATTCAGTTTGTTAGTAGTTCTGCTAATTTGCTCATTGTTTAAACAACTAAATTATTTCTCATTATTTGTAAAGTGGACCAGAGATTTTCTTTCTTTTAACCACTCTTTTAACAGATTACAAGAGAAAAGGTGAGCTTCGCTGGATGTTTTGGGGGTAATTTTTAGAGGGGAATCTCTACTCTTGTCACAAGAGGCTAGAGCTTATGTTTTTGGTTTAATTATCAGAGGATGGTTTAATTGACCATCCCCCCACCATAACAACTGCAATAACATCTGTCAGACCAGCAAAAAATTTGGGCCAATGTTTTTTAAAGTTTTCCTTCTGTGTAGATTTTGTCTTATAATCATGATTACCCTGATGTCACCAGATGATCTTCATAGGGAATCATTTCCCTTCCTGTGCCAGAGTCACAAACAATATGCCCTAATGCTATCCATCACCGTTTCTCATCTAAAAACTGTCTCAGCTTTGATGGGCATGTTGACCACACAGAGCTTTACTATTTGGGTCCCTCCCACTTTATTCCATGACTGTGCTGCGGTTAGAAAAACTGAGAAACAGCAAGATTTTATCCAACTAAATACTGGCAAGATTAAAGCCATGTTAATTGGTTCTCTGGCTCATGGTGGCTCTTTTACTGATATTACTCAATCAGCCGAGGAACCTTCATCGACATTCACCTTCATTGTCACAAAGATCATTGGCTCAGAAAGCTTTGAGACTTTCTTTTGGCCAGGAATAAGTTTAAAAGTGCAAGGTTATTATTCAATAATTCTGCAAACCTGAGAACATGCAAGCCTCTTCATCCAGTTAAGGAGAAAATACTTTACGTTTGCCAGGCCATTCGCTAAACTATGATTCCATGATTAATTTACCCCAGTAACTGCGTAAAACCCAAGTGTTGGCATGTTATTCTTTCCACTGTAACATAGTAATGAAGAGGATTGATGAGGACAGAGTGTCGACATCATCTACATGGACTTCAGTAAGGTGTTTGACAATGTTCTTCATGGTAGGCTGGTTAGCAAGGTTCTATCACATGGAATTCAGGGAGAACTAACCATTTGGATACAGAACTGGCTCGAAGGTAGAAGACAGAGGATGGTGGGTGAGGGTTGCTTTTCAGACTGGACCAGCGGTGTGCCACAAGGAACAGTACTGGGTCCACTGCTTTTTGTCATTTATATAAATGATTTGGATGTGAACACAGCAGGTATGGTTAGTAAGTTTACAGCTCCAAAATTGGAGGTGTAGTGGACTTTCCCGTGAAGAAAGTTACCTCAGAGTAAAATGGGATCTTGATCAGATGGGTCAATGGGCTGAGGAGTGGCAGATGGAGTTTAATTTAGTTAAATGTAAGGTGCTGCATTTTGGAAAGGCAAATCAAGGCAGGACTTATACACTTAGTGATTACGTCCCAGGGAGTGTTGCTGATTGAAAAGACTGTGGAATGCAGGTTTGTAGTTCCTTGAAAGTGGTTGAGCAATAGGGAGAGGCTGAATAAACTGGGGCTATTTTCATTGTAGCATCGAATACTGAGGGGTGACCTTATAGAGGTATGTAAAATCACGAGTGGCACGGATAGGGTGAATAGCCAAGGTCTATTCCCTGGGATAGGGGAATCCACAACAACAGAGCATAGGTTTGAGGTGAGAAGTGAAAGATTTAAAAGGGACTTCAAGGCAACTTTTTCACACAGAGGGCAGTGCGCATGTGCAATGAGCTGCCAGAGGAAGTAGTGGAGCCTGGTACAATCACACATTTAAAAGGCATCTGGCTGGGTATATGACTAGGAAGGATTTAGAGGGATATGGGATAAATGCTCACAAATGGGACTTCATTAAATTCAGATATCTGGTCAGCATGGACGAGTCAAACTGAAGGATCTGTTTCTGTGCTGTACTGCTCTATTGGCTCTATGAATCTACAGAAATAGCTAATCCAGACTTTATCTGAACATACAGGTAGGGTCATGGATTGGTCGTCAGTAGAAGAAGTTTGAGACAGTTTTTGCTCCCTAACACAAGCGTGCTGAAGCCAATTATCATGCGCCTACCACTAACCTACCTGAGATTAACCAATTAAGTACAGATCAGATCAGATCCTGAGTCTTGAGTCTTCCTGGTCTGCAGTCAGCGATTACTCTCACCGAGAATGTGAGAGATTCTCTGAATTCAACACATTACAGCACAATAGACAAATTTGAAAGTTCAACTCCCATCAAAATGGTTCAGCACTTGACTCTCAGGGCGCTGCAAACATTTAAAGCAACTTTCTTCTTGTGGGATAAATTTTGCTAATTCATGGTCGTCAAATGTGCATACAAATAGAGCAATAGTAAGAATATAAACATCATTACTTGACGTGATATTTTCTCTGGGGATTGATGTTGAATGTGGAATACACAGGAAACTGAGGAAGTTCTCACCACTGGATCTGCATGCTTTCAGCTCTATGCCTTCGACTATATTCACCATTAGCCTTCCAATGCCTGTAGCCCTTTGAGAACGAACTGGAGGAGAAAGCAAAAGGGAACACATATTTGAAGATGGACTACATCTGAAGAAATTCTTTCAATGCAAGTACTAATGGCATTACTTACCCAAATAGGCCTTCTCTCGCTTCTTTTTTTCTGTTTCTATGTAGAGTTCTGAAGCAGCTTTAATTTTTTGCACCCAAGCTGTTCTGCAGAATGAAAAGAAATGAATAGTGGAATGGAATAAACTGTGTTGTTGGGTGCTGATGGTGTTTCCTCCATTTCTGTGACAACATTCAATTCTAGCCCAGAGTTCATGGATGAAAATTTGGTCTGTTTGCTCAACATAGTGACCTTTGGGTGCAGACAGCCTAAATTTAATTTCTAGCGACAATGGACTTGGGAGCACAAAGTTGCCCTTAATTTGGCAACACTACACAGCATCACTCTGGAAGGCCACACATGAACTGGTGAGGTACAGTCAATGTTCTTATTTGAATGCGTGGCTGAGATGTGTTCTTGGATCAGAATTTTAAAACATTAAATCTAAATTGCGTTTGGGAGTGCTTTGTCATAGCAATGAGTATCTGCAAATTTTGTTTCTACAAGATATAATTTGAATACTTAATAGTCCAACTTTTCCTGTGTAATTATTTCACCTAGTCTTGTCAGAACCATCAGGAATCTCAAGAATTACAAACGGTTTTCCAGATATCTGGTTCAATAAATTCCTGTTATACTGAGTGCTTTGTTAAAACCTTGAATTAATCTGCAGTATTTTCAAGATTTGTATCCCAGAGGGATTTCAGCAGCACTGTAATTAACACCAAGTTTCCCGTCACAGATCTGAAATACTTATACCAACACAACATCAGAAGTCTCTTAGTTAGTACATAGTAAAGAGTATGCTTTGCTTACTACAGGCTAATTCTATAAAAGGATCTCCAGCAAATGTGACTGTAGTGCATTTCAACATGATCATAAATCACCCCTTAGTAAAAATAAATATTTAACTTAATGGAATATTATCTTTGAAGGAAACCAAGTTGGAAAAAAAGACAGCTTAAAATAAATGTGATTATTTTTCAGCCTGCTCCACAGCCTAGGATGCTGAAGCTTGCTGTAATAACATGAGGTGAGAATGCTGGGAGTTAGTCACATCATCATTGCCTAGCAGTTACACACAATGAACTTTCCTTGTGACATACCATATAATTCATCATACTGCTGTACACATCAGTTTGGTTTCAATATTATCTGAGACCCGTACCATTCAGATAAATTAGAAGTACTCCTTGCTAAGCACTAGTTTGAAAAAAACAAGTTTAAGAGTTTCTTTTTGCAGACAGCAAAAATTAAATATGATGAGAATATTCCTTTTATGCTAACTGATAATTGTGTGTCCCACTCATCCCTCAAAAAAATGTTGAGCTTGTGTGGTAAAAACCATGTTTGTGGTCCATTTGGGTGTAAGCAAGCAAAGCTGATTTAAAAAAAAGAATTCAGATACAAATAGAAATTTCTGGAAAAGCTCAGCAGGTTTGGCAGCATCTTGGAGAGAAATCAGAGTCGACAATTTAGGTTGAGTGACCCTTCCTCAGAACTGATGGTAGCTAGGAAAATGTCATTTATATAGAGGCATACAGCATGGAAACAGACCCTTCAGTCCAACTCATCCATGCTGACCAGATAGTCTAAATTAATCCAGTCCCAATTGCGAGCATTTGGCCCATATCCCTCTAAACCCTTCCTATTCTGGATGTGAGTTTGCTCGCTGAGCTGGAAGGTTCATTTTCACCCGAGGTCCAAATCTTCTCAAAACTCGCTAGCACCCTTCCTATTCATATACCCATCCAGATGCCTTTTAAGCGTTGTAACTGTACCAGCCTCTACCACTTCCTCTGGCAGCTTATTCCATACATGTACCATCCTCTGTCCCAGCGATACTTGAAACCAAACAGCAGAAACAGTCAGAGATAACAAGGTGTTGAGCTGGATGAACACAGCAGGCCAAGCAGCATCAGAGGAGCAGGAAAGCTGATGTTTTGGGCCTAGACCCTTCTAAGACATGGAAGAGCTCAAGCCCTAAAGTTATTGAACTCAATACTGAATCTGGAAGTCTGCAGGGTCCCCAAGTGAAGCGATCACTCAGTCCAGGCTTCATTTCCCCAACGTACAGGAGACCACATTGTGAGCAGCAAATGCAGTAGACTAGATTGTGTGAAGTTGGCTTTGCTTTGTTCAGAAAAAAGACCCTGAACTTCCAGTTGCCTGCCACTTCAACAGACTGCCCTGTCCTCTGGATAACATCTGTGTCTCAGGCTTGCTGCAGTGCTCCAGTGAAGCTCAGCGCAAGCCAGAGGAACACTGCCTCATTTTCTGCTTGGGAACCCTGCAGACTTCGGACTTAATATCGAGATCAATAACTTGAGACCTTCACAACCAAAACTCGTTATGAAATTGTCTGCTATTACACACCCGCCATTGTTAGCCACTAGCAGTCTCCATTAATAGCTAGAGATAATGGGAACTGCAGATGCTGGAGAATCTGAGATAACAAGGTGTGGAGCTGGATGAACGCAGCAGGCCAAGCAGCATCTCAGGAACACAAAAGCTGGCACTGATGAAGGGTCTAGGCACGAAACGTCATCTTTTGTGCTCCTGAGATGCTGCTCAGCCTGCTGTGTTCATCCAGCTCCACACCTTATTATCTCCACTAATAGCTATTCAGCCTCCTGGGCAGATTGTTATCTACTCCTTTTTCTGTCCAACTGCCCTTACTTCTCTTTGTGCTCCATCCGCACATATCATTTATACCTTACCCCTCCAACCACCCTGTGTCTCCTTATAACCTGACATTTTCTGAAGAAGGGTCTAGGCCTGAAATGTCAGCTTTCCTGCTCCTCTGATGCTGCTTGGCCTGCTGTCTTCATCCAGCTCTATACCTTGTGATCTCAGATTCCCCAGCATCTGCGGTTCCTACTACCTCTGAAACAATTTTCTTACCTACCATCCATTCTGAGGAAAGCTCACTCAACCCAAAATGTTAACCTTGATTTTTCTCCACAGATGCTGCCAGACATGATGAGCTTTTCCAGCAATACCTATTTCTATCTTTGATTTATGGCATCCACTGCCCTTTTGGTTTTCAAAAAATGCCGTGTTGGAAATCATAAACAAGCACAAATGTTGCTGGCAAAACTCAGCAGATCTGGCAGCATCTGTGGAGAAAAAGCAGTAGATTAATCAATTATCTGACAATTATAGGATACATAATTGCAATCAATACTGGTAAAATTAGATCAAATCAAATCACATCAAATTAGAAAAGTCATAGTATGGAAATCCACTTTTGGCTGCTTACAATATACTAAGTGCCTTTTGTGTACTCATTTACAATTTTGTCATCTTTGGAAATTTCCCCTCCCTAAGCACTCAAAATTAACAAGACCAGGGTCTGCTTCTTACCTTTCATTGATGCTCTCAGCACGGAGCGTGTACACCCTATCAATATGGGAGATGTGGAAAATGGGCTCATCACCAGAAGGGTCTGTAGGTAATTTCACCAATACCTCATTCAGAAATATAGGCTGGAAACATTACAGAAGCAAAAAGGTAAACAACCATAACATAACTCCTTTTTTGTGGCAGCAATGATTTTGCATGGGCTCAATAATATGTAATAAATCACTATCACACCACCTGACTGAGAGGTGCTTTTAAAAATAGTAACATCTCCAGTTTTAAAATGTTACGTACCCAGATGCCTTTTCACATAACTGTCTGCCATGTAGGATGTTAAAAAAAATTAAAACCCATCGCACACAGGGGAATATGGCGAACTGGAACCAAAACTGTGATCAGAGATAATGGGAACTGCAGATGCTGGAGAATCCAAGATAACAAAGTGTGAGGCTGGAAGAACGCAGCAGGCCAAGCAGCATCGTAGGAGCACAAAAGCTGACGTTTCGGGCCTAGAGCCTTCATCAGAAAAGGGGGATGGGGAGAGGGTTCCGAAATAAACAGGGAGAGAAGGGGAGGCGGACTGAAGATGGTTAGAGGAGAAGATAGGTGGAAAGGAGAGTATAGGTGGGGAGGGGATAGGTCAGTCCGGGGAGGACGGACAGGTCCAGGGGACGGGATGAGGTTAGTAGGTAGGAAATGGAGGTGTGGATTGAGGTGGGAGGAGGGGATAGGTGAGAGGAAGACCAGATTAGGGAGGCGGTGCCGAGTTAGGCTGATTTTGGAATGCAGAGGGGAGAGGGGACAAGCTGGGCTGGTTTTGGGATGCAGTGGGGGAAGGGGAGATTTTGAAACTTGTGAAGTCCACATTGATACCATTGGGCTGCAGGGTTCCCAAGCGGAATAGGGGGTGCTGTTCCTGCAACCTTCGGGTGGCATCATTGTGGCACTGCAGGAGGCCCATGATGGACATGTCGTCTAAGGAATGGGAAGGGGAGTAGAAATGGTTCGCGACTGGGAGGTGCAATTGTTTATTGTGAACTGAGCAGAGGTGTTCTGCAAAGCGGTCCACTTGGTTTCCCCCAATGTAGAGGAAGCCACACTGGGTACAGTGGATACAGTATACTACATTGGCAGATGTGCAGGTGAACATCTGCTTAATATGGAAGGTCATCTTGGGGCCTGGGATAGGGGTGAGGGAGGAGGTGTGGGGGCAAGTGTAGCATTTCCTGCGGTTGCAGGGGAAGTTGCCGGGTGTGGTGGGGTTGGAGGGCAGTGTGGAGCGAACAAGGGAGTCACGGAGAGAGTGGTCTCTCCGGAAAGCTGACAGGGGTGAGGATGGAAAAATGTCTTGGGTGGTGGGGTCGGATTGTAGATGGCGGAAGTGTCGGAGGATGATGTGTTGTATCCGGAGGTTGGTGGGGTGGTATGTGAGGACAAGGGAGATTCCCTTAGGGCGGTTATTGTGGGGGCGGGGTGTGAGGGATGTGTTGCAGGAAATGCGGGAGACACGGTCGAGGGCGTTCTCGACCCTGCGGGGGGGAAATTGCGGTCCTTGAAGAACGCGACCATCTGGGATGTGCGGGAGTGGAATGCCTCATCCTGGGAGCAGATGCGGCGGAGGCAAAGGAATTAGGAATAGGGGATGGAATTTTTGCAGGAGGGTGGGTGGGAGGAGGTGTATTCTAGGTAGCTGTGGGAGTCGGTGGGCTTGAAATTGATATCAGTTTCTAGCTGATTGCCTGCGATGGAGACTGAGAGATCCAGAAAGGTGAGAGATGTGCTGGAGATGTCCCAGGTGAACTGAAGGTTGGGGTGGAAGGTGTTGGTGAAGTGGGTGAACTGTTCGAGCTCCACTTGGGAGCAAGAGGTGGCGCCGATACAGTCATCAATGTACCGGAGGAAGAGGTGGGGTTTGGGGTCTGTGTAGGTGCGGAAGAGGGACTGTTCCACGTAACCTACCAAGAGGCAGGCATAGCTTGGGCCCATGCGGGTACCCACGGCCGCCCCCTTTGTCTGTAGGAAGTGGGAACCAAAACTGCCTCAGTGACAGGAAAGAAAAGGTAATGGTCAACGGATGTTTTTGTGAATGGAAAGTGGTTTCATGTCCCAATCTACAGAGCTCAGTTTTGACACTCCTGCTGGTTTGTGACGTAAATTAATGATTCCATTTAAATCTGGAAAGCATGATGGGCTAATTTGCAGTTGATACAAAAATTGCCCAGATAGTTGATAGTGAAGGGAATGGTTATTCTTTGGTTTAGTGGGTGGAAAAGTGGCAAATGGAATTCAATCCAGAGAAGCACAAGCTTGGCATTTGGGGAGGGCAATCAAAGCCCGGGATACCCAATAAACAGTAGAGTAATGAGAGGGGTAGTGGAAATGAGAGACCTTGGAACACATATCCACAGGTCCTGCAAGGGGATGGGAAATGTAGATAAGGTATTCAGGATATTCCCTTTATTGGGTTAGGTATTGAATAGTGCGGACTTGAGGAAAAGCCTTTTCACCCAGAAGGTGGCAAATGTCTGTAATTCACTGTTCTGTTTGTAGTGCAAGGAAACCCTCAACTTACATAAGAGGAGTCTGGATCTTCACCTGATGCACTGCAAAGACTGAAGGACCAGGTACCGGAGAGTGCGGTGAGAATGGGTAGCTAGTTTATTTGGCAAGTGCAGAAATGATGGGCTGAAAGGCTTTTTTCTGTTCTGTAACTTCTCTATGGTAACACAGAAGTCATAACTGAGTACAGGAATCGGCCACGGTTGCAAGAAACACCCAGAATGGGCATGAAGTTAAGAGAACAGCTGCCATGTCCATCTATTTGTGATGTTTGGATCGTATTTGGACTTCCACACCTCATTAATATGGCACTACTATTTTTCAGTGCTCAGCAGATCTCCTGTTACCATCGTAAGCCAGTGTCAGGCTGAGCTGGTTGAGTGGTGGTGGAGTTTTTGGGGTTTTTTCGGGGGGTGCAGTGTGAGGGTCAAGTGCTTGTTCCTTTTGGTGATCCTGCTCAGGTGACTCCAAAGGTGAGAAGTTTCAGCTTTGTGAGCAACTTTCATTGGTCACTTTGACAATCTCTTTTTTTGGCAGCTCAACCCCTGGCACAAAAGGATTTGGATATTTAACTAGCTGTGAGACAGCTGAGGTAGGTCCTCACAATTTTAATTACTGGCTATATGATTATCAAGTTGAGAAATCAGTAACTGGCAATTGAAAATCACCAACAAATTGTTGGATCACATCTTTTAGCAAGTCACTCAGCGACTTTTCTCCTCCAATCTGCATTGCCCAAGGACTTGCACAAAATTTCCATCTCAAACTGTTGCTAAATCATGAATCTGCTCATTTCCTTTTCAGTTTTAACAACTGGCTCCTTGTTTACTGGGGCTCTTTAATCTTAAACTGTACATTCTTATTTCACATTCAGTAGTAGTTTTTGCAGCACGTCCTGCATTCTATGGTAGGGAACACTCATTCTCTCAATTGAACTGTTAGTACAGTTCTTTTCTTGTAAAGAACTGGAGACTCAAAAGATTTGGAACACAACCTTTGTAACATTTTTAACACTTTGTGCACACTCGAAATTAGGGCCTGCAGGTAAACAGAATGTAAATAATATTCCTCTCACTAGCCATTCACGTTGACAACTGCTAACACCCATCACAGGCAAAGCTGAGACTAGATGATTCAGCACAAGCCGGGAATCAAATCTTTGGTCTTCTTGGTTTGTGTGGCTCAGCACAGCATATCATGGTGCTCTTATGTGGTTAGTCAACATTGCAGGATTCACTTTATTTTGTTTGCAAGCAACATTACAGCTTAGTTGAATTATTAAATTTTACTCACAGTCTTGTACATTTTGTACTGCAGATTTGACTTGGGGCTGAAGACCTTATCGGTTCCTGAAGAACCTAGTGGTTTAATGATCTGTGTCAGCAGCAGGAAGTCATTGAAGAGAAAGCCATAAAGCTCCTTATTACTTTTGGCTTTATAAAGTTTACCGCTGTGCAGGAATTTTCGAGGACCCAGGCAATTCGTGACGGAGTTAAAAACAAGTTGCTGAAATGAGAAAAGGGACACAGTAGTAATTATCTTTAAATGAAAAGGGTATAACTGCATCGGGACATTGAACATAGAAACATAGAAACAAAGTCCATTTGTTGAAATACACAAACTTGACTGCCCTGGTCGACCCATTATCTCACCTGCTGCGGCCCCACTAGACTTATCTCCACCTATCTCGACTCCATCTTCTCCCCGCCGGTCCAGGAACTCCCCATCTATGCCTGTGACACCATCCACGCCCTCCACCTACTCCAAAGTGTCTGATTCCCTGGTTCCCAACACCTCATTTTCACTATGGACGTCCAGTGCCTACACATCTGCATTCCCCATGCAGATGGCCTAAAGGCCCTCCGTATCTTCCTGTCCCGCAGGCCCGACCTGTCCCCCTCCACTGACACCCTCATCCGCTTAGCCGAACTCGTCCTCACTCTTAACAACTTCTTGAATTCCTCCCACTTCTTACAGACAAAGGGGTTGGCCATGGGTACCCTCATGGGCCCAAGCTATGCCTGCCTCTTTGTAGGTTACATGGAACAATCCCTCTTCCAAAGCTACACTGGCTTATCTCCCACCCCTTCCTCCGTTACATTGATACGCTGCCTCATGCTCCCACAAGGAGCTCAAACAGTTCATCCACATCACTAAAGCCTTCGACCCCAACCTTAAGTTCACCTGGACTATCCCCTGGACCTCTCCATTTCCATCTCTGGCAACCACCTAGAAATCAATATCCATTTCAAGCCAACCAACTCCCACACCTACCTAGAATATACCTCTGCTCACCCACCTTCCTGCAAAATTCCATCCCCTATTCCCAATTCCTTCACCTCTGCCGCATCTGGTCCCGAGGTGAGACATTCCACTCCCGGACATCCAGATATCCTTGTTTTTAAGGACCACAAATTCCCCTCCACAGTGGTTGAAAATGCCTTCTACCGCATTTCTTGCATTTCCCGCAACTCATCCCTCGCCCACTCCCTGTGATAACAACCAAAACATAATCGCTCTCGTCCTCACCAACCTCCGGATCCAACGCATCATCCTCTGGCACTTCTGCCATCTGCAATTTAACCCCACAACCAAAGACATTTTTTCCTCCCCACCCTTATCTGCTTTCCAGAGGGACCACTCTCTCCAGGACTTCCTTGTCCGCTCCACAATCCCCACCAGCCCCAACACCCCTGGCACTTTTCCCTGCTAGCGCAGGAAGTGCTACACCTGCCCCTACGCCTCCTCCCTCACCCACATCCTAGGCCCCAAGAAGACCTTCCACATTAAACAGATGCTCACCTGCATATCTGCTAACCTGGTTTACTGTATCTGCTGCTCCCCATGTGGCCTCCTCTAAGTCGAGGAAACCAAGCAGAGGCTTGGAGACCACTTTGTGGAGCACCTACACTCAGTTCGCGACAAACGACTGCACCTCCCAGTCACGAAGCACTTCAACCCCCCCCTCCCACTCCCTGGATGACACATCCATCCTGAGCCTCCTCCATTGCCACAACCCGAAGGTTGCAGGAACAGCATCTCATATTTCACTTGGGAACCCTGCAGCCCAATGGTATCAATGTGGACTTCACAAGCTTCAAAATCTCCCTGCCCCCGACCACATCCCAAAATCAGCCCAGCTTGTCCCCGCCTCCCTAACCTGTCCGGCATTTCTCCCACCTATCCACTCCTCCCACCTCAACCCCTACCCCCAACTCCTACCTACCAGATTCATCTCCACCTCCTTGATCTGTCTGTCTTCCCTGGACTGATCTTCCCCCACCCTAACTTGCCACCTACACTCACCTTCACTGGCTTCATCCCCACCTCCTTGACCTGCCCATCCTCTCCCTTATCCATCTTCCATCTGCTTCCCCCCTCTTTCTTTTTATTTCAGAACCCCCTCCCCCTTCCCCATTTCTGAAGAAGGGTCCAGACCCGAAATGTCAGCCTTCCTGCTCGGCTTGCTGTGTTCATCCAGCTCTACACCTTGTTAACTCCATTTGTTGAAATCCTCTTCCCTTTTCAAACCCTAATGAGTGACGTACAATAAGATAGGACAGATCTGGAAATTCATTATACTTCACTGTTCTTCTCTTTAGGAACATAGAAGCAGAGAGGTTATTTAGCTCCTTGAGACTGATCTACCCCATTGATATTCAATGAGGTCATGATTGGTCTGTGACCGATCCCCACACCTTTGCCCTATTTCCTTAATATGGGTGAGATGTGGGCAAGATGAAGACCTAGTGACAGCTGTAGTGCCATGCAGTAGTGAGCATAAGAATAGGAGGATAGAGCAGACGGGTGCATGGCTGAAGAGATGGTGCAGGAGGAAGAGCTTTTGATTCCTGATGCATTGGTACCATTCCCGTGGGAGGTAAACGAGAACAGGAGAGGGACCAACATTCTCAAAGGCATGCACGTTAACAGTGTTGGAATACATTTAAATTTGATTGAGATGCTGATAACAGTTCAGAAGGGTGAAGCTGAGATGGAACAAAAAGTTAAAACGCTAGTCAGAGAGTCTGAAAGGCAGAGCACACATAGTTTGGATAAGAAAGATATGAGTTTAGCAAGGCTAAATGGAATACATTTTAATGCAAGGTACATGAAAAATAATGCAGATTTTCTCATGGCACAGACAGGCACCTGGGAGGAGTATTTGCATCATAACTATAAACGTGCCCTATAGCTATAGACAGAAAAATGGGCCGAATAAGCAGCTCAACATGCTTGGTTGTAAGGTATTATTTTTTAGATTAGATTCCATACAGTGTGGAAACAGGCCCTTCGGCCCAACGAGTCCATACCGCCCTTTGAGGCATCCCACCCAGACCCATTCCCCCTATAACCGACACACCCCTGAACACTATGGGCAATTTAGTATGGCCGATCCACCTAGCCTGCACATCTTTGGACTGTGGGAGGAAACCACAGCACCCGAAGGAAACCCACGCAGACACAGGAAGAATGTGCAAACTCCACACAGACAGTTGTACATGATAGACAGGTGACTAGAATGGGGTGGTGGGGTTCTCAATATTGAAAAACTAATCAAATTGTAACAGCAAGGTGATTTTTTGAATGGATCAGCAAATAAGGCAGTTGGGGGATGTCCGTGAGACAAAGAGCGAGCATGTGCTTGAGAAAGAGTGAGGGGATGCATGAGAGAGAGGGGGTCTGCGTGAGAGAGAGGGGGTCTGCATGAGAGAGAGAGGGGGTCTGCGTGAGAGAGAGAGAGGGGGGTCTGCGTGAGAGAGAGAGAGAGAGAGGGAGAAAAAGTGTGTGCATGAGAGAGAGATATGCGTCAGAGGAAGAGCGTGTAATCAAATTTCATGAAGCATAATTGCAATGATATGAATAGTAGAGAATTCAAACTACCTGAACATTAACTGGGTTAGTTTTCATGTGCAAGGTAGAGAGGGAGCAACATTCTAAAATACAACCAGAAGAAATTATGTTGCCAGAATGTAGAAAGCCCTACAAGGCAGTTCTAATCAGCTGAGGCAGGTGGAAGGCACATCAGTTGTGGAGCATTTTTAAGATAGTAACCATAACTCATCTAGATTTAGCATGGCTATGGAACAGGATGCAAATGTACTGGCAGTAAAAGTTCTCAACAGGGAAAAGTCTAATTTGGCTGAAATGCACTACAAACGGCAGTGTAAGGAGTAAGGGCCATTTCGGTACCTAGAAGATGGGCACAGTCCTCATTTAGACAGTGTGCAGGTCCTCACAAAAGAAACGGACAACGCAGGTATAGATATCAGGGTGGAGGTCTGTGAAATAGTGAAAGAAATATAAGAAAAAGGACGAGCAGGTATTAGTAGGTTGAACAGTCTCAAAAGTGGATAAATTCACAGGCCTGGGTGAGATGCTGCTGATAAAGACAAGAAAACACAAGTCCGAGCATTAATCTCCAAGACCTGTCTGGTCACAGGTGAGATGCCAAGAGGACTGCCAAGAGTGTTGTCCCATTCATTCAAAAAGGAGGGAGGGATAGACCAGGAAGTTACAAACCAGTAAGTCTAAGCTGAGTTGTAGCAAAGTTATTAGAAAGAATTCTGAGGGGCTGAATTTGGGGAGACATGCAGATTAATCAAGGACAGTCAGCATGGATTTAAGGGAAAGTCGCTTTCTGAAGAAGGGCCCTGACCTTAGCATCAGCCTTCCTGCTCCTCTGATGCTGCCTGGCCTGCTATGTTCATCCAGCTCTACACTGTGTTATCTCTTGTTTGACGAATTTGGTCAATTTTTTTAAGGTGGCAACATATTTGATGTGATCTACATGGACATCAGCATGGCTTTAATATGGTCACTCATGGCAGGTGGGATGAGAAAGGAAGAGCATGGGATGTAAGGAAAGGTCACAGGTTGGATCCAAAATTTGCTGAAAAGCAACAGGCAGAGGTTGAGGGGCATTTCTGTGACTACAGGTCTGCTTCCATTGGGGTTCTAGAGGGCTTGGTGCTGGTGATCATGCTGTTTATGGTTAATATTAATGATTTGAACTTAAATGGTACAAAAGTGACACAAAAATTGGTAAGGTAGTAAATAGTGAAGAGGAGCTGTAAACTGCAGGAGGATATGAATGGATTGCTCAGCTGGGAACAGCAGAGACAAATGGAATTCAAGAATGATGCAATGCACTTGGGAAGGGCTAACAAGGAAAGAGATTACACAATGAATGGTAGGACCTGGTAATTACTGAAGATCAGAGGAACCTTGGTGTGCATCATCACACATCCCTGCAGGCAGCAGGGGAAGACAAGGTGCTTGAGAATGCACAGGGGATACTTGCCTTTGTTAGCTGACGCACAGAATACAAGAGTAGGGATATAATGAGAGAACTGCAGTATTTTGTTGACCAGTGCAGACACGATGGGCCGAATGGCCTCCTTCGGTGCTGTAATCATCTGAGTTTGTAAGCCCACAATACCTCTGGATATCAAAAATTTAATCAATCTCAGTTTTAAAATTGAGAATTGATTAGTACTAATGTTTATTTATGGAAGAGTATTTTAACATTATATCACATGCAGTAGGGTTTCTAAACTGCATTTTGGAGAAGTTTGTTGAATCTTATTTTTAAACTATGTCCTCTAGTCTGAGATTCCCAATCAGAGGAAAGTTTTCTCTATCTAGCCTATCAGTTTCTCTTATATCAAGTTACTCCCTAATCTTCCAAATTCCACAGTAGACAGTCCCTGCATGTATGATTTCTCTTTGTAATTTGACACTTCAGGTTATTGTTTTAATCCGTATTCTTTCCGAGAAAATACACTGAAGCCAAAGGACTCAAATTCAGGCAACCCAACACACTGATTGTGGCAAAGTTGTCAGCTGTTCCCGCCAACAGAACAGGAAGGAACAATATTCCGGACTGGTAACGGTCAGTTACTGAACACCTACATGCAATTCATTTGACCACCCAAGTCAATTGGTGATGAGATAATGGGAACTGCAGATGCTGGAAATTCCAAGATAATAAAATGTGAGGCTGGATGAACACAGCAGGCCAAGCAGCATCTCAGGAGCACAAAAGCTGACGTTTCGGGCCTAGACCCTTCATCAGAGAGGGGGATGGGGGGAGGGAACTGGAATAAATAGGGAGAGAGGGGGAGGCGGACCGAAGATGGAGAGTAAATTGCAGAACACCTCCGCTCAGTTCGCAACAAACAACTGCACCTCCCAGTCGCAAACCATTTCCACTCCCCCTCCCATTCTCTTGATGACATGTCCATCATGGGCCTCCTGCACTGCCACAATGATGCCACCCGAAGGTTGCAGGAACAGCAACTCATATTCCGCCTGGGAACCCTGCAGCCATATGGTATCAATGTGGACTTCACCAGTTTCAAAATCTCCCCTTCCCCTACTGCATCCCTAAACCAGCCCAGTTCATCCCCTCCCCCCACTGCACCACACAACCAGCCCAGCTCTTCCCCCCCACCCACTGCATCCCAAAACCAGTCCAACCTGTCTCTGCCTCCCTAACCGGTTCTTCCTCTCACCCATCCCTTCCTCCCACCCCAAGCCGCACCCCCAGCTACCTACTAACCTCATCCCACCTCTTTGACCTGTCCGTCTTCCCTGGACTGACCTATCCCCTCCCTACCTCCCCACCTACACCCTCTCCACCTATCTTCTTTACTCTCCATCTTCGGTCCGCCTCCCCCTCTCTCCCTATTTATTCCAGTTCCCTCCCCCCATCCCCCTCTCTGATGAAGGGTCTAGGCCCGAAACGTCAGCTTTTGTGCTCCTGAGATGCTGCTTGGCCTGCTGTGTTCATCCAGCCTCACATTTTATTATCTTTCAATTGGTGATGAAACTGGTGAAGGCTGCAGCCTTCTGGACTCAATATCGAGTTGAACAACTTTAGGGCTTGAGCTCTCCCATGTCCTTACCCCCCATGCCCCATACAACAGGCCTTGTTATCACACAGTCTGCAATTCCGCACAACCCATTGTTAGCCACTAATAGACCTCATTAATAGCTGTTCACTCTCCAATCCAGATCATATCCACTCCTTTGCCTGTCTTCAGGGCTCTATCGCCACCTATCATTTACTCCTTAGCCCCTCCCCAACCTTATCTTCTGCATTTAAACCAACATTTTCCTAGCTACTATCAGCTCTGAGAAAGAGTCACCAGACCCGAAACATTAATCCTAAGTTCGCTCCACAGATGCTGCCAGACCTGCTGAGCTTTGCCAGCAATTCTGTTTCGGTTTGCAATTGGTGAAGAGTTGAGCAATACTGCAGTGCAAAATCTCACTCAACACCAAGACCTCTCTGTGAAACACTGCATGTATGACAAAACCTGAACAAAAGCAAAAAGTGTTGTCAATTGAACACTAAGTGGAAAACCCCCAGAACAAAGTTTAAAACAGACATCGTTAAGGCATGGAAAATTCCACCCATCAAGGGTGAAGCACAAGGGGAACAACTTGGAACCGTTTAGCAAGAAGATATTCATTCCAGTTCCAAAGAGGACGAGAACAGCTAATTATTACAACATCAAAGAAGCTCAGATAATGCGGTTCAAGGCAGCATACGGACAGAATGTTGCCATCTCTGGTCCAATCTTACAGGAAAGGCAAGTTGTGCTGGTAGACAGTCTGGACCATAAGGAGCACTTGCAGTGATGGATAGCTGGATTGATTCAAGACTACTTAATGCATTTCCCCCTACACTGTGAGCATGCAGAAGTACACTGACAGAGAAAACGGTGTAAAATGGTCTCTTTCACGCCCTAAACTGGTTTGCACCAAGGGATATTTGCAACGTTGACGAAGCCAGAATGTTCTACTGTCCTTTACCAGATCAGTCTTTAATGTTTAAAGACGAAATTGTAATTGTTGAAAGCAAAGCAAAGAAAAGGATCCGATCTGCTCTGCAATATTACAGGGTGACACTGAAAAGTTTACATTCCTCTGATAGGAAAGTTCAAGAAGCCACATTGTTTTGTGAATGTTGAGCCACTACCTGCACAGTATGAGGCTAATAAAATCACCTAGATGACCTCTCCCATTTTGAGGCAACGATCAGGAAAATCACATAAGAAAAAGGTCATCACTTTTACAGATAGCTGCTCTCCACACCCTGACCTCTCAGACCTTGAAAGAATCAAGTTGACATCCTCATCTCCCAACCCATAGCCAAGCTGCAGCCAATAGAGTGAGGTGGTGATTGGGAACGTAAAATGTTATCGAATTCTTGATATGAAGCAGAAATACAATCTAACCATTCTAGAGTTTACACTCTGGGTAAAAAAGGCTTGGAAAATGTGATAGATGCTATCATCGCCAATTATTCCCAACAGGCTGAGTTCAAACAGGCTACAACAGTGCAAGACATCAAGAACAAGGAGAAGCAGCATAAGGCCAAAGCAAGTCAATGGGCTGGGCTGTGGGAGGCTGGCATGGAAATTCCAGCAGAGACTACCACAGAAGGTTACACCGAGGTAGACAACACCATTTGCTGTAGAAACTAATTTACTGATGAGGCAGTTCATAGATGTGCACGTTCCTCAACTGAGGAGGCCAATGACCCTAAAGTACACTCACCTACCTGATTCCCTAACTGAAGCTGCAAAGCCTACAGTGATGTTCTGTGATTTCACACTGCAGCACAAGAATACACAAAAGATGTTCACCTGTATAGACAACATGGCAGACTGTATCACACTTGATAGACAGCACAGTAAGCAGAGAAAGATTGAGCTTTTCCAGAGCTAAACCCTGACATTTTTCATGCCTTTGACTGTACAAGGCAAGGATATTGGAAGGTATGAACAAATTGACGAATAAAGACATTTTTCACATATTTACTTCGCCACTGTGTTTTCATTTTGTTCTGATGTACAACAGGTTCATGGGCAAAATGAGGTTGCATAGGGGCCTTTACAGTAATCTTGAAGCTTTGCAAATCTACAGACATGTTGGTGGATCTGCCATTCAAATTATTGTGATTTTGCTTCCTAAGACGTGTTGCCCTCAAGTAAACACAGTCCTCCAGGCATGGTCCGACAAGTGCTTTTTATTGCAGCAGCAAAACTCTTGATCCCTTTTAATTCGAATCTCCTAGGTATAAAGATCAGCATTCCATTCCACTGAAATCCATTTACAATCATTTTGGACATTCAGTTAATCTATTTATCTCCTTCTACTTTATGCTTTAATCTACATTGTTTACGATCATGCATGTCTTTGTACCATCAGTAATCACGGATATGTGGCTTTCTACACCATGAGCTAGGTCCTTCGGAATGATGGTGAATAGTTGATACAGTGAACAGTTGGGGCTGCAACAGAGATGAATGTGGGAAGCCAATTGTCACTCAAGCGCAGCTCCTGTTATTCCTAGTTTCCATCATCTACTGATCAATTTTTAACTATGTTAAACTGTCTTCAATTCGAACAGGTTCAACTTTTAGCTAGCAGACTCTTTTGAGGAACATTATCAAATATCTTCCAAAAGTCCATGAAATTAACCCTCACCAACATTTGCCTGTCCACTACTTCAGTCACTTCTCCAAAAGATGCACAGTCACGTTTGTCAGGCACAATCTACTATTTACAGCTTCAACACATGAACCATTGAGCTTGGCTTTTGATCAAAAGAATTGAACACCGCATTTAGTATTGTTATGATCATAGGATTGCAAAGATTCAATCATTCATTGATGTGACACACTTCGGCTCCTTTGCAAACTTACCTCAGACAAACCTTCACATTGTACATGTGTCTGGATCCACTCCAGCCTGTCAGAATTTTCTTTCTCTCGCACACCTTCGTTCACCTGAGAACACAGCTCCTCAGCCTTTTCAAGAGCCTGCTTCAGGTGGCTAAAATCGGGATGATTTTCTGGGGTGTTTTCCAGAATCTAGGAAATGTGTTTGAAAAAAAAAATTCATGTCAGCTAAGGCTCTAAAAGTGTCTTCAAATCCCATTTCAAAATAATCTACTTTATTACTTTTGAAGAGGTTACAGAATGTTGATAGTTAAACACTAACTGATGAAGCAGTTTCTGAACCCGAGTTACTAACAGCACATTTTTAGACAGTGTTTTTGGCAGGAGGTAGAAAGCCTCGAAAATATTGCTCTGAATGTTGAAGAAACTTTTCCAAAGGGAACTAAAGAGAGCAGAAAAATCCACTTAGGACTAGGGGAGACACACAAATATATAGATTGACCTATCCTCGAATTTTTACATTACTATCAGAAAAAAATGAGCTGGTAAGCCCACCCCTCTCCCAGCAGCAATTTAAAGAAATTGATTTATATTTTAGTTTATTGTAAAGACAGTAGTCAATAACAAAAGAGTGTCTGTGTGTGCCTGCCTGTGTGTGCATGTTTTATTTGGCAAGTACCACTGTAAAGGGTGGACAGGAAGCATGTCTGTGCTGCATCAAGTTATGTAACAATTTGAATTGAACGACATATGTATACACAAAAACACATACTTACGTTTTTTATTATTAATGGGTAGCGTGTTACCCTTTGCATAGGCTTCAGTAGGAAACTTGATAGTGGCATTCCTTTACATTGTGGGTCCATTGCTAATCTCTGTCATAATATAAATAAGCCAAGTGTCAACAATAACACGTGTTGAGAAACCACATCGAACATTATACAGCATCATACCATAGCCTTGGGACATTCTAAATTGATTTACAATTACCAAAATAGGACATTTCCTCATTACAACTGTATTACACTTCAAAAATTATTTCAGTGACTGTAATGTGCTCTGGAATATCCCGAGGTTGAAAGGTGGAACATAAATACAATTGGTTTCTTCTTTGTAGTCTCCGCCTTTTAGGCAAGCATGACAGAAATTGCATATATCAAAAAACAAATTAATCAATAAGTAGAAAATCCTTTTTTTGACAGAGAGAGAGGAAATTTAGTCAGGACAATAGGAGAACTCTGTGGCATGCTGAAGTTTTGATTTTCTTTACTCTTTCAAAGAATGTGAGAGTTGATGGCAAGATCAAGCTTTCTTTTTGCCCTCAAGGAACTCATGATCATTTCAGAAGGTATGAGTGTAGTTAAATCACATCACTGTGGGTCTAGAGCGATGCAAAGTCCAGACTAGGGTAAGGATGGCAGATTTCCTTCCGGAAAGGATGTACGTCAACAGGATGTGTTCCTAGAGTAATCAACAATACTTTCACAGTTTTCATTACTGCAACTAGCCTTAAACTCCAGCTTTTTACAATTTGAAATCAAATTTCACTAGCTTCCATGGCAGGGTTTGAACCTGTGCCCCCTGGGTCTTTGGATTACGAGTCTGTGATATTATCACTACACCAGAGGATCTCTCATATCTACCAGAACTGGAAACAACTAGGTTCCTATCAGAAGGTTATGCAGCAATTTCTTAGGACTGCACTAAATTGCATTCCAAGTCCACCGTGATCATTAAACCCACAATGTACTGAATCAGAGATGAGGGCGCTACATACCGAAATAAGCTGACAGTTCAAAAGCTTTGCAGAATTACTATTTGACCAAAATCTCAAGTTCACTTAAAAGCAAACTAGGAGATCATTTTTGTCATGCAATGGCAATACAATGATCTCTTACTTTGACAGATTCCTTGAATTCTGAAACTTCATCTGTTTTTTGCTGGATCAGTGCTGCTCCATTAAGCTGACAGCTGCAGAACCGAATATATGGCTGCATGTGAGGCAGTTGTGCTGTTAATATGTCACCAATCATTTTCACAGGCATCCTCTCCCCGGACATCTTCTTCCTTACCCGTAATGCCCTGCAGCAAAGCAAAAGCACGTGTAAATTAGCAGAGATGCTAAGTGCGCAGACCAATGTAACATTCATAATTTATTTCAATTTTTATAAATAAAGTAGGTTTAAATTGTCTTTTAACTGTAATTCAGTTTTCTGGATAAAATATTATCCACTTAGCAAGAATCTATTTTTATCATTGTCCATAGTAGTGGTGAGTGGTGATACTCATTCAAATCGATTAATTGTTATTAAACTTTAAAACTGCCAAATGAACCTGACTCAACATGATCAGTGAATTCAATATGACCTTTCCAATTTTTAGAAGTCCAAGCATTTGAATTTTGAATTAAATACAAATACTAAGAAATGTGTGCGAGATAATTCTTGGCATCGTTAGATACCCTGCTAATTTTTCAAATTATTACTTTATATTTTTATCGATTTTGGTTTGGAACTATGAGCTAAAGCTGACTTTTGGACTATGGAAAATAGCTTGTGTTAAGACTAAAACTGACCAAACACAGCTTTTATTATTCATGAGTTTAGAAATAAGGAAGTAAATTGCAGGTTGGCTCCTGATCAAAAGGTTCAGTAGACGTTTCATCACTGGAGAAGAAAATTATATTGAAACAGACAACAGAAGTTTCCATTAGCTAGTTCTGTACCTGGGAACTAATTTCAGCAGATGGCAGATGTTGAATAGTAACTGTGGCCTCACGGAGGAGACAGCCTGTCAGGAAGTGTTCAGGGTTTGAATTGGTTCTGGGCTATGTTTTCTTGGAAAAAGAGTCTGACCATTCATGAAATAGTATGAAGATTTGAAGGCGCCCTGTCCTCACCTCCCATGAGCAGCTGTTTGAAGCTCAAGAGAACATGTAACTACATAGTAAGTATTTATCTGGGTGAACTGTAAAGGTGACCCTGATCAACAACTTCAGAAAATCAACAAAGACACCATCACCTTTACCTGTGGAACAATACAGCATGAAAATAACTTTGAGTAATCCAGTTACTTTTGTCATTTTCTTTTATTTATCCCTCAATGGTACTTGTTTATCTGTCTTTCCGTGACTGGGGCTGAAAACAAAGACTAAGAGATAGTGGGAACTGCCGATGCTGGAGAATCTGAGATAAGGCGTGGAGCTGGATGAACACAGCAGGCCAAGCAGCATCAGAGGAGCAGGAAAGCTGATGTTTCAAGTCTGGACCTTTCTTCAGAAAATTTAAGATGATTTCAGACCCAAAACATCAACTTTCCTGCTCCTCTGATGCTGCTTGGCCTGCTGTGTTCATCCAGCTCTATGTCTTGTTATCTCTGAAAACAAAGGCTGTTAGCTTTAATGCATAAACCAATCAGATTACTTTTTCATTTAATTTTTGTTCTGCTAAAGTTGCTGTATTGTCAATAATTTGCCAAATCTTCTGTGTAAGATATGAACTGGTCTTTCTGCTGATTATTTGCAGAATCCAGGATTGGCTATTAAAAACAAAAACCAAGTTCCTGGAAAAGCTCAGCAGGTCTGGCAGCATCTGTGAAGGAAAAAACAGGGTTAACGTTTTGGGTCCAGTGATCCTTCCTCAGAATGTTCTCAGAAAGGGTCACTGGACCTGAAATGTTCACCCTATTTTTCCCTTCACAGATGCTGCCAGACCTGCTGAGCTTTTCCAGAAACCTCGTTTTTGTTCCTGATTTACAGCATTCGCAGTTTTTTTGGTTTTTATTGGCTATTCAAAAGTCTGGTCAGCAACCATTGGGGTTAATTTTGAGGGTCTATGACAGTTTTAATTTTACTGTGTTGCAGATAAAGAGATAGAAAAGCTGGCTTGGTTCAGTACGCATGTCATATCAGCATTCATTTTCAGGAAAAAGCCATTTTCATTTGAACCTGTTCTGCCATTCAAACAGATCACAGTTGATTTTCTGCCTCACCATCATATCTCTCAATTACTAGTTAATGTCTGTAATATCTAGAAATCTATTCATCTGAAAGTACTTTAGTTTTTTTCTGCCAAAATATGTAAGTTTGCATTATTTCACATGATATTCCATCTGCAACATTCTCTCCCCTCAACATACCTAAATACTCTTAAAGCTTCTTTGCAACCTCCCCACAACTCTCATTCCCAGTGGTGTCATCAGCAAACTTGAACATATTAAATTTGGTACCCATATTAAAAATCATTGATGGAGACTGTCAGAAACTACAACCCAAGCACTGTATAGAACTGAGTCATTTTTCACACAGCAATTAAGCAAATGAGGAAATACGTTGTTAAATTGTGCTGAGCTGTCATACATCTTTTGCAAGGAAGTAGGAAGTGACATCTGTATGACAACTGCTACTTTTACTGAGAGTAATCAGGAATTGGGCACAAATTACCTAGCAATTCTAAAATTGATCATGTTACTCCTATGTAGGCAAACCAATCTGAGTTCAAAATGACAAAATGTGAGGCTGGATGAACACAGCAGGCCAAGCAGCATCCCAGGAGCACAAAAGCTGACGTTTCGGGCCTAGACCCTTCATCAGTTCAAAATGCCTCTGATTGTGCACAGTGGGTAGTGGCTAGCAAGGGTTAATAAACAATGACTCTTGCTAGCTCACTGTGCAGTGTGAAGACCAATGGCAGAAGAATAACTTCAGTGAACAGAACAAGAGAAATGCATTGTCAGCCAAAAATAATCCAGTATTTTGTTGTGAATCAACTCAATCCAATGTTTTATTGAGTACCATTCTCTTGCACTGATTATGATAAACTCAATAAATGTTGTGAAACTTGTAAAATCATACAATTATATATTGGGCTGAAGGATAAGTTAGTGACTTAAGTCAGGAGGTAATTGCACAGTGGTATTGACACTGGACTAGTAATTAGGCCCAGGTAAAATTCTAAAAGATAAAAGTGTAATGCTGGGCAGAAGGGCCTCTTCTGTGCTGGATGATGGAAACCATGTACATGGTTGTGTAAACCCAACTGTCCGTACCCACTCTGGCCTACATGTAACTCCAGACCAACAATGTGTTTGATTTTTAACAGCCCTCTGAAATGGCTAAGCAAGCTGTTCAGTTGTATCAATTTCTTTAAAAGTCTCAAAAAAAAGGAATAAAATCAGTTGGTGCCAGACAGCCCCTCCAAGGCACTGGAAATTCAGCCCTGCTGTCCCTGCGAAGTCCACCTGACCAACATCTCGGGGTTTGCGCTAAAACTAGGCATGTTAACAAAATTAATGTTTGGAGTCTGATACTGAATTCAAACAAGAACTTGGTTTTTCTCTCTTATGGATACTTCCAGGTCTGCTGAGTGGCTCCAGCATTTCCTGTTTTCATTTCTTTAACTCATCTTGATAGCTACCATTAGACGTCATTGCCTATTGCGTTTATATACCCCAAAGAAATGTCTGTCTGTTCTAAGGCACAAATTGATGTTTTCAAAGCTAGCCATTATCCATCTAGTCATACATTTTAATATCGTTTGCCAATCTACTACAGCCAACTTGCTTGTCATACCTTCACAGTTTCCTTTCTTTATATTTAAGATGCCAGTTTCAGACACAAACACACTTTCAAACAATTTAAAATTCTATCATATTATGATTACATAACCCTAAAGGCCCCTTTGCTGAATAATTATTCATTAAAAGCAGGTTTAAAAGGAGATACTTCCTTAATTCCCATTTTGCATACCCATATCAAGGGGGCTGTAAAGATAGCAGCGAAGGAACTAGTAAAGCACAGGGATTATCAATTGACGGTCAGTTCGTGTACGTACTTCAACAATTTAATATTACACATGATGAGCTCTTTCCAATTCACAAAAATCATGGCCACTTCTTTCTCTGTCAGCAAATCAGACTCGAGCAAAGGTTTCTGAAAGACCTAATGAAACAAGGTAGATCATTAGCAACAAAAAATAAACTTAAGAGCAAATAAAACTTTCATGATAAGTAAAGACAGACAACAAGATCATACAGAAGTCTCTAAGTACAAGTTCATCCTATGGACGAACAGACCAAAGTAATGACTTTGCTTATTGGTTGCAGTTTGAGAAAATTTTACAAAGATTGTTATACATTTAGGAAGGTGGTGCTTTTTCAACAAACATGATTAACATGAATTTCAACAGGTAACACAATATCAAAGCTGGCAAATGATACTAAAACTGGGCTTTATAGATCACACTGGGGAAGAATGTAACATATTAGAAGTTGACACTGTAAAAATTACCATCCAAACAGTTAAATGGTTGATGAGCCTTAACATACGTAATTGTGAGGTGGTGCATTTGGTACAAACAAAAACATCACCGAACTTCAGAAAATTAAAATGAAACAGAATGTCTTGGGACATAGGAAAACAAAGCATTAAAAGCAGCACTGAGGTGAGTAATTAATAATGCTTATAAAGCACATTTATTTCTAGGCATATACATTTCAAAAGTAGGGAAACTATCATAAGTATAGGACATTAGATTTGCATAGGACCTTCCCAAGTCTCAGTTTTATAGAACAGTGCTTAGTTGTGGTCTCCAAACTTCAGTATGAACATAGAACCATCAGAAATTCTGTAAATTTCAACATTGAACCAGTAACCTGGAAATCTCAAATGTGATTTTCGCCAAAAAATTGAATTAATAATTTGAGATTTAGTACCAAAAATAGTTGCAGAATTGTCTTAGAAACTCCACGTTTCTCTGATGCTAGGTAGGGAAGAGGAGCTGATGCTCCATCTTGGGGTGACCAATAAGAGATTGTGGTAGGTTTACAAAAGGGGCAACTCGTAATGCCTCATTCCCAAGCTAGCCATTCAGTTATTACAGGTAATTGTTCAAAGTTTTGGCAAAGATCTGTAGCTCAGGTTGTGGATGACGTTGTTGATATGCTCGCCGAGCTGGCTTGTTTTTGTTCAGACATTTCGTCACCATACTAGGTGACATCATCAGTTGGTCACTACTTAGCATGGTGACATGAACAAGCCGGCTCGGTGAGCATATCAACAACCACAGATCACCATCTTCTCAGCACAAACTAGGCTGGGATATAAATGTATCCTTCGCAACCTAAGTATAAGTTTTTAAAATCCCAGTCCTCAGCAGGTATTCAAGTCAATATTTTTATTTATAAAGAAAATACTTTGAATGCCGGTGGTCAGAAATAAAAACAAAAGTGCTGGAGAAAGGTTTAGCAGCATCTGTGGAGACAAAAGCAGAGAGAATTGGAGGCATAACTGGGGAGTTGACACAAGCAGGAACTCTGACTAATCTTTTGCCCATTCCCTTTTTATTCAGGGGGCAGTGAATCAAACTGCTGGTCCAGGTAACTCCAGTAAACATAACACAAGTTGGGCGATTGAATTTAGGATTTACTCAGCTTTTAGCACAGCCCAAAAATGAGGAGATTCATCATGCTCACCAGACAACTTCATCTTACCTCAGTGACTAGCTGCAGGTCACTAACATAATTTTCTTCTGTGACAATCAGCTCATGGATATAACCTTGTCGCTTCCGCTCTGAAGGAGTTAGCATGTCCAATAAATGTAAGTCAGCACACCCTACACAGAAAAAGGGAAGACTAAATAATATACATCATATAAAATTCTAATGTACAGTTTCATAGGGATCTGTGGCTCAAACCAGCATCTAAGGATGGTTAAGCAGAATACATACAGTTCTATTCCATTTGCATTCAAAACTAAGTTACATTTTCAAAATTTTATATTTTCACATTGCAATGTCTGTCAGAGAGTTGGTAATAAAGCACTGATTCACGAAAGATAAAGTTTAAAGAAAATACATTTTGTCACCTACATTGTACATTATAAAAGTGAATGAAAAAATGTTTGTGAAAATGTGCTTCACACTAAACACCTGGAAACTGATTTCCAATCAGCTCCCAGAACACAGTAACAGAATTAAGTCAACAGATTTAATTGAAATAACAAATCAATTGAGAGAAATATGAGTCATCTTCCATAGCCTGAGGGCTTCTCTTGTTGAAGACGGACATAGCTAACAACATTCTGATAGGCCTTCATTGTGACATGTCAGCCTTCAGCCAACTGTGGATAAAGAGAATCATATTTCAAAACCATGATTTACTCAGCAGCAGTGACCCCACGCTCCTTTATGTTTTGAAGATGTGGACAACCTAAATCAAGCACCTCAAAACCCTGGAGAAGTATCACCTTTGGTACACCTCTGCAAGGTCTTTGAAATCAAGCGAAAAAATTGTGGTCCACAAGTAGTCCATACCTGCAGACCAATTTGTACAATATCAAGGTGCAAATCACTTAAAACCAGCACCATTCGGCAGAGCAGGTACCTCACATGGCTGATACAAGAAACAACTCTATTTGGAATTTGGTCACGACAGGATCTCCCCAGATAACAATGGAAACAATTTAGGAATGTTACAAAGCATCCCTACTGATCACAGGAGACCTTGCCTTGTGACCAATCAAAAGAGGGCTCTAAGTACACCACGAGACTTCAGTGGGCTCCTGCACAGGTGAAGCTGCGTGTCAGAGAAAGCGGACAAACAATTTATTTATCCTGGCCCTTTATGCACCACCTGTTTCCTATGGCTTGTCGGTGTTGAGATTGGTTGGCTCATCGAGCTAGTTCGTCGTTTTGCAGACGTTTCGTTACCATGCTAGGTAGCATCCTCAGTGCAGCCTCCGCTGAAGCATTGGTGTGCTTTCCTGCCTGGTTTTTAAACTCTGGGGTCTGTTGCGATGGATTGTCTCACGTCTGGTTTTCCTTCATAGTGGAATGTATATGGGGTCGAGTTCAATATGTTTATTAATAAGCATGCTTTGTGGAGTGCCATGCGTCCAGGAATTCTCGTGCTTGCCTGCCCCAGGACCAAGTCAGCTTTGGGGGACGACCCATGGAGAAAAGGATTGTAAAGCAGAAGCAAAGATCACCATCATCCTGATGGTCAGAATTTTAATCAGGCTCCTTACGGCAGATTTTAAGCAAAAAAAGTTTTCCACAGCAAGATTTAGGTGCAAGCTTTTTTAAACAGAACTGCAAGAAACATCAAGAAAATTACAGGAGTGAGATGTGTGATCAGCAATTCAGCAAACTCTTTTTTTCTAAGCCTCATCTCCATAGCACCCCTGGACAATACTTTCCAAAAACATATAGTTTGCTTCTTTGGAAGTGCAGACAACACCTAACAGTGTCTTAATTTGTTGTTCTCAAACACCCTCATTAGAATTCTTACAGTTATGTTACAATTTTCTGAAAGATATTGTTTTGAGGCCTATAGTTACTGGTTAATAATTGCATCCTCTCATCATACACTCAGGCTAAAACAAACAAGGGAATAAATCACAGGCAATTGCTCAATGCAGTTAAATTTCAAGTCTCACATTTCCAATAACACTTTGGGCTGGAATAGAAACAAATCTGTATTGCTGCCCAATTTTTAGTCACTTTTGGTGCTTATGAACTCGGTTTTACATTTTGTCTTTGTGTGATTTCGGTTTGTAGAACATCGAACATAGAAAACTACCGCACAGTACAGGCCCTTCGGCCCACGATGTTGTGCCGTGGAATATTCCTAATCCAAAAATAAAGTAACCCAACCTACATTCCCCTCAATTCACTGCTGTCCATGTGCAGGTCCAGCAGTCGCTTAAATGTCACTCATGACTCCGCTTCCACGACTACCACTGGAAAACTATTCCATGCGCTCACAACTCTCTGGGTGAAGAACCTCCCTCTGACGTCTCCTCTATACCTTCCTCTTAACACCTTAAAACCATGACCCCTCATGGCAGTCAATCCTGCCCTGGGGAAAAGTCTCTGGCTATCGACTCTGGCTGTCGCATATTGCTATTATTTAGGAACTTGGAGTAATAAACTTTGGTTTTCAGTTTCTAAAGCCAACTATTCTTTTTAACAAGAGTCAAAAAGTCATTCTGAGCAGTGGACTAACAACAGCTTTTCCAAATAAATATCTGAAATTACATGACTCAATCAACTATCTGGGAGGTAATGACTGAGTGGTTACAAAGCAAAATTTTATAATATACAAACAGCTCAGGGCCGCTAGGTGGAATCCAGAAGACGAAAAGTCACCCCAGCAGACGAGTGGTAGTTTAGTTTATAAGTATTGTCTGGAATGTGAGAAGGTAGTTCAAAGGCAGTGCGAATTTATAGAAATCTCCAGTCTATAAGAATCGAAAAGACCAGGACCGGGGTCAGTCAGGGCGGAGGCAGTGGGAGCACAGAACAAAATGAACCTCAGGGCAAACAGTGGCGGGCGTTAGTGGATAATTACCTCAGGAGTGGGGTCAGTCAGAGCAGGAATGAAGCTAAATCCAGAGACGGAGTTCTGGAGGTGACATTACAAAAGTGACCTGGGCTTGGCTGTTCAGGGAGCAGGTCTAGTGACTAGGTGAGTCATATACAGAGGGAGACAGACTATAAAAAGGAGCTACTTACATAATTGCAGTTTGTTAAGAACAAAAAGCAAGAGTGAGAAATCTGATTTTGGTGAACAGTGGGGTAAGTTGGGTAATTGATTCCTGGATTATTGTCTGTCGTTGATACAGTTCAAAATGGCAGAAGAACTCAGCCCTTGGAATGCTCCTCCTGCAATATGTGGGAAACCAGTGTCTACAGTAATGCAAATGCAGGAAATATGTCCAACTGCAGCTTCTAATTTGCAGCATGGAGTGGATGGACTGACCACAGAGTATCCATGAGGCTGAGAATGTCATGGATAGCACATTTAGCTAGCTGTTCACAGCACCAGGAAGGGTTGCACAGACAGAGAAGAGTTGGGTGAACACCAGGAAGGCAGGTAAGCGTGGGCAGGCAGCTCAGGAGTACCCTGCGGCCATTCCTGAAACAGGCATTCCACTTTGGATACTGTTGGGATGAGATCGGGGTAAGCAACAGCAGCAAAAAGATCCGTGCCTCCGTGACTGGCAATGCTATACAGCAGGGAAGGTCAAATTGCTCAAATTGCAGATGAACAGTATTGACAGGGACTCTATAATCAGGGGCACATGTAGGCATTTCTATTGCTATATAAGTGACCCCAGGGTGATGTGTTGCTTTCCTGGTGCCAATGTCAAAAAGCAGGCACAGAATATTCTGCAAGGGGAGGGTGGTCCATGTTGGTACTAATGACAATGGCAGGAAGTGGGAGGAGGTCCTGCAAAGGGAATTTAGGGAGGTAGGTAGATGGGAAATTCAAAGCAGAACCCCTGGGAATGTAATCTCATGTTTACTTCCGGTACCACATGCTGGTGAAGACTGAGGCAGGAAGATAATACAAGAGCTGGTGCAGGATGGAGGGATTCAGATATCTGGAATATTGGCATCTTTTCCTGGACAGGTGAGACCTATGTAAGAAGGATGGGTTGCACCTAAACAGGAGAGGCACGAATATCCTTGCAGGGAGGTTTGCTAGTGCCACTTGAGAGGGTTTAAACTAGAATGGCAGAGGTTTGGGAGTCAGAATCGTCAGCAAGTGGAGTGTCTGAAGAGAAAAGAGGAGCTAAACCAAGTAAGTAATCAAGAAGCAGATAAGAGTAAAAACAAAAAAAAAGGAGGCTAAAAGGTGCCATGAGGTGCCCTTGGCAGTTTGCAATCCGAACACATTTTATACTTACATAAGGACCAAGATGGTAACCATGGAAAGGGTTGGTTCACTCAAGGACAAAGAAGAGAATTTATCTGTAGAGCCAGAAGAAGTGATTGAAGTCATTAATGAGTACTTGCAATCAGTACTCATCTAGAAGGATAGGTATGATAGTAACTTTAGAAAGGGGTTTGTTGATACTCGATAACCCATGTTAATATTTAATAAGGCTCAGAGTTATGCAGCACGGGTGCAGATATTTCAGTCCAACACATCCATATCAACTGGATATCCTAAATTGTCTGTACTGCTTGCAAAACAAAACTTTTCACTGTACTTAGGTACACATGATAACAATAAATCAAATAATCTGACCTAGTCCCATTTTCCCGTATGAAGCCTGTATCCTGTAAACCTACCGAATGATGTAGACATCCTGATGACTTTTAAATGATGTGATGGTATTCACCATCACCAATTCCTCTGGCAGCTCATGCCATACATGTACCACTCCCTGCATGAAAAAGTTGCCCCTCAGGTCTCTTTCAAATCTTTCTCCCACCACCTTAAACCTATGCTCTCTCATTCTGGACTCCTGTACGCTGGAAAAAAAGATCTTGGCTAATAATCCTATCCATGCTCCTCATGATTTTATAAACGTCTGTAAGGTCAACCCTCAATCTCTGACACTCCATGGAAAAACATGCCCCAGCCTATTCAGCTTCTTGCCTATAGCTCAAACCTTCCAATTCCAGCAACATCCTTGGAAATCTTTTCTGAATCTTTCCAAGGTTAACAACATCTTCATCCCGTTGTACTGGGATAAACCTTCTTCACTACCCACTGCACCACCAATTTTGACGTCATCTGCAAACTTACGAACCATACTCACTATATACACAGACAAATTATTTATATAAATGACAAATCCTTGTGGCACACTACTGGTCACGGCCTCCAGTGTGAAAAACAATCCTCTACTGCCACCAAAAAGATAGGTAATCAGACGTGAGTTGACCAGGGAATAGCTTAGAGTAAAAGATGAAACAAGTTGTAGCTCTGAAAATAGTTCCTGAATGCAAATGAGAGATTTTAACTGGAATTCTGCATTTAGGCCCTAATTTACAGGAGAATGGGATTAAAATGTGTAAAGATAGCCAAGTTAAAACGGCCAAACAATGTTTAGATTTGAATGTTAGTGTTTTGACAGGTACAGGCAATAATGCGCATGCTAGCTTGTCAGAAGGAGAATCTGCAGACTAAGAATCTGCTAATACAGCAATAATCAATGCGTCAGAAAATTTTCCGAAGAAGGGTCTTGACACGAAACGTCCTCTGATGCTGTCTGGCCTGCTGTGTTCCTCCAGTTCCAGACTGTGTTATCCTTGACTGTGACAAGGAGAGCCAGGACTTCGAGTGGTACAACATCAAGATCCTGGGACAAGCCAGGCAGAAATAAGCACAAGAATTCCTGGAAGCATGGCACTCCATGGCGCATGCTATTAATAAACACATTGAACTTGATCTCATATACATTCCACTACGAAGGAAAACTGAAATTGAGGCAATCCACCTCAATGGACCAGAGTTAAAAAACCAGGCTGCCTTGAGAATGTTACCAAGCATGGTAATGAAACATCTACAAAATGACAAACCAGCCTGGTGAGCCAACCAACCTCAAAATAGTAATGGAGACGCTATGGTGAGAGTAGTACAACAAATCTCTACAGTTGGAACCGATTTTTTTCTTGGGGAATAGACCTGGAGGTTCAAAAAAAAATTGGGGTGATGGAGGTACCAAAAGAAGAAACTAAGACATTACAGGAAGGCTATCCAGATTGCTCTCTGACTGTGTGGTGACGAGATCTCAGGTTCATCAAATGAAACAGGAAGATGAATGATCCACAGAAAAGGGAGATGATTTGGAAATTTGGTTGTTGGACATAATTTTTGAAAACTTTAATTAAAAAAAGGAAAAGACTATGAGACATGTCTAGTTTATCTTCTTTAATCGAAATTTATCAAATGCATACTGAATTGAGCTGCTTCAAAACAGCCGACTCAGAAATTGATTCAGAACCAATATCAGGGTATTATTACTGGTCAGTATTACATAAAAATATGGTGAAATCTTCCAGACATGCAATATATGTCAAGTAGTGGTGAAACCCAATCAGCACCTTTAATTCTAAGACTGATTTATGAAAAATTATTGAGTAGGATCTGAATAGATTACATGGGTACCCTGCCAACACCAAGATTAAGCCTTCATGTCCTTTAAGAATTAAGGTGTTTCAACATGATTTCCACACACAATGCCTTTCAGCAAAACTTAGCCCTTTTCCTTAAGATATACATTACTTAAAATAAAACTCAAACTTTGACCTTAGAATTACTCCAAGTAGTGATAAGTATTTGTTATATGATACAGTTGTATAAGACTTTGGTTCGGCCACATTTAGAGTACTGCATACAGTTCTGGTCACATTATCAAAAGGATGTGGACGCTTTGGAGAGGGTGCAGAGGAGGTTCACCAGGATGTTGCCTGGTATGGAGGGTGCTAGCTATGAAGAGAGGGCATAGATAAGGCGGATAGCAAGAAGCTTTTTCCCCAAAGTAGGAGATTCAATTACTAGGGGGTCATGAGTTCAAAGTGAGAGGAAGAAAGTTTATTGGAGATATGCGTGGAAAGTTCTTTACGCAGAGGGCGGAGGATGCCTGGAACGTGTTGCCAGTGGAGGTGGTTGACGCAGACACGATAGTGTCTTTTAAGATGTATCTGGACAGGTACATGGATGGGCAGGGAACAAAGAGATACAGACTCTTAGAAAATAGGTGACAGGTTTAACAGAGGATCTCGATTGGGACAGGCTGGGAGGGCTGAAGGGCCTGTTCCTGTGCTGTAATTTTCTTTGTTCTTTTCTTTGAAACAAATTACAGTTGGCTTATCAACCACTACCTCCAATGGATACTTTAAGGGCCATGGTAAGGGGTTGAGGGATGACGTTACAGAGGCTTATAAAATCAGGAGAGGGATAGATAAGGTGAATGGCAGGTATCTTATCCCTAGGGAGGGGGATTTCAAGATTAGGGGGCATATTTTTTAAGGTAACAGAAGCAAAATTAAAGACATTAGGGCATTTTGTGTTAAAACATAGTCATTAGTGAGTAGAATGAACTTCCAGAGAAATGGACAGGAACAGGTAGTTACAATGTTTAAAAGACATTTGGATAAGTACATAAATAGGAAATGTTTGGAGGGATAATGGGCCCAGCACCGACAGGTGGGACTAGTTTAGTTTGGGATTGTGGTTAGCACGGGCTTGTTATACCGAAGGGTCTGTTTCTGTGCCTTATGACTATGGCTATGACTCTACAATTAGAGTTCATTGTCACAAATATCTTAATGATTTGGAAAAAGGAATTCCCTTGCTCTTGTTTGCCTGTAGGGATGGTACTGATGAGTCCACATGATTCAGTCCTTTTGAACTGATATGGACATGAGGTGAGGGGGCCCCTGAGTAAAATTGGTTTCTAATTTTTTTCCTTCAAAGTTCAGAGACCACACTTTTGACCTCTGTGTCAAAATGATACCAACCTAAGCAAAAAAAATCAAAAACAATGGCACAGCAATCAGAAGCAAAAATGAGAAAAGTAATATTGCGAATTAAAACATTTCTGTAAGTTTTCTGAAATTAGTTGTACGCAAACAAAATATATTATTTGCAACAAAAAAAAGCAGCAATTTGGACAGAGAATGCAAATGTTTGAAAGTTGCCAAGGTTGGGGGGGGCGGGGTGGGGTGAAGAAAGCGAAGAGAAAGAAGGGGACATGATTTAAGTGTATAGTACATTAATGTTGTTTGGAAATTTGGATTTGAAAACATAGAAGTGAGGTTTAAGTTCTGTGAAGGTGGCTGCTTGACTTAACAAAAGTCAAAAAGCAATTTTGTACAGTGGATTCAGTCAACTTTTACACGCTTGCTTTGGTGATTAAGTCATTTGACTTAAGTTCTATCTGGCAAGTTACTTGCTGAATGTTCACAAAACTGATTTTTATGTTCCAGAAATAGATTGTTAGAGGGCCACTAATGCATTGAGCTCCAAAAAAAGTCATCCTATTGGGGGAAGAGTACTTAGTGTTCAGAAATCTCCAGACTGTGTTTAGTTTGTAACAATTTCCAGAATGACAGAACTTGCAGAAATCTTCAGGATATCAGAAGTCAAAAGTAGTCTTCAGTTCATAACAGCTGAGAAAAGCTTGAAGCATTTCCAAAAGGTTGGAAAAAAGAACGAATGTGAGAAATTGAAGAGTTAAGATAGAAATTATACTTTACTAGGATTGAGAATCCGAAATGGATACGACTGGGAAAAGAGCTGAATTTTTGTGTGTTTATATTCAGATAATTCCACGTTGTCACATTTGGCTTTGTTTCCTCGTCTGTATGGAATATATTCCTTCGCATATGAATAAGTTCAATGAGTGAACAGCAATGGTAATTAAGCAGCAGAAATAAGTTATGATCTACCATATACCACACGGAGATTTGACTTATCCAGGAAGACCATATGCTGGCAGTATAACATTTCCATTTTCCAAGTCATCTCTCTTCATAATATTTAAAGAAAATTCAGGTGCTCATGGCATCTTGTCATCGTGTCTGTCCATTTCCACCATCATTACTGGTTCCTGAAATATCATTTTTTTGCCTTGATCTCGAAATTGCTTCATTTCTATGAACCACTTGGCTTCTCCATCCTCGCATAACTTTCCAAATTTATTGACCCTCTGATGCTCAGATCTGTTCTGTCTTGGCCTTAAAATTTCTGGAGAAGTTTCTTGTTTCCTCAGGTCTTCTGTCCAGGAAGAACCACTTTCATTAACTGATTTACCTTTTCAATTCAATCAATCACTTTTCTTAACAAAAAAAAAGTCTTTTCTGATTAAGTTTCAGGATGATTTTCCTAATCCTCCCCAAACATTTTATACCCAACTATAACAATGAACTCAGGCACTGATTGCTTTGTTAAAAGCTCTCAGTCAACACAAATTCTCAACTAGTTCAAACCTTTGAATGTGTGAGCCAAAGGCTACAATTAAGCAACTCAATGAGAGCCATGCAACTCAATTTTTATTAGATTTATTTGGCAGCAGAAGGTCAAAATTTTCATGCATCATAATCATCCTAATTGGTTAAGTGAATGTAGGATGAGATCCCACTTCTTTCAAATTAAGTTTAAAAGAAGTATTGTGCATTCCTCAGAGGGATCAGTGTTATAATATTAATCTCTAGTACCAGCAAGAATAGACAATTTACGCCAAGTTTAAGAGTAAAGCTGCTGTATCTATAATCGCAGAAGCAACAATCTCTGTTAATGTACTTAGAAGTTCTTGGAGGTCAAGGAGCAACTATCTAGCAAGAGGAACTTGTATTAACTTGGGGGCAGCATGGTGGCTAAGTGGTTAGCGTCACAGCCTCAAAGTGCCAGGAACCCAGGTTCGCGTCCATCTTTGAGCAACTGTCTGTGTGGAGTTTGCACATTCTGCCCCTGTCTGTATGGATTTCCATCAGGTGCTCCAGTTTCCTCCACAGGCTAGGTGGATTGGTCATACTAAATTGCCCATAGAGTTCAGGGAAGTATAGATTAGGTGGATGTGTCTGGATGGGATACTCGGAGGGTCAGTGTGAACTTGTTGGGCTGAAGGGCTCGTTTCCACACAGTAAGGATTCTATAATTCTAAAAATGTCCACAGAATTGCTCTGGCCTATGAGAAGAAACTTCTAGGGAATATGCTAATTTGAAAGAGTATTTTGGGAGGGAATTTCAGAGTTAAGGCCTCACATAGCTACCAACTGTGCAGCAAAGAAAACTCGGCATGTACAAGAGGCTAGAATTGGAGGAATGCAGACTTCGGAGGAACTGTGGGGGATTACAAAAAGAGAGAGGGTTGAGTCCATGGAAGGATCTGAGAAATGAGGAGTTTTTTTTAAAATCAAGCTAAATGTGCCTTCACAGGTGCACAAGACAAAAGTAAATGCTAGGTTGCCCAGGTTGTCGAACTAACTGCAATGATATCTAAATTTAAAATGCTCATAGCTGAAGAGAGCTAAAAGCAAAACCAAGCTCAGTTGAACATAGAACATTACAGCACAGTACAGGCCCTTCGGCCCTCAATGTTGAGCCGACCTGTCATACCGCTCTCAAGCCCATCTAACCTACACTATTCCATGTACGTCCATATGCTTATCCAATGACGACTTAAATGTACCTAAAGTTGGCAAATCTACTAGCGTTACAGGCAAAGCGTTCCATTCCCTTACTTCTCTGAGTAAAGAAGCTACCTCTGACATCTGTCCTATATCTTTCACCCCTCAATTTAAAGCTATGTCCCCTCGTGCTCGCCGTCACCATCCTAGGAAAAAGGCTCTCCCTATCCACCCTATCTAACCCTCTGATTATTTTATATGTTTCAATTAAGTCACCTCTCAACCTTCTTCTCTCCAATGAAAACAGCCTCAAGTCCCTCAGCCTTTCCTCCTAAGACCTTCCCTCCATACCAGGCAACATCCTAGTAAATCTCCTCTGCACCCTTTCCAAAGCTTCCACATCCTCCTTATAATGCGGTGACCAGAACTGTACACAATACTCCAAGTGCGGCCGCACCAGAGTTTTGTACAGCTTCACCATAACCTCCTGGTTCCGGAACTCGATCCCTCTATTAATAAAAGCTAAAACACTGTATGCCTTCTTAACAGCCCTGTCAACCTGGGTGGCAACTTTCAAGGATCTGTGTACATGGACAACGAGATCTCTCTGCTCATCTACACTACTAAGAATCTTACCATTAGGCCTGTACTTTGCGTTCTGGTTACTCCTACCAAAGTGCATCACCTCACACTTGTCTGCATTAAACTCCATTTGCCACCTCTCAGCCCAGCTCTGCAGCTTATCTATGTCTCTCTGCAACCTACAGCATCCTTCGTCACTATCCACAACTTCACCAACCTTAGTGTCATCTGCAAATTTACTAACCCATCCTTCTACGCCCTCATCCAGGTCATTTATAAAAATGACAAACAGCAGTGGACCCAACACCGACCCTTGCGGTACACCACTAGTAACTGCTCTCCAGGATGAAGTAACTAGTCTCCAAGATGAAAGTTCCAAATAGATTGAATAATCTCACTGTTGAAAGGTTGTTTTATCACTCCAGAATTTAAGCACATCTTAGAAAATGCAGGCAGGCTGCTTAGCTTACACAAAATAGACTTGAAATGTACACTGGTTCTTCAACGCTGTTAATTCATTGGCTGTCTATGGAACTATGACTCCAACTCTATCAATTTAATTACAGCAAACACCAAAGACTGAAGGTATAATGTTGACCATCTGTACATGCAAATTTCATGATGTATTGAATTGCTTCTGTGACAGCTGTAATGATCCATGTGCTGGGAAAAGCCTTCTTATTTTGGGCACAGACCCTAGAACAGCAAAGTGGGCTATTTTAAAAGCATGCTCATGGTTCCCGAATTATAACATCATTAGGCTCCAAGAAGTGCATATTTGACCGGGGGATGAAAGGCTAAGCAGCAAAGTGTAAATAGAAAGATAATTGAAGTGGGGTTGGAGCAGTATGTGCTTTTTCTTTGACAACTAACACTTAGAATTTATTCAACGAGAAAACAAGCATAACTCTCTCCCAGTGGAACAGTATTGTTTGCTAATCATTTAACAGATCTTAGCATTGAAATAAGTCTCTGAGAACAGCAGAGAGACTATGTGTTGCACAATTACAAAGAACACAAGGTTGGTGACAAGAGGAAGAGGAGACTGTGGATTCAACGATGATCATTTCTGCTGTTGAAATTGTGCCAGTGCCCACCAAATGATTCAAAGAAGTCAGTAAAAGAAATCTCTGGGGATTCTGTGAGATTACTGTCATAACAAACGTGGAAGGGGCTCATAGACATGCGCATCATGAATGACAATCATATCCAGGAACTTCAAATGGAATGTGGCTGTTGGTCAATGCAAATGGTGAGCCCAAATAATTGAATGGGCAGTGAAAGATCCTGCAAAAAAAAACCCCATGAGGTAGACACATTTGAGTAGGAAGCAGCAGGAATGCTTGTAACAGCAAGGCACATCTTTGTGTTGACTTATTTACACTACTTAAAATGTCTTATATCAGTTAACTAAAGTTTGAGCTATGTTGATTTTAGTGGGCTTGCTACATTAGAAGTTTTAAATATCTCATTTATCTGTTTTCTTTTCACCAGGACCTTGCGGATTCTTTTTTGGAAAAAAAAATCAATTTCCAAGGAATTGTAACACTGTTACTATTAATTTCAAGTAACTCTGTTCATTCAAAAAAAAAACTCAGTTGTTATCTGTAATCAATAATTACTTGGTGCTCGACCTGTGGTCTAGCTTTTTGATGAATAGGGAGTTCATTTACTCGGTTCCACTAAATGGTACACTATTGGAAGGTCAGCAATTCACACTCATGCAGACTACATGCCTCCTATGCTGCAAGCTTTTAGTCCTAGGAAGTGGTCAAATAGCACAGACGTTGAATTTAGCTAATGTACATATTGGGCAGATAGTTAGAATTACAACATTTAAATTTTTAATAATGAACATGCACAAACAGATTTAAGAATTCTATCAGCTTTGCCAAACACCTTTGCCATTTGCTAACTATTGTGACATAAAGAGTAAATATCCCACTAAGAGATGAGATTTGAACTCATGTAGAAGTGGTAAGCAACACCTTGATTCAAGCAACACCAAGCTTACATCATGCAGTCATTGTATATCTTTAATGCTGAGTAATATATAGCGAGGGAAATTAATTTTAAATTAGTATCCTAAAGTATTTCACAGAACCAATAATACAATATTTTAGCCTTTGGGTTTAAATCTGTCCATGTTGCTGTTTGAACTTCTCAAATAATCAACAAATTGTCTTTTAAAACTGAAAAGAAAAACAAAACAGACTCTGATGACAAAACAATATGTTGCTTCATTGACAGTTATGATAAAATGTTCAGATACAATGTTAATGGACAGCATCTATTTCAATGATGCCAGAGGACAGGAACTAAAGGGAGTCATTAGATTAGGCATAAATTTCTTAAAGTTTAAAGTTCTGATACACTGAAGCAATGATTTACTGAAACTCGGAAAATGTGTCCATTCTTTGCTTTCCTGTTACAGGCATGTTGTGTAGAGGGTGCTGGTCAGAAGAGGGAACAAAACTATCCTCAGCCACCTTTGCCAATTTCCACTGACTGACTGGAGGATGCCATCATCGTATAGCAACTGGCACTCCATTTAGAAAAAAACACAAGATGTGCATATAATGGGTATTGAAGTCACATTCTCCAGATGATAAAATTTCTAAATTCAGCCAGCAAACCAGGAAAAAATTGGGTAGTTTCCTGGCAAGGCACTACGTAAACCGTCGTCAATGTCTCAACTGCAATGGTTCGCAGATAATTACAGAACAGCACTGACAGTTGCATGGTCAAGTCTCTTGCAAAGTCTCTCAGTATGACTGGTTCCATTTTTATTCAAATACATGTAGTACAATTTCAAAATAATAAAACTCATTACACTCCAAAATGCTTGAGAGGAGCAATTGCTGCTCCTGACACGGAGATTTTTGCAGTTATCAAAAGGTGGTTCAAATAATTACAAGATATTTTAAATGGCATGCTTTTTTAAATTCAAATTCAATTTATTTTACAGTCCAGAATAAAAAGCTTGTTAATACAAATTGCCTCTGAAGATTCAAATGAGTTGAAATCTAAAAGACAAAATTTTCCAGTTTAGACAGAAATTTAAAGTGCACAGATTTTCTGAGTATTAAAAGGATTAGAATAAATAGTCATGAACACGATTTTGATGTCTCTATAACAATGCAGTACTGATATTGATTATATACAATAAAGAAACAGACACATTACAGTCAATTTCAAAACGGAGCTTTTAATTCTTTTACCTGTACATGTAGTTCAAGAATGCATGTGATAACCAGCTCTTAACACTGGTCATTCCATATATATTTATATATACTTTATATTTATAACAATGAAATTCTTCACAAACAAATGAAACCAAATTTGAGCCTCAAATTGTTTTGTGCACTACCCAAATGTCTCATGAGAAACAAACACTACTTATACTGCTTGTCTTAGGAAACAATGATGACGATGCAGAGAGTAAAAAATAACCTGAAACAATTACTAATTTTAAAGGAAACATAAGCTTTGAGCATGTATTTAACCTCATACTTACAGCACCTGATGGTGACATAAACTGAGCCACAGAACTTAATTGAATTTAATGTCTCATTTCTAAGTAAAAGCTCCATTGTTTGTTAATTTGTATAAATACAATGCACTAAAAGATTACAATTTGTAAACACTGTAGTTAATTGGATAGTATTTCTATACATTCTTTCTTGTCAAGAATTGTTTGTTCAAACGACCATTTTCCCACATTGAAAAGCAGAAGCAAACTTAAATGAAGGGGCTACGACACAAGATACATTTGTTTTGCACCTGAAAATATTGTTATTTCTTAAACATCGTAGTCCAGTCAGTTTGACATTTTATTTGAAATTGGCCGATGGAAGCTTAATATGCTGAAGATTAATTAAGGATTACCACAACAACACTTGGATTCAACTGCATCGATAACCCCTTCAAAAAGCACTCTGCCTTTCACACAACGGCCATAACTTGCATTATTTTTAATACTGGACACAGTGACATTTTATTCAATATAAACGGAAGCTGAATTAAAAAATGTTTTTGAAGGAGGGCATACTGAAGAGTTAATACCACATGCAGCATTCCTTGATAGTGGGTCATTTTGCAAGACAAAAACATGCAGGCATTTAAAATTAATTTCTTTAAAATGGAAAAAAATTGGTCTGGCCTAATTTTAAAGGGTTGCTTTAAAATAACCTAGTGTTTTCCACAGGTGCGAAATAAATTGGGGCAGCAAAAGCCACAAAAGGACCCACTATCCTTTTAAAAAATTTTAATAAACTTAAACTAAAAATATCTAGGACTATACGCAACTAAAGTAAAATGAGGTAAAACTGCTCTGCAGTGTTCTTCTAGTCAGTAGCCAGTTGATGATCATGCAGAAGTCACATGATCAAGGCTGCATCTCCCATCATCCCTCTGGCAGTGATATGGGATAGTGGGTCTCTTTGAGGACTTTCAAGCCTGAGTGGGGGGTGGGCAACATATGATCCTAGAAAAAGGAGGAAAACACAACACATAAGCAAACAAAACATGTGCAAATTCAAGCTAGGAAATGAGTCGGGCATGTACAGCATGATGCAAATGATAAAAACGTGCATGCTATAAAAAAGGATGGGAATGGAAAAAAAACTGCTTTACAGAAGGTCTTCAAAGAGACTATTAAATGCAGCAGCGTAGCAGAATCACAGCAATGCTGCATGTTCCTTACTGACTAGATAATAAATTTTTATCAGCTACTTACATTGCTGGCTTGGGTCCATATCAGTTGTTAGCTTCACGTAGTTAGATGGGAAGAGACCAGTGACCCCATTGAGCTCCCCTTTCCACCAATCTGGATCATCCTTGTTGAGAACACCGATGATCTGTCCTTTGGCAAACGCAAGTTCATCATCATTCTGTGCAATGTAGTCATACATACCAATCACCTGGAACACTGTCAAAACAGAAACAGAAATTGGTACCCTTGTAGAATTGTTGAAATTCCAACATGAACTCTTCAAAACACAGGGACTTAGCACTGAGAAAATGAAATTTATTCCTGAGACTGGCAGCAAAGCAAACAATTGAGATTTTTGAGAGTGACTAAATGGGAGTGCATGTTTTCTGGTCTTGCGCTTTGCCATGTTTCCGATCAATGGACTGAAATACAAGTTACTAAGCTTGATCCTGCTTTTGACCTCAAACAATAAATAGCCTTTTTTTCACCTTGCTTTGACCAAACTGGCCTGAGTATAAGAAGCAATTCAAAGTAAACATCACTTATATGCAACTGAGGTCAACAAAACTCCAGAAAATCTTGTAACTTACTGACTTATTAAACTTACATGATAGCTCCTTTTTAACAAGGTGTCAGATCAAAACCAGGTACTAACAGTGTTAGCATCAGTATAACTCAACAGATCACAGAGTACCAAATGGATATAAAAGCATCAGATTTGGAAAAATATTTTATTTTAAATGAATAAATCCAAGATGTTTCACTTCTGTTGCAATTTCAATACCCACATGACGACTTTGGCTTGAAATACATCAATATATGAAGGGAACTGTCTGACCTCCTAGATTACCCAGCTCAGTGATGACAAAGTTATTTGTACTGTGGAGATCAAGTCCATTCTCAGATAAAGGGGAAGTTTGTATTCTCAGGGATTCACACAGACAAACCGACTGGATCTGGACAGCTCTCCTGATCAAAAGTCTACAGTTGCACTGCAACTGTAGAATCTTGTAACAACAAAAACAAAACCGAGGATTTGAAGGTACTTGATCATAATTCTCAATATGTACTCACTTGGCCTACAGGCGATCAACATTTTAACCAATGTGGTCAACTTCAAGATACATTTTTGAAATCTGACAATGAGCATTTTTGGGTTGGAAATTTATTGTAAGCACATGAATGGAAACATGAGGAGTACTTCCGATTACACCCCTTTCCTTCGCTTGTTTTTTTTTACAAACACATGCCTACAGGTATCTATGGAATATGGGAGAAAATATATCAAACAGAAAGCTATCAAATGATCTTGCCAAAGACTGAAGAGGAATGGACTGCATCCATTGGTGACAGAGGCATTATCACCATTCTTCTGTCAAAGGATTTATTGTTGAGGGATGAGAGGAAAGAAATGGAGGGAAAACAAGGTATATTTTAGTAGATACGACCACCTTTTAAAAATTATCCCAACATTCATACTGTGCAAACATTCATACTGTGTGTGGGGTCTCAACAGGTAAACCGTTTTGGTGTCCTTCCAGCCAACTGATAAGTCAGCACAGCATGTAGCTCGCCCCCAGTCTCAGGAATAAATTTCACAGATCTAGCAGGTTATCCAACAACTGAGTTACAAATATAGCCAGATCTTAAAGTACACTGCGTCCTCAGCTATCCCATTTGCACATGCAGTCTTTACTTCTATTAGGTAGGCCTTCAAAGTCCACTAAACGCCACTAACATCTCTGCACAGCTACCCAAACTGTTTGACATGATCTCCAATGGGGGTCACGAGAAAACTTTTGGGTCTTGGGTTCCAAGGCAGCAACGGCTGTCATGGAACTCAGACTTTTTTGTGACAGTTGCACATTCAATTAAATCTGATTTTTGGCATTGTTGGGTGTGACCTGACCACTACTGAACCGAAATACCCACCTGTGGATCAGTTTTTTTTGGGGAGAAACTTTGCCTCATCATCAGTTAACACTCAACTCCTGATGCCCCACCATTCTGGTCAAGAGGTAACGATGCCCCCACACCTCTCACAACGCCAGAGCTTTATTTCCTTCCCCTCCCCACTCACCACCATCCAACTAGAGTCTCACTTGAGGTCAAATGGGGTCACGCTGGGTAAGAGTTGGGAAAACACTGATCTAACATGTCAATTACAAGGAATTACAACTATAAATCATACAGTGCACCAGCTATTTTGGGTTACACAAGTGGGAGTTACAGCCCACCACATCCAGTTGCCCAAGATCTACAAAGATTACGGAAGCCCTTTTTGGTGGCTTTGAGCTTACCATTGAGATCCCAAGCCTCAACACTGCTCTTTGAAGTCCAGACGCAACCCTCTTACAATCAGTTGGCTGACTGAAGCTAATACCAATGATTGGCAATTCAAGCAAAAATCCAGGCCATGGCAGTGGGGAAAACAGAGAAGGAGGAAAGAAAAGGAATGAAAAGCTAGTTCTGTAAGTTTGAAAAATAAGTTGCATTGGGGAATGTGCAAATCAGGAGCCAGCACTTCTGCAGAAAGGAATCCAAATCTGTGCAGAGATTTTCATGCAACAAACGTACCATTTAGAACCCATTAATAACACTGGCTTCCAAGCACCCCAGTTCTCCAATGATTCCTCCCCATGAGGAAAATGACAAAATACTTGAACATAACGAGAATTAAATAGCTTGGAAAGCTACTATATTATGATTATTAATATTATTCAATGATCACACTAATAAAGCAAGATGTTTGGAGAACGCCAAGACAAACTTACAAACATTTGTTGTGGGTGGTCTTGCAGCATCAGTTGGAGTACTTTTATTTGTTCCAGGGCTGAGAAGTTTCACATAATTGGCAGGAAACCATCCTATTTGTCGCTTCTTTCCTCGAGCCTATAAACAAAAGCAAACAATAAACCACTGAATTCAGCAGTACTAAAGGCAATTCCGAACAAAACACAGCTGGATAACTAGAAACAAAAACAAAGTTGCTGGAAGCTCAGCAGGTTTGGCAGCATCTGTGAAGAAAAAAAATCAGAGTTAACATTTCGTGTCTGGTGACCCTCTCTCAGAACTGATGGTAACTGGGAAAATGTTAGTTTACATGCAGAAAGTAGGGAGGGAATGGGGAAGGGAGTAAAAGATAGGATAAAGCTCAAAGAGACAGAAGAGTGAAGAGTTGGGGGTGAAGGAAGAGTGGGCCAGGACCCTGCGGAAGGCAGACAAGGTGGTGGGGGAAAAGTGTGTGTGTCTGGAGGCGCAAGAAATGGTGTCTGATGATCTTCTGGATGTGGACGCTGGTGGGAAGGTAGGTAAGGACAAGGGGAACCCTATCGCTGTGGTGGGAGGGAAGAGAAGGGGAGAGGGTAGAAGTGCAGGAAATGGGTCAGACCTGGTTGAGGGGCCTGTTGATAATGGAGCTGGGGAACCCTCGGTTCAGGAAGAAGGTGGACATTTCAGAAGCTCCCTTGTTGAAGTTGGCCTCATCTGAGCCTATACGGCAGAAATGGAGGAACTGAGAGAACAGGATGGAGTCGTCACAGAAAACAGTGTGAGAGGATGTAAATTCCAAGTAGCAGTGGGGGTCAGCTGGTTTATAATGGATATTAGTGGTCAGTCCATCCACAGAGATGGGAACAGAAATGTTGAGGAAGGGAAAGGAGGAGTCAGAGATAGACCAGGTGAAAGTGAGGGCAGGGTGGAAACGAAGTGAAATCAATGAACTTTTCCAATTCTGGACATGAGAGGTAAGCAGCCCTGATATCAAGAATCTATCGGAGAAAGTGTTGGGGACGGGGGCCGGTAGAGGACTGAAACAAGGAATATTCTATGCACCTCACGAAGAGACAGGCATAACTAGGGCCCATGCGGGTATCCATGGCCACCCCTCTGACCTGAAGAAAACTAGAGGAGTTACAAGAGATAACAAAGTGTGGAGCTGGATGAACGCAGCAGGCCAAGCAGCATCTTAGGGGCACAAAAGCTGATGTTTCGGGCCTAGACCCTTAAGTTGTTGAGGGTGGGGACGAGCTCGGCAAGCAGAGGAGGATGATGGTGGGCGGAAACAGGTCAGGTCTTTGCGCCCCGAAGAAGCAGAGAGCCCCAAGACCCTCCTAATGGGGAACAGATGCATAAAAGGATTGCACATCTATAGTAAAGAGGTGGCTGGAGCCTGCAAACTGCAAGTGTTGAAACCAGAGTAAAGCGTCAAAGGAATAATGGATGTATGTGGGCAGGGATTGGGCTGGGTAGAGAGAGGAAGAAATGAGTTCTGTGGGACAGGAACAGGCTGAAACAATGGATCTGCCCAGACAGTCCTATTTGTGGATTTTTTTTTTTGAAGGAGGTAGAAGCAAGCTATGGGAGACTATGAGCTTGAAAGCAGTGGGCAGGGAGGTCACCAAATGAAATGAAGTCAGTTACTGTAGTAGATGTAATGGCATCATGAATGGGGTCATGGTCTGGGGGAAATAGGAGGAGGCATGTGCGAGTTTGCACTCAGCCTCTGCAACGTAGAAGTCAGTATGCTAGGTTACAACAGCACCACCCTTATCAGCAGGCTTAATAACAAAGTAAGGGTTAGATCTAAGTGCACAGAGCGGTCAGTTCAGAGGGAGATAGGTTGGATTTGGTGAAAGGTGCAAAAAAAATTGAGGTGACCAACATGTCGACAGTTTTGAGTGAACAGATTGAGTGCAGGTAAAAGGCCAGACGGAGGGGTTCAAGCTGAGGGCAAGTGCTGGTCCTGGAAAAAGGGGTCTTTAGGACGGGGAGAGGACTCTTGTCCAAATAAATGGGCACTAAGGCAAAGATTGCAGAAGAGTTCAACATCATGTTGTGCCCAAATTTGAGAAGGTGGGGACACAGACGAATGAAGTTGAGGGACAAAAACAAAGTTGCTGGAAAAGCTCAGCAGGTCTGGCAGCAGCCTTGAACGAAAAAACAGAGTTAATGTTTCAGGTCCCGTGACCCTTCCTCAGAATTCAACTTTATTTTTGTTCCTGATTTACAGCATCCGCAGCTCTTTTGGTTTTTAATAAAGCTGAGGCCTTTGCTGAGTACAGAACACTCCAGCATCGGAGAACACAAGGTTAGGAAGGATGGTGAATACCTGACAGGAGGTGGAGTTGGGAGAGGGGATACAGTCAGAGGGAAGAGGAGGGGAGGAAGGTTCTGAAGGGCCATGGGTATTTCAGAGTAGTTGCATCTTGTGGGCCTTGATGCCTGAAAGGAAAGTAAATAATTTCTTGTGAGCACAACAAAGGAGTCAGAGGATGAAGTGGAACTGTGGAGTGGTGCAACCCCGAGCCAGTGTGTAGCAATCTGTTGGAGAAAAAGGATGAGAGCGTGCATGTGACACTGCTTGGCATTTTGCGTGGATCTCAGGATGCAGTGAGAGCAGCTGCCCATGGAACACTGAGTACCACACATATATTTGTGATCGTGGGACGATAATTAGAAGTGCAGCCATAAACCAAACTGAAGAATAAACAGCAGACCAATCACTAGGTTTTTAATCTGAGCTGAACTTGGAACCCAGAAGTGGAAAAATGCTACAATACCCAAGGACCATCCAAGGTCATATCTTTAAGTTGTAATACTGATCATCCACCTAACGAGGTTTATAGATTTCCTGTTTTCAATGGCACCAATGCACTACATAGCTAAATGCAGACAGAACAGCCTGTCACTGCTCTTGGCTGGAGCTTCAGCAGAGTACACTTTTCAGAGAAGATAGACTAAATGGAACCTTTGTCAACTCACTTAAGGTCTCCACAAATTACAACTGCAACTATAACAAACCACCCAAATAATTTATGTATTAACAAACAAAACCGTGAAAACAACACTTGATTTACACCTCACAATGTTTGCTTGCCCTAGACGAATTAAACCACTTAAGGAAAAATTACAGCTGAATGAATGCATCACCTACCTGAAGCTCCCCTTCCCACCATCCACCAGCATTTCTCTTGCGAATGAGAATGAGCTGACCAGGTGCCAGAGTAAGTTGCTCCGCACCAGTTGCTGTATAAGGAGCTATCACTTGAGCAATTTCTGTAAGAGGCAGATGACATTGGAACATGAATTAATCAGAATGAATTAAATCTATCGGTCGGCAGGTGGGGGGGGGGCGCTGTCTTTACAGAATGCTCTTACAGCAGGAATAAAGTCTTTTCAAGGAGGATCATTCATCCTTGCTGCCAGTAAATGACATTTTTGTCACAAGCTTTTATAAAGCATGAAAGTTACACCTTCATAGTTGAGGATCTCAGTCCGAGGATTTAAATCCATACTGCTTTTGTACAGCTAAACTTACACATCTGTGCTCTTAACAATCAACATATAGGTCTCATGCAACCAGCAAAGTTTGCCAGATTCACTGAGGTCTGCAGCTAGAAGACTCCCAGTAGGAAGAACCTTTCCAAGATTTGGTCTTGCATATCCAACACTCTTGAGTATTGCTAGCAGCTGCTTGAGGTCAGCTCATTGAAAATCAACAGCACTCAACACAGAAGCAGCCCAGGTTAATTTATTAAAATACAACAAAAGAACCGATGTTGATGTTGTAGTTCAGAAACAAATGCAGAAACTACAGGTAAAACACAGCAGGTCAGGCAGCATCTGTGGGGAAAAAGCAGAGTTAACATTTTCAGTCCAGTGGCTCTTCATCACAACTGATAGGCAGACAAACTCAATGGATTTAGAATCAACTCCATGGGACCAGTGGGCATCAATACAGGCAGCAAAGCAACAGGAAACTCTTCAAATACGTGGCTCTCCCACTTTTAGGGGATGGGCTACCACATTTTCAATCTGTTGGGGAATGAGTGATTGCACAGGTGGAAAAAAGGACAGGCAGGCAGCAGAGTAAAGATTGCAGTTAGTTCAGGGTACAATTCAGATGCCTAAGTTGCCAAGGAGTTAGACCAAGCTTTTTCTATTTTAGATTCAGAGACTTTCAGAGGGTCCAGGGAGCAAGTGAATCATCTGTCAAAGCTTCCTGGCAGAGTCCATGGAGCCAGCGCATCAGGATTTCTTAAGGATCCTGATACAGGGTGAAGTTGTATGTCCAGTGTTTGACTATTTAGAGAACAGACTAACTGGGCTGTGATAAATGACTCAAAAGATCCAGGCAATAGGCAAACAGCCAATCCTCAGTGGAAAACGTGAGTAAATCATAGGTGTAAGTCACCTGCACGTCCAAAGCATTCTAAATTTAGTGTCTCATGTACTTACCCCAAAATATTTCGGCAAAGAAAGCTATCTAATTTGCTTTGAAACAAATAAATATCATTCAATTTACTTGTGTTCTAGGTGGTGTGTTCCATAGTTACAATTCACACAAGTAACTTTGTGCAGATTAGATTTTCCACTTCTTAGCACCCATCCTGTCAAGTCCAATTTGAATCATTTGGTACAAAGTGAAACAGCTAGGGAAAGCTTCACATTACCTAGTCTCTACTAGTAATAACAATTTATTATCTGCAAGGTCCCATGAATGTCTAACAGCCACGGAGGTCGGAAGGTGAGCAATTTTACAAATGATGTCTTTAGAAGCCTCCAGTTCCCTTTCAATACATACATGTCTCCTCCTTGGTATCATGTACACATCGAATCCCACTGTCTTCCTTGTTCTCAATAGCAAAGCATCATTCTCAACTTATCATCACAAATCAAATTTTTAAACTTCTGATACTGAAATGGATGTTTTGTGTTGAGCCATGAGAGATTTGCCTATTCAAGTGACAAGCAAATTTCCATTTGGCTGTTTAAAAGGATAAAATCTCCCAGTGTCCTGATGTTTTAATCCCTCTACGCAACTGCAAAGAGACTCAACAGACATCTATCTCATTACTGTTTGAGGGGCCTTGCTGAATGCAGTTGGCTGTGACATTCACCTGCTTCAATCGATTGCGTTCCCAGCTCTGTTGGAAGGTTGAGGAGTCAAATGCAACTGTTAAAACTCAGTGGAACTTAACTGTGTGGTACGACAGCAGGTTGTATTATCAGATATTTCAGTCGAAAGCGGTCAAGGCTCTGCCTACATGTTCATACAACAACATACTCCTTCCAATAAGGTGCACAGTATGGTCACTACGGTAACAATCAGGCTAATGCTCTGAGGCCATGGGTTCAAATCTCACCATGATTAGCTGGTGGATTTTAATTTCAACTGGTGAGCCTTGAAAAGGTGCACAGTCTCAACAATACTAACTACACTCATCGATTATCATAAAACCCATCTAGTTCACTACGGCTATTAGAGAAAGGGGACTAACACGATTGAGCATGCTGATATGGCCTCCACGTGATTTCAGATCCACAATAATGTGGACGACCACCAAACGTCCTAGCAAACCACTGAGTTCATCTGAAGGAGGACCCAATATGTTAGCTCTGCTTTCCCACCACAGAACTGAGTTGTTCCAGCAATCCTTTTTGTGTTTATGGCGATAAATCTTCTGGTCATTTGTACAGCCAAATTAGTGATGTTTTCTTCAGAAAAATTTCCTGACAAGTTTAAAAACCAGATTTGTACACAGAGGTACATCAAAGACATACCAGGCTTCCTTCCAAGGCTTCCACTCTTCCCAGTTTGCCCAGGTCCCTGCAAAGAACACAGTTTTCACATAATCACAAGTAGTTAAAAAAAATAAGACCTCCACATCATTAGCATTTATTCATTTTATCCCACTTGTAAAGAATACAGCACAATTCAATAATTAAGTGCAACATAATTTTGTTCTACTCATGGAACAAGTTCAAAATACTGTCTGGTCTGTTTAATCTGAAAGTATTTAACATGCACACAATTTTAAAATTTGTCTTTAGCTACAAACAACTGAGTGAATAAACTTGTTCAAATGACTACAGGGGTCAGGAATGAAAGCAGCATTGGAAATAAAAATAAGTTCCCACTCCTCCTGCAACAGGCAGAAAAGTTCACATATCAAAACCCAGGGAAATAACTTATGGAAAAATAGAGTCCAGATTCTGAGAAGTTGTTGGCGGATAGGATCAGGGCAAACCCTAAAGCTTTCTATAGGTATTTAAGGAATAAAAGAATGATGAAAGTAAGATTAGGCCCAATCAAGGATAGTAGTGGTAAGTTGTGTGTGGAGTCAGATGAGATAGGGGAAGCGCTAAATGAATATTTTTCAACAGTATTCACTCTAGAAAACAACAATGTTGTCGAGGAGAACACTGAGATACAGGCTACTAGACTAGGTGGGATTGAGGTTCACACAGAAGAGGTATTAGAAATCCTTCAGAAGGTGAAGATAGATAAGTCCCCTGGGCCGGATGGGATTTATCCTCGGATCCTCTGGGAAGCCAGGGAGGAGATTGCCGAGCCTTTGGCATTGATCTTTAACTCGTCATTGTCTACAGGAATAGTGCCAGATGACTGGAGGATAGCAAATGTGGTTCCCCTGTTCAAGAAGGGGAGTAGAGACAACCCTGGTAATTATAGACCAGTGAGCCTTACCTCAGTTGTTGGTAAAGGGTTGGAAAAGGTTACAAGGGATAGGATTTATAATCATCTAGAAAAGAATAAATTGATTAGGGTTAGTCAGCATGGTTTTGTGAAGGGAAGGTCGTGCCTCACAAACCTTACTGAGTTCTTTGAGAAGGTGACCAAACAGGTAGATGAGTGTAAACCGATTGATGTGGTGTATATGGATTTCAGCAAGGCGTTCGATAAGGTTCCCCACAATAGGCTATTGTACAAAATGGGGAGGAATGGAATTGTGGGAGATATAGCAGTTTGGATTGGAAATTGGCTTGCTGAAAGAAGACAGAGGGTGGTAGTTGATGGGAAATGTTCATCCTGGAGAACAGTTACTAGTGGTGTACCGCAAGGGTCGGTGTTGGGTCCACTGCTGTTTGTCATTTTTACAAATGACCTGGATGAGGGCGTAGAAGGATGGGTTAGTAAATTTGCAGACGACACTAAGGTCGGTGGAGTTGTGGATAGTGATGAAGGATGCTGTAGGTTGCAGAGAGACATGGATAAGCTGCAGAGCTGGGCTGAGAGGTGGCAAATGGAATTTAATGCAGACAAGTGTGAGGTGATGCACTTTGATAGGAGTAACCGGAAGGCAAAGTACAGGCCTAATGGTAAGATTCTTAGTAGTGTAGATGAGCAGAGAGATCTCGGTGTCCATGTACACAGATCCTTGAAAGTTGCCACCCAGGTTGACAGGGCTGTTAAGAAGGCATACAGTGTTTTAGCTTCTATTCATAGAGGGATCGAGTTCCGGAACCAAGAGGTTATGGTGAAGCTGCACAAAACTCTGGTGCGGCCGCACTTGGAGTATTGTGTACAGTTCTGGTAACCACATTATAAGGACGTGGAAGCTTTGGAAAGGGTGCAGAGGAGATTTACTAGGATGTTGCCTGGTATGGAGGGAAGGTCTTACGAGGAAAAGCTGAGGGACTTGAGGCTGTTTTCATTAGAGAGAAGAAGGTTGAGAGGTGACTTAATTGAAACATATAAAATAATCAGAGGGTTAGATAGGGTGGATAGGGAGAGCCTTTTTCCTAGGATGGTGACGGCGAGCACGAGGGGGCATAGCTTTAAATTGAGGGGTGAAAGATATAGGACAGATGTCAGAGGTAGTTTCTTTACTCGGAGAGTAGTAAGGGAATGGAACACTTTGCCTGCAACGGTAGTAGATTTGCCAACTTCAGGTACATTTAAGTCGTCATTGGACAAGCATATGGACGTACATGGAATAGTGTAGGTTGTCACTTGTCTGCATTAAACTCCATTTGCCACCTCTCAGCCCAGCTCTGTAGCTTATCTATGTCTCTCTGCAACCTACAGCATCCTTCGTCACTATCCACAACTCCACCGACCTTAGTGTCGTCTGCAAATTTACTAACCCATCCTTCTACGCCCTCATCCAGGTCATTCATAAAAATGACAAACAGCAGTGGACCCAACACCGACCCTTGCGGTACAACACTAGTAAGAGATGGGCTTGAGATCGGTATGACAGGTCGGCACAACATCGAGGGCCGAAGGGCCTGTACTGTGCTGTAATGTTCTATGTTCTATTAAAGGGAATCTAGGTGTAAAATTCACTCAGTTAAATTCAAAATTAAAGCTGTCTCTTTAGTTATTTACCACTTTCTGTTTCCATGAAACATATGAGCAGACATGAGGCTTGACTGTATGCTGAGGATTATTTCGCTGCAACATAGCACAAAACTTCAGAGGTGAGCCCACTTCTGTTAAGAAAGCTAGTCCAGTTTTAATTTTTGGACAATGGTCTTTTAAGTTGCATGAGGCACGATTTCCATTCAGCTCCAGGAGGAAGCACCTTCTTAGAGTGGCAACTCTATGCACCTGCAGCCCTAAGCTGGGTGGGTGGGGGGGGATGTCAATGCTGCTTGTGAAGATAAGCCAAAGGAGGAGGCATTTAGCAACATGGGCAATCAGCTACGTTTACAAACTTCACCGGTGCCATACTGAGCAGTCCTCCTGAGTGGGCCTTTCGGCTGGAGGAATGGGGGTCATCCAAATGGCACCAAAAGAATCTGACAAAAAGAAGCCTCTCCACTTTAACTGCCCAACACTGCACAGAGTTAAACAGGTCAGGTTGGATTTTAAACGCCCACCATCCATTAAATCATTGCAGTGATCGATGAGATCCTTAATTAGGCATTACTTACTGCTGAGGACTTCAACTACATTACAGACAGGCTACCTGCTTTCAAGCTGATGACTGGTCCACCAAATGAAAAATGGGTTCATGTACCATGTAATTTGACAAACAATGATATTGTACCACATAACTGAACAAGTACAAACATCAGGATTGGACTTAATGATGCAAGCACAATAACTGCCACAACAATTTTTTTCGTTGCTTTACTCAGAAAGCAAAGTCATAAACTTGCAGAGCACCACAATTAATAGGAGCAGCTTTGTGGGTTGAAAGGAACAGAAGATGAAACAACACAGATAATTCACCTCAGAGTCCTTTGGTCTGACGTAGTTGGATGGGAAGACCCCTACTTTTTCTCCTACAACTCCTGTCCACCAGTCACCATCTTTCTTCGTCACAAGAATCACATCTCCTTGCTGGTAAGTCAAGTCCCCGGGTTCATTACTTTCATATGTGTACATTGCAACAAATTCTATGAAACGGACAGAAGAAAGCAGCTTGAACAATGTCAGAAAATATGACGACAGAACACTGGAGATTGGAAATAAAAACAAAGTGTTGGAGAAACTCAGCAGGTCTGGCAGAGTTAACTTTTCATGTCTGGTATGACATTTTCAGAACTGCCAGACCTGCTCAGTTTCTCAAAAAATTTAGTTTGTACTTGCAAAGGTTAAAAATGATTGTGGCAAGGCAAAAGTAAAGTTGCTCAAAAGGCACTTTGTGCTACCAATGCAGACCAAAAGAAACTAGGACCGAACACCTTTTTTTGGTCATGTGGAAATGGCAACCCAAATAATGGCAATGCGTTTTAATGGCTATGAAATGTTGACAACAAAAATTTCGTGAAAGAAATGCTCAATTTTCTAGAATGTTCATCTTTTCGTTTATCAAGTTAAACTGAATCCAACATGTGCCTTTTTTGCCATTAACTGAGAAATATTAAGTTGTTTTAATTCTTAAAATATATTCATGACTAACAATTATAATCTAGCTTCAAATTATACCTAATTGCTCTTAAAATAACTGTTCTATCTTACTACAAAGCTATGCAATTTAAATATAATGGCTAGTGCACTGATTAGGTCAGGATAAAGTAGCATTTTGCTGCCATGCGCACCAATTGTCTTAAAGATTTACAGACTGCTTGACATTAAAACAAAAGCTCAATGTCATGATAATATTACTAGCTAAAAACAAAGGCAATTATTCCTACTAAATAACTTTCATGCATTAAGAAAATAAACACTTTTCTTGTCACCTCGTTTAATTTCTGCATCCTCTGACAAGGACACCAATGTAATTTCATCCAAATTTTAAAAAAAAGGAAGGGGGGGCTCTGCAATATATTGTCATAAATTGGCACTAGTATTTAGCAAATTCATACTGTGCCGATGTCCAACAGAAAAGGTACAATCTATTGAACCTCATTTCAATCTGTACACTGACAGCCAGTGGGAAAGCGACTTCATCTCAATAAGCCAGGGCACACAAATGGAAGTAAATTAGTTCTCTCTCTGTTTCAAATTGGTCAATAACCCTTCCTTAATCCATCTGCACTTCCACCAGAATAGAGCAATTTGTTGACAGTACAATTAACGCGTTTCTCCTACTCAGTTTTGGATTCAATCTCAGATTTGGTCGTGTCTTCGAGATAAAGGCCAAAATAGATACTTAATACCTAAAATTGACTACAAATATTGATTAATCATTCAAGGCAATAAGCATGTCATATTACAGCCTTGCGCCTCACTGGAAATTAAGAAATATGAATATACACTTCAGTGCAAGTGAAGTGCCACTAAAACAAGAATGATCACACATTAGTTCATTAAACTACATACTATTTCAATTTTTTTATTTCAAATATGGCACCAAAAATAGTTTACCTCAAACCTTAGAGCACCACAACTAGATACACTTCAAGTAGATAATTACCAATACAAATGTGCAGAAAACAAAAGATTGCTGTTTAGCCAAAATATTGTACGCATTCCAAAAAATTAGACTAGTCTCTCTGACATTGCAAATTGTAAATGAGGCAAACACTTCTTAATCAGTGCCAAAGGGGGTTCTGTTACTTGCCAGCACTTAATGGTTCTAATTATTGCTCACAGATGCTCAATGTGACTTGTTTCATTGTTGCTGCGCTTAGTGAATGGAGGGAAGGCCACTTCAATCCATCGAGAGAATTCAGCAGTTCAATGATCCAGTGATTCTTGTCAAACTTTTATTCACTGAATTTCTTTCCCTAGTTTTCAAAGCAGCTCAGACAAAAAGCTCATTTTCCCAGATCTCTTTTCAGGTCTTTCGGAAATCTGAAAGGTAAGTTTCTACAGATTCTACCATGACCGCCCAGAGAATAAAAATCAACAAGATCATTGAACAGCATCAAACTTTAACCTAGACTTGAAACTCTATGCATGACAAAGTCTTCAGATCAGCGAAAAGGTGCATTTGCTCAAAAATATCCAATAGAAGCACAGAATACCATTATAGCAAATAAATCTTTTTTTAAAAGCATTAACTGTATTTGGATTTCTGCATGCAACCATCTTGTACTAGTTAGCTTCACAGTTCAGAGAGCAGTTTGGAAACCTAAAGCCTAACAGGATACCCCTATGAGGTTTATTTACTACAATCAACATCTTAAATTTGCATGGAACAGATTAATTGGGCTGAATTCTGAAACTACAACCTAAGCTCTGAAATTGTGGTTACTGAAGTTAAAGTAGCAGTAAAGTCACCGAAGCCCTACCAGGCCGTAAGGCTGTGCTCTCATTAAACAGAGAAAACTGGTGTTCCTTTAACCTGAGGGTCACTCTACCTCAAGAGAGGCTGAGGAGAGTCCTTCATGATAACCTCAGCCACTTAATGAACCCAAGCTACTGGCATGACTCTGCACTACTGGTCATCCTGCCAACTGAGCTGGCTGACCCCCTTTAAGTCAGCATTCTTCTGAAGTAAGGAAAACAAATTGGCAAAAAAAAAAAGAGTTCCGCAGTTTTCTTTTCCTCCATTTCAAAAGGAGACATTTAATCTGGGAGTTTGCTGTCTGATATAAAGTTGCATCCAACAATTAAAGGTTTTTTCTTTCGTGATGATGGGCAAACAGCAAATGAAATGTTAACTCTAAATGATGAGGGGCACAAATTTCCTGAATTTTAGTCAAGAAGAAAAAAAAATCACTGGTTTCTGTGGGGGTTCTATTTGAAAGGAACTGCAAGCACATCTGTCTACACCCAGTATAGCTCCAAAATTGCTGTCTTCTATCATAGCACCTCAACCTAAGAGGCCTTCAAATCTTTTGCCTTCTCTTTGTCGTACAAAATACTCATTGGAAAGACTTGCATCTAATAAAGATGTAGTAGGGCAAGCTGAAAAACATACACTAACAACATTAAGTTTGGATGTCCATACACAAAAAAAGTAAAACGTGAGAAACCAAAAGAAATCCTCAACATATTTTTATGTCACAAAGATGGTCCCTACCAAAAACCAGATATCTCTAATACAAATGTGAAAATCCAATTAGGGTGACTAGATCTGGCTGTACCTAGATTTATCCATGCAAATTTTATTATTGGCATCCAAGAATCTTGTGGAAATTTTACATTTACAATGGCAGAGCTACCTGAATGAGCAAGCAAGGATAGGAAGTAGCACAAATAACTGAGGAAATTTTAACATAAGCCAACAACACACAAATTCCCTTGGGTCTAAGCTGGTTAATTCACTTGACTCAGAGGCAGCAAATTCCAGGAACTTGTGCTAACAAAGCACTAACACAATTATCTTTTTCAATGTTGCTATGTCTTACAGACACGAGAACAGATACACCTTGATTTTTAAATTTCTATGATGTAGGCAATTTCAACAGTCAAAGTGGCAAAACTAAGCAAGGAAAATAAGAGCAGTTTCTGAAGTTAAATTTACAAAATTTAATTCCTAATTAATTCTGTTAACTAGTAGTTTTATCTTCATACACAGGATCAGCATGTGATACACTGTAGTTCTCAATCTGAAATCTCTACTTGTTGAGTTGATTACTTTCCTTTTACCATTTCATCAAGAGCATAAAGCAACTTGCACAGTTAAACAAAACACAATGGAACCGATGTAGTTCCATAACATTCAAAAGAAACATGCACAGCTGCAACATTGTTCAGGAAGACACAGACTTTACTATCTATGTTTAAGCGGAAGATTATAGTTACCTTCTCCACCAGAAGCAGCAAAGAGCGTCTCTGAAGGGCAAGGAACCCTCAAGTTGGAATCTAAATGAATGAGGACCATTATGGTTTGATTATATTCAAGGATGTACATCAAATAGAAAAGGTAATATAATTTTCTTAATTATCATGGATATGTACAATGCTATTAGCCAAGTCAAATTTTTACGTTTGAAACAATGCTTGCTGCCTACAGTCTGATTTTCCTTTAAGTGCTTAATGGGTATTCAATGGCACGATATTCTTGTTCTGTTTGGAAGTGGGGCAGTTAAAAATTAAAGCAAATGAAATCAGAATTCATCTCATTTTAATAAAACACAATGCAACATCTTCCAGAACAACACCAAGTCTACACATACATGTGCAGGCTAATAATGTATCAGGATCAATTCTTGGGCCGTGGCATGTGCTACAATTTATTTCAGCAGTGCAGGCTAATACAGCAGAAAAATCAGGCAACGGTTTATGTTTCTGATCACTACATGCAGCAGTTCAAAGAGAGGGAGGGAAAAGAAAACAAGCAGATTGGCTTGGCTGCAATTCCCACTCCGACTCATCAGTTTGCCAGCACTCACGACCAAAGTTCCTAATGCAGCATTAAACAACAATGCCACTCTGACAAAACTGGAACCCAGCAAGGAGATATGATTAGCAAAAGGAGGAATGAAATTTGACAAAATGACAAAAACTGCACATGCATTTTGTGTTAAAACATGGGAACAATTCGACAATTTTCCTTATACTTAAAATAACAACGTCGGAAACACAAAACTCTGAAGGTCCACGTGCAAAACATGACCTGCAGAACCAGCTGTGTGTTGCCAGTGATTCGTTTTTATTGAAAACATAATCAGTTGAAAGGATTAGGATAAAACTGAGACCAAAACTTTAACTGACAAGATTTTGGTTAGTATTTCGAGCTGTTACATCAAAAGCTGTTGACTAAATCAAGTCCTTTCATAAATTATTTCTTCACTGACACTGAGAAATCCAAGTAATTTAAATAGGCAAGTGAATTTGGAATTCTCTACATCAAAGCAAACAAGAAATTCCAAAGTCTCATCAGCAGGACTTCCTTGGCAAAAGATTTCAGTGCCTTTTCTTCTATTTGGTATTGTTAAAACACAGTATTGGCAGACTGTAGGGGACTGCAGACGGTCCCTTCGACAAAGCTTCCATTCCCCCTCAGTCAATTTTAGATCCTTAGGACAATTTAGGGCACAGCACATAATAACTGTGACCACAGTGTAGTTTCTTTCAAATTAATAAGTGCATTCAAGAACGGCCACAGCATGACTTCAGTTTAACCAGACAAAAACGTTGCCTATCACAGAAAAAGGTGAACATAACAGAATATGAGGGGATAACATGTAAAGCATGGGTACACTCAGTTGATAGGTTGTGCTGTGATGTTCGGAGATTGAATGTGCTGAACACAAACAATGCAGGTCATATTTCTGTTTTTGAAAATAAGAGATTTTCAATCATCAATTTTTTGTTTTAAGATGATGACCAATTTCAGGATGGGAATATTGTTGATACAATTGACATTTATGGCCTGAACGTAACTGCTCCTTGGCTTGCTGGGTCACTTCACAGGTAAAGCGTCAACCTCACTTATCATACGTGGGCCATATTCTGAAAAGCCAACAAGCTTCCTTCTCTCAAGGCTGCAAAGGAACACGATAAATTTAAGGCACTGACAGCTATCTGTAGCAACTTATACTGATTGGTCTTTTAATTCAAAATATTTGAGTTCAGATCGAAGTCCATTACTCTCATTCGACCAGCAACATACCCACTGAGGTTTTTAAGCATCTGTAGTTTGTTGTGAGCGCTTAAGCATTCTGAACTAGTTAAGCACGTGGTTCCCCTGCACATTCTCCATGTCCAAACAGAAATTTTATTTGTAGCTGGTACTGAAATAAAGTTAACAATAATTTTGAACAAAGTGTTATTGAAGATGAGCAAAAGCACGATTGTCTCATCTGTCATTGATGAATTTAAGTGCAGTCCTGATGATGAGATTACCTCTTTAAACAAAAAAGTTACCACCCTGTACTTTGGCACATTTCTAGGATTATTCTACATTTATACTAAATTATACAAAGTTATAAATGTATTTACAATACATGTATTTTAAAAAGGCAGTGTCTTTCATCTTTCATGCAAAGCACCACTGATCAATAAATACTTCTGAGTTGAGGATATTTTAGCAGAAAACAAAGATTCCAAGTGGGCTACAAAAACACAACTAGAAGTGTCAGTGAGATAATTACTGTACCTTTCCTTGGGAGAAAGGGAGGTCGAGGCGGAGCAGCCTCCTCCCTGCAAGGTTCTATAGCAGACATCAGAAAACAAAGAACAGTACAGCATGATAAAGCAAAGTAACAACAAGAGTCAAAGTGATGCACAGAAATGAGCAAAAATAGCAATGACAATGTATGACAGTGAAACAATGCTATAAGCTAACAATACACAGGAAAAAAAACAAGGCCAACAATGCAGTTGTGTGTGTGTGTGTGTGTGTGTGTGTGTGTGTGTGTGTGTGTGTGTGTGTGTGTGCGCGCGCAAGAGAGGAATTCACAGTACAATACCTTGCAGGTGCATACTTGGGACTTTTGTAGAATTCTAAAGATGAAGTTAGTGACTAAGACAGACATGTTTACTTTTTAACAACATGGGGCTGCACAAGATGCACTTTACTTGAAATCAGTTTTGGGATCACATTTCATGATTCTATTATTTACAACTCAGGATAATATATTTTAAAAATCAAACCAGTATGCTCATTTTTAGCCAGGACAGGCACAATGGAATATTTCTAATTTCACAGTAGATTAAATTCCAGAATTTGAGGTCAGTGCTTCATCCATTGTTTTTCCTCCAAGTTGAAAAACAACTTGGAATATTAAAGACTTGAATTCATACTTTGAGATTTCCTGACTAGAATGGACTCTGGATTCAGAGTACAGAAAATGCACAGTTATTATATGTAGCTTGATAGAGAACTGGTTGGCACAAATGAGTTGATAAAAGCAGGCATCGGTTTTCAGCAGTCTGGCGCTGTTAAACCCAGTTCCAGGAGTGCAAAATCTAAATGACTGAGCAAATCTACACAGGAGTTTGTTCCGTTCCCTACATTTAAAAAAAAATTATTCACAGCACGAGGTAGTCACAGGGACGTGCGCACAGAAACATACCCTTCAGCCCAACATGTCCATGCTAACTAGATAACCCCGAAATCTCACCCCATTTGCCAGCATTTGGCCCATTTCCCTCTAGACCTTTCCTATTCAGATACTCATCCAGATGCCTTTTAAATGTGTACCAGCCTCCACCATTTCGTCTTGCAGCTCATTGCATGTACCACACTCTGCATGAAAAAGTTGCCCCTGTGGTCCCTTTTCTTTCTTTCCCTTCTCACCTTAAACACACGCCTTCTAGTTTTGGATTCCCCCAGCCCAGGGAAAAGACTTAACTCATTTACCCTATCTATGCCCCTCATGATTTTATAAAGCTCTACAAGGTCACATCTCACCCTATGATGCTCCAGAGAAAATAGCCCCAGCCTATGCCTGTAGCCCAAACCCTCCACACCTGGCAACATCTTTGCAAATCTTTTCTGAACCCATGCTAGTTTCACAACATACTTCCTATAGCAGGGAGACCAGAATTACATGCAATACTTCAAAAGTGGCCAAACCAATGTCCTGTACAGCCGTAACATGACATCCCACCCCCAAACTCAATGTACTGACCAATGGCACTGGCTAGGCTAGCATTTACTGCCCGTCCCTAATTGCCCAGAGGGCAGTTAAGAATCAAGCAAATCTGTCTGGGTCCAGAGTCACGTGTAAGCCAGATCACGGAAGGACGACAGTTTCTTCCCCCACCGGAAATTAGTGAAACAGATAAGTTTCTCTGACAATCAAAAATAATTTTATGGTCACGATTAGACTCTATTTCCAGATTTTCATTGAATTCAAATTCCACCATCTGTGAAGAAGAAATTTGAACGTGGATCTCCAGAACATGACCTGGGTCTCTAGATTAATAGTCCAGTGCTAATACCTAAAGGAGACCACACTGTCCACCAATACATATTTACCCTGAAAAAGCAGGCACAGGCTGACAATAGAAAACTAACCAATTCTTAAGAATTTTTACGTTGAAAAATGCCTGAATTTCTTTTTGCTAGGACCCCAGTTTGGACATTGACTCAGAGAATTATTTACGACCAGATTACAAAAATAATTGAATTATCCAATAGCATATCTATACTTCAAGTTCTATTAATGCTGGCTTGTGTATTGTCAACAGTGACCTGCAACATCATTCACCTCTCATTTTTTGGAGCATGGGGGAAAAAAAAGCCAGAACTGCTAAATGACGAATTTCTGCAGGTAACTTTTTAAAAACAGGATAGGGGAGTGCAAACTGTGGCAGACTAGTGTGTAGTGAGAAATTTGCTGAAATAATTTTAAGCAGCACTACAAAATCTGAATGGTAACTGGACTAGGACCATTGGACAGAAGAAAGTGAAAAATGTGACACTGTGACTATTGTTGAGATATGAGTGGAGTAGAAGCTAAATGCTCCAAATCCACACAAATCTTTAAACATTCAGTTATAAAATTGATTAAAGGGCTTCTACAGTTAAGAAGTCATACATATTTTGACCCAACTTCTTTGGAAGTGTGAATTAAATAGGCTCATTTAATTCAATGAATAATGAATAGAAGGACAAAAAAAATCAGACTTATTCCATCTGATGATTATCATCTAGTATCAGTTGCTGAAAGTTAGAATTATTAATGTACAATAAATAACTGTCGAGTAATTAATGCCAGCATTAGCACTCCGTTGGACCTAGAAAATGATAGAATTTGTGAACAGTGAAATAAAAAAATGTTCAACTACATTCTAATTAAAAAAAATTCAAAATTCCTTAAGGCACGATATTACACCCCAGTGAACTATTTATGTTGCTTAATATGATCTATTCAGCACAAAAAAAGTTTTGCGAATTTTAAGCAGTAGAATGGCTGGCAATGAAGCCAGAAAGGAGGAAGGAAAATTGAGACAAATAAAAAGCAATATCTTTGAAAGTAGGGACTGGAGGTTAAAGTTTTTAACCAAGCTGAACATTAAATATTTGTCAAATACAAGTCATCACAAGATGAAGGCCAACTTAAAATAAAAAGCCACGAATGCATATTAACTTCCAAGTTGGATCCTTGTTTCTAAATTGAGACTTCTCATGGACTTCCAAGAAAATAACATTGACTTTGGTAAGGTTTTAGCTGATTGGTGATGCACAATGATACTTTTGGACAGATCTCTAGATTGCGGTAATGTTTTTTTTCCTGGTTCCAATTCTTGACGAAAGCATCAGTATGAATTCCTTACTTTGACTATTTTCACATTAGCAACACTTTAGTCTAAGTTAAACAGATATTTTTTGATACCCAAATCAACAGAGAGAAGTTTATTTTTACTCAACCTGTTTAAGCATTAATGACACCTCCACGGAAGGTGGGCTTTGCACCTTATGGCCCAGAGATAGGGACGTCATCATGAGCCACAAGAGACCCTGGAGACGAATATACACTGCTGATGACCTGTCTACATCTAACAACTGAAACACAGTGGTGAAGAACTGCAAATTCTAAAGGCAGCTCAAGCAATATCCTCAAACTGAATCAGTGATAATGGGAACTGCAGATGCTGGAGAATCCAAGATAATAAAACGTGAGGCTGGATGAACACAGCAGGCCCAGTCTAGGCCCGAAACTTCAGCTTTTGTGCTCCTGAGATGCTGCTGGGCCTGCTGTGTTCATCCAGCCTCACATTTTATTATCCTCAAACTGAAACTCCTTTTCTCAAAAAAAACTCTTCACACCAAATTCGTTCTGACTGGAGAATTAAACAGCCTGGTAATGAAATTGCAAAGAATAAAATAAAATTTTAAGTCAGCACTTGTTTGACAATTTTAGGGAAACAACATTGTGTTTTATACTTTCAACTGATGGGTCACCAATTAATCAGGGCTTTATCCTTTTTAGGCCTTCCAAAGCAGCTTTTAAACTATTTTACAAAATATTTTAATATTGGTTTATTAGTATTTAAATGTGTGCAAATCAAAGCACAACATATTTTTGTTCTTAGTAAACCTTGGTGTTAAGGGGACTGAAACAGCAACCAATTTGAAATCTCTCTATTTAATGCAAATACCTCCGACATCACAAGGAAATGAATTCATAAAAATAAAGAATTAAGAGCAAAATATTAGGTTGCAGTGCTACCTACTTCAGTTTTGTATATTAAATCTGTCATTACATAGTGGGTTGAAAACTCAACTTAAAGCAGACAATTGAGACTGCTCTTTTCTTGAAGCATCACAGTTCATCAGTTATGTACTTACCATCTCCATGTGCTGCAGATAGCTTTGAAGGTGGAGTGGTCATTCTCTTCAAGCTGGGAGGGCTTTCAGAAGAAGTAGAATCCACGCTTTAAGTGAGGGGGGGGGGGTGAGGGTGGAAAGGAAAGTGATATGTTGTAATTGTCACATCTTGAATATTTGTTTTCCAGGTGTACTGAAGATTTGTTCTAAAGCTACAACTTTCAATGTTTAAAAAAAAGTATATATAATCACCAGTAAAATAAGGCATTCATCTTTCAGTTTCAATTTAAGGAACAGAGTGGAGGAGACTTGGATTATCACCTCATTTCTGCCCTTAGGGCCAGCAGAATCAAACTTGAATTTCGGTGACATTTGTTAACTTGTGGGCGAAAGCATCAATTTTCAAAATAAGTGCCTGAGAAAGATTGCATTGCTTAAAAATGTCTTCCAAATCAAATTAATTATCAATGAAAATAGGTCTATCTAAAACATATCTGCAAAGATACTTTTCTAGTACAAGGCTTCTCGTCTGGCTCCTTCTAATTTATGCATCAGTACCACATGCTGATCTTGTGAACAAGGAGGTTGACAATTTGCTCCCAAACTTCAGCTATCAAAGCCATCTGTAATTCTCAAATTTAGCTCAATGCAGTGAAGTGCCAAGCTTTCATTCAACACCTGTTCCTGATTAACTTCTGTTCACTGCAATTTTCAACAGGTCAGAGACACAAATGCACACCTTACCATGGCAACAAACATCCAAAATTTCAAAAACAAATCAGTGTCTACTGTGTCCAGTTTGATCTGTGTTGTTTTATATGAGTCAATTATCCATGTACCCAATGCACTGGAGAACTTTGAATCTCAATCTCAAACAAAAGCTTCATTTTCTTCCAAACCCAGAACAGTCATGAGTTCTAAATCTTGTCCTTCTGTTCTTCAGAATGTATTCAAATAAACAATCCAGCATGAACACAACTGGACATGAATGGCAAAACAAGCTGCCTGAAAAATGTTTTTACAATTAGAAAGTGCTGTGAAATTTGATATTAACTTTCAACTGTCCCAAATAGATCAATATGCCAAGATTTCTGTGAAAACAGCAATGTATTTTCTTTGGGAAGTACAGCCTATTGTCTGTAACAGCACAGGAACAACATGTTTGCCAACAAGCTGCATTCTGAAAAGCCTACCATCCTCCAGTATTTTCTCTAAGCTCTACCCAAGCATCAAACTAAACTCAAAAACATGCGAGTGCTTAAGAGAATTTTGAAAATGAAGTGTTTTTTTGTTACCTATGACTTATTCAAATACTGAATTTCTTAATGAATAAACAAGCTGAGTGAGGGGGCAGAATGAAAATCTTAAACTCATATACTTGGTCTCTCAATACCATGCAATTTGCATTCCGTGGGCTGTATTTCAGTTCCACAGCTCCCAGTAGCCCACCAATGCATAGCACAAGTAGTGACTCTTCTTGTAAGCCGAGCAGGCAAGTGTTGTGAGGCTGACAAAAAAAAGCAAAACACAGCAGTGGCCTTTTGGAGAACAAGTCCACATTGTCTACAGACAGTATACAAGGTAACATTCTCACAGTCTTGACCTGATTTAATTGATTTGACAGGTTAGCACCATTAGACCAAAAAATTCAACTTTTAGTCAAGACATGAAATACTGTCCTAGGAACATAGAAGTAGGTCAGTTAACCTCTTAAGCCTACTCTGCTACTCGAGATCACGGCTGACCACCAACCTCAATGTCATCACCCATGCTGCCCACATACCTGATGTTGTTAATAATTGAAAATCACAACAAATGTCTTGAGCTGAAGACTGAACTTGCATAGCCTTCTGGAAATAGAGAATATCAAATGGACTGACCACTGTCAACTTAGGATGGACAATAAATGTTGGCCAGTGATGCATACATTTCAAGAGCAGATTTTAGATTTTAAAAAATCACCTTAATCCTAAAAGCCTTTGATTCTGACATAATAAATATTGCGATGAAGGATGTGAGATTTATATACCTTTTAGTATCATTTATTTTAATTCTGCAGTTTTTTGAAGTAATGACATGAGTTTCCTTTGGGTGTCTAAACTAGGTTGATGGTTAACTTGTAAGGGTAGCGATAGTGATTTCTTTAAAACATGATCGGGCAGTAAGTTTCAGGATGAATGGTTTTATTATTTGCATAAGATTGTACAACCAGACAGGGTAAGCAATTGTACATTAAGGCTTCAGTTAGAAACTTTTTTTTAAGCTTAGTGGAAACAGCAATAGCTTGCAAAAAAAATTTTCTGAAGGTTCCTGACCCGAAATGTCAACTTTCCTGCTCTTCTGATGCTGCCTGGCCTGCTATATTCCTCCAGCTCCACGCTGTGTAATCTCTTGTTTAAAAAAAATGTTTTTTCAGTTTGGGGCAGTTTTTCAGAAGTATTGGTACTGATGGATGTGTAAAGCAGTGCTCCTGAGAAAGGGGAAAGATAGAAAATAGACAGTAAATTGAAAGGAGGTGGTTATTAATAGTACCCGGACAAAGTGTTTGGATAAAATTCTGAAGAGTTTATTTAAAGCCAAGTGCATTTAAACTCGAAGAATGTGAAAACTCCAGCTACAGGCTCAGATTTTCCAAACTGGAAGCAGAAATCAGAGTTAAATTTAGCCTACAGAAATGTTAGAGGTGGTGATTTTTCACCAATGCAAATACAGTGTAAGAGGTGCTTTTGTGACATGTAAAATTCTTAGGATGAATGGGATATATTACAACATACTTAAAACATCTTTACATTCATATTATCGTAATTTATCTGGTTTATTCTATGTTATCTTTGTAAAATCCCAACAGAAAGAAGCCAATCAGTCCATCAAGCCTGCACTGACTCCTCTGATGAGGAGACAGGACTGTGGAATTAAGAACATAACCAGATCAGCCATGATAATAGTGTGAAGCTGGATGAACACAGCAGGCCAAGCAGCATCTCAGGAGCACAAAAGCTGACGTTTCGGGCCTAGACCCTTCATCAGAGAGGGGGATAGGGTGAGGGTTCTGGAATAAATAGGGAGAGAGGGGGAGGCGGACCGAAGATGGAGAGAAAAGAAGATAGGTGGAGACGAGAGTATAGGTGGGGAGGTAGGGAGGGGATAGGTCAGTCCAGGGAAGACGGACAGGTCAAGGAGGTGGGATGAGGTTAGTGGGTAGGAGATGGCGGTGAGGCTTGGGGTGGGAGGAAGGGATGGGTGAGAGGAAGAACAGGTCAGGGAGGCAGAGACAGGCTGGGCTGGTTTTGGGACGCAGTGGGGGGAGGGGAAGAGCTGGGCTGGTTTTGGGATGCGGTGGGGGAAGGGGAGATTTTGAAGCTGGTGAAGTCCACATTGATACCATTGGGCTGCAGTGTTCCCAAGCGGAATATGAGTTGCTGTTCCTGCAACCTTCGGGTGGCATCATTGTGGCACTGCAGGAGGCCCATGATGGACATGTCGTCTAAAGAATGGGAGGGGAAGTTGAAATGGTTCGCGACTGGGAGGTGCAGTTGTTTATTGCGAACCGAGCGGAGGTGTTCTGCAAAGCGGTCCCCAAGCCTCCACTTGGTTTCCCCAATGTAGAGGAAACCGCACCAGGTACAGTGGATACAGTATGCCACATTGGCAGATGTGCAGGTGAACCTCTGCTTAATGTGGAAAGTCATCTTGGGGCCTGGGATGGGGCTGAGGGAGGAGGTGTGGGGGCAAGTGTAGCACTTCCTGCGGTTGCGGTGGAAGGTGCCGGGTGTGGTGGGGTTGGAGGGCAGTGTGGAGCGAACAAGGGAGTCACGGAGAGAGTGGTCTCTCCGGAAAGCAGACAAGGGTGGGGTTGGAAAAATGTCTTGGGTGGTGGGGTCGGCTTGTAGATGGCGGAAGTGTCGGAGGATGATGCATTGTATCCGGAGGTTGGTGGGGTGGTGTGTGAGAACGAGGGGGATCCTCTTTGGGCGGTTGTGGTGGGGGCGGGGTGTGAGGGATGTGTTGCGGGAAACGCGGTCAAGGGCGTTCTCGACCACTGTGGGGAGAAAGTTGCGGTCCTTGAAGAACTTGGACATCTGGGATGTGCGGGAGTGGAATGCCTCATCGTGGGAGCAGAGGATCCCCCTCGTTCTCACACACCACCCCACCAACCTCCAGATACAACACATCATCCTCCGACACTTCCGCCATCTACAATCCGACCCCACCACCCAAGACATTTTTCCATCCCCCACCCTTGTCTGCTTTCCGGAGAGACCACTCTCTCCGTGACTCCCTCGTTCGCTCCACACTCCCCTCCAACCCCACCACACCCGGCACTTGCCCCCGCAACCGCAGGAAGTGCTACACTTGCCCCCACACCTCCTCCATCACCCCTATCCCAGGCCCCAAGATGACTTTCCATATTAAGCAGATGTTCACCTGCACATCTGCCAGTGTGGTATACTGCATCCACTGTACCCGGTGTGGTTTCCTCTACATTGGGGAAACCAAGTGGAGGCTTGGGGACCGCTTTGCAGAACACCTCCGCTCGGTTCGCAATAAACAACTGCACCTCCCAGTCGCGAACCATTTCAACTTCCCCTCCCATTCTTTAGACGACATGTCCATCATGGGCCTCCTGCAATGCAACAATGATGCCACCCGAAGGTTGCAGGAACAGCAACTCATATTCCGCTTGGGAACACTGCAGCCCAATGGTATCAATGTGGACTTCACCAGCTTCAAAATCTCCCCTTCCCCCACCGCATCCCAAAACCAGCCCAGTTCGTCCCCTCCCCCGACTGCGTCCCAAACCAGCCCTGCCTGTCTCTGCCTCCCTAACCTGTTCTTCCTCTCACCCATCCATTCCTCCCACCCCAAGCCACACCTCCATTTCCTACCTACTAACCTCATCGCACCTCCTTGACCTGTTAGTCTTCCCTGGACTGACCTATCCCCTCCCTACCTCCCCACCTATCTTCTTTTCTCTCCATCTTCGGTCCGCCTCCCCCTCTCTCCCTATTTATTCCAGAACCCTCACCCCATCCCCCTCTCTGAAGAAGGGTCTAGGCCCGAAACGTCAGCTTTTGTGCTCCTGAGATGCTGCTTGGCCTGCTGTGTTCATCCAGCTTCACACTTTATTATCTTGGATTCTCCAGCATCTGCAGTTCCCATTATAACAGATCAGCCATGATCTTGTTGAACAGCAGACCAATCTTCAAGGGCCTAATGGCTTACCCAGGCTCTTAATTTATCTATTCTGTCATTCCAAAGTTTGAAGTTTGTGTTGTTTGTCATAAATTTGACTACACTATAGAGACAGATACGATCAAATGAAAAAGCAACAGCTGTGGGCATTGAGCCCATGTTCTTCTCAGTTCTGATGAAGGCTACAGTGGCAATATGTTTGAAAAAGATGTCTGCTTCAAAATTTTAAGAATATCCCTATGTTGGAACTTCACTTTTCAGGAGATGGGGCCTCAGTTCCGTAAATCCAAATTCTCTCCTCACCCCTTGTCATGGATGGTCTGCATCTGCCAATTTATTCATCCTCTCAAAGAATTCGAACAAATTTGTGAGTTAAGACAGCTTGCTTCCAAATGCATTTAACTACCACATATGGAGTCAGTGCTCTTAAATCATTCCTTGTGGAACTCCTTGAGTAATGACTTCAAGTAAACCTACGCATGACATTTGTTTAAACGAAGTCGCCTGCATTTTACAGCTTCAAGTTTCATTTATCGTACTGAGATAACACATTGTATTCCAGCTCACTGGTAGAGCTCCAAAAGCTAATGGCATAGGCCAATAAACTAGAACTATTTCCCAATCAGATGATTTAATATCGGCCAGCGATTGACCTTCAAATCAAGTGTCTAGATTTCTATAAACATCTCAATTAAGGGTTCTTGTGATGCAGTGGTAGTGTTCTGACTACGAGGTCCAGGCTGTAGTCTCACCTGCTCCAAAGATGGAAAAACATCTCTGAACAGGTTGATTTGAAAATATATAAAAAGGTCTCAATTATAAAATTGAGGTGATGATTAATCAGTAAGGTTTGACTGGTATGAACTTGAAAATGCACATTTATTACACATTGCAAAAACACATGTAAAGCCCATTGCACTGGGTAGTATGAAGGGAGAGGAGTCCACCCCTTCCAAGATACTTCCAACACATGGGTCCTGGTTTCCAGCTTAAAAAATAGCCAGATATGTCAAAGTTTTAACGTGATAACTGCAGATTTTCAGAATATAGATTACATGGCTATAATGTAACACATGGCAAGCAAGATCTCAATTGTCATGCCACAGTCACCAAGGCTCCACAGAAAGGAAAGGTGTGAATTAAGTCACACAGGTATTCAAATCTTCAGCAATTCAGGTCTGGAGGCTGACCTGAAAAAATGGCACCAGACACAAGTAGCAAAGGGAAACTGTTTCCATTCTCAGCCCTCCAAAGGAGAACAGAAAACATCAAACACATCAAGCCATACACCTCAAGGACTGCAGCAGTTGGTGACAACAGCTCAACACCACACCAGCTAATGACATTTTCTTCTTTCCAGGGAAAACAAAAACAGATGCATAGCGTAGAACGGGAGATACCAGCCACAGTGCTCTGGAAAAGTTGAGTCTAAAGTTACAAATCTCAGCAGCGGGTGACTTGACACAAAGGCAAACTCAGGCAATATTATGGAAGTGAAAACAGGTGAATGACATGATCTCAGAGGCTCATCTTACTAAGAAATATGGCACCAAGGTGTAAACAAACTGGTTTAACCTGACAATGCTGCCCAGGAGAGGGATGGAATCAAGAGCTGGAAGACAGATCTTGGAATAGGATTGAAAACAATCTTCGTAATATTTAATTATAGGAAGCTGCTTCTCATCCAGTACTGTATTTCAGAAAAGCTAACTGGTAATTTAGCAAGACAGGACGGTTGTAAGTGAGGTAAATCTGGGTATCAAAGTACATGAAAGCTATCATGTGAACGCTGTATCGAATTGGAAGGACTCAAACATTGGCCTCCCTGTACCTGGAATATTAACCAACCTTTCCCTTTGAAATGCCACTCGTCTATTTTTGTCAGTCACACCCAATGTGATTCTTACTTAGTTTAGCACCTGACAAAGCATCACTCACTGTTCAACTTTTGATTTCATTAAAACTCAAACTTGATCACAAGTAACTAGGTATGCATAATATGTAGACCAAAAGATTACAATTCTTAATCCAATTACATTCGGATTTCCTTCAGAATATGAGGGACAATCAAACAGCAAATATTGCTACAGATAACAAGTTCTCAATTTTCAGGGTTTATTTTTTGCTGATATCTGTCATATTAATGTGGCAATCAGGACAGCATCAAGGAAGAGGTAACGAAGTAGTATAGTTAATACATCAAAAAAAAATGCAAGCAAACATACCTGATGGATTTTCTTACAGGTCCTGAAATGAGTTTCACGTAGGATTTGGGGAACCAGCCCTTCTGTCCATGAACTTCTCCAAACCACCACATATCCTGCTGTTCTAAAACTGTAATTATATCATTTTTGTTGAAGTTGAGGTGATTATCCTTCTTTGCCCGCCAAGGATATAATGCTTGCGCTTGAAGTCCCTCAACCTTCTCCCCCTGTCAAATAATTTGGAAGAGGAAGTCTTATACAGTATTCCAGTTCTGACTGTATTTCAGTATTTACTGATCACCACAAGCATCAACAGTCCACAATGACTGAATGACATAAGGAAAAGCAATATTTTGTTCAAGTACTTGAATGCTTTTATGTGATGTTTTAACAGGTAATTTATAAAATTTTAAGATAATTTATCAATGATCTTTCACTGACTAAACAGAGCCCTTTCCAAGCTTCTCAGCCCAGAAAAGCCACAGATGGGATTCACCTGCTTTAAAAGAAGGGAATCTAATTAAATCCATATTTTGATCCACTGCTTAGTTTCATAGACTATTTTTGCCTCATTGGGTACACTTAAGTATTAATCTGGTTCACAAAATTCAAATCAGGTTTTACCAAATAAGAATTATGAACCAAAAACAATTAAGCTCTCCAATTCATGAAAATTAACATAGGAAATTGTACTTAAATGGTTAAAATGTATAAAATTCAATACAACACCACGATCAATGCAAAACTTAACAGAGAAACATGAAATGCTTATTGCGATGGAGGGGGCAAAGGAGTGTATTATTTCAAACTAGCCGAAGATAAAAATAACAGTTTAAAATACCTAAGTGGTTTTCAATTTTCTCCTAATTTCTGTTCAGTTCTTACAGGGACGCAGTTCAATGGTCATGTTTCCCTCCATTATCTTGTTCAAATTTATACACTGCTTGCCAGTTGAGTGACGTTTGACAATCCAATTGTCACTGCATCACGAACAATCTTTTCTTCATCTGATAGCTAAAACGCACACCACTCAAAAGGGTCAGCAGTGGGAAACATAACTCATCATAACGTTAGATTACGTGGGGTGACAATCATTGTAAACTACACAAACCAGAGATAGGCTTAGGATTTTCCACATGACTGTTTCCATGCTGTATATCTCTATGACCCAAATAGTCACTCAATGTATATGGATGAACTGCTCAGTTTTCAGGAATCACCAAGACTGCGCTGGCAGAGGTTCCATGGAAATGTTACAAATATTTGGATGAATTTTCGTGCTTAGGCCAGTAAGACAGGTCAACTGAAACAGTAAAGCGTTTGACACCCAAGATACAGCACTAACCCATTCCATGCAAGGTACAAGCCAGATGGGTATAAAATAGTTGCCTCCATATTTTCAATGTAAATGTTTTAAAATGCTCATTCTGCATTAAATAAACACCTTCATACAGCCAACCTTTCTCAGTCTGAGCAAGAAATCCCATTTAGTATTCTTTTGCTGTGAACCCATTGTACCAAGAGTTGGGCTGAGTGTCCGAAGTAATTTCAGTCACCCTACAGCCATTAAAGAGACTTGTTCTTCAGCCTTGACTGAATTTGAGTCCACCACACAGAAGTAATTCAACTGTTGTCACATACTAATATTGAATCCTATCATTTTTACATTTAAGACCATAAGACCAAGGAGTGGAAGTAAGGCCATTCAGCCTATCAAGTCCACTCCACCATTTAAATCATGGCAGATGGGCATTTCAACTCTACTTCACTGCATCCCCATAGCCCTTGATTCCTTCTGAGATCAAGAATTTGTCGATCTCTGCCTTGAAGGCATCCAACGTCCCGGCCTCCACTGCACTCCGCGGCAATGAATTCCACAAGCCCATCACACTCCGGCTGAAGAAATGTCGTCTCATTTCTGTTTTAAATTTACCCCCTCTAATTCTAAGGCTGTGCCCACGGGTCCTAGTCTCCCCGCCTAACGGAAACAACTTCCCAGCGTCCACCCATTCTAAACCATACATTATCTTGTAAGTTTCTATTAGATCTCCCCTCAACCTTCTAAACCTACTCTAATGAGTACAATCCCAGGATCCTTAGCCGTTTACCATACGTTAAACCTACCATCCCAGGGATCATCCATGTGAATCTCCGCTAGACAGGCTCCAGGGCTAGTATGTCCTTCCTGAGGTGTGGGGCCCAACATTTAACAACATTTCACACCTAAACTATGGTAAGACAATGTGCTCTTTTGCATTCACTACTTACCTGGCCCAATACAGGTGATGGAGATGATCCAGACACAGCAGCTGGGGTAAAGGCTGATCTCTGCCGAGGTTGCCCTGTGCTAGGAACAGTTAATGATGGCTGTGTTGCCCAGGCATCCCAATTATCACTCTCTGGCTTCTCACTGCCTGTTGTGGGCCATCTAAGTAAAAACAAAGGACAAAGTTTGCCAAGCTGCTTTATTATACAATCTGCTATTAAAAAAAAATTCATACTGAAATGGTCTTATTCAAACTTCAACTTAGAGGAGGCCATCGTTCCATTGACCAAAGCATCCATGTAAGACTACGCCCTGCATCACTGGCATTGCCCAAACCACCAAATCTCACTTTGGTCTCTACTCCTGCTCCTGTGCACACATTCTTCACAATATGCCTGGTTTTCAAATGAGTGTTAATGCGGTCACTCATCATTATCCATGCAGATTCCACAAAGAGTTAAGAAACATTAGTGGTCTCGGCACCAAGTAAATTCCATTCCTCAGTGATTTCCCATCTCTAATCTCCATTTCAACTTGACCTTACCATCTCTTTATTGCTCATTCAGCCATGTCTTAACCTTCTTCGTGTCAACACTCCTCCAATAAATGCAGTCGCCCACTTGACATTACCATCCCAACTGGTCCTTTTTTCTCCCCGCATTGTTCAAACCAGTGACTTATAATACAGAACTGGAAAATTACTGATAAAAATGCTGCTCAAGCTTTTGTACAGATGCAAGAATACCAACTATCAAAAGGTAGGTGCTGATTGGTTGGCAAATAGACACTGTTTAGCTGCATCTTTGTCATTGAAAATATGAGTGCTAAAGCTTCTGTTCAATTGATAAAGGTACAACGGCCAGGCATATCTCCATTTCACTCGCTGGCTTTTTCTGTGTAATATAAATTGTTGTCCTCTTGAAATGCAGTAGCCTTTCATTTGTCCAAATGAGAGCAAAAGCTGTGATAGCATTTTCAGCAATATCTCCTAGTACACTTTTTGACAATTGTGTTATGGCAAAAGAATACAAAAACTAAAATATTCAAGACAAGTTTATTTTAATCACACAGAGCCAAGGATTTCAAATTCTTACATGAACTGTAATGTTTGTACCCTGAGTTGGTCAAGCTTTGACCAGTATTGTACCTTATCACATGATTTGTTGGCATTTAACTATCTTCTGCAATTAAGCTTATACTTGTTACAATTTTGAACTTATATCACTGTACTGAAGGTAATAAAGCTACTTATTTGAACGGATTTTCTAAACAAAGTTGCGGTTTAGAATGATGCAAGATTGACTGTGCAGCTTTAACTACAGCATAATAGAATATTGCTATTATAAACTGAAGCAAATAATTTATAATAAAATACCATAATTAAAATCATTAATATATCAGTTTAAAGTGCAAATTTGTCTATAAAAGCATGCACTTATCCATGTATATCAAAGTCAGTGAATAACTGTCAAAGTCTTAAGGCAATAGAAATACTGTACTTTTCCAAAATGACCAGGAGCTGGGAAAGAACTTCAAATCTAAAGACCACCCAAACTCAAAAGTAATCAGATGTTGACAACTCAGGGCTTAATTAGATCACTTTCCCAAAGAGTAACTGAGCAGTGGCCATGAAGGAAAAGACGATGTTAAAGTGAGGAGGCACTTGTTAAAGAGGGCAGCACGGTGTCTCAGTGGTTTGTACTGCAGTCTCACAGCGCCAGGGACCCGGGTTCAATTCCAGCCTCGGGTAACTGTCTGTGCAGAGTTTGCACATTCTCCTCGTGTCTGCACGGGTTTCCTCCAGGTGCTCTGGTTTCCTCCCACAGTCCAAAGATGTGCAGGCTAGGTGGATTGGCCATGCTAAGTTGCCCGTAGTGTTCAGGGGTGTGTGGGCTATAGAGTGATGGGTCTGGGTGGGATGGTCCAAGGGGCGGTTGGACTTGTTGGGCTGAAGGGCCTGTTTCCACACTGTAGGGAATCTAATCTAATCTCATACTATCATCAGTCACATTAAGCCTTCTTTAACCACCCAAGTTAACAACAGGCTGTGTGGTACTCTGAAACCATAACCCAGGAAGACTTTGAAGGGTTGATGGAAGGGATATCACAATCCTGACAGCGTAACAAAATAAATCTTAAGGCTAGAAAACATAGTGCAAAGGCTGCAGTAATATTTTTAGCTTTTGAAAAGCTTATGTGCCAACGGAAGTGCCTTTTGACGTCAAATGATTTGCTTAATTTGCACTTAACCATCTGTGTACATTCATTCAATGAAAAATATGCTTGTTATACACCAAGATGTTACAGCCCTGATTAAATAACAGCAGTTGCATTTGAGGAAGCTGAAAACTGCACACTTGTACGTACGTTGAGCTAAAATCTGCCCAATTGGAGGACACTGCGGGCTCTGTTGTTGGTTGCACAACACTTGCAGCCACTGTATGAGGTGCAATCTTTGCAGTAAGCTTCGCTCCTGATTGCAAATTTGGTGGCACTTCATTCTCCGGAATCTTCTCTGCATAGTTAGCAGGAAACCATCCAGTTTTCCCTTTGAGTTCACCTCCAAGCCATCCCGGTTCTCCGGTCTGACTTTCATCCACCTGTCAAAAACAATTTTGCAGCATTGAAATGAGGCGTAATTTTCAAGGTCCAAAACAAGAAGTGCGTCAAAAAGAGCAGACTAGAGTTGGGCCTAAAATATCCTCATAGCTTTATCCAAGATTAGAATTTAGTCTAACTTAGCAGCTAAACCTTAGCTACTACATTTGAATTACAATTTAAGGGCGAGGGGGGGGGCGCGCGCGCGAGAGAGAGAGAGGGCGCGCGAGAGAGAGAGAGGGCGCGCGAGAGAGAGAGAGGGCGCGCGAGAGAGAGAGAGGGCGCGCGAGAGAGAGAGAGGGCGCGCGAGAGAGAGAGAGGGCGCGCGAGAGAGAGAGAGGGCGCGCGAGAGAGAGGGCGCGAGAGAGAGAGGGCGCGCGCACAACAGAGAGAGAGAGAGAGAGAGAGCACGAGAGAGAGAGAGAGCACGAGGGAGAGAGCACGAGAGAGAAATAGAGAGCGAGAGAGCGAGAGAGCGAGAGAGCGAGAGAGCGAGAGAGCGAGAGAGCGAGAGAGCGAGAGAGCGAGAGAGCGAGAGAGCGAGAGAGCGAGAGAGCGAGAGAGCGAGAGAGCGAGAGAAAGAGAGAGCGAGAGAAAGAGAGAGCGAGAGAAAGAGAGAGCGAGAGAAAGAGAGAGCGAGAGAAAGAGAGAGCGAGAGAAAGAGAGAGCGAGAGAAAGAGGGAGAGGGGGAGGGAGGGGGAGGGAGGGGGAGGGAGGGGGAGGGAGGGGGAGGGAGGGGGAGGGAGGGGGAGGGGGAGGGGGAGGGGGAGGGGGAGGGGGAGGGGGAGGGGGAGGGGGAGGGGGAGGGGGAGGGGGAGGGGGAGGGGGAGGGGGAGGGGGAGGGGGAGGGGGAGAGAGAAAGCACGAGAGAGAGAGAGAGAGAGAGAGAGAGAGAGAGAGAGAGAGAGAGAGAGAGAGAGAGAGAGAGAGAGAAAAGAGAGAAAGAAAGAAAGCACGAGGGAGCGCGAGAGAGAGGATTTTGAAAAATGCTAGCAGGTGAAATTACAGATCGACATCACAAACATACATCACTGACACATGAAAATGCACCATTCCCATCTCATCACCACATTTAGTTTTCTGAATATAGGCAATATGCCTTCCTTTGGGAGATTAAATTCCCAGTTATTAAAACAACTAAGCCCTAAATTAACTCTGCACAAATTATTTGTCTCTAAGTATTAATTTGCTAGAAGCACCGACTCACTCCCATTTGAATTTGTCCCTAATTGCCATATTCTCTTAGTTTTGGCATTTTAAAATGTGGTATAAGAAATTAAAGAGACGGTAGCTACTTTCCACATTAGAAAGTTCGCAGTTCACAATCATGGCGTTTCCACTACAAGGGCAACTGTCAAGGCTCTGAGAATTACCCTTCATGTGAAACACATGGCAATTTTGTCGCAGATTCGTCTGCTTGGAACTTAAATCAAACATAAGTCAAGACAAATAAATAATTGAAAGAGAATTTCATCCTTTGCCTCGGGGACACAAATAAAGTGTGACAGTATCACAGTCATCGCTCAGCTAAACATTACAACCAATTTAGACAGAGTTACACTTGAAATTTGGATGTCAGCTATCTCTTTACTTGTTTCGTAGTATAGAATCTGAGTACATCACCAAACAAAGACATGTTGTTGAAGCTTTGCTTGTACTCATCAGGACAGTTTGCAAGAAACACCAAGGTAAATGGAAAATGTTTAGCTGTACACAAAGATAGTACAGAATGGACTACCCTGTCCTGGGTAGAAATATTGCCAATGATGACTAACTGGTAAGTGCCAAGCTTTGTTTAAAACGTTAGACCAGTTAGGTGGGTGTTGGATTAGTCAAGGCATTACCCTGAGAAATGCGAACTCAGAAATGGCTGTCAATTACTTTGTTGAGTTATAGGAGGAGCCTTGTGCATATATGTTTTCACAGTCTGCAAGGACAGTAGCCTCAGTATCAATATGCAGCTTCCAGCATGTACAAGTGTGCCACACGTGAGGCAGACAGACAACCCTAAAATAGTTGTCAATTCTTTGCATGGTCAGCATTCTTTAGCAAATGCTGTCCACTGCCCCGAGTAGCAGTGATTTGCTGTCTGCTCTGTGCTCTTTCCAGTCACCATCTCTTCTTTAGTTCACAAGTTTTTGGTTGGAAGTTACATGTAAAAATATTCAGGGCCCTGTTCCTTGCGCCAAGAAAACAAAAGCACACTGTGATGTAGGTTCTCAATAGGTTAACTCAACAAAACAGGCGACAGTTTGCCATTCTCTGGTTAATTTCTAAGGGCAGTTTGTGGACTCATAAGGCGGCACAGCTAGCTTAAAATTTCAACACCGCTTGACGGTCAACTGTGAGTCATCACTTATCTTACACCTTGAAGGCTCCACCTTCTCCCCTCAGTTTAGGTATGATGACCCTCAAGTTAAATCACCAGTCATCTCCTTCTAATGAGAAGAGTGCAGCCTTCTGGTGCTGGGGGACTGTGGTGACTTGGCCTTTTACTTGGTAAATCTCCAATGACAACACATCCAATTAAGAAACTATTCAATAACCAATCAACAAGTCTCTTAACATACAGTACAAAATGTTACTCCTACCTTACATTAGCATTCCTTACAAATTGTCCTGTTAGGTACATTATGAAAAGCTTGGATAAAACCTCTCTTTTTCTAAAACATACACCTTCGAAACAACCCAGTGTATCTGCCCAGGGGTAAGTGTTGTTACACAATATCAGCATTCAGATGAGTCTAAGTGTATCATTGTGCCAGTAATCAATCATTCACTTGAACAATAAGCACCAACAGCTGAGCACAATAAGTACAGTATTCATCATAAGTAAGGGCATGGATTTCAAGTTTGACCAAAAATTTGTTTGGAAATTCCAAATTCAAACCCAAAAGAAATAAAAATCTCAAAACTTTAACACATATTTTGATGTAGCCATGATAAACAAGGGCCCGTCACATTATTTCACGAGTCCTTTGAGTGCAGAGACAACTGTGCAAGTTGTTCAGAGATAATGGGAACTGCAGATGCTGGAGATTCCAAGATAATAAAATGTGAGGCTGGATGAACACAGCAGGCCAAGCAGCATCTCAGGAGCACAAAAGCTGACGTTTCGGGCCTAGACCCTTCATCAGAGAGGGGGATGGGGGGAGGGAACTGGAATAAATAGGGAGAGAGGGGGAGGCGGACCGAAGATGGAGAGCAAAGAAGATAGGTGGAGAGGGTGTAGGTGGGGAGGTAGGGAGGGGATAGGTCAGTCCAGGGAAGACGGACAGGTCAAGGAGGTGGGATGAGATTAGTAGGTAGCTGGGGGTGTGGCTTGGGGTGGGAGGAAGGGATGGGAGAGAGGAAGAACCGGTTAGGGAGGCAGAGACAGGTTGGACTGGTTTTGGGATGCAGTGGGTGGGGGGGGAAGACAACCAGCCCACAACCAGCCCAGCTCTTCCCCCCCACCCACTGCATCCCAAAACCAGTCCAACCTGTCTCTGCCTCCCTAACCGGTTCTTCCTCTCACCCATCCCTTCCTCCCACCCCAAGCCGCACCCCCAGCTACCTACTAATCTCATCCCACCTCCTTGACCTGTCCGTCTTCCCTGGACTGACCTATCCCCTCCCTACCTCCCCACCTACACCCTCTCCACCTATCTTCTTTGCTCTCCATCTTCGGTCCGCCTCCCCCTCTCTCCCTATTTATTCCAGTTCCCTCCCCCCATCCCCCTCTCTGATGAAGGGTCTAGGCCCGAAACGTCAGCTTTTGTGCTCCTGAGATGCTGCTTGGCCTGCTGTGTTCATCCAGCCTCACATTTTATTATCTGTGCAAGTTGTTCGTTAGCTCGCCGAGCTGGTTGCTCTGTGGTGTGCACACGTTTTGTTATTCTGCTAGGCAACATCATCAATGTGACCGCTAATCGAAGCTTTGGTGTTCTGCTTCCTTCTGGATTTACACGATCCTCTGGTGAGAAGCTCTTGTCACTTACGGATCTGTTGTTTTAGCAGCAGTATGTATACGGTGTCCGTTTCGATGTGTTTGTTAACGGAGTCCCATGTTGAGAACCAGGCTTCCAGAAATTCCCTTTTATGTCTGGTGTTCATTTGTCCCAGTAGAACTGACGACCCTCATTGTCTGCATGTGTTCAGACAAGTGAATATCAGTCGTGCCTTTTCACCGCCAGCTGGTGTTTGTGTATCCTGGTTGTCAGCTTCCTCCCAGTTTGTCCAATGTAATGTTTATTGCACTCACTGCATGGGATTCTGTATATCACATTGGTCTTGCTTGCTGTCGGTATGAGGTCTTTAGTCTTTGGTAACATTTGGCACAGTGTTGCTTTAGGTTTGTGTGCAATCATGATCGTATGCGGTCTTAGGAGTCTGGTTGTCACTTCTGAAATAATTTTTGATGCAGGATAGTGTTGCTGTTGTACCATGTCCTCGGACTGTCATTTTGTTTTATACGCATCCTCGGATGAAGCTTCTTGGGTATCCACTGTCAATCAAAAAACTGTGTGTAGGTGTTCCTCTTCCATTCTCTGGGTGTTGGATGCGGCTTGTTTAAATAGTGTCTTAATGCAGCTCTGTTTATGAACACCGGGGTGGCTGCTGTTGAAGTTAAGGATTCAGTCCGTGTGTATGGCCTTCCTGTACACCTGTGTCTAAAATCAGCCATTAGTCAGTCTCTCTACCATTATATTTAAAAACAAGAGCTGTTTGTAATTTTTCTTCCTCTCCAGTGAAATTTACGTTTGCGAAGATGTTGTTGACAAGTTGGTGGGTTTCTTCTACTTTTGTGCATTTGATTATTAACAATGTGCCATCCATGCATCTTACCCAGAGTTTCCATTGGATTATAGGAAGGATTGTAGAAATTACCATAAGACTCCTAAGACATAAGATCATGATTGCATACAATACTGGAGCAACACTGTGCCAAATATTATCAAAGATAAAGATAAGATATGGGGTCTAACAAGACCAACACAACATACAGAATCCCATGCAGCAAATGCAATAAACATTACATTGTACAAACCGGAGGAAACTGACGAACAGGATACACAAGCATTAGCTGTCAGTAAAAGTCATGGCCAATATTCACTTGTCTCAATACATAGCGACAATGAGAGCCATCAGTTTGACTGATGAACACCAGACATGCAAGGGAATTTCTGGAAGCCTGGTTCTCAACACATTAACACATACATAGAAGCAGGCCCCATATACAGACTGCTGCTACAACAACAGAACCAGAAGTGACAAGACCATCACACCAGAGAATCAAATAAATTTGGAAGGAAGCAGGACACTAACGCTTCCATTGGAGGTCGCACTAATGATGTTGCCGAAATGGATAACGAAATATCTGCATACCACAGAACAACCAGCTTGGTGAGCTAATAAACAACTGCATCCCCAACCCAAGCTACAAATTTTGGCTAAGACCTTAAAAAAACTATGCAAGTACACAAAACAATTCACCTGTCCACCTCCCCCCACCCCACTCCCCAAAATAACGCTGCAACCGACTTACCCATTCCCCTTTAACCTCCAACATGAAAGCAAAAGATCAAAAGTTACAAAATCTCATTAGCATTTCAAAGAAAGACCGGATTTCAAAATGCTTTTTTGAACAGTTAGAACTGGGTATTGGGAGATGTACAGACAGGACAGGATTACTACTAACATCTGACCCATGCGGTGGTTTTGCCATTTGGTGGTAAAAACATAGCCCAGAAGAAATACAAAAATTTAAATTGGGTGCAGACGGTAGTACAATTCTATGTTGTCACATGAAACTCCGAAGGTGGTAAGCAGCACAGAAATAGTGATATAGTGATTCCAAAGGATGATGTCAAATGAAATTGAGAAGACAAGTTAAAATTAATGAGGAAGGCAAAATTAAAACTAAACGAAATTCTTCATGCAAAGGGTGCTCTACATATTCAATGTATATTTAGGCAGTACAGTCCAAATATACAACCATAGGAACTAACTAGGAATGGATGGTACACTGAGATGAAGACAAAGACACACTCTGAAGAGACCTAAACTATTCTTTCCATTTCCCTTTTGATCATCTGAGTTTTTAAATTTGTGTTTGAGTGCAGAATTTTTCACTGTGGCGGCATACCCTAATTTCAAATCAGTTTCTGTGACACAAATTCATACTTCAAAATGATGATTGACGCTCTTATATACTGAGAGCTTCAGCTGCAAAGATTTATGCAAGTGAACCGCTCCAATTGCTATGAAGTATATTTCTTAAAAAGTAATAATCCAGAAGAGTGGTGTAAACCAGATATTACCATATTCTGGCTCCGGCTGTGAAATGCTAGCAGCTGAAGTAAATATTTGAATATTTAAAGCTATCAATCTGAAGAGTCACGTCATGTGCTGTAACCATTTCTAGACTTGTATAAAATTGTACAAATGCTTTACTTCCAGTAGTGCCAAGAAATGTTCTGGAGAAAGGAAGAAGTGTGGTGGTGGTGCTGGCAGGAAGAATTGAATCATGCAAGATGAAATTGTACTCAAAGTTAAAAAAGTCTTTTTGCCCCATCTAAATCTGATATTAAATTTTCAGAGTGGATAGTGTTTTTTCCAATAATCCTGTACATTCTATTCAATATATGCTTAAAATAATGAAAGAAAACTTTTAGGAAATGGGCAAATTATATGTGGCAATTAACAGATGAAGAACCTTTTTCTGCCAATAGATTAATTACAGAAATTTTTCTGGCTTTGAGAAATGTTATAGATCTAAATAATATTCACATAAGGTACTAATGCAGGATTGAAACAATTTCAACATTTACACAGGAAATGAGTACATTGTTACAAAAAACTTTCTTACTGCTACTCAAACAGAAGACTTATCATACAGCATGCAGTCACACAACGCACAAAATTATACCACTATCTGAAATCATTGATACAGAAATTTCTTTTGGATAGTTACAAATAATTAAGTCTTAAACTCTGGAGGGAAAAATACACATCAAGTTAAAAACAAGATTAAAACTGAAAGAACTGTGGATGCTGTAAAATCAGGAACAAAAGCAAAGTTGCTGGAAAACTCAATGGGTCAGGCAGTATCTGTGACAGTACAAAGAGTTAATGTTTCAGGTCCGATGACTCTTCCTCAGAGCCGTTCTGAGGAAGGGTTACCGACCCGAAACTTTAACTGTTTTTTTTCTTCACAGATGCTGCCAGACCTGCTGAGGTTTTCCAGCAACTTTGCTTTTGTTAAAAACAAGATTGTTCAGTTCAGCCTTGCATCTTTAACACCACTAGCTACAGAAAGTGCTGCAGAAACTCAGCAAGTCTGGCGGCATCTATGAAGAAGAAGCACAGTTAACATTTTGAGTCCTGTGACACTTCTCCAGCCTGAGTTTGAGTTTCTCCAGCGCCTTCTATTTTTGTTTCAGATTTGCAGCATCCACAGTTCTTTATTTATAATGTTTCACAGACTGTTTCTCAAACAGTCAGAGCGCTTACCATTATGACATCTCCAGGATAAATAGTAACCTCATCATGGCTCCTAGCCTCAAATGGATACAATGCTCTATAATATACAACCTTAACGCCATCTTGATCAGTATTTACAGATGAAGGTTTTTCTATTGGAAGGGAGAAAAATAGGGAGTAATTAATTTTGCAGTATTTTTTAAAACAAAAGGAGATCTTCCACAAACAACAGCTTCAAGCAAGACAGAATTTTTGTTACAGCACGCATACCTCGAAGATTTGGAAATTTCACTCCATCTTTAGTGTATGAACAATAACCACAGCTGTAACATATTAGCCTGAACAATGCTGGAGCACTGCTGAAGGAATTCCACATATCAATGTGGTTCTGTCAAGTTTAGATGTGGACTTGTTCCTGTTGTGATCCTGTTAGTTGCAATCTCAATTCACTTCAAAATACCAAATCTGCAATCTAAATTGATCCGACACCAGAGACTAGGATGACAGTTCAAAAGAGAAAGCTGAAGGTTTTTGCCAGCATTTTTAAACTAAAATGCTCAGTGGGCAGTTCCAATTAATTATTTTTGTGTGGAATTCCTCACCATCATGGCAGCCCGTGTCCAGACAACTTAGTTTACTCATTACGGAACTGTGGATTCGTTGGGTCAAATAGCATATCTTGTAACTTTGGGGGGGTCTTGTTGTAGTGTCCCTGCCTCTGAGCCAAGAAACCTGGTTTCAAGTGACATCTGGCTCTCACGGTGCTAAACAACACGCCCAAACATCTGGATTAAAAAATTATCTTCAGCTGGTAAGCAGATGTCCCTCAATTTAAACAACTGTAGAGTGACAGCAATGGCATGCCCTCAATGTTGAAAATTACTTGGGTATGTTCTTTGTATGTCAAACAATAAATCCAATCCAGCCAATTATCATTCAGCCTTCTCTGATAGGAATAAACAATATCACCAAATGACACCTACATAGCAAATACCGCTTGATGCTTAATTGGCACTCTGCTGTAATAAATCCAGATTTTGTCACAAGTTTAACCCATAACTAAGAGTCATGATGACGCCATAACTGGCTTCAGTGATAAAACTTCAACTTGTCCAGAAACTGGCAAGTCCCACATTCAACTGGTAGTCTGCACCGACATAGCTCAAACAGGATGGCAGCAAACATTATGATTGAATTTATCAGCAAGTTTAAGAAAGCAGAGTTCCCATTCCTAGCAGTGACCCTTGCTGGGCAATATTAAGGATAGCATTGGGTAGGTTTATTGCTTCTGCCATGGGTTGTTAGCAGTCACTATTCAGGCTTACACAGCACAGAGACAGTTGGACAAACATAAAGGATAGACTTGATAAATTATGGAAAACTCTGGCTGTTTATGATCCTACTTCTCCCACCATTATCAGCTGCAAGTCTTACTATATCATCTAGTAAGTTAAACAATTTCGAAGTTTCTTATCTTTCATTCCATTCCTTGATCGTTGTGTGTGGAAAATAATAGTGCTAAATTTTGTCTTCAATTAGTATTAATTTTTGTGGCATTCAAACCTAATTTAAAGCATTTCCATCTTTACCTATTCTTTAATGCTCACCACTTCTGGGGCAATGAGGATGGCAGGGGTTGGCTGGACAGCTGGTTTGTGGTACAGCGTGATGCCAACAGCATGGATTCAATTTTTATACTGGTTAAGAACCTCTGAATCTCTCCCCTTACCTGAGGCAACCTTCTGGTTAAATCACCAGTCATGTCTCATTCTCCCCAAAGAGAGAAAAGCTCTATGGTCAAATCAGACTTGGTGACTTTACCTGTGGTGCTGAAGACCTAAGTTTCTGCAGATTTTCCTCAATGAGAGTGCAATTTACACTGTAGGAAGGGGGAAACAAATTTTAAATATACCAGTTAGCCTGAGACTACCTGGTAGCTGCCATCCACTGCGAGACTGCTCTTTCACTGGGTCCAGGTGCTGTTGAAACATTCTGCTCAATACTTCCTGCTTGCTTTTGTCCTTCTTTTGGGATGTTTCTTCCCGTCTTCGATTTTGCTGTTCCTGGAGATTCCTTAGTCGTTCATCCTCATCCCTTTGCACTTGTTCCTGCCAAAGTTTATCACGTTCTTGGGCAGATCTTAAAAAAAAAGTGTTATATTCATTATTCAGAATTTGGCAAGAAACATTTCATGAACAGAAACAGGGGCATGGCTCCTGCAGTGCCAGGTAACGCCAAACCCATGACATTTTTTGTACTAAAGAAAACAAACTCTAACATCAATTATTATTCTAAAAATAATTGAAGCTCATGCCAAATCTGGCTACATTTATGATTCTTCTGGTCATTTTTACATAGATATTGCACCCTTTCATTCTTCTGAACAGGTTTGCACTGGGAACCAGCCATTCACAGGACAAAATTCCCGTTTCACCTAATACATCTGTTCTTAAGCCCTGCCAACTAAAGAAAACTTTCGTATTTCATTTTCTATGTTTTACATTTATCCTTTTTTAATAGAGCCTCTTTTACTGAAGTAAATGGTTGGTTGTCTTATAATGAGACGAATTGGCAGGACAAATGATCTCTCTGCCCCCTACTTCAGAGTGAAATTTCTCAAGTGGTAGCATGTTTCAAATGCTGATACAGAACATGGAGACAAACAAATAAGAAATAGTCATTAAATTCACACATGCAGGGAACTCTTCCTTTGGCTGTCCAAGGATGAATATTTCTGTTAAGTTGCTCCTGAAAAATAAATTACTGAAAAAGAACAAATAGATGGATGACAGCCATCACGTTTAAAAAAAACACCATTGCGAAACAACTCAACACAAATACACGAAGGTGAAAACTTGAAAAGTGTTTTGAATAAAACTTTTGAAACCATTTAACCTTGTACCTACACAGAATGTGAGCAATAAGATGAAGAGGCACTCTGCTTCACATGTATTCTAAATGTGACCTACTAATTCAAAATGACTTATTAACTGAAATTAAAGGCAATTCTAATATTAAACACAAATGAAGCATTTCAGAAGGAAATTGTGGAAGAGATTTTCTGCTAGTTGGCTACTCAGCAGCAAGTGCTGTTTATTTAATTGGGCACAAGCTTGAGAGAAGGAAATTTTTGACAGAGCAGCGATTACAACCTACTACAAAGTTTGCTTGTGATACAAGCCATGGTCTTTCATTAAAAAGAAAGGAAAAGTGGATTAACATACGAAGCAGAGCAAGATGCCAGCCAATAAGATGTCTGAGTGGGATTCATTTTAGATTACTGTAGGAAGCAACATAAGTTTTTCACTTCATCGTTTCTATTACTCTAGGATAGATTTCTCTGAGCTGTACATACCATAATACTAGTCAACATCTTCTGAAGAGTGAAAACATTCACTTAAAAGCAGACTTCACTGTTAATATAGATACCTAAACCATCTATTGAAGTGCAGTCTCTCTCGCAAGAGAGCTATGATGTTAACTCTCCTCTGTGTGTTCCTCCCTGACTGCAGATTCCCTTTCTCTGAACTTTTAATATTGCTGCCTGTTCGTGGTTTGCTAAGTATGAAAAAGGAAACATTAAAATAGTAACTGCATATAAAACCATTAGAATTCTCAAACAGTAGTCCAGTTAAAATTAATTCTAATAAAAATATTTGACCATAACTTCCTTGAGGAAAAGTAGACAGAAGCATCTACAAATCTTTGGGTGTCAACTTTGGTGTCTGGTTTGTGAACTACCTGATGTCAGTTTGGGCAACAGATGGACCATTACAACTGGATTAAACTGTAGTTAGAGTTAACACACAAATTAGAAAATAAAACAGTAAACCCACTCCCAATCATCAACCTGCCCGAAATGTCTGCACGTAAGAATGAGAAAACAACATACAATCAAATTTGATTGAGAAACTCATCAAATAAACTTGCCAAACTCCTGATCCAGGCTGGCACGAAAAATAATCACCTTGGCAAGGAACAGGATGTCTAAGCATCCTTTTACATAATTAGCTCAAACATTTAAGAGAAAAGAGGGATAATATTTAGAACACAAGAACTATGAGTAGACAAATCAACTCCTTGAAGATACTCTGCTTTTAATAGATCTGATTGGATTTCAACCTCAACTCTAGTTTGATAATCACACCCTAAAACCCTTTTACCTGTTTCCAGTTAAATATGTCTCTCTCTCTCGCTCTCCCACCCCCTACCACAACCACCACACCCCCAACCCACTATCACATTATTCAATGTCCCAGCATCCATCCCTCACTGGGGTGCTGAATTCTACAGATTCATGCCCCTTTATGGCAAGCAATTCCTCATCTATTTTTAATCTGCCACCCCTTAGCCTAAAACCTCTATGCCAGGTTTCCTCTCAAGGGGAAACCATCTGCTCTACGTTGTCAACCCACTTTGGCATCTTGACCTACTCTTTAATTAGATTTTTCAATCTCCTAAATTCTAACACGTGTAGGCCTAAAGTTCGCAATCTCTCCTCATAAGGTTTTCATTGTCTGAAATTAATATTGTGAGCTTGCTCTGAACTAATGCGAACTCCTATTACAACATTTGATTAAAAAGGACCACAACTGTACGCAGGACTCCAGATGCAGTCACACCAATATCTTGTACAATTCTTTACTTTTACACTCCATTCATTCAGCACTAGGTGCCAAAATTCCATTTGCACTCTATTACCCACATACTAGCTTTCAGTGACTGATGCACGAGGACACTCGGGTCTCTGTACCAAATCATTTTGAAGTTTCGCATCTTTTAGATAATAAAATACCCTTTAATTCTTCTGACCTAAATAGATAACCTCTAGCTTATGTTAAACTTTATCTGCCAAATTTTGACCCATTCACCTAATCTAGCCATATCCATTTGTAAATTTCTTATTTTCCATTGCAACTTATCTTCCCATGTGTTTAACGCCACCTGCAAACTTGGCTGTAGTATCCCCTACCTCTGCATCCAACTCATTATATAGATTGTAAACACTTGGGGCCCCCAGGGCCAGATCCTGTGGCACTCCACTAGTTACAGCTTGCCAACTAGAAAAGGATGCTGGTAAATCCTTGAACATGGTTCCACATGGTAGACTAATTAGTAAAATTAGATCGCAGTGAGATTCAGGGTGAACTTGCCAGTGGAGGGTTTTTTTTGGACTGGAGGCTTGTGACCAACGGTGTTCCACAGGGATCAGTATTGGGTATACTTTTGTTTGCTATTTATATGAATGATTTGGATGAGAATATAGGTGACATGGATAGTAAGTTTGTGGAAGACACCAAAACTGGTGGTACAGTGGACAGTGAAGATCACTTAAGATGTCAATCAACTGGGTGGCCGGACTGAGAAGTAGCAGATAAACTTTACGTTGGCTAAGTGTGAGGTATTGCATTTTGGTGAATCAAGCAACAGCAGGACTTGAACAGTTAATGGTAGAGCCTGGGTCGTGTTTCAGAGCAGAGGGGGTTCATGTACATAATTCTTTGAAATTTGCTTCACCGACAGACAGCAAGCTTAAGGCGGCGTTTAGCATGCTTGCCATCATGGCTCAAACCCTGGAGTATGGGAGTGGGATGTCATGTTGAGATCAAACAGGATGTTGGAGAGGCCTCTTCTGGAGTTGTGCATACAGTTCTGGTCACCCTGTAAAAGGAAGGATATTATTAAATGGGAGAGGATTCAGAAAAGATTTACCAGGATATTGCTGGGAATGGAGGGTTTGAGTTATTAGGAGAGACTAACACTTTTCTCCAGTGGAATATAAGAGGTTGAGGCATGGCCTTATAGAAGTTTATAAAATCATGAGGGACACAGTTAAAGGTGAATAGCAAGGATCTAAAGGTGGGTGAGTTCAAAGCTAGGGGCATATTTTTAAGATAAGAGGAGAACATTCTAAAAAGGACATGAAGGGCTCTTTTTTGACAAAGTGTGGTTTGTGGGTGGAAAGAACTGCCAGAGGAAGTGATGGACGCAGGCACAGTTACAACATTTAAAAGACATTTGCATAAGTGCATGAATAGGAAAGGTTTGAGGGGTATGGGCCAAGGCCAAGCAAGTGGGACAAATTTAGTTTGGAACATGGTCTGCATGGACTGGTTGGACCAAAGGGTCTGTTTTCTGTTGTGTTCATGATGTTGTAAAATCTTTGTAAATAACTGACACAGTCAAAACGTCAAAAATAGGTTGCTAGAAAATCATGGATAGTCAAGGTAATGTAACTGCTCTCATAGATCAACTTTTTGATCTCTAGGACCAGTCTGGTGTATCTTCTCTATCACCCTTCCGAGGACATACAAACATAAGTTGTTTTTACAGAAGCCTTGACACTAAGTACACAATGATTATTTCAGTTTTTGTGAATGGAGGAGAGGAGAGGGCATCTAGGGTGAAGGAAAGCTTGAGATCAAACATGGATCACCTGTTGTAGGTTCTGGTCAATAAAAAAGGACAAAAACAGCAGCTGCAGTTCTATTATTCCTACTGACTGCTTACACTGCACCCATGATAACTTCTCTTATTTCAAGAATACACAGCTTCTGTACATCTCCAAGGCATGTTCAAATCAGTCATGGTCTGCAAAGAGATGCAAGCCCCACATTCACGATAGGAGTGGCAGATGGGAGCAGCAAGAAAATCACAAGTAAACTAAGTTACAAATCCCTATCCTCACAAATGAAAGCAAAATTGTATTAATAACAGGTGACAAAAAATTCAAGGACAGCAATGAATGAAGTAGCAGAGAATTAAGTCATCGATATGGACATCGAGTATTCATTATCATGACGACAGATAGGCAACATTTTTCAGCAGCTTCCAAACTGCATAACAAGAGTAAGATTTAAATACCTCTGGGCAGCTTCTTTCTCATGTTGTCTTTCAAGTTCTGCTGTCCTCCGCTCTTGCTCTTTCTGCTTTTGCTTTTCAAGTTCAGCTTCCTTCTGTTTCTGCAGTTGCTGTCTGCTATGAATTTCTCTCAGTTCCTGTAAGTGAACAAAGATGTACAGCATAAAGATTTAATCTTTTTAAGAATTAGAAACACTGCCAAACTTTACAGCACTCAATTAGAATTATCTGAAACACCTACCTAAATGGTTTATTGACTTACAAAAAAAAAAGTTAGGTCAAGACATCCCTTCCTAATCTTCTCAGCTGCACTACTAAATTAACAATCCACACATCAGGTGGCACTCACAGTACCATACCCAGTGGCACAAACAGAAATACTGCAAAAAAAAAATACAGTGTTAGTATAGCACACATGAATCAACTCTAAGCTGTTGGACGAAAACAATACTTGGAATAAATCAGCCTTCCAAAGTAATGAAGGCAAGTCCACCTCCTAAAAGTAAGCTAACAGTAGATTAAAAACACACAAAATATTAGAAGTTGGAAATTGAATATGCCAATGACACAGGCAGAGTAGACTAAACTGCTTGCAACTATACTCAGCAAATGGATTTGTTTCCTACAGCTGAAACCCGAACAATATTAATTGTTGTCACAGCTATGGACACCATTGTGAAAGAACTAACTCGTGTAGCAGGCATAAAATGCATTTTCAGGCAAATAAAGTATAAAGGACATTTTCCTGCTCCAGTTGCTGCTTAAAAATAATTCTATAAGTAAGTTTAATGAATCCAAAGTTAAATGCACAAAAGCTACTTTTTTCCCCCAATGCAATCTTGGATCCATGCAACAAAGATTGCAGGTACAATAAGCAAAGAGTCGGTGTTTTTAATACTGTGAAATTATCACTTCATTCTCGGCCATGGCCAACATAAAGTCAACACCACGTGCAAACAAGGTAGCTAATAGGGCGATCAAGTGCAGCAGTTATGGGGCAGGACCATCACAGTAGGTACGTTTTTCAAACTTATTTGGGGGCTGGGAAGGAAGCAAGCAAGGAGAAAATACCTAGTGAATAAAAAGGGGAAACAATAAAGGATAAACTATCTTCTCATTCAGACACCTATTATTTGTATCAGAGATAATGGGAGCTGCAGACACTGGAAAATCCAAGATAACAAGGTGTAGAGCTGGATGAACACAGCAGGTCAAGCAGCATCAGAGGAGCAGGAAGGCTGACGTTTTGGGCCTCGACCCTCCTTCAGAAATGGGGGACGGGAATGGGGTCCTGAAATAATAGGGAGACAAGGGGAGGCAGAGCGAAGATGGATTGAGGAGATGATAGGTGGAGAGGAGACAGACAGGTCAAAGAGGCCAGGATGGAGCCAGTAAAGGTGATGTGTAGGTGGGGAGGTAGGGAGGCGATAGGTCAGTCCAGGGAGGACAGACAGGTCAAGGGGGCGGGATGAGGTTAGTAGATAGAAACTGGACCTGCCTCCCCAACCTGTTCTTCCTCTCACCCATCCCCTCCGGCCACCTCAAGCCACACCCTCATTTCCTACCTCCTAACCTCATCCTGCTTCCTTGACCTGTCTGTTCTCCCCGGACTGAATAGCGCCTCTCTATTGCCCCACCTACGCTCACCTTTACTGGCTCCATCCCCGCCTCTAACTTGTCTGTCTCCTCTCCACCTATCCTCTCCTCTATCCATCTTCGATCCATCTCCTCCTCTCTCCCTATTTATTTCAGAACCCTCCTACCTTACCCCATTTCTGAAGAAGTGTCCAGGCCCGAAACATCAGCTTTTGTGCTCCTAAGATGCTGCTTGGCTGCTGTGTTCATCCAGCTCCACACCTTGTCATCATCTATTATTTGTACATGGTTTTCTTTCCCCCATTTCCTACATGATCCTGAAAAGTTGTACAAATTACAAGTCTTTTCCCTCCTCCATAAAAAAGGAAAATTTATAATCTCTGAGTAGCTAATCAGCAGATGGAAGATGAACCTTGGCATATGGTTCCACAAAAAACAATGAAAATAATCAATATTTTTGTCCTAAATCGCTTCCTTAAAGTTAACTGGGCGATAGGCAGCATTTTCTGGCTCACGGTGATGCTTTAAGACTTAACATCTGCCAAGAGAAAAAATGTGAACTCTAGGATAACCTGTGGAGATGCTGATACAGCTTTAAGGCCCATAAAAGGTAAGAGACCTTTAACAAAACATGTCGAAATGGAAAGACACCCTTTTTCCCTATTCTTTATCATGAACTATCGCAGGAGCTCCCAATCCTTGCACTACTACATATACTGGTATCAGATGCAAGCTTTAAGAAACAAAACTACATTAGAATGTTAACTTGAACAGTAGAAAAATATATCCCTCTGAACTAATTTAAAAATATGGTAATTAAACAGCACCATATGATAATAAATATATTCTAAAGAACTGAATCTTCCCTGCTGTGCAAAAGAAATGCCAGCTATGCTGGAAACATAAATAAACTTTAGCTCAACTTACCAAAACCTCTCACGTGACCTTGCACACTCATTTTCAAAAGCAGATAACTGAACAAACCAGAGATAGCAATAACTGCAGATGCTGGAGTCAGAGATAACAGTGTGGAGCTCACCAGGCAGTAGAGTAGCAGCAAAGTTGACGTTTTGGGTCGGAACCCTTCTTCACAAACGGAGAAGGAGTAAAGGGAGCTCAGAAATAGACAGAGCAGGCGGGGGAGCTGGGGAAGGTAGGTGATAGGTGAGTGTGGTGGGGACTGGTCAGTGCGATGGTTGAAGCGGAAGGGTGGGAGAAAAGATAGACAGGTTATGTCAGGTCAAAGAGGCAGGGTTGGACATGGAATAAGGTCAGGGGCGGGGAGATCCTAAAACTTGTGAATTCCATGTTTAGGACATCAGGCTGCAGGCTCCCAAGGTAAAATATGAGGTGTTGCTCCTCTAGTTTGCGTGTGGTGTCACTGTGGCACTGCAGGAGGCCCAGGATGGACACGTCACTCAGGGAGGGTGACTTAAAATGGTTGGCGACCGGAAGTGTTGTCAATTGTCATGTAGAGTGCAGATGCTCTCTGTAATAGTCTCCGACTCATGCTTAGTCTCACCTAGGTACAGGAGAACACATCAGGAGCAGCGGATACAGTAGATCAAATTTACAGATGTGCAAGTGAACCCCTGTCTAATACGAAAGGTTTGTTTTGGGCCTTGAATAGAGGTGATGGAGGTGGTGTCAGGGCAGGTGTAGCACATCCTGCAGTTGCAGGGAAAGATGCCAGGGATGGTGGGGTGAGTGGGGAGTGCGAAGCAGATGAGGAAGTCGCGCAGAGAGTAATCCCTACAAAAAGCTGAATCGGGGTGGGGAGGGAAATATATCCTTGTGGGGTCAGATTACAGGTGACAGAAGTGGCGGAGAAAAATGTACTGGTTGCGGAGTTTGGTGGGGTGATATGTGAGGACAAGGGGGATTCTGTCTTGAATCTTGTTGGGGTAGTGGGTGTGAGGGTGAAAGTGCAGGAAATGCAAAAGATGCTGTTGAGGGCATTTCGATCACCAGAGGGGCAAAATTATGGTCCTTGAAATAGGAAGAGATCTGGATGTCCAGGAGTGGAACACCCCATTTTGGGAAGAGGTGCAGTGGAAGTGGAGGAAATGAGAGTATGAGACTGCATTCTTGCAGGAAGGTGTCTGAGAGTAGGTCTTGTCTAGTTAGCTGTGGGAGTCAGTGGTTTTGAACTAGATGTCACTTTCAAGGCCACTGCCGCAGATGGAGTCACAGGTGTCCAGGAAGGACAGGGAGGTATTGGAGATGGTCCAGATGAACTTGAGGTTGGGGTGCAAGGTGTTATCAAAGTTGATGAACAGTTCAAGCTCCTTGTAGGAGCATAAGGCAGCACCAATACAGTCAATGTTCAGTGGAGCAGGGACAAGCAATGGGATGGCCAGGCCAGTCAGGTTTGTGGATTTGGGAGGTATGTAGGAATGGGCAGGTTGGGGTTGGGGCACGATGAGGTTGAAGGCTGTGGGTGGGAGGTCACCTGAGGTGAAGAGGTTATGAATGGTCTGACAGGCTATGGTTTGCTGCTAAGGGATGGGGTCATGATCAAGGAGGCAGTAGGAGTTGTTGTCAGAGAGGTGCCAGGCCTCGGAGATGTAAAGGTCAGGGCGCCATACTGTGCCTCCCTTAACCATGGGTTTGATGGAGAGGTTAGGGCTGGAACGGAGGGTGTGGAGGGCTGCACGTCCCGTTGTGTGGGGGGAGGAGGAGGAGGTTGGAGTGAGTGAGAAGAGTGGAGAGATTGAGCTGATGGATGTTGCGATGGCAGTTGGAAATGAAGAGGTCAAGGTAGGGGAGGAGGCCATGGGACTGTGTCCAAGTCGGGAGAAGGGGTCAGCAGAAGGTGGATTAGACTTGTGGTTAAAGAAACAGGCACAGGGGTAGAGTTTTTTTAAAAAAAAGTGTTCGACATCCAGACGTGAATGGATTTGTGTGGGCACAGGGGAATGAAGGTGTGTCTTTTGCTGAGGACTGACTGCTCATCCTTTGAGGGGAATAAACCACTTCTGGTGGAAATGACAGGAAGTTCCAAAATATCTTAGGTTAGAAAAATATGTTTTACATTTTTGATTATGTATAATTCTGCTACTTGCCTTTGAGTAGTGCATGCTGCCCTTGCTGAATCCATTATTATAACTTGGAAAATGCTGTTGGATAAAAAAGCATGGAAAGCAGCAAAATCTAGCAAATCTAGATAAAATAACAGTATGAGCAGATTGCCCAACCAAGCTAGGTGTTAAGATGTCAATGGTCATCGAAACACAGAAACATAGAAGGTAGCAACAGGAGACAGCTATTCAATCCTTCAAGCCTGCTCCATCATTCTTCACGATCATGGCTGATTGCCCAACTCAATAGCCCAATCCTGCTTTCTCTCCGTAACTTTTGATCCCCTTCGCCTCAAGTGCAATATCTAGTCACCTCTTGAATACATTCAATGTTTTGGCAGCAACTAGTTCCTGTGGTAATGAACTCCGCAAGCTCTGTGGGTGAAGAAATGTCTCATCTCAGTCCTAAATTATCCACCTCGAATCCTCATACTGTGACTCCTGGTCTGGACACATCTACTGTTGGGAACATCCTTCCTGCATCTACCCTGTCTAGTCCTGTTAAAGTCTTCTAAGTCTCTGAGATCCCCTCCCTCATTCGTCTGAACTCTAGTGAAAACAATCCTAACCCAATCTCTCCTCATTCGTCAGACCAACCAACCCCAGAAACAGGCTGGTAAACCTTTGTTGCACTCCCTTGAAAGCAAGAGCAACCTTCCTCAAAAGTTCAAAAGAAGCAAAGGGCAAGGGTAAAGGCACAGCGGAACCACCTGATCAGTACAGTAATTCAAAATGACTGCCACCTCATCACTTAACCGCAGTTGATTTACAGACTTAATATTTTATTTGAAGCCCACGTTTGAACAATGAAATTAGATACATTGAGAAATTAAAAGGCCATCAAATCCTGTACACACATCAATTCTAACATTAAAAGCTAAGCATTACTTGAATTATGCGTTTCTAAATAGCAGATTCAAGCTTATATACAAGCCAGAATGAATACACGCACAAACTGCTTAGTAAACTGACATATCACGTGCTCAACAAGAAACACCAAACAAAGTCTGAAATTGTTCAAAAACCAGAACTAGTCAATCAGGCTATTATTTAATTAAATAGGGTTTGCTGAATAAATTATGCATGTCCAATTCATTGTCCTCTTGTGCCACAACCATTGACTCATGTAAAAGTCCAGACAGTCCTCATTTAGCAAAAATTCAGGCCTTATCTACTCAACATTCCCATGTTTACTGTCCAGTGACCTCTGCTGACAGTCATTAAGAGCAAAACATGGGTAATTATTAAGAACAATTCAGGGACCTAAAATCAGGTAGAGTTGTCATTCAAATTCAAGCAGGGTCCTTGATACAGGAGTTGCTAGAAGTTACATTTACTAATACGAAGCACACAAAGCACAAAGGTGAAATCTCAAGAGTACGGACATTTTGCTTCTTGGCATTTACTGAAATGACTGAAATTTAGTTAAGTGACGGTTGCTGTATAAGCAGCTTACTCAGATTTTAACCTTAAGTGTTGAAAGTCAAAGTAAATATTTGAAGATAAGGTTGTCACAAATACAAGACACTGCTTACTAGAAGAATGACCTTTCAAGTTTAATGCAAACCTGATAATGCAGGTGAAGACTGAAAGTAGCAAGAGTTTTTGTTAGTTGAAGTCATTATGGTTGAAGTGTTTTAAGCTCCATTTCAACTTTTTTTGGTAAAACTATTCACAGTATTTAAATTTGTAAACGTACTTGTTCTTAAATTCAATTCTGGCAAAATAATTGTCAGTCTTCAAATCTGTGTGTCAAAGAAAGAGATAAAAATCTCTAGTGCATATTTCACACGGGAAACATGCCTAACCTCTCCAGTTCACTTGTTCAGTCAATACTTACACCATAAACACCAGCATAAAGCTTGACCTCTCATCATTAACTGATCACACAGGAAGCTGAGATGCGTGTAATGCAATTTTCATCCAGGTGTTTAGGAAATAAATATTCTTTGGACAAACATCTATTAACAACGGGGCAAACCATCCATCATTAACCTGCACTTAGTTTTTAGCTGGGGATAAAAGGTAGCATTCTAGTCTGTGATTCACAAAAAGTGTAAGCCCCGCACCAAAGATGCGCATACATCTTAAACAAAAGAAACCAAATGTACTGCAGAATAGCTGGAAAATGTCTGTAGGTCTGGTAGCACCTATGGAGAGAAACCACAGTTAACATTTCAGATCCAGTGACCCTGCAGAACGCAAAAAATTTAAAAAAAGCATTTGGACCTGAAAAATTAATTCAGGTTTCTCTGACCAGATGCTGTCAGACCTGCTGAGTTTCTCCAGCAATTTCTGCTTGTTGTTGTTGAAGAATTATTATGTTCATATTGCTGCACTATGCTATGTTACAACTATAGCTACAGTTCAAAATAAACCTGGACAAACATGCCTTTGGTTGCACGTTCACAATGTGAGATATCGGAAAACAATCTAGATGAAATGCTTACGTGTTATGACATTTGTTCATGGATTCTTACTCAAATTATTAATTTTGGCACGATTGTAACAGTGGTATTTCTAGTAGGAAATTGCAGACTCGTATGCATCCAGCAGATGACGCATGGAAGCAATGTTTGCTCTTCCATTTAGAAATGCAGTTCAAAAGTTGTGCAAAATCACATTAAGGGAAAGAAACCTTTAAAAAGAAGACTAAGTGTCTCACGCAGCACAGGAGGAAGCCCAGGTACTACATCAAAACATCATCTACAGCCACAGACTAGAAGAAAGAAATGTTCAGATTTAAAAAAGAAAAAGCATCTAAAGCAACTAAGACAGATTCCAAGAAGATAACATGAGAACTATACAATGAATCCAAAATAAACAGCACAAAATCCTACATAAGCTATTCCAAAAGTAGCTCTTTCTCAAATTACATATTTCTTAAAAATGACATTTGACTGAAATATGCTTTACATTTTAAAATAGCTTGTTAAGTGTCAGTCTTGTTAGATATTGTTGGATAGAGGCCATTTGGCAGTTATGAACATACTTGAAATTATAAGCCGTCCAAGCCTTTCACAAAATTGTGCTGAGATCTAATTTTATAATGCAAACCATAACAAGCAGGTTTTTCTACGTATTCAAATTGTTTGACAGTCTTACAAGTCACAAGTTAAGATCAGGAATATAATTATGTTATTAACAGAAGTCGCAACTAGCACCTGAAAAGCAATACAGATGGTGATGTCTTGACATCTATTTCCAATTTTTAACAAAAATACTATCACACTGTTTATTCATGCTCCTGAGCCCAACAAACTATAAACTGACGGATTGTATGGGTACAGAGTTCAATGTATGAATTATCCTTTTCCACCATTTTTTCCCCCCTTATCCAAATATGACCAGGTTAAGAATACATTCTAATCACTAGCATTCTACCTACAATTAACTTTTTGAAAAATCATGTAGTTCTCAAACAATAGAGGTTCTGGAAAATAGAAAAATCATGCAATTCTCAAACAAAAGAGGTTCTGGAATATAGTAGGACACAAGTACTCATTAATCAATGATTGTTCCCAGTTCTCCTCATGATTTAAACAGTCCTTGGATAAGCATATGGATAATGATGGGTTAGTGTAGGGGGAGGGGCTTAGATTAGTTCACAGGTTGGCGCAACATCGAGGGCCGAAGGACCTGCTCTGCGCTGTAGTGTTCTATGTTAGCGAGCTTACACGAGCATTGAGTTAAATCAAAATCAGGCAGGGTCTGCGTTATAGTAACGCATCACGACTAAAGCAGCAACATAAATAAAACAGCTTCAGTGCTACACAACTGTTCTGGACCACATTGTTTACATGCACAAGGATGTTAGTAGGCACTAATCTGTGCCCTATAACAAGACTGACAACAGATGGAAAAATCAAGTACACTTTTTTCCTGAATAATTACATCCACAGTAAGTCACCAAATGGCAAAAAGGCAGACAATGCTTTTCAATGCTTCCACAACTCGAAGTCAATGCAATAACAAGTTATCTACTTTTAATTTGAATGCACTTCTCAGAATAAGCTAATTTAGTTCATGCTTATTACAAAAATAAATGTGAAAATGGATGCACATGATCATGAGGACAAGGCAGGGCAGTAGCACCAGGTGAATATCTCCTTCAAAAAGTGAGCACAGCCACAACAGATCGAATGCCTCCTTCTGTGCTATCAATATTTACAATATTATTCTTCCAACAGAAAGGGATGTACTGGAACAAATATGTTTGAAGCCAAGAAATACAAAGCAATACTGGCTGCAGCAGTCAACCTGAACATGCTTAAAAGAAATAAAATTGCCAGAAATGAAGGAGAGAAGTGAATTATTCACAAGACATTTGTTGAAAAATCACTCATTCAGGTAAATTCAAACACTGAAGAGTCAGTAGCTTGTATATTCTGATCCCTGGCACATGACCAGTGTAACGCAAGTGTAATTTACCAATTCTTTATTAGGCCACATAAAGAATGAGCACAATGACGAGATAGTAGTCTTTGGATGAGCTTAATTCAAAGCACATATGCTGAATCTGACCAAAGTATGGAATCCAAGCACAGAGAACAGAATTTGTGGAGGCTTTCGACACAGTGCCTGTTCAACTTCTAACATGGAACGTGGCAAGAAGAATAAAATGAAAACTCAGCATTACCTTTAACTGATTATTGAAGACATCTATCTCCTGGAGTTTCGCCCTTGTTTCTTTCTCAACTTCATCTAGTTGGTCACGAAGATGCTGTCTAGTCATCTCTTTATTTTCCAAAGTCTTTTTAACAGTAATAATAGTGTCTCCTATTAATTAAAAAATACTGTTATGAAAGTTGACAGTTTGGGAGAGGACATGTTGCATTTTAAATTCACTGAAGAGTTAACTAACCTGCACTTAAGTAATCTGATAAGAGTCTTAAACATTCATTGCAAGAAAATTACATTATCATAAGAAAACACAAATTTGATTACAAAACTTGACAAACAGCAGGGTAAGGTAAAAGTTCTGGAAGTTTTTTTGCATACTAACATTTTTACTACCATATTTCTTGGTTGTCTTGCTAGATTATAATTTCACAGTTTCTAGAGTTTAGCACCATCAGTCACTCACATTGAAAAATTGCTTGCATCCAATATTTTACTGCATGCATTCCTTCTCAATAGCCAGGCCAAAAAAACAGGTCTAACAACTTGAAAATCAACTCTCAGAAAACACCAGGCTAAGATCATGTGTGTGTTATATCAAGCGTTCCTGGTTGGTGGCGCTCTTACGTGCTGAGGCTTAGTCTCAGTGATGGTGATGTCTGGGATCGTTTTTAGCGGTCTCAGTGTGGGGGCAACACCACAGAAAAAGCATCTCAGAAAACACCATGCACTGCCGCACTAATTATCCACTCTCTCCAAAATAACTGAATGTATACTTTTACAAAATTAAGTCTCAGAATTTAGAGTGATCTCGCTTGAGGAAAGATAGATTTTACAGAAACACTCTTTTCAAATATACGAAGAGATGAGCATACTTTGTCTCATCAAAAACAGTAATTGCACAATGAATTCATTACATTCATGTTGACATTTTACAGCAGTACCTCACCGAGATTCACTCCTCCAACCACTCTGCTATAGACCTGCAATTTCTCTTGGCTCAGATACTTATTCTACTCTGTTTGAATATTTTTAGTCAATGTGCCTCACCATTCTCTCAGGCAGTGCCTTCCAGTTCCTTACTATTTGTAATCTAAGATTTGCCCTCCTGTTCCCTTTGTTTTATTCTGGTGACCACTTAAACTGATGTCCTCTGTACTCAACCCTTCAACAGAACTGGCCAGTTTATTCACTACTACACGGTTTCTATTGGTCATGCTTTCAAACACTTGTACCACATTGGCCATCCAATATTTTCTTCCTCAATCTTCCCATAGAGCGCAATTCCACTATCCCAAGAATTGTTCTTGTTCATCTTTTCTGCATCCTCTCTTCTGACTTCCCAAAATACGATTCCCAGAACTGGTTACAACAGTCCAGTTGAGACCGAACTTGAGTTTTATATGGGATTACCAAAACGTCCTTGACACGTTGTTAGTTGATATACCATATGGGTTGCTGGGCTTTATAACCAGTTTCTCAACATGCCCTGCTACATCTAATGATTTGCTCGTAGATGTATTCCCAGTCATGGTGCGCCCACATTCCACCCCTTTAGAATTGAACGCTTAATTTTATATTGCCTCTTCGCACTCTTCTGACCAAAGAATCATTTCATATTTCTCTGTAGTAAATGTTCTCTGTCATTTTTCCATCCATCTCCATCCTTGGAAATTTGGCACTACATTCCTCACCATTCTCAATACTTTGATGTTTTGCGCTATTCATAAGCATACAAAGAAAATCATACTGCATTTATCTCAGCTTCCCCTGCTTACCCTTTTGGCTATCTGCTACTTGTTGACAATTAGTTAAGGGATACATCGTGAATTCAGTACAGGTAGGTGTGAAAACCCAAAATCAAGTCTCTGGTAGCTTATATGTCACACAGTGGGTTCCAGTTAATTTGCATTCTCAAGCGTTTCCCCCAAAGTGAATTGGCTAATTGCGCGGAGAAAACAAAACAGCAGGGATGAGGAAAAAGTGCTACGCAGTAGACTTAACAGAATCCAATAGTCTGAACGGCTTACTTTTGTGCAGTACTATTCTGATTGTACAACAGATTTGATAGGGTTTGCACATATCCATCTCCCTGTCTCCTCAACAAGAAAGAGTTAAACCTATTAAGCCAAGTTAGGATCTTTTCATTAATCTGCTGTCTGGTGAAAATCCCGAGGGACAGGAGATAACTATAGGTATCAAGTGTAAAAGAACAGGTGGCAATTTATCAATTATGAATGAATCCAACTGTTGACTATGCATCAAAATGACAATCACTGAACGCAATCACCCAAGTCGATTGACACCTGGCAGCTACTATTGTCCTGAGTCTTTTCAATTTACTGCCAAGACGAATGCTGTGGTCAGTTCATCTGGAACAAAACGTAATACATTTTCCTTAGAAAACTACACACTTGACAATACTTTAACCCCTTTAATACTGATTCTAAGTGAAGTTTTGAATTCTCCACGATATGTGCAATAATGGAAAGCAGCATTTGCTATTAAGAATCAGCTATGTATGTACCAAGGTGACTGGGCATGAGTGCCAAGTTCTACAGGACTACTTGCATACCAGTGAAAACACCATACAACAGACTAGGTTGCACAATCCCACAATCAACTGGTCAGATCTGAGCCTTGCAGTCCTACCATACCCAATCATGAACGGTGATGCACAGTTAAACCACCAACTGGTAGAAGAGGGTCCACATGTAAATCCATCCTCAATGATGGGAGTATTCAGTTCATCAATGCAGAACACAAGGCTGAAGCATTTGCAATCAACTTCAGCCAGAAGTGTCAAGTAGGTGATAGACTTAATTCCTCCCCATGTTGCTAGCATCTCAAATTTTACTTGATTCACTCCTGTGATATCAAGGAATAGCTGAAGGCAATGGACAATGCAAAGATTCTGACAACATCCAATTATGGTTACTGCAAGCAACAGAACCATTGAAAAGTTACAGCACAGAAACAGACTATCCAGGCCCTCACATCTGCTAGATGAATAAAATAGCTGCTCATTCTGAACCCATTTTCCAGCAACTTCTCTTTCATCTTTGCAGTGTACAGTGCTTCCCTTATAAATTCAGGTTCCACTTAAATAAGTTAAGGGTTTCCATCTCCACCAAACTGGACAGTAAATTCCACACGCAAGTCTCTAAGAAAACTTTTATTCTTGAGACTTCTAATCCTTTGTTTTAAATCTACAGTCCCTGATAAATTCCCTCTCCCTCTAAACAAAACAAGTTTTCCCTGTCCACTCTACTCAAGCTCCTAATGATTTGATGATTTCAAGTTCCCAAAGCAAGTTCCATGTCAGCAAGACACAATTCAGGAATCAGATTGAATACTCCCCACTTGCATTCATGAGCGAAACTCCAAGAGCACTCTAGATGACTGACACCATTCAGATCAAAGCAGTACATTTTACTAGCACCTCATTACCTTCAAACCTCCAGAACTGATGTACAGTGGCAGCAGTATGTAAGATCTACAAGATGCACTGCAGAAACTCACTAAACCTCCTGTGACTCCAAGCCTGCCACCTAGAAAAACAACAGTTCCAGAAGCTTGATATTTCAAATGAACCTGTTGGACCATGACTTGGTACCATGCGACTTCTGACCTTGATCTGCAAGTGACAAGGCAATGTGGCTAACTCAACTTTCCTTTCCAAGTTACTCAGCTCAAAACCATTTGAAAATAGACAACAAATGCTAGCCTATCAGTGACACCCATACCTCATGAGAGAATGAGGAAAAAAAATTTCACCTTGCTGAGCATTCCCAGAGTTTTGTTTTATTTCAGAATTCTAGCATTCCAACTTTGGTTTCAGTTGATTGCTAGCTTCAGGCAGATTTGGTGATGATTGAACCATTTTTTAAAAAAAACGATCAGAAGGACAACAAAAAACAAGTTCACAGAATGACTACACCAGTAGTCACATAGTGAAATTTGTCTAGTTCCGAGAAGCAAAAACAAGGTGATAGGCAAACAGAGCAGGTCTGGCAGCATCTGTTGAGAAAAGCCAGGGTTAATATTTCAAGTCCAGCAAGCTTTTGCCAGAACTGGCATTTTGTCTCAACAAATGCTGTCAGACCTGCTGTGCTTCTCTAGCATAACATGGTGTGAAGCTGGATGAACACAATATTCATCCAGCTTCCCACCGTGTTATCTCAGATTCTCCAGCATGGGCAGTTCCTACTATCTCTGTGCTTCTCTCGCGATCTTTTTGCTTCAGATTTTCAGCATCTGCTGTTGTGTGCATTTATTCCAGTTCAAAGAACGCCTTGTCAATACTGCAAGACATTGCCAATACTGCAAGATCTTTCCTGTGCTGTGATATCTGGTTCAATTTCTGGTGGGCTAGTAATTAACACAATTCAAAACCATTCTTGGGTACACACAATATTTTCTGAAGAAGGGCCCCGACCCAGAACGTCAGCTTTCCTGCTCCTCCGATGCTGCCTGGCCTGCTGTTCCTCCAGCTCCATACCTTGTTATTTCTGACTCCAGCATCTGCAAATCTTGCTATGTCCCTTGTGCATAACACATACACTTTTAGAAAGCTATATAAAAAAAGTGATTCACAAACAATCCTTACTATGTAGACTGTTCTGTTGAACCTGCTTCAGCTTGTCGTTGAGACACTGCTTCTCAGGAATCAGTCGACTGAGCATCTGCTGAAATTCCTACAGGTCAGAAGAAAAAAAAAGTTAGTACATTGAAATGTACCATATTTTAGCAGTTTTGGCATCAAGCAAATGCTCAGGTTGAGGCAGGATCTTGCGTCCCAGGAAAGGTATGCTGATAATTCTAACTTACACACCAACTAAAAACTACCTGCAACTGTTGCTGTAGATGTGTGATTTCTGAAATTCGTAACTCCCGTGTCTGATTTGTATGTTCAATTTCATGTCTTTGAGAGGACAGACGAAATCGGATATCTTGAAGCTTGCCTTCCAATTGATTCTTTTTATCATTCTAACAGAAAAAAACAAAATCTGTCAAATCAACACAGCCTTACTCCAAAATAAGTGATATGAAAGCAAACCTATGAACTCACAAGGGCTTCAAGTTCAAACTCTAAAGTTTTTTTCCTTGTTTTCAAGGCTACAATATCTTCTTGTTCTTTGTTGCGTTGGTTCAAGAGTTCCTGTCGACGATTCCTTTCCCATTCAAGCTGGCGCTGCCTTTCAAGTTCACGTTTTGCAGCCTGTAATCAATGAGAACATTTGCCACATTATATAGACTGCAATATCAAAAATCCTGGAACCTGTTCTCAATAAATACAAGACAAGAGATGCAGAGATCACGCATTTATCCTCACATCACAGCACATCTTCTAGTGTCACAAATGTAACAAATTATGACGTCTGATCAGTGACTTCAGATTGGTGGCATTATGAAGCGCTGGCTGCTTAGATATACAATCCAAATGTAATCAGAACAGGAAATGACCCAATTACAAATCAATCGCAAGTGTAGTTTATCTCCTTAACTCGGCAGCAACTCATGTCCCAGGTTATAGCAGTTATTTCATTTTTAAAAACCCACTTGTGGGACATGGGCAACGCTAGTCAGGCCAGCATTTGTTGCCTGTCCCCGGTTGCTCTTGAGAAGGTGGTAGTGGGTTGCTTTCTTGAATGACTGCCGTCTGTGCCCTGTCAGTAGAACCAAAGTGTGTTAGGGAAGGAATTCCAGGATTTCGACCTTGTGGCAGTGAAGGAACAGTGATATATTCCCAAGTCAGGATATTGACCGGCTTGGAGGTGAACTTGCAGGTTGTGTTCATTTTTGAACTGAAATCTTAAAAATTTACTCCCTTTAAAAAAAACTAAATGAAATTTACACCATGGTTTAATTTATTTAATTTTTAAAAAGACAGCCTCATGGCAGCACTAACATATTTTGTTACAGTCACTGTCAAATGCAACCAAAATGTTGAATAATTGTCCCAGAGTTTAACCAATACAGTAATGAAATTATACAGGTTTTATGTAGTATTTCTTCAAGTACAGACTAATGATATAGTAATGTTTTGAACACTCAAAGCCATATAAAAACCACTGAATAAAACCAGTATTTTTTAAACCTGTCATCCTACTGAAAGCTGAAATAATTAGTTTCAACATGGAGCGCTTTTTCAATTGAATGCTGAAGGTAATAAAAGAACCTCAAAAGAAACTGAGTCAACTGGCACAATGAATCTGACGTAACTAAATAAAAATTGTTATGAAATCATATCAACAGGTGTTATCATCCACTTCTTCCTAACATCTCTGTAATCAAGGCCCAAGACTTTTAGCTACTCTTTTGAAAAAAAAAGTGGAGTAGGGACTATAAATGATATTAGATTTAAAGAGACCTTGCAAAAGCTATAAAATAGCATGTGGTTAAACTGAAACGCCCAGGTTTAAGCTTGCTTTGAGAACAGGCAGTTTCAAACTGAAGAGCATGATCTCATGCTTATAATTTCGTGATGCCTTTCTCGATTACAATAACTTAATATTCGATTATCATAATCGCCCAAATGCACATTCGCCTCGATAACCAATAATTATCCACCTGATATGTAGTGGAGTGAAAGATGACTGGAATATTTCTCTTTATGCAGTGTTTGTATTTAGAGTCAGGGCTAATCCAGGATAACATGCTGGCGATCTAAAATGAGAGCAAGGTCCAACTTGGCAATTACATACCCAAGTCTGGTAAGGCCACAGTTAATCTGGCTTAATAAGGGTACCTGGAATGATAGGGACAATTGTTGATCTTCTGATACAAGACCATTTGGTTTCCTGTAATTTCATGTGTCAATTCATGATTTTGGGTTTGGGGAAGTGGGGGTCCTGATAGACAAGCAAGAACGTGGTTGGTGCTCTGTGCAGGTCAGCTGTGGAGTTCTGGTAGTTAAGTACCAGCATTGCTCCAGAAAGATATAGAAGTCAAAAACCATGGCACTTGCTGGCTTCAGATCTCTTTACATAAGCAGTGGATAAAATTGTATGCATTGAATACTTGGCAAAGAAACTGAACTAGTATAACTTCCTCAGAAATTTTACTTGGATAAATTGGCTTTTAAAAAACACTTAAAAGGAATGTGATATTTTAAAACTGAAAAAAAAGCATGTGCAAAGAATAAAGTGAAACAATTCTCCAGCTCGAAGAGTTCAGTGATGTGCAGTTGACATCTAAATAAAGTAAAAGTAGATCGAGTGCAATAAGCCATAATTACACTTTTAAAGGCAAATTGAGATACATCTTGTGATCTAATCATATCCTTCAAGATACATGAATTTTAATTTGGGAAATCATGAAACAATTATCATTCAAATTTTACCTCCCGCCTTTCTATTTCCTTTCTTCTCTCTTCCTCCCTCTGTCGCTCAAATTCTCGTTGTTTCTCCAGCTGCTTTTCTAGCTCCATCTGCCTTTTCCTTTCTTGTTCTTGCCGCTCCCGCTCTTTCCGTTCCTGCTCTGCACGCTCCAATTGAGCAAGACGTTCCTGCTCCTTTCGTTGTTGTTCCAGAAGAACTTGTCGTCGCTTTTCCAGTTCAAGATTACCCCGTTCAAAATTCTCACGCTTCTTATCCTCAAATGTCACTGCAAACAGGTTGAGTGCAGGAACAATTTAAGAAAGCAAAGAAATTTATGCCACCCTAACCTTAGCCCATATCAATCATGCCTCAGCCATCTAGCTTGCATATCCCCAGACACTGGCCAATTTAGCACAGCCAATGCACCTAAGCTGCATATTTTTGGACTGTAGGAAGAAACCAAAGCACCCAGAAGAAACCTATATAGGTATGGGGAGAACATGCAAACTCCAGCTCCAAATTGCAACTGCACCAGCTCAAAGCATAATGGCCCAATAATGTCCAAGTTTTCTTATTTGGCCCATAAATTTTCAAAGCTGTTCATACCCAATTACTTTAAAATCAAACAATTCTATTATTGAAATTTTTTTTGATCAAATCTTCACTTAATACTTGTACTGCTGCAATTTAATGGTATTTCCAGTTCACAACTAAGTCTTACACCATTCAGATCAACAGTGTTGGTGTGTGATCTCAAATAGCAAAGACAATTTGAGTGGAAGAGAGATAAGAATACTGTATTTGTATTTCCCCACACCAATAGTGAATCATTACACACACACACACACACAGGAGGTTTAATAATCTTCTGACAATGAAAAGCCCAACAATACTCCGTTCTCTAAACCAAAGTGTTATTAAAATCTTGTGCTCAACACCTCCTAGCTTTTTTATTTTCTACAAAAAAAACCTGGATCCATTAGCTTTGTTTTATTCAGCAAAATAAAAAACCCAATCAGCCCAAGTTGTTGATTTTTATGTCCTAGGAATCAATACATCACATTTTTCAAAGCATACTAAATGCTTATCTGGCCTAAAATAAAAGCAACACATCATATTCCATTCTGAGGAAAGGTCACCGCACCCAAAACATTAACTTTAATTTTTTTTCTACAGATGCTGCCAGACGTGCTCAGCTTTCCCAGCAACTTCTGCTTTTGTTTCTGCACCTCATACTAATGCTGATCTCTATCTGATATTCATTTTACTGCATTCTTTTCACCTATCAATATCCCTCTGCAACTTTCTTTGAACAGAAGTGACTCTTAACAGAGTCAGGCATGACTTCATTGTCAACTTCAAAACCAGAGATACAGCCCTCAATTCCTACTTTTCATTTTCTCAAAACGATTTAATATTGTTCCATATCACTGAGTGTGCAAAGCAGGAGGGCCATAGTCCAGGATTATCCTCGGAACAGAACAGTCTCCATTAATTCGCTAAAGCAAAACCCTTTTCGACACTTTCCCAGAAGCGAAGAATTATCCGACTAATTTGTTCATTATCGTGTACTTCCAAAGGCTTTGTTACCTCCCTTCAATGCAAAACTGAAAGCATTTGCTCCACCTAGTGCTTGGTTGAGCTCAATACAGCTCGAGTGGAAAAATTTCAAATGAAGAAAATGAAACTCCATTTCAAACATTCCAAATTGAGGAAACAAAACATTCCAACAAGCTGTCAGCAAACTGGCAACAAATACCTCTCAACAGGTTCAAGGACAAATCATGGGTAATTTTTTTTAAACTGTCAGTTGGTGGGAATGGAAGCAAGGTGTACCTCACACTGAAAATATTTCACCACGGTAACATAATTTACCAGGCAATTTCTTTTCAGTTTCTTCTTCTTGTGGCTCTTCAGGTACTCGCTGATCAATACTCAATGAGCTTCCAGTCAACATTCCACTACCAGACCTGGCTCTTCTGCAATATTCAAACAGAACTGTTGGACCGTAACATCTAAGTGATTTCAAAGTAAGGAGTTAAATGTAAATCATTGTACATTTCAATTACAAAAAGAACACTCCAATAAAGCATTGTGTCTAATTTATTGACATTGATTTTGTAATTCAATTCTTTCTAAATGAAGCAAAACTGATTTAAATAAACATTTTGCTGTTAAATGGGTTCACTAGACAGCAAAACACACTGTGCTTTCAACATATTTCAGATAATCAGATTAAGTCTGGCAAGTCAAATTCTCTTTATCCAGTTTTCACGATGTTATACGCAGCTGTGGCTCAACTGGTAGCACTCTTGCCTCTCAATAAAAACACTGGGTTCAAGTATTGACTGCAGGGACGTGACAATAAGAATAAGGCCAATGTCTTGTACATGGAATGCTACAAGATCAGAGGAACTGGCTTTTGGATGATACATCAAACTGAAACCCGGTCTTCTCCCTCAGGTGACTATTGGGTAAAAAGGGCACTGCTCCAAACAGGAGTTATCCCTGGTGCTCTGGCCAGTGTTCACCCTTCAAGCTACATCACAAAAACAAAAAGCAGTTTGTAGGAGCTTTGTGCAACCAAATTAACTGCCACATTTCCTACATCACAACAGCACGTACTCTTCAATAAGGGACTTAATTGGGTGTAAAGCATAGAGATGCCTGATGGTCATGAAAAGCACTACTGAAATCGATCCATCGACTGGAGGTCGAGCATTTCCTCACAGGGAACAATATCAAAATAATCAGTTAACTTGTGCTCTTTTTCACGGCATCAACTGATCAACAGTCACTAGTATTAAGGCCAGTGAAGTGGGTTTAATTTCTTGCTTGGCCAAATTGGATAAAATCTTGTTAAAAAAAACTATATTCCACATGGTGCAATTATCACATATGTTGTTCTACTATTCAATTCATCAATGAGCGCCCAACTACCTTGCATATAATTTGAAAACTAATTGCAATCTCCTAGTTGAGAAATACTTCAGCTCTGCAGCCAGTAAGCTGGCCATGTTTAGGTACTACAAACCTCAATTTATATATGGCCAATTTCTTTTCAAAGTTAGGTCTGAAAAATAAACTGAACATATGAACTCATCTGTAACTATGTTGCTGTTGATAGAACATAAGTGCTTTTATAAAAAAAATCCAACAAAACAATTGGACCTATCACGTTTACACACGTTAGATAAATAACACAACGGATACCCTACTTACCGGAATGTTGGTGGAATCAAGTCTCGAGTCAGTACGGGAGGCAATGGCTGTCCTGACATTGCCATATCAATCAAGTGCATAGCCAGAATGAATTCCTCTGCTGTAAGCTTTCCATCTTGATCTATATCAGAAAGGTTCCTGCACAGAATTGAGAGATTTATTCGAGGTGATCTTAAACAAATAAAAATGTTGCTCAAACAAATTAAACTTAATCAGAAAATAACAAGAGCTGGATGAACACAACAGGCCAAGCAGCAGAGGAGCAGGAAAGCTGACGTTTCAGGCCTAGCCCTTCCTTCAGAAATGGGGGAGGGGAAGGAGGGGGGTTCTGAAATAAATAGGTAGGTGGGGGGGGAGGAGGACAGAAGATAAAGAGAGAAGATAGGTGGTGGTGGGGTCAGATTGTAGATGGCGGAAGTGTCAGAGGATGATGCGTTGGATCCGGAGGTTGGTGGGGTGGTATGCGAGGACAATGGGGATTCTGTTTTGGTTGTTATTGAGGGGAGTGGGGTGGGGGCAGGTGAGGGATGAGTTGTGGGAAACGTGGGAGACACGCTCGACGGCATTCTCGACAACTGCGGAGGGGGAGTGGGGTGGGGTGGAGTTGTGGTCCTTGAAGAACGAGGACATCTGAGATGTTTGGGGGTGGAATGCCTCATCCTGGGAGCAGATGCTGCAGAGGCGAAGCAATTGGAAAAAGGGAATGGCTTCTAATTCCTCGGTCCCCAACATCTCATCTTTACAATGGACGTCCAGTCCCGAGACACCTGCATTTCCCATGCAGATGGCTTAAATGCCCTCTGCTTCTTCCTGTCCTTCAGGGCCGACCAATGCCCCTCCACTGACACCCTCATCTGCTTCGCCAAACTCGTCCTCACCCTCAACAGCTTGTCTTTCAATTCTTCCCACTTCCAACATACAAAGGGCATGGCCACAGGTACAAACATGGGTCCAAGCTATGCCTGCCTCTTTGTAGGATACGTGAAACAAACCCTCTTCCGTACCTACACAGGCCCTAAACCCCACCTCTTCCTCCATTACATGGATGATTGTATCGGCGCTGCCTCATGCTCCCACGAGGAGCTTGAACAGCGCATCCACTTCACCAACACCTTCCACCCCAACCTTAAGTTCACCTGGGCTATCTCTGATACCTCTTTCCTTCCTGGACGACTGTTTCCATCTCTAGCAACCACCTAGAAACCGATATCCATTTCAAGCCCACCGACTCACACAGCTACCTAGAATACACCTCCTCCACCCACCTTCCTGCAAAAATGCCATCCCCTATTCCCAATTCCTTCGCCTCCACCGCATCTGCTCCCAGGATGAGGCATTCCACTCCTGAATATCTCAGATGTCCTCGTTTTTCACGGACCGCCACTTGCCCCTCGACAGTGGTCAAGAACACCCTCAATCGTGTCTCCCGCATTTTCTGCGACTCATCCCTCACAGCCCCTAACCGCAATAACAACCAAAGCAGAATCCCCATCATCCTCACATACCACCCCACCAATGTCCGGATCCAACGCATCATCCTCCGACACTTCCGCCATCTGCATTCTGACCCCACCACCAAAGACATTTTTTCCTCCATATCCTTATCTGCTTTCCGAAGGGACCACTCTCTCCGTGACTCCCTTGCCCGCTGCACACTCCCCTCCAGCCCCACCACTTTTCCTTGCAACGGCAGGAAGCGCTACATCTGCCCCCACACCTCCACCCTCACCCCAATCCCAGGCCCCAAGATGACTTTCCACATCAAGCAGATGTTCACCTGCACATGTGCTAATGTGATAAACTGTATCCACTGTTCCCGTTGTGGCCTCTTCTACATTGAGGAAGCCAACTGGAGGCTCGGGGACCATTTTGTGGAACACCTACGCTCAGTTCGCACTAAACAACTGCGCCTCCCAGTCGCAAACCATTTCAACTCCCCCCTCCCATTCCTCAGATGACACTTCCATCCTGGGCCTGCTGCAGTGCCACAATGATGCCACCCGAAGGTTGCAGGAGCAGGAACAGCAACTCATATTCCGCTTGGGAACCCTGCACCCCAATGGTATCAACGTGGACTTCACAAGCTTCAAAATCTCCCCTCCTCCTACTGCATTCCAAAACCAGCCCAGTTGTCCCCGCCTCTCACCTCAAGCCCCACCCCTATCTCCTACCTACTAACGTCATCCCAACCCTTTGACCTGTCCGTCCTCCCTGGACTGACCTATCTCCTCCGTAACTCCTCACCTTCACTGGCTCCATCCCCACCGCTTTGACCTGTCTGTCTCTTCTCCATCTATCTTCTCCTCTATCCATCTTCAATCCGCCTCCCTTTCTCTCTCTATTTATTTCAGAACTCCCTTCCCCTCCATTTCTGGAGGCGGCTCTAGGCCAGAAACATCAGCTTTCCTGCTCCTCTGATGCTGCTTTGTGTGCTGTGTTCATCAGCTCTTGTTATCTCAGACTGTCCAGCATCTGCACTTTCTACTATCTCTAAAACAAACTCAAACCACAAATTGTGTGACTTTATGTACAGATTTCAATTGAGGTATTTTCTGTTACTGTTCCTTACCAACCTTTGATCTCCATATAACTTTTACTTCAAAGTTTTTACTTTCTCAAGCCAGGGTGAGAACGTGCTTAAAATAGAGCCAAGAATTCTTTCCTTGGGTTTTCTTCGTCAGGAAGGCTGCTAAATACTGGCCACGTTCCATAACGAGTAAACAAAATTATGACAATGTGATAATGGGAACTGCAGATGCTGGAGAATCCAAGATAACAAAGTGTGGAGCTGGATGAACACAGCAGGCCAAGCAGCATCTCAGCTTTTGTGCTCCTGAGATGCTGCTTGGCCTGCTGTGTTCATCCAGCTCCACACTTTGTTCTCTAAAATTATGACAACATTTGGTTGTACAATTGGTATTTCATCCAACATCTTCAATGCAATAACCAGCTATTAAATTTCAATTTTATTATAATTCATTTGCCTCTATCCACACTGATGTTTTATTGTAATTTGCTTATTTTCTCTGTTGTCATTACATGATGCAGTTAAGTGAGCAAAAAAAAAATCACAAACACGAAGGATAGTCTTTATGTAGGCGTAGTGAAAAGACAAGGCACAATTCCCTCTACTGTCTCTCAACATGCTCTTTAGCTTGAAGAGCAACAATCCAATTTTGCGATACTAAAAATAATGTGGTCTCTGATTACAATAAGTTTTACACTAAAGGATGCGCAAAAAATTTGAAACAACTCAAACAAGTTTCATCCACAACCATGATTCTCACCAAAGAAGCCTTTCATCCCATCACATTTGGCTTGATTTGAACGCAAATACAAAAGTGAGATCAGTACCTAACCTTCTGCACCACAGATGAATAATTGGTTTGAAGGAAGATAAAATTGACCAAATGTTTCACCTTTGGTCAGTGATAGATCACATCAATTCAAGTTCTGAAACATCCAAGACTGCTAGCACTAGATGGTTTACTTGCCTTATTCCTGAGATGAAGGGCTTACTTCATGGAAAAGGGTTGAAAAGGTTGGACCTATACCCAATGCAATTCAGAAGAGCCAGGTGATCATCTTATCATAGTGTCTATGATAACAGGCGATTTGGCCCAACAAGGCTACACCAACTCACCAAACAGCATTCTACCCAGACCCATTCCCCTAGCCAATCCCCATAACCCTGCATTTCCCTTGACAAGTGCACTTAACTTGCACATCTCTTAACACTATGGGAAATTTAGCATAGATAATCCAACTAAACTTGCACATCATTGGACTGTGGGAGGAAACCCACACTGAATAAGAGGAGAACATGCAAACTCCACACAGACAGACACTTGAGACTGGAACTGAACCTGGGTACCTGGCACTGAGAGACAGCAGTGCTAACCACTGATCCACCGTACAATCCCCCAAAAGACATGAGATCCTGAGCTGGGTAGAAAGGGTTGATACCTGCAGGCTGTTTCCTTTTGTCGGAGAAATCAATACTCGGAGAAATTGGTTAAAAATAAGAAATCTCCTTTTTAAGAGGTGAAGAAATAGACAATTTCATTTTTCCCCAGTGGGTTATTACCGTTGGGAATTCTCTTTCACAGAACACAGAAATTTATTCAAGACCCAAATTAGACAGAGGTTTCAAAAGGTAAGGGAGACAAGCGTTAGGTGCATTGCAAAGTGGAGCCCAAAACACAATCAGTTCAGTCACCATTTTAACGAAAGGAACCAGAGTTGGTACAAAGGAATGAGAAAGTTTAAAGGGTCACTGCTCCTGAATACTATATTCTATGTAAGGCAAAGATATGGGAATTTAAAGCATTATTCACTTTGCTACCAACAAACGACAGCAACAACCTGTACACTTTTTGGTTTGCAATTATTTATGGAGAATAAAATGGATGGGAGAAGATATGGTGAAAGGGGCAAAAGTGATCCTATTTTAAAAAGAAATCTGTCCCACATTTTGAAGACGAAACAAAACAGTTAAAGCAATCATCCCTTTGAGAAATAAATTGTAGGCAATAACTTGTTTGAAAATGATTTATTAGAAATGTACTTACCATATAGATGCTAACTGAGCTTGTGGTAAACTGGATTGCATTAAGATGGTCCTTGCCTGTGGGCCTGTAAAATGAAAACTTTCCATTCAGTATTGTTCAAGGTATTGTAAAATTTCTTTTGCACTTCTGCTCATTCCTGCAATTCCCCAGGTTTCTAGGCAGAAGATGTCATGAAATTTCACAGCAGTCAGGATTTTGAGCTTCTGGGAAAAAGTTAGGAACATGCACTTGACAGAACTAGAGAAGATGGATGAATTGAAAATACTTTCTCAAGAGGGAAGATACTCAGTTGTGACTGCAACTTTTAGGTATGACTACTGCTTCTCATGATCTGAAACTAAATGCTTAGGGCAGATGTTGAGACCGTTAAAACAAAAACTCATGAAAATGATCAGAGGTAAAAAACAGGAGTTGCAGTGGAATGAGGGAAAAAGAATGAACACAAGGTCAAAGAAAGAAAAAAAAAACAATGTCAAGAAGTCAAGTTGATATCTTGTCATGCATTGTTAAAATGTGAGAATGAGTAAAAGGACAGCTTTGAGTTTGAGGATTCAGCGTTTCCTGCAATGCTTCTTACACTTGACCATTCAAGATGGGATTTTATCACTGGCAGTCCACAAAAAGACTTCAGCCAGTAAAAATGAGCAGCTGTAAACAAAACGGAAATGCAGATACAACCAGAATGTGCAATAAGCACTGCAATCAATAGCAATTGGTTTAAAGACATGGTAACTTGAGACAATGGAAAGTTTGCCACTGCAAAATGTTCTGCTATGCCAGAACAAGGAAATCATTATCGAAAACCAAGCAATAAGAAAAGAACCGAATGGCAATTGGAGATACATTCTCTGAAATGCACTTCCTTATGACAATGGCCACTCCCATCATGTACCACATCATTCCAGGGTGAAACAGGGTTGAGGAAGCGTGTTAACTGACAATGTGCTCTTCTCACATTCTCAAAGTGAGACATGCATCCATCCTGTTTCATTTGGGCAGCATGGTGGCTCAGTGGTTAGCACTGCTGCCTCAACACATCAGGGCCTCAGGTTCAGTTCCAGTGTCGGGCAACTGTCTGTGTGGAGTTTGCACATCATCTAAGATCATATGGTGAAACAGATGCAATGAACCAAATGGCCTAATTCTGCTGCTTTATCTTATGGTTTTATATTGAATCCGTGCAATTTTGTTTTACTTGCAGAGGGCCTTTGAGGCTGAGTATATTCAAGACTGAGAGGGGCAGACTTTTCATCTTTGAGGGAAGCAATGTTTATAGGGCAAAGGCAGGAGAGGGGGTTAGGGTTTTGGTTGAGGATTGTCAAATAAGCCATGATCTCATTGGACAATGGGGCAGACTTGATGCACTTGAAGACCTTGTGCTACTCTTGCATCTTATGGTCCTCTATAGTGACGACAGAAGCAATATATTGATTGATTTCATCTGCCATTTCTTACTTATTGACAATTAACTCCCCATTCTCACTCGAGGACCAACTTTACTTACACAACACAGTAGAAAACCTTTTACTCATCCATTTTTACATTCATAGCGAGCCTCCGCTCATATTCTAATGTCTTCACCCTGATTAACTTTTTGGTGATTCTTTATACTCTGACCAATCATCTGACCTGCCATTCAACTCTGCACAACAGCACACTTTTTCAAATTTGATGCTTTCCTTAACTTGTTTAGTTCACCACAGTTGTGTTTAAAGACCTTCACCACCTCATCTGTGATGTGGTCTCTTTTCAGGACATCACTATTTATTTCCCCAAGTTCCCTATCTTCCATGTCTTTCTCCACAGTAAATACTGACACAAAATACTCATTCATGATCTTACCCATCTCCTACAGTTCCACAAATAGGTAGCCTTATTTTTCTTTAAGTGGTCCTATTCTTTCTTTAGTTACTCTTTTGCCTTTCATACACTTTAAGAATCTCTTTGAATTCTCCACAATTTTCTACGCCAAGGCTCTCTCATGTTCCCTTGTTCACCTCTTGATTTCTTGAACGGTGTTCCTACTTCCCCAAAACTAAAGGGATTCATTTGATCCCAGTTATCTATATCAGACAGATGCCTCCTCCTTTTGCTTCAGCAGTTATCTCTTGTCATCCAGTGTTCCCTTGTCTTTCAAACAAACTGGAATATACCACCCCTGAACTCTTATTATCATGCATTTCAAAGCTTGCCACTCCTCAGGCATTCCTTTATCTGCCAATAGCCTTGCCAGTCAACTTTCCAAAGTTCCTGTCGAACACCATCAAAATTGGCCTTGCCCCAGTCCGGAACTTCAGCTTGTGGGCCAGGCGTATCCTTTTCCAATGACTATTCTAAAACTAGAACTTTTGTCACTTGTCCTAAAGTGCTCTGCTGTCATTTGCCCTGCCTCATTTCCCCAAGAACAAGTTGAGTTTTGCCAGTTCTCTTGTCGGGCCATCTACATATTGATTGAGAAAGTTTTCTTTAACACAAATTTCTTCCCTTCCAAACTTTGAACGTAATGGCAGTCTCAATCTATGCTTGCAAAGTTAAAATCCCCTATAACAATCATCTGCAATCTTCCTAGATATTTACTCAACTTTGTGACTACAGGGAGGCCTATAATACAAGCCCAAAGTGGTCACCCTCCTTCTTATTTCTCATTTCCATCCATACAGCTTCACTGGAAGAACCTCCAGAAATGTCCTCTAAGTACAGTCATGATGTTTTCCCGAATCGAAAATGCCACTCCCCCTCCTCTCACCTAATCTTCCTACAGCATCTGCAGCCCAGAATATTGTGCTGCCAGTCTTGTAGCTCCCTCAACCAAATTTCTGTAATAGCTATGATATTCCAGTCCCATATTCCCAACCATGCTGAGTTCATCAGCCTTACCTGTCAGGCCTCTTGCATTGAAATAACTATTTTAAATTTCTTTTGTCTTCCTTTGTTCTCTGCCATGTTCTTGCCTGCCTTGTATACTTAACTTGGTCTGTAACTCAAGTCACTTCTGCCCTGATAGAGATCTGAAAGATCAAAACATCTGAATCCTTGCCTCCTGCTCTCAATCACACATTCATCTGTCGCATCCTCATATTTATACTCTCACTAACATATGGCACCAGGAGTATTCCAAATATCATTCCCCTCAAGGTCCTGCTTTTAAACCTCCTGCCCAATTTCCTTTGTTCAATCTGCAGGACCTCAAGCATGTTTACAATAGTGTTTCCAATACCCTGCTTTACAGCACAGCCAGTCATGGTGCCACAGGCCTACCTATTTACTCCCGAGGGGGTAGCCCTACCAAATAGTATCCCAAACAGTATACTAGTCCGAAGGGAGAAGTAGCCACAGCAGACTCATGCACTACCTGACTACCTCTTATAACAGTCACCTATCTACCTGACTCAACCTGCGGTGTGATCACCTCCCTGAAACTCCTATCCATCACATTCTCTGCCTCCTCTCGGTTCCTCAAGGCTTCCAACTTCCACTCCAACTGCTCCATGCAGTGTGAAGGGAACTACACGCAAACACAGTTGGTGCAGACAGTTGCCAACAACATTTGACTGCTCCCTGATCTCCCACGTCTGACAGGAGGAGCATACCACACCACTGCTACCTCTGCCCTCTTAACAACTAACTGACTTAGAAGGGGAAAAGGTGCTCTTACTTGACTGTGCTTGCCTCATCAACAAAGCCTGGTATTGACCTGAAATGCAATGACCCATTCAACACTGCCTCTTACCTGTTAAATGTCCACTCATTGTTTTATCATGACTGTTGAAAAGCTGCCTGTATTTCAACCTCGACGACTGTGGAACAGCCCACTCTACACCAGCAGCCAAAGGTGGCACACTAAAATATATCAAAATAAAACAGGTCAAACATACAGTAAGAAAAAAAAAATATTTCTCCCTAAAGACAGTTTTCTTCAACAATATACTTCAACCAAACCAGCCAAGGGAATATATTCCACATATTTTATCTTTTGTGCAAAAAGTCTGACCAAACTTGATGCCCATTAAATTGTAACAAACTTTGAAACTAACACTGACTTAATAGTAAAATTCATGCTAGTTATCCGTTGCATTACAAAGGTAGTGCTGCTTGTTCTCTACACTATTCTCTTGTTGCAAGTGACCAAATGTCTGTAATCTGAGTACGTCAAGAAATGTAATGCCCTAAAAGTTGGTTGTGTTGTATCTAATCTTGAACTACCAGACTTAAAAACGCTCAGTAAAAAAAGCCATAGAATGATGCCTTCGGAGTATTTTTTGAACAGTAGGTAGAAAATGTTCTTGTACCCAACGGAACAATTTTAAAAAAAGTTCATAATGTCAGTCATGCCATTTCTAGAACACAAAAACTGAGGTGAGAGGTAGGTCTGCTCCTCGAGTGGGCTAAAAGAAATGATGAAAAGGCTGTAAGCCTGGCAACTGGTTAGACAAAGTCCAAAACAGCCTATTTGCAGCAATATTAATGACGCAGCAACTTTTTCTCTTCGCTTGTCTGTGGTAACAGTGAGTGAAATAGTTAAGTTACTCATTTGTGTTCATGTTGGCTGAAGCCCAAGTGCATTAAAATAAATTCAATGCTGTATGAACAAACATTCACCTATGAAGAGTAACTTCCAACAAATCTAATTGTTTAAGATCAACAGAGAAAACTCTCATGCACTCAAGCCAGTCTCCAAACAATTTCAAACAAATTTCCAACAGGCATCTCTGGATTAGAAAGCTTGAGGCATGTTTGCAGTCTAATCGTGGCACCCAGCATCAATAATGGCGGTTCACCCTGATTATTCATCTATTCTTCCTTGGCACAAAAGTTTTCCATTGACTATTTCCGTTTAATCATCTGACAAGGTATCATACAGCACAGAAACAGATCCTTCAGTCAAAGTTCACATCATCCAGACAGCCCAATCTGACCTATTTGCATTTGCCAGAATTTGGCCCATGGTACTCTAGCCATCATAGTGAGAGGGTCCCACTGCAGCAGGGCTGTCTTTTTGCAACTCTCGAGGGCCATGGTTAGACCACAGGAGTACTGTGTCTGGTGTTGGTCTCCTTCCTGAGGAAAAGGTCATTCTGTATACTGTAGGATTGAAACAAAAGTTTAGCAGATGGAGCCATGGGATGGCAGGACTAACATATTAAGAGAAACTGGATCAATTAAGACTTCATTCACTGGAGTTGAGACCAATTAGTGGGGAAAGGGGTCGCAAGGAGAGAATATTTCACAGATGCCTATAACATTCTAACAGGACTAGACAGCGTAATTACGGCAAAGATGTTTTCTACGACTAGATAATTTCAGAATCAGGGATCATGGTCAAAGGCTAAGTGGTAGGTCTTTCAGGAGAGACACGAGAAAATTTCTTCACCCAGCATGGCGAGCCTGTGGAACTCTCTGCCAACAGACAACAGTTATGGCAAAATCATTGCATTTATTTCAAGAAAGGGAATGATGTATTTCTGAGGATGAAAGGGATCAAAACAGTATATAGGGAAAGTGAGAAGCAGTTCCTGAGCTGGATGACTAGCCATGATCACATTGAATGGTGAAGTAGATTCAGCCAGTCAAATGGCCTACCCCTGCACCTATTTTTTAATGTTACTGCAATGCAGTATAATAAATCTGCAGACAAGCTGTTGCATTTTCAAGAGAAGAAAGAGGCAATCAATTTCTAGTCTCTCACTACAACATTCAGTCTTGAAGTAAGAAAACCATATCGACTGAATTCAACACCGTTCGTGTACAAGTTTCAGTTGGATGTTTCCTTATGTCATAAATTTTGCTGTGACTATCACAAAGTGGATTAGCTGTATGATATTCAGCCATTTATTTATTTCTGAATTCACCTCGCCCTGGTCAGTTCAGTTTAAGTGTTAAAGCATTTATGCCCATGTTCAATGCTTTCGAACCGACAGATTAATTATCTGGAGGCACAGATAATTAATGTTTGTTTCAATTATTATTCCTCAGCGCAACGCATTTCTCAAAAATAAAACTTCAACATAAATTTACTCCTGCTCAGGCTTTGTTCAAATCATCTTCATGCCATGTCATCCCTCAGTCCTCGTCAGTGCAGTGTTTCTGCATTAAATAAGATCAGCACTCACTACGTCCTTATCAGAAGGAGCAATGAACCACGCAATTGTGAATGATGATGAGTGGGTGCAAGACCAAAATAAGATCCAAAACAACTTTGCACACAAAATCAAATCTATTGGGCAAGTAATGGGAGTGACATGCCAATTTCGAATAAAATTCCACTAGGGCAGAGAAGAAGTGAATGTGGATTTTCTGGCACATAGATACATTACCACTTCATCATAGGACCCTACTTCCCACATTCTATGCAACTAGCTTATAGATATGGCTAATGACAATCAGAATTGAGCTGTATCCAAGTTGGCACATTATGCCAGCAAAAGCATACAGTTCTATTAAGATGTATATAGATCACTTGAACAAACAACTTTAAAATAAAAAGCAAAGTGGAGGAACTTAAAAAAGCATTTTGTTGCCTTGCCCTTAAAGTGAGGCTCCTTCTAACAAATGATCTCATTATTTGAGCTATATTACCTGGGCTTTTCAGGCACATTAAGCAATTCGTACAGTTTCAATGAAACAAACAAAATAAATCAGTATAAATGAAACTCAAGCTTAGGTGACAAACTCACGTGACATTTCCTATGTCAAATGATTGTGCCTTTTGCAGTTTTGTTCCATTTGCTTGAGTGACTGATGCAGAGCGACTGAATGAAGAACTCTTTGGCAATGTGGCTCCTAGGAGGTTCAAAACATGAAAACAAATTTCTAAGTTCTCAATCTTGTATCCCCATCCTTCAATGTTCCCTGCTGGCCAAACTTGGTTACCTTTTCCTGTCCTATTTCCTAACCTTATCACATTCTTACGTCATTGCTACTTTGTATGTCAATCCATCATTCCCTCCCTGCTGCAGTACATTAACATTAATCCATTGACATCGTAGCCTCAAGAATTAATTCCAAGTATCATGAAGCTTACTATCTCCTTGTCAGTTGTAACAAAACCAAGCTTTATTTTTAAAACTGCACTTTTGGTTCTCCGCCTTTGATCTCACCATTTCTCAGCTCAGCTTTCAGCATCCATTGCTGTATCCTCCTTAAATGAGAAGCGCTGGGATATTTTCTGATAAAACTAAAGCTTAATTCAAATAAAGCATGTCATATTAAACTTTATGTTAGAGTTGGGGAGAAGGTAAGTGACATGAAAGCTTTCCACGCAATTCCTCTTATCCAACAATCAACACTACCCACGTATCAAGTTCGTGTGTATGAGGCTGATTACAGGTATTATGCAAACTAAATTTCTTAATTGATTATGTCTGCACAACCAACCAATAAAATAAAACAAAGAACTGCTGATGCTGGAAGTCAAATTAAAATAGAAATACTCGGAGAACCTCAGCAAGTCTGACAGCCTCCGTACAGAGAAAAACCCGAGTCCAAGTTTTGAGTCAAGTGATTGTCAGAACTGAAAACAGTAAGGAAAGGGTGGTATTTATGCTGTTGATATGGGTGGATTCAGGGAAAGAGTGAATATGGAGGAGGGTAGGGAGAGGGAAGGTGGGGGGAAAAGGGGGAGAAAGAGGGGAAAAAATGGAGGGGGAACAAAAGGGGTTGCTGCTAAGCTAAAAAGGGAGTTAAATGCTGAGTAGTGTCAACCATTCTCACTTGTTAACAATGAGTTGGCAGCGCTGGGAGCATTCTGTACAAAACAATACCTAGAGTTTGCAGGGGTAGATCATCAACATGGGGCAAGATGAGTAAGCTTGGACAGCACCAAAATTAGCGGCAAAGTAGACACTGTAAAAAAGATTTTCTAACACTACGAAGAGATCTTCGTAATGGGTCAATGGGCTGAAAAATGGCAGGTGGAGTTCAATCTGGATTGGTGCAAGATATTGCATTTTGGTACAACAAACAAGGTTAGGGCTTATACAATTAATGGTAGGACCTTGGGTGGTATTGTAGAACAGAGGGACCTAGGGTTGCAGGTACATAATTGTTTTTCAAGTTTGTGTTGCATATAACCACAATGACAAAAATGGCATTTAGCACACCTGCCTTCATTGCTTAGTCTTTTGAGTACAGGAGTTGGAAAGTCATGTTGAGGTTGTACAGGACATTGGTGACGCCTCTTCTGGAATACTGTGCCCATTTTTGGTTGCCCACTTACACGCAGATTATTACTAAACTGGAGAGGGTTCAGAAGAGATATAGCAGGATGTTGCTGGGTATGGAAAGTTTGAGTTATAAAGAAAGGCTGAATAGGCTGGGACTTTTTCTCCTCCCACTGGAGTTTAGGAGATTGAGAGGCGACTTGAAAGAAATTTATAAAATAATGAGAGGTATAGATAGGAAAAGACAACTGCCATCAATCCTAAGGATGGGGAATTTCAGGTCTAGGGGTCACATTAAGGTGAGAGGAGAGAGATTCAAGAGAGACATGAGGGGCAAATTTTTTATGTGGAGGGTGGTTCGCGTGTGGAATGAACATGCAGAGGAAGGAGCAGACCTGGGTACAATTACAATGTTTAAAAGATATTTGGATAGATATATGAGTAGTAAAGGCTTGGAGGGATACGGACCAGGAGTAAACAGGTGTGACTAGTTCAGCTTGGGATTACGTTCAGCATGGACTGGTTGGAACGAAGAGTCTGTTTCCATGCTGAATGACTCTGACTGTTCATGCTCCGAGGCTGTTAAACTCAAATGTTGAGTCCTGAAAGCTCTCAAAGATACCTAGGTGGAAGATGGAGGTATTGTTTTTCCGGCTTGTGTTAAGCTTCGCTGGAGCACTGCAGAAGGCCTGAATCAGAAATGCTGACATGGGAACACAGTGGTGTGAAGCGGCAGGCAGCTGGAAGCTTAGGGTCATTGCTACAGACAGAGCGATGGTGTTCAGCAAATTGTTTAGCTTAGTAATAAAAAGCTTCTGCCTAGCGTTAATTTCTGTGTCTGCGTTGCATCTTGTCATTGTAGAGTGGACCACATAGTGAACAAATACAGCAGACTAGAGTGAATGAAGTGTAGGAAGGTGCATCTGAGGCTTCAGACTGTCAGGATTGAGAAGGTAAATGGGCAAGTGTTGGACCTTCTGTGATTGTACGGGAAGGTGCTACAGAGCTTTTGGTAGTGATGAGTGTGGGGGAGGAGTGGACCAGGATGTTCCAGGGAAAATACCCTCTGTGGATGCTGACTAGGGACTGGAGGGGATGATGTGCCTGGGATGGCATCCCACTGGAGGTGATGGAAATGGCAGCTCAAGATCCTTTGGATACAGAAGCTGGTCGGGTGAAAAGTGAGGACCAACGAGACACCATGGGAAGGAAGGGTGAGGCAGAAGCCTGAAAAATGGATTGGACATGGCCAAGGGTCTTGTCAACCACAGAAGCTGTAAACCCTAATTTGAAGTAGGTTGGACATTTGAGGCCAAAGGATCATAAGCTGTCACTTCTGCCACCTCCAGCACCAAGGTGAAGTACTCCAATATGTGAACACTGCTAAAGTTAGCAATTTATGCTCAAAATGTACAGCTTGTTAAGCAAGGGCAATCAGAATCATCTTTTGTTTTGTTCATTGAGACCGCAGGAGAACATTCAAGTTTGAGAAATGATTAACACGAAGGACATGAAAACGGATTCCCAAGAGGCACAGACATGTGTTTAAAAAAGAGGGGAGAAGTTGTCCATCCAGAAGTATACAGAAGAGCACTGATTATGTAAGAATTGGATCAGTAACAAAGATCAGACAAGTGACAACTCATTTGGCAAATGGCAAATCCACAATTTATGTCAAGAACTTGGTCATGAAACAGCTATCTACTTAATCCATTACTTTGTTCTTTCCCAAATCCTTGTAAATTTATTCCTAAATACATACCCAATTACCTTCCAAAAAGTATCAGAGATAATGGGAACTGCAGATGCTGGAGATTCCAAGATAATAAAATGTGAGGCTGGATGAACACAGCAGGCAAAGCAGCATCTCAGGAGCACAAAAGCTGACGTTTCGGGCCTAGACCCTTCATCAGAGAGGGGGATGGGGTGGGGGTTCTGGAATAAATAGGGAGAGAGGGGGAGGTGGACCGAAGATGGAGAGAAAAGAAGATAGGTGGAAGGAGAGTATAGGTGGGGAGGTAGGGAGGGGATACGTCAGTTCAGGGAAGACGGACAGGTCAAGGAGGTGCGATGAGGTTAGTAGGTAGCAGATGGAGGTGCGGCTTGGGGTGGGAGGAAGGGATGGGTGAGAGGAAGAACAGGTTAGGGAGGCAGAGACAGGTTGGACTGGTTTGGGGATGCAGTGGGTGGAGGGGAAGAGCTGGGCTGGTTTTGGGATGTAGTGGGGGAAGGGGAGATTTTGAAACTGGTGAAGTCCACATTGATACCATTGGGCTGCAGTGTTCCCAAGCGGGATATGAGTTGCTGTTCCTGCAACCTTCGGGTGGCATCATTGTGGCACTGCAGGAGGCCCATGATGGGCATGTCATCTAAAGAATGGGAGGGGGAGTGGAAATGGTTTGCGACTGGGAGGTGCAGCTGTTTATTGCGAGCCGAGCGGAGGTGTTCTGCAAAGCGGTCCCCAAGCATCCGCTTGGTTTCCCCAATGTAGAAGGAGCCACACCGGGTTCAGTGGATGCAGTAGACCACATTGGCAGATGTGCAGGTGAACCTCTGCTTAATGTGGAAAGTCATCTTGGGGCCTGGGATAGGGGTGAGGGGGCAAGTGTAGCATTTCCTGCGGTTGCAGGGCAAGGTGCCGGGTGTGGTGGGGATGGAGGGCAGTGTGGAGCGAACAAGGGAGTCACGGAGAGAGCGGTCTCTCCGGAAAGCAGACAGGGGTGGGGATGGAAAAATGTCTTGGGTGGTGGGGTGGGATTGTAGATAGCGGAAGTGTCGGAGGATGATGCGTTGTATCCGGAGGTTGGTGGGGTGGTGTGTGAGAACGAGGGGGATCCTCTTTGGGCGGTTGTGGCGGGGGCGGGGTGTGAGGGATGTGTTGCGGGAAATGCGGGAGACACGGTCAAGGGCGTTCTCGACCACTGGGGGGGAAGTTGTGGTCCTTGAAGAACTTGGACATGTGGGATGTGCGGGAGTGGAATGCCTCATCCTGGGAGCAGATGCGGCGGAGGCGGAGGAATTGGGAATAGGGGATGGAATTTTTGCAGGAGGTTGGGTGGGAAGAGGTGTATTCTAGGTAGCTGTGGAAGTCAGTGGGCTTGAAATGGACATCAGTTACAAGCTGGTTGCCTGAGATGGAGACTGAGAGGTCCAGGAAGGTGAGGGATGTGCTGGAGATGGCCCAGGTGAACTGAAGGTTGGGGTGGAAGGTGTTGGTGAAGTGGATGAACTGTTCGAGCTCCTCTGGGGAGCAAGAGGCGGCGCCAATACAGTCATCAATGTAACGGAGGAAGAGGTGGGGTTTGGGGCCTGTGTAGGTGCAGAAGAGGGACTGTTCCACGTAACCTACAAAGAGGCAGGCATAGCTGGGGCCCATGCGGGTGCCCATGGCCACCCCCTTAGTCTGTAGGAAGTGGGAGGAATCGAAAGAGAAGAAGTTGTTGAGGGTGAGGACGAGTTCGGCTAGGCGGATGAGGGTGTCGGTGGAGGGGGACTGGTCGGGCCTGCGGGACAGGAATAAGCAGAGGGCCTTGAGGCCATCTGCATGCGGAATGCAGGTGTATAGGGACTGGACGTCCATGGTGAAGATGAGGTGTTGGGGGCCAGGGAATTGGAAGTCCTGGAGGAGGTGGAGGGCGTGGGTCGTGTCACGGACGTAGGTAGGGAGTTCCTGGACCAAAGGGGAGGAAATGGAGTCCAGATAGGTGGAGATGAGTTCGGTGGGGCAGGAACAGGCTGAGACAATGGGTCGACCAGGGCAGGCAGGTTTGTGGATTTTGGGAAGGAGATAGAAACGGGCCGTGCGGGGTTGGGGAACAATGAAGTTGGAGGCTGTGGGTGGGAGGTCCCCTGAGGTGATGAGGTCATGAATGGTGTTGGAGATGAAGGTTTGGTGCGCGGAGGTGGGGTCATGATCAAGGGGGCAGTTGGCCTCGGCGATGTAGAGGTCAGTGCGCCATACTACCACTGCGCCACCCTTGTCTGCGGGTTTGATGGTGAGGTTGGGGTTGGAGCGGAGGGCTGCCCGTTCTGCAGGGGAGAGGTTGGAGTGGGTGAGAGGGGTGGAGAGGTTGAGGCGGTTAATGTCTCGACGGCAGTTAGAGATGAAGAGGTCGAGGGAGGGTAGGAGGCCTGGGGGTGGTGTCCAGGAGGAGGACTTGTGTTGGAAGCGGGTGAAGGGGTCAGTGGAGGGAGGGTTAGGTTCCTGGTTGAAGAAGTAGGCGTGGAAGCAAAGGCGGCGGAAAAACTGTTCTTCCCACCATTTATCCTGTTGAAACTCTGATATTGACATCTGTATTAACATTCTCCACTCCAAACCAAACAATCTGTGTTTATCTCGTCCTTCCTCACAACAGAGGTCACCCATCTTTGTACTATTCTGGCACATTCCCCCTGAACTCAGACTAATGGACAATATTCCGGCTGAGGAATAACCTTTGATTTATAAACATTAACCTCAACTTCCTCACTTCTGTGCTCTGAGCCTCAATTTTTAAAGCAAAAGATTTCTTCTTTAGAACAGACAGACTTAGTAGCTTGTCATGCTATTTCAGAGATCTGCATTTATAAACCCGTAGGTCTTGTACATCATGTGAAATTGCATCACTTACTTCAAGTTAGGTCATAATTTTCCAATTTCAAACATGAGAAAAATTTCTGAACCTATATCTTTTGACATTGAACCATTGCTCAAGAGGGTTCAAAGAGAGGCTACAAAATTAATACCAGTATTGAATAATTTGTGTGCTAAGTTTATCTTCTCTATTTGGGAATAATGAGACTGTGGGGTTACCTAATGGAATGTTTTCAAGGTCCTATTAAGATGCTATTATTAAGAAATTGTAAAGACAAACCAGACAGAACTTGTTCCTCTCCAAAGAGCAACAGAACATGCAAAGATTTAACAGGATGCCCAGTGAAGTGGACAGGTACATGGTATAATTTCTGGAGGGAAAAAAGATTGAGGGACAGACTGAGGTGTTATTTGGAGCTGATCCATGTAAGGTAATCAGCCTATTTGTCCCAATTAATTTATTTTCCCATTTTCAAAGTTGTTCTGGTTCAATGCACCAAGACAAAATAATAATCAGCTGCCTATAACAGTCTCTCACACAAGAACCATCTATACTTGGTTTACAAAATTGAACTCACCGGTATGAGCAAAGGCAGGTAGAGGCTGTACCATAGAAGGTGCCCCATTGGCAAGTGCAGAAACTCCTGCTGTTGGAACAGAAGACACCAATGGTGGTGACATACCCACCACTGGCATTGCTGCCATCGACAAAGGTGCTACTGCGCCCATTGAGGACATTGCTGAAACATTACCAATGCCTTAGTGGGGAGAATAAAAAGACATTTTAGTCAAGTAACTGTGTTCTCATGTTGCTATGGTGTAAAAAAATTGACCTTTCAAATATAAAGGCAGACATTGGCAGAAAGTTGATAGCTAACATCGAGTGATCAAAGTCAATGAAAACAAAAAAGTTATTTGTAAAACAAATGACACTAACCAAATCCTGCTGTTGAAATGGCTACTGGTATTTGTTTCATTATGGGAGGCAGTGTTGAGGGAAGTGGATGACCCTGCAGTTTCAGCTTAATCAGTTTCATGGCTATAGAAAACTCCAACTGATCCATCTTTCCATCATTATTCAAGTCAGCCAGGGCCCTGCAGAAAGGAATGAACAAAAAAAGTCAGTCAACGCCGGAAATTCGAATGTTGTGAATATTCAGAAGATCTCGTCAGTATTTGCAGAGAGATTAAAAAAGTTAACCATAGTTAACTGGTAGAGGAATAAATATTTCAGCTCTGCTGGACCTGGTGTGTATTCGCAGTGTTCTGCTTTCATTATCAAAATTCACAGTATTTTACTTTTGCACTGCTAACTTGCATAGTACTCAAGTATTTCTTATAGTTCTGTCACAATCAAAATTTCTATAGTCTTTCTGGGTACAACTGTGCAGGTTTGTTTTAAGCAAAAGCTGGAAAAGTGGGGACACAATACCCAAAATTACTCTTCAACTGAAGTAGGTGAAAGAACAGAATTACATGAAATACCCATGTACAGATATGTGCTGTTATCCATCAAGGGCACAAAAAGACGAGGAGATCACAACAAAAACAACACATCACCGTCAGGAATTAAAATAATTTTACACTGATGAACTGTAGGTGATATGGAAACACACTTTAAAAAAGAGCCATTGCTTTGGCTTCCCACTTTAGTCATTCCGCCTCCAATCACAAATACAGCTATGCGTCACATTCCAGAGGACTAACCCCAGTGCACTGCCTAACAAATAACTTAATTACGTGTATGTCGGTTATTTGGCCCATCGAGTGCACATGAAGCCTCCGAACAGCATCCCACCCAGACTCACTTCCTACCATATCACTAACCCTTTATTTCCCAAGGCTAGTCCAACTAGCCTGCACCTCGCTGAACACTGGATTATTTAGCATGGCCTATCCATCTAATCTGCACATCTTTGGACTGAGGGAGGAAAACAGCACACAGGGTGAATGTGCCAATTCCACAGACAGTGGCCTGAGGGCTGAGCTGAAACCCGGTCCCTGGAGCTGTGGGGGGCTGCTACCCACTCAGCCACCATGCTGCCGCCCCAGTGAACAGCACTTATTGCGACGATTCTCTCATGTCAGATTTTGAGAAACTCTAATCTGCCCACATTTCCAGCAACTGACTACATTCAGCAGCCAGGCCAACCGATCCAAGTTGTAAGTTACAAACTACTTGAGGCCAACAGATAAAATGGCACAATTAGATTGCTGAATTGTTTCCTTAATCACCCGGACGACAAGACGTTTTGAAGAAATTACTCAATACTGTAAATCATCTTGGAGATGCATGAGACTTACATGGTATTAATTTCTAAAGGAATGCATAAAAGGAATTCTTCTTACTAAATTCCAAATATAAAGTTGACAATATTTTCAAATATCACAGATTTATCAATATCATTGATTAAGTCCTTCACCACAAACAAACTGCAAAAGTACCATTCAAGAACAAAACTTATTTTATAAGTTTCTTGTGTAGATTGTTTAGCCATTAAAAATATACTTAAAGCACATACTTGCAACTTACCATATTTGTGCAAGTACAGGTGGAGGTAATCCAGACTGAAGGAAGAAGTTTCGGGCCTGATCACCTGAATTTAAAAGGCCAGTTAAAGACAGCCAATATACTTTTCACACAACGCAATTTAAAAATTAACAAACAAACTCAATGTAAGATACATTCTCTATAAGAGATTAGACTGTACGCATCAAGCATATTCTAAGACCTTAGTTGTGTACTACATGACATGTGAAGTAACCAATATTCTTACCACATGGCAGTGCCAACATAAATTAGTTACAGTGGGATGCATTAATCCTTTGAAAAGCACAAAGTAAAATCCACAAATTTAAATTGAGGTGAAAGTTTGGAGGGAACTCCCCAGTAGCATGAACAGCAGAGACCAACTTTGGTGCTGTAAAACACCATGCACTACAGACATCCAAAAGGAACATCTTTTAAAAAGCACGATTTCTAAAAGGTATTGAGCATTGACTTAAATAATGCTGCTATTTAAACAGAAGGATGAGTTGAACTACTTAACATTACCAAAGAAAGAATTAAAGTTTGTGTTTCTGCACGCACACAGTAAAGTTTTTCAGTTTTCCTCCATTTTATACTTGCTACTCCTATTGCTTCTCAAGGATATTCTCATGATACTCATTTTGCCGCTTATCATGTTCCCCTTCAATGCATGTCAATGCGACCTAATTCCCAGTCCCACCATGTGTGCGGCCCTCAAATCACTTGTCCAATTTCTTTTGGCATCTTCTCCCACTCTCTCGAGCTTCTTTTCGTTGGAGGCTCTGATAAGGCCATGTCAATGACAGGGATATTATCATCTTTGCTGGTCACACAGCTATTCATTGAGTCATTGGCAAAATGTTGACAAATTCCCTTTTAAATGATCTGATGACAATTTAGAGACATTGAGCAAATTACTGTTAACTTCTAACAGGAGATAATTTTTACTCCCACCCTATACAGCAATTCCCTGCCCAACTATACCTTTCTTTTAAAATGTTGCAAAACGAATGCCAAAGAAATCTGAAAGACAATGAATGCAACTTAATTCCAATCTGTTTTCGGGTTTCCTCGCCCCAATTACGCAAAGCAGAATCACAAGAAAATGCAGCTGGCTTCTCACGCACAGGTCAGAAAGGAAGTTAGGGTGTCGGTCATAGATGGAGGCTGGCAGGAGAACATGGCCCTATTACTGGTGAAGAACTATCAGGTCGAGAACTATTAGAACATGGAGCAGTTGGCACTGACAACTGATTTATAGAAATGGGGAGGCCCGGATGGTCAATAGAAAGATTCATTGCTGTACTTAGTTGTTCAAAAAACATTAATGGCCATGAGATTAAAGTAGGATGTTGGTAAAAGATTAGCTCAGATTTCCCTATCAATATTATAGTCAATTTAACGAAGCTCAGCATTATTAATGTATAAATTGTCCAGTAACTTATGGCAAGGAAAACATATTCAATGAATTCTAAGTTGCTGGTGGTTTGCATGGTTTCCATTATTCTTGTTTTAAAAAATGGCTACGTGCAATTATTTCAAGCATTTCACAACATTGCAGGCTTCTGCATTAATTATTGTGATGGGGTTATCATTCAAGTGTTTAAGCCAACTTTTTAAAGGCAAAGTTCAAGTTCTTGCCATCAATATCTCTGACCCAGAGAGGGCACAACCCTAATCTCTGGGGCCTTATTTTACCATTTCTACTGTTCCTAATCCAGATCTTGCTGTCCCTCTTTTTCTGTATCTGATGTGACTCTAATTGATCCTATTTCCAACTTGTGTCATTGGTGTCCGTTTCAAAGCCATTAAATCTTATTGATTAAGATAGCCACCAGTCCAGCCATTCTGCTGTTCTGTTACTCTTGTTGTGAAGTTATTAACTAATTTCCAGACATTTGTTGGGTAGCGAAGAAAAAAAACCAAGCTAAAGGGCAAAGTTGGGCAAGTTATAAAATGCCCTACTCGAGTAAGATCCAAACCATCCACAAAATAGGTTGGATGATGGGCAGTCTGAAGGCATAGCAAATTCCAACATTGTGTAATGCAGTACTTCAAAACACATGCTCAATTGTTGCTTTCAACAATGACAAGCTAATCCTGTGGGGGCAGAGGATCAAATTCCACTAAAGAAGTTGGTGAAATTTAAATTTATTAAATAAAATCTGGAAACTGAAAACCAGTCACAGTAATGGTGAACATGAAACTATCAATTATAAAAACCCAGCTGGTTCACAAATATCCTTTAGACAGGGAAAGATGCCTGTCCTAAGTGTGGCCTCAAACCCAGGGCAATACGATGATTTCTTAAACTACCCTCAAATAGCATTGCAAGCCTCTCAGATCAAGGTCAGTTATGACAACAAATACAAGCCTTATCAGTGATAGTAGGAACTGCAGATGCTGGAGAACCTGCGATAACAGGTTGTAGAGCTGAATGAACACAGCAGGCCAAGCAGGATCGGCGGAGCAGGAAGGCTGACGTTTCGGCCCGAAACATCAGCCTTCCTGCTTGGCCTGTTGTGTTCATCCAGCTCTACGGTGTGTTATCCAAGCCTTATCAGTGATGCCCACATCATGCGAAAGAACAGATAAAAAAAAGCCACAAGTCCATGAAAGGGAGGAGAGCCATAAGTACATTCAGCCCGTTAACCTTGCTCCTCTATTCAATACAACCCTACTTTCCTATCTGCTCTCTTCCAGCTCTCACCCCATAATCCAGGATTCCTTTGTCAATTGAAAAAAATCTCACTCAGCCTTAAATAAATTCAATGACCCAACCTACTCTATGCAACAGATTTCCACAGAATAAGCCTGAAGAAGAAAATCTCAAGTCAATCAAAAAAGCTCTTAAGTTGTCATCTCATAAAAGGATATCTACACATTAAATGTCCTCAGGATGATGCACGTTTCAATAAGACCCCTTCATTCTTTAAATTCCTACAAGTATTGACCTGATTTGTTCAACCTTTCTTCGAAAGACAAGCCCCCTTCCTCAGGGATCAGTAAAGAAAATTTTCCCAGATGTTTCTTGCAATTATATTTTGTCTCTTCAAGTATTGGCTCACAAAGAGTTTGCAGGGAAAAGAAACTTCCTTGTGTCAACCCAAGCAGGAAACCCCCAAACAGGGGAGAAAATAACACAGCGAGACTTCAAAGTAATTAAAAAGGAACAAAAATAAATTTTAAATTGTGAAGAGTTGTTTGAAACAGAAATCAGCATTAAAGGTTGAACAGCATGCTTTTTTAAATTAAAAAAGAAACAAACGGGGGTAACGCTAGGAACTGCAGTGATGTAATGATTTGATTTAACAGTAGAGAGCAAAGTCTAACACACAAGTCCTATTTATTAAATAAATAGGAGAAGGTTAATGGAGGAGTAGGGATACAATTTTGTTTCAAATATTTGGGAAGATCATCACAAAATCTTGGAAAGATCCTTAGTGTGGTACTTCTGAAAAGAAGCAATAAACAAAGCTGAAGTTTTCAAGCAGAGAACAGGATTTCAGGAAAACCACAACACGAGATGGAAGTGAGCAATCCACAGCAGAGGTAGTTTAAAAAAATTACAGGGCACTAATAATAAAAGAAATCTCATTTCCAAGTGTGTATACAGCATATTTCCTTGTGAACACTGAGAAAGTATTACTTAAGATTACAGAAACAAATTTTTGAACAGGAAAACAAAAACGTGGACCATTCAAGAAACCATAACATGATAATGTACTGGATAAAAATGTGGTCTGACTGCTAATACGTTGAAAACCTCCACCACTAGATGTACTACCATAACAAGAATGGAAAGTTAAGCACAAAAATTAAACTAGGTATGGTACTACTTATAAATGAAATCTGCAACAAAAAAGTTACCCTGTAATAGCGTGAGAAATGTGGTTTTTTCTATTTGATCTAGGTATCAAGAGAAAGCTCAAAAACTCAAAAGCACGTGGCACTTAAGCATTAAAAAAAACTAATCCTCAGTTGTTCAGCAACCTTGCAACACTTCAGCTTAAAGTGCAGTGCTTATGACCTTGAGAGCTTGCTTTGATTTATCAAGTCTGCATCAACTCTCACGTGACGTTTTCGTGGTCACCAGCGCAGGCAGAGTTTCAAACAAGCCGGAAAGTAAGCCAGAGATTGATGAAAGGAAGCCATTGAGAAACTTATGCAAAATTACAATGGCTGTTAGTTAAGTGCAAAGTCAGCCTTTGAGTTTGCTTTGCCAATTTTGAAAAGGAGCCAAAACCTGGTATAGGGAGGTAATTAAATCAAAATAACGTAGGTTGGGAAACCCTTAGTATTAATTCCGTTTGGTATTACAAAATTAAAAACTTTGTGCATTACTGAAAGCTTTGAACGATGGCACACTTGAATGATTTTCCAACCAACCCAAAAACTGTTTCTTTAAGAAACTTAGACAAATCCATTGTTTGTTCAAGTGGATAAACAAAGATATGGTCAATGCTTTGGGCAATTTCTGCTCAATAAATGGAAATATTCTTGCGATAAAATGAGCAAAGGATATAATGGGAGCAATCAATTAAATCAATCAACTGACCGTTTCAAGAACAATCGCCAAAATCTTTAAAAAGGATATTAATGTTGTAACAGAAACTACATGAGGAAGTTGAGACTACCTCCTCAAGTGCCTATTCCTACTCTATCACTCCTATTGCCTCACCCAAGATCAGCACTCTGTGGATCCTCTGGATTTCTTATTCTGTTCATGTATTCACAGCCCCATTCAACTCTGGGCCTCATTGGTCACCTTAAATCATTGCCAACATCCACACACTTTTCTGTTGCCTTTTGTTAGAATTCCTTCAAGCTGATTTCTGACACTCTCAGAGACTCAACCTTGGTCAATGTCACCTTCTTACTTATGCTTATCCTTGGTGATACACCTGTACAGCTCTTCCCCATCATTCACCATTTTGGATTTTCAGCCCACCCTCAGGGAAATTTCAGGATGCAACTGGATTCCAACCTTAGCAGCTTTTTATTATTCATGTTTTCTCAACACGTGTAAGCATTGTGGTCCAGTTATGATGACATAACACAATTTTACTATTACTCTCTGGCAGGAATTGAGAGATCCCAGAGTTAGTGAGCTTGAAGGGGGCAAAGGCACTGAATTGGGCATGGTGTTGACATCCTCACTCACCTTCCTGGATCAACCAGAATTTGTTTAGGAAATTCAACGATCAAATGCCCCCCACCACCCTACAAACTAAGGCCCTTAAGTAGCCAATGAAGACTACTCAAGGACTCCTGCTTACCACTTGATTCATCAGATTATTATTTTTGTTTAATATTACACCACGTCCAACAAGCTCCTCAAAGCTCAAGCCATCAAGTATGTACTTTCCCTAAACTCCTACCTTCTCATTCACAACAGGACATTTCCCAACATTAAAGGAAGAGGTTCAAATAAAAGTAGTGGTAGTACAGGCTGCTTTTGAGTACAAAATGATCAAAAGGAATAACATTTTCTTTAAAATTTAACAGACAACACGAGAGCTGAACAGAGTTGTTTTGTTCTCACCAGTAATCAGTCCACCAACTGGTTTGATAGTATGGAACTGCTGGTCATGCTTGGCTCTTTCTTCCACAGTAATGGCACAGATCTCCAGGCTCCCTGTTTCAAAAATGAAACAAACTGTCAGTTCATCAACCAATGACTTTCCCCCTCTAGGTTCTACTAAAACAGAACTAAAACTCAGAGTAGGAATCTGGTGGGAAAAACAAACTGATCACAAACTTTAGCAAAGCACAACCAGATGGATGAAATCTAACAATACATTCTTCCAACCAGCAGCATGCCTTTAAACACATTTTGCCCAGTAATTTTTCTAGATCAGCTTGATGAACATGGAGGTCAACCACAAGAATTTTCCATGAAGTTTTATCAGACAGTGATATCTGGAATCAAATGTACAGCTGCACTCCAACAAAAAGGTACAAACTGAAGGGTAAAAATGTTAGGCCCCATGTGGATGCTGATAAAAAGAGAAACCACTAAAGCTGCATGTTTAAATTCTTTTCAATTCATTACATGCAAATTTTATGCTGAACCGATTAAGACAGGCAACTGTCTGGACACACTTTTCATTCAAGAATTTTGAATCACCAGCTTTGGAATAAAACCATGAAATTGGAACTGCTCACCAAGTTAATTTAACATCTCATTTCCCAAACATGAAGATCTTCCAGATATTGTAGTAGATATAACCCAGTGGTTACAAGATGTGCGGGGTAACTATAGACGCAAGCTAAAGGAACAATCGACCATGGTTAAAATTTTTTAAAAGGATCATGAAATTAATTAAATCTCCAGGACCTATGTTTCAATCATGCAACAATTATCTTGATTTAGTATACCAACTTCCTACCATTTAACACAAAATAGTATCATGAAGCATAGTTTGTACCATGCACTTAATACATCTCCCTACCCATGATTCCTGTTACTAAGCCATATGCATTTATACACTCAAGAATCCAAACTGTAGTAGGAAATTGTTGAGTATTACCAATGTTACTAATCTCTGAAAATTGAGACTTTTTTGTTCAAATAAACCTTCACTAATTTTCCAACTGGAATTATTTTAAAGAGTAACTCCCCCTATAAGCACATAAAAGACAGTACATATTTTGAGATTTGCATTACTCTGCTGTTAATTATACCAGTGCTTCAGCATCCAAACAAAACTCCCCTCGAAGAAATTTTACGTGACTAGGAATCAGTTTCTCAATTCCTTATGTTTGCTTTCAAATGTACTTTATGCCTTTGCCCATCCATTTCTCTCTCCCCTCAGAACCCATAATCCACCAAGATACCTGTAATTGTTAAGCTCTGGCTTCAGCATTGCAGATTGAGCAACTTTGGCTTTCTGTGCTTTTAGGAACAGAAACAGTGAAATTAATACCTGACTCAATAAACTTGTGCAGGAGATATGGGTTACAGTCATAGAATCACTCGGCATGCAAACAGACCCTTCAGTCTGACTTGCCCATGATGACCAGGTTTCTAAGCTGAACTAGCCTCACTTGCCTACATAGGGCACATATCACTCTAAATCTTAGCTATTCACATGCTTGTCCAAATGTCTTTTAACTGTTCTAATCAGACCGGAATCTACCACTTCCTCTGGTAATTCATTCCACATACAAACCACCCTGAGAAAATGTCAGCCCTTGGGTCCATTTTAAATCTCTGTCTTCTCAGCTTAAAAATATGCTCCCTGGTTCTGAACTCCCCCACAAACCCCCTCAGGCTAGGGAAAATACCTTTGCTATTCACCTTATCGATGCCCCTTATGGTTTTATAAACATCTGCAAGGTCACTTCTCAACCTCCCATGTCTCAGTGAAAAAGAATGCCAGGCTATTCAGCTGCTCCTTGGTAACTCAAACATGCCAGTCCTGGCAACATTCCGGTAACTCTTTCCTGAAACGTCTCCTATTTAAGAATAGGACATCAGGGTGACCAGAACTGTACATTGTACCCTAAAAATGGCCTCACCAACACCCTGCACAACCTCAACATTACATGCCAATTCCTATTCTTTGGTCTGAACAATGAAGGCAAGTGTGCCAAATACTTTAACCGTCTACCTGTGACACATCCTTCAAAGAACTATGTATCTGAACTCCTCTCACACAGCACTGTCATCAGTCCTGAGCAAAGTGAAGCTACATCATTGGGATGGTCTGCACTGTGCGGGACTAGTATTCTAGCAAACTGTACTTTGCTAATCTATTTGTATATCTAACAAATCTAGCAACGGAGGACATTGTTAGGAACAGAATTAAGGACACAGATTTAAAACTGAGAAGTGAAAGTTTTATTTTCCCAGAGGAAAGTGAATATCAGAAATTCTCTACCTAGAGGCAACATCACAAAGTATACCAAGAGAGAGTAGACAGCTCTCAATTCACTATCAAAAGTCTATGCATGAGCAGGTACAAAAATGGAATTGAGGTCTAGGGCAGATCAGACATGATCTTTTTGAATGGCTTTGGAGAAGGCTTTGAACTAAACAATGGGAGTGAACAAACAAGCTTGGGTAGGTACAGGAAAAGAAGAAGTTGGGTCCAGACAGGACTGCAAAATATGACAAGTAGGGGTCAGTGTAGCAGAAAGGATCAAAGGCTCTAAACCTAAGAATGGACCAACAGTCAAGGCTACATCTGACAGAGGAGAAAAAGACAAAAGTAAAGGTTCTACAGTTGAATGTTTGCATGATTTGTAGGAAAGTGAGCAAACTGATGATATTCATTCAAGTAAATCAGTATGATCAGGTAGACATTACAGAACCATGAGCTGCAAGGATGGGTCCTGAATATTGAGGGTACCAATGGTTTTGCAGGGAGGTTTACCAATTCCATGCAGGATGGTTTAAACTTAAGTGGCAGGAGAATAGGAAATGAAGCTGTAGGTCAGCATGTAGAGTGATTGAGGACAAAGTCAACATTAAATCCAGTCAGTCTAATGGAAAGAACAGGTAGGATCAGATTAATAAACACAGCAGGACTGGCAGTCTTGTGCATTTATTTAAACACAAGGAGTATAAACAGCTAAGGCAGAGGAGCTTACAGCTTGGGACTACAATGTTGTAGCCATTACAGAAACTTGGTTGAGAGAAAGGTAGCACCAGCAGAGTTCAGATATTTTAGGCATGATACAGAGGGATGTAAAAAGGGGTGTGTGAATTGCCTTATTGATTAAGGAGAATGTCACAGCTGCATTGAGAGGGCATCCTAGACAGCTCATTCAACGAGGCCAAATGGATAGAATTTAGGAATAGGAAAGGTGCAATCACTGTGATGGGGTTACACTGTAAGGCTCTCAATCATCAGCTAGAGGGAGAGGAACAGATATGTACACACGTCATGGAAAGATGTAAAAGTAGTAGAATGGTTATAGCTCAATGATTAGCTCATGAAATTTTCCACTACAGACAGGTACTCCTTTTACAGCCAGGGGCTTAAGTAAGGCATACTTTATAAGGTGAATCCAGGAAGTCTTTGTTTCCATGCTGTATAAAACTATGACTCTATGTAGATAGTCCAACAAGCGATGGAGCTGCACTAGATCTTGCACTGGGGAGTGAGCCTGCCCAGGTAATCAAAGTTTCAGCGGGTGAGTTTTTTGGGAACATGATCATAATTAAGTTTTAAGGCAACTATAGTTAAGGATAAGTCTGGCCCTTGGGTGAAAGTGCTGAATTGGGGAAAGACTAATTACAATACTGTTAGGCAGGAAGGGGAGAAATTGTATTGGAGCCAGCTATTTGAGGGTAAATCCACATCAGACATTTGGGAGTCTTTTAAAGGCCAGTTGATCAGAGTTCAGGACTGTGCTAAGGATGGCATGATTCAGGAACCCTGGATGACAACAGATATTGGAAGTTCGTCAAAAAGGAAAGTGAAGCATAAGGAAGGTTTAGGAAACTTAAATCAAACAAGGAGCTTGAGGAATATAAAGCAAGCTGGAAGGCTTAAAGGAGCAATGAAGTGTCCTCAGCAAGTAGGATTATCCAGAGTTCTAAAGCATTTCACAGTATTTTTGGAGCAAGAGGGCAGCTGGGGAAAGAGTAGACCTGCTCAAGGATCAAGAATGGCATATATTAGAGCCAGATAAAGTAGGCGAGGTCCTTAATTAATACTTTACATTGGCATGAATGATGGTAAGTTTAGAAATGGGTAAAACAATATTCTAGAGCATGTTAATATTGAAGAGGAAGTATTGAGTGTCTTCAAAAACATGAAGGTATAACGGCCTGATAAGATACATCACAAAATACTGTAGAGGCAAGGGAGGAGATTGTAGGGGCCTTGGCAGAAACCTTTGTATTCTCTTTTGTCAGTCAGGTTCCAGAAGACTGAAGAAGAATGAATGTTGTTTATTTGTTTAAGGAGGGCAACAGGGATAATCTAGGAAATTATAGGCCAGAGAACCTTACATTAGTGGTAGGAAAATTATTCAATAAGATTGCATTTGGAAAGGAATAGACTTATTAGGGATAGTCAACGTGGCTTTGTAGCAGGGAGGTCTTGTCTTATAACTTTGATGGAGTGTTTGAGGAAGTGACAAAGAGGGTTGATGAGGTAGGGCAATGGATGCTGTCGACTTAGACTTGACTAAATTATTTGACAAGATCCCTCATGGTAAACTGGTCAAGGAGATTAAGTTGCATGGGATCCACAGTGGATTGCAAAGTTGGACAGAAAATTGCCTTCATCAGAGAAGTCAGAGGGGTGATTTTTCTGACTGAAGGTTCAACAAGAATCATTGCTGGAACTGTGTGTGTTATATAGAATATGCGACACACACACACACACATACATAAATGATTTGGATGAAAATGTAGGTGGTTCCATTGTTAAGTTTGCAGAAGACAAAACTTTATGGAGTTACAGACAGTGGAGAAGGTAGCCAAAAGATACAGCAGGATATAGACTAGTTAAAAGTTGGGCATAGAAGTGGCATTTAATCCAGACAAGTGTGATGTGATAAGTGTTAGGAGGTCAAATGCACGAGGAAAGTATACAGTAAATGGCAGGACCTCTACAAGCATTGACATACGGTAGGATTTTGGGGTTTAAGTCCATAGCTCCCTGAAAGTGGCAACACACATGGATAAGGTGATAAAGGTGTTGTACAGAATGCTTGTCAGGGCAGTAAGTATAAAAGTTGACAAGTCATGCTGGAGCTTCGTAAGACTTCAGTTAGGACACATTTTCAGTATTATACGTAGCTCTGGTTGTCACACTATAAGAAAGATGTGCAAGCTTTAGAGAGGATGCGGAGGAGATTTATCAGGAAATTGCCTGGATTGGAGTGTAATAGCTACAAAGGACCGATTGGACAAACAAAGACTGTTTTCACCACAGCATCAGATACTTAAGGATGACCTGATCAAAGTACATAAAACGATGTCCATGCATTGAACTAGTATTGCAGTATGTCTGGGAAGGGCTGAGGTGCAGCAGTAGTGTCCCTAACCTTGATCCAGGTGGTTCAGGTTCAACTCCCACCTGTTGCAGAGGCAGGGGGGAAAAAATAAAATTAGGAAGTGCATGAATAAGGCAGATAGGGTGGAGTATCTTCTCCCCCAGGGTAAAATATCAAACACTTGGGGACACAGTTTTAAGGTGACAGGGGAAGTTTAAAGACGATGTGCAAGGGAAGTTTTTTTTATTGAAAACAGAGGATGGTAGGTGCTTGGAACACACTGACATGGAAGGTGGTAGGAGGAGATATGATAGCCTTGTTTAAAGCAGTAGTTAGGGACACACATGTACAGGTAGGCAAGAGGGGGATATGGGCATGCAGGCAATTGGGATTATTTTGGAATGGCATCATGGTTGACACAGACATAGTAGGTAAAGGCCCCATTCCTCTAGTGTATTGCTCTATGCCGTAGGAGAATGTGACCGTTACTAAAAAAGGAAGCTATGTTTTGGTGAAGGGGTAAACATTGTTAATCAAGTTATAGTTTTCAAGCATTATTTACAAATAATCTTGGTTCAGGTGGTCAGGATGCACAAATGGGTTAGGCAGAGATTAGAGATAGCAGGGCAAGACAACACTAGGTGGTGTGGTCCACAGGCCCTCCAAGTGTAGATTAGCAGTGGTGAAGAATTCTGTTCGACAATGTTGGAGCAAGATATTTTAGAAGCGTCCAAAAAGCAGTTTGTACTTTTCTTGGTATTGTGTAACATGGCAGAATTAATTCATGACCTCTGAGTGAAAGCACCACGAGCTGGAGTGAAAACAATACAATTGAATCATTTATTCAATTTCGAAAGGGGAAGAGTGGGTTTAAGGCTAGCACTTTAAACTAAAATAAGGGGCAACGTATGGCATGAAACCTGAGCTAATTGAAGGGAACTAGGATACCAGACACAGGGAGACATCAATACAGAAGCTGCGGTAGCCATTTAACAGGACATTTCAGAATATTTTAAGTATATTCCTATAATATAGAAAACTCCAAAGGGAAAGATCTGTGGTGAAGTGAATTTAAAGAAAAGAAAGATCAAACTTCTTGAAGAAGCATTAACTGCACAAAGATGATGAGCAGGTGACATGATTGTTCAGAACAAAAAAATGTTAGAGAATGACAGGAAAAATTAAATCAGGAGAAACATTAAGAGTGAGGAAGACAAGCAATTGACAAACGGATAGCAAGAATTTCTACTTGCTCTTTTCCTTGGAGGAAATTGCAGGTGAATTCAACAAACACGTTACTTCTGTCTTTACTACAAAGGTAGAGAAAACAGGGAAAAGTCCCATGTATCAGCCTGCGAGTGTTCAAGTGTCCAAGTGAAATAAAAATCAGATGCTGCTTGGCCTGCTGTGCTCATCCAGCTCCACACTTTGTTATCTCTAAAAATCATGGAGGGAGACCAGAAATACAAGCAGAGCACCTGAAATAAACAGAGCATCAAAACTGGTTAAAAAGCAAGGCATGCTGGGAATGCCTGCGCCAAGACCTACATCCGTAGACAAGTCTTTGCAAGATCAAAGCCTGGATAATTGAGCACCCAGAAGCACCAGAACACATCGGCAAGTGTGAGAAAGCAATTCAACCCTTCCTGACAAACAACACATGATGCATGGGGCGGATATGCCTCAGCAAAACAAAGAACAGGTGTATATTGTGGGATGAAACCAAACACCCAGGCCCACCAGCAAACACATTGAAGGGGTCACTGTTAAGCAAGCCATTAGCAGTATTTCAAGGTGATAAAGCCAATTAATTCGATACCTCTGATTGGTCAAGTCCCTGTAAAGTTCCTGAAGGTAGCCAAGAGGGTACAAGAACACCACCGCAGGACCCAGGTTACCCCACTCCCCAGCCTACCTAGAGTTATGTCAGGATTCAACAGCGAACAGAGCATCTCATCCTCTGACCAGCAGAGAGAATTAGTCCATGAAGAGAGGAACAGACTGAACAATTCAACAAGCCAGCAAATGTTGAGAGTATCTGGGAAGTATTTTAAATTTCTAAAGATTCCGATAGTTAGAAATGCAGTTGTTGCAAGTGTAAAGCATAACTCTTAACCCCCATTGTCTTCAAACAACTTTGCAGGTTCAGTGACTGCAAACTCGTGCTACATAGTCCTTCCCCACTATATGCTAAGGTACCTGGGTAAATTAATAATGTGTACGCTGGTTGAAGAGTCTGCAGGGTCTTACCGTACTCGAATTTCCAGAAAGCATTTCACAAAATCCCACAGAATTTGTTTGAAGCAGAAATTCATGTTTTGGGGATACATATTCACAGAGATCAAAGATTGGCTAGCTGGCAGAATACAGGATGCAGAAATGGGCCTTTTATTTATTGACAGGATGTGGCCAGTCCAGCAGGGGTCTGTCCTGAGGCCTCCGATTTCCATAATTTACATGAATAATTTAGATGAGGGGAGCCAAAGCATGGAAGCGAAATTTGCAGATGACACAAAGATAGGTGGCAAAGTCATGGAGAAGATCACACAAGGAGAATGTAGTTTATAGTTGCACTGGCAAATACCAGGCAGATGGGAGTACAAATGTGGAAACTTGTGGAGTTGTTCAGTTCAAAAGGAAGAACAGAAAAAAAGACCATTACTGAAATGAAGACTGACTGGAATTTCCGGGTGAAGAGGGACCTAAACGTTCAAATACGTGAGACAAAGTTAAATTAAGGCTCATGGAATGACATCCTTTATGAAGAATGCAATCGAACATAAAAGGGAGGACATCCTGCATCAGTTACAGAAGTCATCGGTGAGACCACAGCTCAAACACTGCATGTAGCTTTCGGTTTCCTTATTAACAAAAAGCCGTACATGCACTGGAGGCAGTTGGAATTATAGAATCCCTACAGTGCAGAAACATTTGGCCAATCGAGTCTACGCCAACCCTCTGAAGAGCATCTCATCTAGAATCACCCCCAATCCTACACCTGCACCCCAGACATGATGGGCAATTTAGCACAGTCAATCGATCTCACTTGCACATCTTCGGACTGTGGGAGGAAACCCACGCAGACACCAGAAGATTGTGCAAACTCCAGACAGACAGTCGGCCAAGACTGGAATCAAACCTGGATCCCTGGCACTGTGAGATAGCAGTGAGAAGGTTTACTGTATTGATATCCGGAATAAGCTGGTGTCTTACGAGGAAGTGTTGGATAGGCTTGGTTTACTTCCACTTGAGTTTAGTTGATTAAGGAGCAACTTGGTTGAAGTTAACAAGATCCTCTAAAATCCTCACATGCAATTCCAAATCTAAGGGGTGCTATTTAAAAATGAGGAGTCTCCCTCCAAGGACAGAAATGAGGGGAAATTTTGCTATGTTTTGTGCAACCTTGGAACATTGCCTCAAAGTGCTGGAGATCAGGTCATTGAATATTTTTAAGACAAAAGGTGATTAATAGTCTTGTTAAGCAGGGGAATCAAAGGAGGTTGATGGGGACGTGGAATTCAGAACACAACAAATCAGCCGTGATCTTATGGAATGGCATGACAGGCTCAAGGTCCAACTATGCAATTTCTGCTCCCAATTTCAAATGCATGGTCATCTGATCTAATATCTTCTTATGTGATTATGTCACACTTCATTTTACAATACTCCTTACAGGCATCTTGGGTCATTTTGTTGTGGTCAAACCTTTAGCCATACCTTCACGCTCTACTACTGACATATACCACTGGTGGGCAGACCATCTATATGATAAACTACAGCAACTCATCAAGGCTCCTCCAATAAGATCTTCCAAAAACGATAAGATAATGGTCGAGGAGTATTAATTGTTTGATTATTAATCCAGAATCCAACTCATGTTCTGGGGCCCAAGTTTGAATCCCACCATGGCAGACAGTGGAATCTGAATTCAATTAAAAGGCATTCTGGAATTAACAATCTACTGATGATCATGAAACCATTGTTGATTGTCTGAAAAGCCCATCTACCTCACAAAAGGTCCTTCAGGGAAGAAAATCTGCTGTCGTCACTTGATCTGGCCCACTTGTGACTCCAGACCTACAGCCACGTGGTTGCCTCTTAATTGCCCTCTGAAATGGCCTAGCAAAACCACTCATTTCAAACGTAACTGGGAACAATGAATATATGCTGGGCAACAAACCCCACAAGCTACAACCTAGAATATGGGCAAAAGATGCACGGATACACCATCAACACCTGCAAGCTCTCCACAAAGCCAGGTGCCATCCTGACTTTGAAATAGTTCCAAGTCCAAGATCTCGAATGCTATGCTGACAGAACTCTGGGTATCACATCACAAACTGCAGCAGTTCAGACAGGCAGCTCATCACTACCTTCTCAAGGTGAATGAGAGATGAACACTAAATGCTGGCCCAGTCAGTAGCATCCACATTTTCTGAACAATTTTTAAAAATACTTAAGTTGCAGTGGCTGTGTGATCAAACATCACGCTAAGACTAGTTTAATAAGCTTCAAGAGCACAATATACTGCAACACCAAAGTTGCTACACAATAAAGGATTAACAATCTCTATACTGATAAGATACCAGCTCAAAGGTCTCACTTTAAGCACTAGCCAGAGGCTATTACTTCCTATTGCAAGGAACATGAAAAGAATTATCCCAGCCCACACTTTCAAAGCCCTTGGCATCCAATTCAGACTAACAGTAGGATGCACTGTAGCTCTAGGACTGGGCTGCACACTGACTGTTTAAAGTGCAGGGATTGAACATGCAAGCTGACCCACCTCAAAAGACTACTCAAGTTAACTTCAAGGTTCTCATCAGTCCAACAGCTTTGAGTGACAACTTATTCCAGAAGGAGGGAAAAGCTGAACCCACTGCCTACTTCTGTGACTAAGAAGAACCAGCTCCAAAATGGAGGCTGGCAACAGATCTGAGATAATGGGAACTGCAGATGCTGGAGAATTCCAAGATAATAAAATGTGAGGCAGGATGAACACAGCAGGCCAAGCAGCATCTCAGGAGCACAAAAGCTGACGTTTCGGGCCTAGGCCCTTCATCAGAGAGGGTCTAGGCCCGAAACATCAGCTTTTGTGCTCCTGAGATGCTGCTTGGCCTGCTGTGTTCATCCAGCCTCACATTTTATTATCTGGCAACAGATCTTCCTGACAGCTGGGTGCAACAAGGAATATCAAACAACATTATTTAACAAAGAACTCAGGTAATATTAACATTTAAAAACCCAGAGTAATAATTAAAATGACATTTAATAATCTGCAAAGTACTCACCTCCAAAAGCTGTCGGAAACTGAGCCATGCTTCCTTCAAGTTTAACTAGTCAGCAGATGCCTGAAATAGATTAGGAAGTATTAGCTGATTGATTAGATACAGTATGTTATACAACAGGTAGTAAATTACAACTCCACCTCACTGACGAAATCAGAGATACAAAGTCCTGCCATGATTCACAACTTGTGCACCATTCAGATCTTTGGATTGCACTGTAAACCAAGTGGCCATTTAAATAAAAAAATCAAAAATGTTATAAGTACCAAACAGATCAAGTGGTATCCATGAAGAGAGAAACAGTTAACATTTCAGATCAATTACCTTTCAATAGGATTTAATGGTATGTTCTAAGTATATTACACCATAAAGACTGATGCAAAAGATCTGCTAAACTCCACTTTCATTTCCTGTTTCTAAAACATTCTCCCCATATTCATTTCTCTCAACTGCCTGGGCTCACTTTGACCTCTGTCTTCCTTTCTATATATTTGAAGAAGCTCCTGTCGTCAGTTTTCATATTCCCCCTCAGTTAATACTTAATATTCTCCTTAACTGTTTTGATTAGCCATGGTTGGTTTATCTGAATGGAATGTATTTTTGCAGGCAGTAATGAATTCTTCCTTACATGTCTGCCACTGCTTGCTTACCATCATTCCTGCTAATCTATCCATCAAGTTCACTTCAGCTAACTCTATCCTCATTTAAGTGACACATAACTATTTCCAATCCAAGTTTCAAACTCAAACTGAATATTAACTTCGATCATGTTATGAAGACTACTTCCCAGAGCAACTTTTACTTCGAAGTCACTTATTAAACGCGCCTCATTACCTCTTAGCAGGTCCAAGAAAGCCCGGTCTATAGCCGACTCCATGACATGCTAAAGGAAACTCTCCCAAACACTCGAGATTTGTCATCATAGCTATCCCCATAAACTATTTACTTTAAAATTCCCCCACCCACAAACTATTAAGTGTTATCTACAAACCTTGGTTATGCAATTTGCCAATGGTGCCAATCTGATTCAGGTGGAGCCTATTCCATCAGCACAGCTATTTTTTCCTCCAGTACTGGAGCCAATATTCCATGAACTCAAACACGTTTTACCCACATCAATTTTTGGGTCATACATTTACATCTTTAATCTTGTTGACCCTGTGCCAACTTGCTTGTGGCTCCATGAAAATCTGGAGATTACCACCTTTTTGTTCTGCTTTCCTATTCACCCCTTAGCTGCTCAGATTTCCTCAGAACTTCTTTCCTCTTTCTGCCTATAGTGCTGGTACCTACGCAGACCACAACAACTGGATTTTTCCCTTTGCCCTCCAAGATCCCCTGCAACCCAGATTAAACATCCTGAACCCAGGCACCAGCAGGCAACACAAACTTTAGGACTTTCCATCTGGGCCACAAAGTATGTGTCCATTCCCCTGACTGTACTATCTTGATTGCAACTACACTTCTTTTTTCTCCCATCTTGAATGGTGACCTCTACCAAGGTACTACGGCCAGTTTGCTCATCTTCCTGACAGTTACTGCTCTTGTCCACACAAAGGAGTAGGAATCTCAAATCTGTTAGTCAGGCTCAAGTGCTGATGCTCCTTCAGCACTACCTGCCACACTCATAGGCACATCCTCCTTGTCACTGACAACTGACCAAATTTGAGGTAGTTAATAGAAGGGTTGTGACCGCCTCTGAGAATACTGCCAAGGTAACCCCTCTGTTCAAGAAAGATTCCTAATTCAATACGTAGAGGTCCATATTGAAAGGGTACAACACTCTTCCTCCTCTTAGAAAATTAGGTCAGGCAAGTGACTGAAGTGTCAGTCAGACAGCACTTTGTGTACAATGACCATAACTCTCAGGTTTCATATAGTTTTGGAAAAACATAGGACAGGTACACAGGTTAAGGTGCTGAGCTGGAGCAGGGCCAATTTTGCAGCCATTAGACAGGATCTAAAATGAGGGGTGGTACGGTGTCTGTGTTTAGCACTGCTGCCTCATAGCGCCAGGGACCTGGGTTCAATTCCATCTTCGGGTGACTGTGTGTGGAGCTTGCAAATTGTCCCCACGTCTGCGTGGGTTTCATCCAGGTGCTGATGTGCAGGCTCGGTGAATTGGTCATACTAAATTGCTCACATAGTGTCCAGGAACGTGTAGATTAGGTGGGTTTATAGGGGAATGGGTCTGTGTGGGATACTCTGTGGGTCAGTGTGGACTTGTTGGGCCGAAAGGCCAGTTTCTACACTGTAGGGATTCTGTCAACTCTATCCAGCAGTAGTCAATTGGCTGAGTCTGTTTGAAGGAATGACTGGCAAATGGGAAGCTTTTAAAAAGGGTGATATTGAGACAGCGTCCATGTCAGGGTGAACAAAAAAGCTGGCAGGTTTAGGGATCGCTAGCTGACAAGGAATATGAAGGCTGTGGTCAGGAAAAAGGAGGCATACGTTGGGTTTAAGCTAAGTGAATCCCGAAATGACTACAAAAATTGGAGGAAAATGCTCAAGAAGGAAATCAAGCGCCAGAAGAGGCTATGAGATGGATCAGGCAGATAAGGTTAAAAAAGATAATCCCAAGAAGTGCTATAGCAATATTAAGACTAAGAGGGTGGTTTGGGAGAGATAGGTCTCCTTAAAGATTAACATAGCCATCCATCTATAGAGTCACAAGAGATGGGGGAGATTTTTAATAATATTTCTCCACAGTGTTACTGAAGAGAGAATCATGGATGCTAAGGAAATAAGGCAAACAAGTGGGGATGCTTTGGACCACACACATTACCAGAGAGGAGGGGTTTGCAGCCTTAAAAATGCATTAAGATGAATAAATCCCCTGGGCCAGAACAAGTCCATCCTTGGATCTTGTGGGAAGCAAGGGAAGAAATTGCAAAGGCCGTTGCAGAGATTTTTGCTTCATCTTTCGCCACTGGTGAAATTCCAGAGGAGTGGAGGGTGGTTAACGTTGTTCCATTGTTTAAGAAATGTAGCAAAGACAAGCCAGGGAACAACAGGCCAGTGAGCCTGATATCAGCGGTAGGCAAGTTATTGGAGAAGGGCAGGATCAATCATCATTTGTATAGTCGAGGTCCGATTAGGGATAGTCAGCATGGATGTGTGTGCAGAACGTTGTCTAGATGGACTTTAGCAATGCCTTTGACAAAGTCCCGCACAGTGGGCTTGTCATGAAGGTTAGGTCACAGGGGATCCGGCGAGAGTTAGTTAATTGGATTCAAAACTGACGTGATGGTAGGAAGCAGAAGGATTGAGAGCTGTTTCTTGGACTAGAGGCCTGTGACCAGTGGTGTGCCACAGGGGTTAGTGCTGGGACCTTTGTTATTTACACAAATCATCTGGATGTGAATGTACAGGGCATGATTAGTAATTTTATATCATCTGCAAACTTAGAAGGTATTGTTGATAGCAAGGAAGGTTATCAAAAATTAGAGGGATCTTGATCAGATGGGAAAGTAGGCTGAGGATTAGCAAATGCAATTCAATACAGCTAACTGGAAAATCAAAGCAAGGTAAGACTTTTAGAGTAAATGGTAACGTCCAGGGGAGTGCTGTGGAACACAGGGACCTAGGAGTACAAGTACATGGTTCGTTGAAAGCAGCATCTCAGGTAGACAGGGTGGGGAAGAAGGCATTTGGCATGCTGGCCTTCACCAGTCAAGACACTGAGTCTTGGAGTTGGAACATTGGTGAGGTACTTGGAATATTGTGCATTGTCTTTTCCATTACAGGGTGACCAAAACATAGTCAAACTGGAAAGTGTGCAAAGGTGATTTACAAGGATATTGCCAGGACCAGTAGGTCTGAGTTATAGGGAGAGGTTGGCCAAGATAGGACTTTAATACTTCGAATGTCGGATGATGAGGGGTGGCCTTACTGAGGTGTATAAAATCATGAGGGAGCATGGGTAGGATGGTGAATTGAAAACGTGAGGGCATAGGTTTAAGGAGAGAGAGGGGAATGATTTAAGAAGGACCTGAGGGGCAACTTCTTCACATGGACAGTGGTGCAAGATGGAGTGGGCTGCCAGAGGAAAAGTGGTTGAGGCTGGTACAAGAGCAACATTGAAAAAGAATTTCAAAAGGCACATGGATGGGAAAGGTTTAGAGGTACATGGAGCAAATGCAGGCAACTGGAACTAGATGAGTGGGCACCATGGTGAGCATAGACCAGTTGGGGCCAAAAGGACCTATTTCCATGCTATATTACTCTTCAACACTGCCTGATGTGTCACAGTGAGCTTTTTTTGGTATGGAATTACATCCACCTCTACCGCACGCTGGATTTTTAATCATACAGAGGAAAATAAGAACTAGGAGCAGGAGTAGGCCATCCAACCCCTCCAGCCTGCCCCGCCATTTATTCAGACGATGGCTGATCTTTTTGAGATTCAGCTCCACATACCTGCCCACTCACCATAATCCTTAATTCCTTTACTGTTCAAAAATTTATCTAGCCTTGCCTTAAACACATTCAGCGAGGTAGCTTCAACCGCTTCACTCGGCAGGGAATTCCACAGATTCACAACCCCTTGGGTGAAGAAGTAGTTCCTCCTGACCTCAGTCCTACATCTGCTTCCTTTATTTTGAGGCGATGCCCTCTAGTCCTAGTTTCACCCGCTAGTGCAGAACAACCTCCCTGCCTCCATCTTATCTATTCCCTTCATAATCCTGTATGTTTCTATGAGATCTTCCCTCATTCTTCTGAATTCCAATGAGTATAATCCCAGTCTACTCAGTCTCTCCTCATAATCCAACCCCCTCAACTCTGGAATCAACCGAGTGAATCTCCTCTGCACCCACTCCAGTGCTAGGATATCTCTTCTCAAGTAAGGGGACCAAAACTGTCCACAGTACTCCAGGTGTGGCCTCATCAGGACCCTATAGGACAGCTGCAGCATAGCCTCCCTGTTTTTAAGCTCCATCCCTCAAGCAAATGAAAGCATCAAAATATGGAGCTTTGGAATTAGGCACCACATGGGCATGGTTTGATTTCAACACCACCCTTACATCTTGGAACAAGCAATAATCTTACAACAGCACGGTAGAAAGTGCATGCAAGGATGCAGATTGCTGGAGAGGATTATGCATATCGGATGCAAAGACAAACCTTTTGTCCTAGAATGTGAAGTTGTTTTGCCTTTAGCACACAAAGCCGAAGAGAACGTGGCACAAAATAGGCATGACAAATACACAAAATGGTGATGCAAATGTTATGGTGTGGTGATTATTTTGAATAAACTTGAGTGGAAATATTATGACACCGGTCAGGAGGGACTTCAGCCCAGGAATCCTGGCCCAGAGGTAGGGATACTACCACTGTGCCACAATTACATATCAACATGAGTGAATTGTCCTGTCATTAAAACATTTGGCTGATACTTAGATTCAAATTTAGACTCTCCTTTTTATAAAGCAGATGGTTTAACCCAGTCAACCATGGCACCACCTCATTCAAGTTACGATATGTTCATAGTGTTCATTCTAAGAATGGTATTACCTCGCTGAGGCACTCCGATTTTGTTGACATGGCGGTTGAAGCCTTTGACTGATGGATTGGAACATGCAAAGATTATCACACCATCCAAGGACATGCATTATGCTGTTGAAATCTAAGCACTTGCTATGAAGTTGTCACTGTCATCTGACCAAAAAAGACTCGAGACTAAATCTTCGCAGAGCAGTAGGAATTGAGAGTGGCCCAATCAATAAGTCGCCAAAAGCTTGCATACAACTTCAACGATTAATAGCGAAGGTAAATGGTATTTTCAAAAGGAAATCATACAACGGGGAAGTCTTGCTCAAACTACACAAGGCACAAGTCAGATCACTGCTGTACTACTGTGAACAGTTTTTGGGCCCCCTTATCTACGGCAAGATATACTGGCATTGGTAGCAGTCCACAGAAGGCACACTGGACTGATACCTGTCATGAAGAGACTGCCGAATGAGGAGTGGTTGAGTATTTTGGTCCTGTACTCATTCAAGTTTTGAATGACAGGCAATCTTCTTGAAACCTTCAAGATTCTTAGGGGCCATCACAGTTTAGATGTGGAAAGGTACTTCCTTTGTTGGAGACTCAAGAACTAGGCACAGAAATTCAAAGTAAGGTGTTGCACTTTTAAGAGAACGGAGGAGGAATTTCATTTCTTTACTGCAGAGGGCTGTCAAGAACAATTCCGTACATTTTAAAGGGCAGATAGGTTTTTAACCAGTAAGGAAATCAAGGGCTGTGGGCAAAGGCAGGAAAGTAGTTGAGGATTTTCAGATCAGCCATGATCTCACTGAATGTGGAGCAGACTCAAAGTGGTGAATGACCTTCTTCTGCTCCTACGTAGTCTGTTCTTCAGATACAGAAAGTAAGGCCTGATTCAAGTATTATTTATACTGACTGGTGAACAAAATAAACAAAAAGGAGAATGTGCAGAGATCAGTGCACGATTAAGGGTATTAGGATAATCTGTCTCAAACACTCAAAATTCAGAAAAATTCACTTTGTCCTATGCCAAAATAAATAGCCAAATGTCTACATTTGCCATTTATCTGTTTTAAAATACTTCATCTACTGAATCAAACAAATAGTCAAAGATACAGGGGGAAAATAAAGAATCAAAAGGCAAGGAATGATTTAAAGTTGCAAATCCTTTTTAAACAGAGCAAAAAGGATGGATATGTTGTGGCTTGATGGTAAAGTGGGCAAAAACAGATCAAAAAGAGTCTGATGTTGAGGGCTGTCTTAACAGAACGCCAGAGTCATAGACCAAAGCTTTGAGGAGTTAACTCCAGTGTTTAGAGCCTAAGGTCCAGGAGGAAGCACTTGGAAATGTGGAAGAGATTAGCATTTCAGAAACACCAAGCTGGTAGAAAGCTGCAGAATGTTACAAATTGTGCAAAGTCAGGGAGTGATTTAAATATAAGAACAGAAGGAAGTCTGAGCATGAGACAGAGGCAGGGGTAGAGGGAGTGATACTACAAGCAAGAATTAAGAGCTCCTTTCGCACAACACAATGTTTATGGATTAACTGGTGATAACAATCGTAACAGGTTAACTGCAATTTGTGAAAGTTATTTTATACTTACTTACAAATCACAAAGTGTAACGCTGATTTAACACAAAGAGATGGGCTGCGCAGATCATGGCCCAGGAACAATTTCTGACCTAACTGCACTATTTGGTTTTGAAGAAGTCAGCAATCGTGAAATTGCAAAAGATAGACAGGAAGTGCTCGCTCATATTTAGACTTGGTCTGCCATCAGTTTTGCTGCACTCAATAAATAGCATATGTCTGCTATCGGATGTGCTGCATCAGAAAGATTTTCTACAACTAAAGAAAAATAGAAAAACAGTATATTTAGAAAGCAAGTTGTCCTTTGATGATATAGTTACTGCTCAACTTTATCTTCCCTCCCTCCCTAACCCAGTAATAAAGTAGCAGTTTTACTTCAAACCGATTAAAAATTATGCACAAGAGTAGTCTGCTCAAACTTTTGGCATGAAGTTCAAAGCTGTGTTTTGAAAAAAAATTTCTGTTCTCTGTTCAAAAACAAGTTGTCCAAAAAAAGTCAACTAACACTCATGTCTTCTAACATCATATTCATCTACGCAGATTCCTTGCTCTTACAATACCACCTGAGTATACAAATGTCCTCATTATATTACCATCTCCTGTCATATCCTGCTCAAGTTGAGCAAGTCCATTCATTCACAAAGATACAACATCTCATTGTTACTTGCATGCTTCCACCATTTTATGGAAGGCCATTCAATTGATTTTTCAATAAAAACCTCTGTCACCACCCATTTTTACCTCGCATCTTGCTAATTGTAAAAATTCTATGCTTTCAGTTCCAAGGGGCAATTTTTCCCTTGATCATTATGACTACCTATGACATGGCAATCACTTCAAATGAGGAACGTTAAAGATAACAGCAGTTTTTCTGGTTAAAAAAAAACTTAGAACTGTAAGAATTAAATGCTGTAAAATGAGCAGCAGTTCCACCTAAGTGAAGAAAGCTCACAAAAAAATTCAGAATCCTTAGCTTTAAGCTGAGTTTTGGAAGGTTGACAAAAAGAAACATGACTTTGTTGGGATTTTAATTTTATTGTATTTACGACAATTGCTCATCTGAAAAGTACTTCAAGGTATCAACAAGAGAGTCTGGAATTAAGAAAAAAAAACTATGGTGCTCAACAAATGCATAAAATTAAACTAGCAAGCTATTTATTCCTGCTGTCATCATCATTAACATTCTTGAATGGAATGTACAGAACTCATTCACACCCAAAACTGGATTAGTTAACACAAAGGGAAATAAATACTCTCACAGTCATACTGAAATGGCAAGCATGGGCAAGTTGCACCATTAAGCCTGGGGGTTGGGGGAGAGAAGATAAAAAGATTCAGTACATTAAGCCATTAATTTTGGCCTTGAGAACTTGGATCCCATTTGCATTTAGACAGGGAACAGACTTTAAAATCAAAACTGAGATAGTATGGAAAGATATTGTTCAAATGACTTACTTTAGCTTCATGGCTAGGTAGGAAGGGAAAGGAGTAAGAATTAATCAGAGAAATTACTACTCCTCACAAAACACCTGGTTGATCAATTCATGAAGTACCTTAAAAAAAATCCTAAAACGGTCTTGAGCTCAAAACCATAACACCTCACCTGACGTCAGGATTATTGAATACTCAGGCATATTTTCTAAGCCATAATCCAATACCAGACTCCGTGGGCTTCAAGGGAAGCAAAAGAGGGGAATCAGCTTCCAAGAGTTGGAAAAGTAGAGAAGGACAAAATGAAAAGAAATACAAACATCCTGAACAACAAGAAAAATAAAGAAACATTATCAATAAAATTTAAAGTAAACAGAGATACTGAGTGACCCAATATTCGCAAAAGAGAGCCAGTGTATTCCAACTTGTACAAATAAGAGACACTCCTGGAGTCAAGCTGGAGGACTGAATGACTGTCTATCACGGAAACAACATTACTTGCAAATTAACCTGTTCATTTAAGTGCATGATGCAACTTAAACCTCTGGCAGGAACATGTCTATTAAAAGCATTTTGACACCTAAAGTAATTCAAACAATAAATACATGGGAAAAGACCTCCTGAATTGGAGGTTGGTTGGCTCATCGAGCTGGTTTCTTGTTTTACAGACATTTCGTTACCATGCTTGGTAACATCCTCAGTGCAGCCGCTGATGAAGCCTTGGTGTTTTCCCGCCTGGTTTTTAAACTCTGGTCTGTTGTGATGGATTGCCTCATTTCTGGTTTTCTTTCCTAGTGGAAAGTACATGGAGTTGAGTTCAATGTCTTTACGAATAGCACGCTTCGTGGAGTGCCACGCTTCCAGGAATTCTCATGCTTGTCTCTGCCTAGCCTGTCCCAGGGTCTTGGTGTTGGCCCAGTCGAATTCGTGGTTCTCCTTGTCCATGTGGATTGAGATGAACGAGTGTTGGTCCTACCTTTTTGTAGCCAGTTGGTGTTCACGTACTCTTGTTAGTTTCCCTCCTGTTTGTCCGACATAGTGTTTCTCGCGGTCTCTGTAAGGGATTTTGTCAATGACTTTGGACCTGTCCATGGCGGGGAGAGGGTCTTTAGTTCGGGTGAGCAGTTGTCGTAAGGTTGACATGGGCTTGTGTGCCATTCTGACGCCCAGCGGTCGTAGGAGTCTTGCGGTATACTCCAAAATCTCCGGAATGTTAGGGACGAATGGATAACAGAAAGTGAAGAGATTTCTTTCAAAATTGAAACAGATTAGGTAGATATCGAAGATATGACAGAACTAAGCGGTCACATCTGCCAATGAAAATTTTGATTTGCTCAAGCAGCGCAAGAACTGACCAAAGATTCACACAATTGGAACTGTACAGTTTGTGCCAGTAGAGGGAGCTAAATTTATATATCATAGCTAACCACTCGTTAGCAAATGCCAGCTAACAGAGCAAACTGATGCAGTAAGCTCAAAAATCCTATAACTGTCTGACAGGTGACCAAGCTATACCAAAAATCACCTACAATTGAGGACACTAGTTCTGTAAGAAAATGATTAAGAACTTCGACACTTACATGCTGCCCACTCATCGCAAACGTGGTGCATTTCGCCTCATGTACAAAGATAGCCAAGTATCCCGTAACTGAAAGCTTAAAAAAAACACTGGAAATCACAGCAGGTCAGACAGCATCCATAGAGAAAGAGCAAACTAATGTTGAGTCTAGATGTCCCTTCGTCAGAGCTAATGTACTGTGTGGAAGGGGCAGCATAAATGCAATGGTGGGGTCAAGTGCCAGAGGGGAAAGGCTGCAGAAAGTGCAGATTAAGTCTATTCCAGCACCTGCAATAATTTTGTCCTATCTGTACCTGATATTTAACTCACATTTATAACATAGTAAAATGTCAGAAAGTGAGTCAATGTATAAATTGCCCAATAAAATTTGACAGATCTATTTGAGCATATTCTAGGCAACAGGATAGCTTATGAGCAACATTATAAACAAAAATATATTATCAATTGCACAAAGAGATAGGCAGTATATGTTTGAATGCTTGGTTAGAATTCACAAATGTTAAGGAAACATCATACAGAAGAGCAAACTGAAGCGCAAATGTTTGGGGTGGAAATTTCAGAAATTCCAATGGCCCAAGCAGCTGAAGGAGTAGTCACCAATGGCAGAGCAATTAAAAACAAAGTGAGAATACAGACAAACCCATAATTAGAACAACACATATGGGAAGGTTTGTAATTGGAGGAGATGATAGGCAGAGAGGGGCAAAAAATGGTGGCAATTTGAAAACAAGGAATAGATATTGAAAACAGTTTTTGTTTAACCGAAGAGCACAGGGGTGCTGATGAATAAAGATTCACAGAGTGTTCAGCAGCACAACTTTGTAAGGTCTCATGTCCCAATTTGACATATCGCAGAATGGGGAGGCCAGCGAGGACAATGTTAGACCAAATCAAGTCTGCAGGCAACAAAGGTATAGTCAACTGTTTCAGCAGTTCAACCAAGGCAGTGGAAGAGAGTGTTGATTCCAAACTGCAGATAAGCAGTTTCAGCAATGGCACAGATAGTCATTTGGATTCCAGCCTCCTGTAACATGAAGGTTGCAGTCTGGTTTGGCCTCAGTCCCCAGCAAGTGAGCTGGTGGTGATGAAGGAATGGATTTTGTCACACGGATCAAAGGCAATCCAGTCAGTCAGAGTCACAGTTAAGGAGATAACTCAGTTCATTGGTTCTCTAAACAAAAAACCAGTTAGCTCCGTTCATACAACCCTTTTAGTTTCATGTCATTCAGGCGTGTGGGTCCAATTTGATTGTGACATGTTTCATCATATCAACATACACCAGTTGTATTCAGAGCATTATTACTCTACGTGCAAAGATAAATGCATCCTCACATCCACCCTGCATCATTTCCTCAATAGATCTTATACCCATATCCCATCGGCATTCCTTTTTGGCTGACAGCAAAAGCTTTTTCCTTTTCTCCAAATATCTGCAATTGTGCGCCATTTTATGTTTTGAAAACCAGAAAGAATTGTGGATGCTGGAATTCAGAAACAAAAATAGAAATTGCTAGACAAGCTAAGCAAATCTGGCAGTATCTGTGGACAGAAATCAGAGTTAACGTTTTGGATCTAGTGACCCTTCCTTAGACCACCCCCCCCCTCACCCTAGTTTGCACACATCTACCTCATACCCTTCCTGAGCGCAAGCCCATCAGATTCATCTCCAACTCCAACATATTTCCACTGAACAAATGATTAACCAATATCCCCACACATTAACTGATATTAATGGATTCCCCCACCCCGGCCACCACCGAGGTGCTGTCACTCTCTTCCTTCCAATGTGCCATCACCCCTCTCCACATACAGAAACAATCCTTGACCTCCTTCAGAACTACTACACCATCTCCAAGACTTTTTCCCCTTCTAAGTCAGTGATCATGTCAAGATATCCCAAATCACAGCCCATCTTGCCCAGAACGCTATGATAAAATTCCTCAACTTTTCAGTCAAAGAATTATGACACACAAACAATTACCCACGACAGTGTGGGTACCCTACCATTTCATTAAGCCTGAGGCCCTCTCCAGAACTGCCAAAATTCAGTCTCACACGTACACATACAACACCCAGGTCTAGCTCACTACAACCTTCCAAGAACATGACACTATAAAGTAATCAAACTATGTATGCTTGCATCCAGTTTTGAATGGGCAGAAATTTCCTCTAACTAAATACAGAGACCCCCCAAAGCCATAGCCTTTATTCCCTGCTTCATACTTAGGGGCCTGGCCACCATACTACTCACTTCTCTGAAAACCATATGAAACTGACCCAAAATATTCCCAAAATTAGTGCCATATTTATCCCAGAGATGGACTTTTAGTCACTTGCCCATCATCACCTCTACCATCTATTTCAACCTCCAAACAGTAATTACCCGCCTGCAGCGTGTCTCAGTTCAATGCTGAAACTCCTTTTCATGTCTTTGTTACCACTAGTCTTGCTTATCCATGGCAATTAGTGACCAGAGTCCCAAACCATAAAATACATCAACTAACATCAGCCAAGCATTGTTAGTGTGTATGTGCAACTATTCCTAGACAATGTTGCATAAAAGGGGAGTATGCAACTGAGAAATGGAAGGGGATCAAGGCTAGATACTGGTTAGACACTATGGAAAATGGTGTAGCAGTCAGGAAGGAAGCTATTCTAGATGACTTGTTGGATAATACAGGGTGGTTATGTATTATATCGGGAGATCACAAATACAACAACAGAAAGGGATGGCATGGTGATATACCATGTCAAAAGGCTTCAAAATAGTACAAGGAGTAATTTACCTTCGTCTCAGCCGTTCAGATAACCCACACTTCTGCTGCTCAAGTCCCATTCAACTGTCACTCTCGTGCTTGCTAATCTGTACAAGTCAAGCCACATCTCAAATTTAAAGTCTTCATCCTTATTTTCAAATCTCTCCACTCCTCCATATCTCTAAACTCTTTCAGCTCCTGGTCGTGCACTGCAAACTTTCTCTTGAACATGCCCAAGTTTAAATTGACGCAATAGTCATGGCTATATCACTGCTAATTAGATTCGATTAGATTCCCTACAGTGTGGAAACAGGCCCTTTGGCCCAACAAGTCCACACTGCCCCTTGGACCATCCCACCCAGACCCATCCCCCTATAACCCACACACCCCTGAACACTATAGGCAATTTAGCATGGCCAATTCACCTAGACTGCACATCTTACGGACTGTTGGAGGACGCCAGAGCACCTGGAGAAACCCACGGAGATGCGGGGAGAATGTGCAAACTCTGCACAGACAGTTGCCCGAGGCTGGAATTGAACACAGGTCCCTGGCACTGTGAGGCTGCGTTGCTAACCACTGAGCCACCCATTAAAATCTAAGTCTGGGGCTTCTTCCCTAAACCTCTTTGCTCCTGAGAGATATTCCTAAGTTCTACCTGTTAGCAAATTTGTGACTGTCTGCACTGTACCTCCTCAAGCAGCTCCCATCAAACTGTGTCTGCAAAACTGTGGAGCATTTTTGCATACTGGATGGCATTACATACACTACAGAATTACAAGTTACTGTTGAGGCTCCAAATTAAATGTGCACTCAACCTGTCTTAGACAGAGTGATGGGAAAGTATAATGGGCTTCAATGTTCCAGGAAAGAGAAAGGGTGAGGAAGGAAGTCAGTTCAAGTTCCGGTCTAGAAGTGCCAATGAGATCCATTGGCAATGTGCACATATGGATAGAATGGAGATTCAGTGCTCAGGAAAAAACACCAACAATACTCGCCTGTTAGGGTCATTTCACTGAAGTACAGAGCACAGTCCACAGCTTACAGGGCAAGAGGATGCAAACTGACAAAGTTAGGAAACCAGTTAGAAAAAGTTTGAGAGTAAATTCACAAGCCATGTTCCCTGCCCCCTCACCACCCACCCAATTACAATGCAGTGTGAACTTAATTGTTTGGAAAGCAAGATTTATGGGGCAGTAAAATATGCTGATCGCAAACTGGTTATCAGAGCAGGTATTTCCTTAGGAGGCAAAGCTAACACAAATCTAACTAATTAAGCATCTTGGTGAAATATACTGTTGGAGCCAAATTGTATCTGACATTGTTGATAAACAGTTTCTTTTTAAGCACTTGACTCAGGCTGCATACAAAAGCAAAATACAACAGATTCTGGAAATTGCTCCATGCACGTTTGCCTGCGATTAAATCTCAATGTATTCAATTTATGTCTGTAAAGTCAGTGTCTGCTGGGAAAATTCACTGTCAAATTCAACGACAATGGCAACGACAACGCTGAGCTCAGGAACAGAAGACTGAACAAATGACAATAACTTCAGTCTTACGAGCATTTTGCAAAAACTCATGCACAAAGGATTTCTACAACAGCACAGCATTTTTAAGAGACGCCAAGCAGACAACAAGTGTGCCATGAATCTGAATTGTGAACACAAAATACCCCACTGCAGTGTACTAACAGCGTGGCAGTGAGAGGGATTTGTGATTTTGCCGCACAATACTTCTTTAATACCACAGTCTCAACAGGCACTGGATTCTCATCCAATTTCACGAGATTTTAATCACTTCAACGGTTCTGGATCAACTGACTAAAGTCCAACTTATTAACGAATTGTGCGAGTAACACTTAAGAAATAGCCAACATTAAAGGGAGGGAAGAAAAACTGAACTTGTATTCCAGCATTAAAGAAATCCAAGTGTATCATAGAGCAAAGTCTGAATTATAATCTCAATTGCTTTTCATAAACTTGCCTCTTAGAACATTTGGTAACCAGATCCTTTCCCTGACCATTCGAGCACAATTCCGGGTGGCTTCTCCAAGAAGGAAAGCAAACATCTGTGCTCATGTCTCCAGCTGAATGCTTTCAACATATTCACAGCAACATTAGATAGAAAATACACTGCACAAAGCTTCCCTCAAGATGTTCAAAATCTGTGTTGAATATTTTGAAAAAGTTAATTCATTAAAAAAAATTTACGACGTGTGGGCAGCACTGGCAAGGCCAACATTTTTGGTCCTTTCTTAATTGCCCTTAAAAGGTGGTCATGAGCTGCCATCTTAAACTGATCTACCTGCGATGGTACCAAGTCTGGTGTGGTCACTTGTTTTTGCGTCTGCACTACCATCCCTTGGAGGTTAACCTGAGGACCTATAGCTTTATACACCAGAAAATAATTATTTCCATGTATGTCACCATCCTAACAGTCCCTAGTCCGAACCAACTCTTCAAATCAGCATTACCTGTTGCCAATTTCATACCTTGTCCCATACCCTTGCATTTATTTCTATCTAAATAATCATCTAAACAGCCTCCTCAAATGTTTCAGTTGAGCTTGCATTTGCTACTCTTTCAGGCAGTACATTCCACTTTGCATTTGCTGCTTCACAAACCAAATTAAATATGCAAAATTTCCCTTCTCTTCAAACACTTTTGCTCATGTCACCTCAACTCTCTGGGTTGCCATCACAGGAAGCTGGTCCCATTAGCAAAGCTCTCTCGCTCCCCATTTACTGGTGCCAGTGCCCTTTGCATCTGCACCCACTCCTTCCACACCAATCACTGAACCACATATTGACCTCTCTAATCTTATCCTGATAGTAACTTTCATATGGCTCAGGGAGCAATCCTGAGATTATTCCCATCATGGTTCGGCTTTTTAAATTTAGTCCCAAATGCTCATAATCCCTCAGCACAATCTCAACAACTGGATCCTTCCCACTCCAATTACCCCTCCAGCCCACTTTGGCATCATGCAGAACATACTGCCTTCAGCCTTTGCACAGATGACAATATCCATTACCCCATTAGTGTTACACATCTCTTGCCACCTCTGACTTGAATGGTGCTCTGTGCAAATGCCCTATGGTCAGTTCTCTCATCCTCCCTGCAGTCTGCATTTGTACATACCTTAAATAAGAACCTCATACCTAGTACACAGGCTGAGGCTCCTCCAAAGCTAAATTCTGGATTCTGATCCATGCCTCAATTACAGTGATAGCTATGTGGCCTGAATCATTCACGAAATTTGAATAATTCAGCTTTGGACCATGAGTGTCTGATGAAACACAGCATCGAGGTAACTCTTGCCCCTCCCTCAGTGTCCATATCACAGATTGCAGCTCATCAACAGAGCGAATGCTTCTCGAGCAGCCAACACTTGCTCCAGATATGGTCACCAGGAATCATACCAGCATCCCATGTACTCGGGAGAGGCGGCGGTGGCATTAAATCGCCGAACTGTTAATCCAGAGACCTAGCTGCAGTGCCACAGCAGTTGGTGAAATTTGATTTCAATAAAAATCTGGAATTCAGAGTTAAAATGATGACCATGAATCCCTTGGTCGATAATTGCAAAAAACCCGACAGGTTCACTAATGTCCTTCAGGGAAAGGAACAGCCATACTTACTTGTTCTGGCCTACATGTGGCTCCTGAGCCACAACAAACAGGCTGACTCTTAAATAACCACTGGCAATAAATGCTGGCCTAGCCAGCCACACTCTCTCCCATGAATGAATGAATTTACAAAACTGCTGCAACACATTCTATTTAAAATATTGAAAATCCAAATTCATTAAGTGAATTTCCTAACTGGACTTGCCAACTCTAAGAATGCTTCCTGATTTAAAGTACCTCTTATATAGGTGAGCAAAGCTTATGTTTCAATTCTGTGTCAGTTCAGGCCCTTCCTCTCTTAAGCATTTTCCTTTCATCCATCCCCGAAATCGCCTTTGATATATGTTTAGACTTTCTTTTCCTCAATACCAACATGAAATCATTACCAAATAATTTCTCTTCTTCTTTCCTTTGCTTGTGCATTGTGACACCTCAGCTCCTACGTTTTTGATCAATGCTTTAATTCCATCTGGTTCCACTCAGACTTCACCCCTTCCTCCTTTCTTTCTGCTGAATTTCAGATATTGCACAAGCTTTTCCCACTCATATCCTCAGCGATCCTTCTGGTCATTTTCCATGGCTGCCTCGAGGTTTTGAGCACCTATCACCTTGTTATCTGCACACTTTAATTTTCTTTGATGGAACTGTATTGATCATTGGCGCATGAAAAGAAATCCTCTTCAGTTCACTCAGCAACACCTGTTGAACCTTCAATCCATTCATCACAGTACTTCAGCCACAAATCAGCATTCTTAGCAGATTCCTCTGCCTCATTCTGACCTCCTTCCCTCTCATTCACCATTTCCTACCCCTAATTATCCCATGTTAAAGCTCCCACTTTGCTCCCAAAACACGACTTTCATTTGTTCATGATAGAGCATTCTTATTTATTCCAAGTTAAACAGTCTATCAATCTCAAAAATAACTGTAGCAGAAACAGCTGACCCACTCAGATATGGTTTGACCACATGAAACACCACTTATCATTCACTCTCCTCACAATTTCTAGATTCATTGTTCAAAGGCAGGTATAAACCACAAAATTGATACATCACTTGCTTAAAACCTTCAGCCACACAAAAGGTCAACCAAAATCAAGTTTCATGATTTTTTCAATCTCTAGAGATTGAAAACAGTTGGTCAACAGTCTCCTTTATTCCTCCTACCCCAGCAAGCTGCCCTTTTCAGGACATTTGTCACCTAGTCCTCTTGCACTTCCCAAGTTTTAGAACATAGAACATAGAACATTACAGCACAGTACAAGCCCTTCGGCCTTCGATGATGTGCCGACCTGTCATACCGATCTCAAGCCCATCTTAACCTACACTATTCCACGTACATCCATGCTTGTCCAATGACGACTTAAATGTACCTAAAGTTGGCGAATCTACTACCATTGCAGGCAAAGCGTTCCATTCCCTTACTACTCTGAGTAAAGAAACTACCTCTGACATCTGTCCTATATCTTTCACCCCTCAATTTAAAGCTATGCCCCCTCGTGCTCGCCGTCACCATCCGAAGAAAAAGGCTCTCCCTATCCACCCTATCTAACCCTCTGATTATTTTATATGTTTCAATTAAGTCACCTCTCAACTTTCTTCTCTCTAATGAAAACAGCCTCAAGTCCCTCAGCCTTTCCTCGTATGACCTTCCCTCCATACCATCTCCTGCAATTTTAAATTGCAAACTAAAAATTCACTTCAATTGTCAAGATTTTGGACAATATGCTTATGAATAAACACACTCAGCAGCAACATTAGAATAATTTACAGCTTACTCCATGCATGCATTACAAAATTAACCCTACTTAAAAAAAGTTTAAATATATGTGAAGCCAAAACTTAGGTGCAGCAATACACTCATTATCAACATGCTATGTCATGAATGCAGTATTATGGAGCTAATGGATAAGTGGAATGGGAACTTATACAGGCAGACTGAAGAGTAGGAAACATGAACAAAAACAAAAAAAAAAGATGAGAAGACAGAAAATTCAAGGGCAGGTATCAAGGCCAAACTGTGCAAAACACAAACAGGACAAAGTGCACTAAAAAGACAAATATTACGACCTTATGTTTTAATGCATGAAGCATTCATAATAAAGTGGATGATTTGGTCATGCAAATAGATATAAACAGGTATGATGTAGCTGTAACGACAGAGATAGAACATAGAACATAGAAAACTACCGCACAGCACAGGCCCTTCGGCCCACGATGTTGTGCCGTGGAATATTCCTAATCCAAAAATAAAATAACCCAACCTACATTCCCCTCAATTCACTGCTGTCCATGTGCATGTCCAGCAGTCACTTAAATGTCACTAACGACTCCGCTTCCACGACTACCACTGGTAAACTATTCCATGCGCTCACAACTCTCTGGGTGAAGAACCTCCCTCTGACATCTCCTCTATACCTTCCTCTTAACACCTTAAAACCATGACCCCTCATGGCAGTCAATCCTGCCCTGGGGAAAGGTCTCCAGCTGTCGACTCTATCCATGCCTCTCACTACCTTGTACACCTCGATCAGGTCACCTCTCTTCCTCCTTCTCTCCAGAGAGAAAAGTCCGAGCTCAGTCAACCTCTCCTCCTAAGACAAGCCCTCCAGTCCAGGCAGCATCCTGGTAAACCTCCTTTGCACCCTCTCCAAAGCCTCCACATCTTTCCTATAATAGGGTGACCAGAACTGGACACAATATTCCAAGTGTGGTCTCACCAGGGTTTTGTAGAGCTGCAGCATAACCTCACAGCTCTTAAACTCGATCCCCCTGTTAATGAAAGCCAAAACACCATATGCTTTCTTAACAACCTTATCCACCTGGGTGGCAACTTTGAGGGAGCTGTGCACTTGAACACCAAGGTCCCGCTGTTCCTCCACACTGTCAAGAATCCTGCCTTTAATCCTATATTCAGCATTTAAGTTCAACCTTCCAAAACGCATCACTTCGCATTTATCCAGGTTGAACGCCATCTGCCATTTCTCAGCCCAGCTCTGCATTCTGTCAACGTCTCGCTGAAGCCTGCAATAGCCCTCGATACGATCAACGGCACCTCCAACCTTTGTGTCATCAGCAAACATGCTAACCCACCACTCAACCTCCTCATCCAAGTCATTTATAAAAACTACAAAGAGCAGAGGCCCAAGAACAGAACCCTGCGGGACACCACTCAGCACTGACCTCCAAGCAGAATACTTACCATCTACAACCATTCTCTGCCTCCTGTCAGCCAACCAATTCTGAATCCAGACAGCCAAATCACCCTGTATCCCATACCTCCTGACTTTTTAAATGAGCCTGCCATGGGGAACCTTATCAAAATGCCTTGCTGAAGAAGTCCATGCACACCACATCCACTGCTCGACCCTCGTCAACTTGTCTCGTGACTTCCTCAAAGAACTCAATAAGATTTGAGAGGCATGGCCTGCCCCTCACAAAGCCATGCTGACTCCCTTTAATCAAGCTATGAACATAGAACATAGAACATAGAACAGTACAGCACAGAACAGGCCCTTCAGCCCACAATGTTGTGCCGACCATTGATCCTCATGTATGCACCCTCAAATTTCTGTGACCATATACATGTCCAGCAGTCTCTTAAATGACCCCAATGACCTTGCTTCCACAACTGCTGCTGGCAACGCATTCCATGCTCTCACAACTCTCTGCGTAAAGAACCTGCCTCTGACATCCCCTCGATACTTTCCACCAGCTAGCTTAAAACTATGACCCCTCGTGCTAGCCATTTCTGCCCTGGGAAATAGTCTCTGGCTATCAACTCTATCTATGCCTCTCATTATCTTGTATACCTCAATTAGGTCCCCTCTCCTCCTCCTTTTCTCCAATGAAAAGAGACCGAGCTCAGTCAACCTCTCTTCATAAGATAAGCCCTCCAGTCCAGGCAGCATCCTGGTAAACCTCCTCTGAACCCTCTCCAAAGCATCCACATCTTTCCTATAATAGGGCGCCCAGAACTGGATGCAGTATTCCAAGTGCGGTCTAACCAAAGTTTTATAGAGCTGCAACAAGATCTCACGACTCTTAAACTCAATCCCCCTGTTAATGAAAGCCAAAACACCATATGCTTTCTTAACAACCCTGTCCACTTGGGTGGCCATTTTAAGGGATCTATGTATCTGCACACCAAGATCCCTCTGTTCCTCCACGCTGCCAAGAATCCTATCCTTAATCCTGTACTCAGCTTTCAAATTCGACCTTCCAAAATGCATCACCTCGCATTTATCCAGGTTGAACTCCATCTGCCACCTCTCAGCCCATCTCTGCATCCTGTCAATGTCCCGCTGCAGCCGACAACAGCCCTCTACACTGTCAACGACACCTCCGACCTTTGTGTCGTCTGCAAACTTGCTGACCCATCCTTCAATTCCCTCGTCCAAGTCATTAATAAAAATTACAAACAGTAGAGGCCCAAGGACAGAGCCCTGTGGAACCCCACTCACCACTGACTTCCAGGCAGAATATTTTCCTTCTACTACCACTCGCTGTCTTCTGTTGGCCAGCCAATTCTGTATCCAAGCAGCTAAGTTCCCCTGTATCCCATTCCTCCTGACCTTCTGAATGAGCCTTCCATGGGGAACCTTATCAAATGCCTTACTGAAGTCCGTATACACCACATCCACAGCTCGACCCTCATCAACTTTTCTAGTCACATCCTCAAAAAACTCGATAAGGTTTGTAAGGCATGACCTACCCCTCACAAAGCCGTGTTGACTGTATTTGATCAAGCCATGCTCTTCCAGATGGTCATAAATCTTATCCCTCAGAATCCTTTCTAACACCTTGCAGACGACAGACGTGAGACTTACCGGTCTATAATTGCCGGGGATTTCCCTATTTCCTTTCTTGAAGAGAGGAATTACATTTGCCTCTCTCCAGTCCTCAGGTACGACTCCAGTGGAGAGCGAGGATGCAAAGATCTTCGCAAGTGGCGAAGCAATTGCATTTCTCGCTTCCCAAAGCAGCCGAGGACAAATCTGATCCGGGCCTGGCGACTTGTCAATCTTAATGTTTGACAAAATTTTCAGCACATCAGCTTCGTCTATCTCTATCCATTCCAGCATGCACACCTGCTCTTCAAAGGTTTCATTCACTACAAAGTTCGTTTCTTTCGTAAAGACAGAAGCAAAAAACTCATTTAGGGCTTCCCCTACCTCCTCAGGCTCCACACACAAGTTCCCTATGCTATCCCTGATCGGCCCTACTCTTTCTTTGACCATTCTCTTATTCCTCACATAAGTGTAAAATGCCTTTGTGTTTTCCCGGATTCCTTCTGCCAAGCCTTTCTCGTGCCCCCTCCTGGCTCTCCTCAGACCATTTTTGAGCTCCTTCCTTGCCTGCATGTAATCCTCTCTAGCTGAACTTGATCCTAGCTTCCTCCACCTTATGTAAGCTACCTTCTTCCTTTTCACTAGAAGCTCCACCGCTCTCGTCATCCAAGGTTCCCTAATCTTACCCCTTCTTGCCTGTCTCAGAGGGACATATTTACTCATCACTCCCAACAACTGTTCCTTAAGCCGTCTCCACATGTCTATAGTTCCCTTACCATGGAACAACTGCTCCCAGTCCATGCTTCCTAACTCATGTCTAATCGCATCATAGTTTCCTCTTCCCCAATTAAATATCCTCCCATTCTGCCTAATCCTCTCCTTCTCCATAGCTATGTAGAATGAGAGAGTGTTATGGTCACTATCACCAAAATGCTCTCCCACCACAAGATCTGATACCTGCCCCGGCTCGTTTCCGAGCACCAAGTCTAGAATGGCCTCTCCCCTCGTCGGCCTGTCAACGTACTGCGTTAGGAAACCCTCCTGAACACACCTTACAAAAACAGCTCCATTCAAATCTTCTGCTCGAAGGAGGTTCCAATCAATATTAGGAAAGTTAAAGTCACCCATTACAACAACCCTACTGCGTGCACACTTTTCCAAAATCTGTCGACCTATGCTTTCTTCAATCTCCCTGCTGCTATTGGGGGGCCTGTAGTAAACCCCTAACGAGGTGACTACTCCCTTGCTGTTCCTAATATCCACCCACACTGACTCAGTAGGCAGATCTTCCTCGACAAAGGAAGCTTCTGTAGCTGTGATACCCTCTCTGATTAGTAGTGCTACACCCCCTCCTCTTTTTCCCCCCTCCCTATTCTTTTTAAATGTTCTAAACCCTGGAACATCCAGCAACCATTCCTGCCCATGAGAAACCCATGTCTCTGTTATGGCCACAACATCATAGCACCAGGTACTGATCCATGCTCTAAGTTCATCACTTTTATTCCGGATACTCCTTGCATTAAAGCAAACACACTTTAACCGATCCCTTGGTTCCTTCCCAGGAAAATCCTTCCCACTAGCTGGTCTACCTCTTGCTACTGCCTCACCTGCATCAACGCTCACCTCTGGTATACAGCTCAGGTTCCCACCCCCCTGCCATACTAGTTTAAACCCTCTCGAACGACTCGAGCAAACATTCCACCCAGGACATTGGTCCCCTTCCAGTTCAGATGCAACCCGTCCTTCTTGTACAGGTCCCACCTTCCCCAGAAGGCATCCCAATTATCAACATATCTGAAGCCCTCCCTCCTACACCAGCTGCGTAGCCACGTGTTCAGCTGCGCCCGCTCCCTGTTCCTCACCTCGCTATCTCGTGGCACTGGTATTAAACCAGAGAACACTACTCTGTTCGTCCAGCTCTGCAGCCTCCATCCTAACTCCCTGAAATCACTTTTTATATCCTCAAACCTATTTCTGGCTATATCATTTGTGCCAATATGTAACACGATTTCTGGCTGTTCGCCCTCCCCTTTTAGAACTTTATACACCCGATCGGAGACGTCCCGGACCCTGGCACCAGGGAGGCAACATACCTTCCGGGAATCCCGATCTTGCCCACAAAATCTCCTGTCGATTCCCCTAACTATCGAGTCCCCTACCACGAGTACTTTTCTATTCTGCCCCCTTCCCTTCTTTGCCACAGTGTCAGGCTCAGTGCCAGAGAACTGACTACTATGGCTTTCCTCTGGTAGGTCATCCCCCCCAGCAGTATCCAAAACGGTATACTTATTGCTGAGGGGAATGCCCACAGGGGATCTCTGCACTGTCTGTCTGTCCCCTTTCCTCCCCCTAACTGTAACCCATCTATCCTCGTCCTGAGCCTTAGGAGTGACCAACTCCCGATAACTCCTCTCAATTACCCCCTCTGCCTCCCGAATGATCCGTAGTTCATCCAGCTCCAGCTCCATTTCCCTAACACGGTTTTCAAGGAGCTGTAGCTGGGTGCACTTCCCGCAGATGTAGCCAGCGGAGACGTGTGCCACATCTCCCAAATGCCACATTCTGCAGGAGGAGCAAGCAACTGCCCTAGCATCCATACCCCACTTATCTGAACACCCACTCAATACAAAATCAGAAAGCTTACTTCAAGTAATAATAACAAATTAATAACAAACTTATGTTCAATAGAGAAAGTTTAGAATGAACCTTACCTTATTAACTAGGTTAGAGGAGGAGGGCGGGTGGGAGACACGACAGTTGGAGAGTCTCGGGTTTAGCCGCCTTGCTGATATATACGGTTTACCAAATAATCATAAATCCTATCCCTCAGACTTCTTTCCAAAACCTTGCTGACCACAGACTTAAGATATGGTTGCAAGTGACCTGGGATGGGACTGAACATCCAACGGTAATAACCATTTTTATTAAGGGCTGACAAATAGGAACAAAGATGAGCGTTGCTCATTTATAAGAGGGAATTAACTCAATGCTGAGGAAGGATTCTAACTCCCATGAAATGGAATCTGTACAGGTAAAGCTCAGAAACACCAAGGGGCAGAAAACAGTTGCATATAGATCGGCAAACTGTACTGGTGATGTTGGGAAAGGCATTAAACAGGTAATTAGAGAGAGATCAAATCAATAAAAAGGTACAACTGTATTTATGGGCAACTTTCATCTGATTACAAATTGTGGTCTTGTTTCTGAATTCATTAGTGCAGAGTAGGAATTCCTGAAGAAGATGGAATTAAAGACTGATAAATCCAAATGGGGCCCAGAGATCTACATGCAAAACCACTTTAGAAAGTGGCACAACAAATTGTCTATGCACGAACAAGAATCTTTTAGAGATTCTATAGACTCGAACAGTTCCTCTAAATTTGGAGTGTAGATAATGTAATCCCCCTGTTTAAATAGAGAAAAAAGGGAATTACGAGCTAATTTGCCCAACATCGGTACTGGGAGAAATGCTCAAGTCCTTTATGCAATATTTAATAATGGAGCATGTGTGAAAGAAAATTTATGCTTGACAAATCTCTTGGAGTTTCTTTGGAGGATGTAATTAATAGAGTTGGTAAAGGTAAGCCAGTGAATCTGGTGCAGTTTGACTTTCAGGCGTTTACACCAAGGTCCCACTCAGAGATTAACATGTAAAATTCAAGTGCATTGATGACTGCAAATTGTTCAGCAGCATTCATGACTTGTCAGGTGCCTATTCTCAAATGCACCTCACTAGCCTAAGCTGAGCTGTGAAGTGGCAAGAAAAATTTGAACACCAAGCGGAATTGATTCCTGCTCTATAATGAATGTGTTACATACAGAGCACATTAATGCTCCACAGCCCAATCCAGGAAGGGTCTCGACCCGAAACGTCAGCTTTCCTGCTCCTCCGATACTGCTTGGCCTGCTGTGTCCATCCAGCTCTACACCCTGTTGTCTCAGATTCTCCAGCATCGGCAGTTCCTACCATCTCTCGCATCTTTTTATGATGTTTTCAAAACTTCCTCCTCAAAGGCCTCTCCTTCAGCACCAGAATTATTGATCCAATCATTGGAAACGTGAACATCATTTTCTTTTGCTGACCAACATTTCCTACAAGACCCTAGGCTTGCCCTCTCAATTCTCATGCTCGTCAGGGTCAGGTTCCGTAATTATATTGGTAACATGATTCTACTTCTCCACATCATCTCTTGATGTTTTACTTCCTTTCTGGCCCACTCCAGTATCCATCCCTGGATAAGTTACAAAATTCCTTCGCCTGCCATCAACTCTTCTCCTGCAATTTGACTGCATTCTCCATACATCACCCCAAGCTAAATCAGTCAGTTCACAATCTCTGCTTCCAGTGTTTCACTGCATTAAAAAGATCACCTACTTCCACTGCAGAACATTGTTGTCCTTCCTCAGGCAGTTGCCAAAATATATACATCCACCTCTTTTGCCACGTCCAGGCTCATCTGTTAGCAATGACTGAAGACACGGACCAGACTTCCTCCGAACTGCTATCCTTCTGTCCGCCTCTCCTCCTCTTAAATCCTTAGGATATTTCTGATCAAGAGTTTTCACCCAGTCAGCAAGGCTTTCATGAGTTCAGTGCCCATTTTTGTTAGGCTACACTTTTAACAAATGGTTTCAAATGTTTTCCTATATTCAAGGTTCCACACAATCCAAAAACATAGTGTTGTCGCATTTCTAGCAAAGACAGATATAAAGACCATCCAAACAACTGTGACTAGAGTTTAGTTTGATATGATAATAAACTAATTTCTTCATTCAAAACTCAAATTTATTTCAACATCCAAGTTAAACCATTTAAATACACTGTATTACAGCAGTCAAAAAGAACAAAGGAAATGTGAATCAAGGGTTAACATAAACATTTCTTCAGTCTAAGCATTAGGTAATATTTTCACCATGCAGTGATGCAAAATGACAAATTTTCCTGTGGATTTTTAAACTGTAGGATAATTATACATTTAGATAGTTCATTATATTACATTAGAAAATTATTTATCTAACTTGCATGATCAGGTTCTGTGTCTGAGAACACAAACCAGTGGACAACACAAGAAATAAACAATTGGCTCAGCACCACTGGACTTCACAAGACACGTCAAAAAAAAGCAATGATCCAACAGCTTGCCGGAACATCTCAATGTGTCAAAATTTAAAACAGCTCTTTACTAATCTAAATCCACGTGCTTGTAGACACACCAGTATGGAGTTTCTGCTGTACATAACCTGGAAACTGGGCCCGAAATAGCATTGGTAACATGAATGGAGTTCTTGTACAAAGTGATTCTCAGCCATTGTCCCAATTTTATTAGAATAACTCTATACTTAAAATGGATATAAATCATGCCCCAAATCAAGGGAAGTGCTGAACTACTAAGAAATACTCTGCCTTTAAGTATGAACATTTATATTTAACTTACTTAATGAGCGCTCATGCACGCAAATGGGTAGCATGTTTAAAAACATGCAATTTGGGGAAGCTTTTCCAACTTGGGAGTCATAGGATCACAGCTCAGAAACAGGACCACGGTCCATGTCTACATTGGCCAAAAAAATACATCAAATTACATTAATCCCAATTAGCTACGTCTGACCCAGAGTCCACTGTGCTTTGGCATTTTAAAATTCTCATCCAGATGTTTAAATGTTTTGAGAATTCCTGCCTCAACCACCCTCTCAAGCAGTATGTTCCATATTTCTACTAAACTCCGAGTGGAAAAAGTTTTTCCTCACATCTCCTGTCAATCACTTATTCCTCACAGTAAAGTTACGTCCTTTGGCTTTAAACAAGTTTCCCCACAGGGAAATGATTCTCACAATCTACTGTCTATGCATCTCAATTTTGTGTACTTCTATCACACCCCACTCAGCCTCCTGAGGTATCTACCATTCATGATATATATTGTTCCATTATTACTCACAAAAATCCTTCCCTTTGTCCTGATCAGTGTGTGATGTACTAAACTTCATCTGCCGTTGTCAGACTCATGTACCAGCCGATCAATATCAGACTGCAGCCTGAGACCCTCACGATCAGCAATATCACCAATTTTATGTCATCTGCAAACTAACTGATGAGACTTTGGGCATTTGCAACCATTATTGCAACACAAAGCAACCCAGCACTAACCGCTGTGGTACAATGCTGGTCACAGGTTCCAATTGCAAAAGCATCCTTCCACCATCATCCTCTACCTGTTTGTAAGCCAATTTTGGATTCAGTTTTCCAACTTTCCTTGTACTCCATGGGCTCCTACTTTTGGACCAGCCTTCCACGTGGACCTTAGTCAAAGGCCTTACTGAAATCTATGTTAACCATATCAACTGCATTACTCTCAATAAATTTTGTCACTTTTCAAAAATGTTAGTTAAATTAGTCGCACAGGATTTCCATCCCACAAATCCATAATGACTTTTCCCTGATTAATCCCTGCACTTGGAAGTATCGATAAAGCCTGTCCCCAAGAACTTCTCAAAAACCCTAGCATTGAGGTCAGACTAACCAGTCTGTAATGCCTGACCTCTCCTTACTGCCCTTCTTGAACAAAAAACCACAGTAGCCATCTTCCAGGCATGTGGCTCTGCAACTGTGGCCAGAAATATCTCCACAAGGGCCTAGAAATCTCCCCGCTTGCCTCCCATAGCAGAATGGGATGCATTGCATTTGGGTAGCAGAGGCTCATTAGTTAGCACCGCTGCCTCACATCACCAGGGACCAGAAGTCAATTCCACCATCACTCGAATATCTGCAGAGTTTGCATGCCCTCCTGCGTCTGCGTGGGCTTCCTCCAGGTGCTCTAGTTTCCTCCCACAGTCCAGAGATGTGCAGATGAGGTGGCATGACCTTGTGAACTGCAGGGTCACAGGGATAGAGTCAGATCTTTGTGGAATGTTCTTCACAGGATTGCTGTGGACTCGATGGGTCAAATAGCCTGCTTCCACACTGCAGGGACTCAATGGTCCTATGATCTCACCAGGCCCTGACAATTTATTCACTGTTATGTCTGCTAAAACGTCTAACACACTGCCTTATTCATCTTAACGTGTTCTTGAACCTCTTCATCTGAATTCATCTTTCTATACGGTGAACAATTGGGTTAAGTCTTTACTTAGACCTCACCCATGTTCTCAGGCTCCACACATAGGTTGCCCCTTTGGTTTCTAATAGATCCCAATCTTTCCCTGGTGATCCTCTTACTCTCAAGATGCTTATAAAAAGCCTTGGGCTTTATCTTGAGCCTATCTGCTGAAGACATTTTGTGGCCCATCTTTACTGTCCCCATTTCTTTTTTAAGCAGCCCTACACTGTGCTTTTGAAGGGCTTCCCCTAAGATTAGGCATGGTGCATTAAAAAAAGTTCCTTTTTTTAAAATCAAACACAATATCCTTTGACCTCCAGGGGGTCCCTTCACTCTTGCAGGAACACGTTGGTCCTGAATTGTTACTATACTACTTTACAAATGTCCCACTTTCCAAATGTCGATTTACTGGAAGTAGGTGCTCCCGCTCAGTTGCCAGATTCTGTCCAATGATATTGAAATTGGTCCTCCACCAATTTAGACACTCGATTTCGGCACTATTCTTATCCCATAATGACTCAGAAATTTCAAATTATGGTCATTATCCCCAAAATGCTTGCCCAACCTCATTCCCTAGGACTGGGTCTTAGTCACGTCCCATCTCTGTGAGGACTACCTACACACTAGCATAAAATAGCTCTCTTGGTTGCACTTGAAAAATTCAACTCCATCTAAATCTTTTCCACTAAGGCGATCTCAGTTGACATACAGTGCATTTACTCATGTACAAAGAAATAGAGAAAGGAGTGAGCAGTAAGGACAAATTTCCCAAACTTTCAACAATGTGCAAATGATCTACAGCAGTTCAAGGTAGCAGCTCTTCACCACATTCTCAAGGTGGGGCAATAACTGCTGGCCCAGCCAGCAACACGTACATCACATGAATGAATAAAATACCAAAGTAGAACTTGAATTTACATGCTGCCAGAGCCTTTCATCTCATTCTCATAGATGAAACACAAACATCAAATTTCCAACTAGTTTGAAGCAGTCATGTTACAAGCTTGATGGATAGCCCCAAACTGGCTGTTAGTGTTGTCACAAGTGCTTGCAGGATGTTCACATTTCTGCAACTGCATTCACAACAACCAGGGAGGGCCCCTTGTGATGCAGTGGTAGACTCCCTACCGCTGAACCAACAGACCTGGGTTCAAGTACTACCTACTCCAGAGGTGTATAATGACATCTCTGAATAGATTGATTACAAATGCATCACATCAGGGTTTCCTAAAGTGCTCCACAGTCAACTTGAAATAAGGTCACTAACATAGTGATGAAAAACAGCGGTCAACTACATACAGTCAGCTTCTGCAAACAGAAAAAAGCTGACTGATCAAATAGTCTGCTTTTAACTGTTGGCAGTTGATCGGGGAATGATGCCAACACGTGGAGAATTTGCATTATTCTTCACTAAGTACGAAGACGTCTTTTCTATTCACCTGGGTCAACATTTGGCTAACATGAATTGTCAGCTTAGACTACAATTTCAAATCTCTAAAATAAGGCTCAAATCCAAGACTGGACTCCGCATAAACCACGATCAACACCTTCAAATATGGATTTCTACCCATTATTCCCCTCATTTGGAGTTCCCACTTGCTGTCCCACTACACAAAGCATTTCATTCTTACTCGTTCCCTGATGTAACCAGAAGTAAACATTCTGTTCTTAGAGAGCAGATAATGTGGAAAAAAGCAAAGACACAAATATGAACCATAATGTATGAAAAGAATTAAGATTGAAAACAAATCCATTCCTTTCAATATTCCCATTAACTATGTCCCTAAATATATCTATTTCCTTCCTAACCATTTTAACTATCAGGACATTCCTAGTCATCTCATAACTTCCTTCCCTTCAAATAGCATTAACTCCTTCCATTACCATTTTTTAATTTTCACACCAGAGGAATCTGTTGAGCAGTTGGCAGCTCTTCACAAAACTTAAATCTTGTTTGACAAACAGTTGTCACTGGTGTCTTGACACCAATTACGAGCAGGACATCTGGTGACTTGTTCATTCCCAATCCGAGGGAACCAATTGTAAGTCTAGTCTACATCAAAATATTTGACTTAGCCCCTGACCCCACAAAGATATTCATGGTCCAAACATCTTAGTTATTTACCAGATGGGTTCTCAACCACACTGATTACCAAGCCAAAAAATTTAACACTTAGGTCTACAGTAGTACTTACTTTGTTTAGTCACTAATGCTCCAAATAAGCAACAATTGCTGAATGTTTTCACACTAAGCAATAAGTGACATGGCAGTGCTGTAGCAGTCAACAATTAAAACATAGTTTAACATTTAATCTTACACCGCATTAACTTTTCTATATCCCTGAAAGTATCCCACTAATCCAGTTAGCACTGCCCACGAAGTGTACCTGAAATCGATATGCCGCGTCATGACAACAATAACGTATCATTATGGACCGTACCAAACCCTCTCAGGACATTCAGAAGGTTGCCTAGATCCTAACTGTTTCTTGTTTTACAAAGGTAAATTTAAAATGTTGCATTCCAGGTGCAACTCCGAGTCAAAAGTACTGGATTTAAAGCAAAACACAGTTTATTCATCCACTGGTTAAAAAAAACAAAGACGACATTGGAATAACTACTTTATTGCAGAATCTAAGACAATAATAAATACAGTAACAACTACTAATTAATTGTTCCAATACAGCAACATCCCAGAAACACACTCTTGGCAAAATACAAATTCAGAAAACAGATTGTCTCATGCAACTCCCGCAGCAGGAAGAGAACCCCTGACTTTCAGCTCTAACCGAGCAAGGGGCAGCACGGTGGCTCAGTGGTTAGCACTGCTGCCTCACAACGCCAGGGACCAGGCTTCAATTCCAGCCTCAAATAACTGTGTGGAGTTTGCACATTGTCATGCTGTCTGTGTGGGTTTCCTCCCACAGTCCAAGGACGTGCGGGTTCAGTGGATTAGCCATGCTAAGTTACCCATAGTGTCCAGGGATGTGTAGGTTATGTCAATTTGCCATGGGAAATCAGAATTAGTCGGATAGGGTGCTGGGGTGAGTCTTGGTGGAATGCTCTTCAGAGAACTGGTGTGGACTCGGTGAGCCAAATGGCCTCTTTCTACACTGCAGGGATTCTATGAATGGGGAAAAAAAATAATTTTCACTTCAAGGCCCCAACAGCCATTGCAGAATGCTGAAACTATAAATCCTGGTTCGGTGGGAGCTTGACCACATACTCGGGCTGCTCCTATTCTTCCAACATAAATAAAAAGATGTCCCAAGATCTCAAGCTGTTTACTCTAATGGATCTGGCAGACTGCTCCTCACTGCTACCTTAAAATTCCTCTTCAATCAAAAAAGGACAAATGCACCTCTTCAAGTCACAGTATTGTCACACATCACTTTTCCTGAACAGGAACATTTTCCAATTGTTCTGAAGTCATTTGTTTGTGAAATTCATCTATTGCACTTGATATTTGTATTGCTGGGAAAGAAACTGGATAGATCATGCCTGGAAGTGAACAATGAAATGGTGTTGAATGTCAGTGGACTCACATTGCAACACAAAAGGGACAGTGATGCACTGAACCAAATGTTACTTCAAGTGGCAGAAAACAAGATCTTGCAATGAAAAATGTAGTAATTGCCACAGAGGTTCCCCTGAACTGCCACAGCCTCATTGAATAGGTGAGCTGTGGATCAGCAGTTAATAGCATCCAAACATTACCGACAGAAACCAAAACAAAATCACCACTGTAGATCTTGAGATCGGGAGGCATACGCTGAGTTCTAAACCCAGCCACAATTACTGAAGTGTTGCAAGATACATGTGTATGACCAATTATAGAACTAAAGTTTGTTCTCAGGAAACCAGGGAGAGGCAATAACTACCCCAAAAGTTTTTCAAGTGAACTAAGCAGCTTGGATAATCAAAAACAACACTCACAGTACAAAGAAATTCTATAATGATTGTTCATCTTGTGCTAACACTTTTCACTTATTCTTCAAGGTTCTCAATATCATCACAGAATCCCTACAGTGTGGAAGCAGGCTATTCAGCCCATGGAGTCCACACTACCCCTCCAAACAGCATCACACCCAGACCCACCCACTATCCTGCTTTTCCCACCCTAAACACTACGGACAATTTAGCGTAGCCAATGCATCCAACCTACACATCTTTGAGAGTAAATCATGGTGCCCAGAGGAAATCCACGCAGACACAGAGAGAACATACAAATTCCACACAGAGTCGCCCAAGGCTGGAATTGAAAGGGTCCCTGGTGAGCAGAACAAACCACTGCGCCATCCCCAATCTCTTGAACAGAGCTCTTCAACAGGATCCAATCACACCTAATCCAAAGCCTGAAACAATCTCCCTATACTTCTTGACAAGACATCAACACAAAAGCTATCCAAAATCTGGCATCGAAATGTGCACAGAAGCCCCATTCTGTTCGTTCCCAACTTTCAAAGATCATGGCTAGTAACTGAACTCATAGGTAACCTTGACCTTTACTTTGTACTGAAATAAGGGGGAGAAAAGATAATGGAAGGTATCTTTTAAATCAATCACATATTCAACAGACAATATTGAATGAACATTCAATGTTTCCCCTGGCTGGGAAGTCTAGAACCGGGGGACACAATTTAAAAAGGAAAAAGGGATACCACTGAAGTCCGAGATGAGAATTCCTTTTCAAACCAAAAGTTTGTGAACCTTTGGAATTCTGAGAAGGCTATGGAGCCTCGGAGTGCGACGAAGGTAGAGATTGATGTATTTGTTATTATCAGTGGCGTACAGGGTTATAGGGACGGCGTGAGTAAAAGACATCAAAGACTTCCTTCAGCCACGATCATACGAAGTGACATGGCAGGTTCGACAAACTGAATGGAACTCTTTTCCTAACCAAAACGTTATGTGTAAAGAAGTTTAAAAAAATAAGGGAGGAGGATGATTTCACAAGGATCTGAATTGCTGCTCGTACAAGTTCAATGATTGAAAGAAGCTCAATTATAATTCTGGTTATATGCACAGGGTATATATGGGTAACATCTGTCATGAATACAAACCACAAGACACGTCTGAAATGAAATCAACATCGTACATTTCTAAAACGTAGTTGTCTCCCCACTAACCCCTCCAACCCCACCCAAATGTGCAACTTGACTCAAATGCTTCTACAAAACTTGCCTCAAGAACATCTGCTGACATCTGGAACAATATTTAGATGCTGAATACATTTCCATCAAGCACTGGTCAACTGTCCAGGTTAAATCTCCAAAGATAAAAAGAGACTTAATACATATTTATGTAAAAAGAGGTAAAATGATATTTTTGCTTAAATTTAGAAATATGTAAATTAGAATTTCAGTAGAACCGTTTTGGCCCTTTTTTTGAAGTTCACTTTTTCAGACACTTCTAAACTAATCTGACCATCTTAAATGATTAGCGCAAATTTCTACCATTATTTTCTGGAATTAAACGTCAGTGTTGATTAATATGCAGAGCCTCAACTAGGCTTTTAAAATCATCTTGGTCTACTGCAGCATATATTTCACAGTACAAGGGTTCTGCCAGTCTTTAATCTGTGTTCAATTAGCTGCACTCAGCTAGGGTCCAAAATTGTTACAAAAATCCCTGGGTCGAGAAAAAAAAAGTAATTTTCTCTTTGCAATCTCACGATCACATCTGTATTCCCATACACTGCCACTGCATCACCTCCACTTTTCCCAACAGTCATAGATTCTAGAGGTCTGTCCTTACCACTGATTCACTAAAAAGCAAAAAAAGTCGATGTAAAAGTCAACCCGCTATTTTTGCCAAAAAGAAATCTTGAACTTCCCATATAGCTGTTATCAGTTGGCCCTAGTTCTTCACAGACAACAGATCGACAATTGGAGGCAAGGTATGATCCTGTACATAAATGCCAAATGAGGGAACAATCACTGCCATTGATCTGTAAATGGACTGTTGATTCATGGGAGGAAATAAAAGCTGACACCATTTTCAGATCACCCAAGAAATGTGGAATTTCAACTGTATCAGACAGTACACAGAACGATTATCAACGGGATGACAGACAAAGAAGCAGCAGGTGATGTGCTACCTTCAACTGCAGACAGTGAAGATGAAGAGGATCCATACAATGACATCATTCATCCGGATGAGTATCAAGTTTTATTCAGTGCTGAACATGTTGAACAGTGTGATTTTGCAGGATTTTACTGGACTTTTATATTGGGCATGTTTAATTTAAGATGCAATTCTAATTTAAAGCCGTACTATATTTCTATTGCACATTTTGTATGTATCAATAAAAACTTATTGATTAGTTTTTATTTCTATTGCCTTTGTCTGGTAATTACCGTAATTTGTTGTTTCTTTTCTTTACTCATTTAGCGATCAATTGGGCTTCCACTAATGATAAGAGATAATGGGAACTGCAGATGCTGGAGAATCCAAGATAACAATGTGTGAAGCTGGATGAACACAGCAGGCCAAGCATCTCGGGAGCACAAAAGCTGACGTTTTGGGCATAGACCCTTCATCAGAGATCAGCTCTCTGATGAAGGGTCTAGGCCCGAAACATCAGCTTTTGTGCTCCAGAGATGCTGCTTGGCCTGCTTTGCTCATCCAGCTTCACACTTTGTTATCTTCTACTAATGATATACTATTTTGGACTGCAGTATTAATTTCAGCCTCTCAAAGTCAGTATCCATGAATTTATACCCCTAAATTTAACCTTTAAAATAGTATAAAAAATGTGACTTTTACACAAGTATATACGGTAAGGACATTCATCAATCATAATCTGTTTCTGCTTTATACCGAAACAGAACAATCATAAGTTCGGGTGAAAACGGAAACACATTTTGCACATTCCACATTCAAGATCCACCAGTTCACAGATGGAAGGGCATGGACATCAAGTGGACATGAGGGGTCCTCCCCCAAATTTGTATGTTAAATTAGCTGCACATGAAGTATGAGCATTTGAAAAAGACAAAAAGGTATCTGTGTAGCTAACAGGAAATCCATTTACTGTCATGTACCAGGTACGATGAACTGCAATCGCACAGATAGGCTGCAAAAGCTGGGATTGCTCATCATGCCTTCAGATACCATTAAAAAAAAGGAAAAATACTTTTCAGTGTCACTAAAACTACACACAGAACGATTGAGACCACATGCTGAAATACTGTGAACAGTTCTGCCCATTTATCTAACGAAATATACCGGCATTGCAGACAGTTCAAAGAAGGTTCACTTGGTTGATTGCAGATATAGAATAATTGTCTTATGAGGAGAGATTCAGCCAATCACGTCTGTACTTGTTGGAGCTTAGAAGAATGAGAGGTGATCTTTTGAAACATGCAAAATTCTAGGAGACTGGATGGATAGTTGTACAAAGTTGCTGTCCTTTGTGGGAGGATCCAGCAAAGGACATGATTTCAGAACAAGGGATCACTCATTTAAGACAGAGGTGAAGAACAATTTCTTCTCTTACGGCGTAGTGAATCTGTGGAACTCTTTACTGAAGAGGGCTGCTGTGGCAGAATCACAAGAATATTCAAGGCTGAGACAGACAGCTTTTAAAATCAGTGAGTGAATCAAAGGCATGGCTAAAAAGGCAGGAAAGTACAATTAAAGATCATCAAATCAACCATGATCCCAGTGAATGGCACAGTAGCTTCATGGGCTGATGGGCCTATATCTGCCCAGTGTGGAGACATACAGCATGGAAGCAGAGACTTCTGTCTAACTCGCATGTGCCAAGTAGATGCCCGATATAAATCTGGTCCCACTTGACAACATTTGGCCCATATAACTCTGAACCCTTCTTATTCATATCCCCATCCGGATGCCTTTTAAATCTTGTCATCATACCAGCCTCCACCAACTCCTCTGGCAGCTCATTCCAGACAGGCACTAGCTTCTGCCTAAAAAAGTTGCCTCTCGGCTGTCTTTTACGTCTTTCTCCTCTCACCTTAAACCTGCGCCCTCTAGTTTTGGACTCACCCACCCAGAGGAAAAGACTTGCCTATTTACCCTATCCATTCCCCACATGACGTTATGAACCTGTATCAAGGTTATCCCTCAGCCTCCGACTCTCCAGGGATAATAGCCACAGCCTATTCAGTCTCTCCCTGTAGTTCAAATCCTCAAACCCTGGAAACATCCTCAAATCTTTTCTGAACCCCTTTTAGTTTCATAACATCCTTCCTATAGGAAGGAGTCCAGAATTGCAATACTCCAAAATCTTACAAAACAGGCAGTAAACAGTCAACGCAATTTTAAGATAGCATTAAAAAATAATGGAAATCTTTTGTTAAACATATTGATTAACAACACCAGACTGACTGGAGCACAATCTGCCACCTTAAGCATGCACTCTGTCCACTATTAACACACTGTAGTATGAACAATATAAAGATGCACTGCAGCAACCAGCTAAGATTTCTTGAACAACACTAAGCAAAACTTGCAGCACCACTGCTTTCTCACCCCTCTCACCCAGCAGCATACCGCATACTTTCATTGTACACAGCGCAACAGCTCGAGGGCAAATCGGAGGCAGCGATACATCCTACAAATGAACACAAAGGTGTTACAATCCGCAGGAGACCTGAAAAGCAGATTTACAAACGGAAAGCATTTAGAAAGGTAGTTAAAGAGCAGGGCAGCAGGACAAATTGGATAAAGTACAAAACAACAGTCATGGACTATTATACTAAGAATCTGGATGAACATAACTAAATGAACGCAGAGGGACTATTCAATAATTTGGAAGGAATAACAGAATCATCGGTTCCACTGTTCAAGCAGTCTAGTGAATTTTTTTTTTAAATTGCATGCATGAATATCTAAGAATAGAATTCATGGGCTTGTACGTAATCAAATTACAGTACTCAGCATCATAATAAAGGTGATTGAGCACTGGAAAATGGCACTTGTGTAATAGACCAATACTACTGAGTGCAAAAGAGATAAACTCAAGTTCAAATTCTGAACAGGATCAGAAACACAGTTTCCAAATCTAGTCACGCCAATAACTACACTTACTGTCTGATCAGTTCTGCCTTGGAATTTCCTTTCTTGCAATAATACAGCAGAGAATAATCAAGGAAATGTTGCAGTCAACAGCACAGTTGATCCACGTGTAAACCACAGTCCCTTTTACAGCAGTCTATCACATTCTGTAGATTCAATGCCCAGCAGCTACTTGGACACAAACTGTGTCAAGTCACATGAGGTAAGCTTGAGGCAGTAAGCATGGGGACATTATGCCAGGGTGGTGAGAGGTGCAGAGGAGTAGCTACGTAGATGAGTGCTTAGAATAGTTTGAGGATTGGACTGGATTGGGGAGAGTCAACAGGGTTTCAGTTTAACACCTACTCACGAATCTTCTGTTACTTCAGTCAGTCACAACCCTCGGAACTCTGACTCCGGAAAAGACATTTACGGAGGGTTCCAGACCAAAGTTAAATACTTCAAAGAAATTTAAATTTCCCGGGCAGTTCTCAGTCAGCTGAATTTGAATTTTTACGATCCCAATCCGCAACTCCAATCTACTCTGAAGAAACAACTATCCAGCTATTGGAATGTTTGAGTAATGCTCCCCCCATGATATAACAGTTCATTCGGTCACGACATCTTCTATCTTTTGGATCTTCACCTTGCTCTCTCTGCTTTAAGTGATGGCTTTAAAGGCACTCCTCAAACCTCTTCCACAGTGACTTTGTCACCTGCACTGTTTTCCCTCATACCTGCATTGAACAGTATTTTTCCTAAATGTATTGCACTCAGACAATTAACTGCTAAGGAAAACACTAGAGAAATACAAGTTATGTCAAAACATAGAAATCATTACACTGGGGAATAATCTTGAGATTGGGATCAAGGCAAAAAGTCAGAAATCAGACCAGCTTTGCTCTTTGTTTTGCCCAGGTCAGACAGAAGTGGGAAAGAAAGCTCATGTTTCTTGATGAGTAACTTGATCCAATTTTTTTAAAAATACACACAATTGTTCTAACCTTGCAATGAGAAGCATTGCCAATTAGATTATTTACTGTAACACTGGAGCTTCTAAGAAATGCAGGCAAAATCCAGTGAATTTAATGACATTTGTGACAATAATTGTCGATGCACGTCGGTCTTGAAGCAGACAAGTAGCGTCAGGAATCTATTGGACTACAGTCACAATACTAAACAATATAATGATTAAGGACAATATGCAAGACTAAAATAATAAAATGCAGAAAATGCTTAAATGCAAAAGAATACATTACCTGACAAACAAGCAAATAGAACAACAAATAGTAAAATGTGTAACAGTGACAAATAAGGATCAGGAGAAGAACATGAGCCAGTTATGGCATATCGTGTATGAATAAGAAATCAGGGCAAAAATCAAAAAGACATGACATCAATTACTTGAAGGATGTTAAAAAAATTTGTACAGAAAAGAACATTTTTTAAAAAAGCTGGTGAGAAGCTCCAAACTTGAAAACATTTTCAGGAATTTGATGATGAAATATTTGACAATCAATTAAAAAGATCAGGGACTGGATCACCAAGGGATACGGTATAATCTCTGCTTATGGTAGAAGTATTAAATTATTTTGTTTTGTTTTAACTTAACATTAACAGAAACTTGGAGGTAAAAAGGGGGTTGGAACTAACAAAATACAGATAAGACAAGATCACCGATCCAGACTATTCTATCAGAGCACAATAACAGTTGAAGAAAGAGTTCCTGGTGCATATACATGAAAATTGGAGAGACATCATCATCAGAAGACCTTGGCTTTTCCAATGTGGTTCTTATATTCAAAGAGGGAGCTGAACAAATCTACAGACCTATAGGCTAATTAATATAATGCCAACAATAGTGAGAAACACTATCTTTATGTAATAAATAAACAACAAAAATCTAGAACAGCAGTTGAAGCCTTACCCATGGTAAATTTTAAAAATGAGATTTGTAGATATTTGTTATCCATAAGTAAAAGGCATGGAGCAGAAACAATTAAGATAGAAACATAGCAAACAGAAGTACAAGTAGGCCATTCTGTAATTCCTCAGGACCCATTTACAATTCCATACTCTACACATGAATTTGTTCTGTTAATCTTGCCTTCTGTTCTCATTTATTATTAAGCTTTATTAAACCTGACTTTGCCCTTTGTGCTCTAAGCTCTCATGTCTTGAGCACATCTGCCATCTTTCAGCATTACACTGCCCACATGTTTAATTGTAGGTGACTTAGTTGTTTCAAATATGAAATCCATCACTAATTCAAGCACATTGAGAAATCTTCACAACTCTCGTCATTCCATATTTCATTGGAGCACTGATGTATCAAAACGTCAGTCTCATTTCAAAGGTGCTTATGTACAAGAAGCAGTCAACAAATCTGACAGCCTTCACTGGCTGATCTCCCTAAGTTTCACTCATTACTTGTTTACACATTTCTCTTACCTTACTTCTGCATACACATTGAACAACACCAGTAATCAGCAGCATCCTCATTGCAATAGTCTTCAATCACATCTCGATCGGGCTATCTGGTAGCGCAACACCTGCAATTTGTTATGAATATAAATTCTCAAATCCAGTTCAAACAAATATTCTTGAACACCCTATTAACATGGATGTGAGTTTGCTCGCTGAGCTGGAAGGTTAGTTTTCAGACGTTCCCTCGCCATTCTAGGTAACATCATCAGTGAGCCTCCGGAGAAGCGCTGGTGTTACGTCCTGCTTTCTATTTATCTGTTTAGGTTTCCTTGGGTTGGTGATGTCATTTCCTGTTCTATTTCTCAGAGGGTGGGAGATGGGCTCCAAATCCACGTGTTTGTTGATGGAGATCCGGTTGGAATGCCATGTTTCTAGGAATTCTTGTGCGTGTCTCTGTTTAGCTTGTCCCAGGATGGATGTGTTGTCCCAATCAAAGTGGTGTCCTTCCTCATCTGTATGTAAGGGTACGAGTGATAGTGGGTCATGTCTTTTTGTGTCGAGTTGATGTTCATGTATCCTGGTAGCTAGCTTTCTGCCAGTTTGTCCAATGTAGTGTTTGTCACAGTTCTTGCAAGGTATTTTGTGGATGACGTTCGTTTTGCTTGTTGTCTGTATAGGGTCTCTACGCCATCTACAAAATACCTTGCAAGAACTGTGACAAACACTACATTGGACAAACTGGCAGAAAGCTAGCTACCAGGATACATGAACATCAACCAGCCACAAAAAGACATGATCCACTATCACTCGTATCCTTACGTACAGATGAGGAAGGACACCACTTTGATTGGGACAACACATCCATCCTAGGACAAGCCAAACAGAGACACGCACAAGAATTCCTAGAAGCATGGCATTCCAACCGGATCTCCATCAACAAACACGTGGATTTGGAGCCCATCTCCCACCCTCTGAGAAAAAGAACAGGAAATGACATCACCAACCCAAGGAAACCTGAACAGATAAATAGAAAGCGGGACATAACACCAGCGCTTCGCCGGAGGCTCACTGATGATGTTACCTAGAATGGTGACGAAACGTCTCAAAACTAACCTTCCAGCTCAGCGAGCAAACTCACATCCAGAACCTCAACCTGAGCTACAAATCTTCTCAAAACTCGCTAGCACCCTATTAACTTGATAGTTAATTTTTCCTCCAAAATTAAAGAACATGTACATTTGCTCCTATACTTTTTCACAGAGCTCTCATTTTACATCTTGCTCTCCATCCTCAAAACACAAACACTTAACCTTAAGATAGTGCCTCTATTTGTTTACCATCTTCTAATTAATCTGATTATAGTCTTTCAGACATATGGTACCAAAACATGATATGAAACAAAGCTACATGTAATTAATGTTTTTACACGAACAAAGTCACTACACCCGTGGCAGATTACAAATTGTGAGCACTTTTTTCTATTATCCGCTCTGTTGGGGAGATGCAAAATGTTCCTTCAATTACAGACGTCAGCTGAGAGCCCCCCTTTTATTTTGAAGTGCAATATACATCACAGTGGGAGCAGTAGGAGATATCCCAGATTGAAATGGCAGAAAGATAATGTTTTATATTGCAAGGGACTTCTTTTCCTGAGCTGAAAGGGGAATCCAGCACATATCAGTGAGATCCAGGCTATGATGGCCACGTTATAATCAGAATTAGAAATTTTGATATTGTTGTCATGGTAGTCACGAAACAGTAAAATGCCACATTTCTAGTCAAAGTACTATCAAAGTTGTTCGTATCCAGACAGCACAGAGGTAGAGGGTAGAATAATGTTCCACATCATCGTAAAGTTACAGATTGAAATTGTGGCAGAACCAAAGCTAGTCCAGGAATCTGGAAATTTGAATGCACACAATATTCCAATCTAAGAGTGAAAGAAACAGCTCATTAAAACGGCTGAAGACATTATTCCAATTGCCACAACAGAAATGAAAGTCAGAGATTCCCAACTTATTTGCCTCATTAACACAGCTGAAAGTGTCTGTTGCCTTTGGAGATTACTCCAAGTAGTTCCAAATCACATGCCCTCATACAAAATTGACTGGTTGTTAAAAAATAACCATTCCATTGTTAAGTGAAGTTGGTGTTACAATGAAATATGGTGATGCATTCTGACACTTGGCCACAGTTGGGGGAACAAAGACTCCCCGATGTAAAGGAATTGGTTGAAAAACATATATGGTTAATCTGGCTAGAGCTGTTTACAGAAAGCATCAGTAACAATGTGTCTGACATTGAGAAAGTGCTGATAGCACAGACTGATCTTTTAACAATAGGTCCAAATGATCATTTTATCTTAACTTCAGCCTTGTGGCGTCTGAAGGACTAAATGCAAGCAGCTGACATTGTTAAGCAGTAGACCACAGCATTGCTCAGTTCGAAGGTGCAAGTAAAGAGCTGAAAAGATTAGAAAAGAGCAGAGCCAATTAAGGTGGTGAATTGGTGAAAAGCTGTTACGCATGTTCCAGAATTAGAAATGATCAACTAAGCTTACCTTCATTCTTTAGATAAGGTCAAGAAAACAGTGGAAATTAGCTCTTGTTAATTTATTTCAAGTGGAAAGACAAGATTACCAACTCAAGTTCATGCCTAATACCTCAAATGCCAAAAGTAACAGGATTTTGAGATAACAAGGTGTAGAGCTGGATGAACACAGCAGGCCAAGCAGCATCAGAGCAGGAAGGCTGGTGTTTCGGGTCAAGACCCTTCTTCAGAAATGGGGGAGGGCAAGAGGGTTCTGAAATAAACAGGGAGAGCGGGGGAGGCAGATCAAAGATGGATAGAGGAGAAGATAGGTGGAGAGGAGACAGACAAGTTAAAGGAGTGGGGATGGAGCCAGGAAAGGTGAGTGTAGGTGGGGAGCTGGGAGGGGAAAGGTCAGTCCAGGGAGGATGGACAGTCAGGGGAGGGAGGGGGGGGGGGGGGGGGGTGGAGAATGAGGCTAAAAGGTAGGAGATGAGGATGGGGCTTGAGGTGGGAGGACGGGAAAGGTGAGAGGAAGAAGAGGTCAGGGAGGCGGGGACGAGTTTGGCTGGTTTTGGGATGCGGTGGGGAGGGGAGATTTTGAAGCTTGTGAAGTCCACAGTGATACCATTGGGCTGTAGGGTTCCCAAGCAGAATATGAGGTGCTGTTCGTGCAACCTTCACGGGGCATCGTTGTGGCATAGCAGGAGGCCCAGGATGGACGTCGTCTGAGGAATGGGAGAGGGAGCTGAAATGGTTCGTCACTGGGAAGTGCAGTTGTTTATTGCAAACTGAGTGTAGGTGTTCTGCGATGCATTTCTCAAGCCTCCGCTTGGTTTCTCCGATGTAGAGGCAGCCACGACGGGTACAGCGGATGCAGTATACCACATTACCAGATGTGCAAGTGAACCTCTGCTTGATGGGGAAAGTCTTCTTGGGGCCCGAGATGGGGGTGAGGGAGGTGTGGGGGCCAGTGTAGCACTTCCTGCGGTTGCAGGGCAAAGTGCAGGGTGTGGTGGGGATGAAGGCGAGTGTGGAGCGGACAAGGGAGTCCGCGAGAGCGCGGTCCCTCCGGAAAGCAGACAAGGGTGGAGGGGGAAAAATATCTTTGGTGGTGGGGTTGGATTGCAGATGGTGGAAGTGTTGGAGGATGATGAGTTGGATCCGGAGCTTGTGGGGTGGTGTGTGAGGATGAGGGAGATTCTCTTTTGGTTGTTATTGCGGGGACAGGGTGTGTGGGATGAGTTGGGGGAAATGCGGGAGACACGGTCAAGGGCATTTTTGACCACTGCGGGGTGGGGGGGGGGGTGCATCTGAGATGTGTTGGAGTGGAATGCCTCATCCTGGGAGCCGGCACGGCAGAGGCGAAGGAATTGGGAATAGGGGATGGCATTTTTGCAGCAAGGTGGGTGGGAAGAGGTGTATTCCAGGTAGCTGTGGGAGTCGGTGGACTTGAAATGGATATCAGTTTCGAGGTGGTTGCCCGAGATGGAGACTGAGGTGTCCAGGAAGGGCAGGGAGGTGTTAAACTTAGTCCCGGTGAACTTAAGGTTGGGGTGGAAAGTGCTGGTGAAGTGGATGAACTGTTCGAGCTCCTTGTGGGAGTATGAGGCAGTGCCGATACACTCAGTGTAACGTACGAAGTGGTGGAGTTTAGGGCCAGTGTAGGTGCGGAAGAGGGATTGTTCCACGTAACCTACAAAGAAGCAGGCATGGCCTGGGCCCATGCGGGTGCCCACGGCCACCCCCTTTAGTCTGTATGAAGTGGGAGGAATTGAAAGAGAAGTTGTTGAGGGAGAGGACAAGTTTGGCTAAGCGGGTGTGGGTGTCAGTGGAGGGCTGGTCAGGCCTGCGGGACAGGAAGAAGCAGTGGACCTTTAGGCCATCTGCATGGGGAATACAGGTGTGTAGGAACTGGACATCCATGGTAAAAATGAGATGTTGGGGACAGGGAATTAGAATTTCTGGAGGAGGTGGAGGACGTGGGTGGTGTCACGAACGTAGGGAGGGAGTTCCTGGGCCAAGGGGGAGAAAATGAAGTCCAGATAGGTGGAGGCAAGTTCAGCGGGGCAGGAGCAGGCTGAGACAGTGGGTCGACAAGTGCAGGCAGGTTTGTGGATTTTGGGAAGGAGATAGAAGTGGGTGGTGCCAGGATGGGGAACAGTAAGGTTGGAGGCTGTGGGTGGGAGGTCACCTGAGGTGATGAAGTTGTGGATGTTTTGGGAGATGATGGTTTGGTGCTCGGGGGTGGGGTCACGATCCAGGTGACGGTAGGTGGTGGTGTTCGAGAGTTGGCGTCTAGCTCGGCGATGTAGAGGTCAGTGCGCCATACTACAACTGCGCCACCCTTGTCTGCGGGTTTTATGGTGAGTTTGGGATTGGAGCGGAGGGCTGCACGTTCTGCGGGCAAGTGGTTGGGGTGGTTGAGCGGGTGGAGAGGTTGAGGCAATTGATGTCTCGACGGCAGTTGGAGAGGAAGAGGTCAAGGGAGGGTAGGAGGCGTTGGGGTGGTTTTCCAGGAGGAGGCCTTGCGTTGGAGGCGAGAGAAGAGGTCAGTCGAGGGAGGGTTAGGCTCACGGTTAAAGCAAGCAAGCAAGCGTGGAGGCGGAGGCAGCAGAAATTGCAATTTACTACTTGTAAGACATAGTAGCTCAGATAATGTTGCAAATATTTAAAGACACCATCACCACCTCGAAGTGTGCTCTAAGGTCATATGATCCACAGTAAAATAACTCACCTCATCCATCTCAAATGTCCAATCTCTTATTTTTAAAACTGTGATTCCTCATCTCATTCTTGTATAAAATGTAACACACCTGTCCGCATCTAATCTGTCAAGACCCCTCAGGATTTTACAAGTTTTATCAAATCTCCAAGGGGATTCAAACTAAACCTATCCCACTATTCCATTGCAAGTATTAAATTAATAGGTTGTACTGTTCGATGTTCTGTTTCTCATTTCAACATTCTAACATGTGTACATCCTTCCTTCGGAAGACAATACTGTACAGCATACTCCAGATGTGGAGGCAGTGCCCTGTACACCTGAAGCTTTTTGATCCAGTGACATTCAAGGAATGGTGAGAAATCAGGGTAATGTGCAGCTTGGAGGCAAACAAAAGTCATGGTAAAGCATCATTTCCATACTTGTCTAATTTTTTACACTCATAAGTGATAGCATTCTATTTGCTTTCTTCAATACTTGCTATATCTTTATATCAACCTTTTGTGATTCATGCACAAGCACATGTAGATCCCTCTGCATCCTCTCACCACTGAGGATTCAAAAAAAAAATGGTGTGTTATTTTTGTGCCAAAATGGCCAAATTGCCCCCACATTATACGGTATTTACCAAACCACTATCCTTGCAAAAAGGCAGTCACAAAAAAGGGAACTTAACCCATGCTGTTGGTATCACTCTGCATCACAAACCAGCAATCTAACCAACAAAGTCAGCCAATCCTTATCCTTTCAACATCAGAATTGGCAACAATATCTTCAGTACCTTTATTCAAGCCTTTCCAACAAATTGAAGCTCCAGCACTGACCTTTGTGGCACATCACTTTTCCATCTTACCAACCAGAATATGATCCTTTAATGCCTACTCAATCTTCAAACCACACCAATGCATTACACTCTTCAGACCCGTCAGTTTCTGCAATTCTGACAAATGCCTCCTGCAGTCTCAGAATATGATACTGGTTCATAATTTTCCTTTCACAAAAATATGCTGAAACTACTCAATTATCTTGACTTTATTTAAGTGCCTTGCTATAACTAATAATAACTACTAATATTTTCACTATGACACATTAAGCTAATTAGCCTGTAGTTTTCTCATATTTAATATTTGCTAACTTAGTAAAACCTCATCCACATTTTGGGAATTGTGGAAAATTAGAACCAACATATCAATTATCTCATGAACCACTTCTTTGATAACCCAAAAGGTGACCTCTATCAGGACCAGGGCTTGTTGGAGCTGCAGGTTGACAATTCACTCAGTCCCACTTACCTAGTGATTGTGGCTTTCAAGCTCCCCCCATTTCTGAATTTGTAGTTAACTCTGGGATTCACTTGTCAATAGAAAGAGGTTATTTCAAAGTACGTACGAATGAAGTAGTAAGAAGTTGTTTCTTTCATTAAAAACCTAAAGAACTGCGGATGCTGTAAATCAGGAACAGAAATAAAGTTGCTGGAAAAGCTCAGCAGGTCAGGCAGCATCTGTGAATGAGAAAACTGAGTAAACATTTCGGGTCCCGTGACCCTCACTCAGAACCGATAGTTCAGAGGAAGGATCATGGGACGCGAAATGTTAACTGTTTTCTCGTTCACAAAATGCTGCCAAGCCCGCTGAGCTTTTCCAGCAACTTTGTTTCTGTTTCTTTCATTATTTTACTCCCTTGGGTAACACTAGCTAGGCAATCATTTACTGCCCATTGTATTTGCCCATCAGCAAGTATAATACAGCTGCCTTCTTGAGCCACTGCAGTCTTTGGGATGCAAGCACTACCACAGTGGAGTTCCAGGATTTTGATCCAGTGACATTGAAGGAAAGGCAAAACAAAAAAAATCAGGGTGATGTGCAGCTTGGAGGGAAACAAAAGGCCATGCATCCATTGCCCTTGCCTTCCAAGATCGTACTGGTCACGGCTTTGGTCAGAGATTTACTGCAATACACTTGTAGATAGTACGCTATTGCCTCTCTGCCACTTTATCAAATGATATTTATCTTAGGTACTCACTGATGTGAAGTAAAAACATTGAACATGTAAACCATTCTGGTGGCTTCATCCAACCTATTAAGTTTTCAGGTATTGTTGACTGTTGCCATTTCTCCCACGAGTTCAATTAATTCTGCTGGAAGCTCATTTACGCCTCCGGCCTTTCCATTATTTGACTCACTGTTTTCGACCTGGAGTTGTAACAATCAACTTCCACATCATCTGCTTCCCCGATTCCAAAGTTAATTCCCATTGGCCATTTTTACGTGCATTTCTTCAACACAAGCCTGGTCCTGTGCTGCACTGTTCTGTTCTTCATTACTGCAAGCGGGTTAGCCAAAAGCTGTCCATCTCAATTTATGATTTAATTCTGTCCGTGTGCCTATCTCGTACATTTTCCAGTCCCTCACAGGACAAGGAGTTCTGCATCTCCTGTGCAGCTCCTCAAAAGCAATTCATCTCTTGAGCTGTTTGCTCAATTTCCTCAATATTTTACGCACTCAATATTCTTTGCTTTTCACAAACATTTCATCAGCAATGCTTTCTTCACCCGTCACTTGATTCAGACAGTGCGGCCTTCAGACACAAGCAATTATTCTCAATTACTTAACATACGTGCCTTCATTTTGTAATCTCTTTTCTGAAAATCAACTGGTCCAAATTTTAATTTTTACTTTTAAAGATACCATTCTTTACCCTCAGAACATTTTATCACATCCAAGTTGTTATCTGAATCGGCATCAGCCAAGCATACGGAAGAACAATCTTTCCTCAACTGTTTGATCAATATGTACCAGGTGGATTGATATGTAATAGCAAACTGGAAATTTCCACACTGATACAATAAGAATGTGCTTTTAGAGCTGTCTTCAAGTACTTAATATTCATGTGCAGCATTGACAAATTCTGTTACCATTCCAACCTCCCACAGCACGCTATATACTTCTACAAGATTGCACAAGCCATGAGTTGGAGTAAAGTGTTCAAGTCTCAGCACTGACTCCCAGGGAAAATACAATGAGTAATATGTCAACCTTAATATTAGAAGTTAAGCAGCTAAACTCACCCAACAGACGTTACGTTAAACGTTGCATATAAATCCTATTGGATCAGAGCTATTTGCACAATATGATAACACATTTATTAGAATAAAACAAACAACGAAAAATTGCTGGAGAAACTCAGCAAGTCCAGCATCTGCAGACAAACAGATTTAACATTTCAGTTCCATTGACGCTTCCTCAGAACTAGAGGAAAAGGTAGTATTAATGTAGATGACAAGAGATGGGGAAAGAGAGAGCAGAAAGATGGAGATGCATTTCAGTGAAAGAGAGAGACTCAAAAAATGCAGGCAAACAATGGGATTGCTGCTAGTAAGCCAAGGAAGGATAGACGGTGGATGGGTGATAATGTTGGCTGGGCTGAAAGCAAACCATTCCACGACAGTTAGGACACAGTGGGCCAGGTAGCATTGTCTCATTCCATGACAGGACCTGGAGTTGTGGGGGTTGGAAATGAGCAGGAAGAAAGTACTCATGCTCTGAACTTTTTGAAGTCAATGTTAAATCCTGAACGCTTACGTTTCTGTTTTGTTTCAGAACTCCAGCATCCACAGCTCTGTTTCATTTCTTACAATATGCAACACAAAAACAGTCCATTTGGCCCAAAAGCTCATGCGCCACTTAAGCCTCTTCCCATTATTTCTCACCTAAATCTACTGTTGTAACAATTGTTTAATTAATTCATGCAATGTGAACTTCACTAACTGGGTCAGCATTTATTGCCCAGCTAAAGTTGCCCCAGGTGACAGTGTGCTGCCTTCTTGAACTGTTTGGTGCACAGGGCTCTTGCAGAGGTGTTTCAGGTTTATGACCCAGCAATACCACAAATGCTTGGCTAGTTTCTTCTTCAATCAATCTATACAATTTGCTTCAACCACTCACTGTGAGAGCTCATGTGAATGGGTTCATTATGCTCTTCTTCACCAAGGGAAGTATACTCTTGGCATGCCTGGTGTCAAAACATGGGTTAAAGATCTCTATTTGGTCAATCCTCAACCTTCTTTTGTCAGGAGAAAAAGAGACACTGTCTGTCAATCCTTTTCTGTTAGTTACATATTTTTGATATCATCCTTGTAAATCCTCTCTGCACTTGTTCTGGTGCCTCCACATCCTAATAACATTCATATAGGGTTCACCAATACTATACATTACACCAATTGCACTTGATTCTTTTGTGAACCGCTTCTAATTGTAAATGCCTTCAACTTCTAACATGATTTCTGTGTACAGCAACAATCATGATTAACAAACTACAAAAAGAGATGTTGCTCAAAAAAGCTCAGAGATAGTAAGAACTGCCAATGCTGGAGTCAGAGATAACATTGTAGAGCTGGAAGAACACAACAGGCCAGGCAGCATCAGAGTGGCAGGAAAGCTGACATTTCAGGTCGGGACCCTTCTTCAGAAAAATCTCAGCAGGTTTGGCAGCATCCGTGCAGAGGAGGCAGCATTAACATTTTGGGTCCAATGACACTTCTGCAGAACACTCTGAAGAAGGGTCACTGAGCCCGAAATCCTAATGCTGCTCTCTCCCTCCACAGATGATGCCAAACTTGCTGAGTCTTTCCGGTAACTTCTATTTTTGCTTGATTTCCAGCATCTGCAGGTCTTTGATTTTTAGTAATCACAATTAAGTGTTCCCTTTTTGCCACACATTATTTATTTCTATAAAGGAATACTGAAGTCTCTCTTTTCAGGAGTTATGAAGTTGGGTCTCTTTACCCATCACTTCTGTCCAAAATTTTAACTGGCTTTTACTTCTCACGATAACCTCACTTGTCAGTATTGCAAAAATAGTCAGCATCAACTATTAAGGAGTTAAGAGCAAACTTTTGGCAATTTGCAAAACTATTGAGCTCTGTAAAACTGTAAAGGCATTCTCAAAGAATGAGTTTTTACAAATGTATACTCCTGCTTGGTTACACAATTTGAGTTCAATCCAGGCACTCCAAAGTCCAGAAAAGGTACCAGATCTGGTATTTTCTCGAGTCTTATGATTTACCTTTGTGCTAAAAGAATTGTGTAGCAATCTCCAATAAACCCTTGTTTAGCATAATTAGATTACAGAGGAAAGATCAATAAATGATTAAGAGTAAAATTTGAACATTCTGCAGTTTATTCCATTCTGCTTCTAGTTGTGCAAATGAAGGCTACAAAACGATGTGTGAAGCAAGGTTAGTAAAATCATTGTGGTGCTTAAGCATTGCAAGTAGTAGGATGGAACTTCGCATTTAACTGAAATGTTTTCAGTTGGCTTTCGGACTTGCAATTTAAAATTGTACTTAGTTCATACGCAAAGATTTGGATTAAATCATAGGATCCCTATAGTGTGGAAGCAGGCCATCCACACGGACCCACCTTTATCCGACCCCTATAACCTATTTCACATGGCTAATCCACCTAACCTGCACATCCCCGCACACAAAAGGCAATTCAGCACAGTCAATCACGTAACCTGCGTGTCTTTGGACTGTGGAAGGAAACCGGTGCAGTCAGAGAGAAATGTGCAAACTCCACACAGACAGTTGCCTGAGACAGTACTTGAACCCAGGTCCCTGGCTCTGAGAGGCAGCGGTGTTAACCTGTGCCACCGTGCAGCCCAAAACTGATTTGATTATCTTCCTGATGTTTACAAAATCAATGCGAGTAAGTGCCAAGAGCTGGAAGACAATGTGGGAAAGTGCAAGCTCTCACAATTTGGTCGGAACAATAGAGGCGTAGACGGATTTGTGTGTGGGGAAATGCTTCAGAAATTTGAAACACAAACGGGTGTGAATTCTACTTCAGGATTCTCTGAAGATTAATACGCAGGTTCACTTGGCAGTTAGAAAGACAAACACAATGTTAGTATTAATTTTAAGACGGCGAGAAAACAAGAGCAGAGGGGTGTTGCTGAGGTTACAGATGGCTCTGGTCAGACCACTTTTGGAATAGTGAACAGCTTTGGGCCCTGTTTGGAAGGTTGGATATGCTGGCCTTGGAGAGGATCCAGAGTTGGTTTACAAAATGATCCCCGTGATGAAGAACTTGTCAATATGAAGAGCAGTTGAGGACCGTGGAGTTTATATAAATGAGGTGGGATCTCATTGAAACTTACAGAATATTGAGACACCCGAATAGAGTGAACGTTGAGATGATGTTTCCATTAGGAGAAACTGGAGCCGAAGGGCACAGCCTCAGACTTAAGGGACGATCCTTTAGAACTGTGATGAGGAGGAAATTCTTCAAAACAGAGACTGGTGAATCTGCGGAATACATTGCTGCAGAAGGCTGTGGTGGCCAAGTCATTTTAAGTCTATTTAAGGCAGGGATAGATAGGTTCTTGATCAGAAAGGGGATCAAAGGTATGGGGAGAAAGCAGGAGAATGGGCAAGAGAAACACATCAGCCATGATCAAATGGTGGAACAGATTCAGCGGGCCACATGGCCTAATTCTGTTGTTATACTTACGGTCTGAAAGAATTTTTCAGTATTAATACTTAAAAAAAACACAAGATTCCTAGGGAAACTTTACTTGGTTCACACAACACTTGAAAATCTCACTTAAAAACATAATTGTAAAATAATGTTTTGTGCACTCTACATTAATTTTATTTGAACTATTAGAAACAAGTATCTTTGTGTTAAAACTCAGAACACTGTATGTCAAAGTTTAGATTTCATAACCTTTTTACCAACATGATAAAGCTTTTCTTTTGCAATTTACTGAATATAACTACATGCAAATAAGCATGCACACAATGTTATCACATGCAAAATAATCTGATTACAGATCTATTCGAAATCATTGCATCAAAATCTTCCAATTTCATTACCACTCAGTCAAAATATTACTATAGAATAAATCATACTGTACAGTTGATTATTTGCTAAGACTTGCCAGGTTACATTGTCAGTTGCATCACCATGATTAATGACCACTGTTCTACATTCTACAAAAATCTCAAGGTGGTTGGCTATTTTGCTGAAAATTCATAATTTATAATCTATTCGATACAACGTTAAAATTTCAGATTCCACTGAAAACAAACAACATCTTCAAAATGACAATCACTACCAAATTTCAACAAACAGCTAGCTTTGCTAACGTTTAGATTGTGTTTCATTAACAGAGAGGATCAGGCTGTTTTAGACCATATGAAAGATTTTTTTTAAGTATTGGAATGGCCGCGAACCGACCGCGAATTTAGAAACCATCCAAACCTTTAATGCTCTTGTTTCATTCGTTTATTCCCTCATCTTCAAATAGCATAAATCAAACAGTAGGCTTGGATTTTTCGTAGTCTGATTTAAATGTGGCTCCATATGTTTCATTAAAACGGCAGAAATATCTACAATACTTCGGGGTTTCAAGCCCTACTCTTCACAATTTCACAAAATAAACGTCCTGTAGCAAATAATACACTTGATATCAAGGATCGGTAATGTGGTAGAAAACGAATACGACCCTCCTTTCTTGTAATGATCCAAAAACACTTGTATCAGATTACACTTATTATTCCCATCTCCCTGTGACCAATCCGCCCTGCAACAGAGGAGCTAGAAAGGGGAAAGGGAGGCAAAGGGAATAAAATAATCTTCACCCCCATTACTCTTAATCAATGCATGGTCCAAACGAAAAGCCAGGTAATTAACGAAAAAAAAATTCACTTCGACTACAACATGCAGCAAATAAGCTCATCAAACTCTCCGCACCTCCCTCCACGGTAACTGACTTTCCTCTTACTTTTAAGGTCTGCCAGCAAAGCGTCTGTTTCAAAAGGCAGATTGCTCAAGGCTGAGCAGCGGTGAGTTACCACAGTGTGTATTAAAGGGAGACATGCCTGCAGCAAGCAGTGCCTGAAATAACAGGAGGCAGTCATCCTTTGGCTGTAGGGAGAGCCATTGCAGGAGCTACAAACCGTGCAGCTTACCTCATCTCGGAAAGCGCCGGCGGAGGGTCGCTCCCCAGCGGCGGCTCCACGGCCTTCACCACCCCCCAAGAGTAGAGATATCCTTTCGATCTGCCGGCTACTGGGTGTGGGTGAGACAAGGAGCCGCCTCTCTCTCTCTTGCGTCTACGTCTGTCTCTCCGCCCGTTGCCTAGTGTCTGAAACTAACGCACTCACTCTTTCTCCTTTCTCTCTCTCCCCGCCCCCCCAAGCCGTACGTTACCCAACGCGCCCGCGCAGCCAAACGGAAACGACTCACCGCAAACTCGTTGACTGACAGGAATAGCGTCCTATCGAAGAACGCGGCGCCGTCCATCCCTGGGTGATCCAATCGGCAAGCGTCCTGTGAAGCTGCTCCTCCCCCTGGAAAATCCGCCTTGCTTGCCCCTCGACCTAACTCGTTGCTTTCCGCAGCGTGGCGGCCCATTTGAGTGACAGCCGTTGTGACCATAGAGAGCGCGCATGTTCATGTCGCCCTGCCGGAAGCAACGAACAGGGTGTGAGCAGGTGGGCGGTGCTTGCTGTTGATGTGTCATCGGGTTAGGTTGACTCCGTGCCCGTGACGACGCTTTGGCTGTGATGGGCGCTTAAGTTATAATTGAAGGTAGACATTTAACTTCACCTGTCACCGCTGCTCCTTTCTCGGTTTTATAAAAGCTCACTACTCCAACCGTATTGAAGCAATTATTAGTGCTATTTTTAAAGCATATGTTTTAAAAGATTAAATAGAGTGGATGGAGTAAGGACCATAGTAGTAAGTATTGTATTTCCCTATCCTGTTTCTATTTGTACACAAAGTATTTAGGTCATTTCTGAAAAAGGGTCCCGATCCGAAACGTCAACTTTCCTTCTCCTCTGATGCTACCTGACCTGTCCCTCCAGCTCCACACTGTTGTCTTGGTCGTAGAATATCCGCAGTGTGGAGACAGGCCATTCGGCCCAACAAGTCCACACCGATTCTCCAAAGAACATCCACCCCATCCCTGTAATCCTGCCTTTCCCATGCCTAATCCGCCTGCTTAATTTACATATCTCTGGACACTATGGTCAATTCAGCATAGCTAATCTACCTAATTTGCACATCTGTGGGAGGAAACGCACGCTGACAGGGGGAGAACTCAACACAGTCGCCCGAGGGTGGAATGGAACTCTCGACCTGGAGCTGTGAAGTAGCAATACTAACGACTGAGCGACCAGCCGCCATGTCGTTTGTTTCAAATTATCAATGCAAAATGTTGTATTCCAAGAACGTTTTTGTTGTATACAATTGCCCATGAAACAATAATTAGTATTCTCAACGTTTCTTGAGACTTTTTTTTTGTACCTGGCCTTTAGTTTCAAGATAAATGTTGTAGCATCATGTAAGTTTTGTTATTTAGCCTGACAATCTAATGTGTAGGTTCTGCATGGCTAAACAAAAAACCTCAAAAAGGCAAATGTTTTTATTTTTCAAACTGCTTGTATTAATTGTTTACTTTCTACAGATAGTGATGAAGGCAAATCCCCATGTTTTCCCCAAATGATGTGATTTATAAGGGTGTCACATTGTTTTATTTTGTCCTGGTGAGACTCTTCAGAGTAATTTGTTCACTTATCATCACATTCGAAACATTATATACGTTAGCAGAGGACTGTGAGGTTGATTCATGAACTTATATGTCTCAGTTATAATGAAAGATTGTTTACCTTGTACATTTCTGAGAAACAGAATGAGAGTGGAATAATAAAGTCCTGGAGAAATATATCAGGTCTGGCAGCATGTTGACTTGATGGTAGGCCACAGAGCATGGCGGTGAGGGGTTGACTTTTGGACTAGAGGCCTGTGACCAGCAGTGCTCCTCCAGGGGTCAGTGCTGGGTTCACTTTTGTTTGTTATTTATACAAATAATTTGGATGAATATTTAGGAGGCATGGTTAGTGAGTTTGAGATGACACCAAAGTTGGTGGTATAGTCGACTGAAGAAGGTTATCTGAAATTACAAAAGCATCTCCGTCAATTGGGCCAATGGGCTGAGGAGTGGCAAATGGAGTTTAATTTGGATAAATGTGAGGTGTTGCATTTCAGTAAGATGAACAAGGGCCCTGGGTTCTGTTTTAGAACATGATTGACCTAGGGGTTCAGGTACATAATTCTTTGAAATTTGCATCATAGGCAGACAAGATAGTTAAGGCATTTAGCAAGCTTGCCTTCATTGCTCAGACCATTGATTATAGGCGTTGGGACATCATGTTGAGGCTGTTGGTGAGGCCACTTTTGGAGGACTGTGTACACTTGTGGTTGGCATGCAATAGGATGGATATTATTAAAGTGGAGAGGGCTCAGAAAAGATTTACCAGGATGTTGTTGGGACTGGAGGCTTTGAGTTACAGGGAAGGCTCGATAGGCTGGGAACTTTTTCCCTGAAGCGTAGGAGGTTGATAGAGGTTTATAAAATCATGAGGGGCTTAGATAAGGTGAATAGCAATGATCTTTCCCCTAGGGTCAGGCAGTTCAAAACTAGGGGGCATATTTTTAAGATGAGAGGAGAAAGATTTAAAAGCGACCTGACGGACAACTTCTCTGCACAGCTGGTGGTTTGTATGTTGAATAAACTGCCAGAGGAAGTGGTAGATGCAGGTAGAGTTAGAATGTTTTAAAAGACATTTGGGGACACACATGAATAAGAAAAGTTTAGAGAGATATGGGCCAAATGCAGGCAAGTGGGTCTAGTTTAAATTTGGAAACTTGGTCGCACAGACAAATTAAAACAAAGGGCCTGTTTTCATGCTGTATTATTCTGTGCAAGCTAAGTGGATTGGCCGTGCTGAATTACCCATAGTGTTCATGGATATGTCGGTTAGGCGCATTAACCATGGGAAATGTAGGGTTACAGCGTAGGGGGTCTGGGTCTGGGTTTGGGTGGGATGCTGTTCAGAGGATCAGTGTGGACTTGTTGGGCCGATTTGCCTGTTTCCACACTGGAAAGATTCTATGACTCTGTATCTGGAAGCAGAAACAGTTAATATTTTGAGTATGATAAAACTTGTCAGAATGGGAGTGGACTTTGACATTGGTGTTCAAGGCCGTCACAGTTAAAGAGAATTTAGATTCCGGGAAATGATTTTGGTAGTTACAGATTTAAGTAGCAGGAATACAACAGGATCTGAAAAGAAACTCTGAAATTTACTCAACTTTGAGTTGGGTGAAACAGAATATTGGTGAAGTTAGTAGAACAGAAAGAAGAAATTGTATTTCTTCAGCAATCAATCCAGTATCTCAGAAGTGCCGTACTAATAAATATTTTTATTCAACTGTTCGGGCATGTTGGAACACATGCCATGCGTAGGTGGAATTTGAACCAGGACCTTCTGGTACAGAGGTCTGGATGCTACCATCACAACTCGGGAGCACTTAGTAGAGCATGATTTTGATGGACTATGGACTCAGCACATTTCTACTACACCACTCTGCTGTCGAAATGATGTTGTTAGAAACTGCGGCAGCCAATTTGTGAATGTAAATACCCATAAGATGGGCTAGTTAGCTTCGATGGCTTGAGAATGGTGCAGAGGCACACCAACATTATCCTACCATTTGAGGATATTCTTGGGGCCTGTGCATCATGATATCAAGGCATAACTTCCAACTCTCTAGCAATGAGAAAGTTGCATAGAGGGAGAGAGAGAGAGATCAGAAGCAGAAATGAAATGATGAACAGACGTAGCTTGAGAGATAGGTATTGGCCAAAACATGGGTGAAATCCAGTAGTTTGTAGTCATTCTTTTAAAAATAGTTTTGTGGCAGTTAGCTGAATTCTGTTATCAGCTGCTACTCACTCAGCTGCCCTAGCTGAAATAAGTGGATGGGTTTTTTGATAGAAATGAACTGTATTCTCTTCAATATCCACCTAAGTTTTTGGGAAACAGGCAAGAAAGTGAATTTGAGGCGAGGATTAGATAAGCCATGATCGAATAATATAGCAGATTCAAGGGACCAAATGGACCCCTCCTGCTGCTATTACTTCATATGTTCACAAATGTATGAAACATTTACCTATCCTTGCTTAGTTGGCTAGCTGCTTTGAATGTGATGGTTTTCCTTGTGATATCGATGTTATATTTGCCCTTTAAATTGCTGCTACGCGCAGTAAAAAAATTTGTTGTCTTTGTCGATGTACATTGACAAAGTGGCCTGTAAATGAGATTAATCTGTGCTCAGTCCTGTGACTGGACTGTAAATGTACTAGCTCTGTTCTTTATCTTGGCAGTTATCCAGAAGAAGCAACATGGAACTAAGGGTATTAATATAACTTTGAATCAGGTGGCAACCATTTAAATATCGTAGTCACAGAAAAACATGATCAAGTTGAACGGAGAGGCATATAATTCCATGAAGATGGACAAATCAGAAAATTGGCCTGAATGTAAAAACCAGCAACAAGTGACTTAAAAGAACTAAAGAGAGAATGTAGAATATGAAAGATTACCTGGAAATAAAAACAAATAGGAAAGTGTCTATTCAAATATTTAAACAGTAAAAGACGACTAAAGTTAAAATTTGGCTTCAGATCAGTCTGGAGTATGGCTTGGGTGGGGACTTGCAGATGGTGAATTTCCGATGCACCAGTTGCCCCCGAGCTTTTGGGTGGCCAATGTCACCGGTCCAAAACAAATGCACCTTGTGGATTGTACATACTGCTGCCATTGTGCATCAGTGGTGAAGGAAGTGAATGTGGAAGTGATGTAATTCAAGCAGGTGCTTTGTTCTGATTGGTTTCGAGCTTCGTAAGTGGTGTTGGTGCTATGACCATCCAGCCAAGTGGATTGATCATAGTCTTGACTTGGGCCTTGTAGTTGGTGGAAAGGTAATGGGGAGACAGGAGGTGACAGAATAAGGTAGGGTTGGAGGTTAGATCGATCTTTGGACGAGAGTAAAAGTTCAGCACAACATCGTGGTCCAAAGGGCCTGTACTGTGCTGTACTGTTCTATGTTCTAATATCTCATTTCAGAGGTGATTTCTCAGACTGACTGTATTACACTACAGTAGAGTGTCAGGCTTGATTTTTACACTCGAGGCTTACAGCAAGGTTTGAACCCACAATCTTCTGACTCACATGAGAGCGCTACCAACTTGTCCTTCTCCGTGATGGAGCTCACTGGCTGACAGAGCAACATATCATTTCTGGTCAGTGATCTTTCATCATTAACTTGAGGCATCGACTGCCTTTCTCTGCAAATGCTGCCTCTGCTGCTGAAAACAACGAGCATCTCTTCTCTTTCAAGATTTGCAGTATCAGCGGCATTTTGCTTGTCTGATGAATCTTTGTTTGTTAATTTCTGATTACGGAATACCCACCTGTTGCTGTGCCATTTAAACCAGGTTTCTATTCCACACCATTATAAGCTCATTGTCTAGCTCACGTGACAATTAACAAAGCTAAAGTTCCTGCTGTGTGACGAGCAGTTTTTCCTATAGGATTCATGCACAAGCAATAAAGTTAACTGTCCCAACAAATTACAGCTAGAAAACAACGAACTGGGAACTGAAACATAAAGTCCTTTGTGCTAAGTAGAAATGGCTTGATTTAACATTTAGGTTTCTGTTCCAAGGAAGAAATTGGTACCCTGTGTTTTCTCTTTTCAGAAGCTAACTAGCCTGTTATATATTTCTAGAATGTTCCGTGTTCTTTTTGTTTAGTATTTCTAGTTATGTAGCTGTTGTTATTATTACCATCAACATTAATTTGTTGATAGGCATTCCTTGCCTGTGCATGCTAGAATAAGTGAATTCATTTACCCTGTATATGCTGTACTGTACAAGTAACTAAAAAGTTGCAAAGTAGCATCATTGGTTTTAAACCATAATAGACTCCAGAAAACTCTGCATCCAAATGTTACGGGCTAATAAAACAAAACTGGAAGTGCTCCTGGAGAGGTCAAAACCTTGTGAAAATTGAGTGTCCTCAAAAGTGATATTTAAAAATAAATAATTACAGTTTTACATCAGATCCAGCTGTACTACTTCTATTGATCCTGTAAAAATTGAAATCAATGTGGGCATTGTTGCTCCTGTGCTGGAAGTCACCAGGCACATGGATAATACTGTACTCCTGGAACTATTTTTGGTTCCCCATTGCTTTGTTGTGTTTTTTTTGGGGGGGGGTGGGGGAGTGTTTGGTCTAAAGCTGAACAATATTTGTGCCTCCTCAATGATTCCACTATTCTTTTACGACCTTCAGCTCAAAATGTGCATTACATTGGGGTGCAGTTGCACAGAAAATTTCATCTTTCTGATGTATCACCACCCTGACAGACCATTATTTATGTGTGAGCTTACATGGCAAGTTGATAGCCAGTCATGTCAGGTGCACCTTGCAGTTTAGCAACCATGAAGCGAATGCTGACTCATTTATATTGCCTGTCCAGTCCCGGCTGAGATTGGTTACCTTGGCACGTGTTGACATTTTTTTAAGGGTTTGTGCACGTAAATTTCTCCACAGTTAAAAATCCCAAATGGCAACGGATTTGCGACCCCACACCCCGCAACACCACCCACTCCACAAGGATATGTGAATTCTCCTCCACCTCCACCACCCCCAACCCTCAAGGTGTCCTGGGACCATACCCTCAGATGCCTGAGCTTCCGAGGCTGTTTAAAAGTATGCATCTGCCATCTTTGTCACAGCAGGGTCAGTCCATTGCAGTGAAAATCTGGGCCTTTTGGTTGGCTGAGCTTACTTATCGTGGCAGTCGGTTGCAGGAATACTTTCACTATCATTTAACTTGACGAAGGAAAGTAACCAGCATATTGCAAGGGGAATTGAATTCTTGTTGTAGTTGTTCAGGGCTTTGATGGGACCACATTTGGAATACTGTGCAAAGTTTTGATTTTCTACAATCAAAGAAACTTGTACTGTCTTTGGAGATGGCACAGTGAATGCTGACTGTATTGTTTGTCCGATAGTAGTGGGAACTGGAGATGCTCGAGAATCTGAAAAAACAAGGTGGAGAGCTGGATGAACACAGCAGGCCAAGCAGCATCAGAGGAGCAGGAAAGCTGCTGTTTCGGGCCGAGACCCTCCCTCAGAAATGGGGGAAGGGGAGGGGAAGGGGGTTCTGAAATAAATGGGGAGACGAGGGAGGAGGATACAAGATGGATAAAGGAGAAGATAGGTGGACAGAAGACAGACATGTCAAAGAGGCGGGGATGGAACCAGTGAAGGTGAATGTAGGTGGGGAGTTAAGGAGGGGATAGGTCAGTCCAGGGAGGATAGACAGGTCAAGGGGGTGGGGAAATGAGGCGAGAAGGTAGGAGATGAGGATGGGTCTTGAGGTAGGAGGAGGGGATAGGTGGAGGAAGGACAGGTGAGGGAGGTGGCGACAAATGTGCTGGTTTGGGATGCGGGAAGGGTAGGGGAGATTTTGAAGCTTGTGAAGTCCACGTTGATACCATTGGGCTGCAGGGTTCCCAAGCAGAATATGAGGTGCTGTTCTTGCAACTTTCGGGTAGCATCGTTGTGACACTGCAGGAGGATCAGGATGGACATGTCATCTAAAGAATGAGAGGGCGAGTTGAAATGGGTCGCAACTGGGAGGTGCAATTGTTTAGTGCGAACCAAGCATGGTTATTGCGCAGTGTGGTCCCCAAGCCTCCGATTGGTTTCCCCGATGTAGAGGAGGCCACAACAGGAACAGCTGATACAGTATACCACAGGAGCAGATGTGCAGTCACTGCACCAACTGCTGACGTCACTCTGCCCACCACCTCCATGGCCAACAGCTTCAAAGGAGACTGTAGCACCCAGTCCTGCTGAGTCTTCACTATGCTGACCCACCCGACCACCACCTTAGTGAGGACAAACGGTTAGCCCTCCATAAAGGGCTCACCTTTGTCCCACTCGACCCACACATCAACAAATATCACTCAGGCTTGGATGTTGATCAGTTTTTCCGTCGCCTCCACGCCTACTTCTTTAATCACGAGCCTAAACCGCTCTCCTGACCCCTTCTCCCGCCTCCAACACACTCCCTCCAACTGGACACCACCCCAAGGCCTCCTACCCTCCCTTGACCTCTTCATCTTCAACTGCCGTCGAGACATCAATTGCCTCAACCTCTATATCCCTCCCACCCTGTTGCCCACAGAACGTGCAGCCCTCTGTTCCCCCCGCTCCAATCCCAACCTCACCACAAAACCCGCGGATAAGGGAGGCGCAGTTGTAGCATGGAATACAGACCTGTACGTTGCTGAGGCCAGGTGCTAACTCTCCGACACCACCTCCTACCATCCCCTTGATCATGACACCGTCCCCTTGATCATGACCCCACCCCCGACCACCAAACCATCATCTCCTAAACCATCCACAACCTCAGGTGACCTCCCACCCACAGCCTCCAACCTCATGGTTTCACAACCCCACACCGCCCTCCTTCTGTATCCTTCCCAAAATCCACAAACCTGACTGCCCTGGTCAACCCGTTGTTGCCGTCTGCTCCTGCCCCACCTAACTCATCTCTGCCTATGTGGACTCTATTTTCTCCCCCTTGGTCCAGGAACTCCTTACGTTTGCCTGTGATACCCACCCATGCCCTCCATCTCCTCCAAAACTTCCAATTCCCTGGTCCCCAGCACCTCATTTTCACCGTGGACGTCCAGTCCCTACACACCTGTGCTCCCCATGCAGATGGCCGAAAGGCCCTCCGCTTCATCCAGGCCCGACCAGTCCCCTTCCACCGACACCTTCATCTGCCTAGCCGAACTCATCCTCATCCTCATCAAGTTCTCTTTCAATTCCTCCCACTTCCGACAGACAAAGGGGGCAGCCATGGGTACCCACATGTGCCCAAGCTATGCTTGCCTCTTTGTAGGTTATGTAGAACCGTCCCTCTTCCGAAGCTATGCTGCCCCTAAACCCCACCCCTTCCTCCATTACATTGATGACTTTATGGGCGCCGCCTCGTGCTCCCACGAGGAGATCGAACAGTTCATCCACTTCACCATCACCTTCCACCCCAACCTTAAGTTCACCTGGACCATCTCTGATACCTCTGTCTCCTTCCTGGACCTCTCTGTTACCGTCTCTGGTATCCATTTGAAGCCCACTGACTCCCTCAGCTACCTGGAATACACCTCCTCCACCCACCTTCCTGCAAAAATGCTATCCCCTGTTCCAATTCCTTCACCTCTGCCACATCTGCTTCCAGGATGAGGCATTCCATATCAGATGTGCTCAGTTTTCAAGGACCGCACGTCCCTTGTATCTCCCACATTCCCCGCAACTCATCCCTCACACCCCCTCAACAATCAAAGTAGGATCCTCCTCGTCCTCACATACCACCCCCATCAACCTCCGGATCCAACGCGTCATCCTCCGACAGTTCCGCCATCTGCAATCTGACCCCACCACCGAAGACATTTTTCCCTCCACAACCTTGTCTGCTTTCTGGAGAGACTGCTCTCTCTGGGATTCCCTTGTTGGCTGCACACTCCCCTCCAGCCCCACCACACCTGGCACTTTTCCTTGCAACAGCAGAAAGTGCTACACCTCTGCCTTCATCTCCATCCCAGGCCCCAAGAAGACTTTCCACTAAACAGATGTTCACCTACACATCTGCTAATGTGGTAAACTGTATCTGCTCTTCGCATTTTGGCCTCCTCTACATCGGGGAAACCAAGCGGAGGCTTGGGGACTGCTTTGCAGAACACCTACACTCAATTCACCTTAAACAACTGCACCTCCCAGTTGCGAATGATTTCAACTCCCTAACTCCCCACTAAAGATAGTGGAATCGAGGGTTATGGGGATAAGGCAGGAACAGGATACTGATGGTGGATGATCAGCCATGATCATAATGAACTGTGGTGCTGGCTCAAAGGGCTGAATAGCCTACTCCTGCACCTATTGTCCATTAACTCCCTCTCCCATTCCTCAGACGACATGTTCATCCTGGGCCTCCTGCAGTGCCATAATGATGCCACCTGAAGGTTGCAGGAACAGCAGCTCATATTCCACTTGGGAACGCTACAGCCCAATGGTATCAATGTGGACTTACAAGCCTCAAAATCTCCCCTTCCCCTACCGCATCCCAAAACCAGTCCAGGATTCTATCATTTAGGACTGCCATGAGAAATTAGTTCATGCACTGAATTGTGAATCTTTGGAATGCTCTGTACCAGAAGGCTGAGAATGCATCATCCTTAATATGTCTCAAATTGGATAGCCAGAATGCTGAACTTCCAGGGAACTGAGGGATGTTGGGAATGGGCAGGGAAGTGAAGTAGAGTCGAAGTCTAAGATCAATCATAATTGTATTGAATGACAAGGAAGATCACTGAATCGTATGGTCTTCTGCTCCTATTTCTTGTGCACTTTTTAAGTCTTTTGTAAATTTGTACCTCTTTCTGGAAGTGTGTGTGTATGTGGGGTCATGGTCTTGTGTTCCGCTCTGATCAAAACTGGCACTATCTTGAATTCCATGTGAAGTGGAATGCAAGAGAATCCAATGTCCTACTGTCTTGTACACTGCCCCTTTTATATTTGGCAAACTGATGCTAGAGGAAATATCATTCAGGTTGCAATGATCTCCACTTGGTACAGCCATTCTTCCTAGCTCTTTTGAGCAATAAACACATATAATTCAGAAGGATGACCATCTTAATCATGTCCGATTGGTCTCAATAGCAGTTAGTTAACTGGAAGATATATTTAAATCTTCCTATTAAATCTTGCTGTTCTATGGGAGCAAAATACTACTGAATCCTCACGTAATAAGGTTACTCCACAATAACTCTGGATGGGATTATTGGCTAAATGCCAGTATAGACTGGTAGTACCCGGACCCTGAAATTAAGCTGGATAAATAACAAGAAATATGAGTATATTACTGTAGAATCATTCAACATAACCTGCTAGCATGAGATAGAGTCCCTATGAAATAGGTCTTGGCACCCATGAAACTTTGTTCTGTTTTGTACATTTGATTATGTACAATTGTCTCAAACTTTCAATGTGTATTGTCTATTTATGATGACTTCAAACAGCCCTTTGTGCTGAAATATTTTGTTTTGAATTAAACTACTCGAATCATAACATTCCAGGATACAATACTTCAAACTGAACTTCAAGTAGACTATATCCCCAACTGCCATCAGAGCACAGTTGTCAACAGTTCAGTAAAAATCTGGATCTTCATCTTCTGTTTGTAATGCAGTGTTTAATTTGTTATGATCTCTAGAGAGAACAATTCTTGGAAAAAGAAATTTGAACACCCAGTAATTAACTGACAGTATTACTCCACAGGGTTTCACATTTTAAACAAAAACTTTTACCATATAAGATTTAAATAAAGCAAATACTGCTAACAACACTGATATGTAAACAATTCTTCTTTAAGCCAGAAACTCTCAGTGGGATACTGCCCATTCAACATTTATTACATCCAAGAATTACATTATACTTTGCAGTAAGACTAAGAAGCAAAATTAGAGGGAACATTGGCCATAACCTATAACTTTGGGGCCGTGAGATCTGAGGCAGCAATAAGTGCCATAGAATTTGGGGGAAAAAAAGTACAACAGTCTTGCTTCCACTCTAAAAGGCCCTTTGTTCTCTTAGTTTTCAGTGAACCATCGCGACAGTTTTCAAGCCTCAGAACATATTCACAGCAGGAAAAAGTTTGGGAAGCACTACTTTGCAGATCTTGAACATGCTTTGCCTTCTTCTGGGACCAAACTAAGGTGTCTTAGAAATTCATGCTAATTCTCCTCAAGATTTTTGCTGTGTTCCAATGAGTGAAATTTCTTTAGAGTCCTTCCACTAACATATGGGTAGGTGACTGTACCTATTTTTAAGCACATCCTGATAGTGGACATCCCATCTCCAGGATAGTAAATACACCCTCATGGTCTTCTATCCAGTGCCTCCAAAATCAGACAACAATTTTTGATTTGATGCTTCTTTTGCTTCTGGCCTGCAGTTCACAGTAGATTTCTCCCTGTGCTTCTAAAATGTGTTTTCAAGCTCCAACTGACAGTGAGACACAGACACTGCAATTATTGTCTATCCTCATTTCCCCAAGAAAAGGTGGTTTACTGTCTTCAACTGCTGCAGTCCACTTAGGGTAGGTGCACCCACAATGCTGTTGAGTAGGGATTTCCAGGATTTTGGTGTGGTGACACTGAAGGAACAAAAATATGTTTGTGATGGCTTGGAAGGGAATTTGTAGATTGTAGTGTTCCCCTATATCTTTTGACCTTGTCCTTCCAGATGGTATTTTTCAAAGGTTTGAAAATTGATGTTAAAAGAGCTTTGATAAATCTATGCAGTGTATCTCATGGGTGATGTACAGTTTTGCTACTGTGTATCATCGGAAGGAGTGAATGTTTGTAGATGTAGTGCTAGTCAAGCGAACTGCTTTGTCCTGGATGATGTCCAGCTTCTTGATTGTTGACAGAGCTGACCCATCCAGGCAAGTGGGAAGTATTCTACCGTGCTCTAGACTTGTGTCTTCTATATGAAAGGCAGGCTTTGGGGAGTCAGGAGATGAGTTACTTTGCAGTATTCCTGGCTTCTGACCTGTTGTCATCACAGTACACATTGAGCTTGGCCAGTTCAATGGTAATGCCCAAGATATTGATAGCGAGGAATTCAGTGATGGTAATGCCATTGAATTTCAAGGTTCAATGGTCAGAGTCTTTCTTGTTGGGGCCACATGAATAACTTGAACCCATTTTGAAGACAACAATCAACTATTGTCCACCAAAAAAAACTCCAAAGGGATCAACTTTTTGTTTACTTCCAACTCTAACTTTGTTAAATAAACTTATAGCCTCACCTGCGAGGGCTAGTAAACAGACCTAATAGTCTTTCATTTAAAATGTCAATCCCCAACCTGAAAATCTTATTCCTAAAACATTTTCACCCATGAAATTAGACACTATTGCAACTTTTTTATTACTTATTTTTTGTTTTCAAGCTCAAGATGAAGGGGCTGTATTGCCAGTTGGCCGAATCGAATGAAGACATAAAATTTGTGTTTCAAGACAAGGTTGGTATTCTGCTCTGAAGTTGATATTAAAAACTTATCCAGCCAAGTAGCAAACTGTTGTCCTGGTGTGATCACATAGGAGCAAAAGTAGATCATGTAGCCCCATAAATCCATTTCCCTATTCGATTTAATCAAGACTGTATTGATTATAATGTCAGATACTTGAGGCCAAAGTCTGAGAGATTTCAAACTCTCAACCACGTAGAATAGTTACATTTCTGTTCGTGATGACTCCGTGATACAAGGCATTTGAATAAACAACAGCTGTCTTCATGCTCTACTGTAATGCACAATTGTAAATGGAGGACAAAGATTGATATCATTGCTATTGATTTAATTAAAAAATGTTTCAGTTCATTAATGACATGGTGATAACTGCCAAACTAAATATTTTGCTACATGCTTGTCTTATCAGGCATAAAGATTTCAGATTTCAAGGTATTGTGCGTACATCAGTCAACTGTATTATTTATTAAAATCAGGACATAATTCAAATCTAACCATAATGAATTACGGCTCGCTTCCATTTAGTCAGTAAATACAAAGTTGTTGGTAAATGCTCTTAATGTAATAAGGCCTTCCCATATATCTCCAGCAGCACAGACAAAAATTGATTTTGGGCTGGAATGGGTGGCTGATACTTCAGTCAAAGTTTAAGGAACATCTTAAAGGTGCAGAGGAGACAAAAAGTTTGAGGAAGACAGTTTGAAGGCTGAAGGCATAGATGGCTCAAGGCACTGCTGACTTAGGCAGCTTTTTGACTGACGTGCAAGAGGCCAGGATAAGGGAAATATGGAGCTTTCACAGATTAGAGTTAAAAGAAATGTTGTGCAGCAACCAAGATGTTGCAGAACTATAAAATATGACAAGCTGCAAGTGTGTTGACGACAATAAGTTGAATGATTGGGCAATGTTTTAATTAAATTTACTTTAAATTAGGTTGACACAATCACGTGTTGTGGTTGCATCAAGAGTTGTTAGAATAGAATATTGATTTATTGTCATGCATGTTTTTACAAAAAATACAGTGAAAAGTTTTTCAATCTTCATACTACGTCACCTGTCTTAATGACGTAAGTCTTAGCTAAAGGAAAAAATGTAAAATTTAAGACAAAGTTCATCTCCGATCAGTTTCAGTCCAGGACAAATGCTGGAATACTTGGAAGCCACTGCCAAAGAAGTCTTTCATGCTGGTGCATGACCTCAGCACTGGAACAAGACCACCAATCAGACTGCCAGTATGGGACACAATGACAGCTGCACCAGGCTGAGACCATCACAGGGAGGAGACTGCTCACCAAGCTGCTGGAAAACTCCACACTAAAGACGACCTCCTTGTCACACCAGTCAGCTGGAATGGTCAGAGGCAGCTGACGAAGGAGACCTCAACATTGGTACGAGGCGTCCACACCAGGACAAGACTGCCAAACCTAGACACTGCCATGCCAATCTGAGACCACCCCTCTGGAGCATACCTTGCCGAGTCCTCATTGGGCCAAGATTGGCCTTCTGGCTAGAAGCTGCCTCCTTGTCTTTATTGCATTAGCTTGATTTAGAAATAAATTAGTCAATTGGAATACTTTGCTTGAATTAGTGTCTGTTCGTCTGGAAATCATGTTTTATAATGATAAGCAGGAACCGAATGAATGATGTAACTTAATTTAGCTCCTGCTTGCAATTACAAGTATGACGAATGTGCCTTATTCAGAAGATACTGGTGAATTTGTAAAGTTGGGCATCCATTCCGAAACCAAGGTTTTTTTAAATATTCTTTTATGGATAGTTACTATAGTTGGTTAGGCCAATATTTACACCCTTATCAAGTTGCCCTTGAGCAGGTGTTTGCGAGCTGCTGTCTGGAACCACAGTCGTCCTGTGGTGTAGATCCCATGTTATTGAGACAAGAGGTTTTGGGTTTTGACCTACTGGCAGTGGAGAAATGATATAGTTCCAAATCGGGATGGTGTATGGCAGTGGTTCCTAAACATTTTCTCATTGCACTCTCATCTTAAGGCTTAACAATCATGATGACCAACCCCTGTTGGAACAGTGAGAATGACGTGTTCGAGCAGGAACATGTCTGTTGTAACTTAGTTGAGGCTCCACGGCAGCCATTAATACATAGGATCTGGTGACGCTACTTCGGGAAATTAAGCAAAATACTGTGTATTCTGGAAATCTGAGGTAACAACAAAGTGCTGGAGAAACTTGGCAAATTTGACATATCTTCAGAGATAGAGAGTTAATATTCCAAGCCGCGGGACTCCACTCAGCCCTGATGTATGGTTTGGAGGGAATCTTGCAGGGGGTGGCATTCGCAGGCGTTTGCTACCTTTTTCGGTGGTGATGGTTGTAGGTTTGGAAGGTGCTATTGAATGTCTGCTGCATTGTAAACCCACGGTTAACAAATCAATATGATTGTCAAACAATGTTCCCACTTGCCCTAGCTATGCTGGTGAAGACTTTGAGTTTGGCTTCTTCTCCTGTAGTTGAAGTATGAGCTCACAGATGAAAGTCTGAATTTGCCAGTACGCAGTGGAAGTGTATCTGCGTGAATTTACTTTAAGCCCCTTCAGTTGACTGCATTCTGGAAGTAGTCAAGACTGAGGCAAGTTCAATTGCAACACTTGCATAATAACAGGTAAAGGTGAAGTGGCAATAGAGCTACCAGACCAACGGGCTGCTTTCGCATTAGAGAGAGAGACAACCTGGAGTTTACACATCCAGGTCACCATGTTTCAGACAAGAAGGGAGAGGAGAGGATACTTGTTTATAGTCTCCTGAGCTGGAACTGAACCCACACTGACTCTTCTGCATTGCAAACCATCCATTCAGCCAAATGAGCTAACTGATGCCCAGAGCAGACGACTGCTGATGGGAATTTGAAATAAAATCAGAAAATGCTGGAAGATGCTTAGAAGATCAAGTGCCGACTGTGAAGAGAAAGAAACCGATAAAAAATAAGGAAAAATGTTTGTATGGTGCCCAATCTGCTGAGGTAATCTTCAGCATTTTCTGATTTTATTCTGTCATAGAATAAACTATTTATGGAGAGATAGTGGATGACAAAAAGTTTGATCAAACGGATAAGCCTTAAAGGAAGTGAAAAAGAATATGTGGTGGGGGAGGATATTCCATACCTTAGGGCATTTACAACTGAAGGCACAACATGCAGGCTCCAGGATCTTTCATTTTTCTGACCACATGATGTTGTTGGTATAAACTGGATAGTATCATCAAAAGGCACATCTGTGCAACTGAGGCACAAACAAGGTATTCAGTAAAGGTGAATCAATGTCAATGTCCTATTAATAGGCACATGACTAACAAACATATTTGTTCCTTTTTTTTTTAGGAATCTGTTCCAAGTGTATATGACCATTACATAAAATTACAGGTTAAAGTTTGTGCCTTCAGTCCTTTGAATACCAAGGTAAATCTACTATAATCTTGTTATGTATTTGTAGTTAGGTATATAGATGTATATGCAAAACGGGAGCATGTCTTATTTCACTTTAAACATTGTTTTCTGTTGCATTTTATACTTAGTCTTTGTTGTTTCTTTTGTTCTGTTTGCCTTTACATTTACACCAATATAGCTTTCATTTCTCGTTTTATTTTTCTTTACATAAGTTTTGGTGTTTCCCAATTTAAAAACTGAACTAGCCTTACTGTTTTCATCGAAAGACCAGGTTCAGAACTTCTCGCCCTTCCAATGTATGTGGGCACAATCCTCAGCAATTAGCTGTCCAGTTTTTCCCTCCAACCTTTGGGGAAACAATTAAGCACCACTTTGCACCATGAGAGGACTTGTAAGGAATGGCATTTTCAAATTTACTGCAAGATTGGAAGTCCTGAGCCCTCCAATCTTGTGTTATTTTCCATATTCTATCTCTGTCTTATTGATGCTTCTTTTATGTATTTTCTTTTGGTATTGGAATGAAAAACTATCAGCAATGTCATGTGCAGTTAAATGCAGTCATTGCTGGCATGGTTGCTTTTCTTTATACAAGCATTGTAATTCTGTGGAAGGAGCAAATACCTTCAGGATACTCTCAGAATTGTTTCAAGATTCTCTTTGCCAGGGAAGTAGAGAAAGATTTGCCCAAGGCCAAGTGTTAGGCCAATGATCTAATTGAAGTAAAGGCTTTTCTGAAGGGAGAAGGATGGAGGGTGCACCTAAGCTACTGGAAATGTTATTTGAAAGATGATTTAAGTGTTTTATTGCTATAATAATGTTTCACTATATGAACTTGTGCCCTGTTATGACTGAGTTCTCTGAAGGCCTATTTTGGACAATATTTAGGTAACAAGTTTGCCAACAATACATTTGTGTCCAAAATGACTAGCTGGTAATAGTCTTTGTAAAGAAATTCCTATTCAAATTTAACTCTCTTCCTAAATATGGAACAGTATTTTAAAATTGATACTGTCATTGTAAAGTGAATAATATCAATGAGTATTTATTTACATTGTATTAGTGAATCACGTAACCATAATGAGCCATTGTGGGGTGGGTGGGGGAGATATCTCACCAAGATTAGGGAAGATTATGTTCTTTTTCTATCTGTATCTGGTTACGCATTTTAGAAAGAAACAAAATGTCTTTTTGTACTTCTGGTCTCCGAGACTGAAAGTTAACGAGGTTAAGCATAAGATGAAAATTATTGAGTAAGTAAACAAAGGCACAAATGGACCTCCTCCGCAAAATCCAGATAGTGAACATGAATCCCAAGTTACAAGGCAATTGGCAGTGGGCAGAAAATGTCATATTCCAATAAACCCCTAGTGTACAAGGGAAAAAAAAAATCCTGCTGTAACACTTAAACTAATATTGTACTCAGCATAAAAAATTACTTCAACAGTGATCTTCTAGCATGTGTTATTGTATTTGTATTTTAGAGAACCGTTGTACTGTGTAAAATCTTCAAAGAAGTCCGCTTAATCCCCAAAAAAGTAATTTCCTCCAGCACTGTTGCTCATGAGCAGCAGCTTGACAAGACACATTGCAGAAATTCAACAAGGTTCCTGAAAAAGGACCTTCCAGATCCACAAACACTATCTTGTAGAAGGACAAGGGTAGCAGGTGGGAATGCCAGCATTTGTAAGTTCCTCTCCAAGCCACTCGTCATTCTAACTTGAAAATATGTTGCTGTTCATGCAGGATCATTGGGACAAAATCCTGGAATTCCCCCCCGAAGTCATTGTGGGTCTACTTATAGTAAATGGACTGTAGCAGTTTACGAAGGCAGTTCACAACTTCTTCTCAAGGGCAGCAAAGTGCTGGCAATAAACAGTGGTCTATTTCTCATGTATCAATGTTTTTAAAATTGCAGTTTTAATAAAACATGCATATTTCTTCATTTTAAAAAAATGTCGCTTTGTATTTAGCTGCTGAAGGAACTAAATTTACAGCAAGATTTCTTTCCAATTGGAAGAGAAGTTGCTGGAGTGGTTCTTGAAGGTAAGTGATGATTTGATTTTAATGTAAAATGATTAAGTCTTTCTATCCCTAACCTTTGATTAAAAATTTATCTCGAAATTTTGTTCTGCACAGTTTTTCGTTTGCAAGTAGAAGGACTGCAACATGAAAGAAATCGGCATTTTTTTCTGGTCAAGCACAGAACATTAGTTTGTAGAAATGAGAGCAGTATAGTTAAATTTAATTGTTTTTCCCCAGACTCTGCTTAGAGATCCTGTACAGGATGTGGAGATTAACCTTTCCAACTAGTTCTTAGATCTGTGTGAAATTAGCTAAGTGTTATGACCATGCAATTGGTTTCAACATTGCTGAACAGGGGAGAGAAAGATCACCAATTCTGCTGATTATCTAACGATGAAGTCTATAATTTATAAAAATCATATACACTGGACAACAGTGAGATCCTAGTGGCCGCTTAGCAAGCCAGTACACACCGCCTCTGTGCTTTATGAAAATTTAGCATGTTCCTTTGGGTTGATACTGGTGCCTTTTTATTTCTTCCATCTGATTACACATGATATTTTACACCAACAGGGATTTTGCCCATGAACTCTTGACACGTGGTTCTCTGCTAGGCTGTGATATTGTGGAGATTTGTCATTGTCATTGTACCAGTTGCCCAAAGTATTGCCCACCACCTCTTCTCACAGCAGCACCCCCCACCCCGCCCCAACGCCTGTTCTGACAACCCATTCGAAAGCGGTGAAATTAGTTGAGACTCATGGGCAACAAATTATCAACAATTTTCCAGTATACCACTGCCATTGTATCCACAGCCTGTTGGGTCCAAAATGAAACAAAGAACAAAAGAGAAATACAGCACAGGAAAAGGTCCTTGGTGCTCCAAGCCTGTGCCAATCATTATGCACTGACTGAACTAAAAACACAAACCTTCTGGCCTTATTCGGTCTATACCCCTCTAATCCCCCTCTATTCATGTAACCATTCAGATGCCTCTTAAATGTCACCAACGTGTCTGCTTCCACCACCTCTGGCAGTACATTCCAGGCTTCTACCACTCTCTGCATGAAAAACTTCCCTCGCACATCTCCCTTAAACTTATGTCCTCTCACCTTGAACATGTGCCCCCTTGTAATTGAAACTTCAGCCCTGGGGAAAAGCCTCTGACTATCCACCCTATCTATACCTCTCAGAATTTTGTAGACCTCGATCGGGTCTCTTTTCAGCCGCTGACTTTCCAGTGAAAGTAATCCTAGTCTTTTTAACCATTCAGATAGCCCATTTCCTTCAACGTCCTGGTGAACCTTCTCTGTACTCTTCCCAAAGTTTCCACGTCCTTCTGGTAATGTGGTGACCAAAACCACACACACTACTCCGAATGCAGGCTAACAAGGATTTCCTATAGCTGCAACATGTTTTGCCAACTCTTGTACTCCGTGCCCAGGCCAGTGAAGGCAAGCATGCCATATGCCTTCTTAATCACCTTTGCCACCTGTTTTACCACTTGTAGAGAACTGTGGATCAGTACACTTAGATCATTCTGTTTGTTCATGTTCCTATGAGTTCTGCCATTTACAGTATAATTCACACCTAAATTTGAACCTCCAACGTGCATTCACCTCGCATTTGTTTGTATTTGACTCCATCTGCTATTTCTCTGCTCTAGTCTCCAATCTATCTATATCCTGTTGCATCCTTTCACAGTTGTCAGCAACTCCTCCAATCTTCGTGTCATCTGCAGACTTACCAATCAGACCATGCACATTTTCCTCCAGATCATCTCTTGTTTGTAGTATATATCGGACCCAAGAATGATCCCTGTGGAATACCACTAGTTATTGGTCTCCACTCTGAAAAAGCACCCTCCCATTGCTACCCTGTGTCTTCTATGACCGAGCCAGTTTTCTATCCATCTAGCCAGCTCACTTTGAATCCCATGTTACTTTAGTTTTAGTACCAATCTGCCACGTGCATATGGGTTATGGGGTACATAGGACCCCGCAACCAATGTCCGTGGCCCTAAGATTCAAATTGTAAAGCCTGAGGTCCTCCACTGCAGAGACTTTAATTTTTCATCAAATTTCTTGAAGACTGCTGTTGTTTGAGGAATAGTATTGGTGTTGAATAAATGACACCATTGCGTCCAATTGTTTCACTCCTCCATTTAATCCAACCCCCTCTCATTCCATGCAGACCAGTAGCACTGCCACCTCACATTACTCTCATGGGCTCACACTCTCTGTTCCTGCACAACCAGCTGGAAGTCCTTAATTCAATGGCAGCCTCAGATGCATCCTTTTGTTTTGCATCTCCTGTAAAATCATCCCTGGAGGCACTGCTGTGAACAAGGTTGAGTCCCCACAATGATCTTGATCACTAAAAATATGAAGTCTGAAAGAGTCATAACTGAGATAAACCATGGATGGACAGTAGGCTTTCTTCCCTAACAACAGTAAACCTCTGGGGTTTTTACGATGGTCTGATTGCTTTGTGGTGTTTGTTTTTTACTGAATTTTTAATACCATCTACTTATAAACGGAATTCATGGTAAAATTATCATAATGAATTTCAACTTGCATTTCCTGGATTATCAGTTCAACTGTTCGGGTTATTAGTCCACTGCTGTGTACTACCACTGTGATTTTCTTCAGAGGAGCAAAAAACTGGAAGCTTAGGGAGATCAAATATATGACCGATTGTAGGAATAAATGAGCCTAGTCCCAAAAGTTAACTACATACCATTAACCACCAGCTTCATGCACACAATCTCTTTAGGCACTGTAGCTCCAAATATGTGACCTAATCTTATATATCCACTATTGTAAAGCTACAACCAGTAATTGCTGTGTAGTTGGATAATAAAACATTAGAAAATTGACTAATTTAACTGTTTAAAATCATTTTGGAGGAACTGCAAAAGCTTTTAAAAACAGATGTTCAGAGTAGAAAAGAAACAATTAAGCATTGCTGTGGAACTATGCCTTTCTGCTGAGTTTTTGAGGCTGGCACACCACAGTATTTATTCTTCAGCTCTGCGTTGGGATGTTTTAATTTTTGAAAGGAAAGCTGTCTTCCTGTCCTAGGCCAATAATTGCAGTTATTTTTTTTCCAAAACAAACATAGCCTTAAAACTTTAAAGTCTAAGAAACATACCAGCAGGTTTGCCTATTCCAAACAGAAGAAACTTCCTCGCTTTGATAATGGATAGCTGTTAGAATTTATTTCAAGAATGTTCCCATGTTTAAAAATTAAGTAGACAATAATGTACTTTCGTTTGTTTCAAACTATATTTAATGATATTCTTTAAATATACTTTTTTCAGTTGGACCAAAAGTGAGGTTCTTTAAGCCAAATGATGAAGTAGCTGGTAAGCAAAATCAAGATGTATTTGATGTATATGCCAATGTTTTTGAAATTCCGAGGTTAATATGTTCACTGCTATGCCCTTTTCACAGGGATTCTGCCTTTGGATTGCAAAGAATCTGGACTGTCCGATATTCTGCTTGTTCATGAACATAGTCTTGGTAGGAAAAAGTACTGAAATATCAATTTTTTTTTTCTTTAAGATGTTGTTTTGAGTGCTTGTGATTTTTTTAAAAACTATTTTATTCTCAATTTTAGAGAATTTTGGTTTGGAGTTGTCAACAGGGAATTGTAAGAAAAATGACTTTTTGACTGTGTTTAATTGTTTGCATTGAAAGGAAAGCAAACTGAACAAGCTTTTGTTTATTCATGAGGTCAGGCCTGGAAATTAATTGCAGGTTGGTTCCTGACCAAACGTTTCTGCAGACGTTTCAATGCTGAAGCAGGATGTTGTAGTTAAACAGACAGAAGAAGTTGGCTATTAATGAGGTTAGAATGTGGGAATTTATTCCATCAAGCCTGGAAAAGACTTTCTGCTAAAGAAGATGACAGAGGTTGAGTGGTAACTGTGACTTGATATAGGAGATGCTCAGTCTATCGGGGAATGATCGGAGTTTGAATTGATATTGGATTGTGCTTTTGAAGGAAAAGGCGTCTGCCTGTTGATTGCGCAGCATTGTTTTGAATTCTCCCTGCCTAACCTCCCATGAGCAGCTGAGGGAATAAACAACTAAGTTATGAGTACCCAACCAGTCCCCCTCCACTGACACCCTCATCCACCTAGCCGAACTTGCCCTCACCCTCAACAACTTCTCTTATGATTCCTCCCACTTCATACAGACAAAGGGGGTGGCCATGGGTACTTGTGTGGGCCCAAGCTATGCCTGCGTCTTCGTAGGTTACATGGAACAATCCCTCTTACATACCTACACTGGCCCTAAACCCCACCTCTTCCTCCGTTACATTGATGACTGTATCGGCAGTGCCTTGTGCTCCCAAGAGGAGCTTGAACAGTTCATCCACTTCACCAACACCTTCCACACCAACCTCAAGTTCACTTGGACCATCTCCAACACATCCCTCTTCTCTCTGGACCCCTCTGTCTCCATCTCAGGCAACCACCTAGAAACCGATATCCATTTCAAGTCCGCCGTCATCCACAGCTACCTAGAATGCACCACCTCCCACCCACGTACCTGCAAAAATTCCATCCCCTACTCCCAATTCCTTTGCCTCTGCCGCATCTGCTCCCAGGATGAGGCATTCCACTCCCACACATCTCAGATGTTTCGTTCTTCAAGGACCGCACCACCCACCCCACCCAGCAGTGGTCGAGAAGGTCCTCAACCATGTCTCCCGCATTTCCCACAACTCATCCCTCACACTGCGTCCCTGCAATAACCACCAAAAGAGAATTCCCCCCCCCCCAGTCCCCTCATACCACCCCACCAACCTCCGGATCCAACACATCATCCTCCAACACTTCTGCCATCTACAATCCAACTCCACCACCAAAGACATTTTTCCATCCCCACCCTTGTCCGCTCTCCGGAGGGATCACTCTCTCTGTAACTCCCTTGTCCACTCCACACTCCCCTCCAGCCCCACCACACCCGACACTTTTTTTACCCTGCAACCGCAGGAAGTGCTACACCACCTCCCTCACCCATCCCAGGCCCCAAAAAGTCTTTCCACATCAAGCAGATGTTCATCTGCACATCTGCCAATGTGGTATACTGTATCCGCTGTACATGGTGTGGCTACCTCTACATCAGGGAAACCAAACGGAGGCTTGGGGGCCGCTTTGCAGAACACCTACGCTCGGTTCGCAATAAACAACTGCACCTCCCAGTCGCGAACCATTTCAACTCCTCCTCCCATTCCTTGGATGACATGTCCATCCTGGGCCTCCTGCAGTGCCACAACGATGCTACCCGAAGGTTGCAGGAACAGCAGTTCATATTCCGCTTGGGAATGCTGCAGCCCAATGGTATCAATGTGGATTTCACAAGCTTCAAAATCTCCCCTCCCTCCACTGCATCCCAAAACCAGGCCAGCTCGTCCCCTCCCCCCACTTCCCAAATTGTTCTTCCCCTCACCTATCCCCTCCTCCCAACTCAAGCCGCACCTCCTTATTCCTACCTTCTAACCTCATCCTGCCCCCTTGACCTGTCTGTCCTCCCCGGACTGACCTATCCCCTCCCCACCACCCCACCTTCAGTCCCCCTACAGGCTCTATCCCCACTCCTTTACCCACTCCTTTAACTTGTCTGTCTCCTCTCCACCTATCTTCTCCTCTATCCATCTTCAATCCGCCTCCCCCCCCCCCCCCCCCCCCCCAAATTATTTCAGAACCCTCTCCCCATCCCCCTTTTCTGAAGAAGAGTCTAGGCCCGAAACGTCAGCCTTCCTGCTCCTCTGACGCTGCCTGGCCTGCTGTGTTCATCCACCTTCACACTTCGAGTACTACTGCCTTCATCTGCATGAAATTCAAGGCAACCCTGATTGACGTCTCCAGAAAATCAATAGAAGCCATCATCTTTTAGAATATGGCATACAGTTCTGGTCACCCTTCTCTGGGAAGGAATTTGTTTAAACTTGAGAGAGCGCAGAAGAGGTTTTACAAAGATGTTGTCAGGACTGGACGGTTTGTGTTCTAGGTAGAGACTGAATAGACTGGGGCTCTTTTTCCCTGGAGCGTTAGAGATTGAGGGTTGCCCTTACAGAAGTTTATAAAAGAGCGGCATGGATACAGGGAGTACTCCAGTTCTTTCTCCTTGGGTGTGCAAGTCCAAAATTAAATGCGTAGGTTTAAGGTGAGAGGGGAAAGATTCAGGAGGAACAGGTGGGGCAAAGTTTGCACATAGAGGGTGATGCGTGTATGGAACAAGCTAACAGAAAAAGTGGCGGAAGTGGGTACAATTACAACATTTACATGTCATTTGGATGGGTATATGAATAGGGATTTTTTAGGGATTATAAGCCAGATGCTGGCAAATGGGATTAGGCCAAATTCAAAAGCCTGGTGGGCGTGGCTGAGTTGGATCGAAGTGTCTGTTTCCAAGCTGTATGACTGTCTCTGTGGAACAATGCATTGGACAACAACTGAAGTCCTTTGACTAGTTATGTTATTTTATTTCATTTATCCTTTAACTGTTTGCTTATCTGCCTGTCCTTTGTACAAAAGAGGCTGAAAACACAGATTTGGAGGTTAAAGTGTTATGGACAGGAGCAGGCCCCTCAATGTGTTAAGAGGGTAGCCCAGACCCGAACTTTATATTCTTTTAAAGGTAGATGTGAAGTGGGTGTTGTAGATGTGATGCAACTCATCGAACTACTTGACATTAAGCAAAATAATTTATTGAAACACTACAGTAAAAATATAAACAAAGAGGAATTTGGAAGAACATAACTCTTGGAAAACTGAACCAACGGGTCGGTACAGTACCTCTTACTAATTAGGTGTTCCAATATAGTAACATCCATATACACACACCTTGGCAAAAAAGCAAGTTCAGACACCGATTCTTACATGCAGTTCTCCAATTTCCCAGGGGGAAACACCATCGAGAAATTTTAGAAAAAGTAGCAGATAAGAATCATCTCCTTAAGCTGCCAACTCTTCTGAGGCCTGATGGCTTCTGATTGCTACAACTATTTTAAAAAAACTAGAGAGCCTGATCTGAGAGAGCTGGCCGCTCCCATCCAAGCTGCTTCCATTGTTCCAACCTTCTTATTGAAGGCCTCCTAAGTTGTTTACTTAAGCAGTGTTTATTAGCCAATTCAGTACCTCTGTCTTTACAGTCTCTCTTCAAACAGAAACCCAGGGGAAAAAATAACCTTTTAAAAGTGACGTCATTGTCACACAGGCAAAGATCCATTAGATTACTTTGTTATTTAATTTTTGCTCTGCTAAAGTAATGTTAATAAATTTCTAACTCATGTTTAAGATTATAAAATGGTGTCTGCAGTTGATTATTCAAAGTCTAGGATTGGCTGTTCAAAAAGTCTTGTAGGGACCATTGGGGTCAATTCTGAGGGTCTTGTAAAGGTTTTAAATTGTGTTGCAAATGTCGTGGCAGAAAAGCTGACTTGGTTCAGATGGCTGTCTCCATATGGTAGCAATATGTAGTTGTCTCCCTTGAAGTACAGCTGTGAAATAAATCAAAGCTTAATTTTGTTCTTGTGAACAAGTGGCAAAGGCGTTGACGATAAAATAACATTTAGGTTAATTGGTATATGCTGAAGCAGTCCATGTCCAAATGCAGAATGCAGCACGATGTAGATAGTATCCTGATGCAGGTTGATGTGTAACAAGGAATATTTGTGCGATCCAAGTACCCAGCAATGAGCATCTCCAACAAAGAATCTCACCACCACCCTTGATATCTAAGGGTATTTCCATCTTTTGATCAACATTCTAGGAGTTACCATTGATAAGAAAGTTAATTGGACTAGCTATTGTCATTACTGTGGCTACAACAGCAGATCACCACAAATGCCTCCTGACTCTCCATGGCATGCCCATCATCGACAAAACACCAGTCAGGACTATAGTGGAAGTTCCCCACTTTACTTGGATGAATGCAGCTCCAACCACACACATTCAAGAAGCTTGACAACCAGGATAATGCAGCCTGTTTAATTGGCACAGCTTCCATGTCACCCACACCCCCACCATCAACGTTTAGTTGCTGTGTCTACCTCAGAATCACAGAAATGTTAAGGTGCAAAAGGAGCTCCTCTTCAGTAGGTTTTGCCCAGTCAGGAGGGAGAGATTACATCCAGTGAGACACAGCCTTAATGAAAATACAGTTTTGAGATGAAAATAGAAGTTGCTGGAATATCTCAGCAGGTCTGGCAACATCTTTGGATAGAAATCAGAGTTCCTGTTCCTTGAAGAAAGGCCACTGAACCCAAAGCGTTATCTTTGACTCCTTACCTTGAAAAAGGGTCATTTTATTTTGTTTCTGATTTGCAGCGCACAGATTTTTTTTCAGGCATTTTTTGGTATGTTTGGACAATTTGGAGGCAGTAGGAGAATAGAATTGATAAATCTTCCTCTACTTTAAAAGTTTAAAACTCAGAAGTCTAATGGAAAGGGTAATAAGGTAGATGACTGAGGTACAGGTATTGGTCAATCACCTGAAGCCTGAATACGTGTTAATTACTATTGAAGCTGAGGTAGTATATCTCACTTCGCCTTTGTTTAAGAGAGGGCCTGTTGTGCGCTTTCTATCATGAAATCTTGCATGGTCAGGAAGGCAAGATCATATCCAGAATAAGACACCGCCAAAGTGAGTATACACTTCAGTGAGTTGGGCACTTTTTTTCGGCTTATAGTTTGTAAGGTTTCTTTCAATGGGTTAAGTTGAGGCTCAGGATCAGAGGCCTTTTGCAAAAGAGTGACATCACAAGTAAACTGTAAGTTAATTGGTTGGTGATAGGTACTAATTTGACTAATATAGGTAACATTCAGATTGAAGCTAAATAGGGAAATTATTTACAGGCTGTAAACTAAAGAAAAGTCCAAAACTTTAAAAAGTCAAGTTAAGAACAAGGAATTATAATAAAGATGCTGGGCCAGGCAATGTATTGTAATTGCATGATGTGGGAGCTGGTGAACCCCTTTGTGCTTCATTGTGACTGCATCTGTAGCAGGTATTGGTTGCTTCAGGAACTCTGGCTCAGAGATAATGCACTGAGTCTGAGCTTCGAACACTAAGACTCATCAGAGAAGGGCAGAGTTACCTGGATGCTGTGTTCAGGAGGCAGTCACACTCTTTAGATTAGCTACTTCTAATTTAGTCAGTGGTCAGGGACAGAAGCGTGTGCCTATGAGTGAGGCTGTTCGAGGGATCCAGGAGGTAGTGCTGAAGTTCAGTCCCATGGAAAAGGTTAGTGGGAAGGGTTCAGCAGCGGTTACTAAAATTTCCAGAAAGGGTAAGAGGACAGAGAGTACGGAAAGGGCCAGGAATCTAACTTGAGGCACAGCAGATAAAGGAACAATGATGAGAAAGTGGGCAGGCAACGTAGGGCTGAGGGTGTTGTATTTATATGTGTGCTATATGTGGAACAAGGTAAATGAGCTTATAGCACAGGTTGAAATGTGGTGGGAATCACAGATGTGGCTGCAAGAAGATCACGGATGGGGGGAGGTGAGGCAGAAAATAATTCAGGAAACAAAGGACATGTAGGAAAGGCACTTGGCAGCATGGCTTTGTACGGGAAAGGTCGTATCTCTCAACCTTGATTGAGTTTTTTGAGGAGGTGTCAAAGATGATTGAGGGCAGGGTGGCAGATGTTGTGGAGATTGACTTTAGCAAGGGCTTTGACAAAGTCCCTTGTGGCAGGCTGATTTTGAAAAATGGTGAATTCACATGGCATCCACGGTAGGATGTATACAGAACTGGCTGAGTCATAGAAAACAGTAGTGGTGGAAGAGTGCTTTTTTTTGACTAGAGATTTGTGACCAGTGGCATTCCACTGGTATCGCAACTGGGACCCCTGTTGATTGTAATATATATAAATGATTTGGAGGAGAATGTGGGTGGTCTTGATTAGTAAGTTTGTGGACAATGCAAAGATTGAGGGAGCTGCAGATATTGAGGATTGCCAGAAGATACAGCGGGATTTAGATAGGCCGGAGAATTGGGTAGAAAAGTGGCAGATGGAGTTTAATCCTGACAAATAGAAGGTGATGCATTGTAGCAAATCTTGTGCAGAAGAGAAGAATATAGTAACTGGCAGAACCCTTAGTAGCATCAACATACAGAGGGAACTAGGTGTATAGGTCCACAGTTTCCTGAAAGTGGCAACACAATTGGATAAAGTGGTCAAGAATATTTATGGCATGCTTGCTGTTATTGATCAGGGCATAGAATATAAAAATTGGTGAGTCATGTTGTAGCTATACAGAACTTTAGTGAGGCTGCATTTGGAATATTGTGTACAGTTCTGGTTGCCACTCTGCCACAAGAATATGGAAACAATGCCCAAGTGGTATTATCATTGGACTGTTAATCTGGGGACCTGGGTTTGAATCCTGCTGTGGTAGATAGTGGAATTTGTATTCAGTATTGTATTTGTATTCAAATTATGAGACTAATGATTACCATGAAACTCTTGTCAGAAAAACCTATGTTTTTCCTCTAATGTCCTTTTGAGGGAAGGAAAATGTCATCCTTACCTGGCCTGACCTACGTGTGACTCCAAACCCACAGCATTGTGGTTGGCTCTTAACTGACCTCTGGGCAATTAGCGATGGGCAATAAATGCTGCCTAACCAGCCTTGCCGTCATCCTGTGAATGAATAAATAAAAACATGGTTTTGGAGAGAGTACAAAAATGGTTTACCAGGATATGCCTGGCTTGAAGGGTATTAGCAATAAGGTGAGAGTGGACAACCTTGGTTTGTTTTCGCTTGAATGTCAAAGAATGAGGATCGATCTGAAAGAAGTTTACAAAATTATTCGAGGCATGGATAGTTTGGGTCTTTTGTTCACCCCAGTGTAGAAATGCCAATTACTTAGGAACATAGTTTTAAATTAGAAGAGGGTTACGTTTAAAGATGATGAGAGGTGAGTCCACACAGAGTGGTAAGTGCCTGGAATGTATTGCCAGAGGAGGTGAAGGGAAGACTGCAGCAATGTTTAAGAGGCATCTTGACAGATAAATGAATAGGTAGGGAATAGAGCGACATGGACTGAGTAGAGGCAAACGGTTTCTAGTTTGGAAGGGCACTGTGACTTGGCACAGCCTTGGTAGGCGAAAGGTCCATTTCCTGTGCTGTACTGTTCTTTGTTATTACAATAATCACGAGGGACTTCAATGTGCAGGTAGACTGGGAAAATCAGTTTGGTAGCGGATCTCAAGAAAAGGAGTATGTCTTTTTTGATGAGATGTCTTTTTTTTTGGAGCAGCTTGTGGTCCAACCTACTAGGAAACGTACAATTCTGGATTTGATGATGTGTCATGAGGCAGACTTGACTTACAGAGGTTAAGGTCAGGAAACCCTGGGGGTAGCAACCGTAATAACATAGAATTCAATTTGAGAGGGAGAAGCTGAAATCAGATGTAATGATATTACAGTTGATTAAAGGTAATTAAATAACTGAGTCAGGAGCTGACAAGAGTTGCTTGGAAGAGGAGCCTAGCAGGGAAGATGTTGGAGCAACTGTGGCTGGAGTTTGAGGGTAATTCAAGAGGCACAAGAATTCATCCCAAGGAAGAAGCAGCAAACAAACGAGGCAACCATGGTTGAAAAGGCAAGTCAGGAACAGCATAGAAGCAAAAGAAAAAGCATACAGTGTGGTGAAGATTACAATCCAGAGGATTGTAAAGCCTTTAAAAACCAGCAAGGATAACTTTAAAAAAGTAATAAGGGGGAGAAGATGAAATGTGAGAGTAAGCTCACTAGTAATAGAAAAGAAGGAAGTAAGAGTTTGTGTTTTGGATATAAAAGGTGATAGAGGCAAGAATGGACACAAATAGATGCAGGGACAGGTAATGTTAGTGATGGGGTAGGCTGCAGAAGGATTTGGGCTGGCAGGGAGAGTGGGCAAAGAAGTGGCAGATGGAATATAACATGGGAAAGTGTGAAGTTATGCAGTTTGGTAAGAAGAATAGAGATGTAGGGGCAGCACAGTGGTTAGCAGCACTGCCTCAGCAGGAAGGACTTAAGTTTGATTTCAGCCTTGGGTGACTGTCAGTGTGGAGTTGCACATTTTCCCTGTGTCTGTGATAATGGGAACTGCAGATGCTGGAGAATCCAAGATAACAAAGTGTGGAGCTGGATGAACACAGCAGGCCAAGCAGCATCTCAGGAGCACAAAAGCTGACGTTTCGGGCCTGGAACCCCCTTCAGAGAGGGGGATGGGGAGAGGGAACTGGAATAAATAGGGAGGAGGAGGCAGACCGAAGATGGAGAGAAAAGAAGATAGGTGGAGAGGAGAGTATAGGTGAGGAGGTAGGGAGGGGATAGGTCAGTCCAGAAAAGAAAGACAGGTCAAGGAGGCGGGATGAGGTGCTAGATAGGAAATGGAGGTACGGCTTGAGGTGGGAGGAAGGGATGGGTGAGAGGAAGAACAGGTTAGGGAAGCAGAGACAGGCTGGGCTGGTTTTGGGATGCAGTGGGGGGAGGGGACAAGCTGGGCTGGTGTTGTGACGCAGTGGGGGGAGGGGAGATTTTGAAGCTTGTGAAGTCCACATTGATACCATTGGGCTGCAGAGTTCCCAGGCGGAATATGAGTTGCTGTTCTTGCAACCTTTGGGTGGCATCATTGTGGCACTGCAGGAGGCCCACGATGGACATGTCGTCTGAGGAATGGGAGGGGGAGTTGAAATGGTTCACGACTGGGAGGTGCAGTTGTTTGTTGCGAACTGAGTGGAGGTGTTCTGCAAAGTGGTCCCCAAGCCTCCGCTTGGTTTCCCCAATGTAGAGGAAGCCACACCGGGTACAATGGATACAATATACCACATTGGCAGATGTGCAGGTGAACATCTGCTTGATATGGAAGGTCATCTTGGGGCCTGGGATAGGGGTGAGGGAGGAGTGTGGGGGCAAGTGTAGCATTTCCTGCGGTTGCAGGGGAAGCTGCCGGGTGTGGTGGGTTGGAGGGAAGTGTGGAGCAGACAAGGAAGTCATGGAGAGAGTGGTCTCTCCGGAAGGGAGACCAGGGTGGGGATGGAAAAATGTCTTGGGTGGTGGGGTCGGATTGTAGATGGCTCAAGTGTTGGAGGATGATACGTTGTATCCGGAGGTTGGTGGGGTGGTATGTGAGAACGAGGGGGATCCTATTGGGGCGGTTGTGGCAGGGGCGGGGTGTGAGGGATGTGTTGCAGGAAATGCGGGAGATGCGGTCAAGGGCGTTTTCGACCACTGCGAGGGGAAAGTTGCGGTCCTTGAAGAACGTGGACATCTAGGATGTGCGGGAGTGGAATGCCTCATCTTGGGAGCAGATGTGGCGGAGTCAGAGGAATTGGGAATAAGGGATGGAATTTTTGCAGGAGAGTGGGTGGGAGGAGGTGTATTCTAGGTAGCTGTGGGAGCCAGTGGGCTTGAAATGGACATCAGTTTCTAGCTGGTCACCTGAGATGACCGAGTGCTCTGTAAGAATTCTCTTTAGGTTACCAGACAGGTTCACTTGGCAGGTAGAGGACTCAGAGTCTGTACTTGATGAAGTGTAGAAGGATGAGGGGGAATCTGATGGATTGAAATTTACAGAATACTGAGAGGCCTGGATAGAGTGGATGTGGAGAAGATCTTTTCACTCCTAGAAGAGACTAGGATCTAAGGGTACAGCCTCCAAGTGAAGAGTGTCAAGCCTTGAGAACTGAGGTGGAATTTCTTCAGCCAGAGGCTAGTGAACATGTGGAGAACATTGAACATTGCTGCAGAGACCTGAGGAGGCCAAATCATTGAGTGTATTTAAGACTGAGATACATCGGTTTTTGATTAATAAGGGCATCAAGGGGGATAAGCCAGGAGAATGGGATTGAGAAACATATCAGCCATGATCAAACAGTGGAACAAGCTCCTTGAATGGCAAGGCCTAATTCTGCTCTTTGTCTTTTAGTCTCCAGGTCCAAGGAGGGCATTTGGCCCAGCATGGCTGCACCAGCTCATAAAACAAGCTACATTGCTGAGTGCTAGTCTCCCACTTTTCTCCCCATGATCTTATCCGACATTAGTTTATCCTACTAAACGTCCAATGTCCACCTGAATGTCTTAATTGGGACTACCTCTACCACACTTCCAGGCAGTGAAGTGCCATATCATCTTAAAGGTACCTTACTTTAGCCGTAGAGGATGAAAACAGGCGCTCTGGCCAATTTGTCCATGCAGACCAAGTTTTCCTAAATTTCTTAGACAAGGCACGTAAGAAACTTACCAATCCTCCATTGTTGAAAACCCATGACTACTATTGTCTAGAGCTGCAGATACATGGGAATATCACAATTTGTAAGTTTCCCTCCAAATCACCAACCATGCAGACTTGAAAATATATTACTGTTCCTTCACTGTTGCTCAGTCAACATCCTGGAACTCCTTCTCTTATGACTTTTTGTATGTGCCTGCACCAAATCGTGCACTTCATGAAGGCAGCTCACCAGCACCTTCTCAAAGGCATCTCGGGAGATCTCCCATCCCATAAATGAATAAAAAGTAGCATGCCAAAATGTAAACCCAATTTACTAAATACGCTGTTTTTAGTTGTCTAAATATAAATAAATTGGTTAATAAATTTTGCTTGAAGTGTCACTTTTTCACATTCTGATCAAAGATTTAACTTATTGCTAAGCCATCTGGGTATGCAGATACAATAACAAACAGATAATGTGAAACATCCCATGACTTTTGGACTTGATGTCCTAATCGATTTTGAGTGCCATGCCCATTTTGTCACAGGGCTAATCTCTGCAGTATTCAACGTTGCAAAATAAGATGCATATATAGGAAAAAGTGAGGCAGTTGCACAAAGAAAATCCGAAAGGCGCAATGCAAGAGCAGCAGAAAATGAAGAGGTGAGGGAAAGGATAATGGATAAATGTACAAGGATTATCGTAAGCGATTACCTGAGACATTTAGAAAAGATAAAGAAGAGTGCACTCTGCTGATGGAAATACTTTAAAACAAGACATGAGCAATGCAACTTAAATTATGACAATGTTTGGGCATGATGGAATAAATATTTAAAAGAAAAACTAGAAACAAATATTCTCTTAATCTAACAAGGGCCCTGACCATTATAGGTTCAGTTTTATTTCTAAATTGGAAGCTCTGTCCTAATAAGACTTTATTTGTCTGGCTTTTTTCACTGAATATGGGGAAAAAAGTGAATGTTTTCATTTTTTCAGCTTCTGGGTGCCACCTCGCAGCTGTAATCCATCAGCACATCTATAGTTTTTGCCAATGAAATTAAGGCCTTCACATACGGAGTTAATTGCATAGTGTGTGTGTGTGTGTGTGTGTGTGTGCCCGCTGATATACGTGCCCTATCAGCACATTTTCTGGTTGGATAGCCATGATGTCTATGACAATCACCAGAAGCCGTGCAGTATTGGCTGTTGCTGTGGAAATTGTGAACTGCTGAACAAGGCAAAAATGCACCAGCATTCATACCCAAAATGCCATGTGTGGGTGGTCAGCATTTGTAATAAACTGTTTCCTTTTTAATGCATGTTTTGTAACTAATTTTAACCTGCGATGTGCCTTTTGAAGCCAAGAGTCTCTGCAGTCGTGGTTGAAGCACAAAACCAGAAAAACATGGTCAATTTGTTTAAAATGTCTCTGAATGGCCTCTCCATAAATCTTAAAGTACTACAAAACTATTCTTAGAAAGCACCTAAAATAATTATTAATATTAGACAATTGCAATCCTCACTCCCTTTGCGCGCACACATGCTCTCTCTTACTGTCTTGGACTAATGATGGCTTTTGAAAAATCTCAACTTTCAGAAATATTCTCAAATTTATTTCATAATATCTTTAGTCACTTCCTCTAACTTACGTGACATGAGATGTACAACTAGAAATAGATCTATCGAGTCTGCTCCGCGATTCAGTGAGGTCATGGGTGATCTGGTAATCCTCAACTCCACTTTCCTGCCTTATCCCATTGATTCCCTTACTAATTAAAAGCCTGTTTGTCTCAGCTTTGAATGTACCTAATGACCCAATCTCAATAGCCTCTGTGTAATGCCATAAAGAATTGCACAGATTCACTACCCTCTGAAAGAGTAAGTTCTTCCTAATCTCTTCCTTCGATGTGTGACTCCTTGTTCTGAGATTATGTCCTTTGTCCCTAGGCTGTTCCAGAAGGAGTAACAACCATTCTGCATCTATCCTGCCAAGTCCCTTAAGAAACGTGCATGTTTCAAGAAAGCCTCCTATCATTATTTTCAACTCCAGTGAGTACAGGCCCAAACTACTCAACCTCACGCAACTCATGGAAAATAAAATCTCTCCAGGCTCAGGACAAACCTAGTGAGCATTTTCTAGGGCCTCCAATGCTAGTATCTCTCCTTTAGATGAGTTTCACTTTTTGATCTATGTCTGAATAAGAGTAGAACATGTTAAACAATACAATAAAGGGAATAATTTATTTTGTTTTTCATTTTTCCACTATTCTCCTTCAAATGCAGTAAAGAAACCTGAAAATGTGAGCTGGGTGGATGCTGCAGGGACTATTTGTGATGGACTGCGTGCATATATGGCTTTGCACACACACACTCATGTCAGTGCTGAGACAACTGTGTTAGTAATGGAAGGAGCAAATGTAAGTATTAATTAAACATCTATTCAGTTAAGGTTCAAGATCTGGTGTCTTCACAAGTTCATAAGAAAAACATATTCCATTTCTTCTTAAAAATATTATTTGTTGGTGCAGCATAGTTCTTGCAGAATAAGGATAATCCTGTTCTCTGATGCAATATGAAGGTCTCCATTGTATGTTTTTCTTGTTTCCTCAGCCTTTTTCATGAGAACTCAGTTTGATCTTTGTATGAAATCTGCTGTCATTTATTGATGTGTTCTGTTACTTAAACTGCATTTCAGATGGTCTATGGTTGAACTTTCTGATTCATTTTACCTCCGTATATATCTGCTTTGGTCAATAGCGCTCTGTCCCTTTTTATAATGGTTTCTTTATTATGTACTTCGTCTGTCTCTATTCTGGGACATGAAGCATTTTATAATATTAAGACCTTAGCACTACATCTTGCTCAATTGTTAAGCGTTGAATTATTATTTTACAGTGAAATCAGCTAGCAAATATTGAAACAAGATTTTTCTCTTTTGTCAATAAAGCTTTAATTTTTCTTCTAATCTACTTCAACACTGACGTTCTCCCATTGCTGTCTAATCCTGCCTGTAGTGATCCACAAATCTGTGATATCCCTCAATACTCAATCTGAAAAGGAAACTAATTGCTGATTCCAATATTATGTTATGTTTGATGCAGATTGTAGTTCCCCAAAAGCAAAACCCACTCATTGTAGAAGACGACTGAGTGGAAAGTAGCCTTTAAAACCTTCATGGTAATTTCCTTTTTGGAAGAATTACTTTGTTGGTCTACAAATTGAGCAGTCTTAATATCTGATAAGATCATAAGACTGCTCTCCTGCTCAGGGAAGAGGGAGAGAGAGATGACTTAGTGTTTTAATCTGAGGGTCAGACAAGGGGAGAGGGTGAAAAGAAGTGCCCTTCATGGGACCCTTGGCAGCTGTGAGAATTGAATGCATGCTGTGTGCTATTTTGAAGTCTTGTTCGGTGAATAACCTGTTGATTTATTAATCTGTGCTTATGACCGTGGGTCAATTAGCTCAGTTGGCTGGGTGGGTGACTTCTCATGCAGAATGAGGTCAGCAGTGAGAGTTCAGTTCTCACAATGGCTAAGGTTATCATGTTGCCTTCTGAACCTGTCTCCTCACCTGAAGTTTGGTGACCGTCAGGATAAAGCACCAGTAAGTTATCCCTCACTGTATGAGGGAGCAGTCTATGGTCCTGTAGGTGACTTTACCTTTTTGTTACTGGATTCAGCAAGCCTATTTTACAATAAATAACACAGTGTGTGTATAAATTGGACTGTAAGTCTCTTAACGTGTAAATTTTCAGTTTTAGCAAGTACTTTACAAGATTTAATGGCTAGAATAATTTAGGTATACGCATATAGTTGAAGATAACGTTGAAATTTCAGATCTGTTTTGTGAAAAGTTTCTGTGACAAGAAATGAAATCCCTCAGTTAAATCACATTGTTATATCTTGTTTATGCTGAAAATCTCACTGGGTGCTTACGTTAGAAAAGTTTATTTTTTCCCTTTTGGGAAAATTACCCAATACATAAATACTATGGTTTCACCATTTACTATATCTTTGCAAGTGAGAAAAGATTAATATCAGCAATTAATTTGATACTAAAATACTGAGTTGAGTTTGTATAAACTTTTGTGGATTGTACAGCCTGAAGGACAAAACATCTTTTGGCACAAAATATGTGTGATAGTTAATTTTAAATTAACAAATTACAAATGCAAAAGTGCCTTGAATAAAGACAACCTTGATATTTAATGTTCATTTGATATCACATCAGCCTATTGATAAAGCTCACTAATAAGAGCTATTGAAGCATATTGGTGAGTTTAGTGTTCAGATGAAATGATGAATGCATTTATTACTAATTGTGCCATTTAAGAGAATACCTGTAGGAAATTATCCCAACCGTTTAAGGTTTTGTTAACTATGTTGGTTGATGCCACATCCAATTTGAGACTCTATTTCCCCCTCAATAGTTGGTGACAATTCTTTTGTCATGATTGAATTGTCTATAAGATTTTTTTGTATTGCTAATTTGTGTGTGTGTCTGTGTGTGTGTGTCTGTGTATTCCTAATTGCCCTTGAACTAAGTAGCTTATGATAGAGGGCAGTGGAAAGATAACCGTGTTGCTGTGAATCTGGAGGCATATGTATGCCAGACCAAGTAAGGGTGGCGAAGTTTCTTCTCTAAGCAATGCCCATGAACCTCATGGGTTTTTACAACAATCAGTGATAGTTGTCATGATCACAGCCACTGAGGCCTTTTATATTCCTGATTAATTACTTAAATTTAAATTCCGAGTACTTTGATGTGATTTAAACTCATATTCCCCGAATATTAGCCTGGACGTCTGGGTTACTAGTCAAGAGATATCACCACTCTGCTAATGTCTTCCCCAGTTTCGGGACGGGCCTACGAAAATTTGTGTAAGATTTTGGCTCCCTCTCCAGTGTCCAAAGTTATAATGTGATCTCAAAATGTAACTATTTTAATTTGAAACAGTAATTTCATTTTGTTTGAAGTGTCAATAACAGGTGGATGAGAGTACATAGTGGAATACCTCACAAAAGACCCACTGTGGTCGTAACCAAGTGTGGAGCATGCAGGTGAATAGGCAATGGGTGACTACCAAACAGTCTGAGAGCTAGGCAGGTGGTATAAAAATCCTGACACAGGCTGATTTGCTGATTGGCTTTCTATTTTGGACATTGGTTAGGATAGTGCTTCCTCAGAGGAGTTCAGTCATAGCCAAGTCCATGGCACCATAGGTGTCTGAGCTGCTCAGGATGGGAGGAAGCGGACTGAAAGACCAAAAGCAATATGGAATTAGTTAGCACAACAGACAAGTATTTTTGTGACCATAGATGTGTCTGCAGGGGGTGGAACTTTTCCCATCATGGGTGTCATGAGCGATGGTGAAAAAAGTGGAAAAATACAGACAAAATTAAAGAAAAAGCAAAATCAAATCACTGAGAAAATGTTTTGCAATTTTCTTCCCTCAAGCTTTAATGGCAACTTCAGAATGTCACTACTGAGCAATGACATCCTTATTTCCTTACGTTTGTATCTCATTTAAAGCCCCAGTTCCCCTCATTTTTATACAGCACTTCTAATTCTCCTTTCCTTCAGATGAAAAACTAAATGATGCAAAGTCCTGACATGTACATCAGAGTGGGTTCCTGCAAGCTGCAGCTTATTGAATGCTCATCCTAGTCATCACTCATCATCCTTCCATGCTTCATTTCCACCGTTATCGTTAAAAGGCAAGCATGGGAGTCACCGTTGGCAAACAGCTAGCCTCGCCATTATCATTGTCCCTGCTCTCAGACCAAATCTGTTGCCAGTTCAGCCTTTCAGTATTCTCCATTGGAGTTCAGGGACACCTATGACTTGGATCCTTATGCAGTTCACTTTGCGCACAGAGGCACAGGCATGTCATGTATCTATATACTGATTTACCTGGAGGCCATCACCCTAGTCTACTGCATTGCATCCTTAGAGTACATTTACTAATTTCTGAAGTAAAGACTGCCTGCTGAGTCACAGTTCTTTTGCAGCCAGTCAAGAAGATCAACCTATTGCAGTCCAGGGAGATTTCCATGACCTTCATTCAGTTGATCCTGTCAGACAGCAGCGACCCATATCCTTGAAGCAATACTCAGTACTGCGGGTCAAGGACTACCAGTTGGTGAATTACAGGTAGATCAGTCAGTTTGCTGAGCACATATCAGCCTGGGAGGTGTGCCGTGGTCAGTGCTAGGGTTTTACTCGGTGGGCAGCACCGTGGCTCAGTGGTTAGCACTGCAGCCTCACAGCACCAGGGACCTGGGTTCGATTCCAGCCTCGGGCATCTGTCTGTGTGGAATTTCCCTGTGTCCGTGTAGGTTTCCTCTGGGTGCTCCGGTTTCCTCCCACAGTCCAAAGATGTGCGGGCTAGGTGGATTGGCTATGCTAAAATTGCCTGTAGTGTTCAGCGGTGTGTGGGTTATAGGGGGATGGATCTGGGTGGGATGCTCCAAAGGGCAGTGTGGACTTGTTGGGCCGAAGGGCCTGTTTCCACTCTGTAGGGAATCTAATCATCTTAATGGACCTGCGGTGTCTCAGGGGAATCCATGGAGTTCAGGATTGTCAGCAAGTCAAATCTGGGATGGACATCATCATGCTAGTTGGTTGAGGGAATGCTGACAGTGATAGAAAGCAATTGGAGGTAGTTGGGTGAGACCTCCAAGTGAAAAAGAGGCGACTGGGTGCACTGGAAGGGACGGTTCACATAGGTCATCATAACCTTGATATCTACAGGGGTTGGGTGTAGGGCCAGTAATAGGATGAGAATTTTCAGTTCATGATCTTTAAGGGGTAAAGTGTGGACATAGATAATTTATGTAAAAGGAGTTATTGGAACCTGGGTGAGGCTGAAAGATCATCAGAACTGCCAAGGCAGCAGTAGAAAAGGGGGAATGGTGAATGGAGAGGAATTCTTGCATTACGGGCAGAGCCTGCTGTTCACTCGCACCAAAACAAAGTTGGAACTTTACTTGTCAAATCATCTGCGCAATCCACATACAAGTTAGCTGATACTGTTTGCAGAATTAATGGAGTAGGGTTTTTTAATATTCCTTTGGCAGTGTAAAACTTTTAAAACTGGTGTCCCAGCTGTGGGTAATCATGCCTCCACTAATTATGTACTACCACCCTGTAGATTCTGGAGAATCTCAATTCAGTTACACTTCATCAGACTGTTCATTGTCTACAAATTATGACCTCAAGCATCCTCATTGTATCGTTGTCATGTTGGCTTAGCAAATGTAATCAGAAAAGGAACAAAAGCAGCACCAGAGAGATATCAAAAACATGTTCCATAGCTAGCACTGGACGACGACACTTCAGTCCAGTATGTGAATATAGCAGCTGCAAAGTGTGGGTGTGATGTTGAAGGGACTGTGATTTTTGGGGTTGGGGTGAGGCTGGTTTCATTTCAATGTTGCTGTTGGCAGAGTTTTACTCCCCACTGGAACTTGAAAATTTTGATTCAGTAGCATACATACCACTGAGCAGTGTTTCCCCACCTTCCATGCAAGGTGATTACCATGCAATGCATATTGTTGTACTGGCATCTAGTTCCAGAATTTGCTGCCATATATAGACCACAAAAGTGCTCATTGCAGCAGCAAAAATTATCAAAGACAATGCTACCTTAGAAATCCTTTATCAAAGCATAACGGTGATCTCTTTGCGAAGCCTCAATGTCGTGCCATGTGAGAGTATAACATGTAGTTTCATTGTGATGGGTGTCACAGCTCAGGAGTAGCTGAAATAAAATTGTTATCTCTCTGACATTGACCAAAAATGAATGAGCTTCACAGAGATTGCTATGGCTAAAATCCTGTGCCCTTGATTCAAATACGGAAATACAGAGACAACATGGAAATGATTCTTACAGGATAACCCAGCATCAGTCACAAAGTTTCCAGCAGATGACGACGTAGCAAAGAAATGGAGGGATATGATGAAACTCTGTGTCCGTAGGCCTTTGTCATTTTCTCCTGTTGTTTCAAAAATAGTCCAGGCAATGATAAACAATGTCTGGGGCTCCCATCACTGAACTGTGTCACCTGCTGGAGCAGGACTTGAACTCAGGACAGAATAATAGTCCTGTCCTTGTGGCTGTCCTGAATGTTTATGCTACCAGCTCATGTCAAGAAGCACCTGGGGCCGACATTTCGCAATCGCCCACCCAGAATATAACTGATGCCATTTTCTCCAGAGCAGAGCCATTTGTATCCTTCACCCAGGACAAAGAGTCAAGCCGTTCTGACATTAGGATTCTTCACCATCAGTGGTTTTCCCCAAGGCCAGGGTACTATTGACTGCACCCATGTTGCTTTGAGAGCACCTGTTAATAACCGTTAGAGTTTGTCAAGTCTTCCACTCCATTAATACCAAATTATATATGAGCCGAGATGTGAAATTTTGGAGATCTGCGCTTGATATCCTGAAAGTAATCATTACTTTTGTTAGAGAAGTCCCTGTCTCCCTCTGAAATACTAGGTCTGTTCAGGAATGACTCCTAAAATCTTGACAAAATCTAAACACTGGCAGAGAAGCACGATACAACACTGCTGACAGTTCTATCGATACTATAGTGGAACAGATCCTAGGCCTCCTCATGATGTGTAAATGCTTGGACTGTTTCAGCAGAGCCGTGTACTGCATCATTATGGAATGCTGTGCTCTTCACAACTGGAGCTGACCAAATTGAAAGGTGGTGGGGCGGGAGGAGAACAGATGTCCCGGGAGTCAAACAAAATGGGAGGAAAATGTAATCTTCTGAGGTTTAGGACGTTGACAAAGAGGGCTGCTCAAGAAAATATGACAAAGTACTGCATCATTGATCTCAAGAGGCCAAAGATAAACTAATTGTAGTCCATTTCTACGATGAACAAGCAGGGTTAGGACATGGTTTCAATGTTTAAGATTGTTAGTTCTCTCTGGGCCAGAGGGTCTGTGTTCACATCTCACCCATTGCAGAGTTGTGTCACAACCCATCTAGAGAAGTTGTTTCTAATAAAAAAAGTTTGATTCTTCCCCATTAGAGTGTTGGTTTCCGAACAGGGAAGGAGCCCATGATGGAAGGGTGGAAACCAGTGTTTGGACTCGGATAAACTTCCATCCGCTCTGAGAGGAGTCTAGATAAGTTGATCTTGTTCTCCTTTGAGGAGACCAGGCTGAGAACGATCCTGATTGAATAGTATAGAATTGAGAGGCATCGATAGAAATAAACTTTTCCCTTTCATAGAGGGGCATTGATTTAAGATAAAGGGCAAGAGGATTTAAGGAAAGGTACTGTGTGAAAAGTTGGTAGTGACTGGAACGATCGAAACATTTAAGAAGTATTTAGATGATCTGTGACTTCAAGTGCCATAGCATACAAGGTTATGGGGCCAAGCGCTGAAAAATGAGACTCTAGTAGATAGGAAAGTGTGAATCTGGATGAACACAGCAGGCCAAGCAGCATCTTGGGAGATCAAAAGCTGACGTTTTGGGCCTAGACCCTTCAATCTAGGCCTGAAACGTCAGCTTTTGTGCTCCTGAGATGCTGCTTGGCCTGCTGTGTTCATCCAGCTTCACACTTTATTATCTTGGATTCTCCAGCATCTGCAGTTCCCATTAACTCTAACTCTAGTAGATAGGTGCTTGCTAACTGGCATTGGACACAATAGGCTGTAGAATCTCTTTCTATGCTGTAAAACTTGATGACTCCATAACCGTCCAGTATAGATACTCCGGTCCAGAGATATTACACCTCTGAGCACTTCAGGTTTCTATTTAATTGACTCCTTCCAGGTTCTTTCCTATGGACAGTGAAGACAATGTGATGATTCCTTTCCGAGTCTGCTAACATGAACTGTTCACAAACTGGAGACCTTCAACTTTCCCAGTTCCAAAAACTTGCAGATTTATATTCGAATTCTCCTGGCCTGGTAGCTTCGCAAATTCAGCATTTCTGCAGGGGTGGCTGGCTGGCTGGCTTCCCTTAATCTGAACGGGAAAAACTTCTGAGCGAGAAACTAAAAATTGCTTTATTGAACTTGTGTTTTCTAAACTGAGCTACAAAACTTGCTTCTGAAGTCAGTCACTGATGTTTCTGAATTGAACTGAGAACAAAGCTAATGGTCTTTAAATGTATTTACCCTACCTGACATAAATATTGCAGCATAATCATCTTTCCATTAACACTGATTTATAGTTTGTATTCACCACCCTCACTTGGAAATATATCACCTTTTCTACCCATGGGTCGTAACCCTGGAATTCCCTCCTGAGCAGTATTGTGGATCAAGCCACAGCACGTGGACTGCAGTGGTTTGAGAAAGCAGCTCACCACCACCTCTTCAACAGCAACCAGGAAAGGTTGATGAATGCTGGCCAGCCAGCAACACCCACATCACACAAATGGATTTAAAAAATAAAACCACAGGAGTCTGCAACTTTCACAGGTTATTATTCAGCCCTTAAGTAGCCGTAACCTACTTTGAGCAGTGTTGGATTTAGGTCTCTGTTCCACAATCATTTGCTGACCTTTTTTAAAAAAAACATTTTCTCACAGTAACCCACAGTGGTCTTTTTAAAATAATCCAAATAGATGGACAATATTTGAGTAGTTATATAAATTCTGTAATTTCTGTAAAAGATCTTGAAGACTGGAAAATGGCTACTGTAACTCCCTTGTTTAAGAAGGGAGAAAGAATGGAGAACTACAAACCTGTTAGCTTGACATAAGTAGCCAGTAAAACATTAGAATATGTTCCGGATGGTACGATAAAGGAATGGAATCAGCTGTTTTGGCCCATCAAGCCTACACCTTTATTCAATCATAGTAATGTTTCTCAACCACGTTCTTCTGCCTTCTCCCTGTAACCCTTGATCCCCTTTCTAACAAGAGCCTACCTATCTCTGGCTTAAATACACTCTGACTTGGCCCCTGTTGCTTGGAGCGGCAATGAATTCCACAGATTCAGCACCCTCTGGCTGAAGAAATTCCTCCTCATCTCAGTTCTACAGTGTTGTCCCTTCACTCTGAGGCTACGCCCTTTGGTGGAAACATCGTCTTCACATCCACTGTATCCAGACCCCTCAGTATTCTGTAAATTTCAATCAGATTCCTCCCTCCTTCTAAACTCCATTGAATGCAGACCCGGAGTCCTTAACCATTCCTCACATGTCAAGCCCATCATCTCCAGGATTATTCTTGTAAACCACCTCCTGACCTTCTCAAAGCCCAGCACACCCTTGGGTATGGGCCTAACCTGTTTACATTATTCTAAATATGGTCCGACCAGAGCCTTATTTGGCCTCAGCGGTAGATCTCTGCTCTTGTATTCTAGTCCTCTTGAAATGAATGTCATCATTGCATTTGCCATCCTAACTGCCAAGTGAATCTGCATGTTAACCTTAAGAGAATACTGAACTAGGGCTCCCAAGTTCCTTTGTGCTTCTGATATCTGAAGGCTTTCCCCATATAGAAAATACACCTCTTCCTGCCAAAATGCATAACTTCACGCTTTCCCACATTATATTCCATCTGCCACTTCTTTGCCCACTCTTCTAGCCTCTCTAAGCCCAGCTGCAGCCTCACCCCTTCCTCAACCCTATCTGTTCCTTCTTATCTTTGTGTGACCTGCAAACTTAGCAACAAAGTCCTCAATTCCTTCATTCAGGTTGTTGATGCTTAACTTGAATAGTTGGTGTTCCAAGACTGACCCTTGTGGAACTCTGCTAGTTATCAGCTGCCATCTTGAAAAAGACTCCATTGTCCTCACTCTCTGCCTTCTGTCAGACTGCTAATCCCCTAGCAAAGTCAGTACTTTTCCCTAACACCATGGGCCCTCATCTTATTTAGCAACTTCCTGTGCAGCACCTTGTCAAAGGCCTTCCGGAAATACAAATAGATTGTGTGCACAGGCTCTCCTTTATCTAAGTTGCTCATTCCCTCCAAGAGTATGAACGGATGTTAGGCATGACCTCCCTTGGTGAAATTGTGCTGACTCAGTCCTGTTTTATCACGCACTTCTCAGTACTCTACAATCTTATCCTTAATCATGGGCTGTAAAGTCTTACCATCTACTGAGGTCAGGCTAACCAGCCTATAGTTTCCCATCTTCTGTCTCTGTCCCTTCTTAAACAAGCTGTCACATTTAGCCATTTTCCAGTCCTCTGAGACCCTCCTTGACTCCAGTGATTCCTGAAAAATCACCACCACTCCTTGACTGTCTCGTTTTGAACTCTCGGGTATAGTCCATCTGATGTCGGTGATTTATCCACCTTCAGACCATTCACCTTCCCTAGCACCTTTTCCTTAGTTATGGTCATAACATTCACCTCTGACCTAACTTTCTTGAAATCCTGGTACGTGGTGGATATCTTCCACTGCCAAGTACCTATTCAGTTCCTCCTACCTTTCTTTGTTCTCCATTACCATTTCTGAAGCCACAGTTTCCAGTGGTCCAATGCCCACTCTTGTGTATCTCTTTTATCTTTTATATATCCAAAATAGCTCATGAAATCTTTCGTATTACTACCTAGCTTAATCTCATGTATAGGATATGATAACCAGACATGTGGGAACTGATGATAAAGTTAGGCAGGCAGCGTGGAATTTATAAAAATGAAATCAGGTTTGGCACACTTATTGGATACTTTTGAGGAAGTCACTTATGGCATAGTGATACAACTGGAGTTGAAGGAGTGTACTGTTTGCTTTTCTAGATCAATTTCTCCACTTGTCATGGCAACTTTAGGAATCGGAACCCCATTTTGAAACAATTTGTGACTTAGACTAACCACATCTTCCCCTCTTACCATACAAAATGCAAAGAAATAGATTAAATTTAATGTTATATGTTATTGTGAACATGATGACTATGTGATGGAGATGGAAGTAAGATGGAGAAGATTTGAAATCACCAGCTGAGAATGCCAAAATTCCAAACAGCATACGTTAGCCTGAGACAGTAGCTAAAGCCAATCAAGAAGTTGGTTGTATGATTACATAGTATGCGGCAAGGCTGAAGACCACGGCTGTAGTTTACTTTTTGGTTGATTTAGTTGAAACGTATTATGTTCCATTTTCGAAATCAAAGTCTTTAGTACATGCATTGCATGTGCTATACACTGCATTGAATTTGTTGTTAGTGTTCTAAATAAAAACGTGGCAGAATTTAATCACTTAACATGTCAACTACCGCTTGTCCATTCTTAAGTTAAAATCTATTTGATTTTTTAGTGCTTTACTTTTCTCCATTATTATATCTATGCTGTTCTTATTGAGCGTTTCTTGTTAGTAGGGTTTGGGTTGGGCATATACATATCCTCCACTTTTCCTGAACATTATCATACTAAATCTGCCTTAGAAAAGGAGATTGTGCTGAATTATCTCAATGGGCTAGGTGTCAACCTATGATGTAACTTCACTGTAGTCCTAATTTCTTCTCAGCTGTTGAGTTTGACTTGCTTACATTGATATACATCAACAAAAGTGCTATGTTACATTAAGTGATACCCCAATAAGCAAGATAATTCGGTACACTGAATATTTAATTTGAGTTTTGTCTAATAACCTATCATTCTCTTTCATTCTAGTCCTTTGGTACCATTGTTATTCAATTAGCTCACCATCGAGGAGCTAAAGTAATTTCTACTGTAAACACCATTGAGGACAAAACATACTTGGAAGGATTGAGACCAACCGTTGGTATGTACTTGTGCGGCTTCCCATGGTAAATAGTTTCTTTTGTGCAAGGTTAATCTTTGTAGATCATTTGCCTTTGTTTTTAAAAAAAAGTCAGTCGTAACATTGTTTATGTCAAATATCTTGAATGAAAAAGACAATTTAATATACAAATTTATTTTTTCCAGTTTACTTGCTGACCTTTAAAGGCATTGATATATCTTGATGCTTTGTTCGTGAAGGACTGCTATATCACCCAAAATAGCCATTCTTCACCTGTGATGATAAATGTTGCCAAACCTCAGCAGATTTAACCCTGTCTTCCAACATAAAATGAATTTTATAATGGATCACCAGATAACAGTTGTAAGTAGGGAGCATAAGGGGAGGTGATGATCTGGTGGTATTATTGCTAAACTATTAATCCAGAGAGCCGGGTAATGTTCTGGGGATAGTAGGAACTGCAGATGCTGGAGAATCTGAGATAACATGGTGTAGAGCTGGATGAACACAGCAGGCCAAGCAGCATCAGAGGAGCAGGAAGGCTGATGTTTTGGGCCTAGACCCTCCTTCAGAAATGGGGGAAGGGAAGGGGGTTCTGAAATAAATAGGGAGAGAGGGGGAAGCACATAGAAGATGGATACAGGAGAAGATAGGTGGACAGGAGACAGACAGGTCAAAGAGGCGGGGATGGAGCCAGTAAAGGTGAGCATACGTGGGGAGGTAGGGAGGAGATCGGTGGGAGATGGACCTGAACTGATGTATCCCCTCCCTCACTCCCTACCTGCACCCACCTTTACTGGCTCCATCCCCACCTCTTTTCATATGCGCTGTGAAGTGTTTTTTATTTGCATTTCTTCAAGAACGTTGCATGCTACAACAAAAGCAGAACAAACTGCAAATACTGGAGTCAGATGGCATCTGAAGAGCGAAACAACAATAACATTTCAGGCCAATAATCTTTGATCAGAACAGTCTACAGCATGTTTACTCTAAGAATGGATGCTGGCTGTTCTACACTGAATGGCATAGGCTGTTTCCTCAGTTGAGATGTTCGCCATCAACCCAAAGTGAGTCGTGACAACACATCCACAAATTGTACTTTGATTTGTATGACAGAGTCCGAAACATGTGTATTACAGTCTCTCTTTTACTTCCAAACTAAGTGATGTTTATCCCTAAGCCATTTGCACAATAGTTTTGAGTGAACTGGAGCAAATCCTGAAGTATGTTTGGGGGGAGGGGGTATGTGCAATGTGCTGATAGCACGCTGTTCAAATAAAAATCTCTTGAGTTTACATTTAATGATTAAGCATATGAGCATGCACACAAGCCAGCAAGGATCTATAATATATAATTCATCTGAAAAAAATTAAGTTAATAAAAGTTTGTAATTTAAGCTTAATTCAGTTTCAGCAGAATTTGGATGTTCACTTGCATTGTGGATTAGTTCCAGGACTATAGGCCAGGAGCTGGAACATTGGAAGGCTGTGGTGAGATTTTTGACTGGTGTGCGCACAATGGGCCAAATGGCTTACTTCTGCACTGTAAATATCGATAAGGAGGTAACTTTGGAGGCCACTATTAAACAGAATAACTTCTCATAGTAACTTAGAGCACCTTTAACATTTTTTCCCTTTAAAAAGATGCACTTTTTCCTAGAACACTAATATCCCTGTATTGTATGTGTGTACAGTCTTAAAACCTTTTGTTGCTTACATTCGAGCAATCGTGAGTACAAAGAGCAATAATAATATTTTGAGTATAATAGAATGTCAGTCTCGGAATGGGGGCAGCAATTTACGTCCACCATGTTTTCACATTTAAACTTGCTGTTCCTATTTCTTCAAGTCTTACATTTTGCACATTTCAGATTTTTAATTGCTGCAGTTTGTCATTTTTTTTCTCCTTTCCATGGTAAGAAAATAAATCATTTTGACAAGGGTCAAGATAACAATATGGCTGTAAATTATTATTGTACAAAATCATGAACAATTGTATCATAGATTCTTGTGATAATCCTATGTCTATAATATTTTATAATTGGCATTAGCTGCTGATTGACTAGAGGAATATTTAACAAATATTAAGTATTTTCTTGCTGTCTTGTTTTTTAAATTGGAATGTATTTGAAATAACATTTCAACCAACCAGAAATGTTGAGGTGCAATGATCCGTTTGTATTTTATTTATTGACCTCCTCACTTTTCAGGGTCTGTGTTGAACCCTTGCATTTCCTTATAGGATCTGGATCTTGGTGTGCAAGGGAGAGTTTCAAAGTTTGCAGATGACATGAAACTTGGAAGACTTGCAAACTGTGAAGATGATACAGTGGAACACCAAAAAGATATTAACCAGTTGGTGGACTATGCAAATTGGTGGCAGATGAGGTTCAGTGCAAAGCAGTATTGGACCATGCTCTTTAGTGGGAAGAATATTAAAAGATGACACAAAATAAAAGGTACAATTCTAAAAGGCGCCCAAGATCAGAGAAACCAGAGTGTTTATGTGCACAGGCCGTTGGAGGTGGCAGGATAAATGAAGAAAACAGTTAATAAAGCGTACAGCATCATTAGCTTTAATAAAAGGCACATGAAGTACAAAAGCAAGGAAGTGATGTTGAACTTGTATAAGGCCCTTCTTAGACCAAAGCTGTGGTAATATATACAGTCCTGGACGCCACATTATAGGAAGGATTGGGTGCATTTAAGGTTTGTGGAAGCAATTTTACAAGAATTGCTCCAGGAATAAAAAATTTCAGTTGAGGATAGATCTAAGAAGTTGGGACTGCTTACTGTTGAGAGGAGATTTAATTGAAATTTGCGAAATTGTAAACTGGTACGAGCGAGAAGCTGTTCCTGCTCATAAAAGTAACAGAAATAAAAGGGCATAGATGTAAAGTGATGTGCAAAAGAAGCAAGTGAGACAGAGTGTTTTCACTCAGTGAGTAGTTGGGGTTTGGAATGCACTGCCTGGAAGTATGATTGTGGTATTTTTAATTGAGGCATTTAAGAGCGATATGGATTATTATTTCAGTAGAAATAATATGCAAGGGTATGGGATAAAAGCAAGAAGATTGGCAAGAGGTAGTGATGCTTATTGGAAGAGCTAGTGCAGGTATGGATGGCTAAATGGCCGCCTTCTGTTCAGTAACAATTTGGTGATTCTTGTCCTCTTGAAGCTGTTTAATAGGTCTGTACACCTTGAATCTGGGTGAACCCCAGTGTGCCGTGGACTCTGAAACAGAGCAAGTATGATAGTGAACTAGGTTTTTTTAGGACTATTGTGACTGTTTGCTATAAAAAGCTCCAGTTGATAGATTCAAATAATGCATGGAAATAAATGAAATTCCCAAATTGAAAATGTAATTCCTTTCAAGGTTATTGGATAGTATTAAACTGCTTTCATATTTATGGTTTTTGACTTGAAAGTCCGATCTGTAATAGGCCTCAATGCAAAGACACAATTGCAAGAGCAATCTGAATTTATGTAGCTCCTTTAACATCACAAAACGTCCCAAGTTACTTAGAACCAACAGAGGTAAGACACCATTCAACCCATCATGGCTACATTAGCTGCTCATTTTATTTCCATTTTCCATCACTTGGCCCTTTTAATCTTGCAGGTCACAACTTTTCAAGTGTCTTTTAAATGAGTAGAGGCTTTCCACCTCAACCACCAAACTAGATATGATTTCCATACCACTGCCAAGCTCTGAATGAGAAGGTTTTTCTCCATGTCTCCTCTAACCCTTCTGCCATTTACCTTGAATCTGTGCCCCCAGTAATTGACAATCTGATCAGTGAACTCTGTCTTCCTTGTCCACTCTATCCAAATGTCTCATTATTTTGTATGCCTCAGTCCAGTCATCTCACAACCTTTCTTGTTTTATTTCTAAGGAAAACAACCTAGTCTATCCAAACTTTCCTTATAGGTATAATTGTCAAGTCCTTGCTAGAGCTATAATAGGTCTGTGCGGATGCCACACTACCAATATCAATGCTGATCAGCTATCCCTGAAACAAATCGCAACCACAGAAGTGACTTCCCTTGCCTCTACACTTGAAAGGAGCTAGCAACATTCTGGATATTCCTGAGGCGAAGATCCAGAGGCCTATGAAATAACTCTGCAGCATCAGGTATCCCGTCATCAACGTGCCCATTATATGTGCGTACAGACTCCTGGACACTGACCCAGCTCCCTCAGAACCTGCTCTCAGACTGAAGAGGATACCTGATTTTATCTGGTCCACCTGACTGACCTCATTGCAAGTAGACTGTAGTGATTGTAGCTTTACCAGCATCAGAGTGACATCACAAACTACAAAATGAAGCAATAGTAATCAGTGATGAAACCTGGACCATCTAAAAAGAAACTGAATATGTATAACTTCCATGAGAATGAGAAAATTTCTGTTTGCAACTGTTTTTTTAAAAAATCAGACTACTTACATGTCACCAAAGTATACCACTTAGTAAAAAAGGGAATTTGGACTTGTGTACGGTAAATTCAAGGACAGTCTTGCCCTGAACAGATATTGGACAAAGAAAGTTGATGAGCTGAAGGCTGTTTTGAAAGCTTAACAGTCTTTTCTTTATATATTAGCAGTAGGGTATCAATTCATTTTTGCCATTTTCTGGCAAAACATAAATCAATCACATAGAGGGAAGTAATTAACAAAGCAATGATTGTAGCTTCTAATTCTTTATTCAAAGACTTTAAGAACAAAGAAGAAATAATAACAGCAAAGCGGAGCATTTCATTTGGTGCTTCCACAGTAGCAAGATGAGTGGAATCTTTATCTGAAGACATCTTTCAGCAACTGCAGGATCAGGAGGGCTATGAATGCTTCTGAATGCAGTTCGATGAATCCATCAACATCCTAATTGATTGCTTTTGTACATATCATTTTGGAAGACTTGACAATTAAAGAGGATCCAATCACCCTTTTGCCCCTTAAATAAAGAACAATGTATTTAAAAGGTATGTGCTTGATAAAAACATTATAACCTAGAAACTGGTTTCTATCACCACTAAGGGTGTATTAGTCATGATTGGCACAAATTTAGTCTTTGTTGCATTTTGCAGCAATGATCTTGAATTCTTCTGTTTTATAAATTTCTACTGTATAAGCCACCAGCAAGCAGTAGCAAATAAAGTAATGGAATTTTTTCGTGTAATTAAAGTTGTTAAGATTGTAAACTGAATTGGAGCAAGCATCTATTGTTTAAATCCTTACTTTATTAACTCAATGCTGCCTACGATGAACTAATCCTCCTACCGATGTGAGGTGGTTAACTTGAGAGACTTGTGTAATGGTTTTTAAATCTGCTGCCTGAATCTGTCACTTCTCTTAAATCCAGGAATGAATGTGCAGTAAGCTGTCAGATAATGTGTGGTTGCTTGATTTCAGCTTCCTCACAGACATAATATCAAAACTAAACAAGCTGTACATCCCTATGACTCTGACTCTAAGCTGAATTGTGAACTGGAGAGCAAAGGACAGAGACCTAGCATATATTGTCAGTGCTGTGAATGCACTTAAGTTGAAACAGAGTCTGTGATTCTCCCAATTAAAAAGCAAATGCTGCAACCGTTCCAGAGTCTAGGGGAAATACTGGAAAAAGACAACAAGGAATGGTTCTACCCAGAAAATAACTGCACACTTGAGGAAGTTAGCAGATAAATTCAGCTGATCATTTTAGGAATAGGCATTGTGCTTGTCTCAAATTCATTCCTTCAAGGAGACCTTGATATGTTGGCTACCAAATTCCGTCAGGTTTTTGATTTACAAAGCAGTGGTGTTTGTACTGAGATAACCCTATCATTTTGCGTAAGAATTGAAATTCAGATCAAGGAACAGTGATTTTTGAGGACTGTATCGGGGAAGAGAAACAATTCCCACAATCCTGTACTTTTAACATGAAAGCTTACTTTGACCCCATATATCCTGAGATTATGTTCTCCCAAATGAAGATAATTGCATCCAAGTGTTGCACCCACCTGATGCATTTGGTGGTCACCAAATGACTAGCTGTCTCAAACTACAAGTTTGATTCAAGCCACATGCATACAGAGACTTGGAAGTGGAAGACAAAAAGAATAATTACATATACTTGGTTTTAGATTTATATTGCATTGAAATTTAAGTGTTTATTTTATATTTCTTCAGGACAGATGCTGAGTTGCACATAAATGGAAAAAATGATCTGTGCTTAAATTGGAGATCACTGCTGTAGAGTAATTATGTCTTTTCTATAACATGACCGGAAATATAAATACAAGTACGATCATGGCTTAACCATTGTCTTGTATAATCCCAACATTACAACCCCGTTTTTATACTCAAAACCATGCCCAATGAAGGAAAGCATTTTATGTCTAATTTACTACCTTATTTACCTGTCTTACCTGTGGATATGCACTCAAATGACTCTTATTTTCCTCAACCTGTCTCATATACTCCCAATTATTATGTATTTCCTTGCGTCGTTTGCCGTCCCAAAATGTATAACTTCACTTATCTCCAGATTTAGTTCCATTCGACACTTTTCCCCCACACTCAACTACATCATGGAAACATTCTACAATTGACAGCCATCCTGTTCACAACCTTTTCTGTTTTTTCATGATGTGCCCAACACGTTGTGAGAAAATTTCCTAAGCATGCCTCCCACATTGAAGTCTAAATTATTAATGCATGCCACAAATAGCAAGGGATCCAACACTGAGCACCGTTGATCACTGGAAACTACTTCCACTCACAAAAAGCATTAATTGACATCTGCTTCCTGACACTGAGCCAAATTTCGATCCAACTCACCACATTGCCATGCATTCCATGGGCTTTTACTTTTCTGATCAATCTGCCATGTGGGACTTGATCAAATGCCTGACTGAAATGTATGCAGAAAATATTCATTGCTCTACATTCATCCAGCCTCCCTGTTAGTTCCTCAAATAAAAAATTAAAATAGTAAGCTATTACCTTGCCTTAACAAAATATGCCATTTCTCTCCTATTAATCCATCCCTTTCTAAGAACTTCATTGAAGTATTATCAAACAAAGTTTGACTTCAGGTAACATAATGAGATATTGGGACAGAAAAAGGTGGTTCTTAGCGGAGGAAAGAAAGGCATAAATGTGTATGGAGTGAATTCCAGAGTGCAGAACATTTGGCAACTGAAGTTATGGAGGGATGAAAATGAGTGGGCTCCAGCATTAGAATTGGTACAGCGCAGACTTGTTGGAGGATTATGAGATGTTCCGGAGGTGGAAAGGCAATGGAGTTGCACGATGTTTTGGAAGTTAAAATAGGGTAACGCAGATGGTGTAGGCGTGTGTTTGGAAGCTCACCTTGAAGCCAAATATGATGAGTTAATGAAAAGTCTGTTCAAGCCAAGGGCAATTACCAAGGAGAAGAGTGAAGTAGATGGGTGAATAAGAATTTATGACCGGTTCTGCAGACAACTGCTTGAGTTACAGCATTATCCTTAGGACGTATCCACCCCACTAAGGGTTGTTGCACAAGCAGTATGGTAATTTATAGAGAGTAGAAATGTTGAAAGAACTTCTCGTCCTCTGGGTTAATGGGATCACCCTGGCCCTGCATCCCATATGAGCCTAATTTCATACTGACAGAGAACACAACCATCACCAACACCAATCCTAATCTGACCTGTGGCACCCTCTCAAATGTACTTTCCAACATCGGTTAATGGATAATGATCAACAGTAAGAATTATGTTTGTTTTCCTCCCTTTTAACTCGAATCTAATCAAACTGCTCCTCCATCTGACCTTAGCAGCTGGCTGAAGTTACTTTGAAGGACTTTACTTCTCCACCTTTCTCATTAGGGGAGACCGTAGACTTGTGGTACTATCATTGGGACTTATAACCCAGCGAGCCTTGGTTGATGCTCTGGGAGGGGCCTGGGTTCAAATGACACCATGGCAACTGCTGCCTTTTAATAAGGGGCCTTCTTGTGGCACAGTGGTTGTGACCCTATTCTGGACCGCAAGGCTCTGGTTAAAGTCCTACTGGCTACATAGGTGTGTAACATTCCTGAACAGGTTAATTTTTTAAAAAATGGTTAAGTAATAAAAGCAAATTAATGAAGAACAAACATCAGACTTTTCTGATTGTCTCAATTACTCACAGTCTATACTTTCAAAGCTTTTATTAGATATCCCAATTTTCTTTTCAAAATACAGTGAAACAATGGTTGAATAGCCATGCAGATAATGGGGAACATTGCATTTGATCATTTTCTAAGCATTGGATGGAATCCTAACCGTGGAACATGGGTTGGGAAGAAAGAAGTAAACAAGTTGGCTGTTTCTGCTGGCCCACTGATCATTATTTAGAGAACTATTGCTTCATAGATCATAGGAACTGCAGATGCTGGAGAATCCAAGATAACAAGGTGTAGAGCTAGATGAACACAGCAGGCCAAGCAGCGTCATAGGAGCAGGAAGGAGCATTTTCTGAAGAAGGGTTTGGGCCCGAAACATCAGCCTTCCTGCTCCTTTGTTGCTTGACCTGCTGTGTTTATCCAGTTCCACACCTTGTTATCTCTGTTGCTTCATAGCTTGTGATTGAATTTTAGCTGTATTTGCAGCTATTGAGTCAATTTAAGTAATTTCAGTTCAGGAGAGCACTAACTAAATTTGTGTGAAAACATCATTCCTGTCCTACGCAAAAAATTAGAGCTGATTTGTCTATTATGTGATTTTTAAACTGATTTTTGTCTAATGTGCTGTGGACTTCCTGCTCCTCTGTTGCTTGGCCTGCTGCGTTCATCCAGCTCTACACCTTGTTATCTCTGTCTAATGTGCATTCTTTTTCAAGGATAAATTGACCAATAATTGCTTCAGATGACCAAATTCCATTTGGATCTCGTTTTTCAAGCCAAATTTTGTCTTCCCTATTACTGGACCATTTAGAGTCTAGTATATTAAAATAATCAGCAAAACTATTAAACAGTAATGGGTACCTTGGAAAGACTAATCAGCTTTTGCCTGTTAGTTAAGTGAGTGTGCAAAAATGTAAAATGGGAAGGAGTCAGTCCACCTACCATTTTCATCACTTTTTTATTCTATAGAATTGAAAGAGATGCAGAGTAGATGGCTGATTTATTATCAACTGAAGTAAACATGAACCCCCTTGTTTTTCTTATTTTTCTCCAACATTTTGTTGGAGAGGTGGATGCCATGTGATATCATCACAATATCCTTTTCCATTCAGGGCTTGAATTCCAATCCAGCCCATGGATGGATAAGAGCAGTATTTCTCTACCTGTTAGGTCTTCAGATTCTTCAGAAGAAACTTAACACACTTCTGCATGCAAGTTCCTTGTTAATAATACATATCAGTGGTAGAATAGATTGAAAGAAGGTTGTTGAGTTGATACTACTAATTCTAATTTGAAAGTGCTCGGTGCTGATTTAGGGTCTAACCATAGAATAATGTTTATACTATCATGTTTTGGCTTGATGGAGACAAAGTTTGAAGAATTGGGGAAATGCTAAGCAATGGTGAGGTAAGTTCTTGACACAATTTGGAAGGTTAAGCACTGTTGATGCTTTTGAATATCAAGGGGAGATGGTAGTGGTTTTAGTTGTTTAAAAGGTCATTACCTGGTACTTGTGTGTTGAAAATATCTGAGGCATGTAAACTTGGGCTTGGTTCTGATTATGGCTGGCCTGGGTTGCTTCATTATCTGAGGGGTTATCAATAGAACAGAATACGGAAAGACAGTTTACAAAAAATTGTGCTGTCAATTTTATGTCAAAATGAAGATCATTACTGCAGCTCTGAAGATAATTAAGCTGAGGGTTTTAATTGAATGCTCCCCTGAAGTTTTGATGACTGGCCCATGACAACTGTAGCATTAGAGCCACAGTAGAATTTTCATCATCATAACCGTTGTCTTTCATTTTGTTTGTGTTCCATGGTGTTCTTAAATGTCATCAGGGTTTCTGTCCCTACCAGCTTTACAGGCAGTGAGTTTTAAATTCGCATCACCCTCTGGGTGAAAAATAACCACTTCACATCTCCTGTAAATGTCTTGCTCTTTGCTTTAAACTATATCCTTTTTGTCGTTGATCCTGCCACCAAGGGAAAAGGTTCCTTCCTGTCTAGCCTATCTATGCTGTTCAATTTTATACATCTTAGTCATGTCCCTCCTCAGTCTCTGCTCCAAGGAAAACAAGCCCTGTCTGTTTAATTCTTTTTCATAGCTAAAACTGTCCAGCCCAGACATCATCGTGGTAAATCTCCTTTGCACCCTCTCTGATGCAATCACATTCTTCCTATAATGTGGTTTCCAGGACTGTCCACAATACTCTAGTTTTGCCCAAACCAAAGTTTTATACAGTCCTGGCATACTCTCTCTGCCCTTAAACACTGTGCCTTGACTAATAAAGACAAGCATCCCATATGTCTTCCTAACCACTCTATTTACCTGTCATGCTACCTTCGGGATAGGTGGACATGCATACCAAGGTCCCTCTGATCCTAGATACTTCTCAGGATGCTTCCCAGCATCATAGTGTTCATCATGTATTTCCTTACACTGTTTGTCATACCAAAGCACATCACCTTACACTTGTCCAGATTGAATTCTCTTTGTCACTGCTCAGTCCATCTAACCAACTTGACTATATCCTCCTGTAATCTAAAGATATCGGTTTTGCTATTAATCACCCTACCAGTTTTTGTGTCAAGCACGGATTTACTGATAACCCTGCTAAATTCAAGCGTATGTTATTTGCATATACTCTAAGCAGCACAAGGGTCCCAACACTAATCCCTACAGAACCCCAATGGATATAGGCTACCGATCACAAAAAATTCCTGTGATCCCATGGGCTCTATCTGTCTTGTGACTTTATCTAGTTTAAGGATGCAATGAGGTTTAGAGTTGAATTGCTCTGGTGGAACCCTGACTCCTCTTCATTTAACAGGTGTCGATGACCATTTGTTGCTTGCTGTTATTTTGCGGTGTTGGTGTAAAAGAAAACTGTTTTTTGGATGGGAGTTTGCTCGCTGAGCTGGAAGGTTTGTTTTCAGACGTTTCGTCACCATTCTAGGTAACATCATCAGTGAGCCTCCGACAAAGCCTTGTCAGAGGCTCGCTGATGATGTTACCTAGAATGGTGATGAAGTGTCTGAAAACGAACCTTCCAGCTCAGCGAGCAAACTCCCATCCAGAACCTCAACCTGAGCTACAAATCTTCTCAAAACTGTTTTTTTGTTGACGCCGAAGTTGAAGTGCAAACCCAATTTAGCACATGAGCTGTCTTTGAAATTCTCTACATCATCTGTATTCTTACCTTTGCGGTACTGTGGCACATTGGTTAGCACTGCTGCCTCACAGTGCCAGAGATCTGGGTCCAATTGCAACCTTGAGCGCCTGTCTGTGTGGAGTTTGCATGCTCTCCCATGTCTGTGTGAGTTTCCTCTGGGTGTTCTGGTTTCCTTCTACAGTCCAAAATTGTGCCGCTTAGGTGGATTAGCCATGCCACATTGCCCCTAGTGCCTGGGGATGTGCATGTTAGGTGGATTAGCTATGGAAAATGCAGGGTTATCTGGATAGGGTGGGAGGTTTGAGTCTGAGTGAGATGCTCTTTGGAGAGTGATGTGGACGTGATGTGCTGAATGGCCTGCTTTCATACTGTAGCAGTTCTATGATACTTTGAATATTTTTAATCAACCTGTTATGACACACCTGGGCAGATTGGACTTGAACCCAGGCGTTCTTGCTGAGAGTTATTGATATTGTCCACAGTCCACAAGACCTTCAATTGTCTTAGAGTAATTTCTTGTCTTGCGTACTAACCATTATAATTTTTGAGATTTCATTCCCATTAGTCTACCCTTTAGTAGATTTGGTCATTATTTAATCTTCTGTTTCTCCTTTAGGAAAGGGATGTATAATTTTTAAAAAATCCTTTTTAACTTCATATTCTTGGCCACATTTTTTAACACTGCTGATAGCCAGATTTTCTTGATTGTGCTGTTATTACTAGTCAAGTTCCAGAAGCTTTCTCAATTGTCCTGATGACTTGTAAGAATTGGAACTACATACGAGTAGTCCCTCGTCCTACACTTGGTGTTGGAAAGCCTGGTTTGATGATCTCACTTCAGACAAGATATTCCTGATTTATATTCACAGTTCTATTTATTAAGACCTTGATGGTTTGAAGTACTTTTCTTTTTTCACTGTATAATATGCCAAGAAACTAACTACAGAAGTATTTAAATTATATTAATTTTGAAGACTTAAAATTCTGACATTTTTATGAAATGGTGTATTTTAGTTATACAGTATGTCTTAAGGCGTGAAGTATCAAGTAATATGCATATTTTGATGAAATATTTCATTGGTCTCATTACAGTTAAAAACCTGCTGTACTTTAGTTTTCATGTTCAGGTGATTTTAGAGTTTGGTATCTATATTTTTCATTCTTCAGGAGCATGTAACTTAAATGACTATGGATGGACATCTTTTTGTTTCCGGCTTTTTGAATGTGATTTCATTTTCCAATGTTTCATTTTGTTTTCTCTTTATATCCTGTTCTTGCTGCACTATGGCTGTAATTCCTAAGGTATCAGACAACCTTTAGTAGGTAAGTCATTGTTTCTAAGTAATCTGAAACATAATTGCAATAAAGCCAATATGTTCTAACTCAAACCAATTGTACTATGAAGAAATAAGTTTCTCCTCCTTGTCTAAGCAGCCCTTTGGAAACTACGTTAGCTTGAACAAGTTGGTCTGAAGGGCCAAATTTGTCAAGCTATTAAATAAAGCTACAGTTATATTCTAGTGCTGTGCCATTAATGGTGGTGACCCTGCATTATAGTATTATCTCTTGAGTTGTGCTCAGCATCTGAAGGAACTGAGGAACCACTTGGGGTGTGTATTCTAAATTTGAGTATAGCCACAATCTTGTTATGTAGATTAGCAGGCCCATTTTTCTATACTCACTGAATGAATTCAAACGCCTTTTTCACTATTTGGTATTCAATTCACTGGGGTCTGCAGTACTGTGTTGAGAAGCATTCCCTGCTTCTATCCACTAACCCCTGTAAACTACAACAGCGGCCCTATATATAAAGAATCAAACTAGATGCTCCTTACCCAGTGGGCAAGCAGTGCTTGCTTTCTGGGTTAGTACCTTGAACAAAAAATAAAAGTAGTGATTGACTTTCAAACGGCAGTACTTATGTGTGTGGAATCAGACAGTTGTCTTGCTGCAATGCTAAAGAACTGAGCCACGTCATATTGCTGATTGACTTCAGGCAAAATCAATTTTAGTATATAAAACGGGATTGGACAGAAGTGCTTGATGAGTAAGCTGTGGGGAATATAAAGAGCATTCTGGCTGTAAGAGCATTCAGTGATAGACCGGCCAAACAGAATGAGAATTACGTGTATCATTCGAATTGGATCATTCAAACACGCTTGGACCACGAGTGTTAGCATTTGAACTTAAGGATTTTATACCTGTGTATGCAAACCTCAACAACTGATTTTAAAGCTGTTTCCCATCAGATCAGTGTTTATTTATCAACTTGAATGTATTTCAATATGAGCACCGATGTCCAGTATTAGAATGTAAAAACAGAAAAATCTGGCACAGGAGGAGACCATTCAGTCTAGTATCCCTGTGCTGGCAAAAAATGGGGCTGCCCATCTTAATCTTCGATTCCAACCTTTTGGTTATGGCACATCAAGTCCACATCAGAGTACGCTTTTGAAATATGATGTGGTTTACCTCTGCTATCTTTTTCATGCCTTTAGTTCCAGATTTTCATCACTGTCTGGATGAAATTGATTTCTCCTCCATTTTCGTGGGTACTATCTAACTGTTGCTTTAAATGTGTCATCCCTGGTTATTGACTATTCAGCTAAGTCAAAACAGGCCTTCCTACCCTCTCCATTAAGGCCCTTCAGTGCAGTAGTAATTAGCTTCTAGCTTCACATTTCATAGCTGAAGTACACTACTAGGAGTGTGTATATGAGGATGCACCAATGAGAACTTCTGTCCTGATTTTTTTTTAATTGTACCATACCTCACTAATGAAAAATTAGATATACTGAATTTTATTTTACATTGAAGGAAAAAAACTAAAGGATGGCAAAGTCAACTTGGCATTTAAGATTTTTTGATATGTGACTGGAAAAGTTTTCACTCTAACTTGATGGGCATTATCCAATCAAATGCAGGTACTCATCTCGAGTTAGTCAGGCATTGTGCCTAACATCTGGATAAGCATTAAATACACACACAGGGCATCGCGCAAAGGTTGAGTTGTATTGGGTGATATAGAGGCATTTGATCATCTGAACAGAGCTAGCACACTTTGTTCAACTAGAATTGAGTGCTTTTGTTGTTTAAGAAACTCTAAGTCTCTTATTTGTACAAACTAAACTTAATTTGTAGTTGGCCTTAAATGAATCTCTACAGTTTAAATTCTAGAGGTACAAGTAATGAGCATGGGTTTTTTTTTAGGGTTTCAGTGAAAAAGCAGATTGATGAAGAACCAGCTGAAACTGGCTAAGCGACTAAGCTTCTTATTGAGAGCATATATCCGTAGATAATTTAGTGTGATTTAGAAACTAAGATTGTAACTTAGTATAGGGTGCTGGTTGAGTGTCTCAAGTAGCCAACTCGAGGAGGGAAAGAGGTGTTTGTTTACTTTAGTCTGAACAAAATATAAGTTTAGTGAGTAGGATTGATGTCTTTAAAGTAAAAATGTCTTTGGCTGTGTTCAGTTCACTAGTCTTTTCTGTTTTCCATTTGCTTAAAAGTAGATCATGAGGTAAAAAACAGATACTCATCTGTAAAAGAAAAAAATTCAAGGAAAGGTAAAGAGCAGGCATCCTAATATAACTGAAGATATTAAAAGAAGTAGCTGCAGAGATAAAACAGGTAACTGTGGGAGAGTTAGCATGACTTCATGAAAGGAAAATCTTGCCTGAGAAATGTACTGTAGGTCTTTTAGAAGGTAGCAAGCAGCATTGATACAGGGGAAGCAATAATATAATATATTTAGATTTTCAAAAAGCGTTTGAGAAGGTATCACACGTTATGCTGCTTAATAAAACTAAAAGCCTGTGACGATGTAGATTGTAAATTAGCATGGATAGAGGATTGGCTAACTAATAGAAGATGGCGAGTTGGGGTAACAAGGGCATTTTCAGGATGGCAACCCATAACTAATGGAGCGCCACATGGTTCAGTGTTGGGAGCCACAATATTTCATGTTATCTACTAATATAACTTGGTCAAGGAAAGTGAAAGTACTATTGACAAGTTTGCAGATGACAGTCTACAGAGAGATATAGACAAAGGCAGATGGAATATCTTCCAATCTCATCTCCATGGAAAATCCTGCCTAAAGTTCTTCCTCATTATCCTAACCTGATAGGTGTGCAAGGGCAGGTGGGGAAATTACCTTAATTTTTGTTGAAAACTAAGATTTTAAAATTTTAGTTTCAGCAGACATTCACTCATTAAATCACAGTTCAAAGCTTTCTGTCATGATACTTGCCCATTAAAACAAAATTATTATTTACATGGAATAAACAAGGAAAGTGTGAAGGCGAATGAACTCTTCCTAAAATTGCTTCTTCACCGTCTGCAGAGTTTGCTTCCTGAAGAAATACATTCATTCATTGTTCCTTTTTGTACAGTTACAGCAGTGTAAAATACGATTCTAAATAAGCTAACTTCTGTTGACACAAATAAGGAATTATTGATGCAGTGAGACAGAGTCAAAACATGATCAATGATCGCACTATACAGAAAAGAGAAAAGAAATTGAGCCCAACAATTAAACCTTAAGATACATTCAAATAAATATCTGGAAAAACTTGCACAAGGGGCTATTTCAGATACTGTTACGTCTGGCTAAAATAGTTATGTGACTTAATTCTAACTTTTCAATAGTAGAGGTTTTTAGTTATAACCATGTTCTGCTATGATGTCATTGAGTGTAAGCAAAATTAATTTTTAAGAGTTTCTTCTGGACCATGTTTCACCTGCAGCAACTTCCATCTTGGTGATTTGAATTTTCAGTGCAGTTGTTAGGTGAGGTGACCCCAAATTCACATTTTAATTCTTGAGTGGACGGGGAGATTTTTCAAGTGTTTGTATCTAAGACAGAGTAGCAAGACAAAACCCACCCAAGATCCTTAGACAGCACCTTCCAAACCCACACCTACTTCAATCTAGATGGGCAAGGGCAGAAGATACATGGAACACCCTGTCTGTAAGTTCCCCTCTAAGCTACTCCTTCACTGTTACTGGATCAAAATTTAGAAATTTGCCCCGAAGGGTATAGCGCATGGACTGCAGCAGTTCAAGAAGGCAGTTCACGACTACCCTCTCCGGCCCAACTTGAAAGGCCAATAATAGCTGACCAGCTGGCGATGCCCATGCCCCAATGGTGAATAGTGTGATGATACTATGGCTTTGAGAGGTCTATTATGTCCTTTTTTTTTTGAAGTGAGGTTTTGAGCCAGAGGTGTTGAGTTGTAAACAGCTTGAGAGCCTCTGAGTTTTTTTTTAAAGTTCGAGCTATAGAAGCATCATGAATTTGTGGAGTCAGGCTCCCACAGAACCAGGGTTTTAATTTAGCTGCTTTTTTAGCTCCATTTGTTGAGGTTTGAAGTTGCCTATGGAAGCTGAGATACATCTCTTGGCTACAACAAAAAGCTGGAGTTCTGTCTCTGTGCCAGACTTTTCTTTTGGTGTTCTCTCCTCCTGGACTGGAGAAATACTGCATATAAGATATATCTATTTCACTGAATTTGACTTTGTCAAGGGTGTGTTTATGTGATGTTACTATACTGGAGTAGTTGCTGTTTAGTTGTTAAATAATTAGTATTAGAGTTACAGTAAGGGTTTAAGTTATCCCAATGTTTCTTTCCTTCGTTTGTATTTCGGCTGGGTGGAAGAATAAAGTGTGTTTTTCTTAAAGCCAAGTAGTGTGACCAATCAAATTAAATCTGGGATGTAACACCTTGCACTTGCTTTTAAATAAGATAAAAGATAGGGTCTAGTCAATCCCCTTGAGAAATTTTGAGGGAGTTTGGTTTGGCCCATTACAACAGAGTAAAGTGAAGTTATTTAGGTAACAATTGGAAACTGAAACTCGCAAAGAGCAGAAGGCAATATTTCTAAAAGCCTTTTTAGTGTCTGTAAAAACTAAGATTTTTACGCATTTAAGATTGCCAGCCCTGTGATTGCAAACATAACACTGCACTGTTTAATGAATGACAAACTTTAAAAATCTGGAAAAATGATGAATTTGCATGTCATGGGTTCAGTGCTGCGTTATACAAAGAATTGAATTGGTAGGTCAGACCTTGGGTTTGACCAGTTTACTGAGAAACCTAGCCAATAGTTTTTTTTTTACGTATTTTCAATCTTCAGTTCATTTCCTTACTAATATCGTTTGGAGAGTGCAAGTTGATGGCATACAATACCCAATTACTATGCAACATGATGAATTCACATTTTCAAATCATTGTGCTTTCTTATAACCTAAATTATTGAATTTATTCTAATCAATGAATCACTAAATTTGGTTGGTGGAGCCTTGCTATTATTAGTCCAGTGAAATGTTTTGTAATTGTTGTTTATATCCCATTAAAATAATAAATTACACTGGTATATTGCAATCACAAAATATTTTATGATTAATCACCATCATATCCACTCTCTACTGTTTGCCACTAATTGCAAAAAGCTTCAGTGACAAATAACATTTGGCAAATGTCTTAATTTTTACAGTACTTCACTGCCTTTAACTGGTACTAACTTCAGTTGGTTTATTCAGTGTTATCTTTTAATTTCAGAAAAGTATATTTGGATGTGTAATGGTAATCCATAAATTCAAAAAGCCCTTGTTTTCTGAACTCAGAACATTAATAAGAGGCACAGAAAGGCAAAAGACTGTGGGCGTCAGAATTCTGAAATAACACAAAGTGCAGGAAGTACTCAACAGCTTGGCAGTGTCTGAAGAGTGAAAAATGGGTTAACATTTTATGCTGTGATAATGGGAACTGCAGATGCTGGAGAATCCAAGATAACAAAGTGTGGAGCTGGTTGAACACACCAGGCCAAGCAGCATCTCAGGAGCACAAAAGCTGACATTTCGGGCCTAGACCTGGTTCGGGCTCCGGCGTTTCGCCAGCGTTCCAGAGCGGAAACATTTTATGCTGTTACCTTTCATCAGAACTGAAGATTTAACTCTCTTTTCCTCTCCCAAGATGCTGCCAGATCAGCGGAGTATTTCCAAAGTTATATAATAATCAGTCAGGGTGGTATGTTTGAGTCATTGAAAATCAGTGGTGTGATAGACAGGAAATTAATTTGAATTCTGCTGTTTCACAGCCAAGGTGATCAATTTATCCGATGGGAAGGTTGACCTTGTGGATAGTTGTTTAGAAGAAACAGGTGGTCTGGGTGTGAACATCATCATAGACTGTGGAGGTTTGTTCTGTATTTATTAAAATCAGCTACTTTTTTTAGGCTTCTCATTTGAAGCAGAATTTTTTTTGAATGTTATAAAGTCTTCTATCAATGTGTATATTTAAAGATGTGTTTTCCTTAATTGCCCCATACCTATTGGGCACCATTTCTACAGTATCTTTCCATTTATCCAATTGGCTTTTGCCACCTTATCCTAGAGGCCTTTAATCACGCATAAACCATGCAAGAAGTGTCAGTGATTCTGTGTAAAAGGAATCAAACATAATCTAGTACTCACTGAAATATGCACTTGCAATATACCTACTAATTACGAACAGGAGCACTAGTCATTTTCCCACCCTACCCACGTACTGAACATGCAGCCAGTTGAGAGCAGTCCTATATTTTCCTTGGCTAATATCAACAAACTCAGTGCTGACTAGAAGTTGAACTTTGATTTCATTGTCTTTATGGCTCAGAGAGTGAGCCAATTGTTCAGGAAATTTGTTTGAAAACAAAACAGTTGCACTTTATTATTCAAAAGATCAGCGTAAACAGGTTCCCTTTTAAAGTAAGGAGGGAGAGGATTTATTTTCACCTGATTTTTATTTTAGTCCATTTTGTTTTTTTTCCCTCTCCCACCTCTGTTCCAGAAATTACTATTCCAAGAATATTTTGTGAGACTGTACAGGAAGCAGAGTGTCCAATTTACAACAAAAACAGATGTTGCTGGAAAAGCAACTGATGACCCTTCCTCAGCCACCAGACCCGAAATGTTAACTCTGATTTTTCTTCATAGTTGCTGTCAGACTTGCTGAGCTTTTCCAGCAACTTGTTTTTGATTTTATTTCTGATATACAGCATCCGCAGTTCTTTTGTTTTTTATATACCACTTACAAGATGCGCTGCAGAATTTTTTATTCAGTCATATATCCAGTGCCCACCTGAATGCCTGAATTGAACTTGCCTCTACCATACTTCCAGGCAGTGAGTGCAGTAGCATCTACAAGATGCATTTCCAAAATTTATCAAGCCTCCTTTGGCAACATCTTCTAAAACCCGTGATCATTATCATCTAGAAGGACAAGGGCAGCAGATAAATGGGAGCATGACCATCTGCAAGCTCTGTTCAAAGACATTCAGACTAGGCACTTCAGCCCCTCAGGCCTGCTCCACCATTTGTTATGATCACGGCTGATCTCATCTCAGCTTAACCCCATTTTTCTGCTTGCTCTCCATAACCCTTCAATGCATTGCTAATTAACAATCTATCGATCTTCTTCTTAAAATAACTTTATGTCCCAGCATCCACTTTGCTTTGGGGTGGTGAATTTTATAAGCTCATGACCCTTTCAAAGAAGTAATTTCAGTTCATGTTTTAAATTTACTTATTCTGAAAAGCATGGCTTCTCATTCTGGGTTGCCTTCCCTGAGGAAGCATCCTTTTTGTCTATTTTGTCAATCCCTTTTAGCATCTTATATGCTTCCATCAGATTTTCTCTTATTCTTCTTAACTTTAGAGTGATTAGGCCTAAATTCCTCAATCTTGCTTCGTAAGTCAAGCCCCTCACCTCTGAACTGCCTCCATTGCAACTACATCCCTCCTCAAGTAAAGGGACCAAAGTTGTACTCAGTATTCCATTTGCATTCTCATTAATGCCTTGTACAATTGTAGCAACACATCCCTACTTGAATAATCCAATCCTTTAGCAACAAATGCCAAAGTTCCATTTGCCTTCCTTATTATCTGCTGTACCTGCTGACTAGATTTTTGCAATTCATGCACTAGGACACCCAGATCTGTCTGTGTCAAAGTGCTGTGAAGTTTCTCTCCATTTAGATAATAAGTTGCTTTCCTATTCCTTTGACCAAGATGGGTAACCCCACACTTACCCACATTAAATTTCTATCACAAAGCTATCGTATCCATTTGTAAATTTCTTATTCCTTCATAGCAGCTTATTTTTCCACCTATTTTAGTGCCATCTAAATTTGCCTAAAGTGTTGTCTATCTCTGCATCCGCGGCGTGTGTGTTTGTTCAGTGTTGCTTCATCAAAAATCCTGGAACTTTCTCTCTAACAACATTCTGGGTGTACCCACACCAAATAGACTGCAGTAGTTCAAGAAGGCAGCTCATCAAAACACCTAGGGATGAGAAATATATGCTGGTCCAGCCAGTAAAGCTCACATCCCATGAATGAATAAAAAAATCATTCAAAAAGTAAAGGCATCCCTCGGTAGAAGTGACCACAGTACAATTGAATTTTGCATCCAGTTGGAGAGGAAGAAGCTGGGGTCTAAAACTAGTATTTTAAATAAACTTGAATATGGGCCACTTTAGGCATGAGAACTGAGGCAGCTGAAGTGGACTGGCATGCTATGCCAATGAATGGATCAATAGACAAGCAACGACAGACACTGAAGGGGATATTTCAGAATACTCAGTGTACATTCCTGCTATAAAGAAAACACTCTAAAAGGAGAGTTAACTATAGAAGTAAGAGAAAGCGTATAGTTGCACAAAGATGAGTGGCAGTACAGAATTGGTGGGAATGACACAAAGGCTAATCAGAAGGAAGAAGTTAGAATATGAGTAAGATAGCTAGGAATGTAAAAATGGCAAGTAAGAATTCCTATATGCTCTTAAAAAGGAAAATTTAAGTGAAATGTTATTGGTCCTGTTGAGAAAAAAATGGAGATTTAATCGGGGATAAGAAGGGAAATAGCTGTTGAAATTAGCAGTTTTCATCTGCCTTCAGTACACATCTTTTCACTGCCTTTTAGTAACAGCTGTAAGCAAAGAGGTGGAAGGGAGGAGAGAATTTATCAAAATCACAATTAAGTTGGACATGGTATGTAGAAAGTTTAGGGCTGACATGTCTCTGATGGCCTTCATCCTCGGATTTTAAAGTGGTTGCTGGTGATGTAATGGATGGGTTGCTGTTAAGTTTCCACTTGGTCCATTTTGATTTAGCCTCCTCTCTATACATCTTCCTCATCTTTGTTGGTTGGCAGTACCCTTAACGGGCTTTGCATTAGTCAATTGGAAAACCCTGTTGATTTATTGGCAGTAGTTAATCAAGGAAAAAACGTTAGTAACTTCATGATCGGAAAACGAAACCATTTAATTATGTGTGAGAACACTTTGGGATATAATTTTAAAAATAGTTAGCTTGACCTCTGTGGAGAAGGTGTTAAATAGATCATTAACGAAACATTAGCTGCAGCCTTAAAAACACTAAGGTCAGGTTAAAGAAGAGTGCTTATGACAGATGTCAGTTTGAAAATACAATTGAAAACTAGGCAGAACACAACATTCAGAGGGGAAGTGAAATGGGATATTAGAGAACCAAAGTGGAATTATCATAAATGGCAACCAACATAAATGGTAACCATGTATGAAGTTATGGGAAACAGAGGTGACTGCTACAAAGCCAAGGTCTAGATCGTTAACATAGATCAGGAAAGGCAAAGTCCTAATACCAACCCTGGAGAATTTAACTCCAAAGTTGTGATAGTGTAGACGTAATGGGATGAACAGCCTCGTTCTGCACAGTAACACCTCTGTAATTTTGGATTTAATTGGAAAGAATCAGCGTGGTTTCATCAAAGGGAGATCCTGTTTACTGAATCAGTTGAATTTCTTTTGAAGGAGTTAAATGCACATGGATAATAGGATACTGTAAATGGACTGTAGTTTAATTCCTAGAAGGCATTTCTAAGATGCTGCATCAAAAGTTAGTGTGGAAAATAAAAGCTCTTGGTATACAGGGTAATATTAGTCTGGATCAAAGACTGGCTGGCTGGGAGAAAATAGAGTATGCGTAAGCGCTGAGATAGCAAGAACTGCATATGCTGGAGTCAGAGATAGCACAGTGTGGAGCTGGAGGAACACAGCTGGCTGAGCAGGAAAGTTGTCGTTTTGGGTCTGGACCCTTCAGAAATAAAAAGGGTCCTGCCCTGAAATGTCAACTTTTCTGCTTGGCCTGCTGTGTTCCTCCAGCTCCATACTTTGTTATCTTATGCATAAGCGTGTTTTTTTTTCTGATTGGCAGCATGTGATGGGTAATGTTCCATAGGTGTTCGTGCCTGGTCTTTAACTTTCTACAATTTATTTCAATGACTTAGATGAGGGGTGCAAAGGCATGGTAGCTAAATTGACAGATTGCACCAGGAAAGGTAGAAAAGTATGTTGTGAAGTAGTGATGGAGAGGTTTTGATGAATATAGGTATGTTAGCTGCGTGAACTGAAATCTGTTGAAAAGAGCGCCATGTAGGAAAATGCAAAATTGTTCACTTTGGCAAGATTTAACAAGTGGGTAGAGTTTAGGAATAAAAAGAGGACAGCTGAGTGTGTATTATAGACCCCAAAACAGTCATCAGGTAAGAATACATATTTATACAACTTACTGGGATGTGTAAAAGTAATGGTAGGGTAATTGAGCATTTCAACTTTCCAACCTTAATTGGGCTAGCCATAGTTTAAAGGGTTTCAATGGAGAAGAATTCTTGTCATGTATTCAACAGACCTATGTATTTCAAATGTAGAAGGTCCATTGAGGGACGGAATGCTGAGCCTAATTTTGGGAACATTGCCTGGCTGGTGTTTCAAGTGACAGTAGAGAACATTTGAATGATAGTGACCACAGTACAGTACGTTTTAGAGATAGTGGGAGCTGCTGATGCTGGAGAATCTGAGATAATAAGGTGTAGAGCTGGATGAACACAGCAGGCCAAGCAGCATCAGAGAAGCAGGAAAGCTGACGTTTTGGGTCTGGACCCGAAACATCAGCTTTCCTTCTCCTCTGATGTTGCTTGGCCTGCTGTGTTCATCCAGCTCTACACCTTGTTATCACAGTATGTTTTAAGTTTGTTACGGAAAAGGAAAAAAGTGGCCTGCTAAAAATGTTGTTGAAATCGGGGAATAAAAGTTTTGCTAAAAGAAGGCAGGTTTGGCCAAAGTCAACTGAGAGCAGCTACTTCTGAGTACATGTACAACAGATGAATTTGGGCATGTTTAGGGTGAAATGTTGGAGCAACACGCCCAGAGAAGCCTGGATGTCCAGGAATATTAAGGACTGAATAGAAAAGGAAAGAGACTTTCAACAGGTGAAAAGGGAGAAAATCAAGTAGAGCACGAAGTGCAGGGGAGAACTTAAGAAAGCAATTAGGAGAGCAAGAAAGGGGCATGAGAAAACATTGGCATGTAAGATTAGAGTGAATCTCAAGTTAGTCTATAAACTTATCAAGTGTATGAGGATAACCAAGGAAAAAGTTGGGCCAAATCTGTGTGTGGAGCTAGTTGACTTTGGCAGGGCGCTAAACAAATTATTTCACATCTGTCTTCACTTGCAAAGGAAGGTGCTGATGAAGAATTTGGAAAGAGGGACTGAGCGGTTCTTGAGTAAGTTGACGTGATAAGTGAGGACGCATTAGAGGTTTTGGTGTGCTTAAAAATTAACAAGCCCTAACTCCAGATGGATGAAGGGACTGGGGGCATTCTGGTGAAGTTTGCCAATAATACAAAGATAGCTGGACAGGCAGGTAGTACCGAGGAGGTGGGGAAGCTGCTGAAAGATTTAGACAGTTTAGGAGAGTGGTCCAGGAAATGGCTGATGAAATTGTAGCGGCCCAGGCCACAGGGGTAGTGCCAGTTGACTGGAGGACAGATAAAGTGGTTCCACATTTCACGAAGGATAATAGAGATAAACCAGGGAATTACAGAGCAATGAGTTTCACATCAGTGGTAGGGAAATTAATGAAGAAAATTCTGCAGAAGAGAATTGATCTCCACTTGGAGACACAAGGTTTGTTCAGGGATAGTCAATATGTCTGTCAAATGGAAGTCATGCCTAACAAATTTGATTGAATTTTTTGAAGAAGTGACCAAGTGTGTTGTAGTTTATATGGATTTCAGCAATGCCTTTGACAAAGTCCCACATGGGTGACTGATAAAGAAGATAAAAAGCTCATGGGATCCAGGGTAACTTGGCAAGTTGGACCCAAAATTGGCTTAGTAGTGGGAAACCAAGGGTGGAGGTTGGTGAGCAGTGGCATACCATAGGGATCAGTTCTGGGTCCCTTCCCTTATTGTTTGTGAAGTATAGAAATGATATAGAAGAAAATGTGGGGGCGACAACAATGTCTACACATGATTATGAAGAGGGCTGGATGATTGACAGTGAGGAAGACGGTCTTAGGTGGATTAGTCAGATGGGCAAATCAGTGCAGATGGAATTTAATCCTTACAAGTGACAGGTGGTGCACTTTGGAAGAAATGACAGGATGAGGCAGTACACAGTGACTGGCAAGACACTAGGAAGCTCGGAGGATCAGAAGGATCTTGGAGTGCTTTCCCACAGATTTCTGAAGGGAGCTGCACATGTATTTTTCTTTACTTGTTCACAGGATGTGGGTGTCACTGGCTTGGCCAGCATTTATTGCCCAGAACGCAGTTCAGAGTCAACCACGTTGCTGCGGATGTGGAGTCACATGTAGGCCAGGCCAGGACCGTTTCCTTCCCTCGAGGATGTTAGTGAACCAGATGGGGTTTTCCCAACAATCATCAATGGATTCAAGGTGATCATCGGATTCTTAATTCCAGATGTTTATTGAATTCAAATTTCACCATCTGCCATGGTGGGATTCAAACCCGAGTCCCCAGAACATCGTCTGGGTCTCTAGATTAACAGTCTAGCAATAATACTACTTGGCCATCACCTCCCCCAAAAGGGTGGTTGAAAAGATAAATAGGACACAACTTAGTCATTTATTGCAGAGTTTATAAGAGCAGAGATGTACAGACTTTGATTAAGCTGCAGCTGGAGTACTGTGTGCAGTTCTACTCGCCACATTAGTGGAAGCATGCACTAGAGGTGGTCCAGAGAAGATTCACAAGGATGGTGGGTGATGACGTCCAGCTATGAAGAAAAGCTGGATAAGTTTAGGTTGTTTTCCTTGGAACACTGAAGGCTGAGAGGAAACCTGATTGACATGTAGAAGATTGAGGAGCTTGGACTGGGACGATAGAAAGTGGCTGTTCCCCTTAGTTGAAGGACCAGACCTTTAAGGTGAAAGGCTGGAGGTTTAGAAGGGATTTGTGGAAAATGTTTGTCACCCAGAGGGTGACAGAAACCTCATAACCTTTAAACTTGGCTGACACTTGATTGTCATGACATTTAAGGCTATGAGTCAAATGCTGGAAAGTGATTTAGTGTAGATTCAGAGATTTTTTTTCTCAATGCAGACTTGATGGACTGAAGGGCCTCTTATTTTCTGTATGATTTTTTACGAATCTATTAAATGGAGAATTACTGCAAAATTATGAGGTGCAGACAGACTTAGGTGTTCTAGTGCATAAGTCTCAAAATGTTGGGATGTGGTACAGCACATAATCAAGAAGGCTAATACAACACCTCTTTATGCAAGAAATTGGACATCAAAATAAGAATGTTATGCTTCACTTAGTCAGGATATGGAAGTGCCAACGTTGGACTGGGGTGGGCAAGTTCAGAAGCCCTACTGCTCTGAAAGCTTGTGATTTCAAGTAAACCTGTTGGACTATAACCTGGTTAGAGATAATAGGAACTGCAAATGCTGGAGAATCCATGATAACAAGGTGTAGAGCTGGATGAACACAACAGGCCAAGCAGCATCATAGGAGCAGGAAGGCTGACGTTTTGGGCCTAGGCCCTTCATCAGAAAAATTTATTGCTGGGAGAATACAGAACATTACAGCGCAGTACAGGCCCTTCAGCCCTCGATGTTGCGCCGACCTGTGAAAACAACCTGAAGCCTATCTAACCTACACTATTCCATTATCATCCATATGTTTATCCAATGACCATTTAAATGCCCTTAACGTTGGCGAGTCTACTACAGTTGCAGGCAGGGCATTCCACGTCCTTACTACTCTCCCAGTAAAAAACCTACCTCTGACACCTGTCCTGTAATCTATCACAGTTTAGCTGTCAGCCCTGTTCACCAGGTACACTAGTTTTGCATGGTCATAAATTAAATACAGATCTTTTTAAAAAAAAATCTTTATTATAGATTCAATAGATTAAGTTTCATTTTGCAAACCAAGGGATTAGAACTCCTTTTCTGTAGTTTTGCCTTGCGTATAGATATGGAAAGTATGAAATCAACCTTTCTTTTTCATGCCAGCTTTTTTGGGCTCATATGGTGGATTTCACTCCCCAAAATGGTCTTCAGTGTTTAAAAAGCAAATCAATCCTTGTTTTCTTAACCTTATTTACCTGCTTTTATGAATAGCTAGAACATAGAACAGTACAGCACAGAACAGGCCCTTCAGCCCACAATGTTGTGCCGACCATTGATCCTCCTGTATGCACCCTCAAATTTCTGTGACCATATACATGTCCAGCAGTCTCTTAAATGACCCCAATGACCTTGCTTCCACAACTGCTGCTGGCAACGCATTCCATGCTCTCACAACTCTCTGCGTAAAGAACCTGCCTCTGACATCCCCTCTATACTTTCCACCAGCTAGCTTAAAACTATGACCCCTCGTGCTAGCCATTTCTGCCCTGGGAAATAGTCTCTGGCTATCAACTCTATCTATGCCTCTCATTATCTTGTATACCTCAATTAGGTCCCCTCTCCTCCTCCTTTTCTCCAATGAAAAGAGACCGAGCTCAGTCAACCTCTCTTCATAAGATAAGCCCTCCAGTCCAGGCAGCATCCTGGTAAACCTCCTCTGAACCCTCTCCAAAGCATCCACATCTTTCCTATAATAGGGCGCCCAGAACTGGACGCAGTATTCCAAGTGCGGTCTAACCAAAGTTTTATAGAGCTGCAACAAGATCTCACGACTCTTAAACTCAATCCCCCTGTTAATGAAAGCCAATACACCATATGCTTTCTTAACAACCCTGTCCACTTGGGTGGCCATTTTAAGGGATCTATGTATCTGCACACCAAGATCCCTCTGTTCCTCCACGCTGCCAAGAATCCTATCCTTAATCCTGTACTCAGCTTTCAAATTCGACTTCCAAAATGCATCACCTCGCATTTATCCAGGTTGAACTCCATCTGCCACCTCTCAGCCCATCTCTGCATCCTGGCAATGTCCCGCTGCAGACTACAACAGCCCTCTACACTGTCAACGACACCTCCGACCTTTGTGTCGTCTGCAAACTTGCTGACCCATCCTTCAATCCCCTCGTCCAAGTCATTAATAAAAATTACAAACAGTAGAGGCCCAAGGACAGAGCCCTGTGGAACTCCACTCACCACTGACTTCCAGGCAGAATATTTTCCTTCTACATGTAAGCACCCTCAAATTTCTGTGACCATATGCATGTCCAGCAGTCTGTGCTGTTAACAGTGTGCACTTCGATGTTGTGTTACAGTGCAGTTGTACAGCAAAGAAGATGAACCAGTTGTCAAACAACATCTCCCGCATAAACATGACATCCTCAGTCTTCTGTCTGTTGGAGGTCACTGGGTAACAACAGAGGAAAATCTGCAGGTAATCCAAGAAGCTTACACTGTATAGGTCATTTGTAACCTGTCAATGCACACTGTTCACCAGAAAACAAGACACTCAATATTGCATGAACTCCTATCATTCATGTTATTCCCAAAAATTAATTTCTGTTAATTTTAGGGTGTGCGGAGAGAGAATGGAAATTTATTTATTAAGTTACAATGTAGTTGTATCGCAAGTTGAAGTGGGGAAAAAATTATGGAGGGTTTGGTTTAATATCTTGTCGCTTTTTCATGTCTAAACATCCTTTAATTACTCATGCATGACGTGAAACCTCCTTCTTTTAAATCCTGATGTAAATGTTATATTTCTGTATCTGTTTGTGACTTGCAAGTGGAGGCGTAGGACCTTGACAGCTTCTGTTTCTAAACAGGAATGCCTTCTTAATTTCCTGTGTACCTCTTGACTTTGTATCTTAGCTTGTTTTGACAGGTTTTTTTTTTTAAAGAGCTCAATGGAACTAGTTTTCATGGTATAAGTTCTATTGCACTGTCTTCTGTAATCATGGTGAATGTTTGTGGTAAGTTAAAATTAGGTACTCAAGATCAGATTTTAGTAATTGCTTTTGTAACCGTCTTGCCCCAAGGACTAAATCATTATAATACCAGTTATGCTGTAGATCGTGCTGTATTAGGAGTATGCGTTTCATCTGCACTGTCATATACTTAGAATGGATTCACAGTTTGTAATGCCCCATTCTTGTTGTTAAATAATACTGATTTATGCTTTTAATGTACTCTGCTCCAAAAAATTACTTACTTTGTATTTTTGATCTATCATGTTTGACTTTTAAATTTAGAGCTGACCAACATTAATCAGGCATAAAGCATTCCATAAGTGCCACACTCGCAAACATCACTTTCCTACCAAAAACCACACTGGTTAAACAGCATGAATAGCACTTTCTTCCCCAACTCATTGAGCATAATCTCGTAACTCCTTTCTTGTTTAATTTCCTTCATTCTTCTCTCCCTCCTCCTTGCTGCCGTTTCCTTTTTTTCCCCTTGAACTCTTTAGCCCTGTTGATCTGAATACTACACTTGGCATTGTATGTCCACATATAACATCCCAGGAGATCAATTAGTTTTTAATAAAATGTTTTAAAACCACTACACCACTAACTGGTACAGTATGTGACTCAGATGAATTGCTTTTAAGTCAGAAGGAATCTATTTCCAAACTGTTTCCATTAAGACTGAGATGAGGAGGAATTTGTTCACAGAATGGTGAGCCTGTAGAAATCTCTGCCACTGAAATGTTGGGGCCAAAACTTTGAATGTTTTTAAGGAGGAGTTAGATATGATTCTTAGGGCTAAAGGGATCAAAGTGAAATTGGAAACAGGGTACTGTGTTGGATGGTCAGCTGTGATCATATTGAATAGCATAGCAGGGCCAAACGGCCTACACCTGTTCCTATTTTTCAACTTCTATGTATCTATAATGCTCTCCATTACCACAAGACTTAGCAAATTACTTCAGACAGTCAATAACGTATTTTAGAAGAGTAGTCACCATTATAAGGTCTGAAATGATTGTGGAGCGCACCATGGACAAGTTCAGTCCTGTACTTGCACGGGATGTGCATTCACTCAGGCACACACATGAACAACATAGTGCACCTATGCCCCCAACACACACACACAGGCACACATGCACCTAGCAATGGTCCCTTGATAGTGATCTGTCGGCCACAGAAACGTCTGTCTGTGCCTCTGACTAGAGAGTTTCCAATCTCAATTGACCACGTAGAACATGACATTACATTCGAGCCAGCCTTGGTACCAGAAACCTGGCTGTCTGTGCTACATTCCCCTGGGAGTCCATTACCCATCATATTCTTGGTTGAGATGGGGTTAGCCACAGGAGACTCCTGCACTATCTGTTTCCCTCTCCTACCTTTCCTGGAGGTAACCCATCTACCTGACTGTACCTATGGTTTATCTCCCTTCCTGCAACTGCCATCCATCACACCCCCAGCTCCTATAAATTCCACACTTCCTCTAACTGCTGCTCCAAACAATCCAATAGGATTCAAAACCAAACATATTTCCCGCAAACATAATATGGGAACTCTCCCTAATCTCCCACATCTGACAGGAAGAACACATAACTCTACTAAAGGTCATCCTTGCACCTTAATCTACAGACCCAGAAAATAGCCCAGTCATACTAGTCTAAAAACACAGCTCCAGGTTAACTGAGTACCAATGTTTTATATTTTAAGCTTAATCAAGAGAGAGATCTCAATAAAAACATATAATCAAAAAGAGCCCATTCTACTCACTATTGTAGATTTACAAAAAAAAATCAAAAAGATTTACAAAAAGGTCCTAGGAATTGTTTCTGAACAAGGGGACCTTGGAGTACAGGTTCATAATTCCTTGAAAATGGAGTTGTGGGTAGATAGGATAGTGCAGAAGGCATTTGGAATGCTTGCCTTTATTGGTCAGTGCATTGAGTATAGGAGTTGGGAGATAATATTGCAGCTGTACAGGACATTGATTCCATCACTTTCGAGTATTGTGAGCAATTCTGGTCTCCTGCCTATAGGAAGGATGTTGTGAAATTAGAAAGGGTTCAGAGGGCGTTAACAAGGTTGGAGGTTTGAGCTTGAGGGAGAGGCTAAATAGACTGGAACGATTTTCCCTTGAGAGTCTGAGGCTGAGGAGTGATCTTTCATAGAGGTATATAAAATCATGAGGCGCACGGATAGGGTGAATAGCCAAGGTCTTTTCCCCAGCGTGGGTTAGTCCAAAAATATAGGACATAGGTTTAAGGTGAGAGGGGAATGACATCTAAGGTACCAAAGGGGCAACTTTTTTCGTGTAGAGGGTGGTGCGTATATGGAATGAGCTGCCACAGGGAGTGGTGGAATCTGGTCCAATTACCCATCCTTTTAATGTTGTATTGAATAGGAAGGGTTTAGAGGGATATGGACCAAATGCCTGCAAATAGATTTGTATAGGCGGCCCGGTCGGCATGGATGAGTTGGACCAAATGGTCTGTTTCCATATTCTAAATCTCTATGACTCTAGGGAAGTACAATTGACCTTCTTTAAGTTGGGTGTGAAAGTGCTTCATAGCACTCCTACTGCCACTAAATTAACTAAATTTCACACCATGAAAACACAAATTGACAAGCAAGCAGAATTTAAAGTGTGCAGCATTTTCCATATTTGATCGATGTTACGATTGTCATATTATAGCTTGGTATCACTTTTTAACCTATTAATTTCTCCTTTCACAGCTGGATCCTCCAGATAGTCAGTTTCTATTTTGTAAAGCAGCAACCATTTCATTCCTAAATGAGGAAGTGTGGCAACTATCAAACATGCATCAAGGGAAGTATCTACGTATCCTTTCTTGGCACTGTTTAGAAGATTTCAGACCTTGAGTTAACAGTGCCCGATAATTTTAAGAACTGAATAACAAGACCTACGCTTTTACAGTATGCATGCAATATTTTGACTAGTGTTTGTTATCAACGGTCAAAAATAATAATTTTGCAACATAAAGTTTCCAACTCTTGCTAGATGTTTGATCTTGTGATGCTTGTTCAAATGTCAGTTGCCTGAAGTTTGTCAGTCAATATTGCATTTTCGTTATGAAAGTAGAGTTCCCCTGTGGTGAAGTAACTGTGCTGTCTATGAGGCTATAAAAGGACCATTGGCTGAGGGGAGCCGGATTTCAGGAAATTTCTTGAGTACCCTATGAATGGTTTAAACGTGGTGAAGTCTCTGCTCACACAATGTCCGCCTCCCCTTTTTTTTCCCCCTCATTTCCACCTCACCCCCACCACGCACATTTTCATGGCCACCATTTTCTCATCCCACTGCTGAGAAATTGAAAGCAGTCACTTTATTCCTCCAACAAAAGTAGAAAATTCTTAATACTCAGCAAGTCGTAAGGCTGTATAGCACAAGCAGACCGTTTTGTCCAACCCACCCGTGCCAAACAGATATTCTATGTTAATGTAGACCCGCTTGCTGGCATTTAGCCATCATCCCTTTAAACCCTTCCTATTCATATGCCCATCCAGATGTTTTCTAAATGTTGTAGTCATAGCAGCCACCTCCACTACCTCTGGCAGCTCATTCTATACATGCACCACCCTCTGTCTGAAAAAGTTGCCTCTCAGGCCCCGAATTATATTTTACTCTTCTCACCTTAAACCTATATCTTCTAGTTTTGGACTCTGTCTTACACCAGGAAAAGATCTTAGCTGTTCACCCTATCCATGCCCTTCGTGGTTTTATAAACCTCTAAAGTTACCCCTCAGTCTCCAACGCTACAGGGAAAAAGTTAGACAGCATCTGGGAGAGTTGACAACTCTGCCAAATGACAGGCACTAGAAGTGGAAAATCTGGATTTGAATGCGATTTCATGAAAAATGCAAGGCAACATTACATTCACAGTGAAACAGAAATCTGTTGAAGTTGCAGCTCCTGCTACTACTATGAACGGAGAACTGACTCGGGCAAACTCGAGAGGTAAAGAGTAAGGTTGGGCCAAATCAGGAAAGCAGTTTGGAGTATCAAATTTAAATAGTTGGTGCTGGTGCCTGAAATACAAATAGCCATTGACTGAGTACTTTCCAGCATAGGGCTTGGTCTTTAGCATAGACTGACTTACTGCATTGGAAATTTGTCATCACGCAATTGCTATCAGAACCAGCTTTGCCTCCTGTCATTGTTTCACTGGCAGTGTTCATTAACTGAATTCCTATTTTTCCTCCTGAACTGAACACTTTGCACTGTGTTAACAAAGTGTGGAGCTGGATGAACGCAGCAGGCCAAGCAGCATCTCGGGAGTACAAATGCTGATGTTTTGGGCCTAGACCCTTCATCAGGGAGGCTTCCTCTACATTGGGGAAACCAAGCGGAGGCTTAGGGACCGCTTTGCAGAACACCTCCGCTCGGTTCGCAACAAACAACTGCACCTCCCAGTCGCAAACCATTTTAACTCCCCCTCGCATTCCTCAGATGACATGTCCATCATGGGCCTCCTGCAGTGCCACAATGATGCCACCCGAAGGTTACAAGAACAGCAACTCATATTCCGCTTGGGAACCCTGCAGCCCAATGGTATCAATGTGGACTTCACAAGCTTCAAAACCTCCCCTTCCGCCACTGCATCCCAGAACCAGTCCAGTTCTTCCCCTCCCCCCACTGCACCACAAAACCAGCCCAGCCTGTCTCCGCTTCCCTAACCTGTTCTTCCTCTCACCCATCCCTTCCTCCCACCTCAAGCCTCACCTCCATTTCCTACCTACCACCTCATCACGCCTCCTTGACCTTAAAAAAAAATAGCTCTCTGATTGAAGGGTCTAGGCCCAAAATGTCAGCTTTTGTGCTCCTGAGATGCTGCTTGGCCTGCTGTGTTCATCCAGCTCCACACTTTGTTATCTTGGATTCTCCAGCATCTGCAGTTCCCATTATCCCTGTGCACTCTGTTATCTATCTTCAATTCCAGCAGACTTCAGGACAAAGCAGAGGGGTTGGCAACCCTGAATATATGTGAATCACTGGATAGAAATCATTGCACATTACCTGTACCATGGTGTATGATACAAATTTATGCACTGTTTGCCTAAGTTTTCACCTGATTAAAGAAGCAATTGTCAGTCTGATAATTCAGTTCCCTCTGTTTCTAACCAATAGTTTAATGCCTGAGTTTATTTTTCCCCATCATTTACTACTTTTTCCCAAAATATGTTGTACAACATTTGTTGTATACATTTGCTTTATATTTTTGTTGGCACCAACTTAACATGCAGTTGCCTAGTGAGTACAGAATTGTCATTTTAGAGATTAACTTCGTGATGATACAAAATGATATGTGATTGAATGAAGACATTTGCAGCTGTTCTCACCCATTAGTGTTTTCCAATGGTACAATGTGGCTGCAATAAACAAACACATATAAAAGAAAGGCAGTATGGGAAGTGTAGTCTGGGCAAGTCACTGAAATGGCATTTTTCCATGCTGTAACTGGATTCTGTGATATTCGAACTAAGTACCATATCTATATCTCTCTCACTTAGACAATCAGAATGCATTATGCTTAAATACATGTGCCTCTTTCTGTTCAGTGGGTTCGAATGCTTAAAAAGTTAAAATAAACAAGCGAGCATGAAACTCTTCAGCGTTTTTTGAGTTTTAAAAGTTTTAAATATGTTTGAACTGGTTCCAGTTGCCCTGTCCAGAGTTCCATACCTGTTGCCCAAAGTTAGGCTGGAACAATTTTGGCTTCAATTATACTGCATTTTTTTGTTGCTGTGCAGCTAAAATCTTTCAGCATTCAGAATGAGTAGTGTAACTATGCGATAAAGGTCTCAGCTTTAACAAATGTGTTTGGGAGAGGGGTCAAATACAGAGACATGTGGATGAACACTTTGCAACCTTTTGTCACCAGATGTACAAAATTTTGTTTTAGCTCTATCAGTAACTGGTCTATTACCAGTTTAAATTAAAACTGGTTCCTTGATTGTTGTTTTTATTCTGTCAGTGATAGAAATACTAATTTAGAAGTTGTGTATTTTGTGACTACAAATCCTTGCTTTCTGAAGAATATAATGAGGCCTATGTCAGTGGACAAGTAGTGGGCTGCATTGAACTTCTCTTTTTCTGCAAATCTTCTCCTCTCCCTGGTGAAGATTTTGGTTTTGACTTTTTCTGTCCCTGCCAATGCCAACAAGAATGTTCTTATTGTGTGAATCTGGTGGTAAGCAACAGGCTACTCAAATGTCGGAAACAAAATCAAGCATAAGCTTATCCCGGAACATTGTTTCTTTCACACGTCCAGCTGTAAATGACTGGATGACGGCTAGCAAGAGCAGAAACTCTGATCTATATTTCGCAACCAGCCTCCCCATCAAAACCCAGCCAGTAACTGAGACAACACCCAGCCAGTAACACAGTTTATTGCAGCTGGTTGTAGTCTGCATACCTGCACTTCCACTAACTTTAATGGACTCATCAGACCTATGATCAAACCTGTGACCTTTTCTGGTAGTCTGTTTAAGCTCAACCAATCCCTAACTTAAATTAACATGTTTAGAGTGCAGCCCTGGCATTTTCATAAGTGTATGTGTCTCTGTCTCTCTCTTTCTCTTCCTGCACTCGCCCAGCCCCACAACATGCTTATTTAGATTTTCATTGTGATTTCCTATTATCCACCAAAACCTGAGATGCAACAATTACTGTCCCCTAAATCATAGAACTCTGACAGTGTGAAAACAGGCCATTTGGCCCAACAAGTTCATACTGTCTCTACGAACAGCATCCCACCCAGACCCACCCCCCTATCCTTTCCCTGTAACACTGCATTTCCCATGTCTAATCCTCCTAATGTTCCTTGGACACTACAGGCAATTTAGTATCGCCAATCCTCCTAGCCTACGCATCTTTGGACTGTGGGAGGAAACCGTATCCCGTTCTTATGTTTTCCTTTTCTGTTCTGGTTCTTTTTCTCCTCTCTTTCACATTTCCATGGAGGAAAAAAAAGGAAAGTTTTTCATGATCATCACTTTGAAGCTAAGACATGCATATCAGACTGATGAGAGGAACAGTTCTCAAATGGTGAAGTGATTATAATAACAAACCATCCAAGGTCAGCAATCTGATGTTAAGAATGCAATCATTTAGAAATAGGGAAGATACATTGTACAAAATTCTTCAAATGTGTATCCATTGTTTTCTATTCATGTGATGTTTCACATTTTGTCACACTGAACTTTATACTCCTGAATGCCATTGCCTAGATATTTTGAAAGACGTGATGGAGAAGCTGGCCACTGGAACCTTTCGGTACTCATTTTGATACTTGTTCTAGCCTTTCTTGAGTTGCACTTTATAGGCCACTCACTGAAAATGGAAGCACACGTGTGAGCCAGTTCATTACAAAGCATCATTGTCATGCCCGCTGTTGGCTTGTCCATCCCTGCCTCCATAACAATTTTGAGAGTCAGAGAGACATCAAGTGGGCCTCCCTCCCAAGGCCCAATGGAGGCCTTTAAATGAGCTTGTAATGCCCAGTTAAGGGCCTCATCCTGTGACAATTCTGACATAGCGGTAGCAGGCAAGGCTGATACCCAGCAAAATTAACCCTGCTGGCCAGTTCAAGACATGTTGGGGTCCTTGTCAAACAAAGATCACTGCTACTCCCCCAGCCCACTCCACTCGACTCCACATCAGTTGGAGGCCATACCCACATCTATTTTTCCCTTCAATGTGCGACATGCCCCCCATCCACTCACTGGGCCTGTGTATACTAAAACATACCTAAATGCCCTGGTCCATTGTTGTACTCCAGATCTTTACCTTACACTAGTACCAGCATAGCTTTTGTGATTGGTTGGCAGTTCAGTGAGGCGAGACATCTTCTTGCGGATGGGTGGTCACCCAAAAAATTAAAGTGGGACAGGCTAGCTCGAGGAGCGTGGCTAACCCTTGACATATAAGCTGAGATGTGGGAGTCTGCTGTCAACATTTAATTCAGTCCACTTTGAAAGACAATTATCTAATAAATCAGTAATTGAAGTAAGTGCTTTAATTAAGTTCTACCTCTAGTAACTATACGTGCAAAAATTATACTACACATTTCCCTTAAAATTCACAGCAAAAATGCAGTCTTCACTATTTGATTAGTTATATAATTATATTTAAAATACACACTAGGTGATGAGGTGAAAACCATAACCTATTATCTAAACATTTTAGGTATCAATTTGCCTCATTTCCTAAAGAAAAAAAAATGTACCAGGTATTTTGAAGACTTTGTACAGTGTCTAGACATTTCTAACTGCTGTCTCTTTTCAGGCCTCAGTTGGATGAACCCATTCCAATATATGAAGCCTCAGTTGCTATGGAGATGGTTCAGAAGAAACAAGTCAAGAAAAAACAAGTTGTTCGGCTCTGAAACAGTGTCATGATAACTAATTTCTGCAAACAGCCAAAAGACTGGTGTTGATTCCCAAAGCATCTGTGTTATTCTGGGCAAATCGACAGCTTCAATTCCACTTCAACACTCGAATATTATAGCCACCTGTTTCCTGACAATGCTGTCGTTATGTACCGTCTTACAGAAAAGCTGATCATTTGTAATAACAAGAATGTGGTTTGCTGCATATACTTGACCTCAAGACTAATTTCAAAATGTTTTGAAACCATCTGAAATCATGCAAAAAGATTCAGTTTTGCTAATTTCTAGCGTACATTGCCTCTTGTCAACAGAGTGGTTGATGCTAAGTGTTGCATCAACTAATTAGACTGGATCAGTAGAATATAGGATTGCAGTAGTATAGCTTGGTGTCTACAAGGTCAGTTTGGTGATGTCATGCTCTTAAAGAAACAGTCCAGTTGGAATGAGCTGCATCCAATTTAATGGTGAGTCCTACTGTTGTCATTTGATACTGCAACGGCTCTCTAACCATGACCGCAGTGGATACAAAAAAGCAACTTTTTACATCGGATAATTTTAAACTATTTTCAAGCAGCACCGTGTCGCCTTTCTCTCTGCTTCCATAGCAAGAGTGAAAACAAATTAGCTTAATTTGGCTCTGTATCAGCAAGTTCTTCTAAAATAGACTTTTTTTTCTTTCAGGGCTGGTTAGTGTGAATTGTTTATAGTTCCCTGCACTAGTTTAGTCAAGCATGTTGGCTCAAGCCTGAGCCTTTGTAATCCCAGTGAAATCATTGTCTGCTTTGTGCTAAAGCAATTCTCAGTCCAGCAGTTTCTGACAATTATAGAAAGAAGTTGAATGGGCAATAAATAAAAGTTTTAGAAAGCCTGCTTGCTGAAGTGTCTTTTTCTTGTTAGCTGTGTCAATAAGAACAGATGCTTAAAATTCTATACCAACTCAACAAAAGGAAAATGTATGCTTTCTGGAGCTATTGATATTGAGCTGATACAAGGCAAAAATAGTTTGTAAAATTTTCATCTAGTTCTAACGAATTTTAAAATAGTTTCCAAAAAAAAATTCTAAACAACTTCAGGTGATTAGAAAGGAGTCAACTATGCCATCGAGCAGTAAGTGATGGGGATCTGGAATGCACTGCCTATGAATGTGTTGGAGGCAGGTTTAGTCACGACTTTGAAAAGGCAACTGAATAAGCAGCTGGAGAAGGTATTTAAGAGGAATACAGGGATAAGCTAAGAAAGTGGGGTGAACTGAGCTGCTCTTGTAGAGAACCACCATACACACACAGGGTTGAATGGCCTCTTTGTGCTGTAATCATTCCATGTCTTTATTCCATGATTCTATGGCTACCCAAACTTCAACCCCTCGCTGTCATGTAAAATATGTCATGTATATTTGTATTTTATAAATATTTAAGCTCACCACATGGCTAATGTTGGTAAAATAAGTGGTCATGCAACTAATACTTACTGCCAAAAATTGTACAGATCAACGCCAGAGAACTGCACCTATGTAATGAAATCCCATTCAGGTATGGTTTTGGTTTGGGGAAGGGTTCAGAACAGAATTCTGATTAAATGAAAAATTTCTTTTCCATAAACAGTACTTTTTTCCCCCCTCAAAGTTGAGGTGGAAATAGTTTTGCTGTAACTGCTGCAAACAGCTGTATATTTCTTACAACTCTTTTTTTTAAAGAATAATTCACTCACTTAAATTTTTGAAGTAAATTTCATTGGTTGTAACAATAAAAAAAACTACTGTTTATACTTAAGGAATATTTCATTTGCCAGTGTTTTTTGCTTTTTTGGATGATGCCATTCCAGCAGTTGAGTGTCCTTGTGCCAGATCCATAAATAGCAGCATTGGAAGAGGACCAGTAATTTTCCTGTTGCGTAGCATTTCTTTACAAATTAAATATCATTAGTGGTTAGCTTCTCAAAATAACTGAAAAGGTGGAAATGAAGCACAAATTCATGGTAAAATTCAATCTTCCTTGAAAGGGGACATTTTCAGCCTACAGTGTTTATGGTGCTAAAAATTCTTTCAGTATTGGGAGCTAGTGATAATAGTCATGTTCACTGAATTAACATACCTAATTAGCATGCCATCTATGTTAACCTTCAGTTATGCTGAATTTTAGAACCAGGACAATATTGTCAATGTTCAAAAATATTATGTGGGTTTGTTAAATTACTGAATTAATAACACCCAACAACATAAAATTGAAGAATGTCTTGTATTAAATTTATTGGCTATGTTGAACTGACAGCCCTCAATCGAGCTGGTTGTAGGCGCATTACGTTGACTCTGGAATCCGTCCTTTAAAGTGAAATAAATTCTTTCAATCGCGATTTGAGTAATTTGGATAGGAAACTGTATTTGTGATTGGTAAGGACACAATGGAACTTGATGCCATGTCTGCCACAAATGATCACTGATGGAGGTGATAGTCATACAACACAGAAACAGACCCTTCAGTCCACTCGTTCATGTGAGGCTGGATGAACACAGCAGGCCAAGCAGCATCTCAGGAGCACAAAAGCTGACGTTTTGGGCCTAGACCCTTCATCAGAGAGGGGGATAGGGTGAGGGTTCTGGAATAAATAGGGAGAGAGGGGGAAGCGGACCAAAGATTGAAAGAAAAGAAGATAGGTGGAGAGGAGAGTATAGGTGGGGAGGTAGGGAGGGGATAGGTCAGTCCAAGGAAGACGGACAGGTCAAGGAGGTGGGATGAGGTTAGTAGGTAGATGAGGGTGCGGCTTGGGGTGGGAGGAAGGGATGGGTGAGAGGAAGAACCGGTTAGGGAGGCAGAGACAGGTTGGACTGGTTTTGGGATGCAGTGGGTGGAGGGGAAGAGCAGGGCTGGTTGTGTGATGGGGGGAGGGGACAAACTGGACTGGTTTTGGGATGCGGTGGGGGAAGGGGAGATTTTGAAGCTGGTGAAGTCCACATTGATACCATTGGGCTGCAGGGTTCCCAAGCGGAACATGAGTTGCTGTTCCTGCAACCTTCGGGTGGCATCATTGTGGCACTGCAGGAGGCACGTGATGGACATGTCATCTAAAGAATAGGAGGGGGAATGGAAATGGTTTGCGACTGGGAGGTGCAGTTGTTTATTGCGAACTGAGCTGAGGTGTTCTGCAAAGCGGTCCCCAAGCCTCCGCTTGGTTTCCCCAATGTAGATGAAGCCACACTGGGTACAATGGATGCAGTATACCACATTGGCAGATGTGCAGGTGAACCTCTGCTTAATATGGAAAGTCATCTTGGGGCCTGGGATAGGGGTGAGGGAGGAGGTGTGGGAGCAAGTGTAGCATTTCCTGCGGTTGCAGGGGAAGGTGCCGGGTGTGGTGGGGTTGGAGGGCAGTGTGGAGCGAAGGTTGCAGGAACAGCAACTCATATTCCGCTTGGGAACCCTGCAGCCCAATGGTATCAATGTGAACTTCACCAGCTTCAAAATCTCCCCTTCCCCCACCGCATCCCTAAACCAGCCCAGTTTGTCCCCTCCCCCCACCGCACCACACAACCAGCCCAGCTCTTCCCCTCCACCCACTGCATCCCAAAACCAGTCCAACCTGTCTCTGCCTCCCTAACCTGTTCTTCCTCTCACCCATCCCTTCCTCCCGCCCCCAAGCCGCACCTCCATCTCCTACCTACTAACCTCATCCCACCTCCTTGACCTGTCCGTCTTCCCTGGACTGACCTATCCCCTCCCATACTCTCCTCTCCACCTATCTTCTTTTCTCTCCGTCTTCGGTCCGCCTCCCCCTCTCTCCCTATTTATTCCAGAACCCTCACCCCATCCCCCTCTCTGATGAAGGGTCTAGGCCCGAAACGTCAGCTTTTGTGCTCCTGAGATGCTGCTGGGCCTGCTGTGTTCATCCAGCCTCACATTTTATTATCTCGGATTCTCCAGCATCTGCAGTTCCCATTATCACTAGTCCACTCATTCATGCCAGGTTTCCTAAAATGAACTAGTCCCATTTCCCTGTGTTTGGCTCTAGGCATGTGTTTAGCGAAATTTTAAAAAATATTATTATTGTATTTGCCTCTACTATGTCCTTTGGTAGCTCATTCCTACACAGCTACGTGTGACACCCCAACACCTATACTCAATTGTTGTGACCAATGAAGGCAAGTGTGCCAAATGCCCTTTTTCACCACCCTACCTGTGTTGCCACATTCAAGGAAATGTACCTCCAGGTCTCTCTGTTTGACGCTACCCAGCGTCCTGGGTCGTGTAATTCCTGTCCCAGTTTGACAGTATCAAAATGCAACATCTTGCATTTATCCTCAACCTATTGGTCCAGCTGGTCAAGATCTCATTGCACTGTTAGATAACCTCGTTCACTTTCCAGTGAACATCAGTTTTGGTATCTTGTGCAAGCTTACTAACCATGCCTCTTGTATTGTCATTTAAATCATTGATACAAATGATGAACAACAGCAGACCCTTGGGGCTGGTCATAGGCCTCCAATCCAAACAACCGCCTTCTACCACCATCCTCTGTCTCTTACTGTCAAGCAAATCTGTTTTCAGTTGGCTTGCTCTCCCTGGATCCCATGTGATCGAACCTTACTAAATTGATCTACCAAGTGGAACTGTGTCGAACTTCTGTATTCGAGTGCATTTAAGATTATTTTTCTTCAACATTTTCTCCCCTTACCAAGTACAGATTTCAGCCAGGCTCCAGATTCAAAGCACTGGCTTTTTCTTCAAGTGTCATTTTCATCTAAACTGTAATTTTTGGCAACTTGTTCCACAGTGAAATATAGTTGCATTTAACTTGTCTTCATCTACTATTCATATATGTATGTAACAGTGACTATTTAAACAATCCCCTTATCAGCAATCTCTCCCTCCAAAGTGTCAAATTCCGACACAGATCAAGATTTGCACATGGTTTTCTCTTCAGTGACTTAAGTGCAAAATCAGATGGTGCAATTTATCCACTGTTGCTTTGAGGAAGCTTATATTTCCTCTTTGTTTGGCTGTCCTGGAGCAACACACCATCCTAAGAGATTCAGAGACTAAACACTAAGGGGAAGAAACAGTGTATGCTTTTATGAGCAGGCTTTATGATAATCAGATAGCAAAGACAGTTACTTATGTTTTGTTCTGGCTATTTCTCCTTTTCCTCCCCCGAAGCAATCATTATTTACTAAGAATTGGACAGTTACTGGACCTACTGATAGGTCATCAGTGAAATCATTGTTCATTTGAGAGTCTCCACTGAGTGTGGGTAAGAACAGCATGTACTCATTCAAACTCAGAACAAATGTTTTCCTGCAGCTGTAAAGGATAACAGCGCTGGTTCATTCTCTCCCATTTACAGGCAACACAAGAGCAGTTATTTGAAGATAACAAGGTGTAGAGCTGGATGAACACAGCAGGCCAAGCAGCATCAGAGCAGCAGGAAAGCTGACGTTTCGGGTCAAGACCCTTCTCCAGCATCAGCAGTTCCTACTATCTCTGTAGCAATTAATTGAAGGTGTAATCAAAATTAGTCCTGTTCAGTTCCTCTCCTGTTGTACCTGTGTAAAATTTTTAAAGGTTGCATCCACTTACCTTTTCAGGTGGTGTGCCTAGTACAGCCATTGGCAAACAAAATTAGCTAAACTAGCCCAGATCGGGATTCTTCAGGTCCATGTGACTCAACTATTTGCTGCTGGTACAGTTTTTTGGTATAGCTGTTTTCTAATCAACATGTTCATAGATGTTATGACAGACCTCTAGACGAGACCACAAGCGATCTTCAGCTGCAAGTACAAACTTGAAGCATCCAGAGACCTCAACTGACTGACAATTGATCAGATTTAATAGGTTTAAACTACAAAATGTACAATACACATGTTCTGATTCATTATATAGCTAAGTTTTGTTCAATATCAGAAAAATAGCCACTTAAAGCAACAGCAGTTTCATTGTTGAGAAGCTAGCAATACATACAAAACTGGATGTGTCACTCCTTATATTCCAGAGGCAAGGCACTATTTCACTGGAGGGGTTCCAATGTAATCAAACCACAAGATCAAATTGTATCTAAGGAATTACTGTACTAGATCATTGTGCAACATTTCCCTTTGATTTTCCATTGTAGTGTAGGGAGTTCACACTGATCATCTTTCCCGTTTTTCATGAATTACAGCAGAATCACCATATATTGTAGTTTCTTTGGGAAAAAAAAGACATATTCACAATAAATCATTAAATAATCAATGTGGTCTTTCCAGGGCCTAACAGCTGTGCAGGTCTCATCACCGAGTGCAGTCAAGCAACAGGGAGTATTGCCAATGATCCACTTTCTGATCATCATCTGGGAGGAGTAACTCTCATATTTTGTAATACTTCAGCTGAAGCTTGCAGTATCTTTAGTTCTTCTCCTCGTAGCTTCACCACCAGCTCCAGATGGTCTGAAATCTCAACAAATTCATTCAATAGTTTGGAAATCTGCCAAGATGAAGACAAAATAATGAAAAAAACTCACTTAAGTAAAACATTAAAACTGCTTGGAAACCTAGGCTTTCCAGTCATCCTGCCAACCCCATAAATTTGTCCGACAATCCTTCCAACATAATTTCCTCACCCTATACGGTAGTGTTAGACATCCATATGACAGATGTGAAGGATCTAATGAAACTCACTGTGAATTTAATCAAAAGAAACTATTTGACATTCTTGCTTTGAGTATATATAATGCAGTCGCTAAATGGAGAAAAGTGGAGCTTCGGTATCCTTAGCTCTTCTTACTGAGTATTACTAACCACATAAGCTATCAACATCCTGGGACAATATCCAGGCTTGGACCAACAAGTGCTAAGTAACATCATGCCACACAAATGACCATCTTCAGTGACAGACAACTTAACCACCGCCCTGTTACCATCGCTGTATCTTCCAGTATCAAAATCCTGAGGGTTACCAGAAACTCAACTGCACTCAATGTATAAAAACAGTGGCTACACAAGCAGGTCAGAAATTAGAAACATTGTAGCAAGGATCTCACCTCGTGACTCCCCAAAGTTTGTCCAATATTTACAAAGGTCCAGGAGAGCAGTGCAATGGAATACTCAACTTCAGCAACACAAGATGCTGGACACCAATGAGGACAAAGCAGCCCACTTCACTGATACTACACCCACATCCACTCCTTCCACCACCAATACTCTGTATACACTGTATCTTACTAGCTACATAATGCACTTAAGAAACTCACCCAACATCTTCTAATGGCATTTTCCAAGCCATGGCCACGTCCATCCAGAAGGACAAGGGCAGCAGATTCATGGGAACACCACCAGCTGCAAGTTCCCCTCCAAACCACTTACCATCAACATGGAAAATCTATCGCTCTTCCTTCACTGTTGTTGGGTCAAAATCCTGAAACTTGTTCCCTAACAGCATTGCGACCTACTGCAAGCACATGGATAGCAACTCACCACCCCCTTCTCAAGGGCAACTAAGGATTGGCAATAAGTGCTGACCCAGCTGAAAGCCACATCCCCCAAGTGAATAAAACATTAAAAAATTAGGTGGGCAACAGGTGCTGGACTTGCTAGTGAATGAATAAAACAACTATCCCAATTGTCCCTGGTACTTGCATTTCCCATGCATCCTAAAGCATTTGCAGACAAAACGCAAGAACCAGCTGGAACTAGAAAATACAGTTTAAGAATTGCCACCCATTTGGGATGAGGTGAGAATTTTTTTTTTTCCTTGAGTCTTGAGAGTCTTTGGAATTATCTTAACCATAGTATGGACAAGGTAGATTTGTTGGATATTTTTAAGGCAGATTCGTGACTGACATGGGAGTCAAAGGTTATCAGACTTTGGCCTCAGCTCCACATTCTTGCCAAACTCAGGTCATGATCTTATTCAGTGGCAGAGCAGGCTTGAGGGGCCAAATGGCCTAGTTCTATTCCAATTCCGCATTTGTCTATGTTGAGCAGGTCCGATCTCTCAGTTTTGGCCAATGTTACTCTTCAGTTTGCCACTGAGTCATTCAGTAAGACTTTATTCATGGTAGTCCAAAATAAGTCATATCAGACTCAAAACAGATGCTGTTAAACCTGCTGATTTATCCTGGCACTAATTCCAGATCACAAGTATGTGAAGCACTTTGCTTTTAGTAATCTGGTAGTTTCTTCAACATCCACATAAAGTGAATTTGCCCAGTGTAATTTTTAAAAAATGCAGATATTACTTGCAAGAGGTCTTTCAGGATTTTGCAAGCTTAAGTTTGGAGCCTAATCAGGCATGAAAAGCAATTTACATTTGCTAACGTTTTGGAGGAGAGACAGAAGAGTCAGGCCTCTGTGACATTAACTCATCTCTGGCCACATTTCTGCATTGCTGTTGGATTCAGTGCGGAACTCTATTTAAGTACTTTCTTTGTACCTCAAAATAGTGCTGGATTGTGACAACAGAACACCTTTCACTGGATCTCCCAAGATATATGTGGCAATAAATAAATCATCCATCGCCACTCATCTTGATGAATTAAGGAGCAGACATGAGGGTAAAACAGCCAGCTCATCTTTTTTGAAGTTCTTACGATACAGAGGCCCATCACCCCATTGCTAATTCTTTGAAAGAGTTGCCCAGTAAGTCTCTCTACTTCCTGACAGCCCTATAAAATTTTCCTTTCAAGGATATAGCCAATTCCTTTTTGAAAATTATTAGGTATATGTTCACCACCTTTTCAGGCAGTGCATTTGAGATCATTTTAGTTGCACTGCCTAAAAATAAAACATCTCCTCTGACTCTTCTGATCTTGAATCTGTATCCTGTGGTTTAGTGACCCACTTATCTGGGGGTATAATCTCAATTTACTGATTCTTAACAAGACCAGTCACAATTTTGAGAACTTCCAAAATCTTCCCTTAGCCTGTTTGAAGTTTCACAAGGGTGTCCCACATAACTGAAATCCCTCATTATTCTGCTAAGTGACTTCTGCACTCCCTCCACATACTTGACATCTTCCCTAAACAGTGATACTCAGAACTGTACACAATATGCTGGTTGAAGATTACCAGGATTTTAGAAACTTTGCGCATAATTTGCTTTCATACCCCATGGATCTTTTTAGAAACTCAGGATCCCATCTATCGTTGGCATGTTAAAGTGAAACACCACAAGGTAAGAACACTCACTTTTTGCAATGCCCCCTGGTTTTCATTGATTAGGTGGAAACAGACATTTTCCGCAAGCTTTAAACTGCCCAACTCATTATCATCAGTGATAGACAGGCCAAGCAAGATCTTCTTCCTCTGTGGACTGCAAGACACAAAGAATAAATCAATCAATCAGTCATTCAATGTGCACCATCCTCCCAGAGAGTGGCAGTAGGAAGTTCTTCTCTTACATGTCTCTGACATGGAACTGTTTGAGTTCTTTCCTTTCCAGGCTCACTGTGGGGCAGCTCAGTGGTTAGCACTGCTGCCACACAGCACCAGGGATCCAGGTTCAATTCCTCTCTCGGAGGACTGTCTGTGTGGCGTTTGCACATTCTCCCCGTGTCTGCGTGGGTTTCCTCCAGTGATTTGGTTTCCTCCTACAGTCCAAAGATGTGCAGGCTAGATGGATTGGCCGTGGGAAATGCAGGGTTATGGGGTGGATCTGGGAGGGAGGGTTGGTGTTGACTTGATGGGCCGAATGGCCTGTTTCCCCACTGTATGGATTCTATGATGATTATTTCACATTATGTTCTCGGAACATAAGCAATCCTAACAGAGTGAGTTTTATTCCTAACTACCTTGAAATGCTGATGGCTTTTCTCCTTCATCCACGAATGTTGCTAATCACATTAGGTAGGAAATTGGTCCAGTTACAAAGGAAGGAGTGAAACAATTCAACAGGAATGGGCCATTCAACCACCCAAGCTTATTCTGCCATTCAACTAGACCACAAACTGATCTTTATCACAACTCCACTTACTCACTGTTGTTCCACATCTGCTGAAATCTTTAATAAAAAGTATTCAATCTCGGTCCTGACATGTTCAATGACTCAGCCTCCCTGGATTTCACTCTGAAACACATCTCTAACTTTTAAACTTATCATCTTGTTCTCGATTTCCCCTACCTGAGGCAACAATTTACCTAAACTCCTGCTATCAAATCTCTTTATCATTTTAATTAGTTCAGTTAATTCACTTCAAATATTCTAAACTCAAGCAAACGTGTTTCTCCAGCTTGTTTGTATAATTTTACCCCTTTGAGCCCTGGCAACATTCAGGCAAGTTTGCCAACATATACTGCCTCAAGTTCCATGTGCAAAACTGAATACAATCCTCCAGAGCAGGTCTGGCCAAGACTTTGTACAATTGAAAGATCACTTCCTCACTTCTGAATTCCAATTTCCTTGAGATGAAGGTCAATATTCCACTCGCCTTTCTGATTATTTATGTACTTCTAAAAAAAATTCTTGTATGAGTTGTGAGCACCACTCACATTCGTTCTCCATCCCTTGAACTGAGTGGCTTTCTCGGGCCATTTCAGAGCTCAGTTATTAAATCAACCACATTTCTGTGGGCCTGACGTTACACGTAGGCGAGACTGGGTGAGGACAGCAGGATTCTTCTTCCGACATGACATTAATGCACCAGATGTGGCTTTTTGATAACAATCAACGATGATTAGATAGTCAGCATTAATGAATTCACATTTCATCATCTGCCACGGTTGGACTCAAGCCATTCTCCCGAGCAAATCAGCCTGGCGTTTCGGATTATAGTCTACACTACACCAATGCCTCTCCGAATTTGTGCGCCAACTTTTGGCAATTTATATAAACACCTAATATCAACTCTATTCCTCCCATTGAGGTGTTTAAGTATAACTTGTCACTTCCTCTCAGCATCCACAGAGATCAACCATTTCTTTAACTAGACCTCTTTTTCATCCTATCAATAAAGCTGTGCTTCCACCCAACTCCGTTCCGACTGAACATTTTGTTTGTTGCTTTTTTAATGTTTACCAAATCTGTGCTTCTGAGTCACTTGTTTTATTTATCACATTTACATCTATGAAAATAACTCTGAAACATGTAAAAAAAAGTTTACACCTTGCCAATGTCTTGCTGTTTTGTCCTCCCCCAAACATGTGGATATTCCCCCTCACATCTCCCAACTAAGTTAAACCCTTGTATTAGTGAGAATGGAACTGCAGATGCTGGAGAATCCAAGATAATAAAATGTGAGGCTGGATGAACACAGCAGGCCAAGCAGCATCTCAGGAGCACAAAAGCTGACGTTTCGGGCCTAGACCCTTCATCAGAGAGGGGGATGGGGAGAGGGTTCTGGAATAAATAGGGAGAGAGGGGGAGGCGGACCGAAGATGGAGAGAAAAGAAGACAGGTGGCGAGGAGAGTATAGGTGAGGACGTGGGGAGGGGATAGGTCGGTCCAGGGAAGACAGACTGGTCAAGGAGGCGGGATGAGGTAGTAGGTAGGAAATGGAGATGCGGCTTGAGGTGGGAGGAACGGATGGGTGAGAGGAAGAACAGGTTAGGGAGGCGGGGACGAGCTGGACTGATTTTGTGATGCAGTCGGGGGAGGGGACGAACTCGGCTGGTTTTGGGATGCAGTGAGGGGAGGGGAGATTTTGAAGCTTGTGAAATCCACATTGATACCATTGGGCTGCAGGGATCCCAAGCGGAATATGAGTTGCTGTTCCTGCAACCTTCGGGTGGCATCATTGTGGCACTGCAGGAGGTCCATGATGGACATGTCATCTAAAGAATGGGAAGGGGGAGTGAAAATGGTTCGCGATTGGGAGGTGCAGTTGTTTATTGCGAACCGAGCGGAGGTGTTCTGCAAAGCGGTCCCCAAGCCTCCGCTTGGTTTCCCCAATGTAGAGGTAGCCACACCGAGTACAATGGATACAGTATACCACATTGGCAGATGTGCAGGTGAACATCTGCTTAATGTGGAAAGTCATCTTGGGGCCTGGGATAGGGGTGAGGGAGGAGGTGTGGGGGCAAGTGTAGCACTTCCTGCGGTTGCAGACGGTGGTGCCAGGTGTGGTGGGGTTGGAGGGGAGTGTGGAGCGGACAAGGGAGTCATGGAGAGAGTGCTCTCTCTGGAAGGCAGACAAGGGTGGGGATGGAAAAATGGCTTGGGTGGTGGGGTTGGATTGTAGGTGGCGCAAGTGTTGGAGGATGATGCGTTGTATCCGGAGGTTGGGGGGGTGGTATGCGAGAACGAGGGGGATCCTCTTTGGGCGGTTGTGGCGGGGGTGGGGTGTGAGGGATGTGTTGCGGGAAATGCGTGAGACACGGTCAAGGGCGTTCTCGACCACTGTGGGGGGTAAGTTGTGGTCCTTGAAGAACTTGGACATCTGGGATGTGCGGGAGTGGAATGCCTCATCCTGGGAGCAGATGTGGCGGAGGCGGAGGAATTGGGAATAGGGGATGGAATTTTTGCAGGAGGGTGGGTGGGAGGAGGTGTATTCTAGGTAGCTGTGGGAGTCAGCGGGCTTGAAATGGACATCAGTTTCTAGCTGGTTACCTGAAATGGAGACTGAGAGGTCCAGGAAGGTGAGAGATGTGTTGGAGATGGCCGAGGTGAACTTGAGGTTGGGGTGGAAGGTGTTGGTGAAGTGGATGAACTGTTCGAGCTCCTCTTGGGAGCACGAGGCGGCGCTGATACAGTCATCAATGTAACGGAGGAAGAGGTGGGGTTTGGGGCCTGTGTAGGTGCGGAAGAGGGACTGTTCCACGTAACCTACATAGAGGCAGGCATAGCTTGGGCCCATGCAGGTACCCATGGCCACCCCCTTTGTCTGTAGGAAGTGGGAGGAATCGAAAGAGAAGGTGTTGAGGGTGAGGACAAGTTTGGTGAGGTTAGGGTTGGAGCGGAGGGAGCGGAGGGCTGCCCGTTCTGCAGGGGAGAGGTTGGAGTGGGTGAGAGGGGTGGAGAGGTTGAGGCGGTTAATGTCTCGACAGCAGTTGGAGATGAAGAGGTCGAGGGAGGGTAGGAGGCCTGGGGAGGTGTCATGGAAGCGGACTTGTGTTGGACGTGGGTGAAGGCGTCAGTGGAGGGAGGGTTAGACTCCCAGTTAAAGAAGTAAGCGTGGAGGCGAAGGCGGCGGAAAAACTGCTTGATATCCAAACGTGACTGGTATTCGTTGATGTGTGGGTGGAGGGGGACAAACATGGGCCCCTTGTTTAGGACTGACCATTCGTCCTCATCAGTGGGAGGTCTGGGGGGATAGTGAAGATGCAACAGGGCTCAGTGTGGCAGTTTTCTCTGGGGTTGCTGGCTGTGGAGGTTGTGGGAGGAGCGATGAGGTCATCGGCTGTGGGCTGGGTTCCGTCGCCGTCAGCTGTGGGCGGGGTTCCGTCGGCGGTGGGAGGAGCAGGGTGGGTGGCGTCCGCCCCCTCCGCTCCAACCCCAACCTCACCATCAAACCCCGCAGACAAGGGAGGCGCAGTGGGAGTATGGCGCACTGACCTCTACATCGCCAAGGCCAAACGCCAACTCTCCGACACCTCCTCCTACCGCCAGCTTGATCATGATTCCACCCCCGAGCACCAAACCATTGTCTCCAACACCATCCATGACCTCATCACCTCAGGGGACCTCCCACCCACAGCCTCCAACCTTATTGTTCCCCAACCCCACACGGCCCGTTTCTATCTCCTTCCCAAAATCCACAAACCCGCCTGCCCTGGTCGACCCATTGTCTCAGCCTGTTCCTGCCCCACCAAACTCATCTCCGTCTATCTGGACTCCATTTTCTCCTCTTTGGTCCAGGAATTCCCTACCTAAGTCCGTGACACCACCCACGCCCTCCACCTCCTCCAGAACTTTCATTTCCCTGGCCCCCAACACCTCATTTTCACCACGGACGTCCAGTCCCTATACACCAGTATTCCTCATGCAGATGGCCACAAGGCCCTCCGCTTCTTCCTGTCCCACAGGCCCAACCAATCCCCCTCCACCGACACCCTCATCCGCCTAGCCAAACTTGTCCTCACCCTCAACACCTTCTCTTTCGATTCCTCCCACTTCCTACAGACTAAGGGGGTGGCCATGGGTACCTGCATGGGCCCAAGCTATGCCTGCCTCTATGTTGGTTACGTGGAACAGACCCTCTTCTGCACCTACACAGGCCCCAAACCCCACCTCTTCCTCCGTTACATTGATGACTGTATCGGCGCCGCCTCGTGCTCCCAAGAGGAGCTCGAACAGTTCATCCACTTCACCAAAACCTTCCACCCCAACCTCAAGTTCACCTGGGCCATCTCCAATACATCCCTCACCTTCCTGGATCCCTCAGTCTCCATCTCAGGTAACCAGCTAGAAACTGATGTCCATTTCGAGCCCGCTGACACCCACAGCTACCTAGAATACACCTCCTCCCACCCACCCTCCTGCAAAAATTCTATCCCCTATTCCCAATTCCTCCACCTCCGTCGCATCTGCTCTCAGGATGAGGCATTCCACTCCCGCACATCCCAGATGTCCAAGTTCTTCAAGGACCGCAACTTTCCCCCCACAGTGGTCGAGAACGCCCTTGACCGCATCTCCCGCATTTCCCGCAATACATCCCTCACACCCCGCTCCCGCCACAACCATCCCAAGAGGATCCCCCTCGTTCTCACATACCACCCCACCTACCTCTGGATACAACGCATCATCCTCCAACACTTCTGCCATCTACAATCCAACGCCATCAACCAAGACATGTTTCCATCCCCACCCTTGTCTGCCTTCCGGAGAGAGCACTCTCTCCATGACTCCCTTGTCTGCTCCACACTCCCCTCCAACCCCACCACACCCGGCACCTCCCTCTGCAACTGCAGGAAGTGCTACATTTGCCCCCACACCTCCTCCCTCACCCCTATCCCAGGCCCCAAGATGACTTTCCACATTAAGCAGATGTTCACCTGCACATCTGCCAATGTGGTATACTGTATCCATTGTACTCGGTGTGGCTTCCACTACATTGGGGAAACCAAGCGGAGGCTTGGGGACCGCTTTGCAGAACACCTCCGCTCGGTTCGCAATAAACAACTGCATCTCCCAGTCGCGAACCATTTTAACTCTCCCTCCCATTCCTCAGACGACATGTCCATCATAGACCTCCTGCAGTGCCACAATGATGCCAACTGAAGGTTGCAGGAACAGCAACTCATATTCCGCTTGGGAACCCTGCAGCCCAATGGTATCAATGTGGACTTCACCAGCTTCAAAATCTCCCCTTCCCCCACTGCATCCCAAAACCAGCCCAGCTCTTCCCCTCCCCCCACTGCATCCCAAAACCAGTCCAGCCTGTTTCTACCTCCCTAACCTGTTCTTCCTCTCACCCATCCCTTCCTCCCACCTCAAGCCGCACTTCCATCTCCTACCTACTAACCTCATCCCACCTCCTTGACCTGTCCGTCTTCCCTGGACTGACCTATCCCCTCCCTACCTCCCCACCTATACTCTCCTCTCCACCTATCTTCTTTTCTCTCCATCTTCGGTCCGCCTCCACCTCTCTCCCTATTTATTCCAGAACCCTCACCCCATCCCCCTCTCTGATGATGGGTCTAGGCCTGAAACGTCAGCTTTTGTGCTCCTGAGATGCTGCTTGGCCTGCTGTGTTCATCCAGCTTCACACTTTGTTATCGAAGTTAAACCCTTCTTTGCTGCTCCATTTCCCCTTGCTGTAATGTTCCCTCTCATTGGGGAAGCCACTCCATCTGAGAAATTCATCTCAGGAACCCAAATCCTTCCCTTTTACGTATATCATTGTAGCTAGGCACTGACAATCTCATTCTCTCCCTGCCTATCCAGTGTATGGTACTCGGAGTAATAATGTGACTCTGACTGGGGAGGTTCTGCTAACTAATGCAGAACTCAATTCTTTTAAATTACTTGACAGGACTCTCACCTACTCTTACCAACATGACTGGTTCCTACAGGAACCACAGTCTCTGAACTCTCACTCTCCCATTCCACAACATTTATTATTTGCTCCACAATATGTGCATTGCCACCCAGCGAGCTATCTACCTTTCATGACTCGTGTCGACAAAATAAACCACTTAATCATCTAAGTGGAGGATCTCTGCATGCGCTCTCACCTGTAGTTTATCACAATGCAAGTTCTAAAGTCAATTAGCAATGGCAGAAGGAAGAAGTACCATTATTCAGCTCTTGCCAACTCTTTAGCAACTAGCATAGAATGCTCTCTATCAGACATTCTCCCAGTCAGTCATTGTTCTACTCAAGGACAAAGGTGCAAAAATTAGTGAAGGATACCCAGTAGTTATAAAATGCAGAATAATTTCCCTGAATGTTCAGATTTTAAACACCTACTATTCCTCTACTCTGAGGCAGAAGACCTTAAGAACTGTTAGAAGTCTCCAACATGGTCCATCGAATCCAAATGTCAGATTTCTGGAAACAAAGAAGAATGAAGTGGTAACTGGACTGATCACTAAACAAAGATTTCACAAAGAAACTTATAATTCTGGTACACTTGCAACGATTAGCTTGAGGCTGAGTAAGCAGAGTTTTTGCTCCTAGGATGTTAAATTTTGCTTCTAATTTTCCAATCTTGAAGTAAAACTTTGGAGAAGCTATGGAAGGAGCACCCATTTTGGCCCCAGGCCAGACCGGCAACTTTTTATGATGATCCAAGACAATTTCATCAAATTATATTACAATCTCATTCGGGATCAGTAGCCTTTAATTTTGAGTACATACAGGGGAGTTACAGTCAACTTTCACGAGAAAGCCACAGATTCCATAGTTCAGAATAAACAATACTTTACCATACAAGTTACAGCAGTAGCTTCATGTGCAATATACGTTCAAATTATCTCTAACACAGAATTTACATGTGGTAAATACAGATAGACTGTGATTGAATACTCCACAGGCTTTTTTTAAATCATTTGTTGGATGTTGGCATTGCTGGCTGGCCAGCATTTATTGCCCATCCCTAACACATAGCAAATAGTGATCATGAAAGATCATATGGATTTTTCAGTAACTCTCCCCAGACATTAATGGCTTGATAGTCAGTAAAATGTGATCGAACTTCATAATGAATTACAATTGTCTTTCTTTGATGATCCAGGCTTGAAACTGCCTCTCAAGAACTGCTCTGCTATGAACTCCTCCTGCTGTAGTCAATCAGAATCCTATCTGGATCTACATTCCCCACTGCTTCCAGACTCCAGCACTAATTCACAACTATTTCCCTGACTCTTCACTGACAGCTAACTGAGCCAGTGATCAAATTTAATGATCTTCTCTAGCTGTAGCCTTTCTACCCACATTGAAAATGACACATTAGTGCCTAGTGTTTTTTTACAACTCCTTGTTTGTACTGGATAATAATTTGAAATTCAGAATGAAATCTGAAACTCACGTCCTTCAGTGGGTTTGTCTAATTCATAATAATGCAGTGGAGCAAAGTAAATGTGATTGAACTTTACAATGAATTACAATTGTCATTTGTTTTGCTGATCCAGACTTGAAACTGCCTCTCAAGAGCTGCTCTGCTATGAACTCTTCCTGCTCTGGTCAATCAGAATCCTATCTGGATCTACATTCCCCACCGCTCGCAGACTCCAGCACTAATTCACAACTATTTCCCTGACTCTTCACTGACAGCTAACTTCACCAAGCCAGATCTGTCCCTGGATTTTTCCTGACCTCGAATTCTTCAGCTGTAAGAGACAAATACTGCTACAAGCCTTATCAAGCCCCACTGAACTATTAATGTTCACAGGCTCCCACCTCCTCAGCTTCCCCCAACGTCGAACCAGCGACCTTCTCAGCTCGTCAGGACTTCTTTCAATTCCTAACTCCACAGAGATAGTCAACTGCTCTTTAACTCTTCTCAGCAGGACAGCTCACAATCAGTCCCACACACAGGAATTTACCCAGACTGTCCAACTAAACAGTGTTCCAAAGCCGTTTCCTATTGATCCCTGAACTGGCTGGAATGACTTGCTGAAACCATTGCCACAAATCCTGCCCCTACTTTAGACCAAAGCTGAATGTTGGCACGTAATGTTTTTTTGGAATAGTCTGCTCTCTGCATGTCATATTTCTAGGATGCTCGAAACGTGTTCCTTCATCCGCCATGGAGCAGAATCACACCGTGACCCGATACAGTTTAGTTTGGTTTGGTCTAATTAATTTCCCTTTCCATGCCCTGGTTCACCCAAAGCCATTCACTCTTGGCTGAACTACAGTGTTACAAACACAGATGACCGACAACCGGACGTGAATTTTGATCAACATCAGCAGATTTCGCAGTGGTCGGAGATACCACTGCTGAGTCTAATCCAGTTCTTCATGCAATATTCATTCAGAAATAATCCTGAGGAGTCAATCAATACTATCCTTGTGTAGGAAACTTGACTGATTATCCCCTTCCAAGGCCGGGGATTCAGACCAAATCTACCACAACAGCATGTTGGTTAAAATAGCACAGAAAGGGAGCAAACTTTGCTCAACTGCATTATTATGAATTAGATAAACCCACTGAACCACGTGAATTACAGATTTCATCCTGAATGTCAAATTATTATCCAGTACAAACAAGGAGTTGCAGAAAAACACCAGGCACTAATGTGTCATTTTCAATGTGGGTAGAAAGGTTACAGTTAGAGAAAATCATTAAATTTGATCGCGGGTTCAGTGTGTACATAGAACCACTCTACAGCCAGGTTGTGGAAACAGCAAGTCAGCAGTAGTACTCTTGCCTCTAAGCAAGGAGACTGTGGATCCAAGTCTTGCTTAAGCACCTGAGCATGGTATGTCGATCCTTGATACGGGACATAGTACATGCAATGTCACAGACACTGAAGCCTATCTCTTCTTTCAGTTAAATGTTAAAGATCCCATGGGACTATGTCAAAGAAGTCCAGGAGAGTTTGAGTTGTTTTGCCCCCTTGAATTAACATTGCTAAAAGTAAAACTGCACAGAAGATTCCTGCTGTCTGATAATCTGTATGACTGTGGCAAGTAGCCAGAGCTTAACATACTGCTGACTGGCTGCAATCCCATGTGCATGTGTGGGTAACACAAATTTACTCAGCCTCTAATTCTTAAAGGGAAGGTGCATTTTGACCGTAGCAGCTTGGATTAACTGTAAGTATTGCTATAACCATGGTGATGGTGTTTAAAACATAGTATTAGAGACGGACTTTCAAGAGAGTAATGGGATTTTGTTTACATTGAGAATTTATGAGCTGACAAAGTGAACAGTGTAATGTCATAGGCTATCAAAAAGAAGATTCTGGAATTGTTTCTTGGACTTAGGATAAAGCTTGAAAAGAAACCTTTAGGTTCCAGGATTGTAGACATTGCAACTGAAGCTGTATGTATAGATCAGTAGCTTCGAGAAAGGGAGGTAGTTCGGGACTGTTAGGAAAGAGGTTACCTTGGCGTAAGGAGATTAGTTTAGAAGTTCCAAGGTCAGAATGGCTGTGAGATGCTGAGAAAGTCTAGGCTCAGTTATAGGACAAATCAAGGAAGAATGTGCTAGATTCTCATGACCAGGAAGGGAAGGCATGGCTAATTCAAACACTATATGGGTCAACGAAGGTATTTTTCTCATGTGTTTGAGTACTATAACTGAAAGCTACTGGAATTAAAAGGGTCGTACTTTACTGGTGGTTTCAAAGGGTGCATTATATATAAACAGTTTGGATTAATGTATTCTATTCTTCAGGGTAATAAATTTTCACTTTATTGTTAAAGCCAAATCTACAGCACTGCATGCGCGTGTCTCTGTCACTGGTGATAGAGAAAACTATGAAGTTCTCTCTGGTGTTGACAGAAATGTTCCAGGTCTCTCTGAACACAGGAAAACCCAGGAACCTACAGACCGATTAGCTGCACATCAGCAGCGGGAAAATGGAATAATGCTATAATAAAGCGATATGGTGCATATACACTTGGAGAAAAATATGTTAATACTGGACTGTCAATAAGGCTTTGTCAAGGCCAGGTCATGTCTGACAAACATAATTGAGTTCTTTGATAAGGTGACACAGTGGATGAGGGTAGTGCTATTGATGTATATTTAGACCTTCCGAAAGCATTTGATACAGTGCCACATGACAGGTTGGTTAGCAAATTAGAAATGTTTTGAACTAATGGGTTCTTGGTAACATGGAGTAGAAGCTGCTAAAAGATAGGAAACAGATATTCCTATGTAGGTGGGTATAGATGGGCATTTCTCAGACTGGACAGGAATTGAAAGTGGTATTCTCCTGGGATTGGTGTTGGGACTCTATTTCTGATTTACATAAACGATTTGCAGATGGTTGTCAATGGCAGAATCTCCAAATTTGCAGATGATTATTCAGCTCGGGAGAAAAGTGAATTGTGAGGGTGATGTCGAGTGACGATAGATGGACATTGACAAGCTGGTTAAATGGGCAGACGCCTGGCAGATGAATATCAGTGCAGATAAACGTGAGGTTACGTATTTTGGTAGGAGAAACATGGGGACACAAGACAGACTCAATGGTACAACTTTGCGGAAAGTACAGGAGCAGAGAGTCCTCAGGGTTCACATACATTATGCTCTGAAGGTGGTCAAGCAAATTGAAACAGTTGTTAAGGCTAATACGATCCTTTGGGTTTATAAATAAAGGCAGAGAGTATAAAAGCAAGGAAGTGATGATACACCTTCACAAATCATTGGTCAGGCTACATTTGGAGTGTTGTGTTCAGTTCTGCGCACATTATTGAAGGCAGGATGTTAAAGCCCTGGACACAGTGCAAAGAAGATTTACTAGAATGATACCAGGAATGAGGAGTTTTAATTGCAAGGAAAGATTAAAGAAGTTGAGCTTATTCTCCTTGGAGCAGAGAAAATTAAGAGGTTAAAAAAAAACCAAAGGAACTGTGGATGCTGTAAATCAGGAACAAAAACAAAGTTGCTGGAAAAGCTCAGCAGGTCTGGCAGCATCTGTGAAGAAAAAAACAATCAGAGTTAACGTTTCAGGTCTGGTCACCCTTCCTCAGAACTGTAAGATCAAGAAGTAACCTCACTGAGGTGTTAAAAATTATGAATAATTTTGCCAGGGTAAAGAGGATATTTTGTTTCTCCTAGTTGGTTTTTCAGTAACTAGGGGTCACAATTTCAAGATTGTCAGCCAGCAAACCAGGAGTGAAATGAGGAGAATCAGTTTTACTTAGAATTGTTAGGATTTGGAATGTGCTCCCTGTGAGTGTTGTGGAGGTGGATTTCGTAGGAGGTTACAAAAGAAAGTTGGATGTTTGCTTGAAAGTGATGGATTTAGAGGGTGACGAGATAGGGCTGGAGAAAGAGACTAGCTGGGTAACTGTTTCAGAAGCTGGTACAGACATGACAGGTCACATGACCTCCTTCTGTACTGTAAAACTCTACACTTCCATGATTCCTTTTCGAGTTACTGATAGCTCCCCATACAGCAATACACGATCGCTTTGAAATGTCGGTAATGTGGCAGGCACCAGGCCAAGAGACTCAGGAATCAAAACGGAAATCCAGCGGTGACCTTTGCTCTCTGGGAATGCCTTCTTCATCCTGATTGTCCCAACCTGCATCTCTAGGCATGCAGAGTACCATGCATGTACTAGCACACTTGCAAGTGTAACATGAGTAGTGCAAGGAGTGGCCAGAAGCAGTCTGGCTGCGATCTTTGGACTCCTCAGCTCCCACAGAACCAACACCAGGGCACTGCAGAGTCTAATTCTGCAGCTCTCGAATCTGTGTTACAGTCACCTAGTTCTTCATGCTGAATATTGATTCATGACCAGATGGCAAAAGGAACAGGATATGGTACCTATCGCTTGATGCGGGACAGAAATTTCCCACAAAATAATTGTACCCACTCTTGAGAATCAATACGCTGATCTGTATGTGACTATTCTCTAAACTGTGTGCAGTATCCTTTGAAGTCAGCAAAAGCAAAAGTTCCCAAAATTAGTCTGGGCATGCTTTTTGTAAAAATTTCTGTGAGGAGGAGAATAAATAGACCATCCTGATTTCCTGCTGTGGAAAGATTAATACACCAAACTTTACCACTTTGTTAAGAAAAAAGTCACATTTATGACCTCTTGTGCACCGAAATCTAGTGGAGTATTTTTCACTTGGGAGACAATGATAGAATATACACGGCACACCCTAACTGAGTCACGGCCTCGCCTATACCTCGTAAAAGAACCACAGCCTGAACAGTCCCACCCCACCCCAGGACTGAAGCAAATCACTCCAGACACACCAACACTGACATAACAAAGTGTGTAGCTGGATGAACACAGCAGGCCCAGCAGCATCAGAGGAGCACAAAAGCTGACGTTTCGGGCCTAGACCCTTCATCAGAAACATCAGCTTTTGTGCTCATAAGATGCTGCTTGGCCTGCTGTGTTCATCCAGCTCCACACTTTGTTATCTCGGATTCTCCAGCATCTGCAGCTTCCACTATCTCTGCACCAACACTGAGTCCAGTCAGTAGAGCTGGATGAACATAGCAGGCCAAGCAGCATCAGAGGAGCAGGAAGGCTGACGTTTCAGGCCTTGCCCGAAACATCAGCTTTCTTGCTGCTCTGATGCTGCTTGGTCTGCTATGTTCATCCGGCTTTACACCTTGTTATCTCAGATTCTCCGGTATCTGCAGTTCCTACCATCACGGAGTCCAGGCATCTGTTATTCAACTGGATCGGAGGAGGTGAAGCCCAGTGAGAGAGTGTGTGAGAGAGAGAGAGAGAGAGAGAGAGAGAGAAAGCGAGCAAGAGAGAGAGAGAGAGCGCGAGAGAGAGAGAGAGCGAGAGAGAGAGAGAGCGAGAGAGAGAGAGAGAGAGCGAGAGAGCGAGCGAGCGAGAACGAGAGAGAGAGAGAGAGCGAGAAAGAAAGGAAGAAAGAAAAAGTTAGGCAGGCAAAGGGGATTCTTTTCTTCTCTCTCCCTATCTGCACTCCACCGCCACCTATTCCTTGACTCATTTTCTACCCCACATCAACATAAATACCAGCTTCTCCAAGCTGCTAGCTCTTCTGAAGGAGGGCTGCTGGAGTCAAAACATTAAACTTGTTTCTTTCTCCACAGATGCTGCCAGACCTGCTGAGTTTCTCCAGCAATTTATATTTTTGTTTCTGATGTACATAATCTGCAAATCTTTCAGTTTTTGTTAATTGAGATATCTGCTTTCCCCAATAAAATGACATTAAACAGCCATCAGACACCATAATACTTACTCCAGGAGGCCCTCATCCTGTAGAAACTGCAGCTTTCTGTCCACCAGTTCGTACTTTTCAGAAACATGATTACAAAGGAGTTCTGAAAGCAACGTTAACAAGTATGACTTCAAATTTAAAGCTCTACCTTTTTCATTTATTCAATAAGTAATGATACAAACCAGGAATAAAACTGAACTAGAAAAAAAAGTCTGAGGGTATCCTGACAACCTGCCCACGATCAGAGATGGTGGCATAGTGGTAATGTCACCACACTAGTTACCAAGTGGCCCAGGCTAATGCAGTGGGGTTGTAGGTTCAAATCTCACAAAGGCAGCTGGCGAAATCTAAATTCACCTCATCAGTCTGGAATGTGAAACTGGTCACAGTGACGTTGACATGTCTATTATCATCGACTGTCGTAAAAAACTCATCTCGTCAATTGATACCTTCAGAGAATGAAATCTGCCCTAGGTAGCCTACCCGTAACTCCAGATCCGCAGCAATCTGATTGACCTGCCCTCTGAATGGCCTACCAAGCCAATCAGGGATAGGCAACAAAAGCGGGCCGTGCTAACATCGCCTGCCTCCCTTGAAAGAATGAAGGGGAAAAAAAAACTCCCCTCTGCCTAAAAGTACTAATCCCAGGAGAGGATTCTTAGCCTTTGACCTGCTCTTGTATGTCTCGTCCAGTTCAGTTTCTGGTCTATCAACATCCTCACCTCTTGACTCCCCAGAGCCTGTCCATCATCTACAAGGCAAAACTCTGGAATAAGATGGAAGCCTTGGCCCTCCCCTGGACGGGTGAAGCTTCAACAACATCCAGGAAACTTGACACCACCTGGTACAAAGCTTGTACAGCACCACAACCAGAACACTCACTCAGTCCAACCACCGACGCTCAATAGCAGTAGTGTATAGTATCTATAAGAGGTGCCGCAGAAATTCACCAAGGCTCTGTAGAAAGCACCTCACAAAGACCAAGGGAGGCACTGGCCTGGCGCTAATGTCACTGGGATGAGTATTCCAGAACCTGAGCTCAAGTTCTGGGGACATGGGTTTGAAGACATGGTAGGTCATTAAAATTGAATTCAATAAAAGTTTCGAACAAAATGCTAGCCTAGTGGCAATGCTGTAACCAATGTCAATTGTAAAAATCCATCTAGTTTACTAATGCCCTTCAGGGAAGGAAAGCTGCCATCTGATCCGGCCTACATCTGACTCCAGCTCCACAGCAACTCTCTTCTGGCTGCAATTCGGTATGGACAATTAATGTATCACCCACAAATTCCCCTCCAAGCCACTCACCATCCTGACTTGGAAATACATCACTGTTCCCTCACTGTTGCTGGGTCAATATCCAGGAACTCTCTACCTAATGGCATTGTGGGTGCAGCTACACCAAAAGGACTGCAACAATTCAAGATGGCAGCTCAGCATCAACTCATCCAGGGTAGCAAGGAACAGGCAATAAATGCTGTCTGCCCTACATCCCAGAGATAAACTTTAAATCTGCACCAAGAGAATCCTGAAACATCACCAAGCTGACAAATCAAGAAAGGAAACACAAATTTAAATTATCCCTGCTTGTAGATAAAGTCAAGGCCTCAGAAATATCCATGTGGAATTTACTCTCTAAATGAAATCAAAGAAACAAAGAAACCTACAGCACAGGAACAGGCCCTTCGGCCCTCCAAGCCTGCGCTGATCAAGATCCTCTGTCTAACCTGTCATCTATTTTCTAACGGTCTGTGTCTATTTGCTCCCTGCCCATCCACGTACCTGTCCAAATAGATCTTAAAAGATGCTAACGTGTCTGCGTCTACCACCTCCGCTGGCAATGCGTTCCAGGCACCCACCACCTTCTGTGTAAAGAACTTTCCACGTATATCTCCCTTAAACTTTCCTCCTCTCACTTTGAACTCATGACCCCTAGTAATTGAGTGCCCCACTCTGGGAAAAAGCTTTTTGCTATCCACCCTGTCTATACCCCTCATGATTTTGTAGACCTCAATCAGGTCCCCCCTCAATCTCCGTCTTTCTAATGAAAATAATCCTAATCCACTCAACCTCTCTTCATAGCTAGCACCCTCCATACCAGGCAACATCCTGGTGAACCTCCTCTGCACCTTCTCCAAAGCATCCACATCCTTTTGGTAATGTGGCGACCAGAACCGTACACAGTACTCCAAATGTGGCCGAACCAAAGTCCTATATTGATATTGGATGAGGTAGAAATAATTACCGTTGTCCCATGGACTTCCCATCAGTTAACGTTGCCCACAAAATGCCTGATCTTAAACATTTTCTGGTGGCTCATTTCAAAGTATCATTTACTGCTGGGGAAGTGAACTATTCCTAATTTTTTTTCAACCTGAAGTGCAGCTGGCAAACTGGAGAAGAGTCAAAAAGTAACTAAGGAAATAGGGATCCTAACTGCCAGCTCTTGTGTAAAATGTTCCACGTTACAGAGAACAGTCAAATAGACTCATCAGAAGTACAGTCAGCCTTCAGCTCATTTGTTGCAGCCTCACCTTTACTGACATAAACAACATTGTGTGGATTACTCTTTGTGAGAAATCCATATTCCAGTAGGAGCCGCTGGTTGCCATGCGGCCCATAGCAGATGAACACCTGCTCATATCGCCTGCACTTTGTCACTGTTCGAATTTCATAATGTTTGGTTTTCTGGTTGAAAGCAGCTGTTATCTGCAAGAATAGAAATAAGAGTTAAACCCAATTTAAATCAACTCCTGATGCCTTCCAAACAGAATTGTCATTCCCCTTGTTTAACTCTCTCATGGCCTCACCCCTTTACAGGCTTACAACTTGTCCCTCTCCGTTGTTCAACATCTGGCCTCTTGTGTAACTCTCATGATCCCAGATCACGTTATTAATGAACACATCAGATCGTAGGCAGGAACCTGGTTCAATAGATACTTTTGATTTGTTTTGGATTTAACAGAGTGGTCCCTCATTAAAACATATTCCCAAAATTCTGAAGATTTTGACTTCACAATCAAACGCAACCATCCAGGTCAAGGCAATCCATTTGACTGGCACCCCACCCATTACCTTCACCAATCTCTTCCTTCACCACAGCACATTAGGGGCAGTAGTGAGTATGTACTGATGTAACCCGACTGAGCTTCCATTGCCTGCAATTTTTACCAGATGGAAGGACAATGGCAGAAAATGCCGAGGATCATCATCACCTGCAAGTTCCTGACATCATCCTGTTCTTTAAGTTATCACCATTCTCTCACCTGTTTCTGAATCAAAACCCTGGAGCTCCCTCCCTAACAGAACTGTGGATATTCTTACCCAACATGGACTGTCTCAGTTGAAGGCACCACCACTTTCTCTAGTTGTTTTGGGGATGGGTAATAACTTCTGACATAGCCTGAGCTGCCCACATCCCACGTAAGAACTTTAAAAAAAAGCACATCTTTGAGACCCTCTTTAAAACCACTTCCTTGAGCCATGATTTTAGATTTCCTGCTTACATTGTTTCCTGTGGTGATGATGTGGAGGTGCCAGTGTTGGACTGGGGTGGACAAGGTCAGAAGTCACATGACACCAGGTTATAGTCCAACTGGTTTATTTTAAATGAAGAGCTTTCAGAGCAAAGGCAACTGATGAAGGGGCTGCCCACTGAAAGCTTGCAATTTGAAATAAACCTGTTGGACTATAATCTGGGGTCATGTGACTTCTGACCTTCTCCCGTGGTCAGCATCCACTTTTGTCTGATTACGTTTTTGTGAAGCATCGTGGATGTTTTTCATGACACAAAAGGTGCAATAAAAGTGCAGGCTGCTTTTGTTAAACCCCTGAACTTTGCTGCCTTTCTGACATACCCAAATCCTTTACCCTCCTCCAGCCCCTTCATCCTTTCCTCACATTGAGATCCCCTGGTGAGAAAGCAGAGCAGCAAGAGGACAGGGAGCTCAGTACCTGCTCCCTTCCCAGCTCTGAAAACAGTTGCTAGGAGAAGATTGATTAGAGGTGCAGGTTGGCTCTAAATCAACTTGTTCCTTCCTGTGGGAAATGATATTAACATTTCACTCCTCTCAGAATAATGTGAAAAGCATCTGGCGAGATTGCCAATTGAATGTATGAAGAGATAGAAAACAATCCAAAAATCCGAAAATGAATGCAGCAACATGTATAAAAGAGAACGGAATTTGTGCTTTTCCTGCAACATTATATACGAAAGTTACTTGAATTATACAAAGAGGGATGTGTGCCAGTGCAGAATTTGGAGTAGGTCATTCAAAATAACGCAACTAAATCAGTTCTGTAGAAGGACTCGAAACATGAACTCTGCTTTCACTCCACAGGTGCTGCCAGACCTGCTAAGTTTCTCCAACGATTTCCACACCTGTTTCAGATTTCCAGTTGGAAATATACAATCATTTCAAAAACGTAAACCACAATCCCGGCCTGGGATGGTGGTGGTGCACGGAACAGACCCCTTTTAAGGATTAAATTCGCTTAACTTCAAAGCAACCACTGCTGTTGCCATGAGCCGTGAATGCGCAATATTTGTCAAGAAGGTGTGCACTAAATGTATGATGATGCATCCTACCATGACAGCACTGGCTTTTTGGACATGAGCCTGTTTTCTCACCTGAACAGATGGACTGTGATTCAGGAGATCCAAGTACGGTGCCAAGGCATAGATATCTGGTTCTCGGGACAAAAACTCACTCTGCTCATGTTCCATATAAACCGTCCTGGTGTTGATACTGCACCAAGCCCAGCGGAAGGCGTTGTAAGTAAAAACATTCTCTACAAGCTCCGAGAATAAGGGCTGCAGGGAGCCGAAGAAGCATTTTGAAGCAAGGTATAGCTCCTGAACCACTCTCTTTTGCTCCTGAATCCTCCTAACCAGATAGCTGGGAAACAGCTCAATTACTTCCTCTGTTAAGTAAACTGGGCATATGTACGTCTCCGGTAACACATCAATGTAGGGCTTCCATGGAGACCGGCTCCCAAAATGTCTCTCAGTAATGAGAAAAGTACACAAGGCTTGGAGGGGAGACAAACAAGGCTTCCACCTAAAAATAATAAATGAAAAATTTCAACAGTACAAATATAACATGCTGTACAAAAGAAACTTCAATTGCTAAGGGCGCAAAAACAGATGTCACTAATGAGACATGCTGCAGCAAGCACAATGGGGAATTTATGGAATCATTTAATTTTGCAGCACTGAAGATGACTATTCGATTGATGACGTGTGTCAGCACGCTGGAAGAGCTATTCCATTTGTCTCATTTCCCTGCATTTGTGCAGAAAGTGGGGGATTTTTTTTAAGAACACATTAAAGCTTATTAAGCATACTCATTATGCACAGATAAAGTGATTTAGGAATACTGTTGACCAGGTTGAGCGTCACTAGATAGAGAAAAATATTTTTCAGAATTCAACAAAGGTTGTCTTTTGAAAATGATAAAACTGAATGACAGCAATATTTCTGTGCTTGGCATTGCTAAGTAAATCAAAAGCTGGTTGAATAGCTGAGTCCTGATCCTATGATCTTATAAGAATTCTCAAAAGGCATCTACTCAAAATGAAAGACAAATTTAATTGTCTTGTACAGCCATTGGGTTTATCCACTAAACTCTTGAGTTGTGTTTGACCTCAGAACGCATCCTGTAAGGTCGTGCGTGGAAACATGAGGTTCTGTAGCTTACACAGGTTTCTCTTTATTCATTCACAGGATGACGGCATCACTGGCGCGGCCAAAATTTAATATTTAATAATATATTTAAATGGCCATTTAATATTACCCATCCTGAATTGCTCAGAGGCCAGTTAAGAGTCAATAACACTGAGGTTGTTGACTCGCTCGCCGAGCTGGCTTGTTCTCGTTCAGACTTTTCATCACCATGCTAGGTGACAGCATCAGCAGAGCCTCCAATGAAGCGATGTTATTCTACTCCGCTTGGAATTTATACAGATCAAATCCGGAAATGACAGTACTCACCGTAATGGACCGGATGGTATAAATTCCAAGCGGAGTAGAATAATATCGCTTCATTGGAGGCTCTGCTGGCACCTAGTATGGTGATGAAAAGTCTGAACGAGAACAAGCCAGCTCGGGGAGCGAGTCAACAACCTCACCCACAACCCGAGCTACAGATCTTTGCCCAAAGTCTTTAGTCAGCCACGTTGCTGAGTCTCATATAAGCTAGACCAGGTAAGGATGGCAGTTTCCTTCCCCATAGAACATTAGTGAGCCAGATGGGTTTTTCCCCGACAATTGGCAATGATTTCACAGTCATCATTAGACTCTTAATTCCAGGTTTTTTAAAAAAATTGATTCAAATCCCACCATCTGCCACAGCAGGATTCGAACCGGTGTCCCAGACACTACCAGGGTCTTTGGATTAACAATCCAATGATAATATCACTCGATCTCCCCACAATTGGTTCCTACTTTATGATTTGGCCAGGACTTAACAGCTTCATTGTAGAATTTTACATCAACTCTTACATTATCCATTAACATGTGACATTAATGTGTGGCAACTGTCTGGCTTGTAATAACTAGCTTCAGTACACAGAAAGTAACCATTTAGTGTTGGAGCAGGCAAAGGACGCTGCCTTTGGCTTCCTCAACCACTCATAGGCTCAAGGCAAATACAGCCATTTCATTTGCAGAATTCTGTGAAATCATCTCAGTGCCGAGCATGAATCTCCCAGATTCCAAGATCCCTCCTTTTCCAGCCCTCCAACCATTCTTAATGCCTGTTGGAATTCTCAAAGTCCTTCCCTCACGATGCAGATAAAAGACGAAGCTGGGGTTTATTTACACACTTGACTGCAGCTCTCTTGTCATCACACAACTATTAAAGAGTTGTTAGCTTTGCACTTTGAACCTCACCCTCCAATAAAGTTTTGCAAAGAAATATATTCAGGAATAAAATACTTGTTTTATGTCTACCATCGTCGGTTGGATTACATTCAGTCTCCATTAAGTAAGGTCACCTGCTTTTATAAGTTGACTTCTACTGGATTAATACAACAGAACCTAGCACAACGGACATAACTTACCTCTTAATGTATTCACCCAAATAACCCCTTAGGATAGTGCTGGTAGTGAGCAGACATTCCTCAGGTAATGCAATAACAAGATCTCCCGGCTAAGGAAGAAACCAAACAGAGTGGCTTTACATTATACATACTTGCTACATTGCTTTTTCAAGAAGCAGGACTAGGCAACAGAGAATCTGAGCTGAAACTTAAAACATTTAATCGGCCCCCATAGCTCCTACCTCAAATTGGAGAAAGTGTGTTAAGAAGAGATAAAAGTCTCACCCACACAAAACAGCATCTCCTAGGGAACAAAGTGACTTTTTCAGAACTCAGTGTACCATTTGTCAGCCGCACCAAGGTGAAAGACCAGCCCAATCACATAGTTAACTGAGTCCCATACACTGCTAACATTGATGAGTATCAGGGACCCAAAGAAAAACTGCAAACTGAACAACAAGCCACTTCACCTGGGACAAAGCATTTGAAAAGAAAGAGGATGAGGAAAGTAATATCATCTTCATCGAGACTGATAACTTTTTAAAATAAATTCACAGCTTAATAGTTGAATGGACATGACAAAGTTTCATGTTGTATGACGTTTACTGTAAAAAAAAGAATAAAAGCACTAGTCAATAAGCACTATCTTTGCAGCCAATTTCTATTTTAAACCACACAGAAAATACGCTATTATTTTTAACACAACCAAGAAAACACAATTCACAGGGATATTTTACATTGTTCCCTAGGCAACATTCAATTTGCCCAGAATTAGTCCAAATCATTTTTATCCTGAGGATTTATTTCTGTTATTTTCCTGACAACTTCTGCATTCCTGCAACTTTCAATCGAGACAGGAAACCTCACAACCTTTAAAAAGTACCTGGTTGAGCAATTGAACGGTCAAATACCACTAGGCCTCCCCACAGTTGGTTCCTACTTTATGATTTGGTCTGGACGCAACAGCTTCATTGTAGAATCATAGTCAACTCTTACATTATCCATTAACATATGACATTAACGTGTGGCAACTGTCTTGCTTGAAATAACTCAGCTTCAGCACGCAGAAAGTAACCATTTAGTGTCGGAGCAGGTAAAGGACTCTGTCTTTTGCTCCCTCAACCACTCACAGGTTCAAGGCAAATACTGCCATTTCACTTAGGGAATTGTGAAATCATCTCAGTGCCGAGCATGAATTTCCCAAATTCCAAGATCCCTCCTTTTCCAGCTTTCCAACCATTCTTAATAAGTGTCGGAATTCTCAAAGTCCTTCCCGCAGAATGCAGGCAAAAGGGACGGCACAGTGGCTAGCACTGCTGCCTTACAGCACCAGGGACCCAGTTTCGATTTCAACCTCAGGTGACTGTCTGTGTGGAGTTTGCATGTTCTCCCCGTGTCTGCGTGGATTTCCTCTGGGTGCTCCAGTTTCCTCCCACAGTCTAAAGATGTGCAGGGTAGGTGGGTTGGCCATGCTAAATTGCCCATAGTTGCGAGGAATGTTTGGGTTGGGTGGGTTACCCGTGGGAAGTACAGGGGTAGGTGAATGGGTCTGGGTAGGATGCTCTTTGAAGGGGTGGTGTGGACTTGTTGGGCCAAATGGCCTGTTTCCATACTATAGAGATTCTATGATCTACAAACATTCAATACAGGGGTCAAGTACTGGGAAGTGAGTCTAATAGGGGTTTAAGAGTAGTTTTTGTTGATACAAACACAATGGGCTGAAGGGCCTCTTCTGTACTATATGATTCTCAGTATGATCCTTAACATTGAGGTAATTTCTCTCCAGCACAAGCCAGGCAAATTTTACAACTTCATTTTAACTCTTCACAAATTCATAAAATCAATTTGAGTGTGAAGTTCCACCCATATTTCAGCGCAGACATTCTGCTTTCAGCCATCCCCAGCTCAGACGCTGGCAGACTAACACACTTGCAAGTCATATTTTAGAAAAGGCTACAACCTGATTCTTACAAGGGCTTACTCTGCATCCCCCCCGTAGTACTTCGAATCACATGGGCCTTCTATCCAGGTGGAAATGCTGAAGTGACGCTTGAGAGGACAACTCTCTTTCACCTTTGGAAGGAAATGCATATCCTAAAGCACAACTATTTACAATCTAATATTTTCAATACTTTCTGCCCACTGGCATCACAACTGCCTTTACCAGTGTCTTCAAGTATGAATGTCTTACATCATTTGTCCCATTTTAATCTTTAACGGCCTCATCACCCAAGCACACATCAGCACAGCTCAAACAAACCCCTTCACCTTTGGGTCTAAGCCCGAAACGTCAGCTTTTGTGCTCCTGAGATGCTGCTTGGCCTGCTGTGTTCATCCAGCCCCACACTTTGTTATCTCGGATTCTCCAGCATCTGCGGTTCCCATTATCTCTGATACCATTTTAATCACGTTCACGCTACATGACTTTTAAAAGCACAATCCCAAAATGTGATGTTCTTATAATCTCCATAAATAACCTAATGAGAAACAAATTGATGGAATTCACTATTCAAATCACTGACCTCAAGTGCTTTTCTGGTCATTAATCCTCTGCCGATACCTGAATGAAAAAGAATGTACACAAGTATTATTTATTCTTTGGCAATATTCAGAGAATGGTTTCAAAAAAATATACATATTACTTATACAATTAGATTACTAGTAATGACCACATTTACATACCACCATTAAAAACTCAAAATAAACACCATAATGAATCTACAAGTGATTCTGTGTGGAAAAAAACCTCGCTGTGCTAGAACCTTGGGTCACAAATCTGCAAAATCATCAGATCCCTTTACTGTTGGCTTGGCACTAAATCAGTTTTCCTGCAGAACACTAATTATTAATAAAACCTGCGACTATAGCACTATTTTCTTTTGGGTAATTTAGGCTGCCTTTTGGAAGTTGAGGGTGCTCAAAAGAATGTAACATTATGTAACAACTTATCAAAAGAGGCCTTTTTAACTTTGTAGAGAGGATATCACCAGACAGCTCGTATCGACTTTGAAATGTGGGCCTTGATGTCACCTTGTTATTCAGAGATGAGAGTGAAAACACTGACATGCTGACATTTTAAATGTGACACTAATGGAATTCGCACAAGCACTGATATCTGTCAATACGCCTCTGCCAATCTCTGACTTTGTAAAGCCTACGTTTTAAAATAATTACTTTAAAGATATGAATCTACATATCAAATAACAGTAGAAAAAGATAGCTGTTACTAATTGCTTTTGAAAGTACCACAGGTCCACAGGCACAAAGGCGCTTTCAAAACAGACACGCTAATTTAATTTTCATTGTTTATTTCCACCAGGCTCAAGAAACAAATTGTGAACTTATCAGCACAATTTACTTGCTGTATTCAAACATGCTTCACAATCAGATATCAGACATCTTACAACACACCTCTGAAGCAGATGAGATTTGCATCCAACGCCACTAACTCAGAGGCAGGGGCTCTACCACTGTGCCACAAGAGCCCTTAAGCTTCACTGTGAGGTATTTTATAATCAACATGTTCAGAGATGTTATTGCACATTCTGGAGCAGATGGGGCTTAAATCCAGAGGTAGGGCTATCATAGCACCTCTACAGCCTCTCAGGCTACAGCTGAACATTTTTCTTTCCCAAGTGTTTCTAAATCAATTACCAATTTACATGCAAAAGCTGTGAGAGGCAATGTAATGGCAACAAACGAGAGGGATAGGTAGACGAGAAGGAAGGGACTGATTCAAAATAGAGTTGGAGTGGGAAATAAGACATTCCATCCCACCGTGCCCACCTTACTCAAAAGGAGACTGCAGTCAGACTGAATAAAACTGAATTGTGAACACTGTAATCCAATCTTGGTCCATTTGGTCAAAGGAGAGGGGCCTCACTAGCTAGGCCATTATTTATTGCTTATTTCTAATTGCCCTTGATAAAGTGTGGTAAGCTGCCTTTTTGAATTGTTGCAGCCCTTAGTGCATAAAGTTGTGGTTAACCCTAGTTTGATATTTGTGCATACAGGTATATCTAAGTAGGAAAATACCCCTGACATTAAAATAAATATACAGTATCACAACACAATATGAAATGCTCTAGCTGTACCCCGCCCTTGTTCATTCAGTGACTATTTAAATGTTGAAGCAAGTTTATGAGGGAGGGACCCTCAATATAAAATGAAGTCACGTACCTGGAAAATCTGCTGGCACCAAGTAGAAGCCATCAAAGCCCTTCTTTTTAAGCCACTTCCTCAGCTGCACAAAATCTGGTTCATGACTGATGTTGGCTGTGCAAAATTGACAGGCTTAATTACAATCTTACAGGCTATTCCGTTTAAGTGTCTACATCACACTTGTTTATCTGGCTGGAACTGAATCAATATTGCACATAAATGTGCATTCTCTTCCAAATGGCAATGTGTATTTCTTCTTGGACTCTCTCTGCTGAAGACTGCAACTCAAACTGGGATATAATTTCACAGGGCAGTCTAGTACCTGTTCTTCACCACCCAGGCTATAGGGGAACTGCATAGCCTTATCCCAATTTTGTAAGGCTTCTAGATGCTTATTTCTTTCCTACAGCAACACTACATTGCAATGAGCAATAGGAGCCCTAGGGCGACTGATACCATCCAACTACTTGCACAACTAAGGCCACAAGATATAGCAACATAATTAGGTTATATGGCCCATTTAGTCTGCTCTGTTATTCAATCATGGCTCATATCTTTCTTAACCCTGTTCTCCTGCCTTCTCCCCATAACCGTTGATCCCCTTGCTGATCAAGAACCTATTTGTACCTGTCTTAAATAGACTCAATGACTTTACCTGCAAAGCCTTCTGCAGCAATGAGCTCCACGGATTAACTGTCCTCTGGCTGAAGAAATCCTTCCTCATCTCAATTCTAAAGGGTCATCCCTTCATTCTGAGGCAGTGCCCTCAGGTCCTAGCCTCTCCTTCTCGTGGAACTATCTTCTCCACATTCACTGTACCTGTGCCTGTCATTATTCTGTAAGTTTCAATCAGATCCCCCTTATCCTTTGAAACTCCATCAAGTATAGACCCAGAGTCCTCAACCACTCCTCATATGCCCCTCATTCCTGGGATCATTCTTGTGAACCTCCTCTGGACTCTTCTAAAGCCAGCACATCCTTTCTTAGATACTGGACACAAACCTGCTCACAATATTCCAAATGCAGTCTTACCAGAGCCTTTTACAGCCTCAACAGTAACAGTCTGCTGTTGTATTCTAGCACTCCCGAAGTGAATGCTAACGTTACATTTGCCTTCCAAGCTGCTAACTGCACCAGCGCGTTACCCGTAAGAGAATCCTGCCTTAGGAATTCCAAACCCTTTTGCACTCCAGGATTCTCCAATTTCTCCATTTCAGCCTTTCCCCATTTAGAAAACATTTTTCTGTTTTTTGCCACCAAGTGGATAACTTCACACTTTCCCACATTGTATTCTGTCTGGCACTTCTTCGCACAGTTTCCTAGCCTGTCCAAGTCCTTCTGCAGCCTTCCCACCTCCTCAACCCTCGTTGTGTTATTGCAAACATAGCAACAATGTCCTTAGTTCCTCCATCTAGATCATTAATGTATAATATGAACCGCTGTGATCCCAACACTGACCTCTGCAGATCTCCACTGCCATTCTGAACAAGGCCCCCTTTATCCACATTCTCTGCCTTCTGCCAGCCAGCCAATCCTCTATCCATGCCAGTACCTTGTCCCTAACACCATGGGCTCTTAATTTATTTATCAGCCTCTTGGGCAGCTCTCTCAAAAGCCTAGAAACATGGGTAATTCAGCCCTTTGAGCCCTCTCCCACCATTTACCATGATCTTGGCTGATCTTCTCCTGGTCTCAACTCCACGTTTTTGCCTGCTCCCTGTAGCCCTTTACCCTGATTTTCATCAGAAATATATCTATTTCTTTCTCCAACCTGTTAATTGATTCTGCCTCCATTGTACCCTGGGGCAGGGAGTTCCACAGATTCACGACCCTCGGACACAGAGGTGATTTCTCCTCGCCTCAGTTCTGAACCTACCTCCTCTCACTCTATATCTGTGACCTCTTGTTTGACACACGGGGGAACATCCACCGTAACAATCTCTTTCAGCATTTTATATACATCAATCAAATCCTACGCTTCACCCACGTCCATTCCTCTGAACTCCAGCGAGTACAGGCCCAAGTTATTCAATGGCTCTTCATATGATAGCCAATTCATTCCGGGGAATCAATCTGGTGAACCGCCTCTTAACCTGCATCCAGTGCGACCACTTCCTTCCTCAAGTAAGGACACCAAAACAAGACAATACTCCAGGTGCGGTCTCACCAACACCTTATATAATTGTGACAACACTTTTCTTCTAAAAATCCAGTCCATTTACAATAAATGCCAAAATTCCATTCGCCTTTCTTAATATATGCTGCAACTGTATACCCACATTCTACAAGTAATGCACAAGGACACCTGTATCCCTCTGCACTGATGCACTCTGAATCCATTTCCCATTTAAATAATAATTTTTCCCTTTATTTTTCCAGCCAAAATAGATAAGCCTGCACTTACCCACATTAAACTCCACCTGCCAGATTCTGGCCCATTCTCCCGGCCTATCGATATCCTTCTGGAAATCCAAATGGATCATGTCCACTGGTTCATTAGCTCCTCAAAGAATTCGAACCAATTTGTCAGGCATGACCTCCCCTTGATAACGCCGTGCAGACTCCACCCTATTTTACCATCCACTTCCAAGTACTCCGCAATCTCATGCTTAATAATGGATTCTAAAATCTCCCCAACGGCCAAGGTCAGGCTAACAGGCCTATAATTTCCTGAATTCTGCATCCACCCTTTCTTAAACAGGGTGTTATATTCCTCATTTTCCAGTCGTATGGGACCCTACATGACTCTGGTGATTCCTGAAAGATCCCCAACAATGCCTCCACAATCTCCTCAACTGTGTCCTCCAGAACCCTGGGATATAGTCAATCCAGTCCAAGTGATTGATCCCACCTTCAGATATTTCAGCTTCCTCAATATTTACTCCTTAATGATCGTCACTACACTCACCTTCACCTCCCGCCTCTCTTCAAGTTCTGGTATGCTGTTGGTGTCTTCCACTGTGAAAACTGATGCAAAGTACCTTTTCAGTTCCTCCAGCATTTCCCTGTTCCCCTTTACTACTTCTCCAGCCTCATTTTCCAGTGGTCCAGTGTCCACTTTTGTCTCACTCTTTACCTCTTAAATATCTGCAATTTTTTTTCATATCACTAGCTGCCTTCCCCTTAAAATTCACCATCTACTTCCTTATTGAATTTTTAGATGCCCTCTGCTGGTTTTTAAAGGCTTCCCAAACTCCAGCTTCCCACTAATCTTCACCACACTGCATGCATTTCCTTTTCTTTTTAAGCTGTTCCTGACTTTTCTTGTCAGCTTTGGTTGCTTTATCCTCCCCTAAATATTTCCTTTCCCTTGGGATGAATTTCTGCTGTGCCTCCCTAATTAGCCCCGGAAACTCCTGCCATTGCAACTCCACCTTCCCTGCTCAGCTATCCTTCCAATCAACTCTGGCCAGCTCTTCCCTCGTGTCTTTGTAGTTATCTTCACTCAGTTGTAAGATTGTTACATCTGATTCAAGCTTCTGCCCCTCAAACCTTGGGGTGAATTCTACTATACAAGGTCAATACCGCCAGGGATTCCTTCACCTTAGCTCATCCAGCCAAACAGTCTCGTTTACCTGAATTTGACCCATATTCCTCTAAATCTTTCCTGTCCATGCACTGTCCAAATAGCTTTTCAATGCATTAACTGAACTTGCCTCCACCACTTCATCTGGCAGCTCATTCCATATACACACCACTCTCTGTGAAAAAGTTGCCCCTTAGGTCCCTTTTAAATCTTTCCCCTCTCACCTTAAACCTGTGCCCTCTAGTTTTGGACTCTCCTCTCCTGGGGAAAAGGACTTTGGCTGTCTATGCTCGTCATGATTTTATAAACGTCTAGAGGGTCGCTCGTCAGCCTCCAAGGCTTTAGGGGGAAAAAAAAGTCCCAACCTATCCAGCCTCTCCTTATATCTCAACCCCTCCAGTTCCAGTAACATCCTTGCTAATATTTTTTGCACTTTCTCCAGTTTAAGTAACATCCTTCCTATAGCAGGGAGACCAGAATTGTATGCAGTACTCCAAAAGTGACCTTACCAATGACTTGTACAGTCTCAACATGACATTCCATCTCCCGCATTTGATGCACGGACCAATGAAGGCAAGCATGCCAAAAGCCTTCTTCACCACCCTATCAATCTGTGATGCCACTTTCAAGAAACTATGTACCTGCACCCCTAGATCTCTGTTTGACGACACTCCCCAGGGTGCTACTCTTAACTATAGAAGTCCTGCCTTGGTTTGTCTTATAAAAGTGCTTCACCTTGCATTTACCAAAATTAAACTCCATCTGCCATTCCTCAGCCTACTGGTTCAGTTGATCAAAATCCCATTGTACTCTTAGATAACCTTCTTCACTGTCCACTTTCCCACCAATTTTGGTGTCTTTCACAAACTTACTAACTGTGCCTCCTATACTCACATCCAAATTGTTTACATAAAAGGTCAAATAACAGTTTGGCCCAGGAGCCAGGACCCAGTACAAGCCTTGCCGCAAACCAATGGTCGCAGGACTCCAGTCTGAACAACAACCCCCTACTATCACCCTCTGTCTCCTACCATCAAGGCAATTTTGTATCCAATTGGTTATTGCCTCTGGATCCCATGTGATCTGAACTTACTAACCAGTCTACCATGCTGAACCTTGGTGAAGGCCTTGTTAAAGTCCATGTAGACAGCATCTACCACTCTGCTTTCAGCTATCTTCTCGGTCACCTCTTCAAAAAACTCCATCAAGTTTGTGAGACATGATTTCCCAAGCACAATGCCATGCTGACTATCCCCAATCAGTCCTTGCCTTTGCGAATGCATGCAGAATCCCTTCCAATAACATACCCACCACTGACATCAGACTCACCCAAATGTAGTTCCCTGGCTTTATCTTGCAGCCTTTCCTAAATAATGGCACAACATTAGTCACCCTCCAGTCTTCCAGCACCTCATCCATGGCTATCGATGACACAAATATCTCTGTTAGGTGCCCCACAATTTCTTCCCCAGCTTCCCACAATGTCCTAGCATACACTTGATCAGGTCATAGGGATTTATCTATCTTTATGTGTTTTAGGACCTCCAGTACCTCCTGTTCTGTAATGTGAACTCTTTGCAAGATAATATTATTTATTTTGGCGTAGCCATCATAACTCTGTTACTTTTACAATAGTCATGGAAAAGGATAGGTACATACAGCAGGGTAAGGTCTATAATTGGGGGAAGGCCGATTACAATTCTGTTAGGCAAGCACTGGGTAACATTAAATGGGAACTGATGCTGTCAGGGAAGAGCACTATTGAAATGTGGAGATTATTTAAGGAATGCATACTGCGTGTGCTCGGTATGTTTGTCTCCGGCAGGCAGGGAAGATGCAGTCGAGTGAGGGATCCTTGGTTCTCAAGAAAGGTCGAACGACTAGTTAAGAGGAAGAAGGATGCTTACATAAAGCTTAGGAAACAAGGAGTGGAAAATCCTCTAGAAGGACACAGGTTAGCCAGGAAGGTGTTGAAGAACGGGCTTAGAAGAGCTATAAGGGGGCATGAGGAAACCTTGGCAGGATCATAGGATCAAGGAAAACTCCAAGGCTTTTTACACATATGTGAGGAATAACAGAATGACCAGAGAAAGGGTAGGGTTGATCAAGGATTGCAAAGGAAATTTGTGCACGGAGCCTATAGAGATAAGAGAGGTCCTTTATGAATATTTTTCTACGGTATTTACAACTGAGAGACACCTAGTTGTAGAGGAGGACAGTGTGAAACAGGCTATTAGACTAGAGGAGGTGGATGTTAGTAAGAAAGATGTACTAGGAATTTTGAGGAACTTGAAGACAGATCAGTCCCCTGGGCCTGTTGGGAAGCGAAGGAAGAGATCGCAGGGCCTTTGGCATTGATCTTTTTGTCATCACTGTCCATGGGCATTGTGCCGGAAGATCAGAGAGAGGTAAATGTCATTCCCTTGTTCAAAAAAGGGAATAGAATTAACCCTGGAAATTACAGGCCAGTTAGTCTTACGTCAGTGGTGGGCAAGTTATTGGAAAGGGCTCTGAGAGATACAATTTGTGATCACTTAGAAAAGCACAGTTTGATTCATGACAGTCAGTATGGATTTTGTGAGGGGTAGATCATGCCTCACAAACCTGCGTTGCCAGCAGCAGTTGTGGAAGCAAGGTCATTGGGGTCATTTAAGAGACTGCTGGACATGCATATGGTCACAGAAATTTGAGGGTGCATCCATGAGGATCAATGGTCGGCACAACATTGTGGGCTGAAGGGCCTGTTCTGTGCTGTACTGTTCTATGTTCTATGTTCTATGTTCTCTCAGTTCCCTAGCTTCTATGTCTTTGTTCACAGTAAATACTGACACGGGGGAAGGCAATGGCCTAGTGGTATTATCACTGGACTGTTAATTCAGAGACCCGCCCAGGCAACATTCTGGGGACGAGGTTCAAATCCCACCATGGCAGATGGTAGAATTTGAATTCAATAAAACAAAATCTGGAAATAAGAATCTAAGAATGACTGTGAATCTATTGCAGATTGTCTTTAAAACAAAATCTGGTTCACTCATGTCCTCAGGGAAGGAAATTGCCATCCTTACCTGGTCTGGGTCTACATATGACTCCAGACCACAGCAATGTGGTTGACTCTGAACTGCCTGCTAGGCAATTAGGGATGGGCAATAAATGCTGCCGAGCCAGTGATGCCCTCATCCCATTAATGAATAGAAGAAAAAAATAATTTAGGATCTCACCTATCTCCTGTGGTTCCACACATAGGTAGCCTTGTTGAACTTTTACACACTTCTTGCTAACAATTTAATTTTGTTTCTTACTAACAAGACAGACCTTCCCCCTCTGCCCATCTGCCTGTACTTTCGATAGGGCACATAGCCATGGATATTTAGATCCCATTGCAGCCACATCGATGTGATGCCCAAAACATTGTACTGCCAATTGCAAACTGCACTACAAGCTCATTTACCTTGTAACCTATACTGTTTGCATTTAAGTGCAGTACTGTTAGTCTTACATCACCTTCGCTCCTTTTCGTAGGCGTCCCCTTACCTGCTGTGCCTGAAGTTAGATTCCTGACCCCTTCCATATTCTCCGTCCTATTACTTGTTCTGGGAACTTAAATGACCCCTCCTTTACTATTTTAAAGTCTTTGTGACCTCGATTTACCTCAATTTGTGTCATCGGGTCATCAAACTTATTACAAAAACTTGGTGCATTAAAATATGAAGCCTTTGTTTGCGCCATTAACAAATTTTCCTTGCACTTTTATGGTTCCTCAATACAATATTACATTCACATATTCTGACCCTTCCTTTTATTTTCTGGTTACAATCAACCCCATCAGTAACTAGTAACCCTACTGTCTCCTTCATTTCTCATTTTATAATTTTGCGTGCAACTAACACTTCCACCCCCAGTATGTAATTTAAAACCCTACCCACAACCCTAGTTGTGCAATTAACCAGGACTCTGGTCCGGCATGATTCAGGTGGAGCCCATCTCATCAGAACAGCTCCCTCCTTTCCCAGTTGAATTTGAACCCTTTCTCCCACACCAATCCTAAAGCCACGTGTTTAGCTCTTTAATACTGTTGACCCTGTGTCAATTTAGTCAGAGTAGAATTTCAATTGAACCATTAAGATCAATGCGCAGCATCAACATGAAAGTAAAATCCCTTCTTGGTCAAAGGTTATTTTTTATTCATTCCCAGGGTGAGGGTGTCACCAACTGGGGCAGCATTTGTTGTCCAGAGCGCAGCTAAGAATCAATCACATTTTTTGTGGAGTGGCATGTAGGCCAGGCCAGGTAAGGATGACAGCTTCTTTCCCTAGAAAACATTAAAGAGTTGAAGCTAACGATGTAGCGATTAGAACATTAACAGCAACTTGCAATGTCTGAGTCACGGGAAGCTTTGTGCAGCCTCTACCCTCATGAAGATTTTGTAATGCACCAGTTTTTGATATGATCTCTAAATGATGCTATTAACTGAATTCAGTCAATGCAGCATTAAAATTTGGGCAACACTTCTGAGTCAGGGACAAGAGGTGATTTTAAAAATCAAGGTCATTTTTCAGTAAGCCTCTTTCTTTCAATGGGGATCCCAAAAGGAACAAAAAAAATGCACGAAAACCTCTGCTGCATACGGTCTAAGCTGTATATTTCACAACTGAGCTCCTGTAAAACTGGTACATTCATTTTAGGTACTGATTTTTGTTTTATTCTTGTCTTTTTCTCCCCCCCGCCTCCTGGCCTGGAGTGTTAATCCTGATCTCTCAGTCTGCAGAACGTGCCCTCCAACCCCACCACACCCGGCACCTTCCCCTGCAACCGCAGGAAATGCTACACTTGCCCCCACACCTCCTCCCTCACCCCTATCCCAGGTCCCAAGATGACTTTCCATATTAAGCAGAGGTTCACCTGCACATCTGCCAATGTGGTATACTGTATCCATTGTACTCGGTGTGGCTTCCTCTACACTGGGGAAACCAAGCGGAGGCTTGGGGACCGCTTTGCAGAACACCTTCGCTTGGTTCGCAATAAACAACTGCACCTCCCAGTCGCGAACCATTTTAACTCCCCTTCCCATTCCTTAGATGACATGTCCATCCTGGGCCTCCTGCAGTGCCACAATGATGCCACCCGAAGGTTTCAGGAACAGCAACTCATATTCCGCTTGGGAACCCTGCAGCCCAATGGTATCAATGTGGACTTCACCAGCTTCAAAATCTCCCCTCCCCCGTCCGCATCCCAAAACCAGTCCAACTGTCCCCGCCTCCCTAACCTGTTCTTCCTCTCACCTATCCCCACCTCCCACCTCAAGCTGCACCTCCATTTCCTACCGACTAATCTCATCCCGCCCCCTTGACCTGTCCGTCCTCCCTGCCTATACTCTCCTCTCCACCTACCATCTCCTCTATCCATCTTCGATCCACCTCCCCCTCTATTCCTATTTATTTCAGAACCCTCTCCCCATCCCCCTTTTTCTGATGAAGGCTCTACGACTGAAACGTTAGCTTTTACGCTCCTAAGATGCTGCTTAGCCGGCTGTGTTCACCCAGCTCCATAGTGTGTTATCTTGCATTTGAGCTCCTGCGTTTCAGATCCGGTTTGGGACTTGCCAATAGATGGCGATCCTCATCTAACCCAAAGCTCGAAGGAAGTCACACACAGCAATGCGGACAGTGATGCTACAAGGGCCTGTACATCTATTCGGTCTCACTGCCTTAACGTGTCAGTGTGCTGAACCGGAGAGAGAAACTACAGTTGCCCCGGGATGCTGTTTAATCTCGCCTGGGTTTTACCTCCAGCCTCCACCGCGTGTGTTCCCTGGCACTCCCGGCTCACGCAATCTCTCCGCCTCCTTCTTCTGTAAGCCCGACCTTTCCTTTTGGACATCATTCATATACATAACCACAATATTGCAACAATATCAATCTTCTCAGGGCGTTTTTTTACGAAAAAAAACCCGCGATTTTTGTTTTGGGGAAAAAAACTGAAGTTAACTTTTACACACAAGTCTGCAACAGTCATGTGTAATAGAGTACGCGCCTCTGTGGCTCTGTTAACCCAGTCAGCTTTCACAATGCACTGATCAAAGTCAGTGCACGACCGGAAAGATTTTTGCAATTAGATTCCTCCCACGCTCCCCAAAAAAAAATTGATACCAGTCCAGTTTGGCCCTCCCGGGTCCCTGTTTCTGTCCCACCGTGGATTTTGCCACCAAATGACGCCTTGCTAAAAGGGGTACTGCCCCCTAAAGGCGGAATCATGTGCACTCAGTAAAAAGCACGACGGTGTGGTAGAGGCTTTTTGGTTCCTTACCCTACCCTGGTTGTCAACTTGCCTGCTTGGGAGATCATCTTGAAGGAAGTCAAGGGCATCTCCATCTCCATGCTCACCATGCAAGTGGAAAGTTGCCAGGGCTGGTTGGCGGGTGGAGACAGCGGTGGACACTGCCACTGCTATTTTTTAAAGGACTTAACTGCAAGGCCACACTGCTGTGAAGAGCGTTTCATATGGCCTACTGTTATAGACCAGACCAGACCCCTCAAAAGTATTTTAGGAAGGTAGCTTAGTCCCAAGGGAGAAGGGTAACTTCTTCAGAGTAGGCATCCTTAGAAGAGGCATCACAATGGGGTTAAAATTGTATCAGAGATAATAGGAACTGCAGATGCTGGAGAATCTGAGATAACAAGGTGTAGAGCTGGATGAACACAGCAGGCCAAGCAGCATCTTAGGAGCAGGAAGGCTAATGTTTCGGGGTCTAGGCCCTTGTTAGCTTAGTCCCTAACTTTTTCTGACTTTAAAGGTAGATGTTAAGTGGGTATTCCAAACGTAATGCGACCGTTCAAACTACTCGACATTAAGCTAAACACAATTTATTTAAACACTATCATTAAAATACAAACAAAAGAAAGAGGAATTTAGATTAACTTAACTATTGGAAAATGTAACCGAATAATTGTTACAGTTATCTATTAGTAATTAACTGCTCCAATAATCTAACATCCCATAAACACACACCTTGGCAGAAAGGTAAATTCAGACACAGATTCTTACGTGGAATTCTCTAATTCAAGAAGAAATAACGTCAAGAGAGATTTCAGAGAAAGTAGCGGCTAGGAATCATTTTACTGAATCTTCCAACCCTTCTGGGATCCCCAACAGCTTCTGACTGCTACAGCTGAAACAATAACTATAAAATCTGGTTTGTGAGAGCTGGCCACTCCCCTTCTATTGTTACAGCTGTCTTAAAAAAAACCTAAAGGTCTCCTAAGTTATTTACTTGAGCCAGTTCGGTGCCTCTGCCTTTCGAATTCCTCTTCAAATAAACTCAGGACAAAATAACGTTTTTAAAGTAACAGCATTGTCACACCCACTGATGACAAGGGCTCATAAAGAGGGTATGGGGAGATATTAGGAGATAGCAAGAACTGCAGATGCTGGTGTCAGAGTTGATGCAGTTTGGAGCTAAAGGAACACAGCAGATCAGGCAGCATCAGAGGAGCAGGAAAGTCAACATTTCGGGTTTACACTCTTATTTGGGACGCATGAAGGGTATAAACCCAAAATGCGACTCTTCTGCTCCTCTGATGCTGCCTGACCTGCTGTGTCCCTCCAGCTCCACACTGTATTGAGTTTGAGATATTGTAGGAGAAGTCTTAGGGCCCCTTCAACTAACTACCAGTGAGCTGCCTCTAGGTGTCTGTTGTGTTTGGCTGTCAATCAGAGGTTAATCTCTGCTGTCAGGAAGATTCCAGTGGGGTCCCCAACCCATCCACACATGGACATTAAAGTATACAGTTTGGCTAACCAAAACTGCATGGTGGATTCCTCCACCAGTAATGATGCTCTACAGAAGAGTCTGAGGAAGGGTCACTGGACCCAAAACGTTAACTCTCTTTTCTTTCTTCACAGATGCTGCCAGACCTGCTGAGCTTTTCCAGCAACTTTGTTTTTCTTCCTGATTTACAGCATCCTCAGTTATTTCGATTTAAATTTACTGGGATATTGGATTTCAGTTTTTAAAAAGTGTGTGAAAACAGGGAAAATATATTGTACTTTTATGAAGTTCTGGTTAGTCCACAACAAGAGTATTGCATCTAATTCTGGTCACCACACTTTAGAAAGGATATTGAACTCCTCAAGGTGGTGCAGAGCAGAATGCTTCTATGAATGAAGGGTGTGAGCTCTAGAGTTATGTTGCAAAAGCTGGGGTTGTTCTCCAGCAGTTGAAGGGGCAATTAATGGAATGCAAATGAACTGGAAGATATTGCTTATTGTAAATCACCATCATTTGAAGATTCCTGCTCACAACGTTGTACTTTAATCATGAGACAGCAAATAACGTGTTGTAGATGCTCCTGTGGGTAACTGTTCCGCAAGGTTAGCCTGGGATTGACTCAGAGGTATCTTAAAGCCTACTCTCTGAATTTGCATTTGGAATTTTAAAGGGCCATTTATATTCAGAGGACAACAATTCACACCAAGGTAAGCAATTTGTTACTTTTATTTATTCATGGGATTTGGGCATCACTGGCCGGGCCACAATTTATTGTTCATCCTTACTTGCCCTTGAAAAGGTGGTGATGAGCTGCCTCCTTGAACTGCTGTAGTCCACTCAGTGTAGGTACACACACAATGCTGTTCGGGAGAGACAGCTCCAAGATTTTGCCATGGCGACACTGAAGGAACAGCAATGTATGTACAAGTCAGGGTGACGAAATTCAAAGATAAATTAGGAGTGAAGCCATTGAGATACCTCCCTGTGACTTGGAGGGGAATTTGTAGCTGGCAAGGTTCCCATATCCCATGCTGCCCTTATCCTCTAGACAGCGGCGGTTGTGGGTTTGGAAGGAGCTCTCAAAACAAATGTGAATTTCTGCAGTTCCTCTGGTAAATGGCACACACGGCGCTACTGAGTGTTGGTGGTGGAAGGAGTTTCTGTTTGTGGATGTGACTCTGCTTAAGCAGGCTGCTTTGCCCTGGAAGGTGTCAAGCTTCTACAGTGTTGTTGCTCAGCTCGCTGAACTCTGGATCTGCTTTCTGAGCTTCAATTAACAAAGACAAGTCAAACACTTCCTTCGGACATTCCTCCCTCTTAAATAAATTTTCACCTACCCTAATATCCACTTGCAGTGTTTCTGTGATGTCTGATAATGGACTTTATTTCGTCATTGCTCTGAAAAGTATCCAGAACTTGTTCCTGCAGCTGTTACATCTCGTTATCGTCAAATGGACTCACTGTGATCACTCCTGCTAATTCATTCACCAAGAACAGGAACTGGGAATATACTCTACCAGCATTTGGCCCTCCTTGAACTCTCTAGACAGAAAATGTAACCTTTCTCTAGCAGGGAGGTTTCAGTTGTTCATGTATCCCTGAGTTTAGTCCTAAACTTGAATGCTTAGAAGCAAAAGGAGTCCCTCCTGTATTTCAATTAATGTAGCGCTAGCCTTTTAACAATCTCTGCCTTTTTACTTCCCAAATCATCTGGGCTATTTATGAAACAGTTAATGAACACTAGATGCCTACTTGTCTCAGTGGGTAGCACCCCCTTACCTCTTGGGCCATGTAGGTCACAAGTTCAAGCCCCACTTCAGAATTTGAACAATTTTAAGGGCTCTTCTGGCACTCAAATAGCGTCCATAACTCTGAACCACGTGGCCTGGATTCAAGCCTCACCTACTTCAGAGATGTGAAATAATGTTCTGAATGGGTTGATTAGAAAATATCTTAAGGGACACTGTGGTAGTGCAATTCTGACAAAATGGTAAGGTAGACAAAGAGGGAGGGTGTTAAATTAAAGCGGAGAATGGGGAAATAATGTACTACAACGCTTATGTGTCAACCTCTCTATCTCTGTCTTTTTAGCTCTGGTAGAATCATAGAATCCCTGCAGTGCAGAAGCAGACTGTTTGGCCCATCAAGTCCACACTAAACCTCCAAAGAGCACCCCACTAAATCCCACCCCATCCCTCTAACGTTGCATTTCCCATGCCGAAATAACCTAACCTGCACAATCTTTGTATTGTGGAAGGAAACCACAACCGAGAAGAATCCCATGCAGACACAACAAGAACGTGCAAACTCCACACAGATGGTCACCCAAGGATGGAATTAAACAGAGGTCCCTAGTGCTACAAAGCACAGTGCTAACCACTGAGCCACCATGCCACCCACTGGTAGAAAATTCCAGTTCCAATTTTGCTAATTCAATCAACCTGTCTTTTGCAATCTTAGGGATAGCTCTTCCATTCGTAAGAAGGCTTTAACAGTGTCCAGTGCCACTTTTTAAAAGTATAATATTTACTGTTTCCCTTAATCCTTTATTACCCACAAACCACACACTTTGTTCTTGTCATGCCAACCTAGAAAGGGTGGAATTTGATACTCGAGTCCCACTACTCCCAGGGCTGTCACAACAGTTTAAGATTTAATGAAATTCATCAAAAAATCCTCAATTTTCCAACCTGATGAACTCAGGTTAACAAAAAATATGGAACAGGTTTCTGCAATTTAAGAAGAAACCTATTTATCATAAATGAAATCAATTCTAACAACAGACAAACAAATATGAATTATCAATTTGAACTCTTTAAACTCTAACCCCTGTTAAACCGTTACACAACACGTGCAGACGTAGTCCATGAAACAAATAGATAGTATGGGTAGAGAAATTTTTTTTAGGGGGACACAGATCAATAGCACCAGCCCACAGCATTCAATGAAGTGCCCTTTTGCCCCTTCTGAGTCATTCTGATCTCTGGGCTTCTTTCCAAGTCTTAACAGTTCTTTCCAACACACACAGGACAGCTGGCCAGCTCAGAGAGTAAGATAAAAACCAGATACTGAAGTCCTGTCAGTGTTGTGAAGCAAGGAAACCTCACGGCACACCCAGTGCCCAGCTATTTAAAAAAAATGTTTTTCCTGCAAAACAATAGATTACTTTCAGAAACTGCATTGAAGTAACACACAGTCAATGCACAGTAAAAGTAGCTAATCACTCAAAGCAATTAATGAGATCGAGGAGACTACAAAGACAGACGTATTCTTGGGAAAAAGATGTTCCGGATCTAGCTTTTGCCAAGATGATATTTATGACAACGGATATCTCACTCATTTTAAGCATGGCTCAGGGGCAAGTGTTGCCATATTATTAGATGACATGCCATGAGTGTTATACAGCCTACAGCAGTGCAGGTACATTGTCGAGGAGCACGGGACCAACGACGAAAGGTATGCTGCAATTAACTTTGCATCAGACATGGTATCATGTCGTGGAAAGCCTAATGTCACAATCAAGAGGGGATTGGGGAGGCAATGGCTTGGTGATATTATCACTGGGCTGTTAATTCAGAGACCCAAGTAATGTTCTGGGGACTCAGGTTTGAATCCCATCGCAGCAGATGGTGGAACTTGAATTCGATAAAAATCTGGAATTAAGAGTCTAATGATGACTATGACCACCACTAATATCCTTTAGAGAAGGTAACTTCCATCCTTACCTGGTCTTGCTACATGTGACTCCAGACCACCAGCAATATGGTTGACTCAGCTCTGGAAAATTACAGGGTATAGTCCAACAGGTTTATTTGAAATTGCAGGCATTTGGAGAGCTGCTCCTTCAGCAGGTTAAGTCAGTGAAAACTTGTGATTTCAAATAAACCTGATGGACTACAACCTGGTGTCATGTGACTTCTGACTTTGCCCATCCCGGTCCAAAACCAGCATACCACGTCTGGATAGTTAGGGATGTGTAATAAATACTGTCCAAGCCAGCGATTACCTCATCCTGTGGATGAGTTTCAAACAGCTCTTGAGCTTGTATGAGTGTTTTGACATCCAACTTCTTCAAATAATGGAAGGAATCAAATCAATTAAAGTCAACAAATCATTTTTCAAAGAACAGTCAGTTATAGAACATAGAACAGCACAGCACAGTTGCAGGTCTTTTGGCCCATGGTGTTGTGCCAACCTATTATCCTGCTAAGATCAAACTACCCTGCATACCCTATGGTATTCTAGCATCCACGTGCCTATCCACAAGTTGCTTAAAAGTCTCTAAAGTATCTGACCCCACTACCACTGCTGGCAGCGAATTCCACACACCCACCACTCTCTGTGTGAAGAACCTACCTCTGACATCTCCCCTATACCTTCCTCCATTCACCTTACAATTATGACCCCTCGTAATAGTCATTTTTGCCCTGGGGAAAAAGTCTCTGGCCATCCACTCGATCTATGCCTCTCATCAACTTGTACACTTCTATCAAGTCATCTCTCATCCTTCTTCACTCCAAGGAAAAAAGCCCTAGCTCCCTCAACTTTTCCTCATAAAATCTGCCTCCAGTTCAGGCAACATCCTGGTAAATCACCTCTGCATCCTCTCTAAAGCTTCCACATCCTTCCTATAATGAGGTGACCAGAACTGAACACAATATTCCGAGTGTGGTCTAACCAGAGTTTTAGAGAGCTGCAGCGTAACCTCGCGGCTCTTAAATTTAATTCCGCTGCCAATGGAAGCCAACACACCGTACGCCTTCTTTACAACCCTATCAACTTGGGTAGAAACTTTGAGGGATTTATGGACGTGGACCCCAAGATCCCTCTGTTCCTCCACACTGCCAAGAATCCTGCCATTAACCCTGTATTCAGCATTCAAATTCGACTTTCCAAAATGAATCGCTTCACCCTTTTCTGGGTTGAATTCCATCTGCCACTTCTTTGCTCAGCTCTGCTTCTGTCAATATTCTGTTGCAACCTACAACAGCCCTCAATGCTGTCCACAACTCCACCAACCTTCGTGTCATTGGCAAACTTACTAACCCCCCCTTCCACTTCCTCATCCAAGTCATTTATAAAGATCACAAACAGCAGAGGTCCCAGAACAGCTCCCTGGACCACCACTGGTCACCAAGCTCCAGGCTGAATACCTTCAATCTACTTGTAGCCACATTTTGTCTTGTATCCAGACAGCCAGATTTCCCTAAATCCCATACCTCCTTAATTTCTGAATGAGCCTACCATGGGGAACCTTATCAAATGCCTTGCTAAAATTCGTTTTCATTACATCCACTGCTCTGCCTTCATCAATGTGTTTTATCACATCCTCAAAGAATTCAATGAGGCTTGTGAAGCGTGACCTGTGCCTCACAAAGTGATGCTGACTATTTCTAATCAATTTCCAAATAATCATGAATACTATCCCTCAGAATTGTCTCCAATAATTTGCCCACCACAGAAGAAAGACTGTCCGGTCTGTAATTCCCAGGATTATCCCTATTCCCTTTCTTGAACAAGGGAATGACATTTTCCACCATTCAATCATCTGCTACTTCTCCAGTGACACTGAGGACGCAAAGATCATCATCAAAGGGGCAGCAATCTCTTCCCTCGCGTCCCGTATAAACCTTGGGTATATCCCGTCTGGCCCAGGGGACTTATCTACCGTGATGTTTTTCAAAATCTCTCGCACATCCTCCTTCCTAACATCAACCTGTTCAAGCATACAGGCCTCTTTCATGCTGTCCTCACAAACATCAAAGTCCCTCTTTTTGGTAAATACTAAAACAAATTATTCATTAAGGACTTCCCCTACCGCCTCTGACTCTGTGCACAAGTTCCCTCCACTATCCCTGATAGGCTGTACCCTCACTCTGGCCATCCTCTTGTTCCTCACATAAGCATAGATTGCCTTGGGGTTTTCCTTGATCCTACCAGCCAAGGCTTTTTCATACCCCATATTGTTATGGAACAAGTCAAGGAAAAACAAGTTGGAGACCATCAGGCCAAAGAAATTTTGTTTACAAGGAGTCATAAGTCAAAGAGATATACAGCATGGAAACAGACCCTTCACTCCAACTTGTCCATGTCCACCAGATATCTTATAGTAATCGAGTCCCATTTGCCAACGTTTGGGCCATATCCCTCTAAACACTTTCTATTCATGTACCCATCGAGATGCCTTTTAAATGTTATAATTGTACCAGCCTCCATCACTTCTTCTGGCAGCTCATACCACACATGCACCACCTTCTGCATGAGAATGTTGTCTCATAGGTCCCTTTTAAATCTATCCCCTCTCACCTTAAACCGATGCTCTCTAATTTTGGACTCCCCCAACCCAGGGAAAAAACTTTGTTTATTCACCCTATCCATGCCCCCTCATGATTTTATAAACCTCTTATAAGTTTAACCCTCAGCCTGTGGCCGGCGTGGACTATTTAGACTGAAGGGTCTGTTTCCATACTGTATGACTCGATGACTCTCTGACCTCACATCTGCTGGCCAGGTTTTTAGCCGCAATGGAGACGGAGTGGTGCTCCCAAAAGATCAGTTTCTGCTTCACCTTGGTGTTATGGTCCTCCAAGGTTTTGCACAACCCCCAGTGTCTCTGAACTATATTCCCAGTAGTCTGTCCTGGCGACGAAGGGGATAAAGGATCAGTTGGCTCAATTCCCAAAGAACATGCCCCGCACTTGCCTCAATTTACATTGGCTCCCTAGGCCAGTTCAAACTGGTTGCAGATGCTATGAGTCTGTGCACTGACAGCGGATCCAAGCAGAAAATTGCGATATCAGCCATGTACAGGGAAGCTTTGACCTAGAGGCCTCTGCTGCCGGGAAGAGTCACCCCTCTCAGGGCAGGTTGCTTCCTGATGGACTCAGCAAAAGGCTCTGTTCAAAACGCAAACTAGGCAGGAGAGCCCTGCCTGACTCTGGATTTGATCGGGAAGCTTTCTGATTTCCACCTATTGACAGAGACTGCACTACTGATGATGGTAGCGTAGAGCAGCCAGATCCAATTGCAGATTCCCTCCCCAAAGCCCATTTTGGAGAACACGTCCCACATGTACATGTGCGATATCCAGTCAAAGGACTTTTTCTGGCTCATACTGATGAGGCTGGTGTCGACTCCCTATCCTGCACTTCGGCAGTCAGGTCCCTGAGGAGAGTGAGGCTGTCAGAGATTGCCCTTTGGTTGGGATAAATCACTAAACCCAGAGCAGACCTGACCCAGATAGTGATGACCTTAGACAGGATTTTGCACTCTGCATTCAACAGTGAAATTGGTGCCTCTCTTCCTTCCACTTGTAGATGAGGGTGATGATATATATCCTCATGGATGTGCATCTGCTACCTGCCAGAAGCATACTGCCATACACACACAGCAGGTCCTGGCCATCAAGTCCCATGGAGCTGAATACAACTTGGCCAGTAAGCCATCATTGCCGGGAGTTTTATCTTCTCTAAGGACTCAACAGCTGGTCCAGCCTCTCCCAAGTGCTGCCGTCTCAGAGCTCTGTGATAAAGGACAGGAACAACTAGGGGATTGCAATGTCTGTGGGCTTTGTGTCATACAGGCCAGCGTAAAAGCATTTGCTGAGCATCAGGATGTCAAATTGAAATTATGTCACTGAGCCATCTTTTCCTTCAGGCTGATGAGTACAGAGCCCTCCCTGTATAACTTCTGGAAGAATGAACATGAGCATGTCTCCCCTTGCTCTGCAGTGTGTGCCTGAACCAGAAGATTTTCTGGAGTTTGGACAGTTTTCCTTGTCTCTCTCACTCACCTTTCTGAACACCTTTGAGGATAAAGAACTTTTTGATGTTCTCCTTGCCTGTTTCCCACCAGTCCACTGGAGACTCAAAGTGGCTGGGGGGGGGGCTTCATGATTCTCCGAACTGCGTTAATCCCTTATGAGCTCCTCAGTGTTTCCTGAGGTTAACAGTTTCACATTTAGATTTAAAGTTGCCTTGTTGGCCCACTGGTCGTCCTGTCGGTGACAGTCAGCGAGCAGGAGGTAGTGGTCAGAGAAGAACATTGGCTGGATGTCAGTGGATCTGACCAAGAATGTGCGGAACACAAACAGGAAAGCTATCCTTGAATGGATAAACCGGTCTGGCTGCCACCAGGTGTATCTATACTGCGTTCCATCTGCAGACGTCATGCAACTCTAACCATTTCCAACAGGAATTTGGTGTCAGGTTTGCTGTCAGCCTCTTCAGATCATCCTTCTGCATTGATGATGCAGTTGAACTCTCCGACCAAAAGGACTGGCCTGGACATTGCCAGCAGCAGCGAGATGGCCAGCTGCTCATTCTTTATTCCTGGGGCGTGCACATTAATTAGCCTAAGCGGAGCATTTCTGTATGTAATGTGGTACCCACCAAGACCTCCTTAACTTTGCAGATGGTGAAATTGCTTCCTCACAGAAGAATACCAAGGCCGAAGGAATGGCTGTTGTTTCTTCGCTCCCCCCCCCCCCCCCCGAACCCCGTCAACCAATTTGAAGACCTGTGAGCCCACAGGCTCCATGTATGACTCCTGTAGCTGCTGAGCTGCAGTATTGCACACTCCTGCTGAAACAGGAAGTCCTCTTTGATATTGGCCAGTAAGTCAATGTGGAAACACAATGTGTACTAGATATAATGCTACACACATTAATATGAGCAATTTTAAAACTCATTTTGAGACTTTATAAAATTACCCATTGACCTAATGTCCGTTCATTTGCAATCTTGTAAGTGGGGGACTCTGTGCATTCCCACGGTGTGGGCAAATTGCTGGACACTCTCAGCACTGAGGTAGCCGTACTGTTCCTTCCTGAGGGCATTGCCCAGATTCCGTGTTGCCAGGGTGAGGACAAATCCAGGATGGTCTGAGCTGTCGTGTTCTGCTCTTTATCTGGAGTATTGTTGCTCCCAATTGCCTGGAGCTGCAGTGCAGTGATGTGGTGCCCCTTGGCTCCCAATAGCTGAAGTTTGGGTTTCACTGGGTGCCTCGTGCCATCTGGTGATTCCGGGTTGCGGGGGGGGGGTGGTCGTGTCCCCTCCTCTTCGCTGGCACCAAGCCTCTTTTTGTTTGGAGATGTTGTTACACACCTCTGGAGCATGTGGGACTTGATCCTGGGTCTCCCAGTCCAGGGGTAGGGACAATACTGCTGTACCACTACTATTCATCGACCTCCCCTAATTCCTCCAAGCTACAGAAACATTCGGTATTACTGTCGTTAAAAAACCGATTAACTTGGTGAATGAATTGAAACTGGCTGCGTCTATAATCTATTTTGTTCCTGCAAAAAAAATCAACGTCAAATTCCTTTTAGGTCAAATATTAAAATCTATTTCAAGATTCTTAGATAACAAAACTGACTGGTGACTACGGCGATCTTTGGAAGGGTTCAATGAAATCATTGAGGTGATATTTGAGATGTTTTTGTGGACTCAACTTTTTATTTCGTCCATATCGGGAGCCGGCGCCTGCGCACTGTGCGCCGAATGTATCAATCTGGCCCTGGATTTAAGTGCGTCATTCTCGGTGTCTCCCACTGAAACCGTGAACATGTCCAAGCGGGTGGCCGTGGTGACCGGAGCCAACAAAGGGATCGGCCTGGAGGTGGTGAGGGCTCTGTGCCGACAGTTTGAGGGCGATGTGTACCTGACATCCCGGGACAGGGAGCGAGGGCATCAGACGCTGCAAAAACTGCAGCAGGAGCAGCTGAAGCCGCTTTACCACCAGTTGGACATCACCGATCGGAAGAGCATCGGAGAGCTGTGCACCTTCATGACCCACAAGTATGGAGGCATCGATGTCCTCATCAACAACGCCGGCATCGCCTTCAAAGTGGCAGATACCACTCCGTTCGGGATCCAAGCCGAGGTGACTCTGGCCACCAACTTCTTCGGGACCAGAGACGTGTGCACCGAGCTCCTCCCCATCATCAAACCCCAAGGTACAGCTTCCAGCTCTCTCTGGAAATATTTTCAGGCAGGTCTCACCTTTAAAATAATCTCTCTGTCCACGAACAGGGCAATCTCTTCATTTCACTGGCTGTGAGACACTTTTGGATCTTATCAGACAGGAGATCAGCACAAAGGGTCGAGGGCCCGAAACGTCAGCTTTCCCTGCTCCTAAGATGCTGCTTGGCCTGCTGCCTTCACCCAGCTCCACACCTTGTTATCACAACCAGGTCTTGATCTTACGAGCATTAAACAGCAAGGGGAGGAGTTTAATGTAGATTCTTGATTTCGGCCTGGTTGTTGCTCTGAAAGTAACAATGAAGGCTGACAGCTATAGCGCCGTTCAACATAACTATTTTGATCAAAATAGTTGAGGGACTTGAAAAACTAGTCTTAAGGAGAAATTGTTTCCTCAACCGGGAAGCGCTCGACTGAACTTGGATAGATTTAAAATAATTTGGCAGAACAAAAACCAGGAGTGGAATATTTTTACTGAAGGAGTTGTTATGATTTGAAATATGTTTGCCAAACGGGAGGGGAGATCCAGTAGTAGTTTTTCTGCAAGGAACTGGATACCAGGGTGAAAACGTTATAACTCAAAAGTAGGCCAAGAGGCACAGGTGACGCAAGAGCCGAGATTGACTGTGAAAAGCCACGAGTTTCCTAAGGGGATTGTTTTTGTTCTTTTCTCCTGTGTCGAGTTTATCAGCAAATCTTGCAGACCCTGAAATCCTACAAATTAATTTGTTATTTCATGTAAACTAATTGCGTTGTTAAAAAGATCAAATTGCTTTCTTGCAGCTCGTGGTTATGCCACGCTATTTTTGTTTGGTGGTGGGTTGTTCATTCACATTTATTGCCCTTCCCTAATTTCCCAGAAGGCATTAAATTGTGGGCCTGGAGTCACGTGTTGACTGGACCAGGGTAAAGATGGCAAACTTTCTCCCCTCCCAGATGGATTTCTGTGGTAGGTTACATGGTTGTCATTGGGCTAGCTGTTTATTCCAGATGTTTTTTCAACCAAATTCAAATTTCACTGTCTGCCATGGTGGGATTTGAATTTGTGTCTCCAGAACACTAAATTAGAGATCTGGATTTCTGGTCCAGTGACATTACCATTTTGCCAGCACCTCGACCACTGTTAAAGATGTATTGTAAGAGAATGCAATGAGTTGAATGAAATGAACTCCTTTGCTGAGTTGAGTTGATAGTGATCTCGTGAGGAAGAATGTGTAGGGTTATGGGGAGGCCTGAATGGCACTAGCTGTATTACTAAACTGACGCATACATTTGGCACTGGATGAGCTCCTTCCACACTCTAAAATTTCTGAAATTCTTCGTGTTGTGAGAAAGGATGGGCAGGGAGCCAGGAAGTGACAGTACTCTCTGGACTTAAATGGGAAGGGTGGGTGACAACTGGACTGTATAATTTGTAGGCTCACAAGTATGGGCTTTTTGGCAAGGGCTTAATGACAGCCTTTCTAGGGTGATAAATCGAGGAAAGATAACAATGTGGGTATTTTTAACCAACCCACTCGGGGATGTTACGACGCACGTCTGGAGCAGGCCTCCTGGCTCAGAGGTACGGATGTATTAGCCTGGGGATATGGACAGTTTATGTTAGCATCCCATTTCCCTGTCACAATAATGTGTAGTTATTGAGAGATAATTCTTGCTTCCTTCAATACTTTCTTCTACCAATTAACAATGTTTAAGGTCCAGTCTGGGTCCTAGACTGAGCAGGACATTTCTGCTCTTCAATTATACAATTTTCAACTAAAACTCTTGATTTAATTTAAAAGGCTGTGAAATTGTTTACACAGCTCAAAATTCTCTTCTAAACAACGCTATCAAATACCAAAAGCAATGAATGGACACATAATAATAAAATGTGAGGCTGGATGAACACAGCAGGCCCAGCAGCATCCCAGGAGCACAAAAGCTTTTGTGCTGCTGGGCCTGCTGTGTTCATCCAGCCTCACATTTTATTATCTTGGATTCTCCAGCATCTGCAGTTCCCATTATCAATGGACACATAATGCCGTGTTTACTTACTGCAAAACAAATAAAGCACAACTCTTTGCTGTATACTTTATTTATTAAACAACTCTTCCTTTTATGTCTCCCTAAAGTCTGTTACTATCCTCATTGTTCACTCCATTTCTGAGTTTTGTTGTGCTGGCAAGTGTTCTAATACCAAGTCTGGAGGCACGTTCTTCTAAAGACAAAAACTTTCTACGATCTTTCCTTTTGATATTCAAGGATGTTGCTTCCACCGCCTGCACCTGACAAAGGGGCTACGCTCCAAAAGCTTGTGATTCCAAATAAACCTGTTGGACTATGCCGTGGTGTCATGTGACTTCTGACTTTGTCCAACCCAGTCCGACACCACTACCTCCACATATTGAGGAAGATTATTTCAAAGACTCGCACCCCTCAAACAAAGAGTTTTTCCTCAGAGATCGTAGGAACTGCAGATGCTGGAGAATCTGAGATAACAAGGTGTCGAGCTGGATGAACACAACGAGCCAAGCAGCATCAGAGGAGCAGTAAGGCTAATGTTTCAGGCCGAGACCCTTCTTCAGAAAATCGACAAGTGGGACCGAAGGGTCTGTTTCCGCATTGTATGACTTTATGATTGATCATCCCATATGTGGAAAATGTCTATTTTTGTCTAAAATTAATGAATTCCTTTTGAAACAATTCCTCAGCCTGTCTCCTATCATTCAGGGGAAGAGAAAATAAGACCGAAGTGGGGCTTGAGGGTAGAAAACAGAAGTTGTGGTGGAGGGTTGTTGTTCAGGCTGGAGGCCTGTGGCCAGTGGTGTGTCACAAGGATTAGTGCTGGGTCCACTGGTTTTTCATCACCTTTCTAAATGATTCGGTTGTGAACATGGGGTATGGTTAGTAAGTTTGCAGATGACACCAAAATTGGAGGAGGACAGCAAACAAGGTTACCTGAGAGTACAACAGGATCTTGATCAGATGAGCCAAGGGGCTGAGGAGTGGCAGATGGAGTTTAATTTAGATAAATGTGAGGTGCTGCATTTTGGGAAGGCAAATCAAGGTAGGACTTACACACACAACAGTAAGGTCCTGGGGAGTATTGCTGAGGAAAGAGACCTTGCAGTACAGGCTCATAGTTCCTTGTAAGATGAGTCAGAGATGGATAGGAGAGTGAAGAATGCATTTGGTAAGGTTGCCTTTATTGGTCTGTGCATTGAGAATTGAAGTCAGGAGGTCATGTTGCTGTTGTACAGGACATTGGTTCTGCCACTTTTGGAATACTGCATGTAATTCTGGTCTCCGTGCTTTCGGAAGTGTGTTGTGAAACTTGAAAGTGTTCAGAAAATATTTACGAGGATGTTGCCAGAGTTGGAGGGTTTGAGCAATATAGAGAGACTGAATAGGCTAGAGCTATTTTCCCTGGAGCTTTGGAGACTGAGGAGTTACCTTATTAGACATCTATAAAATCATGAGGGGCATGGATAGGGTAAATAGCCAAGGTCTTTTTCCCTGGGGTTGGGGAGCCCAAAACTAGAAAGCATATGTTTAGGGTGAGAGGGAAAAGAGTTAAAAGGGATTTGGGGGCAGATATCTCGCACAAAAGGGTAGTGCATGCATGAGGAAGTGGTGGAGGCTGGTACAATTTAAACTGTTAAAAGGCAGCTGGATGGTTATATGAATAGGAAGGGCTTAGTGCGGTTTGAGCCAAATGCTGGCAAATGGAAATAAATTTATTTCAGATATCCATTCAGCATGGACGGGTTGGACTGAAGGGTCCATTTCTGTGCTGCATATCTCTATGACGAGAGAGATATGACTTTTTGTTTTTGTGCTCACGTACATAACCTGATTTTGCTTTCTCTATTTAAATCTGCAAGGGAGAGTCGTGAATGTATCCAGTGTGTCTGGCTCCATGGCTTTGCGAAAATGCAGCCCAGAGCTCCAAAAGAAATTCCGCAGTTCCACCATCACTGAGGAAGAACTGGTGGAGCTGATGAAGAAATTTGTTGAAGATGCTAAAAGAGGGATTCACAATGAACAGGGATGGCCATCCTCTGCCTACGGGGTTTCAAAGATTGGCGTTACAGTCCTTTCCAGGATCCATGCCCGAATGTTGCGGGAGAAGAGAGCAGGCGATGGGATCCTCTTGAATGCTTGCTGCCCTGGTTGGGTAAAAACAGATATGGCAGGCCCCAATGCCCCAGGGACAGCAGAAGAAGGGGCAGTGACCCCAGTGTATTTAGCGCTTCTCCCAGAAGGGGCAGAAGCTCCACATGGAGAGTTTGTAAGCAATAAATCAGTTCAGAAATGGTAAACCTTTCGGTTTTGGGGAGCAGGATGACAAAGGCAGTGGAGATAGAAGGAACTGAAAATTAACCTTTGTAATCACTAACACAGAAACTAACAATTGCTGGGTTATAATTTAGTTCAGCAAGTCTCTATTTATTTCCACTGACTTACTCTTGAAATATCTTTTCCTCTAACATTGTTATTAAAATCAATAATCTTGCCTTGTAATAGTATGTCAGTTCATTAAACAAAAAATTGTTGCCACTGATGTTGTAAACATCCATTATTTTGCTTTTCTGCAATGATAAAAAATATCTTTACTAAACATTATAATTTCTTGGTGACTTTTTAAACTGATAATCCTGTCTTCTGCGTTTTCATCCTCAATGAAATTGGCTTGAAGATGGGAGACAGAGGGTGGTGGTAGAGGGTTGCTTGTCAGATTGGAGGCCTGCAGCCAGCAGTGGGCCACAAGGATCCGTGCTGGTTCCACTGCTTTTTGTCATTTTGTATAAAAAGTGAAAAGGATGTGAGTATAGGATGCAATGTTAGTAAGTTTACAGGCGATACCAAACCAGTGAGGCAGCAGGGGCAAGATCGGGCTGGTGAGGCAGCCAAGAGTGGGACACAGGCAGTGATATGGCATGGGCTGGAAAGCCCAGAGTGGACTACAGCAGTGAAAAGGAAAGTTGAACCCTCTGAAGTTATCTTTTTTTCCCCTTATTCTAAGTTAATGTGAATGGTGCCATTTTTGTATGGCGAAGGTACACACTTCTCACTATTTTTACATTGAATACATGTGACAGTAAATGATTCCATTAAATAGGTTATGTAGTGCGCAGTGAAGATGATTATCTCAAAGTACAAAGAGACCTTGATCAGATGGACCAGTGGGCTGCAGGGTGGCAGATGGACTTTAATTTAGATAAATGTGATGTATTGCCTTTTGGTAAGACAAATCAGGGCAGGACTTACATAATTAATGGTATGGCCCTGAGGAGTGTTGTTAAAGTGACAGACCTAGGGGTGCAGGTACATAGTTCCTCGAAAGTGGTGAAGGCAGCATTTGGCATGCTAGCCTTCATTAGTCAGCCTTGTCCTCTAGAAGTGGCCCCAACGGGGATGTGTGGTCCATTACCATGACATATTTACATTTGTAAAGATATTGGTGGAACTTTCTCTCAAAGATGACTGTCAAACTTTCCTTCCTCTATCTCAGTGGATTTGTGTTCAGCATCAGCCAAATTCTGGGAAGCATATACTATTGGGTGTTTCTTTCCATTGGGCCACTGCTGAGCCAGCACTACCCCTGGTACTGTATTGGGAGGCATCGCATGTCAGCACTACTTCTCACTTCAGATCATAGTGGGCCAACACCTCAGATGACAATAGCAGCTTTTCCAAAGGTTACTTCTTGGCTATGTGACCATATTTAAGGCTGACCCTTTTTCAATAGTAGGTGTAAGGGTGCCAAGATGGAGGCCAGGTTATGGACGAAATTTCCATAATAATTCACCAGCTCAAGGAAAGACTTAAGCTCTGGTACAAATGTAGCAAGGGGGCACCTTGGCTAACCCTCACTTTGTCTTCCAATTGGTGTAATCCAGTCTAATCAACCCTGTAGACCAAGTAGGTCACTTGGGGGCCTGGAACACATTTTTCCCTTCTAAGGTGGACATCCACCTAGGAGAAATGTTTAAGTAATATGTCCAAGTTCTCCTTATTAGTCATCCCGGTTATTAGCACATCATCCAGATAAATGGCAACTTGGGGTAACTTTTGTAAAATGTTTTCTGTGGTCTCATGGAAAAGGGCACAGGCTGATGATACCCCAAATAGCAGTCTTGTACACTGGTACAAACCTTTATGGGTATTAATTGTGGCATATTTCTGGAACCTCCTCATCTTGTTGCAATTGTATGTAGGCATGGCTCATTTCCAGCTTCATAAAGGACAGCCCCCCCATTTATGAGTACAAGTTCTTTCTACGAGGTGCCAGGTATTTATCTGGCTGCAAGAAGTAGTTTACCATTTGCTGAAAATCCCCACAAAGGAAAGGAAAGGCAAGCCAAGCTGTCAGGCTTTGCAATCAGTATGACTGGTGCTGCCCATTCTGCAAACTGCACTGATTTGATGTTTCCTTTGCTTTCTAGCCTCCTGATTTCTATTTTTGCCCCAAGATAAATGGTACTGGGCAGGCCTTGCAGAATGGCAGAATTGCTTCCTGGTCAACCAGAAAGTTGGTCTTGGCTCCTTTGATAATCCCTAGGCCTTCCTGAGAAACCTCTAGGTATTCAGTTCACACTTGACACAGGCAGCCATTTTCTAATCGAAAAATGTTGAACCAATCAAGATCAATCTTTTTCAACCAATTACGTGCCAATAGGCTTGGGCAGGAGCCTCTGAATACAATCAGTACTAACTGCACCAACTGCTTCTCACTGGAGACCAGAACCTTTAGTTGTACCCTTAATCTGTAACGGGTCCGTGGTCTGGCCGAGGTCTCATGCAAACATAACGGTTGGAGTCCAGAGCGAATCTTGTTAAAGATTGGTTCTGCGACCACTGACGGTGCTGTGCCAGTGTCGATTTCCATGAGAACCAGGTGACCATTTAACCAGACATTTATTTTGTTTGGTTCTGATTTGGATGTTACTATGCAGTTTAACTGTTCCAAACCACATGTAGGTGGACATTCCAGGGTGAAAACTCTCCTGGATACTGGTTTATGAGTTCTCCGACTCAAGTCAGAGCTAATAGGGCCCATTTGCTGTCTTGAGTTTGCAGCAAGAACTACAACGGTTTGCCAGCCCGGAGCCTGGAGAACACTTTGACAATTTGGCCAAAGCTTGGCTTTGTTTTGGGGTTTTTTCCATGGGCTGATTTAGGGTGCCCCTACTCAGGATGTGCCCAGTGTGAGGCTGTGTGATTGCCTGCACTCAAGTCCCTGAACCCAGTCAGACAGGGGAGGGTGTCCACTTTCATTGGGATGCCCTGGAGCTCCCATGATCCACTTGCTGCATTTTCCAATGACAAAGCCAGTTGTGGTGTATATCTGAACTCCAGTTGGGCTTCAGCTAGTAGGTGCTTTTGACTGGTTACATCACTAATCCCACATACAAAAAAGTCTCTCAGCATCTCATTCAGAGTTAACCCAAAATCACATGCCGCTGCCACTCATCATGACCTCATCAAAAATCCCAATGCAGGTCCCCTTGTTTTCAAACAGACAAATAAAACTGATAGCATCTCAGAATTAGGAGGAGGTTTGGGATCATTAGATTCCTTAACCAAATCTGTCAATGCTTGAAAGGTTTGATAGCTTTTTTTTATAAATAAAGAAACCCAAAGCTATTTTCTCTGCTTTCCATTGACCAGACAGCTCATTGCTAAGTTTACAACACTCATTTACAATAGAAACAGCAGACAGAACAAATCCCTCTTAAAGGTGCATCTCGTTACAATTTTGCCCGTTTTTTAACACAGACAGTTTTCCCCGAGTTCTCCACAGCTTCAGCTTTGTGTCTTGCCTCTCAGCAGCAGCTTTCTTCTGGAGTGGCTGTGAAATCATTGGATTTTGTTTGAGATTTTATCTCCATCATAAAGTGAGAAAGATGAGCACTTTTCGATTTGAATTGTTTGTTAGGAACTCACTATCTGTTTTACTGATATGTAACACAGACGGCTCCAAGATCATGAAGCAGGGGTTCTGGTCATTGCAAACCTGAAGGGAAATTAGGGTCAAGCATGCAACAAGCCTGTGGTTTATAGTAGATTAGATTCCCTACAGTGTGGAAACAGGCCCTTTGGCCCAACAAGTCCACACTGCCCCTTGAAGAATCCCACCCAGACCCAGACCCATCCCCATCCCCCTATAACCCACACATCCCTGAACACTATGGGCAATTTAGCATAGCCAATCCACCTAACCTGCACATCTTTGGACTGTGGGAGGAAACTGGAGCACCTAGAGGAAACCCACGCAGACACGGGGAGAATGTGCAAACTCCACACAGACAGTCGCCCGAGGTGGGAATCGAACCCGGGTCCCTGGCGCTGTGAGGCTGCAGTGCTAGCCACTGAGCCACCGAGGCACCCCCCCACCCCATTTGTTTGTTTGAGGAAATGCTTTGTCAGATCTTTCTCCCTCTGAGGCCTGTTTTCATTGAAGACCAACTTTGAAGGGTCTAGGCCAGAAACGTCAGCTTTCCCTGCTGTGTTCGTCCAACTCCACACTTTGTTATGTCTTTCCCCCAGGGCGTATCTGTTCAACTGCTCTAGCTGCCCTGCCCATAACAACATGGAAAATTAAGTAGGATTAGGCCAGTCAGCCACTTGAGTCCACTCCACCATTCAATCTGATCATCTAACTGCTTTCTGTTCCTGCTTTCTCCCCATAATCTTTGATCCCTTTAGCCCGAAGAACTGCATCCAACTCATTCTGGAAAACTATTACTGTTTTATATTCAATTGCTTTCTGTGGCAGAGAATTCCACAGGCTCACCACTCTCCACGTGAAAAATATTTTCTACCATTTCAGACCTAATTGGGCCTACAACATATCCGTAGACTGTGATGACTGGTTCTCAGCTTCCCCATCGTCAGGAACGTCTTTCCTTTCTTCATCCTGTCTAGTCTTGTTAGAATTTTATAGGTTTCTATGAAACTCCTTCCCCACTATTTTTCTGAACTCCAGTGAATACAATGATAATCAGCACAGTCACTCCTCATCGTTAGTCCTGCCATCCCAGGAATCAATTTGGTAAACCTTTCCATTGGTAGCACAAACATCTTTCCTTAGATAAGGAGATCAAAATATTCCAGATGTGTTCTCATCAATGCCGTGTATAACTATAGAAGACATCTTTATTCCTGTACTGGAATCCTCTTGCTGTGAAGGCCAACATACCATTCTGATTTCTGCTCTGCCTGCTATACCTGCATGTTTACTGTTACTGACGACTGCTGCACCAGGAGACCCTGGTCTTCATTGAACATTCCCCTCTCTCAATTTACAGCCAATCAAATAATAATCTGCCTTCCTATTTTTATTACCAAAGTTGATAGTCTTATGTATCCACATTATACTGCATCAGCCAATCATTTGCCTACTCACTCAGCCTGTCCAAATCACACTGCAAAATCTTTACAGAGAGATAGTAAGAACTGCACATGCTGGAGTCAGAGATAACATAGTGTGGATCTGGAGGAACACAGCAGGCCAGGCAGCATCAGAGAAGCAGGAAAGCTGACATTTCAGGTCAGGACCCTTCTTCCAAGCTGTTCCAGCACAGTCACAACATTACCATCTACCTGACAATGTGGAAAATTTCCAAGGAGTGACCTGTTCATGAAAAGCAGGACTAATTCAACCTGGGTAATTATCACTGACTGGAAAGTGTAGAGGGGCTTGCATAAGGTCCCACCTCTGGTTTGGTGCTACCTGGCACTGCCCTGTCTCTTTGTGAGGAGAGGGCACCTGGACCGGGTCAAAGTTGTCCATGCCCTGTCGACAGCCTTCGGTCCTGAGGACCAGTGGCTGGGGCAATGCAGGTGCCAGTGTGTGCTCCTCTCCAGAAACCCCTGAAGTAACTGGGCCTGGATCTCAACGGCAGCCACTAGACTGTCCATGGAGGTAGTCGCAGGATTCGCTGCTTTGCTGCAGCTTCTGGGCAATGAGGCCATTGTGTCCCGGAAGGCTATTTGCTGCTGCTGTTCCTCTGTGTGCATGTAGATGAAGCCCCTAACTGGGGTCCCCACAAGGCCCTCTCCTGCCCGGGGCTGAGCTGGTGCCTGGCCTCTGATACTCCTCCTCATGCCCGTGGTCTGGGCTCTTCCTTCCTGGTGAGTTGCAGAGCTGTCACTGTGAGGTGCTCACTAAGTTGAGTATCCATACTTTCCTGCCGTACAGTGACACTAAAGGTGTCAGAATCTGGGCTGGGAGAGGTACAGGAGCAGCCTTGTCATTGCAGACCTGGGTACTCAGAGGTTCAGGATGGTGTTTCTGGGGGGAGTTGGGTGTTTCTCCCTGGGGGTCATGGACAAGTTAGCAGAATCCACAAGTCCAAAGAGAGAGAGGTTTCTGCAGCTAGTAGTTGGAAATGGTGTGCAATGTTTGGGAAAGATCGTGGGATTAATGGGAGAGTAGCAGTGGAATGAAGAGTGATACTTCCTTATTTGGTAGGCCATGGATGTTTCAGTGTCCCCGTGGGGGCAGTCCCAGTCTTGTAAACTCAGTTACATCTCATTCAATATTGTATAACTATTCCAATTGCTTTTACAGTGAGAGTAACAGCACAAAATGACAAGTTGTCATCAGTTCAGTGATTTCTAATTGATCACAGACAAGGAACACAAGAACAGCTCACTTTCAGTAACACTGCTGGATATTGCAAATGCAATGGGTCCTGACAACGTTCTGGCAACAGTACTATAGACTATCCACAGTATCACTAACTTATGGGTTACTGCAATTAACTGAGCATGTGTTCAAACTCCAGAATCTGCTGTCAGTTTCAGTAGGATCATGACAATCTCATTGTCATTGAGACTTTAAAACCCAGGCCCACATTGGAGCTGTTCGTTCCAGCAGTTACAAAGGCTCTAAAGCGATAGATATTTAGTCTGAAGCCAGGAAGGTAGTGGGAATGTATTGTTAATTTTTGGTGTTTTTTTTTGGAATAAATGTGGTCAGAAAGCAACTTGGAGCGTATAGGACACAATATGAAAGAGACAAAAAAACAAAAGAAGCTAAAGGTGCTGGATACTGAAATACAAACAGAAAATGATCAGTCAATTATCAGATGATCAAAGCAGTCTATGGACATACACAAAAAGACCTGAACAATATCCAGACTTAGGCTGACAAGTGGCTAATAACATTTGTGCCACACCAATGCCAGAAAATGCCCCTTTACAGTCAATGACAATATCACCTCTCAATCTACCATGATCAACATCACTTGAGTATTTGTTAAAAATACACATTTTGTCCAATATTTTCCTCTTGCACTCATCAGGACCTTTTGCAAGAATCCCAATTTCAGGAGCACATCGACATTTATGCTGCATGAGAGGAGTGTTGATCGGTTGGCAGGTAGAACCTGATTGGTAGAGGCATTGCCATAGCAAATGTACCAATTAGATGATTGGCAGTTAACAGCCAAGCAGTTTGGTTCTGATTGGTCAGGGCACTTTTCTAAGAAATGAACCAGCGAATGGCTGTCACTTATGTTATTCAGTTGCAACAGACACAGTGTACATATTCTTCCTGTGTGCAAAGAACTGTGCTTTAATATATGTAGCTTCCAGTACACCTAAAGTCACCTCATTGAGAAACAGATTGACAATCCTAAATTAGATATCAGCATAATTCTTTGCACACTCAGGATTATTGAGCAGATGCTGTCCAATTGCAAAATCACATCTAATGACGGACACTGTTTTGCAAGTGCAGGCCGCTTCAGTATGGACAAGTACCTTGCCTGCTGTGAATAGCCAAAGGAATGTACATACAGAAATTGCTGGGAAAACTCAGCAGGTCTGGCAGCATCTGTGGAGAGACGAAGCAGAGTTAACATTTCGGGTCCAGTGTCCATTCTTTAGAAAAGAAGGGTCAACGGTCCTCAAACCTAAAACATTGACTGTGACTGTCTCCACAGATGATGCCAGATCTGCTGAGATTTTCCTGCAATTTCTGTTTTTGTTTCTGACTTCTGATATCCATGGTTCCTTGGCCTTTTTTAGCCAAAGGAATTTAATTGTTTGATGCAATCCTTCAGTTTTTTGCATCATAATAGCCGGCATCTCACTGGCGCTGAAATTTATCACTCATTTGCGTGACACAGAGAACAAATTTTGGCCTAATGGCGGCATCCTGTCAGCAGAGAACATCGCTTGTGTTGCTAATGCATTGAAGCAGCCTGTAAAATAGCTGACCTCATCTGTCGCTTAAATGTTTGAAATACCTTACCCTAATCTGGGGTAGGCTGGGCACTTTCCAGGACCAAACAAGCCTAAGAGTCTTCCATTCGTTAGTGTCATGTACAGCGAGAAATGATCTCAACAAGGTAGCCATTATTGTACAGAATGGATTTGGTGCACCCGATTTTAGTGTGAAGTTTGTACGGCGAATGTATCGCTTGAGCTCTACGTATAAGGTTATGAGACCATGCTAAAAAGTTGTGGAACTATACAAATCTCAACGTGTGTATTGATCAGTGAAGATAGTTTGTGAGAAACAGTAGTAGAGAACTACCTGAGATAATGGGAACTGCAGATGCTGGAGATTCCAAGATAATAAAATGTGAGGCTGGATGAACACAGCAGGCCAAGCAGCATCTCAGGAGCACAAAAGCTGACGTTTCGGGCCTAGACCCTTCATCAGAGAGGGGGATGGGGGGAGGGAACTGGAATAAATAGGGAGAGAGGGGGAGGCGGACCGAAGATGGAGAGTAAAGAAGATAGGTGGAGAAGGTGTGGGTGGGGAGGTAGGGAGGGGATAGGTCAGTCCAGGGAAGACGGACAGGTCAAGGAGGTGGGATGAGGTTAGTAGGTAGCTGGGGGTGCGGCTTGGGGTGGGAGGAAGGGATGGGTGAGAGGAAGAACCGGTTATCTCCGGTTAGGGAGGCAGAGACAGGTTGGACTGGTTTTGGGATGCAGTGGGTGGGGGGGAAGAGCTGGGCTGGTTGTGTGGTGCAGTGGGGGGAGGGGATGAACTGGGCTGGTTTAGGGATGCAGTGGGGGAAGGGGAGATTTTGAAACTGGTGAAGTCCACATTGATACCAAATGGCTGCAGGGTTCCCAGGCGGAATATGAGTTGCTGTTCCTGCAACCTTCGGGTGGCATCATTGTGGCAGTGCAGGAGGCCCATGATGGACATGTCATCAAGAGAATGGGAGGGGGAGTGGAAATGGTTTGCGACTGGGAGGTGCAGTTGTTTGTTGCGAACTGAGCGGAGGTGTTCTGCAAAGCGGTCCCCAAGCCTCCGCTTGGTTTTGTAGAGAACTACCTGGCTGACTTCTCAATTAGGACACCGAGGAAAGAGCTCATTTGACTCCTCCATTTCAAATGTGAACGCAGGATGGAGTCCATTAAGATATGTGAGGAAATTCTTCAATGCAGTTGCTGTTACAAATAAAGCAAGCATATCATCCACATGTCAGAAATATGCAGGGGGTAGAAAATTAGTTCTTATTTTAATCGAAAAACATTTTTCTCACACAATCAATGAAGATCTGTCAACATCCTGAGGGTCACCCTGAACGAGAAACTGAACTGACACCCATAAAAATACTATGACTACAAGAGCAGGTCAGAGATGAGGCAGTCTGTAGTGAGTAACTTCCTTTCTGTCTCTCAAACATCTGTTTGTCATCTACAAGGCACAAGGCAGGAGTGTGATGGAGTACTCCTCCCTTGCCTGGATAGGTACAGCTCCATCAACACTGAAGGAGCTTGACACCATTCAGGGCAAGACAGCTGACTTGATGGATACCACATCCACAAACATCCAATCCCTTCAGCAGTGAGCCACAGTGGCTGCAGAATGTACCATTTACAAAATGCATTGCAGCCTTTGGCAGCATCTTCCAAACCTGTGATCACTGCCATCTAGAGGGCAAAAGCAGTAGATACATGAAAGCACCACAATGCGCAACCATGATCGTCGCTTTCAGACAATACAGCGTGGAGCTGAAGGAACACAGCAGGCCAGGCAGCATCAGAGGAGCAGGAAAGCTGATGTTTCAGGTCGGGACGCTTCTTCATTTTTTTTCTAAAGGAGGGTCCGGAAATGTCAACTTTCCTGCTCCTCTGATGCTGCCTGGCCTGCTGTGTTCCTCCAGCTCCACACTGTGTTATCTCTTATATCTAATGCCTTACAGTGTTTGCTCTCTCCAATTAAAAGACACTCAGTGCAAACAAATTCACATGATCACTCCAGAATGACTCCCCAGTCAGCTACTCCCTGACATATACTGGCTTAAAAATCATGGCTTCAGAAAGACTGACAAGTTAATTATGAAATCTTCTTGTGCACATAGCAAAAAAAAACTCACATACCACTAGTTCAAAATTCAAACCCTAAAATAATTAAACGCGAAAATCACACTCCTTACATCACATCCTCACAGCAGCCAGACTATCATGCAATCAGTTTTCACTGTGTGTGGATTTAAAATGCTGGAACTCCCTCCCTTACAACAAAGTGGGCGTCCCTGCGCCCCATGATCTTCAGCAGTGGCTCAAGAAGACAGCCTCTCATGGGTTATTGGTGTGAGCAACCAATGTCAGCAATGCTTACACCCTGTAAACGAATAACTTTTTAAAAAGTACAGCGCAGGCGGAAACTATTCTGCCGAATAATCTGTTAGTTCTTTTGTTGACCGATCCCAACCATCCCTGCCCTTTCCCCTGCAATTTTTTCTTCCTCCTCTAAGTGTCTCTTCAATTTATTTTGGAAGGCGAGAACTGTAGCTGTGTCTAGCTTCCTGTCAGGCAGCGAATTTAAAATCCTAGTCAGATCATGTGTAATGGGAGAGAAAAGGGCGTACATTTATCAGACACAACCTATCACCAGAATTGTGCAAAAGGACAGATGAACAACGTGTAAGAAGGAGCAGAGATTAGACTGGGTAAAACTAAGGCACAAAAATTGTAAAGTGATTAGATGGAGACTAAATTATTTAAATATTACAGGTATTATAAACATACAACTGTTTATCTAGGAATGGTGTCATTAAAGGTGATCTGCTGTAAATAGACCTTCGAGACGCCGGGAAAGATATGCACCATCTCCGCGATATCTGTCACAGTACCGACTCACTCCGGAAGAGAAGACGGATGCGGGGCTGTCTTTGGGATCAGCTGGGATTGGACTGTGCCACCTCGTTGCGTGGCGGGGAGTGAGAGCTTCCTACTGAACCAGGCTTAGGCCGAAGTACGGCCAAAAACTCCGGGGAGGGAGGGATAGGGGTGCATTTTACGTGACAGAGTTGTGACAGAGCAGGGGCAATGCTCTGGCGAGCCGAGCTGAGCTCCGAGACGCGGACTCCCCAAAATGGTGTCCCCCTGTCGAGCCCGAGCAATGCTACAGCCAAAGGTGGAAATGTCAGCTCGCCCAGTGGCTACACTGTAACGTCTGAGTAATACTGCAGTTTAGGGGGTGTCAATACACATTACTCGCTTCCTAAATAAATCCTTCAGCAGATTCTGAGTAACACCGTAGTGCCTTCCTTCTGGTGCTGTATTTTTCAGGCTGGTGAGTATTGTCTCTGCTTTCCGAGTTCCTTCTACCTTCCATCTTCCACTCCCCTCGCTTTTTCAGTATTTTCCCGTTGGGCGGTGCAAGTGTAGGGACGTTATTTGTATCTCTAGTTTCTTCTTACGCCCTTGAACTGGCCCTGTGTTTTGCAGGCGGTGTTGCGATAATAATCTCTGGTTTTGTACCATCCGCACAAAGAAAGCAGTTACAGTGTTTCAGCAATGTTGAACGTTGTTTTAATACGATGCATCTGTGAGGACAGCTGGTCGAGTTATTTGTTTCAGTACCACGTAAGCCGTGTGAAGTGATGATATTGACTTATTCCCTTGTACCGTGTGTCAGCAATCAGGTTGTTAATCTGTTTTTCAATCATGCTGCGTTTCTTTTACTCTAACTTCTGTCGAGTAAACGCTGCAAAGGTTTCAGCCCCTTTATTTATTGCAACAGTTTGGTTCCAAATATGCGATGTTAATTTTATTTTCTGGAGCTTACAATTGTGATATAATTTCCCCACCTGACCACGTTCTATTTTGATGCTTTTGTTGTTGCCTTTACCCACGCACCCAAATATTTAATTTATGTAAATGCCCCATGTTATTTCACTTTGTTTCCCCCCCCACATTCGCCAATAATATTGAAATAATAAAACTGCATTTTGAATGATCATTTGATATGTTATTTATCTGTTTGCTTTCAACATTGTTGTGGAATACTGGCCAATGTTGTTCTGTAGGCAGTTTCAATTTTCGTGGCCTGTTTTTCCCACCATTTTTGGAATTCTTGTTGTAGGTTTCTGCCAGCTGGTTGAGAAGAAATATAACCTTTAGGTCAATTTCACTTCATTTTAATTGGCTTGCCTCCTTCCTTTTAGCAGTTTATGGCTATACAGTTTATTTTGAACTTTTAAGTTTACTAAAAAGGCATTGTTGAAAATTGAGAACGTGTGTTTTTTTTTAAAACGAAATGAAATCTTTGTCTCATCATTGTCAGCTGGGGTAAAATTCTCCCCTTTGTTTTCAAACTTCTGCATTACCTTGTACCCTCTTCCTCATGTCCAAAACATATGCTGTCCCAGATACCTGTGCTCCACCAGATAGTGCCTCTGTAAAGTTCACAGTTTTAATTTCTCTGGCAGCTGTGACCTCACTGTTGCGAGCATAAGCCCTGGAATTTCACCCAGAAACCTGAATAGCTTACTTTCATCATTTTTAAGATTCTCCTTTTTGAAAAACTACCTTCTTGTCCAAGTTTTTGGTGAGCTGACTTAATATTACCTGATGTGACTTGTTGACTATGGTTTTATAATGGTCCTTTGGAACGGTGTGCTGTTTTGATTGCATGATGTAAATATAAGTTGTTGTTTCAGAGATAATGGGAACTGCAGATGCTGGAGAATTCCAAGATAATAAAATGTGAGGCTGGATGAACACAGCAGGCGAAACAGCATTTCAGGAGCACAAAAGCTGACGTTTCGGGCCTAGACCCCTCATCAGAGAGGGGGATGGGGAGAGGGAACTGGAATAAATAGGGAGAGAGGGGGAGGTGGACCGAAGATGGAGAGTAAAGAAGATAGGTGGAGAGAGTATAGGTGGGGAGGTAGGGAGGGGATAGGTCAGTCCAGGGAAGACGGACAGGTCAAGGAGGTGGGATGAGGTTTGTAGGTAGATGGGGGTGCGGCTTGGGGTGGGAGGAAGGGATGGGTGAGAGGCAGAACCGGTTAGGGAGGCAGAGACAAGGTGGACTGGTTTTGGGATGCAGTGAGTGGGGGGGAAGAGCTGGGCTGGTTGTGTGGTGCAGTGGGGGGAGGGGACGAATTAGGGATGCAGTAGGGGAAGGGGAGATTTTGAAACTGGTGAAGTCCACATTGATACCATATGGCTGCAGGGTTCCCAGGCGGAATATGAGTTGCTGTTGCTGTTCCTGCAACCTTCGGGTGGCATCATTGTGGCAGTGCAGGAGGCCCATGATGGACATGTCATCAAGAGAATGGGAGGGGGAGTGGAAATGGTTCGCGACTGGGAGATGCAGTTGTTTGTTGCGAACTGAGCGGAGGTGTTCTGCAAAGCGGTCTCCAAGCCTCCGCTTGGTTTCCCCAATGTAGAGGAAGCCACACCGGGTTCAGTGGATGCAGTATACCACATTGGCAGATGTGCAGGTGAACCTCTGCTTAATGTGGAATGTCATCTTGGGGCCTGGGATAGGGGTGAGGGAGGAGGTGTGGGGGCAAGTGTAGCATTTCCTGCGGTTGCAGGGGAAGGTGCCGGGTGTGGTGGGGTTGGAGGGCAGTGTGGAGCGAACAAGGAAGTCACGGAGAGAGTGGTCTCTCCGGAAAACAGACAGGGGTGGGAATGGAAAATTGTCTTGGGTGGTGGGGTCGGATTGTAAATGGCGGAAGTGTCGGAGGATGATGCGTTGTATCCGGAGGTTGGTAGGGTGGTGTGTGAGAACGAGGGGGATCCTCTTAGGGCGGTTGTGGCGGGGGCGGGGTGTGAGGGATGTGTTGCGGGAAATGCGGGAGACGTGGTTGTGGGAAATGCGGGAGAGCTACCTAGAATACACCTCCTCCCACCCACCCTCCTGCAAAAATTCCATCCCCTATTCCCAATTCCTCTGCCTCCGCCACATCTGCTCCCACGATAAGACATTCCACTCCCGCACATCCCAGATGTCCAAGTTCTTCAAGGACCGCAACTTTCCCCCCATGGTGATCGAGAACGCCCTTGACCACGTCTCCCGCATTTCCCGCAACACATCCCTCACACCCCGCCCCCGCCACAACCGCCCAAAGAGGATCCCCGTTTATGGAGGGCTGACCGTTTGTCCTCACTAAGGAGGTGGTCGGGTAGGTCAGCATAGTGAAGACTCAGCAGGACTGGGTGCTACAGTCTCCTTTGAAGCTGTTGGCCATGGAGGTGGTGGGCAGAGTGACGTCAGCAGTTGGTGCAGTGACTGCACATCTGCTCCTGTGGTATACTGTATCAGCTGTTCCTGTTGTGGCCGCCTCTACATCGGGGAAACCAATCGGAGGCTTGGGAACCACATTGCGCAATAACCATGCTTGGTTCGCACTAAACAATTGCACCTCCCAGTTGCGACCCATTTCAACTCGCCCTCTCATTCTTTAGATGACATGTCCATCCTGATCCTCCTGCAGTGTCACAACGATGCTACCCGAAAGTTGCAAGAACAGCACCTCTCATTCTGCTTGGGAACCCTGCAGCCCAATGGTATCAATGTGGACTTCACAAGCTTCAAAATCTCCCCTACCCTTCCCGCATCCCAAACCAGCACATTTGTCGCCACCTCCCTCACCTGTCCTTCCTCCACCTATCCCCTCCTCCTACCTCAAGACCCATCCTCATCTCCTACCTTCTCGCCTCATTTCCCCACCCCCTTGACCTGTCTATCCTCCCTGCACTGACCTATCCCCTCCTTAACTCCCCACCTACATTCACCTTCACTGGCTCCATCCCTGCCTCTTTGACATGTCTGTCTTCTGTCCACCTATCTTCTCCTTTATCCATCTTGTATCCTCCTCCCTCGTCTCCCCATTTATTTCAGAACCCCCTTCCCCTCCCCCTCCCCCATTTCTGAGGGAGGGTCTCGGCCCGAAACAGCAGCTTTCCTGCTCCTCTGATGCTGCTTGGCCTGCTGTGTTCATCCAGCTCTACACCTTGTTTTTTCAGATTCTCGAGCATCTCCAGTTCCCACTACTATCGGACAAACAATACAGTCAGCATTCACTGTGCCATCTCCAAAGACAGTACAAGTTTCTTTGATTGTAGAAAATCAAAACTTTGCACAGTATTCCAAATGTGGTCCCATCAAAGCCCTGAACAACTACAACAAGAATTCAATTCCCCTTGCAATATGCTGGTTACTTTCCTTCGTCAAGTTAAATGATAGTGAAAGTATTCCTGCAACCGACTGCCACGATAAGTAAGCTCAGCCAACCAAAAGGCCCAGATTTTCACTGCAATGGACTGACCCTGCTGTGACAAAGATGGCAGGTGCATACTTTTAAACAGCCTCGGAAGCTCAGGCATCTGAGGGTATGGTCCCAGGACACCTTGAGGGTTGGGGGTGGTGGAGGTGGAGGAGAATTCACATATCCTTGTGGAGTGGGTGGTGTTGCGGGGTGTGGGGTCGCAAATCCGTTGCCATTTGGGATTTTTAACTGTGGAGAAATTTACGTGCACAAACCCTTAAAAAAATGTCAACACGTGCCAAGGTAACCAATCTCAGCCGGGACTGGACAGGCAATATAAATGAGTCAGCATTCGCTTCATGGTTGCTAAACTGCAAGGTGCACCTGACATGACTGGCTATCAACTTGCCATGTAAGCTCATACATAAATAATGGTCTGTCAGGGTGGTGATACATCAGAAAGATGAAATTTTCTGTGCAACTGCACCCCAATGTAATGCACATTTTGAGCTGAAGGTCGTAAAAGAATAGTGGAATCATTGAGGAGGCACAAATATTGTTCAGCTTTAGACCAAACACTCCCCCACCCCCCCCCCCCCAAAAAAAACACAACAAAGCAATGGGGAACCAAAAATAGTTCCAGGAGTACAGTATTATCCATGTGCCTGGTGACTTCCAGCACAGTAGCAACAATGCCCACATTGATTTCAATTTTTACAGGATCAATAGAAGTAGTACAGCTGGATCTGATGTAAAACTGTAATTATTTATTTTTAAATATCACTTTTGAGGACACTCAATTTTCACAAGGTTTTGACCTCTCCAGGAGCACTTCCAGTTTTGTTTTATTAGCCCGTAACATTTGGATGCAGAGTTTTCTGGAGTCTATTATGGTTTAAAACCAATGATGCTACTTTGCAACTTTTTAGTTACTTGTACAGTGCAGCATATACAGGGTAAATGAATTCACTTATTCTAGCATGCACAGGCAAGGAATGCCTATCAACAAATTAATGTTGATGGTAATAATAACAATAGCTACATAACTAGAAATACTAAACAAAAAGAACACGGAACATTCTAGAAATATATAACAGGCTAGTTAGCTTCTGAAAAGAGAAAACACAGGGTACCAATTTCTTCCTTGGAACAGAAACCTAAATGTTAAATCAAGCCATTTCTACTTAGCACAAAGGACTTTATGTTTCAGTTCCCAGTTCGTTGTTTTCTAGCTGTAATTTGTTGGGACAGTTAACTTTATTGCTTGTGCATGAATCCTATAGGAAAAACTGCTCGTCACACAGCAGGAACTTTAGCTTTGTTAATTGTCACGTCAGCTAGACAATGAGCTTATAATGGTGTGGAATAGAAACCTGGTTTAAATGGCACAGCAACAGGTGGGTATTCCGTAATCAGAAATTAACAAACAAAGATTCATCAGACAAGCAAAATGCCGCTGATACTGCAAATCTTGAAAGAGAAGAGATGCTCGTTGTTTTCAGCAGCAGAGGCAGCATTTGCAGAGAAAGGCAGTCGATGCCTCAAGTTAATGATGAAAGATCACTGACCAGAAATGATATGTTGCTCTGTCAGCCAGTGAGCTCCATCAGGGAGAAGGACAAGTTGGTAGCGCTCTCATGTGAGTCAGAAGATTGTGGGTTCAAACCTTGCTGTAAGCCTCGAGTGTAAAAATCAAGCCTGACACTCTACTGTAGTGTAATACAGTCAGTCTGAGAAATCACCTCTGAAATGAGATATTAGAACATAGAACAGTACAGCACAGTACAGGCCCTTTGGACCACGATGTTGTGCTGAACTTTTACTCTCGTCCTAAGATCTATCTAACCTCCAACCCTACCTTATTCTGTCACCTCCTGTCTCCCCATTACCTTTCCACCAAATACAAGGCCAAAGTCAAGACTATGATCAATCCACTTGGCTGGATGGTCATAGCACCAACACCACTTACGAAGCTCGAAACCAATCAGAACAAAGCACCTGCTTGAATTACATCACTTCCACATTCACTTCCTTCACCACTGATGCACAATGGCAGCAGTATGTACAATCCACAAGGTGCATTTGTTTTGGACCGGTGACATTGGCCACCCAAAAGCTCGGGGGCAACTGGTGCATCGGAAATTCACCATCTGCAAGTCCCCACCCAAGCTATACTCCAGACTGATCTGAAGCCAAATCTTAACTTTAGTCGTCTTTTACTGTTTAAATATTTGAATAGACACTTTCCTATTTGTTTTTATTTCCAGGTAATCTTTCATATTCTACATTCTCTCTTTAGTTCTTTTAAGTCACTTTTTGCTGGTTTTTACATTCAGGCCAATTTTCTGATTTGTCCATCTTCATGGAATTATATGCCTCTCCTTTCAACTTGATCATGTTTTTCTGTGACTACGATATTTAAATGGTTGCCACCTGATTCAAAGTTATATTAATACCCTTAGTTCCATGTTGCTTCTTCTGGATAACTGCCAAGATAAAGAACAGAGCTAGTACATTTACAGTCCAGTCACAGGACTGAGCACAGATTAATCTCATTTACAGGCCACTTTGTCAATGTACATCGACAAAGACAACAAATTTTTTTTACTGTGCGTAGCAGCAATTTAAAGGGCAAATATAACATCGATATCACAAGGAAAACCATCACATTCAAAGCAGCTAGCCAACTAAGCAAGGATAGGTAAATGTTTCATACATTTGTGAACAGATGAAGTAATAGCAGCAGGAGGGGTCCATTTGGTCCCTTGAATCTGCTATATTATTCGATCATGGCTTATCTAATCCTGGCCTCAAATTCACTTTCTTGCCTGTTTCCCAAAAACTTTGGTGTAAATTGAAGAGAATACAGTTCATTTCTATCAAAAAACCCAAACACTTATTTCAGCTAGGGCAGCTGAGCAAGTATCAGCTGGTAACAGAATTCGGCTAACTGCCACAAAACTATTTTTAAAAGAATGACTATAAACTACTGGATTTCACCCATGTTTTGGCCAATACCTATCTCTCAAGCAACGTCTGTTCATCATTTCATTTCTGCTTCTGATCTCTCTCTCTCTCTCTCTCCCTCTATGCAACTTTCTCATTGCTAGAGAGTTGGAAGTTATGCCTTGATATCATTATGCACAGGCCCCAAGAATATCCTCAAATGGTAGGATAATGTTGGTGTGCCTCTGCACCATTCTCAAGCCATCGAAGCTAACTAGCCCATCTTATGGGTATTTACATTCACAAATTGGCTGCCGCAGTTTCTAACAACATCATTTCGACAGCAGAGTGGTGTAGTAGAAATGTGCCGAGTCCATAGTCCATCAAAATCATGCTCTACTAAGTGCTCCTGAGTTGTGATGGTAGCATCCCTACCTCTGTACCAGAAGGTCCTGGTTCAAATTCCACCTACGCATGGCATGTGTTCCAACCTGCCTGAACAGTTGAATAAAAATATTTATTAGTACAGCACTTCTGAGATACTGGATTGATTGCTGAAGAAATACAATTTCTTCTTTCTGTTCTACTAACTTCAATATTCTGTTTCACCCAACTCAAAGTTGAGTAAATTTCAGAGTTTCTTTTCAGATCCTGTTGTATTCCTGCTACTTAAATCTGTAACTACCAAAATCATTTCCCGGAATCTCAACTCTCTAAGTGTGATGGCCCTGAACACCAATGTCAAAGTCCACTCCCATTCTGACAAGTTTTTTATCATACTCAAAATATTAACTGTTTCTGCTTCCACATACAGAGTCATGGAATCTTTCCAGTGTGGAAACAGGCAAATCGGCCCAACAAGTCCACACTGATCCTCTGAACAGCATCCCACCCAAACCCAGACCCAGACCCCCTATGCTGTAACCCTACATTTCCCATGGTTAATGCGCCTAACCGACATATCCATGAACACTATGGGTAATTCAGCACGGCCAATCCACTTAGCTTGCACAGAATAATACAGCATGAAAACAGGCCCTTTGTTTTAATTTGTCTGTGCGACCAAGTTTCCAAATTTAAACTAGACCCACTTGCCTGCATTTGGCCCATATCTCTCTCAACTTTTCTTATTCATGTGTGTCCCCAAATGTCTTTTAAAACATTCTAACTCTACCTGCATCTACCACTTCCTCTGGCAGTTTATTCAACATACAAACCACCAGCTGTGCAGAGAAGTTGTCCGTCAGGTCGCTTTTAAATCTTTCTCCTCTCATCTTAAAAATATGCCCCCTAGTTTTGAACTGCCTGACCCTAGGGGAAAGATCATTGCTATTCACCTTATCTAAGCCCCTCATGATTTTATAAACCTCTATCAACCTCCTACGCTTCAGGGAAAAAGTTCCCAGCCTATTGAGCCTTCCCTGTAACTCAAAGCCTCCAGTCCCAACAACATCCTGGTAAATCTTTTCTGAGCCCTCTCCACTTTAATACTATCTATCCTATTGCATGCCAACCACAAGTGTACACAGTCCTCCAAAAGTGGCCTCACCAACAACCTCAACTTGATGTCCCAACGCCTATAATCAATGGTCTGAGCAATGAAGGCAAACTTGCTAAATGCCTTAACTATCTTGTCTGCCTATGATGCAATTTTCAAAGAATTATGTACCTGAACCCCTAGGTCAATCATGTTCCACAACAGAACCCAGGGCCCTTGTTCATCTTACTGAAATGCAACACCTCACATTTATCCAAATTAAACTCCATTTGCCACTCCTCAGCCCGTTGGCCCAATTGACAGAGATGCTTTTGTAATTTCAGATAACCTTCTTCAGTTGACTATACCACCAACTTTGGTGTCATCTCAAACTCACTAACCATGCCTCCTAAATATTCATCCAAATTATTTGTATAAATAACAAACAAAAGTGAACCCAGCACTGACCCCTGGAGGAACACTGCTGGTCACAGGCCTCCAGTCCAAAAGTCAACCCCTCACCGCCAATCTCTGTGGCCTACCATCAAGTCAACATGCTGCCAGACCTGATATATTTCTCCAGGACTTTATTATTCCACTCTCATTCTGTTTCTCAGAAATGTACAAGGTAAACAATCTTTCATTATAACTGAGACATATAAGTTCACGAATCAACCTCACAGTCCTCTGCTAACGTATGTAATGTTTCGAATGTGATGATAAGTGAACAAATTACTCTGAAGAGTCTCACCAGGACAAAATAAAACAATGTGACACCCTTATAAATCACATCATTTGGGGAAAACATGGGGATTTGCCTTCATCACTATCTGTAGAAAGTAAACAATTAATACAAGCAGTTTGAAAAATAAAAACATTTGCCTTTTTGAGGTTTATTAGTTTAGCCATGCAGAACCTACACATTAGATTGTCAGGCTAAATAACAAAACTTACATGATGCTACAACATTTATCTTGAAACTAAAGGCCAGGTACAAAAAAACGTCTCAAGAAACGTTGAGAATACTAATTATTGTTTCATGGGCAATTGTATACAACAAAAACGTTCTTGGAATACAACATTTTGCATTGATAATTTGAAACAAACGACATGGCGGCTGGTCGCTCAGTCGTTAGTATTGCTACTTCACAGCTCCAGGTCGAGAGTTCCATTCCACCCTCGGGCGACTGTGTTGAGTTCTCCCCCTGTCAGCGTGCGTTTCCTCCCACAGATGTGCAAATTAGGTAGATTAGCTATGCTGAATTGACCATAGTGTCCAGAGATATGTAAATTAAGCAGGCGGATTAGGCATGGGAAAGGCAGGATTACAGGGATGGGGTGGATGTTCTTTGGAGAATCGGTGTGGACTTGTTGGGCCGAATGGCCTGTCTCCACACTGCGGATATTCTACGACCAAGACAACAGTGTGGAGCTGGAGGGACAGGTCAGGCAGCATCAGAGGAGAAGGAAAGTTGACGTTTCGGATCGGGACCCTTTTTCAGAAATGACCTAAATACTTTGTGTACAAATAGAAACAGGATAGGGAAATACAATACTTACTACTATGGTCCTTACTCCATCCACTCTATTTAATCTTTTAAAACATATGCTTTAAAAATAGCACTAATAATTGCTTCAATACGGTTGGAGTAGTGAGCTTTTATAAAACCGAGAAAGGAGCAGCGGTGACAGGTGAAGTTAAATGTCTACCTTCAATTATAACTTAAGCGCCCATCACAGCCAAAGCGTCGTCACGGGCACGGAGTCAACCTAACCCGATGACACATCAACAGCAAGCACCGCCCACCTGCTCACACCCTGTTCGTTGCTTCCGGCAGGGCGACATGAACATGCGCGCTCTCTATGGTCACAACGGCTGTCACTCAAATGGGACGCCACGCTGCGGAAAGCAACGAGTTAGGTCGAGGGGCAAGCAAGGCGGATTTTCCAGGGGGAGGAGCAGCTTCACAGGACGCTTGCCGATTGGATCACCCAGGGATGGACGGCGCCGCGTTCTTCGATAGGACGCTATTCCTGTCAGTCAACGAGTTTGCGGTGAGTCGTTTCCGTTTAGCTGCGCGGGCGCGTTGGGTAACGTACGGCGGGGGGTGGGGCGGGGGGTGGGGGGGGGGGGGCGGGGGGGCGGGGAGAGAGAGAAAGGAGAAAGAGTGAGTGCGTTAGTTTCAGTCACTAGGCAACGGGCGGAGAGACAGACGTAGACGCAAGAGAGAGAGAGGCGGCTCCTTGTCTCACCCACACCCAGTAGCCGGCAGATCGAAAGGATATCTCTACTCTGGTGGGGTGGTGAAGGCCGTGGAGCCGCCGCTGGGGAGCGACCCTCCGCCGGCGCTTTCCGAGATGAGGTAAGCTGCACGGTTTGTAGCTCCTGCAATGGCTCTCCCTACAGCCAAAGGATGACTGCCTCCTGTTATTTCAGGCACTGCTTGCTGCAGGCATCCTCCCTTTAATACACACTGTGGTAACTCACCGCTGCTCAGCCTTGAGCAATCTGCCTTTTGAAACAGACGCTGTGCTGGCAGACCTTAAAAGTAAGAGGAAAGTCAGTTACCGTGGAGGGAGGTGAGGAGACTTCGATGAGCTTATTTGCTGCATGTTGTAGTCGAAGTGAATTTTTTTTTCGTTAATTACCTGGCTTTTCGTTTGGACCATGCATTGATTAAAAGTAATGGGGGTGAAGATTATTTTATTCCCTTTGCCTCCCTTTCCCCTTTCTAGCTCCTCTGTTGCAGGGCGGATTGGTCACAGGGAGATGGGAATAATAAGTGTAATCTGATACAAGTGTTTTTGGATCATTGCAAGAAAGGAGGGTCGTATTCGTTTTTTTTTACCACATTACCGATCCTTGATATCAAGTGTATTATTTGCTACAGGACGTTTATTTTGTGAAATTGTGAAGAGTAGGGCTTGAAACCCCGAAGTATTGTAGATATTTCTGCCGTTTTAATGAAACATATGGAGCCACATTTAAATCAGACTACGAAAAATCCAAGCCTACTGTTTGATTTATGCTGTTTGAAGATGAGGGAATAAACGAATGAAACAAGAGCATTAAAGGTTTGGATGGTTTCTAAATTCGCGGTCGGTTCGCGGCCATTCCAATACTTAAAAAAAACTTTCATATGATCTAAAACAGCCTGATCCCCTCTGTTAATGAAACACAATCTAAACGTTAGCAAAGCTAGCTGTTTGTTGAAATTTGGTAGTGATTGTCATTTTGAAGATGTTGTTTGTTTTCAGTGGAATCTGAAATTTAACGTTGTATCGAATAGATTATAAATTATGAATTTTCAGCAAAATAGCCAACCACCTTGAGATTTGGGTAGAATGTAGAACAGTGGTCATTAATCATGGTGATGCAACTGACAGTGTAACCTGGCAAGTCTTAGCAAATAATCAACTGTATAGTATGATTTATTCTCTAGTAATATTTTGACTGAGTGGTAATGAAATTGGAAGATTTTGATGCAATGATTTTGGATAGATCTGTAATCAGATTATTTTGTATGTGATAACATTGTGTGCATGCTTATTTGCATGTAGTTATATTCAGTAAATTGCAAAAGAAAAGCTTTATCATGTTGGTAAAAAGGTTATGAAATCTAAACTTTGACATACAGTGTTCTGAGTTTTAACACGAAGATACTTGTTTCTAATAGTTCAAATAAAATTAATGTAGAGTGCACAAAACATTATTTTACAATTATGTTTTTAAGTGAGATTTTCAAGTGTTGTGTGAACCAAGTAAAGTTTCCCTAGGAATCTTGTGTTTTTTTTAAGTATTAATACTGAAAAATTCCTTCAGACCATAAGTATAGCAACGGAATTAGGCCATGTGGCCCGCTGAATCTGTTCCACCATTTGATCATGGCTGATGTGTTTCTCTTGCCCATTCTCCTGCTTTCTCCCCATTCCTTTGATCCCCTTTCTAATCAAGAACCTATCTATCCCTGCCTTAAATAGACTTAAAATGACTTGGCCACCACAGCCTTCTGCAGCAATGTATTCCGCAGATTCACCAGTCGCTGTTTTGAAGAATTTCCTCCTCATCACATTTCTAAAGGATCGTCCCTTAAGTCTGAGGCTGTGCCCTTTGGCTCCAGTTTCTCCGAATGGAAACATCATCTCAACGTTCACTCTATTCGGGTGTCTCAATATTCTGTAAGTTTCAATGAGATCCCACCTCATTTATATAAACTCCACGGTCCTCAACTGCTCTTCATATTGACAAGTTCTTCATCACTGGGATCATTTTGTAAACCAACTCCGGATCCTCTCCAAGGCCAGCATATCCAAACAGGGCCCAAAGCTGTTCACTATTCCAAAAGTGGTCTGACCAGAGCCATCTGTAACCTCAGCAACATACCTCTGCTCTTGTTTTCTAGCCCTCTTAAAATTAATACTAACATTGTGTTTGTCTTTCTAACTGCCAAGTGAACCTGCGTATTAATCTTTAGAGAATCCTGAAGTAGAATTCACACCCGTTTGTGTTTCAAATTTCTGAAGCATTTCCCCACACACAAATCCGTCTACGCCTCTATTGTTCCGACCAAATTGTGAGAGCTTGCACTTTCCCACATTGTCTTCCAGCTCTTGGCACTTACTCGCATTGATTTTGTAAACATCAGGAAGATAATCAAATCAGTTTTGGGCTGCACGGTGGCACAGGTTAACACCGCTGCCTCTCAGAGCCAGGGACCTGGGTTCAAGTACTGTCTCAGGCAACTGTCTGTGTGGAGTTTGCACATTTCTCTCTGACTGCACCGGTTTCCTTCCACAGTCCAAAGACACGCAGGTTACGTGATTGACTGTGCTGAATTGCCTTTTGTGTGCGGGGATGTGCAGGTTAGGTGGATTAGCCATGTGAAATAGGTTATAGGGGTCGGATAAAGGTGGGTCCGTGTGGATGGCCTGCTTCCACACTATAGGGATCCTATGATTTAATCCAAATCTTTGCGTATGAACTAAGTACAATTTTAAATTGCAAGTCCGAAAGCCAACTGAAAACATTTCAGTTAAATGCGAAGTTCCATCCTACTACTTGCAATGCTTAAGCACCACAATGATTTTACTAACCTTGCTTCACACATCGTTTTGTAGCCTTCATTTGCACAACTAGAAGCAGAATGGAATAAACTGCAGAATGTTCAAATTTTACTCTTAATCATTTATTGATCTTTCCTCTGTAATCTAATTATGCTAAACAAGGGTTTATTGGAGATTGCTACACAATTCTTTTAGCACAAAGGTAAATCATAAGACTCGAGAAAATACCAGATCTGGTACCTTTTCTGGACTTTGGAGTGCCTGGATTGAACTCAAATTGTGTAACCAAGCAGGAGTATACATTTGTAAAAACTCATTCTTTGAGAATGCCTTTACAGTTTTACAGAGCTCAATAGTTTTGCAAATTGCCAAAAGTTTGCTCTTAACTCCTTAATAGTTGATGCTGACTATTTTTGCAATACTGACAAGTGAGGTTATCGTGAGAAGTAAAAGCCAGTTAAAATTTTGGACAGAAGTGATGGGTAAAGAGACCCAACTTCATAACTCCTGAAAAGAGAGACTTCAGTATTCCTTTATAGAAATAAATAATGTGTGGCAAAAAGGGAACACTTAATTGTGATTACTAAAAATCAAAGACCTGCAGATGCTGGAAATCAAGCAAAAATAGAAGTTACCGGAAAGACTCAGCAAGTTTGGCATCATCTGTGGAGGGAGAGAGCAGCATTAGGATTTCGGGCTCAGTGACCCTTCTTCAGAGTGTTCTGCGGAAGTGTCATTGGACCCAAAATGTTAATGCTGCCTCCTCTGCACGGATGCTGCCAAACCTGCTGAGATTTTTCTGAAGAAGGGTCCCGACCTGAAATGTCAGCTTTCCTGCCACTCTGATGCTGCCTGGCCTGTTGTGTTCTTCCAGCTCTACAATGTTATCTCTGACTCCAGCATTGGCAGTTCTTACTATCTCTGAGCTTTTTTGAGCAACTTCTCTTTTTGTAGTTTGTTAATCATGATTGTTGCTGTACACAAATCATGTTAGAAGTTGAAGGCATTTACAATTAGAAGCGGTTCACAAAAGAATCAAGTGCAATTGGTGTAATGTATAGTATTGGTGAACCCTATATGAATGTTATTAGGATGTGGAGGCACCAGAACAAGTGCAGAGAGGATTTACAAGGATGATATCAAAAATATGTAACTAACAGAAAAGGATTGACAGACAGTGTCTCTTTTTCTCCTGACAAAAGAAGGTTGAGGATTGACCAGATAGAGATCTTTAACCCATGTTTTGACACCAGGCATGCCAGGAGTATACTTCCCTTGGTGAAGAAGAGCATAATGAAGCCATTCACATGAACTCTCACAGTGAGTGTTTGAAGCAAATTGTATAGATTGATTGAAGAAGAAACTAGCCAAGCATTTGTGGTATTGCTGGGTCATAAACCTGAAACACCTCTGGAAGAGCCCTGTGCACCAAACAGTTCAAGAAGGCAGCACACTGTCACCTGGGGCAACTTTAGCTGGGCAATAAATGCTGACCCAGTTAGTGAAGTTCACATTGCATGAATTAATTAAACAATTGTTACAACAGTAGATTTAGGTGAGAAATAATGGGAAGAGGCTTAAGTGGCGCATGAGCTTTTGGGCCAAATGGACTGTTTTTGTGTTGCATATTGTAAGAAATGAAACAGAGCTGTGGATGCTGGAGTTCTGAAACAAAACAGAAACGTAAGCGTTCAGGATTTAACATTGACTTCAAAAAGTTCAGAGCATGAGTACTTTCTTCCTGCTCATTACCAACCCCACAACTCCAGGTCCTGTCATGGAATGAGACAATGCTACCTGGCCCACTGTGTCCTAACTGTCGTGGAATGGTTTGCTTTCAGCCCAGCCAACATTGTCACCCATCCACCATCTATCCTTCCTTGGCTTACTAGCAGCAATCCCATTGTTTGCCTGCATTTTTTGAGTCTCTCTCTTTCACTGAAATGCATCTCCATCTTTCTGCTCTCTCTTTCCCCATCTCTTGTCATCTACATTAATACTACCTTTTCCTCTAGTTCTGAGGAAGCGTCAATGGAACTGAAATGTTAAATCTGTTTGTCTGCAGATGCTGGACTTGCTGAGTTTCTCCAGCAATTTTTCGTTGTTTGTTTTATTCTAATAAATGTGTTATCATATTGTGCAAATAGCTCTGATCCAATAGGATTTATATGCAACGTTTAACGTAACGTCTGTTGGGTGAGTTTAGCTGCTTAACTTCTAATATTAAGGTTGACATATTACTCATTGTATTTTCCCTGGGAGTCAGTGCTGAGACTTGAACACTTTACTCCAACTCTTGGCTTGTGCAATCTTGTAGAAGTATATAGCGTGCTGTGGGAGGTTGGAATGGTAACAGAATTTGTCAATGCTGCACATGAATATTAAGTACTTGAAGACAGCTCTAAAAGCACATTCTTATTGTATCAGTGTGGAAATTTCCAGTTTGCTATTACATATCAATCCACCTGGTACATATTGATCAAACAGTTGAGGAAAGATTGTTCTTCCGTATGCTTGGCTGATGCCGATTCAGATAACAACTTGGATGTGATAAAATGTTCTGAGGGTAAAGAATGGTATCTTTAAAAGTAAAAATTAAAATTTGGACCAGTTGATTTTCAGAAAAGAGATTACAAAATGAAGGCACGTATGTTAAGTAATTGAGAATAATTGATTGTGTCTGAAGGCCGCACTGTCTGAATCAAGTGACGGGTTAAGAAAGCATTGCTGATGAAATGTTTGTGAAAAGCAAAGAATATTGAGTGCGTAAAATATTGAGGAAATTGAGCAAACAGCTCAAGAGATGAATTGCTTTTGAGGAGCTGCACAGGAGATGCAGAACTCCTTGTCCTGTGAGGGACTGGAAAATGTACGAGATAGGCACACGGACAGAATTAAATCATAAATTGAGATGGACAGCTTTTGGCTAACCCGCTTGCAGTAATGAAGAACAGAACAGTGCAGCACAGGACCAGGCTTGTGTTGAAGAAATGCACGTAAAAATGGCCAATGGGAATTAACTTTGGAATCGGGGAAGCAGATGATGTGGAAGTTGATTGTTACAACTCCAGGTCGAAAACAGTGAGTCAAATAATGGAAAGGCCGGAGGCGTAAATGAGCTTCCAGCAGAATTAATTGAACTCGTGGGAGAAATGGCAACAGTCAACAATACCTGAAAACTTAATAGGTTGGATGAAGCCACCAGAATGGTTTACATGTTCAATGTTTTTACTTCACATCAGTGAGTACCTAAGATAAATATCATTTGATAAAGTGGCAGAGAGGCAATAGCGTACTATCTACAAGTGTATTGCAGTAAATCTCTGACCAAAGCCGTGACCAGTACGATCTTGGAAGGCAAGGGCAATGGATGCATGGCCTTTTGTTTCCCTCCAAGCTGCACATCACCCTGATTTTTTTTTTTGCCTTTCCTTCAATGTCACTGGATCAAAATCCTGGAACTCCACTGTGGTAGTGCTTGCATCCCAAAGACTGCAGTGGCTCAAGAAGGCCACTTGCTGATGGGCAAATACAATGGGCAGTAAATGATTGCCTAGCTAGTGTTACCCAAGGGAGTAAAATAATGAAAGAAACAGAAACAAAGTTGCTGGAAAAGCTCAGCGGGCTTGGCAGCATTTGTGAACGAGAAAACAGTTAACATTTCGCGTCCCGTGATCCTTCCTCTGAACTATCGGTTCTGAGTAAGGGTCACGGGACCCGAAATGTTTACTCAGTTTTCTCATTCACAGATGCTGCCTGACCTGCTGAGCTTTTCCAGCAACTTTATTTCTGTTCCTGATTTACAGCATCCGCAGTTCTTTAGGTTTTTAATGAAAGAAACAACTTCTTACTACTTCATTCGTACGTACTTTGAAATAACCTCTTTCTATTGACAAGTGAATCCCAGAATTAACTACAAATTCAGAAATGGGGGGAGCTTGAAAGCCATAATCACTAGGTAAGTGGGACTGAGTGAATTGTCAACCTGCAGCTCCAACAAGCCCTGGTCCTGATAGAGGTCACCTTTTGGGTTATCAAAGAAGTGGTTCATGAGATAATTGATATATTGGTTCTAATTTTCCAATATTCCCAAAATGTGGATGAGGTTTTACTAAGTTAGCAAATATTAAATATAAGAAAATTTACAGGCTAATTAGCTTAATGTGTCATAGTGAAAATAATAGTAGTTATTATTAGTTATAGCAAGGCACTTAAAGTCAAGATAATTGAGTAGTTTCAGCGTATTTTTGTGAAAGGAAAATTATGAACCAGTATCGTATTCTGAGACTGCAGGAGGCATTTGTCAGAATTGCAGAAACTGACGGGTCTGAAGAGTGTAATGCATTGGTGTGGTTTGAAGATTGAGTAGGCATTAAAGGATCATATTCTGGTTGGTAAGATGGAAAAGTGATGTGACACAAAGGTCAGTGCTGGAGCTTCAATTTGTTGGAAAGGCTTGAATAAAGGTACTGAAGATATTGTTGCCAATTCTGATGTTGAAAGGATAAGGATTGGCTGACTTTGTTGGTTAGATTGCTGGTTTGTGATGCAGAGTGATACCAACAGCATGGGTTAAGTTCCCTTTTTTGTGACTGCCTTTTTGCAAGGATAGTGGTTTGGTAAATACCGTATAATGTGGGGGCCATTTGACCATTTTGGCACAAAAATAACACACCATTTTTTTTTGAATCCTCAGTGGTGAGAGGATGCAGAGGGATCTACATGTGCTTGTGCATGAATCACAAAAGGCTGATATACAGATATAGCAAGTATTGAAGAAAGCAAATAGAATGCTATCACTTATGAGTGTAAATAATTAGACAAGTATGGAAATGATGCTTTACCATGACTTTTGTTTGCCTCCAAGCTGCACATTACCCTGATTTCTTACCATTCCTTGAATGTCACTGGATCAAAAAGCTTCAGGTGTACAGGGCACTGCCTCCACATCTGGAGTATGCTGTACAGTATTGTCTTCCGAAGGAAGGATGTACACATGTTAGAATGTTGAAATGAGAAACAGAACATAGAACAGTCCAACCTATTAATTTAATACTTGCAATGGAATAGTGGGATAGGTTTAGTTTGAATCCCCTTGGAGATTTGATAAAACTTGTAAAATCCTGAGGGGTCTTGACAGATTAGATGCGGACAGGTGTGTTACATTTTATACAAGAATGAGATGAGGAATCACGGTTTAAAAATAAGAGATTGGACATTTAAGATGGATGAGGTGAGTTATTTTACTGTGGATCATATGACCTTGGAGCACACTTCGAGGTGGTGAAAGTGTCTTTAAATATTTGCAACATTATCTGAGCTACTATGTCTTACAAGTAGTAAATTGCAATTTCTGCTGCCTCCGCCTCCACGCTTGCTTGCTTGCTTTAACCGTGAGCCTAACCCTCCCTCGACTGACCTCTTCTCTCGCCTCCAACGCAAGGCCTCCTCCTGGAAAACCACCCCAACGCCTCCTACCCTCCCTTGACCTCTTCCTCTCCAACTGCCGTCGAGACATCAATTGCCTCAACCTCTCCACCCGCTCAACCACCCCAACCACTTGCCCGCAGAACGTGCAGCCCTCCGCTCCAATCCCAAACTCACCATAAAACCCGCAGACAAGGGTGGCGCAGTTGTAGTATGGCGCACTGACCTCTACATCGCCGAGCTAGACGCCAACTCTCGAACACCACCACCTACCGTCACCTGGATCGTGACCCCACCCCCGAGCACCAAACCATCATCTCCCAAAACATCCACAACTTCTTCACCTCAGGTGACCTCCCACCCACAGCCTCCAACCTTACTGTTCCCCATCCTGGCACCACCCACTTCTATCTCCTTCCCAAAATCCACAAACCTGCCTGCACTTGTCGACCCACTGTCTCAGCCTGCTCCTGCCCCGCTGAACTTGCCTCCACCTATCTGGACTTCATTTTCTCCCCCTTGGCCCAGGAACTCCCTCCCTACGTTCGTGACACCACCCACGTCCTCCACCTCCTCCAGAAATTCTAATTCCCTGTCCCCAACATCTCATTTTTACCATGGATGTCCAGTTCCTATACACCTGTATTCCCCATGCAGATGGCCTAAAGGTCCACTGCTTCTTCCTGTCCCGCAGGCCTGACCAGCCCTCCACTGACACCCACACCCGCTGAGCCAAACTTGTCCTCTCCCTCAACAACTTCTCTTTCAATTCCTCCCACTTCATACAGACTAAAGGGGGTGGCCGTGGGCACCCGCATGGGCCCAGGCCATGCCTGCTTCTTTGTAGGTTACGTGGAACAATCCCTCTTCCGCACCTACACTGGCCCTAAACCCCACCTCGTCGTACGTTACACTGAGTGTATCGGCACTGCCTCATACTCCCACAAGGAGCTCGAACAGTTCATCCACTTCACCACCTTCCACCCCAACCTTAAGTTCACCGGGACTAACTGTAACACCTCCCTGCCCTTCCTGGACCTCTCAGTCTCCATCTCGGGCAACTACCTTGAAACTGATATCCATTTCAAGTCCACTGACTCCCACAGCTACCTGGAATACACCTCTTCCCACCCACCTTCCTGCAAAAATGCCATCCCCTATTCCCAATTCCTTCACCTCTGCCGCGTCGGCTCCCAGGATGAGGCATTCCACTCCAACACATCTCAGATGCCCCCCCCACCCCCCCAGCGGTCGAAAATGCCCTTCACCGTGTCTCCCGCATTTCCCCCAACTCATCCCACACACCCCGTCCCCGCAATAACAACCAAAAGAGAATCTCCCTCATCCTCACATACCACCCCTCCAAGCTCCGGATCCAACGCATCATCCTCCAACACTTCCACCATCTGCAATCCAACCCCACCACCAAAGACATTTTTCCCTCTCCACCCTTGTCTGCTTTCTGGAGGGACCGCGCTCTCGCTGACTTCCTTGTCCGCTCCACACTCCCCTCCATCCCCACCACACCCTGCACTTTGCCCTGCAACCGCAGGAAGTGCTACACTGGCCCCCACACCTCCCTCACCCCCATCTCAGGCCCCAAGAAGACTTTCCCCATCAAGCAGAGGTTCACTTGCACATCTGGTAATGTGGTATACTGCATCCGCTGTACCCGTCGTGGCCGCCTCTCCATCGGAGAAACCAAGCGGAGGCTTGAGAAATGCATTGCAGAACACCTACGCTCAGTTTGCAATAAACAACTGCACTTCCCAGTGACGAACCATTTCAGCTCCCTCTCCCATTCTTCAGACGACATGTCCATCCTGGGCTTCCTGCCATGCCACAACGATGCCCCCTGCAGGTTGCACGAACTGCACCTCATATTCTGCTTGGGAACCCTACAGCCCAATGGTATCAATGTGGACTTCACAAGCTTCAAAATCTCCCTTCCCCCACCGCATCCCAAAACCAGCCAAACTCGTCCCCGCCTCCCTGACCTCTTCTTCCTCTCACCTATCCCGTCCTCCCACCTCAAGCCCCATCCTCATCTCCTACCTTTTAGCCTCATTCTCCACCACCCACCCCCGCCACCCCCCGCCACCCCCTTGACTGTCCATCCTCCCTGGACTGACCTATCCCCTCCCAGCTCCCCACCTACACTCACCTTTACTGGCTCCATCCCCACTCCTTTAACTTGTCTGTCTCCTCTCCACCTATCTTCTCTTCTATCCATCTTAGCTGGTTGCTGCAGTGCATCTTTATATTGTTCATACTACAGTGTGTTAATTGTGGACAGAGTGCATGCTTAAGGTGGCAGATTGTGCTCCAGTCAGTCTGGTGTTGTTAATCAATATGTTTAACAAAAGATTTCCATTATTTTTTAATGCTATCTTAAAATTGCGTTGACTGTTTACTGCCTGTTTTGTAAGATTTTGGAGTATTGCAATTCTGGACTCCTTCCTATAGGAAGGATGTTATGAAACTAAAAGGGGTTCACAAAAGATTTGAGGATGTTTCCAGGGTTTGAGGATTTGAACTACAGGGAGAGACTGAATAGGCTGTGGCTATTATCCCTGGAGAGTCGGAGGCTGAGGGATAACCTTGATACAGGTTCATAACGTCATGTGGGGAATGGATAGGGTAAATAGGCAAGTCTTTTCCTCTGGGTGGGGGAGTCCAAAACTAGAGGGCGCAGGTTTAAGGTGAGAGGAGAAAGACGTAAAAGACAGCCGAGAGGCAACTTTTTTAGGCAGAAGCTAGTGCTGCCAGAGGAGTTGGTGGAGGCTGGTATGATGACAAGATTTAAAAGGCATCTGGATGGGGATATGAATAAGAAGGGTTTAGAGTTAATGTTGTCAAGTGGGACCAGATTTATATCGGGCATCTACTTGGCACATGCGAGTTAGACAGAAGTCTCTGCTTCCATGCTGTATGTCTCCACACTGGGCAGATATAGGCCCATCAGCCCATGAAGCTACTGTGCCATTCACTGGGATCATGGTTGATTTGATGATCTTTAACTGTACTTTCCTGCCTTTTTAGCCATGCCTTTGATTCACTCACTGATTTTAAAAGCTGTCTGTCTCAGCCTTGAATATTCTTGTGATTCTGCCACAGCAGCCCTCTTCAGTAAAGAGTTCCACAGATTCACTACGCCGTAAGAGAAGAAATTGTTCTTCACCTCTGTCTTAAATGAGTGACCCCTTGTTCTGAAATCATGTCCTTTGCTGGATCCTCCCACACAGGACCGCAACTTTGTACAACTATCCATCCAGTCTCCTAGAATTTTGCATGTTTCAAAAGATCACCTCTCATTCTTCTAAGCTCCAACAAGTACAGGCACGATTGGCTGAATCTCTCCTCATAAGACAATTATTCCATATCTGCAGTCAACCAAGTGAACCTTCTTTGAACTGTCTGCAATGCCGGTATATTTCGTTAGATAAATGGGCAGAACTGTTCACAGTATTTCAGCATGTGGTCTAAATCACACTGTGTGTAGTTTTAGTGACACTGAAAAGTATTTTTCCTTTTTTTTAATGGTATCTGAAGGCATGATGAGCAATCCCAGCTTTTGCAGCCTATCTGTGCGATTGCAGTTCATCGTACCTGGTACATGACAGTAAATGGATTTCCTGTTAGCTACACAGATACCTTTTTGTTTTTTTCAAATGCTCATACTTCATGTGCAGCTAATTTAACATACAAATTTGGAGGAGGACCCCTCATGTCCACTTGATGTCCATGCCCTTCCATCTGTGAACTGGTGGATCTTGAATGTGGAATGTGCAAAATGTGTTTCCGTTTTCACCCGAACTTATGATTGTTCTGTTTCGGTATAAAGCAGAAACAGGTTATGATTGATGAATGTCCTTACCGTATATACTTGTGTAAAAGTCACATTTTTTATACTATTTTAAAGGTTAAATTTAGGGGTATAAATTCATGGATACTGACTTTGAGAGGCTGAAATTAATACTGCAGTCCAAAATAGCATATCATTAGTAGAAGATAACAAAGTGTGAAGCTGGATGAGCAAAGCAGGCCAAGCAGCATCTCTGGAGCACAAAAGCTGACGTTTCGGGCCTAGACCCTTCATCAGAGTGCTGATCTCTGATGAAGGGTCTATGCCCGAAACGTCAGCTTTTGTGCTCCCGAGATGCTTGGCCTGCTGTGTTCATCCAGCTTCACACTTTGTTATCTTGGATTCTCCAGCATCTGCAGTTCCCATTATCTCTTATCATTAGTGGAAGCCCAATTGATCGCTAAATGAGTAAAGAAAAGAAACAACAAATTACGGTAATTACCAGACAAAGGCAATAGAAATAAAAACTAATCAATAAGTTTTTATTGATACATACAAAATGTGCAATAGAAATATAGTACGGCTTTAAATTAGAATTGCATCTTAAATTAAACATGCCCAATATAAAAGTCCAGTAAAATCCTGCAAAATCACACTGTTCAACATGTTCAGCACTGAATAAAACTTGATACTCATCCGGATGAATGATGTCATTGTATGGATCCTCTTCATCTTCACTGTCTGCAGTTGGAGGTAGCACATCACCTGCTGCTTCTTTGTCTGTCATCCCGTTGATAATCGTTCTGTGTACTGTCTGATACAGTTGAAATTCCACATTTCTTGGGTGATCTGAAAATGGTGTCAGCTTTTATTTCCTCCCATGAATCAACAGTCCATTTACAGATCAATGGCAGTGATTGTTCCCTCATTTGGCATTTATGTACAGGATCATACCTTGCCTCCAATTGTCGATCTGTTGTCTGTGAAGAACTAGGGCCAACTGATAACAGCTATATGGGAAGTTCAAGATTTCTTTTTGGCAAAAATAGCGGGTTGACTTTTACATCGACTTTTTTTGCTTTTTAGTGAATCAGTGGTAAGGACAGACCTCTAGAATCTATGACTGTTGGGAAAAGTGGAGGTGATGCAGTGGCAGTGTATGGGAATACAGATGTGATCGTGAGATTGCAAAGAGAAAATTACTTTTTTTTTCTCGACCCAGGGATTTTTGTAACAATTTTGGACCCTAGCTGAGTGCAGCTAATTGAACACAGATTAAAGACTGGCAGAACCCTTGTACTGTGAAATATATGCTGCAGTAGACCAAGATGATTTTAAAAGCCTAGTTGAGGCTCTGCATATTAATCAACACTGACGTTTAATTCCACCAAATAATGGTAGAAATTTGCGCTAATCATTTAAGATGGTCAGATTAGTTTACAAGTGTCTGAAAAAGTGAACTTCAAAAAAAGGGCCAAAACGGTTCTACTGAAATTCTAATTTACATATTTCTAAATTTAAGCAAAAATATCATTTTACCTCTTTTTACATAAATATGTATTAAGTCTCTTTTTATCTTTGGAGATTTAACCTGGACAGTTGACCAGTGCTTGATGGAAATGTATTCAGCATGTAAATATTGTTCCAGATGTCAGCAGATGTTCTTGAGGCAAGTTTTGTAGAAGCATTTGAGTCAAGTTGCACATTTGGATGGGGTTGGAGGGGTTAGTGGGGAGACAACTACGTTTTAGAAATGTACGATGTTGATTTCATTTCAGACGTGTCTTGTGGTTTGTATTCATGACAGATGTTACCCATATATACCCTGTGCATATAACCAGAATTATAATTTAGCTTCTTTCAATCATTGAACTTGTACGAGCAGCAATTCAGATCCTTGTGAAATCATCCTCCTCCCTTATTTTTTTAAACTTCTTTACACATAACGTTTTGGTTAGGAAACGAGTTCCATTCAGTTTGTCGAACCTGCCCTGTCACTCCATATGATCGTGGCTGAAGGAAGTCTTTGATGTCTTTTACTCACGCCGTCCCTATAACCCTGTACGCCACTGATAATAACAAATACATCAATCTCTACCTTCGTCGCACTCCGAGGCTCCATAGCCTTCTCAGAATTCCAAAGGTTCACAAACTTTTGGTTTGAAAAGGAATTCTCATCTCGGACTTCAGTGGTATCCCTTTTTCCTTTTTAAATTGTGTCCCCCGGTTCTAGACTTCCCAGCCAGGGGAAACATTTGAATGTTCATTCAATATTGTCTGTTGAATATGTGATTGATTTAAAAGATACCTTCCATTATCTTTTCTCCCCCTTATTTCAGTACAAAGTAAAGGTCAAGGTTACCTATGAGTTCAGTTACTAGCCATGATCTTTGAAAGTTGGGAACAAACAGAATGGGGCTTCTGTGCACATTTCGATGCCAGATTTTGGATAGCTTTTGTGTTGATGTCTTGTCAAGAAGTATAGGGAGATTGTTTCAGGCTTTGGATTAGGTGTGATTGGATCCTGTTGAAGAGCTCTGTTCAAGAGATTGGGGATGGCGCAGTGGTTTGTTCTGCTCACCAGGGACCCTTTCAATTCCAGCCTTGGGCGACTCTGTGTGGAATTTGTATGTTCTCTTTGTGTCTGTGTGGATTTCCTCTGGAAATCCCTGCAGTGTAGAAAGAGGCCATTTGGCTCACCGAGTCCACACCAGTTCTCTGAAGAGCATTCCACCAAGACTCACCCCAGCACCCTATCCGACTAATTCTGATTTCCCATGGCAAATTGACATAACCTACACATCCCTGGACACTATGGGTAACTTAGCATGGCTAATCCACTGAACCCGCACGTCCTTGGACTGTGGGAGGAAACCCACACAGACAGCATGACAATGTGCAAACTCCACACAGTTATTTGAGGCTGGAATTGAAGCCTGGTCCCTGGCGTTGTGAGGCAGCAGTGCTAACCACTGAGCCACCGTGCTGCCCCTTGCTCGGTTAGAGCTGAAAGTCAGGGGTTCTCTTCCTGCTGCGGGAGTTGCATGAGACAATCTGTTTTCTGAATTTGTATTTTGCCAAGAGTGTGTTTCTGGGATGTTGCTGTATTGGAACAATTAATTAGTAGTTGTTACTGTATTTATTATTGTCTTAGATTCTGCAATAAAGTAGTTATTCCAATGTCGTCTTTGTTTTTTTAACCAGTGGATGAATAAACTGTGTTTTGCTTTAAATCCAGTACTTTTGACTCGGAGTTGCACCTGGAATGCAACATTTTAAATTTACCTTTGTAAAACAAGAAACAGTTAGGATCTAGGCAACCTTCTGAATGTCCTGAGAGGGTTTGGTACGGTCCATAATGATACGTTATTGTTGTCATGACGCGGCATATCGATTTCAGGTACACTTCGTGGGCAGTGCTAACTGGATTAGTGGGATACTTTCAGGGATATAGAAAAGTTAATGCGGTGTAAGATTAAATGTTAAACTATGTTTTAATTGTTGACTGCTACAGCACTGCAATGTCACTTATTGCTTAGTGTGAAAACATTCAGCAATTGTTGCTTATTTGGAGCATTAGTGACTAAACAAAGTAAGTACTACTGTAGACCTAAGTGTTAAATTTTTTGGCTTGGTAATCAGTGTGGTTGAGAACCCATCTGGTAAATAACTAAGATGTTTGGACCATGAATATCTTTGTGGGGTCAGGGGCTAAGTCAAATATTTTGATGTAGACTAGACTTACAATTGGTTCCCTCGGATTGGGAATGAACAAGTCACCAGATGTCCTGCTCGTAATTGGTGTCAAGACACCAGTGACAACTGTTTGTCAAACAAGATTTAAGTTTTGTGAAGAGCTGCCAACTGCTCAACAGATTCCTCTGGTGTGAAAATTAAAAAATGGTAATGGAAGGAGTTAATGCTATTTGAAGGGAAGGAAGTTATGAGATGACTAGGAATGTCCTGATAGTTAAAATGGTGAGGAAGGAAATAGATATATTTAGGGACATAGTTAATGGGAATATTGAAAGGAGTGGATTTGTTTTCAATCTTAATTCTTTTCATACATTATGGTTCATATTTGTGTCTTTGCTTTTTTCCACATTATCTGCTCTCTAAGAACAGAGTGTCTACTTCTGGTTACATCAGGGAACGAGTAAGAATGAAATGCTTTGTGTAGTGGGACAGCAAGTGGGAACTCCAAATGAGGGGAATAATGGGTAGAAATCCATATTTGAAGGTGTTGATCGTGGTTTATGCGGAGTCCAGTCTTGGATTTGAGCCTTATTTTAGAGATTTGAAATTGTAGTCTAAGCTGACAATTCATGTTAGCCAAATGTTGACCCAGGTGAATATAAAAGACATCTTCGCACTTAGTGAAGAATAGTGCAAATTCTCCACGTGTTGGCATCATTCCCCAATCAACTGCCAACAGTTAAAAGCAGACTATTTGATCAGTCAGTTTTTTTCTGTATGTAGTTGACCGCTGTTTTTCATCACTATGTTAGTGACCTTATTTCAAGTTGACTGTGGAGCACTTTAGGAAACCCTGATGTGATGCATTTGTAATCAATCTATTCAGAGATGTCATTATACACCTCTGGAGTAGGTAGTACTTGAACCCAGGTCTGTTGGGTCAGCGGTAGGGAGTCTACCACTGCATCACAAGGGGCCCTCCCTGGTTGTTGTGAATGCAGTTGCAGAAATGTGAACATCCTGCAAGCACTTGTGACAACACTAACAGCCAGTTTGGGGCTATCCATCAAGCTTGTAACATGACTGCTTTAAACTTGTTTGAAATTTGATGTTTGTGTTTCATCTATGAGAATGAGATGAATGGCTCTGGCAGCATGTAAATTCAAGTTCTACTTTGGTATTTTATTCATTCATGTGATGTACGTGTTGCTGGCTGGGCCAGCAGTTATTGCCCCACCTTGAGAGTGTGGTGAAGAGCTGCTACCTTGAACTGCTGTAGATCATTTGCACATTGTTGAAAGTTTGGGAAATTTGTCCTTACTGCTCACTCCTTTCTCTATTTCTTTGTACATGAGTAAATGCACCGTATGTCAACTGAGATCGCCTTAGTGGAAAAGATTTAGATGGAGTTGAATTTTTCAAGTGCAACCAAGAGAGCTATTTTATGCTAGTGTGTAGGTAGTCCTCACAGAGATGGGACGTGACTAAGACCCAGTCCTAGGGAATGAGGTTGGGCAAGCATTTTGGGGATAATGACCATAATTTGAAATTTTGGAGTCATTATGGGATAAGAATACTGCAGAAATCGAGTGTCTAAATTGGTGGAAGACCAATTTCAATATCATTAGACAGAATCTGGCAACTGAGCGGGAGCACCTACTTCCAGTAAATCGACATTTGGAAAGTGGGACATTTGTAAAGTAGTATAGTAACAATTCAGGACCAACGTGTTCCTGCAAGAGTGAAGGGACCCCCTGGAGGTCAAAGGATATTGTGTTTGATTTTAAAAAAAGGAACTTTTTTTAATGCACCATGCCTAATCTTAGGGGAAGCCCTTCAAAAGCACAGTGTAGGGCTGCTTAAAAAAGAAATGGGGACGGTAAAGATTGGCCACAAAATGTCTTCAGCAGATAGGCTCAAGGTAAAGCCCAAGGCTTTTTATAAGCATCTTGAGAGTAAGAGGATCACCAGGGAAAGATTGGGATCTATTAGAAACCAAAGGGGCAACCTATGTGTGGAGCCTGAGAACATGGGTGAGGTCTAAGTAAAGACTTAACCCAATTGTTCACCGTATAGAAAGATGAATTCAGATGAAGAGGTTCAAGAACACGTTAAGATGAATAAGGCAGTGTGTTAGACGTTTTAGCAGACATAACAGTGAATAAATTGTCAGGGCCTGGTGAGATCATAGGATCATTGAGTCCCTGCAGTGTGGAAGCAGGCTATTTGACCCATCGAGTCCACAGCAATCCTGTGAAGAACATTCCACAAAGATCTGACCCTGTCCCTGTGACCCTGCAGTTCACAAGGCCATGCCACCTAATCTGCACATCTCTGGACTGTGGGAGGAAACTAGAGCACCTGGAGGAAGCCCACGCAGACGCAGGAGGGCATGCAAACTCTGCAGATATTCGAGTGATGGTGGAATTGACTTCTGGTCCCTGGTGATGTGAGGCAGCGGTGCTAACTAATGAGCCTCTGCTACCCAAATGCAATGCATCCCATTCTGCTATGGGAGGCAAGGGAGGAGATTTCTAGGCCCTTGTGGAGATATTTCTGGCCACAGTTGCAGCGCCACATGCCTGGAAGATGGCTACTGTGGTTTTTTTGTTCAAGAAGGGCAGTTAGGAGAGGACAGGTCATTACAGACTGGTTAGTCTGACTTCAACGCTAGGGTTTTTGAGAAGTTCTTGGGGACAGGCTTTATCGATACTTCCAAGTGCAGGGATTAATCAGGGAAAAGTCATTATGGATTTGTGGGATGGAAATCCTGTGCGACTAATTTAACAAACATTTTTGAAAAGTGACAAAATTTATTGAGAGTAATGCAGTTGATATGGTTAACATAGATTTCAGTAAGGCCTTTGACGAAGGTCCACATGGAAGGCTGGTCCAAAAGTAGGAGCCCATGGAGTACAAGGAAAGTTGGAAAACTGAATCCAAAATTGGCTTACAAACAGGTAGAGGATGATGGTGGAAGGATGCTTTTGCAATTGGAACCTGTGACCAGCATTGTACCACAGCGGTTAGTGCTGGGTTGCTTTGTGTTGCAATAATGGTTGCAAATGCCCAAAGTCTCATCAGTAAGTTTGCAGATGACATAAAATTGGTGATATTGCCGATTGTGAGGGTCTCGGGCTGCAGTCTGATATTGATCGGCTGGTACATGAGTCTGACAATGGCAGATGAAATTTAGTACATCACACACTGATCAGGACAAAGGGAAGGATTTTTGTGAGTAATAATGGAACAATATATATCATGAATGGTAGATACCTCAGGAGGCTGAGTGGGGTGTGATAGAAGTACACAAAATTGAGATGAATAGACAGTAGATTGTGAGAATCATTTCCCTGTGGGAAACTTGTTTAAAGCCAAAGGACGTAACTTTACTGTGAGGAATAAGTGATTGACAGGAGATGTGAGGAAAAACTTTTTCCACTCGGAGTTTAGTAGAAATATGGAACATATGGGCCAGAAAGGAAGTAAAACGTCAAGAGATGATGTGGAGAAGTAGAATCATGTTACCATTATAATTACGGAACCTGATCCTGACGAGCATGAGAATTGAGAGGGCAAGCCTAGGGTCTTGTAGGAAATGTTGGTCAGCAAAAGAAACTGATGTTCACGTTTCCAATGATTGGATCAATAATTCTGGTGCTGAAGGAGAGGCCTTTGAGGAGGAAGTTTTGAAAACATCATAAAAAGATGCGAGAGATGGTAGGAACTGCCGATGCTGGAGAATCTGAGACAACAGGCTGTAGAGCTGGATGGACATAGCAGGCCAAGCAGCATCAGAGGAGCAGGAAAGCTGACGTTTCGGGTCGAGACCCTTCCTGGATTGAGCTGCGGAGCATTAATGCGCTCTGTGTAACACATTCATCATAGAGCAGGAATTAATTCTGCTTGGTGTTCAAATTTTTCTTGCCACTTAACAGCTCAGCTTAGGCTGGTGAGGTGCGTTTGGGAATAGGCACCTGACGAGTCATGAATGCTGCTGAGCAATTTGCAGTCATCAATGCACTTGAATTTTACATGTTAATCTCTGAGTGGGACCTTGGTGCGAACGCCTGAAAGTCAAACTGCACCAGATTCACTGGCTTACCTTTACCAACTCTCTTAATTACATCCTCCAAAGAAACTCCAATAGATTTGTCAAGCATAAATTTTCTTTCGCACATGCTCCATTATTAAATATTGCATAAAGGACTTGAGCATTTCTCCCAGTACCGATGTTGGGCAAATTAGCCCGTAATTCCCTTTTTTCTCTGTTTAAATAGGGGGATTACATTATCTACACTCCAAATTTAGAGGAACTGTTCGAGTCTATAGAATCTCTAAAAGATTCTTGTTCGTGCATGGACAATTTGTTGTGCCACTTTCTAAAGTGTAGATCTCTGGGCCCCGTTTGGATTTATCAGTCTTTAATTCCATCTTCTTCAGGAATTCCTGCTCTGCACTAATGAATTCAGAAACAAGACCACAATTTGTAATCAGATGAAAGTTGCCCATAAATACAGTTGTACCTTTTTATTGCTTAGATCTCTCTCTAATTACCTGTTTAATGCCTTTCCCAACATCACCAGTACAGTTTGCCGATCTATATGCAACTGTTTTCTGCCCCTTGGTGTTTCTGAGCTTTACCTGTACAGATTCCATTTCATGGGAGTTAGAATCCTTCCTCAGCATTGAGTTAATTCCCTCCTAAAAATGAGCAGCGCTCATCTTTTTTCCTATTTGTCAGCCCTTAATAAAAATGGTTATTACCGTTGGATGTTCAGTCCCATCCCAGGTCATTTGCAACCATATCTTAAGTCTGTGGTCAGCAAGGTTTTGGAAAGAAGTCTGAGGGATAGGATTTATGACTATTTGGTAAAGCATAGCGTGATTAAAGGGAGTCAGCATGGCTTTGTGAGGGGCAGGCCATGCCTCTCAAATCTTATTGAGTTCTTTGAGGAAGTCACGAGACAAGTTGACGAGGGTCGAGCAGTAGATGTGGTGTGCATGGACTTCTTCAGCAAGGCATTTTGATAAGTTTCCCCTTGGCAGGCTCATTCAAAAAGTCAGGAGGTATGGGATACAGGGTGATTTGGCTGTCTGGATTCACAATTGGTTGGCTGACAGGAGGCAGAGAATGGTTGTAGATGGTTAGTATTCTGCTTGGAGGTCAGTGCTGAGTGGTGTCCCACAGGGTTCTGTTCTTGGGCCTCTGCTCTTTGTAGTTTTTATAAATGACTTGGATGAGGAGGTTGAGGGGCGGGTTAGCATGTTTGCTGATGACACAAAGGTTGGAGGTGCCGTTGATCGTATCGAGGGCCATTGCAGGCTTCAGCGGGACGTTGACAGAATGCAGAGCTGGGCTGAGAAATGGCAGATGGCGTTCAACCTGGATAAATGTGAAGTGATGCGTTTTGGAAGGTCGAACTTAAATGCTGAATATAGGATTAAAGGCAGGATTCTTGACAGTGTGGAGGAACAGCGGGATCTTGGTGTTCAAGTGCACAGCTCCCTCAAAGTTGCCACCCAGGTGGATAAGGTTGTTAAGAACGCATACGGTGTTTTGGCTTTCATTAACAGGGGGATCGAGTTTAAGAGCTGCGAGGTTATGCTGCAGCTCTACAAAACCCTGGTGAGACCACACTTGGAATATTGTGTCCAGTTCTGGTCACCCTATTATAGGAAAGTTGTGGAGGCTTTGGAGAGGGTGCAAAGGAGGTTTACCAGGATGCTGCCTGGACTGGAGGGCTTGTCTTAGGAGGAGAGGTTGACTGAGCTCGGACTTTTCTCTCTGGAGAGAAGGAGGAAGAGAGGTGACCTGATCGAGGTGGACAAGGTAGTGAGAGGCATGGATAGAGTCGACAGCTGGAGACCTTTCCCCAGGGCAGGATTGACTGCCATGAGGGGTCATGGTTTTAAGGTGTTTAGAGGAAGGTATAGAGGAGATGTCAGAGGGAGGTTCTTCACCCAGAGAGTTGTGAGCGCATGGAATAGTTTACCAGTGGTAGTCGTGGAAGCGGAGTCGTTAGTGACATTTAAGTGACTGCTGGACATGCACATGGACAGCAGTGAATTGAGGGGAATGTAGGTTGGGTTATTTTATTTTTGGATTAGGAATATTCCACGGCACAACATCGTGGGCCGAAGGGCCTGTACTGTGCGGTAGTTTTCGATGTTCTATGTTCTATCTCTGTCGTCACAGCTACATCATACCTGTTTATATCTATTTGCATGACCAAATCATCCACTTTATTATGAATGCTTCATGCATTAAAACATAAGGTCGTAATATTTGTCTTTTTAGTGCACTTTGTCCTGTTTGTGTTTTGCACAGTTTGGCCTTGATACCTGCCCTTGAATTTTCTGTCTTCTCATCTTTTTTTTGTTTTTGTTCATGTTTCCTACTCTTCAGTCTGCCTGTATAAGTTCCCATTCCACTTATCCATTAGCTCCATAATACTGCATTCATGACATAGCATGTTGATAATGAGTGTATCGTTGCACCTAAGTTTTGGCTTCACATATATTTAAACTTTTTTTAAGTAGGGTTAATTTTGTAATGCATGCATGGAGCAAGCTGCAAGTTATTCTAATGTTGCTGCTGAGTGTGTTTATTCGTAAGCATATTGTCCAAAATCTCGACAATTGAAGTGAATTTTTAGTTTGCAATTTAAAATTGCAGGAGATGGTATGGAGGGGAGGTCTTATGAGGAAAGGCTGAGGGACTTGAGGCTGTTTTCAGTAGAGAGAAGAAGGTTGAGAGGTGACTTAATTGAAACATATAAAATAATCAGAGGGTTAGATAGGGTGGATAGGGAGAGCCTTTTTCCGAGGATGGTGACGGCGAGCACGAGGGAGCATAGCTTTAAATTGAGGGGTGAAAGATGGAGGACAGATGCCAGAGGTGGTTTCTTTACTCAGAATAGTAAGGGAATGGAACGCTTTGCCTGCAATGGTAGTAGATTCGCCAACTTTAAGTACATTTAAGTCGTCATTGGACAAGTATATGGACGTACATGGAATAGTATAGGTTAGATGCGCTTCAGATCGGTATGACAGGTCAGCACAACATCGAGGGCCAAAGGGCCTGTACTGTGCTGTAATGTACTATGTTCTATGTTCTAAGAGGAAAACACAGATGAGCAAAGCAATAAGTTACAGTAGCATTACAGAGTAGCAATTTGCATAAAAGTACCCAAATTGGCGCAGAAAGGGACAAAATATACAAATTTGGCAAAACAGTAGGGATTCGGATCAAAAGGGGAGAAATTTAATGTGTCTTTAGTTATATGCTGGCAGTTTTCAGAAAAGAAAAATTAATTAACAGCATAATACAGATTCGGGGGTATGATCCCAGAGCTATTTCAAGGCACAGTTACAAAAGAGCAAGAACAGAAATTGCTGGCAAATCTGGGCAGGTCTGGCAGCATCTGTGGAGAGAAAGCAGAATTAACATTTTGGGCCCACTGTCCAGTGTCCAGTAGAAAAGTCACTGGACCCAAAACATTAATGTCTTTCTGCAGGTGCTGCCAGGCTTGCTGAGATTTTCTGGCTGTTTCTATTTTTATTTCTGATTTACAGCATCCAGAGTTCTTACAGGGTTTTTTTTGTCTAATGGTTACAAAGAGATCAGAGCTGGGAAGTAAAACCTCAAGGGCATGAGACTTTTCAAAAGGACAGAGAGGAAAGGCTGGTGAGCGAGAGTACTCTGCAGGTCTCTAACAGTAGCTATACTGCAGAGCAGAGAATAAGTCAGGGGATGTTAAAAAAGTATTAATAAAGGGTGAATTTAATCTTCATGTATTGGGGACGATTTCTGGAAACAAAATGTGTAGTTTCAACCACGAATTAGGCTATTGTGGATCTGGTAATGTCAATTAAGCAGGTTTAATAATTCATCAAGAGTTTTAAAAAACTCCTAGAAAACAGTGACCATGAAATGAATGCTAAATTATACTACAGTGAGAGCAAGAAACTTGACTGGGAAAGGAGGTTATCAAAAATAGATGGGAAATCAAGTACTAAGGATGACCCAAAATAGTTCACAGAGGGACATATTATTCACTCATTTAAGGCATTTATGTGGTAGATAGAATACGTGGGCAAGTGAGAGACTATGTACTTTGGCAGGAAGAACAGAAGAGCTCAATATTACTTAAGTAGAGAAAGACTGCAGAAAGTTGCAGCACAGAGGGATGAATGTCTTCATGTATAATTCACAAAAAACCAGCATACAAGTTTGGCAAGTTACGTGAAGGCAAATTAAGTTTCACCTTTATTTCAAAGAGAATAGAATGTAAAAACAGGAAAGTCTTGCTAACACTGTACAAGACCACATCTAGAGAATACTGTTAAAAGTTCTGGTTAGCTGATCTAAGGAAAGGTATACCTGCATAGGAGGCAGTCCAGAGAAAAGGTCACTAGGTTGGTCCCAGGTATAAGAGGTTATGTAGGTTGGGCCTGTGCTCATTGGAGTTGAGTGGAACAGGGTAGATATGAAGAGGTTATTTTGCCTTGTGTGCGGGTCTAGGACCAGACAGTATAATCTCAGAGTAAAGGGTCACTGATTTAAGACAAAATGAGGAAGAATTTCTTCGCTCGGAGGGGAGTGAATCTGTAGTTTTCTTTTAAATACCTCCACGTGGTTGAGGCTCAGTTATTAAGTTTATTCAAGGCAGAGATTGACAGTATATTAATCAGTGAGGTAATCGAGGGCTACAGGGAAAAGGCAGGAAAATGGCGCTGAGGATGACCAAATCATGTATGATCTCATTGGTGGTGCAGATTAGATGGGCTGAATGGTATACCCTTGCTCCTTTATCACATTATTATTGTCATTGTCTGGCACTTGTTGGTGCAAAGGTTAGTCTCCCCTGCTCAGCCCAAGCCTCAAAACGTTCTTAAGTTCTTGCCTGTTGTCTTCAATAGCAAAGATTTGAAATTACTCGGTTGGGTTTGATCAATGGGACATCCTGAGGCTCTGAATGTACCCATTCAACTTGTTCTGAAACTCTTCTATCCACTCATATCACACCTCCAAGCCTTAATTCCATCTCTTCAGTTTTGAAGGGTATTCTGAAGTAAGTATTTACTATCTATTAAGAATGTCTGTAATTTGAACAAACTGAGTACCAGAAGTCAGTAAATTTTAGAATCCAGTACATTCAATATCTTTAGGAAAAATAGAAAATATGGACTGCAACAAGAGTAGATGGAGGACGTTGAACTTGCTCTTCAGATTCACTAGGAATGGACAAGGGCTGCAAGATCTGGAGGCCACTGACCGCCAAATGAATAGTCACCCAAAACAGACTGCTGGCAAACCAACATTCCCTATACAAAGGTATCGGCTCAAGTGGTAGGAAGGAGGCACAAACCTCCGAGTCGTGTTTTTACCACCTACCCAGTCCAACAAGTACAACTTGTAAACATCCTGCCATTTCACTGTATTAAATTAACTCACCAAGTCAACTTGACATCAGTTTTGAAAAGTGCACCCGTGAATAGTCCAAAAGAACTGTTGGAGTGTTGATTTTGAAAACATTAACCAAAAGACTTGCTGTAAAACACTAATTTTCCATAAGCCAATAAACAGAAAAGCTCCGAGTGGAATTTACAAGCCCATTTTCAAAATCCAGTGCAAGAAACTGAAATACGACACAGTAAAATATATTATTTTCTTACTGGTTAATACAAGATGAGTCCATCTGGAAAAAGAGTGGATCCATGAAGAGATCAAAGGCTTCCTTTTTCCATGCTCTCTTGGTGTAAGCATAACCACTCAAACTACTCAGTAACTGGGCACTGGCTCGAAAACTTGGAATGTTGTACTCACTGACAGAAAACAAAAAGAGAACAGTTTCAGAACATAGCAAATAAAAAGCAAAATTAAGTAGGATCTAACTGCTACACCTAAAATCAAACATATCTTCACAGCTGAACCATAACTTATACATCCACTTCAAAAAGAAAACGTGTACATTTTGCATTCTTGTTTAAAAAAGCTTCAAAAATCAAAACTTTTCTTGTCAGCAAAGAGTTGGCAATGGCCCTAAATAATAAATTGTTTTATTTCTAAACACACTCTTTCAAAGCAAGTCAAAAGAAAAAGCAAACTTCATGCTACTTAAAAAAGCCCAAAGTCAAACTAAAGAGAAACGACAGCATTATGACAACTTAATATCTCACTGTTCCTCATGTGGAGGAAACAGAACTTTATCTAAATTTGTTCATTATGCTAGTGACTTTTTTTGTTAAAAACTTCTCTTATATGGAATACGGATGGTCCAAGCAAAACAGCCAACTTAGTCGCCGTAAGTGCTAAAACGAAGGACGAGTTTGCAGCTCCTTTCTTATCAAAAACCATATGTTCTTTAAAACATATGTAAAATCTACACAATGCAAAGCTGCTGCCATCTTTTCTAATTCAGTCTGAAGTTCAGTGACACAGGTTCAAATCTTCTACAGGTCAACGTTGAAAAGCCAAAGTAACTATGTACACATGCCCCTACTTTTGACTTAAAGTTTCCTGGTTGTCTAATCGAAAGGTCACCTCCCCACATTTTGGAAAGCAGGAAAAGTACAGGCCCCATTACAAACTCATAACCTTATTTCACCTTATGGTAATCTCTCAATACGACATCTGATCCACTATCAAGGCTGTCGTCTTCCACCTTCAGGACTCCCCCGTGATCCATCCCCTCTGCTCTGAAACTCACTGATACCTTTACCCGGAGGATGGATTTCTCAAATAACAGCTGCTGGTTTTGTGGGGCCGGACGACTTTTGTTGCATCCTGAGACACGCCTCCGTTCCAAGTATGGAGCCTAGCAGTATCAACTTGGAATATCTCCAACTGTACATATACCCAGATCTTAGACATTTGGAGAGAACATGTTGCTAAGTGAAAAACAAAATTACTGCAGCAGGGGAAATGTTGCATTTGCAGAGAACACAAGCTTCTTGCCTCGAGCCACTCAATCTACAATACATTCAGAAATAAGTTTAACATCTCATTTCAAAACAGCCCCTCTGGTAGTGCAGAACTCGTACATTTGGAGCATCAGTCCAGTTTAAAATTCTTTTGAACTGGATGCTGACCACAAGTGAGATTCTGGATTTAAACCACCAAAGCCAACTCCTCTAATCCAGATCAGAGACTCCTGGGTCTACTCCTATGAAAACCTGCTTTCTGTGCACTGAACGCCCGAGAGTAAAATGAGATAGTAGGAACTGCCGATGCTGGAGTCTGAGATGACACAGCGTGGAGCTGGAGGAACACAGCAGGCCAGGCGGCAGAGGAGCAGGAAAGCTGATGTTTCGGGCCGGGACCCTTCTTCAGAAATGGGGGAAGAGGAAGGGGGCTCCGATATAAAGAGTGAGAGCGAGAGCGAAGATGGTGACAGAAGGTGGATAGGGGAGTATATAGATGGAGAAGAGACGGACAGGTCAAGGAGTTGGCGACAAAGCTAGTAGGCGAGTGTAGGTAGGACGTGGGGTTGAGGGTTGGTCAGTGAGGTGGGAGGAGCAGATAGGTGGGAGAGATCACAGACAGGCCAAGGAGGCAGGGACAAGGGGTGATGTGGGCTTGGGATAAGGTCAGGAGTGGGGAGATTTTGAAGCTCGTAAAGTCGATATTGAGACGATTAGGTTGTAGGGTTCCCAGGTGGAATGAGGTGCTGTTCCTGCAGTTTTTGGGTGGCATCACTGTGGCACGGGAAGAGGCCCACGGAGTGAGAGGGCCAGTTGAAGTGGCTCACGACAAACGACAACACCTCTTGTTGTCATTTGTCGCGAACAGAGCGTAGGTGCTCTACAAAGCGGTCTTGATTTATACAAACATGCATAAAAGCATGAACATCCATATTACTTTGACTTCTCATAACCAAAAAAGCCAAGATCAAAGGAATTGATTTGTTTTGATTCTCTAATGAAGTATATTTTGATGGATTTGGTTTGAAACCCTGGGTCTATGAACTCCCAGTAACTTAGCAATTGATGGAAGCAATAGTAAACATTTCATCTCGTTACCTGTGGTTTCTCAAGTATGGGAATACGTAGTACAACAGCCGTGAAATGAGAGGTACTGCTTTCTCCTTTTCATCACTGCGGTAAACCATGTCGAGAAGGGGCGCAAGTACCTGAAAGTTATTGCAAAAAAAAACAAAAAGCAAAAAAAGGGCGGTTCATTTCGAGATTGCCAGAAACACAAAAAAAAGACTTTATTTGAAACTAAGTACCTCAGAGACAAAAAGAAATAAAACCAGTGCAGACAGCAATACATCAGTAGAATTTATTGCAAATTCTACACCAATAACAGATCTTAATTTTTTTTTTAAGAAGTGTGGTTTCTCCTCCTGAAATTAATGGCACACCTGCTGAACTATAATGTTTACTTTTAGCAGATCATCCAAAATATAATTCTAAACCTAGTTCATTGATTCTGGAGAGACAGTATTTTCCTCAGTCATGAGAGAACGTCATCCATAATATGCAAGAATGTGGAGGACAAACCAAATGTAAATAGTGGACGGAACATTTATCCCCAAATACTTTCTGTACACCTCTCAGCTAGCATCAATGGTGCTTACTGGGTTCTTCAGAGTCAATTACGTTGCCTATCTAATCCACTGATTGCAGGCAACATTAAAACAAGCAAAACGCACTTGGTGACAGGCAATATCTTCTTGTTGAATTGCAAATCATTGCAAGAAAGCATGAATAATGTGCTCAAACTGGTATCAGCGACACAGTAGACTTCTATAATGAGCTAACGTCGTTAAAATATAAATACAAGGTTACAGAACAGAATGAAAGATAAAGACAATATTTAAAATTTGCTGAGAAAGAATTCAGTTGTAATTGTTTAACAAAATCATAAAGAATTATCGGTGAATAAGTTACATGTTTGCACACACAGACCTACCTCAGCCAACAAGGTTAGAGCCTGCACACTGTATAAAGAGGCGACTGCTGTCGATACCACAGCAGAGGGTGGGGAGAACGAACCTCAAAGTGAAACAAAACAATATCATACTTTACTTTCTCAGGTGACACTTCGTGCATTTCGTCCAGCCATTATAAAACCTCTATTAACTGTCAACCCAGCAAAAAACAAACAGGTTATCTGGACAACAGGAAAATCCTCAGATAAAAGCAAAGTACCATGGCTGCTGGAAATCTAAAGCAAACAAAAACTGTCGGAAAAGCTCAGCAAGCCTGACGGTGTGGAGACAGAAACAGAGTTAATGTTTCATGTCCAGTTTGACCTTTCTATAGAACTCAGTACAGAGCTCTGAACAGTCATACCAGACTCGAAATGTTAACTCTGTTCCTCTCTCCACAGACCTGCTCTAGCATTCTCTGTTTAAATAGGAAAAATTCTGTCCCTATATTGGCAAACAAAATCTAAGCTATTTGTTACAAAGATATATTAGTTGCGCAAATCATTTGACATTGTATGGCATCCCAAAACACATCTTATTGCTTTGCATATAGAACATTACAGCACATTACAGGCCCTTCGGCCCTCGATGTTGTGCCGATCTGTCATACCGATCTCAAGCCCATCTAACCTACACTATTCCATGTACATCCATACGCTTGTCCAATGACGACTTAAATGTACCTAAAGTTGGCGAATCTACTACCGTTGCAGGCAAAGCGTTCCATTCCCTTACTACTCTGAGTAAAGAAACCACCTCTGACATCTGTCCTATATCTTTCACCCCTCAATTTAAAGCTACGCCCCCTCGTGCTCGCCGTCACCATCCTAGGAAAAAGGCTCTCCCTATCCACCCTATCTAACGCTCTGATTATTTTATATGTTTCAGTTAAGTCACCTCTCAATGGTATATGCACTAGCGATCTGCTGGATGTCACACCAGAGTAGACCACTCAGCCCCTATCCACTTCACTATTCTAGATTATGGTTAAATATCTACCTTAACATCACTAGTTTATTCTTTCAAGGGATGTGGGTATCACTGGCTGAGCCAGCACTTATTGCCCTGAAGAAAGTGGGGCAAGCTGCTTTCTTGAACTTGGAGATAGGAAGGCAGTTCCAGCAGCGTGGGCCAAAGGGCCTGTACTGTGCTGTACTTTTCTAAGTCCATCTATGCTTGGCCCGCTGTTTTCATCCAGCTCCACACTTTGTTGTTATGACAAAGCTGAGGGAGGCAGGTTCAACCAAAGAATTCAAAAGGGAATTCAACTTTTAACTGACAAAGAGCAAACGTTCAGGGTTACGGGGAGAAAGGCATTTAGTGCTCTTTCGGGAAAACCTTTCGTGGGCTGAACAGCTTCCATTGGGACTCTAACAAATCTACAACAGTCCAGAAGGCAGGGGTTTCTGTGAACTCGATGAAAAGGGAAGATCAGAGCAAATGCCTTGGCAATGTAAACGCACGTTGAATAATAAACAATTATCTAATCTTGGTTTGACTAAGTTTTTTGCTGCTTTACTTCTTGTTCCACACTGCTGCCACAGCTGCCATCAGGTGGACACCCATCTGAGCAGCAAATGGATTCAGGAGCTCCAGAATTTTCTGTCTAAGGGTCTTTCAAAAACAAAATATCACAATCTGAAGAATACAGGAACTCACAGGTCCAAATGAAAAGGACATTTCTCCTTCCCCGTTCCCATTTCATTGACTATTGGTGCAACTTCCCCATCATAGCCTTGTTCTCTCACTGGCTTTCCCAACGTCTAAAACATATCAACAACCATTGAGCTAAATCTATCAACACTCAGCTTTCAAGATTACAAAGGTTGGGAAATTTTAACCCCGAACGGCACTCTTCTTTTAGTTTGCCAATGAAAACAAGCAAAATATCCTGCAGAACCCGACTTTACTAATGCACTGAGGTGCATAATTACTCCCGATGGTATGAATAATTGCAATGTAATGAAGGGCTCTTCAAAAAGGTGCTAACGTTGCGTCCATAACCTGGATGCTGAACGTCCAGCCAGCCTAGCCCCATTTGACTGAAAACCATGTAAAACTTTACCTACAAAAAAAAGCCCATTCCTACTTCCAGCTGAATCTACAACGACTGATGTCTATTGAAAAATTCTAATGGTATCACAACACAGTGTTGGTTTGTTATGGCAACGCAATTAGTTGCCATTAGATTTGGATTTGCAGATGAGAATTGAATAATTAAGTCAACCTCTCCCGAGCACAGCCCCTCAAAATAAGGAAATTAGTCACTAACTCTTGTTGATTTAAAATAAACAGAAGATGAGGCTTTTTGTAGCATCAAGTGAACTCATGGGCTTTCTCTGAGATTCTTCTCTTCGAACTACACCCCAGAGAAGAGATGTTGAGTTGACGATTAAAGGCAATTCTTCAAGGATGGCATTCTTAGCATTCTTCATATTTGTGGGATCACCTGTGGTGGGAGACTGGGATAAAACACAGCCCATGTGAAAAGACCTTATCGAATTGTAGAAGAGAGAAAGCTGAAGTTTACAAGAACTGAAAAATCAAAATTAACAGAAGTACTGAAAATGCACAGCAGGATGAAAACTTTTTCCCAAGATCAATCTTGAACCAACTTCAGTCAAGACCACAGGTGCAGACTCCTTCAAATGTTACTGGCACCCAAAGTTTGGCAGTGAGAAATCTGGGCAGACCATCTTCTCTCAGGCTAAACTGATCACTTGTGCCTGTTAGTGGTAATGGGAACTGCCGATGCTGGAGAATCCAAGATAATAAACTGTGAGGCTGGATGAACACAGCAGGCCCAGCAGCATCCCAGGAGCACAAAAGCTGACGTTTTGGGCCTAGACCCTTCATCAGAGAGGGGGATGGGGTGAGGGTTCTGGAATGAATAGGGAGAGACGGGGAGGCGGACCGAAGATGGAGGGAAAAGAAGATAGGTGGAGAGGAGAGTATAGGTAGGGAGGGGATAGGTTAGTCCAGGGAAGACGGTCAGGTCAAGGAGGTGGGATGAGGTTAGTAGGTAGGAGATGGAGGTGCGGCTTGGGGTGGGAGGAAGGGATGGGTGAGAGGAAGAACAGGTTAGGGAAGCAGAGACAGGTTGGACTGGTTTTGGGATGCAGTGGGTGGAGGGAAGAGCTGGGCTGGTTTTGGGATACGGTGGGGGAAGGGGAGATTCTGAAGCTGGTGAAGTCCACATTGATACCATTGGGCTGCAGGGTTCCCAAGCGGAATATGACTTGCTGTTCCTGCAACCTTCGGGTGGCATCATTGTGGCACTGCAGGAGGCCCATGATGGACGTGTCATCGAAAGAATGGGAGGGGGAGTGGAAATGGTTTGTGACTGGGAAGTGCAGTTGTTTATTGCGAACCGAGCGGAGGTGTTCTGCAAAGCGGTCCCCAAGCCTCCGCTTGGTTTCCCCAATGTAGAGGTAGCCACACCGGGTACAATGGATACAGTATACCACATTGGCAAATGTGCAGGTGAACCTCTGCTTAATATGGAAAGTCATCTTGGGGCCTGGGATAGGGGTGAGGGAGGAGGTGCATCCCAAAACCAGTCCAACCTGCCTCTGCCTCCCTAACCTGTTCTTCCTCTCACCCATCCCTTCCTCCCACCCCAAGCCGCACCTCCATCTCCTACCTACTAACCTCATCCCACCTCCTTGACCTGTCCGTCTTCCATGGACTGACCTATCCCCTCCCTACCTATACTCTCCTCTCCACCTATCTTCTTTTCTCTCCGCCTCCCCCTCTCTCCCTATTTATTCCAGAGCACTTGAGCCTGTTAGGTTTGTTTTTAGGTTTCCAACAGATCAGATTGTTTTCTTCCCTGTTCTTCAAACATGGGGAATAAAACTCACAAGGAATGTAGCTCTTGCCATTTCATGTACACAATATTAGCATTATGCACTGTCAAGTCAGAGAGAGTGAGACCAAGATGTAGATTAAAGTTCAATAAACTCATTCACCAACACCAATCCAAGCAACACCCTTTCTAATAGGGACTACTCCCGGACTGTCTTCAGTGGCAAAATGTAGTGTGGTGTAAACAAAGTCCTACTTTGAGCAAACTTGAGACTGCACAGGTCCGATTCACCTGGGTGCCTTAAAACCAAACAAACAGTGTCCTGCATTCTTCAGGGCTTTTCTTTTAAGAAAAGCAAGCAAAATAAGTGTGCAGACTAAATTTTAATCTCCAGTTGACCAGAGTACTACATGGAACCATGGAAAAATATAACAGAAATAGATCGTGTGTTTTCCCTTTTCCTCCTCCCCAGCCTCTGAAATGTTTTCCCTGTGTCTTTTGGATCAACTGTATGGCATTAATTGTTTGAGGGGATAGATTATATAGAGGGAAATGCACAATATTTCACTTCATTTGGGGAGTGGTTACTACACTTGCCCTCCATATAATGTATCCTCTCATACAATTAATGCCCTACGGCTGTCATCAACTATATTTAATTCAATGCAGGCGGATGTTTCATGGTAGCACATATACAGAGGTACTTGCTGTGTGACTGAGCGAGGGGATATACATCTCTAACGTGTCACCCCAACAAAACTGCTTGGGGAGGAGGTCCTGTAGTGTTGTGTGTCATTGGGTTAGAAATTCAGAGAGATGCAGGTGAAATGTTCTGTGGCCATCAGTTCAAACTACACCATGATTGGGAGGTGAAATTTGAATTGAATAAAAATTTGATGACGGTGTCACCAAAATCCAACTGATTCATTAAATGAACCCTAGAGAGGACAATCTGCCAATTTTACCTGGTCTGACCTCCAAGAGTGGTTGACCCTCTACTCCTCTCTGGGTAATCAGCAATTGGCAATGAATGCTGGTCTGGCCATCAACACCTACATCTGCAAAAAGTGTATTTTAAAGAAAGTTGGGTCCATCATTATCCTTCACTAATTCGTGTTCTGGAACAGGAATGAGGGCATTGCTGGCTAGGCAGCATTTATTGCTCATCCCTAATTGCCCGGAGGGCAATTCAGAGTCAACCACATTGCTGTGGGTCTGGAGTCACATTATAGGCCAGACCAGGTAAGAGTGGCAGTTTCCTTCCCTAAAAAGGGCATTAGTGAGCCAGAAGGGTTTTTCTGATAAAGAACAGAGATTCTTGGTCATAATTAGGCTCTTAATTCCAGGTATTTATGGAATTCAAATTCCACCATCTGCCACGGTGGGATTTAAACTCACACCCCCAGAACATTATCTGGGTCTCTGGATTAGCAGTACAGCAATAATACCACGAGGCCATCGCCTCCCCTTGACCGCATTCCAACAACCAGCTGGAACATGACTGTGGGCTCAGGCATTCCCTGAATATTATGCACTTAGACTAATTCTGAAGTACCTTCTTTGCCTGTGCGGAGCTATCCAGAAGGCAATAGTGAGAAATGGTAGTGAGACCTTCCAAAAGGGTGAGTGGATAATCTGGAGGGATATTCTCCTTTTTGGATGTTGTGCTAAAGAAGTAAAACATAAAAAAAGTAGGAAAGTTAAATGCATTTTACATCAGCACATCAAATCAGAGGAAACAATATATCATAAGGCTCAAGGCCAGTAACTACAGAACTAATTGCACAATGACAACTTTCTTCCACAAATCCTAATTTTATCAACTTTCTCTGATATGAGCTCCAAGAGCCAGAAATGAATCAATTAAGAACTCAGACAAAAACTTTTCTTCTCCTATAATTTTTTTCCTTTTTACAGATGGCAAAGGAGAGGTTGGATCAGTTAGCATTATGTTCTCTCGGGTTCAGAAGAATGAGACGGAAAGGGAGAATCTCTTAAAAACTGTTGAATTGTAACAGGACTAGACAGGGTAGACTCAGAAGCAAAATCAGAAATTTCTGGAAAAACTCAGCAGGTCTGAAAGCATCCATGGAGAGAATGCAAACTTAACACTTCAGGTCAGATCAGACCTGAACTGGAGAAAGATCACCAGACCAAAAACGTTAACCGTTTTCTCTCTCCATAGATGCTGCCAGACCTGCTGAGATTTTCCAGCAATTTCTGATTTCCAGCATCTGCAGTTTCATAGAAAGTGTGAAAACAGGCCCTCAGCCCAACAGGTCCACACCAAACCTCAAAGCAGCCCACCCAGACCCATCTCTGCATAACCCACCTAAATCGGCACATGTGAACAGTACGGCAATTTAGCCTGGCCAGTCCACCTAACCTGCACATCTTTGGACTGTGGGAGGAAAGCGGAGTATGTGGAGGAAACCCACGCAGACACGGGGAGAATGTGCAAACTCCACACAGACAGTCACCCGAGGGTGGAATCGAACCCAGGGCCCTGGTGCTGTGAGGCTGCCATGCTAGCTGCAGTTCTTGGGGTTTTTTTTTAAAATGGGAGAGGCAGGAAGGGTGTTCACATTGTCCCCTGGTTCTGGACTCACCTGCCAGTCTAAAGGATACCAGCTAAACCATTTAGAACTGGAGAGGAGGAGTAATGTCTTCACCACGAGTAGTCAGCCTGTGGAATTCACTTCCACAAAAAGCAGATGAGACCAAAACACTGTATAATTTCAAGGTGGTGTTGGATATAGCACTTGGGCCTAAAGTGATCAAAGTCTCTGGATAGCCAGGGCAGAAATGACTATTACGAGGGGACATAATTATAAGGTGATTGGAGGAAGGTATAGGGGAGATGTCAGTGATAGGTTCTTTTCACAGAGTGGTGGGTGCGGGGAATGCTCTGCCAGCAGTGGTAGTCAGACACATTAGGAACATTAAAGCGACTCTTGGATAGGCAGATGGATGATAGTAAAAATGTAGTGTAAGCAGGGTAGTTTGATCTTAGCAGGATAGTCGGTCAGCACAACGTCGTGGGCCGAAGGGCCTGTACCGTTTTAAGTTGTATGATATGGGGAAAAGCACGAATAGGTTACCGAGTTGGATGATCAGCCATAAACATAAGAATAGCAAAGTAGGTTCCCAGGGCTGAGTTGCCTACGCCTGCTCCTATTTGCTATTTTACTATGTTTTACTGTGAATTCCCAGTATTTTCTGATTATTATTTAAAACAACTCTCTGCAAGCATTAAAAATACTCTGAGGTACTCGCACTCACCCAGAGCCCATGCCTTAACAATAAAGAATAGCAGGACAAATCCAGGTTCAGAACCCAACCATCTTCAAACTGAATCAGGACATTTGTCCACATGTTCCTTTGAGGAAGGCCATCTCAAAGTTGGCTGCACATTACCTAGATTATATCAGGGAGATGCTGAATTGAATCTTAATTTTAAAAAGGTTGCCACCCAGGTGGACAGGGCTGTTAAGGCAGCATACAGTGTTTTAGCTTCTATTAACAGAGGGATCGAGTTCCGGAACCAAGAGGTTATGGTGAAGCTGCACAAAAAACTCTGGTGCGGCCGCACTTGGAGTATTGTGTACACTTCTGGTCACCGCATTATAAGAAGGATGTGGAAGCTTAGGAAAGGGTGCAGAGGAGATTTACTAGGATGTTGCCTGGTATGGAGGGAAGGTCTTACGAGGAAAGGCTGAGGGACTTGAGGCTGTTTTCATTAGAGAGAAGGTTGAGAGGTGACTTAATTGAAACAGATAAAATAATCAGAGGGTTAGATAGGGTGGATAGGGACAGCCTTTTTCCTAGGATGGTGACGGCGAGCATGAGGGGGCATAGCTTTAAATTGAGGGGTGAAAGATATAGGACGGATGTCAGAGGTAGTTTCTTTACTCAGGAGAGTAGTAAGGGAATGGAACGCTTTGCCTGCAACGGTACTGGATTCTCCAACTTTAGGTACATTTAAGTCGTCATTGGAGAAGCATACGGATGTACGTGGAATAGTGTAGGTTAGATGGGCTTGAGATCGGTAGTGACAGGTCGGCACAACATCGAGGGCCGAAGGGCCTGTACTGTGCTGTCATGTTCTATGTTCTATTAAAGGCTCTTGATGAGCTTTATAAAAGATATTTATACAGTAACAGATGTACATCACGGAAACGGACCCTCTCGTCCAATTCATCCACGCTGACCAGATATCCTAAAATCAATCCAGTCCCCATTTGCCAGCATTTGGCCCATATCCCTCTAAACCCTTCTTACTCATGTACCCAACCAGATGCCTTTTAAAATGTTGTAAGTGTACCAGCCTCCACCAGCTCATTCCATACGTGCACGGCCCTCAGTGAAAAGGTTTCCCCTTGCATCCCTTTTACATCTTCCCTCTCTCACCTGAAACCTATGCCCTCTAGTTTTTGACTCCCTTACCCTGGGAAGAATATCTTAGCTATTCACCCTATCCATGCCCCTCATTATTTTATAAGCCTCTATAAGGTCACCCCTTAGCCTTCGATGCTCCAGGGAAAATAGCCCCAGCATATTCACCCTCTCCCTTCACCTGAAACCTTGGCAACATCCTTGTAAATTTTTTCAAGTTTAACAACATCCTTCCTATAGCAGAGAGGCCAGAAACGAACACAGTATTCCAAAAGTGGCCTAACCATATTGAGAGAAAGCAAACGCTGCTGGCTTTATCTCAGAGGCAAAACTATTTTGACTGCCTAGGATTTACGCTTGGAAAATGTATGCATTAAGTACACATTTGCAGAGGTCCACTCTCAAAGAATGTATCTAATTTGCAAGCAAATATAACCAGAATTTTTGTGTTGTTACAGAAATTACTGCAGTACATAAGAAAAAGATATTTAATTTGTTCTTGGGATGTGAGCTTTTGTTGTCCATCTCTAGTGGCCCTGTAGGTGGTGGTAGTGAGCTACAATCCTGAACCAGAGGAATTCCAAATTCAAGTTGCATCATGCCTGATGTAGAAAATGTTTAAGACTATTATTTCTTCAAACAAACAGTCACTTGGTAGAACAGGGCTAAAACATTCCCCAATACAGAGAAGCTGTTGAAAATTTTCCAACTGCACTTTCAAGGCAGAGTTGCAAGAATATCAAAATTCCCAAGGGAATGACAATTTTTAGTGCATGAGAAGAGGGTGCTGATTGGTTAGTAAGTAGACTCTGATGCAAGGCAATGCCATGTCGACAGCCTATTTGCTTTGCTGGAATTTAAACAAATATATGTTTGACTGTTGGCTGGTGCATCCTTGATGTTGAAGCCAATAACAGTCTACTTCCCAGCGCATGAGCGCACATGTCAGGCAGCGTAAACTGTTGTTTCCTTGGAATTTTGGTACTTTGGAGATTTGCTTACTTCAATCATAAAAGCACCAAATGCCACTGGCTAAACGCTAAAGTAAATCAATGGCAGAATGAAGAAAACAACCAGTATCACTCGAGGCCCGATTGGTTAAGGTGACACCTGTTGAAAATACTGACAGAAAGTGATGGTTGCATACCTTCTTTTCTTCTTTTCACTCTCACATTCCTCCTGGAGAACAAGGTCATCCAGGTTTCTACAGATCCGTGCAACAAATGGTGCAACAACCAGTCCTAAGGACTTGCCAAGGTAAGGTAGGGAGGCAGTAACCAGGCTCACCCAGGGTGGGTGAATGCTGCAACCATACTGTGGTTCCAAGGCTCTAACAACTGCTGACACAAACATGCCCTGAGCAGTGATGGCCTGAGATTCTACATAACCCATAGCAGTGATTGATTGCTGGAAGCTCATGATCTTGTGCCACTCCTTGGTAAGGTCAGAAAAGCTCTTGTATTCAGCAGCTGTCTGACCGAGGATGTGCTCCAGCACAATCAGGACCTGCAGTAACTTCAGGAGCTCGATCTGCAGTGGGTGCTCGCTCCAAATCTGGTCCTGGCCAAAGTTAATGAGGCTTTCCTCAGAGAGGCCATCTTCAATGGATTCATCGTTGGATTCTGCAAAGCTGAGCCTGCAGCTCTTCTCACTGATGTACATGGAAGCAGAGAGGGAAAGCAGCACTATTTTCTGAACCTTCCACTTGGTCAACAAGGCGCTAATGAGGTCAATGTCCTTGGCATCAGCTGACTTGACACTGGCAACCAGCTGCATTACAATCCGAATCAGGACTTGGACACTATTCACTTGAACATCCCTGTTTCCCAGCAGATCCTTGTGATTCACCCTCATCCGGCACAGGTAATAGGATGTCAGGAAATTCAGGCAGAGGCAAATGAGCAATTCAATGAAGGAGCAATGGTGGTAGCATGCAGGCAATGCCTGAGCAGAAAGCTTCCTGTAAAAATCCACACCCAGGAGGGACTCCTGGTGGCGAGCTAGGAGGTTATGTATCAGACTGAGCTGACTGCTGGAGTTGGTATCCATACATGAGGCAGACAGTGCCTCAATAAATTCTTTGGGAGTAGTTTTCAACACAGCTTCTAGGACAGAAAAAGCAGACAGTGCCCGTTTCGAATCATAAGGTTGTACGTATAACAAAACATGCTTGAACAAAGCTTCCACAAAGGCATGCTTCTCTTGCCGTTTTAGGAGCTTTTCTCGAGTAATTAATTGCAGTTCCAAATCTATGCCCTCTTCGTCACTGGATAGGGACTGTGACATTTGCGTTTTTTCAGAGTCGGTGTGAACCAGTATCAACTGGGCTTTGGGCTGAGTACCATTATTAGCCATCTTGTCCATGCCAGCCTTCTCTTGTAACCCAAACTCATCTTCCTCAGTGTTGTCCATGGTATCTTGATGCTCTGGGGTTGGTGGCGAAACAGAGGAAGTGATTCCTGAAGAGACTGCTCCTGAGCTGGTATCGATCGAGTCTGTGTGCTCGCTGCTATCCTTGTTGTCTTCCAGAGGGACATTCTGACACAGTTCGCTAAATGAACGGTTAGTATTTTTCCTCGACCCTTCTCGATGAAGGGCTGATCTTTCAGGCTCTCCCTCCACTTCAGCCCAGAGACCATCCCTGTCCACTGATGAAACGTGAGCGAATATACAGCTGTCCTCCGAACTGGTTTCAACCATTTCCAGTGGTGTACTAAATGCTTTTGGACAGGCAGACACCCTGTTGTACAAAGACTTGATATCTTCTGAAATACAATGGACAGAAAAAAAAATAGCATTTATCTCTTGCTTTGGAAGTCCGTAAGAAGTAATGCTGCAGCGTGCAGATCTTAGTTTAGTCGTGCCTGACAGAATATTCTGAATCTGATTTAAAGTTAGCTTTATTTTATTACAAGTTTTAACTTGTATTCTAGACACCATCTCTGCCCCAAATGCTTCTCCTGATGCTAATGTAAAAGCAAGTTTCACTTTCTTAATACTCTCTGGGAAAAGATCCACACTCATTTTTCCCCCAATGGTTCAATTAGCAAAGTTGTCATCTATTGTGGGACTGAGTTGTATCAACAGGGGCTTGCTCAATTTGATTTCTGTTGACATTGCCAATCATTTTAAATGATGACAATTAGCATCAGAATTGTTTGGTTACCCAAAAGAAATAGTGCAGAGCAATGGAATCAAGAAGGAGGCAAAACTAACACCCAATTCCAAAGGTATAGTGCATGACTCTTGACGGGAAGAGCATGGAGTTTGAGGGGCGTTTGGAAGGTCATGTCTAAGAAGTTTGGGTGAACTTCAGAAGTGTATTTCTTAAAATGGTACCCACTTCTGCTACTTCTGGTGGCAGAGGAAGTGAGAGTGTGTATGGAAGTTGTGTCAATCAAACAAGCTGGTGGGTCCTGGATGGTGTCAAGCTTTGAAGATTGTTGGAGTTGCGCTTATTCAGGCTTCTGACTTGTACCTTGAAGATGGTGGATCGGCTCAGGGGAGTCAAGAGGCAAGTCAATGATTTCAGAACTCCTGGTCTGTGACCTACTCTTGTAGCCGCAGTATTAACACAGCTGGTCCAGTTGAATTTCTGATCAATGGTAGCCCCCAGGCTGTCAATAGGGAGAAGTGGCTGCCATATTATTACAAGGATCTAAATGCACTGGAATGGACATACAGAACAGTTACTAGAGGAACACCAAGAAGATGTGGGGTTATATTACAACATGAAAGGAATTCCAGGCAGAGCCTGTGTTCTATCACAAAAGGATAAGTGGTGACCTGGCACAAAATTTGAAAATTATGGAAGGTTTTGACAGAATGGATAATGAGTGTATGTTCTCATGCAGGGAAGCACATAATTAGAGGCCATCAATAAACCCCAAGAAATCCGGTATGGAATTCAGAAAATAAAAACTGCTTTTCTAAGAAAGCATTAGGAAAGTGCAACTTGCTTATATATCAACATCAGGAGAAGCATTTGTGGCAGAGATGGTGGCTAGAATACAAGCTAAAACTTTTATTAAAATAAAACTAACTTGAAATCAGAGTTAGAATATTCTGTCACGCACGACTAAACTAAAGTGTAAATCCGCAGGAGTCATGGCATCTCCTGTATATTCAGGACCTACTCTCAACATGGATAATGGGAACTGCAGATGCTGGAGAATACAAGATAACAAAGTGTGGAGCTGGATGAACACAGCAGGCCAAGCAGCATCTCAGGAGCACACAAGCTGACGTTTCGGGCCTAGACCCTTCATCAGATCCCTGAAGAGGAGTCTAGGCCCGAAACGTCAGCTTTTGTGCTCCTGAGATGCTGCTTGGCCTGCTGTGTTCATCCAGCTCCACACTTTGTTCTCTACTCTCAACACTCCCTTCTTGATAGGTAGACTTGTGTAATCACTCAGTCAACTCACCAGAAGGCAACTTGAGAATGTTACGGAAAATATTGCTGTTATTTTATGTAGTTTAAAGCTGTTAGAAAAGCAATGCATTAAGGTAGACTTAGACAAAACTAGAAACCCTTATAGATTGCATGCACAGTTCTTGTGCAATAGTGCCAGCAGGCCATTTGGTCCAGCTGACCCATACCAGTAATTACTGTTCACAGACCACCACCCCATTTCTCTCCATGTCAACCCATCAATATTTACCTTTCTCTCGGCTGGGCTTATCTGGCTTTCATTTAAATGCATCTGCATGGTTCCCTTCAACTGCTCCAACAAAGATTTCTCCTGAACTGGATTTATCAGTGACTACATATGGCCCTCAAATCCAGTCTTATCTGTAAACAAAGATTTTCTACACATCTATCCTCTGACAGACCTCAGAATCTACCCTCAAAAGAGATATGTTAGCTGACAAAGCTCACCACGTTTTTCACAAATCAGAACAAATACAAATGATGCAGTTTGCACTCCACACATGCAACATCTGATTATTACCTCCCATAACTTTCTTTTTCAGGCACAGAATGGAAGTGCGTTGTGTCTTCGGGTGAAGAAGCAACAGGAAGCCCGGTTCTAGAATCCGAGCAACGTCATTGAGGGAGAGAGCCCGGACCAGCCAACCCTGCGCTGCTGCACTGATTGCTCCATCTGAACAGTTCAGACTGTCCAACACTACAAAGAGGCTCCTGAATACCAGGGTTAAACAGAAACTGTTAGGTCACACCAGCCTTCTAAAAAAGGTCTAGCGTAAATATTTCTATCAGAATTAAAATCAGAAATAATTTCCACATTATTAAAAGCAATGTTAATGCTTGACCTTCTACCTCAGTTTGACTTGATACTAAGATCATCCACCATCATGTCCTCCAGAATCCTATATTCTCCTGAGCCCCTCACCTCCCACATATAAATAAAATTCTCTGTCTCTCTCCATTTCCAAGCACCTCTTCCAGACTATCCTGTGTCATTACTCAGTTCCACTTTCAGCTCCTACTCTTCAGGTAATTAGGGTATGCCAATCAGACTAAGTGTAAATTGCCTTGAGTCAGCATTTGCCTACGAGCCGGTAGGTTGTAGGATCGAGACCTGTTTCACAATCTGAAAATATTATCCAGTCGACCAATTCATCACTTTACAAAGTGAAACTTTGTAGTCTGAAATTTGGCTGCTGAGCTTACAAAAATTCGAGCAAACACACATAATAGCAAATGCATTCGTTATAAAACCCATTCCAATGTTCTCAAGGCATTAATAATGTTATATATATGCAAATAAAAGTAAAGTATAGTGGATACTGAAGATCTGACATTAAAACAGAACTTGTCTTTATAAAAAAGCAAGCTGCAGTCTGGCATCACATATGAACATAAAAACAAATTTAATGTTTTGAGTTCAGGAAAGATATTATGAAATTGGAGAGGGAGCAGAAAAGATTCACAAGGATGTTACCAGAACTGGAGGGTTTGAGTTATAAGGAGAGGCCTGATGGGCTGGTAATCATTTCCCCTGGAGCATAGGGGGTTGAGGGGTGACTATACAGATGTTGACAAAGTCACGAGGGTCATAGATAAAGGTGAATAGCAAAAGGTCATTCCTCTAGGGTAAAGGAGTTCAAGAGTAAAAGGCATACCTTTAAGGTGAGAGGAGAAAGATTTAAAGTGGACCTAAGGGCAACTTTTTCCACAGAGGGTGGTGCGTGTGTGGAATGAACTGCCAGAGGAGGTGTTAAATGCACATACCATTACCACATTTAGAAGACAATTGGACAGGTACGTGAATAAGAATGGCTGAGGGGGATATGAGATAGACACCGGTAAATGGAATTAGAGACAACAAAAAGTGTAAAGCTGGAGGAACACAGCAGGCCAAGCAGCATCATTAGTTTAGTTTGAGAAACTTGGGCCAGTCAGCAGAGATGAGTTGAACCAAAGGGTCTGTTTCCATGCTGTATGACTAGGGGCTGTTTCTTTCTCCACAGATGCTGCCAGACTTGAACTTCCTCATCACTCTGCTTTAATGACACAGATCCAAGTTCTTACTCCCCCAACTATTGCGAAACATTACAAATTAAAAACACAATTAAAACATTTCATATTGCTTAACTAAATTTTGTAATTTATAAAAAATCCATCAAGCAGGAGTTAACATGTAAATATGGGATGGTTCTGCTGGATGGGAATAAATTTGCAGGAGAGAAGGCCGGGGGGGGACACACATCCACAGTTGACATCATTGCAGGCGTACTGCAGGCCAAATTGTTGGAAGAGAAACCACTCGTTAAGTTAAACAGGCTGCTTTACACCTCCTTTTCTCCACCTTGATGAAAACACATGTCCCTTTTTAAAGATTTTTATCAAATTTCAATTTGGTTGTTGGGCACAGTGCTGGCACATGCCCATTCCACACTATTCTTCAGAGACTCCAGGCCACCCCCACAACCTTCCGATGTGGTGAAAATTGTGAAAAAAGGTAAAATAAAATCAGGCTTTGAATCAAGACTTAAGCCTGGGATGCTATGAATTGAACCTAGGCTCTTTGCAACTGTATTGGAGCAGAGTGTTTGGGTTACGTTCACTAGTTTTCAGCATAAACTGCAATTTTTGGGAGTACATAGCTTTATGCTACTTGTCCTGCATTCTCTTGAAGGATACAGCTGCATAGGAACACAAACTTTAAGTCACCCACCAAGAGCCCACCAGCTGCACTTGGAGCTATATTGCTATTCCTTTATGGCCACTGGTTCAAAGTTCTTGAACTCCCTTCTCAAAACCATCTTGGGTGTACCCACATCAATAGGCTGTTGTAGTCCAAGTTGCCTCCTTGTCCAGGGTAATTCAGCATGGGCTGTATATATTGGCCTTGCCTATGATGTCTAAAGTCCTCTGGCTTCCTTTTTAAAAATGAAAAAGCTTATTGCACCAATCTCACCCAGTGACTGTTGCTGAGGTTACACAAGTATTCCCATTCACGTTGATATTCCTACACAAGACTGCTTCCAGTGGAGCTTGCGAATGAGGAGGAATGGACGGTGTGGTCAATCTTCCACTCTTCAGCCTCACCCTGTCAGACTAAGCTGCACTCTCCAGTGCAACTCATTGTCAGCTGAGTCTCTGTTTACCTTTCCTGCATGTTGGCACAAAGCTGCCAGCCATCTCTCCAGCCCACCCTAACAATGCCACAAAAACATTTTCTCTTCAAGAAGAAAAACTTCCTTTCTAGATGGGGATATTACCTATCAAACGAACGACTGCAGAAGGACGTTCTGTTGCCTTGAATGTCCCGTGTTAAATGCCACAGTACGGAGAACCTAAAAAGTGCTTCCAATTGGATTCCCTGTGTGTGAAAAGAATGAAGTCAATGGTGAAGGTTAACATTGCTCAATAATAGAAAAAGTGTGTGGGGATTACACGTTGATTTGAGAACTCAGCATCACCAACTCCAAAACTGAAACATGATGTTGCATTCAGCAGAACATGAACTGATCAGCTGAAATAAGGATTTTGGCACTGGTAAAAACTACAAGAGTAATTCACTCCTTAAAAAGGGAGGACTAGAGAATAGAGAATAATGCAAAATGAGTGTAGGTTCTCTAGTGAGAAAGAATGGAGATTTAACAGCAGATGAAACAAACGCATTTCGCATTTATTTTCTACGGAGGACAGAGGACACAGAAATATTCCTTACGGCCAGGACTGAGGGGTATGAGTTATAAGGAGAGGTTGGGTAGGCTGGAAGTTTTTCCCTAGACTGTCAGATGCCGAGGGATGGCCTTTTAGAGAGATTTATCAAATCATGCGAAACACAGGTAACATGTTCACCCCCCAACCACCGCCACCCCCAAGGGTAGGGGAGCTCCAAAACTACAGGCAATAGGTTTAAGATGAGAGGGAAAAAGTTTATAAAAAAGGGACCTGAGGGGCAACTTTTGCCTCAGAATTGTGCATGCATGGAATGAGCTGCCAGAGGGAGAGGTAGTTGCAGGTACAGTTACATTTAAAAGTCATTTGGACAGGTACATAAATAAGAATGATTTAGATTGATATGGGCATAATTGCAGGCAAACAGGACTAGTTAAGGGTTTGAGTTACTCGGTCAGCATAGGCAAGTTGTACCGAAGAGTCTGTTTCTACACGGTAACTCTATGACTCGGGAGTTACAATACGCCAAATATACTCAGATGGATCTACAGCACCGAACAAAAAAGCCCTTCAGCGCATCTTATCTGCACTGGTCAAAAACAAACAAACAAACAGTCACCCAATTATTCTAATTCCATTTTCCAGCACTTGGCACATAGAGGTAGGACTTGATCACACCATGCTGTGATGCTATCATAAATATGACAGTATAATGTGGGAAAGTGTGAAACTGTTCACTTTGGCAAGAAGAATAAAAAGCAGATTGAATTACTTAAATGGAGAACAGTCGCAGAGTTCCTAGCTGCAAAGGGTTTAGGTGTTCCAGTCACAAAAAGATATGCAGGAACAGCAAGTAACACGACTAATGGAGTGCTTTATTATGAAAGGAGTTGAAGATTATAAATAAGTTTACATGAGTTAGGCGGGGAGGCAACGGCCTAGTGGCATTATCACTGGACTGTCAATCCAGAGACCCAGATAACATTCTGGGGACCTGGGTTCAAATCCCACCATTGCAGATGATAGATTTTGAATTCAATAAATATCTGAAATTAAGAATCTAATGATGACCGTGAATCCATTGCCGATTGTTGGGAAAAAAAACCCATCTGGTTCACTAATGTCCCTTAGGGAAAGGAACTGCCATCCTTACACGGTCTGGCCTACACGTGACTCCAGACCCATAGTAAGGTAGTTGACTCTGAACTACTCTAGGCATTTAGAGGTGGGCAATAAATGCTGCCTAGCCAGTGACATCATGTAAACACCACCTCATCCTGTGAATGACTGAAGAATAAAGGAGTTAGGGAGGACATTGGCGAGACCATGTCTTGAATACTGCATGCAGCTGTGGTCTCTAGTTAGGGAAGGATGTAAATCCAACAGTGGTGGTGGTTCAAAAGCCATTTGGAAGGAGCAGGCTGTCTTAAGGTTACATGGGCTGTAATATTCACACTGGAGTTTAGCTTTATGCAGGATCACTTGACTGAAGCATAGGAGATCCTCAGTCATGAGAAGGTGTACATGGCAAGTTTGTTTGTTCTTGTGGGAGACAGCAGAACTAGGGAGTACAGAGATAGTAGGAACTCCCGACACTGGAGTCAGACATCACACACAGTGTGGAGCTGAAGGAACACAGCAGGCCAGGCAGCATCAGAGATGCAGCGAAGCTGACATTGAACCAGGTCCCCAGAATGTTGTCTGAGTCTCTGGATCGACAGTCCAGTGATAATACTACAAGACCATCGCCTTCCCTCTTAACTGATGCATTCTTCAGAAGTGGGGGCGGAGGGAAGGAAGCTCTGAAATAAAGACAGAGAGGAGGGGTGGGGCTGGGGAATGTAAGTGAGATGGTGGTGGGTGAGTGTGGCTAGGCAGTGGTGGGGATTGGTCAGTGAGGTGGGAGGACCTGATGACAGGTGGGAGAGTTGGTGGACGGGTCAAGGAATTTAAGCACAATCTTATGAGCCACGATTCCATTGAGTGAGAGAGCGAACTCAAAGGGCTGAATGGCTATCTTCCTAATTCATTTATGTCAAGTCTTAAGGCAGTAAACTAGTAACTTGGAGAGATAATTGCTGCAATTTGTTCCCATCTGGTTGCAATTTCCAGCAATGGAACAGAAATTCAAGTTCACTTTTTGGGCTCAGCCTCAACAGAACATACTGGAAAGTTGACACCCAAAGATCGATCAAAAAACTTGGCCTCATTTGTGTTTTATTGGTGAGCTGTTCATTTCACAGGATTTCTGACTTTTTGGGGGTAATTCTGGTTTGGGGCTGATTTTAATCAAAGATTTTGTCTTGCATTGAAAGAAAGGATAAAGTTTATGCAACGTCCGATTTCAGAATGGAATGGAAAATGACCCAGGATTGGGGTGGATCTTTGGCCCAAAGGAAGTGATCAGAAAAATAGTTGAGAATTTGAATTTCACTTAAGTGGGAAGGACAGAGCAATGAATCGTGCCGGCTTTCCTCCCTCCTGAAATTAGCCAATGTCAATTCGCAATCGTAACATCACAAGAACAGGGAACTCAGAAGAAAAATCACAACTGGTATCACACTCTTATTTGATGTGCTCTGAGCTAAATCATTTCATGGCCACGTGTAATTCAAGACAGGGGAACGTGTTAATGATCCCATTATGTAAACAGGGAAATCCCAGTCCGGTCTACAAATTAAAATTTGTAATAATGTAGTATCTAGAAAACATCCCAAGGCATTTTAGCAGAGCTCAATCAAACAGAGCAGGGCAGGGTGACCAAAAAAGCTAAATCAAGGAGACTCAAGGAGCATCTTAATAGAGGAGAGAAACATAAAGGACCAAAGATATTTACAGGACAGAGACAAGTAAGAGACAAGGGCTTTGACAATTCGCCGAAGGGCCTGTTCCTGTGCTGTAGGTTTCTTTGTTCTTTAACAATGCAATTTACAACTGCCAACCATGAAATGACAAATATCGACAATGCTCAAAAAGCTGGAATACCCATGAGTGCGCAAGAACTGTTTTACGATGCTTTCTCTAGCCTGCCCATTAACCAGATTACGAGCAAACAAAATTGAATGTTAGCTCAGTTAGCTAGACCCAGTTTGTGATGCAGAGTGAGGCCAATAGCGTGTTTAATTTCCACACTAGGCTGAGGTTACCAGGAAGGACTCAATCTCTCTCTCCTCACCAGAGATGTGGTGAACCTCAGATTAAACCAACATCACTTGTTCATCTCAATGGGGTGGGGGTGGGCAGGGAGGACTATGGAATTTTAAGTTGCCAAGGAATTCTAGGTTCATAAGACTGATTACAGAAACAATGAGGTTTGTGTTATGAAGAGAGATTCAGCAGTTTAAGCCTATAGTCTCTGGAAAATTAAAGATTTAAAATTTAGAAAAATTAAAAAGATCTAATTGAGATTCATGAAATTCAAAAAGAGATTGACAAGGTAAACATAGACAGCATGATTCCTCATGCAGGCCAATCTAGAATAAGAACTCAGTTTTATGATATGGGGTAGTAGATTTAATAAGGAGATAAGGAGAAATTAGTTTCCTCAAAGCGTCATAAATCTGTAGGTTCATTATTCCAGAAGGTGGTGAACGCTGAGATACTGAATAAACTTGAGGAAACAGACAGATTTAATTTATGGAGCTGGGGAAGGGTTTTGGAAAGTGGACAGGAAAGTGGAGTTGAGGCTGAGAGGTGATCAGCCATGATTGTTTCGTATGGTGGAGCAGATAGAGGGGTCGAACTATCTCCTCCTGCTCCTGTGATTAGATTCAACTAGTAAATACTGAGAAATATTTTCACATTTTTATTAATGAAAATCCTAGTAATCAGTAAACTGGGTGTGATCAATGTTGCAATTTCAAGCACAAGTTCAGTACCAGACCAAGGGAAGGAGCTCATCAGCATCTGAGTGAAATGTTGTGCAACTATGAAGTGCATGGTGGATGGTCTTTAAGGGTCTTATCACTTGACGCAATTATGTCATTGGCCATTTTGGGTTGTAACCTTGTTGCCTGTAGAATAAACAGCTTCATTACAAAGTTCCTGCTGTTTTAACACTTTGGGTTTCTGGTCCTTATTGTAACGGTAACAAAAAGAGTGAAACCCAGACAAGCATATGCAATAAAAAAAAGATTCAAAACATTTTCCTGGGATGTTGGTTCTGCTTAATGACAGGAGCAAATGGATTCTCAAACTGCGGCTTTCCCTCTCACGAATGAGTTCTGTGAATTTGATATTTAAATGTTAGAAGAATTAACATTATAAGCAAATAAAATGGGGATATAATGATGCATGTTTATCATGCCCATTCAGCAGAAATTAAATATAATTGAACTTTCCCAAAAACTTCAAATTTGTAGCAATATTATAGTGCAAGCGTCTGCTATAAGTCTAAGATAAACAGAAAACATGGGCTAATTCATTTTTTAAAAACAGGGCTTTTTTGCAACGAAGGGACTTTTTTTCATCTTTAATTAGGACCTAATGAGATTTGGTTTTATTTACTCATTACATTTACAAACTGTGCAGTAATGATTGCATATGTAGAAAGTAACTTACTTTATTTTTGTGAAGCAATGCCTGACAAATAATGTCCTCACAAATATTAGCAGTTGGAGCAAGGCAGTGTAATTTATAAAAGAGATCAACAGAGGTAATGTGATTCTCCCTGCTCTCCTTATTGAGCTGATTCCATAGAACATGTGCAACTCTCTGTAAAATAAAAGGTAATATGAACATATTTTACTACACAAAGGTCGGAGGTGTCGTTGACAGTGTAGAGGGCTGTTGTAGGCTGCAGCGGGACATTGACAGGATGCAGAGATGGGCTGAGAGGTGGCAGATGGAGTTCAACCTGGATAAATACGAGGTGATGCATTTTGGAAGGTCGAATTTGAAAGCTGAGTACAGGATTAAGGATAGGATTCTTGGCAGCGTGGAGGAACAGAGGGATCTTGGTGTGCAGATACATAGATCCCTTAAAATGGCCACCCAAGTGGACAGGGTTGTTAAGAAAGCATATGGTGTTTTGGCTTTCATTAACAGGGGGATTGAGTTTAAGAGTCGTGAGATCTTGTTGCAGCTCTATAAAACTTTGGTTAGACCGCACTTGGAATACTGCGTCCAGTTCTGGGCGCCCTATTATAGGAAAGATGTGGATGCTTTGGAGAAGGTTCAGAGGAGGTTTAGCAGGATGCTGCCTGGACTGGAGGGCTTATCTTATGAAGAGAGGTTGACTGAGCTCGGTCTCTTTTCATTGGAGAAAAGGAGGAGGAGAGGGGACCTAATTGAGGTATACAAGATAATGAGAGGCATAGATAGAGTTGATAGCCAGGGACTATTTCCCAGGGCAGAAATGGCTAGCACGAGGGGTCATAGTTTTAAGCTGGTTGGTGGAAAGTATAGAGGGGATGTCAGAGGCAGGTTCTTTACGCAGAGAGTTGTGAGAGCATGCAATGCGTTGCCAGCAGCAGTTGTGGAAGCAAGGTCATTGGGGTCATTTAAGAGACTGCTGGACATGTATATGGTCACAGAAATTTGAGGGTGCATACATGAGGATCAATGGTCGGCACCACATTGTGGGCTGAAGGGCCTGTTCTGTGCTGTACTGTTCTATGTTCTACAACACATTAGTGAAATAGAAAACACTCGATTTAGCCTAAAATATAGACCATTTCAAATTTGGTCTTGTTGCACAAAAACAGAAGTTGCCGGAAAAGCGTAACAGGTCTTGCAGCCTCCGAAAAGAGAAAAAAAAAATCAGAGTTAACGTTTCAGGTCCAGTGACCCTTCCTCAGAACTGAGGTTTTCCAGCAACTTCTGCTTTTGATCCTGATTTACAGGATCTGCAGTTCTTTTGGTTTTTAATTTGGTCTTCTTGCAGTTGTCTTAATGACAGTAAGATAAAAAGATTTGGCAACATGAATTTCTTTCAGCAAGACATATGCAATATCTTTAAAAACAGACTGCATTTACCAGGTAACCTGGACATATCAAGGCACCAAAATCCACACAACATTGGGAGTAACTGGATCGCCACTATAAGAGACGCACACATGCAGGATTGAATGGCATTCCATCCTGCAATTCTCAATGATATGCCGAAAGAGCGCCTGAAGGAATGGCACACATCATACAGAGGACAGTATTATTCAGAATAGTTTATAGGGTATGCAATTCTATCACATGACGTGTGATGAGTAAAATTGTCTGTGCCTGCGTGGTAATTCCAGGAACTGCAATCAATACAGATTTTATTAGTTATAGAAAGAAGGCGTTTTTTTGCCTTCACCTTCACAGGCATCACCCTGCCACCCTCCAAAACAAAAAAGGGAAAGTTCGATCTAGTCTCAGTGCTCATTGGCAGTAAGGTGGGGGGTGGGGAGTTGGGGAACAGGACCTGCTCATTCCTAGGGATAGGTAGATACTGGCACAAATGACAGACACATTCCCAACTATTTCTTCAGCTGCTATGATATTCCATCTCTAGGGTTCAAGAACTTATACTGCAGGTGTTCCTGAGGCCCAACCATCTTCAGCTGCTTTACAAAGGACCCGCCCTCCATCATAAGGCCAGAAGTAGGGATGTTTGCCAATGATTTCACAAGTGTTCAGCACCATTTGTGATTCCCAGATACTGAAGCAGTCCATGCACAAACGCAACAAGATCTGGGCAATATCCAAGCAAATACATTGCATGTAACATTTGCACCCGGCAATGCCAGCACAAATGCCAGGCAATGACATTTCAAATAAGATCTAACCACACCCCCACCCTCAACATTGAATGGTGTAACCATGGTGAATCGACCACTATCAACATCCTGAGGGCTACCATTGACCAGAAACTCAAACGGACTTACCGCATAAACAGAGACACAAGAGCAGGTCAGACACGAGGAATACTGCGGCTATTCACTCACCTCCTGATTCCCCCGAACCTGTCCCTCACCTACAAAGGACAAGTCAGGAGGATGACAGAATATTTCCCACTTGTCTCAACGGGCACAGCACCAACAACACAAGAAGATTGACACCAAATAGGACAAAGCAGTCCCCCTGATTGGCACCACATCCACTGCCTCCACCATTGACACTTAGTAGTAGCAGCAGCAGCAGCGTGTACTATCTACAAGATGCACTGCAGATACTCACCAAACATCATTCCAAGTCCATGGCAAATTGCATCTGGAAGGACAAGGGCAGCAGGTACATGGGAACAGCACGATCTGCAAGTTCACCTCCAAGACATTCACCATCCTGACTGAGAAATAGTTCCTGCGCTGTCAAAAACCTGGAATACCTTCCCTAATGGTATTGTGGGTCAACCTATAGCATGCGGACTGCCGGGGATCAAGAAGTCAGCTCACCACCACCTTCTCAAGGGCAACAAGAGACAGGGACGATAAACACTGGCCAGCCGGCAATGCCCACATCCCACAAGTGAATTATAAAGATCAAATTACACTTGTTGATTTTAAATTTCAAGGTGTCACAATAGAAAATTACTGTGACACTTAACTTGGTGTTTACAATGGTTTGCCAGTAATCACTCATTTATGGAAGATATTTAATGTCCATTCCAATCTTGACACTCTCTTCAGTGACAACCCAATTTTGAACAGACAACTGTTAAAATGGCACAAGTGGATGCTGGAAAACTAAAACATTAACACGACAGGCATGTTACAGGTAAACAAACTAAAGCACAGCTGCCAAGTAACAGACCTGATAGAAATTGGTCTTCTCAGCCATAACGTTCAATGTTGCTGGTGTGATGGGTGGTATGGTCATCATCTGCAACTTTCCCAGGAACGTTCTGTATTCAGAACTTTTGTAACGCTTGACTTTGTCTTCGATGACTAGCGCCAATGAGTGAGAGTGATTGATCATTTCCAGCAAAGTTGAAATTGCTACATTTTGCACATGGCAATCACTGATACAGCAAGACAGAGTCATCAGTGACTTCAACCAGAGAGGAAGGCAGCCATCCCCATCACCTGAAAGATTTAAATAGAGACAGGTTGGCACTTAAGCCATCCTACACACAACGTTGCTCAATACAAAAAAGGTGAAGTCATGTCGGAACTGACTTAGTCGTAGAAAATGCAGAGCAGCCACAAAAGGATGCCTTCCCGATTGGATGTGTGACCAGTGGTGTTCCGCAGCGTTCTGTACTGGGGCCCCTGATACATTGTACGATTTGGGAGGAGAAGGTAGGTGGCCTGATTACTAACTTTCCATATGACACAAGGTTTAGGGGTGCTCTGGATAGTGAGGAGGATTGATAGAGGATACAACAAGATATAGACAGACTGGAGAATTCAGCAGAGAAATGGCAGATGGAGTTTAATTCAGACAATTGTGGAGATGATGCATTTCAGAAGATCCAATGCAGGACAGAAGTATTTGGGAAATGGCAGAAACCTGGAATAGCAGCAACATATAGAAGAATCAAGGCGTATAAGTCCATAGTTTGCTGAAAATGGCAACAATACATGAATAAAGGAAATAACATGCTTGCCTTCAATGGTCAGGGCAGAAAGTACAAAAACCTGCAAATCATGTTGTTGCTGTAAAGAACTTTAGTTCGGCCACAATGGGAATACTGTGTAGAGTTCGAGTCAGCACACTACAAGAACGTGGAGGCTTTGGAGAGGGTACGTAAAAAAGGTTTACAAGGATGTTGCCTAGTTTAGAGAGTATTGGCAAGGAGGAGGAATTTGAAAATCTTGTTTGTTTTCACTTGAATGTTGAAGGATGGGGGCAATCTCACAGGAATTTACAAAATTACAAGAAGCATGGACAGTCAGAGATTCGCCGCCTCCCCCAACCAGGGTAGAAATGTCAATTACTGGAAAATATAGGTTTAAAGGTAAAAAGGGGAAAGTTTAAAGGAGATATGAGAAGTGAGTTCTTTACTTAAAGAAAAAAAAGAGTGGCAAATGCCAGGAATGCACCGTTAGAGAGGGAGGTGGTGAAAGCAGATACAATAGCAATGTTTAAGAGCCATCTTGCCCAACCAAATGAATAGGTAGGGAATAGAGGGTTACAGACTGCGCAGAGGCAAGAGTTGTTTTAGTTTAGAAAGTCATTGGTCAGCACAGACTTGATGGGCCAAAGGGCCAGTTCCTGTGCGGTATTGTTTTTTGTTTAAAACTGACCACCAACAGAATTTTACTAGCGCAAAAATATTACCGTAACATCATTAGAGTTGAAAGCTCTCCTTGGTTAAATCTCTGACCATTTCAGTGACAATGGTGAGAATTAAGATCAGCTCAAACTTAAGGTTCATGTCACCCAAAGAAGGGAGAGAACGAAACATATGAACCAGGGACCACTGGAGGCAGAGGTACTTGGTGTGGAACTCCATCTGAGCTGTACAATTAAGATTTCCTGGTTCAGTTCCCACTGTGACTATCAGCTACTGGTTTCAAAGAGGTTCGAAGAAAAACATGAAAGTTTCTGTCCCCTAACTGATCATAAACCAGTGACAACACCTGGAAAGTAGACAAGGACAGAGAATAGATCAACACTAAATACTCAGGCCCAAAGAGAAAAGGATTTCTTAGGACATTGGTGTCTTTGAACCATATACCTGCAGGAGTAAATAATTTCAGAAGCACTCTGTTTGGACGCACTGGGGGTAGGGGATGGAGGAGGAGGAGGAGGAGAAGAAAGAGGAACAAAAAAATGGAAGCGTTGAAGGGTAAAATCATCAACGAGAAAGGAAACAGACAATAGCTTACCAACATAATAAAATGTGAGGCTGGCGTTTCGGGCCGATGAAGGGTCTAGGCCCGAAACGTCAGCTTTTGTGCTCCTGAGATGCTGCTTGGCCTGCTGTGTTCATCCAGCCTCACATTTTATTATCTTGGAATCTCCAGCATCTGCAGTTCCCATTATCTCTGATAGCTTACCAACATCCTGGAATGCAGAAACGTAGAAGGTTTCAATCTCTTTGAAAGAAAGGTACACAGGGAAGCTGCTACACTCCAGCAGAAGCTGGCAGCTGGCAGCAAATGCCAGTCTGCAGTCCTCGGTCACTTCATCCACTTCCTGCAACATGTGATCCACGTCCCAATTCTCTTTACCCTTCACACACTTCTCACTGTCAAACTGCACGAAGAAACCTCGCTGTCGCTTCTTCGGTTTTAACGTTGAGGCACGGACGGTGAAGAAATCAGACAACATTTGTTTGAACTGAGGCATGGTAATCTGCTTTTTGTCCCACGTCTTCTTTCCTCCCTTGCTGTCCATTTTGTCGTCCTCCCCCACCACACCCTGCAGCTGACAACTGGTCCCAAAGATAGATTTTAACGTGAAGTGTGCCAGGAGCTGCTGTATATTCTGCACAGATACCTGAATGCTTCCATTGCTCTTCCACACATTGCCACGGTCAGAATATATTCTGCGATTATGGTCCTGGGACAACACTGCACTCAATCCGATTCCACTGTCCTCAGATCGCAACGAAGGGAAGACTGGATCTGCTCTGTCTTCTGGGCTGTGTTCTGCATCAGATACTGTTGCACTAACTTCCTCCTGTAAAGGACTCTGAAATTTAACCGTGACAGTCACTGATTTGTATTTTGACAAAAACCAATCTGACTAATAAAAAATACATTCATTTATGCTAAATCTTGTGTGCAACATTACTTGTATAATACTGCGCATTTCCAATTGAGCACGGATTTATTAGGAATAGCATAAAAAGGAAATGGCAATAGATAGGATCCTATTTTGAGAGCAAACAAATAAATCGAAAATAAGACTTTTTGGTCTACTTTTATAATTCAATGCAAAGTTAACACTGGTTAGCAACACAAAAACAAAAAACAGCTTGTTGAGTTCTGAAGAGTAATAGGTTCTGCACTCGAAAGGATGTTACATTCCACATTTCAATCTACATTTCTTTACATTACATCAGAGTTTACACTTCAAACTACTTGAATCACTAAGAATCAGAATCCCTACAGGGTGGAAGCAGGCCATTTGGCCCATCAAGTGCACAATGACCTTTTGAACAGCATCCTACCCAGGCCCACACTCTGATCCCATCCCTGTAATCCTGCATTTCCCATGGCTAACCCACCTAGCCTGCACACCCCTGGACACTAACTGGTGAATCAGCATGGCCAAACCACCTAACCTGCACATTTTGTTTGGACTGCGGCCTTCCTGTTATCCTGGGGTCATTCCAGGTACTATAGACAACTTCCCTTTCTTTGTGTCTGCTCTTTCTTTAGGTGTGGCCTTGTAGGTCCATTCTGGTTGAGAGGAGCCAACTTTCAGAAGCCTGGGATCAGACTGTGGACCTTGCTGGTGGCTCCTCCATCATCACAACCTCACCTCAGCTGGTTTCCTGTGATCCAGCTCAGTTTCTTGTTCACTCTGCGCCTCAACTTCCATGAATGCTGCAGGCAGCTGAATTCTGCTGAGAACCTTGTAGCACATCTTCAGACACTTGGTGAGCTCCTGAAGACTCAGGCTTTCCATGTGCTCCATCGAACATTGAACAATGTGGCACAGCATTTGTGGAAGGTACTGGGTCTGAATTTCAGAATACAGCTCCTGAAGACAACCAGGAATAGGTGTTATTAAAAATAACCCATTATAGGTAATAATAAAATCCACAAGACATTTTCCCCAACACCAATGCAAACACAGGATTAGAAATTCCAGAGCAATGTTTGATTATCTCCAAACGCAAATCAAGTAAAGCTCCTAAATATTTACAGTACCTACACTCCTACAGGATTCATCATCAGATTGCTTTTTCCACCCTCTGTTCTCTCCTATCGAACCTGCTATTGAAGATGCATATTTTACAAAGTTACAGAATGATCCAACTATGAAATAAAAAAGTCAAACATTAACGAAAGTCTTGATACTCAAAAGAATCACCTTTGCACTGGATAGGTTGCACAGGAGATTGACCATGATGTTGCCTGGGTTGGGACATTTAAGCTATGAAGGATGTTGGACAGGCTCAGGTTGTTTTCTTTACGGTAGGCTGAGAGGGGACCATAAGACATAGGAGCACAAGTTAGGCCATTCAGCCCATCGAGTCTATTCTGCCATTTAATCATGGCTGATAAGTTCCCCAAACCCATTCTCCTGCGTTCTCCCCATAACCCTAGATCCCCTTGCCAATCAAGAATTGATCTATCTCAGCCTTAAAATGTACTCAATGACCTGCCCTCCACAGCCTTCTCTGGCAGTGAATTCCATAGATTCACCACTGTGGTTGAAGAAGTTTCTCCTTATCTCCGTTCTAAAAAAAGTCTTCCCTTTAGTCGAAGGCTGTGCCCTCGGGTCTGAGTCTCTCCTACCAACGGAAGCATCTTCCCAACATCCACTCTGTCCAGGCCATTCAGTATTCTGCAATTTCAATTATAGCCCCTCTCATCCTTCTAAACTCCAACGAGTATAGTCCCAGAGTCCTCAAACATTCCTCATATGTTAAGCTTTTCATCCCTGGGGCCATTCTTGTGAACATTCTCTAAACCACTCCAGGGCCAGTACATTTTTCCTGAGACATGGGGCCCAGAACTGCACACAATACTCCAAATGCGGCCTGACCGGAGCCTTACAAAGCTTCCGTAGCACATCCCTGCTTTTATATTCAAGTCCTCTCAAAATCAATGCTGACATTGCATTTGCCTTCCTGACTACTGACTCAACCCGCAAGTTTATCTTGGGAGTTCTAGTCCAGAATATTCCCAAGTCTCTTTGCACTGCAGATTATTTTTCCCACATTTAGAAACTATTCCTCTATTCTTCTGACCAAAGTGCATGACCTCACACTTTCCAACATTGCACTCCATCTGCCACTTTTGTGCCCACTCTCCTAACTTGTCCAAATCCTTCTGCAACCTCCCCACGTCCTCAATACTACCTGTCCCTCCACCTATCTTCGTATCATCTGCAAACTTAGCCAGAATGCCCTCAGCTCCTTCATCTAGATCATTAAAATGCACGAAGTGAAAAGTTGTCGTCTCAACAATGATCCTTGTGGAAAACCATTTGTCACCAGATGCCATCTTGAGGAGGACCCTTCTAGTTCCACTCTGCTTTCTGTCTGACAGAAAGCAATCTTCGATCCTGATTAAATAGTGTACAAGATTCAGGGGGCATGGCCAAGGTGGAGAGAAAGCAGCTATTCCCCTTAGTTGGAGGGGCAGTAATAAGCAAGCAGAATGTTAAAAGGCAAAAAGGCAGGAGGTTTAGAGTGATGGAAAATAAAAACGCAGTGGCAGACAAAGGGTTAAATCTTAGTGATCAGTAGGATGATGTACTGAATTATGGAATGTTGCAATAATCAATGAAATGCTGTACAATGAAACGTTAACAGAATGAGGTGCTTGAACAGGTCAAGGGAGTGTAGAACAATGGAGTAGGCTAGGCTAGCCATTAACAGCAGCTTAATTAGGTTGACTAAAGCATGTAACTTAGAAGCAAGGACTAGCAAGATGTAATGGGGTCAACCCGAGGCGAAAGGCCATTGTGGCAGATGTAGTAATAAATAATCATTGTATTAATTTGAAGAAGAAACGGCCATAGTGGCAGAGACAGAAAGATAACAAATTAACAGCATTGATTTGCTACCTAAGTGTAGAAAGATAAACCCTACTGACATTATTGGGCTTGCTGGCAACCTGAGAAAGAGCATGATAACTGAAAATGCATAAAAGGATAACAAGCCACTTTCTGATTGTCACAGCTTTTGTTTGCAAATAAAAGTTTAGCTTCCTGAAGAATTCTCCGCGTCTCCTGGTAGCTTCTCCACTACAAGAGCAGATTTCAGGAAAACTCTTTTCACTCAGAGCGTCCGGAATACATTTTCTGGGAGGGCAACAGAGGCAGAAAACCTCAACTTTAAACAAGAAAAATATCTGGATGTGTCACGACATTCAGGATTATGAGCAAAATGCTTGAAAATCGGAATAGTCTAGATGGGGTCATCATAGACTTGATGGACTCGAGGATCTCTTCTGCACTTTACGGCTGACTCCAGAAGCTTCCCAAACCCCACATCATTTAAAATGGTCGAGCTTTACAAATGAGTTATTACGGCCATTGTGGATGCTTTCATATTAATAAAGTCACAAAAAGAGAACAGACTGGTCGTACCTTCTGAAGACAAATCCACGGAGGAAGTCAATGTAAGCACAGAAACAAAGAATTACTTGGACAATAGTTTTCTTGGCTGCACTTGTTCAAGTCTAACTGGTTTGCTAATTGTTCCTGTGGAAAATTCTTTCAAGTTTATTTTCAGTGAAGGATACATCGAGCAAAGGCTAAACAACTCCAAGTGGGAGGTAAAAGAGGACAAAGGTAGAAAATCATACTGTACCTGGTTTAGGCATTACAAAATCAAAAAGGCACATCAAATTTACTTGTTACCTCGCTCCAGCCAAATGCAGACAGGCAACGTGCATTTTGCAAGCATCACCATTATTATTTTGGTCTAGAAGACCAATAATGTCCGAGTTGCTATGTAGACTGCTACCCAGGAAACAAATCAGCAATTTATGAAAATATGATGTTGAGAACTGTAGTGGCATCACAACAGAAAAAGCAATGACACCAAATCAGAGAACAACGAAAGACCTGCATGTTTCTTCCATTCTGTTTTTAGCCAAAGTTTATTTCCTACCCCACCCCACCCTACCTTTGGACAGTTACTGGCCTGAGGTGCACAAGCTTTGAAATACGATGATCCTGACAAAACATTTTTGGTAAAACATAACTATGTAAAAACATTGTAAAGACACACACAATCACTTTAACTGTATGCATGACAAAACGCACTCTGATAAATTTAGAAAGGAGCATTAGTCAAAGTCATACAAATATAAATAGTTTAGAGGTATGCCTGGAATCCTTCATTCAATGGCCGTAATAACTCATTTGTAAAGCTCGACCATTTTAAATGATGTGGGGTTTGGGAAGCTTCTGGAGTCAGCCGTACAGTGCAGAAGAGATCCTTCAGTCCATCAAGTTTATGATGACCCCATCTAGACTATTCCGATTTTCAAGCATTTTGCTCATAATCCTGAATGTCGTGACACATCCAGATATTTTTCTTGTTTAAAGTTGAGGTTTTCTGTCTCTGTTGCCCTCCCAGAAAATGTATTCCGGACCCTCTGAGTGAAAAGAGTTTTCCTGAAATCTGCTCTTGTAGTGGAGAAGCTACCAGGAGACGCGGAGAATTCTTCAGGAAGCTAAACTTTTATTTGCAAACAAAAGCTGTGACAATCAGAAAGTGGCTTGTTATCCTTTTATGCATTTTCAGTTATCATGCTCTTTCTCAGGTTGCCAGCAAGCCCAATGATGTCAGTCGGGTTTATCTTTCTACACTTAGGTAGCAAATCAATGCTGTTAATTTGTTATCTTTCTGTCTCTGCCACTATGGCTGTTTCTTCTTCAAATTAATATAATGATTATTTATTACTACATCTGCCACAATGGTCTTTCGCCTCGGGTTGACCCCATTACATAATGCTAGTCCTTGCTTCTAAGTTACATGCTTTAATCAACCTAATTAAGCTGCTGTTAATGGCTAGCCGAGCCTACTCCATTGTTCTACACTCCCTTGACCTGTTCAAGCACCTCATTCTGTTAACGTTTCATTGTACAGCATTTCATTGATTATTGCAACATTCCATAATTCAGTACATCATCCTACTGATCACTAAGATTTAACCCTTTGTCTGCCGCTGCGTTTTTATTTTCCATCACTCTAAACCTCCTGCCTTTTTGCCTTTTAACATTCTGCTTGCTTATTACTGCCCCTTCAACTAAGGGGAATAGCTGCTTTCTCTCCACCTTGGCCATTCCCCCTGAATCTTGTACACTATTTAATCAGGATCGAAGATTGCTTTCTGTCAGACAGAAAGCAGAGTGGAACTAGAAGGGTCCTCCTCAAGATGGCATCTGGTGACAAATGGTTTTCCACAAGGATCATTGTTGAGACGAAAACTTTTCACTTCGTGCATTTTAATGATCTAGATGAAGGAGCCGAGGGCATTCTGGCTAAGTTTGCAGATGATACGAAGATAGGTGGAGGGACAGGTAGTATTGAGGACGTGGGGAGGTTGCAGAAGGATTTGGACAAGTTAGGAGAGTGGGCACAAAAGTGGCAGATGGAGTGCAATGTTGGAAAGTGTGAGGTCATGCACTTTGGTCAGAAGAATAGAGGAATAGTTACTAAATGTGGGAAAAATAATCTGCAGTGCAAAGAGACTTGGGAATATTCTGGACTAGAACTCCCAAGATAAACTTGCGGGTTGAGTCAGTAGTCAGGAAGGCAAATGCAATGTCAGCATTGATTTTGAGAGGACTTGAATATAAAAGCTGGGATGTGCTACTGAAGCTTTGTAAGGCTCCGGTCAGGCTGCATTTGGAGTATTGTGTGCAGTTCTGGGCCCCATGTCTCAGGAAAAATGTACTGGCCCTGGAGTGGGTTCAGAGAATGTTCACAAGAATGGCCCCAGGGATGAAAAGCTTAACATATGAGGAATGTTTGAGGACTCTGGGACTATACTCATTGGAGTTTAGAAGGATGAGAGGGGCTATAATTGAAATTGCAGAATACTGAATGGCCTGGACAGAGTGGATGTTGGGAAGATGCTTCCATTGGTAGGAGAGACTCAGACCCGAGGGCACAGCCTTCGACTAAATCTATCGCAAAACGTTCATCCCAGTCAGTGAAAGTGTGGTAGCGAAATACGCTATTGCACAAAGATGATTGAAACTGCAATCCGAAGAAAATGTGAAGAGTCTACTGAAGGGATTTAGATACATTGTGTGGGAAAACATCTGGTGGGCTAAGTTATAATGCGAAGAATAGGAAAGACTCTGCAAACGTCTGTGAAATAGACAGACCTTGGTGTCCTCGTACACAAATCACTGAAGTTGGTATGCAAGTGCATCAAGTTATTAGAAATGCATGCATTCCCTTGTCATTTATTTCAGGGGGAGTGGAATAGTAAAGTAGGGAAGTTTTGCTACAGTTATAGAGTGCATTGGTGAGTCCTGATCAAGAGTACTGCATATGGCTTTGGCCTGCTTAAAAGGATATAATTGTGTTAGAAAAGGTTAACTCACCTGATTCCCAGGTTGAACGGGGTTGTTTTGGCAAAGTTGGAGCAGGTTGGGCCTATACCCCTGTGTTTTTAAAGAAAGGTGATCTTATCGAAGCATAGAAGATGCCAAGAGGAACTGACTAGTTGGATGCCAAGAGAAATGATTCCAGAACCAGGGGACAAATTCTTAAGTAGGAGATCTCTAACTTGTAAACTGAGGGAAAAGGAGACAAACGATAACGAAAGGTGATTGTTCTTTATGAGTGTTATTAGTCCGTGGAGTTCTCTTTCAGCACACAGAGAAGACTGGGTCATTGAATGTGGTCAAGGCAGAGTTTGATAGGTTACTTAGATTATTGATAGTAAATAAAACTGAGTTCTGAGCTGGGTGGGGTGGGGGAGCAGACAGAAAAAGAGGAATTAAAGACTCAAAATCAGATCAGCCATAAACATAACGAATGGTAGAAACAGGCTCAGAGGGACGAATGGTCTACTTCTGTTCCTATCTTCTATTTCAATCTTATAGAATGGAAAGCAGCCTCACAAAAGGACCAAGGGCCAATTCCTGGTTCTTAATTTTTGTTTTGTTTTTAATGGATTGGTGCAAGACACTTTTCCTCCCATGGCTCTGAATGTTAATTCAAGTAATATCCAATTCCCTTGCACAAGAGTTGTAATTCCATCACCTTCCACAGCATCATAACTTTCTGGTTACGATGGAGTTCTGTATGCTGCACAATCAGCTGTTTGGTCCTAGTTGTTCTGGCCAATATTTGTGGAGCCATGGCACAACTGTAACATGAGTGGACTAACAACCCAGATTCCCAGAATAAATCTTTTGGAGACATGGGTTCAAATCCCATCATGGTAGTTGGTGAAATTTGAACTGAATAAACACCTGGACTAAAAAGACACAGTCTAATGGTGACCATGTAACCACTGTTGATCTGGTTCATGAATGTCCCTTAAGGGAAGGAAATCTGCCATTCTTACCTGGTCTGGACTACGTGCAACTTGAGAGCCACAGCAATATGGTTGACTCTTAAATACCCTTCAAGCGATTGGGGTATGGGTAATAAATGCTGGCCTCGCCAGTGACGCCAACATTCCATGAACAGCAAAAAAAAGCAAACAGACAATCCAAGGGGCCGACTATCACATGACCTCCAATGCAACAACCTTAAGTATTTTCCTGACTTTAGAGTGCACTTTGGTACATCCAAATGCCATGAAAGATGTAGCACACGTGCATGTTTTCTTTCACTAATCTTAAAACAAATTACATTAGAGACCAACTATTACAACATGGGACACATGATGTAAGAAAACAACCTAAGGGACAAATTTGAATATGAGTGTTTTAAAGTTCTTTCCAGACTGAGAAAACATTAAGTAGATAATACTGATTTACCAGTGGAATGACTTCCAAGAGGAACACGAGCAGACAGCAGAGCTCTTGAACAGTTGCAGGAGAACTTGGACTGTCGTCCACCATATGATTTACTGGTCGAGATCGGTTCCTGTAAACCATAGAACATCAGTCACCATTTTGCATGTAATTTCAACTAATGACTCACCATTTCATAGACAAGAGCTTCAAACAGTAGTTTGGAACGTGCTTCAATCGCACACAGTTACGAGTTGGCAGTTATTTATTTCAAACAAACAGAACAGAGTGGGAAAACATCAGACGACATCAGAAGTTTCAACAGTTCACAAATCCAAGGTTTTTATGCCATTTTACAACCCACGCTGCCAAGGAGATCTGCCCCACAAGTGAAACACAGAAACCAAACACTTAGGGAAAGAGAGGCAGATTTATTTATGCCCTGTATATAGGCATTGCTGGCTAGGCTGGTATTTCTTGCCCATTCCTAATTATAGAAAGGGCAATTAACACATGCATATAAAGCAGGTTCAGGAACAAATTCTTTCCAGCTGTTATCAGGCTGTTGAATAGACTCTTGCCTCAAATAATGTAACCTGTATGCTTCCAAGTCTTTTTGATCTGTACATCCTTTCCTGGCTGTGATCGGCACGTACCGGGCGTAAAACAAAGCTTTTGACTATATTTCGGTACACGTGACAGTGAATCAAAATCAAATCAAATCTGCAGACATGGAGGTCAGACCAGGCAAGGACGACATATTTCCTTCTTGTTTTAGAAAAGGGAAAGAAATTAAATGAACCAAGTTAGGGGTAGAGTGAGGTTGGGGTGACGACAATCAACACGGCCACCATGAGACCAGCTTTTTGTTCCAGATTTCTATTAGGTTTCATGGCAGGTGGTGACATTTGCCTTCAACCAGAGATTGTGGATTACTATTCCCATGGCCTTAGCACCATGCCACAGTACACGCTGCCTTTAAACGATACATAAACAAGCAATGATGCTCCAGTATTTTTAATGCTTGACAGCATTCCCTTGCCCTGTAAAATTTCAATAGGTTTGTACAACAAGTGACATTACTTACACATGTATGAAGTACTGTAAACTACTTGACCACAGAGTTAAGGCTGGAAAGTGAGAGGAAACTCATTTTCAGCTGGTAGGCATTAGCTTCATCTGCCTGAATACCACGAGCTCCTCTTTACCACAAAGTCCAAGCATTCATTCCCCAGTGGGCTAAACAGTGGTTAGCATTGCTATCTCACAGCACCAGGAAACCGGGTTTGATTCCAGCCTTGGACGACTGCCCGTGTGGAGGTAGGTAGATTGGCCATGCTAAATTTACCCATGTAGTCTCCAGGCTCAGTGGGTTAGCCACGGCTAATGCAAGGTTGCAGGGATATTGCGGGGGGGGGGGGGATGCTCTTTACAGGGTTGGTGTGGATTCAGTGGGCAGAATAGCCTGCTTCCACACCCGCAGGGATTTTATGATTCTATTGAGCTTTGATGCTCAGATCCCATGCACCCTGTATCATTAGATTTTCTTTTGCATCTACAACCCCCTACCTCAGCCTTTGAAACCATTACTCATGGTCGTTGTCTTCTCTAGCTTCAGTATTCCAATATCGTTTCCGTAAAACCAGAATGGCACAAGGAAAATGAATGACGGAGTGGAAAATGGGCGAAATAGGTCTCACAAAGGCTTTTGAACTAGCCAGGAGGTTCAAAGCAAAGATACCAAACAGAACAGACTGTGTGGCATTAGGCTGGAACACCAATGGTGCTATGTGAAGGGGAAAGGCACAAAATTGGGACAAATGCCTGCGATTGGAGGATGCAGGCAGACAGGGTGCAGGACTCAAGCAGATGGCAGAGAAAGGTTTCTACGAGACCAATAGTGGGATTTGAAGATAAGAATGGAGGATTTGATGCTGAACACTAAATACTGCCAATGCTTGAAATCTAGAATGAAAACAAAATGCCGGAGAAGCTCAGGAGATCTGATAGCATTTGCTCAGGGATAGGGTCATACATCACGGAAACTGACCCTTAAGTCCAACTGGTCCACTCCGACTAAGGTTCCCAAACCAAACTCATCTCGCTTTGGCCCATATCCCTCCAAACCTTGCCTATTCATATACTTGTCCAAATGTCTTTTAAATAATATAACCGGACCTGGATCTAACACTTCCACTGACAGCTCATTCCACACACCAACCGCCCTAAAATAAGCTTGCCCCTCACGGCCCTTCTAACTCTTTCCCTTCTCACCTTGAAAATATGCTGCCTTGTTTTGAACTCACCAACCTTGGGGAAAAGACCTTTGCTACTCACCTTATCTATGTCCCTCACAATTTTATAAATGTCTATAAAAAGGTCACCTCCTCAACCTTCGAGGCTTCAGTGAAAGAAGTCCCAGCCTATCCACCCTCTCCTTATAACTCACTCTTCAGCCCTTCAATATCCTGGTAAATCTCTTCTGAGCCCTCTCCAATTGAGTTCAATATGACTTGTCTTCAGACCTGACAAGGGGTTGGAAAATGGTGTTTTGAATACTTTTGACACAGGCAGATGAGGAGTGAGGGGAAGAGATGGTGTGAAGGCCCAGTGCAAAAGACAAAAGGGATTGCTCATCAAGGTGAAAGAGAAACGTAAAATGGATGTCAATTACAATGTGAACAGGAGAAAGGGGTTCCCTTCTACTATGAGCAAAGTAAACAAGGCACAAATTGTTTGGGAAGGAGTGAGGGGAAGAAAAGAATAGAAGAGTGTAAAGCAGAACCTGACTGCAGAACATCTGACGTTTTGCAATTCAATTTTGAGTCCTAGCTGTAAAATGCCGAAGCAGAAAATGAGGTACTGTTCCTCATGCTATTGTTGCACTTTTTTGGAACATTAAGAACAGAATTGAAGCACTGTCATTGTGGGACTTAAGGCTAGGGTCAGAGAGGCAGGACTTTTAGATGAATAGCCATTAGCAGCATTTTGGACAAGTGGAAGTACACAGAACATGAGACCACCAATTAGTCAGCAATCACTATTAATGACACCTTCTATATCAAGATGAGACAGGCAGAGAGAACAGAGGAGCTGCTCCTTCAGGAATGGCAGCAAATGGCCCATAGAGTGTAATACACAATGCCAGATGGAAAAGTTTAAGGAGATGTGCGAGGGAAGTTGTCTTTACTTACACAGAGAGTGGTAGGTCCCTAGAATGCACGGCCAAGGGAGGTGGTAGATGCAGATATTACAAAGTTCAAGAGGCATTTCGACAAATTAACAGGCAGGGAACTGAGGGATACAGGCCATATGGAGGGAGATGGGTTAGTTTAGAGCAGCATTGTGGTCGCTCAGACACAGTGGCCCTATGCTCTCCTGTTTTATGTTGTCGTATATCTGCAAAGCGGCTCAGGATCAAAGTTGCGAAGGTTCAGGCTCTGCAAGAGACAGTGCTTGCGTGGATGGATATAATAAAGTGGCAGTAAACAAGCAGAACACAAACGGTATTCAGACGGCGCAAGACAGATTACATGTGTACGCAGAAGGGTCACTGGACCAGAAACGTTAACTCCGATTCTTCCTTCACACAGGCTGCCAGACCTGCTGAGCTTTTCCAGCAACTTCATTTTTATTACACGTACGCAATGGGAAACTTCAACAAACAGTAATTATATCTGTAGGTATTGAATCACAGATAAGAACAAAGGGCCCTCCACCATCCATCTCACCAGAAAACCTTACAGCAAAATCAAAATGAGACTAAGGGGCCAAAGCACCAAGCCAACATCTGTCTCATCAACAGTGGAGTCCCCGATTTTACCTGACACAGTCTTCAAAAAGCCTTGTTAAATAATCCCACAGGTAGTCCGTGCTGAGTGAGCTGATCAACACGTTCACCGTCTTTATTACTTCGGAAGCATTTTTATTTTCTTTCATTTTGCTGAGGAGGGAAAAATAAACAATTCCATCATGACACCGAGGGGTTTACAGCATCAATTTGATAGAAATACCAGAAACTCTCTCAGGGGAAAGAAGAAAGGACAGAGTTTAGATATTACCCTTTATCCTAAAAACTGTAAAGCAAGCTAAGTCAAAGATGAGTGAGAGAGAGAACCGTCAAGATTGAGAAAGATGCAAGTTTCCACGGACTACAAAAATCAGGCAGCAATCCCAATCAAAATAAATGCAAAACATTAACACAGGATGTAGTTTGAAAATATTGGACTGAGAGTCAAACAGACACCAGCTGATACATTCTCAGTTTTATTTTTGAAGTTCATCTATTCATATTCTAGCAGATGTTTTGTCTGTACCTTATAAGCAGACTTTCATTCTGGTTTGATTGGATATCAGAATCGAGCATTTCTTTGCAGATGGAGTAGAAAGCTCTGATAACTTCCAGCAGCAAATCCCCAATGACTTGAGGGCCTATAAAAGACAATAAGTGCTATGACCAACAGCCTGCTCTCATCACATCTGAATACAAGGGAAGGAGATGGCCTGGTGGTATTATTACTGGACTATTAATCCAGAGACCAGGATAATGTTCTGGGGAGCCAGGTTCAAATTCCATCATGGCAGGTGGCAGAAATTTGAATTCAATAAAAATCAAAATCTGGAATTAAGAATCTAACAATGACCATGAACCCACTGGCAGTTGTTAGAAAAACCACCTGGTTCACTGATGTGCTTTAGGGAAGGAAACTGCAATCCTTACCTGGTCTGGCCTACGTATGAATAGAGACCCATGGCAATGCAGTTGGCTCTTAACTGCCTGCTAGGCAATTAGGGATGGGCAATAAATGCTGGCCTGGCAAAGTCCTCATCCCATATATGAATGTTTAAAAAACACAAGTCAAAAAGGATGGAGAGGTATTCATCCCAATAATCCCAACCTACAGGGAAACTTCATTACATACTAAACAAATATTGTTATCTCCTCTTAATCACAGAAGTGTCATGTTATAAGAGGCTAAAATTCAACCCACGTCTACACAAGCCATCTGACATTCTCCTGCCTATTCCCCCATTAGCTTTGTACATTGTAAATACAAACAAAAAGAAAAACAAGCAAACAAAAAGAACAACCAAACAAAACCATCCAATGCCCTCTAATACCTCAGTTGAACCTGCCTCCACAACACCTGTGAACAGAGATTTTCAGACCCAACACACTCCCGGTGAGAAAGAGATAACCAAGTGTGGAGCTGGATGAACACAGCAGGTCAGGCAGCATCTTATTCATCCAGCACTACACCTTGTTATTTTGGATTCTCCAGCATCTGCAGTTCCTATTGTCTCTGATACACTCCAGGTGAAAATATTTTTCCTCACACGGTATTTACAAATTGCTTTAAATTTAGAACTTCTCACTCTTGATCTTTTTACTAACTGGGAAAATTTCTCCTCATCTAAACAGTGTGCAGGATTTTGAAAACTTCCATCGGATCTCCCGTTAGCTAACTTCTCTCCAAGAACGCAGCCCCAATTTCTTCAATCTCCCTTCGTTACTGAAGTTTCTCACCCCGGAACCATTCTTGTAGATCTCTTCTGCAATCAGTCCAATGTGTTCTCATCATTCATAAACTATAAACCCATAACTGCATATAATACTCCAGCTGAAGCCAAACAAATCTCATTAAATTCCAGCATAAATGTCTTGCTCTTCTATTCTTTGAGTATTTCTCAGCCAGGGACAAAGACAGGTTGTGGAAAGTTGAGCTGGTTCAGAGTCTGATGTTTTTAAAATAAGTGGTGACCATCTAAGGGGGGGTCACTGCCAAACTGCACAGTCCAAGAGACACTATGGACTAATGGCACAGAACAGCTCTAGAGAATTTCCCCACCACATTCTCCAGATTGAACAGGATGACTGTCAAACAAAATCTGACGTGCTTCTAGGAGACAGTTCAACAAACATTTAGCCAAAACCCTTGAAAACCAACGAGACAAGATGAGCTAGACAGTGTGTGGAGGTGGCTGACAAGTGCCTCTCCTGCCAGTTTCTGTTTTCCCCACTCTCAAAATATCTAACATTCTGGGGGAGGAAGAAAAAGCCACCCCTGAAGGTCTCCTTGAAGTATATTAACATTACTGTTAATGACTGACAGGATCTTGAAAGCAACCATTTGAAAAGCATCAACTTGTCCATCAAACTACATTATACTTAGAGACCCATTTGATGACTTGATAACGAGGTTGAACAATGGCATAGCAGGAACCCAAAAAAAGTAGCGAAAACCTGGGTCCCACTAACCCTTAGGACATCTGGTCCCCATGTGCCCAAAGTGCTTGGGTTGAGAATCAGCCTGTTTGGACAAACCAAGTCTCACAGGAGACACTTGCAACCCCGAGATGACAGCAGCCTCATATCAAAGGACAGAATGATGAACTGCATGTTGTTACTTTTTATTTGTTTATCCAGCTCCAGTTCGCTCTTCATTTGGGTAACTTGCATTTTTAATTGCTGCCCAGAACATTCTTATCAGGTCCTGGGGAGTGCTGTTGAAAGAGTCCTTGGAGAGCAGGTTCATATTTTCTTGAAAAGTGGAGTCACAAGTAGACAGGATCGTGAAGGTGGCATTTGGTATGCTTGCCTTTATTGCATTGAGTATAGAAGTTGAGACGTCATGTTGCATAACATTTAAAAAAGGCATCTGGATGGGTACATGCAGAGGAATAGTTGAGGGGGATATGGGCCAAATGGGACGAGATTTATCTAGGATATCTGGTCAGCACGGACAAGTTGGACCAAAAGGGGTATTTTTCCATGCTGTATAGCTCTATGGCTATCTCTTAGATGTAGGTCATTTGTGAAGAACACCACCTATAAAAATTGCAATGCTCTACAAACATTGCCCATTTTCTAATTACCCTGATCTACCTATATTGCCCTATACTGGTACATAGCTGAAGGTGTAATTAAGAGATTACCATCCATAACATCCTGCATTTGAATTAAGCTTTCCCATGCTGTGTGCCAATTACCTAGCAATTTTCATCATGTAAATGGAGCTGCATGTCAGAAATCTTACAAGACAGTCCAATAATCATGGATTAAATCGTGACTGATTCTAATTTTTATAACGCCAGTTTCTTAAAACAGTCTGCAATAAGTTGCTCAACTTTGGATGTTACTTCAGTCAATCAAGTGAAACATTACTATGACAAGGAACTTCATTTGCTTCTAAAGTTAGTGCGGTTTCTGAAAATTTTAGGAAAAGAAAGGAAAGGTTAGAACAGAGCGCCCAACTTTGGGGGAAAAACCGGACACCCGAAGGAAACTCACACAGACATGGGGAGAACAGGCAAATTCCACACACAGTCACCCGAGGCTGGAAGTGAACCCAGGTCTCTGACACTAAAAGGCAGTAGTGCAAACCATTCAGCCACAAGCAACCCGAGAGCTGGTAGGCAAAGCAACTGAGGCTGTCTGTCTACACTAGAACACACTGCATCAGCCCTTCAAGCTACAGGATCCTCTACGAAGAGGGTGTTCCGAGCCATGTTGCAGATCGTCCTTCCTTCTTTGTTGGTGCCACTGAACTTGCTCTGGTCTCTTACCCCATGGAAGGTGAGGAGATTTGAAAGAGATTCAGAGGTTGATGAGAGAGCATATCACTCCTTCCATTGCCTGCTCCCAACTCATTGTGAGCCACCTTAAACTGACTGTAAAAACCACCATTTCTTCGTGATGTGACAAACTGTCTCTAGCTCAAGTTGAGAAGGACTTCAAAATAATCCATTGTGGAGTTTTGAAAATTTAAAAAAGAAGTTAATTTTACTTCCACTGATTTCAGATCAATTTCATGAGATGGCACAGTGGATCAGTGGTTAGTATTACTGCCTCACAGTGCTAGGGACCCAAGTTAGAGTCCACTCGCAGGCAACCCTCGATGTCGAGATTATACGTCCTCCCGAGTCTGCATGGATTGCCTCCAGGTGCTCCTGTTTTCTCCCACAGTCCAAAAGATATACAAGTTAAGTGGGCTGGCCATACTAAATTGCATACGGTGTCCAGGATGTGCAGGCTAGGTGTGTTAGCCATGGGAAATGCAGGATGATAGGGTAGGAGAGTGGGTCTGGGTGCGAAGCTGGAGGGTCAGTGTTGATTCGATGGACCGAATGGCCTACTTCCACACAGTAGTGAGTCTATGATGATTTAACAGGAGCATTCTCCAAATGCAGATATAAACATGTAAAAATCACCTGCTAACTTACCTAATTCAGGTTTATCAAGCAAACTTATCAAAATGCGAAAGGGCTTCTGATGTGCTTGAGGTCCATGTTCTTGATCTGGCTCAGGATTCACTTGCTGCAAAGTTCTTATCAGTGCCTGCAGACAAAAGCAGACTCCTTCTAAAGGACAAACACTTCCTCCTTCGCAGCACATTTTCAAGAGCAACTGTAACAGCGATGATTAACTAAATTTACAGTCCTTGAAGGACCCAAATTAAACATGCCCAACCACCCCAAAAAACAGTGAATGAGGGAAAATGGAAGATACCTGCATGTCCCTTTCACTGGCATCAACCAGAGGGCTGAGTTCCACAGGGCTCTGTCCTTGGGCCTCAACTGTTTGTAATTTTTATTAATGACTTGGACGAGGGGATTGAAGGATGGGTCAGCAAGTTTGCAGACGACACAAAGGTCGGAGGTGTCGTTGACAGTGTAGAGGGCTGTTGTAGGCTGCAGCGGGACATTGACAGGATGCAGAGATGGGCTGAGAGGTGGCAGATGGAGTTCAACCTGGATAAATGCGAGGTGATGCATTTTGGAAGGTCGAATTTGAAAGCTGAGTACAGGATTAAGGATAGGATTCTTGGCCGCGTGGAGGAAAAGAGGGATCTTGGTGTGCAGATACATAGATCCCTTAAAATGGCCACCCAAGTGGACAGGGTTGTTAAGAAAGCATATGGTGTTTTGGCTTTCATTAACAGGGGGATTGAGTTTAAGAGTCGTGAGATCTTGTTGCAGCTCTATAAAACTTTGGTTAGACCGCACTTGGAATACTGCGTCCAGTTCTGGGCGCCCTATTATAGGAAAGATGTGGATGCTTTGGAGAGGATTCAGAGGAGGTTTCCCAGGATGCTGCCTGGACTGGAGGGCTTATCTTATGAAGAGAGGTTGGCTGAGCTCGGTCTCTTTTCATTGGAGAAAAGGAGGAGGAGAGGGGACCTAATTGAGGTATACAAGATAATGAGAGGCATAGATAGAGTTGATAGCCAGAGACTATTTCCCAGGGCAGAAATGGCTAGCACGAGGGGTCATAGTTTTAAGCTAGTTGGTGGAAAGTATAGAGGGGATGTCAGAGGCAGGTTCTTTACGCAGAGAGTTGTGAGAGCATGGAATGCGTCGCCAGCAGCAGTTGTGGAAGCAAGGTCATTGGGGTCATTTAAGAGACTGCTGGACATGCATATGGTCACAGAAATTTGAGGGTGCATACATGAGGATCAATGGTCGGCACAACATTGTGGGCTGAAGGGCCTGTTCTGTGCTGTACTGTTCTATGTTCTATGTTCTATGTAACTATCTCTTTGACCTTTCGTTTGCAAGGGAGTGAGAGACACACACTCAAATGTCACTATTTCCCTTTTATTGCAAGGTGACACCTACATTTCCCTTAGGTTTGAGGAGAGATTGTAATCCACAGGTGTGCAATAACGCTCCAAGGACATGAATTCAAATCGTACCACACAGTACCTGGCAGAACTTGAATTCAATAAATAAAACGTAAAACAAATTTCATCTCATGAAATGGTGACTAAGACAACTATCATTGATCATTGCCAGAACCCATCCGGCTCACAAATATCTTTTCAGGAAGGAAATCTATTATCCTTCCTTGATCCGGCCTACACGTGGCCAACTCTGAACTGCTCTCAGAAAAGACATGCAGTTCAAGGGAATTAGGGATCGGCAACGCATGCTGACCTTGCCAGTAACGTCCACGCAACTGTGAAGATGATTCCATTGCAAAGGTTTTAGAGTAGATATGTAGCTCGGGCTGTGGGTGTTGAAGTTAGTTGGCTCGCCGAACTGTCTTGTTGTTCCACAGACATTTCATTACCATGCTGGGTAACACCCTCAGTAACATCTCCGAGATGTTACCCAGCATGATAACGAAATGTCTGCAGAACAACAAAACAGCTCAGCAAGCCAACCAACCTCAACATTATTCCACTGTGTATATAACATTATAACTGTGCAAGTACTGTATTAGTGCATTATAGAAAGGACATAGTATTATGAAAATATAAATTAAATACTACTGTAGAAGAATTGCTGATTTATTTTTCATAGCTTAGCAAAAAAGTGATTGTAAAACAAATTTAATGACAGGTTACAAAATAGCATTCACATTGGAGGCATTGTATTTTGTAACTTTGTGCAGATGAAGTGTGAACCCAAATTCGACAACATCAAAGAAGGCTATTTTTCAACTGTACTTACTCGAACCAACAAGTCCTTGGAATGTTTCTCAAAGTAAGTCTTGGCACAGTCTTCAGGAGAAGAGGAGAAGTCTGCATCTGCAGTCATATGGTCTCCTTTGATATCAGTCCCTGGAAGGTTCACAGTGAATCATTCTTATCAATGGCAACAGAACACAGTTAGGCACAAGGAATTAAATCATAGCTTAAATCGTCAGATTGTAATTACAGAGATATGTGGAAAACATTCTTTGTAGTCAATAATACACTGAACAACCACAAAGCTCTTTGTGAAAAAGTACACTGAAGTATTTGGAAAACTGCATTCGAAAAATATTTGGTGTTGATAAGCTTAGTTATAGATTGGTTTTATATGTACATTTCTCATGCAAAAAAGTGAGCAATCTTTACAACATGTACATATTAACGGGTAAATTGCTTATCGAACAAAAGATTATGTTCAATAGGGGGAAGTTTCAGAAGAAGGCATAATTTACTGAAGTAATTATTGATACAAAAAGAAAATTAGACAGGAATTTTTAAATAATGTTCTAAGGGTCCACCCCTGCGCCCACGTGTATTCCCTCATCTCCCCAGGTCTCTCAGCATTCAATGTCCACCAGAATGTGAGTGTTGTGAAGAACCAATTTAAAATCTTCCCTTTGTATATCAATTGCACGCGAAGTTTCCATACAATGGTTCCCTGAATTGTCCAGCAGAGTCCAATCCCTGAGTGAAATCAAAACTCCAATTTTTTTTTCTCCTCCAATAAGGAACCAAAAGTCTGTCATGACTTTACTGGATGAGGGAGGGCATTTAAAAAGAATGTGCGGGACGAGGGTAAAAAAGGAGCTTTATACTGAGCTGTGGGACGGATTCTGTTGGAAACGATTGAACCCCGGCCTCCACACTCGGCCACATCTTCTCCTTGAGCCAGAGTGTAGCTGCAGGCAGGTTTCCCAGCCCTCCACAGATAAAAATCTATCAACTAGAACTGCAGGACAGGTCCAGGAAACTGGATAACCAAATGCAAGGGGTTACAGAACAAACTCGGTACTTTTGAAGATAGCCAAGAGTTCATACATCTTTCAAGACTTTTCCAAAGACTTCTTTCACTCGACAGTACACCATTTGTCGGGAACAACAACCATATTATGTAAACGGCCACTCACCAGGCGTTGGCCTTGAGGTATTATCATTGGACTATTAATCCAGAGACCCAGGTAACCTAGCAATGATTTTTAAGATTTTCAAGTTTCTTTTGGAGACCAAACATACCCAAGAGCCACGCATACAGACGTCTGTTCAAGGACATGTCTCTTCTCAGTACAGTGTGCAGAGCCGCAGAGAGAACAAGTACCATGTCTCCCCTCGTCATTCGGACGACACAATTATTGGGATCCTTGCATTAAAAAAAACACAACCATCAATTGCAAATGTCTGCGTGAACAAAAAGTGCACAGTATCAGTCAAGTAGTTCTTAACGGGAGGCCATGTTACTGTTGCACTGCCAAAAAAGTCTTAAATTCATTAGTAAACGCTCTGAAAAACTTTACCGTTCTTTACAAATGAGTAGACTGAACAGCATTTTGTACTCTCTGAACATTCTAAAGTGCTTCTTAATTCACAGGCAATCCTTCAGAAAGGAGTTCCTTGCTGTCCATTAAGTGAACGTGCAACTAATCTGTCACAAGTTAATCCCACAAACCATAAACGATTGAATTCATGGAATCACCAGGTGATTTTTGTTTTGATTGCACTGGTTAGCAAAGCAATGTTGACCAGAGTGCTTGAGGATGTTTTGTATCCATCTGAACAAGCAAACAAAGCCTCTGTTTAGACATTTGATTTGAAAAAATTGCACCAATGACAAGGGGGCATCAACTCAGTAATAAACAGTCAAAATCCACCTTTGAACCACGAAGAACCAGAAGCACAAGTTCTTACTTCAAAAAGGTAGTTGTACAATCCAAGATAACAAAGTGTGGAGCTGGATGAACACAGCAGGCCAAGCAGCATCAAGTAAACTCCAATTCTCAGGATTTGCTTTCAAAGAATTTCTCAATTCAGAAGGCTCACATTTATATAGTGCTTTTCAAGACTACCAGATGTCTACAAATGCTTAATAGCCAAGGAAGCATTTTGGAACTAGTTTCAGAGACACTGCTTGAAGTGTTGTAACACAGCAGTCAGTTAACACCCTGTAAATCCCCACAAACAGCAATGTGATAATGACTTTTAAAGATTGATAGAGGGAAGAATTTGGCCAGAACACCAAATACTTTCTTTGCTATTCCTCAAAATACAGTCGAACGATCTTTCGCATCCAATCAATCATGAAGACGGATGGATCTCAGTTTCATTCGTCACTCGGCTACAGTACGTTCATTTCTTTCCTCCAGTTATTAGTGTATATTGTAAAAAAGTTGCAGACCCACCACTGATCCCACGAGTTGCAGATTGCCAACCTGAGAAAGAATCCTTCATCCCCACTCAGTGCATCCTGTCTATTAGCCAATTCTTTATCCGCTCTGATATACTACCAATGTTCCCAACCATTCCCACAGCTACGAAGATTAGGGTGATGCAGTAGATTCTATTTCACAGCCTCAAGGAGACAGTTGCCAGTCACTTCTCCTGCAAAGCATGGTACTTGTAGCTTGTAAATTAATCTGCTTTAGAATTCTCGGAAAGAAATCCCAGACCACAACTGAATAAGCATTTAACAGATTTAAAAATAAAATGCTAAATACTTACCAGGCATGAGCAGAGAGGGAAAAAGTAGAACAGAATTTCTAAAGTGTTGCGCTGTACAAGAACATTAGAATCTTGCACTGAGGCACACAATGCTTTTACCTGGAAAACAAAACAAAAAAAAATGACATTGAACTCTCAGCACAAAAGGCAAGGTACTGTGAATGCTGGAAATTTGAAACAGGAGCAACAAAACATCAGAAATGCTCAACAATTCAGACAACACCTGGCAGAGGGAGAAACAGACCCAAGTTCTCTCAGAGCACCATTCTTTTGACTCATTCTCTCATACACACAATCCCCTACTGCCAGGTCATTCAGCCCACCTAGTCCATACTGGCCCTCTCCGAAGAGCATCCCACCCAGACCCATTCTCCTACCAATCCCTGTGACCCTGCATTTCCCATGGCCAATCCACCTAACGTGCACATCCTTGGACTGTGGGAGGAAACTGGGGCACCTGGAGGAAACCCACGTAGTCATGGGGAGAATGTGCAAACTCCACACAGGCAGTCACCCGGAGGGTGGAATCAAATCTGGGTCCCTGGCACTGTGAGGCAGCAGTGCTAACCACTGAGCCACCGTGCCGTGCCGTTCTCAACATTTTTTTGGAGATTATTAATTTCATATGGGTAGGCTGTGTTTCAAATAGGGCTGTAACCTTCAGGAGATAAAGTCAGCAAAGGCCCAGAGGTTGATTCCGGTCTTCAATACCAAATCATTTTTACAGAAGCTACCCAGTTTTTAAAATCCATTGATTTCCAGTTAGGTGCAGTGTTAACAACAGCGATCTTAGCTGCAACATTGTTTGGTGCCAATTCCAACTAACCAGCTGAGCCAACTCAGATTCCTTGCATAATGAGAAAAGTCACAGCCAAAAGAAGAGCGCGAAACAAAACCAGAAAAAAGACAACCAAAGAGCTGGACTGCACCTGCAGACTTACCGCAAGGCGAGGGTCTGTGCCAAACATGTACTTCTGCTCTGTCCTGAACGCAGATCTATTTATATGGTTGACAACAAACAGCGAGGCTGGAAGGCGTATAGAAGGGCTGACTATGACACTGCCCCACACAGCTCCATAGAAAACCTCCTGGCCGACCACCAGCATTAACTTCTGAAGCAAGACATCCGTTCTTCATTGATGAGGGAGAGAGGAGAGGAAAGCAAACTGCTGAAAATGTTTGACTTCAACAAACTAAAATACCATCGCCACTCCATTTCCAAGTCATTCTTGAGGAATTGGAGGGGGAGAAAAAAAAACTTAAAATCAAGTTGTTAGCTGATTGCTGTAAAATTGACCAATGCTGTAACCCCTAGCCCAAAAGCTACATCAGCAATTTTGTTTAAATGCAATAAATTACTCTTCAATTTATGGTTTGATTCTCTAAATTTACATTTGGGGCTAGAGGGCGATATAAGGCAGGAAGGACAGCTAACAAAGTATCCATAATTTTCACCATCGAGCCTTAAAATACTTGGTCAAGCTCAGGGAGGTGGTCAATCAGCCCAATGTCTCTCCAGAAGTTACAGGTCCGAGTGCATTTTGCAGACTGGTGGGCCAAGGGCTGGCAGAGGGAGACTCATTTAGATAAACGCGAGGGGTTGCATTTTCCTCAGACAAACCAGGGCATGACTCGTATAGCTCATAGGAAGGACCTCAGGAATATTATCTAACAGAGACCAAAGGGGTGCGTGCACATAGCTCTTTGCAAGTGGCATCAGAGGTAGGCAGGGTGGTGAAGGTGATCTTTGGCATGCTTGCATTCATTGGTCAGAGCATAGGAGTTGGGACGTCGTAGTGTTATGGCTAACCAAGACATGGGTAAGGCCACATTTGGAGTACCGCATACAATTCTGGTTGCACTGCTAAGGAACGGTTAAACTGGAAAGGATGCACACACACACAAAAAAAAGAAGGATTTACAATGATGTTACCGAGACTGGAAGGGTTGAGTTATAATGTAGTGGCTGGATAGGCTGGGGTTTTCTTCCCTTAGGCGTAAGGGGCAGAGGGTGATCTTACAGAGGTTTATAAAATTATGAGTCAAAGATGAAGTGAATAGCCAAAGCTTCTTTTTCCCCCTATCCAGAGAGGAGGAATCCAAAACTAGAAGGCAAAGGTTTAAGGTGGGAGGGGAAAGATTTAAAAGGGACCCAAGAGGCAACATTTTCACATAGAATGGTGTGTATATGGAATGAGCTGCCAGAGGAAGCGGTAGAGGTGGGTGCAACAACATTCGAGAGACATTCGGAAAGGTACATGGATAGCAAAACGTTCAGAGGGATATGGACCGAGTGCAGGCAAGTAGGATTAGTTGAGTTTAGGAAAGCTGGTCGACACAGAGAATTAGGCCAAAGGGCCTGTTTCCGCACTGTATGGCTCAATAATAGCCATGAAGGCAATGGGCGTGCAAGCGAATACTTAAATGCTGATTGAGTGTTGAGCATATTTCTGACTCAGCCACATTTTCAGGCAGTGTCCCAGATTCCTGGTACCTCTGGGTGAAAATAAAGTCTCAGCCTCCCACCTCTTCACTTAAGTCGATGTTCCTTGTTTATGAACCCCTCTGCTAATGAAACACGTGTCTTCCTATACCCGTCCTCCATAATAAAAGATGATGCAGCACCGCAAATCAAATATCAGTGTTCTCTAGCTGTGAAGTGAAATTACTATAATCTCAGCCAATGTAGGCACGAGATATTTTCAATGATCCTTTTCGATCATTGGTCACTATATCCTGACCATCTGTCAGTGTCATATCAATCACTACACAGTATTTTTTTTTGCATCTCACTGATGTGTGGAATTGAACCTGATCATTTTACCTCCCACAGTTCTAATGAGATATGAGATAATGAACAGGGATACTGGGCAGTGCGCCCCATTTCTTCTTTTCATGGCATTACTTGCCAGAAAGTTGATATCACAAGAGGAGAGGACCTATACAAAACCCATAGGAACACTTAGGGAATATTACCCAAGAGGTTCCTTAGAGCTACCCTTTATAACAGGGATTCAGTGTTCTGACAAATCTGTCAATTACAGATCCTTTCCACATTAAATAGGATTCCATAACTTGATACCTAAACATTGTGCATCAAACTCAACCTTACTATTCTGTAATACCTGCTTTAGGGTATCACAATCATATGCAAGAAGATTTGCTGGCACAAAATATTGTCCAGTCAAACCCAAGGCCATCACAAACATTTGGTCCCCCTGATATTACTCATCACTAACTTTCATGAGTCTTCGCCACAGAGCATGCAAGCCAACATCCCTTTTGAGAAATTGGCCATTGGTCCTCCCCTTCTCTCTCAGGCAGTGTGATATAGTATTCAGTGATATAGTTTTGCAGACAAAGTGAACACCTCATCAAAATAGCCCAAATTCACCTCCAGGTGAAACTGGCAAGTGTCTTGCAACCTATTTCATGTTTCAGGCTATTTTGATTTTCTGAATGAGTCCTCACCAAAATTATCCACACAAAAAAAACCACACAAGTGAGTTGCAAGCAGAATTACTGATCCAATTTTACCCCCCACTCCAACCTTTCACAATTCGTTATGATTAGGGATAGCATCCATGGCTCTAGCTTAATACAGATATTTCAACTGTGTTTCATTAAGGGAGTCAAGTCTTACGCGGTACAGCACTACTTAATAAATATGTTCAACTACTGAGGCAGAATGAGAGATGGAATTTATACTCCTTGATAGTAAATAAAAATTTTGGGTATTGGAATATTTCTTTGCTTTACACTTTCTGGTTTTTCCCCCCAGCAGTCTGCAGTGTTGGATCAATCAAATGGCAGTCAATGCAGTTTGCAAATGCTAGTGTATTCACTTAATTGCTTGACATCAGCCTCTTACTCAGGAAGAGAGTGACGAACTTGATCGAATAGTCTGAGGTATTGAAACAATTTTGTGTTGTGCGTTCATCAGTGTTCAAATTAGACCAAGATTATAACCCCAAATAAATTACCATCTTGGTGCTGATAGTCTGGCACTGTGCATGTCTTTTTCTTCAAAATTATTTGAACTCTCAATAAATGTCAGACGTCCCTACATGAGCAACATAAATCAAAGTAGAAAAACACGATACATGCTGGAAAAAAGACAGCAGCTACCCGAAGCACAAGGAACAAGGCACTACCTTGTGTCTCCAATGGGGAAAAGGGTTAAAGGCCACAAGATATAGGAACAGAATTAGACCATTCGGCCCATCAGGTCTGCTCCACAGTTCAGACCTGTCTGACATGCTTCTCAATCGCATTCTCTTGCCTTCTCCCTGTAGCCCTCGATCCCTTTATCAATCAAGAACCTACGTCTTAAATACACTCAATGACTCGGCCTTCACAGCCTTTCATGGCAATCAGTTCCCCAGAATCACCACCCTCTGGCTGAAGAAATGCCTCATCTCAGTTCCAAAGGGTCATCCCTTCATTCTTGAGGACATGCCTGCAGGTCCTCATTTCTCGTAAGAGTGGAAACATCTTCACCACATCCACTCTATCCAGGCCTTTCAGCATTCTGTGAGATTCTCCCTCATCCTTCTATATTAAGACCCAGAGTTCTCAACCGCTCCAAAGGAGATACCTTCATCGTGGGATTATTCTCACAAACCTCCTCAGGACCTCCCTCCAATACCAGCACTTCCTTCCTTGGATACAGGGCCTACAATTGCTCACACTATTCCACAGTGGTTATCACTGCTATCTCTCAGTGTCCAGAGACCCAGGTTCAATTCCAGCCTCTGGCTGTCTTTGTGGAGTTTGCACATTCTCCCGGCGTTTGCGCGATTTTCTGCAGAGTTCCTCCAGGTACTCTAGTTTCCTCCTGTAGTCCAAAGACGTGCAGGTTTAGGTGGACTAGTCATGGGAAATGCTGAATTACAGGGATAGCATAGGGTGGGCTAAGTGACCTGCTTCCACACTGTATGGATTCTGTGACTTTTCAGCCATAAAGATGATAAATGTTAGATAGAATGAAAATAAACCACATAATGTGATTAAATAGTGAATGATGCCCTGCACCAGAGCAACAGTGGCAGCCAATAAAAGCTATCTTCGCTGTTTTTTTTCCTCATTTTAACTGCCAACATTCAAATTTCCTCGCGCTCTCCCAGGGCAGCAAATCCAATGAGACAGCAACAGATTGGTTACGATGTTAATTTGAAGACAGACGCTGCAGGAGAGAGATCTTCAGTTTTAGGTTACAAGAATGTCATGGGGAAGGACTATCAATGTTGTGCCCAAAACACAGCTGCCACCCTGTAAATGCTGATCACTGCCACGTGACAGACAATGTCAGTACTTGGAAAACATTGCACTAAAGGTTATGACCCTGTATTAAAGCAAGTGTCAGAATTCAGGAGCAGGATTCAGCTTCAGACTGATTCTTGGATCTCACTGTCTGACCAGATGCAAAGCAAAAAAACTCCTCTACTATAACCACCGATGCATCTCCGTTTTCACTCACACCAGATTCCTCACCAACAGATTTGACAGTCATAAGGTCTCTCCATCATGTAGGATTCTTCAGTCCAACCAGTCCACAGCAACCATTCTCCCCAAACCAAATCAGTCCTGCTTGTCTTCGCGTGGCCCATATCTCCTCAAACATTTCTTATTCATGCATTTATCCCAGTGCCTTTTGAACATTGTAACTGGACCTGCATCCACCCCTTCCTCTGGCAGTTCATTCCACACACGAACCACCCTCTGCGTAAAAACATTGCCGCTCACTCCTTGTTAAATTTTTGTCCTCTCGCCTTAAACATATGCTACTGTGGTCTTGAAATCAGCCACTATAGGGAAAAGACACATCATCTGTACACCTCATGTTTTTAAAAACCTCTAAAATGGTTGCAACATTTGTCCATTTTTCTCTCAAGCTATCCTCAGGGCCTCTATCCAACTGTGCTGCTGGGAGTTCCAGATTTTGACACAGTGACAGTGAGGAGACGGCAATAGGATTCCAATCAGGATGGTCTGTGGCTCTCAGAGGAACTTGCCACGATTGCATCCTCTCGTATATCCTACCTAGAAGGGACAAGCATAGGTTAAGGACAGTCTTGCGCTGTGCATCCTCAGCTTATCAGGAACTGGGGCAAGACTGTTTCACAGTAGACTGTTACAACGAGCCAACTGAAGAGTTATTTGTTAACATTTTAAACTGGTTCAAAATGGAAACGGCTACATTTTAAAAAATACGTTAGCCCAACGAGAATTTATGCATCTGGTCAACGGTTGCACCACCCTGTGACATGTTGTTCCAGCAAATCCTGTGCAGCACTAGATTACTTTCTGAAACTGAATGCGTGAAGTTGACTTGCAGCTCAAACCAACACACTCCTTTCCCAGGAGCAAGAAATAAATGAGATCAACACATGATTTTAAAAACACGGTTCACCAGGCTTTACCTCTCATAAATCTCTGATCCCTCCTCCAGCCCTGGTAGCAGCCCTGTGATGAAAGCTTGCAAGCTGGGATTCAGGGACTTGTGCAATGGGAGGTAGTATTTCTCATATAGCCCAAGTAGTACAGGCTTCACAGACATAGCCGCATTTCCCAGCAAGGGAAACAGGCCCGAGCTACAGGAATAATCAGATAACAAGATAAAACAAATTAACTGAACAGTGATGAATAGCTCAGCCGAGTTGAACAATGAATAAACACAGAAAAGGAATAAACATCTGGTTCAAACACATTTCGTATGCGCAGTGTTCGTGTTCACAAAATAACATGCTGAGGGAAGCACTGCGTTTGTTTTTGTTTGTAGAATATCTGAACTGCCAGCTGGACCAGCCTTTATCAGCAAGCCTAAATCATCCTGGACAGCTTGGTAGCGAGCTATCATTTTGAACCACTGCAGTCACTGGATTGTTACTTGAAACACCAACTGTGCTGCTGGGTGTTCCAGATTTTGACCCAGTGACAGTGAAGAGACTGCGATTGGATTCTAATCAGGATGCTATGCGGCACTCAGAGGAATATGCCATGATGGCATCCTCTTGAATATCTTACCCAGAAGGACAAGGGCAGCAGAGGTCGTGGGTTGGGAAGATACTGTTCATGGAGCCTTGTGCCGCTGCTGTGCATCTTGTAGATGATGCACACTGCAACCATTGTGCATCATTGCAAGAGGGAATGAACATTGGAGATGGTGGATGGGGTCGCAATAAAGTGCACTGTTTTGTCTTGGCTGCTGTCAAACTGCACTCATCCAGTCCTGTGCAGTGTGTTTCATTATTGTCTTGACTTGTATCTTATCGATGATAAACAGACCTGGGGAGTCAGGAGTAGAGATAATGGCAACTGCTGATGGTGGAGGATCCGAGATAACAAAGTGTGGGGCTGGATGAACACAGCAGGTCAAGCAGCAGAGGAGCACAAAAGCTGACGTTTCGGGCCAGGTCCCTTCAGAGAGGGGGATGGGGACAGGGCTCTGAAATAAATAGGGAGAGAGGGGGAGGCAGACCGAAGATGGATAAAGGAGTAGGTAGGTGGAGACAAGAGTATAGGTGGGGAGATAGGGAGGGGAATAGGTCAGTCCGGGGTGGACAGACAGGTCAAGGAGGCGGGATGAAGTTAGTAGGTAGGAAATGGAGGTGCAGCGTGAGGTGGGAGGAGGGGATAGGTGAGGGCAAGGACAGGTTAGGGAGGCAGGGACGGGCTGAGCTGGTTTTGGGATGCAGTTTGGGGAGAGGGGGGGGAGAGAAGGGGAGATTTGAGTTGCTCTCCAAAGGGTTCCTGGCCTTGATTTACTATTGTAGTTTATTCCACTCAGATCTAGTTCAGTTTCTGGTCAATGCTAAGTCCCCCAGGATACTGCCAGTGGAGGTTCAGATACGTGAATGTCATCAAACATCAAAAATGGATACGGTCAGATACATCGAAAAAAATTTTTTAAAAATCGGAAATTGCTGCAAAACTTCAGCAGGTTTGGTAGCATCTGTGGAGAGAAAAAATGTTTTTTAGGTCCAGTGACCCTTCTTCAGAACTGCTTCTGAGGAGTTCTGAATAAATAATATTGCACAAGTCATCAATATTTCAACTTCTGATTTTATAGTGGTGGGCAGGGGGAGGGGGAAAGAGGAGAGGAGAGAGGCCGTAGGTCATTGATGAAGCAGCCAACAATGGTTGAGCCGAGGACACAACCCTGAGGAACTCCTGCAGAGTTGTCATGGAGCAGAGATGATTAACCTGATGGCACTCTTAACAAGTGTAAATTAAATTTCTATTACTATAATCTACAGGCAGTGTTAAATATCAACATACAATAAATGTTTAACCAATGTGCTAGATAGATTACGATGAATTGGATTAAACAAATTACTTCCTTCTGTTCAAATCTTTATTTACTGCACCTGTAAAAGAATAAGTCCTTGGCCAGCCATTTGATTCCGATTATTTTAAATATAACCTCACAGGTTTCTAGCGCTTTCAGATGGACACCAATGGGAAGTGCTGGATGTAAGCACTGAGCAAGCCTTTTGCTGATGATCAACCTTTTTGGCAGAAGGGCATACTTCAAATTGCTCTGAAGTGCCTGCAGAAATAGAAGATTAAGAAGGCAACACTTAAGTCTTGTTTTCGGAAATAGCAGCAAATTACGAGATCACAAATGCAAAATAGAAGTCAACAAACTCAAAAATCGATCCAAAAGACCAGAAGATATAGGAGCAGAAGTAGATCACTCAGCCCAAACTTGCTCTGTCATTCAATTATGGTTGATATGTTTCTCAACACTATTCTACTGCCTTCTCCTCATGACAATTGATCCACTTACTCATCAAGAACACATCTGTCAGACAATGACTTGGCCTCCACAACCTGCTATGGCAAGGAGTTTGACAGGTTAAACCACCCTCTGGCTGAGGGAATTCCTCCTCCCCTCAGTTTGAAAGGGCCATTCCTTCACTCGAAGGGTGGACCACTGTTTCCACTGGCAGGACAGACTAGGATCCATCATCTCCACATCCACTCTATCCAGGCCTCTCAGTATTCTAAGCTTGAACTGAGATAGTTGCATTCCCAACACAGACCCCTGTGGTTTTCCACGTGTCACCAGCTGCCATCCTAAAAAACCCTTATTCTTACTGTGTTCTGCCAGTCAGCCAATCCTCGATTCACACTAGTATCTTGTTTCTAACAAGATGGGCTATCATCTTATTTAGCAGCAGACTGCATGGCACCTTGGCAAAGGCCTCCTGGAAATGCAAACTGGTTGTGTCCACTGGCTCTCCTTTATCTAACTTGCTCGTTACCTCCTCAGCGAATTCTGAATCTAAGATTCTATTCTTACCAAGGATCAAGGTCAGGCTAACCAGTCCATGGTTTCCTGGATTCTACCTCCTTCCCTTACTAAAAGCAGGGATGTAATATTAGTCATTTTCCAGTCCTCTGAATCCAGTTATGCCTCTGCAATCTCAACTATCTCCTTCAGCTCTCCACTGGAGTCGTACCTGAGGACTGGAGAGAGGCAAATGTAATTCCTCTCTTCAAGAAAGGAAATAGGGAAATCCCCGGCAATTATAGACCGGTAAGTCTCACGTCTGTCGTCTGCAAGGTGTTAGAAAGGATTCTGAGGGATAAGATTTATGACCATCTGGAAGAGCATGGCTTGATCAAATACAGTCAACACGGCTTTGTGAGGGGTAGGTCATGCCTTACAAACCTTATCGAGTTTTTTGAGGATGTGACTAGTAAGGTTGATGAGGGTCAAGCTGTGGATGTGGTGTATATGGACTTCAGTAAGGCATTTGATAAGGTTCCCCATGGAAGGCTCATTCAGAAGGTCAGGAGGAATGGGATACAGGGGAACTTAGCTGCTTGGATACAGAATTGGCTGGCCAACAGAAGACAGCGAGTGGTAGTAGAAGGAAAATATTCTGCCTGGAAGTCAGTGGTGAGTGGGGTTCCACAGGGCTCTGTCCTTGGGCCTCTACTGTTTGTAATTTTTATTAATGACTTGGACGAGGGAATTGAAGGATGGGTCAGCAAGTTTGCAGACGACACAAAGGTCGGAGGTGTCGTTGACAGTGTAGAGGGCTGTTGTAGGCTGCAGCGGGACATTGACAGGATGCAGAGATGGGCTGAGAGGTGGCAGATGGAGTTCAACCTGGATAAATGCGAGGTGATGCATTTTGGAAGGTCGAATTTGAAAGCTGAGTACAGGATTAAGGATAGGATTCTTGGCAGCGTGGAGGAACAGAGGGATCTTGGTGTGCAGATACATAGATCCCTTAAAATGGCCACCCAAGTGGACAGGGTTGTTAAGAAAGCATATGGTGTTTTGGCTTTCATTAACAGGGGGATTGAGTTTAAGAGTCGTGAGATCTTGTTGCAGCTCTATAAAACTTTGGTTAGACCGCACTTGGAATACTGCGTCCAGTTCTGGGCGCCCTATTATAGGAAAGATGTGGATGCTTTGGAGAGGGTTCAGAGGAGGTTTACCAGGATGCTGCCTGGACTGGAGGGCTTATCTTATTGAGAGAGGTTGACTGAGCTCGGTCTCTTTTCATTGGAGAAAAGGAGGAGGAGAGGGGACCTAATTGAGGTATACAAGATAATGAGAGGCATAGATAGAGTCGATAGCCAGAGACTATTTCCCAGGGCAGAAATGGCTAGCACGAGGGGTCATAGTTTTAATCTGGTTGGTGGAAAGTATAGAGGGGATGTCAGAGGCAGGTTCTTTACGCAGAGAGTTGTGAGAGCATGGAATGCGTTGCCAGCAGCAGTTGTGGAAGCAAGGTCATTGGGGTCATTTAAGAGACTGCTGGACATGCATATGGTCACAGAAATTTGAGGGTGCATCCATGAGGATCAATGGTCGGCACAACATTGTGGGCTGAAGGGCCTGTTCTGTGCTGTACTGTTCTATGTTCTATGTTCTAAAACCTTGGGGTGTAGTCCATGCTTGTCTGGGTGATTTACCCATCTTCAAAACTTTCAGCTTACCTAGCATCTTCTCCTTAGTGATGGCCACTACACTCATCCCTCCCCCTCTGCCCCTCGAAGTTCCTGGTATGCTGCTTCCACTGTGAAAACGGATACAAAGTACCTATTCAATTCCACCGTCATTTCTTTGTTTCCTATTATCACCCGAATAACAGTTCAATGTCCACTCTTGCCTTTCTTACATATCTAAAATAATCTCTAATTTTGCTTAATATTAGCTAGCCTATTCTCATTTCATCTTTGCTCCCCTCATTTCATTTTTTAAGATATCCTCAACTGGATTTTAATTCTTCCCAATTCTCTGAATTCCCAATAATCTATACTACATTGTAAACTTTCTTTTATGCTGTCCCAGAATCCCTTTGTCGACTGTAGCGGCCTCATCTTCTCCTTAGTTATGTTCTGTTCTTCGGATGAATTGCTGCCGTACCTCTAAGTACCACCAGATACCATCGCCACTGCAGCTCCACTATCCTCCCTGCAAGGTCCCTTTGTGTCCTTTCAATAGCCTTTAACTGTAATACCGTTACATTGGATTCCAGTTCTCCCTCTCAATCTGCTGAGGTGAATTCTATTGTATTATGGTCACTACCTCAAGGGGGTCCTTCACCTTACACTCCCTAATCAAGTCTGCATCGTGACACATCAAATTCAGAATTCCTCAGTGAGCTCTACTACAAGCTGCTGAGCAAAACTAAGACATTCCAAGAATTCCTTGGCTTGGGATCCACTAACAACCTGATTTTCCCAGTCCAGCTGCATATTGAAGTTCCCCATGATTATTGTAATACTACCTTTCTTACATACCTTTTCTATCTACAGATAAATTTTCTTCCCCACATCTTGACTACTGCCAGGAAGCCTGTACACAACTCCTGTCAAGCTTTCCCTCTCTGATGCCACTTGGCCTACTATGTTCATACAGCTCGACACCTTGTTATCTCCCAGCAAGGTTTTTCTTTTAAACTTTGTATTTCTACCCATACAGATTCAATCCTTTCCAACTCTGTCACTTTTTGCTATCAATTTAGTTTCAATTCTTTACCAACAAGACAACCCTACCCTTGGACATTTAGTTCCCATTCCAGATTCGCTTTGCAACCCGTCTGTGATACCCACAACATTGACCGGGACAATTTCAATAAGCACGACAAGCTCGCTTACCTTCTTCTGTTGCTGCATTTAAATACAACACCCTCAGTCCTCTATTGACTACACTCCTTCTCTGGTGGTCCACTGTATATAATGTTAGATTCCTGACTCTTCTTTCCCTCCCCCCACCCCCCCACTCCCGACCCCACACACTGTCCTAATACTTGTTCTGGAAATTTTAATAACCTCTTCTGAACTACCCGACACCCCACGCCCCGACTTCAACCTTTTCCCATGCAACTCAACTCTCCCACCCACTATTTAGTTTAAAGCTCTCTCCACAGCCCAAGTTGTGTGATTCGCCAGGACTGGTCCTAGCATGATTCAGGTACAGCCCATCCCATCGGAACAGCTCCCTCCTTCCCAAGCAGCTGTGCTAATTTCCCATGAATTCTAACCAGTTTTTCCCACAAGCTTTGACCACATGCCTCCAGCGAGTGGAATTGTATTTGAATAAAGCACAGAAGGGAGGGGCCGAGATTAGACATAAAATAACCTCTTCCTTGACCAATGACCCAAATATCAACTGGTGCAGAAACTATAAGAAGGCAGAATTGGAAGCGCGCTGACCTAAATCAAAGGCAGAATCAAAGGGAAATGGATACAGCAGGGACAGCAAGTTAGTTGGAAGGTCAGACTGGAAACACAGTGATTTCTAGATGTTTTGTCACAGTGGACAGATGTGAATTGCAGTAATTATGGTGCCAGGATTGCAACCACAGCTTTTTCATTTAGATTGTTAACAGTGTAGGATGCTATAAGCAAATTCATATTCAGTTTTGCTAAGGCAAGTAACTTTCACTTCATCTGCAGGTCTTATCCAAGTTATTTAGATGAACACTCGACACACCATAGTTTCAAGGCAATGGGCCAAGTGCTGGAAAATGGAATCAGAACAGATGGTTGTTTGGTGACTGGCATAGACATGATGGGCCAAAGTGCCTTTTTCCATTCTCTAAGAACCCTATGTCTCAGTTGTCCAAAATAAAATCAGTAGTAAGTTATTTGTGATCAGTTGAGCATTCTTCTTCTGCCTCACTTGGTAAACCATGAACAACAGCAAGGTACATCCCATCTTGGCAGCTAGAGTTTACACTATGTAAAGTGTCAGCAACTAGGTAATAATTTCCCCCAATAGCAAAGCTTAATTAAAAAGTAAACTGCTTTCAACCTTTTTAAAAACAAATGCCCGTTTGGACATTGTAACTGCCTGAGTGCTACGATCAGAATTGGAGGTCAGGCACGGATTCCAGATTTCAGCACTCACTCAGCTGCATTATGGGAGATGTAATAAGTGGTCATGACAGCTTTTTTGGGGAAAAAAGCAAATACAATTACATAAAAAAAGGAGAGACCCTATGATTACAGAGAAGAAATCAAAAGGACAATTTCGGTTCTATAGTTAAACAAAAATAAGGTTAACTTCACATCATCTGTCTGAAAATTAATGTGGCTCTACCCACTGATGCATCTGTATCCTTCTTTAGGGGAGTCTTCCAGTTTAAAATCAAGAGACAATGGTTTGTTGCCAGCCAAAATGGTGTTTTGTTGCTGCTTCAAGGAAGAGCAGCCCCGATACACATTTGGGTTATAAAACTTTGAAATCCATCCCAAGGAGATTCTGAAACTGGGAAAACAGCAGGAAAGATCTACATGGACCAGCCATAAGATAAATTGGCCCTTTACACCATCAGCAACCCAGTGGGGCAAGCCAACACCTAGTGGCTCCCAGGCCTCTTCTCACACTACATGCAGCAGCATAGGAAACATCGGGGGAGGCAGTGGCTAGCAGTATTGTCGCTCAACCGTTAATCCAAACACTCAGGCAACGTTCTGGGGAAATCAGGTTCGAATCCTGCCATGGAAGGTGGTGGAATTTGAATTCAATTTTTGTCTGGAATTAATAGTCTAATGACAACAGGGAATCCATTGTTGATTGTCAGAAAAACCCATCTGGTTCACTGATGTCCTTTGGGAAGGAAATTGCCATCTTTACCTGGTCTGGCCGACATGTAACTCCAGACCCACAGTAATGTGGTTGACTCTGAACTGACCCTGGGCAACTAGGGATGGGCAATAAATGCCACCTGGCCAGCAACACCCTCATCCTGTGAATGAATCAAGGAAAGTAAAACTTCGGTGCTGCGTTATCAAGATAGAATTTTTTCCAAGTCATTTCTTTTGAGAACATGGACGTGCTAAATGAGCCTCTCAAAATACTTTGAGAAGCTTCCTGGAGGATCTTCAGACTAAGAATTCCCATAATTCCACCATTTAAATCATGGTTGATAGGCATTTCATCACCACTTCCCTGCACTCCCCCCGTAGCCCTTGATTCCTTTTGAGATTCCCATAATAGCACAAGTCAGGTTTTGGTATTTGACAACCAACCATTCAAAAGTGGCATCCAAGAGAACCTGGAAACAGGCACAGGATGACTGAACCCCTGTGCTGTCCATGATACAGTGAGACACACTGGCTGGTCCCAAAACTGTCCTGACTCATGTTGGAAATGCCGTGGACAGTCATTCATCAAAACATTCTTTTACCCCAGACAACTTTATTGGACAACAGCGGCCAACAGTTTACCACTAAGCTGCTTACCATCTATACACACAAACTGTCAGTCAACAATTAGGCCTCAAGTTCATCCATATTGATGGGATTTCTTATGTCACCTGGACCAGGTCCTTAACAAAGGTGTTACAAAAATTTAAAAACTACTGGAGCATATCCGGTGTTCTCCACGTTCACTCACTGACCGTGCCGAAAAGAAAGGAATGCACATTGACGTGGATGGTCATAAAACTAAAGCATTATCCAAACCCAACATACTAACATATTTAGAAGCGGCTGGAGACAGAATATCTGAAGCAAGCAGCAAAAAGATCAGAAATCAGAACAAGAACTATCAGGTCTGATTAATAGGGTGGATCTACATGAGGCATGGCTGCCAGAACATTCCACCACAGGGGATTACTATGCACAATTGCTTGTGGAATTCATTGTCGCAGAGTGCGGTGGAGGCCGGGACGTTGGATGCCTTCAAGGCAGAGATTGACAAATTCTTGATCTCAAAAGGAATCAAGGGCTACGGGGGGAGTGCAGGGAAGTGGTGATGAAATGCTCATCAGCCACGATTTAAATGGTGGAGCGGACTTGATGGCCTTACTTCCAGTCCTGTGGTCATTTCTGGCTGAGAACATCACACATGCATCTTGATGACACTCTAAAGTAAATGGGTCAATGCACATTATAACTAGAACCCTTTGCTCAATATTCCTTTCCTTGTAAGCATCACTGCCCAACACCTCCAGCAACTGATGAGGGCCCACGGCCTAGTTGAAACCATCTACGCTGCACCTCACAATGGCTTGTGCAATCCACTTACTGCCTACCTCCCATCACTGCACCCGATAGAAGGAGCAACCTTCCTGAGCAAGATTGGTCCAAAAGAACGTGTACTAGTCAAAGAAAGGCAAACACAGCAAGTCGCCAAGTCCTTAACTGTCACAAACCCCATTTTGAACTACCACTGCAAGACCCTTGAGAAACAGATTCATGATAAGCCAGAATCCCTGCTCAGCTACACTCCAACACTGGGGACACAGTACAAAAGCCTTCTGCTGTCATGAAGAGACACACAATACTAGACAATACTGAGGAGTGTGCCCTCGACTGACAAAAATCACTTTTAAAAATACATGAAGAGATTACTGTTTGGCTACATGGATTTACATTCTCTAATTTGTTCCACAATGGTAGACACCATCCCCACTGAAACGCAGTTTATTTAAAAAGGAAACATCCGAGAGCTTTATGCATTTCTACTTGTTTACCCAAAGTTTCCATAACAGTTGTACATAGCATCACTTCCAAAAATAAAAACCTTAACCCATTAGCCATTGAGCCTTTAGGACACTTAGTTTCAAAATGGTCTTCATATCACATGTCAACAGCCTGTCAACTAATGGGATTACCCGATGCTGGAAGAGCCCTTTACACTAGGTATAAAGTCGATATTCAGGCAAAACACAACTCAAAAATGTAACGACATTCACTTCTCAACTTCAAAAATAGGTATATTTGGTCAAAAGCAAACCTGCAGGTCTCTGGCAAAACCGTGCCTAGTTACTGATAATGGGAACTGCAGATGCTGGAGAATCCAAGATAATAAAATGTGAGGCTGGATGAACACAGCAGGCCCAGCAGCATCTCAGGAGCACAAAAGCTGACATTTTGGGCCTAGACCCTTCATCAGAGAGGGGGATGGGGTGAGGGTTCTGGAATAAATAGGGAGAGAGGGGGAGGTGGACCGAAGATGGAGAGAAAAGAAGATAGGTGGAGACAAGAGTATAGGTGGGGAGGTAGGGAGGGGATAGGTCAGTGTGATCACTCCTGCTAATTCATTCACCAAGAATAGGAACTGGGAATATACTCTACCAGCATTTGGCCCTCCTTGAACTCTCTAGACAGAAAATGTAACCTTTCTCTAGCAGGGAGGTTTCAGTTGTTCATGTATCCCTGAGTTTAGTCCTAAACTTGAATGCTTAGAAGCAAAAGGAGTCCCTCCTGTATTTCAATTAATGTAGCGCTAGCCTTTTAACAATCTCTGCCTTTTTACTTCCCAAATCATCTGGGCTATTTATGAAACAGTTAATGAACACTAGATGCCTACTTGTCTCAGTGGGTAGCACCCCCTTACCTCTTGGGCCATGTAGGTCACAAGTTCAAGCCCCACTTCAGAATTTGAACAATTTTAAGGGCTCTGCTGGCACTCAAACAGCGTCCATAACTCTGAACCAGGTGGCCTGGATTCAAGCCTCACCTACTTCAGAGATGTGAAATAATGTTCTGAATGGGTTGATTAGAAAATATCTTAAGGGACACTGTGGTAGTGCAATTCTGACAAAATGGTAAGGTAGAGAAAGAGGGAGGGTGTTAAATTAAAGCGGAGAATGGGGAAATAATGTACTACAACGCTTATGTATCAACCTCTATATCTCTGTCTTTTTAGCTCTGGTAGAATCATAGAATCCCTGCAGTGCAGAAGCAGACTGTTTGGCCCATCAAGTCCACACTAAACCTCCAAAGAGCACCCCACTAAATTCCACCCCATCCCTCTAACGTTGCATTTCCCATGCCGAAATAACCTAACCTGCACAATCTTTGTATTGTGGAAGGAAACCACAACCGAGAAGAATCCCATGCAGACACAACAAGAACGTGCAAACTCCACACAGATGGTCACCCAAGGATGGAATTAAACAGAGGTCCCTAGTGCTACAAAGCACAGTGCTAACCACTGAGCCACCATGCCACTCACTGGTAGAAAATTCCAGTTCCAATTTTGCTAATTCAATCAACCTGTCTTTTGCAATCTTAGGGATAGCTCTTCCATTCGTAAGAAGGCTTTAGCAGTGTCCAGTGCCACTTTTTAAAAGTATAATATTTACTGTTTCCCTTAATCCTTTATTACCCACAAACCACACACTTTGTTCTTGTCATGCCAACCTAGAAAGGGTGGAATTTGATACTCGAGTCCCACTACTCCCAGGGCTGTCACAACAGTTTAAGATTTAATGAAATTCATCAAAAAATCCTCAATTTTCCAACCTGATGAACTCAGGTTAACAAAAAATATGGAACAGGTTTCTGCAATTTAAGAAGAAACCTATTTATCATAAATGAAATCAATTCTAACAACAGACAAACAAATATGAATTATCAATTTGAACTCTTTAAACTCTAACCCCTGTTAAACCGCTACACAACACGTGCAGACGTAGTCCATGAAACAAATAGATAGTATGGGTAGAGAAAATTTTTTTAGGGGGACACAGATCAATAGCACCAGCCCACAGCATTCAATGAAGTGCCCTTTTGCCCCTTCTGAGTCATTCTGATCTCTGGGCTTCTTTCCAAGTCTTAACAGTTCTTTCCAACACACACAGGAAAGCTGGCCAGCTCAGAGAGTAAGATAAAAACCAGATACTGAAGTCCTGTCAGTGTTGTGAAGCAAGGAAACCTCACGGCACACCCAGTGCCCAGCTATTTAAAAAAAATGTTTTTCCTGCAAAACAATAGATTACTTTCAGAAACTGCATTGAAGTAACACACAGTCAATGCACAGTAAAAGTAGCTAATCACTCAAAGCAATTAATGAGATCGAGGAGACTACAAAGACAGACGTATTCTTGGGAAAAAGATGTTCCGGATCTAGCTTTTGCCAAGATGATATTTATGACAACGGATATCTCACTCATTTTAAGCATGGCTCAGGGGCAAGTGTTGCCATATTATTAGATGACATGCCATGAGTGTTATACAGCCTACAGCAGTGCAGGTACATTGTCGAGGAGCACGGGACCAACGACGAAAGGTATGCTGCAATTAACTTTGCATCAGACATGGTATCATGTCGTGGAAAGCCTAATGTCACAATCAAGAGGGGATTGGGGAGGCAATGGCTTGGTGATATTATCACTGGGCTGTTAATTCAGAGACCCAAGTAATGTTCTGGGGACTCAGGTTTGAATCCCATCGCAGCAGATGGTGGAACTTGAATTCGATAAAAATCTGGAATTAAGAGTCTAATGATGACTATGACCACCACTAATATCCTTTAGAGAAGGTAACTTCCATCCTTACCTGGTCTTGCTACATGTGACTCCAGACCACCAGCAATATGGTTGACTCAGCTCTGGAAAATTACAGGGTATAGTCCAACAGGTTTATTTGAAATTGCAGGCATTTGGAGAGCTGCTCCTTCAGCAGGTTAAGTCAGTGAAAACTTGTGATTTCAAATAAACCTGATGGACTACAACCTGGTGTCATGTGACTTCTGACTTTGCCCATCCCGGTCCAAAGCCAGCATACCACGTCTGGATAGTTAGGGATGTGTAATAAATACTGTCCAAGCCAGCGATTACCTCATCCTGTGGATGAGTTTCAAACAGCTCTTGAGCTTGTATGAGTGTTTTGACATCCAACTTCTTCAAATAATGGAAGGAATCAAATCAATTAAAGTCAACAAATCATTTTTCAAAGAACAGTCAGTTATAGAACATAGAACAGCACAGCACAGTGCAGGTCTTTTGGCCCATGGTGTTGTGCCAACCTATTATCCTGCTAAGATCAAACTACCCTGCATACCCTATAGTATTCTAGCATCCGCGTGCCTATCCACAAGTTGCTTAAAAGTCTCTAAAGTATCTGACCCCACTATCACTGCTGGCAGCGAATTCCACACACCCACCACTCTCTGTGTGAAGAACCTACCTCTGACATCTCCCCTATACCTTCCTCCATTCACCTTACAATTATGGCCCCTCGTAATAGTCATTTTTGCCCTGGGGAAAAAGTCTCTGGCTATCCACTCGATCTATGCCTCTCATCAACTTGTACACTTCTATCAGGTCATCTCTCATCCTTCTTCACTCCAAGGAAAAACGCCCCAGCTCCCTCAACCTTTCCTCATAAAATCTGCCTCCAGTTCAGGCAACATCCTGGTAAATCACCTCTGCATCCTCTCTAAAGCTTCCACATCCTTCCTATAATGAGGTGACCAGAACTGAACACAATATTCCGAGTGTGGTCTAACCAGAGTTTTAGAGAGCTGCAGCGTAACCTCGCGGCTCTTAAATTTAATTCCGCTGCCAATGGAAGCCAACACACCGTACGCCTTCTTTACAACCCTATCAACTTGGGTAGAAACTTTGAGGGATTTATGGACGTGGACCCCAAGATCCCTCTGTTCCTCCACACTGCCAAGAATCCTGCCATTAACCCTGTATTCTGCATTCAAATTCGACTTTCCAAAATGAATCGCTTCACCCTTTTCTGGGTTGAATTCCATCTGCCACTTCTTTGCTCAGCTCTGCTTCTGTCAATATTCTGTTGCAACCTACAACAGCCCTCAATGCTGTCCACAACTCCACCAACCTTCGTGTCATTGGCAAACTTACTAACCCCCCCTTCCACTTCCTCATCCAAGTCATTTATAAAGATCACAAACAGCAGAGGTCCCAGAACAGCTCCCTGGACCACCACTGGTCACCAAGCTCCAGGCTGAATACCTTCAATCTACTTGTAGCCACATTTTGTCTTGTATCCAGACAGCCAGATTTCCCTAAATCCCATACCTCCTTAATTTCTGAATGAGCCTACCATGGGGAACCTTATCAAATGCCTTGCTAAAATTCGTTTTCATTACATCCACTGCTCTGCCTTCATCAATGTGTTTTATCACATCCTCAAAGAATTCAATGAGGCTTGTGAAGCGTGACCTGTGCCTCACAAAGTGATGCTGACTATTTCTAATCAATTTCCAAATAATCATGAATACTATCCCTCAGAATTGTCTCCAATAATTTGCCCACCACAGAAGAAAGACTGTCCGGTCTGTAATTCCCAGGATTATCCCTATTCCCTTTCTTGAACAAGGGAATGACATTTTCCACCATTCAATCATCTGCTACTTCTCCAGTGACACTGAGGACGCAAAGATCATCATCAAAGGGGCAGCAATCTCTTCCCTCGCGTCCCGTATAAACCTTGGGTATATCCCGTCTGGCCCAGGGGACTTATCTACCGTGATGTTTTTCAAAATCTCTCGCACATCCTCCTTCCTAACATCAACCTGTTCAAGCATACAGGCCTCTTTCATGCTGTCCTCACAAACATCAAAGTCCCTCTTTTTGGTAAATACTAAAACAAATTATTCATTAAGGACTTCCCCTACCGCCTCTGACTCTGTGCACAAGTTCCCTCCACTATCCCTGATAGGCTGTACCCTCACTCTGGCCATCCTCTTGTTCCTCACATAAGCATAGATTGCCTTGGGGTTTTCCTTGATCCTACCAGCCAAGGCTTTTTCATACCCCATATTGTTATGGAACAAGTCAAGGAAAAACAAGTTGGAGACCATCAGGCCAAAGAAATTTTGTTTACAAGGAGTCATAAGTCAAAGAGATATACAGCATGGAAACAGACCCTTCACTCCAACTTGTCCATGTCCACCAGATATCTTATAGTAATCGAGTCCCATTTGCCAACGTTTGGGCCATATCCCTCTAAACCCTTTCTATTCATGTACCCATCGAGATGCCTTTTAAATGTTCTAATTGTACCAGCCTCCATCACTTCTTCTGGCAGCTCATACCACACATGCACCACCTTCTGCATGAGAATGTTGTCTCATAGGTCCCTTTTAAATCTATCCCCTCTCACCTTAAACCTATGCTCTCTAATTTTGGACTCCCCCAACCCAGGGGAAAACTTTGTTTATTCACCCTATCCATGCCCCCTCATGATTTTATAAACCTCTCATAAATTTAACCGTCAGCCTCGGGTGCTCCAGGAAAAATAGCCCCAGTGTATTCACCCTCTCCCTATAACTCAAACCCTCCAAATCTTCGTAAATCTTTTCTGAATCCTTTCAAATTTGATAACATACTTCCTATAGCATGGAGACCAGGACTGCATGCAGTGTGCTAATAGTGGCAGAGCCAATGTCCTCGACAGCCACAACTTGACCTCCCAACTCCTATACTCAATGCACTGACCAATAAAGGCAAGCATACCAAATGCCTTCTTCACTCTCCTAGCTAACTGCAACTCCACCATGAACCTGTGCTCCAAGGTCTCTTTGTTCAGCAACACTCCCCAGGACCTTACCATTAAGTGTACAAGTTCTGCTCTGATTTGCTTTTCCAAAATGCAGCACTTCACATTTATTGAGATTATACTCCTGGTAGCACAAAATCTGAATATGGCTGAAAAAAGACACTTTTTAAAATTGTATTCCCTACAATATGGAAACAGGCCCTTCGACCCAACAAGTCCACATTGAACATCCTCCTGTAACTCATCTAATCTATACATCCCTGGACACAATGGGCAATTTAGCATGGCCAATCCACCTAGTCTGCACATCTCTGGCCTGTGGGAGGAAACTGGAGCACCCGGAAGAAACCTATGCAGGCACAGGGAGAATGTGCAAACTCCACACAGACAGTCACCTGAGGGTGGGATCAAACCCAGGTCCCTGGTGCTGTGAGGCCGCAGTGCTAACCACTGAGCCACTGTGCCACCCCTAAATTTTCTTGAAACTTTTTACCTTGCACTCAACTGGACATTCGGCAAGAATACAATATCAAGGGGAAAGCTAACATTTAGGAAAGCATGAGAGGAGAGTGTTGATTATTTGGCAAATAGACTCTGATTGGTGCAGGCATTGCCATGAAAAGTGCACCCATTAATGATGATCGACAGTTAACAGCCATGCTTCAATATATTTTAATCCAAGCATTTTAACTCTGATCAGTCAGGACACAGTTCTGAGAAATAAATCAAGTTAAACTATCCATCAAGAAGTACAAACAATGAACATTCAGGCAGCCATGGTTGTGTACTCGGATATAAAAGTAATCAAATTGCTTTGTAACCCTTATGTTTAATGAACAAACCAACATATAATGAAAAAGAAATTATTTAATCACTTTTTCAATATAATGCTGGAGTGAATGATGGGCCTGTGCGATACTCAGTTTTATATGGTGGCAGGAAAAACTATGGTGGGGTCCCAATGTGATAACTCAACTAGAATTATATTCCATTAATCTTCTCAATTTTCACTGTAAATAGTACAGTCACAAAATACAGAGTGTATTTAATTACCAGTGGAATCTGTCATTCAGGTTGTTTAATCATCCTGGTGTGGTGAAAGACACTACCACTATTTAATTCTTTAGCCTATTGTTTCTAGTCGACCTGCTAAGAGGTTTTCTTTCAAAAATATACTTTATTTCTAAAAATATCTTTATATACACAAGTAGTCACTAAAGCAGTTCGGTTCTGTACAGCAGCATATGAAGGAACAAATAAACGTTAGAGTTTATACAAAACTATATTTATGTACATTTGAGGCACCAGAGGGTCCGATACCTTCCGGGCCCCAAGACGATTTTCCACATCAAGCAGATGTTCACCTGCACATCCGCCAATGTGGTACACTGCATCCGCTGGCTACCTCTACATTGGGGAATCCAAGCGGAGGCTTGGGGACCGCTTTGCAGAACACCCACGCTCGGTTCGCAATAAACAACTGCACCTCCCAGTTGCGAACCATTTTAATTCCCCCTCCCATTCCTTAGACGACATGGCCATTCTGGGCCTCCTGCAGTGCCATAATGATGCCGCCCATAGGTTGCAGGAACAGCAACTCATATTCCGCTTGGGAACCCTGCAGTCCAATGGTATGAATGTGGATTTCACCAGCTTCAAAATCTCCCCTTCCCCCACCGCATCCCAAAACCAGCCCAGCTCGTCCCCACTTCCCTAACCTGTTCTTCCTCTCACCTATCCCCTCCTCCCACCTCAAGCTGCACCTCCATTTCCTATCTACTAAACTCATCCCACCCCCTTGACCTAGCCGTCCTCCCTGGACTGACCTATCCCCTCCCTACCTCCCCACCCATACGCTCCTCTGCACCTATCTTCTCCTTTATCTATCTTCAGTCCACCTGCCCCTCTCTCCCTATTTATTTCAGAATCCTCTCCCCAACCCCCTTTTCTGATGAAGGGTCTAGGCCTGAAATGTCAGCTTTTGTGCTCCTAAGATGCTGCTTGGCCTGCTGTGTTCATCCAGCTCCACACTTTGTTGTCTCAGAGCCCTGTTTAACCTAAGCAGAAAGGCCTTGGATAGTGGTCTTTCCCCACTGTGCCTTGGCAGCAGCTACTTCAAGATTTGGAACAATGATCATACTACTTGGAGTGCTCTGCAGCAAGGCCAGTCCCATCCTTTGCAACACCCGAGATAGGTAGAACCTCAGTACGAAGTGACACTTGGTGGGTGCGTACCAAGTGTTTATACTCATCTTGATATAGCCACACAGAACGTGGCCATCAGGTTGCGGGCAGCGTTGGGTACATTCCTCCCCCCATTGTCCAGAGTTTTGTACATGGTATCCCTGCAGATACAGTCCATCTTAGACCTCCATTTGAAGTGAAAAATGGATCAGGTGACTGCAACAGCGCAGGTTATGCATTCAGATATAAAAGTAACTAAATTGTTTTGTAGCCTTCATGTTTAATGAACAAACCAATCTGTAATGAAAAACAAATTATTTAATCACTTTTCAATATTATGCTGGAGTGAAAGATGGGCCTACACTATGCTCAATTTCGTATCATGGCAGGAAACACTGTGGTGGGGTCTCAGTGAACTGGAGCGAAGAAGGATGAGACATGACTTGATAGAGGTGTACAAGATGATGAGAGGCATAGATAGAGTGGATAGCCAGAGGCTTTTTCCCAGGGCGGAAATGATTATTACGAGGGAGCATAATTTTAAAGTGTATGGAGGAAGATATAGGGGAGATGTCAGAGGTAGGTTCTTTACACAGAGAGTGTTGGGCGTGTGGAATAATCTGCTGGCGTCAGATACATTAGGGACATTTCAGTGACTCTTGGATAGGCACATGGATAATAGTAAAATGTAGAGTATGCAGGGTAGTTTGATCTTAGAGTAGGATAATAGGTCGGCAAAACATCGTGGGCCGAAGGGCCTGTACTGTGGTGTACTGTTCTATGTTCTAGGTTCTGGAAATGGGCCAGACCTGTACCATGCACAACAACAGAGAGAGTATCACAGTTCAGTTCTGTGCATATTTTAGATCCTTAGCTGTCTTGCAGAAATTTAAGCATGGACCAATGGTGGACTGTAGATCAAACACAAGTGTATACCTCCCTATCCATTCTCAGAAGCCAGAAGATTTACCAGGATGTTGCCGGCACTGGAGTGTTTGAGTTGTAAAAGTGGCATGGATAGGCTGGGGCATTTTCTACTGGAGTGTAGGAGGTTGAGGGCTGACCTCATGAAGGTTTATAAAATCATGAGGGACATTGATAATAATAATTGCAAGGGTCTTTTCACTAAAGTGGGGAGGTTCTAAACTAGGGGGCATAGTTTGAAGATGAGAGGAGTAAGTTTTAAAAAAAAACACGATGGGCAACTTGTTAACACTGAGCATGGTTTGTGTGTCGAATGGACTGCCGGGAAAATGGTAGATTCAGGTACATTTACAACATTTAAAAGACGTTTGGATAAGTACATGAATAGGAAAGGTTTGAAGGGATATGGGCCAAACGCAGGCAACTGGGACGAGTTTAGTTTGGGAATGTGGCCGGCGTGGACTATTTAGACTGAAGGGTCTGTTTCCATACTGTATGACTCGATGACTCTCTGACCTCACATCTGCTGGCCAGGTTTTTAGCCGCAATGGAGACGGAGTGGTGCTCCCAAAAGATCAGTTTCTGCTTCACCTTGGTATTATGGTCCTCCAAGGTTTTGCACAACCCCCAGTGTCTCTGAACTATATTCCCAGTAGTCTGTCCTGGCGACGAAGGGGATAAAGGATCAGTTGGCTCAATTCCCAAAGAACATGGCCCCGCACTTGCCTCAATTTACATTGGCTCCCTAGGCCAGTTCAAACTGGTTGCAGATGCTATGAGTCTGTGCACTGACAGCGGATCCAAGCAGAAAATTGCGATATCAGCCATGTACAGGGAAGCTTTGACCTACAGGCCTCTGCTGCCGGGAAGAGTCACCCCTCTCAGGGCAGGTTGCTTCCTGATGGACTCAGCAAAAGGCTCTATTCAAAACGCAAACTCGGCAGGAGAGCCCTGCCTGACTCTGGATCTGATCGGGAATCTTTCTGATTTACACCTATTGACAGAGACTGCACTACTGATGATGTTAGCATAGACCAGCCAGATCCAATTGCAGATTCCCTCCCCAAAGCCCATTTTGGAGAACACGTCCCACATGTACATGTGCGATATCCAGTCAAAGGACTTTTTCTGGCTCATGCTGATGAGGCTGGTGTCGACTCCCTATCCTGCACTTTGGCAGTCAGGTCCCTGAGGAGAGTGAGGCTGTCAGAGATTGCCCTTTGGTTGGGATAAATCACTAAACCCAGAGTAGACCTGACCCAGATAGTGTTGACCTTAGACAGGATGTTGTACTCTGCATTCAACAGTGAAATTGGTGCCTCTCTTCCTTCCACTTGTAGATGAGGGTGATGATGTATATCCTCATGGATGTGCATCTGCTACCTGCCAGAAGCATACTGTCATACACACACAGCAGGTCCTGGCCATCAAGTCCCATGCAGCTGAATACAACTTGGCCAGTAAGCCATCATTTCCGAGAGTTTTATCTTCTCTAAGGACTCAACAGCTGGTCCAGCCTCTCCCAAGTGCTGCCGTCTCAGAGCTCTGTGATAAAGGACAGGAACAACTAGGGGATTGCAATGTCTGTGGGCTTTGTGTCATACAGGCCAGCGTAAAAGCATTTGCTGAGCGTCAGGATGTCAGATTGAAATTATGTCACTGAGCCATCTTTTCCTTCAGGCTGCTGAGTACAGAGCCCTCCCTGTATAACTTCTGGAAGAATGAACATGAGCATGTCTCCCCTTGCTCTGCAGTGTGTGCCTGAACCAGAAGATTTTCTGGAGTTTGGACAGTTTTCCTTGTCTCTCTCACTCACCTTTCTGAACACCTTTGAGGATAAAGAACTTTTTGATGTTCTCCTTGCCTGCTTTGGGGGGGGCTTCATGATTCTCCGAACTGTGTAATCCCTTATGAGCTCCTCAGTGTTTCCTGAGGTTAGCAGTTTCACGTTTAGATTTAAAGTTGCCTTGTTGGCCCACTGGTCGTCATATAGGTGACAGTCAGCGAGCAGGAGGCAGTGGTCAGAGAAGAACATTGGCTGGATGTCAGTGGATCTGACCAAGAATGTGCGGAACACAAACAGGAAATCTATTCTTGAATGGATAAACCAGTCTGGCTGCCACCAGGTGTATCTATACTGCGTTCCATCTGCAGACGTCATGCAACTCTAACCATTTCCAACAGGAATTTGGTGTCAGGTTTGCTGTCAGCCTCTTCAGATCATCCTTCTGCATTGATGATGCAGTTGAACTCTCCGACCAAAAGGACTGGCCTGGACATTGCCAGCAGCAGCGAGATGGCCAGCTGCTCATTCTTTATTCCTGGGGCGTGCACATTAATTAGCCTAAGCGGAGCATTTCTGTATGTAATGTGGTACCCACCAAGACCTCCTTAACTTTGCAGATGGTGAAATTGCTTCCTCACAGAAGAATACCAAGGCCGAAGGAATGGCTGTTGTTTCTTCGCCCCCTCCCCCGCCCCGAACCCCGTCAACCAATTTGAAGACCTGTGAGCCCACAGGCTCCATGTATGACTCCTGTAGCTGCTGAGCTGCAGTATTGCACACTCCTGCTGAAACAGGAAGTCCTCTTTGATATTGGCCAGTAAGTCAATGTGGAAACACATTGTGTACTAGATATAATGCTACACACATTAATATGAGCAATTTTAAAACTCATTTTGAGACTTTATAAAATTACCCATTGACCTAATGTCCGTTCATTTGCAATCTTGTAAGTGGGGGACTCTGTGCATTCCCACGGTGTGGGCAAATTGCTGGACACTCTCAGCACTGAGGTAGCCGTACTGTTCCTTCCTGAGGGCATTGCCCAGATTCCGTGTTGCCAGGGTGAGGACAAATCCAGGATGGTCTGAGCTGTCGTGTTCTGCTCTTTATCTGGAGTATTGTTGCTCCCAATTGCCTGGAGCTGCAGTGCGGTGATGTGGTGCCCCTTGGCTCCCAATAGCTGAAGTTTGGGTTTCACTGGGTGCCTCGTGCCATCTGGTGATTCCGGGTTGCGCGGGGGGGGGGTGGTCGTGTCCCCTCCTCTTCGCTGGCACCAAGCCTCTTTTTGTTTGGAGATGTTGTTACACACCTCTGCAGCATGTGGGACTTGATCCTGGGTCTCCCAGTCCAGGGGTAGGGACAATACTGCTGTACTACTATTCATCGACCTCCCCTAATTCCTCCAAGCTACAGAAACATTCGGTATTACTGTCGTTAAAAAACCGATTAACTTGGTGAATGAATTGAAACTGGCTGCGTCTATAATCTATTTTGTTCCTGCAAAAAAAATCAACGTCAAATTCCTTTTAGGTCAAATATTAAAATCTATTTCAAGATTCTTAGATAACAAAACTGACTGGTGACTACGGCGATCTTTGGAAGGGTTCAATGAAATCATTGAGGTGATATTTGAGATGTTTTTGTGGACTCAACTTTTTATTCGTCCATATCGGGAGCCGGCGCCTGCGCACTGTGCGCCGAATGTATCAATCTGGCCCTGGATTTAAGTGCGTCATTCTCGGTGTCTCCCACTGAAACCGTGAACATGTCCAAGCGGGTGGCCGTGGTGACCGGAGCCAACAAAGGGATCGGCCTGGAGGTGGTGAGGGCTCTGTGCCGACAGTTTGAGGGCGATGTGTACCTGACATCCCGGGACAGGGAGCGAGGGCAACAGGCGCTGCAAAAACTGCAGCAGGAGCAGCTGAAGCCGCTTTACCACCAGTTGGACATCACCGATCGGAAGAGCATCGGAGAGCTGTGCACCTTCATGACCCACAAGTATGGAGGCATCGATGTCCTCATCAACAACGCCGGCATCCTCTTCAAAGTGGCAGATACCACTCCGTTCGCGATCCAAGCCGAGGTGACTCTGGCCACCAACTTCTTCGGGACCAGAGACGTGTGCACCGAGCTCCTCCCCATCATCAAACCCCAAGGTACAGCTTCCAGCTCTCTCTGGAAATATTTTCAGGCAGGTCTCACCTTTAAAATAATCTCTCTGTCCACTAACAGGGCAATCTCTTCATTTCACTGGCTGTGAGACACTTTTGGATCTTATCAGACAGGAGATCAGCACAAAGGGTCTAGGGCCCGAAACGTCAGCTTTCCCTGCTCCTAAGATGCTGCTTGGCCTGCTGCCTTCACCCAGCTCCACACCTTGTTGTCACAAACAGGTCTTGATCTTACTAGCATTAAACAGCAAGGGGAAGCGTTTAATGTAGATTCTTGATTTCGGCCTGGTTGTTGCTCTGAAAGTAACAATAAAGGCTGACAGCTATAGCGCCGTTCAACATAACTATTTTGATCAAAATAGTTGAGGGACTTGAAAAACTAGTCTTAAGGAGAAATTACCTGGAAGCGCTCGACTGAACTTGGATAGATTTAAAATAATTTGGCAGAACAAAAACCAGGAGTGGAATATTTTTACTGAAGGAGTTGTTATGATTTGAAATATGTTTGCCAAACGGGAGGGGAGATCCAGTAGTAGTTTTTCTGCAAGGAACTGGAAACCAGGGTGAAAACGTTACAACTCAAAAGTAGGCCAAGAGGCACAGGTGACGCAAGAGCCGAGATTGACTGTGAAAAGCCACGCGATTCCTAGGGTGGCGCAGTGCTACATCGCCGAGGCCAGACGCTAACTCTCCAACACCACCTCCTACCGCCCCCTCAATCATGACCCCACACCCGAGCACCAAACCATCATCTCCAATACCATTCACGACCTCATCACCTCAGGGGACCTCCCACCCACAGCCTCCAACCTCATTGTTCCCCAACCCCGCACGGCCCGTTTCTATCTCCTTCCCAAAATCCACAAACCTGCCTGCCCTGGTCGACCCATCGTCTCAGCCTGCTCCTGCCCCACCGAACTCATCTCCACCTATCTGGAGTCCATTTTCTCCCCTTTGGTCCAGGAACTCCCCACCTACGTCCGTGACACCACCCACGCCCTCCACCTCCTCCAGGACTTCCAATTCCCTGGCCCCCAACACCTCATATTCACCATGGACGTCCAGTCCCTGTACACCTGCATTCCGCATGGAGATGGCCTCAAGGCCCTCCGCTTCTTCCTGTCCCGCAGGCCCGACCAGCCCCCCTCCACCGACACTCTCATCCGCCGAGCTGAACTCGTCCTCACACTCAACAACTTCTCTTTTGACTCCTCCCACTTCCTACAGACTAACTGGGTGGCCATGGGCACCCGCATGGGCCCCAGCTATGCCTGCCTCTTTGTAGGTTACGTGGAACAGTCCCTCTTCTGCACCTACACAGACCCCAAACCCCACCTCTTCCTCCGGTACATTGATGACTGTATCGGCGCCGCCTCTTGCTCCCCAGAGGAGCTCGAACAGTTCATCCACTTCACCAACACCTTCCACCCCAACCTTCAGTTCACCTGGGCCATCTCCAGCACATCCCTCACCTTCCTGGGCCTCTCAGCCTCCATCTCAGGCAACCAGCTTGTAACTGATGTCCATTTCAAGCCCACCGACTCCCACAGCTACCTAGAATACACCTCCTCCCACCCACCCTCCTGCAAAAATTCCATCCCCTATTCCCAATTCCTCCGCCTCCGCCGCATCTGCTCCCACGATAAGACATTCCACTCTCGCACATCCCAGATGTCCAAGTTCTTTAAGGACCGCAACTTTCCCCCCACAGTGATCGAGAACGCCCTTGACCGCGTCTCCCGTATTTCCTGCAACACATCCCTCACACCCTGCCCCCGCCACAACCGCCCTAAGAGGATCCCCCTCGTTCTCACAAACCACCCTACCAACCTCCGGATACAACGCATCATCCTCCGACACTTCCGCCATTTACAATCCAACCCCACCACCCAAGACATTTTTCCATCCCCACCCCTGTCTGCTTTCCGGAGAGACCACTCTCTCCGTGACTCCCTTGTTCGCTCCACACTGCCCTCCAACCCCACCACACCCGGCACCTTCCCCTGCAACCGCAGGAAATGCTACACTTGCCCCCACACATCCTCCCTCACCCCCATCCCAGGCCCCAAGATGACATTCCACATTAAGCAGAGGTTCACCTGCACATCTGCCAATGTGGTCTACTGCATCCACTGTACCCGGTGCAGCTTCCTCTACATTGGGGAAACCAAGCGGAGGCTTGGGGACCGCTTTGCAGAACACCTCTGCTCAGTTCGCAACAAACAACTGCATCTCGCAGTCGCAAACCATTTCCACTCCCCCTCCCATTCTCTAGATGACATGTCCATCATGGGCCTCCTGCACTGCCACAATGATGCCACCCGAAGGTTGCAGGAACAGCAACTCATATTCCGCCTGGGAACCCTGCAGCCTAATGGTATCAATGTGGACTTCACCAGTTTCAAAATCTCCCCTTCCCCTACTGCATCCCTCAACCAGCCCAGTTCGTCCCCTCCCCCCACTGCACCACACAACCAGCCCAGCTCTTCCCCCCCCACCCACTGCATCCCAAAACCAGTCCAACCTGTCTCTGCCTCCCTAACCGGTTCTTCCTCTCACCCATCCCTTCCTCCCACCCCAAGCCGCACCCCCATCTACCTACTCCATCATCCCACCTCCTTGACCTGTCTGTCTTCCCTGGACTGACCTATCCCCTCCCTACCTCCCCACCTATACTCTCTCCACCTATCTTCTTTACTCTCCATCTTCGGTCCGCCTCCCCCTCTCTCCCTATTTATTCCAGTTCCCTCTCCCCATCCCCCTCTCTGATGAAGGGTCTAGGCCCGAAACGTCAGCTTTTGTGCTCCTGAGATGCTGCTTGGCCTGCTGTGTTCATCCAGCCTCACATTTTATTATCTTAGATTCCTAAGGGGATTGTTTTTGTTCTTTTCTCCTGTGTCGAGTTTATCAGCAACTCTTGCAGACCCTGAAATCCTACAAATTAATTTGTTATTTCATGTAAACTAATTGCGTTGTTAAAAAGATCAAATTGCTTTCTTGCAGCTCGTGGTTATGCCACGCTATTTTTGTTTGGTTGTGGGTTGTTCATTTACATCTATTGCCCTTCCCTAATTTCCCAGAAGGCATTAAATGCAGTGGGCCTGGAGTCACGTGTTGACTGGACCAGGGTAAAGATGGCAAACTTTCTCCCCTCCCAGATGGATTTCTGTGGTAGGTTACATGGTTGTCATTGGGCTAGCTGTTTATTCCAGATGTTTTTTCAACCAAATTCAAATTTCACTGTCTACCATGGTGGGATTTGAATTTGTGTCTCTAGAACACTAAATTAGAGATCTGGATTACTGGTCCAGTGACATTACCATTTTGCCAGCACCTCCACCACTGTTAAAGATGTATTGTAAGAGAATGCAATGAGTTGAATGAAATGAACTCCTTTGCTGAGTTGAGTTGATAGTGATCTTGTGAGGAAGAATGTGTAGGGTTATGGGGAGGCCTGAATGGCACTAGCTGTATTACTAAACTGACGCACACATTTGGCACTGGATGAGCTCCTTCCACACTGTAAAATTTCTGAAATTCTTTGTGTTGTGAGAAAGGATGGGCAGGGAGCCAGGAAGTGACAGTACTCTCTGGACTTAAATGGGAAGGGTGGGTGACAACCGGACTGTATAATTTGTCGGCTCACAAGTAAGGGCTTTTTGGCAAGGGCTTGATGACAGCCTTTCTAGGGTGATAAATCGAGGAAAGATAACAATGTAGGTATTTTTAACCAACCCACTCGGGGATGTTACAACGCACGTCTGGAGCACGCCTCCTGGCTCAGGTACAGATGTATTAGCCTGGTGATATGGACAGTTTATGTTAGCATCCCATTTCCCTGTCACAATAATGTGTAGTTATTGAGAGATAATTCTTGCTTCCTTCAATACTTTCTTCGACCAATTAACAATGTTTAAGGTCCAATCTGGGTCCCAGACTGAGCAGGACATTTCTGCTCTTCAATTATACAATTTTCAACGAAAACTCTTGATTTAATTTAAAAGACTGTGAAATTGGTTACACAGCTCAAAATTCTCTTCTAAACAACGCTATCAAATATTAAAAGCAATCAATCGACACATAATGCCGTGTTTACTTACTGCAAAACAAATAAAGCACAACTCTTTGCTGTATACTTTATTTATTAAACAACTCTTCCTTTTATGTCTCCCTAAAGTCTGTTACTATCCTCATTGTTCACTCCATTTCTGAGTTTTGTTGTGCTGGCAAGTGTTCTAATACCAAGTCTGGAGGCACGTTCTTCTAAAGACAAAAACTTTCTACGATCTTTCCTTTTGATATTCAAGGATGTTGCTTCCACCGCCTGCACCTGACAAAGGGGCTACGCTCCAAAAGCTTGTGATTCCAAATAAACCTGTTGGACTCTGCCGTGGTGTCATGTGACTTCTGACTTTGTCCAACCCAGTCCGACACCACTACCTCCACGTATTGAGGAAGATTATTTCAAAGACTCGCACCCCTCAAACAAAAAGAGTTTTTCCTCAGAGATCGTAGGAACTGCAGATGCTGGAGAATCTGAGATAACAAGGTGTCGAGCTGGATGAACACAACAGGCCAAGCAGCATCAGAGGAGCAGTAAGGCTAATGTTTCAGGCCGAGACCCTTCTTCAGAAAATCGACAAGTGGGACCGAAGGGTCTGTTTCCGCATTGTATGACTTTATGATTGATCATCCCATATGTGGAAAATGTCTATTTTTGTCTGAAATTAATGAATTCCTTTTGAAACAATTCCTCAGCCTGTCTCCTATCATTCAGGGGAAGAGAAAATAAGACCGAAGTGGGGCTTGAGGGTAGAAAACAGAAGTTGTGGTGGAGGGTTGTTGTTCAGGCTGGAGGCCTGTGGCCAGTGGTGTGTCACAAGGATTAGTGCTGGGTCCACTGGTTTTTCATCACCTTTCTAAATGATTCGGTTGTGAACATGGGGTATGGTTAGTAAGTTTGCAGATGACACCAAAATTGGAGGAGGACAGCAAACAAGGTTACCTGAGAGTACAACAGGATCTTGATCAGATGAGCCAAGGGGCTGAGGAGTGGCAGATGGAGTTTAATTTAGATAAATGTGAGGTGCTGCATTTTGGGAAGGCAAATCAAGGTAGGACTTACACACACAACAGTAAGGTCCTGGGGAGTATTGCTGAGGAAAGAGACCTTGCAGTACAGGCTCATAGTTCCTTGTAAGATGAGTCAGAGATGGATAGGAGAGTGAAGAATGCATTTGGTAAGGTTGCCTTTATTGGTCTGTGCATTGAGAATTGAAGTCAGGAGGTCATGTTGCTGTTGTACAGGACATTGGTTCTGCCACTTTTGGAATACTGCATGTAATTCTGGTCTCCGTGCTTTCGGAAGTGTGTTGTGAAACTTGAAAGTGTTCAGAAAATATTTACGAGGATGTTGCCAGAGTTGGAGGGTTTGAGCAATATAGAGAGACTGAATAGGCTAGAGCTATTTTCCCTGGAGCTTTGGAGACTGAGGAGTTACCTTATTAGACATCTATAAAACCATGAGGGGCATGGATAGGGTAAATAGCCAAGGTCTTTTTCCCTGGGGTTGGGGAGCCCAAAACTAGAAAGCATATGTTTAGGGTGAGAGGGAAAAGAGTTAAAAGGGATTTGGGGGCAGATTTCTCGCACAAAAGGGTAGTGCATGCATGAGGAAGTGGTGGAGGCTGGTACAATTTAAACTGTTAAAAGGCAGCTGGATGGTTATATGAATAGGAAGGGCTTAGTGGGGTTTGAGCCAAATGCTGGCAAATGGAAGTAAATTTATTTCAGATATCCATTCAGCATGGACGGGTTGGACTGAAGGGTCCATTTCTGTGCTGTATATCTCTATGACGAGAGAGATATGACTTTTTGTTTTTGTGCTCACGTACATAACCTGATTTTGCTTTCTCTATTTAAATCTGCAGGGAGAGTGGTGAATGTATCCAGTGTGTCTGGCTCCAGGTCTTTGCTAAAATGCAGCCCAGAGCTCCAGAAGAAATTCCGCAGTTCCACCATCACTGAGGAAGAACTGGTGGAGCTGATGAAGAAATTTGTTGAAGATGCTAAAAGAGGGATTCACAATGATCAGGGATGGCCATCCTTTGCCTACGGGGTTTCAAAGATTGGCGTTACAGTCCTTTCCAGGATCCATGCCCGAATGTTGCGGGAGAAGAGAGCAGGCGATGGGATCCTCTTGAATGCTTGCTGCCCTGGTTGGGTAAAAACAGATATGGCAGGCCCCACTGCCCCGGGGACAGCAGAAGAAGGGGCAGTGACCCCAGTGTATTTAGCGCTTCTCCCAGAAGGGGCAGAAGCTCCACATGGAGAGTTTGTAAGCAATAAATCAGTTCAGAAATGGTAAACCTTTCGGTTTTGGGGAGCAGGATGACAAAGGCAGTGGAGATAGAAGGAACTGAAAATTAACCTTTGTAATCACTAACACAGAAACTAACAATTGCTGGGTTATAATTTAGTTCAGCAAGTCTCTATTTATTTCCACTGACTTACTCTTGAAATATCTTTTCCTCTAACATTGTTATTAAAATCAATAATCTTGCCTTGTAATAGTATGTCAGTTCATTAAACAAAAAATTGTTGCCACTGATGTTGTAAACATCCATTATTTTGCTTTTCTGCAATGATAAAAAATATCTTTACTAAACATTATAATTTCTTGGTGACTTTTTAAACTGATAATCCTGTCTTCTGCGTTTTCATCCTCAATAAAATTGGCTTGAAGATGGGAGACAGAGGGTGGTGGTAGAGGGTTGCTTGTCAGACTGGAGGCCTGCAACCAGCAGTGGGCCACAAGGATCCGTGCTGGTTCCACTGCTTTTTGTCATTTTGTATAAAAAGTGAAAAGGATGTGAGTATAGGATGCAATGTTAGTAAGTTTACAGGCGATACCAAACCAGTGAGGCAGCAGGGGCAAGATCGGGCTGGTGAGGCAGCCAAGAGTGGGACACAGGCAGTGATATGGCATGGGCTGGAAAGCCCAGAGTGGACTACAGCAGTGAAAAGGAAAGTTGAACCCTCTGAAGTTATCTTTTTTTTCCCCTTATTCTAAGTTAATGTGAATGGTGCCATTTTTGTATGGCGAAGGTACACACTTCTCACTATTTTTACATTGAATACATGTGACAATAAATGATTCCATTAAATAGGTTGTGTAGTGCACAGTGAAGATGATTATCTCAAAGTACAAAGAGACCTTGATCAGATGGGCCAGTGGGCTGCAGGGTGGCAGATGGACTTTAATTTAGATAAATGTGATGTATTGCCTTTTGGTAAGACAAATCAGGGCAGGACTTACATAATTAATGGTATGGCCCTGAGGAGTGTTGTTAAAGTGACAGACCTCGGGGTGCAGGTACATAGTTCCTCGAAAGTGGTGAAGGCAGCATTTGGCATGCTAGCCTTCATTAGTCAGCCTTGCCCTCTAGAAGTGGCCCCAACGGGGATGTGTGGTCCATTACCATGACATATTTACATTTGTAAACATATTGGTGGAACTTTCTCTCAAAGATGACTGTCAAACTTTCCTTCCTCTATCTCAGTGGATTTGTGTTCAGCATCAGCCAAATTCTGGGAAGCATATACTATTGGGTGTTCCTTTCCATTGGGCCACTGCTGAGCCAGCACTACCCCTGGTACTGTATTGGGAGGCATCGCATGTCAGCACTACTTCTCACTTCAGATCATAGTGGGCCAACACCTCAGATGACAATAGCAGCTTTTCCAAAGGTTACTTCTTGGCTACGTGACCAGATCTAAGGCTGACCCTTTTTCAATAGTAGGTGTAAGGGTGCCAAGATGGAGGCCAGGTTATGGACGAAATTTCCATAATAATTCACCAGCTCAAGGAAAGACTTAAGCTCTGGTACAAATGTGGAAAGGGGGCACCTTGGCTAACCCTCACTTTGTCTTCCAATAGGTGTAATCCAGTCTAATCAACCCTGTAGACCAAGTAGGTCTCTTGGGGGCCTGGAACACACATTTTTTCCTTCTGAGGTATACATCCACCTGGGAGCAATGTTTAAGTAATATGTCCAAGTTCTCCTTATTGGTCATCCCGGTTATTAGCACATCATCCAGGTAAATGGCAACTTGGGGTAGCTTTTGTAAAATGTTCTCCGTGGTCTCATGGAAAAGGGCACAGGCTGATGATACCCCAAATTGCAGTCTTGTACATTGGTACAAACCTTTATGGGTATTAATTGTGGCATATTTCTGGAACCTCCTCATCTTGTTGCAATTGTATGTAGGCATGGCTCATTTCCAGCTTCATAAAGGACAGCCCCCCCACTTATGAGTGCAAGTTCTTTCTACGAGGTGCCAGGTATTTATCTGGCTGCAAGAAGTAGTTTACCATTTGCTTAAAATCCCCACAAAGGAAAGGCAAGCCAAGCTGTCAGGCTTCGCAATCAGTATGACTGGTGCTGCCCATTCTGCAAACTGCACTGATTTGATGTTTCCTTTGCTTTCTAGCCTCCTGATTTCTATTTTTGCCCCTAAGATAAATGGCACTGGGCAGGCCTTGCAGAATGGCAGAATTGCTTCCTGGTCAACCAGAAAGTTGGTCTTGGCTCCTTTGATAATCCCTAGGCCTTCCTGAGAAACCTCTAGGTATTCAGTTCACACTGACACAGGCAGCCATTTTCTCATCGAAAAATGTTGAACCAAACAAGATGAATCTTTTTCAACCAATGACGTGCCAATAGGCTTGGGCCGGAGCCTCTTAATACAATCAGTGCTAACTGCACCAACTGCTTCTCACTGGAGACCAGAACCTTTAGTTGTACCCTTAATCTGGAACGGGTCCGTGGTCTGGCCGAGGTCTCATGCAAACATAACGGTTGGAGTCCAGCGCGAATCTTGTTGAAGATTGGTTCTGCGACCACTGACGGTGCTGTGCCAGTGTCGATCTCCATGAGAACCAGGTGACCATTTAACCAGACATGTATTTTGTTTGGTTCTGATTTGGATGTTACTATGCAGTTTAACTGTTCCAAACCACATGTAGGTGGACATTCCAGGGTGAAAACTCTCCTGGATACTGGTTTATGAGTTCTCCGACTCAAGTCAGAGCTAATAGGGCCCATTTGCTGTCTTGAGTTTGCAGCAAGAACTACAACGGTTTGCCAGCCCGGAGCCTGGAGAACACTTTGACAATTTGGCCAAAGCTTGGCTTTGTTTTGGGGTTTTTTCCATGGGCTGATTTAGGGTGCCCCTACTCAGGATGTGCCCAGTGTGAGGCTGTGTGATTGCCTGCACTCAAGTCCCTGAACCCAGTCAGACAGGTGAGGGTGTCCACTTTCATTGGGATGCCCTGGAGCTCCCATGATCCACTTGCTGCATTTTCCAATGACAAAGCCAGTTGTGGTGTATATCTGAACTCCAGTTGGGCTTCAGCTAGTAGGTGCTTTTGACTGGTTACATCACTAATCCCACATACAAAAAAGTCTCTCAGCATCTCATTCAGAGTTAACCCAAAATCACATGCCGCTGCCACTCATCATGACCTCATCAAAAATCCCAATGCAGGTCCCCTTGTTTTCAAACAGACAAATAAAACTGATAGCATCTCAAAATTAGGAGGAGGTTTGGGATCATTAGATTCCTTAACCAAATCTGTCAATGCTTGAAAGGTTTGATAGCTTTTTTTATAAAATAAAGAAACCCAAAGCTATTTTCTCTGCTTTCCATTGACCAGACAGCTCATTGCTAAGTTTACAACACTCATTTACAATAGAAACAGCAGACAGAACAAATCCCTCTTAAAGGTGCATCTCGTTACAATTTTGCCCGTTTTTTTAACACAGACAGTTTTCCCCGAGTTCTCCACAGCTTCAGCTTTGTGTCTTGCCTCTCAGCAGCAGCTTTCTTCTGGAGTGGCTGTGAAATCATTGGATTTTGTTTGAGATTTTATCTCCATCATAAAGTGAGAAAGATGAGCACTTTTCGATTTGAATTGTTTGTTAGGAACTCACTATCTGTTTCACTGATATGTAACACACACAGCTCCAAGATCATGAAGCAGGGGTTCTGGTCATTGCAAACCTGAAGGGAAATTAGGGTCAAGCATGCAACAAGCCTGTGGTTTATAGTAGATTAGATTCCCTACAGTGTGGAAACAGGCCCTTTGGCCCAACAAGTCCACACTGCCCCTTGAAGAATCCCACCCAGACCCAGACCCATCCCCATCCCCATCCCCATCCCCCTATAACCCACACATCACTGAACACTATGGGCAATTTAGCATAGCCAATCCACCTAACCTGCACATCTTTGGACCGTGGGAGGAAACTGGAGCACCTGGAGGAAACCCACGCAGACACGGGGAGAATGTGCAAACTCCACACAGACAGTCGCCCAAGGTGGGAATCGAACACGGGTCCTGGCGCTGTGAGGCTGCAGTGCTCGCCACTGAGCCACCGTGCCGTTCCCCCCCCTCCCCCATTTGTTTGTTTGAGGAAATGCTTTGTCAGATCTTTCTCCCTCTGAGGCCTGTTTTCATTGAAGACCAACTTTGAAGGGTCTAGGCCAGAAACGTCAGCTTTCCCTGCTCCTAAGATGCCGCTTGGCCTGCTGTGTTCGTCCAACTCCACACTTTGTTATGTCTTTCCCCCAGGGCGCATCTGTTCAACTGCTCTAGCTGCCCTGCCCATAACAACATGGAAAATTAAGTAGGATTAGGCCAGTCAGCCACTTGAGTCCACTCCACCATTCAATCTGATCATCTAACTCATTACCCTGTTCCTGATTTCTCCCCATAATCTTTGATCCCTTTAGCCCTAAGAACTGCATCCAACTCATTCTGGAAAACAATTACTGTTTTATATTCAATTGCTTTCTGTGGCAGAGAATTCCACAGGCTCACCACTCTCCGCGTGAAAAATATTTCCCCTCATTTCAGACCTAATTGGGCCTACAACATATCCGTAGACTGTGATGACTGGTTCTCAGCTTCCCCATCGTCAGGAACGTCTTTCCTTTCTTCATCCTGTCTAGTCTTTTTAGAATTTTATAGGTTTCTATGAAACTCCTCCCCCACCATTTTTCTGAACTCCAGTGAATACAATGATAATCAGCACAGTCACTCCTCATCGGTAGTCCTGATATCCCAGGAATCAATTTGGTAAACCTTTCCATTGGTAGCACAAACATCTTTCCTTAGATAAGGAGATCAAAATATTCCAGATGTGTTCTCATCAATGCCGTGTATAGCTATAGAAGACATCTTTATTCCTGTACTGGAATCCTCTTGCTGTGAAGGCCAACATACCATTCTGATTTCTGCTCTGCCTGCTATACCTGCATGTTTACTGTTACTGACGACTGCTGCACCAGGAGACCCTGGTCTTCATTGAACATTCCCCTCTCTCAATTTACAGCCAATCAAATAATAATCTGCCTTCCTATTTTTATTACCAAAGTTGATAGTCTTATGTATCCACATTATACTGCATCAGCCAATCATTTGCCTACTCACTCAGCCTGTCCAAATCACACTGCAAAATCTTTACAGAGAGATAGTAAGAACTGCACATGCTGGAGTCAGAGATAACACAGTGCGGATCTGGAGGAACACAGCAGGCCAGGCAGCATCAGAGAAGCAGGAAAGCTGACATTTCAGGTCAGGACCCTTCTTCCAAGCTGTTCCAGCACAGTCACAACATTACCATCTACCTGACAATGTGGAAAATTTCCTAGGAGTGACCTGTTCATGAAAAGCAGGACTAATTCAACCTGGGCAATTATCACTGACTGGAAAGTGTAGAGGGGCTTGCATAAGGTCCCACCTCTGGTTTGGTGCTACCTGGCACTGCCCTGTCTCTTTGTGAGGAGAGGGCACCTGGACCGGGTCAAAGTTGTCCATGCTCTGTCGACAGCCTTCGGTCCTGAGGACCAGTGGCTGGGGCAATGCAGGTGCCAGTGTGTGCTCCTCTCCAGAAACCCCTGAGGTAACTGGGCCTGGATCTCAATGGCAGCCACTAGACCGTCCATGGAGGTCGTCTGACTGTCGCAGGATTCGCTGCTTTGCTGCAGCTTCTGGGCAATGAGGCCATTGTGTCCCGGAAGGCTATTTGCTGCTGCTGTTCCTCTGTGTGCATGTAGATGAAGCCCCTAACTGGGGTCCCCACAAGGCCCTCTCCTGCCCGGGGCTGAGCTGGTGCCTGGCCTCTGATACTCCTCCTCATGCCCGTGGTCTGGGCTCTTCCTTCCTGGTGAGTTGCAGAGCTGTCACTGTGAGGTGCTCACTAAGTTGAGTATCCATACTTTCCTGCCGTACAGTGACACTAAAGGTGTCAGAATCTGGGCTGGGAGAGGTACAGGAGCAGCCTTGTCATTGCAGACCTGGGTACTCAGAGGTTCAGGATGGTGTTTCTGGGGGGAGTTGGGTGTTTCTCCCTGGGGGTCATGGACAAGTTAGCAGAATCCACAAGTCCGAAGAGAGAGAGGTTTCTGCAGCTAGTAGTTGGAAATGGTGTGCAATGTTTGGGAAAGATCGTGGGATTAATGGGAGAGTAGCAGTGGAATGAAGAGTGATACTTCCTTATTTGGTAGGCCATGGATGTTTCAGTGTCCCCGTGGGGGCAGTCCCAGTCTTGTAAACTCAGTTACATCTCATTCAATATTGTATAACTATTCCAATTGCTTTTACAGTGAGAGTAACAGCACAAAATGACAAGTTGTCATCAGTTCAGTGATTTCTAATTGATCACAGACAAGGAACACAAGAACAGCTCACTTTCAGTAACACTGCTGGATATTGCAAATGCAATGGGTCCTGACAACGTTCTGGCAACAGTACTATAGACTATCCACAGTATCACTAACTTATGGGTTACTGCAATTAACTGAGCATGTGTTCAAACTCCAGAATCTGCTGTCAGTTTCAGTAGGATCATGACAATCTCATTGTCATTGAGACTTTAAAACCCAGGCCCACATTGGAGCTGTTCGTTCCAGCAGTTACAAAGGCTCTAAAGCGATAGATATTTAGTCTGAAGCCAGGAAGGTAGTGGGAATGTATTGTTAATTTTTGGTGGTTTTTTTTGGAATAAATGTGGTCAGAAAGCAACTTGGAGCGTATAGGACACAATATGAAAGAGACAAAAAAACAAAAGAAGCTAAAGGTGCTGGATACTGAAACACAAACAGAAAATGATCAGTCAATTATCAGATGATCAAAGCAGTCTGTGGACATACACAAAAAGACCTGAACAATATCCAGACTTAGGCTGACAAGTGGCTAATAACATTTGTGCCACACCAATGCCAGAAAATGCCCCTTTACAGTCAATGACAATATCACCTCTCAATCTACCATGATCAACATCACTTGAGTATTTGTTAAAAATACACATTTTGTCCAATATTTTCCTCTTGCACTCATCAGGACCTTTTGCAAGAATCCCAATTTCAGGAGCACATCAACATTTATGCTGCATGAGAGGAGTGTTGATCGGTTGGCAGGTAGAACCTGATTGGTAGAGGCATTGCCATAGCAAATGTACCAATTAGATGATTGGCAGTTAACAGCCAAGCAGTTTGGTTCTGAGTGGTCAGGGCACTTTCCTAAGAAATGAACCAGCGAATGGCTGTCACTTATGTTATTCAGTTGCAACAGACACAGTGTACATATTCTTCCTGTGTGCAAAGAACTGTGCTTTAATATATGTAGCTTCCAGTACACCGAAAGTCACCTCATTGAGAAACAGATTGACAATCCTAAATTAGATATCAGCATAATTCTTTGCACACTCAGGATTATTGAGCAGATGCTGTCCAATTGCAAAATCACATCTAATGACGGACACTGTTTTGCAAGTGCAGGCCGCTTCAGTATGGACCAGTACCTTGCCTGCTGTGAATAGCCAAAGGAGTGTACATACAGAAATTGCTGGGAAAACTCAGCAGGTCTGGCAGCATCTGTGGAGAGACGAAGCAGAGTTAACATTTCGGGTCCAGTGTCCATTCTTTAGAAAAGAAGGGTCAACGGTCCTCAAACCTAAAACATTGACTGTGACTGTCTCCACAGATGATGCCAGATCTGCTGAGATTTTTCTGCAATTTCTGTTTTTGTTTCTGACTTCTGACATCCATGGTTCCTTGGCCTTTTTTAGCCAAAGGAATTTAATTGTTTGATGCAATCCTTCAGTTTTTTGCATCATAATAGCCGGCATCTCACTGGCGCTGAAATTTATCACTCATTTGCGTGACACAGAGAACAAATTTTGGCCTAATGGCGGCATCCTGTCAGCAGAGAACATCGCTTGTGTTGCTAATGCATTGAAGCAGCCTGTAAAATAGCTGACCTCATCTGTCGCTTAAATGTTTGAAATACCTTACCCTAATCTGGGGTAGGCTGGGCACTTTCCAGGACCAAAAAAGCCTAAGAGTCTTCCATTCGTTAGTGTAATGTACAGCGAGAAATGATCTCAACAAGGTAGCCATTATTGTACAGAATGGATTTGGTGCACCCGATTTTAGTGTGAAGTTTGTACGGCGAATGTATCGCTTGAGCTCTACGTATAAGGTTATGAGACCATGCTAAAAAGTTGTGGAACTATACAAATCTCAACGTGTGTATTGATCAGTGAAGATAGTTTGTGAGAAACAGTAGTAGAGAACTACCTGGCTGACTTCTCAATTAGGACACCGAGGAAAGAGCTCATTTGACTCCTCCATTTCAAATGTGAACGCAGGATGGAGTCCATTAAGATATGTGAGGAAATTCTTCAATGCAGTTGCTGTTACAAATAAAGCAAGCATATCATCCACATGTCAGAAATATGCAGGGGGTAGAAAATTAGTTCTTATTTTAATCGAAAAACATTTTTCTCACACAATCAATGAAGATCTGTCAACATCCTGCGGGTCACCATGAACGAGAAACTGAACTGACACCCATAAAAATACTATGACTACAAGAGCAGGTCAGAGATGAGGCATTCTGTAGTGAGTAACTTCCTTTCTGTCTCTCAAACATCTGTTTGTCATCTACAAGGCACAAGGCAGGAGTGTGATGGAGTACTCCTCACTTGCCTGGATAGGTACAGCTCCATCAACACTGAAGGAGCTTGACACCATTCAGGGCAAGACAGCTGACTTGATGGATACCACATCCACAAACATCCAATCCCTTCAGCAGTGAGCCACAGTGGCTGCAGAATGTACCATTTACAAAATGCATTGCAGCCTTTGGCAGCATCTTCCAAACCTGTGATCACTGCCATCTAGAGGGCAAAAGCAGTAGATACATGAAAGCACCACAATGCGCAACCATGATCGTAGCTTTCAGACAATACAGCGTGGAGCTGAAGGAACACAGCAGGCCAGGCAGCATCAAAGGAGCAGGAAAGCTGTTGTTACAGGTCGGGACGCTTCTTCATTTTTTTTCTTAAGGAGGGTCCGGAAATGTCAACTTTCCTGCTCCTCTGATGCTGCCTGGCCTGCTGTGTTCCTCCAGCTCCACACTGTGTTATCTCTTATATCTAATGCCTTACAGTGTTTGCTCTCTCCAATTAAAAGACACTCAGTGCAAACAAATTCACATGATCACTCCAGAATGACTCCCCAGTCAGCTACTCCCTGACATATACTGGCTTAAAAATCATGGCTTCAGAAAGACTGACAAGTTAATTATGAAATCTTCTTGTGCACATAGCAAAAAAAACTCACATACCACTAGTTCAAAATTCAAACCCTAAAATAATTAAACACGAAAATCACACTCCTTACATCACATCCTCACAGCAGCCAGACTATCATGCAATCAGTTTTCACTGTGTGTGGATTTAAAATGCTGGAACTCCCTCCCTTACAACAAAGTGGGCGTCCCTGCGCCCCATGATCTTCAGCAGTGGCTCAAGAAGACAGCCTCTCATGGGTTATTGGTGTGAGCAACCAATGTCAGCAATGCTTACACCCTGTAAACGAATAACTTTTTAAAAAGTACAGCGCAGGCGGAAACTATTCTGCCGAATAATCTGTTAGTTCTTTTGTTGACCGATCCCAACCATCCCTGCCCTTTCCCCTGCAATTTTTTCTTCCTCCTCTAAGTGTCTCTTCAATTTATTTTGGAAGGCGAGAATTGTAGCTGTGTCTAGCTTCCTGTCAGGCAGCGAATTTAAAATCCTAGTCAGATCATGTGTAATGGGAGAGAAAAGGGCGTACATTTATCAGACACAACCTATCACCAGAATTGTGCAAAAGGACAGATGAACAACGTGTAAGAAGGAGCAGAGATTAGACTGGGTAAAACTAAGGCACAAAAATTGTAAAGTGATTAGATGGAGACTAAATTATTTAAATATTACAGGTATTATAAACATACAACTGTTTATCTAGGAATGGCGTCATTAAAGGTGATCTGCTGTAAATAGACCTTCGAGACGCCGGGAAAGATATGCACCATCTCCGCGATATCTGTCACAGTACCGACTCACTCCGGAAGAGAAGACGGATGCGGGGCTGTCTTTGGGATCAGCTGGGATTGGACTGTGCCACCTCGTTGCGTGGCGGGGAGTGAGAGCTTCCTACTGAACCAGGCTTAGGCCGAAGTACGGCCAAAAACTCCGGGGAGGGAGGGATAGGGGTGCATTTTACGGGACAGAGTTGTGACAGAGCAGGGGCAATGCTCTGGCGAGCCGAGCTGAGCTCCGAGACGCGGACTCCCCAAAATGGTGTCCCCCTGTCGAGCCCGAGCAATGCTACAGCCAAAGGTGGAAATGTCAGCTCGCCCAGTGGCTACACTGTAACGTCTGAGTAATACTGCAGTTTAGGGGGTGTCAATACACATTACTCGCTTCCTAAATAAATCCTTCAGCAGATTCTGAGTAACACCGTAGTGCCTTCCTTCTGGTGCTGTATTTTTCAGGCTGGTGAGTATTGTCTCTGCTTTCCGAGTTCCTTCTACCTTCCATCTTCCACTCCCCTCGCTTTTTCAGTATTTTCCCGTTGGGCGGTGCAAGTGTAGGGACGTTATTTGTATCTCTAGTTTCTTCTTACGCCCTTGAACTGGCCCTGTGTTTTGCAGGCGGTGTTGCGATAATAATCTCTGGTTTTGTACCATCCGCACAAAGAAAGCAGTTACAGTGTTTCAGCAATGTTGAACGTTGTTTTAATACGATGCATCTGTGAGGACAGCTGGTCGAGTTATTTGTTTCAGTACCACGTAAGCCGTGTGAAGTGATGATATTGACTTATTCCCTTGTACCGTGTGTCAGCAATCAGGTTGTTAATCTGTTTTTCAATCATGCTGCGTTTCTTTTACTCTAACTTCTGTCGAGTAAGCGCTGCAAAGGTTTCAGCCCCTTTATTTATTGCATCAGTTTGGTTCCAAATATGCGATGTTAATTTTATTTTCTGGAACTTACAATTGTGATATAATTTCCCCACCTGACCACGTTCTATTTTGATGTTTCTCTTGTTGCTTTTACCCACGCACCCAAATATTTAATTTATGTAAATGCCCCATGTTATTTCACTTTGTTTCCCCCCCCCCCATTCACCAATAATATTGAAATAATAAAACTGCATTTTGAATGATCATTTGATATGTTATTTATCTGTTTGCTTTCAACATTGTTGTGGATTACTGGCCAATGTTGTTCTGTAGGCAGTTTCAATTATAGTGGCCTGTTTTTCCCACCATTTTTGGAATTCTTGTTGTAGGTTTCTGCCAGCTGGTTGAGAAGAAATATAACCTTTCGGTCAATTTCACTTCCTTTTAGCAGTTTATGGCTATACAGTTTATTTTGAATTTTTAAATTTATTAAAAAGGCATTGTTGAAAATTGAGAATGTGTGTTTTTTTTAAAACGAAATGAAATCTTTGTCTCATCATTGTCAGCTGGGGTAAAATTCTCCCCTTTGTTTTCCAACTTCTGCATTACCTTGTACCCTCTTCCTCATGTCCAGAACATATGCTGTCCCAGATACCTGTGCTCCACCAGATAGTGCCTCTGTAAAGTTCTCAGTTTTAATTTCTCTGGCAGCTGTGACCTCACTGTTGCGAGCATAAGCCCTGGAATTTCACCCAGAAACTTGAATAGCTTACTTTCATCATTTTTAAGATTCTCCTTTTTGAAAAACTACCTCCTTGTCCAAGTTTTTGGTGAGCTGACTTCATATTACCTGATGTGACTTGTTGAGTATGGGTTTATAATGGTCCTTTGGAACGGTGTGCTGTTCTGATTGCATGATGTAAATATAAGTTGTTGTTTGTCATGGTTAATGATTTTGAACTCAATGCTGCAATATCAAAGCCACATTTGCCATGTGGTTTTGGCTGAACATTTGTTAAGCATGACTAGTCGAGCTTCAAAAGTATCTAAGCTAGTTTGTGATGTAAATTTTGGGATATATTATCAACCCAAGTCTCAAATAAGTGTTCTTTCTCCAGGCAGTTTACATTGCTTTGCTTTGCTTTGCTTTTTATACCTGGTCCATCTGTGACTGCTCTAATCCGTTATTACCTGCAGTGTCATTGAAAAACAGAACTGCAGGTGTTGCTGCTTTTGTAGACAAAATGCGCCTTTAACTGTAGACACTATACTGGAGAATGAATGGTCAGCACTTTAACACCACGTGTGAAAGGTAATGGATTAGTGCTATTAGAAGTTGACAGTTTGGTGACTAGCCCTACTTTTTACCCTTTCCCCAAATCTCAAATGTTCAGCACACTTTCTGGCTTATGAAATGAACATCTCTAGCTTGTATTTCTGATGATTTTATTTTGTTTTCTTGCTTGCAATCCATGTGTTTTGATGCTTTGTGTTTTTTTTCATGATTTTAAAATCTGAACTGAAAGTGGTTATTCTAGTTGAGCAAATTGGCTGCTGCTCACTCTTATCATTCCTCTCTCTGTCAGAGTGTACTTGTTTTCCTCCATTGGGTTGACTTTACGCTTGGTTCCTTCTGTAGCCTTCCCACACAGGATATCCATCATCCACTCCTTTGTGTTCCTGCAAGTGTCATCCAATTTTGCTTATTATCTACCTGCTTTGCTTCCTTTATTGCCTGCATTTTAAACTACTATCCACTACTTTGGTCCTCTGGTCATTTTTCTACTCCTTTTGAATCCTCAAATAAGCAATGCTTATGATTTTGACCTTGCTTTTCATGATTTCTTTTATTCTCACCGATTTGCCCAGTGTTTACAGCAACTTGTAACAACATGTTCTGAGACATGAGCACTGTAGAATAAATACAATGATGTATGTTTCCCTAAAAAGCTTTCATTTTAGTGGCTGTTTTGCACACGACAAATGTCTGATCTCTATTCAAGAAAAAATGCATAACGTTTGGTCCTAATATCTCTCTCCAGACTTTTGTTTTATTTTAAAACGAAACAACCAATTTATAGACAAATTATTTCCTTCTGTATCACTGCTGAAGTAAATAGACATCTTAATTTCAGAAACAAATTTAGCACAAAGCATATATATATGTACACACCAGTCAACTTTGTGTTTTGAGGCTTTAGCTTATTTTCTGCAGTACTAAAATATGCTTTGGATTGTTTTTTTTAAAATGAGAAGCGTATGTTTGATTTGACTCCTTTTTATTTAACATTTATTTTGATGTTGCAATAGTTAGATTTTGAGATATTTTACAATAAATTTAAAAATTCAAAATGAAGTTGCTGTATAGCCAAGTTAAAGGGAAAATAAGGCATTTAAAATAAATTGAAATTGCAACTGATGCATCTTGGAGAAAGGGGGCTGACAACCATTAAGATGGGGAGAAATAAGACAACAGTGTTTCAATTCAAATCCTTGCATTTGATAAACCTCTATCACCACCCCTTCTTATTACAGACTTTTAGCAGGTAGAAAGTCTATTTCTGTGCTGTGTCATCTTCATGTAGAGTTTTTGCTTGTATAAAATTAGATTGTGAAGTTTTTAGAAATAAGAATTTTTACTGGGGACTGTCAAAATGCCAGTGGTATTGTTCCCCATCTGGAGGGATTATTTTCTCCTACGTACTGTAGAAGCGAACTTTGATGTTTAATTCAGTAACTTCGTGGCATGCTTCTGATGTTTCAAGAATCAGAAAAAAATTTGAAAGTTTATCGCACTGTAAAAGGCTATCTTGCCCCTTTGTGTCTGCCCTGGCTGATAAACAAGCTATAACATGTCCTTTTTCCTCTTTAAGTTTGCTGTTCTGTATCTCTCTTTTTTAACTGAATGGTAGTGTAGCTGGGAGGCTAAGTCTGACTGTGTTCAGCTAACACAGGCTGCATCACAGGAAGTGATGTAACGCCATATGATCAGTGGCAATATGAAGCCACAGTAAGATGCGTTTTTAGATATAAGAAAATGATTAATTATGTAAATAGACTCTGTAAATATTTCTTGGCACCACAATGAGACCAAGCATGTCATGGGAAGCTATTACAATCAACTACAGGCCAATTTTATAACCAATCAAATGTTCCCTCCATATCACTGGGCCAAAATCCTGGAACTCCCTGACACTTGTGGGTGCACCTACACCAAATGGACTGTCGCGGTTCACGGAAACAGTTCACAATCTGCCCTTTCGAGGGTATTTAGGGATGGGCGATTAAAAGCTGAGCATGCCAGTGACACCCACAGCCCACGAATAAATTTACAAAAAACTGCTGATAATTTTCAGATTTTGTGCGTGGGACTGACTTTGGGGCTTGTTTTGTCCCCTACAGATGGATAACATCTGTGTGCTGAATGAGATTAGTGATCTCTCGTGTTGTTGTCATTAAACCAATGATGCACTGATCTGTAATCACGGGAATGTTGCATGTGATTCCCAGGTAGTTTGCTGAGGGGTCACTTTTAAGTCCACACAGCATGAACTGAAGGAAGCAAGGATTGAGTGACTGAATATTATTAAATAAATCATGAATAGAAACCCTTCTGAAATACACAATAAAATGTACTAGGGATCAAGATCTGTAGGAATAAGTAGTAAATGTTTAAGTGATGTGTGGCATGTTCCTAAGCGTGGGTATAATCATCTTGTTTAAGACGTGTTCGCTGCATAATCTGCCTAGCATTCCTCAGTAAGTCTGGAATTAATTTGCACTGGGACAACGGATGTTGTTTAATAAATGAAGTAATACATTTTTCAGCGATTTTTCAGTAATAGAGTTAAGTAAAATTTGGTAGTCTGTGCAAAAATATGCATCATAGCTGACAGCATTTTACACATGCCTCATTAACAGTGAAAGTGTGTCTTGAGTATGGCATGTTCAGTATTTCAGAGAGAATTGGCTGTCGTTTTAGTTTTAGATTTAATTCACATGTTTAACATGACTTTGTATCTGAAATCCATCCTAGTATCTTTTTCACAATTGACATCACAATTATGTCAGCTGGTACAGTTACTTGATGCAGAGCTTAATAAGTTAACATAATTCACCTTTCCTTAGTTTTCTCAATGTAGTTACAATTTAAGTACAGTACTCCAATATGTACTTAATGTTATGGCCTGGGGTACACATGAAAGTGAAATTTTGTGTAACTTTTTCATTTACTGAAAACTAAGGTAGGAGCTTTGAGCAGAATAGAACTTTTTTTTTGCTGACAGACTGTTGTAATGTTGTAATTGGCACAGTTATGATAATTACAGGTGTAATTATAGCTTTGTTAGTTTTCCTGTCTGCTTTTTAAAAAGCAGAGTTGAGCCCCTGTCCCAGTGAAGAGTAGAGATCAGAACTGTAACTAAACTCTGGGAAGTCCTCCCTTGGATTCTTACCCCTTGACAAAAGGAAGCCTTTTCCTCAGGGAAGTGGTATTGAGAACTAGAGAGTGTAGGTTTTATGGTGAGAGGATAAATTTACAAGGGACCTGAGGGGCAACTTTTCATGCAGAGGATGGTGCGTGTATGGTATAAGCTGCCAGAGGAGGTGGTAACGGCTTGTACAGTTACAACATTCAAAAGGTATCTGGGTGGCTGCATGAATAATAAAGGTTTAAAGGATTATGGGTCAAATGCTGGCAAATGGGACTAGATCAATTTAGAATATCTCATTGACTTGGATGAATTGGATAGAAGGGTCTGTTTCCATGCTGCATAATTGTACTGGTAGCTCTCCTATAACAATAGTTGTGTTCTTGCATGACCTCGTGCTATAGGGAAATCGCTATACCTGTACAGCAGAAACTTTGTTATTCAAACAGTGTCCAGTATTCGTCAATCATGTTACAGCCAGTTTGTGTTAATGAAATGCACGTTATATCAGAACTACCTGTCTAATTTTGTGATTGCTGTAGTGTTTCTATATGAGCCTGAAAGGTTGAGTCTGGCTCCAATTTTGGACACGAATACATGAGTCAGTGTCTAGTGGAGGAACTTGTTTCTATTTAAATGTGGGCACTAACTCTCTAACTCCAACCCTGCCTCCACTTTCTTTGAAAACTTTTCTCTTTTTGTTCTCCTCTTAGACTGTAATGAAGGATAATGAGGGTAAGACAACAGAAAATGTTGGGGCGGCTCGGTGGCTCAGTGGTTAGCACTGCTGCCTCACAGCGCCAGGGACCTGGGTTCGATTCCAGCCTCGGGTGACTGTCTGTCTGTGTGGAGTTTGCACATTCTCCCCGTGTCTGCGTGGGTTTCCTCCAGATGCTCCGGTTTCCTCCCACAGTGCAAAGATGTGCAGGCTAGGTAGATTGGCCATGCTAAATTGCCCGTAGTGTTCAGGGGTGTGTGGGTTATGGGGGGATGGGTCAAGGTGGGATGCTTGAAGGGCTGGTGTGGACCTGTTGGGCCAAAGGGCCTGTTTCCACACTGTAGGGAATCTAATAATAAAAAAAATCATCTTAGTTACTCTTCCCCATTAAGTGGCTCAAGAATCTTAAGCATAAACAAAAATATGGTCTGAAAAAGATGTGAATATTTTGTACTTGGTTGCTGTCCTTAAGATAAGTTGAAAATCCTTTGTTTTTCAAGGAATGCGAGGAGAGGAAGTCTGTCTATATTAGAAACATTTCCTTGGAAAGCACTGATATAAATTCACTCAGACTCAGATAATGGGAACTGCAGATGCTGAAGAATCCGAGATAACAAAGTGTGGGGCTGGAAGAACACAGCAGGCCTAGCAGCTTCTTCGGAGCACAAAAACTGATGTTTCGAAGGGCCTAGGCCCGAAACGTCAGCTTTTGTGCTCCTAAGATGCTGCTTGGCCTGCTGTGTTCATCCAGCCCCACATTTTGATATAAATTCACTGTCCCTTACTTCAGGTGACTATTTCACAGAATCTCAGACAGGGCTGAAAGAGTTTATTTAGCCCTTTGGTGTTTGCGTGAGCTCTCTAAGCATTTTAACTTGCTGTCGCTCTCCTGCAATTTTCCTGTAACCCTGCACATTTGATTCAATTTAAGCCACCATCCAATGCCTTCTTGAATGCCCCAATGAACCTGCCTCTACCACACTTCCAGGTAGTGCATTCCATTCTCTAACTACTTGCTGTGTAATAAAATTTCTTCTTCACTCGTCACCCTCTATCTTGTTGACAAAACACCTTAAAACTGTGTGCCCTCCGATTCTGAAACTATTTACAAGTAATATTTGGCAATAAATGCTGTTGACCCAGTGGTGCCCATGTCCTATTACTGAATATATTTTTAAAAAAAGGAGGTTTCTCCGTGTCAAGGCATTGCAAACAAAGGTAGGACTTATCCAATTAGTAGTAGGGCTTTGGGTAGTGTTGTAGAACAGAGGGACCGAGGTTTGCGTTACCTGTCATGGTTAAAATGGCATTTGGCATGCTTGCCTTCATTGCTTGGCCATTTGAGTATAGCAACTGGGCAGTCACGTTAAGGTTGTACAGAACATTTGAGGCCTATTCTGGATTACTGTGTCTGCTCGTGTTTACCCAGTTATAGGTAGGATATTGTCAAGCCTGGGGAGGGTTCAGAAGAGATTTACAAGGCTATTGCTGAGTATGGAATGTTTGAGTTACAAAGAAAGGCTGGGACATTTTATCACTGGCCTGTAGGAGTTTGAGAGGTGACCTTCCAGACGTTCATAAAATATTGAGAAGTATAGCTAGAGATGACGGTAATTGTGTATTCCCTGAGATGGGGGATTTCAAATTTTTAAGGTGAGAGGAGAGAGATTTTTTAAAAAAGACAAAGGGCAATTTTTTTCAACACAGTAGTTTGAGTTTAGAATGAACGTCCTGAGGAAGTGGTGGATATGGGTACAAGTACAATACTCACATGAATAGGCAAGGTTTGGAGGCATGTGGGCCAGGAGCAGGCAGGTGGGATTTGTCTAGTTTAGTTTGGGATTAAGGACTTGTTGGACCAAAGGGTCTGTTTCTGTGATGCAAGACCCTGATTCTGTCCAGATCGCTCATGACTTTGAAACTTTATTAAATCTCTACTTGGCTTTCCCCCTAAGAAAGGCAGCCCCGACTTCTCCAACCTATCCGCGTAACTAAGACTTTCATATGTGGAACTAATCTCATTCACCTCTTCTGTACACACTCTGATCCTTTGTACTATGTGGGTGCCCAGAATTGTACCCAGTACTCCCAGAAGTAGGTTAACCAGTGTCCAAATAAATTCTTCTCAACCTCCCTGCCACTGTGCTCTACGTTTCTTTGTATGAAGCCTCGGCTTCCTTTTGCTTTAATAAAAGCACTCTCCACCTGTTCTGCTAGCTGGTAAATGACTTGTGAAACTATGCACTCTGGTGTCTCTGGGCCTGTATATCTCTCAGAATTGTCATCCTGTTTTCTCCTATTTCTTTGTTTTCTTTGCATCAAAATGTATCCTGTTACAGGTCTTCAGATTGAACTTCATCAGCCATCTACCTGCTTATTTCTCCAATGTAGCAGTGCTCTTTTGAAGTTCTACACTGTTTTTCCTTGCAGTTGCTATTATCCCGAGTATTGTGAAATCCACAAACTCTGCATGCCAAGATCCAGATCATTCTTATATGTGAAGAGAAACAAGAGTTGCAATGCTGACCCCTGAGCAGCTCCGCTAAAACCTCCTTTCAGCCTGAAAAAAACAAGTATTGCTCTTTTTCGAATGCCTGACCCAATTTTGTGTCCATGTTGCTACTGTCACTTTCATTCCATGAGCTGTAACATTGTTCACTAGTCTGTGTGGCTCTGATATTGTTCAGTTTTCAAAGTCAAGGTATATCACATCAACAGTCTTTCCCTAATTGATTTTCCTCCTTACTACGAAAACTCCAGGTTAGTTAGACATGATTTTCCCGTAACAAATCTTTTGTGACCCTTCTGTATAAATCCACAGAGTATTCAGTCTAACCTACTGTTAAGCTGACTGGTCTGTGGGTGTTGACCAATCTTTGCAACCATTTTTGAACAAGGATGTCATGTTTCCAATTCTGCAAACCTTCAGTACCATCCTTGAATCCAGGGAAGAATGAAGGGTAGCTGTCAGTGCTTCTGCAATGTCTGCTCTTCCATCCTTCAATATGCACCTCACTTGGTCCCTTTTTTTTCAAAATCCACTTTAAGTACTGGCAGCTAATCCACTGCTGTAACAATTTAAAACCTTTTCTCGTGTTTGGCCTCCATCAGCTGCAGAATCACAGTTCCTTTACTCAGTGGCCCTCAGGAATGCACAATGTTGCTAGGATGTTCAAACATAGATGAGAAGATGGAATATTGTATGAACACAATGCAAACCATCTGGCTTTAAGATAAAGCCGTCTCTCTGAGGCCTAAAAATCGGCTGTGACTCTTTTTTTTTTGTTTGGGTCACCATGAATTGACACACCAAACCGAATACCATTGAGTTTCTGAAATTCGCCATCCATCTCCATCGTGCTGGGGAGTGGCAGTCAGCCCCTGGAAAATGTGTTGGCTCAGTGCAGGATGAAGATGTAACTGTTGGTAGTATCAAGCCTAATGGCCGTTGGTGATTCTGGAAGGAGCAGGTGGGAATGCCAAATGCCAATCACCATCAACCTAGGTGTAGAGCTGGATGAACGCAGCAGGCCAAGCAGGAAAGCTGATGTTTTGGGCCTAAGGGTGGAGGCCCGAGATGTCAGCTTTCCTGCTTCTCTGCTGCTTGGCCTGCTGTGTTCATCTAGCTGTATGCCGAGTTATCTCAGATTCTCCAGCATCGGCAGTTCCTACTGTCTCTTAAGACCAATCTGCAACTTTAACGAGAAGCCATGGAAATAAATGCTGCTCCTTCCAGCTCCACATATGTTGTGTGTTTTTGAAATTTGTTGGATGCTACCAGCAAAAAAGACAATTCCTTTTGTTTTGGGTATCTTGAGCCTGAGAAAACTACAGGAAATAGCCTCAGCCTCAGTGCATGGTACAGTCGATCAGAAACCAGGGTCCTATGAGATTTGATGGATGTCAGGCCGTGGTTTTATGCACACAAGGCATGGGGCAGTTTTAGGCAGGTACCCTGGGTAATCAGAGGCATGCAAACCTAAGATAACGAGGTGTGGATCTGGATGAACACAGCAGGCCGAGCAGGAAAGCTGACTTTTTGGGCCTAGACCCTTCCTATTATATCTCGCACGCAAACCTAATGTGGAGTAGATGCATTGCTGTAGATTTTCCCAAGTTCAGAGGATGTATGGGAAATGCCCCATGAGCATGGAAAATAGCAAGTATCTCTTCAAGGGAAGGAGGTTTTCTTAAAGTAGGAAAAGTTTGACCTTTGTCGTGGGAGAGTGCCAGGAATTATGATTGCGGTGACAGCTGCTAACTACATGTTTTTAACCAATTTTGTTAGACTCCTTCTTTTGAAGGAGTAACATGTGTCTTGGATAAAGGGGAGCTGGTGGATTCATTGGCAAATGCTTTCTGGAATTCCAAAAGTGTCACATGAAAGATTATTGCGAAAAGCAAGTGGCTCCAGGTATAGGGGGTAACAACATATTGAGGATAGAAGATTGTTTTCGGCAAGCTGGAGTATGGATAAATAGATGATAAATGGGCCTCTGTCTGGTTTTGGCAGACTGTGACAAGGTGAGGGCCCACAGGGATCTGTGCTGACGTTTCATCAAGTTCTTCTAATTTACACCCATGACTTCAGTGACTGGAGTAGCTAAATTTGCACACCACAGCAAGGAATGTACTAATAGTTGTGAAGAGGACATTAGGTTGCAGGAGGATATCGAAAGACTACGTGAGTGGGGGGGAAAGTCTGTTAGTTGGAGGAGACGTGAATAGATATGAAGTTATTCACTTTGACAGGGGGAAAATGGAAAAGCACATTATGACTTGAATGGAGAATGCCAGTGGAAATCTGAGGAGCAATAGAATTTTGGCTTTCTGAATGCATGAGTCACAAAAAGTTAGCATCCAGGTAAAACGTTTGATCAAGACAGCTGATGAGATTCTATCCCTTATTATGAAAGAAATTGAACATGAGAAAGTTGTGTTTCAATTATACAGGGCACAGGTAAGAGTTTTGTCCTTTTAAATTAAAGAGGGCCATAACTGCATTGGAGGTGGTTCAGAGCTGTTTTATTGGATTGATATCTGAATATTTAAGTGGGGGAAAGGCTGCAGAAAGCTGCAGTGCAGAGAGAGTTGGGAATCCTTGTGCCGGAATCATAGAAAGCTAACATACAAGTTCAGCAGGGAATACTGATAGCAAGCAAGTGGAATTTTTACCATTATTTCAAAAGGATTGGAGTATAAAAGTAGTTTTATCAAATCTTCCTAAATAAGGCATTTAGTCAGAAAAGATGTGGAATACTGAGAGTGATTGATTTTGGACCCTTTATCTGCAGGAAGATAATCTGCCATTGGAGGCAGTCCAGAGAAGATTCACTAGGTAGATCCCAGGGATGGAAGGATTTGCATGTAAGGAGAAGTTGAGTAGGTTGTGTCTGTATTTGTTAGAGCTTGGAAGAATAAGAACTGACCTTATTGCAACACAGAACGTGTTTTGGCGGGGGCGGGGGAGGAGGGTGCATTGGGGAGCCTGGCAAGGTAGATGTGGCAATGTTCCTTCTCTTGTGGGAGGATCTCGGTCTAGAGGCCGTAATGTTGGAGGTTGCCTGTTTATGACAGCAGAAGAATCTGTGTGGAATTCTTGACCACAAACTGGTTTGCCAAGTCTATTCAAGGCAGAAATTGACATGTTTTTTTCATCATTAAGGGAGTGGGGAATAGTCAGCAAAGTGGACTTAAATGTGATCATATCAGCAATTACCTCAGTGAACTTGGCCTCAATGGGCTGAATAGTCTGCTTCTGCTCACGTGTCAAGTGTTCTTCTTAATGCTTGTCGTGATTGGAAAGGCTGGACTTATTTCTAATGGAGTTTAGAAGAATGAGGGATGGTCTGTTTGAAATGTACAAGATCTTCAAAGGTATCAATCGAGTGGACATGGCTAAAATTTATAGGTGACTCCAGAAGTAGGGAATAACATTAAAATTTAGGATTGTGTTTTTAGGACAATGAGAATTTTCCTCTTTTTTTTTGGGACTGTTGTGCATCTTTGACACACTAACTTAGTGGAGGTGAGGTCATTGAAAGCTTTTAAGACAAAGGTAGGTAAATTCTGATTAGGGAAGGGAATCTGTGTTAAGTGGAGTTTGTGTTTCAATCATCCTTGGCCGTCTTGAATGGCAGGCTTTGGGGGGCCAAATTGTCACTTCTATATCAGGTGTTAAACTAACCTCCATGTCCTATTGGATTCTATGTAGCTGAATGCTATTAGGTTTCCCTCTGGAAGGGAAAAAGAGCTGATATCTCTCTCTTGTTGCACTTTGGAATGATGGGATGTGATTTGTCCTTGTAGTTTCCTTGCCAGTGGTGATCTATACGTTTTTGGTGGGTATTATGATACTGAGGCAAAAGCTCATTTTTAGCTTTGGGCAAATTCGAAAGGTGAGCTTGTAGTTGTTATATTTTAAACTCCCCAGTTAAAGGTGTTTCCCAAAACAAAAAAGATTTGGAATCATGTTGTGCTGTTCATGGCTTCAGAAATCCTCCAAAGTGGCTTTTATAATCCAATGATGTACTTTGGAAATGTAGTCACAGTTACTTTGTGGGAAACACTTAATCTTTTCACTTGCTGTGCTCAATTTAACTATAAAGTTCTTTCAGCAGTGATATTCGTCAAGATAAAAAATTGGATGGAACATGCTGGTCTTCTGAAAATATTGAATTTGTGTTCACCTGAAAGGATAGACTGGTTTTCGTTTAATGTTGCATCTGAGGAAATGGCTCTGCTGATACTGAAGCATTCCTTCAGTACAGTGCTAGTGTGTCAGCTGAGACAACTTACTCATATTACAGAAAGTAGTAATGGTTTCATAAGCAAGGAATAGTACGAGTTAAACACGGGTGGCACAGTGATTAGCACTGCCATCTGTGTCAGGGACCCAGGCCCAATTCCACCCTCGGGCAGCTGCCTGTGTGGAATTGTACAGGCTACCTACATCTGTGTGGATTTCCTCCCATTATCCAAAGGTGTGAGGATGAGGTGGATTGGCCATGCTAAATTGCTCTTCGTAACCAGGGGCGTGCAGGCGAGGTGGGTTATCCATGGGAAATGTGGGGTTCCAGGGACAAACTAAGGGGTGGGCCTGAGTGAGGTGGACTTGATGGGCCAAAAAGCCTGCTTCCACACTGGGGATTCTATGATGCAAATCACAAAAAGGCTTTTGGAGACTTTTTTATTTGTTTAAAGAACTGAGAATGAACTTTGTGGTTGATGTGACAGTTGTACTTCCATCAATCTCCAGAATTGTGATGCTCAAATTAGTGACAAGTTTGTTTTCACTTTATTATTTGAGCTTGCATGTCAATAGTTAGTCTGTTCCTTATTGCCCTTGAGAAGACAGTGGTGAGCTGTCTCCTTAGACTGCTTTAGTCTATGTGGTGCAGGGATACCAGAGTTTTGCTTTTAAGAAAAGAATTCCATGATTTTGACTCAGCCACAGAAATGATACATTTCCAGGTCAGGTTTCACTGATTATCTCCATTTATATGTCAAGAGGTGGCTAGATTTACTCTTGTTAGAAATGGCCTTTAGTCTGGCATGTTTTTGTATGGCTCCATAAATGGAAACAGATAGATAGAACATAGAACATAGAACAGTACAGCACAGAACAGGCCCTTCAGCCCACAATGTTGTGCCGACCATTGATCCTCATGTATGCACCCTCAAATTTCTGTGACCATATACATGTCCAGCAGTCTCTTAAATGACCCCAATGACCTTGCTTCCACAACTGCTGCTGGCAACGCATTGCATGCTCTCACAACTCTCTGCGTAAAGAACATGCCTCTGACATCCCCTCTATACTTTCCACCAACCAGCTTAAAACTATGACCCCTCGTGCTAGCCATTTCTGCCCTGGGAAATAGTCTCTGGCTATCAACTCTATCTATGCCTCTCATTATCTTGTATACCTCAATTAGGTCCCCTCTCCTCCTCCTTTTCTCCAATGAAAAGAGACCGAGCTCAGTCAACTTCTCTTCATAAGATAAGCCCTCCAGTCCAGGCAGCATCCTGGTAAACCTCCTCTGAACCCTCTCCAAAGCATCCACATCTTTCCTATAATAGGGCGCCCAGAACTGGACGCAGTATTCCAAGTGCGGTCTAACCAAAATTTTATAGAGCTGCAACAAGATCTCACGACTCTTAAACTCAATCCCCCTGTTAATGAAAGCCAAAACACCATATGCTTTCTTAACAACCCTGTCCAGTTGGGTGGCCACTTTAAGGGATCTATGTATCTGCACACCAAGATCCCTCTGTTCCTCCACGCTGCCAAGAATCCTATCCTTAATCCTGTACTCAGCTTTCAAATTCGACCTTCCAAAATGCATCACCTCGCATTTATCCAGGTTGAACTCCATCTGCCACCTCTCAGCCCATCTCTGCATCCTGTCAATGTCCCGCTGCAGCCTACAACAGCCCTCTACACTGTCAACGACACCTCCGACCTTTGTGTCGTCTGCAAACTTGCTGACCCATCCTTCAATCCCCTCATCCAAGTCATTAATAAAAATTACAAACAGTAGAGGCCCAAGGACAGAGCCCTGTGGAACTCCACTCACCACTGACTTCCAGGCAGAATATTTTCCTTCTACTACCACTCGCTGTCTTCTGTTGGCCAGCCAATTCTGTATCCAAGCAGCTAAGTTCCCCTGTATCCCATTCCTCCTGACCTTCTGAATGAGCCTACCATGGGGAACCTTATCAAATGCCTTACTGAAGTCCATATACACCACATCCACAGCTCGACCCTCATCAACTTTTCTAGTCACATCCTCAAAAAACTTGATAAGGTTTGTAAGGCATGACCTACCCCTCACAAAGCCGTGTTGACTGTATTTGATCAAGCCATGCTCTTCCAGATGGTCATAAATCTTATCCCTCAGAATCCTTTCTAACACCTTGCAGACGACAGACGTGAGACTTACCGGTCTATAATTGCTTCAGTCCAACTCATCCATGCTGACCACGTTCCCAAACCAAACTAGTCCCAACTGCCTGTGTTTGGCCCATATTCCTCCCAAGCCTTTCCTGTTCACGAACTTAACCTAATGTGTGTACCTGTATCCACCACCATCTCTGGCAATTCATAGCACATAGTGACCAGTCTCTGTGCAAAAACAGCTACCCTTCGTGTCCTTGTTAAATCTTTCTCCTCTCTCCTTATAAATATGACCCCTTGTTTTGAACCCCTCCCACGATACTGTGAAAAATTTCCAGCCTACTTTTCCAACTCAAACTCTCCACTCCCGCCAACATCCTGGTTAATCTTTTGTGAGCCTTCTCCAATTTAATAATATCGTTCCTATGACATGGCGACCAGAACTAGACACGGTACTCTAGAAGAGGCCTTATCAATGTCCTGTACAACGTCAACATGACATTCCAACTCCTACACACAAAGGTCTGAGCAATAAAGGCAAGCATGCTAAATACCTTCTTAAACACCTTGTCAACCTGTGATGCAAATTTAGAAGAATTATGCACGTGAACCCCGAGTGCTGTAGAACAGACAGACCTTCTTAGGCAGATGTAGAAGTCCTGTCATTGTTTGTTTTACTAAAATGCAATAGATTTATCCAAATTAAACTCCATCTGCCATACCTCAGCCCATTGACCCAATTGATCAAGATACCCATGAAAGAATTGATCAAAATGTTAAAAATCAGGTGTGTTTTAGTTGAATATTACCAAACATTGTGCAGTTTTTGCAGCACCATGCTGAAAGTATCATTCACTTATCTAGGATCACCGTGTAAATTGATTACTGTTCTACTAGGGATGGTAGCGTGAGTATCTTTGAAGACAAACAAATGCAAATGAAAACTGCAAAGCGCCCAATGAGTATTGAAGTCAAATAACTTAAATGTGAATGGTTGTGGTGGGGAAGGGAGACAAGTTCATTTACTCTATTTTTAAACATTTTCCCTGCCTTCTGTCAACTATTCAGAGTGAAAGAGAAAGATGTACAAAATGTTGTACTTGTACATTTTCCAAAACCAAGGTAGTTCACAACTGCCTTCGCTGATCTAGTTAAGCTACAAAGTAGAATAATTTCAATTCTCCCATTAAATAGTTAAAAAGCTAATCCTGCTAAGCTTCTCTTTTGTAGGCAGCTCAGTAGATTGACAGACATCGTATGTGTTTTCAATTCTAACAAGTACTGCTTTCCTCTGGCAAGTCATATTCAACGCATAAAACCATAGATATAGGGGCAGAATTAGGCCATTCAGACTATTGAGTCAGTCGTGGCTGATCTGTTTCTCGACCTCGTGCTCCTGCCTTTTCCCTATAAACCTTCATTTCCCCCCACCCCTTTAGTAAGCAAGAACCATCCCTGCCTTGAATACACCCCATCACTTGTCCTACACAATCTTCTGCAGTAATGAGTTCCACAGATTAACCATCCTCTGGCTGAAGAAATTCCTCCTCACCTCAGTTCTAAAGGGTTAGCCCTTCGTTCAGAGGTTGGGCTCTTGGGTCCTAGTCTCTCCCACTAGAGGAAACTTTGCCACATCCACTCTCTTCAGTTTTGTCAGTTTTCTGCAAGTTTCAATCAGATTCCACCCCCCCCCCCACCCCATCCTTCTAAACTCCATTGAGTACCGACCCAGAGTCCTCAACTGCTTCTCACATGGCCTGGGATCATTGTTGTAAACCTCTTCTGGACTCCCTCCAGGGCCAGCCTAGCCTTAGATATGTGTCCCCAAAACTACACACTCAATATTCCAAATGCAGTCTAACCGGAGCTTTGCATATCTCTGCCCTTCCATTCTCGCCCCCTCAAAGTGAATGTATTTGCCTCCTTAATGACCAACTGAACCTGCATGTTAACCCTAAAGAGAATCCTGAACTAGGACTCCCATGTCTCTCTTTGTGCTTCAGATTTCCAAATCCTTTCCCTGTTTAGAAAATAGTCTATGCCTCTGTGTTTTTCCTACCAAAGTGCATGACTTCACATTTTCCCATACCTGTGTTCCATTTGCCTCTTCTCTTCCCACTTTCCCAGCTTGTCCAAGCCCTTCTGCAGCCTCCTTGCTCCCTCAACACTTCTTGTCCCTCTACTTCTGTGTCACATCATTAGCTGTGTTTCTCCCTCCATCGATGTTGCCAGATCTGATGAGATTTTTCCAGTCTTTTCTATTTATGTTGTCATTTACACATCTATGCTTGGTACAAATCCTAGTAAGCATGGGAAATCCTTCCCTAGCCCCTTCTGGCTCAGGTTAGAGAAGCCAGCTGCATCACACTGATGTCTCTGAAAGGAGCAGGCTTGGGAGACTGAGTGGCCGAATCATGTTCCTATTTCCAAAAGGCTTCCGGAATTTGTAGGCTGCGCCGTGGATACAACATTCTCCGGTTTAATATTAACACCTGATCTTCCTAAACCAGCCTTCCCTTTTTAACCTGTAAGGTTGTTTTCATATGAAGTGTTCTTGCACATTGCTTGGCCTGCATTTAGTTATTTTAAGTACTTGAATTGCATGTAAAATAGGAATTTTTGAGAAAAATAAAAGTACTGTGAATTTATTTCTCATGGAAGTGAAGGATTAGTAAACATTTGCACTGCCTTTTTGAAAAGCACGGTCAATATTGTGTGATAGTGCTAGAAACCCAGAGATCTGAACTAATGCTTCATAGACAGAGTTTAATCCCACCATAGCCTCTGGATGAACTTAATACGTGCTGATTTTAGCGGTTTCATGATCAGTTACCTAACAGACAGTCAGGAATTTTTTTTTTAAAAAAGTTCTGATGGTTGAGTTTTTTATATAAAGAAGAAGCAGTTCAGATTAGATACGTTTCTTGATTAGAAAAGAAACCATTCAACCAGGACAATGGGGAATGGTTCACCTGATATTGGGGGACAAGCAGGCTGTTGGCATGGAATGTGGTGGTCTTGCCAACAATGGTTAGAGAGCAGGACACTGCTCCACAATGTCCCAGGGAATTCCTCCCTCAGTCTTCCTCTGTTTTTCTGGTCCATCATCCGTTGAGAGAAGACAGCTTTCTGAGGACCGTTCAATGGGAGCTCCTCTCTGCCCCTGAGCACTTTACTGTTATGTCACGGGGACAGGCAACTTGTGCTGCGTCAGCCAATTGTGGGAACCCTTTTGGCCAATAAGTCAATTGGTTGCCCCCTTGCCTACCTTTCGTCTGAAGTTTAGTTAACCATTCTTCCTAAGAACAAAACGCTACTAATTTTTGCAAACAAAACACTGATAATAGGGTACATTGCAGCAGATAAAATGTTAATGTGAGTTCAACATGCATAGTAACTTCAGTGTTTTTTTATTGTAATTCTTCAACTAGAGCTTTCAATGTTTAACTGTTGCTGTAATAGCTGTTAAATGAAATCCTGTGCTGCCCAGCAATCGTTAGAAAAATTTGTTTGTAATTCCAATTAAAATTTAGACTAAAATGTTTGTCTCATTAATGGAGATTATTAAACTATCAGATGGATATTTATAAAAACACCTTAGTTCATCAATCTCTTTTATGGGAGGAAATCTGCCATCTTGCTGTGGATCCAACTACACACAGTAATGCTGACTCCTAACTGTTCTCTGAAATGGCCTGGTGAGCCACATTATGGTCGAAGAGTAAACTGGATGAATCAGCCGGAATGAATCCTGGCGTTAGATGCCACTAAGGTAAACCTGGCCGAGTTGACCCTGTGAACCACCACACCCCCCCGCCCCCCCCAATAATGTCACAGACAAATAGAGAATGGAATGAATGTAAATTAATTAATTTTAGTCTCTTTTTAACTTATGACAATGAGGTATGTTGTTTCATTTATCCCTTCCCCTTTTTTAAAATTGCTGTCCATTGCTGGGGTAGGCCAAATCATCTTACCCCAGTTCCCAGTTTTGTAATAAAATCATAACAAAATCCCTTTAAGTTGAAATCAATACTTCGTCTTATTAACACAACATTCAAATGTGTTCATCCAGCCTCACATTTTATTATCTTGGATTCTCCAGCATCTGCAGTTCCCATTATCACTCATTCAAATCGTGAGATAACAAGGTGTGGAACTGGATGAACACAGAAGGCAAGCAACATCAGAGGAGCAGGAAAGCTGACGTTTTGGGTCCAGACCCTTCTTCAGAAATGAGTTGCTTTGTGACTTCATAGACATGCTAACACTCCAAAATTAGGGAGAACAGGTAGAAGGTGGATAAAATGTTCCAGATTGTTGGAAATCCAGTGATTGGTTCCCGTGAGTTGGTGTCCAATGCTAGGTTCCTGGGTGAGTTAGATTTGGTAGTTTTCCTCCTTGCAGGAAACGTGTTAACTTCTTTCCAGCCACCAACTTGTAAACATAGAGGGCTTGGGGCAGGAAGCCATGTCAACATTGTGCCCTGCTCTCCCTCTGGAGGTCAAAGAGCAACTGACTTAGAATCCTAGAATTGTGTGGAGCAATTCAACAGGTTCAGGTTTTAGTCATGTGGTGATAACAGCTGTTTCAGATGGTCAGGGCCCATCTCAGTGAGCTACTCAAAAGGTCATCAAGCTTTATCTCCCTCCAAAGTTACATTGCAACGTAACAAGATTAGTAAAAACTTTGTGGCTGTTCTTGGCGTAACAGATTTTGAGGCTTTCCCTTCCCTTGATCTGTTTAGAAGCAAACAATCTACAGGTGCGTTGACAGTTGTACCTAGAATATCTATACAATACAGGTGGTTCATAGGTTTTTGGAAATAGAATCATGTGATCATCCTCAACAATCTTGAGTCCACCAAGGCCAAGAGGAACAGAATTGAAACACAAATAACAAAGAAAACAGTTTTATTTCAGATCTGTCTTAACCCTTTGGCCATGACACTCCCATTTCAGAAATTGGGACACCTATCCCTGAGATTAACAAGATTAGGCTATTGCTTAACCATTCTCATCAAATCGACCTTCAAATCGTTGTCCAGATCATCTCTGTCACCACCCCCTGGTGTATAGCATTCTAGCTGCAAGGCAGACCGCTCAAAGATGGCGATACTCGGGGGTGGGGAAGAGAGAGAGACAAAGTATCCCCAGAGTCCTCCACATCAGATCAAACGTAGATAAATACTCATTATTGATGATCATCAGCACTCCTCATTATTGAATGTCACTTGGAAGAGGTTTATTGAGCACAATATACTTGGGGGAGGCAATGACCGAGTGGTATTATCACTAGACTGCTATTTGTGGAGGACCTGGATTCAAATCCCACCACAGCAGTTGGTGGAATTTTAATTCATTAAATACCTGGAATTAAGGGTCTAATGATAACCACGAATCCATTGTTGTTTTGTCCGAAAAATCCACCTGGCTCATTAATGCCCTTTTTAAGGAAGGAAACTGCCATCCTTACCTGATCTGGCCTACATGTGACTCCAGAGCCACCATGATTAGGAATGGGCTATAAATGCTGCCCAGCCAGTGATACCCTTGTCCCGTGAATAAATAAAGAAAGAAATAATTGGGTGGGGGACTTCAATGTCCGTTATAGAGTGGCCTGGTAACACCATTAACTGAGTTATTCTCAATACTCCTTCCCTTGAAGAGAAAAGGGAAGGGTGGGGAGTGGTAACACTACTACTGACCAAACTGGCTGGGTCATGAGGGATATAGCGCCTAGACTGGATCTGTGGCTGATGGTAAAAGAAAAATATACATGAACGCATCCTGTCCTGTCTACTTGCCTTTTGATGCATGTGTTCATGTTAGCATTGGACTAGAGCTCATTCCTGTGGAGGTGAGGTGCCATCTTCATCTGATGGCATCCTCCATTGTGTTGTGTGGCACTACCACCATATTTAATTCATTTCAGTTCTTCAACTCAGTTGGATTTCCATGACATGCTTTGACCAGAAATTCACTTCACTACAACCTAGTTTTTGCCTTGTCCGATCCCTTTCTCGCATTACGTTTAAGCCATGGGAATAACCCCAGTTTGATGAAAAATGCAGGAGCAGTGCAAGGCAGATCAAAACTTGAAGAATCAGCTGGTGAAGGTGCAAGACTGGCGTGTGTGTATTCTAATAGCTGAAGTAGCATGCAATGCACAGGGATAAAGGATCTCTCAAGGACCAGATCAAAGATCTTTAGTCTCACCACATCCAGTTGTGAATGGTGGTGGACAATCAAACAACTGTTGGAAGGAGATAACAAAGTGTGGAGCTGGATGAACACAGCAGGCCAAGCAGCATCTCAGGGGCACAAAAGCTGACGTTTTGGGCCTAGACCCTTCATCAGAGAGCTCTGATGAAGGGTCTAGGCCCGAAACGTCAGCTGTTGTGCTCCTGAGATGCTGCTCGGCCTGCTGTGTTCATCCAGCTCCACGCTTTGTTATCTTGGATTCGCCAGCATCTGCAGTTCCCATTATCAACTGTTGGAAGGAGATGATTGCACCATTCCACTCCTGAGGATTGGGAGCTGCAGAAAACAAGATCAAAGCCTTTATAATAATCTGCCACCACTACTGCCGAGTGGATGATCTTTCTTGACCTCCTGATGTCCAGTGAATGATGGATTTAACTGTTAAGCCAGTTTGATTCACTGTGATATCAGGTAAGATTATGGGGCCTGACAACATCCCAGCTATAGTGCCACAGACGTGTGGTTCAAAAATAGATATACCTTGGCCTTGAGATTCCAGTACAACCATATACCTAGCATCTAGCTGCAAATACGGGACACTACTCTCAGAAATAAGGATAAATCTGATCAAGCCGATTTCCACCTCTCCAGCCTATTGATCTGTCAGCAGCAATGGGATATATCATTTGGCAGTGATATTGACGTGCGACTTACTCTCCAATATTGTCAGTGATGTTTGGTTTGAGCCCTGCCAGAGCAATTTGTTTCCAGATCATATTACAGCGTTGGTCCAAACATGGACAAAAGAGGAAAATTCCTTGCGTGAGACTGACTGAGATCCTGTTGATATGAAGGTAGCATTTAATTGAGTATGGACTCTAATATGGGAAACTCTTTTGGTCAATGAGAATTGAAGCCTGAAGCTTTAGTACTTTGAGTTTTTGGGCATTGGATCAAGTTCCCTCTCTAATGTCATGATGTGTCTATCAACTGCATTTGAACTGCAGTGGTTCAAGAAGTCACCTTGTCGTCATTTTGAGGGCAACTACGGACTGCCAATAAATGCTGACCCAGCCAGTGAAGCCTATGTCCCATGAATGATTGTTTTTTTTGTTGGTGGGGGGCAAGGAGAAGAAGTCACGACTGCAGGATATCATTGAAGGAATTCCTCTGGATAGTGCCCTAACCCAGTTACTTTTGAGCCATCTTCCTTCCATCTTAGGATGAGCAGTGTGGATACTTGCGGCAGATTCCGTTTATTTCTTCCAACTTGTTCATTTTTCGGGTGTGGAGGTGCATGTGGAGAAAGCAGTCCCTGTCCACCTGCAGCATATGTTTTGTGCTTGGGCTGCTAATTGGCAAGGTGCACAATGTGAGACGCGTACCAGGCAATATCCAACTCCAACAAGAGAACCTCACCAGTTCCAGTGGGGTCCCATGGCACTGCCATCACCAGATTTTTCCCCAACATCCAAGAGTATACCTAGAGCACCTAAACTAAATGGTTCAAGAGGTTAGCACACCACTACCTTCCATAACCATCTAAGACAGACAAGCTTGCTATTGATGCCTGCATTTCGTGAATGGGTAATATTGACAAAATCTTTCACTGCCAGATCTAACCTATGAACCAGTCACTGGGAATAACAATTTAAAGCAAAATACTATGGATGCTAAAAATCTGAAATGAAGATAATGCTGGAGAAACTCCGGTCAGTCAACATTATTTTTGGAGAGAAAAATAGTTAACTTTTCAAGTCTGTCGCCGATTCTTCGGAAACCAGCAAAAATTCTGAATAGTCATTTTGAATTCCAAGTTAACTCTGCTTCTCTCTCTCCAAACATGCTGCCAGATCTGAATTTCTCCAGCACTTTCTGTTGAAACTAACATTCTCAGTTTGCACGTAATTGATTTTGTTGAGTCTATTTGCAAACAGCTTGGTGAAAACTGCACTGTCTATTAATTGTGTAAGTAAAATTTGAGGTGTTACATTTTCAAAGTTAAGAAGTACAATGCACTTGGGTTTTTTTTGTCCCTTACATTCTTTATTCTCATGTTTTGAATTTCTACCGCTACCTGCCATGAAATTTCCCCCATGTACTTTTATGTTACCCTCTTTTAGAAAGGATGCCAGATTGAATGGGAGGGTGCATTTATCTATATCATTGAAGCATGCACCACTTTTGGATGTGGGCCAAGGGATTAGCTTCTGTTCTGCAAGCAGTCATGATTTGAAAATGGCTAAGAAATATTAATTTTATATTTAAAAACTTAAAATGCTTGTAACATTGCATAGGTCGAGCAGCATCTGAGGATAGAAAATCATAGTTCATGTTTTAAATGGATTTAAAAATTCTGGTGAAAGATCCTTTGAAAATTTAACTGTTTATCTCTCCACAGATTTTTGCCAAACTTTACTGCATCTTTTTAATATTGTCTCAACTTTTTCTCGGATTTCCGGCTCCTTTGATTTTTGCATACTAATATCTTGAAATTTGCTTCCTTTGGCTTGAATGATTGCCGCATGTGAATATTAATTCTATTTTTTTCTAGTGGTTGGTTACCACTGGTGGGGTTAAGGGGTTTCTACTTTGACCAAGTTTATGTGGCAGGAGCCAGTCTGCTCTAAGTTGTGGGTAAAATTTCCTTCCATTCATGGCAAAATAATTGTGTGTGCGCGCCAGACATTGTGGAAGTAATTTGAACTAAACTGCACGTGGATTTATTGCTTACTTTCACTGGATTACTGTTCAGCTCTTTGCTTATTGCTTTGGGATGTCCGCAGAAGCATTTGTGAATTTCTCTTCCCACTGGCAAGTAATTGTTGATGTAATTTGCTCTTGTGACTGTAGTATCAAGAACCCGTTGAGTTGGCAAGGCGTTGTTGGTACTGAGTGGTGGTGTTATTTTTAAAGCTATTGATCATGCCCTAAGCCTGCTTAAATATTTGTCATTTTTCCCCCAAGATTGACTTGTTTTTTTTAAAAATCTAATCCAGGAACATTATTTAAGGCCTTTAAGAAGATAAAAACAGGAGCAGGGCTGAGCCTGATCCTGCTCATTCACAAGAATAACTTGCCCTTCTGTGATTATCGTCGTACATTTCTCAGGGCATCCAAGGCCATTTTGGTTAGGAGAGATATTTTGAGCCTTGAATGCTTAGGTTTGTCATGGTTTTTGAAATCTTTTGGTGGATATGTTGTTTGATGCATGGGTGCCTCCACTGCCTATAATGTGGGAGGCTTGGTACAGACATTTACTGAACATAATCTGTATCGAGCAATTGTTGGAAAGGATGACCTCATAGTTAACCGTTGTTTTGGAGTGGAGGCAGTGAGATCTGTTTGTTTTAAAGTGACCTTGTCTTAGGAAAAGTTAATGCTGTTGAATCATACTGCATGTGCTTTTTGCAAGATTATTTTTCACTTCAAATGGACCATAACAAAATATTCCACGTGTGTGTTTAATGTTCCGGTACAGGAGGCTATTTGGTCTCTCATCCCAGCGTTTAAATCCCTTCGATCATGAGCAAAACTGTTTCATAGTTTACCAAAAGGTATCCCAGGTTTTACACCCTTTGTTTGAAAATAAATTGTTAATGAAAAGCATGAGGTATAAGCATTGTCAATTTGTATTAAGAAAGCACAATCATTTCCCTACACTGTAAATCTTTAACAATTTTGATGTTCCTATGCAGAACTGACACTTTCTTGACTTTCCAAAAAGAATTTTCACTTAGTTCATCTTCTGGTGATGCTGTTTGAAAAAGCGCTTTTTTTGTAGTGCGTTTTACACACCTCTGTGTGAAGAATGTCGTTTTTTTTTCTTGCTTTAGAAAGTGCAGTTGCTGTTATGTGGGTAAATGTGGCAGTAACTTTGCACAAAACAAGCAAATTAGAAGAATAATGATTTTGGTTTCTTTTGAGCGATTGGATGTTGGTAAGACTCTGGGAACTTTTTTTTTTGTTTTGAATTTTAGACTTTTTGCTTCCAGTATAATGGGATGTTGTTTTAACACTGTGCCCAAGCTTTTGATCTATGGGAGCTGTACGGGTAATACATACATGGGATTTAAGGCTTGGTTTGTTTTTGAAATCTAATTGGGGCCAAATCCATCACACTCATGACTTGTGCCTTGATGATAGGCACTGGGGAGACAGGAGGTGAGTTCATCACTGAGTTTCTAGCTTCTAACCTACATTTGTAACCAATATATTTATATGGCTGGTTAAGTTCAGTTCTGGCCACTTGTAACCTCCACAATAATGATAGTGGGGAATATAGCAAATGTAATGTCATTGAATGCCAAGGAGCAAAGGTTAGATTCTGTCCTGTTGGAGATGGCCATTGCTTGGTTTTGTGTAACCTGAATGCCACTTCTGACTTGCCAGCCGAAGCGTGGATCTTCTGCATCTGAGGACTCCCACAAATTATGCTGAACATTGTGCAGTAACAGCAAACATCTGCACTGTTGACCTTGTGGTGATGATGAAGGGGAGGACCATTGAAGTAGTTGAAGATACTAGAGCTGAGGATACTACCCTAAAGAACTCCTGCATAGATGTTCTGGAGCTGAAATGACTAATCTCCAATAACCACAATTTATCTTCCTTTGCCCCCATAGTGATGGATTTTTCCCCTGGATTCCCACTAATTTCACTTGAGTTTTTTGATGTCAGTGAGGACACTTGATTGCACCGTTAACGACCTTCCATCAAATCGATCAAGAGTGGTCTTCTGGGGTGGTAATTAGTGAGGTTGAACTTTTCCTTTTTTTTACAAAAATCGATTAATGGGATGGGGGTGTAGATTTTTGTAGATAGCATATACCTGGGCAATTGTCCGTATTATTGGATGGGTGCCAGCATTGTAACAGGACTGGGATGCCTGAACTAGGGTGTGACTTGTTCTGGAACACAAATTTGAATACCATAGCCAGAATGTTTTCAGGATGCATTATGTTTTTGCATTGTCAATGCCTTCCAGCCAGTTTGTTTGATGTCGCATGGAGTGAATCAAATTTGGTTGAATTTGTGATGCTGGCACATCAGGTGGAGAAGAATCAACATTTTGAACTGAAGATTATGTTGGAAGTGCTTCAGCCTTGTCTGCTGAACTCCTCCAACAATTACCCCCAGTAATGGAACCGCTGTTTCCAGTGAGTTAAGACTTAGACCAGACTGGTTGTGGAATCACCTTTGCCCTGTCTCTGTCTTGCTGCTGATGGTGTTTGGTATGTAAGTAGCCCTGTTTTGTAGCTCCACTCAAACTGTGTGCATGTCTGAAATGCCTTCCTACACTCTTTTAGCCTGACTGATCTCCTGGCATGGTGATATGGTAGAATGGGTGAATACACCGAATTATGAGGTTGCAGATTATTTAGTGTATCGTTCTGTTGGAGGCCGACGGCACATCATGGATGCTCAGCCTTGAGTTGGTAAATCTGTTTAAAATCAATCCAGTTTATGATGGAGGTGCTGGTCATGGCTGAATGTGGTATGTGCTTCACCTTTCCCCTCTTTAGCCCTTCTTTTTTCTCCAAGATAAGGAGTGTTGAGAATAATTCAGTTTTAGAATCTAGAGCTATTGCCTTGTCCATGATGGGTACATTGCCACTCGGCATATCAGAAGGTGCAAAAAGATTAAACTGACTCTCATACTTTACAACCCTGAATAATTCCAGATACATGCACACCGAATATTGCATGGGAAGTTTAAACTTCTGATGATGTTGACCTGTTCCAATGGATCCCACAGCATTAGGGAATAATGCGACCAATGACCATATCCATGACTACTTGTGTTGTTTGCTTTCACCCCATTTAGTTTGGTGTTTACTTGGAGCTTTTCCTAACTGCTGTAATGCCCACTGAGCAGTGCAAATAAAAGTAGATTCGTTGAAGTATCTAACCATGTTGACTTTTTCAGTTGATACTTTTGGCTTTAAGGGGCGGTCCTTTTTGACCAAATTTGATTTTTGGAAGAGGTGATCAGGTAAGTAGATGAGAGCAATACATTTCACATTGGTCTACTTGAATTTCAGCAAGGGTTTGATTAGTCTCCCACCTAAGGAGACTGGTGAAGGCAAGAGCCCATAGGAATGAAGGAAGTTGGCTAAAACTAGCGGAATGGCAGGAAACAGAGGGTGATGGTTGAGGGAAGTTTCCATGTGAATGAAAGTCTGTGCCTGATGGGGGACCTTGGTGTCTGTGGCTCATAAGAATGATTTCCACTTCGATGTAGGAGGGTTGATCACTTAAGTTCGCAAAGGATACAAAACTTGGTGGAGTGATAAATAACGAAGTGGATAGCCTCAGATTACAAGTCACGTGGGCTGAACTGGAATTCGATCTGATCAGTGTGAGGTGATGCACCTGGTAAAAGAATACAGACTGATTGGTACGACATTGGGGAACATAAAGATCAGGGGACCATAACTGGGCATGTCCGCCAAGCACCTTAGGGTGGTGGGACAGATAGATAAAGCCTTTAAGAAGCCTTATCAAACATCGCCGTTATTAGCAAAGGAATAGAATTTAAGAGTAGGAAGATCATGCTAGAACTGTTAATGTTTGAAAACACTGATTAGGCCACAGCTGGAGTATTGTGCGTAGTTCTGGAATCCACATCATAGGACGGATGTGATTACACTGGGGAGGGTGCAGAGGAAATTTACCAAGATGTTGCGGGGCTTGTAGAGTTTCAGTTATGAAGAGAGATTGGATTGTTTCCTTTTGGAGCAGAGGAGACCTGAGGAGGGATATGAATGAGATGTATCAAATTCAGGGTCACATACAGGGAAGGAGAGGAAGGAATTTTTCCTGTTGGTGATGAAATCCATGACTGGAAGCCATGGATGTGAGGAAAAATATTTTTCACTCGGAGCATTATGAGAATCTGGAATTGACTACAGCTGCCTACAACACTGAGCGGTCTAACCAAGGTTCGATACAGATTTAACATAACTTCCCTAATTTTCACTCCCATCCCACTCGAAATAATACCTAGTACTCGCTTTGTTTCTTTTTCATGGCTCCTCCATTCTCTCCATTCCTAATTCCATTGATTTACCTTGCTTGAGCCTGAGGGGACAAAATTTTAAAGTAAAGTGGAGGTAGATATAGGGGAGACGTCAGAGGTAGGTTCTTTGCTCAGAGTGGTAGGGGCATGGAATGCATTGCTAGAGAAGGCAGTGAGGTCGGCCTCTTTTTAGGGGCATTTATGCAGCTATTAGATAGGCATGTGGATGATAGTGTAAGGTAGGGGTGGAGGTTAGATTTTAGGTTTTGGGTAAAATTTTGGTGCAACATTGTGGGCCCAAGGGCGTGTACTGTACTGTACAGTTCTGTGTTCTATATGATTACCTGTAAGGCTGGCTAGAGACACAAACCCTCATTACACTTCAGAAATATTTAGATATGCACTTTCAATGCTAGGGCGTGCAAAGCTATGAACCAACTGCTGGAAAAAGGGAGTATGATAGGTGCTGCTTTTTGACTGGTGAAGATTTGATGGGCTGAAGGGCCTTTTTCTGTGTTTTGAGACCATGTGACTCTCTCGCACCATAGTATACCTGATGATAATGCTCAACCCTACTCGTGGCTCTCACCTTTTTAAAATCTGTCCAGCTGTAAGTGAGACACCAGCGTTGTTGCAGAGGGGACCATGCCTTGTCTGCGGTGGCCAGGCTGATTTGGAAGTGGAGAATAAAAGGAGGCAACCCTTTTTGATTGAAGGAAAAGAGTGAGCATAGTTTGCACTGAAGGACGCATTGATCTTTGTAATGTGAATGGCAAGGTCGTGCTGTGTTGAAGGCAGGATACGATTCAGTTTTTATTGAAGATGCTTTTTGAGATTGACATGAGGATTGTTTTTGGTAAATTTTTCAGAGGCTCCTTTTTCATTCTCACTAAATTCTTCATTTGGTTGTGTCGTAACAAACCCTTTTATATGTGTATGAGTTGAAAACATAATGTGATTTTAGTTTCGCACAGTGCAGAATTTGAATTACTCCAAGTCCTCGATTATCAACGCTTCATAAAATTTAAAGCTATAACACAAGGAAAACACTAATTTCCTAGAGAACACAATATTTAAATTTTCACTAGACAATGGGGTACGTGTTAGTAACAAAAACAAAATTCAAAATAACTAACGCTCCCCTTCTACAATTCAGATCTCTAGTACTGTAAGCCTTCCATGGACTGGTGAGGTGTTAGTTAATGTTTTTCTACTGCGCATACATAAAAGCTGGAAGACTTTGAATCAAACAGTTATTGTTTTTTAAAACCTAATATTGGACTTTATTCTTGGAATTAAATTTGAACATTGTTCATTGAAAAGGATCTGCATCTTTATTCCACAGTTTGGTCTTTCTGAATGTACTCGGACTTAAATTAGAGTTTCCACATTGATTTTATAAGAGTCATACAGCATAGAAACAGACCCTTCGGTCTAATGAGTCCATGCCAACCATCATCCCAAAATAAACAAGTCCCACCTGCCTATGTTTGGTCCATATTCCTTCAAACATTTCTTGTTCATGTACTTCTCCAAATGTCTTTTAAATGTTGTAATTGTACTCACATAACAAGGAACTAGTTGGCTTAGTGATTTCAAGTTTTCTTGAACAAAGAACAATACAGCACAAGAACAGGCCCTCCGGCCCACCAAGCCTGTACCAATTCCTAATCTTTATTTAGACCTGCTACTTTATTGCCCATCAGTGGTTTCTATCCCTCTGTTCGCCTCCCGTTCACGTGTCTATCAGATACACCTTAAATGTTGCTAATGTGCCTACTTCCACCACCTCCACTGGCAATGCATTCCAGGCACCCACCACCCTCTGTATGAAAAATTTTCCCTGCACTTCTCTCCTCAACGTCCTCCCTCTCCCCTTGAACCTGTGCCCTCTTGTAGTTGACATTTTTACCCCGGGCGGGAAGTGGGGGTCAGCCTCTTACCAATCACCCTATCTCTGCTTCACACGATTCTGTAGACCTCTATCAGTTTGCCCCTCAGCCACTGTCTTCCCAAAGAACATAATCCAAGTTTACCCAACCCCTCCTCATAATGTTGATCTTGCTTTTTGTGTACCTTCTCCGCAGGCATAACTTTGTATTCCTTGCTCTGTTCATGCGCCCTATGGTCTTTGTATGTTAATCTGCCTGTATTGCATGCAGAGCAAAACTTTTCACTATACTTGGATACACATGACACATAATCGAATCCAATCGAATCAAATCAAACCAAAACCCTCCAAGCCAGGCAACATTCTGGTAAACCTTCCCTGCACCCTTTCCAAAGTAGCCACACCCTTCTGGCAGTATGGCAACCAGAACTGCAATATTCAAAATGTGGCCTAACTAAAGTTTTTGTACAGTCTTACTTGCCAACTCTTACATCTGAAGTCCTGGCCAATGAAAGCAAATGTTCTGTATGCCACTTTGGCTGTCTTATCTGCCTGTGTAGCCACTTTGAGGGATCTGTGGACCTGTTCACCCAGGTCGCTCCATGTCACTGCTCCTAAGGGTTGTGCCAGTTATTGTATAATTTGCACCTGAATTTGATCTTCCAAAATACATCACTTTGCATTTGTCTGGAGGAAATTCCATCTGCCATTTCTGTGCCCAAATTGACAATATGTTTGTATCCTGCTTTGCCATTCCTCCTCACCACCTGCAACTGTGCCAAATATATAAAATAGACAACAAAAGTCCTAGTGCTGATCCCTGCAATTATTGATCTCCATTTCAAAAAGCATCCTTCCACTGCTTCTGTCTGTCTTCTATGACCAAGCCAGTTGTGTGTCCATCTAGCCAGCTCACCCCAGATCCCATGAGACTCTACCTTCCATACCAGACTGTCATGAAGTACTTTATGCAATGCCTTATTAAAATCCAAATAGACAACATCCACTGCCCTTCCCGCATCATTCATTCTTGTCATCTCATCAATTCGATAGTGTTTTTTCTGAGACACAACCTTCCTCACACAAACCCCTGCTGCCTATTAATAACAAGTCTGTTAGCTTCCAAATGTTGCCTACAACAGAGTTGAATATTCCTTTAACCGGCTTGATACTGTGTCCTTATCACTGCAATCAATCCTGTCATCTTTTTCTTTGATTTTTAGTTGCACCCTGATGAAATCTTCTTGGTTTTTGTTTTTGGCAAACTCTGCCTCGTATTTTGGGCACTGCTTAAGAGTGACAGCCCTGTTGGAAACTGGTGAAAATCAGTGGACTGAAGAGAGACTGTAAGGGCCTGTCTGATATTCCTGATGGAGAGTGGGAGCAAAATTGCAGTCACCGTTTGCCTTCTTGATGCTGCGTCTTTGGGTTTTTGGTGCAGTAAAATGGTACGCGCACAGTTGGAATGGTGTTTGTCCTCCCTGTTCCTGACTTGTAGGATGTTCCGGACAACGTGTGCCATCGATTTAGGAAAAAATGTTATTGAATGACTCAGTGTTGTTGTCAGGCAAAATTTAATCCTGTTAATATTCTGGAATAATCTTATCAAAAAGGTTTGCTTGATTACTTCAAAACAGTGATATGGTTTGATTTTCTTGTTTACATGACAGGGTGTGGAAGCAAACCAGATGATTTGGATGCTATAGAAGGATGAGGGAGATGTACGGGGAAAAATATATTTGCAGCTTTGAGCGTAAGGTTTCTAGGGTACACCCTGTCCTGTGTTGATTTGGTACTTGCATTTTCAATTCAGATTAAAGATGGAATGTGAATCTTGTCTACGCGATTGCATTTCTAAATGTTGTGTTCTGGGGACCCAGGTTTGAATACCATCACAGGTGCCTGAATTTGAATTTAATTTAAAAATCTGGAATGAAGTGTCCAATGATGACCATGAATCCATTTGGATTGTTGGGGGGGAAAAAAACCACTTGGTTCACTAATGTCATCCTTTATCTGGTCTGGACACTGATTCCAGACCCGTAGCATGTGTGTGACTATTAATTGCTCTCTGGAGTGGGCAATGATTCCCAACCCAGCCAGCAATGTCCTCAACCCCGAATGGAAAAAAGGGAAGTGTCCTACCCTCTTAAGATGCCACTTAATGATTTCTAATGGATCAGTCAGGTCATTGCTTTCCTGAAATCTCAAAGCAGTGCTTTTCAAGTAGGGCTAACAATGTAATAAGTTGATAGAAATCTTTTGAAATGCTTGTGAAAAAAGTTCAATTATTTCCCTATATTCAGTGTTTCAGTCACTTAGGGCACCTGAGGACTTTAAGATGAACATTTTTTACTTGTGTTTTGTTTAGGAACCTTAACATCTTTTTTCCTCTTCCTTTTTTGAAAAAAACCACTGCATTTCTGGGCTGTGAACAGTTTCTCCATAGTTATGTTACACAAATTGATAGCAGCTCAGATTTTCAGTCTAAAGTAACAGCAAAATGCTACTGATCTGACCTTCGAGACTCCGAGTAGTCCTGGGAGTCTGCTAAATTATCTGTTGAACTAATAGTGCATTGCAAACTCCCTTGCATTGTAAGTCTCCAATGTACAAACCACCATTTATTTGTGAGAGATAGGAAGAACTGCTGATGCTTGACGTCAAATATAGCACAGTGTAGAGCTGGAGGAACACAGAGGACCAGGCAGCATCAGAGGAGCAGGAAGGCTGACGTTTTGGGTCAGGACCCTGAAGAAATGGGCTCCTTTTTTTTTTCTGAAGGGTCCAGTCCTGAAACGTCAGCTTTCCTGCTCCTCTGAGGCTGCCTGGCCTGTTGTGTTCATCCAGCTTCACACTTATTCATTTGTGTGTTTTGTATTGACAGTGGAATTATCAGCCATCTCACTAGGAAGTGCATCCTTTTAACTTTTGGTGTTCTCCTCGTATGTGATTACTTGACGCTGTTAGGCAAAGCACCCTGCCGAGGTTCTAGACCAGTCTTAGGAGAAGTTTCCAACTCTTTTCTCTCCAAAGGTGCTGCCAGATTTGCTGAATTCTTCCAGCTCTTTACAGGTTCTTATTTCAGATTTTCAGCATCAGCACTAGTTTGCTTTTATAGTAAATTCAATGGCTGAAATATTTTTGCCTGCATCTATTATGTGAAAACTTGTCTCACCTTTTTATAGAATGCTAAGAGATTTCTTCCACTGCTATTAAAATGACGGGTCAATGGTTCAGTGTACTGTGTGGTGTTCTACAAAGCTGTTTTTCTTTTGGTCTGTACTGAATGGACAGGTTGCCTGTAGCATCTGTTTGCAAATGGGTGATTTGCTGCCAAAAAGTGGGTGTGTGTGTTAGCTAAGTGTGACCTTTTAATTTGATTTACTCACTGCAGGAAAAGGACTTCAGAAGTTCAAAATATCATATACGGCAGAATATAAACTCAACAATAAAATACAAGTAGTTCAGTGAATAATGCTGCCAGCCACACAATCCTTTCCAGGTCAGAGGTACTGTTTAGAATTTCCTGTGTCCGCATGCCTAGAGAGGTGAATTTTGGCACCGCACAGCAGAACGCAAGCTTCTCTTGAGTTTCCCCAAACTGCACAGTCACCTGCTGACACGGGTGTAACTGCAGGTCCGTACGGATCATCTCTTCAGAAGGGAAGAGTTTCTTTCTGAAATCCTGTGAAATGTGGCCATCGCTGGATCGGTCAGTACCTTTTCCACCGCCCTAGTTACCCCCAGAGGTGGTGAGCTACCTTCTCGAATTGCTGCAGTCCTTGTGGTGTAGGCAGGCCACCGCACTGTGCGGAAGACAGCTCTTGGAGTTTGCCCCAGCGGTACTGAAGGAATGCTGACGCAGTTCTGAGATTGTGCGGCGTGCACGGGAACTTGCAGGTTTACAAGTAAAAGTAGATTAACAAGATGCTGTAGCTACTTGTCTTCAGATAAACTTTTAAATATTTGTGCATTTTTCCTCAAACTTCAATTGCTTTAAGTAATATTAAATATTTGTTATTTGAAATCGGTTTGATAAACATGTAAATTCTTCTGCAACATTGAAATGATGACCAAACTACACATTTTTGTTTTAATCACGCAACAGTGTACGTGGGTTTTCGTTTTGTTTTAAGTCTGCTTTGCATTGGCTGCAATTACAGCCGCAGGTCTCTCAAACAGTATAATAAAGTGTGAGGCTGGATGAACACAGCAGGCCTAGCAGCATCTCAGGAGCACAAAAGCTGATGTTTCGAAGGGTCTAGGCCCGAAACGTCAGCTTTTGTGCTCCTGAGATGCTGCTTGGCCTGCTGTGTTCATCCAGCCTCACGTTTTATTATCTTGGAATTCTCCAGCATCTGCAGTTCCCATTATCTCGGTCTCTCAAACAGTATCGGTTCTTTAAAGTGTTGGAACTGTTGTGTTTTGTTCTTCTTGCTTCCTAAATCATGTGACTTTCGTATCTTGAACTAAATGTTCTTTTGAAATTAATAGCTGCTTTGTATTTGTATCTGCTCACTTTTTTAAATTTTGGATGTGCCTTTTGATAAACCTCACCAGCTTTTTTTTTGTTCATTGTTTTTTAAGATTGTGGGAGCTGCTATGAGTAAGAAAGATGGACCAAGATGAGTTAAATCTGATCAATGATTACCGGTACAGGAGTTATTCTGCTACAATTGATAAAGCTTTGAAGAACTTTGAATCCTCCAGTGAGTGGGCAGACCTTATCTCATCACTGGGAAAGCTGAACAAGGTGAGCAAATGCATCCCATCATAAGACCATAAGATGCAGGAGCAGAGTAGGCTATTCAGTCCATCAGGTCTCATTCAACGTCGAATAGTATCATAGCTGTTTTGATTGTTCTCGACTCCACTTTGCTGCCTTATCTCCATAAGCCTTGATTTTTCTTACTGACTTATAAATTTGTCTCCATCTTGAATATATTTTTAATGGCATAGACTGTACAGCCACTTGCTGTGAAGAATTCCACTGACTGCCTGCCTACCTTCTGAGAGAAGAAATTTCTTGTCATCTCCCTTAAAAGGGCAATGTCTTTTTCTGAGATGATGCACTGTGGTCCTAGACTTCCCGACAAAGGGGAGCTACTTTTGAACTTCTACCCTGTCAAGTTAAAGAAGTATTTTGCCTTTTTACATTTAAGGTTGTTTTTGTTTTTTAACTGCCAGTGAGTACCGGCCACACAAGCTCAACCTCTCTTAATTAACACAGTCCCCCTATATTGGAAATAAAAACCAAAAGAACTGCACGATGCTGTAAATCGGGAACAAAAACAAAGTTTCTGGAAAAACTCAGCAGGTGTGGCAGCATCTGTGAAGGAAAAAAAGTAACATTTTGGGTCCAGTGACCCTTCCTCAGAACCAGTTCTTGAAGGGTCCTAACCAAAAAAGGTCAACTGTCCTGCTCTGCTGACCCTGCCTGGCCTGCTGTGTTCCTCCAGTTGCACGATGTGTTATCGTGGATATTTGCTTTTGACGATTCATACTTGGGGACCCTAAATCCTTCTGTGCTGCAGTTTTCTGCAGTCTGTCTCTGTTTAAAATAATATTCAGCTCCTCCGTACGTCCTACCAAAACCTCCTGTTTTCCAACATTATATTCCATCTGCCAAGTTTTTGCCCACTCGCTTAATCTACCTATAATCTTCCTACAGACATTTTGCCACTTGACATTTTGTTTTGTATACCCGCAGACTTGGCTCCAGTACGCTCTTGCTGGTGTCCTCTAAGTCATCAATATATATTGTAAGCAATTGTGGCCCTGATATGGGCTCTATGATCGTAGTGACACTCCATTTGTGCAGGTTGCCATCTGTCTTCTGTTGTAATTATCAGATGGTTTAATTTTGCTCAGCTTGACAGAAATAATATATTTTGTGAACTTTTGTTGAAATGCTCCTCATCTACAGCAATATAAGTAAAAGCATTTGATTCACTAGAATTTGATTACATTTTTTAAAAAATTGTGATGCTTAGCATTGCTTTAAAGATTTTTGGTTGTTGGTATGGGTCAGTTACTTCGATTAAAACCACGAAATCAGTGTACTATCCTGATTGTTAAGGACAGTGACGTTTAAGTGCAAAGATTTTTTTCCCAGAATGTCAAGGTTGAATTGTTTTTCCATTTTCAAAACAAAAGCTTCCTTCTCTCATTATTGATTGGAACAATCCAGTACTGAGTAAGGAGAATTTGAGTATTTTGTTACTACCTTACCTATTCTTTCACTGTCACAAACAGATTGTGTATAAATTAACTGAATGCATGTAATAGCTAGAAAGTGGAAACCTGTCCTAAAATGTTCATATGGAGAATAAGAGTAAATTGTATGTGCTGGAGTTGGAGTTGCTGTTGTACTGTGAGATTTTGTTGTCAATCTGAGTGTGTTCCATCCATGACAAAGGGACCTGGGTAACCTTAAAGTCATACAGCATGGAAACAGACCCTTCAGTCCAACCAGTCCATGCCGAACATAATCCCAAACTAAACTAGTCCCACCAGCCTGTTCCTGGCCCATATCCCTCCAAGCCTCTCCTATTCATGTCCTTATCCAAATGTCTTTTTAAACATTGTCATTGTAGCCACATCTACCATTTCCTCAAGAAGTTCATTACATGTGCAAACCACCCTTTTTTTGGGGGGGAGGTGGAAATTGGTCCTTGTCTTTTTTTAAATGTCTCCTCTCATCATTAAAAATGTCATGCTATTTCATTTTTGCAAATACTGTGAGATAGCTGTCTGAGCTTCCGTTTGCATTCCTCCTCCATGAGGAGCACTCTTGTCCGATATAAGATTGATAACTCACCGTGTTAGGATTGATTGATGCATTGTATGCATTATTGACTTGTAATTGCCGCCTTGGTCTAATGGGAATAGTGCTATAGTTTGAGGTCTTTTGAAGATCACAGTTTGAAATTTTCTTTGATACAAAGGGCTGTAATATATGTTATGAAACCAGAGTCCCAGCAGACCAATTGACCTGTAAGTCATTCTCAGTGTAATATTGGAACATTTTATAAAACAAATGAGATGCAATAGTGTAAAACAACATGGGTTTGCAGTTTTTTTTTTAGATACCCTTGAACTGATTGCTACTGTCAGCTAAGCTAGCAGAATTCCAGAATAATGTTTGGAACTAAAGTGTGTTTTGTTCCATTTATTTAGTCTTTGAACAATCCAATCTTTTTGGAAATTAAAGTGCAGATGAAGGATTTATTCAGAATATTCATTAATGGGCCCGTTCCCTTCAGGTGGTTTTCTGCAGGAGATGACAGGAGGACAATTTTTTTTTTTGCTAGTGACTATTGGTTAAGCAGTCAGTAACTAGGCAAAATTCCATCCCCTATTCCCAATTCCTTTGCCTCTGCCGCATCTGCTCCCACGATGAGGCATTCCACTCCCGCACATCCCAGATGTCCAAGTTCTTCAAGGACCGCAACCCCACCCCCACCGGCCCCCACAGTGGTCGAGAACGCCCTTGACCACGTTTCCCGCAACACATCCCTCACACCCTGCCCCCGCCACAACCGCCCAAAGAGGATCCCCCTCGTTCTCACACACCACCCTGCCAAACTCCAGATACAACGCATCATCCTCCGACACTTCCGCCATCTACAATCCGACCCCACCACCCAAGACATTGTACCATCCCCACCCCTGTCTGCTTTCCGGAGAGACCACTCTCTCCGTGACTCCCTTGTTCGCTCCACACTGCTCTCCAACCCCACCACACCCAGCACCTTCCCCTGCAACCGCAGGAAATGCTACACTTGCCCCCACACCACCTCCCTCACCCCTATCCCAGGCCCCAAGATGACTTTCCACATTAAGCAGAGGTTCACCTGCACATCTGCCAATGTGGTATACTGCATCCACTGTACCCGGTGTGGCTTCCTCGACATTGGGGAAACCAAGCGGAGGCTTGGGGACCGCTTTGCAGAACACCTCCGCTCGGTTCGCAATAAACAACTGCACTTCCCAGTCGCAAACCATTTCCACTCCCCCTCCCATTCTTTAGACGACATGTCCATCATGTGCCTCCTGCAGTGCTACAATGATGCCGCCCGAAGGTTGCAGGAACAGCAACTCCTATTCCGCTTGGGAACCTTGCAGCCCAATGGTAGCAATGTGGACTTCACCAGCTTCAAAATCTCCCCTTCCGCCACCGCATCCCAAAACCAGCCCAGTTCGTCCCCCCCCCCCCCCCCCCCCCCCCCCCACTGCATCCTAAAATCAGTCCAACCTGTCTCTGCCTCCCTAACCGGTTCTTCCTCTCACCCATCCCTTCCTCCCACCTGAAGCCGTACCTCCAACTCCTACCTACTAACCTCATCGCACCTCCTTGACCTGTCCGTCTTCCCTGGACTGACCTATCCCCTCCCTACCTCCCCACCTATATTCTCGTCTCCACCTATCTTCTTTTCTCTCCATCTTTGGTCCGCCTCCCCCTCTCTCCCTATTTATTCCAGAACCCTCACCCTATCCCCCTCTCTGATGAAGGGTCTAGGCCCAAATGTCAGCTTTTGTGCTCCTGAGATGCTGCTGGGCCTGCTGTGTTCATCCAGCCTCACATTTTATTATCTTGGATTCTCCAGCATCTGCAGTTCCCATTATCAGTAACTAGGCACTGTTTTGCCAGAGACCTGCAGGTTTGCTTTTGACCAAATATACCCATTTTTGAAGTTGAGAAGTGAATGTCATTACATTTTTGAGTTGTTTTGCCTGAATATCGACTTTATACCTAGTGTAAAGGGCTCTTCCAGCATCGGGTAATCCCATTAGTTGACAGGCTGTTGACCTGTGATGTGAAGACCATTTTGAAATGAAGTGTCCGAAAGGCTCAATAGCTAATGGGTTAAGGTTTTTATTTTTGGAAGTGATGCTATGTACAACTGTTATGGAAACTTTGGGTAAACAAGTAGAAATGCATAAAGCTCTCGGATGTTTCCTTTTTAAATAAACTGCGTTTCAGTGGGGATGGTGTCTACCATTGTGGAACAAATTAGAGAATGTAAATCCATGTAGCCAAACAGTAATCTCTTCATGTATTTTTAAAAGTGATTTTTGTCAGTCGAGTGCACACTCCTCAGTATTGTCTAGTATTGTGTGTCTCTTCATGACAGCAGAAGGCTTTTGTACTGTGTCCCCAGTGTTGGAGTGTAGTTGAGCAGGGATTCTGGCTTATGAATCTGTTCCTCAAGGGTCTTGCAGTGGTAGTTCAAAATGGGGTTTGTGACAGTTAAGGGCTTGGCGACTTGCTGTGTTTGCCTTTCTTTGACTAGTACACATTCTTTTGGACCAATCTTGCTCAGGAAGGTTGCTCCTTCTATCGGGTGCAGTGATGGGAGGTAGGCAGTAAGTGGATTGCACAAGCCATTGTGAGGTGCAGCGTAGATGGTTTCAACTAGGCCGTGGGCCCTCATCAGTTGCTGGAGGTGTTGGGCAGTGATGCTTACAAGGAAAGGAATATTGAGCAAAGGATTCTAGTTATAATGTGCATTGACCCATTTACTTTAGAGTGTCATCAAGATGCATGTGTGATGTTCTCAACCAGAAATGACCACAGGACCGGAAGTAAGGCCATCAAATCCGCTCCACCATTTAAATCGTGGCTGATGAGCATTTCATCACCACTTCCCTGCACTCCCCCCATAGCCCTTGATTCCTTTTGAGATCAAGAATTTGTCGATCTCTGCCTTGAAGGCATCCAATGTCCCGGCTTCCACTGCACTCTGCGGCAATGAATTCCACAAGCAAATGTGCATAGTAATCCCCTGTGGTGGAATGTTCTGGCAGCCATGCCTCATGTAGATCCAACCTATTAATCAGACTTGATGGTTCTTGTTCTGATTTCTGATCTTTTTGCTGCTTGCTTCAGATATTCTGTCTCCAGCCACTTCTAAATATGTTAGTATGTTGGGTTTGGATAATGCTTTAGTTTTATGACCATCCACGTCAATGTGCATTCCTTTCTTTTTGGCACGGTCAGTGAGTGAACGTGGAGAACACCGGATATGCTCCAGTAGTTTTTAAATTTTTGTAACACCTTTGTTAAGGACCTGGTCCAGGTGACATAAGAAATCCCATCAATATGGATGAACTTGAGGCCTAATTGTTGACTGACAGTTTGTGTGTAGAGATGGTAAGCAGCTTAGTGGTAAACTGTTGGTCGCTGTTGTCCAATAAAGTTGTCTGGGGTAAAAGAATGTTTTGATGAATGACTGACTGACTGACTGACTGACTGTCCACGGCATTTCCAACATGAGTCAGGACAGTTTTGGGACCAGCCAGTGTGTCTCACTGTATCGTGGACAGCACAGGGGTTCAGTCATCCTGTGCCTGTTTCCAGGTTCTCTTGGATGCCACTTTTGAATGGTTGGTTGTCAAATACCAAAACCTGACTTGTGCTATTATGGGAACCTGCTTGAGGAGCCTAAAGGATGGCCTCTATCTCTGGGAATAGGGATCATGAAGCAAATTAAAATCCTGGAAATATACTGCATCTGTGATGAAATGACTTTGGTTTCTTGGTTTCTAGTTTGTAGAGTTCATAATTATCGTTATACACAATCAGTAACGCTCTTCAGGTTTGCATTGCGAGTTCAGACCCATGGCTATAAATCGGTCCCTTGTTCAGCAGCAGTCATTTGGGATAGCAGCCCCGTTTCTCCCCTGACATTCAGTCATACTGATGTCGCTGTTTCCCTGTCTAAATGGATTAATGGAAGATCTGACCTCATCTGTGACTTAGTGCCATGCCATTGTGATGCACTCATTCCATGTTAATGGGGAACAACTGGCTTTGTCTGTTAAAAGCACAATTCAGCATTTGGCAATCAACTTACTGTTCATTTGAGATATCAAGAACTGGAGCCAGCAATAAGTGTAAAGCTGGAGGGACACAACGGACCAGGCAGCATCAGATGCCTTGTCTTTTTTTGGTCTTTCCAGAGGGAGGAGTTTTTTTAATTGACCTTTCCCCATTTCTGAAGAAGGGTCCTGACCTGAAACGTCAACTGCCCTGCTCCTCTGATGCTGCCTGGCCTGCTGTGCTTCTCCAGCTCCACACTCTTATCTACTGTTCACTCGCAGCAGTTTCCAACTGGCTGCTCATTTAGAAAATCCTAAGACGCGGAGGTTATTTCCATGTGGAATTCTCCCTAAGCTCATGTCTTTTGAATTAATGTTTCCTGTGACCAAATGCTTGATTTCCATACATGTTTTCCTAGTGTTTACCCAATGGTAGCTCTGTCCCCTTTGATTTGATTTATTACTGTCATATACAGTGAAAACTATTGTTTTGCATCCTATCCAGGCAAACTTGTGCCCTATGTAAGTACTTCAGGGTAATAGAACAGAATGCAGACGATAGTGTTACAGTTATGGGGAACTTGGAGAGAAAAGGTAAACTCTAATATGAGAGGTAGGGGGGGAAATAATAAGAACTGCCGATGCTGGAGAATCTGAGGCAACAAGGTGTAGATCTGGATGAACACAGCAGGCCGGGCAGCATCATGAGAGCAGGAAAGCTGGCGTTTGGGGTCTGGACCCTTCTTCAGAAAAGGGGAAGGGGGCTGTGAAATAGAGAGCGAGGGCTGGTGGATGGAATGTAGATAAAGGAGCAGATGGACAGGTCAAGGAGGTGAGGGTGGAGCCAGTAAAGGTAAGTGTAGGTGAAGGTAATATGAGAGGTTGGCGCTTAAGCCTAAAAGCACAGGGGAAGAAGCTGTTGTTGAATCTGCTATGTGTTTGCAACTTTTGTATCTTCTGCCTAATGGAAGAGGGTGGAAAGAGGTATAACTGGGGTGGGAGCAGTCTTGGATTACGTTGGCTGCTTTCCTGAGGCAGTGGGAAGTATAGATGGAGTCAGTGGAGGGAAGGCTGTGGACTGGGCTGCCTTTATAGCTCTGTAATTATTAGGGTCGAGGAAAGCAGTTGCCCCACCAAGCAACGATGCATCCAGATAGGATGCTTGCTCTCTGGTGCATCAGTAGGAATCGGTAAGAGACCCTGTCGGCGTGCAGAAGTCAGACTTTTGTGAATTCCTGTTTTTACACGAGAGCCTTAGACTTCAGAGCCACGTTAAAGGAGCTTCCACCTCTCTGAGGAGACGTTAGGCAGAGACTTCATTTGTATCCTTTCTTGCTTTCTCATGCTGACTGAGATTTATCATAATGTTTGTTTTTCCTGTAATTTAATGGTGCCAATGTATATCTTGTGCCATGCTGCTGAATTCCAGGTATGGTGATGTTGTGTTGGGGGCGGTGAGTGAGCGGCTGAGATACCCATTCAGCAAGAATGGAAGCAGAGGAAAATCCAAAATGCTGTTTTTGTAGTTGATCTAAAGTCAGCCCACATGATGAGGTTTCAATGCAATGATGTCATGCTGTACAAATAAACCGTGTATATTTAGGGTGTGAACTACTGAGTTTAGAAGAAAACCAGGTGAGCGAAAGCGATAAATGAAGGGAAGATTTTGCGCATGCTGTTCCAGAAATGTTGTTCTCGAAAGAAAAGCAAATTATATTTGTGCATTCTAATCCAAGTGAAATTATTTACCACAAGCAAAGTGACAACATTATATATGTGCATTTTAGAACCTACACAGTAGTGAGGCAAAAGAGTACTAGTTTGCCTGTAGTAGTAAGAATGCCGGAAAGGGTTTTTGTCTTGAGGCCTTGTGCAAAGGTTTAGTTTGAGGCCCCAACCTTGATACTGTCATAAAGTCTTGAGCTCATCTGCGTGTAATCCCTGATCAATGTGTTCGATCCTGCAAAATTTCACTGGTTCCACAAGACTTACCTTAAACCCCAGGGGTTGCATTGAGATTGGAAAGATATAAAAGGGATTTGAGGGGCACCTTTTTCACACAGAGAATGGCGTGTGAATGGAAGCACTGCACTTTGTTTTCTCTGTGGATGGAATGAGCTGCGTCAGGAAATGGTGGAGGCTTGGTTCTGCTACAACGTTTTAAAGTCTTCTAGATGGGCATATGAATTGAAGGGTTTAGAGGGATATGGGCCAAATGCTGGAAAATGGGACTAGATTGATTTAGGATATCTGGTCAGCATGGACAAGTTAGACTGCAGTGTCTGTTTCTGTATATCTCAATATATATCTATATATCACATGACCCTATTTATTGCAGCTAGACCAGTAGTCTAAGATTAAATCCATGAAATTACACTGTGACTGTTCACGTACATGTGGTTGCAATCTGGGGTGAGAATGATGGGATTTTTGCATTCCTGTCAAAATAGTTTTGAGTTCAGTACACTGGAATTCATTACAATAAGTATTCTGTTTTCAAATTAAAGTCAGCATTGGGATGCCTGATGTACTCAGCCAAGACGTTGCTCTTTGGATCATGAGATTTATTTGACAGGTAACGAGGAAATCAAGGTGTGCCAGGTTAGAACTTTTGCCTGTGGGAAGCAAGGGATTAAATTGGCCAGTACCATACGCTGATACCACACAGTGAAATGTAAAATCATTGTATCAAGTATTGAGAGTGTAACCGTTCGGTATGGGGTCGGGGTGAAATGGATTAGAGGAATTGAATAAGGCTTGTGCAAGAAATAGCTTCTACGCAAATTGTGATGTCTTCATTTTGTTTTTAGAAATTGCCTTTTCAAAAAGAAACCTATTAAAATGATTAACAGAGAAGTCTTGTTCTCATAGAGAAATGTTTGCATTTTCTTCAGTTCTGAAGAAGTCTTACTGGACTCAACATCAACACTCTCTCTCTTCACAGATAACACCAGACCTGTTGAGCTTCTCCATTTTGTGTTTGTTATTGAAAACTAAACTCTGTTCTGACCATTTTGCTGTACTGTTTAAAAACCCATTACTGTGCATTGAGCTTGGGCAAAATACCGCCTAGTTCTCCTTCTAGTCTTCCAGTGTTGTAGAGCAGCTTCCTCTATTGATTGGCACCACTCCAGAACAGACAATTTATTAACCTTATAGGAAAATTGGAGGGTACAGTGAAGATTGACAGAAATAGTTTTGGAGATGAGGGAATCTTGGGTTGATGGTTAGGAAAAGGTGGGCCCTTTCACCTTGGGGAAGAGAAAGTTGAGCAGAGGATTTGAGGTATTCTGAATTGCAAGGGGATCTGGCCAGAGTAGACAGGAAAATACTATTTCCATCAGTGTTCCCTTATTTCCTTTCCAGCATGTGGGCCTCTGAGGCCTGTGGTTCTGGCAGTCACCTCTGCTCAATGTTCGTTGTCGTATGGGCAACATGAGAGCAGCTTGGAGGGCAGGGGTTTGTCTCATTGCAAGAATAGAGAATAAGAGGGCACAGATTTTGGGTAACTGGCAAAAGAAGCAATGTGGAGCTGGAAGAACACCACAGGCCAGGCAGCATCAGAGGAACAGGAAAGCCTGATATGTTCCTCCAGCTCCACACTGTTATCCCTGACTCCAGCATCGGCAGTTCTCACCATCTGAGTGGTAACGTAAAATTAGATTATTTTAAAAGCGGTGAACAATTAAGATTTGAATGCACTGACTGAGATAAGGATGTGTTCAATTGAAACAATCATAGTCGCACAGCATGGAAACAGACCCTTTGTTCAGCATTGATGAGTTGTACCAGAGATCCTAAATTAATCTAGTCCCATCTGCCAGCATTTGGCCCATATCCCTGTAAACCCTTCCTATTCACATACCTATTCTGATGCCTTTTAAATGTTGCAATTGTACCAGCCCCCACTCCATTCTCAGGCAGTTCATTCCATACATGCACCACCCTCTGTGAAATTAATTTAAATTTTGCCCGTCTCACCTTCAACCTTTGCCCTCTAGTTTTGGACTCCCCTTTTCTGGGGACAAGACCTTGACCATTCACCACATCTATGTTCCTGATAATTTTCTGAACTTCTACAAGCTCTCCCTTGGCCTTCAGGGAAAATAGCTCCATCCTGTTCAGCATCACCAGAGTTGGATCATGACTTATCGTGAAAAGGTTTGTGCATGGCTACAGGAAAATGTCAGGGCAGTGGCACTGGGTAAGTTACTCTTACAGACACGTTGGGTTTCATGCTTTCCTTCTGTGATGGAGCCTTTCTCTAATTCACTGTCAAATTATTGTTGTTCCCTTGGGTTCATGTGCAGGCAGGTGGTCATGACCTGTGTGCACTGTTAATATCATACTGCACCCAGTTGCTAGGAGATGACTGAGACGACCCTCGCTTTGTTGCCCTGCCCCCAATCAGTTAGACAAGATTTCACATTTGGGAATGTAAAACTAAATTCATGCCACAAACCACTGATGGCAGTGAATCGGATGCATCCCTTTCCAGTGTTAATTGGACCTTTTTTTTGTCTGTAAAGTTACACTGAATCTCTGGCCTATTCTTTAATCACAATCTAACCATCTGGCCAAGGGATTAATATTTGGCTGTGTCTACTCTGTGATTAGATCTGTTCATTTATACACAAACACTCAGTGCCACGATTCAGGAAGCTCATACATTACGTGTAGTTTCATCAAATCTACAAAGGGACATGCAAGTACTAAAATTTATAATTGAACATATTAGTGGAATGTAGGACTGTACATTGTGGGATTTTCCTGTGTAGCATTCTGCTTTTATTTTTTAAACCAGTTAGTTCTTCAATTAGGGTAGTGGGGAGGGGGGGGTGGGAAAACACTGAATCTGAATAAGTTGTTTATAGGTTAGTATTGCACAAACAAATTTCTGCACTGTTTGTCTATTACAAGCCTTCACGACAGGCCCTTGTGAAAACTGTCTGAAACCGGACTTGAGCATCAGGAACATTCACTCCCTCCAAGTCAGGTGTGGCTCAGTAAATATCAATCTCACCTTTTTTTTTGTTGAGTTGTCAAATTCCACTCCAGAAATGTACTCCACTCCAAACTGCAGTCTGGTGCAGGACAGAGAGTGGGATTGTCTTTGCCTCTTATTGGAGGTGGATGGTGTGCAGATCTGTCAAAGGTCAAGGTGGACCACGCAGGATCATTTGCAGGAATGTTTGGAAGTATTCAGACATGGAATTCTCTAAAAGATGGCCATGGATTTGGGAGGCTACAGTTCACTCAATAAAATGAAGGAGGGAAAGGCAATTAGGATGTGAGGTCGGAGGAGTCGAATGTTAATCTTTGACAAGAGACAAAAGAACTGGGGAGCAGTATCTCTGAGAAGAAAGCTGCTGCTGATGAATAACTAGAGCTGGGATGGGACTTGGATAGTCACATCTTTCTTGGGAATAAGGTCAAGGGAGCAGGGAGTGTTTTGTAGTAGAATGAGCTCTGATAGTATGTCGAGATTGGAGGAAGATATAAACTCCTGACTGAATCATTGAATCCCTATGGTGCAGAAAGCTCGTTCAGCCCATTGATTCTGCAGTGATCCTCCGAAGGCCATTCCACCCAGACACAGCAACCACCACCTCCCCCCCCTTCCAAATTCCTGTGGCTAATCCACTTAACCTGCACAGCCCTGATCAATACAAGACAATTTCTTAGCATGGCCAATCCTCCTACGCTGCACATCTTTGGACTGTGGAAGGAAATCAGTGTAGACCTAGCGGGGGAAACATGCATATTCCATACAGACTGACACCGAAGGCTGGAATTGAACTTGGGTCCCTGGCACTGCTAACCACAAAGCCACTGTGCTACCTGGGGCAAAGGTGGAACCTTGGAGTTTTGGCCTGTGAGCTCAGAGGAAAGAAGGGACAATCAACTGATTCAGTGACTGTTCATCTTGGTGAAGAAATCCATGAGTTTCCCAGATTCGTTTGAACTGATCTAAGACCCTTCAGCCCATCCAATGTGATATACAGTGCTGTGGGACAATATACACAGTTCAAACCATGAGATCTCCAGAGAGAAATGGAAAACCTGGCTTCAAGAGCCTTGGAAGTTGAATTTGGGGGGAAAAAGAAACTAGGCAAAAAAAAAACTTTTGGATATTAAACCAGTTGAGGAGACTGCTCTTGCTTTGAATTGTCTGCGGTATTTATCATTTTTAAGGATACCGGAAACCAGTTCAGCTTTTGCTTTAAAGAATTCAGTGAAGCCCTGTGCACCACAAGAGTTCCTGAGGGACTCCCCGTTCTGTGTATTAACTAGTGATCTGTATTGCAAATTCAATACATGTTCAGTGACCTGAAACCTTCAGTGACATTTTCCATGAACAAGAATAAACGCACATCACACCTCCAGTTGTCAGTGCCGTACCACCTGTTCACCAGGAGCAAAGGTTGGAGATAACAATCTGTGCCAGTGTGTTATGAAATCATTCTCCATCTGTTGAATCATCCTGAGCTTGGTGCTGTTCATCAGGTATTTCCTGTTTGGCTGTGCTGAGCATGTGGGCTTTGTAAAGGTCTGCCCAGATATGAGGTAACTTCCTGTATTCTAGGTGGGAATGCTGCCTGCAGTGGAATATCAAGTGAAATCACTGTGTTTTAAGATGAAACTCCTTGTACTGGGAGGGGTCCAGGCAAAAGGGGCAATAGTATCTAATGGAGTGTGGTTCACAGTTAAAGTGCAATATCCTAGGTGTTAATTTGCTGTTTCTAGAAAGGAGCTAGTATTCTGCATTTTCATTTCATCTTTCAAGAGGTTATGTGGACATCCATGATGCTATTTTCCCATTTTTTAAAATAGGAATAAATTTTATTGGATATAAATATGAAAACAGATGAGTCCTGCTTTTTCTTGAACTTGACAATCCTGTTTTTGCTATTTAGAAACCAGCCTGATTCTTATCGTGAAATAAAAGCAAAATAATTATCGGAATGCTTTTGTCTGTATATTCCCTCCTGCCCCATGGCTTTATTCCTTAGTGGGAGTATTTGCACTGGCAGGGCCAACCTGCTATTTGCCCTTGAACTGAATGACTTTATAGGCGGCATCTGGGCAGTTAAGAGTCAACAATGTCACTGGATCTGGAATTCCATTTAGACCAGGCCAGACCAGACTAGTATGGCAGATTTCCTGCCCTAAAAGCCGTTTGTTGACCTAGGTGAATTGTGACAACAATTGAAGAGTATTTTGTCCTCTTCATTTCCTGAGATTAGTTGATTATTCATTTCTAACTAAATTTAAAATTTCACCAGCTCTCCTGATGGGATTTGAACCCATGCCCTCGCATTCTCCTGGGCCTTTAGGAGCGTCACTAGCTCCGAAACGTTAACTGATTTCTCTTCACACGTGCTGCCAGACCCTGCTGAGTTTTACCAGTATCTTTCGTTTTTGATTCTGAGCCTCTGGATTACTAGTCTGGTGCTGTAATCACTTAGACTAACAGTGAGGGTCAGTTTAGTTCCATTGGCTGGTTGGCCAAGTCATGTGATGTGTACAGTGTGAGCTCGATTCCTGTACCAGCTGAAGTTACCATGAAGGACCAGGTTTGCAATGTAGACTGAGGCTAACAGTGTGGGTTGAATTACTGCACTGACTGGGGTTACTGTGAAGCATCTTCCTCCACCTCTCCCCTTGCCTGTGATATGGTGACCCTCTGGTGTCACCACCGCCAGGCCCCTTGCTCTTATGCAAGTGTGGCCCTAGGCTCTGGCAAGACAATGGCAACTTGACACTAGCGGCTTCTTTGTGAAGAGAGACAGAGTTAATATTTCAGGTCAATGACTTGACATTAGAAATCCTGATGTAAAGCCTTAGTGTTGATGTTTTAATTCATTTTAAGGCCTTTCTTCAGATTTGTAAACGGGTTAGCAATGTAAAACATAGTCTCTTGTTTCTCTGTCCACAAATGCTGACCATTTTCTGTTTTGTTGTGGTTTTTCAGCATCTGCGGTATCTTGCAGCCGTATCTGGGAACGGTTTGCAATTTTTAGTCTGAAGATCCTCCAGGAAGCTTCTCAAAGTATTTTGAGAGGCTCATTAGCACGTCCATGTTCTCAAAATAAATGACTTGGAAAAAATTCTATCTTGATAACGCAGCACCGAAGTTTTACTTTCCTTGATTCATTCACAGGATGAGGGTGTTGCTGGCCAGGTGGCATTTATTGCCCATCCCTAGTTGCCCAGGGTCAGTTCAGAGTCAACCACATTGCTGTGGGTCTGGAGTTACATGTAGGCCAGACCAGGTAAAGATGGCAATTTCCTTCCCAAAGGACATTAGTGAACCAGATGGGTTTTTCTGACAATCAACAATGGATTCCCTGTTGTCATTAGACTATTAATTCCAGACAAAAATTGAATTCAAATTCCACCACCTTCCATGGCAGGATTCGAACCTGATTTCCCCAGAACGTTGCCTGAGTGTTTGGATTAACGGTTGAGCGACAATACTGCTAGCCACTGCCTCCCCCGATGTTTCCTATGCTGCTGCATGTAGTGTGAGAAGAGGCCTGGGAGCCACCAGGTGTTGGCTTGCCCCACTGGGTTGCTGATGGTGTAAAGGGCCAATTTATCTTGTGGCTGGTCCATGTAGATCTTTCCTGCTGTTTTCCCAGTTTCAGAATCTCCTTGGGATGGATTTCAAAGTTTTATAACCCAAATGTGTATCGGGGCTGCTCTTCCTTGAAGCAGCAACAAAACACCATTTTGGCTGGCAACAAACCATTGTCTCTTGATTTTAAACTGGAAGACTCCCCTAAAGAAGGATACAGATGCATCAGTGGGTAGAGCCACATTAATTTTCAGACAGATGATGTGAAGTTAACCTTATTTTTGTTTAACTATAGAACCGAAATTGTCCTTTTGATTTCTTCTCTGTAATCATAGGGTCTCTCCTTTTTTTATGTAATTGTATTTGCTTTTTTCCCCAAAAAAGCTGTCATGACCACTTATTACATCTCCCATAATGCAGCTGAGTGAGTGCTGAAATCTGGAATCCGTGCCTGACCTCCAATTCTGATCGTAGCACTCAGGCAGTTACAATGTCCAAACGGGCATTTGTTTTTAAAAAGGTTGAAAGCAGTTTACTTTTTAATTAAGCTTTGCTATTGGGGGAAATTATTACCTAGTTGCTGACACTTTACATAGTGTAAACTCTAGCTGCCAAGATGGGATGTACCTTGCTGTTGTTCATGGTTTACCAAGTGAGGCAGAAGAAGAATGCTCAACTGATCACAAATAACTTACTACTGATTTTATTTTGGACAACTGAGACATAGGGTTCTTAGAGAATGGAAAAAGGCACTTTGGCCCATCATGTCTATGCCAGTCACGAAACAACCATCTGTTCTGATTCCATTTTCCAGCACTTGGCCCATTGCCTTGAAACTATGGTGTGTCGAGTGTTCATCTAAATAACTTGGATAAGACCTGCAGATGAAGTGAAAGTTACTTGCCTTAGCAAAACTGAATATGAATTTGCTTATAGCATCCTACACTGTTAACAATCTAAATGAAAAAGCTGTGGTTGCAATCCTGGCACCATAATTACTGCAATTCACATCTGTCCACTGTGACAAAACATCTAGAAATCACTGTGTTTCCAGTCTGACCTTCCAACTAACTTGCTGTCCCTGCTGTATCCATTTCCCTTTGATTCTGCCTTTGATTTAGGTCAGCGCGGTTCCAATTCCGCCTTCTTATAGTTTCTGCACCAGTTGATATTTGGGTCATTGGTCAAGGAAGAGGTTATTTTATGTCTAATCTCGGCCCCTCCCTTCTGTGCTTTATTCAAATACAGTTCCACTCGCTGGAGGCATGTGGTCAAAGCTTGTGGGAAAAACTGGTTAGAATTCATGGGAAATTAGCACATCTGCTTGGGAAGGAGGGAGCTGTTCCGATGGGATGGGCTGTACCTGAATCATGCTAGGACCAGTCCTGGCGAATCTCACAACTGGGGCTGTGGAGAGTGCTTTAAACTAAATAGTCGGTGGGAGAGTTGAGTTGCATGGGAAAAGGTTGAAGTCGGGGGGTGGGGTGTCGGGTAGCTCAGAAGAGGTTATTAAAATTTCCAGAACAAGTATTAGGACAGTGTGTGGGGTCGGGGGGGGGGGGGGAAAGAAGAGTCAGGAATCTAACATTATATACAGTGGACCACTAGAGAAGGAGTGTAGTCAATAGAGGACTGAGGGTGTTGTATTTAAATGCAGCAATAGAAGAAGGTAAGCGAGCTTGTAGTGCTTATTGAAATTGTCCCGGTCAATGTTGTGGGTATCACAGACGGGTTGCAAAGGGAATTTGGAATGGGAACTAAATGTCCAAGGGTAGGGTTGTCTTGTTGGTAAAGAATTGAAACTAAATTGATAGCAAAAAGTGACAGAGTTGGAAAGGATTGAATCTGTATGGGTAGAAATACAAAGTTTAAAAGAAAAACCTTGCTGGGAGATAACAAGGTGTCGAGCTGTATGAACATAATAGGCCAAGTGGCATCAGAGAAGGAAAGCTTGACAGGAGTTGTGTACAGGCTTCCTGGCAGTAGTCAAGATGTGGGGAAGAAAATTTATCTGTAGATAGAAAAGGTATGTAAGAAAGGTAGTATTACAATAATCATGGGGAACTTCAATATGCAGCTGGACTGGGAAAATCAGGTTGTTAGTGGATCCCAAGCCAAGGAATTCTTGGAATGTCTTAGTTTTGCTCAGCAGCTTGTAGTAGAGCTCACTAAGGAATTCTGAATTTGATGTGTCACGATGCAGACTTGATTAGGGAGTGTAAGGTGAAGGACCCCCTTGAGGTAGTGACCATAATACAATAGAATTCACCTCAGCAGATTGAGAGGGAGAACTGGAATCCAATGTAACGGTATTACAGTTAAAGGCTATTGAAAGGACATTAAAGGGACCTTGCAGGGAGGATAGTGGAGCAGCAGTGGCGATGGTATCTGGTGGTACTTAGAGGTACGGCAGCAATTCATCCGAAGAACAGAACATAACTAAGGAGAAGATGAGGCCGCTACAGTCGACCAAGGGATTCCGGGACAGCATAAAAGAAAGTTTACAATGTAGTATAGATTAGTAGGAATTCAGAGAATTGGGAAGAATTAAAATCCAGTTGAGGATATCTTAAAAAATGAAATGAGGGGAGCAAAGATGAAATGAGAATAGGCTAGCTAATATTAAGCAAAATTAGAGATTATTTTAGATATGTAAGAAAGGCAAGAGTGGACATTGAACTGTTATTCGGGTGATAATAGGAAACAAAGAAATGACGGTGGAATTGAATAGGTACTTTGTATCCGTTTTCACAGTGGAAGCAGCATACCAGGAACTTCGAGGGGCAGAGGTGGAGGGATGAGTGTAGTGGCCATCACTAAGGAGAAGATGCTAGGTAAGCTGAAAGTTTTGAAGATGGGTAAATCACCCAGACAAGCATGGACTACACCCCAAGGTTTTGAAGGAGATAGTTGAGATTGCAGAGGCATAACTGGATTCAGAGGACTGGAAAATGACTAATATTACATCCCTGCTTTTAGTAAGGGAAGGAGGTAGAATCCAGGAAACTATGGACTGGTTAGCCTGACCTTGATCCTCGGTAAGAATAGAATCTTAGATTCAGAATTCGCTGAGGAGGTAACGAGCAAGTTAGATAAAGGAGAGCCAGTGGACACAACCAGTTTACATTTCCAGGAGGCCTTTGCCAAGGTGCCATGCAGTCTGCTGCTAAATAAGATGATAGCCCATCTTGTTAGAAACAAGATACTAGTGTGAATCGAGGATTGGCTGACTGGCAGAACACAGTAAGAATAAGGGTTTTTTAGGATGGCAGCTGGTGACATGTGGAATTCCACAGGGGTCAGTGTTGGGAATGCAACTACCTCAGTTAAAGCTTAGAATACTGAGAGGCCTGGATAGAATGGATGTGGAGATGATGGATCCTAGTCTGTCCTGCCAGTGGAAACAGCGGTCCACCCTTCGAGTGAAGGAATGACCCTTTCAAACTGAGGGGGAGGAGAAATTCCCTCAGCCAGAGGGTGATTTAACCTGTCAAACTCCTTGCCATGGCAGGTTGTGGAGGCCAAGTCATTGTCTGACAGATGTGTTCTTGATGAGTAAGTGGATCAATTGTCATGAGGAGAAGGCAGTAGAATAGTGTTGAGAAACATATCAACCATAATTGAATGACAGAGCAAGTTTGGGCTGAGTGATCTACTTCTGCTCCTATATCTTCTGGTCTTTTGGATCGATTTTTGAGTTTGTTGACTTCTATTTTGCATTTGTGATCTGGTAATTTGCTGCTATTTCCGAAAACAAGACTTAAGTGTTGCCTTCTTAATCTTCTATTTCTGCAGGCACTTCAGAGCAATTTGAAGTATTCCCTTCTGCCAAAAAGGTTGATCATCAGCAAAAGGCTTGCTCAGTGCTTACATCCAGCACTTCCCATTGGTGTCCATCTGAAAGCGCTAGAAACCTATGAGGTTATATTTAAAATAATCGGAACCAAATGGCTGGCCAAGGACTTATTCTTTTACAGGTGCAGTAAATAACGATTTGAACAGAAGGAAGTAATTTTGTTTAATCCAATTCATCGTAATCTATCTAGCACATTGGTTAAGCATTTATTATATGTTGGTATTTAACACTGCCTGTAGATTATAGTAATAGAACTTTAATTTACACTTGTTAAGAGTGCCATCAGGTTAATCATCTCTGCTCCATGACAACTCTGCAGGAGTTCCTCAGGGTTGTGTCCTAGGCTCAACCATTGTTGGCTGCTTCATCACTGACCTACGGCCTCTCTCCTCTCCTCTTTCCCCCTCCCCACCATTATAAAATCAGAAGTTGAAATATTGATGACTTGTGCAATATTCTTTATTCAGAACTCCTCAGAAGCAGTTCTGAAGAAGGGTCACTGGACCTAAAAAACATTTTTTCTCTCCACAGATGCTACCAAACCTGCTGAAGTTTTGCAGCAATTTCCGATTTCTAAAAAATTTTTTTTCGAAGTATCTGACCGTATCCATTTTTGATGTTTGATGACATTCACGTATCTGAACCTCCACTGGCAGTATCCTGGGGGACTTAGCATTGACCAGAAACTGAACTAGATCTGAGTGGAATAAACTACAATAGTAAATCAAGGCCAGGAACCCTTTGGAGAGCAACTCAAATCTCCCCTTCTCTTACCCCGCCCCCCCCCCCCCCCTCCCCAAACTGCATCCCAAAACCAGCTCAGCCCGTCCCTGCCTCCCTAACCTGTCCTTGCCCTCACCTATCCCCTCCTCCCACCTCACGCTGCACCTCCATTTCCTACCTACTAACTTCATCCCGCCTCCTTGACCTGTCTGTCCACCCCGGACTGACCTATCCCCCTCCCTATCTCCCCACCTATACTCTTGTCTCCACCTACCTTCTCCTTTATCCATCTTCGGTCTGCCTCCCCCTCTCTCCCTATTTATTTCAGAGCCCTGTCCCCATCCCCCTCTCTGAAGGGACCTGGCCCGAAACATCAGCTTTTGTGCTCCTCTGCTGCTTGGCCTGCTGTGTTCACCCAGCCCCACACTTTGTTATCTCGGATCCTCCACCATCAGCAGTTGCCATTATCTCTACTCCTGACTCCCCAGGTCTGTTTATCATCGATAAGATACAAGTCAAGACAATAATGAAACACACTGCACAGGACTGGATGAGTGCAGTTTGACAGCAGCCAAGACAAAACAGTGCGCTTTATTGCGATTTCCCATCCACCATCTCCAATGTTCATTCCCTCTTGCAATGATGCACATTGGTTGCAGTGTGCATCATCTACAAGACGCACAGCAGCGGCACAAGGCTCCATGAACAGTATCTTCCCAACCCACGACCTCTGCTGCCCTTGTCCTTCTGGGTAAGATGTACAAGAGGATGCCATCATGGCATATTCCTCTGAGTGCCGCATAGCATCCTGATTAGAATCCAATCGCAGTCTCTTCACTGTCACTGGGTCAAAATCTGGAACTCCCAGCAGCACAGTTGGTGTTTCAGGTAACAATCCAGTGACTGCAGTGGTTCAAAATGATAGCTCGCTACCAAGCTGTCCAAGATGATTTAGGCTTGCTGATAAAGGCTGGTCCAGCTGGCAGTTCAGATATTCTACAAACAAAAACAAACGCAGTGCTTCCCTCAGCATGTTATTTTGTGAACACGAACACTGCGCATACGGAATGTGTTTGAACCAGATGTTTATTCCTTTTTTGTGTTTATTCATTGTTCAACTCGGCTGAGCTATTCATCACTGTTCAGTTAATTTGTTTTATCTTGTTATCTGATTATTCCTGTAGCTCGGGCCTGTTTCCCTTGCTGGGAAATGCGGCTATGTCTGTGAAGCCTGTACTACTTGGGCTATATGAGAAATACTACCTCCCATTGCACAAGTCCCTGAATCCCAGCTTGCAAGCTTTCATCACAGGGCTGCTACCAGGGCTGGAGGAGGGATCAGAGATTTATGAGAGGTAAAGCCTGGTGAACCGTGTTTTTAAAATCATGTGTTGATCTCATTTATTTCTTGCTCCTGGGAAAGGAGTGTGTTGGTTTGTGCTGCAAGCCAACTTCACGCATTCAGTTTCAGAAAGTAATCTAGTGCTGCACAGGATTTGCTGGAACAACATGTCACAGGGTGGTGCAACCGTTGACCAGATGCATAAATTCTCGTTGGGCGAACGTTTTTTTTTTTTGAAATGTAGCCATTTCCATTTTGAACCAGTTTAAAATGTTAACAAATAACTCTTCAGTTGGCTCGTTGTAACAGTCTGCTGTGAAACAGTCTTGCCCCAGTTCCTGATAAGCTGAGGATGCACAGCGCAAGACTGTCCTTAACCTATGCTTGTCCCTTCTAGGTAGGATATACGAGAGGATGCAATCGTGGCAAGTTCCTCTGAGAGCCACAGATCATCCTGATTGGAATCCTGTTGCCGTCTCCTCACTGTCACTGTGTCAAAATCTGGAACTCCCAGCAGCACGGTTGGATAGAGGCCCTGAGGATAGCTTGAGAGAAAAATGGACAAATGTTGCAACCATTTTAGAGGTTTTTAAAAACATGAGGTGTACAGATGATGTGTCTTTTCCCTATAGTGGCTGACTTCAAGATCACAGTAGCATATGTTTAAGGCGAGAGGACAAAAATTTAACAAGGATGTGAGCGGCAATGTTTTTACGCAGAGGGTGGTTCGTGTGTGGAATGAACTGCCAGAGGAATGGGTGGATGCAGGTCCAGTTACAATGTTTAAAAGGCACTGGGATAAATGCATGAATAAGAAATATTTGAGGAGGTATGGGCCACGCGAAGACCAGCAGGACTGATTTGGTTTGGGGAGAATGGTTGCTGTGGACTGGTTGGACTGAAGAATCCTACATGATGGAGAGACCTTATGACTGTCAAATCTGTTGGTGAGGAATCTGGTGTGAGTGAAAACGGAGATGCATCGGTGGTTATAGTAGAGGAGTTTTTTTGCTTTGCATCTGGTCAGACAGTGAGATCCAAGAATCAGTCTGAAGCTGAATCCTGCTCCTGAATTCTGACACTTGCTTTAATACAGGGTCATAACCTTTAGTGCAATGTTTTCCAAGTACTGACATTGTCTGTCACGTGGCAGTGATCAGCATTTACAGGGTGGCAGCTGTGTTTTGGGCACAACATTGATAGTCCTTCCCCATGACATTCTTGTAACCTAAAACTGAAGATCTCTCTCCTGCAGCGTCTGTCTTCAAATTAACATCGTAACCAATCTGTTGCTGTCTCATTGGATTTGCTGCCCTGGGAGAGCGCGAGGAAATTTGAATGTTGGCAGTTAAAAAGAGGAAAAAAAACAGGGAAGATAGCTTCTATTGGCTGCCACTGTTGCTCTGGTGCAGGGCATCATTCACTATTTAATCACATTATGTGGTTTATTTTCATTCTATCTAACATTTATCATCTTTATGGCTGAAAAGTCACAGAATCCATACAGTGTGGAAGCAGGTCACTTAGCCCACCCTATGCTATCCCTGTAATTCAGCATTTCCCATGACTAGTCCACCTAAACCTGCACGTCTTTGGACTACAGGAGGAAACTAGAGTACCTGGAGGAACTCTGCAGAAAATCGCGCAAACGCCGGGAGAATGTGCAAACTCCACAAAGACAGCCAGAGGCTGGAATTGAACCTGGGTCTCTGGACGCTGAGAGATAGCAGTGATAACCACTGTGGAATAGTGTGAGCAATTGTAGGCCCTGTATCCAAGGAAGGAAGTGCTGGTATTGGAGGGAGGTCCTGAGGAGGTTTGTGAGAATAATCCCACGACGAAGGTATCTCCTTTGGAGCGGTTGAGAACTCTGGGTCTTAATATAGAAGGATGAGGGAGAATCTCACAGAATGCTGAAAGGCCTGGATAGAGTGGATGTGGTGAAGATGTTTCCACTCTTACGAGAAATGAGGACCTGCAGGCATGTCCTCAAGAATGAAGGGATGACCCTTTGGAACTGAGATGAGGCATTTCTTCAGCCAGAGGGTGGTGATTCTGGGGAACTGATTGCCATGAAAGGCTGTGAAGGCCGAGTCATTGAGTGTATTTAAGACGTAGGTTCTTGATTGATAAAGGGATCGAGGGCTACAGGGAGAAGGCAAGAGAATGCGATTGAGAAGCATGTCAGACAGGTCTGAACTGTGGAGCAGACCTGATGGGCCGAATGGTCTAATTCTGTTCCTATATCTTGTGGCCTTTAACCCTTTTCCCCATTGGAGACACAAGGTAGTGCCTTGTTCCTTGTGCTTCGGGTAGCTGCTGTCTTTTTTCCAGCATGTATCGTGTTTTTCTACTTTGATTTATGTTGCTCATGTAGGGACGTCTGACATTTATTGAGAGTTCAAATAATTTTGAAGAAAAAGACATGCACAGTGCCAGACTATCAGCACCAAGATGGTAATTTATTTGGGGTTATAATCTTGGTCTAATTTGAACACTGATGAACGCACAACACAAAATTGTTTCAATACCTCAGACTATTCGATCAAGTTCATCACTCTCTTCCTGAGTAAGAGGCTGATGTCAAGCAATTAAGTGAATATACTAGCATTTGCAAACTGCACCTACTGCCATTTGATTGATCCAACACTGCAGACTGCTGGGGGGAGAAACCAGAATGTGTAAAGCAAAGAAATATTCCAATACCCAAAATTTTTATTTACTATCACGGAGTATAAATTCCATCTCTCATTCTGCCTCAGTAGTTGAACATATTTATTAAGTAGTGCTGTACCGCGTAAGACTTGACTCCCTTAATGAAACACAGTTGAAATATCTGTGTTAAGCTAGAGCCATGGATGCTATCCCTAATCATAACGAATTGTGAAAGGTTGGAGTGGGGCGTAAAATTGGATCAGTAATTCTGCTTGCAACTCACTTAAGTGTGGTGTTTTTTTTGTGTGGATAATTTTGGTGAGGACTCATTCAGAGAATCAAAATAGCCTGAAACATGAAATAGGTTGCAAGACACTTGCCAGTTTCACCTGGAGGTGAAGTTGGGCTATTTTGATGAGGCGTTCACTTTGTCTGCAAAACTATATCACTGAATACTATATCACACTGCCTGAGAGAGAAGGGGAGGACCAATGGCCAATTTCTCAAAAGGGATGTTGGCTTGCATGCTCTGTGGCGAAGACTCATGAAAGTTAGTGATGAGTAATATCAGGGGGACCAAATGTTTGTGATGGCCTTGGGTTTGACTGGACAATATTTTGTGCCAGCAAATCTTCTTGCATATGATTGTGATACCCTAAAGCAGGTATTACAGATTAGTAAGGTTGAGTTTGATGCTCAACGTTTAGATATCAAGTTATGGAATCCTATTTAATGTGGAAAGGATCTGTAATTGACAGATTTGTCAGAACACTGAATCCCTGTTATAAAGGGTAGCTCTAAGGAACCTTTTGGGTAATATTCCCTAAGTGTTCCTATGGGTTTTGTATAGGTCCTCTCCTCTTGTGATATCAACTTTCTGGCAAGTAATGCCATGAAAAGAAGAAATGGGGCGCACTGCCCAGTATCCCTGTTCATTATCTCATATCTCACTAGAACTGTGGGAGGTAAAGTGATCAGGTTCAATTCCACACATCAGTGAGATGCAAAAAAAAATACTGTGTGGTGATTGATATGACACTGACAGATGGTCAGGATATAGTGACTAATGATCGAAAAGGATCATTGAAAATATCTCGTGCCTACATTGGCTGAGATAAAAGTAATTTTACTTGACAGCTAGAGAACACTGATATTTGATTTGCGGTGCTGCATCATCTTTTATTATGGAGGACGGGTATAGGAAGACACGTGTTTCATTAGCAGAGGGGTTAATAAACAAGGAACATCGACTTAAGTGAAGAGGTGGGAGGCTGAGACTTTATTTTCACCCAGAGGTACCAGGAATCTGGGACACTGCCTGAAAATGTGGCTGAGTCAGAAATATGCTCAACACTCAATCAGCATTTAAGTATTCGCTTGCACGCCCATTGCCTTCATGGCTATTATTGAGCCATACAGTGCGGAAACAGGCCCTTTGGCCTAATTCTCTGTGCCGACCAGCTTTCCTAAACTAAACTAATCCTACTTGCCTGCACTCGGTCCATATCCCTCTGCACCTTTTTGCTATCCTATACCTTTCCAAATGTGTCTCGAATGTTGTTCCACCCACCTCTACCGCTTCCTCTGGCAGCTCATTCCATATACACACCATTCTATGTGAAAATGTTGCCTCTTGGGTCCCTTTTTAAATCTTTCCCCTCCCACCTTAAACCTTTGCCTTCTAGTTTTGGATTCCTCCTCTCTGGATAGGGGGAAAAAGAAGCTTTGGCTATTCACTTCATCTTTGACTCATAATTTTATAAACCTCTGTAAGATCACCCTCTGCCCCTTACGCCTAAGGGAAGAAAACCCCAGCCTATCCAGCCACTACTTTATAACTCAACCCTTCCAGTCTCGGTAACATCATTGTAAATCCTTTTTTTTTTGTGTGTGTGTGTATCCTTTCCAGTTTAATCGTTCCTTAGCAGTGCAACCAGAATTGTAAGCGGTACTCCAAATGTGGCCTTCCCTATGTCTTGGTCAGCCATAACACTACGACGTCCCAACTCCTATGCTCTGACCAATGAATGCAAGCGTGCCAAAGATCACCTTCACCACCCTGCCTACCTCTGATGCCACTTGCAAAGAGCTATGTGCATGCACCCCTTTGGTCTCTGTTTGATAATATTCCCGAGGTCCTTCCTCTGAGCTATACGAGTCATGCCCTGGTTTGTCTGAGGAAAATGCAACCCCTCGCGTTGATCTAAATGAGTCTCCCTCTGCCAGCCCTTGGCCCACCAGTCTGCAAAATGCACTCGGACCTGTAACTTCTGGAGAGACATTGGGCTGATTGACCACCTCCCTGAGCTGCAAACATCTTCGTGACCAAGTATTTTAAGGCTCGATGGTGAAAATTATGGATACTTTGTTAGCTGTCCTTCCTGCCTTGTATCGCCCTCTAGCCCCAAATGTAAATTTAGAGAATCGAACCATAAATTGAAGGGTAACTTATTGCATTTAAACAAAATTGCTGATGTAGCTTTTGGACTAGGGGTTACAGCATTGGTCAATTTTACAGCAATCAGCTAACAACTTGATTTTAAGTTGTTTTTTTTTCTCCCCCTCCAATTCCTCAAGAATGACTTGGAATTGGAGTGGCGATGGTATTTTTAATTTGTTGAAGTCAAACATTTTCAGCAGTTTGTTTTCCTCTCCTCTCTCCCTCATCAATGAAGAACGGATGTCTTGCTTCAGAAGTTAATGCTGGTGGTCGGCCAGGAGGTTTTCTATGGAGCTGTGTGGGGCAGTGTCATAGTCAGCCCTTCTATTCGCCTTCCAGCCTCGCTGTTTGTTGTCAACCATATAAATAGATCTGCGTTCAGGAGAGAGCAGAAGTACATGTTTGGCACAGACCCTCGCCTTGCGGTAAGTCTGCAGGTGCAGTCCAGCTCTTTGGTTGTCTTTTTTCTGGTTTTGTTTCGCGCTCTTCTTTTGGCTGTGACTTTTCTCATTATGCAAGGAATCTGAGTTGGTTCAGCTGGTAAGTTGGAATTGGCACCAAACAATGTTGCAGCTAAGATCGCTGTTGTTAACACTGCACCTAACTGGAAATCAATGGATTTTGAAAACTGGGCAGCTTCTGTAAAAATGATTTGGTATTGAAGACCAGAATCAACCTCTGGGCCTTTGCTGACTTTATCTCCTGAAGGTTACAGCCCTATTTGAAACACAGCCTACCCATATGAAATTAATAATCTCCAAAAAAATGTTGAGAACGGCGCGGCACGGTGGCTCAGTGATTAGCACTGCTGCCTCACAGTGCCAAGGACCCAGATTTGATTGCACCCTCGGGGTGACTGCCTGTGTGGAGTTTGCACATTCTCCCCGTGACTGCGTGGGTTTCCTCCAGGTGCCCCAGTTTCCTCCCACAGTCCAAGGATGTGCACGTTAGGTGGATTGGCCATGGGAAATGTGGGGTCACAGGGATTGGCAGGAGAATGGGTCTGGGTGGGATGCTCTTCGGAGAGGGCCAGTATGGACTAGGTGGGCTGAATGACCTGGCAGTAGGGGATTGTGTGTATGAGAGAATGAGTCAAAAGAATGGTGCTCTGAGAAAAGTTGGGCCTGTTTCTCCCTCTGCCAGGTGTTGTCTGAATTGTTGAGCATTTCTGATGTTTTGTTGCTCCTGTTTCAAATTTCCAGCATTCACAGTACCTTGCCTTTTGTGCTGAGAGTTCAATGTCATTTTTTTTTTTGTTTTCCAGGTAAAAGCATTGTGTGCCTCAGTGCAAGATTCTAATGTTCTTGTACAGCGCAACACTTTAGAAATTCTGTTCTACTTTTTCCCTCTCTGCTCATGCCTGGTAAGTATTTAGCATTTTATTTTTAAATCTGTTAAATGCTTATTTCAGTTGTGGTCTGGGATTTCTCTCCGAGAATTCTAAAGCAGATTAATTTACAAGCTACAAGTACCATGCTTTGCAGGAGAAGTGACTGGCAACTGTCTCCTTGAGGCTGTGAAATAGAATCTACTGCATCACCCTAATCTTCGTAGCTGTGGGAATGGTTGGGAACATTGGTAGTATATCAGAGCGGATAAAGAATTGGCTAATAGACAGGAGGCACTGAGTAGGGATGAAGGATTCTCTCTCAGGTTGGCAATGTGCAACTCATGGGATCAGTGGTGTGTCTGCAACTTTTTTACAATACACACTAATTACTGGAGGAAAGAAATGAATGTACTGTAGCCGAGTGACGAATGAAACTGAGATCCATCCGTCTTCATGATTGATTGGATGCGAAAGATCGTTCGACTGTATTTTGAGGAATAGCAAAGAACGTATTTGGTGTTCTGGCCAAATTCTTCCCTCTATCAATCTTTAAAAGTCATTATCACATTGCTGTTTGTGGGGATTTACAGGGTGTTAATTGATTGCTGTGTTACAACACTTCAAGCAGTGTCTCCAAAACTAGTTCCAAAATGCTTCCTTGGCTATTAAGCATTTGTAGACATCTGGTAGTCTTGAAAAGCACTATATAAATGTGAGCCTTCTGAATTGAGAAATTCTTTGAAAGCAAATCCTGAGAATTGGAGTTTACTTGATGCTGCTTGGCCTGCTGTGTTCATCCAGCTCCACACTTTGTTATCTTGGATTGTACAACTACCTTTTTGAAGTAAGAATTTATGCTTCTGGTTCCATGTGGTTCCAAGGTGGATTTTGACTTTTTATTACTGAGTTGATGCCCCCTTGTCATTGGTGCAATTTTTTCAAATCAAATGTCTAAACAGAGGCTTTGTTTGCTTGTTCAGATGGATACAAAACATCCTCAAGCACTCTGGTCAACATTCCTTTGCTAACCAGTGCAATCAAAACAAAAATCACCTGGTGATTCCATGAATTCAATCGTTTATGGTTTTTGGGATTAACTTGTGACAGATTAGTTGCACGTTCACTTAATGGACAGCAAGGAACTCCTTTTCTGAAGGATTGCCTGTGAATTAAGAAGCACTTTAGAATGTTCAGAGAGTACAAAATGCTGTTCAGTCTACTCATTTGTAAAGAACGGTAAAGTTTTTCAGAGCGTTTACTAATGAATTTAAGACTTTTTTGGCAGTGCAACAGTAACATGGCCTCCCGTTAAGAACTACTTGACTGATAATGTGCACTTTTTTTGTTCACGCAGACATTTGCAATTGATGGTTGTGTTTTTTTTTTAAATGCAAGGATCCCAATAATTGTGTCGTCCGAATGACGAGGGAAGACATGGTACTTGTTCTCTCTGCGGCTCTGCACACTGTACTGAGAAGAGACATGTCCTTGAACAGACGTCTGTATGCGTGGCTCTTGGGTATGTTTGGTCTCCAAAAGAAACTTGAAAATCTTCAAAAGCATTGCTAGGTTACCTGGGTCTCTGGATTAATAGTCCAGTGATAATACCTCAAGGCCAACGCCTGGTGAGTGGCCGTTTACATAATATGGTTGTTGTTCCTGACAAATGGTGTACTGTCGCGTGAAGGAAGACTTTGGAGAAGTCTTGAAAGATGTATGAACTCTTGGCTATCTTCAAAAGTACCGAGTTTGTTCTGTAACCCCCTGCGTTTGGTTATCCAGTTTCCTGGAACTGTCCTGCAGTTCTAGTTGATAGATTTGTATCTGTGGAGGGCTGGGAAACCTGCCTGCAGCTACACTCTGGCTCAAGGAGAAGATGTGGCCGAGTGTGGAGGCCGGGGTTCAATCGTTTCCAACAGAATCCGTCCCACAGCTCAGTATAAAGCTCCTTTTTTACCCTCGTCCCGCACATTCTTTTTAAATGCCCTCCCTCATCCAGTAAAGTCATGACAGACTTTTGGTTCCTTATTGGAGGAGAAAAAAAAATTGGAGTTTTGATTTCACTCAGGGATTGGACTCTGCTGGACAATTCAGGGAACCATTGTATGGAAACTTTGCGTGCAATTGATATACAAAGGGAAGATTTTAAATTGGTTCTTCACAACACTCACATTCTGGTGGACATTGAATGCTGAGAGACCTGGGGAGATGAGGGAATACATGTGGGCGCAGGGGTGGACCCTTAGAACATTATTTAAAAATTCCTGTCTAGTTTTCTTTTTGTATCAATAATTACTTCTTCAGTAAATTATGCCTTCTTCTGAAACTTCCCCCTATTGAACATAATCTTTTGTTCGATAAGCAATTTACCCGTTAATAGGTACATGTTGTAAAGATTGCTCACCTTTTTGCATGAGAAATGTACATATAAAACCAATCTATAACTAAGCTTATCAACACCAGATATTTTTCGAATGCAGTTTTCCAAATACTTCAGTGTACTTTTTCACAAAGAGCTTTGTGGTTGTTCAGTGTATTATTGACTACAAAGAATGTTTTCCACATATCTCTGTAATTACAATCTGACGATTTAAGCTATGATTTAATTCCTTGTGCCTAACTGTGTCCTGTTGCCATTGATAAGAATGATTCACTGTGAACCTTCCAGGGACTGATATCAAAGGAGGCCATATGACTGCAGATGCAGACTTCTCCTCTTCTCCTGAAGACTGTGCCAAGACTTACTTTGAGAAACATTCCAAGGACTTGTTGGTTCGAGTAAGTACAGTTGAAAAATAGCCTTCTTTGATGTTGTCGAATTTGGGCTCACACTTCATCTGCACAAAGTTAGAAAATACAATGCCTCCAATGCGAATACTATTTTGTAAACTGTCATTAAATTTGTTTTACAATCACTTTTTTTGCTAAGGTATGAAAAATAAATCAGCAATTCTTCAACAGTAGTATTTAATTTATTTTCATAATACTATGTCCTTTCTATAATGCACTAATACAGTACTTGCACAGTTATAATGTTATATACACAGTGGAATAATGTTGAGGTTGGTTGGCTTGCTGAGCTGTTTTGTTGTTCTGCAGACATTTCGTTCTCATGCTGGGTAACATCTCGGAGATGTTACTGAGGGTGTTACCCAGCATGGTAATGAAATGTCTGTGGAACAACAAGACAGTTCGGCGAGCCAACTAACTTCAACACCCACAGCCCGAGCTACATATCTACTCTAAAACCTTTGCAATGCAATCATCTTCACAGTTGTGTGGACATTACTGGCAAGGTCAGCATGCGTTGCCGATCACTAATTCCCTTGAACTGCATGTCTTTTCTGAGAGCAGTTCAGAGTTGGCCACGTGTAGGCCGGATCAAGGAAGGATAATAGATTTCCTTCCTGAAAAGATATTTGTGAGCCGGATGGGTTCTGGCAATGATCAATGATAGTTGTCTTTGTCACCATTTCATGAGATGAAATTTGTTTTACGTTTTATTTATTGAATTCAAGTTCTGCCAGGTACTGTGTGGTACGATTTGAATTCATGTCCTTGGAGCGTTATTGCACACCTGTGGATTACAATCTCTCCTCAAACCTAAGGGAAATGTAGGTGTCACCTTGCAATAAAAGGGAAATAGTGACATTTGAGTGTGTCTCTCACTCCCTTGCAAACGAAAGGTCAAAGAGATAGGAACATAGAACATAGAACAGTACAGCACAGAACAGGCCCTTCAGCCCACAATGTTGTGCCGACCATTGATCCTCATGTATGCACCCTCAAATTTCTGTGACCATATACATGTCCAGCAGTCTCTTAAATGACCCCAATGACCTTGCTTCCACAACTGCTGCTGGCAACGCATTCCATGCTCTCACAACTCTCTGCGTAAAGAACCTGCCTCTGACATCCCCTCTATACTTTCCACCAACTAGCTTAAAACTATGACCCCTCGTGCTAGCCATTTCTGCACTGGGAAATAGTCTCTGGCTATCAACTCTATCTATGCCTCTCATTATCTTGTATACCTCAATTAGGTCCCCTCTCCTCCTCCTTTTCTCCAATGAAAAGAGACCGAGCTCAGCCAACCTCTCTTCATAAGATAAGCCCTCCAGTCCAGGCAGCATCCTGGGAAACCTCCTCTGAACCCTCTCCAAAGCATCCACATCTTTCCTATAATAGGGCGCCCAGAACTGGACGCAGTATTCCAAGTGCGGTCTAACCAAAGTTTTATAGAGCTGCAACAAGATCTCACGACTCTTAAACTCAATCCCCCTGTTAATGAAAGCCAAAACACCATATGCTTTCTTAACAACCCTGTCCACTTGGGTGGCCATTTTAAGGGATCTATGTATCTGCACACCAAGATCCCTCTGTTCCTCCACGCGGCCAAGAATCCTATCCTTAATCCTGTACTCAGCTTTCAAATTCGACCTTCCAAAATGCATCACCTCGCATTTATCCAGGTTGAACTCCATCTGCCACCTCTCAGCCCATCTCTGCATCCTGTCAATGTCCCGCTGCAGCCTACGACAGCCCTCTACACTGTCAACGACACCTCCGACCTTTGTGTCGTCTGCAAACTTGCTGACCCATCCTTCAATCCCCTCGTCCAAGTCATTAATAAAAATTACAAACGGTAGAGGCCCAAGGACAGAGCCCTGTGGAACTCAACCCTCTGGTTGATGCCAGTGAAAGGGACATGCAGGTATCTTCCATTTTCCCTCATTCACTGTTTTTTGGGGTGGTTGGGCATGTTTAATTTGGGTCCTTCAAGGACTGTAAATTTAGTGAATCATCGCTGTTACAGTTGCTCTTGAAAATGTGCTGCGAAGGAGGAAGTGTTTGTCCTTTAGAAGGAGTCTGCTTTTGTCTGCAGGCACTGATAAGAACTTTGCAGCAAGTGAATCCTGAGCCAGATCAAGAACATGGACCTCAAGCACATCAGAAGCCCTTTCGCATTTTGATAAGTTTGCTTGATAAACCTGAATTAGGTAAGTTAGCAGGTGATTTTTACATGTTTATATCTGCATTTGGAGAATGCTCCTGTTAAATCATCATAGACTCACTACTGTGTGGAAGTAGGCCATTCGGTCCATCGAATCAACACTGACCCTCCAGCTTCGCACCCAGACCCACTCTCCTACCCTATCATCCTGCATTTCCCATGGCTAACACACCTAGCCTGCACATCCTGGACACCGTATGCAATTTAGTATGGCCAGCCCACTTAACTTGTATATCTTTTGGACTGTGGGAGAAAACAGGAGCACCTGGAGGCAATCCATGCAGACTCGGGAGGACGTATAATCTCGACATCGAGGGTTGCCTGCGAGTGGACTCTAACTTGGGTCCCTAGCACTGTGAGGCAGTAATACTAACCACTGATCCACTGTGCCATCTCATGAAATTGATCTGAAATCAGTGGAAGTAAAATTAACTTCTTTTTTAAATTTTCAAAACTCCACAATGGATTATTTTGAAGTCCTTCTCAACTTGAGCTAGAGACAGTTTGTCACATCACGAAGAAATGGTGGTTTTTACAGTCAGTTTAAGGTGGCTCACAATGAGTTGGGAGCAGGCAATGGAAGGAGTGATATGCTCTCTCATCAACCTCTGAATCTCTTTCATATCTCCTCACCTTCCATGGGGTAAGAGACCAGAGCAAGTTCAGTGGCACCAACAAAGAAGGAAGGACGATCTGCAACATGGCTCGGAACACCCTCTTCGTAGAGGATCCTGCAGCTTGAGGGGCTGATGCAGTGTGTTCTAGTGTAGACAGACAGCCTCAGTTGCTTTGCCTACCAGCTCTCGGGTTGCTTGTGGCTGAATGGTTTGCACTACTGCCTTTTAGTGTCAGAGACCTGGGTTCACTTCCAGCCTCGGGTGACTGTGTGTGGAATTTGCCTGTTCTCCCCACGTCTGTGTGAGTTTCCTTCGGGTGTCCGGTTTTTCCCCCAAAGTTGGGCGCTCTGTTCTAACCTTTCCTTTCTTTTCCTAAAATTTTCAGAAACCGCACTAACTTTCGAAGCAAATGAAGTTCCTTGTCATAGTAATGTTTCACTTGATTGACTGAAGTAACATCCAAAGTTGAGCAACTTATTGCAGACTGTTTTAAGAAACTGGCGTTATAAAAATTAGAATCAGTCACGATTTAATCCATGATTATTGGACTGTCTTGTAAGATTTCTGACATGCAGCTCCATTTACATGATGAAAATTGCTAGGTAATTGGCACACAGCATGGGAAAGCTTAATTCAAATGCAGGATGTTATGGATGGTAATCTCTTAATTACACCTTCAGCTATGTACCAGTATAGGGCAATATAGGTAGATCAGGGTAATTAGAAAATGGGCAATGTTTGTAGAGCATTGCAATTTTTATAGGTGGTGTTCTTCACAAATGACATACATCTAAGAGATAGCCATAGAGCTATACAGCATGGAAAAATACCCCTTTTGGTCCAACTTGTCCGTGCTGACCAGATATCCTAGATAAATCTCGTCCCATTTGGCCCATATCCCCCTCAACTATTCCTCTGCATGTACCCATCCAGATGCCTTTTTTAAATGTTATGCAACATGACGTCTCAACTTCTATACTCAATGCAATAAAGGCAAGCGTACCAAATGCCACCTTCACGATCCTGTCTACTTGTGACTCCACTTTTCAAGAAAATATGAACCTGCTCTCCAAGGACTCTTTCAACAGCACTCCCCAGGACCTGATAAGAATGTTCTGGGCAGCAATTAAAAATGCAAGTTACCCAAATGAAGAGCGAACTGGAGCTGGATAAACAAATAAAAAGTAACAACATGCAGTTCATCATTCTGTCCTTTGATATGAGGCTGCTGTCATCTCGGGGTTGCAAGTGTCTCCTGTGAGACTTGGTTTGTCCAAACAGGCTGATTCTCAACCCAAGCACTTTGGGCACATGGGGACCAGATGTCCTAAGGGTTAGTGGGACCCAGGTTTTCGCTACTTTTTTTGGGTTCCTGCTATGCCATTGTTCAACCTCGTTATCAAGTCATCAAATGGGTCTCTAAGTATAATGTAGTTTGATGGACAAGTTGATGCTTTTCAAATGGTTGCTTTCAAGATCCTGTCAGTCATTAACAGTAATGTTAATATACTTCAAGGAGACCTTCAGGGGTGGCTTTTTCTTCCTCCCCCAGAATGTTAGATATTTTGAGAGTGGGGAAAACAGAAACTGGCAGGAGAGGCACTTGTCAGCCACCTCCACACACTGTCTAGCTCATCTTGTCTCGTTGGTTTTCAAGGGTTTTGGCTAAATGTTTGTCGAACTGTCTCCTAGAAGCACGTCAGATTTTGTTTGACAGTCATCCTGTTCAATCTGGAGAATGTGGTGGGGAAATTCTCTAGAGCTGTTCTGTGCCATTAGTCCATAGTGTCTCTTGGACTGTGCAGTTTGGCAGTGACCCCCCCTTAGATGGTCACCACTTATTTTAAAAACATCAGACTCTGAACCAGCTCAACTTTCCACAACCTGTCTTTGTCCCTGGCTGAGAAATACTCAAAGAATAGAAGAGCAAGACATTTATGCTGGAATTTAATGAGATTTGTTTGGCTTCAGCTGGAGTATTATATGCAGTTATGGGTTTATAGTTTATGAATGATGAGAACACATTGGACTGATTGCAGAAGAGATCTACAAGAATGGTTCCGGGGTGAGAAACTTCAGTAACGAAGGGAGATTGAAGAAATTGGGGCTGCGTTCTTGGAGAGAAGTTAGCTAACGGGAGATCCGATGGAAGTTTTCAAAATCCTGCACACTGTTTAGATGAGGAGAAATTTTCCCAGTTAGTAAAAAGATCAAGAGTGAGAAGTTCTAAATTTAAAGCAATTTGTAAATACCGTGTGAGGAAAAATATTTTCACCTGGAGTGTATCAGAGACAATAGGAACTGCAGATGCTGGAGAATCCAAAATAACAAGGTGTAGTGCTGGATGAATAAGATGCTGCCTGACCTGCTGTGTTCATCCAGCTCCACACTTGGTTATCTCTTTCTCACCGGGAGTGTGTTGGGTCTGAAAATCTCTGTTCACAGGTGTTGTGGAGGCAGGTTCAACTGAGGTATTAGAGGGCATTGGATGGTTTTGTTTGGTTGTTCTTTTTGTTTGCTTGTTTTCCTTTTTGTTTGTATTTACAATGTACAAAGCTAATGGGGGAATAGGCAGGAGAATGTCAGATGGCTTGTGTAGACGTGGGTTGAATTTTAGCCTCTTATAACATGACACTTCTGTGATTAAGAGGAGATAACAATATTTGTTTAGTATGTAATGAAGTTTCCCTGTAGGTTGGGATTATTGGGATGAATACCTCTCCATCCTTTTTGACTTGTGTTTTTTAAACATTCATATATGGGATGAGGACTTTGCCAGGCCAGCATTTATTGCCCATCCCTAATTGCCTAGCAGGCAGTTAAGAGCCAACTGCATTGCCATGGGTCTCTATTCATACGTAGGCCAGACCAGGTAAGGATTGCAGTTTCCTTCCCTAAAGCACATCAGTGAACCAGGTGGTTTTTCTAACAACTGCCAGTGGGTTCATGGTCATTGTTAGATTCTTAATTCCAGATTTTGATTTTTATTGAATTCAAATTTCTGCCACTTGCCATGATGGAATTTGAACCTGGCTCCCCAGAACATTATCCTGGTCTCTGGATTAATAGTCCAGTAATAATACCACCAGGCCATCTCCTTCCCTTGTATTCAGATGTGATGAGAGCAGGCTGTTGGTCATAGCACTTATTGTCTTTTATAGGCCCTCAAGTCATTGGGGATTTGCTGCTGGAAGTTATCAGAGCTTTCTACTCCATCTGCAAAGAAATGCTCGATTCTGATATCCAATCAAACCAGAATGAAAGTCTGCTTATAAGGTACAGACAAAACATCTGCTAGAATATGAATAGATGAACTTCAAAAATAAAACTGAGAATGTATCAGCTGGTGTCTGTTTGACTCTCAGTCCAATATTTTCAAACTGCATCCTGTGTTAATGTTTTGCATTTATTTTGATTGGGATTGCTGCCTGATTTTTGTAGTCCGTGGAAACTTGCATCTTTCTCAATCTTGACGGTTCTCTCTCTCACTCATCTTTGACTTAGCTTGCTTTACAGTTTTTAGGATAAAGGGTAATATCTAAACTCTGTCCTTTCTTCTTTCCCCTGAGAGAGTTTCTGGTATTTCTATCAAATTGATGCTGTAAACCCCTCGGTGTCATGATGGAATTGTTTATTTTTCCCTCCTCAGCAAAATGAAAGAAAATAAAAATGCTTCCGAAGTAATAAAGACGGTGAACGTGTTGATCAGCTCACTCAGCACGGACTACCTGTGGGATTATTTAACAAGGCTTTTTGAAGACTGTGTCAGGTAAAATCGGGGACTCCACTGTTGATGAGACAGATGTTGGCTTGGTGCTTTGGCCCCTTAGTCTCATTTTGATTTTGCTGTAAGGTTTTCTGGTGAGATGGATGGTGGAGGGCCCTTTGTTCTTATCTGTGATTCAATACCTACAGATATAATTACTGTTTGTTGAAGTTTCCCATTGCGTACGTGTAATAAAAATGAAGTTGCTGGAAAAGCTCAGCAGGTCTGGCAGCCTGTGTGAAGGAAGAATCTGAGTTAACGTTTCTGGTCCAGTGACCCTTCTGCGTACACATGTAATCTGTCTTGCGCCGTCTGAATACCGTTTGTGTTCTGCTTGTTTACTGCCACTTTATTCTATCCATCCACGCAAGCACTGTCTCTTGCAGAGCCTGAACCTTCGCAACTTTGATCCTGAGCCGCTTTGCAGATGTGCGACAACATAAAACAGGAGAGCATAGGGCCACTGTGTCTGAGCGACCACAATGCTGCTCTAAACTAACCCATCTCCCTCCATATGGCCTGTATCCCTCAGTTCCCTGCCTGTTAATTTGTCTGTCGAAATGCCTCTTGAACTTTGTAATATCTGCATCTACCACCTCCCCTGGCCGTGCATTCTAGGGACCTACCACTCTCTGTGTAAGTAAACACAACTTCCCTCGCACATCTCCTTAAACTTTTCCATCTGGCATTGTGTATTACACTCTATGGGTCATTTGCTGCCATTCCTGAAGGAGCAGCTCCTCTGTTCTCTCTGCCTGCCTCATCTTGACATAGAAGGTGTCATTAATAGTGATTGCTGACTAATTGGTGGTCTCATGTTCTGTGTACTTCCACTTGTCCAAAATGCTGCTAATGGCTATTCATCTAAAAGTCCTGCCTCTCTCACCCTAGCCTTAAGTCCCACAATGACAGTGCTTCAATTCTGTTCTTAATGTTCCAAAAAAGTGCAACAATAGCATGAGGAACAGTACCTCATTTTCTGCTTCGGCATTTTACAGCTAGGACTCAAAATTGAATTGCAAAACGTCAGACATTCTGCAGTCAGGTTCTGCTTTACACTCTTCTATTCTTTTCTTCCCCTCACTCCTTCCCAAACACTTTGTGCCTTGTTTACTTTGCTCATAGTAGAAGGGAACCCCTTTCTCCTGTTCACATTGTAATTGACATCCATTTTACGTTTCTCTTTCACCTTGATGAGCAATCCCTTTTGTCTTTTGCACTGGGCCTTCACACCATTTCTTACCCTCACTCCTCATCTGCCTGTGTCAAAAGTATTCAAAACACCATTTTCCAACCCCTTGTCAGGTCTGAAGACAAGTCATATTGAACTCAATTGGAGAGGGCTCAGAAGAGATTTACCAGGATATTGAAGGGCTGAAGAGTGAGTTATAAGGAGAGGGTGGATAGGCTGGGACTTCTTTCACTGAAGCCTCGAAGGTTGAGGAGGTGACCTTTTTATAGACATTTATAAAATTGTGAGGGACATAGATAAGGTGAATAGCAAAGGTCTTTTCCCCAAGGTTGGTGAGTTCAAAACAAGGCAGCATATTTTCAAGGTGAGAAGGGAAAGAGTTAGAAGGGCCGTGAGGGGCAAGCTTATTTTAGAGCGGTTGGTGTGTGGAATGAGCTGTCAGTGGAAGTGTTAGATCCAGGCCCGGTTATATTATTTAAAAGACATTTGGACAAGTATACGAATTGGCAAGGTTTGGAGGGATATGGGCCAAAGCGAGATGAGTTTGGTTTGGGAACCTTAGTCGGAGTGGACCAGTTGGACTTAAGGGTCAGTTTCCGTGATGTATGACCCTATCCCTGAACAAATGCTATCAGATCTCCTGAGCTTCTCCGGCATTTTGTTTTCATTCTAGATTTCAAGCATTGGCAGTATTTAGTGTTCAGTATCAAATCCTCCATTCTTATCTTCAAATCCCACTATTGGTCTCGTAGAAACCTTTCTCTGCCATCTGCTTGAGTCCTGCACCCTGTCTGCCTGCATCCTCCAATCGCAGGCATTTGTCCCAATTTTGTGCCTTTCCCCTTCACATAGCACCATTGGTGTTCCAGCCTAATGCCACACAGTCTGTTCTGTTTGGTATCTTTGCTTTGAACCTCCTGGCTAGTTCAAAAGCCTTTGTGAGACCTATTTCGCCCATTTTCCACTCCGTCATTCATTTTCCTTGTGCCATTCTGGTTTTACGGAAACAATATTGGAATACTGAAGCTAGAGAAGACAACGACCATGAGTAATGGTTTCAAAGGCTGAGGTAGGGGGTTGTAGATGCAAAAGAAAATCTAATGATACAGGGTGCATGGGATCTGAGCATCAAAGCTCAATAGAATCATAAAATCCCTGCGGGTGTGGAAGCAGGCTATTCTGCCCACTGAATCCACACCAACCCTGTAAAGAGCATCCCCCCCCCCCCCCCCGCAATATCCCTGCAACCTTGCATTAGCCGTGGCTAACCCACTGAGCCTGGAGACTACGTGGGTAAATTTAGCATGGCCAATCTACCTACCTCCACACGGGCAGTCGTCCAAGGCTGGAATCAAACCCGGTTTCCTGGTGCTGTGAGATAGCAATGCTAACCACTGTTTAGCCCACTGGGGAATGAATGCTTGGACTTTGTGGTAAAGAGGAGCTTGTGGTATTCAGGCAGATGAAGCTAATGCCTACCAGCTGAAAATGAGTTTCCTCTCACTTTCCAGCCTTAACTCTGTGGTCAAGTAGTTTACAGTACTTCATGCATGTGTAAGTAATGTCACTTGTTGTACAAACCTATTGAAATTTTACAGGGCAAGCGAATGCTGTCAAGCATTAAAAATACTGGAGCATCATTGCTTGTTTATGTATCGTTTAAAGGCAGCGTGTACTGTGGCATGGTGCTAAGGCCATGGGAATAGTAATCCACAATCTCTGGTTGAAGGCAAATGTCACCACCTGCCATGAAACCTAATAGAAATCTGGAACAAAAAGCTGGTCTCATGGTGGCCGTGTTGATTGTCGTCACCCCAACCTCACTCTACCCCTAACTTGGTTCATTTAATTTCTTTCCCTTTTCTAAAACAAGAAGGAAATATGTCGTCCTTGCCTGGTCTGACCTCCATGTCTGCAGATTTGATTTGATTTTGATTCACTGTCACGTGTACCGAAATATAGTCAAAAGCTTTGTTTTACGCCCGGTACGTGCCGATCACAGCCAGGAAAGGATGTACAGATCAAAAAGACTTGGAAGCATACAGGTTACATTATTTGAGGCAAGAGTCTATTCAACAGCCTGATAACAGCTGGAAAGAATTTGTTCCTGAACCTGCTTTATATGCATGTGTTAATTGCCCTTTCTATAATTAGGAATGGGCAAGAAATACCAGCCTAGCCAGCAATGCCTATATACAGGGCATAAATAAATCTGCCTCTCTTTCCCTAAGTGTTTGGTTTCTGTGTTTCACTTGTGGGGCAGATCTCCTTGGCAGCGTGGGTTGTAAAATGGCATAAAAACCTTGGATTTGTGAACTGTTGAAACTTCTGATGTCGTCTGATGTTTTCCCACTCTGTTCTGTTTGTTTGAAATAAATAACTGCCAACTCGTAACTGTGTGCGATTGAAGCACGTTCCAAACTACTGTTTGAAGCTCTTGTCTATGAAATGGTGAGTCATTAGTTGAAATTACATGCAAAATGGTGACTGATGTTCTATGGTTTACAGGAACCGATCTCGACCAGTAAATCATATGGTGGACGACAGTCCAAGTTCTCCTGCAACTGTTCAAGAGCTCTGCTGTCTGCTCGTGTTCCTCTTGGAAGTCATTCCACTGGTAAATCAGTATTATCTACTTAATGTTTTCTCAGTCTGGAAAGAACTTTAAAACACTCATATTCAAATTTGTCCCTTAGGTTGTTTTCTTACATCATGTGTCCCATGTTGTAATAGTTGGTCTCTAATGTAATTTGTTTTAAGATTAGTGAAAGAAAACATGCACGTGTGCTACATCTTTCATGGCATTTGGATGTACCAAAGTGCACTCTAAAGTCAGGAAAATACTTAAGGTTGTTGCATTGGAGGTCATGTGATAGTCGGCCCCTTGGATTGTCTGTTTGCTTTTTTTTGCTGTTCATGGGATGTTGGCGTCACTGGCGAGGCCAGCATTTATTACCCATACCCCAATCGCTTGAAGGGTATTTAAGAGTCAACCATATTGCTGTGGCTCTCAAGTTGCACGTAGTCCAGACCAGGTAAGAATGGCAGATTTCCTTCCCTTAAGGGACATTCATGAACCAGATCAACAGTGGTTACATGGTCACCATTAGACTGTGTCTTTTTAGTCCAGGTGTTTATTCAGTTCAAATTTCACCAACTACCATGATGGGATTTGAACCCTTGTCTCCAAAAGATTTATTCTGGGAATCTGGGTTGTTAGTCCACTCATGTTACAGTTGTGCCATGGCTCCACAAATATTGGCCAGAACAACTAGGACCAAACAGCTGATTGTGCAGCATACAGAACTCCATCGTAACCAGAAAGTTATGATGCTGTGGAAGGTGATGGAATTACAACTCTTGTGCAAGGGAATTGGATATTACTTGAATTAACATTCAGAGCCATGGGAGGAAAAGTGTCTTGCACCAATCCATTAAAAACAAAACAAAAATTAAGAACCAGGAATTGGCTCTTGGTCCTTTTGTGAGGCTGCTTTCCATTCTATAAGATTGAAATAGAAGATAGGAACAGAAGTAGACCATTCGTCCCTCTGAGCCTGTTTCTACCATTCGTTATGTTTATGGCTGATCTGATTTTGAGTCTTTAATTCCTCTTTTTCTGTCTGCTCCCCCACCCCACCCAGCTCAGAACTCTGTTTTATTTACTATCAATAATCTAAGTAACCTTTCAAACTCTGCCTTGACCACATTCAATGACCCAGTCTTCTCTGTGTGCTGAAAGAGAACTCCACGGACTAATAACACTCATAAAGAACAATCACCTTTCGTTATCGTTTGTCTCCTTTTCCCTCAGTTTACAAGTTAGAGATCTCCTACTTAAGAATTTGTCCCCTGGTTCTGGAATCATTTCTCTTGGCATCCAACTAGTCAGTTCCTCTTGGCATCTTCTATGCTTCGATAAGATCACCTTTCTTTAAAAACACAGGGATATAGGCCCAACCTGCTCCAACTTTGCCAAAACAACCCCGTTCAACCTGGGAATCAGGTGAGTTAACCTTTTCTCACACAATTATATCCTTTTAAGCAGGCCAAAGCCGTGTGCAGTACTCTTGATCAGGACTCACCAATGCACTCTATAACTGTAGCAAAACTTCCCTACTTTACTATTCCACTCCCCCTGAAATAAATGACAAGGGAATGCATGCATTTCTAATAACTTGATGCACTTGCATACCAACTTCAGTGATTTGTGTACGAGGACACCAAGGTCTGTCTATTCCATAGACGTTTGCAGAGTCTTTCCTATTCTTCGCATTATAACTTGGTCCACCAGATGTTTTCCCACACAATGTATCTAAATCCCTTCAGTAGACTCTTCACATTTTCTTCGGATTGCAGTTTCAATCATCTTTGTGCAATAGCGTATTTAGCTACCACACTTTCACTGACTTGGATGAACGTTTTGCTATGGATTTAAGTAGTTGAAGCCTGAACACACATCCTGTGACTTCATTATTTAATAGCTTAACAACTGGAAAATTACTTATTTATCTCTGCATTCTGTTGTTACCTAACCCATCCCTGATCCATGCTAACGTGCTATCCTTTGCACTGAGTAGTTTGTGTAGCAAGCTTTTGTCTTTTGGAATTCCTCCTTCTCAGAGGCCAAGATGTGACATTTCAATAGTATTGCTGGGGTGACACGTATCTGTTGAGAAGTAACAATGTTTGAAGGGAGAATGTTTCAAGGATTAAATGACATAAATGAAAAATTTATGAGAAGAAAACTGATACCATGCTCCATAAGGGAATGTGATTAAACGATAGTTAAGAGATACAAAAATCTGCCAGTGAATGAAGGATTCCAGGCATACCTCTAAACTATTTATATTTGTATGATTTTCCAAATTTCATCTGCACATGACTTTGACTAATGCTCCTTTCTAAATTTATCAGAGTGCGTTTTGTCATGCATACGGTTAAAGTGATTGTGTGTGTCTTGACAATGTTTTTACATAGTTATGTTTTACCAAAAATGTTTTGTCAGGATCATCATATTTCAAAGCTTGTGCACCTCAGGCCAGTAACTGTCCAAACGTGGGGTGGGGTAGGAAATAAACTTTGGCTAAAAACAGAATGGAAGAAACATGCAGGTCTTTCGTTGTTCTCTGATTTGGTGTCATTGCTTTTTTTGTTGTGATGCCACTACAGTTCTCAACATCATATTTTCATAAATTGCTGATTTGTTTCCTGGGTAGCAGTCTACATAGCAACTCGGATATTATTGGTCTTCTAGACCAAAATAAAAATGGTGATGCTTGCAAAATGCACGTTGCCTGTCTGCATTTAGCTGGAGCGAGGTAACAAGTAAATTTGATGTGCCTTTTTGATTTTGTAATGCCTAAACCAGGTACAGTATGATTTTCTACCTTTGTCCTCATTTACCTCCCACTTGGAGCTGTTTAGCCTTTGCTCGATGTATCCTTCACTGAAAATAAACTTGAAAGAATTTTCCACAGGAACAATTAGCAAACCAGTTAGACTTGAACAAGTGCAGCCAAGAAAACTATTGTCCAAGTAATTCTTTGTTTCTGTGCTTACATTGACTTCCTCCGTGGATTTGTCTTCAGAAGGTACGACCAGTCTGTTCTCTTTTTGTGACTTTATTAATATGAAAGCATCCACAATGGCCGTAATAACTCATTTGTAAAGCTCGACCATTTTAAATGATGTGGGGTTTGGGAAGCTTCTGGAGTCAGCCGTACAGTGCAGAAGAGATCCTCGAGTCCATCAAGTTTATGATGACCCCATCTAGACTATTCTGATTTTCAAGCATTTTGCTCATAATCCTGAATGTCGTGACACATCCAGATATTTTTCTTGTTTAAAGTTGAGGTTTTCTGCCTCTGTTGCCCTCCCAGAAAATGTATTCCGGACCCTCTGAGTGAAAAGAGTTTTCCTGAAATCTGCTCTTGTAGTGGAGAAGCTACCAGGAGACGCGGAGAATTCTTCAGGAAGCTAAACTTTTATTTGCAAACAAAAGCTGTGACAATCAGAAAGTGGCTTGTTATCTTTTTATGCATTTTCAGTTATCATGCTCTTTCTCAGGTTGCCAGCAAGCCCAATAATGTCAGTAGGGTTTATCTTTCTACACTTAGTTAGCAAATCAATGCTGTTAATTTGTTATCTTTCTGTCTCTGCCACTATGGCTGTTTCTTCTTCAAATTAATATAATGATTATTTATTACTACATCTGCCACAATGGTCTTTTGCCTCGGGTTGACCCCATTACATCTTGCTAGTCCTTGCTTCTAAGTTACATGCTTTAATCAACCTAATTAAGCTGCTTTTAATGGCTAGCCTAGTTATACTACCGTTGTTCTACACTCCCTTGACCTGTTCAAGCACCTCATTCTGTTAACGTTTCATTGTACAGCATTTCATTGATTATTGCAACATTCCATAATTCAGTACATCATCCTACTGATCACTAAGATTTAATCCTTTGTCTGCCGCTGCATTTTTATTTTCCATCACTCTAAACCTCCTGCCTTTTTGCCTTTTAACATTCTGCTTGCTTATTACTGCCCCTTCAACTAAGGGGAATAGCTGCTTTCTGTCCACCTTGGCCATGCCCCCTGAATCTTGTACACTATTTAATCAGGATCGAAGATTGCTTTCTGTCAGACAGAAAGCAGAGTGGAACTAGAAGGGTCCTCCTCAAGATGGCATCTGGTGACAAATGGTTTTCCACAAGGATCATTGTTGAGACGACAACTTTTCACTTCGTGCATTTTAATGATCTAGATGAAGGAGCTGAGGGCATTCTGGCTAAGTTTGCAGATGATACGAAGATAGGTGGAGGGACAGGTAGTATTGAGGACGTGGGGAGATTGCAGAAGGATTTGGACAAGTTAGGAGAGTGGGCACAAAAGTGGCAGATGGAGTGCAATGTTGGAAAGTGTGAGGTCATGCACTTTGGTCAGAAGAATAGAGGAATAGTTACTAAATGTGGGAAAAATAATCTGCCGTGCAAAGAGACTTGGGAATATTCTGGACTAGAACTCCCAAGATAAACTTGCGGGTTGAGTCAGTAGTCAGGAAGGCAAATGCAATGTTAGCATTGATTTTGAGAGGACTTGAATATAAAAGCAGGGATGTGCTACTGAAGCTTTATAAGGCTCCGGCCAGGCTACATTTGGAGTATTATGTGCAGTTCTGGGCCCCATGTCTCAGGAAAAATGTACTGGCCCTGGAGTGGGTTTAGAGAATGTCCACAAGAATGGCCCCAGGGATGAAAAGCTTAACATATGAGGAATGTTTGAGGACTCTGGGACTATACTCGTTGGAGTTTAGAAGGATGAGAGGGGCTATAATTGAAATTGCAGAATACTGAATGGCCTGGACAGAGTGGATGTTGGGAAGATGCTTCCGTTGGTAGGAGAGACTCGGACCCGAGGGCACAGCCTTCGACTAAAGGGAAGACTTTTTTTTAGAACGGAGATAAGGAGAAACTTCTTTAACCGGAGTGGTGAATCTGTGGAATTCACTGCCAGAGAAGGCTGTGGAGGGCAGGTCATTGAGTACGTTTTAAGGCTGAGATAGATCAATTCTTGATTGTCAAGGGGATCGAGGGTTACGGGGAGAAAGCAGGAGAATGGGTTTGGGGAACTTATCAGCCATGATTAAATGGCAGAATAGCCTCGATGGGCTGAATGGCCTAACTTGTGCTCCTATGTCTTATGGTCCCCTCTCAGCCTACCGTAAAGAAAACAACCTGAGCCTGTCCAGCATCCTTCATAGCTAAAATGTCCCAACCCAGGCAACATCATGGTCAATCTCCTGTGCAACCTGTCCAGTGCAAAGGTGATTCTTTTGAGTATCAAGACTTTCGTTAATGTTTGACTTTTTTATTTCATAGTTGGATCATTCTGTAACTTTGTAAAATATGCATCTTCAATAGCAGGTTAGATAGGAGAGAGCAGAGGGTGGAAAAAGCAATCTGATGATGAATCCTGTAGGAGTGTAGGTACTGTAAATATTTAGGAGCTTTACTTGATTTGCGTTTGGAGATAATCAAACATTGCTCTGGAATTTCTAATCCTGTGTTTGCATTGATGTAATCGGTGTTGGGGAAAATGTCTTGTGGATTTTATTATTACCTATAATGGGTTATTTTTAATAACACCTATTCCTGGTTGTCTTCAGGAGCTGTATTCTGAAATTCAGACCCAGTACCTTCCACAAATGCTGTGCCACATTGTTCAGTGTTCGATGGAGCACATGGAAAGCCTGAGTCTTCAGGAGCTCACCAAGTGTCTGAAGATGTGCTACAAGGTTCTCAGCAGAATTCAGCTGCCTGCAGCATTCATGGAAGTTGAGGCGCAGAGTGAACAAGAAACTGAGCTGGATCACAGGAGACCAGCTGAGGTGAGGTTGTGATGATGGAGGAGCCACCAGCAAGGTCCACAGTCTGATCCCAGGCTTCTGAAAGTTGGCTCCTCTCAACCAGAATAGACCTACAAGGCCACACCTAAAGAAAGAGCAGACACAAAGAAAGGGAAGTTGTCTATAGTACCTGGAATGACCCCAGGATAACAGGAAGGCCGCAGTCCAAACAAAATGTGCAGGTTAGGTGGTTTGGCCATGCTGATTCACCCGTTAGTGTCCAGGGGTGTGCAGGCTAGGTGGGTTAGCCATGGGAAATGCAGGATTACAGGGATGGGATCAGAGTGTGGGCCTGGGTAGGATGCTGTTCAAAAGGTCATTGTGCACTTGATGGGCCAAATGGCCTGCTTCCACCCTGTAGGGATTCTGATTCTTAGTGATTCAAGTAGTTTGAAGTGTAAACTCTGATGTAATGTAAAGAAATGTAGATTGAAATGTGGAATGTAACCTCCTTTCGAGTGCAGAACCTATTACTCTTCAGAACTCAACAAGCTGTTTTTTGTTTTTGTGTTGCTAACCAGTGTTAACTTTGCATTGAATTATAAAAGTAGACCAAAAAGTCTTATTTTCGATTTATTTGTTTGCTCTCAAAATAGGATCCTATCTATTGCCATTTCCTTTTTATGCTATTCCTAATAAGTCCGTGCTCAATTGGAAATGCAAGTAATGTTGCACACAAGATTTAGCATAAATGAATGTATTTTTTATTAGTCAGATTGGTTTTTGTCAAAATACAAATCAGTGACTGTCACGGTTAAATTTCAGAGTCCTTTACGGGAGGAAGCTAGTGAAACAGTAGTATCTGATGCAGAACACAGCCCAGAAGACAGAGCAGATCCAGTCTTCCCTTCGTTGCGATCTGAGGACAGTGGAATCGGATTGAGTGCAGTGTTGTCCCAGGACCATATTCGCAGAATATATTCTGACCGTGGCAATGTGTGGAAGAGCAATGGAAGCATTCAGGTATCTGTGCAGAATATACAGCAGCTCCTGGCACACTTCACGTTAAAATCTATCTTTGGGACCAGTTGTCAGCTGCAGGGTGTGGTGGGGGAGGACGACAAAATGGACAGCAAGGGAGGAAAGAAGACGTGGGACAAAAAGCAGATTACCGTGCCTCAGTTCAAACAAATGTTGTCTGATTTCTTCACCGTCCGTGCCTCAACGTTAAAACCGAAGAAGCGACAGCGAGGTTTCTTCGTGCAGTTTGACAGTGAGAAGTGTGTGAAGGGTAAAGAGAATTGGGACGTGGATCACATGTTGCAGGAAGTGGATGAAGTGACCGAGGACTGCAGACTGGCATTTGCTGCCAGCTGCCAGCTTCTGCTGGAGTGTAGCAGCTTCCCTGTGTACCTTTCTTTCAAAGAGATTGAAACCTTCTACGTTTCTGCATTCCAGGATGTTGGTAAGCTATTGTCTGTTTCCTTTCTCGTTGACGATTTTACCCTTCTTCGCTTCCATTTTTTTAGTTCCTCTTTCTTCTCCTCCTCCTCCACCCCCTACCCCCAGTGCGTCCAAACAGAGTGCTTCTGAAATTATTTACTCCTGCAGGTATATGGTTCAAAGACACCAATGTCCTAAGAAATCCTTTTCTCTTTGGGCCTGAGTATTTAGTGTTGATCTATTCTCTGTCCTTGTCCACTTTCCAGGTGTTGTCACTGGTTTATGATCAGTTAGGGGACAGAAACTTTCATGTTTTTCTTCGAACCTCTTTGAAACCAGTAGCTGATAGTCACAGTGGGAACTGAACCAGGAAATCTTAATTGTACAGCTCAGATGGAGTTCCACACCAAGTACCTCTGCCTCCAGTGGTCCCTGGTTCATATGTTTCGTTCTCTCCCTTCTTTGGGTGACATGAACCTTAAGTTTGAGCTGATCTTAATTCTCACCATTGTCACTGAAATGGTCAGAGATTTAACCAAGGAGAGCTTTCAACTCTAATGATGTTACGGTAATATTTTTGCGCTCGTAAAATTCTGTTGGTGGTCAGTTTTAAACAAAAAACAATACCGCACAGGAACTGGCCCTTTGGGCCATCAAGTCTGTGCTGACCCATGACTTTCTAAACTAAAACAACTCTTGCCACTGCGCAGTCTGTAACCCTCTATTCCCTACCTATTCATTTGGTTGGGCAAGATGCCTCTTAAACATTGCTATTGTACCTGCTTTCACCACCTCCCTCTCTAACGGTGCATTCCTGGCATTTGCCACTCTTTTTTTTTCTTTAAGTAAAGAACTCACTTCTCATATCTCCTTTAAACTTTCCCCTTTTTACCTTTAAACCTATATTTTCCAGTAATTGACATTTCTACCCTGGTTGGGGGAGGGGTGGGGGGGTGGCGGCGAATCTCTGACTATCGATGCTTCTTGTAATTTTGTAAATTCCTGTGAGATTGCCCCCATCCTTCAACATTCAAGTGAAAACAAACAAGATTGTCAAATTCCTCCTCCTTGCTAATACTCTCTAAACTAGGCAACATCCTTGTAAACCTTTTTTACGTACCCTCTCCAAAGCCTCCACGTTCTTGTAGTGTGCCGACTCGAACTCTACACAGTATTTCCATTGTGGCCGAACTAAAGTTCTTTACGGCAACAACGTGATTTGCAGGTTTTTGTACTTTGTGCCCTGACCATTGAAGGCAAGCATGCTATCTCCTTTATCCATGTATTGTTGCCATTTTCAGCAAACGATGGACTTATACGCCTTGATTCTTCTATATGTTGCTGCTATTCCAGGTTTCTGCCATTTCCCAAATACTTCTGTCCTGCATTGGATCTTCTGAAATGCATCATCTCCACAATTGTCTGAATTAAACTCCATCTGCCATTTCTCTGCTGAATTCTCCAGTCTGTCTATATCTTGTTGTATCCTCTATCAATCCTCCTCACTATCCAGAGCACCCCTAAACCTTGTGTCATATGGAAAGTTAGTAATCAGGCCACCTACCTTCTCCTCCCAAATCGTACAATGTATCAGGGGCCCCAGTACAGAACGCTGCGGAACACCACTGGTCACACATCCAATCGGGAAGGCATCCTTTTGTGGCTGCTCTGCATTTTCTACGACTAAGTCAGTTCCGACATGACTTCACCTTTTTTGTATTGAGCAACGTTGTGTGTAGGATGGCTTAAGTGCCAACCTGTCTCTATTTAAATCTTTCAGGTGATGGGGATGGCTGCCTTCCTCTCTGGTTGAAGTCACTGATGACTCTGTCTTGCTGTATCAGTGATTGCCATGTGCAAAATGTAGCAATTTCAACTTTGCTGGAAATGATCAATCACTCTCACTCGTTGGCGCTAGTCATCGAAGACAAAGTCAAGCGTTACAAAAGTTCTGAATACAGAACGTTCCTGGGAAAGTTGCAGATGATGACCATACCACCCATCACACCAGCAACATTGAACCTTATGGCTGAGAAGACCAATTTCTATCAGGTCTGTTACTTGGCAGCTGTGCTTTAGTTTGTTTACCTGTAACATGCCTGTCGTATTAATGTTTTAGTTTTCCAGCATCCACTTGTGCCATTTTAACAGTTGTCTATTCAAAATTGGGTTGTCACTGAAGAGAGTGTCAAGATTGGAATGGACATTAAATATCTTCCATAAATGAGTGATTACTGGCAAACCATTGTAAACACCAAGTTAAGTGTCACAGTAATTTTCTATTGTGACACCTTGAAATTTAAAATCAACAAGTGTAATTTGATCTTTATAATTCACTTGTGGGATGTGGGCATTGCCGGCTGGCCAGTGTTTATCGTCCCTGTCTCTTGTTGCCCTTGAGAAGGTGGTGGTGAGCTGACTTCTTGATCCCCGGCAGTCCGCATGCTATAGGTTGACCCACAATACCATTAGGGAAGGTATTCCAGGTTTTTGACAGCGCAGGAACTATTTCTCAGTCAGGATGGTGAATGTCTTGGAGGTGAACTTGCAGATCGTGCTGTTCCCATGTACCTGCTGCCCTTGTCCTTCCAGATGCAATTTGCCATGGACTTGGAATGATGTTTGGTGAGTATCTGCAGGGCATCTTGTAGATAGTACACGCTGCTGCTGCTGCTACTACTAAGTGTCAATGGTGGAGGCAGTGGATGTGGTGCCAATCAGGGGGACTGCTTTGTCCTATTTGGTGTCAATCTTCTTGTGTTGTTGGTGCTGTGCCCGTTGAGACAAGTGGGAAATATTCTGTCATCCTCCTGACTTGTCCCTTGTAGGTGAGGGACAGGTTTGGGGGAATCAGGAGGTGAGTGAATAGCTGCAGTATTCCTAGTGTCTGACCTGCTCTTGTGTCTCTGTTTATGCGGTAAGTCCGTTTGAGTTTCTGGTCAATGGTAGCCCTCAGGATGTTGATAGTGGGGGATTCAGCCATGGTTACACCATTCAATGTTGAGGGTGGGGGTGTGGTTAGATCTTATTTGAAATGTCATTGCCTGGCATTTGTGCTGGCATTGCCGGGTGCAAATGTTACATGCAATGTATGTGCTTGGATATTGCCCAGATCTTGTTGCGTTTGTGCGTGGACTGCTTCAGTATCTGGGAATCACAAATGGTGCTGAACACTTGTGAAATCATTGGCAAACATCCCTACTTCTGGCCTTATGATGGAGGGCGGGTCCTTTGTAAAGCAGCTGAAGATGGTTGGGCCTCAGGAACACCTGCAATATAAGTTCTTGAACCCTAGAGATGGAATATCATAGCAGCTGAAGAAATAGTTGGGAATGTGTCTGTCATTTGTGCCAGTATCTACCTATCCCGAGGAATGAGCAGGTCCTGTTCCCCAACTCCCCACCCCCCACCTTATTGCCAATGAGCACTGAGACTAGATCGAACTTTCCCTTTTTTGTTTTGGAGGGTGGCAGGGTGATGCTTTTGAAGGTGAAGGCAAAAAAACCCCTTCTTTCTATAACTAATAAAATCTGTATTGATTGCAGTCCCTGGAATTACCACGCAGGCACAGACAATTTTACTCATCACACGTCATGTGATAGAATTGCATACCCTATAAACTATTCTGAATAATACTGTCCTCTGTATGATGTGTGCCATTCCTTCAGGCGCTCTTTCGGCATATCATTGAGAATTGCAGTATGGAATGCCATTCAATCCTGCATGTGTGCATCTGTTATAGTGGCGATCCAGTTACTCCCAATGTTGTGTGGATTTTGGTGCCTTGATATGTCCGAGTTACCTGGTAAATGCAGTCTGTTTTTAAAGATATGTTTTAAATACTGCATATGTCTTGCTGAAAGAAATTCATGTTGCCAAATCTTTTTGTCTTACTGTCATTAAGACAACTGCAAAAAGACCAAATCAAAAACCAAAAGAACTGCAGATCCTGTAAATCAGGATCAAAAGCAGAAGTTGCTGGAAAACCTCAGTTCTGAGGAAGGGTCACTGGACCTGAAACATTAACTCTGATTTTTTTTTTCTCTTCTCGGATGCTGCAAGACCTGTTCAGCTTTTCCGGCAACTTCTGTTTTTGTGCAACAAGACCAAATTTGAAATGGTCTATATTTTAGGCTAAATCGAGTGTTTTCTATTTCACTGATGTGTTGTGTAGTAAAATATGTTGATATTACCTTTTATTTTACAGAGAGTTGCACATGTTCTATGGAATCAGCTCAATAAGGAGAGCAGGGAGCATCACATTACCTCTGTTGAACTCTTTTATAAATTACACTGCCTTGCTCCAACTGCTAATATTTGTGAGGACATTATTTGTCAGGCATTGCTTCACAAAAATAAAGTAAGTTACTTTCTACATATGCAATCATTACTGCACAGTTTGTAAATGTAATGAGTAAATAAAACCAAATCTCATTAGATCCTAATTAAAGATGAAAAAAAGTCCCTTCATTGCAAAAAAGCCCTGTTTTTAAAAAACGAATTAGCCCATGTTTTCTGTTTATCTTAGACTTATAGCAGATACTTGCACTATAATATTGCTACAAATTTCAAGTTTTTGGGAAAGTTCAATTATATTTAATTTCTGCTAAATGGTCATGATAAACATGCATCATTATATCCCCATTTTATTTGCTTATAATGTTAATTCTTCTAACATTTAAATATCAAATTCACAGAACTCAGTCGTGAGAGGGAAAACTGCAGTTTGAGAATCCATTTGGTCCTGTCATTAAGCAGAACCACCATCCCAGGAAAATGTTTTGAAGCTTTTTTATTGCATATGCTTGTCTGGGTTTCACTCTTTTTTTTGTTACCGTTACAATAAGGACCAGAAACCCAAAGTGTTAAAACAGCAGGAACTTTGTAATGAAGCTGTTTATTCTACAGGCAACAAGGTTTCAACCCAAAATGGCCTATGACATAATTGCGTCAAGTGATAAGACCCTTAAAGACCATCCACCATGCACTTCATACAGTTGCACAACATTTCACTCAGATGCTGATGAGTTCCTTCCCTCGGTCTGGTACTGAACTTGTGCTTGAAATTGCAACATTGATCACACCCAGTTTACTGATTACTAGGATTTTCATTAATAAAAATGTGAAAATATTTCTCAGTATTTACTAGTTGAATCTAATCACAGGAGCAGGAGGAGATAGTTCGACCCCTCTATCTGCTCCACCATACGAAACAATCATGGCTGATCACCTCTCAGCCTCAACTCCACTTTCCTGTCCACTTTCCAAAACCCTTCCCCAGCTCCATAAATTAAATCTGTCTGTTTCCTCAAGTTTATTCAGTATCTCAGCGTTCACCACCTTCTGGGATAATGAACCTACAGATTCATGACGCTTTGAGGAAACTAATTTCTCCTTATTAAATCTACTACCCCATATCATAAAACTGAGTTCTTATTCTAGATTGGCCTGCATGAGGAATCATGCTGTCTATGTTTACCTTGTCAATCTCTTTTTGAATTCATAAATCTCAATTAGATCTTTTTAATTTTTCTAAATTTTAAATCTTTAATTTTCCAGAGACTATAGGCTTAAACTGCTGAATCTCTCTTCATAACACAAACCTCATTGTTTCTGTAATCAGTCTTATGAACCTAGAATTCCTTGGCAACTTAAAATTCCATAGTCCTCCCTGCCCACCCCCACCCCATTGAGATGAACAAGTGATGTTGGTTTAATCTGAGGTTCACCACATCTCTGGTGAGGAGAGAGAGATTGAGTAGAGTCCTTCCTGGTAACCTCAGCCTAGTGTGGAAATTAAACACGCTCTTGGCCTCACTCTGCATCACAAACTGGGTCTAGCTAACTGAGCTAACATTCAATTTTGTTTGCTCGTAATCTGGTTAATGGGCAGGCTAGAGAAAGCATCGTAAAACAGTTCTTGCGCACTCATGGGTATTCCAGCTTTTTGAGCATTGTCGATATTTGTCATTTCATGGTTGGCAGTTGTAAATTGCATTGTTAAAGAACAAAGAAACCTACAGCACAGGAACAGGCCCTTCGGCGAATTGTCAAAGCCCTTGTCTCTTACTTGTCTCTGTCCTGTAAATATCTTTGGTCCTTTATGTTTCTCTCCTCTATTAAGATGCTCCTTGAGTCTCCTTGATTTAGCTTTTTTGGTCACCCTGCCCTGCTCTGTTTGATTGAGCTCTGCTAAAATGCCTTGGGATGTTTTCTAGATACTACATTATTACAAATTTTAATTTGTAGACCGGACTAGGATTTCCCTGTTTACATAATGGGATCATCAACACGTTCCCCTGTCTTGAATTACACGTGGCCATGAAATGATTTAGCTCAGAGCACATCAAAAAAGAGTGTGATACCAGTTGTGATTTTTGTTCTGAGTTTCCTCTTCTTGTGATGTTACGATTGCAAATTGACATTGGCTAATTTCAGGAGGGAGGAAAGCCGGCACGATTCATTGCTCTGTCCTTCCCACTTAAGTGAAATTCAAGTTCTCAACTATTTTTCTGATCACTTCCTTTGGGCCAAAGATCCACCCCAATCCTGGGTCATTTTCCATTCCATTCTGAAATCGGACGTTGCACAAACTTTATCCTTTCTTTCAATGCAAGACAAAATCTTTGATTAAAATCAGCCCCAAACCAGAATTACCCCCAAAAAGTCAGAAATCCTGTGAAATGAACAGCTCACCAATAAAACACAAATGAGGCCAAGTTTTTTGATCGATCTTTGGGTGTCAACTTTCCAGTATGTTCTGTTGAGGCTGAGCCCAAAAAGTGAACCTGAATTTCTGTTCTATTGCTGGAAATTGCAACCAGATGGGAACAAATTGCAGCAATTATCTCTCCAAGTTACTAGTGTACTGCCTTAAGACTTGACATAAATGAATTAGGAAGATAGCCATTCAGCCCTTTGAGTTCGCTCTCTCACTCAATGGAATCGTGGCTCATAAGATTGTGCTTAAATTCCTTGACCCGTCCACCAACTCTCCCACCTATCATCAGGTCCTCCCACCTCACTGACCAATCCCCACCACTGCCTAGCCACACTCACCCACCACCATCTCACTTACATTCCCCAGCCCCACCCCTCCTCTCTGTCTTTATTTCAGAGCTTCCTTCCCTCCGCCCCCACTTCTGAAGAATGCATCAGTTAAGAGGGAAGGCGATGGTCTTGTAGTATTATCACTGGACTGTCGATCCAGAGACTCAGACAACATTCTGGGGACCTGGTTCAATGTCAGCTTCGCTGCATCTCTGCTGCCTGGCCTGCTGTGTTCCTTCAGCTCCACACTGTGTGTTATGTCTGACTCCTCCAGTATCGGGAGTTCCTACTATCTCTGTACTCCCTAGTTCTGCTGTCTCCCACAAGAACAAACAAACTTGCCATGTACACCTTCTCATGACTGAGGATCTCCTTTGCTTCAGTCAAGTGATCCTGCACAAAGCTAAACTCCAGTGTGAATATTACAGCCCATGTAACCTTAAGACAGCCTGCTCCTTCCAGACACGAATCCAGTAAATGGCTTTTGAACCACCACCACTGTTGGATTTACATCCTTCCCTAACTAGAGACCACAGCTGCATGCAGTATTCAAGACATGGTCTCGCCAATGTCCTCCCTAACTCCTTTATTCTTCAGTCATTCACAGGATGAGGTGGTGTTTACATGATGTCACTGGCTAGGCAGCATTTATTGCCCACCTCTAAATGCCGAGAGTAGTTCAGAGTCAACTACCTTAGTATGGGTCTGGAGAAGGATGGCAGTTCCTTTCCCTAAGGGACATTAGTGAACCAGATGGGTATTTTTTCCCAACAATCGGCAATGGATTCATGGTCATCATTAGATTCTTAATTTCAGATATTTATTGAATTCAAAATCTATCATCTGCAATGGTGGGATTTGAACCCAGGTCCCCAGAATGTTATCTGGGTCTCTGGATTGACAGTCCAGTGATAATGCCACTAGGCCATTGCCTCCCCGCCCAACTCATGTAAACTTATTTATAATCTTCAACTCCTTTCATAATAAAGCACTCCATTAGTCATGTTACTTGCTGTTCCTGCATATCTTTTTGTGACTGGAACACCTAAACCCTTTGCAGCTAGGAACTCTGCGACTGTTCTCCATTTAAGTAATTCAATCTGCTTTTTATTCTTCATGCCAAAGTGAACAGTTTCACACTTTCCCACATTATACTGTCATATTTATGATAGCATCACAGCATGGTGTGATCAAGTCCTACCTCTATGTGCCAAGTGCTGGAAAATGGAATTAGAATAATTGGGTGACTGTTTGTTTGTTTGTTTTTGACCAGTGCAGATAAGATGCGCTGAAGGGCTTTTTTGTTCGGTGCTGTAGATCCATCTGAGTATATTTGGCGTATTGTAACTCCCGAGTCATAGAGTTACCATGTAGAAACAGACTCTTCGGTCCAACTTGCCTATGCTGACCGAGTAACTCAAACCCTTAACTAGTCCTGTTTGCCTGCAATTATGCCCATATCAATCTAAATCATTCTTATTTATGTACCTGTCCAAATGACTTTTAAATGTAACTGTACCTGCATCTACCTCTCCCTCTGGCAGCTCATTCCATGCATGCACAATTCTGGATCAAAAGTTGCCCCTCGGGTCCCTTTTTTATAAACTTTTTCCCTCTCATCTTAAACCTATTGCCTGTAGTTTTGGAGCTCCCCTACCCTTGGGGGTGGCGGTGGTATGGGGGTGAACATGTTACCTGTGTTTCGCATGATTTGATAAATCTCTCTAAAAGGCCATCCCTCGGCATCTGACAGTCTAGGGAAAAACTTCCAGCCTACCCAACCTCTCCTTATAACTCATACCCCTCAGTCCTGGCCGTAAGGAATATTTCTGTGTCCTCTGTCCTCCGTAGAAAATAAATGTGAAATGCATTTGTTTCATCTGCTATTAAATCCCCATTCTTTCTCACTCGAGAACCTACACTCATTTTGCATTATTCTCTATTCTCTAGTCCTCCCTTTTTAAGGAGTGAATTACTCTTGTAGTTTTTACCAGTGCCAAAATCCTTATTTCAGCTGATCAGTTCGTGTTCTGCTGAATGCAAAATCATGTTTCAGTTTTGGAGTTGGTGATGCTGAGTTCTCAAATCAACGTGTAATCCCCACACACTTTTTCTATTATTGAGCAATGTTAACCTTCACCATTGACTTCATTCTTTTCACACACAGGGAATCCAATTGGAAGCACTCTTTAGGTTCTCCGTACTGTGGCATTTTACACGGGACATTCAAGGCAACAGAACGTCCTTCTGCAGTCGTTCGTTTGATAGGTAATATCCCCATCTAGAAAGGAAGTTTTTCTTCTTGAAGAGAAAATGTTTTTGTGGCATTGTTAGGGTGGGCTGGAGAGATGGCTGGCAGCTTTGTGCCAACATGCAGGAAAGGTAAACAGAGACTCAGCTGACAATGAGTTGCACTGGAGAGTGCAGCTTAGTCTGACAGGGTGAGGCTGAAGAGTGGAAGATTGACCACACCGTCCATTCCTCCTCATTCGCGAGCCCTACTGGAAGCAGTCTTGTGTAGGAATATCAACGTGAATGGGAATACTTGTGTAACCTCAGCAACAGTCACTGGGTGAGATTGGTGCAATAAGCTTTTTCATTTTTAAAAAGGAAGCCAGAGGACTTTAGACATCATAGGCAAGGCCAATATATACAGCCCATGCTGAATTACCCTGGACAAGGAGGCAACTTGGACTACAGCAGCCTATTGATGTGGGTACACCCAAGATGGTTTTGAGAAGGGAGTTCAAGAACTTTGAACCAGTGGCCATAAAGGAATAGCAATATAGCTCCAAGTGCAGCTGGTGGGCTCTTGGTGGGTGACTTAAAGTTTGTGTTCCTATGCAGCTGTATCCTTCAAGAGAATGCAGGACAAGTAGCATAAAGCTATGTACTCCCAAAAGTTGCAGTTTATGCTGAAAACTAGTGAACGTAACCCAAACACTCTGCTCCAATACAGTTGCAAAGAGCCTAGGTTCAATTCATAGCATCCCAGGCTTAAGTCTTGATTCAAAGCCTGATTTTATTTCACTTTTTTTCACAATTTTCACCACATCGGAAGGTTGTGGGGGTGGCCTGGAGTCTCTGAAGAATAGTGTGGAATGGGCGTGTGCCAGCACTGTGCCCAACAACCAAATTGAAATTTGATAAAAATCTTTAAAAAGGGACATGTGTTTTCATCAAGGTGGAGAAAAGGGGTTGTAAAGCAGCCTGTTTAACTTAACGAGTGGTTTCTCTTCCAACAATTTGGCCTGCAGTACTCCTGCAATGTTGGCCTGCAGTACTCCTGTCAACTGTGGATGTGTCGTTCCCCCCCCCCCCACCCCCCCCCCCCCCCCGCCCCCCGCCTTCTCTCCTGCAAATTTATTCTCATCCAGCAGAACCGTCCCATATTTACATGTTAACTCCTGCTTGATGGATATATTATAAATTACAAAATTTAGTTAAGCAATATGAAATGTTTTAAATGTGTTTTTAATTTGTAATGTTTCGCAATATTTGGGCGAGTAAGAACTTGGATCTGTGTCATTAAAGCAGAGTGATGAGGAAGTTCAAGTCTGGCAGCATCTGTGGAGAAAGAAACAGCCCCTAGTCATACAGCATGGAAACAGACCCTTTGGTTCAACTCATCTATGCTGACTGGCCCAAGTTTCTCAAACTAAACTAATGATGCTGCTTGGCCTGCTGTGTTCCTCCAGCTTTACACTTTTTGTTGTCTCTAATTCCATTTACCGGTGTCTATCTCATATCCCCCTCAGCCATTCTTATTCATGTTCCTGTCCAATTGTCTTCTAAATGTAGTAATGGTATGTGCATTTAACACCTCCTCTGGCAGTTCATTCCACACACGCACCACCCTCTGTGGAAAAAGTTGCCCTCAGGTCCACTTTAAATCTTTCTCCTCTCACCTTAAACCTTTTACTCTTGAACTCCTTTACCCTAGAGGAATGACCTTTTGCTATTCACCTTTATCTATGACCCTCGTGATTTTGTCAACATCTGTATAGTCACCCCTCAACCCCCTATGCTCCAGGGAAAATGATTACCAGCCCATCAGGCCTCTCTTTATAACTCAAGCCCTCCAGTTATGGTAACATCCTTGTGAATCTTTTCTGCTCCCTCTCCAATTTCATAATATCTTTTCCTGCTGCCTCGGCAATTTTTAATATCTTTCCTGAACTCAAAACATGAAATTTGTTTTTATGTTCACATGTAATGCCAGACTGCAGCTTCTTTTTTATAAAGACAAGTTCTGTTTTAATGTCAGATCTTCAGTATCCACCATACTTTACTTTTATTTGCATATATATAGCATTATTAATGCCCTGAGAGCATTGGAATGGGTTTTATAACTAATGCATTTGCTATTATGTGTGTTTGCTCGAATTTTTGTAAGCTCAGCAGCCAAATTTCAGACTACAAAGTTTCACTTTGTAAAGTGATGAATTGGTCGACTGGATAATATTTTCAGATTGTGAAACAGGTCTCGATCCTACAACCTACCAGCTCGTAGGCAAATGCTGACTCAAGGCAATTTACACTTAGTCTGATTGGCATACCCTAATTACCTGAAGAGTAGGAACTGAGTAATGACAGAGGATAGTCTGGAAGAGGTGCTTGGAAATGGAGAGAGACCAAGAGAATTTTATTTATATTTGGGAGGTGAGGGGCTCAGGAGAATATAGGATTCTGGAGGACATGATGGTGGATGATCTTAGTATCAAGTCAAACTGAGGTACAAGGTCAAGCATTAACATTATTAAAAGCAATGTGGAAATTATTTCTGATTTTAATTCTGATAGAAATATTTACGCTATACCTTTTTTAGAAGGCTGGTGTGACCTAACAGTTTCTGTTTAACCCTGGTATTCAGGAGCCTCTTTGTAGTGTTGGACAGTCTGAACTGTTCAGATGGAGCAATCAGTGCAGCAGCGCAGGGTTGGCTGGTCCGGGCTCTCTCCCTCAATGACGTTGCTCGGATTCTAGAACCGGTCTTCCTGTTGCTTCTTCACCCGAAGACACAACGCACTTCCATTCTGTGCCTGAAAAAGAAAGTTATGGGAGGTAATAATCAGATGTTGCATGTGTGGAGTGCAAACTGCATCATTTGTATTTGTTCTGATTTGTGAAAAACGTGGTGAGCTTTGTCAGCTAACATATCTCTTTTGAGGGTAGATTCTGAGGTCTGTCAGAGGATAGATGTGTAGAAAATCTTTGTTTACAGATAAGACTGGATTTGAGGGCCATATGTAGTCACTGATAAATCCAGTTCAGGAGAAATCTTTGTTGGAGTAGTTGAAGGGAACCATGCAGATGCATTTAAATGAAAGCCAGATAAGCCCAGCCGAGAGAAAGGTAAATATTGATGGGTTGACATGGAGAGAAATGGGGTGGTGGTCTGTGAACAGTAATTACTGGTATGGGTCAGCTGGACCAAATGGCCTGCTGGCACTATTGCTCAAGAACTGTGCATGCAATCTATAAGGGTTTCTAGTTTTGTCTAAGTCTAACTTAATGCATTGCTTTTCTAACAGCTTTAAACTACATAAAATAACAGCAATATTTTCCGTAACATTCTCAAGTTGCCTTCTGGTGAGTTGACTGAGTGTTTACACAAGTCTACCTATCAAGAAGGGAGTGTTGAGAGTAGAGAACAAAGTGTGGAGCTGGATGAACACAGCAGGCCAAGCAGCATCTCAGGAGCACAAAAGCTGATGTTTCGGGCCTAGACTCCTCTTCAGGGATCTGATGAAGGGCCTGGGCCTAGGCCCGAAACGTCAGCTTTTGTGCTCCTGAGATGCTGCTTGGCCTACTGTGTTCATCCAGCTCCACACTTTGTTATCTTGGATTCTCCAGCATCTGCAGTTCCCATTATCCATGTTGAGAGTAGGTCCTGAATATGCAGGAGATGCCGTGACTCCTGCGGATTTACACTTTAGTCGTGCGTGACAGAATATTCTAACTCTGATTTCAAGTTAGTTTTATTTTAATAAAAGTTTTAGCTTGTATTCTAGCCACCATCTCTGCCACAAATGGTTCTCCTGATGTTGATATATAAGCAAGTTTCACTTTCCTAATGCTTTCTTAGAAAAGCAGTTTTTATTTTCTGAATTCCATACCGGATTTCTTGGGGTTTATTGATGGCCTCTAATTATGTGCTTCCCTGCATGAGAACATACACTCATTATCCATTCTGTCAAAACCTTCCATAATTTTCAAATTTTGTGCCAGGTCACCACTTATCCTTTTGTGATAGAACACAGGCTCTGCCTGGAATTCCTTTCATGTTGTAATATAACCCCACATCTTCTTGGTGTTCCTCTAGTAACTGTTCTGTATGTCCATTCCAGTGCATTTAGATCCTTGTAATAATATGGCAGCCACATCTCCCTATTGACAGCCTGGGGGCTACCATTGATCAGAAATTCAACTGGACCAGCTGTGTTAATACTGCGGCTACAAGAGTAGGTCACAGACCAGGAGTTCTGAAATCATTGACTTGCCTCTTGACTCCCCTGAGCCGATCCACCATCTTCAAGGTACAAGTCAGAAGCCTGAATAAGCGCAACTCCAACAATCTTCAAAGCTTGACACCATCCAGGACCCACCAACTTGTTTGATTGACACAACTTCCATACACACTCTCACTTCCTCTGCCACCAGAAGTAGCAGAAGTGGGTACCATTTTAAGAAATACACTTCTGAAGTTCACCCAAACTTCTGAGACATGACCTTCCAAACGCCCCTGAAACTCCATGCTCTTCCCGTCAAGAGTCATGCACTACACCTTTGGAATTGGGTGTTAGTTTTGCCTCCTTCTTGATTCCATTGCTCTGCACTATTTCTTTTGGGTAACCAAACAATTCTGATGCTAATTGTCATCATTTAAAATGATTGGCAATGTCAACAGAAATCAAATTGAGCAAGCCCCTGTTGCTACAACTCAGTCCCACAATAGATGACAACTTTGCTAATTGAACCATTGGGGGAAAAATGAGTGTGGATCTTTTCCCAGAGAGTATTAAGAAAGTGAAACTTGCTTTTACATTAGCATCAGGAGAAGCATTTGGGGCAGAGATGGTGTCTAGAATACAAGTTAAAACCTGTAATAAAATAAAGCTAACTTTAAATCAGATTCAGAATATTCTGTCAGGCACGACTAAACTAAGATCTGCATGCTGCAGCATTACTTCTTACGGACTTCCAAAGCAAGAGATAAATGCTATTTTTTTTTTCTGTCCATTGTATTTCAGAAGATATCAAGTCTTTGTACAACAGGGTGTCTGCCTGTCCAAAAGCATTTAGTACACCACTGGAAATGGTTGAAACCAGTTCGGAGGACAGCTGTATATTCGCTCACGTTTCATCAGTGGACAGGGATGCTCTCTGGGCTGAAGTGGAGGGAGAGCCTGAAAGATCAGCCCTTCGTCGAGAAGGGTTGAGGAAAAATACTAACCGTTCATTTAGCGAACTGTGTCAGAATGTCCCTCTGGAAGACAACAAGGATAGCAGCGAGCACACAGACTCGATCGATACCAGCTCAGGAGCAGTCTCTTCAGGAATCACTTCCTCTGTTTCGCCACCAACCCCAGAGCATCAAGATACCATGGACAACACTGAGGAAGATGAGTTTGGGTTACAAGAGAAGGCTGGCATGGACAAGATGGCTAATAATGGTACTCAGCCCAAAGCCCAGTTGATACTGGTTCACACCGACTCTGAAAAAACGCAAATGTCACAGTCCCTATCCAGTGACGAAGAGGACATAGATTTGGAACTGCAATTAATTACTCGAGAAAAGCTCCTAAAACGGCAACAAGAGAAGCATGCCTTAGTGGAAGCTTTGTTCAAGCATGTTTTGTTATACGTACAACCTTACGATTCGAAACGGGCACTGTATGCTTTTTCTGTCCTAGAAGCTGTGTTGAAAACGACTCCCAAAGAATTTATTGAGGCACTGTCTGCCTCATGTATGGATACCAACTCCAGCAGTCAGCTCAGTCTGATACATAACCTCCTAGCTCGCCACCAGGAGTCCCTCCTGGGTATGGATTTTTACGGGAAGCTTTCTGCTCGGGCATTGCCTGCATGCTACCACCATTGCTCCTTCATTGAATTGCTCATTTGCCTCTGCCTGAATTTCCTGAGGTCCTATTACCCGTGCCGGATGAGGGTGAATCACAAGGATTTGCTGGGAAACAGGGATGTTCAAGTGAATAGTGTCCAAGTCCTGATTCGGATTGTAATGCAGCTGGTTGCCAGTGTCAAGTCAGCTGATGCCAAGGACATTGACCTCATTAGCGCCTTGTTGACCAAGTGGAAGGTTCAGGAAATAGTGCTGCTTTCCCTCTCTGCTTCCATGTACATCAGTGAGAAGAGCTACAGGCTCAGCTTTGCAGAATCCAGCGATGAATCCATTGAAGATGGCCTCTCTGAGGAAAGCCTTATTAACTTTGGCCAGGACCAGATTTGGAGCGAGCACCCACTGCAGATCGAGCTCCTGAAGTTACTGCAGGTCCTGATTGTGCTGGAGCACCACCTCGGTCAGACAGCTGCTGAATACAAGAGCTTTTCTGACCTTACCAAGGAGTGGCACAAGATCATGAGCTTCCAGCAATCAATCACTGCTATGGGTTATGTAGAATCTCAGGCCATCACTGCTCAGGGCATGTTTGTGTCAGCAGTTGTTAGAGCCTTGGAACCACAGTATGGTTACAGCATTCACCCACCCTGGGTGAGCCTGGTTACTGCCTCCCTACCTTACCTTGGCAAGTCCTTAGGACTGGTTGTTGCACCATTTGTTGCACGGATCTGCAGAAACCTGGATGACCTTGTTCTCCAGGAGGAATGTGAGAGTGAAAAGAAGAAAAGAAGGTATGCAACCATCACTTTCTGTCAGTATTTTCAACAGGTGTCACCTTAACCAATCGGGCCTCGAGTGATACTGGTTGTTTTCTTCATTCTGCCATTGATTTACTTTAGCGTTTAGCCAGTGGCATTTGGTGCTTTTATGATTGAAGTAAGCAAATCTCCAAAGTACCAAAATTCCAAGGAAACAACAGTTTACGCTGCCTGACATGTGCGCTCATGCGCTGGGAAGTAGACTGTTATTGGCTTCAACATCAAGGATGCACCAGCCAACAGTCAAACATATATTTGTTTAAATTCCAGCAAAGCAAATAGGCTGTCGACATGGCATTGCCTTGCATCAGAGTCTACTTACTAACCAATCAGCACCCTCTTCTCATGCACTAAAAATTGTCATTCCCTTGGGAATTTTGATATTCTTGCAACTCTGCCTTGAAAGTGCAGTCGGAAAATTTTCAACAGCTTCTCTGTATTGGGGAATGTTTTAGCCCTGTTCTACCAAGTGACTGTTTGTTTGAAGAAATAATAGTCTTAAACATTTTCTACATCAGGCATGATGCAACTTGAATTTGGAATTCCTCTGGTTCAGGATTGTAGCTCACTACCACCACCTACAGGGCCACTAGAGATGGACAACAAAAGCTCACATCCCAAGAACAAATTAAATATCTTTTTCTTATGTACTGCAGTAATTTCTGTAACAACACAAAAATTCTGGTTATATTTGCTTGCAAATTAGATACATTCTTTGAGAGTGGACCTCTGCAAATGTGTACTCAATGCATACATTTTCCAAGCGTAAATCCTAGGCAGTCAAAATAGTTTTGCCTCTTTGAGATAAAGCCAGCAGCGTTTGCTTTCTCGCAATTTGGTTAGGCCACTTTTGGAATACTGTGTTCATTTCTGGCCTCTCTGCTATAGGAAGGATGTTGTTAAACTTGAAAAAATTTACAAGGATGTTGCCAAGGTTTCAGGTGAAGGGAGAGGGTGAATATGCTGGGGCTATTTTCCCTGGAGCATCGAAGGCTAAGGGGTGACCTTGTAGAGGCTTATAAAATCATGAGGGGCATGGATAGTGTGAATAGCTAAGATATTTTTCCCAGGGTAAGGATGTCGAAAACTAGAGGGCATAGGTTTCAGGTGAGAGAGGGAAGATGTAAAAGGGATGCAAGGGGAAACCTTTTCACTGAGGGCCGTGCGTGTACGGAATGAGCTGGTGGAGGCTGGTACACTTACAACATTTTAAAAGGCATCTGGTTGGGTACATGAGTAAGAAGGGTTTAGAGGGATATGGGCCAAATGCTGGCAAATGGGGACTGGATTGATTTTAGGATATCTGGTCAGCGCAGATGAATTGGACGAGAGGGTCCGTTTCCGTGATGTACATCTGTTACTGTATAAATATCTTTTATAAAGCTCATCAAGAGCCTTTAATAGAACATAGAACATGACAGCACAGTACAGGCCCTTCGGCCTTCGATGTTGTGCCGACCTGTCATTACCGATCTCAAGCCCATCTAACCTACACTATTCCATGTACATCCATACGCTTCTCCAATGACGACTGAAATGTACCTAAAGTTGGAGAATCCAGTACCGTTGCAGGCAAAGCGTTCCATTCCCTTACTACTCTCCTGAGTAAAGAAACTACCTCTGACATCCGTCCTATATCTTTCACCCCTCAGTTTAAAGCTATGCCCCCTCGTGCTCGCCGTCACCATCCTAGGAAAAAGGCTGTCCCTATCCACCCTATCTAACCCTCTGATTATTTTATATGTTTCAATTAAGTCACCTCTCAACCTTCTTCTCTCTAATGAAAACAGCCTCAAGTCCCTCAGCCTTTCCTCGTAAGACCTCCCCTCCATACCAGGCAACATCCTAGTAAATCTCCTCTGCACCCTTTCCAAAGCTTCCATATCCTTCTTATAATACGGTGACCAGAACTGTACACAATACTCCAAGTGCGGCCGCACCAGAGTTTTTTGTGCAGCTTCACCATAACCTCTTGGTTCCGGAACTCGATCCCTCTGTTAATAGAAGCTAAAACACTGTATGCCTTCTTAACAGCCCTGTCCACCTGGGTGGCAACCTTTTTAAAATTAAGATTCAATTCAGCATCTCCCTGATATAATCTAGATCATGTGCAGCCAACTTTGAGATGGCCTTCCTCAAAGGAACATATGGACAAATGTCCTGATTCAGTTTGAAGATGGTTGGGTTCTGAACCTGGATTTGTCCTGCTATTCTTTATTGTTAAGGCATGGGCTCTGGGTGAGTGTGAGTACCTCAGAGTATTTTTAATGCTTGCAGAGAGTTGTTTTAAATAATAATCGGAAAATACTGGAAGTTGTGCTGACTGATTATCCTGCTAAGATCAAACTACCCTGCTTACACTATGTTTTTACTATCATCCATCTGCCTATCCAAGAGTCGCTTTAATGTTCCTAATGTGTCTGACTACCACTGCTGGCAGAGCATTCCCCGCACCCACCACTCTGTGAAAAGAACCTATCGCTGACATCTCCCCTATACCTTCCTCCAATCACCTTATAATTATGTCCCCTCGTAATAGTCATTTCTGCCCTCGCTATCCAGAGACTTTGATCACTTTAGGCCCAAGTGCTATATCCAACACCACCTTGAAATTACACAGTGTTTTGGTCTCAACTGCTTTTTGTGGAAGTGAATTCCACAGGCTGACTACTCGTGGTGAAGACATTACTCCTCCTCTCCAGTTCTAAATGGTTTAGCTGGTATCCTTTAGACTGGCAGGTGAGTCCAGAACCAGGGGACAATGTGAACACCCTTCCTGCCTCTCCCATTTTAAAAAAAACCCCAAGAACTGCAGTTCGCATGGCAGCCTCACAGCACCAGGGCCCTGGGTTCGATTCCACCCTCGGGTGACTGTCTGTGTGGAGTTTGCACATTCTCCCCGTGTCTGCGTGGGTTTCCTCCACATACTCCGCTTTCCTCCCACAGTCCAAAGATGTGCAGGTTAGGTGGACTGGCCAGGCTAAATTGCCGTACTGTTCACATGTGCCGATTTAGGTGGGTTATGCAGAGATGGGTCTGGGTGGGCTGCTTTGAGGTTTGGTGTGGACCTGTTGGGCTGAGGGCCTGTTTTCACACTTTCTATGAAACTGCAGATGCTGGAAATCAGAAATTGCTGGAAAATCTCAGCAGGTCTGGCAGCATCTATGGAGAGAGAAAACGGTTAACGTTTTTGGTCTGGTGATCTTTCTCCAGTTCAGGTCTGATCTGACCTGAAGTGTTAAGTTTGCATTCTCTCCATGGATGCTTTCAGACCTGCTGAGTTTTTCCAGAAATTTCTGATTTTGCTTCTGAGTCTACCCTGTCTCGTCCTGTTACAATTCAACAGTTTTTAAGAGATTCTCCCTTTCCGTCTCATTCTTCTGAACCCGAGAGAACATAATGCTAACTGATCCAACCTCTCCTTTGCCATCTGTAAAAAGGAAAAAAATTATAGGAGAAGAAAAGTTTTTGTCTGAGTTCTTAATTGATTCATTTCTGGCTCTTGGAGCTCATATCAGAGAAAGTTGATAAAATTAGGATTTGTGGAAGAAAGTTGTCATTGTGCAATTAGTTCTGTAGTTACTGGCCTTGAGCCTTATGATATATTGTTTCCTCTGATTTGATGTGCTGATGTAAAATGCATTTAACTTTCCTACTTTTTTTATGTTTTAATTCTTTAGCACAACATCCAAAAAGGAGAATATCCCTCCAGATTATCCACTCACCCTTTTGGAAGGTCTCACTACCATTTCTCACTATTGCCTTCTGGATAGCTCCGCACAGGCAAAGAAGGTACTTCAGAATTAGTCTAAGTGCATAATATTCAGGGAATGCCTGAGCCCACAGTCATGTTCCAGCTGGTTGTTGGAATGCGGTCAAGGGGAGGCGATGGCCTCGTGGTATTATTGCTGTACTGCTAATCCAGAGACCCAGATAATGTTCTGGGGGTGTGAGTTTAAATCCCACCGTGGCAGATGGTGGAATTTGAATTCCATAAATACCTGGAATTAAGAGCCTAATTATGACCAAGAATCTCTGTTCTTTATCAGAAAAACCCTTCTGGTTCACTACTGCCCTTTTAGGGAAGGAAACTGCCACTCTTACCTGGTCTGGCCTATAATGTGACTCCAGACCCACAGCAATGTGGTTGACTCTGAATTGCCCTCCGGGCAATTAGGGATGAGCAATAAATGCTGCCTAGCCAGCAATGCCCTCATTCCTGTTCCAGAACACGAATTAGTGAAGGATAATGATGGACCCAACTTTCTTTAAAATACACTTTTTGCAGATGTAGGTGTTGATGGCCAGACCAGCATTCATTGCCAATTGCTGATTACCCAGAGAGGAGTAGAGGGTCAACCACTCTTGGAGGTCAGACCAGGTAAAATTGGCAGATTGTCCTCTCTAGGGTTCATTTAATGAATCAGTTGGATTTTGGTGACACCGTCATCAAATTTTTATTCAGTTCAAATTTCACCTCCCAATCATGGTGTAGTTTGAACTGATGGCCACAGAACATTTCACCTGCATCTCTCTGAATTTCTAACCCAATGACACACAACACTACAGGACCTCCTCCCCAAGCAGTTTTGTTGGGGTGACACGTTAGAGATGTATATCCCCTCGCTCAGTCACACAGCAAGTACCTCTGCATATGTGCTACCATGAAACATCCGCCTGCATTGAATTAAATATAGTTGACAGCCGTAGGGCATTAATTGTATGAGAGGATACATTATATGGAGGGCAAGTGTAGTAACCACTCCCCAAATGAAGTGAAATATTGTGCATTTCCCTCTATATAATCTATCCCCTCAAACAATTAATGCCATACAGTTGATCCAAAAGACACAGGGAAAACATTTCAGAGGCTGGGGAGGAGGAAAAGGGAAAACACACGATCTATTTCTGTTATATTTTTCCATGGTTCCATGTAGTACTCTGGTCAACTGGAGATTAAAATTTAGTCTGCACACTTATTTTGCTTGCTTTTCTTAAAAGAAAAGCCCTGAAGAATGCAGGACACTGTTTGTTTGGTTTTAAGGCACCCAGGTGAATCGGACCTGTGCAGTCTCAAGTTTGCTCAAAGTAGGACTTTGTTTACACCACACTACATTTTGCCACTGAAGACAGTCCGGGAGTAGTTCCTATTAGAAAGGGTGTTGCTTAGCTTGGTGTTGGTGAATGAGTTTATTGAACTTTAATCTACATCTTGCTCTCACTCTATCTGACTTGACAGTGCATAATGCTAATATTGTGTACATGAAATGGCAAGAGCTACATTCCTTGTGAGTTTTATTCCCCACGTTTGAAGAACAGGGAAGAAAACAATCTGATCTGTTGGAAACCTAAAAACAAACCTAACAGGCACAAGTGCTCTGGAATAAATAGGGAGAGAGGGGGAGGCGGAGAGAAAAGAAGTTAGGTGGAGAGGAGAGTATAGGTAGGGAGGGGATAGGTCAGTCCATGGAAGACGGACAGGTCAAGGAGGTGGGATGAGGTTAGTAGGTAGGAGATGGAGGTGCGGCTTGGGGTGGGAGGAAGGGATGGGTGAGAGGAAGAACAGGTTAGGGAGGCAGAGGCAGGTTGGACTGGTTTTGGGATGCACCTCCTCCCTCACCCCTATCCCAGGCCTCAAGATGACTTTCCATATTAAGCAGAGGTTCACCTGCACATTTGCCAATGTGGTCTACTGCATCCACTGTACCCGGTGCGGCTTCCTCTACATTGGGGAAACCAAGCGGAGGCTTGGGGACCGCTTTGCAGAACACCTCCGCTCGGTTCGCAATAAACAACTGCACTTCCCAGTCGCAAACCATTTCCACTCCCCCTCCCATTCTTTAGATGACATGTCCATCATCGGCCTCCTGCAGTGCCACAATGATGCCACCCGAAGGTTGCAGGAACAGCAACTCATATTCCGCTTGGGAACCCTGCAGCCCAATGGTATCAATGTGGACTTCACCAGCTTCAAAATCTCCCCTTCCCCCACCGCATCCCAAAACCAGCCCAGTTCGTCCCCTCCCCCCACTGCACCACACAATCAGCCCAGCTCTTCCCCTCTACCCACTGCATCCCAAAACCAGTCCAACCTGTCTCTGCCTCCCTAACCTGTTCTTCCTCTCACCCATCCCTTCCTCCCACCCCAAGCCACAACTCCATCTCCTACCTACTAACCTCATCCCACCTCCTTGACCTGTCTGTCTTCCCTGGGCTGACCTATCCCCTCCCTACCTCCCCACCTATACTCTCCTCTCCACCTTCGGTCTGCCTCCCCCTCTCTCCCTATTTATTCCAGAACCCTCACCCCATCCCCCTCTCTGATGAAGGGTCTAGGCCCAAAACGTCAGCTTTTGTGCTCCTGGGATGTTGCTGGGCCTGCTGTGTTCATCCAGCCTCACATTTTATTATCTTGGATTCTCTAGCATCGGCAGTTCCCATTATCACCTAACAGGCACAAGTGATCAGTTAAGCCTGAGAGAAGGTGGTCTGCCCAGATTTCTCACTGCCAAACTTTGGGTGCCAGTAACATTTGAAGGAGTCTGCACCTGTGGTCTTGACTGAAGTTGGTTCAAGATTGATCTTGGGGAAAAAGTTTTCATCCTGCTGTGCATTTTCAGCACTTCTGTTAATTTTGATTTTTCAGTTCTTGTAAACTTCAACTTTCTCTCTTCTACAATTCGATAAGGTCTTTTCACATGGGCTGTGTTTTATCCCAGTCTCCCACCACAGGTGATCCCACAAGTATGAAGAATGCTAAGAATGCCATCCTTGAAGAATTGCCTTTAATCGTCAACTCAACATCTCTTCTCTGGGGTGTAGTTCGAAGAGAAGAATCTCAGAGAAAGCCCATGAGTTCACTTGATGCTACAAAGGCCTCATCTTCTGTTTATTTTAAATCAACAAGAGTTAGTGACTAATTTCCTTATTTTGAGGGGCTGTGCTCGGGAGAGGTTGACTTAATTATTCAATTCTAATCTGCAAATCTTTGACAACTTATTGCCATGACAAACCAACACTGTGTTGTGATACCATTAGAATTTTTCAATAGGCATCAGTCGTTGTAGCTTTAGCTGGAAGTAGGAATGGGCTTTTTTTTTTTGTAGGTTAAATTTTACGTGGTTTTCAGTCAAATGGGGCTAGGCTGGCTGGACGTTCAACATCCAGATTACGAACGCAATGTTAGCACCTCTTTGAAGAGCCCTTCATTACACTGCAATTATTCATGCCATCGGGCTAATCATGCACCTCAGTGCATTAGTAAAGTCGGGTTCTGCAGGATATTTTGCTTGTTTTCATTGGAAAACTAAAAAGAGTGCAATTCGGGGTTAAGATTTCCCAACCTTTGTAATCTTGAAAGCTGAGTGTTGATAGATTTAGCTCAATGGTTGTTGATATGTTTTAGACGTTGGGAAAGCCAGTGAGCCAACAAGGCTATGATGGGGAAGTTGCACCAACAGTCAATGAAATGGGAATGGGGAAGGAGAAATGTCCTTTTCATTTGGACCTGTGAGTTCCTGTATTCTTCAGGTTGTGATATTTTGTTTTTGAAAGACCCTTAGACAGAAAATTCTGGAGCTCCTGAATCCATTTGCTGCTCAGATGGGTGTCCACCTGATGGCAGCTGTGGCAGCAGTGTGGAACAAGAAGAAAAGCAGCAAAAAACTGAGTCAAACCAAGGTTAGATAATTGTTTATTATTCAACGTGCATTTACGTTGCCAAGGTATTTGCTCTGATCTTCCCTTTTCATTGAGTTCACAGAAACCCCTGCCTTCTGGACTGTTATAGATTTGTTAGAGTCCCAATGGAAGCTGTTCAGCCCACGAAAGGTTTTCCCGAAAGAGCACTGAATGCCATTCTCCCCGTAACCCTGAACGTTTGGCCCTTTGTCAGTTAACAGATGAATTCCCTTTTGAATTCATTGGTTGAACCTGCCTCCCTCAGTTTTGTCATAACAACCAAGTGTGGAGCTGGATGAACACAGCGGGCCAAGCATAGATAGACATAGAAAAGTACAGCACAGTGCAGGCCCTTCGGCCCACAATGCTGTGCCGTGGAATAATCCTAATTCAAAAATAAAATAACCTAACCTACATTCCCCTCAATTCACTGCTGTCCGTGTGCATGTCCAGCAGTCGCTTAAATGTCACTAATGTCTCCGCTTCCACGACTACCACTGGCAAACTATTCCATGCGCTCAACTCTCCGGGTGAAGAACCTCCCTCTGACGTCTCGTCAATACCTTCCTCCTAACACCTTAAAACTATGACCCCTTGTGGCAGTCAATCCTGCCCTGGGAAAAAGTCTCTGGTTATCGACTCTATCCATGCCTCTCATTACCTGGTAAGCCTAGCTTTTCTGATTAGGGATCTCTGCCTGAAATGTCAGCTTTTGTGCTCCTGAGATGCTGCTTGGCCTGCTGTGTTCATCCAGCTTCACACTTCGTTATCTTGGATGCTCCAGCATCTGCAGTTCCCATTATCTCCCTTAGTTTTGTTTGCAGTTCATAACTAACTAATTCTCATTCTTATTAGTACTTTTTTTTTCAAAAGAGAACATCAGGCACACTTTCTTTTTAAATATTGCAATTGTTCTCCTGATTCAAATGACTGAAATGTGTCGAATTAAAGTTGTGCATTCAAAACATGAATCTAGGATTTGAACATTGGTTCTTCAGTGCCTTATGGAAGGAACATTTCACAGTCGTATAGAATATTATAGTTCAGATAAGATGGTACGCTGAAACTTAACTTTACCTGTCTGTCCAGCTGCAAATGAGAGATGCAAATGAGTTATTGTAAGTTTTTTTTGGCGTCTTGACTACTATTCCTCCCTCTGGCTCATTTTCAGCCAGTCGATTATTTCCTTCATTGATCTATTGCTATAGTACTCTAATCTTTCACAGAAAATGAGTGCATTACACATAATCAAGTTTAACTGAAAGCTGTTGTTTCCAAGTGTAACTTGTTGTTGAAATGAGGACTAGTAATTTTGAAATGTTGTGCTTGTCAAGCCTTCGAATTATAATTAAGCTTGTCTTCACTTTTGTTTTGTAGACACCAATTCTGCCTGTAGCCAGTGAAGCTCAGCTGACACTAGTCGGGTTGGTCCAAGCACTGAACACTCTGAATACTGACAGTGTATTACAACTGATAAAGGAGGTTGTAAAGAAGCCACCTCAAACCAAAGAAGAGGTAAAATTTTGTGCGCTTTGAGCATGCCCCGGTTCAATTTGTTCACTTTGGCGAAGTCAGTTTTAATGCGAGGAATAATGATAGTGCCATGTTTTTAAACAAAAATCAATTGCTCCTGCAGCAGAATAGCACCAGGCAGTACAGCACTAGATTCAAAGTCATCAGCTTGGTTCCAGAAAGCTGTGAATAGGAACCACTTGTGTCTCAGCCTTGGTTGAAAGATGCTGTTGGAGACGCGTCTCCATGTGTAAAGTGGGATGAGAATAATATTCACCTATGAGCTTATTTCGTGCAAAAGTTTTCTTTTGAAACTTCAATTATGATGTCATGCTATTACAACTAATATCCCTTAATAGGACATGTGAGAATCTAAGAGGATGTTGGAAATTTAAGGATGGTACAAAGTCAGTCTCTAATTCTGCCAGGGTTTCCAGTCTTAGTTGTGTATGTATGTCGGTGTTAAGGAGCAGCCATACAATTCTGTACAAAAAACAGTTAGGAAATTGGAGGAATCGTCCAAAGATGAGTCTGTTGGGACTATTAGTTTGAACGCAAATCTGCTAGTGGTCTCAACAGCTCATTGTTCATTTGCTGCAGCAGGAGAAATGCATGATATTGAAATCCCGTTTATGGAGTGACGCCTCTGGGGCTGGATTGAAGTAGGCAGTCACAATGAGACTGCTTCACTCAGTTTACCCCAACAAAGAGCAAGCCCAATTTTCGTATCCTTTCCACCACTCTCCAAGGCATTGACTCATGTTGTGTTAGAATTGCAAAGTCTACTACCTTTTTGTATTTTGAAACAAATCTCTTAGAAAGTCTGGTGTCATTGCCAGTTGTGGTCAGCAGCGAGAGTCCTGTGTGTGTTGTTTTTCTTTTAAACCCTCTCTCGAAAGCCAGAATACAAAAATCATTCGTGGGTTCAGTTCCCACAATGTTTGTTTGAGAACAGCAATCATAAACCCACACAACTTTATCAAATCTGCATCACTGTGCACCATGTTGACATGTGTATCATTTGAATTATCGGTGTTACTTGAGGGATATGCAAATTGATGTTATAAAATGCTGAGATGTTTCAATCCTCTGAAAATTGGGCTTAAAATGTTGGATAACTTACCGAGTTTTCTCTTCTAGAAACCAACCTTGGTTGATATCCCAATGCTGCAATTCAGTTTTGCATTACTTCAGAGGTAATTCTGTTCAAAAGCTTCTTATTTACTTAAGCGTTATTAAAATGGGCAGTTGCCCAAGTCCTACCAGACCAGAGGGCTGCTCCCTCTCTCATGACAGAGGCCACTAGTCTATTGTCGCCACACCTCAGGCAATGGAGAGATTGAGAAGGAGTGTCTCTCATGATAACCGCAGACAGTGACGGAGTTGAAGCCATGTGTTTGGCTTCACTCTGCCTTGCAAACAAGCCATCCAGCCAACTGAGCTAACTGACCCCCAATTACAACTATTAAAAGAATGACACAAAATAATGAGTATTATTGTATAAGTCTGTGAATTTTTGAGGGTGACTGTTGTTTCCAAACCTTTGTCCAATTCAGATGAATGGAAAATGGGTAGGTGTTTGCCCGGAAGTTGAAGATCTGTGTTAAGATATTCCAGTTTGGTCTAAATTTGTACGTTAGACAACAGGTTACAATTCTCAGCTATTTATTATATTTGATGTAGAACTAACAGCACTGAAGTTTCTTTATCCTTTACAATGCTTTTATTTGCATTCTGCAATTGAATGAATATTGTTAAAGTTTATCTTGAACATTATAAGGTAGAATTTTGTTCAAATCAGGGAGTTCTTCTCTTTGTATCAGTCGACCAAAGTAGAATAACTTTCATCCTTTCCATAAAAGCGCGCTCTCTTTTCTTTCTCTCTCACCCTCTCTCTCACCCTCTCTCTCACCCTCTCTCTCACCCTCTCTCTCACCCTCTCTCTCACCCTCTCTCTCACCCTCTCTCTCACCCTCTCTCTCACCCTCTCTCTCACCCTCTCTCTCACCCTCTCTCTCACCCTCTCTCTCACCCTCTCTCTCACCCTCTCTCTCACCCTCTCTCTCACCCTCCCCCTCGTATTCTCCTTTAAACAACCTGAGATCGTGAAATTTAGCCACCTGGTGGAGAGAGAAACACTACTGTTTTAGTTTTAAAAACTGAAATAACTGCAGAAGCTGTAAATCAGGAACAAAAACAAAGTTGCTGGAAAAGCTCAGTAAGTCTGGCAGCATCTGTGAAGGAGAAAACAGTTAACATTTCGGGTCTGGTGACCCTTCCTCAGAACTCTCTTTTTTTAGTTTTCTCTGATCTGAGAATCTCCATTCAACTTCAAATGAAACAAGTTTGAATGAGCAGCTCAGTGGAATGAAGATCAAAGATAGCTCCTGCATTTTTTTTTGTTTAACAAGTTAGATAGTTGACTTCATTATCTTTTATTCCAGGCTTTCCATAGCCAATTTACAAGATACTCTGCCATCTTTGCTCGGCCTATTAAAGGAATCTATTCAGTTGAACCTAGCGCCGCCTGGACATTTCCTGTTACTTGGGTGAATACACATTCCTATTTCTGCTCTGAATCATCGTTCATTTTTTTATGAATGTTTTTATTTCAATTTCTGAATTGTCTGGGTTTTGTTTGTAACGTTTTGAAGTAGTTCTTCAGCAGTAATTATCTTGTTCCATTATTAAGACAGTTATGATGCATAATGTATCTTTAACCGAAAGTGTATCCCACTGTTCTTTGCCTCATTAAACATAAGAAGCGAATAAGGAGATCTTGTGCAGATTAGGTGAATTAGCCATGGTAAATGTTAAGTTATAAGGATAGGATCGGGGGATGGGTTGTGACTCGATGGGCTGAGTGGCCTGCGCCTGTGCTGTAGGGATTCCATTAATGTGTTCCACAGCCAGCTTCACCACTCATTACAATCAAGATTGATCTTGGGTTTCAATTCTTTCTTTTCCACCCACATAGACGAAGGCATTGAAAGTAATGTTAGCAAACTTGCTGATGACACAAAGTTGGGTGGTAGTGTGAAATGTGAGGAGGATGGTATGAGAATACAGGGTGACTTGGACAGGTTAGCTGAGTGGATGGATGCATGGCAGATGCAGTTCATGTGGATAAATGTGTGGTTATCCACTTTGGCAAGAACAGGAAGGCAGATTACTGTCTAAATTGAGTCAAGTTAGGTAATGGGGAAGTACAACGAGATCTAGGTGTTCTTGCACATCAGTCAATTTAAGCAAGCATGCAGGTACAGCAGGCAATGAAGAATGCTAACGGCATGCTGGCCCTCATAACAAGAGGAGTTGAGTATAGGAGCAAAGAGGCCCTTCTGCAGCTGTACAGGGCCCTGGTGAGACCGCACCTGGAGTATTGTGTGCAGTTTTGGTCTCAATTTGAGGAAGGACATTCTTGCTATTGATGGAGTGCAGCACCGGTTCACGAGGTCAATTCCCGGAATGGTGGGACTATCATATGTTAAGATTGGAGCGACTGGGCTTGTATACACTTGAGCTTAGAAGGATGAGAGGGGATCTGATGGAGACATATGAGATTATTAAGGGATTGGGCACTCTGGAGGCAGGAAGCATGTTTCCGCTGATGGGTGAGTCCGGAACCAGAGGACACAGTTTTAAAAATAGGGGATAGGCCATTTAGAACCAAGTTGAGGGAAAAACTTCTTCACCCAGAGAGTGGTGGATATATGGAATGCTCTGCCCCAGAAGGCAGTAGAGGCCAAGTCTCTGGATACTTTCAAGAAAGAGATGGATAGAGCTCTTAAAGATAGTGGAATCAAGGGTTATGGGGATAAGGCAGGAACAGGATACTGATTGTGGATGATCAGCCATGATCATAATGAATGGTGGCGCTGACTCGAAGGGCCGAATGGCCTACTCCTGCACCTATTGTCTATTGTCTATTGTCTATTATATCCAGGTCGTTTGATTCCCTGGGAGACGAAATATCTCTCTGTTGCAGCGTTAGATGTAGTCACTGATGGCTTACCCATATCCACCTGGAGCCATGAAACTCTAATGACTCTCAGCCTTTGCGTAAAGAAATTTCACCTCATTATAGATCAAAATGATTGACTCCTTATTCTGAATCTGTGCCTCCTTGCTCTTGATTCTCCAGCTAAGGGAAGGTACATCTATGTTTCCGTCACTTCAAAACCCATAATAATTTTGAATCATTTAATGAAATATCATGCTATTCTTCTAAACGTCAGAGAATATGGACCTAATTTACTGAGCCTGTTATTATAGAACAGCCAGGGAGCCATCTGTGAAGCTTTGCTGGACTGCCTGTGATAGGTCTATATCCTTTTTAACACAGAAACCAAACCTTCACATGTGATTCAGGTGTGATCTGACAAACTCCCTTACAATTACAGCCAGACTTCTTTACTCTTGCATTCCATTTTTGATGCATTAAAGGCAATGGCCTAGTGGTATTAGTGCTGCACTGTTAATCCAGACACCCAGGTAATGTTTGGGGTCCCGGGTTCGAATCCCACCATGGCAGATGGTGGAATTTGCGTTTGAATAAATGTGTGGAATTACAAGTCTAATGATGATCCTTAGATCTGTTATCGATTGTTGGAAAAACCCATCTGGTTCACGAATGCCCATTAGGGAAGGAAACTGCCATCCTTACTTGGTCTGGCCTATGTGTGATTCCAGAACCACAGTAATATGATTGACTCTGAACTACCCTCTGGGCAATTAGGGATGGGCAATAAATGCTGGCTTAGCCAGTGATACCCTCATTCTGTGAATGAATAACAAAAAAACTTCATTCTTAATTGCTTCCTATTCTCTATGCAAGTGTTCCTTTGTTTGAGTAGACCTTCTCCTTTTAATGTCAACATTTACAAGTTTTTAAAATCTTGTTATTTAAAGAAATTCTGCTTTTCTAGTTTTATGATCAATGTGAACAACTTCACGTGTGCCACCTGTTGCCTGCTGATTTAACTGGTCTGTTTGTAGCCTCGTGTGTCTGACTCTCTCAGCTCGCATTTGCACCTACCTTTTGAGTCATCGGCAGATTTAGATAATTCTGTGATAACAAAGTGTGGAGCTGGATGAACACGGCAGGCCAAGCAGCATCTCAGGAGCACAAAAGCTGAAATTTTGGGCCGAGACCCTTCATCAGAGCTTCACACTTTGTTATCTTAGATAATTCTGTCTCTTTGTGTCTGTTATTATTGTAGATTATAAATAAACCCCAGCACTGACCATTATGGCACTCCACTCGTTGCAACCTGCTAACTTGAAAGGTGGAGTTTGGGGATCACATGGGATAAAAGACAGCGTCCCTGTCCCCGTCCCCGCCCCCGCCCTGCACTGAATGCCCATGTTAACTCTTGTTCTCTGTCATGCTCAGACCTCACTGTCTGCATTCTGTATGCCAATTCTTACAAAGATTACAAGTATTTCTACAACATGTGTAGAAGTCAGTTCATATGGAATCTATTATTAGACCGTGATCTAGTTACTACTTGTGAGGCCCAGTTTACACAAGATTTATAAAGTGTCAACATAAACGGCTTCTGAGTCTTGGCTTAATTTTCTTGCAGTACATGAAGAAACATTGAAGTTATGCAGCTACCAGTGTGTTCTGGAGTGACAATAATTCAGCTCAATTTATTGTAATGTGGTTGACATTTTAATTTTTAAATGTAATTTTTGTAGAATATTAAATGACTTCATATCAAGATGTCCGAATTTGGAAAACAAAAGGGATCAGAAAGATCTGCAGGTAAGGCAGAATTAGTGGCTAAAATTAAGATTAAAACAAGTAGTATTAATTTCTAGTTCCTTTTCTAATATTTTTTATTGGAACCATTTTGTGCTCGCTTTTCCTAGGAGGTGGCCCAAAAGATAATTGAAGCTGTAGGGAATGTTGTTGGCTCTTCACTTGAACAGACCAGCTGGCTGAGCAGAAATTTGGAAGTAAAAGCTGGGCCTCAGGTTTATTTGGAAGAGACCAATGCTGACGTCATTGAACATGGTGAATATTCTGCATTCCTCCACTTTATTTCTATAACCTCACTTACTTAGTGAACAAAAGCAGCTGCTGGCTTGGTTCAAATGGTTTGTTTCATTGCTGTTTAGCATCTGCAACAGGGAGCCAATCACCTGCTTTGACTGCTATCAAAGCCAACTGGTTGTCAGATGGAAACCCATTTCCTTGTTGCAAGGTGATGCATTATGACACCCTGCTATTTAATTGTAACAAACCTGAACCTGGAAATTGGGTGCTAATAGCGTAAGATTATATTGGAATAAAATGTATGGAAACAACAAGCCATTGTTACAACCAGTCCATTCAAGCCTGCTGCTATCATTTTCATCAAAGTCTGTCATTGTATGGTACTCATTAAAATTATTTGACTGACTAATATTAGCAAAAAGTGCAGCAGTGCCTGGCATTCAGGCCAGCTCCATAGAATCACTTTGACTTATCACAATGTCATCAAATTTCTGAAGTGACAGTGTTGGGAGAGTGAAACTATTTTGATCAGTTTACATGTTTTTGTGATGCACGTGAGCCTGAATTATCATTTTACTTTTCTTTATTCTATCTTGTGGAGTTTGAGAATATCTCATTTATAGTTCTTAAAAAAAAACTGATTATGTTAATACTTGAAAGAGTTACCTGCCATCGGTCGATAAGGTCTGCCCCGTCAGACTAGAAGAACCTGTTCCATGAGAGGAGCTAACAAGCTGTTGATTTGTCTCCAAATTGTGCACAAAGTTTCAGTGGCTGCAATTTGTACTTACTGTTGAGTACAGCCTCTTGTCTCATGAGATCATCTCGTAACTCTATTGTGTAATAGACTGTTGAGTACCAAGTAATAAACATATTCTGATTGTCAAGCCTGAGCTTGTTTTCTAAGTCTGTGTGAGCATCCTTCCCCATTTAGGATTAGGTACTGGTGGTGGCAATGAAACTACAGTTTTTTTTCAGAGGCAGTGTTTTATTATTGATGTGTTTTAGCTAATGTGTAATGTTGTAGCAAAAGTCAGAAAACTGGTTAATGTTTACACGTGTAGATAACAGCCCTTCAATTTCAGGAGCAGGAAGAATGGCACATGTGTTTATGATGGTCATGCTTTGCCTCTTGCTGGGCGTTGAGCTATTTGCTGGTTGACCTTGCCTTGTATGTTACAGTGGAACTAAATCCAATCACATTGTGAAAACTCAGTGCTTCTACCAAAAAGAAAATTGAGCTGATAAATAAGTCAGTTTTCTATGGCCTGGATTAATGAGAAATCAGCATTTTTGGTACAAAATTGTGGCATTGCAACAGAATAGTGAATATTCCAAATTCTCAACTAGAGAGGGCTGTGAAAGCTCGATCACTGCATATGTTTCAGGCAGAGATTGATATATTGCTTGACATTAATGACACCAAAGGGATATGGGGACAGCATGGTGGGTACCTTTTTGACAGCACCTTCCAAACACATGAAGCACAATCGAGAAAGCGGTGGGCTTTGGGTTGACCATGTTTCCTGCCAAATCACTCGCCCTCCTGACTTGGAATTGACAGTATTCCTTTATCGTTGTTAGGTCAAATTCCTGGAACTGCCTTCCTGTCTCCAAGTTCAAGAAAGCAGCTTGCCCTACTTTCTTCAGGGCAATAAGTGCTGGCTCAGCAGTGATACCCACTTCCCTTGAAAGAATAAACTAGTGATGTTAAGGTAGATGTTTAACCATAATCTAGAATAGTGAAGTAGATAGGGGCTGAGTGGTCTACTCTGGTGTGACATCCAGCAGATCGCTAGTGCATATACCATTGAGAGGTGACTTAACTGAAACATATAAAATAATCAGAGGGTTAGATAGGGTGGATAGGGAGAGCCTTTTTCCTCGGATGGTGACGGCGAGCACGAGGGGGGCGTAGCTTTAAATTGAGGGGTAAAAAATATAGGACAGATGTCAGAGGTGGTTTCTTTACTCAGAGTAGTAAGGGAATGGAACGCTTTGCCTGCAACGGTAGTAGATTCGCCAACTTTAGGTACATTTAAGTCGTCATTGGACAAGCGTATGGATGTACATGGAATAGTGTAGGTTAGATGGGCTTGAGATCGGTATGACAGATCGGCACAACATCGAGGGCCGAAGGGCCTGTAATGTGCTGTAATGTTCTATATGCAAAGCAATAAGATGTGTTTTGGGATGCCATACAATGTCAAATGATTTGCGCAACTAATATATCTTTGTAACAAATAGCTTAGATTTTGTTTGCCAATATAGGGACAGAATTTTTCCTATTTAAACAGAGAATGCTAGAGCAGGTCTGTGGAGAGAGGAACAGAGTTAACATTTCGAGTCTGGTATGACTGTTCAGAGCTCTGTACTGAGTTCTATAGGAAGGTCAAACTGGACATGAAACATTAACTCTGTTTCTGTCTCCACACTGTCAGGCTTGCTGAGCTTTTCCGACAGTTTTTGTTTGCTTTAGATTTCCAGCAGCCATGGTACTTTGCTTTTATCTGAGGATTTTCCTGTTGTCCAGATAACCTGTTTGTTTTTTGCTGGGTTGACAGTTAATAGAGGTTTTATAATGGCTGGACGAAATGCACGAAGTGTCACCTGAGAAAGTAAAGTATGATATTGTTTTGTTTCACTTTGAGGTTCGTTCTCCCCACCCTCTGCTGTGGTATCGACAGCAGTCGCCTCTTTATACAGTGTGCAGGCTCTAACCTTGTTGGCTGAGGTAGGTCTGTGTGTGCAAACATGTAACTTATTCACCGATAATTCTTTATGATTTTGTTAAACAATTACAACTGAATTCTTTCTCAGCAAATTTTAAATATTGTCTTTATCTTTCATTCTGTTCTGTAACCTTGTATTTATATTTTAACGACGTTAGCTCATTATAGAAGTCTACTGTGTCGCTGATACCAGTTTGAGCACATTATTCATGCTTTCTTGCAATGATTTGCAATTCAACAAGAAGATATTGCCTGTCACCAAGTGCGTTTTGCTTGTTTTAATGTTGCCTGTAATCAGTGGAATAGATAGGCAACGTAATTGACTCTGAAGAACCCAGTAAGCACCATTGATGCTAGCTGAGAGGTGTACAGAAAGTATTTGGGGATAAAAGTTCCGTCCACTATTTACATTTTGGTTTTTCCTCCACATTCTTGCATATTATGGATGACGTTCTCTCATGACTGAGGAAAATACTGTCTCCACAGAATCAATGAACTAGGTTTAGAATTATATTTTGGATGATCTGCTAAAAGTAAACATTATAGTTCAGCAGGTGTGCCATTAATTTCAGGAGGAGAAACCACACTTTTTTTAAAAAAAAAATTTAAGATCTGTTATTGGTGTAGAATTTGCAATAAATTCTACTGATGTATTGCTATCTGCACTGGTTTTATTTCTTTTTTGTCTCTGAGGTACTTAGTTTCAAATAAAGTCTTTTTTTTTGTGTTTCTGGCAATCTTGAAATGAACCGCCCTTTTTTTGCTTTTTGTTTTTTTTTTGCAATAACTTTCAGGTACTTGCGCCCCTTCTCGACATGGTTTACCGCAGTGATGAAAAGGAGAAAGCAGTACCTCTCATCTCACGGCTGTTGTACTACGTATTCCCATACTTGAGAAACCACAGGTAACGAGATGAAATGTTTACTATTGCTTCCATCAATTGCTAAGTTACTGGGAGTTCATAGACCCAGGGTTTCAAACCAAATCCATTAAAATATACTTCATTAGAGAATCAAAACAAATCAATTCCTTTGATCTTGGCTTTTTTGGTTATGAGAAGTCAAAGTAATATGGATGTTCATGCTTTTATGCATGTTTGTATAAATCAAGACCGCTTTGTAGAGCACCTCCGCTCTGTTCGCGACAAATGACAACAAGAGGTGTTGTCGTTTGTCGTGAGCCACTTCAACTGGCCCTCTCACTCCGTGGGCCTCTTCCCGTGCCACAGTGATGCCACCCAAAAACTGCAGGAACAGCACCTCATTCCACCTGGGAACCCTACAACCTAATCGTCTCAATATCGACTTTACGAGCTTCAAAATCTCCCCACTCCTGACCTTATCCCAAGCCCACATCACCCCTTGTCCCTGCCTCCTTGGCCTGTCTGTGATCTCTCCCACCTATCTGCTCCTCCCACCTCACTGACCAACCCTCAACCCCACGTCCTACCTACACTCGCCTACTAGCTTTGTCCCCAACTCCTTGAACTGTCCGTCTCTTCTCCATCTATATACTCCCCTATCCACCTTCTGTCACCATCTTCGCTCTCGCTCTCACTCTCACTCTTTCTATCGGAGCCCCCTTCCTCTTCCCCCATTTCTGAAGAAGGGTCCCGGCCCGAAACATCAGCTTTCCTGCTCCTCTGCTGCCTGGCCTGCTGTGTTCCTCCAGCTCCACGCTGTGTCATCTCAGACTCCAGCATCGGCAGTTCCTACTATCTCATTTTACTCTCGGGCGTTCAGTGCACAGAAAGCAGGTTTTCATAGGAGTAGACCCAGGAGTCTCTGATCTGGATTAGAGGAGTTGGCTTTGGTGGTTTAAATCCAGAATCTCACTTGTGGTCAGCATCCAGTTCAAAAGAATTTTAAACTGGACTGATGCTCCAAATGTACGAGTTCTGCACTACCAGAGGGGCTGTTTTGAAATGAGATGTTAAACTTATTTCTGAATGTATTGTAGATTGAGTGGCTCGAGGCAAGAAGCTTGTGTTCTCTGCAAATGCAACATTTCCCCTGCTGCAGTAATTTTGTTTTTCACTTAGCAACATGTTCTCTCCAAATGTCTAAGATCTGGGTATATGTACAGTTGGAGATATTCCAAGTTGATACTGCTAGGCTCCATACTTGGAACGGAGGCGTGTCTCAGGATGCAACAAAAGTCGTCCGGCCCCACAAAACCAGCAGCTGTTATTTGAGAAATCCATCCTCCGGGTAAAGGTATCAGTGAGTTTCAGAGCAGAGGGGATGGATCACGGGGGAGTCCTGAAGGTGGAAGACGACAGCCTTGATAGTGGATCAGATGTTGTATTGAGAGATTACCATAAGGTGAAATAAGGTTATGAGTTTGTAATGGGGCCTGTACTTTTCCTGCTTTCCAAAATGTGGGGAGGTGACCTTTCGATTAGACAACCAGGAAACTTTAAGTCAAAAGTAGGGGCATGTGTACATAGTTACTTTGGCTTTTCAACGTTGACCTGTAGAAGATTTGAACCTGTGTCACTGAACTTCAGACTGAATTAGAAAAGATGGCAGCAGCTTTGCATTGTGTAGATTTTACATATGTTTTAAAGAACATATGGTTTTTGATAAGAAAGGAGCTGCAAACTCGTCCTTCGTTTTAGCACTTACGGCGACTAAGTTGGCTGTTTTGCTTGGACCATCCGTATTCCATATAAGAGAAGTTTTTAACAAAAAAAGTCACTAGCATAATGAACAAATTTAGATAAAGTTCTGTTTCCTCCACATGAGGAACAGTGAGATATTAAGTTGTCATAATGCTGTCGTTTCTCTTTAGTTTGACTTTGGGCTTTTTTAAGTAGCATGAAGTTTGCTTTTTCTTTTGACTTGCTTTGAAAGAGTGTGTTTAGAAATAAAACAATTTATTATTTAGGGCCATTGCCAACTCTTTGCTGACAAGAAAAGTTTTGATTTTTGAAGCTTTTTTAAACAAGAATGCAAAATGTACACGTTTTCTTTTTGAAGTGGATGTATAAGTTATGGTTCAGCTGTGAAGATATGTTTGATTTTAGGTGTAGCAGTTAGATCCTACTTAATTTTGCTTTTTATTTGCTATGTTCTGAAACTGTTCTCTTTTTGTTTTCTGTCAGTGAGTACAACATTCCAAGTTTTCGAGCCAGTGCCCAGTTACTGAGTAGTTTGAGTGGTTATGCTTACACCAAGAGAGCATGGAAAAAGGAAGCCTTTGATCTCTTCATGGATCCACTCTTTTTCCAGATGGACTCATCTTGTATTAACCAGTAAGAAAATAATATATTTTACTGTGTCGTATTTCAGTTTCTTGCACTGGATTTTGAAAATGGGCTTGTAAATTCCACTCGGAGCTTTTCTGTTTATTGGCTTATGGAAAATTAGTGTTTTACAGCAAGTCTTTTGGTTAATGTTTTCAAAATCAACACTCCAACAGTTCTTTTGGACTATTCACGGGTGCACTTTTCAAAACTGATGTCAAGTTGACTTGGTGAGTTAATTTAATACAGTGAAATGGCAGGATGTTTACAAGTTGTACTTGTTGGACTGGGTAGGTGGTAAAAACACGACTCGGAGGTTTGTGCCTCCTTCCTACCACTTGAGCCGATACCTTTGTATAGGGAATGTTGGTTTGCCAGCAGTCTGTTTTGGGTGACTATTCATTTGGCGGTCAGTGGCCTCCAGATCTTGCAGCCCTTGTCCATTCCTAGTGAATCTGAAGAGCAAGTTCAACGTCCTCCATCTACTCTTGTTGCAGTCCATATTTTCTATTTTTCCTAAAGATATTGAATGTACTGGATTCTAAAATTTACTGACTTCTGGTACTCAGTTTGTTCAAATTACAGACATTCTTAATAGATAGTAAATACTTACTTCAGAATACCCTTCAAAACTGAAGAGATGGAATTAAGGCTTGGAGGTGTGATATGAGTGGATAGAAGAGTTTCAGAACAAGTTGAATGGGTACATTCAGAGCCTCAGGATGTCCCATTGATCAAACCCAACCGAGTAATTTCAAATCTTTGCTATTGAAGACAACAGGCAAGAACTTAAGAACGTTTTGAGGCTTGGGCTGAGCAGGGGAGACTAACCTTTGCACCAACAAGTGCCAGACAATGACAATAATAATGTGATAAAGGAGCAAGGGTATACCATTCAGCCCATCTAATCTGCACCACCAATGAGATCATACATGATTTGGTCATCCTCAGCGCCATTTTCCTGCCTTTTCCCTGTAGCCCTCGATTACCTCACTGATTAATATACTGTCAATCTCTGCCTTGAATAAACTTAATAACTGAGCCTCAACCACGTGGAGGTATTTAAAAGAAAACTACAGATTCACTCCCCTCCGAGCGAAGAAATTCTTCCTCATTTTGTCTTAAATCAGTGACCCTTTACTCTGAGATTATACTGTCTGGTCCTAGACCCGCACACAAGGCAAAATAACCTCTTCATATCTACCCTGTTCCACTCAACTCCAATGAGCACAGGCCCAACCTACATAACCTCTTATACCTGGGACCAACCTAGTGACCTTTTCTCTGGACTGCCTCCTATGCAGGTATACCTTTCCTTAGATCAGCTAACCAGAACTTTTAACAGTATTCTCTAGATGTGGTCTTGTACAGTGTTAGCAAGACTTTCCTGTTTTTACATTCTATTCTCTTTGAAATAAAGGTGAAACTTAATTTGCCTTCACGTAACTTGCCAAACTTGTATGCTGGTTTTTTGTGAATTATACATGAAGACATTCATCCCTCTGTGCTGCAACTTTCTGCAGTCTTTCTCTACTTAAGTAATATTGAGCTCTTCTGTTCTTCCTGCCAAAGTACATAGTCTCTCACTTGCCCACGTATTCTATCTACCACATAAATGCCTTAAATGAGTGAATAATATGTCCCTCTGTGAACTATTTTGGGTCATCCTTAGTACTTGATTTCCCATCTATTTTTGATAACCTCCTTTCCCAGTCAAGTTTCTTGCTCTCACTGTAGTATAATTTAGCATTCATTTCATGGTCACTGTTTTCTAGGAGTTTTTTAAAACTCTTGATGAATTATTAAACCTGCTTAATTGACATTACCAGATCCACAATAGCCTAATTCGTGGTTGAAACTACACATTTTGTTTCCAGAAATCGTCCCCAATACATGAAGATTAAATTCACCCTTTATTAATACTTTTTTAACATCCCCTGACTTATTCTCTGCTCTGCAGTATAGCTACTGTTAGAGACCTGCAGAGTACTCTCGCTCACCAGCCTTTCCTCTCTGTCCTTTTGAAAAGTCTCATGCCCTTGAGGTTTTACTTCCCAGCTCTGATCTCTTTGTAACCATTAGACAAAAAAAACCCTGTAAGAACTCTGGATGCTGTAAATCAGAAATAAAAATAGAAACAGCCAGAAAATCTCAGCAAGCCTGGCAGCACCTGCAGAAAGACATTAATGTTTTGGGTCCAGTGACTTTTCTACTGGACACTGGACAGTGGGCCCAAAATGTTAATTCTGCTTTCTCTCCACAGATGCTGCCAGACCTGCCCAGATTTGCCAGCAATTTCTGTTCTTGCTCTTTTGTAACTGTGCCTTGAAATAGCTCTGGGATCATACCCCCGAATCTGTATTATGCTGTTAATTAATTTTTCTTTTCTGAAAACTGCCAGCATATAACTAAAGACACATTAAATTTCTCCCCTTTTGATCCGAATCCCTACTGTTTTGCCAAATTTGTATATTTTGTCCCTTTCTGCGCCAATTTGGGTACTTTTATGCAAATTGCTACTCTGTAATGCTACTGTAACTTATTGCTTTGCTCATCTGTGTTTTCCTCTTAGAACATAGAACATAGTACATTACAGCACAGTACAGGCCCTTTGGCCCTCGATGTTGTGCTGACCTGTCATACCGATCTGAAGCGCATCTAACCTATACTATTCCATGTACGTCCATATACTTGTCCAATGACGACTTAAATGTACTTAAAGTTGGCGAATCTACTACCATTGCAGGCAAAGCGTTCCATTCCCTTACTATTCTGAGTAAAGAAACCACCTCTGGCATCTGTCCTCCATCTTTCACCCCTCAATTTAAAGCTATGCTCCCTCGTGCTCGCCGTCACCATCCTCGGAAAAAGGCTCTCCCTATCCACCCTATCTAACCCTCTGATTATTTTATATGTTTCAATTAAGTCACCGCTCAACCTTCTTCTCTCTACTGAAAACAGCCTCACGTCCCTCAGCCTTTCCTCATAAGACCTTCCCTCCATACCAGGCAACATCCTGGTAAATCTCCCCTGCACCCTTCCAAAGCTTGCACATCCTTCTTATAATGTGGTGACCAGAACTGTACGCAATACTCCAAGTGCGACCGCACCAGAGTTTTGTACAGCTTCACCATAACCTCTTGGTTCTGGAACTTGATCCCTCTATTAATAAAAACTAAAACACTGTATGCTTCTTGTTAATACTGTCCTCTTTCCCTGCAGCCCAGTTATTGAGTTCATCAGAGCCTGGCCCCAGCTTGGCTCAAATGAAGGTCCCTTCTACTTATCCTTGTGAAAATGAGGGATAGAAAGGGCAAGATTAGGAAACCATGGATGACAAGTGAAATTATGAGACGAGCAAAGAGGAGAAAGGAAGCATACATAAAGTCTAGGTGACTGAAAACAGATGAAACTTTGGTCCTACTTTGCCAAAATTCTTCCAATCTGAAATGAGGAATTAAGAGGGCTAAAAGGGGTCATGAAGTATCTTCAAACAGGGTTAAGGATAATCCCAAAGCCTTTTACTCATACATAAGGAGCAAGGGGGTAACTCGAGAAAGGATTGGCCCACTCACGGACAAAGGAGGTAAGTCATGCGAGGAGTCAGAATGAGTGAGATTCCTAATGAGTACTCTGCATTGGTATTCACTGAGGGGAGGGACGTGATGGATGTTGAGGTTAGGGGTGGATGTTTGATTACTCCAGGTTAAGTCAGCATTAGGAGGGGTGTGAAGTGTTGGGTATTCTAAAAAGCATTAGGGCAGACAAGTCCCCAAGTCAGTGTGGGATCCATCCCAGGTTACTGAGGGAAGCGAGAGAAGAAATAGCTGGGGCCTTAAGATACCTTTGCAGCATTCTTGAGCACGGGCGAGGTCCCGAAGGACTGGAGACTTGCTAATGTTGTCCCCTTGTTTAAGAAGGGTAGCAAGGATAATCCAGGCAAATATAGACCGGTGAGCCTGACGTCAGTGGCGAGGAAGCTGCTGGAGAAGATATTGAGGGATAGGATCTATTCCCATTTGGAAGAAAATGGGCTTATTAGTGATAGACAGCATGGTCCTGTGCAGGGAAGGTCCTGTCTCACCAACTTGATAGAATTCTTTGAGGAAGTGCCAAAGCTGACAGATGAGGGAAAGGCTGTAGATGTCATATACACGGACTTCAGTAAGGTGTTTGATAAGGTTCCCCATAGCAGGCTGATGGAGAAAGTGAAGTCACATGGGGCTCAGGGTGTGCTAGCTAGACGGACAGAGAACTGGCTGGGCAACAGGAGACAGTTGTTGTGGAAGGGAGTTTCTCAAAATGAAGACCTGTGACCAGTGGTGTTCCACAGGGCTCAGTGTTGGGACCACTGTTGTTTGTGATATCCATAAATGATCTGGAGGAAGGTATAGATGGTCTGATTAGCAAGTTTGCAGATGACATTAAGATTGGGACTGTCAGAGAATGCAGCAGAATATAGTTAGATTGGAGAGTTGGGCGGAGTAATGGCAGATGGCGTTCAATCCAGGCAAATGCGAAGTGATGCATTTTGGAAGATCCGATTCAAGAGCAAATTATACGGTAAATGGAAAAGCCCTGGGGGAGATTGATGCACAGTGATTTAGATGTTCAAGTCCGTTCTGAAGGTGACAACACAGGTTGATAGTGGCCAAGAAGGCATATGGCATGCTTTCATTCATCAGACGGGGTGCTGAGTACACGGGTTGGCAGGTCATGTTACATGACATGACCCACTATCACTCATATCCTTACATACAGATGAGGAAGGACACCGCTTTGATTGGGACAACACATCCATCCTAGGACAAGCCAAACAGAAACACGCACGAGAATTCCTAGAAGCATGGCATTCCAACCGGAACTCCATCAACAAACACATTGATTTGGAGCCAATCTACCATCCCCTGAGGGGGAAAAAAAAAAGGAAATGACATCACCAACCCAAGGAAACCTAACCAGATAAATAGAAAGTGGGACATAACACCAGCGCTCTGTCAGAGGCTCACTGATGATGTTACCTAGAATGGTAACGAAACGTCTGAAAACGAACCTTACAGCTCAGCGAGCAAACTCTCATCCAGAACCTCAACCTGAGCTACAAATCTTCTCTCAACTCGCTAGGTCATGTTACAGTTGTATAGGACTTCAGTTCGACCACGTTGGGAATACTGTGTACAGTTCTGGTCGCCACATTACCAAAAGGATGTGCATGTTTGAGAGGGGGCAGAGGAAGTTCACAGGGATGTTGCCTCGTGTGGAGGGCACTAGCTACAAGAAGAGGTTGGGTAGATTAGGATTTCTTACATTAGAAAGTCAGAGATTGAGGGGGAAACTGATCGAAGTCTACAAAATCATGAGAGGTATAGACAGGGTAGATAACAAGAAGCTTTTTCCCAGTATGGGGGACTCGATTACTAGGGGTCACCATTTCGAGGTGAGAGGGGAAAAGTTTAAGGGAGACATGTGGAAAGCTTTGTACACAGAGGGTGGTGGGTGCCTGGAATGCATTGCCAGCGGAGGTGGTAGAGTTGGGCTCGATTTACGTCATTTAAGATGTATCTAGACAGAAACATGAATGGGCAGGGAGCAGAGGGATACAGATCCTTGGAAAAGAGGTGACAGGTTTCGACTGAGGATCTGGATCGGCGCAAGCTTGGAGGGCCAAAGGGCCTGATCCTGTGCTGTAATTTTCTTTGTTCTTTGTTCTACCCCAGCCCTGTTGCCAGTGCATCATGAAATGAAACACATTCCTCCCATGCCAATCGTGAGTCATATGTTTAATCTCCTTAACTTTACTTACCCAATGCCAGTTTGCCTATGCCTCAGTTAGTAATCTTCAGATTGCTTTGGATGTTCTCCCTTTTTTCAGTTTATCCCCAAACCTAGTGAATTCTTCTTGTACAGCCTCCGTTTTTCCAGTCCAACCAATATCATTGGTACCAAATGAATGACAACTACTAGGTCCCATCAACCCTCTCCACATTCTTCAGATCCAAGGCAGTGCCTTAACCCTGGCATCCAGCATGCAACAAAGCCTTTGGGATTCATGATCCTAAACGCAGGGAACAGTATCTATCCACCTCCTTTTGTAGTGTCCTCCTTGCCATCCATTTGAATGGCTCCCTGCTCCATGGTGCTGTGGTCAGTTTGCTCATCATCCCTGCAGTTTCCTTTCTTGTCGTCAGTTTGTAAGAACCTCCACGGTGGCTCAGTTGTTAGTGCTGCTGCCTCAAGCACCTTGGACCTGGGTTCAGTTCCACCCTTGGGTGACTGTCTGTGTGGAGTTTGCACATTCTCCCTGTGTCTGTGTGGGTTTCCGACCCACAGTCTACAGATGTGCAGGCTAGCTGGATTGGCCATGCTGATTTGCTTGTACGGTTCAGGGATGTGTAGATTAGGGGAATGGGTCTAGGTGGGATGCTCGGAGTGTTGGTGCGGACTTTTTGGGCCAAAGGGCCTGTTCCCACGCTGTAGGGATTCAATGATTCAGAATTATTAGACAAGTTTTGGGACTGAGGCTGTTCAAACCCCCCCCACCCCTTCTTGGTCCTCCTTGCTTGATTTTTGTCAGCTGTTCCATCGTCCTGTCCAGGAAGTGTTTCCCCTTTAATGATGTGCTACAAGATCTGAAGCTATGTAAACTGCAGGCACTGATTACAGCTGCATTCAGTCAGTATCGCCTTGATATCCAGCAGCTCCCACATGTTGCAGCAGCAACACCTCCTACATCCTGCCATCACTTTCTTATTACTAATTATTTGCAAATCCATGCTCTTTACATCTTTATATTTTTTTGACATCAGTATCAAAGTTATATCGAAACTATGCTTTTTAAGACAAAATAAAAGATCTGGAGACCTGCACAAACTGGTGATCTTTTACTGTAACAACAAGAAATGCTCACCTATCAGCTGCTTTCCTTGCATGCACATCACATTGTGGTTTGTGCCATTGTTCCACCATTCATCACATTCAGGTGGGCTTCTTGATCTCTTCCTTCTCTCCTCTGCTCACCACTCCACTCTGTAGACTTTAGTTATTGCAGGAAACCTTACATGAATTACTACTTTTCCTCTCTGCCCCAAATGTACTCAGCTGGCCTTCGACTCCCTAGACTGTGCTGCTTGCTGACTTTTTCTTACATGGAGCTGCAGAGAGTCATTTTGTGGCTTTGCTTCTTGATACAGTAATCAACACCTCCGTAGGCAATGAAATTCAGATTGTGACAGATAACTAGTACTGTCAGTGAGCTGCCTTTCTAATTTAACAATACTAATGTTCTTAAGGTTATTCGTTTTAATCTGAAAGGTTGATTTTTTTTTTTAATTCTAAAATTGAATTAGGAAAAGATTTGCCAGTTGAATTCCCACTTTAAACAAATATCTCAGACTCACTCTGCCTTTGTCTCTGTCTCAGTCATGCAAAACCTCCACTCATTGGCCATGTTCCTTACTGGTCATACAGTTTAAAGATCCCTTGTAGATGAAGCTGGTGTAAGTGACTTTTAAGGTTCACTTCACATTATCTCCAACTAATTCCTACAAGGTAGCATCTAGCTATCACCCTTTAATGTTCAATGACTTTGCCATCACTGAATCCCTGCCATCAACATCCTAGGGGTTATCTTTGACTGGATTCTGAACGGGACCTATAAATACTGTAGCCACAGATTAGGTCGGAGGGAAAGAAGTCTGTGGTGAGTGATAATGGGAACTGCCGATGCTGGAGAATCCACGATAATGAAATGTGAGGCTGGATGAACACAGCAGGCCCAGAAGCATCTCAGGAGCACAAAAGCTGACGTTTCAGGCCTAGACCCTTCATCAGAGAGGGGGATGGGGTGAGGGTTCTGGAATAAATAGGGAGAGAGGGGGAGGCGGACCGAAGATGGAGAGAAAAGAAGCTACGTGGAGAGGAGAGTATAGGTGGGGAGGTAGGGAGGGGATAGGTCAGTCCAGGGAAGACGGACAGGTCAAGGAGGTGGGATGAGGTTAGTAGGTAGGAGATGGAGGTGCTGCTTGCGGTGGGAGGAAGATATGGGTGAGAGGAAGAACAGGTTAGGGAGGCAGAGACAGGTTGGACTGGTTTTGGGATGCAGTGGGTGGAGGGGAAGAGCTGGGCTGGTTGTGTGGTGCAATGGCGGGAGGGGACGAACTGGGCTGGTTTTGGGATGCGGTGGGGGAAGGGGAGATTTTGAAGCTGGTGAAGTCCATATTGATACTATTGGGCTGCAGGGTTCCCAAGTGGAATATGAGTTGCTGTTCCTGCAACCTTCGGGTGGCATCATTGTGGCACTGCAGGAGGCCCTTGATGGACATGTCATCTAAAGAATGGGAGGGGGAGTGGAAATGGTTTGCGACTGGGAGGTACAGTTGTTTGTTCGAACCGAGCGGAGGTGTTCTGCAAAGAGGTCCCCAAGCCTCCGCTTGGTTTCCCCAATGTAGAGGAAGCCACACCGGGTACAATGGATGCAGTATACCACAGTGGCAGATGTGCAGGTGAACCTGCGATAGGGTTAGGGTTAGCACCTCCTGTCTCCATGATATCTATCCACCATCTCCAAGGCACAAGTCAGGAGTGTGACGGAATACTCTCTGCTTGCCTGGATGGGTGCATCTTCTAGAATGCTGAAGAAGCTTGACAGCATTGACAACAAAGGAGCCTGCTTGACAGGCACTCCCTAGCCTTCACTCTGATCGTTCACTCCCTTCTCAACCACACAGTGGCAGCAGTGTGCATCATCTGCAAGATGCACCGCACTAACCTGACGACGCTCTTTCCAACACCTTAAAAACACATGATCTCTATCACCTAGAACAATGAGGGAAACCGATACATCGGAACACCTCCAGCAAGCTCCCTCCGAATCTTGTACCGTCTTGACCGGAAACTGTATCTGCATTCTTTTTCTCTCACTGGGTCAAATTCCTAGACCTCCCCTTTACCCCAATAATTGCCCCTGTCAAAGAAGCCAGCTCATCACTGCCTCTTCCTGAGCAATTGGGGATGGGCATTAACTGCTGGCCAAGTCAGTGATGCCAATGTTCTTTGAACAAATTATTTGAGAAAAATATATAGAAACCTGGGGCCATTTTGCATGGCTGCATTTAACTGGAATTTGATAAATGATCAGATAATGGTTTTTGCTGATGGTGTTTGAGGGATAGATGTTCACCAGGATATGAGAACAACTCCCTGCTGTTTAAATAGTACCAACAAAATGGGGAGCTGAAGTCAGTTTAATCCTTTTGCATTGCTGACAGCAATTCCTCGGAGGTATTTGTTGTGCTTTGAAGTCCTGCAGCGAAACTGGAACTTTACAGCTTTACTCAGCAGGAAGAACCTGAACTAAGGTACCACAACCAACATATTTCAACTCAGCAATTTTTACTTTAAGTGACTAGATAAGCTTTGCAGCGTGCATCCTTATAATTTCCTATCCAAATGACTTGTGATATCACCACAGATGGCAGGGAGTGGAAATGTGCACTGTGTGTGTGGGTGAACAATGAGTAATTTTTTTAAAACCTCATTTCTGTTTTCCCAGCTGGAAGTCTATCATTGACCATCTGTTGACGCACGAGAAAACAATGTTCAAAGACTTGATGAGTGAGTTCCGTTTATTGTGTACATCTATCTTCTTGAATGTGAGATTTATTTTTTAAAACAACTGAATCCATCTTGTGGGTCACCCTTGACTAGATTTTGAACTGGACCAGCTATGTAAAAACTGTGGCCACAGGTTGGGTCAGAGACGTTTTTAAAAACTAGCAGAGAACAACTGAAAAAGCAATAGTTGGGGGAGGGAAGTTGAAATGAGGTTAAGCAAGTTAATATTAAAGAAGAAGATTGTAAATGTTTTTGTGTGATTGCATGTTCATCAAACCCATTGGGACTACTTCCACACTAAAGTAGCTATGTAAATGCAGTGTCTTGTTGCCAATTGAGCAAAACTGCCACAAAGACATTCTGGGTATCATTGGTCAATGTCCATGTGAGACACAAAATGATACCCAAGTATTCTGAGAATGCCTAGTTGACTGAGTAAGGCAAACAGATGACTTGACAGCAGTTTATAAGTTTTGCAATACCTTTTTGGAATGTATTAAGCAGAAAATAAAAACAGCATAAACAGAAGTTGCCGAAAAAGCTCAGCAGGTCTGGCAGCATCTGTGAAGAAAAAAAAATCAGTTCATGTTTCAGATCCAGTGACCCTTCCTCAGGACTGGGAAAGGGTCACTGGACCTGAAACGTTAACTCTGATTTTGTTTTTCCTTCACAGATGCTGCCAGACCTGCTGAGCTTTTTCAGCAACTTCTGTTTTTGTTCCTGATTTATAACGTCTGCAGCCCTGTTTGCTCTTCCTTTAAAATAGAAACATAGTGTCTATATGGTGAAGTGAATGAAACTGATCACCTCTTTACACTTTTTGCAATAGTGTTTGGGTCACTTTCCGAGTCCAATCATAAGGGTGTTGCTGAGCATGTAAAATTTTGGACTGGATTTCCATTCAAGTAATATCAGCATTACAAACTGTCATGGGAACCTATCAGTTGCTGGATTAACTTGAGTTCAGCACAGGAACAGGCCAATAAATGGATTTGCCCCATTTTAGTCACCCTCACCCACATTCACACCAAAATGCAATTATAATAAAATGGAGATTGAGTATTTACAGTAATTGGAAACTAAATCCAAATAAAATTAGCCTTCAGTTTGTGAATGGTTTCCGTGCGCAACAAGGTATTAACAAATTCTTAGTTTCGTGTGGAAAATTGCGTCTATTTTATAGTGACCAACCTCATCATTTTTTTTCATTTAAAGTTACTCCCAACTGTGCCTAGAATATGCAGTCTTATCAGCTGGGTTTTTTTGGCTGATAATATGGACCAGTTCAGAAAAAGTTGACTGCAGCAGCAGCTGAGAAATCCTGTGGTTTAAGTCAAGTTACTAGCGTAAACCCACCAATTCCTGATATTTTGAATTATTTCAGTTCTGAACCCACGCCTTTTTGGGTATGATTGGATAATCTCCAGGGTGTAGTGTCTTAAAACAATGTTGCAGTTTTGTGGGTAGGTGCAGTATTCAAGTCATGGTATTCTTATGAAAAGGTGATAGCCAGTGATAATACCATGTCTGCTTGTTGCTACAGCAAGGGAATGTGATGTCAATGAAACAATGTGCAGGCCGTGTGGGACTGTAGAAGGCATGCCAGGGAGAGACTCGCTTCGGCTAAAAGTGAAGGCTGTATATCATTATTTATGAATCCGACTGGAGGCCTATCGGGTTCCCACTGATAAATGACTGATCACTGCACTAAAGAATGTGCTGGATGATAAGATGTTGGTTCAAGGACTCAGCTGCCAGTCCTGCAGGAGGGGAAACATCTGTTTTCACTCTCTCACTCCCTCTTAATCAGGGAGCGAAAGAACAAACTGGGTATAGGCAGCTAGTCAACTGTAACATCAGTGTGGATAAAGTGCATAGAAAGATATCACCAGGCATGATGAGAATGTTGATGAATTAGCAGCATGGTGAACACGTCAGGAATGAAAAAGAAACCTGGTGCTGAACCGAGAAACAAATATTGGAGTCCCAGAGATTTTACAGCATGGAAAAAGGCCCTTTGGCCCATTGTGTTCATGCTGGCGATCAAATATCCATCTCTTCTGATCCCATTTTCCAACACTTGACTGGTAGCCTCGTATGCTAAGATGCATCCTGTCATGTGTTGAGGATTTGTGTTTCTCTCCCTTTTTTTTAGGAAGTTAGGACCAGAAAACTTGAGGGGAAAGGTTTCTCCCCTGTAACAGTGTCTATGCCCCCTGTACACATCAAGCAGATGCCCACTCAGCCTTCTCTGTTCTAAGGAAACCAATCTCAGCAGATATTTTTGACTTTCTTTTAGTTGAATTGCTCCAGCCCAGGTAACATTCCTTTAAACCCCCTCTCTATTGCAACCACATCCTACCTTTTACCAGAACTGGTTACAGTACTTCAGTTGTGGCCTCAATGATGTTATACATTGCTCCACCATACCCTCCTCAGAATTTAGTTCCTTTACTAATTAAGGTAAGCATTCCCCATGCCTCCTTTTCCACCTTGGCATCCGTTAGTTCTGTTGGCTGGGTTGCTGGTGTACTGCAGAGCAATGCCAGTAGAGTGGGTTAAATTCCTGTATCGGTTGAAGTTGCCAAGAAGGACTCTATTTCTCACCCTCCTGCCTTGTCTGCAGTGTGGTGACCTTTGGGATAACCACCACCAGTCATATGTCTCTGATAGCGCAGCCCTCTGGGTTCAGTCGGACTACGACGACTTTACCTTCTATACATGACCTATTGTCTTTAGAGATGTACAGACATGCCCACCAATGTTCCTCTAATCCTTTGTACCTCCGAGGATCCTAATCCCATATCTTTCTCACCCTCTCTGAAGACTCTCAACTCCAACTTCTACAGGCCTGGCAGCATCTGTAGCAAGAAAGCAGAGTTAATGTTTCAGGTCCAGTGACCCTTTGTCAGAGCAGTTCTTGAACTTGAAACATTAACTGTATCCACAGTTTTTTTTTTATTTAATGTCTTAATGTGAACAAAAGAAAAATAAAACAATACCCAAGTATTGAAGCGAGAACAAAATAAGAATAAAGAACAGATCATGTTGGAAAGCTACATGTCCATCTGTGATATTCTAGTATGCATTATTATGACTAAAGCCACAAAAAAGTTATTTGTGGTCTTAGGGCCCCATCATGTTCCTGTTTTTGACCTGTAGCACTTTTTGTACAATTTGAAGATTCATTGACTTTTAGTCAGTTGTTCCTCCCTTTTTTTTTCTCCTGGGATGTACATTGGTGGCTCAGTGCATCTGTTCAGGAAGGTTCATTTGTGGTTTGGTCCTCTTGACCTCTACATCACTCCACATTTCATAGAATTGTATAATCCCTACAGTGGGGAAGCAGACAATTTGGCCCATTAAGTCAACACTGACCCTCCGAAGGACATCCCACCCAGACTCAAATCTCCCCAAGAAGGCTGTGAAAATACAAACAAGGGACAAGACTTTACTCCTAGTAACAAGGTATAGAGCTGGATGAACACAGGAGGCCAGGCAGTATCAGAGGAACAGGAAAGCTGACATTTCAGGTTGAGACCTTTCTTCAGAAAACTACAATCTTTGTTCCTACTAAGTTTTTTTTTTTAATTTTCTCAACGATTTAAAAGTTCAAGACCAGATCGGACACAATTGACTTGATCATGGTTATAGTCTCTCTCTTTTTATTGTGAAATATAGATCAAAGAAGTTTAATGAGATTTCGTCAATTTAGGAATAAATTTCACTTTCAGAGTGAACTTTTTTCTACCCCCCACCACCATCCCACCCTGACAATCAGTTAAAATGTTGTCTCTAATTTGTATTTGGCTGCATTATTTCTGTTCTGTTCTTTGCCTTTGTTAAATTAATCTTTCTCTCTCTTTCAGGCATGCAGAGCAGCTCGTTAAAACTGTTCCCTAATTATGAACAAAAAGCAATGTTGGTGAAGCGGCAAGCTTTTGCAATCTTCAGTGGTGAACTGGACCAGTATCATCTGTATCTCCCACTCATACAAGGTGACTCATGCGCTTTGTGGTTTGTAAAAATAAATAGTTGGAACAATATTTGCTCTAAATGATCCAGGGTGAAACGAGAGTGCATCAGATTGTGTGCCATCTTAACATGAAATATTTCCTAATCTAGGTAAACTTGTGCAGCGATATTGTTCTGTTGTACCTTGTTTAAATAATATGCTAAAAAAAGCAGGCCTGTCCAGTTATGCTCATATCCCACGAATGAATAAAATATGCCCTTATTTTAAAACGTAATTGCTAACAGTCGGATTTGCCTCAATGTCCTTCGAGTGATCAGAGGACTGGAAATGTGGGAATGTATGATACAGGAACAGCCTGTCAAGCCTATTTGGGCATTCAGTGGGATCATTTTTGATCTGTGATCGAATTGTTATTATGTGCAGGTTTCCGCCTCTCATCCCTTTGGCAAATAACAATTTTGGTACTTGTTTCGTTTAGTTGTTATGCTGATTCTGCAATTGGACTAGATTTTTAATTTTCTTTGAGACGTGCTTTAATTAAGAGATTGAGTGGCGCCCTGAGGTGGGAGCTGTTTTGTTCTTGCAGAGACCAGGAGGCATATTGATCCATAACACATAAAGGGAACCAAATGGTCAAAACAGAACTTCATCCGAAATCTATCCAGGTGTGAAAAATGACACATTGTTTAATGGGACTGTGATGATAAATAGTTTTGCAGGATTTCAGAATTTTGGAAATTGGAGTCCTCTTTAAAACTGCAAGAATAGTCAGATCTGAATAAAAACAGGGGAGATTATAAGCATTGCTGAGGTCATGACTCGGGTCAAAGATTCATCAGGCTCCAGCTGCCCTACTTTTATCATCAATGCAATGTTTGGGAAAAGTGTTCACAAAAGAAATGAAAACTAACTTTCAAATGGAGGTGGGTAATGGTTATCGTAGCATCATGAGTAGCTGCCCATGCTCATTGACGAAGATGGTTCAGACAGGTGATTGATAGACCCAAGATAAGCTATAAACCTTAGCCAACAGGCTTTGGTGGGGAGAAAGTGAGAGAAGATCCAAGGGAACAAGCCACCATGCTCCTGGGAGAAGACCAGGTGCTCCCCTACATCAGCCCGAGAGAAGAACAAAGACAAATACAGCCCCTTCCAAACCACCAACTCCTTTTTTCATTTCATTTTACAAGAAAGCTTCAGGATCAGTGAAGCTTCATCATCTGACGTTTTGTCTTATTAACCAATGTATCCTAATAACTGCTTCTTAACAAAATCAATAAACGTGCAGAAAATTGCTTCAAGTCGTCAAACTGCCCATATCTGGTAACTGTAATCGTGAACCTGCTAAAATCAACAAGAAGCCCAGAAGGGAGCTGACGGCTGAGACACTGGAACTGGTACGTGTTGGCTACCATTTCTTTGCTTGCTTTGGCCAGACACTAGCATCGAAATGCTTATGAGCAGATTGATGCCTGACCGTGACAAGGCAAAAATATTGAGATTGACCTGGCATGAGCACATACAGGACTCAATGACATATTTTGTAATAAGGCTGTTGTAAAATAGTGTTGATGTTATGAGTGAATTAAATCAGTCGCCATGGCCATTGTTACAGAAACCAAATATTTAAAAAAAAACCTCTCCCGTGCTGGTGCCAGGAGAGAGCTTAACATTCTAGCGACCCAGGTTCGATTCCTGCTGCGTCAGATGGTGGAATTTGAAATCAATAAATATCTGGAAGTAATAGTCTAATGATGACAGTGAATCCATTGACTGTCAGAAAAACCCATCTGGTTCATTAACGTCCTTTAGGGAAGGAAACTGCCATCCTTATCTGGTCTGGCCTACATGTGAGTCCAGACCCACAGCAATGTGGTTGACCCCGAGCTGTCCTCCAGGCAATTAGGGATGGGCAATAAATGCTGCTTAGGCAGTGATGCCCTCATCCCATGAATGAATAAAGGAAAAAAAAACAATCATCCAGAGGAAATTACTTTTATTCACTTGTCAGATGTGAGTGTCACTGACTGGCCAGCACTTATTACCGGTCCACAGTTGCCCCAAAGATGGTGATGAGGTGCCGCCTTGAGCCACTGCATTTTACATGCTGTGGGCTGACCAAAATGCTGTTTGGGCAAGAATTGCAGGATTTTGACCCAGCTAAAGTGAAGGAATGACAATATATTTCCAAGTCAGAATAGTAATTGGATTGGAGAACTTGCAGCTAGTGGTGTTCCTATTTATCTGTTGCCCTTATCCTTTTAGATGGAAATGGTTGTGGGTTTGGAAGGTGTTGCCTGAGGAGCCATGGTGAATTTCCGCTCTGCAACTTAGAAATGGTACACACTGCTGCTACTGGGCGTCGGTGGTGACAGCGGTCTTTTTTTTTCCCCTGGATGGTGTCAAGCTGTTTGTACGGTGGCCGAGTTGCATTCATTCAAACAGTGCTAGTTCCCTACAGCGTTTAAACTAGTTTGGAGGGGTGGGGTGGAATTCTGAATGAGAGGGGCCACCGAAAAGACCTGGGGGTGGGGGAGGTGGGGGAAATGGGGGAAATACACTAGCCATCGAGAGCAAGTTTACTGTTCAGGATACCCAGAGGCACCAGGGAGGGAAAAGACTTGTGGCTTAAAGTGCATTTATTTCAACACCAGGCCAGACTGGTAAGGCAGATGAGGTCAGAGCATGGATTGGCTGTGGGGTCTGGGATATTTATAGCCATAACATGACTGAGAGAAGGGCAGGACTGGCAGCTCAACGTTCCAGGATACAGAAGCTCTGGGTATGACAGAAGTATAAGTAAGCAAGGAGGGGGAGTTGCCCTTTTAACAAGGGAGGACATAACAGCAGTGCTTCGAGAGGATATTGTTAAGGGGCCCTCAAATGAGGCCACATGGTTAGAACTTAGAAACAAGAAGGGGATGGTCACCCTGTTGGGACCGTATTGTACAGCCTCAAATAACGAGTGGGTAATGGAGGAGCTGGTATGCAGAGAAATTGCAGATACCTGTAGGCATAAGAGTTGAACTGGTTGGAGATTTTAAATTCCCCTGAATTGACTGGGCCACGCAAAGTGTAAGAAGCTCATGGACAGGGTAGAATTTGTCAAACGTGTCCAAGAAAGTTTCCTAGATCAATATGTGTAGAGAACCTACTTGGATAGGGAGGGGTGGGTGTGCAACATTGTACGTCCTGTCAGGAAACAAGGTCAGGCAAGTGTCTGAAGTGTCAGCTGGAGAGCGCTTTGTGTCCTGTGACCGTAACACACTCAGTTTTAACATAGTTATGGAAAAAGATAGGACAAGTCCACAGGCTGAACTGGAGCAGGTGCTAATTCTGGGGACATTAGGCGGGATCTAGCAGCAGTCGACTGGCTGAGTCTGTTTGAAGGAAAAGGAATGAGTGACAAATGGGAGGCTTTTAAGTGTCCAACAGTCCATGGACAGGGTGTCCCTGTTAGTGAGGGGGAAAAGCTGGCAGGTTTAGGGATCCCTGGCCGACACAGGATATTGAGGTCCTGGTGAGGAAAAAGAAGGTGGCATTTGTTGGGTTTAAGCTATTGGGCTGCAGTGAATCCCTAGGTGACTAGAAAAAGTGCAGAAGCATGCTCAAAGGAAATCAGAAGAGCAAAATAAGGGTATGAGACGGATCTGGCAGATAAGGGAATGAAGATAATCCCAAGAGAAACTGTAGCTATATTAAGAGTAAGACAGTGGTTAAGGTCCCCTTAAAGATTATCATGGTCGTTCATCTGTGGAGCCTCAGGAGATGGGGGAGATTTGTAATGAATATTTCTCCTGCGTATTTACTGAGGAGAGAATCATGAATGTAAAGGAAGCAAGGGAAACCAGTCATGTTTTAAACTGCATACACATTACCATAGATGAGGTGTTTGCAGCCTTATAAGTGCATTTCAAGTGAATAAATCCTGTGGGCCTGACCAAGTCCATCCTTGGATGCAATGGGAGGCCAGGGAAGAAATTGCAGATGCCATTGCAGGTATTTTTGCTTCATCTTTAGCCACTCTGAAATTTCAGAGGAGTGGAGGGTGGCTACTGTTTTTCCATCGTTTAAGAAATGTAGCAAAGACAAGCCAGGGAACTATCAGCCAGTGACCCTGATATCATTGGTAGGCAAATTATTGGAGAGGGACAGGATCAACCATCTTTTGAATAGTCAAGGTCCGATTAGGGACGGTCAGCAGGGATTTGTGCTTGGGAAGTCATGTCTGACAAATCATTGAGTTTTTGTTTTGAAGCGGTAACCAAGTGGATTGATGAGGGTCGGGTGGTGGATTTTGACTAGGTGGACTTCAGTAAGGCATTTGGCAAGGGCTTGCACAGCAGGCTAGTCATGAATGTTAGGTCGCATGGGATCCAAGGAGAGCTAGCTAACTGGATTCAAAACTGGCTCGATGGCAGGAGTCAGAGTGATGGGTTGAAGGTTTTTTCTCAGACGGAAGCTCGAGTGCTGTGCCACAGGTCGGTGCTGGGACCTTTTGTGACTCGTTATTTACATAAATGAGCTGGCTGTGAATGTACAAGGTTTGATGAGTAAGTTTTCAGATGATACAAAATTAGGAGGTAGTTGACATCGAGGAAGGTATCAAAAATTGGAGGGATCTTGATCAGATGGGGAAGTGGGCTGAGAATTGGCAAATGCAATTCAATGCAGGCTAAGTGTGAGGTGTTGCACTTCAGAAAGCCAAACCAAGGTAGGGCTTATACAGTATCAGAGATAATGGGAACTGCAGATGCTGGAGAATCCAAGATAATAAAATGTGAGGCTGGATGAACACAGCAGGCCAAGCAGCATCTCAGGAGCACAAAAGCTGACGTTTCGGGCCTCGACCCTTCATCAGAGAGGGGGATGGGGTGAGGGTTCTGGAATAAATAGGGAGAGAGGGGGAGGTGGACCGAAGATGGAGAGAAAGGAAGATAGGTGGGGAGGTAGAGAGGGGATAGATTAGTCCAGGGAAGACGGACAGGTCAAGGAGGGGGGATGAGGTTAGTAGGTAGATGGGAGTGTGGCTTGGGGTGGGAGGAAGGGATAGGTGAGAGGAAGAACAGGTTAGGGAGGCAGAGACAGGTTGGACTGGTTTTGGGATGCAGTGGGTGGAGGGGAAGAGCTGGGCTGGTTGTGTGGTGCATTGGGGGGAGGGGACGAACTGGGCTGGTTTAGGGATGCAGTGGGGGAAGGGGAGATTTTGAAACTGGTGAAGTCCACATTGATACCATTAGGCTGCAGGGTTCCCAGGTGGAATATGAGTTGCTGTTCCTGCAACCTTTGGGTGGCATCATTGTGGCACTGCAGGAGGCCCATGATGGACATGTCATCTAAAGAATGGGAGGGGGAGTAGAAATGGTTTGCGACTGGGAGGTGCAGTTGTTTGTTGCGAACTGAGCGGAGGTGTTCTGCAAAGCGGTCCCCAAGCCTCCGCTTGGTTTCCCCAATGTAGAGGAAGCCACACCGGGTACAGTGGATGCAGTATACCACATTGGCAGATGTGCAGGTGGACCTCTGCTTAATGTGGAATGTCATCTTGGGGCCTGGAAACGGGGTGAGGGAGGTGGTGTGGGGGCAAGTGTAGCATTTCCTGCGGTTGCAGGGGAAGGTGCCGGGTGTGGTGGGATTGGAGGGCAGTGTGGAGCGAACAAGGGAGTCACGGAGAGAGTGGACTCTCCGGAAAGCAGACGGGTGGGGATGGAAAAATGTCTTGGGTGGTGGGGTCGGATTGTAGATGGCGGAAGTGTCGGAGGATGATGCGTTGTATCCGGAGGTTGGTAGGGTGGTGTGTGAGAACGAGGGGGATCCTCTTAGGGCGGTTGTGGCGGGGGCGGGGTGTGAGGGATGTGTTGCGGGAAATACGGGAGATGCGGTCAAGGGCGTTCTTGATCACTGTGGGGGGGGATGTTGCGGTCCTTGAAGAACTTGGACATCTGGGATGTGCGGGAGTGGAATGTCTTGTCGTGGGAGCGGAGGCGGAGGAATTGGGAATAGGGGATGGAATTTTTGCAGGAGGGTGGGTGGGAGGAGGTGTATTCTAGGTAGCTGTGGGAGTCGATGGGCTTGAAATGGACATCAGTTACAAGCTGGTTGCCTGAGATGGAGACTGAGAGGTCCAGGAAGGTGAGGGATGTGCTGGAGATGGCCCAGGTGAACTGAAGGTTGTGGTGGAAGGTGTTGGTGAAGTGGATGAACTGTTCGAGCTCCTCTGGGGAGCAAGAGGCGGCGCCGATACAGTCATCAATGTACCGGAGGAAGAGGTGGGGTTTGGGGTCTGTGTAGGTGCGGAAGAGGGACTGTTCCACGTAACCTACAAAGAGGCAGGCATAGCTGGGGCCCATGCGGGTGTCCATGGCCACCCCCTTAGTCTGTAAGAAGTGGGAGGAGTCAAAAGAGAAGTTGTTGAGGGTGAGGACGAGTTCGGCTAGGCGGATGAGGGTGTCGGTGGAGGGGGACTGGTCGGGCCTGCGGGACAGGAAGAAGCGGAGGGCCTTGAGGCCATCTGCATGCGGAATGTAGGTGTATAGGGACTGGACGTCCATGGTGAAGATGAGGTGTTGGGGGCCAGGGAATTGGAAGTCCTGGAGGAGGTGGAGGGCGTGGGTGGTGTCACAGACGTAGGTAGGGAGTTCCTGGACCAAAGGGGAGAAAATGGAGTCCAGCTAGGTGGAGATGAGTTTGGTGGGGCAGGCGCAGGCTGAGACGAATGGTCGACCAGGGCCCTTGGCCACCCACTTAGTCTGTAGGAAGTGGGAGCACGTAACCTACAAAGAGGCAGGCATTGCTGGGGCCCATGCGATGACCTGGAGCCAAGGTAGCTGACTTCCAACAATGGAAGGGGTAAGTGATGGCCTAGTAGTATTGTTAATCCAGAGATACAGATAACGCACAGGGGACCTGGGTTTGAATCCCACCATAGTAGTTGGTGGAATTTGAATTAAATAAAATATCTGGAATTAGCAGCCTTACGATGACCATGAATCCATTGTCGATTGTTGGGGAAAAACCCATCTGGTTCACTCATTTCCTTTTAGGGAAGGAAACTGCCATCCTTACTTGGTCTGACTTATATGTGACTCCAGACCCACAGCAATATGGTTGACTCTGATCTGCCCACTGGGCAATTAGGGATGGGGAATAAATGCTGGCCTGGCCAGTGATGCCTTCATCCCATTAATTAATTTGAAAAACTTCTTCCTGTGTTCCTGTATGATTCCAACCTGTGGAGATATTTTTGCTCTGATTCCCCAGTTTTGCTTGGGATCCTTGATGTCACACTTGTTCAAATCTGGTTTTGTCAAAGGCAGTCACTCTGTCCTCACCTTTTTTGGAATTCAGCTGTTTTGTCTAGGTTTGAATCAAGGTTGTAATGAGGTCAGGAGCTGAGTGGCCCTGATGGAACCCAACTGAGCATGAGTGAGCATGTTGTTGCTTAAGTGCAGTTTGATAGCATTGTTGATGACTCTTTGCATTGTTGTACTGATAATCTGACTAATTGTAAGTGACTGTAGGCAATAAATTGCTGGGTTACGTTTTGTCCTACTTTTTGGTTTATGACCATCCATCAGAGACACCATTGCAGGAGGAGGAATCTGGCAGAGGGGCTACATTTGTATGTGCCACAATGACTCACGTGACTGGGGACTGTTTATTTGAAGATCTTGCTGCTGCCCAGAGTGTCGTGGTAATAATGCTGTTGTGCTTTCATAGTACTGCCTTGCCAAAGTCTGTTTTACACTAAACAAAACCAAACTTCTATTATGAGTAATGGTCGCCACTTGCAATCATTTCAGGATTTGGCAATGAAATTTTAATCATTCATTTACAACAATGACTACCTGTGGCACTATATCTAAGCATCTTCTAGTGAGGAAAGGAAATTGGAAGGATCTCCTATTGCTGGTCGATCTCCAGTGATATTTGATATGACCAGGCGAAGAGAGATCATTTGGCTTCCTGTTTAAACCCTCTGTCATTCAAAATCATTTCTGTTTTAATCAGTAACTACCACTCTTCAATTAAACTTAGTCAACCAGATCAAAAAGGATAGAGAGCTGATCCCAAGGGTTTCTTGAGTGAGAGAGAGGGTGGAGTTTTATCACCCAAAAGAATAACAAAACATGACAACACCCATGCATCCACACCCACTCCACCCCCTTCGCAAAGAAATGGAATACAAACAAGAAGGGGCAAGCAGTTACAGTTTTTTGTTATTTTTAGAATCATTCAACTATGATTGAAGCCAGTGTCCAACGGTTTTGTTACCATCCTGTTTCCTTGGTTATAGTGAAACTGCTGATGTCCCAGAGTTCTAGGTCACTTGTTGAATGTTGCTTTTCATCAACTAGTGTCTGAGCTTGAGTTTGAAGGAAAGAACAGGAGAGAGTCAGACACAGGTAGACTCTTGTTCACAAATCCATGTTTTCTTATCTTGTCCTGTGCTGCTCCAAAGCAACCATTCATGCAAGTTGGTTTGTACATGTTCCTGAGTCTGCTGATTCTTGTGTTTTTTTTAAATTGAATACTCCACAGACAACCTTTCATTTCACATGTAGCTTCAAAAAGGTGTGAATCAACCGGAAGATACAGATCTGAGTTTTTTTTAATGTACTGATCGTAGTTTTGATTCAGGCTGATACTTGTTTACTGATTGGGTTCATGAGCTTGGGTCAGCCTAGTCAGGTAAGCACAGTGAACACTTTCATATTTGTCCCTTTTAAATCCACCTCTTGACCATTAAGTTGTCAGATATTAAAGTTCAATGATAAAAGTTGTATATTGATGGTCCATTTTCACTATACCTGACATGTTGCATAGGGATGTCAACACCGATTGTAGGTTGGGATAAGGAGAGGAGACCGGTTGGTATGTGACAGTTGGAGGACAATTAGGAGAAAGATGTTGTCTGTCTTGGCACAAAGAATTTTTAACAAGTATATTATGCAAACGGTGAGACGTTGCAGAGCTCGAAGCTGCTGAGGAATCCGAGTGTCCTCATGTATGAGTGGCAACTGATTGAAATCTAATCACAAAAATTAAGTTAGCTAATAGAATATAATTTATTGCAACGGGAATTGAATACAAAAGTAGGGAGATTCAATTATACAGGACACTGGTGAGAGTGCATCTGGAGTACTGTACACAGGATAAGTCAATATGTTTAAGGCTGTAAAAATAATGGAAGCAGTTCAGAGAAGGCTTGCTGTATTAATTCAGGTTTTGGGCAGGTGTGAGAGGGAGCTGCTTTAAAAGAAATGTTGGACAGGCTGGGCTTTTATCTGGATGTTAGAAGTGTAAGAGGCAGCTTGATTGAAACTTGCAAGACCTTTTGAGGGTAGGTACAGAGGCGACATTCCCTCTCTTTTAGGAGAATCTAGAACTCAAGATCTTTATGTAGAAATAGTCAGCGGCTGCCCATTTAAAACGGGGATAAGGCAAACTTTATTCCACATATCATGAGTCTTTGGAGCTCTCCTGCTGAAAAGGTCGGGAAGCCCTATCTCCTCGGATATTTTGAAGACACAGGTGATTGAAGCTTGTTGAGCAAGGGAGTGAAGTATTATATGGAGTTTGGTAGGCATGCGGAGTGGAGTTACAATCTGAACAGCCATCATCGGTGAATAGCAGACCAGGCTCATGGGACTTGATGTGCTGCTGCTGCTAAATTGTGTGTTTGCATGCATTCCAGCTCCAACACACACTGTCTTGTCTGTGATGTTGCCTATTTTTAAGACAAATGGAGCTGAAAATTGTTTCCTGCACAAAGTGAAGTAGTTAATAGGTCTTTTGTCCACAATGGGACAGACTTTAATCCATTATAGATGAGTGCATGGTCCACTGTAGAGCCACTGCTAATATGTCCACTACCCCTTTTTATTTGTAGAGCGCATGACAGAAACTCTTCGTGTGGGGATGTCTTCAGTTGTCACTGCCCAAATGTTTCTGACCTTCAGAGTGTTGCTGATGAGAATTTCTCCACAGCATCTCACTTCACTCTGGCCGATCATGGTGACTGAGCTGGTAAGGGAAGAAGAGTTTGTCTGATTGCTCTGCCAGACTGTGGCATCATGTTTGTGGTTATGTTCAAAACTGAGAAATGTGGCCGTTGTTGATTCTCAAATAAGTAGTGAAAGCAGTATTTGCCACAAAATAACCATGTTTTCATGATGTATTAATTTAATTTGAGCTAATTTACAAGAAGAATTGCGGAGAAAAACTCGAGTCTATCACAAGAACCTGCTTTAAAAAAATAGATTCCATGCTGTAATTGAAAGTTCCTCCAAGTTTCAGCTATTTTAACTGTTTGGTGTCCATTCATTGCTGATTTATTGTATAGTATTGAAACTGAACTTAATTGGGAATCAACAATATTGCTGTTTCATTTGCAATCAGTACATTATTTTGAACTGTGTGGGGAAATCATAAAAGCAGAAGTCATTATTTATAATTGGCAAAATTCCATGTGCAAAAAGCTGATCCAGTTCAACAATGAGCATCATTTAAAATGTGCTATGTTTGGTGAATTCAGATACTGCTATTTTAATTCTGTGCTGGTGGCAACCAACCTCAGGTATGCATTATGTAACCAAGGGACAGTTTGATTGACAAACCAAGCTGTACAATGAGAACTTTTTGGGGGAAATAAGACTCCCTAACTGCTGAAGAATTTTTGCACCTTAATTGTTTCCTCAGCCACGGTGAGAAAGTTGCACAATATTGTCCCCTGCAATGCTACCCTGCAACTGATCTCTTGGAGAATAACAGCAGCAACATCTTTCTCTTTATTTTTAATTAAGGAGCATTTTTTTATGCTGCTAACTTCCAGGCTTTTTGATCGTATCCTAATTTCTATTTATTCAAAATAAGTTCCTTTCTGTTTCGTTTCCTTTCCTAAGGAAGTAAATCTATTATATAGTCATACAGCATGGAAACAGACCCTTTGGTCCAACGAGCCCAAGCTGACCATGTTCCAAAACCAAACTAGTCCCACTTGCCTGCATTTGCCCATATCCCTCCAAACTGTTTCCTACTCGTATTTATCTAAATGTCTTTCGCATTTTGTAACTGTATCCGCATCCACCACTTTCCCTGGCAGTTCATTTGATACATGAACCAGACTCTGAATTTAAAAAGAAAAGTTGACCCTTGTCTTTTTTTTTTAGGAAAATCTTTTTCTTCCCTCACTTTAATTTTGAATCCTCCCACCCTAGGGAAATGATCCTCCCTTTATCCATGCCCCTCATTTTTAAATAAACCTCTAAGACCAGCCCTCAAACTCCTTCGCTCAAGTGAAACAAGTCCAAGCTTATTTTTTATAACTCTCAAATCCTCCAATGTTGTAGAAAAAGACTACAGAAAAATAGCTACAGCAGAAGGATAGAAAGGAACTCACCATTCTAATGTTAAAAATACCAATACTGAACTTCTATCTTCCTTAGGTTCAGGTGTTCATGCAGCTGGAGGAGGAATTACTCGAAATTGTTTCAAAGTAAGTTTCCTGGTTGAAAGTTAAACACACTTTTTACTTAGAGTTCCAGTTATAGAAAAAGGGTACCCAGACAACATGAGATCGAGAGGTCTTATTTTAAATTTGTTACTGAGAACAAAATTTTCCTGAATGCTCAGTGAGTAAATACTTGGATAATAAATAACAGCAGAAAGTGCGGATCTGGCAGCATCTATGGAGGACAAATCAGTAAGCAAGTAAATGCGGAGACATCTTCGGCCTACGTGTATATGAGAAGTTCAAGAATAATACTTCATCTGTGCTTAATTATTTTGGCAGGGTCAGATAACTTATCCAATCAAACTGAGATTCTGGGGCTGTTGTAGTGTAATGATCATGTCCCTACCTTTGATCCAGGATTCAAGTCCTACCTACACCAGAGGTGTGTAATAACTGAACAGGTTGATTTAGAAAATATGCAAGCTCTTGTAATGTAGTCTTATTAGTGTAAATTATTCTGTAACTGGTAAGTTATAGTGGCAGTGCTACTACCTCTGGTCCTGAAGGTCTGGGTTCAAGTTCCAAGCCCCGCCTTCCCTAGAGGTGTATCACAACATGTCCAAAAAATTGATTTAGAATAACTATCCAGTGACTAATTCCTGCAGACAATTAAAGACGATCTTGGATCTTTATTCCATGATCTGTTTTGAGTTCACTGTCCTCATTTGAGGTTCTATAATTAACCTCCAAGCCCAGCAAATCAGCCCAAGTTCCTCTTCCTGACTATGAGGTTAAAAAGTAATTTCTTTAAAATAATTTTGAAACACAAGCACAAAAGTTGAGAAGAGGGGATATACTGATTCAAAACAGATGTAGTGGCTGGGCGAAGCCTAGAACAGAATGAGAACACCACACTGTTCGACTCATCTGAAATTCAGCATAGGATGTAGACGAGCATGTTTGATAGGACAAGGGAGTTGACTTCAATTAAGTAATGACTGGTATAAATGGAATAGATTAAAACATCAAATGCACTGGTAAGAAGGAAGTTATGCTGGAAGTGAACTATAATTTGGGTATTTTTATTGCAGCTTACTGATGTGTGTAAAACCTGTTAAGAGTTGTATAATTACTTAAAATGAGAATTCTTGGAACAAGGAAACAATTCCACTTCTTTTAGGTAACTTAAATAGTGGAAAATGCAGTGGAGGCTCATTTGAAGCTTTGAGATGGTGATGACAAGTAGATGTTCTGTAATTTGGTCCAATCTTCGATCTGAGCCAATGTGAAAATAGAGCCATGAATGAAAGAGATGATTGATCACTATTTACTTCATGAAGAAACTGGTGCTTTTGAGTTAATAATATTCTATGATCATATTAAAGGAGTTGGAGATTGAGTTGTTATAATCCTGTACAGACTATTTCTTCCCTTCAATGATAATTAATTTCCCAGAAACTAACTCTGGTTCATATGAAGAGATTCTGTGTTTTGAGACTTTGCTGTAACAAAGACTTGCTGCAAACCTAGACTAAACATCGTTCCAGTATCCTTTTGACAGTGCTTTCACTTCATGTTCAAAATGACTGCCAGCTCTAATGTCCAGTTTGGTGACTCCTTGGACTTTACACCTCCAGAAGTCTAATATGTTTTGTCACTGGGCAGAATTGTTATGAAGTAGCATGAACTTGTCTCTGAGCAGAACGAGGAGGAGGCCATGTTTAAAATGTAACCATCTATAACATCAAACATATTACAATAGAGAAGATTTCAGAGGTTAAGTGAACTGATAGAATGTAGTCTAAACTGCTTTGAGTTAATTAAATTTATTTTTCATTGAGGGCATTTTTGGCAAGGCCAGGATACCCTAACTGCCCAAAGGGCATTTTAAGGTGAACTACATTGCAATTGGTCTGGAGTCACATGTAGGCCAGACTGGGTAAGGAGGGCAGTTTCCTTCCCTAAAGGATAATTAGTGAACCAGATGGGTTTTTCCTAACAATTGCCAATAGATTTGTGGTCACCATTAGACATCTGATTCCAGATTTTTCATTTTCTTCCAGGGAATTCAAATTCCACCATCTGCCATGGTGGGATTTGAACCCCAGTCCCCAGGACGTGACCAGGATTTCTGGATTAATAGTTAAGTGCTAGTACCACTAAACCATTGCCTCCCTTTTAACTAGGCCAAAATGAAGTGGAAAAAGATCTTCTGAGATGGAACTAATTATAGTAGTGATTGAACCATGATTGCCATCATCTCGATCATTTGCAATGACTCAGCCAAATTGTCATCAGTCCTTAGAAACCTATGGTGGCCTAGTCTCTTAATCACTGTATTTTCAGTCATATATTTTTCATCTTTAACATTTAATATTTGTTTGCTAGTTTATATCTTTATTCACTGTTCTGTAGTTTTTTCTAACTGGAAAAAGTACACAGGATGGTGTAGTGGACTTGGCAGAAGTGAAAGTGAGGTTTGAAACTTCACATGTCAACTGAAATAACATCAGCTATTTTATTAGTAGAGGGTCAGAAGAATGGAAGTTGCACCTGGGCTCAGGAAACATGGTTAACAATATCTCAAAACAGACTGTGCATGATGTGAAATAATTTTTTTTAAAAACTAGTATAACTGATGTGATTTGTTGCAATATTGGTTCTGAGGGTGGCACAGTGGTTAGCACTGCTGTCTCTCACTAGGGACCTGGTTTCAATTCCACCCTGTGTCTGCATGGGTTTCCTCCCACATTCCAAAGATGTGCAGGGTAAGTGGATTGGCCATGCTACTTTGTCCATAGCGTCCAGGGACATTTAGGTTAGTTGGGTTAGACATGGGGAAATGTAGGGGTAGGGGAATGAGTCAGGGTGGGATGCTCTTCAGAGGGGCAGTGTGGACCTGTTGGGCTGAATAGCTTGTTTCCACACTGTAGGGGTTCTATGAATCTATAAAAGCTTGAAGGATCCCAGTGGTGAGAATCTAGATACAGTCTAAAAGTGGAAAAAAATCATGCAAAATATTAATTTTAATTAGTGAGTGAAAGTTTATGGGTAGGTTTCAGAGAATCTCTGCAGTGTGGGAGTAGCTAATTTAGTCCATTGTGTCCACACTCACCCACCCTCTGAAGAGTGGGTTTTTTCCCCTTCTTTTCCTTCTCCTGCTCCCCCCCCCCACCCACCCCACTTCTCTCTAACCCTGTATTTTCCACAGCTGATCCAGCTAGCCTGCACTTTATGGGCAATTTAGCATAGTCAAACTAGCAAGTTTTGAGAAGACTTGTAGCTCAGGTTGAGTTTCTGGATGTGAGTTTGCTCGCTGAGCTGGAAGGTTAGTTTTCAGACGTTTCGTCACCATTCTAGGTAACATCAGTGAGCCTCTGATGAAGTTTCATCGGAGGCTTACTGATGTTACCTAGAATGGTGACGAAACGTCTGAAAACTAACCTTCCAGCTCAGCGAGCAACCTCACATCCAGATAGTCAAACTACCTGACCTGCACATCTTTGGACATTGGAAGGAAACCCGAGGAATTGCATGCAGACACGGGGAGAATGTGCAAATTCCACACACAGTCGTCAGAGACTGGAATTGTACCTGGGACCCTGGTGCTAAGAGGCAGCAGCACTAACCACTGAGGCAGCATGTCATCCAAAACAACAGCTCATTGATTGATAAGTCTATGCTGTTCCAACTAGCAAAAACTCAACATTTAGTGCCACCCTAACCAAAAGGGGAATCATTACTGATGTTGAACGTTGAAGTCAGCGAGATTACTGGTGTTATGAGAAGGTCTGTGCTGGTTTTAAGGTGTTCTGAGTGTCGGTGAGCTGAGGGTCAGACTAATAGCTGAGAGCCGATCGGCAGATGCTGGCAGGTCACCTTCAGTGAAAAATTGAAAGCTGGATGGTACTCTTAGACTGTTAACTTAGTAAGGAGTACACACTTCCTGGTGAGAAAATACCATGCAATTTGGAGGAAATTATTTTAATGTTAATATTTAGGGATATAGCTGTACTTCACAGTGATGGTGGAATTACTATCTCCTTTATTTTTCAGCAAAACAGGTCAAAAATCTCAAGTGAATAATGGAAACGGATCCCCATTGTTTGACATGGAACAGAATGATCTCGACATGTACTTATCTGCCTGTAAATTTCTCGATACAGCACTCTGTTTCCCACAAGAAGCAATGCCTTTATTTCAAATGTAAGTCTGCAGAGATGAGAGATGCTGCATTTTTGTAACAATTCTTTGGTAGTATCAAAATTCTTTTTTTTTATATTTTGCTTATGTACGTTATTTTCTTGTTACTCCAGAGATTCCTTGTGGGTCAAATACTGCAGATTAGAATGTCTAGATTGGCACAGTAAACTCCCTGGTTTCTGGCACATGCTGGAAATAGGTGGTGCCAGTTATGTGAATGAGCATCATGGGAAATAGGTGGTGTTGTTACCTGAATAAGCATTACTGGTTGTGAACAAAAATAGAAGTTGCAGGAAGCTCAGCAGGCTGTCAGCATCTGTGAAGATGATGATCACTGTTAACATTATGGGTTTGCTGGCTCCGAGATATTAACTCTGACTTTTTTTGCTTCACAGATACTGCCAGACCTGCTGAGCTTTTCCAGCAACTTCTGTTTTTGTTCCTGACTTACAACATGCACAGCTCTTTTGGTTTTTATTAGTTGTGGCCAGGATTACTCATAAACACCATTGGTAAGGTTTGATCAGAAGGAGAGGGGCGTGCCAACCAAAAGACAAGTTGCCAAAATGAGGAAACCAATTTCCATCAATTTGTTGGTTACGTAAGAATTCCATAGAATGGGGACTTGACATTCCCTGGTAGGAAAAGGGAAAGAGAAAGGGAAGTCTTGGTGGTCAATCCACAAATCATTGGTAAATCTCTTTTTGGTTGGGGCAAACTTACCTGATGATGAGTGAAGCTATGAATCCTGAAAAAAATGCCAAGAATGTTGGAGAAACTCAGCAGGTTTGGCAGCACCTGTGGAGACAGATGGAGAGTTACTTATTTTTGAGTATGGTACAATTATTCAGAAATTTGGATCCTGATGTTGAACCCATCCTGGAATACGGTTCCAAGGATGCTCATATTCCTTTGGCAACTCGTCCAAGTGGTCACTGTGCCTTGGCAGTGAGCACCAGAAACAACATTGTCACCGATCCTGACCCTGACTGTTTATCCAGTATCAACATGAATGTTCAATGTCTTGTGACTTTGCTATATCTGGTTACTGATCTGTTTGCCATCAGTGAACATTTACTTGAGTCACTTGTTAACGCAAAGGGTTTTGTTTGCTATCTTGAATGTTCTCGAAGTGTAACCTCAGATCAGCCGTAAAAATTTATCTTATGTTTCCCTAGTCAGTGCCTTTACTTCCACATCCAGCCTCCTCCCAACTGACGAAAAGCCTTGTTCCTTGCCCAATTTAACAAAAAATCTGTGGAATTGTTTTACCCATAGCCTGGATGGAGTTTTTTGATTGGACCAAAAAACCTTTGATATCAATATTTGAGTTAATGGTCCCTGGTACGAGTAAAATTATAATTTGAGGACTGCTACAGACTTTTTATTTGATGTAAACCAGAGTTGAAGGTGAGTGAATACATCTTGAAACATCAGTTTACAATGAATAGTAGTGTCGACTAGAAAAACCACATGGGGCCTTATCTCAACAATGGGATGACCCCTCTGACAGTACAGTACTCCCTCAGCACTGTGTTAGAACAGTAAACCTGGGTTGCAGGCTTTCATTTCCATGGGAGACTTGAACCCACAAATTGCTGGCTTACAGTTAAGAGTTTTATCATCTAGTTACAGCTGACAACCGTGGGAGTATGGGAGTCCCTTCTTTCTAATCTATTTTACTGTGGGATTGTAGTATTATCCTAGCCTTCCTTTCAGGACACAGCAGAGTTAGTATTAAAAAGAAAATTTTAAAAATAACTTTTTATGCATTGATATGTTAAAGGTCACTAGGTTCATGCAAAAAAATTGAGTTAATGTAGAAATTCTGCCATAATTCAACTGATTTGTGATACAGGCTTGAGAGACCATATGGTCTGGTCCTTCTAGTTATTTTGTATTTGCATTTGATTTCTTCTCTGCCACATTTTCCTCCACCTCTTGCATTCTGGATCTTGATTTGCCAAGGAGATGATGGTTCTCAGAATACTCCAGTGAGAACCAACTTGGTCTGGTTGTGGTTCACCTCATTTCCACAGTATTATTATTGTTCGCATTTTCATTGGATCCATTCCTTTTTCCACTGGATGTTTTATATACTTCTGTGTTGATGCTGAAAACTTTGATATTTTTAGGTACAGGTGGGCCTTTGTTCCAGAGGTGAATGCTGCAGATTGCAGCCCACAAATGGAAGTCGTGGAAATGTTCCAAGCTTATAAACCATATGCTGTACGGATCCTGGATATTCTGCAGCAAACAAATGGGGTAAATGTTTATCCTTTCAAAACTTGGTAAACATCTGAATTTTTTTTTCTCTCAGGCAAAACCTTCATTTTCCAATGATTACTTGGATGGAGCTTTGTTTAAAAAGTCTGTCTGCATTTGTTCTACCCTCTTTCGTGTATCCAGAATTGAAGGCAGAGATTATGTCTGAATACACCCCAGCCATATCACTATTTTTTAAAGTAACACGAAAGGAAAACTTAATTATTACACCTTAGTAACTGAAACAAATTAGAGGCTTTTTTGAATTATTCACCTTGACTTGGGTGTTTTGAATTAATTTGAAATAGTTGGGTCCTCCAACTTACATTATTGTAGTTTGGCTTTGGTGACATTTCCCCGCAAGTGCATGCTTTCACCAAAGTGCTTGAAGTTGTCAATGTTTAAATCAAATTTGTTGCAGATTTTGGATAGCTACTGTTAGCTTTTGTTTCTTCAACCACCTTAAACAGCACAAGAGGCTGCTGAGTAAGATAAAGGTCCATGGTGTTAAAGACAAGGTGCTAGCATGGGTAGAAGATTGGCTGTCTGGCAGAAAGCGAACAGTGGGTATAAAAGGGTCCTTCTCAGGGTAGCAAGTAGTGTTCTGCAAGGGACAGTGTTAGGACCACAACCTTTCACTTCGTACGTTTAATGATCTGGATGAAGGAGCTGTGGGCATTCTGGCTAAGTTTGCAGATGATACCAAGATGGGTGAAGGGACAGGTAGTATTGAGGAGGTGAGTAGGCTGCAGAAGGATTTGGACAGCTTAGGAGAGTGGGCACAAAAGTGGAAGATGGAGTATTACGTGGGAAAGTGTGAAGCCATGCACTTTGATAAGAAGAATAAAAGCATGGACTGTTTTCTAAATGGGGAGAAAATTCAGAAGTCTAAAGTGCATAGACACTTGGGAGTTCTAGTCCAGATTCTCTCAAGGTAAGCTTGCAGGTTGAGTCACTAGTCAGGAAGGCAAATGCATATTTGGCATTTATTTTGAGAGGACTTGGATATAAAAGCAGGGATGTACTACTCAAGCTTTTATAAGGCTCTGGTCAGGCTTTGGAGTATTGTGTGCAGTTCTGGGCCCCATGTCTCAGGAAAGATGTACTGGCCTAGGAGCGGATTCAGAAGAGGTTCACGAGAGTGGCCTCAGGGATGAAAAGCTTAACATATGAGGAATGTTTCAGGACTCTGGGACTAAATTCATTGGCGTTTAGAAGGATGGTGGGTGGTTCGGGGGGGAGGGGGGGGCGGTGGCGGAGAAGGATATAATTGAAACTTGCAGAATACTGAATGATCTGGACAGAGTGGATGTTGGGAAGATGCTTTCATTGATAGGAAAGAATAGGACTCAAGGGCACAACCTTAGAGTAAAGTGAAGACCTTTTAGAATGGAGATAAGAAGAAACCTCTTCAGCCAAAGAGTGGTGAATCTATGGAATTCACTGCCAGAGAAGGCTGTGGAGGCCAGGTCAGTGAGTACATTTTAAGACTGAGATAGACAGGTTCTTGATTGTCACGGGGATCAAGGCTTACAGGGAAGAAGTGGGAGAATGGGGTTGAGGAACATTTCAACCATGATTTAATGGTGGCACAGACTCAATGGGCTGAATGGCCTATTTTCTGCTCCTATGTCTTATGATCTAAATTTGTTGTTAATGCATTCTCGGTAGTGAGAGATATTTAGGGACTATTGATATGTTCTTCAAAACTAGTGATTTAATGAAATTATTATTGTACTTGAAGCTTTCTCATATCGTGACCTCAAGCCATATAGCATGGCTTTGTGTAATTATAGAAAACATAGGTGGTGGAGGGGATTAATATATTCACACAATGCTGAAACTTCAGTTTCTGCCTGAAAGTTGATCAAACAGTAAGCTCAGCTGGGACTGTGCGGTGGAGGTGGGCTTCAGATGTGCATAAATGTGATTTGTTTTGACTTGATTTATTAGTGTTACATGTACGACAGTGAAAAGTATTGTTTTGCATGCTATCCAGACAAATCATACTTTTATATAAATGAGTAATGGAACAAAATGTAGAATAGTGTCAGTAGTTGCAGAGAAGGTACAGAGATAGTTTGAGAGGTCCTTTTGTAAGTCTGATGACAGCAGGGAAGAAGCTGTTCTTGAATCTGTTTGTACATGTTTTCAAACTTTTATTTCCTCTGCCCGATGGAAGAGAGTGTAACTGGGGTGGGAGGGGGTCTTTGATTATGTTGCCTGCTTTCCTGAGGCAGTGGGAGGTATAGATGGAGTCAATGGAAGGAAGGCTGGTTCTTGTGATGGACTGGGCTGCATTTACAACTCTGTAATTTCTTGATGTCTTGGGTGCAGCAGTTGCCATTGCCAAGCTGTGATGTCTCTGGATAGGATGCTTCAATGGTGCATCTACAAAAATTGGAAAGAGTTATTGTGAAGTTACGTAGGTAACTCAACTTTCATTCACCAGATTAGTGTTCGAAATTGCTTGTGTGTTTATCCTTTTATGTGCAGAAGTTGATGCATAATATGAGAAAAAGTCTTCTCTTTTCTTATTTAATGCAGGAAATTTACTGTGCAGAAGAAATTGGCTCCAGCAATGTATATGAATTTCCCCTCTTGACTCAACAATCTGTGTCCAGTATCCACACACTTGCACATTTCTTCAGAATACTGAGTTGTATCTTTAAGACGCAACCAAATGGAGCCCTTGAAGAACTAAGTACGCATGGTCTTTGTAGCCCTGACTCGGAGATAGAACTAGCCACCAGTAATGCCATTTTACAAAGAATAGAAGAAAACATTGCACGTGACTTTTTGGAAATGGGAATGGAACATTGAACTTAATGGAATGTATCTTAATTATGGCAGTAAAACCCAAATTACTGAACTAAGTTATTGAGGATACGTATAAGAGGTTTTTGTCTTTCTTGCGTCTAAATGGTTTTCTAAGGTCTGAAATTCCAAAACCGTGAAACATTGTTGATATGAGTAAAATTAAGGAATTCCATTGTTTGTATTGTCATTTTTGAATGGTTTGCTTGTGGTGAAGGGCAGAATTAATTTTTTGCGAAGAATAAGCTGGTGATGGTTCACCTTTTTGGAGCCAAATCAAACCCTTAAACATGCTGTGCCTACTGGAAGAAGCCTAGTGTGTATGCTATAAAATACAATGGGTAAAATTCAGGGGCAAAGTGAGCATCTCTCATCCAGAGTGGCAGTGGCCTTGTACTATCACTTCTCTGTTATGGGTCTTTTGTCAGTAAAATGGGACACCTGTAAAGTATTGGTACTTGTTTATTCGATACTATTAACTGATTAGTTATTTTGGTTATCAACTTCACTGTGTATGTGTATGTATATAAACTGTGTATAAATATCTATTTTCAAATGGTGCAGTCCCTTTATATCTAAGTAACTTAAGCCTTTTTTTACATCCAGCTAAATGGGCACAACAGACAAATAACCATGTGTCAGTTATCCTAATGAGTATGTAAGCTTTAAAGTAAAAAGGGAATGCTCAGTGCTTTAACTGGATCGGTCTTTGAGTTTACAGCCTAATTTTCAATCTGCAAATTTAATACTGTGAATGTACATTCTAAGAATAATGACCTGGTCATTAAATAAAGTACAGAACTCTGATATAAGTGTACAGAATGCTTTTGATGCCATTGTTGTATGTACCTGTAAATCATGTAATTACCTATACACTGCTGTTATCAGCCATGCTCAATGCATTGAGTGTTTACACTCATTTGTCTGTTTTTAAAAAAAACCTTTTCTCTGTCTATTCATAAACTTTAACTTCTATAGAACATAGAACAATACAGCGCAGAACAGGCCCTTCAGCCCACAATGTTGTGCCGACCTGTGAACCAATCTAAGCCCATGCCCCTACACTATCCCATCATCATCCATATGCTTATCCAAGGACTGTTTAAATGCCCCTGATGTGGCTGAGTTCACTACATTGGCAGGCAGGGCGTTCCACACCCTTACCACTCTCAGTAAAGAACCTGCCTCTGACATCTGTCTTAAATCTATCACTCCTCAATTTGTAGGTATGCCCCCTCATACAAGCTGACGTCATCATCCTCGGAAAAAGACTCTCGCTGTCCACCCTATCTAATCTCCTGATCATCTCGAATGTCTCTATTAAATCCCCCTCTTAGGTCTGTTCTCATTGGAGAGAAGGTGGCTAAGTCCCTCAGCCTTTTTTCATAAGGCCTTTGTTCCAGACCAGGCAACATCCTGGTAAATCGCCTCTGCACCTTTTCCAATGCTTCCACATTTTTCCTGTAATGGGGTCTCCAGAACTGCACGCAATATTCCAAACGAGGCTGCACTAGCGTTTTGTACAGTTGCAGCACGACATCACAGCTCCAGAACTCAATCCCCCTACCAATAAAACCTAAAACACCGTAAGCCTTGTTCTATGAAAGCCTTCTTTGATCTTAATAGAAACCAAACAATTTAGAACCTCCAAGTTAATTGCTGAAAGCACAATATTTCACATTTTAAGCTAGAGAAAATACTTCACAGGCACGACTTAAACTGACCTTTTAAATAAATATTCTGTGTTCTCAGGATCAGTCCAAAATGTTTCCTGGCTCCAAAGGATTTGCTTCTGTTCATTTTCTTTCTCAGCTTGTAAATTCTAATCCCAAAGCTATCTTTTTCATGTTAGGAGCATTATTGGAGGTCCCCTTTCTACTGCAATCTGGGCAAACCTTTGTCGTGGTAAATAAAATTGTCACGATAGGGTTTGCAATTAATACTAAAGACTCAGTCACGTTGTCATGGATAAGAGCCAGTTCTTTATTTCAGACTCTGCGCAGAGGATGCGTTCCTCCCACCACTTGAGTAAGAGGAAGGCGTGCTCCACGCTTGACTTCATCAGGTTTTATACATATGCTGGTGCTGGGCAGGTTACATTAAGACTTACACAATTAGCTGACCCAGTTATAACTCCATACCCTATATGGAATTCTTCTACAAGCTTAACCATCTACTTCCTTATCTTGCTCATGTAGCAATGTGCTCTGCAAAGCTTAACCATCTACTTCCTTCTCTTGCTCATGTAGCAATTGTTCTGCAAAGTTTATGCAGCAGTTTGGCAGTTTTCTTTGTTTACATCCTTCTGCAATGGTTGATCACTCAAAAATTTCCATCACATCTTCCAAGCTCATTTGACTCTCAAATTGGTCATTTCAATGAGTACAAAATTCTACCATATTCCTGCAAGTGAATCACAAAAACTTTGCAACTTTCTAACTTTTCTCTCTTTGTCCTTCTCAGATTCTGACAAATTAACTCATCTTTCTGTGATATTCACTCTTAAAGTCGATAACATGTAGTTTACGCTGACTTGCTTGGCTCCCTTCCCTGTGGCAACGTGAATCACATGGACCTTCTATCCAGATAGAAATAGTGATTTTGTTATCCATGAGAGACGAACTCTCTTTAACCTTAGATCTAAACTGACCGTTTTAAAGCACAACTGTTTACGTTCTGACATTCTCAATATCTTTTGATTTTTAGGATGCTAATGGATAGAGTCTCTTTCAGGTAAGTAGATCAGCGCTTTTATAAAGAAAAGTAGAAATGGACTGTTGCCTAGAAACAAGGAGACAGAAGCAGAATCTGCTTTTTTTTTTCTAGACAAAGAATCATTCCGAAAATTAGGATGTACAGGTCTTCCAGGTAGAAGTGGGTCATTCAGGGAGGGGAAACAAGCTTATGAGCAGTTCAGCAAACTCCAGATCAATCAGGACAGGAGTAAAGAAGTCCTGAATAATTTAGTGTTAGTACAAAATTCTACAGGACAAGAGACTATAAGAACAATTTTATGATCTCTTGGTCTTAAGATGGCTGTCTGAAGATTCGATTTAGCCACATGATGACAATATACGCCTGGGAGAATTGAAAACCTGCCCTGAGCTTCCCTTCCTCTTCATTCTTCTTCCTCCTTCCCTAAAATGTTGAGACAGCCTTGGGGCCACAGGCTTGGCTTCAACTACACTCCGAGTAACAATCACCTCACTCATTTCCAAAATGGGAAAACACGTACCAGCAGGATAACCACAAGAGAGACCTGTGTTATATAATAAAACGTGAGGCTGGATGAACACAGCAGGCCCAGCAGCATCTCAGGAGCTCGAAAGCTGACGTTTCGGGCCTAGACCCTTCATCAGAGAGGGGGATGGGGTGAGGGTTCTGGAATAAATAGGGAGAGAGGGGGAGGCAGACCGAAGGTGGAGAGGAGAGTATAGGTGGGGAGGTAGGGAGGGGATAGGTCAGCCCAGGGAAGACAGACAGGTCAAGGAGGTGGGATGAGGTTAGTCGGTAGGAGATGGAGGTGCGGCTTGGGATGGGAGGAAGGGATGGGTGAGAGGAAGAACAGGTTAGGGAGGCAGAGACAGGTTGGACTGGTTTTGGGATGTAGTGGGTGGAGGGGAAGAGCTGGGCTGGTTGTGTGGTTCAGTGGGGGGAGGGGACGAACTGGGCTGGTTTTGGGATGCAGTGGGGGAAGGGGAGATTTTGAAACTGGTGAAGTCCACATTGATGTCATAGGGCTGCAGGGTTCCCAAGCGGAATATGAGTTGCTGTTCCTGCAACCTTCGGGTGGCGTCATTGTGGCACTGCAGGAGGCCCATGATGGACATGTCATCAAGAGAATGGGAGGGGGAGTGGAAATGGTTTGCGACTGGGATGTGCAGTTGTTTATTGCGAACTGAGCGGAGGTGTTCTGCAAAGCGGTCCCCAAGCCTCCGCTTGGTTTCCCCAATGTAGAGTAAGCCACACTGGGTACAGTGGATGCAGTATACCACATTGGCAGATGTGCAGGTGAACCTCTGCTTAATGTGGAAAGTCATCTTGGGGCCTGGGATAGGTGTGAGGGAGGTGTGGGGGCAAGTGTAGCATTTCCTGCAGTTGCAGGGGAAGGTGCCGGGTGTGGTGGGGTTGGAGGGCAGTGTGGAGCGAACAAGGGAGTCACTGAGAGAGTGGTCTCTCCAGAAAGCAAACAAGGGTGGGGATGGAAAAATGTCTTGGGTGGTGGGGTCGGATTGTAGATGGCGGAAGTGTCGGAGGTATCAATGTGGACTTCACCAGCTTCAAAATCTCCCCTTCCCCCACTGCATCCCAAAACCAGCCCAGTTTGTCCCCTCCCCCCACTGCACCACACAACCAGCCCAGCTCTTCCCCTCCACCCACTGCATCCCAAAACCAGTCCAACCTGTCTCTGCTTCTCTAACCTGTTCTTCCTCTCACCCATCCCTTCCTCCCACCCCAAGCCGCACCCCCAGCTACTTACTAACCTCATCCCACCTCCTTGATCTGTCCGTCTTCCCTGGACTGACCTATCCCCTCCCTACCTCCCCACCTATACTCTCCTCTCCACCTATCTTCTTTTCTCTCCATCTTCGGTCCACCTCCCCCTCTCTCCCTATTTATTCCAGAACCCTCACCCCATCCCCCTCTCTGATGAAGGGTCTAGGCCCGAAACGTCAGCTTTCGAGCTCCTGAGATGCTGCTGGGCCTGCTGTGTTCATCCAGCCTCACGTTTTATTATATAACACAGGTCTCTCTTGTGGTTATCCTGCTGGTACGTGTTTTCCCATTTTGGAAATGAGTGAGGTGATTGTTACTCGGAGTGTAGTTGAAGCTAAGCCTGTGGCCCCAAGGCTGTCTCAACATTTTACGGAAGGAGGAAGAAGAATGGAAGAGTAACATTTACAACTTAAGAGATCAGACAGGCATCTGTGCCATTAAATATGACTCCAGGGTCACGAATAGCAAGGAGCAGCTGCAAGATATCTTTCTGGCGTAGTGGGATCAGCCAGAAATCTTGCCCACTCTGGAACCAGTGATATGATGTAGTTGACTCTTCGCTGCCCTCTGGGCAATTAGGGATGGGCAAGAAAGGCTGATCGAGACAGTGACAGCCACATCCCGTGGTGGAATAACAGGAAAAAGGATGAGGTCCTCCAGGGAGATTTTGAGGGATTAGAAAGGAAATTAAAAGACTGGATCTTGAGCAGTAATCTCAGAATTACTCCTAGTACCATCTGCTAATGATCATAGGAACAGAATTGAATATTCAATTGACTATCTGGCATAATTGAGAACTGGTAATGAGGGCATCAGGTTTCAGAGGAATTGCAACAAATTCTGGGGCATGAGAGACCTGTAGAAGCTGGATGGATTTCACCTCAATCGGATTGGGACTGAGCAGGAGCAAATTACTGTTGATGCTGGAAACAAAAAATGCAGGGAATCACAGAAGGTCAAGCAGCATCCATGGAGAGTGGGCAAGCTAGCAATTCCAGTCGAGACGACTCCTCTTCAGAACTGATGTGAAGTGTGGAGGGTTGGCTTTGGAGTGCTGGGGGAGGAAGGCTGCTAAGTGGAATGATTGAGACTGATATCATCATGGAGATCAGCTGGTACTGTTGGGGAGGGTTTAAACCATTTTGCCATCAGAATGGGTACCTGAGCAGTAATGCAAATTGGAAAGAAGTGAAGTTGGTAACAGGAAATCAAGAATATTGTACGGAGGTAATGGTCTTTAAAGAACTGTAACATGACTTGCAGCAACTATAGGTGCAAACACTCCCAAGATCAGTCAGCTATGACTAATAAAGGAAGTTCAGGGTTGTATAAGTTTTAAAGAAAAGGTTTACTATAATTGTCAGAAATTGTGGTAAATCTAAGGATTTGAAGCTTTTTAGCAAGAGGAGGACTTAGAAACCACTAAGGAAAGGTGGGGATAGAATATGAATGCGATCTCATGCAAAAAATATGAAAAGGAACTAGAAGAGTTTCTATAGATATGTAAGAAGGAAATAATTGACTAAAACTAATGTGGGGCCATTACAGAGTCTGGAGTATTTATAATGGGGAATTAACAATAGAAGCTAAGTGATTACTTTGTTTTCATAGAAGATGACAGAACAAATTTCCCATAACTAGAAATCTGAGTGGCTAGGGTGAAGACGAATTGAAGGGAGCTAACATCAGACAGTTGATTGTACTGGAGAAACTAAAAGGAATAAAAGTTGATGAAGCCCCTGGACTTGATCTATTTCACAAAGTGTTGAAGGAGGTGGCTGTAGAGATAGTTGAAGATAGCTGATTATCTTCTAAAATGCTGTGGATTAAAAGTTAGCAGTTGTCACATCTCTATTTGAAGGGAGTGAGAAAGAAAACCAGGATCTACAGACCACATATTTTCCCTATGACTAATGTGAGACTATCAGAATCAATTATAAAAGATGGGATAAATGTACACTTGGATGATAATGATCAGATTTGGCATAGTCAGCAAGGTTGGGAAATGTGATCATCATAACAGCCTCCAAAAATTCCACGTTAATAACAAAATTAATGAAGGAGAGCCAATGGGCATAGTACACTTGATTTTCAGAAGTCTTTGGATGAGGACCCCACAAGACGCTGGTTAGAAAAAAATCAAATCTTTGGGATTGGAGGTAATGTACTGGCATGGATTAATGATGATCAATCAATCAGACAATTAGGAAGTAGGAATAAATGTGTCATTCTTGCATTAGCAAGATGTTGCTCGTCAGGTACTGCATGGATCAGTTCTTAGGGCCCCAGCTGTTCACAATATATATCAAGATTTGGGAGTGGAACCAAATATACTATTTTCAAATGTTACAAACCTAAATGCAATGTGTTGCAAGGAAGATGTAAAACAGCTTTGGGAGAATGTGGACAGGTTTAGTGAATAGGCAACAAAGTGAAATATGTGGAAAATGTGAGGTTAACCACTTTTTGGTAGAAGGATGAAATTTACAGAGTAATTCTCAAATGTTAAAGGTTAGAAAATATACTGAGGGATATAGGTATCCTTGTCGATAAGACACTGAGGGCTAACAGCCCTTCAGCCAATCGAGTCCGTGCCAGTCAAAAGCAAGCACCTGATTATTCAAGCCCTCCACCTCCTCCAGAACTTCCAATTTCCTGGTCCCCAACACTTCGTCTTTACAATGGATGTCCAGTCCCTATACACTTACATACTCTATCCAGATGGCCGAAAGGCCTTCCGCTTCTTCCTGTCCCGCTGGCCTGACCAGTCCCCCTCCACCGACACCCTCATCTGCCTAGTCGAACTCGTCCTTACCCTCAACAATTTCTCTTTTGATTCCTCCCAGCTCCTACAGACAAAGTGGGTGGCCAAGGGTACCCGCATTGGCTCAAGCTATGATAACAAAGTGTGAAGTTGGATGAACACAGCAGGCCAAGGAGCATCTTAGGAGCACAAAACCTGATGTTTCAGGCCTAGACCCTATGCCTGCGTCCTTGTAGGTTACATGGAACAATCCCTCTTCTGTACTTACAGTGGCCCTAAACCTCACCTCTTCCTCTGTTACATTGATGACTGTATTGGAGCCGCCTTGTGCTCCCCTGAGGAGCTCGAACAGTTCATCCACTTTACCAACACCTTCCACCCCAACCTAACCTCAAATTCACCTGGACTATCTCTAACACCTCCCTCACCTTCCTGGACATCTCTGACTCCATCTCAGGCAACCACCTAGAGACCAATATGCATTTCAAGCCCACCAACTCCCATCCACCTTCCTGCAAAAATGCCATCCCCTATTCCCAATTCCTTCGCCTCCACCGCATCTGCTTCCAGGATGAGGCATTCCACTCCTGTACATCTCAGATGTCCTCATTTTTCCAAGGACTGCAACCTACCCCCGCAGTGGTCGACAACGCCCTTGACTGTGTTTCCTGCATTTCCCGCAACTCATCCCTCACACCCCATCCCCGCAATAACCACCAAAAGAGAATTCCCCTCCTCCTCACGTACCAACGCATCATCCTCCAACACTTCCGCCGTCTACAATCCGAACCCACGACCAAAGCCGGTTTTCCCTCCCCACCCTTGTCTGCTTTCAAGAGGGACCACTCTCTCTATGACTCCCTTGTCTGCTCCACACTCCCCTCCAACCCCACCATACCCAGCACTTTCGCGTGCAACCAAAGCAAGTGCTACACCTGCCCCTATACCTCCTCCCTCACCCCCATCCCAGGCCTTAAGAAGACTTTCCACATCAAGCAGGTGAACATCTGGTATACTGTATCCGTTGTGGCTCCCTCTACATTGGGGAAACCAAGCGGAGGCGTGGGGCCACTTTGCAGAACACCTACGTTCTGTTCGCAATAAACAACTGCACCTCCCATTTCAACTCCCCCTCCCATTCCTTAGACAACATGTCCATCCTGGGCCTCCTGCAGTGCCACAACGATGCCACCTGAAGGTTACAGGAATAGCAACTCATATTCCACTTGGGAAGCCTGCAGCTCAATGGTATCAATGTGGATTTCACAAGCCTCAAAATCTCCCCTTCCCCCCACTGCATCCCAAAACCAGCCCAGCTCGTCCCCACCTCCCTAGCCTGTCCTTCCTCTCACCTATCCCCTCCTCCCACCTCAAGCCGCACCCCCATTTCCTGCCTACTAACCTCATCCCACCCCCTTGACCTGTCCATCCTCCCCCGACTGACCTATCCCGCCCTTACCTCCCCAACTACGCTCACCTCTACTGGCTCCATCCCCGCCTCTTTAACTTGTCTGTCTCCTCTCCACCTATCTTCTCTAACCATCTTCGATCTGCCTCCCCCTCTCTCCCTATTTATTTCTGAACCCCATCCCCCTCCCCCTTTTCTGATGAAGGGTCTTGGCCCGAAACGTCAGCTTTTGTGCTCCTCTGATGCTGCTTGGCCTGCTGTGTTCATCCAGCTCCACGCTTTGTTATCTCGGATTCTCCAGCATCTGCAGTTCCCATTATCTCTATTATACTTGACTATTCTAATCCTGTTTTCCAGCACTGGCCCATAGTCTTGTATGCCTTGGTATCACAACTGCATATCTTAATCCTTTTAAGTGTATGTGGATTTCTCCTGCCCCTTACCTTAAATCTATGCCTCCTGGTCATTGATCCTTCTGATGAGGGGAAAAAGTTCCTTCTTGTCTTTCTTATGAATGCTGATCACAATTTTTGTTGCCAATCTCTGAGCGACAACACTTAATATACATGAAGATACAACAGAGATACTTAGATATCTACAAAACCATAATTCATTTATTAAGTACTTAAACAAATAACACACTGTTAACTACTGGAGATATCTCAATCACTGTCTTTCAGTACCCTGATTTCTGTAACCAAACCCAAACATTATTACCTGAGAGAGTTCGCAGCTGGCCAGCCTGAAACTGCTCAACGTCTTCACCATGCCTCCTGACATAGCATACCTTCTTACAATGTGAGTCTTCAAAGTGTTGTTGACCGAAGAGATTTTTCAGGCTTTTCATGCACAAGTCTCTGTGCCAAGTACATTTGTTACTTGGAATTATGCATACACATGCCAATCCTGAACATTCTGTTCAAACGTGAGTCATCTTTGGACTTATACGTGCACATGAGCAATCTCAAATGTTTTGTCCAAATGTATACCTTACCTGACAGAGCTAGCAGTTCCTGGTTTCCTGCAGTTTTAACTCCTCGCAGATCTGACAGTGTACATCAAGTCACAAAGCAGTCCGTTGTTGGACCTCTTGCTGGTTCCAGTTATCTTTAGCCTTATCCAACATTTTATATATCTTAGTCATTTCTCCTCTCAGTTTCCTCTGCTCCAAGGAAAACAACCCTATCCCACTGACTCCATTTCCGAGAACAACAACACCGACATCCAGGACTTCCCTGCTGACGCCGCTCTGCCCACTGCCTCCGCAGTCAGCAGCTCCAGACTATACAGTAGCACTCAGCCCTCCGGGTCTTCGCCTTAATGAGGACGAACGGTCAGTCCTCAGTAAAGGGCTCACCTTTATCCCCCTCCACCCAAACATCAATGAATACCGCTCACGCTTGGACGTTGAGCAGTTTCTCTTCCACTTCCGTGCTTACTTCTTTAATCGTGAGCCTAACCCTCCCTCTACTGACTCCTTCTCCCACCTCCAAAACACCCCCTCCTCCTGGACACCACCCCAAAGCCTCCTAGCCTCCCTCAACCTCTTCATCTCCAACTGCCATTGAGACATCAATTACCTCAAACTCTCCACCCTCTCACCGACTCCAAACTCTCCCCTACAGAATGTGCAGCCCTCTGCTCCAATCCCAACCTCACCATAAAACTCGTGGACAAGGGAGGCGCAGTTGTAGTATGGTGCACTGACCTCAACATCACCGAGGCTGATGCCAGCTCTCTGACACCTCCTTCTACCGTCCTCTTGATTACGACCCCACCCGCGACCACCAAAACATCATCTCCCAGACCATCCACAACCTCCAACCTCATCGTTCCCCAATCCCGCACCACCCGTTTCTATATCCTTTCCAAAATCCACAAACCTGACTGCCCTGGTCGACTGCCTGTTCCTGCTCCACCAAACTTATCTCCACTTATCTTGACTCTATTTACTCCCCCTTGGTCCAGGAACTCCCCAACTATGTCTGTGATACCACCCACACCCTCTAGCTCCTCTAAAACTTCTGATTCCCTGGTTCCCAACACCTCATCTTTACCATGGACGTCCAGTCCCTATACATCTGCATTCCCCATACAGATGGCCTGAAGGCCCTCCGCTTCTTCCTGTCCCGCAGGCCCGACAAATCCCCCTCCAGTGACACCCTCATCCGCTTAGCTGAACTCATCCTCATCCTTAACAACTTCTCCTTCAATTACTCTCACGTCCTACAGACAAAAGGGGTAGCTATGGGTTTTCGCATGGACCCAAGCTATGCCTGCCTCTTTGTAGGATATGTGGAACAATCCCTCTTCTGTAGCTACACTGGCCCTATTCCCCACCTCTTTTTCCATTACGTGGATGACTGTATTGGCGCCGCCTCATACTCCCTCGAGCGCCAATGTTCTTCCACTTCACTAACGCCTTCCACCCCAACCTTCAGTTCACCTGGACTATCTCTGATACCTCTCTGTCCTTCCTGGAATTCTCTGTTTCCATCTCTGGCAACCACCTGGAAACCGATATTCATTTCAAGCTCACCGACTCTCACAGCTACCTAGAATACACCTTCTCTCACCCCCTTTCCTGCAAAAATGCCACCCCCAAACCTAATTCCTTTACGCCTCCACATCTGCTCCCAAGATGAGGTATTTCACTCCCGAACATCCCAGATGTCCTCGTTTTTCAAGGACCGCAACTTCCCCTCCACAGTAGTCAAAAACACCCTCAACCGCGTCTCTCGCATTTCCCGCAACTCATCCTCACACCCCTCCCCGCGATAATAACCAGAACAGAATCCCCCTTGTCCTCACGTACCAACCACTAACCTCCAGATCTTCCCGCACTTCCGCCATCTGCAATCTGACCCCACTACCAAAGACATTTTTCCCTCCCCACCCTTATTTGCCTTCCAGAGGGACCGCTCTCTCTGTGACTCCCTTGTCCGCTCCACACTCCCCACCACCCCTGGCACTTTTCCCTGCAACTGCAGGAAGCGCTACACCTGCCCCTACTCCTCACCCCTCACCCCCACCCCAGGCCCCAAGAAAACCTTCCACATCAAATAGATGTTCACCTGCACATCTGCTAATGTGGTATACTGTATCTGAGGTTTCCGATGTGGCATCCTCTACATGGGGGAAACCAAGCAGAGACTTCTAGACCACTCTGTGGAACGCCTACGCTCAGTTCGCAACAAACGACTACACCTCCCAGTCATGAACCTCCCACTCCTTGGACGACATATCCATCCCGGGCCTTCTCCAGTGCCATATTGATGCTACCCAAAGATTGCAGGAACAGCACCCTATATTTCGCTTGGGAACCCTGAAGCCCAACGGTATCAATGTGGACTTCACAATTTTCAAAATCGTCCCGCACCCAACCGCAACCCAAAACCAGCCCAGCTCGTTCCTGCCTCCTTAACCTGTCCATCCTTTCTCACCTATCTACTCCTCCCAAGTTAACCCCCACCCCCACCTCCTACCTACCAGCCTCATCCTTGCCTCCTTGACCTGTCCGTCTTCCCTGGGCTGACCAAGCCCCACCTTAACTCTCCACCTACACTCACCTTTACTGGCTCCAGCCCCGCCTCCTTGACCTGTCTGTCTCCTCTCCACCTATCTGCTCCTTTATCCACCTTCCATCCACCTCCCTCCCATCTCTCTCTTTATTTCAGAATCCCCTTCTCCTCCCCCATTTCTGAAGAAGGGTCCAGACCCAAAACGTCAGCTTTTCTGTTCCTCTGATGCTGCTAGGCCTGCTGTGTTCATCTAGCTCTATACCTTGTTATCTCTTAATCAATCCAATCTCTCTTTCATTATTAAGACTATCCAGCACATGTATCATCCTTGTAAATGCCCTAAAAGATCAGAAAGGCCAACGGAATGTTAGGCTTTATTTCAGGACGATTTTTGAGTGGATTCTTGCTTTAATTGCGTAAGAGTTTATTTGGAGTACTGTGAGCAGTACTCCGCCCCTTCACCTCAGTAAAAGAATATTGCTGCCATAGAGCAAGTCCAACAGCTGTCTACCAGAGACTATAGATATGAGGTTGGAAAAGCACAGCAAGTCATTCAGCATCCAAGGAGCAGGAAAGTCAGTGTTTTGGCCTAGAAATAAGTACCGAGCGGGTGGTGGGTTGGGAAGGAGGTTAGGAGAGATGGTGATAAGTGGATGCAGGTAGGAGGTTATTGCGATTGGTCCATGGAAAGGGTGGAGCAGATCGGTGGGTAGGAAGATGGACAAGTGAGGTTAGGTCAGGAGGGGGAGGGGCTGACATGGGATAAGGGATTTTGGAGCTGGTGAAGTCAATGTTAAGGTCATTGGGCTGTAAGCTTCTAGGGTGAAATATCAGGTGTTGTTCCTCCAGTTTACACTCGTCCTCACTCTGACAGTGGAGGAGGCCAAGGATGGACATGTTGTCAAGAGAGTGGGCGGGGGAATTAAAATGGATGGCAATGGAATGATTGGGTTTGTTGTTGTGTGCAGAGCACAGATACTCCACGAACCAGTTCCTGAGTCTACGTTTGGTCCCCCCAATATAGAGGAGACCACATCAGGAGCAACAGATACAATAAATTAGGTTGGACCAGGTGCAGATGAATCTCTACCAGATCTGGAAGAATTGTTTGGGCCTTGGATGGAGGTGAGAGGAGAGATGTGGGGGCAGGTGTTGCACCTCTTGTGGTTGAATGGAAAGGTACTAGGTACGATAGAGAGGTTGGTGAGGAGTGTTGAGCTGACAAGAGAATCATGGAATAAATGGTCCCTGTGGAAAGCAGATGGGGTGGAGAGGCAAATATCTTTTCGGTGGTAGGGTCTAATAGTAGGTGGGGGAAATGTCAAGAGAATGATGCATTGAAGCAGGAGTTTGGTGGGGTGGTATGTGAGAACTAGGGTGACACAATGCTTTTGTTTGTGGGTGGAGGTAGTTGGGAAATGGAGGAGATGCAATCCTGCTGCCCTTCTTGAACAAAGGAACCACGTTAGCTATACCCCAGACATATGGTACTTCACCTGTGGCAAGCAAAGTATTAAATATCTCCTCCAGGATCCAATCTCCTCCCATAGCAGCCTGGGCTACATCTTATCAGGTCCTGAGAATTTAGGCACCTATTTGCCTGCCGCTACATCTTCTCAGGTCCTGAGAATTTAGGCACCTATTTGCCTGCCAGAACATCTAATACTACCACATTATTAATCTTAACATGTTCTACCCAGCTGCAATGTCTTTCCTCTTTACAAATACAGATCAGAAATATTAAGACCTCACTCACGTCCTCTGGCTCCACACACAGCTTACCCCTTTGATATCTAATAGGTTCCCCTCGTTCCCTGATAATCATCCTACTCTTAATAAGATTATAAAAACTCCTGATCTTCCTTAAACCTATCAGCCAAAGATATTTCTGAGATAATGGGAACTGCAGATGCTGGAGAATCCAAGATAACAAAGTGTGAAGCTGGATGAACACAGCAGGCCAAGCAGCATCTCAGGAGCACAAAAGCTGACGTTTTGTGCCTAGGCCCTTCATCAGAGACGGGGATGGGGAGAGGGTTCTGGAATAAATAGGGAGAGGCGGACCGAAGATGGAGAGAAAAGAAGATAGGTGGAGAGGAGAGTATAGGTGGTGAGGTAGGGAGGGGATAGGTCAGTCCGGGGAGGACGGACAGGTCAAGGAGGCGGGATGAGGTTAGTAGGTGGGAAATGGAGGTGCGGCTTGAGGTGGGAGAAGGGATGGGTGAGAGGAAGAACAGGTTAGGGAGGCGGAGACAAGCTGGGCTGGTTTTGGGATGCAGTGGGGGGTGGAGACGAGCTGGGCTGGTTTTGGGATGCAGTGGGGGGATGGGAGTTTTTGAAGCTGGTGAAATCCACATTGATACCATTGGGCTTCAGGGTTCCCAAGCGGAATATGAGTGCTGTTCCTGCAACCTTCGCGTGGCATCATTGTGGCACTGCAGGAGGCCCATGATGGACATGTTGTCTGAGGAATGGGAGGGGGAGTTAAAATGGTTCGCGACTGGGAGGTGCAGTTGTTTATTGCGAACCGAGCGGAGGTGTTCTGCAAAGTGGTCCCCAAGCCTCCGCTTGGTTTCCCAATGTAGAGGACGCCACACTGGGTACAGTGGATACAGTATACCACATTGGCAGATGTGCAGGTCAACATCTGCTTAATATAGAAAGTCATCTTGGGGTCTGGGATGGGGGTGAGGGAGGAGGTGTGGGGGCAAATGTAGCACTTCCCGCGGTTGCAGGGGAAGGTGCCGGGTGTGGTGGGGTTGGAGGGGAGTGTGGATCGGACAAGGGAGTCACGGAGAGGGTGGTCCCTCCGGAAGGCAGACAAGGGTGGGGATGGAAAAATGTCGTGGGTGGTGAGGTCAGGCTCCAGCTTGTCCCCACCTCCCTAACCTGTTCTTCCTCTCACCTATCCCTTCCTCCCACCTCAAGCTGCACCTCCATTTCCTACCTACTAACCTCATCCTGCCTCCTTGACCTGTCTGTCTTCCCTGGACTGACCTATACTCTCCTCTCCACCTATCTTCTTTTCTCTTCATCTTTAGTCTGCCTCCCCCTCTCTCCCTATTTATTCCAGAACCCTCTCTGATGAAGGGTCTGGGCCCGAAACGTCAGCTTTTGTGCTCCTGAGATGCTGCTTGGCCTGCGGTGTTCATCCAGCTTCACACTTTGTTATATTAGCCTAAGATATTTCATGGCCCCTCTTCCCCCTCAATTACTTTTTTAAGCGGCCCCCTATACTCTCTCTGCCCTTTTGAAGGGCTTTCCCTGTTCCCTGGACTTGATGTGCTTGCCTTTTGCTCTTAGAGGAACATGATGGCCTGAATGCTCACTTTACAAGGTACAAAAAAACCTCCCACTTTCCAAATGTAGACATACCTTCTCCCTAAGTTTGCCGATTCTGTCTAATGATATTGAAATTGGCCTCCCCCAAGTTAGACACTTCCTGCACTGTTCTTATCCCTGACCATCATGACCTTGAAAATTAATTATGGTCACTATTTTCAAAATGCTCACCCACTAATACTTCAACCACTTGACTGGCTTTGTTCCCTAGGATTAGGTCCAGCAGTATGTCATCTCTAACAAGACTATCTACATACTTACACAAAATTTCTCTCATGGATAAACTTTAAAAATTCCATACTGCCTAATCCTTTCATCTTAAGGCAATCCCAGTTAATGTTAATAAAGTTAAAATTGCCCACAACTATAACCCTCCACTCATACTTTTCCATGATTTGCCTACCTTCCTCAGACTGTTGGAATGCTTATAGTGTAATTCCAGCAAAATAACCAAATTTGTTTTTAATTTTTAAGATAATTTCTGTACTGTAGAATGTGGAGCTGCCAGTCCTTCCCTTTCTTCCACCATGTTTCAGTGTTTGCAACAACATCATATTCCCATGAGCTGATCAACACTCTTCAGTTGATCCTACCAGTTAAGCTCCTTGCATTAGAATACATTTTAGCTTTCTGAAGCTCCCATGTACCTCATTGACCATGTCTTTTCTGCCTACCGGACTGTCCTTGTATTCCATCTATATTTTGGTTTCACCATGCTACTGATTTTGCGTTTACTCTGTGCCTCATACCCCCACTAAATTAATTTAGAGAGCAATGCCACTTAGATGCAAGGTGAGGAGAAATGATTTTACTCAGGGGCTTGTGAACCTTTGGAATTCTCTATCACAGAGAGTTTACAGATAGAAAGTAGAAGTTGACAGATAGATTTCAGATGACCACTGGCACAGAGATTGAGGGATAGATTTTGGATTGTCCAGGGGCAGACAGGGTGTGGGGTGAGTAAAAGGAATTATGTGTTTGATCAGCCGTGGTCATAGTGAATGGCAGGGCAGATGGGATGGATTGGGCCCTATGTAGTGGGCCAGCACTGATTGGCCTGGAGAAGGTGGGGAGCATGAGGGAGCAAGAACAGCTGACCAGTAGAGCAAATCACTTCTGGACTGAGTTCGGCACCTTCTAAAGACTAGGCCCTTTACAGCCCCCCGCATTTTAAACTGTAAACCGCCCCTTTCATTTAGCTTGTAACATCCTGTGTTCATACGTCCTCTCTCCTCTCCGCCCCAGCCCGTAAGTTCTTTCCAGTGTGGCAGGAGACACACCGTTGTGCTGCCATTCTCACATTCCCATCACTTAATCTGAACTATCAACATCCTTTCTCCACCAGCACCCTACACTCCCTCAAACTATAGCATAAACGCTCTCCCCTCCACACTTCACTCCAGCTCTGGCGAAGAGCCCTCTAGGCTGGAAGCATTAGCTTGCTGCCTCTCCATGCGTGACTCGCTGGTCGTTTCCAGGAAACCTAACCGGAAGTTGCTGGGGTCGGTGACGTTAGCGCGGTGGGCGGGTGCGGGGCCTGGCGGAAGTGCGTCACTGGGAGGTGTCTGAAGTTGGGGGGTCGGCTGGAATCCAGCTCCGAGCGATGTTGGAGGAGGGGAGGGGATTGGAGTTTGTCAACAGAGAGGCGGCGGTCTTGAGCCCAGTGGGTCTGTCTGTCACATCGTCCGCCTTTTGAAGGAGCAAGCAGCAGACGATATGGCCTCGGCCTCCCTGCGGAGCGGGACCGGCGGCAGTGGCGGTAGGCCGCTGCCGTTGGGACCGCAGGACATCCCTCTGAGCGCCGTGAGTAATGTGGCTGCAGCCGTTGTGGAGCCTGATAGCTGGTCGGAGGTTCACCCAGCATCGTGGGTGAGGGGCTGTGGTCAGGGAGGGTATACCGTCCTGAGTGACAGGAGGGCATGCGGTTTGTTTTGGAGAGGCGATGTTGTATTGCCTGCCTCTGTAGTCTGATCTCCGTCTCCATGCCCAGTTTATTAATTCTCTGTGTGTTATCTTAATTCACTCAGATGAGTCCCAAATTCCTGCACACCAACTCCACCAGTCACACTTGGCCTTTCAGTGCATTGGCAGAACTGATAGGTGAGTGCTGTCAACTTTTTTTTTCTTGCCCTCCGCCCACCTCTCCTTTCAGACTGTTAATTATTTTTATTATCAACTTTAAAATGAAGTCTTTTTAAAAACTGATGAAAGATTCTTGTACTCGATAAAGGCAATCATGTTTTTTGAGAAGGTGACCAAGCATGTGGATGAAGGTCGGGCAGTTGACGTGGTGTACATGGACTTCAGTAAAGCCTTTGATAAGGTTCCACATGGTAGGCTATTGGAGAAAATATGGAGGCACAGGATTGAGGGAGATTTAGCAGTTTGGATTAGAAACTGGCTTTCTGTAAGAAGGCAATGAGTGGTGGTTGATGGAAAATATTCAGCCTGGAGCCCGGTTACTAGAGGTGTGCCTCAAGGATCTGTTTTGGGGCCACTGCTGTTTGTCATTTTTATAAATGACTTGGACACAGGCATAGGTGGATGGGTTAGTAAGTTTGCAGATGACACTAAAGTCGGTGGAGTGGTGGACAGTGTGGAAGAATGTTGCAGGTTGCAGGGAGACTTGGACAAACTGCAGAATTGGGCTGAAAGGTGGCAAATGGAGTTCAATGCGGATAAATGTGAGGTGATTCACTTTGGGAAGAATAATAGGACGGCCGAATACTGGGCGAATGGAAAGATTCTTGGTAGTGTGGAGGTGCAGAGGGATTTTGGTGTCCATGTACATAGATCCCTGAAAGTTGCCACCCAGGTTGATAGTACTGTTAAGAAGGCTTACGGTGTGTTAGGTTTTAGTGGTGGAGGGATTGAGTTCTGCAGCCGTGATGTCATGCTGCAACTGTACAAAATGCTACTGCGGCCTCATTTAGAATATTGTGTGCCGTTCTGGTCGCCCCATTACAGGGAAGGTGTGGAAGCATTGGAAACAGTGCAGAGGAGATTTACCAGGATGTTGCCTGGTCTGGAGCGAAAGCCTTATGAAGAAAGGCTGAGGGACTTGGGTCTGCTCTCATTGGAGAGAAAGAGGCTGAGGGGATTTAATAGAGACATACAAGATGATCAGAGGATTAGAAAGGGTGGACAGTGAGAGTCTTTTTCCAAGGATGATGATGTCAGCTTGTATGAGGGGGCTTAGCTACAAATTGAGGGGTGATGGATTTAAGACAGATGTCAGAGGCAGGTTCTTTACTCGGAGAGTGGTAAGGGCATGGAACGCCCTGCCTGCCAATGTAGTTAACTCAGCCACATTAGGGGCATTTAAACAGTCCTTAGATAAGCAGATGAATGATGATGGGATAGTGTAGGGGGATGGGCTTCGATTAGTTCACAGGTCGGCGCAACATCGAGGGCTGAAGGGCCTGTTCTGCGCTGTATTGTTCTATGTTCTATGTTCTAATGGCGATCAGAAACCAAGACCCAAATTGCTGGTAAAGCACAGCACGTCTGGCAGCATCTGGAGAGAGAAATCGGAGTTACCATTTCAAGTCCAGTGACCCTTCATCAGAAATTAAGTTGCTGCCACGTATGCTGCAATTCCAGGCAATTTTGTTTTTTTTAATCTTGACTCTTTTCTGAAGTTCTGTAATGCCTTTGAGAATCTGGATCGCTTCAGAATAAAGAACTTTATTCCTCATTCTGAACTTTTTAGCTTTTATACATGTGATCTTGTATATGGAAATTTCCGTCATTGCAAAGCCAGTGGTGCAGTAAGTCAACAATTATTTAAAACAAAAACTGTGGGGACTATGTGAACCAGTTTGTGGATAAGTATTGATGAGTTTTGGTTTATAAAGGTCAGATTGCAGGAGGAAGTAAATAGCTCATGCTGCGTAAGTTGCCAAAGCTTATCTGAAAGAATATCTATTACACAAATTCCTTGAAGCTATACTGCATACTTTTTGAGTAGATTTCACTGTTCTCTCAGACCATGACTTTCAGTTTCATTTTTGATCCGCACCTACTGATTCCTGTGTTTATGCTGAAATTTGTACTTCGAAACTTAAGGAATTCATTTGATGTGAAATCCTGCCTGACTCCTGATGATTTTTTAAAAATCATACTTCTGCAACTGCTTTTTATGTTTTAAATTACATTTTAAGTACGCAACGTCTAGCTATTTAGTAACTGAATTTGGATTGTGTAATTAACCTCTTACAAATTGTCATTTGGTAGTACAGTACGAAACTGGAGTGCTACTTGAAACTTTATACACCTGAAACTTTTAATCTCTCACTCAAATGTGACAAATGGAAAAAGTGCCAAATTTTGCAGGGAACAGCAATATTTATTCCACAGTGTAAAGTTGCTCATTGATTGGCAAGTTGACACTGGGCAAGACTGATGCATAAGGGAGTTATTGTCACTGTGCTTTTGTTTAGTTCAGAAAAGGTGCAATGCCTGGATGTTCATTTTGCCTGGAGAGGAGCAGGTCTCTACTTGTCGATGCTCTCATGAGACTGGATAAACAACCCCCACAGTGTTTTGTGCACCATGCAGTGGTTTTATCAAGATGTGCAAGTGCACTTTTTAAGGTGTATTTGCTGACACTGTTTCCAGTATGTACGCAGGATTGCAGAATTATTTTTTTCAATGATGTCCTGAATGTCATCTATTTGAAATCCATGTGGATTTGGATTAGGCCAAAGGTTCAGGCTGGTGGGAGAGGATAGTTGTAGGTGAAGTTTGCATTGACCAGCCAAGCCTGGCAGAAAATATGTTGCTCCAAAGTGGAATCCTTGCAGAAGCCACTGAAGGTTTGAGATTTTCGCACATTGGTGGTGGCAGAGTCATTTCCAGTGACTTTATTTTTTAAATCCTGAGCTTTTGTTGAAGGAGTGTAGGTGACTTGGACAACAGAAACCACTTTTTAAAACAATGTAGCCTCCACAATCAAGACCTGGCAATTCTCTTCAACGTTCTTGTAAATATCTCTGTACCCTCCAGAGAATTTGCATTCCTTCCTGTAAATGTAGTGACCAGAATTGTATATACAATTCTAACTGTGGCCAGTCCAGTGTTTATACGGTTCCAGCATTACATTCCCACTTTTGTGGTCATACCTTGTCTTATAAAGGTGAATGTTCCATTTACTTTCTTCACCGTCTTATCTACTTGCCCTGTCACCTTGAGAGCCCTGTTGATATGTACCCCAATGTCTCTCACTTACCTAGCCCCTTTCAGTATATTCCTTTTTAATGTGTTGTATTGTCCCTTGTTTTGTTTGCTCTCCAGAAAATCATTATCTCAGCTTCTCTGAATTGAGTTCTGCTTGCCATTTTTACATTCACTTAGTGAACCAATCTGTAATCGGCAGCCTTTCTCTTCACTGTTAACTATATGGTCAAGCTTTGTCACATTGTATTTATATGTGCCTCAATTGTGCAATAGTGGCGAAGTAAATTTCCAATGAACTTGACACCGTACAGTGCAGGCAGTTTGTATGGATTGTGTTGAACTTCTTGAGTGGTTTTGGAAATGAATTCCTCTTGACAAATGGAGATTACTTCAACATGCACTTCACTGCGCTCTATGGATGTTGGATAAACTTTGCAGAATTGAGATGTATTATTGGCTCTGAACTACTCTTGCTACCACAATGTTTATGTGGTTGGTTCATTTGACTTTCTTCGTTCAGTGGTGACTTCCAGAATTATTGGCAGTCGGGACTGCAACGATAGAGAAGCTGTTGAATGTTCTGGGGAAAATAACATGTGAGGCTGGATGAACACAGCAGGCCCAGCAGCATCTCAGGAACACAAAAGCTGACGTTTCGGGCCTAGACCCTTCATCAGAGAGGGGGATGGGGTGAGGGTTCTGGAATAAATAGGGAGAGAGGGGGAGGCGGACCGAAGATGGAGAGAAAAGAAGATAGGTGGAGAGAATATAGGTGGGGAGGTAGGGAGGGGATAGGTCAGTCCAGGGAAGACGGACAGGTCAAGGAGGTGGGATGAGATTAGTAGGTAGGAGATGGAGGTGCAGCTTGAGGTGGGAGGAAGGGATGGGTGAGAGGAAGAACAGGTTAGGGAAGCAGAGACAGGTTGGACTGGTTTTGGGATGCAGTGGGTGGAGGGGAAGAGCTGGGCTGGTTGTGTGGTGCAATGGGGGGAGGGGACAAACTGGGCAGGTTTTGGGATGCAGTGGGGGAAGGGGAGATTTTGAAGCTGGTGAAGCCCGCATTGATACCATTAGGCTGCAGGGTTCCCAAGCGGACTATGAGCTGCTGTTCCTGCAACCTTCGGGTGTCATCATTGTGGCACTGCAGGAGGCCCACGATGGACATGTCATCTAAAGAATGGGAGGGGGAGTGGAAATGGTTTGCGACTGGGAGGTGCAGTTGTTTATTGCGAACCGAGCGGAGGTGTTCTGCAAAGCAGTCCCCAAGCCTCCGCTTGGTTTCCCCAATGTAGAGGAAGCCACACCGGGTACAGTGGATGCAGTATACCACATTGGCAGATGTGCAGGTGAACCTCTGCTTGATGTGGAAGGTCATCTTGAGGCCTGGGATAGGGGTGAGGGAGGAGGTGTGGGGGCAAGTGTAGCATTTCCTGCGGTTGCAGGCGAAGGTGCCGGGTGTGGTGGGGTTGGAGGGCAGTGTGGAGCGAACAAGGGAATCACGGAGAGAGTGGTCTCTCCGGAAAGAAGTCAGGGAAAAATGTCTTGGGTGGTGGGGTCGGATTGTAGATGGTGGAAGTGTCGGAGGAAGATTTTTTTTCCATCCCCACCCCTGTCTGCTTTCCGGAGAGACCACTCTCTCCGTGGCTCCCTTGTTCGCTCCACACTGCCCTCCAACCCCACCACACCCGGCACCTTCGCCTGCAACCGCAGGAAATGCTACACTTGCCCGCACACCTCCTCCCTCACCCCTATCCCAGGCCCCAAGATGACTTTCCACATCAAGCAGAGGTTCACCTGCACATCTGCCATTGTGGCATACTGCATCCACTGTACCCGGTGTGGCTTCCTCTACATTGGGGAAACCAAGCGGAGGCTTGGGGACTGCTTTGCAGAACACCTCCGCTTGGTTCGCAATAAACAACTGCACCTCCCAGTCGCAAACCATTTCCACTCCCCCTCCCATTCTTTAGATGACATGTCCATCATGGGCCTCCTGCAGTGCCACAATGATGCCACCCGAAGGTTGCAGGAACAGCAACTCATATTCGGCTTGAGAACCCTGCAGCCCAATGGTATCAATGTGGACTTCACCAGCTTCAAAATCTCCCCTTCCCCCACCGTATCCCAAAACCAGTCCAACCTGTCTCTGCCTCCCTAACCTGTTCTTCCTCTCACCCATCCCTTCCTCCCACCCCAAGCTGCACCTCCATCTCCTACCTACTAACCTCATCCCACCTCTTTGACCTGTCCGTCTTCCCTGGACTGACCTATCCCCTCCCTACCTCCCCACCTGTACTCTCTCCACCTACCTTCTTTTCTCTCCATCCTCGGTCCGCCTCCCCCTCTCTCCCTATTTATTCCAGAACCTTCACCCCATCCCCCTCTCTGATGAAGGATCTAGGCCCGAAATGTCAGCTTTTGTACTCCTGAGGAGCTGCTGGGCCTGCTGTGTTCATCCAGCCTCACATTTTATCATCTTGGATTCTCCAGCATCTGCAGTTCCCATTATCACTGATGGAATGTTCTGGGGAGCAGGTTTTTGCACATAGTTGTAGACTGACTGTATAGTGCGATTGTTATTTGCCACTTGGTCAAATCCAAAGTGGCCTCTGCTTGTGTTGGTCTATCTACATGCTGTGTCAGGAATCCTTTCTGAACGCACTGGACAAAATCTGATCCATCTAAATTATTACAACTAAAAGGTTTCCAGTCAACATTTGAAAAGTTGAAGTCACCCGTGACTACGACCCTGTGACTTCTGCACCTTTCCAGTATCTGCCTCCCAATCTGCTCCTCCACTTCTCTCCAACTATTAGGGGGTCTGTAACAAAGTGACAGCTCCTTTCTTGTTCCTCACCTCAACCCAAACTGACTCTGTGGACATAATCATTCTTGAACTGCCTTTCAGTAGCTGCTATACTAGCCCTGACTAGCAATGCCACTCCCCTGGCTCTTTTACCACCCTCCCTATTTCTTTTAAAGCATCTAAATCCCGGAATTTCCAACAATCATTCCTGTCCCTGAGTTACCCAGGTTTCTGCAATGGCCACAACATCATACTTCCAAGTACTAACCCATACTCCAAGTTCATCCGCCTTATTTCTGATGCTTCTAGCATTGAAGTATATACACAATTCAAACCATCCCTGTGTCCTCCAGTACACTCCATCGACTGCATTTCTTTATTAACAATGTCACTCCCTGTTGTGTTTGTTGGAAGGCTGAATACTTCATCCTCTGAATTACAAACCCGGTTCCCCATTCCCTGCCAATCTAGTTTAAACCATCCCATATAGCTCAAGCAAACCTCTCTCCCTCGGATATTTGTGCCCATCTGGTTCAGGTGCAACCCGTCCTTACTGTACAGGTCTCACCTTCCCCAGAACGTGCTCCAATTATCTACATATTGGAAGTCCTCCCTCCTATACCAACCCTGTAGCCACTGTTTAGCTGCACTCTCTTCCTATTTCTTACCTCATTATCACATGGCAGTGGTAGTAATCCATAGATAACTGCCCTGTTTGTCCTGGACTTCAGCTTCCAACCTGACTCCCCGTACTCATGTTTCACAGTCTGTCTTTTTTCTACCTGTGTCATTGGTAGCCATGTGTTCCATGACTGCTGGTTGCTCACGCTCCCCCTTTAGGATCTTGAAGACACAATCTGAGACGTCACGGGCCCTGGCATCCGGGAGGCAATGCACCATCCGTTTGCATCATTCGCATTCACTGAACCACCTGTCTGTGCCTCTAATTATTGAATCCCCCACCACAATTGCTCTCCTCTTCTTCCCCCCCCCACCCCCTTCCCTTCTGAGCCACACAGCCAGACCCTGTACCAGAGACATGGTTCCTGGCTTACCCCTGGCAGATTCCCCCCCCCCCCCCCCCCCCCCCCCCCCCCCCCCCCCGAACCAAACAGTGTACTTATTGTTGAGGGATTCTATGATTCTCAGTTCACCTCTGCAATTCAGCTCTTTGGCCTGTACTTCTTTATTAGGAGTGAATCAAATTAGCTGAGGACTGGCAGCTTTGATGAGGCTGCTTATTTTAATGTGGCATCTTTCAAGTGGTAAGTTGCCAGCATGCTGTCCTCTTCATAGGATGTGGTTTCTTTTAAAATGCATTGTCTCTAAAATTAATTCAGCTAAGTAGAAAAATTTTTTATTCCATTGTTTGACTTTGTTTTCACTTCTCCAGATAATGCTTATGATCCAGATGTAAATGCAAAGCAGATGTGGATTGATAAGACTGAAATAAAGGAAAAAATTTGCTTGATATTTGCCGACAACGGCCAGGGGATGAATCAAAGCAAGTTGCACAAAATGTTGAGGTACCTGTAATTTGTTGCTTTTCTTATAAATAATATAGAAGGAGAATCAGTGACATGTTCTCTGTTTTTGATCTTTGAAAGTCCTTTTCATGATTAAAACTATTCAGCAATTTGAATGGAAAATCTTTAGATTTATGAGCAGTAGACTGCAGCTTGATATACTTGTCTTTTGTGGTTAACCATTGCTTGAGATCATTGTTTGCTGGTGCACGCAGCAACTTAAAGTAATAGGTAGCAACCTTACTTACACGATTATACTCTCTAAGCAAGGCTATCTTCTGCTGTATACTATACAATTTTCGAGATTAACAGAAATACTAAACATTACTGAGACTGAAACTAAAATTTCATTCATCTTGCAGTATGCTTACCTTTCTTGCTTAATTTCATCTAACCCTGCTAACATAATTCGTTTTGCATCTGTGAGTCAGATCCTTCATTCCTGGAAGTCCATGTGATTTCTAGGATACAATTTGCTGCACATGGAGTCATGGAAATTGTGCATTATGCATTTTTAAAAAATTGATGCCTTTTAATCATTCCTTTAGAAAGGAAGAAAGCACCTAGTAATCAATCCTTTTCTGAAAATAATGTCCTCCGACCAATGTGTGTCAAAATAGTTGCTGATAAACCAATACTTTCATAGGTTTTTATCTCTCACACATCAGGATATGTGCAAATTTAAAATGGAACAATAATTTATCCTAAATACATAAGAACACACAAATCAGGGTCCTCAGGCCATTCAGACTCTCAAATCCATTCTGCCCATGATGTCTTGTTGTAATCTCATCTAAATTCCTATTCCTGAGAAGCTTACAAATTCTTGCTGAATAAGAATCTATCTACCTCTGCCTTCCGCACTCTGCTTCCATTACCTTTTCCAGGGAAAGAGTTCTAAATACTCATGACCCCCTCAGAGAGAAAAGTAAAATCACCTAACCTTGGTTTTAAATGGGTGACTCCTGATTTTGAAATACTGACCCTTAGTTCTAGATTCTCCCATAACGGAAAATAACATCTTCTCCACATTAACCTTGTCAAAACCTTTTCTGAATTTTATATGTTTCAGTCAAGTTACATCTTGGTCTTCTAAACACGAGTCAATGGATACAAACCTATGCTGTCCAATCCTTGCTTTTTGGTCAAAGAGCAAAGGGCTTTATTCCAGTAAACCATCTCTGCCTCCAATGCATTTACATCCTTCCTGAAATCAGGTGGCCAACACTGCGCAGCACTCTAGAAGCAGTTTTCCCAGTGCCATGTACAATTGAAGCATAACCTTGCTACCTTTGTATTCCATTCTCTTGGGATAAGTGATAACATACTATTTTCTAATGACCTGTTGTGCCTGTACGCTTACCTCCTGTAATTCACACACTAGGATACCCAGGTCTCTCTACAACTTACAGCTCTGCAAACCTCACCCATTTAGATCATTTCTTTATTCCTCTGTCAAAATGGACAATTTCAGAATTCATTGTTTTGACACCAGGGATATAGACTGTACATCCCAATGACTGTGATTTGCATCAAATGATATGAGCTTTGTCCAGAGAAATGGGCAGTATACTGACCATATTCAACCAACCTGTGCCTGAAAGATGTAGAATGTAACGGCCAGTATTAGAGATAGTAGGAACTGCAGATGCTGGAGTATCTGAGATTAAAAATTTTTTCTGAAGAAGGGTCTAGGCCCAAAACGTCAGTTTTCCTGCTCCTCTGATGCTACTTGGCCTGCTGTGTTCATCCAGCTCTACACCTTGTTATCTCAGCCGATATTAGATGTAATTCTGTGATTGAGTAGATTTGCAAATAATCCCAATATGCTGAGAATTATTCTAACAACCAAATTAAGATTATCACTTGTCACCCGAATCAAATTAAAAAAAGTCTGACGTGAATTTGTTTTGGCCTTGAACAGCTGCCAGGGAGAAAGTTGGAGTTGGTGGTTAGGAAATTGTGCTTGTCTTGAGGACTAAAGATAACTTCACTTGTCACAACTTTGAACTGGGGGACAGGCTGCTCATCATTACTGAATGCTGCAAAAGCATTCTGAGAAGCTAGAGACACTGAGATAGTTTAGAGAGTTGATGATAACTTGCAATGAAGGAGGATAGTGTAGTTATCTGTATTGATGAGTTGAAGGCAAACCAAGAAGGAGGACGGATAGCTTACCTTTATCACAGTGATGAAGGGTGTCATTTTTTGACTGAGTTTCACAAGGACGCAAATGCAGTTGAAGGGATCCAAATGTGGTGTTTCACAAGAACATGCAGTAGGACCAGGAGCTGGCCATAACATTATGGTGACCTCTCTCCCACTATTCCGTACCAATATAACTGATTTTTTTGCTTCAACTCCATCTTCCTGTATGATTGTAGTACTCTTGATTTTGTGAGAGACCAAATATTTGTCTGTTGGAGTCTTAAAGATGTTCAGTAATTGATCTTATTAGGGCTGCCCCAGTAAGGTCAAAGCAGTACAGATTGGCTGAAACTGGTTCTCAGTTGAAATAAAATGGCTAAGGAAGATTTTTAGCTGTAACAGTAGCTCTGCTGTTTTGAAGTTAAACTATAAACTAGAATAGTTTGCCTTCGTATGAGGATACATACAAGGTAACTAGATTGTGATAACACAACACATTGTCTTGTGAATTGTATACAATGAGCTTTGTGGAACAGAAGCAGATAAGATCATAAGATACAGGACCAGAATGGCCATTTAGCCCATTGAGCCTCCTTGCCATCTGATCATGACTGATATATTTCTCAACCTAGTTCTCCTGCCTTCTCCCCCAAATCTTCGATCCCTTTACTAATTGAGAACCTTAAAGTACTCAATAACACATCCTCCGCAGCCTTCTGTGGCAATGAGTCCACAGGTTCATCACCTTCTGGCTGAAGAAATTCCGCTTTATCTCCATTCTAAAGCGTCGCCCCTTCACTCTGAGGTTGTGAATCCTGTCCCCTCAAACCTGTACTGCAATGCTAAGTGGTTTTGCTCTTATTTATTATTTTAAAATGTGAAAAGGGATGCACTATTTTAGCTTGAAAGCTTTAAATTCTTATCTTTTATTTCTTGTTCCTCCCAGCTTTGGATTCAGTGATAAAGTTGCAGTAAATGGACACGCACCTGTTGGGCTTTATGGCAATGGTTTCAAGTCTGGATCCATGCGGTTGGGAAAAGATGCAACTGTTTTTACAAAAAATGGGGAAACATGTAGTGTAGGCTTCTTGTCGCAGACTTATCTTGAAGCAATAAAAGCAGAAAATGTGATTGTACCGATTGTCTCATTCAACATGAACAATATCCTTTTTCTGTTGGAGATATTTGTTCTTGATTAGAAGACTTGCTGTTTCAGATACTGCATTATCTGCCCTTTTTCTGCAGGCCTGTCCTCTGCAATTTTTAATGTTGTTGGTGAGTGGGATTATTGGTGTTTAATGTTTGTTGGGAGTTGTGATTTATGTATACTTGCCATTCCCATATGTTGTTTTGACTGGGCAAATTAACACTATACAAACAAAATATTAGGCAAGCAAAAATATAAAGATTATTAAGAATGGTTTAAACTGTGCAAATGCATGCAACTACTCTTCTTGAAACCATTGTACCCATACACACACAAGCTCTGAGTGCAGGAGCAGAATATTTTAAAAAATCTCTGCAAAATGTTACATTATGATTTTTTGGCCAAGTATCAGCTAAATGTAAAAAAAAAACTTCCCAGATTGTCCAAATATTGAACTGTAGCCAAAGTCACTTTACTCTCCACCTATTTCTACTGAGTAGTCTTTGATTTCAGGCAATCTGAATTCTGTTTTTCTAGAAGCAATGGTGGTGAATTGTGCATTCTGTTTTAAAGAAGTCTCTGGCTGCAACAATTAAGACATCTCCCTTTAAGAACCCTCCACTCGTGATCAAGTGTCTGATGGGTTTTGAACTCTCCAATTTTATTAGAAAGCTTTTGGAGAAAGAGGATAAAATCTGTTGCTTGAGGCAAGATCTTTCTTCATGTTCCAATCCAGTAGCTTTGTACATTCACAGATTGAGTCATTTGATCTTATACAGAAAAGCAACTTGTATTCTTTGCAAATGTTTCCTTTTTTCCCCTGCTGTGGCTAGAGTGCTGTGCTTTGTAATATGTTCTTGCTAAAAAAGAGCCAAGTATGTGTTCAGTCAATAATAATCCAAAATAATGTATCAAATAATACATTTTCATATTCCAAAACTGCAGCTTCATCTATTGAGCTTCGATCATCATTCCTCCTTTTTCAGGCTTTCTGTGCTTTTTATGCATTGTCAGAAGATATTTTTATGTTCACAAGATTCTTTGAAAAGATCTTCAAAGTTTGGCAAAACATATTGGGAAGCTGAGAAATGTTGATATGCTGCAAGAGTTACAAACTGCTATTTATTTGAATATATGGTTACATTCTTTAACACCAGTCTTACAAAAGCTTTTAAGTGAGGATATGCAGTCAAGTTTGAAAGCAATTTTACAATATTCTTTATTTAACACGGAAAAAGAGCTCCTGGCAGAACTGGATGCTATTTCTGGAAAACGAGGGACAAGGATTATAATTTGGAATATAAGAACGTAAGTTAAACTTTGTTAATTTGTACTTTGTAACAATTTCACTAGAAAGAAGTGATCACAGTGCAAGACACAGTAGATTGCACTCATCGATGGACTTTTTAAAAATAGCTGTGTTCTGGTCACTGATACACTCATTGCATAATGAGACTTTACATGCAGAAGGAGGCACTTTGGCTAACCACTTTTGGACTGGCTCACTGAAAGTGCTGTCTGTTCAGTCACAGTTTCCTGTTCTTCCCTCTACCCTTATTTTAAAATAAGTTAAACTTTGATCCAGTTTCCCTTTCCTAGTTGGGCAGTTAGATTCTGCTTCAACCACTCTCTTTTCTGGTAGATATTTGATGTTTTGACAATAAATTGTATATCTCTTCATTTATTTTATGATCCTGAACAGATACACTCAAGTTACTGACTCAGTGATTGATAGAAATTTGTTCCTTATTAAAATCTTCCTTAGTTTGAGCATCTTTACTAGCAGGTCTGTTAACTTTTTATTCTGTGAATGACCAGTTATATAGCTCTAAGTAGTTTTTGAGAGAGTTTTGTTAAATTTCATAGACTTAAGGTACAGATTTAATAGTATTAATTTATTTCAAGAACCAAGGATGGAAAACCAGAGTTTGACTTTGAATCTGATAAGCATGACATCAGAATTCCCGAAGATCATTTAGATGACGACGCAGGAAAAAGAAAGTACAAAAGACAGGAACGGATGGATCAAATTGTGCCTGAAAGTGATTATTCTTTAAGAGTAAGTTAAAAGTGAAATGCTGCCAGCAAGCTTAGTTGCTTATGTTGGTATTTTGGAAGGCCAGGAAGTTTGTGATTGAAATTTGATTGTCCAAGTAAATAAAATTGAGTCACTACCAACTAGTTTTGTTTCTGATTTGAATTGTAGTAATTTGAACTTTCCTGACAAGTAAGTGTCAATGTGCAAAATATTTTAAAAACACATATGGCCTTGTGAAGAGAATAACTACTTCTAAATAAGTATTGATTATTAAGGTGCATTGAGAAAAAGTCTATTCTGACGTTCTGTTCCATGCCATTGGTTTATTTAATCTGAGAATTTGAAATAAAATTTAATATTGGAATTAGCTTACTATAGATGATGTTCATGAGAATGGTCATTGAATAGTTAAAGAATATTTGAGATATTTTCCACTTCATACTTAGAGGTTGTTGTTTTTTTTTTCAGGCCTATTGTAGTATATTGTACCTGAAGCCACGGATGCAGATCATTCTTCTGGGAGTGAAAGTCAAAACTCAGCTCATTTCTAAAAGTCTGGCTCACATTGAACATGATATATACAAACCAATGTTTATTGTATCCTTTTCTTTTAGTAAATTTAACAAAATAACATGGGAGGTGAACCTGTAAATGATAAAATATATGCCACTTTATAAAGTGTACATTTTTCATGGTGAAATGTTGACAGCAATGAGAAATTTCAGTAGTACATTGTGCAGTAAAACCTCAGCAAATATATCGAAGACATTTACTTAAGCACACAAGTTCAGACTTTGAAACAAAGAGGCTCTATTCGTGATGTCACAGGGAGCCACCACCGTCAAGTCATCAGGTCCGCGATCTCTGTAGGTTGCAGAATTGGAGCAGTATTTATACATAGAGGCAACTTGCGAAATAGTTATTGCATGCACGCAAGCATGTACACTCATTACCACATCTCCTGCCACCACACCAAGACAGGCCGTCTGTCATGATCTCACAACTTTTGTTTGTTGATTCATTAACTTTAAGCAGATTGTATCTTAAGTTTCTAGTCAACATTGCACAACATGATCTAAGCTTTTTGTAGTCTTGTAACAATTTGTGGTTTAGGAATGGGCAAAGTGGGTGTGTTACAAGGACTCTGGGCTGGACGCAAAACACCTTGGGCCAAAAGCTCATCAGTGATTGGCCTTATACCCTCCTCTGCTTCTGAAGGTAACCTATACTCTCAAATAGAGGGCAGAGGTGTACTGGAGTGAACATTAACCCCATGGAGTGAAGAGGAAGAAACAAGCCCAACATGATTCTTGTGCAGAGCCTATAAAGAGAAAGGGATAGACTGCAGAAGGAGAGGGAAGAACAAATCTACCAAGGAAGATGGCTGAAATCAGCAAAAGATAACGAGCCAGGACACTCAAGTCAGCATGATATGACCTGAGTGGGCGGAAAGGTCATGAACCAAAACAGTGCCAAAGGCGACAGGGGAACTGTGATGGAACGCAGTGGATATTCCTCTGGCAAGTGCTTTTGCACTGGGGCCAATCTGTTAGGGTTCGTTGGGGCCTTAATAGCCAAGGTGATATGAGGGACTGATGTGGGCCCCAGTTGAAACAGAGATCCTTGGGGGTGCATCAGATCAGTGGCAGCTCCCAAACCCAGAACACTGAAATAAATGTGACTGCCAAAACAGACGGTATCAGGATCATTAAGAAAAAGGGGTTGCCCACTGAACATAGGAATTGGAATCTGTGTTTTGAAAATAGCGCTGTACAATGGGTTCTGGCAAGTAATCTGCTCGTACTGAGCAAATGGCACAAGTAGCGTAAACATTCGTTGCTACTGTTAGGGCTGCACAGAGGCACACTAACATCTTCTCAAGGGGGTTATTTTGTAGGGGCCAACAGTATAGGTCAGGGGTACAGTTCGGGTTGTCAGATTCTTTGAGTAACATACAGTAGGCCAAAGGGATGGAATGCTCAAGAAGTTCGAGGAATAGTCTTTGCTGAGTGCAATGTGTAGTAGCTGCAAGCTTGCAGAGCGCTTGGTGACCCAATAGGCTGACAGGGGAATGTTTGGCAATTACAAAGATCTCATTCTAATTATCGTTTCCGATTTGTATAGGAATGGGATGGGATAAGGGTTCAACCATCGGAGTCCTGGCTGCTCCTATAGTGGAAATCTTTTTGGAACTACAAGGCAGGCCCACAGAGGGGAACACAGATGAGACCATTGTGGCGAAATCAGTCAGGAAGTCTACTTGTCTCCCTTCGATCTCAGTTTCAGCCATGGTGTACTCACGGGGAGAGGAGGACAATCTGATCATTGCAGCCTATAAGACTGCCCCTCCATGGCAACCAAATTGCCCATGATGGGAAGTGTTATTAAAAGAAAAAGGGGTAGTTGGTATCTAATCGACAGTACATGCCCCAGCGCTCATTATGACAGTGCCTAGCCCAGTGGCCCTTCTAACCGCATCGCTGGCAGACATTCTGTCCTTTATCCCTACCCTGCTACCACTGACCACAATTCTCATTTTGGAGTTTGTGTCTTTCCACGTGACCCCTCGAGGTGGACCTGCTGGGCGAATTGGCCTTTAGGCTCACCGGATCACTTGGTGAACAAATCCTGCCTGTCCATAATAATCAGGGACGTGAGGATTTCTTGCCATCCTCGCTGCTGCCATGTCAGATTAGCCAATTTGAAAGCATGGGCTGTGTTAAGTTCAAGGTAATTCAAGAGGGTTTGGATGGCAAATTGCTCCAGCACCACCCCTGCTGAGGATTCCCAAGTATCCTTAAACCTAGTAATGGAGTCTGTCAGCTGCTTTCCACTACGCCCCCCCCCACCCCCCCCCCCCACCTTTTCTGAATGCAGTGGGTCACCTCCCCAAAATCAATATGTTGCATAGCTCCATTAGTCATGGCATCTTTAGTGCGTGTCCAGAGCCAAGTGTCTCTGCTCTCATTTCCCTGATTCTGAAGGGCGTCATCAGGGGCCCAGTCACCCTCAAGCCCTGGTGGGAATCTTTAACAGCTGGCCAGGAAGTGCTGTACGCAACCTTCAGCAGTATCAGCACATCACTGGGCAAGGGCTTATAAATTTGACATGTCTGTTTAACCAATTAAGAAGTGGGACAGTTTTTTAGGGAGTTCGGGGCTTCATTTATCATAATTTGGGCCTTTGAGGGGGGCCAGGGGAGTAATACAGCAGCTTCCCCTATCGTCATGCGGGGGTATTGTTCAACCGTACTACTAATGGGTTCCTTAGGAACACTGTTGGGGGTACTGTCCCGTTTGGCTGCCCAACACCTTCTGTTCTGGACCCGACTGTGTCAGAAGAGGTGACCTGAGGTGGGAGAGATGGCGGGTCATTAGATAAGGGGTCATTATGGCAGGAGGATGGTCCCTAAGGGCAGCTGCCAAGAGAGTATCATCCATAACCTGATCCTTGCTTTCTTCAGACTCTTCTAACTTTGGATACGTTCCTGCGGCAGGAGTGCTGGGCTTAATATTCTTTCCATCACCAGTAACCTTTTTTAAGGTTTCGGGGGTTGATGGCGCCTGGCCACTTCCAACTATTTGTCAAAACAAGTCACGATCAAGGAGTCAATATGACTGAAAATTAATTTTTTTTTGGGTTTGAGAAAGAATATTTGAAAGTGTGAGTGTTCATTTAATTTACATTCCAAATACAGCTGTATTTACAATTTCCTTAATGCTGTTTAAGAACAAAAACATAAAAATAACCTTTGGCTTTAACTGGAGAAATAAAGAACATTTTGGAATAATGATGTACCATAAAAATAGACTGATTAAGTCTTATGAGAAAGTTGGCTGTCAGCTCAGAGTAAGTGCATCTATTAATTGTAAAGTCAGTCATAATTTAAAATTATCATTTGCATTTGTTGTCTGTATTTAAAGTAATAATAATGAGTCCATTCTACTGTTTCCTTTCAGGCAAACAACATGGGAGTTGGTGTTATTGGAATTATTGAGTGCAACTTTCTTAAGCCAACACATAATAAACAAGACTTTGATTATACAAATGAGTATAGGTAAAACTTCAATGTTGGGAAGCTATCTTATTGTCATTACAATATGCATATGTGTTTTTTAAAATTATAGCTAGGTGACTGAAGTGCGCACTGACCTTAATTTCATTATACAAATTTATACCCTTTTTTATGGAGGATAAGAAGTTTACAATTTTCATACTGTTCTTTAATACTTCTTTAGAAAAAATGCATCATTAAATTGACTGCAATCGATTTTTAAAAAATTTGATGTTGCTCTGGGAGCTTTGAGTTTTACTTTGATTTTTGGATGTGTGAGTTTATTTTTGTTGTGAATTGGTACTGTGCCAAGGCCAGTTTGCTCATTATTTCTAGTTTTGCAAGAAAAGAAGATAAGGTAAGGGACAACAGCATATCGTTATAGGCCAGACTTGCATAGATGAGCTCAATTGTGTTTTGTACAAGTACCTGACTGTTTTTGACATTAAAAAAAAGATCATGGTTCTCTACATTCTTCAGGCATCACTATTCTTGTAACCCTACTTTTAACTTCAACTACCAGCATCATTCTGCAATTCTGTTGATGCGATGCAATACCGAAGTACTGCTGTGCTTCTTTCCTCTCTCAAAACACACCCTCTGGTGGCCGACCTGAGAATATCTGACTATTAACAAAATAAAAAGTTGTTTTTAAGATATATTCCTATTCTGATAAATTCACAATTATCTTCCCTACCGGCCATGGAGGAATTCTGAAAGTCATCAAGTGTGTACTGTTAGTCTTCGCACTAAAACTTTGAATAAATCATCTATCACAGCGCAGTAAACAGTATCAAAACTGTGTCAGTGATCTTAGGAGCACAGTGATCCTCGAAGCATGGAGCTGGAGGAATACAGCAGGTCACGCAGCATCAGAGGAGTAGGAAAGTTGACATTTTGGAGAAGTTCTGAAGAAGGGCCCCGACCCGAAACGTTGACTTTCCTGCTCCTCTGCTGCCTCACTAGCTGTGCTCCTCCAGCTCCACACTGTGTTGACTCTGACAGCAGCATCTGCAGTTCCTATCTCCGATCCCAGAAGTATAATCACTTAGATGGGTCTTCTTTGTTATTTTTCTGAAATGTGCAATTTGTGCATTTGCAGCCAAAACAAGAATGTGGTATAGGATATGCTTACAACACACTTTACACTGACACTGCAGCTACAAGGTTCATATGCTGTGAATCCTTAATAGTATGAAGTGGAAAGTGCCATGGTGCCGACAGGTCCAGCAGAGTCATTTTGTCCTTTGCATTTGAGTTTGATGTTTGTTCAAACTAATTTTGGCTGTATACTGAGTCTATCCTTCTGGAGTGAGAATATGTTGTTCCACCACACAAAAAGACATGTTAAGATGTGTTTGTTTTTTTTCCCTAAAAACAGAAAACATGCCTGCTTTATCTCTGTTCTAAACTGGTACATAATCATAAAGGTATTTAAAAAAACTAGTGAGACACTAAGAAGATGATTAAATGCTGAAGATTTTATCAGCCTTGGTGAAACAGAACTAGAGAATTAAAATTTAAATCAGAACTTTTATTTAACCTACATTGCGGTAGCTACTAAGCCATTCTCTGTAACAAAAACAGGAAATGCAGGTGAGCCTCAGCAGGTCTGGCCGCATTTGTGGTCACAAAGCAGAGTTAACGTTGCAAGTCTGATAGCCCTTTGGAAAAGTGGCGTTTTGCTGAAGATGAAGTTTGGAGGGTGGGGTGGAAGAGGTGAGTGGATAAGTGGAGACAGAACCCAGGGAGAAAAAAAATGAAAGGGGTAGGTAGACAAGATTGCAGGCTACAACAAAAAAAAGCAGCTGGATAAGTGAAAAGGAGAGCTGAGAGCAGGAGAGAACGGATAAACCATGCTGAAAGCCACCCAAGTCGTGGCAAGACCAGGGTATGGAAAAGACTTGAATGCAAACAAGTATTTCATTTCTTAGAATATACCTTTTACATGTTTGTCCTAATTACAGACTAACGATTCAAGCACTAGGACTGAAGCTGAATGATTACTGGAATGAGAAGAAGAATAAAAGAAACCAAGAAGATCCTCAGAGTGTTGTACCCGTAGAAGAATCACAGTAAGTATTTGTGCTACTTTAACAAAAACACATCACTCGTTCAACTAGTATGTTTAACATGGCCTCATGTGTTGTCACTGGACACTTAATCCACAGACCCAGGTAATGTCCTTGGGACCTGGGTTAGAATCCCACAACAGCAAGTGGTGGAATTGAACTCTATATTAAACAAAATCTGGAATTAAGAGTCTAATGATGACTATGAATCCATTGTCAATTGTTGGAAAAACCCATCATGGTCCACTAATGTCCTTTCGGGAGGGAAACTGCCATCCTTACCTAGTCTGGCCTAAATGTGACTCCAGATCATAGCAATACTCTTTGGGCATTTGGAGATGGGTAATAAAGTCTCTGGCCTAGCCAGAGACTCCCATATTCTGTGAATGAATAATAAAAATATAACTGACTCCTTCAATTCCCATGCAGCTTCCTAACCCTTTTGTGAAGTGTGTACAATTCATGTTTGAATGCCAAGGTTTGTTCAGTCTGGACGAGTGCAAATCTAAATTGCTGGGAGGTTTTTTTCTTTTAACGTTTAGTTTCTGTAACATTGAAGACAATTGTTGCGGTTGTTTGGCTCGCCGAAGTGGTTTGTTGTTCCCCAGATGTTTCATTACCCTGCTGGGTAACATTCTCGGAATTCCTGTGCTTGTCTCTGCTTGAGCTGTCCCAGGATCTTGGTGTTGTCCCAATCAAACTGGTGATTTTCCGTATCCATGTGGGTGGAGATGAGTAAGTACTGGGCAGAGATTAGTCAGCAAGTCACCTCACTGAATGCACTCAGCCCAAGAGTTTCTCAATTCTCTCAGAACATAAGAAACCAGTATTCTCTTGCTAGTGGTATGTCAATCCATGCGAGCAGGGCAGTAACCTAAAATGACACCATGGTTTTGTCGTCGTCTATTCTTGTGTCCTGAGGGAATTGAGGAACTCTTGGGTTGAGTGGGGTGACTTGCTGACTGGTCTCTGTTGTAACTCCTTGCCTAGTCTACGTGATGACATGCCTGGCAGGGAGACTATGGTTCTGAGGGGTGCTTCCGGGAGGCCGTAGGATTGGGGGCTTTAAACACTGGAAAGATCACTAAAACAAGAACAAGACCCAAATGACACCATCTCCACAGATAACATGCTGAAATGACCGGACCTATGCCTCACAACCTACTTTACCTTTAATGGCCAAATATATGAACAGATCAACAGGATGCCCATGGGGGCCACCCATCTCTGGACTAATAGAGATGCAGTGATGCAGAGACTTGAAAGCATGGCACTTCAACTAATCCAACTGAAACGATCGATCCAATACGTGGACGACACCTTCGTCATTATTAAATGCGCCGAACTACAGGAAACACATGAACTAATAAACAACACTCTCACTGGGATCAAATTCACCAGGGAAGAGGAAAAGAATGAACAGCTCCCATTCCTGAACATCATGTTAGAACGCAGGACCAATGGGGAATTCCTGACAAAAGTACACAGAAAAGCCATACTTCAACAGCAACCACCCTAATACCCACAAACGAAGCTGCATGAAAACCCTATTTGAACAGGCAACAACAGACTGCAGCAACTGGAACTATGCCAAAAAGAAGAGGAGTACCTATTCCAAGTATTCAAAGACAACGGATACCCAAACAACTGGGTCAGACGATGCCTGTTACACAAACAACAACAGGAAGATACTGCATACACCAACGCACTCCTCACGCTACCTACCATACATCAAGGACACATCTGAACTGACTGCAAGGCTCCTACGGCCACTGGGCATCAGAGTAGCAAACAAACCCACTTCAACCCTACGCCAACTGCTAACCTGAACCTAAGACCAGTTGCCCACATTGGACAGAACCAACAAAATTCCTTGCAAAGACTGCGACAAACATTACATTAGACAAACTGGAAGAAAATTAGCCACAAAAGTACAGGAGCATCAACTAGCAACAAAAAGACATGACCAATACTTACCTATCTGCATCCACGTAGATAAGGAAAATTACCAGTTTGATTGGGACAACACCAGGATCCTGGGACAGACCAAGCAGAGACGAGCACAAGAATTCCGAGAAGCCTGGCTCTCCACTAATAAGGCCATCAATAAACAAAGAGTTAGACCCTAAATATAGTCCACTGCAAAGGAAAATTGAAGTGAGGTAATCCAGCTCAACAGACGCCAGAGTTTATATACCAGACAAGAAAACACAACAGCGCTTCATCGGAGGCCACACTGTTGATGTTACCCAGCATGGTAATGAAATGTCTGCGGAACAACAAACCAACTCAGCAAGCCAACCAACCATAACATCCACAACTTGAGATGCAAATCTACTCAAAAACCTTAGAAAAGCACGCAATCTTGAATAGTTGGTTTCACAGACTTAAAATAATTGGCCAAACATCTAGGGGAAAATGTCAAAAAGTTTCAAAGTTGTGAAGGTCTAAAACATGATTTAAAAAGGTGCTGAAATTAGATTTTCATCGGAATCTTTAAAAAGAAATTGAGTCTGTACATGAGCACTAATGCACAAGGTTGTGGAGAAAAGCTAGCTGTTGACGTAAATTGAATAGCCCTTTCAGTGTACTGGTGCAGGCTGAGTGGCTTCATTCTGTGAAGCCACTCAGATCATTCTATGAAGATAGTTCTGTCTTGCATGATACTGCAGAGTTCTAACATGGGTCTGGAATCTGATTTCAGAAGTTGATCTTGTAAATGTAAAACTTTAATGAACATTTACTGTCAAAAAAAATTGTACTTACGCCGCACTTTAACAGCATTTTTGCATTTATAAACTTTTATTTCAACATTTAAAGCTGAAAAATTGTAAATTGGTTCCAATCAACATACAATTAGTGGATTCAATCAAACATTCATTGCTTTTACTTCTCCAGAAATTGTCTAAAGTTCCTTCTGAAATATTTTTGTTTGCTGTTTTCTCAGCTAAACTTTCTAAGGGCCACAATAAGGGTTTAAACAAAACAGCCAAGAAAAATGCAAACATCAAGAGTAAAATTATCCACTGAAATATGACACTGATTTATGACACATAAGCATCTTACACTTGGGTGCTGGAAATTAAGTATCTTGCTGTGAGTCAGTTTCACAGGAGATTTTATAGATAAAATTCAACGCAGTTTTGTTTATGGTTTGCAATTTATTTCTGCCTTTTGAATTCATAAGTGTATAGTATTTTTCCAAGTGTAGACTGTACATTAACTTTTTTATTTTGCAGGAAGCTTCCTGATCAAGTTTGGGCTCAATGTGATGGCTGTTTAAAATGGCGAAAGCTTCAAGATGGGATTGATCCAGATATGCTGCCTGATAAGTGGTTCTGCAGCATGAATCCAGATCCATCTTTTAGGTAAGAACCATTCAATATTAGTTTCATATATTTATGTCAAAACAGCATTCTATTTCTCTATTTTACATGAGGGCCAATCGCAAAGCACCATGTCAAAAGAAGATTCGAAAAGGAGAGAACATTGAAATAATAATTAGGCAAACTTGGGGATTAGAGGTCTGTAAGCTTCAGGTCATATTATCTCATTATTTTTGGACAACTATGCACTTCTTTCTTCATCAATTCTTTTGTCTTTTCAGTTGTTTATAATTTCCTTTATGTTCCCAGATGTATACATTTAATCTAGAGCTGCTTTTTATTTCGTACAAAGGACTCTCTGAAGTGTCGGTGTGTTGAGTTGATTTTTAAACCTATTCCCTTGTTTTAGAAAAATAAAAACAAGGAGCAGGATTAGAACATGCAGCTCTCAAACCTGCTCTGCCATTAGAGAAGATCGTGGCCAATCTGATTGTAACCTCAAATCCATATTTCCACTTGCCCCTAATAACCTTTCACCCACTTGCCTAACAAGAATCGACACATTTCTGCCTTAAAATTGTTCAAAAACTGCCTTCGTGAAAAGGAAGTGGAAGCAGAATCCCAAAACAAATGCAGTGCTGGAGAAACTCATCTGGTCTGGCAGCGTCTGTGGAGAGAGAAACCAAGTGAATGTTCTGAGTGTCTCCTTCAAAACTGACAGGGGTAGGAAATTGTTTTTATTTACTTTCAATAGGGGTGAAGGGAACAGATGATGTAGATGCCTAATGCAGAAAACAAATGGATTTTTAAGGATGATAGAGAAACAGAGATGTCAAATGGGTGTGAATTAAAGTGTGAAAGAGAGAATGGGTCCGGTCTGTTCAGAGCAAAGCCATGAAGACGCAAGTAATACTGTACTTAGCTGTGGGGGTCTGGGTGTGAGTGGTTGGTCGGGGGAGGGAATAAGTGGAGGAAAATGGAGAATAGGCGTGATGCAGTCTGGATCTGAAGTTGTAGAATTCAATCTCCAGGCCTAGGTGCTGTGAAGTGCCTAAAGGGAAAATGAGGGTTGTTCACGAGCTTGTGTTATGCTTTCTTTGGAATATTGCAGCAGGCCCAAGGTTGCTGTCGTGCTAATATTTCTGTAGCTGTCATGTCCACAACCCCAGCAAGACCGACTTTGTTCACAGTTTGGATGAAGACATGCACCAGCACTCTGCCTGTGTACGCACATGAATTTCCAAAAGACGTTTATAAACAAAATGGAAACAGAGACCATTTGATGCCTCATTCAAGGCTGGACATGGGAATAATGAAGTATCAAACTTTTATGGAATATGTGTACTATAATCACAGATCTTCCAAGTCCAGTTTATTTAATGATTTTGTGGCTTTAATTATTTATAAATGGAGTTTTTTTTTAAAAAAACTTATTGCCAAAAGCTTGTATGGCAAAAAGAAAAGTGGGTAATGAGTAAATTTGCTGGTGATAGCTACAAGTCTTTTCCTACATTCACTTCACCTAAACTCTGGTTTGTGATCAGTGTTCAAGCTAAAACCTCATTTTTGGATGACTTTTCTCTCAAAGGCATCTTTTGCACAAGTTACAGTTACTGGAGAGATAGTAAAAACTACTGAAGTTGGAGGAGCAAAAGGCCAGGCAGCATCCGAGGAGCAGAAAAGTTGATGTTTCGGGTCTGATGCTGCCTGGCCTGCTGTGCTCCTCCAGCTCCACGCTGTGTTACAATTCCTGCAGTTCTCGTGTGTGTGGATTTATAGAACAGCATATAGTACCTCCGTTATCCGCAAACTGCTTCTTTTGACAATTCTTTTGGCACTACTTTCCTGACTTCTATTATTAGAAAATTAGCATTTTGAAGAAAAGTGGTCATGTTTGAAGGGTCTAGGCCCGAAACGTCAGCTTTTGTGCTCCTGAGATGCTGCTTGGCCTGCTGTGTTCATCCAGCCTCACACTTTGTTATCTTGGAATTCTCCAGCACCTGCAGTTCCCATTATCTATGTTTGGAGAATGGTCTGCATTATGTGGAAGAGTTTTACTGCAGGTGCACAAATTCCATTCTGGAATTTTTTTTAAAGCAATGTAGTTTTCATGACAAATACGCTTTTTGTGAAAAAGACCTCGTGCTATAATGATGCTTTTTCCGTATTTCAAATTTGGCTGTTTTTTTAAAGTTTGGAAATATGCGAGTATTTGAGAGATGATTTACAAATTATTAAAGAAAAAGTATTTTTCTGTGTTTGTTTGAAATTTAATTCGCTGCAGAATATAGTGCAAGTGGATTAATTTAGGTGCAAGTTGTTTAAAGAATGCATAAGAGTGCAGTTTAAATGATTACATCCATGCTGTTTTTTTTCTTTAGTTCAAATCAAACATGTAAAACCACAAATGTTGAATATGTTCCTGTAAAAGTGGAACACAGGAAATGTGTGGTAATCCAGCATTTGAAAGTTAATGATAGAGCAATGCTTTACATGGAACCCCTCATCACGAAGGATGTCACAAGATGTTAATCTATTGCTTTCTAAGATGTTGCTGGTGTTTTCTGCCTTCATCTATCAACTTGCTTTTGATTGAATGTTTGTTTTCTTGCTTAGGAGCTGCAGTGTTCCAGAAGAACCTGAAGATGCTATTGATGTTACTCCCAGTTACGAAAAAACATATAAAAAGCTGTAAGTTTTTTTTCCTGATGGAAGGTTTTACATTATTGACCTGATACGTTAAATGCTGCTGTAGGTCTTTAACCTTACAGCCCTGTACATGACTATCTTTTAGACCAAAATGCATTCTTAAATTTGTAACTAAATCATGGACTTAAAAGTATGTTTCAAACATGGACTTGATCAGGTTGATAAAGTATAGTTTGTTTCTTTTCTCCACGCCTTTATACTGTGTATCAGTGGGTTCCGTGGTGTTTCTCTGCAACTGTTGGTCCCGTGTTTCCACCTGCGTTGTCAGTATAGTAAGTGATTAGAAGTCATATTGAAGCAACCTATAGGGCATATAAAGCGCATACCCTGGTGAGAGTGGTAGTTCCCAGAATGGAGTGGGGGGAAGGAAAGATTCATATACCCGTCCAATTGTTCTTTTGATAATAATGGTGTCTACGTTTAGAACATAGAACATTACAGCACAGTACAGGCCCTTCGGCCCTCGATGTTGTGCCGCCCTGTCATACCGATCTCAAGCCCATCTAACCTACACTATTCCACGTACGTCCATTTATGTTGTTTGGATCATTTCGACTGGATTACAGAGTTATGGGAATGGAATGGGATGCTTCTTGGAGAGTTGGTGCAGACCTGATGAGCCAAATGGACTTTCTGTGCATTGTAGGAATTCTGTGTTTCTATGGTTGAGGAAATTTGATTTTTTCTTTGAAAGACATCCTCCAAGGCTTTTACATGGTGGAAAATGAAATGTTATTTTCTTTGATTGGGAAAATTAACATGAAATTTTGACGGAGCAACAGTGACATATTTCCTGACTTGGAGCTAACTTGCTCCTCCTTCGGTGTTGCTGGGTCAAAATCCTGACACTCGCTTTCTGATAGAGCATTTGGCTTACTGAATAGACCGCAGTGGTTCAAAAGGCAGCCCACCATCATCTTCTCCAGGGAAATTGGTGATTGGCAATAAATACCAGTCCAGCCAACGAAGCCCTCGTCCCCAAACGATTAAAAAGAAATTATGATAGTGAAAGTGAAAACGATGTTGAAAGAAATTTTTTGACACCCAGGATTGTTCCATTACATAAAACATCATGAGTAACACTGACCTTCCCATTTACAAATACTTGAAAAACCTGCCGAGAAGATGCTTAGAGTGATGGCCAGTCTGGCAAAAGAATGGCTAGTATTTGTGTCGCTGATTTGCTCAAGACAGGGACAATGTGACACCCTGTTCCACAATTGAAAATAGCTACAAGGATACAGCTCAGGCTGCATTTATTTATTATATGTATAGATTACTTGGATAAGGAAAGTGAATGTACTACAGCCAAAGTAAGAGAGTTTTATTAAACCAATGTTAAAGATTTAATGTAAAATTGCTGGTATAATGCCTTTCATTTGCCTAAAAGTTTCCACTTTCTACTATTGAATGCATGTATGCAAGAAACAAAAATAACAATTGTTTTGGAACATCAACCTCCTTAGATTATGGAAAAATTCCGGACACTTAGAAAGCTGTCAGTGTAATATCTTTATTTGTAAAGTGATTTGGGAACAAAAACAGGTAACTACAGGCCAGTCGGCTTAATGTCTGTTATTGGAAAAAGTTAGTCTATTATAAAGAATGTAACTGCAGACCGTCCAGAAATACAGGATGATCAAGCAGAGTTAGCATAACTTCATACAAGAGAAACCACACCTAACAACTTGACTAGAGTTCTTTGAGGAGGTAGCAAGCAGGATAGATAATGGGTATGCTATGGATCTGATCCATTTGGATTTTCAGAAGCCATTTGATAAACTACTATGCTAAATAAGATGGAGGGTGGATGTTAGCATGGATAGGGGATTGGCTAACTAATGAAAGACAGTGTAAGAGCCATTTTCAGGATGAACCTGGTGGTGTGTCACAGGGAATAGTGCTCGGGCTGCATTTATTTTTATACGTATAGATTACTTGGATAAGGAAAGTGAATGTACTACAGCCAAAGTAAGACAGTTTTATTAAAACAATGCAAGGCACTAGTAAGACCACAGCTTGAATACTTTGAATGATTTGGAGCCCCTTTATCTAAGGAAAGATATATTGACATTGACAGCAGTCCAGAGAAAGCTCTTTTGGCTGATACCAGCTGTTGGAGGGACTGTCTTATGAGGAGAGGTTGAGTGCTTTGGGGCTATACTGGTTGGAATATGGAAGAATGAGAGGTGACCTCATTGTAACATTCAAGGTTCTTACAGGACTTGACAGGATGCGTGTGTAAAGGTTGTTTTCCCTTACTGGAGAGTCGAGTACCAGGGGGCATAATCTCAGAATATGGGGTTGCATGTTTAAGGCGAATTTCTTCTCTGAGGATAGTGAATCTGGAATTCTTTACTGTAGGGCCTGTTGAGACTAGGTTACTAAGTATATGAAATGTGGATTTTTAATTATTAAGGGAATCGAAGGTTATAGGGAAAAGCAAGAAATGATCTCATTGAATGGTAGAGCAGATTTGATGCACTGATTGGCCTGCTTCTGCTCCGACATCTTATGAGAGACAAACTACAGCATGATTCTAACCATGATCCCATTATGTATGGCTGCCCTCTGCAAAATGTTGCAGGAGGCAGCTCATTTCCCTGATTGGTATCTTGAGAACATTGAATGGATAAACACACTAGACTACCATTACTACCAAAGTTTCCTGTCTTACAAAAGCTTATAATACTTTGCCACAGGTAATGGTTGACACCACCGTAATTTCTAAGGCAAGATTGGATAAATATTTGAGAAACGGGTTGATTATAAGGACTTGGAGAGAAGAGAAAGCTCATATGAATTTTAGATTGATCAAGCCAATTAGATGTATCTCCAACTTCTAGAGTCATATAGCATGGAAACCGACCCTCTGGTGTAACCAACCCATGCCAAACTTTTTGTTTGTAATTCTGTAGTTTTAATTCTTATTCAGACCATAAGAAGACTAGGATTTTTTTCCGTAAAGCATTGTTCAAATGTAGAATGCATGCAAAGTTAAGCACTTCAACAGAGAAACTGAAGATATATATGTAAAAGCAGCAAAATGAAATGAGAATTGATCACCTCGTGAGAGTGACAGCAGACTCAATGGGCCAAATAACATTTTTCTTGGCTGAATTTCTAAAGTCTGAGATTCCTGATTGCTGTCTACTTGCCTCTGCTGGAAGTGTGTGTCTGTATGGGCAAGAGTGAATTCGTGTGATGGCTTCCCCTGTTTGAATAGCCTACTCAAGCTTACTATCCAGGCAGGCCTGTGAAGAATTGCCATTTGGGTGAGGTATAAGAGAGCAGCTGTCTGATATGAACCAAACATTAATATATCAGGAAAGGTGACAGAGGACATTGTGAAAAGGCCCATTTCTGTATCAAAACAACTGACTTCCCTGGTTAAAAACCACAGAATAGTAAATCAGCTAAGTAATGTTGCAGCTGTTTTATGACAACTGGGTCTCTAGGGATTTAGAATGCTTTTAAATTGCACAATTTGTGCTTATCTTATGATACATATTTTGCAGGTAATAGTTTAGTTTTATAGGTTTTCTTCGTATCAATGTAACCTATTATGGGTTATTCCAGAGAACAAAGAAATCGTGAGAAAAACCGACGGCGATTAATCGATCAAGACAAACAGGCAAGCTAACTTATTATGTCACCATGTTATTAATGAGTCAACTTATAGTTTCTGCTTGTCCAAACCAATGTTAAAGATTTAATGTAAAATTGCCGGTATAATGTCTTTCATTTGCCTAAACGTTTCCACTTTCTACTATGGAAAGCATGTATGCAAGAAACGAAATTTATGATTGTTTTGAAACTCAGTAGGCCTGGCAGCATCAATAGAAAGAAAGATAGACAAACAACAGGAGACCCAGCACTGATACCTGTGGAACACCAACTGTCACAGGCCTCCAGTCTGCAACAATCCTCCTCCACCACCACCCTTTGTCTCCTACCGTCAAGCCAATTTTGTATCCAATTGACAAGCTCTCTCTGAATCACACGTGATCTAACTTTACTAACCAGTCTACCATGCAGAATCTTGACGAAGGCTTTACTAAAGTCCGTGTAGACACCACCTACCATTCTGCTGTCATCAATCGTTTTGCTTACATCTTCAAAAAAACTCAAACAAAAAACAGGCAAAACTCAGCAGGTCTAGCAATATGCATGGGAAGATAGCAGAGTTAATGTTTCAAGTCTGGTGATTAAGTCAGATGAAGAGTCACTGGACTCGAAACATTAACTCTGCTATCTTCCCACAGATATTGCTAGACTACCTGAATTTCGCCAGTGATTTTGGTTTGAGTTTTGTAAAAATGGAGCAAAACGATTGATAAGAACAGAATGGTAGATGATGTTTACAAGGACTTTAGTAAAGCCTTTGACAAGGTTCTACATGGTAGACTATTTAATAAAGTTAGATCACATGGAATTGAGGGAGAGCTTGTCAATTGGATACAGTATTGTCTCCTACTGTGAAGCCAAAGTCTGGTGGAGGTTTGTTGCCGACTGGAGGCCTGTGACAGTTGGTGTTCCACATGTATCGGTACTAGGTCTCCTGTTGTTTGTCGTTCACATAAATAATTTGGTTGAGCATTTAGGAGACATGGTTAGTAAGTTTGCAGATAATACTAAAATTTGGAGTTGTAGTCAATAGTGAAGAAAACTATCTAAGATTACAAGTAGACCTCGATCAATTATTCCAATAGGCTGAAGAGTGGCAGATGCAGTTTAATTTGGATAGATGCCAGATATTGCTTTTTGGTAAAGCATACTTGAGCAGGACTTGTACACTTAATGGTAGTGCCTTGGGTAACGTTGTAGAATAGAGACACCCTAGGGGTTCAGATATATAGTTCTTTCAAAGTTCCATCACATGTAGACAGGATGTTAAGAAGGCATTTAGCACGCTTGCCTTCATTGCTCAGACCATTGAGTATAGGAGTTGGGCTGGCATGTGAAATACTGTGTACAGTTCTGGTCACTCTACTAATAAGAAGAATGTTATTAAATTGGAGAGGGTTCAGAAAAGTTTTTTCAGGATGTTGCCAGGACTGGAGCGTTGGAGTTAGATTGGGAGGCTGGATGGACTGGAAATTTTTTCCCTGGAGCATTGGAAGTTGAGGGGTAACCTTTTGAGGTTTATAAAATCAGGAAGGGCACAAACAAGATGAATAGCAAAGGTCTTTTCCCTAGGAGTATAAAATGTCGTGACATACTTTTAAGGTGAGAGGCGAAGGATATAAAAGGGACCTGAGGCTCGACATTTTCTCCGAGAGCAGTTCATATGAGGAATGAAATGCCAGAGGAAGTGGTAGATGTAAGTATGGCTACAACATTAAAAAGACATTTGGACAGGTACACACATAGGAGAGGTTAAAGGGATATGAGCCAAATACAGGCAAGGAAGACTAGTTTAATTTTGAGAACATGGTCAGCATGAACATGTTGGACTGAAGGCTCTGTTTCCATGCTGTATGACTCCACCTCCAGCTTCTGCAGTTCTGAGAGTCATAGAGCAGTACAGCATGGAAACAGACCCTTTGTTCCAACTCATCTGTGCTGACCAGATATCTAAATTAATCTAGCCCCATTTTCCAGCATTTGGCCCATATCCCTGTGAACCATTTTTATTTATGTACCCATCCAGACACTTTTTAAACGTTGTTGTAATTGTACCAGCCTCCACCACTTCACCCTCTGTGTGGAAAAAATGCCCATTAGATTCCCTTTAATTCTTTCCTCTCTTACCTTAAAGCTGTGCCCTCTCGTTTTGGACTCCTCCGCACTGGGGAAAAAACACACTCTGGCTATTCACTCTGCCCATGCCCCTTTATAATTTTATAAAACTGTATAAGGCCATCTCCTCAGCCTCTGATGCTACAGGATAAAAGTCCCAGCCTATTCAGCCTCTCCCTATAGCTCAAACCTTCCAGCCCGAGCAACATCCTTGTAAATCTTTTTGGTACCCTTTCAAGTTTCATAACATCTTTCCTATAGGCTGGAGACCAGAACTGAACTATTCCAAAAGTGTCCTAATCAATGTTTGTAACATGACCTTCCAACCTCGTAAACTTATGCACTGATCAACAAAGGTAAGTGTACCAACTGCCTTCTTCGTTGTCCTGTCTACCTGTGACTCTACCTTCAAGGAACTATGAACCTGCACCCCCCCCAAGGTCTCTTTATTCAGCACACGCTCCCCAAGACCCTGCCATTAAATGTATAAGTCCTGTCCTGATTTGCCTTTGTGAAATGGAGCACCTTACATTTATCTGAATTAAACTCCATTTGCCCCGTTGTACTCGAAGATAACCTTCTTCGCTGTCCACTACACCACCAATTTTGGTGTCATTTGCAAACATACTAACCTTTCTAAGCACTAGACACCGATCCTTGTGGCACAGCACTGGTCACAGGCCTCCAGTCTGAAAAACAACGCTCCACCACCACCCTCTGTCTCCTGCCTTCAAGCTGATTTAGTATCCAAGTGGCTAGCTCTTCCCAGATTCCATGTTACCTAACCTTTACTAACCAGCCTACCTTGCGGAACCTTATCGAACACTTTGTTCATAAAAGTAATATCCACTGCTCTACTTTCATACATCTTCGTCATGTCTTCTAAAATTTCAAGTTACTGAGGTGCAATTTCCCACCCAAAAAGCCTTGTTGACTATCACAAATCAGTCTTTGCCTTTCCAAATACATGTAAATAGTTTCCCTCAGAATTCCCTCTAACAACTTGCCCATCACTGACATCACGCTACCCGATCAGTAGTTCCCTGGCTTTTTCTTACAACCGTTCTTAAATAATGGCACCACATTAACCGCCCTCCAGTCTTCCGGCACCTCACCCATGGCTATCAACGATAAAAATAACTCAACATGGGGCCAGCGGTCTCTTCCCTAGCTTCCCACACAATTCTGGAATATGCCTGATCAGGCCCCAGGAAATTATCCAACTTCATGTGTTTTAAGATGCCCAGCACCTCCATCTCTGTAATATGGACATTTTTCAAGATACCACAGTTTATTTCTCCAAGTTTTCTAGCTTCCATACCCTTCTTCAGAGTAAATACTGACACAAAATACTGATTTAGTATCTCGCCCACCTTCTGCAGTTCCACAGAGAGGCTGAATAGGCTGGGATTTTTATCCCTGTAGCGTTCGAGATCTTGTTGATCTTTAAGGGGCATTATTTTCTTCCTTAGTTACTCTTTTACCCTGCAAGAATTAGGGACAGAATAGGGTCTCTTATTCTTTGTTTTATTGTATGTGTGTGAAGACTTTTTTGTGGTAGAATAGAAATTGTTTATTCCTTCCTTTCTCCTTCAGATGCCCAGAATTGTGGGTTCAGAACTGAGTTTTATTCATCTTTTTGTCTTGCTGAAAAAGTTTGCCAGAAATTGATGTTCTCCAAATTTTTTTTTACTTTAATTGCTATTGTGTCAGAGTGCCATAATTACAAAGCTGATTTTCAACTGGTGCAAAAATAATGAAGTATTGACTTTGGTTTGTTGCTGAATTCTGATCTTGTTCTCCCAGCAGAAATATTTAGAAGAGCAGCTCAAACTAAAGGAGCAAGAACTTCAAGAGGAGAGAAGGAAACAACAGGTAATGTTTTAAGGGGCAGGAGTTTGGGATATTCTTCCTGAATGCTTTGTAGAATGTTCTTAAAGACTTTTGAGGATTATCCATTTTTTATATGACTAGTTTTATAATAGAGGTGTAGAGTTTGCAGTCAGCAATCCAGGCACAGTTTTCACTTGGTTGTGCAAAGTTTGTGAATTGAATTTGATTCTTAGGTTTTCAGTCACTTGTGAATACCTGTGAATTTGTAAATCTTCCATGAACCAGCACTATTATGTGGTGTTTAAGAATGTAAGTCTTTTATTTTCATATTAAAAGTGATTCCTTGATTATAGTTGAGTGAAAATGTAGTCTTAAGTTTAGAAGAGAAATTCTCAGCTACAAGAGCATTTTCAGTTATTTTATTCAAGTTAAAACATTGGTCTTGGATACACTGTTCTTTTCCCTCAAAACAGAATGTGAAATTTAATGATATTGAAGTCAGTGTTGCTTAGATGTGCTTTTTACCATGAGGTCATTAATTCATTTACTAATAATTACAAATAATTTTTCACATTTAAAAGTTTTTCAATAATGTTCATTAATGTACTTACACTTAAAGGTAAAATGATTTTATATTTTGAACCCCATTGAAGAGCTGCAGATGGGCACAATTAGCAGAGGTTTGCCGCATTGGTTTAATCTCTGACCATAACCAGTGTAATGGATGGGATCGGCTTTTAATGCAGTAATTAAAATATCGAATTTGGTTTGGTTAAATGTGATTTGCGATTGAAATTCCTAGATTGTTTCTGTTGTTTAATTGATTTCAAGTGAATTGTTTTGAAAAGTGAAGGCAACCTATAAGAAACTTCAAAGTGAAGTGTTTTAGATGTCATTACTACACGTAGTCGTTAGTTTACAGTCAAGACTTCAATTTAGCAACTTTGGTCATGGTTGGATTTGTATTTTGGTTAAGGTGTGTATTGGTTAGTGTGATTTAATACTATCCTTGATGAAGTGTTCAAAATGAACCCCATGAAACTATTAAACTTAATAAAGAAAAAGATTTATGTGAACAACAGTGAGTTGGAAGGAGCTGAAACAAATTGAAATACAGAGACAAAATTAAGGAGACTATTTGTCTGTTTGATTCACAGCAGAATATGGATCTACGGAACATCATACAGAAGTATAATAAGGAAGCTGATGCTCTTAGAAAGGAACAGGAATTATTGCAGCAAAATCTACAAGCAAAGGTACTGTTATTAAATATTTAATATGCAATAAAGTATTAATTCTTGCCTCGTTACAGCTCTATGTCCAGCTCTACGACCACCCCAACACATTGCAAAGGTAAAAACGTTGAATTTGTTCTTACACCACACGTTTAAGGAACATTAGAACATAGAACAGTACAGCACAGAACAGGCCCTTCAGCCCACAATGTTGTGCCGACCATTGTTCCTCATGTATGCACCCTCAAATTTCTGTGACCATATGCATGTCCAGCAGTCTCTTAAATGTCCCCAATGACCTTGCTTCCACAACTGCTGCTGGCAATGCATTCCATGCTCTCACAACTCTGTGTAAAGAACCCGCCTCTGACATCCCCTCTATACTTTCCCCCAACCAGCTTAAAACTATGACCCCTTGTGTTAGCCATTTCTGCCCTGGGAAATAGTCTCTGGCTATCAACTCTATCTATGCCTCTCATTTATCTTGTATACCTCAATTAGGTCCCCTCTCCTCCTCCTTTTCTCCAATGAAAAAAGTCCGAGCTCAGTCAACCTCTCTTCATAAGATAAGCCCTTCAGTCCAGGCAGCATCCTGGTAAACCTCCTCTGAACCCTCTCCAAAGCATCCACATCTTTCCTATAATAGGGCGACCAGAACTGGACGCAGTATTCCAAGTGCGGTCTAACCAAAGTTTTATAGACCTGCAACAAGATCTCACGACTCTTAAACTCAATCCCCCTGCTAATGAAAGCCAAAACATCATATGCTTTCTTAACAACCCTGTCCACTTGGGTGGCCATTTTAAGGGATCTATGTATCTGCACACCAAGATCCCTCTGTTCCTCCACACTGCCAAGAATCCTATCCTTAATCCTGTACTCAGCTTTCAAATTCGACCTTCCAAAATGCATCACCTCGCATTTATCCAGGTTGAACTCCATCTGCCACCTCTCAGCCCATCTCTGCATCCTGTCAATGTCCTGCTGTAGCCTACAACAGCGCTCTATACTGCCAATGACACCTCCAACCTTCGTGTCGTCTGCAAACTTGCTGACCCATCCTTCAATCCCCTCATCCAAGTCATTAATAAAAATTACAAACAGTAGAGGCCCAAGGACAGAGCCCTGTGGAACACCACTCACCACTGACTTCCAGGCAGAATATTTTCCTTCTACTACCACTCGCTGTCTTCTGTTGGCCAGCCAATTCTGTATCCAGACAGCTAAGTTCCCCTGTATCCCATTTCTCCTGACCTTCTGAATGAGCCTACCATGGGGAACCTTATCAAATGCCTTGCTGAAGTCCATATACACCACATCCACAGCTTGACCCTCATCAACTTTTCTAGTCACATCCTCAAAGAACTCAATAAGGTTTGTGAGGCATGACCTGCCCCTCTCAAAGCCATGTTGACTGCATTTAATCAAGCCATGCTCTTCCAGATGGTCATAAATCCTATCCCTCAAAATCCTTTCTAACACCTTGCAGACGACAGACGTGAGACTTACTGGTCTGTGATTGCCGGGGATTTCCCTATTTACTTTCTTGAAGAGAGGAATTACATTTACCTCTCTCCAGTCCTCAGGTACGACTCCAGTGGAGAGCGAGGATGCAAAGATCTTCGCAAGTTGCGAAGCAATTTCATTTCTCGCTTCCCAAAGCAGCCGAGGACAAATCTGGTCCGGGCCTGGCGACTTGTCAATCTTAATGTTTGACAAAATTTTCAGCACATCAGCTTCCTCTATCTCTATCCATTCCAGCATGCACACCTGCTCTTCAAAGGTTTCATTCACTACAAAGTTCGTTTCTTTCGTAAAGACAGAAGCAAAAAAGTCATTTAGGGCTTCCCCTATCTCCTCAGGCTCCACACACAAGTTCCCTATGCTATCCCTGATCGGCCCTACTCTTTCTTTGACCATTCTCTTATTCCTCACATAAGTGTAAAATGCCTTTGTATTCTCCCTAATCCGTTCTGCCAAGCCTTTCTCGTGCCCCCTCCTGGCTCTCCTCAGACCATTTTTGAGCTCCTTCCTCGCCTGCCTGTAATCATCTAGAGCTGAGCTTGACCCTAGCTTCCTCCACCTTATGTAAGCTACCTTCTTTCTTTTGACGAGAAGCTCCACTGCTCTTGTCATCCAAGGTTCCTTTATCTTACCCCTTCTTGCCTGTCTCAGAGGGACATATTTATTCATCACTCGCAACAACTGTTCCTTAAACAGTCTCCACATGTCTATAGTGCCTTTACCATGGAACAATTGCTCCCAGTCCTCTTCCCCAATTAAATATCCTCCCATTTTGCCTCATCCTCTCCTTCTCCATAGCTATGTACAATATGAGGCAGTTATGGTCACTATCACCAAAATGCTCTCCCACCACAAGATCTGATACCTGCCCTGGCTCGTTTCCGAGCACCAAGTCTAGAATGGCCTCTCCCCTCGTCGGCCTGTCAACGTACTGAGTTAGGAAACCCTCCTGAACACACCTTACAAAAGCAGCTCCATTCAAATCTTCTACTCGAAGGAGGTTCCAATCAATATTGGGAAAGTTAAAGTCACCCATTACAACAACCCTACTACATCCGCACTTTTCCAAAATCTGCCGACCTATGCTTTCTTCAATCTCCCTGCTGCTATTGGGGGGCCTGTAGTAAACCCCTAACGAGGTGACTGCTCCCTTGCTGTTCCTAATTTCCACCCATACTGACTCGGTAGACAGATTTTCCTCGACAAAGGAAGCTTCTGTAGCTGTGATACCCTCTCTGATTAGTAGTGCTCCACCCCCTCCTCTTTTTCCCCCCTCCCTATTCTTTTTAAATGTTCTAAACCCTGGAACATCCAGCAACCATTCCTGCCCATGAGAAACCCATGTCTCTGTTATGGCCACAACATCATAGCACCAGGTACTGATCCATGCTCTAAGTTCATCACTTTTATTCCTGATACTCCTTGCATTAAAGCAAACTCACTTTAACCGATCCCTTGGTTCCTTCCCAGGAAAATCCTTCCCACTAGCTGGTCTACCTCTTGCTATTGCCTCACCTGCATCAACTCTCACCTCTGGTATACAGCTCAGGTTCCCACCCCCCTGCCATACTAGTTTAAACCCTCTCGAACTACTCGAGCAAACCTTCCACCCAGGACATTGGTCCCCTTCCAGTTCAGATACAACCCGTACTTCCTGTACAGGTCCCACCTTCCCCAGAAGGCATCCCAATTATCTACATATCTGAAGCCCTCCCTGCGCCACGTGTTAAGCTGCGCCCGCTCCCTGTTCCTCGCCTCGCTATCTCGTGGCACTGGTAGAAAACTAGAGAACACTACTCTGTTTGTCCTGCTTTGCAGCTTCCATCCTAACTCCCTGAAATCACTTTTTATATCCTCAATCCTTTTTCTGGCTATGTCATTAGTGCCAATATGTAACACGATTTCTGGCTGTTCGCCCTCCCCTTTTAGAACCTTGTACACCCGATTGGAGACGTCCCGGACCCTGGCACCAGGGAGGCAACATACCTTCCGCGAATCCTGATCCTGACCACAAAATCTCCTGTCGATTTCCCCTAACTATCCAGTCCCCTACCACGAGTACTTTTCTATTCTGCCCCCTTCCCTTCTTTGCCACAGTGTCAGGCTCAGTGCCAGAGAACTGACTACTACAGCTTTCCTCTGGTAGGTCATCCCACCCCAGCAGTATCCAAAACGGTATACTTATTGCTGAGGGGAATGCCCACAGGGGATCTCTGCACTGCCTGTCTGTCCCCTTTCCTCCCCCTAACTGTAACCCATCTATCCTTGTCCTGAGCCTTAGGAGTGACCAACTCCCGGTAACTCCTCTCAATTACCCCCTCTGCCTCCCGAATGATTCGTAGTTCATCCAGCTCCAGCTCCATTTCCCTAACACGGTTTTCAAGGAGCTGTAGCTGGGTGCACCTCCCGCAGATGTAGCCAGCGGAGACGTGTGCCATGTCTCCCAACTGCCACATTCTGCAGGAGGAGCAAGCAACTGCCCTAGCATCCATACCCCACTTATCTGAACACCACTCAGTACTAAAGTAGAAAGCTTAGTTCAAGTTGCTATAAAATTAATAACAAACTTATATTCAATAGAGAAAGTTTAGAATGAACCTTACCTTATTAACTAGGTTAGAGGAGGAGGGTGGGTGGGAGACACTACAGTTGTAGAGTCTCGGGTTTAGCCGCCTTGCTGATATTATGGTCACTGCTTTCCTTCCCGGCTGGTCCTTGTCACTTCCTCCGCTGCTCCCGCTCCTTCTGTGAAAGAGAAAACACCGCTGCCCGCTACCGGTAAGTAATTTTAAAAAAACTGCCTTACCTTAGCTGCAGTCTTCCGGATTTGTCTTACCTCCGCTGCTGCTCGCACTCAAAACCATTACAGCAAAAAGAAATCCACAGCTGTATGTCACTTATCAACAGAATTCATTGAGAAGCACTGTAGGTATAGGAGTACTGGGTAATTCCCAGAATTCACAAGGCAAATTGTAGTAACCGTATTGCTAGGCTGGCTAGGATGTACGACTCCAGGTATATTGGAGTCTAACCACTTGCTTTCTGGTATAAATTGTTCAGTGGATATTGTCTAAATAATCTCATATCAAACTTCCTGATGATTTTTCGGTAGTCATGAGTCTGTGATAGTGCATGAAATAACTTTTTCAATAATTTTACCACAACTAGTAATGATCTTGAAGATCATCAGTTCTGAGGAAGGGTCACCGGCCTGAAATGTTAACTCTTTTTTCCTTCACAGATGCTGCCAGACCAGCTGAGCTTTTGTTTTTGTTCCTGATTCACAGTATCCGCAGTTCGTTCAGTTTTTATGATCTTGAAGATTTTGGCTTTTGTCCTCTGTTTCGGTTGCTCCCTTTTTTTTTCAGTTCCCCTGCTCACCCCCTGTATTTTGTATAGGTTTAGTCAGCAGAGCTATCTCTTTGAAGTCATTAATACTTACTATTCATCCACATCACTCTTGTACTACTTTAGCATGTCAATGGCCTTTTGCTTTTGCATATTTACCGCCTGTTCCACTTGCTCCTTCAAGAACTTATTTTATATCATAAAATCCCTCACTTTTCCAGAACCCTTCAGATCTAAAGAAGAGTCTGTTACGTCTTGGAGTAGATTTGCAGCTCGAGTTGTGGATGTTGAGGTTGATTGGCTTACTGAGCTGGTTCGTTGTTGTTCCGTGGACGTTTCGTTACCATGCTGAGTAACATCTTCATTGCAGCCTCTGATGAAGCCTTGGTGTGTTTTCCAACCTGGTTTTTAAACTCTGGAGTCGTTGAGCTGGATTACCTCACTTCTGGTTTTCCTTCGCACTTGAGTGTAACTGGGGTCAAGTTCTATGTGTTTGTTGATGGCTTTCGTCGTGGAGTACCAGGCTTCTAGGAATTCCTGTGCTTGTCTCTGCTTTGCTTGCCCCAGGATCTTGGTGTTGTCCCAATCAAATTACTAGTTCTCCTTATCCATGTGGTTAGAGATGAGTGAATATTGTTCATGCCTTTTTGTAGCCAATTGGTGTTTGTGTACTCTTGTTAATTTCCTTCCTGTTTGTCCGATGTAGTGTTTGTCACCGTTTCTGCAGGGAAGCTTGTATATGACATTGGCCCTGTCCATAGTGGATAGTGGATCTTTGGTTTGGGTGAGCAGTTGTCATAGGGTTGATGTGAGTTTGTGTGCTTCTCTGATTCCCAGTGGTCATAGGAGTCTTGTGGCTAGTTCGATGTGTTCCTGATGCAAGTTAGCGTGATGAGTGTGTTGGGGCGTATAGTATCTTCCTGGTGTTGCTTGTGTAATAGGCATCTTCTGACCGAGTTTTTTGGCTATCCATTCTCCTTGAATAGCTGGAAGAGGATTCTTCTTTTTCTTGGTGTAGTTCTGTGCTGCTGCAGTGTGTTGCTGCCCGTTTAAATAATGTTTGTACACAGCTTCGTTTGTGTGTGTTAGGGAGGTTGCTGTTGAAGTTCAGTACTTGGTCAGTGTGTGTGGCTTTTCTGTGTATGTACTTGTGGAATTCCCTGTTTGTTCTGCCCTCTACCATGACGTCCAAGAATGGGAGCTGTTTGTTCTTCTCCTCCTGTCTGGTGAATTTGATTTCCAGTGAGGGTGTTGTTTATTAGTTTGTTTGTCTCTTCTAGTTTGGTCCATTTAATGATGACAAAGGTGTTATCCACATAACATATTATCCATAGTTTTGGTCGGATTAGTGGAAGGGCCGTACTTTCAGTCTTTGCATCACCACCTCGGCTATTAATCTGGAGATAGGTGATCCCATGGATGTCCCGTTGATCTGTTTGTATATTTGGCCGCTGAAAGTGAATTTGGTGGTGAAGCATTGTTCCAGTAGCTTCAGCGTGTTGTCTGCGGAGATGGTTTCACTGGAGTCTGGTTTTTGTTCTCTTAGTGCTGTCATTGTTTCCCTTACTAGTGGTATGTCTATTGATGTGAATAGGGCAGTGAAGGCAAACAATACCATGGTGTCATCGTCATCTATCCTATGTCTTTGCTGGAATTGAACTTTTGGGCTGAGTCGATTGAGTGGGGTGACTTGTTGACAAGGTGCCTCAGTGTCCTTTGTAGTTTCTTGGCTAATCTGTGTGATGGCATGCCTGGGAGTCACATTGGGCTCAAAACATTAACTGAGTAACCAGTATGAATGCAAAGGTGGAGATCAAAAAGGCAAATGTTCCTCAGCCGGAATGAATCTGTGCATGTATGGCTAATATTGTTAAATTGCATGCATGATAACCCCATCACAGTTGTGCATGCAGATGGCCCTTCTGAGACCAATGTTATGAGAGTGGGGATAAAGGTTGGATAGTAGTGCCTGCTGTTCAGTTGGGCAACAGAATGTGAGGCTCGAGCTGAATTTGGTCTTGAGGATGGGTGAATGTTGACAGTATCAAGGACCTTCTCTCCTCCCTGCACCTTCTCCAAAATGAAAACAATACTTACAGTTCCAAGGCACCTGCGCCTTGAGTTTCTGTGCTTGCGTACTCTTTTTTTTGCTACCTCAAAGTGGCATCCCTGTTTAAAAAAAACTGCCAAGTGTTAATGCTGTTTCTCTCTCAACAGAAGCTGTCAGGCCTGCCGAGTTTCTCCTGCACCTTCTGCTATTTCAGATTTCCAGCATCTGCAATGTTTTTCTTTCATTTGAGAATCTCTTGCAGTTAATGCTCCTGACCCCCTGAATTAATAGTATATTGACTCTTTGCAGTTTCCTCTCCATGAGGTGACAGCATTGTGGGTTTTACTTCTCCTGTCAGCATACAAAGAAAGCCAAGCTAGCAACCAAATTCACAAGCTATGAAGCAAATTAAATTTGTTCTCATAAAACAATGACTAGGGAACAACACTAGGACTTCCAAAAACTGAATTGATAAGATAGATTTTTAAACTAGATTTGAGATGGTTAAAAGGTAGTAGTTTTCATGGTTACAGAGGACAATGACAAGCTAAGAGGTGATAGAATGTTTTCACTGATCAGTTTGACTGCAACTAGTGGGCTTAAATTTTTAAGACTTCTCTAGAAGGACAGAGGAAAAGTGCCTTTATAAAGAAAATGAATAATGTGTTGTTACAGAGTTCCTAAATTCTTTTGCATTAAAATTGGATAGTTCCTTGAAAAAGAGAAACGTTACAAGTGCTGAGCAGGATATTGGGTTTGGACTATGTAACCTGTGAAGAAACCGCTTTTGTAGAGTTGGATGAACACAGCAGGCCAAGCAGCATCAGAGGAGCAGGAAGGCTGACGTTTTGGGCTCTACAGTTCTACACCTTGTTATCTCAGATTCTCCAGCATCTGCAGTTCCTACTATCCAAGAAAACACTGTTCCTAGTTTTATAAGTTGATTCTATGCATATTGATATTTATTTCCTTCATATACATTCTTCAAATCTAAAATCAAAGTGTTGGAGAAGCTTTGTGTCTGTCAGCGTTTGGAGGAGAGAGAAACAGAATTAATGTTTCAAGTCCACAGTGACTTCTCTTTGGAGCATCTAATCTGTTTCTGAATCTGTTCTTTTGTGATTGATTGATTTATAGTGTTGACTTGTTGACCTTCAGGTATATAGGAATGGAAGGTACTTCCAACATTGTTGCTCTTAAATTGATCCTGTTTATCAAAGTGGCGGTGGAATTCAAGAGCTAGGCAAATTTCACCTGGCATAACTTGATTTCTTTTCCCCTAAAGGGGTATTTTTGCATCCGGATAATTTATTCCAAGTTCTTTTCCTTGCCCGTCAATGTAAAAGTCTATTTGTCTAAGCAATAGTTATTGCCTGGAGTTAAATATTTAGTTCAGTTTTTATGATAATAAGAGTACACAGCTTTCAATTACAGAACCTTAAGGCCATGTTGCCGAGACAGATAAATCATCATGAAACCACCGAAGTAACTTCAAGTGCCCAGAATCTCACTAAATGGGTGGTCAATGGAGACAATACATTGAACATATCACCCAGCCCAGCAACAGCTACCATAACCTCGCCTGTGAGTAAACTTCAAATTGTGGAAGTTAAATCGCTATCAACGCCACAAATACCATCTAATGGTCAAAGGTTAGTGATATTTTGCATATTGTTCATGTAATCTGAGGACATTGTTTTAATGGGAACTCTCTGATCTCAGAAAAATTTCTGTGGAAACGTATGCATCAGAAATGTGTTTTAGTAAATTGTTCTTATAGGTTTATCAATTCCAACTGCACCAGGCAGGACACCAGTTTCTGTAGCTCCTTGCCTGGTCCTCCAAAGTCAAAGAGCACCATTCACAACTCCCCAGATGCTGAAGCGGTCTATATCCAAATGCAGCATGATCTGGACAATATCTGGGCTTGGTATGACGAGCGACAAGTCAAATTTATGCTACGAGTGTCAGGCAATGGGCATATACAACAAGAAGGAACCATTACCCCCTTCACACTCATTGCTGAATCCCCACTGTCAACATCCTGGAGGTTATTGTTGACCAGAAACACAACTAAACTAAACTGAACTAACTATATAAATACTGTGGATGCAAGAGCAGTCCAGAGGCTCGCAATCCTGCAGCTTTAACCTCCTCCTGACTCCACAGTGCCTGTCAGCCATCAATAAGGCACATGTCATGATGGAATACTTCCTAATTTTCTGGATGAGTGCAGCTCCAACATTGGTTAGCCAGGACAAACTAGTCATCTCGATTTGCACCATATTCAGGAACATTCATTCCCTCCTCAGTAGCAGCAGTATGTGCCATCAATGAGATTCACTGCAGAGATTCACCAAGCGTCCTTAGTCAGCACCATACGAACCTATGATATCTACTATCTGGAAGGACAAGGGCAGCAGATGCATGGGAACGCCACCACTTGCAATTTTCCCTCCAAGCCACTCACCATCCTGACTCAGAAATATATTGATATTCCTTAAGTGTTGTTGGGCCAAAATCTTATAGTTTGCTTCCTAATGGCGTTGTAGGTATAATTACAGGAAATAAATTGCAGCAGTTCAAGAAGGTAGCTTTCCACCATCCCACCATCTTCTCCGTTAATGATAGTCAAGACCATATCTCCTAAATTAATTATCAATAAAAGGCAATCCTAGATTCTCTTAGTAACGTTCTTGTACTGAAAAAGTGTCTGTAACTGTCTGCGGTGAGTTTGATTCATAATTACTGCATCAGTCTAACAATTTCTTGATAGCAAGGTACTGTTTTTGTGAAGCAGTGGTGTGAGGCAAATCAGACAGCAACCTTGGTGAGCAAGGGATGGCACAACGGGATAGAAATTGCAGAAATCGCTTTTTTTTTTGTTTTGCAGTTATTACCAATGTGTTTTATGAATTTGCCATTGTTTATTCTTGCAAATTCTGAGTTGATGACGTTTATACAGGGGCACATGCAGTTTGGCACGGATATAATTAAAGCATTCGGGTAGCAATCTCCAAAGGTTAAACCCAGAAACAGTTACACTAGTGCACCAAAAACAAAAGTCAGTTTATTGTAACATTATATTCCTGCATTGTATTACTGTGTTTGAAAACAAATCTTTAAATACAGGTATACTTCTGCAAATGAAATCACCTCTAATGGTTGTTGCGCTGTCATCTTAGCCAGTCCTCTTGCCACTACTGCAATAGAAAACCTTGCATTGTTAAAAATTTGAAAATAGTTTTCAACACATGGAGTACATTTTTCAAAGAGGCCTCATTTTCATGGGGTCCAATTCAAGTGTAGGATGACATCTTTCTGAATTTCACATTACATGTGCACGCATGCTTTTTTTTCATTTTCCCATAAAAACATTTTAACTTTCAGTTCAAACTAAAATTGTTCAGTTGCATTTTTTTTTAAAAGCCTGACAAGGTCCTCAAACTTCGCATCTTTTGAAACCTTTCAAAATTGAATTTTTCATCGGTCACTATATTAGTTGGTGTCAAGTGTTCCATCACAACTACGTCATTTTGTAATTGTGCAGGTTTGAGCTTTTTAGTGTGCAGAGGCATGAAATCTCTTGGAGGGGGGGGAATAAAAAACATGCCATTTTAGCTATCTGCCTTTTAAAGGTTTATATCCACATTTCCTTGCTAGTCAAGGGTAGGCTGAAGAGGATTCCAAAGAGAATTATCCTATATTGGCATATTTCTGCATCAACTATATTCTTTCTTGATCTTGGTATCTAGTCTAGACAATGCCAATAGTCTGTTGGCTGACAGCCCCTCATCCACTGGTCCTGAACTTGAGGACATCCACATCTTTACTACTTGCAGGAAATCCTGCTCACCCATTGCTCTGTGTCCTTGGCTCCCTTTTTTCAAAAAAAAGTTCACACCCCCCAGTTCAATTTTACTTACTGTCCTGGAATCTCCCCCAGGTCTATGACCCTTTGATTTCCGAGCACCTCCAATACTGGCTTATTATTAACATCAAGAAAAAAACATGAAATAACAGCAAAATTGTGGATGCCTATAAAATCTGAATTGTATCTCAAATGGTAAATACAGCTAATTTGGTCTTAAGAATTGGTTTAGCAGTGCATTTTCTTTTTGGTTATTGCATTTAAGTCACAAAATCTCTCAAACTCCTTCCTCACAGGAATTTCATCTCCTCCCCCATAAAAATTTACTTTCTGATTCCCATTCAATGGCAACTCCAGTTGAGTCTGGAGGCTTTCTTGCTTCTTCTACCTGCAAGTAGCTACCTGGCAATCAAAGGCTCACATTTAGAATACCTCCATGACTGTTTGCTGTCTAGCTTCCCTATCACGTTTTTGAATGTGTGTCTCGTTGGTTCACCAGGCTGCAGTCTAGTGTCAATTAACAAGCACAGTCCTCACTCCTGAGTTATGCTAAACTGAAAATCACTGTTCAGTGACTTTCTTCCATTCCACAGCTGCTAATTCCAGTCACCTCGTGGACAGCGTTTCATACCTGGTCATGCCTTTGTATTGTATACACGGTGCAAATGCACTGCTGATCTGTGTCTCCTTATATCCTTCAAGCCGTGTTAAGCATCTTCTTCAGTTCAACTTTTGTCCCAAGGCGTGGTCCATCCCAAAATACATACATTTGATTTAACAAAAATAGATTTCCTTCCACTGATAATGAAGTTTATACAGAATGAACACTCTGATTCATCCAAAACTCAAAACTTTCCTTGTGCTTATGTGTGCATGCACCCACACAGATGCCCAAAGTTTAAGCCAAACAGACAGTAGCAGGGAAGTTCACCATTCCTGTACAATTAAAGATTACTCACCTTATGCCTTGCAGAAATTGCCCTACTATTTATGTTTTACACTAATTTCCTGTTGAGTGGGTTGCTTGCAATCAATACCCCTTAGTTGTTTAGACAGACTTATCATTTCTTTGCTCAAAAATTAAAATTCAGTGGAACAAATAAAGCTTGAAATAAAAACATCAAATTGTTATCAGTAATAAGAAAATACGTTAACATTTTGCATTGTGGATTTTAAGTTTCTATCCACATCTCCCTTTCTCCTTCCTGTTCTCTTTGTCTAACCGTTTTCACTCTTTCCCCTTTGTCCTCCCATTCCTCATCTGCCCCCTCCCCCTGCAATCTCTTTCCCCCCTCTCCCTCCCACCACAGTCTCCTCCTCCTCACCCACTCCTCTTCTCCCACCCTTTCCACCGCCAGCAGTCTCCTGCTTTTCGTCCCTAATTGTACTGACATATTTTTACCCTGGCAGATATAATAGCATACCAGACAAGTCACTCTCGCAAATTTGTTGAAAGAGGTTTAATTTCTACATTAAAAACAAGGCTGTCTCACAATTAAGCTCTGAAATATCAGCATTTTCATAGGCATTCAAAGACATGCATCTTTTAAGTTTCTGTGTGACCTGCTTCTCTCCCAGATACGTCAACTGACTATGTACAAATTAATATATTACCAGTGGATAATTATCCCTTATCTATCTCTTTTACCCCACCACCTGCAGCTTGCATTAATCTTGTACGTTTAACTTAGTACATTCTAACAACATGCTTCATAGAAGTTTTCTCAGGCAAATTTGATGAAGAACCACATGTGTTATTAGGTCAGTTTACCAAAAGCATGATTTGAAGAGTTAAATTTTAAAAGAAATAAAATGGTGGCAGGGAAGGAGACAGGTTCAGGGAGGGATTTAAAGTTTAGAACATATGCTGCTGAAGGCACAGCCAATAGAAGTAGAGGAATGGAAATTGGAACTGCACAATCAATTAGACTGCAGAAAATTAAATAATTTCTTTGTTATTAGACATATTCTTTAAACAAAATAATACACAGGAGCCCCATGAAGCTGGGCAGAGCTTTCGTAGCTTCAAATTTTTTTTAAAAACAGATTGATTTGACTTGTTGAGAGTAGCCTTATCCATGTCTGGAAACCAAGGTCAGATCAGGCCTGCCTCCGTGTCTTTCCAGTTTCCGGAAGGATTAGAGTCTCCATAACGAATAGATCTTACAAGGGCCCAAATGCCTATCTTTGGCAGGCATCATGGGCACATAATAAATGGTTAATTTAATGTTGAGTAATTTCTTAAGACTTAGAAGCAGAAATGGGCCCTTCAGCCTACTGAGTGTACTTCACCATTCAGTAATATTGTAGCTAATCCGATAATGCTCAACCCCAGTTTCCTGCCTATTCCCCATAATCCAGATTCTCAGAATTTTTAATCAGTAAATTTCAGGCTTGAATATACTTCAGGTTGAGGGGTGATCTAATAGAAACTTACAAGATAATGGCTTAGAAAGGGTGGACGCTGGGAACTTGTTTCCGTTAGGCGGGGAGACTAGGACCCGCGGGCACAGCCTTAGAATTAGAGGGGGTAAATTTAAAACGGAAATGAGATGACATTTCTTGAGCCAGAGAGTGGTGGGCTTGTGGAATTCATTGCCATGGAGTGCAGTGAAGGCCGGGATGTTAGATGCCTTCAAGGCAGATATTGACAAATTCTTGATCACACAAGGAATCGAGGGCTACAGGGAGAGTGCAGGGAAGTGGAGTTGAAATGTCCATCAGCCATGATTTAAATGGCAGAGTGGACTTGATGGGCCGAATGGCCTTACTTTCACTCCTATGTCGTATGGCATGGTCTTACTTAATGACCTAGCCTCAGCAGTAAAGATAAAATTCCTCAGACCTGTTTTTGGACATCTGTAGGTTACAGGATGTGGATTGGTAGATCCACAATGCGATTAGGAGAGAAATCTAAGATTTTTGACCCACTGACACGCGAGGAACAGCGTTATATTTCCAAGTCGGCATGGTCTGTGGTTTGGAGGGGATCTTGCATGCGGTGGTCTTCCTATATATCAACTGCCTTTGTCCTTTTAGATGGTAGCGAGCATTCGATGTGGAAGTTGCTGTTCGAAGAGGTATTTGATGAATTTCTGCAGTGCATCTTGTCCTGCTACTGTGCAAAGTTGATGGAGAGAGTAAATGTTTGTGCATATGGTGCCAATCAAATGGCATACTCTTCCCTGGATCATATCAAGCTTCTCATTTGTTTTTAGAGCTGCAGTCATGAACGCAATTAGAGTGTACTCCATTGCACTCGTGACTTGCGTTATAGATCGTGAACAGATTTTGGGGATTCTCATAGAAAAGAATCATGGAATCCCTGCAGTGTGGAAACAGGCCCTTTGACCCCATGAGTCCATACCGAACCCCTCAGAATGCCACCCAGACCCATCCCCCTATAACCCACCTAATTACGTATCCCTGAACACTATAGGCAATTTAGGCCAATCCACCTAGCCTGCACATCTTTGGACTGTGGGAGGAAACCGGAGCACCTGGAGAAAACCCACACAGACACAGGGAGAATGTGCAAATGCCATATAGACAGTCACCTGAGGGTAGAATCGAACCCGGGGTTCCTGGTGCTGTGAGACAGCATTGCTAACCACTGAGTCACTGTGCCAACAATTCTGGAGGTCAGCTACTCGCTGCAGGATTCCTAGCCTTTGATTGTTCTTGTTGCCACAGTATTTATACGGCTAGTTCAGTTTCTGGTTGATTATAAACCCCAGAATGCTGTCAATGGAGGATTCAGTGATGCTATTGCCATTTGAATTTCGAGGAGCAGTGGTCAGGTTGTCTTTACTAGGCATTTGTGTGCAGCGAATGTTACTTGCCACTTTTCAGCACAAATTAAACCAGAGCCAAGATGATCTCAAACTATATCTTGGATTTATTCACCTGCACTTAGTTTCCCCTCTAATGTCGCAGTACAGAAGGACACAGTTGTTGCCTTCACTTCTGGCCTAGGTGCCTGAATAAGAAAAGTAATTTTGAGGTGTGTCAAATCAGCTTTGAAACTGAGATCTTCACCATTTATGAGCATTGTGTAAAATAATGGCATTTGGACAGCAAATTTCACTGCACAGAACCAGATCATTTGACATAACTGTTCCAAGCTGGGGTTTTGCTCCATGCATTCCTCCTTCTACTTTATTTTATCTACCCTCTCAGCATATTGTTTAATTCATTTTTCTGGCATAAATTGTAATTATGATCTGGAATGTATTCCCTGACCCTATGTTATGGGTCTGGAGGCACATGTTGACAAGGACCGATTTCGTTCTCTAAAGATAATTGTGAACCAGATGGGATTGTGGAAGTGGATTCAATAGTTAGTTTCAGAATGGCTTTTGGATTTGAAAGGCAAAGAACATATAGACATTGCCATTAAGTGGGTAGCTCCAATAGAGAGCACAGGCAAGAAAGACTGTCTTCAATTTGTCCTGTATCATTCGGTGTGGTGCAAAAAGCAGGACCTTCTTGTGACATATATAGGGATAGCAGGAAAAAGATTAACATAAGACATTTTCAAATTGAGCTGTATCATTTTGTGAAGAGCACTGATCGGTTAGAGGTGGTGATGTAGTGGTAATGTCACTGAGATGTTACATTGAGGCCCAAGTTAATGCTCTGTGAATGTAGGTGTAAGATCCTACCATGGCAGATGGTGGAATCCAAATTTAATTAATAAACCTGGAATTGTAATGCTCACGTCAGTGAAATGCCCTAATGGTTACTATCAATGGTTGTTAAATCCCATCTGGTTCACAATTATCTTTAGAGAACGAAATCGGTCCTGATCAACATGTGCCCCCAGACCCATAACATAGTGGTTGATTTTTGATTGGCCTCTGTAGCCTAGCAAGCCCCTCAGTTCAAGGACCATAACAGATGGGCAACAAATGTTGGCTGTACCATTGCCCACATCCCATGAAAGCACAAAGGGAAAGAAAAAAAATTACCTAAGCCAGTAATAAGATTTATAAACCAACTGTAAATCCAGTTTGGTTTACGTTTGGAAAAAATAGCGGTTAATTTTTAAGCCAATCTCATAATTTGTAAGAGTTTTTATTTTGATTCCCACCAATTGTAACTAGGAAATGGTGGTACATGTGCTGAAACTGGGTTGAGGTTGGTTTGTGGTATGGTGATGATGGTAAAAGGATAAACAATAGATGGAGATGGAGTCCAGAGAGAGAATAGCGGTTGCGCAGACTAATAGGGGCCATTAGTGGGTACAGATATGTCAGCTTTGATGAAAGCATGTGAACATGGTGAGGAACGAAAGAAGGTGCTCAGGCCCTAAAACTATTGATCAATGTCAAGCCTTGAAGGCTATAGGGTCTCCAAGTGGAAAACAAGATGCTGTGCTTCCAGCTTATGCTGAGCTTCACTAGAGAACTGCAGCAGACCCGAGACAGAAATGTTGGCCAGGCAACAGAGTGGCCTGTTGAAGTGGCAGGCACCTAGAAGCTTGGGGTCACTTCTGTGGACAGAACATAGGACTTCTGTGGAGTGGTTGCTCAGTCTACGTTTTCATCTTCCCGATGTAGAAGAGACCACATTGTGAGCAGTAAATACAGTAGACTAGATTGAGTGAAGTGCAGGTAACTAGCTGCTTTACCTAGAAGGTGTATCTGGGGCCTTGGAGTTAGGAGGGAGGAAGTAAAAGGGAAAGTGTTAAAAGATGATGTTGGGAGTAGAGGAGAAGTGAACCAGGGTGCCCTGAAGTGAATGGTCCCTGCAGAACACTGACAAGGGAGGAGAGGAGAATGTGTGTCAGGTGGTGACGTCCTGCTAGACGAAGCAGGAATGGCGGTTTATGATTTTTTCGACGTGGATGCTGATGGAATGAAAAGTGAGAACCGGGGGACCCAATTGCTGTTGTGGGAAGGTAGAGAAAGGGTGAGGTTAGAAGTACAGGAACTGGGTTCGGTCATAATGGAGGACCCTGTAAACCGCGGTGGTTGGAAATCTTCAACTGAGAAAAAAGTGGACATTTCTGAGGCCTTCCTGCACAAGGTAATATTGTCAATATAGATGTGATGGAGAGAGAGAAGCTATAGAATGAAGTCTTTACAGGAAACGGAATGAGAGGATGTATCATCTAAGTCACTGTGGGAGTTGCTGGGTTTATTGTGGATGGCCTCCCTACTCCCAGAAACGGAAACAGATGTTGAGGAAGAGACAGAGGGAAGAGCCAGAGAAGGACCAGATGAATGTGAGAACAGGGTGGAAATTGGAAGTGAAATTAATTGTTTTTCCAATTCTGGATGAAAGAAGAATACAGCACCAATGTTGTCATTGATGTACTGGTGAAAGAATTCTATCTGAATATGACTTTACTAATGACTGTAGGCTCAGTAAGCTGCATCGCTTGGGATAAATCTTAACTTCAGTGAACTGCTAGTTATTTTACATTTTATTTAATGTTTCATTACAAACTTTGGGTTTAATATAAATCTTTTAAAGCTTGGTTGCTTCGTCAAGCAAATAATTGAAATAATTTGAGATCATTTCATCAGTTGTAGAAATTTCAATTTGTGCTCCCAGTGACTTCACGAACAAAGAATCAGAATCCAAAGTTCAGCTCCTTCTCTGTTCATGACTGTCATCTCACCTATGGTTCAAACAAAAGCAAGATATTGTGGATGCTGGAAATCTGAGACAAACACTGAATGCAGGCATAGGTGGATGGGTTAGTAAGTTTGCAGATGACACTAAAGTCGGAGTGGTGGACAGTGTGGAAGCATGTTGCAGGTTGCTGGGAGACTTGGATAAACTGTAGAATTGGGCCAAAAGATGGCAAATGGAGTTTAATATGGATAAGTGTGAGGTGATTCACTTTGGGAGGAATAATAGGAAGGCAGAATACCAGGTCAATGGAAAGATTCTTGGTAGTGTGGGGATGTGCAGAAGGATCGTGGTGACCATGTACATAGATCCCTGAAAGTTGCCACCCAGGTTGATAGTGCTGTTAAAAAGGCTTACGGTGTGTTAGGCTTTATTGGTAGAGGGATTGAGTTCCAGAGCCGGGATTTAATACTGCAACTGTACAAAACGCTAGTGCGGCCTCACTCAGAATATTGCGTGCAGTTCTGGTCGCCCCATTACAGAAAGGATGTGGAAGCAAAGGAAAAGGTGCAGAGGAGATTTACCAGGATGTTGCCTGGTCTGGAGCCCAGGCCCTATGAAGAAAGTCTGAGGGACTTGGGTCTGTTCTCATTGGAGAGAAGGAGGCTAAGAGGGGATTTAATAGAGGTGTACAAGATGATCAGAGGATTAGATAGGGTGGACAGGGAGAGTCTTTTTTCAAGGGTGATGACTTCAGCTTGTACAAGGGGGCATAGCTACAATTGAGGGATGATAAAATTTAAGACAGATGTCAGAGGCAGGTTCTTTACTTAGAGAGTGGTAAGGGCATGGAACACCCTGCCTGCCAATGTAGTTAACTCACCCACATTAGGGGCAAATAAACAGTCCTTGGATAAGCATATGGATAATGATGGGATAGTGTAGGGGGAGGGACTTAGATTAGTTCACAGGTCGGCGCAACATCGTGGGCCGAAGGGCCTGTTCTGCGCTGTATTGTTCTATGTTCTATGTTCTGTGCTGGAGAAGCTCAGCAGGTCTGACAGCACTTACGGTGAGAGGAACAGAATGAACATTTTGAGTCCAGAATCACACTTTAGAGCTGAGACTAGTTCAGAAAGAGTTCTTCAGTTCTGAAAAAGTCATTCTGAACTTGAAACTTTAATTATGCTTCTCAGTCTACCAATACTACCAATCTACTGAGTTTCTCCAGCATTCTGCGCTTGTGTCATCCAAGACTCTCTTGGTAGTTCTTGCCATTGAGTCAGAAGATTCAGAGTTCAAGTGCTTTTCCAGGACTTGAGCATAAAAAGCACAGCAACTGTGCTAGTGCAGTATTGAGGGAGTGCTACAATGTTGGAGGTGTCTTTGAGGTGAATTGTTAAACTGAGGTTTAGACCGCCCTGGGGTCAGCGTAAAAGTCTCCTTGGCACTGCTGTGAAGCTGAGCGGGTTGAGTTATTCCTGGTGGCTTGGACCCTATTTATATCTCAATCAAAAATACATTAATGGATCATTTTCATATTGCTATTGCTATGTGCAAGTTGACCATGTTTCCTGTGACAACATTTCAAAAGGATTTCATTGGCTTCAAGTGCTTTGGAACATCCTCTTTGTTACAAATGCTTATAAATGCATGTCTTTTTCGCTACAGCAATTGGGTTTCCTGTTGCTGGCCAGTGATTTCTGCTGAAAAATGTGTGTTGGTAGCAACAGGATTGAATTTTGTAGACTTTCCTATAAAACCTAGCTGTTCAAACTCTCTGATAAGTAAGGTATTTGAAGGTAGTTGTGGAACAGTATCCATGCACCTCCAGGACAGGGACATTAGAATAAATCTGATGGGAGTTTAAATGATGTGCAGTAACATTTGAACATCAAGATACTTTTGAAAGTGAAAATTTTCTTACTTGAATCAATTATTTATCTCTTACAAATATTGGAGAATTAAAAACTTCTTACTGAATAATTAAGTAACATTGTCCTGCAATTGCTCTGCACATTAATGTTAATGTTTTGCTACTTTTTTTTTAGTGCTAAAAGAACGTGTAACTATCAAAGTGCAAGTCCAAATCCAAAGCAACCAAAATTAGATGAAGGAATTACTTTTGCCAGCTCTGTAAATGGGGAAACTGTTAACGATACAACATTTGATGATGATGTCATTATTGTTGATGAGAAGAGTACACCAAGGCCTAGTTTAACTTTTGACTTGTCAAAAGTAAAACATGAGCACAGAGCAAGTACAGATACAACTGACTTTTGCAATGATGTGCTGCTCGGTAATTGTGATGAACGAGTTAAAGCTACGCAGACTGAGAACTCAGCAATTTCTGTCAAGGAGGAGGGCAACGGATCTGAAAAGCAGAACCTCTCCAGTGGCACCAGTGATCTGAAAGAACAAGTTCAGCAGTCTCGGGATGACGAGCTTCAGTGTTTGGCAAATAACGAAGGAAGCATAGCTCAAACCAGCGAAGAACAAAACATCCAAAATGTTGTTCTGAAAGCCATGACTGATGAGAGAGATCACTACAAGGCAAAATGTGAACAGATCGAGAAAGAACTGGAAAATGTTCAAAAAAAGCTTTTGGAAAAAAGTGAGTGCCATGTCAAAAAAGAGTGCTGCCATCAGTGGACGCAGTCTGAATTTATTATTGGGGACCATGCAGAGACTATGGATGATTTCTGCAAACTCAGTAATGAAGAAAAGGCATCCCAATATGAATTGGCACTAAAGGAAATGGAAAAGTTAAAGAGACAGTGCCAAACACTGGAGAATTTAAAGTTTGAATGTTTCACTTGTAATCTAAAGGAAAATGATAATTTGGTAAAAAAGGAAGAAGACGAGCTAATTCTGCAGCTGGACAGTATGTTTCGACAATTAGACAGCTGCAAGTCTGAGCGAGATCAGTATAAAGAGGAAGTAAGTAACTAAACACACAAACAGGCAAATAGGTTTTCAAATTTTGACTTGAATGTGCCAGGCATTACTCAGCTAGTGGAGCATTTCCTCTTGGTTCCCACTGTGTTCAGTTTTGTTAGGGCGCCTTGATGTCATCCTCTGTCAAATGTGTCTTGATGTTTAGGTCATTCCCTCTCCCCTCATTGTTGGAATTCCACTCTTTTGTTCTTGTTGTGCTCTAGTGATGATTGGAGTTGAGGTCCTGGTGGAACCCAACCTGAGCATTAGTGAGCAGCTGTTTTTAAATAGTTATCATTTGATAGCAACATTGATATCTGTCACCATCTCTCAACTTAGAGCTGATTGTCGCCATAATTGACCAAATTGGATTTATCCCACTTCTAGTGATCAGGACGTACCTGGCAATTTTCCATGCTGCCAGGTAGATGTCAATATTGTAGTTCAACTGGAACAACGTAGTGAGGATCAGCTACTTCTTGGAGCATAAGTCTCCAGCGCTTGTTACGATGTTGTCAGGACACAGCCTTTTTGGTGTCCAGTGTGTGCAACGGTTTTATCAATCCTATCTCTGTGTTTTAAGCTTAAAAAGGGCTGATTGCAGAATGGTTACGGGGGTATTCTTTTCCTTGAGATTTTAGATTTAAGCATGTGACATGCTAGGAAGATTTGATGATTCAAATTCATCAACGAGCTTGTTCTTGTTCATTGCCTTGGTTTCATGCATTCGTTTTCTTTTATTCTCAAGTTTGAATGTCCTAAAAGTAGTTCGTTTTTGAGTGACAGCCCAAAACATACACACTCAGCACCACCATTAATCTGGGAATCCCATTTTGTATTCACATAGTACTGACCTTGGTTGAAATGACATTTCATTCTACTGCATCAGTTTGCGTTCAGGCTGACAGGTCTAGCAGTCAAATCAGTTCCATTTGTGTCAGTAAGTAAATGCACATACTCAAGGCTGCTGTGCTGTAATTGGAACTGTGGGTGCTTTACTGTTGGGCCTTTTAATTTTTGCCATAATTAAAATGCAAACTATTTTAATTGTAACCATAATATCCTGTTCAAAACAGTATAATAAATATCAGTGAGACTGTAACTGGTGGGGAAATGGAAATAGTTCATTCTTTGCAAAGTCAGGTTGATTGGGTACAGCGCAGGTCTCTCTATTCTGTACCCAATTCCATAACACTGTCTGTAAATAATTGAGGCAGATACTGTATTTAATAAGCTAAATATTCATTCAACTATTTTGTGACAACTTGCATCTTCTTACAATTTCTCTTTAGGGTTTCTTATCATTTTATTTTAGCTTTTATGTTTCCAGACTCCTTTCTATAACTGCATTCTTTCAATCCCGATGGCTAGGAGAGTTAAGTACATGGATCTCCACGCCTGGTTTCACTATTTCTTTACCTTTTATGTAAGTCTCAGAATATTAGGACTTGTCCACTATAGTGCATATGGAGGCTTTCATAGTTTGTTCCTACTATAACATATTTTTACGATAGGAAGCAACCTTTACAAAAGTGATTTTTTTTTCTCTCTCTCCTCCCTTCCCTGCAAAGGCTGAACGATTGCAAAGTGAAAATGATACAATCAAACTCAACTTGGCAAATCTTTGTAAAGAAGTGGAACGTTTAAAGCGTGAAGCCACTGAAGCACAACAGAGTAACCTTCCAGATGGCATGAGGTAAAACATTAAGTTTTGAGATTTTATTGGGTCATGAAAAATAAAATTTATATTTGGGAACAGTGTAAAACTCAGGTTAGAAAAATCCTTGCAGAATTTTCAATAGGGATAGTGTGGTATGTGTTAGGGTTTAAGTGGTTGAAAATAGTTGCTGAAATATAATGGAACAGGGCTAGAGGGGATTGAAGATGGGGATCTGATGGTGAATTATGGTGACTCAGTAAAGTTTAACCGGATATACAAGATTGAAGTACAGTGCTTTAAAGCAAGTTAGTGGAATTATGAATCAACTCTAGGAAGACAGGGTTGGGACAATCCATGTAAAACTTGATCTTGGACAATGAATTTACTATTTAATTGACAGCCCGACTTTAATAAGAAATGATGTTCTGTGGACATAAAAGATTTATTGATACTGCGATCACCCATTTTACATGAAGATGTAAAATAAGTCTTAAATTTAAGTTAAAAGTAGGGCCTTGGGTAGTGTTGCAGAGCAGAAAGACCTAGGGGTTCAAGTGCATAATTCTTTGAAGTTTGCATCTCATCTAGATAAGGTGGTTAAGAAGACGCTTAGCATGCTTGCCTTCATTGCTCATACCTTCGAGTATAGGAGTTAAGACATTATGTTTGGGTTGTACAGGATATTGGTGAGGCCCCTTTTGGGGTACTGTGTCCAGTTCAGTTTCCCTGTTCTAGGAAGGATGTTATTAATCTGGAAAGGGTTCAGAAGGGATTTATCAGAATTTTGCTAGGAATGGAGGATTTTAGTTACAAGGAGAGACTGGGACTTTTATCACAAGAGGTTAAGAGATGACATCATTTAGTTTATAAAATAATGAAGGGTGTAGATAAGGTGAGTGGCAGGTGCCTTTTCCCTAGGATGTGGGATTTCAAGACTAAGGGACATTTTTTCTAGGTGAGAGGAGAAAGAGTTGAAAAAGACATGAGTGACCGTTAGTTGACGCAGAGACTGGTTCATGTGTGGAATGAACTTTCAGAGAAGTGGTGACAGTTACAGCATTTACTAAGGCATTTGGATAAATGCATGAATAAAAAATGTTTGGAGCGATATGGGCCAAGCACAGGCAAGGTGGGTCTGGCTTAGTTTGGGTTCGTGATCGGCATGGACTGGCTGGACTGAATGGTCTGTTTCTGAGCTGTCTGTCTCTATGACTGTGAAATTGAAATAATTTTCAAGCTTCAATTCCAATGAAAACAGTGGTTCTGATTTCAGACATGGAAGTGTTGAAGAATTTTTACCTGCTTGAGATAGTTTTGTCTAACAAAACACTAGGATGTTTGCAAAATAGTTTCCAAAACTGGTTTTCAAACTGATTAATGAAATAACATTAAGAAATTCGGTGCTTAGACTGGATAGTGAACTTCTGTTTTAAAAAAAAGCTTTCCAAGATTATTATCTGAATGCACAAATAATAAAAAAAAGTTGAATTTTGACACCTTTCTTGGGCTGTTATATTGAGGATGCATTCAACATGTTTTTTTCAGCTGAACCTTTGGTCCTGGGTTGGCAGATATGAGTAACGCCATGTTGTGGTTTGCAAACTGCATCCATCAGCTCTGTCAGACTTCGCACAGGGTTTTTGTAAATTTTGGGAGGAGTCTGTCAGAGGGCACAGTTTTGTGACCTAAGGTTGGGTTCGAGGTTACATTCAGGCCAGAAGACTTCAGAAAAGTAGAAGAATGTTCCTCCTTACCTGTGCACAAAAGGGGTACAACTGTTGCAACAGTACTGGAAAAGCCTGTCACCAATCTGGCAAATCCCAGGGCTGACACAAGATCTGTGACCCTCCTCTTTTTTTATTCATTCATTCATGACATGGACATTGCTGACTGGGTCAGTATTTATTGTCTATCCCTAGCTGCTCTTGAGAAAGTGGTGGTGAGCTGGCTTCTTGAACCACTGCAGTCCACCTGCTGTAAGTTGACTGATAATGCCCTTGGAGAGGGAATTCTAGGATTTTGACCCAGCCATGATGAAGCATTGCCGGTACCTTTTCAAATCAGGGTTGTGAGTATCTTGGAGGGGAACATGCAGGTGATGCTAATCCCAAGTATCTGTTGCCCTTGTCCTTCTGGATGGTAGTGATATTGGGTTAGGAAGGTGCTGTCTAAGGAACTTCGAATTTCTGCAGTTCATCTCGTGGATAGTACACACTGCTGCATTGAACATCAGTAGTGGAGGGAATGGGTTTTTGTGGATGCCTGTGGTCAAGCTGGCTGCTTTGTCCTGGACGGTGTCAATCTTCCCGAATATTGTTGGAACTGCACCCATCCAGAATAAGTTGTGCTGCACATCCAACAAAACTATTGGTGACTCAGTTGGTCCATCTGTGTGCTGCAGTTCTGAAATCCTACAAGGTCATACGTGAGATTTTGGAAAAAGTTCATTGCAAAGAAATTGAAGCTCATCTTCGTGTTCAAGACCACTGCGATTGCCTGCCTCTTGTCTCCCCTTAGCCAGAAGCTTTCAGTTGTAAGGTTGTGAAGCTAGACAAGAACAGATGCATCCTCTTCTGACTGCCCCTCAGTCCTAACAAGCTAACTTACCCTGTTCGTATATTGCCTGTCCCATTGATGGTTTTTCAGCATTCTGTGCAGGAAAGTTTGGTCTAGCCTACATCCCATGAACAATCAGAAGAAAAATATCTCGTTATCATGGTGCTTCCCTGCTTTGGAACTGTTCATTTGGTGTGTGAGCCATTTCAGGCTGCTGCTGCGCCACCTTTTCCTATACATGACATAGATGGGATTTGACTGCTCCCATTGTATGTTGCAATTATTAAAAGCGCTTTTCTAAATACGCAGGAATCTGTGATTCAAACTCCAGGACTCAGTTTTGCGTGGGCGGGGGTTGGGGGTGGGTGTGTGTGTGTGTGTGTATGTTATAGCTGTGTCTTTCAGGGAATGTGCCTGCTACTACCCCCTTCTGCCAGGCATTATGTTTGCTTGCAGACTGTGTGGTACCCCCAAGACTTGCAGCAAAACAGTGAGGCAAGTTTTTGCGTCCTTTTTCCTCGGCACCTCTTCCAGGCGTGCAGAATTTCTCCATCGCTTGACGATATTGTTCACAAAACTTTGATGGATCCAGAAACTATGCAAGTGCCGCTGGAAAGGAGGGTTTAGTAATTCTCATCTACCTCTTCTAAACTGGGCAGTCCAATATCACTGAAAGCTGGAAGTATAACTGACCTACACAATGTTGACAAAGCTGACGCAGGTTCAGGAATTCACAGTTTTTCAGAGATTTTGTTCACATTCCTCAATGCATTTCCTCTGGAGGGAAAAATGACAAAATGCAGCCATTTCCCCCAATAAAACATGCCTTTCATTGTTGACAAAAGTTAAGCATAGCCCATTGTGTGCATTGATTGTGGAAATAATTTTTTGTAGGGTTGAATTGTTTCTTTTCAAACTAAAAATAGAGATTTTTTTCATATTAATGAATTTTAATGTTTGCATTCTTTTTAGGATTGCTGGTGATTTTTCTGAAGCTGCTGTAAATCTGTTCTGGTGTATTTGAGTTATACCATTTTCACCATTATGGAACACTAAGATTGTTTTGAAAAATAGTGATACCCAAAGGGTTTTACTGTAGCATCCTTCATTAGCTACATACTGGAACATATCTTTTGCAAGAATCTCTAGGTGGGGGGAAATGTAAGGGCAATTTTACATTCCATCTGACTGAAATGAACTAATCAACAATATCACAGTTGCTAACATGTGAATATTTCATGTCTTACAGTGTGAAACTCCGGTCTCTGCGGATTGGTATTGCGCAGCTTCTGGCTAACATTGTACCTGAGCTGGACTTAGCACAAATAAACTATGAAAGTGAAGTTGTTGATGAGATTTTGGAACAGGTATTATCTGCCAATGAATCATAAAGGCCATCGCGTGTTTTGTTACATGGATATCTTATGAAAACATCAATGGACTATGTAACTATGTCAGCAGACTTTTGATAAAATCAGAGCTTACAAGTGAGCAAGTTATGCACTTCTTTGATTACAATGGATTCTGATTTATTTTTTCAGTAGACCAAAAGTATTGATTTCTTAAATTGCTGGTCAGGTTGCTTCAGCAATGAATTGCAGGCTGGCTGAGCGTAATGGGAGAGGCCCTTTAACGTAAACTGCTCAAATGGTAATGTTAATTTCTTGACCTGTCTTGTGCAAAGACGATGTTCTCTTTTGCGGTATTATATCAAGATTTTTTTGCTTATGCCATCTGTGGTTTATCTCAACTGCGCATCTATCTTAATCAATGGGGATCAGTAGAAGGGGAGGCTATTATGTTTTTTTTATCAACTAGTGATCATTTCCCCTTCAAAAGAGATTTTGTTCACGTGCGCCTCAGCATTTGTCTTGTGCACGTTTTGTTGGTTCTTGGATTAAATAATGTGCTGTAAAGCCTTATGTAATTTCATATTAATTTCATTATAAATTTTTTATAATTGAATGACATGCACTTTTCACCTTCTTTCTGAGTAGTAATTTAGATTGCAGAAACCTAGCATTACTTTATTTCCCTTTTAACCTCCAAACACTATGGCAGAAATAGGGTTCTGCAGTCTGCCTCAATGTTTGTAGGTTAAGATCAGAAAACCCGGTTTAGGTCGTCTTTGTGAGTGCAGATCTTGGTGAGACTGGATCATTGTTTACTGTGATGACTATTATGGCACTTGCTGTTGAGGCAAGTGGGTGTGTAAACTCCCATTTGACAGAGGCGCCAGAGGCCAACACTGGTGTGTGTGTGTGTGTGGAATCTAGTACCCATCAAGGAATCAACACCACCAAGAAATTATACATATGTGCAAGATATCATCTAACATCATTTGAAAGAAAATCCAGTGTCACTTCACTGTTTGTGGTAAGGTATCACTAGTGCCCTTTTATTCTCCCTCTTCCACAGAAAGTTCTGGAGAGGATGAAACTCTTCCTATGGGTTATATGAATATATTAAAAAATAGGTAGACTATTCTTAGAGTTGAGATTGGGCAAATTGTGGCTTATTATCTCAATCCATTCAATATGTTAATGTGTACCAGGTCACCAACCAGTCTAGACCACTTTCATATCCCTCCCTTCTTTGCATGTAAGGGCTTCTGTTGGATGCTGTTTCCTGATATCAAATTGAAAATAGATAGTTGTCTATAACTATACACTCAGACCTCATTTCTGCGAGGGACAGAGGCATGGACTTCCTGTGTATACCAAGAAATTACAGATAGCATTCCTATGTGATCGGTTGACTAAGGCAGGTCGGTGAGACAATGGGATGAAAAAGGGTCTGGCACCGACCTTGCAAGTATGTGGATCAATGGACAGTGAATTAGCAGATAATAAGGACTGAATGTATTTATGGGTTACACTTTTCTCAGTTTCTTTGCTAATTTGAGTACAGGATTGAGTTATTTTCATTAAGAAATGATGTATTCTGTAACAGCCCTTCTCTGAAATGCTGTGCACTCGGTCAATGCATTGTTGATTTGATCTCCTACATACTGATGTTTCTGGGAAAATGAATTTATAAAGCTAGCTAGTTTTCTTTTTGGAAAATGTAACATTAAGATCAAAACTCCTAAGAGAATTTCTGTGATATTCAAAATTTTATTTGTAAAAATATACAGCCTTACTATCACCACCATGTTCAATATCACTGGCTTGATGTATACAATTCTAAGATATTCTACACCCAGCATTATTAATGTGTATCTGCAATGTACAACAGATGGTGTATGCAACATGTACATCAAGCTTGTTTAGGGGATTGCTTTTTGTGTATGTGTGTTCATGGGGTGTGGATATCCTTATCAATCTCTGTTGTTTTCTGGTGATGTTATGGGCTACCTCTGTTTGAACAGTTTTCCATTTAAGACCACATTGTCCTTGATGAAATTCAACAACTTTCACCCAGAACTGGTCATGTGTACCAAATCAGAAGGTGTATAATTTGGAAGGAAACCTGAAGTAAGTGTGATTTCTGGATGCTACTGCTTTTGTCCTACCGATGGTCATGTTTGAAGATATAACAGCCCATCTAACCCAGGGGAGCTGTTGCAATGCATTCTGAAGATTATACATACTAACATCCCTCTGTAGTGCAGGGGATAGATATTGAGTTCAGAGATAGAGGCAGTTAATCACAATAATAGAGCAGCATGGTGCCTCAGTGGTTAGCACTGCTGCCTCACAACACCAGGGACCCAGGTTCAATTCCACCCTTGGGCGACAGTCTGTGTTGAGTTTGCACGTTTTCCTCATGTCTGCGTGGATTTCCTCCAGGTGTTCCAATTTCGTCCCACAGTCCAAAGATGTAAGGGTTAGATGGATTGGCCATGGGAAATGCAGGGTTACAGGGTTAGAGTAGGAGTTGAGTCTGGGTGTGATGCTCTTCAGAGAGTTGGTATAGACGTCTTGGGCCAAAATGCCTGTTTCGACACTGCAGGGATTCTACACAGGCCTGAACTTGATACTGTGGAGAACACCAGGAGTTTGAGGAACAGTATGTTATCTGGTTCCTTGAGTCTGTCCAGTCACCCATTAGGGTCATACTTAATCTGATCTTGGCTTCAACTGCTTTGCTGCTCCTTCTAACCTTCATAGGCCAAAAATCTTTGACTAAAATCTGTCTATCTCAGCCTCAATCAGTGAGTCAGTTTTCACTGATCCCTGATGTGGAGAATTCCAAAGATTTACAACCCTCTGAGAAGCAATTCCTTGTAACTCCATTGAGTGGTCATCTCCTTATTCTGTAACAATTCCATCTAGTTCTGGATTCCCAAATGAGGTGAAGCATGTTTTCATTATCTATGCTGTTATATCACCTCAGGATCTTATATCTTACAATAAAATTACCTCTCATTCTTCCTAAAACCCATAAGTATAGACTCAAACTCTCCTCAACTCAACCCCTTTATCCCAGCAATCAGCTTTCACTCGTTTGGATGAATGGTGTATATTCTCTTAAACTTAATTCTTCTTAGGTGGTGAAGAAACTTTAGAGGAGACAACCTGAGCATAGTGCATAGGCTTTGCCTTTGTATTTATGTGGCTGATTCAGTTCAGCTTTAGATCAATGGTAGCCTCTAAAGTCTATGATAACAGTGCAGCTAAAAGTTCAAGACAGCAACCTCCTGACATTCTATGAGGTGCAGATATCCTTTCAAGTTCAGATATTTGGCTGTGTTACAGGCTGGCCTGAGCTGTTTCATTTTCAGCTTCATGATTCATAACTATAGCATAACTCCAGACCTTTTTGAATAAATCCAGTCCATAATGAAATCTTTAATTTTTTTTCATGTATATGTTGTCTGTCCTTTTCGTTACCTGCTGTGCTTTCCATCACTTTCACTCCCAGAAGGCTGCTAATAAGTTCATTCCAAACTGTTACCTGTGTTATCTTACCAGCAAACTATAGATCGCTTAAGAGAACCTGAAGAGCATTTCTTTCTGGTGCACTACCTCTCTCCACTAATGACTTGGTTTGAGCCTATGTTCCACCATGTGACAAGTAGCCCTTTGGTATCCAGTGTAATACACCAACGATATTTGCAGTTTTAATGTAAAATTGATCCTGAATATCTACTACCCTACACAACTGGACCATGAGACTAATATTGATATGCAGCCTCAAGTAGTTGTACTTTAAAGTCTGCAAGGCAGTTATCTTAATTCTTAAGAGGTCTGTTTTTTGAGCTGTTAGTGTCGCTGACAATATTGCTATTTATTTTCCATGCCTATTTGCTGTTAAGCTTGCAGGCGAGCCTTCTTGAAATGCTGTTATTTGGTCATGAAGGTACTCCAACTTTTCTGTTGAGTCTGCAGTTCCAAGATTTTTGGTTCTGAAACAAATGAAATAACAGTGAGATATGTCCAAGCCTGGATAATGTAAAATTTAGAGGGAACATAAGGCCCACAATATTCTCATACACTTGTGTTATTCTAAATGGTTGAGGTAACGGGTTCCTGAGGGGCTGCCAAAGTAGATTTGACAAGTTGCTGCTGTGCATATTGCACATTGCAGCTGTAGGTTACTAATGGTAGCAGGTATTTGGAAGAAAAAGTGTATTGATCAAAATTAAGTAAGTGTCTCAGCTATAGAAGATAATCTAGTTCTGAAATTATCATGGAGAAAATCTAAAGCTATTTCTTTATGCGTGTAATGTCAACATATCCCATGTGTTTAAATGTATTTCAAATATTTAATGGTTTCATCACCCTGACCCTATAATAGCTTTGTGGTATATCTGTTTATGGAATTTTCCCCAATTCTTTGATATTAACATAAATTAATGAAACATAAAATGTACCGATGTACTCCATGTTTCTTACATTTGAGCTGGTTGACCCAATTCTAGTTCATAGTTCTCAACCTGTTGCAAATGTTTTGCATTTTGCACCTCCCTTACTTCACAGGCCTACTTTTATATGAGAATAATTTTCCTGATTCCCATTCTTAAGTGTACTGTTTACAATTGTTCGAATAATAAGCTTGTGTTAAGGTTTTGAAATCTGTTGATGTCTACTATCTTTGGTCAAAACATTGTTTTTAAACACTGAATATAACTGATGTAAATAGATGCAGAAATTTGAGTGCATACTGATGTTACTTTTTAAGGCTGCACTTTTGAGTACATTTTCATAGGGCTCTCGACTGCAATATTGATCTTCTAAATTTAGCCTTTGGCTACATCTGATGTGCGTCATGCTGCATTTTATATTTGTTATCTAGCAATTGTGGTATATCTCTACGCAAAAGCTTACCTCCTGGGGAATAACTTCCAACGATGGTGAAGTGGAATGTTGGCCATATCCTTGATGTAAATTCAGTATTTCCTCCAATGAATTTAAGAACAAAACTACTCTGATTCAGGTCTGTAATTTCAGAGGTACCTTTTGTATATTGAAACTATGCAGTAGACATATTTAGCTGTGCATTTGTAGTAGGGAAATGTGTCGAGTTTAGAAGGGGTTTTAGAACCTAATTTGTTAATCTATGAGTTTCAATAGTGAAGATAGTGAATTCCAAACCTCTGATCGTTGACGAGTGAATGTCAATGCTGCTGAATCCAAAATCTACCTGTTTGTGAAGTTTTATTCATGATTTCTATGGCTTTCAAATGTTCCCTAATGTTTTAAGAATGTAAGTTAAAGATACTAGACTCTGTTTATCTTATAAAATTTGATCCCTCTAGTAATAATTCTGCCTTGCCTGGAACTGTAGTCCAAATGTTTGTCACCTTTTGTAGATGTTTCACCTGTTAACATTACCAAACTTTCAACTGCCTGCAATCCATTTTTTCAAATAAGAGGCAACCTGGACTTGAAAATTTCCCCTGACTGTCCAATTACTGAAAAAATCAACCAGGTCATTAGTGTACAGGTTAGGAGTAGTATTGCAGTGTTGACTTTATTAAGCCAAGTCAATGCAAATGAGCAGAATGCAAATCAGCTCTTTCCACACATTCTTTCATACAGTTAGTGTACGTTTATTGTGACTTGTCTGCTTTGATCTTTTGAATATAGTTTGGTTGATTTAAGTCCAAAGTTTTCTGCTTATTGATGTCTGCTGAGTTTTTGTAAAAACAAGAAACCGAAAATCAGAGCTGATTATCGCTAGGTTTTTCAACTCAATGAGTTAATGTACACAATTTCAAAGTGGAAATTGTATTGAATGACGCATAACAAGGGTAATAATGAACCAGCACAACTTCTTACGCTGTGCTCAATTTTTGTTTTCCATTTACTTTAGCTAGCGTTTGGTATTGCTCACTTTAGCATTTCTACCAGTGACTGATCCCTATGCACCTTGTCCAGGTTGGGGTTAATTTGTTCTTTTTCTACATGAATATCTGAAAATGTAATCTCCCTGTGTTCAGCTAATTTTCTTGTAGTGTGGAAGCCTAATACCTTGAACCTCCACTTATACTACTACTAAATATAATTTTTGCCACTTATTGCATTTGGCTGAAACTTGCGTAGTATTGAATCCAGTCTGAACTCTGCCCTGCATTCCAGTGGCTTCCAGACTGAAGCTTTTATCACTAAGGCCATTGTCTCTGACTTCCTTCGAGTTCAGAAAAATATTATGTTGTTTCATTTTCTACCTAAATTTGTTATATCTTCAAAGGTGCAGTCTTTGTGGTTTCATGTTAGTTGCTTTATATTTCATTTCAGTTCCCTGAGAACAGCAATTTGAATTAACATTCGAGGATCAAAAAATGTCAGAAAACCCTATAACATTTCAGCAGTATTTAGATATTCAGTTGCATTGCCATAGCCTCTAGGGCTATGGGCCAAGAGCTGAAAAACTAATCAGTGTATTCAGATCTTTGGTTCAAATCGTCTCAGGTACTGTAAACATCTTAGTCTATTTTTTTGTAGTGGTGTCTATCCAAACAACAGTGCATAGTTCATTTTTGGGTAGTCTAAGATGTTGCTTCATTTTTATGCTAGAGATGACTGTCTAACTTGAAGTAATTACTTTTTACACAAAATCTACATTTATTGGTTGCTGACGAGAAAGTAGGTGCATGACTGCATGTAATTTAGGGAATAAGTTTCCATTTCAAAAAGTATAAAATTTCTTGTTATGAGAAAAGAAATGTAGTTATAGTTGTTTACCTCACTAAACAGAGGTCCTAATTAGTTTTAACAAATGGTAATGTATGAAGCCTATTGGAGTTGTTATTTCTGTTCTGCTCTTCCTTTGTCCAAAAATGATGCAATATTAGATTTTGTGAGACAACAGTGATTTTAAGTTTCTTTCTTTAAATATTTTAAATGTATATAAGTTGTTGAGGAATGTGTATTAAATATTGGCAAGTGCAGACAAAGGGGTTTTTAAAAGTATTATGACAGACCATTATCATTCACTATAATCGAACAAGAATACACTTCTATATTTTGTCTGTTGTTGCAAAGTGACCTGTGTCACGATGCTTTGAATGTATTTTTTCTTTAGTTATCTTGTTTTATAATCTGTTATTTGTAAACCATATTCATAAAAGATAAAAAATATCCTGATGCAACAGGCTAGCATTAACGTTGTTCTCAAAGTTAATGTATCTCAGAAGTCAATGTTTTGTTAATTCAAGGGAAAATGTGTAATGCATTTGGTTGTCACAGAGCTTAAATATATAAAACAATTGTAATATTTTCTGACAGTTTGATAATGAGAATTATGGTAACTTTTTAATGAATATACTGGAATATTTGCCGACAAGATTTTACCATTAAAAAATTTTTAAGTTGTGTCCATTTAAAAACTTTACATTTGTCTTACTTATTAAACTTACAGTTTTGCAATCATTGTAGTTAATTATTTAGCTAGTTTTGTTGACTGCGATTGAGAAAATAAGTTTGGCTCTATTTTCCACACAGTTAAAAATAGTTAACTGATGACATTTCACTTCTGCTGCCTTTTATTTCCCAACATTCTCATCTTGCTTGTCCATGGGCAGTGGTAGGCAGTTGGTATTTTACCCAGGTACAATTTTTTTTTAAGAGCCTGTTAGTCTGTTGGACATCACAACTGAGCTGTTTCGTATCAAATTGTTCTCGCGTTCCTAGCAGACGTCATTGGAGCTAACACTTAGAATTTTAATAGAAAATTCTTTGAAGCAGGCTATTCAGCACATCAATTCCAAACCGACCCTCCAAACAACACCTCACCCAGACACATCCCCTGACCCTATCCCTGTAATTCTGCTTTTTCCATGGCTAATCCATCTAGCTTGCACATACCTGAACACTATAGGCAATTTAGCACGGCCAGCCCATCTAACCTGCTCATCTTTGGACTGTAAGAGGAAACTGGAGCACCCAGAGGGAACCCACACAGACAGTCGTCGAAGGGTGAAATTGAGCCACTAAGCCACCGGTCCACCCACTAGACTTTTGCTCCTCTGCCACTTTTTGCCCTAGCTTTTGAGGCTTGAAATTCTTCGATCAGTTATTGTATTAGAGTCCTCTTGGGTGAGGTTAATTAATCCCGATTGAATTTGCAGCCTGGTCAGTATGGCCAACTTATATGTAACTGGCCCATTTGGTGAACTGTCTTTTTGGTCTGTAGTTGCCATTTTTGTCATTGGAAGATGTGCCGAAATGTAACCATGGAAATGTGAATTGAATGTCTTTACTGTGGCAATAAAACATTACCAAAGTCTAGAAAAAGCAAGAAAATAGTCCCAATAAAAAAGGTTTTCAGTTGCTTTGGCAACCTGCATGTTTTGTTCTGGAGAGGGAAAGGTTCAGCCATATGATGGAAGGACAACTAGACAAGGAATTTGTCTCATTCTACAACCTGCCATTGGTGTGTATTGGAAGGTTTTGCAGTTTTCTAATCAAATTGTTGCATTGTGTAGGAAAATGCCTTCGTGATCCATCAAGTTCTGGGATGGGACTGCAACCTGAAGCTTCTAACCAATGAAGCAGATATGCTACCACCTCATCATAAGACCTTTGATCAGTGGTTTAAGTGAACCATGTAGGACATAGGAATAGGAGCAGGCCGTCTATCCCTTCGAGCCTGTTCTGCCATTCAGTAAGATCGTGGTTGATACGTGTCATAACTCTTGGTACCTGCCTTTGGCCCATATCCCTTAATGTCTTTACTTAACAAAAATGTGTCTATCTCACAGTACTCCACGTGGGGTCTAACCAGGGTTTTGTATAACTGCAGCATAATGTCTGCATGCTTATACTGCAGTACTCCAGACAAAAAGGCCAGCATGCCATTAGCTTTCTTGATTATTTTCCACACCTGTTTGTGACATTTTAAAGAGCAATGCACCTAAGCCCCCAAGTTTCTAAGACATCCACTTTAGTTAACTTTGTTCAGTCGAATGTACTGTTTTGTTCGGTCCAAACTGGATAAACACTTGCTTACGTTGAACTCCCATCCGCTGCTGTTTTGCCCATTTCCTTAATTTATCAATATCCCTTTAATAGATTTGTATGAAATTACAATAGCCAGAAATAGTTTTAAAGTAACCTCCTTCTTTCTGTTGAGTTTCGGATGGGTATAGTAGAAGGGGAAGAAGCAAGTAAGGTATTTACTTTTTAGCAGTTTGGCCAATATTGTACTGTGTACATAAAATATTTGCTTGATGAAATTTGCGATAACGACATGTAAAGCTGGATGAACGTGGCAGGCCAAGCAGCATCAGAGGAGCAGGAAAGCTGATGTTTTGGGCCTAGACCCTTCTTCAGAAATGGGGGAGGGGAGCGTGTTCTGAAATAAATAGGGAGAGAGGGGGGATGCAAAGAGAAGATGGATAGAGGAGAAGATAGGTGGAGAGGAGACAGACAGGCCAAAGAGGCTGGGATGGAGCCAGTGAAGGTAAGTGCAGGTAGCGAGGTAGGGAGGAGATAGGTCAGTCCAGGGAGGAATGACAGGTTAAGGAGGCGGGATGAGGTTAGTAGGTAGGAGATGGGGTTGGGGCTTGAGGTGGGAGGGGGAATAGATGGAAGGACAGGTTAAGGAGGCAGGGACGAGCTGGGCTGCTTTTGGGAAGCGGTATGGAGGAGGGGTATTTTGAAGCTTGTGAAGCCCTCATTGATACCATTAGGCTGTAGGGTTCCCAAGCAGAATATGAGTTTCTGTTCCTGCCTCCTTCAGGTAGCATCATTATGGCACTGCAGGAGGCCCAGGATGGACATGTCTTCTGTGGAATGAGAGGGGGAGTTGAAATTGTTCGCGACTGGGAAGTGCAGTTGTTTAGTGTGAACTGAGCGTAGGTGTTCTGCAAAGTGGTCCGCAAGCCTCCGCTTGGTTTTCCCAATGTAGAGGCGTCCACAACGGGAACAGCGGATGCAGTATACCACATTAACAGATGTGCAGGTGAACATTTGCTTGATGTGGAAAGTCATCTTGGGGCCTGGGATGGGGGCAGTGTAGCACTTAATGCGGTTGCAGGGAAAAGTGTTGGGTGTGGTGGCGCTGGAGGAGAGTGTGGAGCAGACAAGGGAGCCACGGACCCAGTGGCCCTTCTGGAAGGCAGATAAGGGTGTGGAGGGAAAAATGTCTTTGGTGGTTGGGTTGGATTTCAGATGGCGGAAGTGTCAGAGGATGATGTGTTGGATCTGGATGTTGGAGGGGTGGTACATGAAGACGAGGGGGATTCTGTTTTGGTTTTTTTTAAATTGCAGGGTAGGGGTGTGAGGGATGAGTTGCGGGAGACATGGTCGAGGGTGTTTTCGACTACGGTGGGGGGGAATGTTGCGGTCCTCGAAAAATGATATCTGAGATGTACAGGAGTGGAATGCCTCATCCTGGGAGCAGAACTGGACACCATACTCCAGCTGAGTCTGTAATGAGTTTTGTTACGGTGAAATAAATTTGATGTAATCTCATTGCTGTTATACTCTATGCCTATGTTAATCAAGTCCAGGATACTATTTGCTGTATTAACTATTCTCTGAACCTGTTCTGTCACCTTTAATGACATATGTACGCATAGACTTAGGATTGTCTGCTGCTACAACTTCAATTAGTTTTTATTGATGAAGAATAATTTTCGTTTCGAAGAATGTTTTTTATAACAAAAAAAATCACCTTGCAATTCTCCACATAAACTTGATTGACTTTCAATAATTTTGAAATTGTGCTCTATACCCCAAGTTCTAAATAATTGAAGTATGTCAGGTAAAGCAAGAGTTCAGCCACTGGTTTCAGAGGGACTCCACTGCAAACCATCCTCTCTTTCCATTCCTGAAAAGCATCCATCTATTAGGACTCCCTGATTCCCAACTTGCAGCCAGTTTTGTATGTGTTTTGCTACTGGACATTAATTCCACAATCTCTAGCTTTGCTTACAAGTCTGTTGTATGGCACTATATCAAATGCCTTCTGAAAGTCTGTATACACTACATAAACAACATTGCCCTGATTAATCCTCTGTGTTACTTCAAAGTCTTCATTAATTTAATTAAACTTCACTCCCTTTGAAAAAAATCTATACTGAAATTCATGTTGGATAAATGAGAGGTATTGCATTTTGGTAAAACAAAAAAGAGTAGGACTTGTACAATTAATGGTATGTCCCTGGGGAAGGTTGTGGAACAAAGAGACCTGGAAGTTCGGTACATAATTCTTCAAATTTTGTGTCACAAGAAGACATTTAGCACGCTTGCCTTCATTGCTCAGACCTTTTGAGTGAGAGTTGGGACATCATGTTAGGGTTGTACAGGACATTACTGAGGTCTATTCTGGAGCACTGTGTATAGTTCTGGTCACCCTGCTATAGGAAGGATCTTATTCAATTGGAAAGGGTTCAAAAAGATTTACCAGTTTGAGTTATAAAAATGGGTTGGATAAGCCAAAACTTTTTTAAATGAGCATGGCAGATTGAGGGGGTGACTTTTTATTGAGGTTTATAAAACCATGGGGAGCATAGATAAGGTGAATACAAAGGGTTTCTTCCCCCGCCCCCGGAGGGTGGGTGAGTTCAAAACTATGAGGCATACTTTTAAAGGTGAGAGGAGAAAGATTTAAAAAGGACATGAGGGGCAATTTCTTTTTCACACAGAGTGGTTTGTACATGGAATGAACTGCCAGAGGAAGTGATGGGTGCAGGAACAGTTACACTGTTTAAAAGACATTTGGCTAAGTACGTGAATAGGAAAAGTTTGTAAGGATATGGGCCAAGCAGAGGCAATTGGGACTAGTTTAGTTTGGAAACATGGTAGGAGTAGACTAGTTGGACTGAAGGGTCTGTTTCCATATGGCATTGCTCTATGCATTGTTGCGAAGTTGGTATAGTACTTGTGAATTGGAAGGCAGCGCATTAGAAATGTTTGTAAAATGATGGGGGTGGGAGGCGGGAAAGAGTGTATGGTCCCTTTTAGAGGTGTGTTGTTTTTAGCCTTGGAGATTAAGAAAAATGTCAACATGCAGCAACAAATGCAAGAGTTCTTGAAATTGAAACATTGTTTAAAAAGGCTATGCCATTAGTAGGCAAAGCAGCATTTTTATCAATCCTATTATAAGAAATTAATAGGTCACCAAGGGTATAAAAGAAGACTGACAACAAACTGCCATCAACAGCCAGAAGCTCTAAGGAAAGAGAAAATCACTAGCTGTCATAGAAATCTCTAAGATCACCGAGTAAGCATTGTCTAAATGAAGGTATATGGTACTCTGAGCTAAAGTTCCTGATGAGAATTCAATGGAGGAAGGTGTTCCTGTCTGGAGGACAGGGGAGAAGGCAAAGAACATTCCGGAAGACTTATCCTGGCTGTAACTTCAAGAGATTGAACTTTGTTTTTTGTTTGTATTAATTTGGTTTGTATAAGTGGAATTTGCATCTATTGGAACAGCATAACACTAGAACCAAAACAAAGTTGCTTGAAAAGCTCCACAGGTCTGGCAGCATCTGTGGAGGAAAAAACAGAGTTAACATTTCGGGTCCGGTGACCCTTCCTCAGAACTGATGGTGCCTGGGAAAACGTCAGTTTATGTACAGAAAACAGGGAGGTGGGTGGGGTAGGGAGTAAACAATAGGATAGATCCCAAAGAGAGAGAAAGACAGATGGACAGACAAAGGAGTTGCTAACGATCAGGCTGGGAGGGTGAATAGTTGTTAAATGGGGATTGTCAGTGACTAACAACAGCGGGTGTGTAATGGCAGGCAATGAGGTAACAAGGCCTGGTGAATGGGGTAGGAGGCTCGGACATGGGAGAGTTTAGGCCCTAAAATGACTGAACTCAATATTGACTCCGGAGGGCTGTAGGGTCCCCAAGCGGAAAATGAGGTGTTGTTCCTTCAGCTTGCTATGGGCTTCTCCGGAACACTGTAGCAAGCCAGAGATAGAGATGTTGGCCAGGGAGCAGGGCGGTGCATTAAAGTGGCAGGCAACAGGTAGTTCAGGGTCTTTTTTTACGAGCAGAAAGTAGATGTTCTGCAAAGCGGTTGCCGAGTCTGCGCTTCGTTTCCCTGATGTACAGGAGACCATGTTGTGAACAACGAACGCAGTACACTGGTTTCTGGGAAGTGCAGGTAAAGTTGCTTCAACTGGAAGGTATGTTTGGACCCTTGGATACCGGGGAGGGAGGAGGTAAATGGGCAGGTATTGCACATTCGGTTACAGGGGAAGGTCCCCGTAGGGCTGTGGGGAGGTGTTGGGGTTGAAGGAAGTGTGGACCAGGGTGTCCTGGAAGGAACGGTCCCTGCGGAAAGCAGACAAGGGAGGGAAAAGGAATATGTCTGGTGGTGGCATCTTGCTGAAAGTGGCAGAAATGGCTTCTGATGAGCTTCTGGATGTGGATGCTGGTGGGATGGTTGGTGAGGATAAGGGGAGCTCTATTGCTGTTGCGGGAGGAAAGAGAAGAGGTGAGGGTGGAAGTGTGGGAGATGGGTCGGATCTGGTTCAGGGTCCTGTCGACAACGGAGCTGGGGACCCCTCGGTCGAGGAGGAAGGCAGATGTTTCCGAGGCTCCCTTTTCAAAGTTGGCCTCATCTAAAATTTTGTTTTCTTGGGGAATAGTTAGTAGTTAAGGCGGAATTGTTTAGTTTATTAGTAATTCTGCTTATTTATCTAACTCTAACAGTGAACAAATTAATTGTTACTTGTTGATTATAGAGTGGCTGTCAGGAATTTATTTTATTTAACCTCTCCTTTTTAACAGATTGGGCATATGAGATTATACCACTTTTCAAATTACCTTGAACAGACTATGAGGCAAAGTAAGCTTCTCTGGGTATTTTGGTTTTATTTCTGGGGGGTGTTTCTCTCCACCCCCCCCCCAACTTTGTAACAGTATAAATAAAACTTCTGTAGGAATAAATCCAACAAATGATTACTAAATACAACAAATGTTAATTAAAGCACACCTTTTCCTTGTGCATTAAATTCCCGTGTCATCTAAATTTTCTCCTACACTGGTCTACATCTGTCATTCTCCTGACTATGCATCGCTTATTGGCTCTTCACTGCATACTGGTTTGTCCCATATAGGTGGTGGGCTGGCTTTGCAGGGGCTGATTCACGTGTTGCTGAATTTCCACTTTCTGACCTGTACTTGTAGCCATCGTACTTTATATAGTTGGTTCATAGAACATAGAACAATACAGCGCAGAACAGGCCCTTCGGCCCTGGATGTTGCGCTGGCCTGTGAACTAATCTAAGCCCCTCCCCCTACACTATCCCATCATTATCCACATGCTTATCCAAGGACTGTTAAAATGCTCCTAATGTGGCTGAGTTAACTACATTGGCAGGCAGGGTGTTCCACGCCCTTACCACTCTCTGAGTAAAGAACCTGCCTCTGACATCTGTCTTTAATCTATCACCCCTCAATTTGTAGCTATGCTGCAACTGGACAAAACGCTAGTGCGGGCTCACTTGGAATATTGCGTGCAGTTCTGGTCACCCCATTACAGGAAGGATGTGGAAGCATTGGAAACAGTGCAGAGGAGATTTACCAGGATGTTGCCTGGTCTGGAGCGCAGGCCTTATGAAGAAAGTCTGAGGGACTTGGGTCTGTTCTCATTGGTGAGAAGGAGGCTAAGAGGAGATTTAATAGAGACGAACAAGATGATCAGAGGATTAGACAGTGATCCCAAAAGAGAGAAAGACAAATGGACAGACAAAGGAGTTGCTAACGATCAGGCTGGGAGGGTGAATAGTTGTTAAATGGGGATTGTCAGTAACTAACAACAGGGGGTGTGTACTGGCAGGCAATGAGGTAACAAGGCCTGGTGAATGGGGTAGGGGGCTCGGACATGGGAGAGTTTAGACAGTGAGAGTCTTTTTCTGAGGATGTTGACTTCAGCTTGTACAAGGGGGCATAGCTACAAATTGAGGGGTGATAGATTTAAGACAGATGTCAGAGGCAGGTTCTTTACTCAGAGAGTGGTAAGGTTGTGGAACGCCCTGCCTGCCAATGTAGTTAACTCAGCCACGTTAGGGGCATTTAAACAGACCTTCATGCTTCAAAGAATTCATGAAAGATATTCTCCTCATCATCCCTCAGTTCCCTAGCACCAGGTCTGGATTGACTGTTCTTTCCATTTTTGTCTCTAGTGTGATCGATTTACTTCATTTTTGTTCTTTTCACAGACGATTCAGGCAAAGTTGTCAGGACATACCAGCTCTTCTCCTGTGGTGCTGCCCTCATCTTCTCTAAATGCAGGTTCTCCTGTTGAGGTTGGATCAGAAAATGAGCAGTGCTTGGCTCGGCTGATCTCGCTGTGGCATCAGCTGAATGGTTTGCTACCTCAGCATTCAGCAATTTCCAGAGCATGGGAAAGGATTTGTATTCACCATTCAATGCTGTATTCACATTAACCAACTTCAAGTGCCAAAAGTCTGCCCATGAGCTCCCACAATGATTCTTAACCTTGGCATGTTCCTAAAATGATCCTTGGAATTAGGGAGAGGCAATAAGTGAGTGACATCCAGATCCCATGAGTGGATTTTTAAAAAGTCATACACCTCAACTTCAACTTACTATTAACAGAGCACCTTTAACAGCATAAAAAATCCCAAGTTCTTGTGTTCAAGGCACTTCACAGAAGTGCTCTCAAACAAAGTTTAACGCTGAGCCATGTTTGGAGATATTAGATGATTGAAGTTTTGGTCAGAAAAGTGGTTAAAATGGAGCATTACAGAGAGAGAGTGACAGTTTTGACAAGGGAATTCTAGAGCTTCGGGCTTTAGTAACTGCTGGAATGATGAGCTATAGAGGTGCACAATAAGGTAGAAATAGAGGGACACAATGATCCCAGACGGTGGTAGGATTGGAGGAGAATAGAGCGGGAAGGAGGGCCAAGGCCCTGGAAGGATTTGAAAAGATGGATAGTGATTTTAAAACTGAGGAGTTGCTGGGCTCTGAGCCACTAAATCAGTGGGCATGTGTGTGGCGGGTCATTAGGACAGGGGTAGGAAACCAACCTTAAGAACATTGTCAAATCCAGAGGTAACTGAACTGTGAACATATTGAATTACATAATGACTCTGGCAGCCTCATTGAAGGCTTTGTGCCATGAATGTAAATGTCACACCAGCTTGAATGGTCAAATAGTATTTACCGAGAAGCAGGACATAGCTGTGAACTAACCATGACTGATTACTCAATGCTAATTATCTGTCTTCCTATCTTTCCAGTAAGATTTGGGCGGCACGGTGGCTCAGTGGTTAGCACTGCTGCCTCAAAGCGCCAGGAACCTGGGTTCAATTCCATCCTCGTGCAAATGTCTGTGTGGAGTTTGTACATTCTCCCCATGTCTGCGGGGGTTTCCTCTGGGAGCTCTGGTTTCCACAGTCAAAAGATGTGCAGGTTAGGTGGGTTGGCCATGCTAAATTGCCCATAGTGTCCAAGGGTGTGTAATTAGGTGGATTAGATATGGAAAATGCCAAGTTATAGGGTAAAGGGTGGGAGAACGGGTCTGGGTGGGATGCTCTTTGGATGTGTGATGTGGACTTGGTGGGCCGAATAGCCTGTTTCCACACTGTAGGGATGCTACGATTTCAAGCAAATAGCCAAATAAGATTTCTGAAGAAGGGTCTAGGTCTGAAACGTCAGCCTTCCTGCTCCTCTGACGCTGCTTGGCCTGCTGTGTTCATCCTGCTCTACACCTTGTTATCTTAGCCAAATAAGATTCCTGCAAAGCACTGATCTGAGAAAGAGGATCAAAAGGAGAAATAGGAATTGAAATGACAAAATTGAAATTATCAGCAGGGGCCATCAGGGTAATTGACTCTCTCGTATGGAACATAAGCAACATGTTGCATCCAATTAAAATGCATCTCACAGATCCAAATGCATAAGAAATTGATAATCTCAGAATCAAGAAAGTGATAATCACGTGCTCTGCAACAATTACCACTGCTTTGCTAACTTGTCTGAGTTGGTCTGTTACATGGGCTATTTCTATGGTTGTGATTTTCTTGCAGCTCCTTATCCTGGTTTATGCGGTCGAAGAATAGAATTGCCTCAGATGTACAAATGTTATTTTTAATGTGCTGCCCCTTGTTAACTCGTTCTGACTTCCTTTCCACAGACTGTGAACCCGTTTGGTATAAACTGGTGTTGCCTTTTAGCCTGATAGTTCCTTACCTTGGCCAGTATGTTCAACCCTAGGCTCAAGAATTGGGTGTGTGTGATTAACTCACAACCGTTCCAAATTATCCTTCTAACATGTAGGTGCACACCACAACAGCACTGGTCCACACTGCTCCAATCGAATCAATCAGCCCTTGTGATGTAGTGATAATGACACTACCTCTGAACCAGAAGGCCCATGTACAAGTCCTACCTGCTCAATAGGTGTGACTGAACAGGTTAATTTAAAAATACCTATGCACATACATTCAGCCGTCAGAGGTATCACCCTGATAGTGAATGTACTCACTGTACATGACAAGGTGTGGAGATGAACATTTTAATAAAAAGACACAACCTTGAGTTTTCCTTTTGCCACTAGTTTTGAATTTAAATAAAAGCACAACTACACTAAGTAAAGCAGAATCTCAATAACTTACAGTTCCACAATGTTTATTGTGTACAATGAAGTCTTATGAGTGGATAATTGTCTAAGCGGAGAAGGGGCAAGGGAGGAATGTTAGGATGAAGAAAAAATCCCTTCAAAGGGAAAGATCTTCGTTGTACTTTTGAAGGCAGGGACAAAGGTAGAAAGACAGCCAAGCAAAAGTAAGGAATGATTGAAGGAATGGCTACCATGGAGTGGAGGGATAAGAGAGTGCAAAATAAACTGGCATTGCTGACTGGGGGATGTGTGCAGATGCAAGGCTGAAGGAGGTCACTTGACTTCATTTAATAAGGGACCATTTAAAAATGCAAGCTTCATAATGTGTTTGAAAATTTAACATTCCAATGGTGCAGTTGTAGCTGTGCAGAGGTTGGTTGATGATCACTCTGACTCTGCTTCCATTTGGAGGAAATTTGTATTTCCTCCTTAATGACCCAGAGCTTATTCTGTATAAATTCACATCTCATTTGCCTGCAGTGCTGTGTTATTTGGCTAATGTTGTTACTTTACTGCTTTCTGTTGATAACTAACATTTTGCTTTTTACATGGAAAGAGGGTAAGGTGATGAGAGAATAATATTCCAGAATTGCTGTATATCCTTTCCTCTAATCAGCTAAACCTTGCCTTTGTTGGATCGTAAAGCTGCATTGGGTAATCTAATGGCTCTCCCATTCAAAAATAGATTGAAGTGAGGTAACAATATTGAAATTATCCTTTTCTGATCACTTCCAGTGATTCAAATGATTATCACAAGAGTATTTCACAGTTAAAAACACTGGTAAGCCTATAAACCATTACTGTGTATCTTGCTTGCATTGTATTTGGGAAAGATAGTGTAATTGTGTAAGAGCAGGTCTGAAAACTGGACTTCAAGGATAGGCAAAAATTATGACTGTGAAATGATCCTAAATAGAGAAATGTGGTTTTATTCCTTAAATTGTGAATTGCCATTTTTTTGATTTTTTGCTCATCACTAGAAAAAGGTAGCGTGCAATATTGATACTTATTTTTGATACTTATTGATACTGCATCCGCTGTTCCCGTTGTGGCCTCCTCTACATTGGGGAAACCAAGCGGAGGCTTGGGGACCACCTTGCAGAACACCTACGCTCGGTTTGCAATTAACGACTGCACCTCCCAGTCGCGAACCATTTTAACTCCGCCTTCCATTCGTCAGATTGACATGTCCATCATGGGCCTCCTGCAGTGCCACAACAATGCCACCTGAAGGTTGCAGGAACAGCAACTCATATTCCACTAGGGAACCCTGCAGCCCAATGGTATCAATGTGGATTTCACAAGCTTCAAAATCCCCCCCCCCTCCCCCCCCCCCCGACCGCAATGCATCCCAAAGCCAGCCAGCTTGTCCCCGCCTCCCTAACCTGTTCTTCCTCCCACCTATCTCCTCCTCCCACCTCAAGCCACACCCCCATTTCCTACCTACTAGCCTCATCCCACCCTCACTGGACTGACCTATCCCCTCCCTACCTCCCCACCTACACTCACCTTTACAGGCTCCATCCCCGCCCCTTTGACTTGTCTGTCTCCTCTCCACCTATCTTCTCCTCTATCCATCTTCCATCTGCTCCCCCCCCCCCCCCCATTTATTTCAGAACCCTCTTCCCCTCCACCATTTCTGAAGGAGGGTCGAGGCCTGAAATGTCATGTTTCCTGCTCCTATCATGCTGCTTGACCTGCTGCGTTCATCCAGCTCCACACCCTGTTAGCCTTGATACGTATTGCCTTGTTAGTGATTCACTTTCTCCCCTGTGGCACCAACTAAAACAACTTGGTTCTTGATGACTTTAAGCCGTGACTTTTCCCCCAACTCGACTGCTGTTAATCATCAATTTCACAAAAGTGAAAACCTACAATTATGTAGCACCTTTCACATAGTAAAGCAACTTTTAAGTTCTTGATTCCCTCTAAAAGAGGCAGATCACAGGAGTGCTCCCAACAAAATTTAACATCAGGCCAGGTTTTGAGATTTTTTACAGGTGTTTGAAATCCTGCCCAAAGAGATGGTTTTTAAGGAATACTAAACAGAAAGACAGAGTTCTGGCATGGGAATTCTAGAGCTTAGGGCCTTAGCAACTGCTGAAGTTCAAAGATAAAATGCAAAATAAAGCCAAAAGAAAAAAGAACAAAAGAGAAGTGTGGCACAGGAATAGGCCCTTCAGCCCTCCAAGCCTGTGTTGATCATTATGTCCTGAGTAAGCTAAAAAGCAAACCTTTTGCCCTTATTCAATCCATATCCCTCTATTCCCCTGACTATTCAGGTAACCATCCAGCTGCTTTTTAAATGTCACCAAATGCCTGCTTCCACCACCTCTGGCAGTACATTCCAGGCTCCTACCACTCTCTGCATTAAAAACCTCCCTTGCACATCTCCCTTAAACTAGTGCCGTCTCGCGTTCAATCTGTGCCCCTTTGTAATTGAAACTTCAACCCTGTGAAAAAGCCTCTGATTATCCACCCTATCTATGCCTGTCATATTTTGAAGACGTCTTCTCAGCCGCTGTTTTTCCAGTGAAAACAATCCTAGTCTTTTTAATCTTTTCTCATAGCCAATGCCCTGGAGATCAGGCGACATCCTGGTGAACCTTCCCTGCACACTCTCCATGTCCGTGTGTGGTGACCAAAACGGTACACGATACTCCAAATGCAGCCTAACAAGGATTTTGTATAGCTCCAACGTGTTTTGCCGACTCTTGTACTCCATGCCCTGGCCAATGAAAGCAAGCATGCCATGTGCCTTCTTAATCACTTTGACCACCTGTGTTACCACTTTTAGGGAACTGTGGACCTGTACATCTAGATCCAACTGAATATTAATGTCCTAAGGGTTCTGCCATTTATAGTGTAATTTGTACCTAAATTTGACCCTCCAAAGTGCATCAACGCACGTTTGTCTGGATTAAACTCCATCTCCCATTTCTGTGCCCAAGTCACCAACCTTATCCATCTCCTGTTGCATCCTTTTACAATCATCGGCACTATTTGCAACTTCACCAATCTTCGTGTCATCTGCAAACTTACTAATCAGACCATCCACATTTTCCTCCAGATCATTTATATATACTACAAACAATAGAGGGCCCAAGACTAATCCCTGTGGAACATCACTAGCTACCAGTCCCCATTTTGAAAATCACCCTTCCACCACTACCCTCTGTCGCCTATGACTAAGCCAGTATTGTATCCATCTAGCCAGCCCACCTTGAATCCCATGTGATTTTAGTTTTTGCACTAATCTGTCATGTGGGACTTTATCAAATGCCTTGTGAAAGTCCATATAAACTACTTCCACAAGCCTTTCACTCACCAATTATCTTTGCCACCTCTTCAAAAAATTCAGTAAGGTTGATGAGACATGATCTTCCCTGTACAAAACCATGCTGCCTGTCACTAATAAGCCCATTGTCTTCCAAATGTGCATATATCCCATCTCTCAGTATCTTTTCCACTTGCTTTCCCATCACAGACATCAGGCTCACCAGCCTATAATTTCCTGAATTATCCCTGTTTTCTTTCTTAAATAAAGGAACAACACTGGCTAACCTCCAGGTCTCTGGAACCTCACCCTAGTCAAAGAGAATGTGAAGATACTTGCTAATGCCCCAACTATGTCTTCCCTTGCCTCTTGCAGCAACCAGGGATAGATCCCGTCTGGCCCTGGATATTTGCCTACCTTAATGCAATTTAGGATACCCAAAACTTCCTCCTTTAATATATTGACATTCTTTGGAGTATTCACACACTCGTCCCTGACCTGTTCTACAGTCATGTTCTTCTCCTCGGTGAATACTGATACAAAGTATTCATTAAGAATCTCTCCCACTTCCTGTGGCTCCACGCATAACCTTCCTCCTTTGTCCTTGAGGGGGCCTGCTTGCTACCCTCTTTCTTCTAATATATGCATAAAACAGCCTTGGGATTCTTCTTGACCCTGTTTGCTAAAGATGTTTAGTGGCCCCTTTTAGCCTTCCTAATTCTGTGTTGAAGTTCCTTTCTAACTTCTCTATACTCCTCAAGGTCCTTGTCAGTTTGTAACTGCCTCGACCTATCGTACGCTTCCTTTTTCCATCTGACTAAGTTTACAATTTCGCTTGTTATCCATGGTTCCTGGATCCTGCCGTTTCTATCCTTCAGTTTTCTGGGTCATGCATGCCCTGCACATGAATCAACTGGTCTTTAAAAACCAGAGTTGCCAGATGTAGATTTACCCTTTAAATAACTGGTCTTTAAAAACCAGATTTGCCAGATGTAGATTTACCCTTTAAATAACTGCCCCCAGTTCCCAGTTGTTGTCTAATTTGGATGTAATTGGCGCTTGCGCAATTAAACACCCTAACCCAAGGACCATACTTGTCCTTGTCCATGACTATCGAAATCTTATGGAGTTATGGTCACTCGGCCCAAAATGTTCTCCTACCGAAACGTAGATCTCCTGTCCTGGCTCATTCCCTGATAGGAAATCTAGTATGGCCTCCTCTCTGGCTGGATTGTCAACATACTGTCTCAAAAAGTCCCCCTGGTCACATCTGACGAATTGCTCTCCATCCGAACTCCGGGCTCTAAGGGAGTCCTAGTCAATAAGAGGAAAGCTGAAGTCACCTACCACAACTAGCCTGCTTTGTTCTCACCTTCCTAATATCTGACTGCGTATCTGCTCCTGTCTCCTACGGGCTGTTGGGAGGTCTGTGATGACCCATTTCTTGGGTACCTACAGTAATGGTTTCTGACTGAATGACAGATTGTGTGGTTTGAGGGTGAACATCCCTAACGTTTCTTCTTTCTAATTGCTTCATGTAGCTGTGGAAAGGGGAAGTGAAAAAGTAAAAATACAGCACAATCTGCTTGAATTGTCAAGGCTTTAACAGTAAATTTACAAGGTAAATTCAGACCCTGACTCATCTTTTCCAGCAACAAAGAATCATAAATTGATACTGTGCAAAAATAGACCATTTGGTCCAGCCTACCTGTGCTGGTCTTTTGGTGGAGCTACCCAAGATTGCTTTGTTAGCCATGCAGAAGAACTTCACCTCACAGATGATGTTGGGAACATGTGTATCAGTGATGACCAGTATCCAGGTAATAATCAGCTTCAAGATCAAGTTTCAGATCTGCAGTTGCCTTGTCACATTGCCCCTGTGAAGAGATCCAGGCCAGAAATTACAGGCTACATCCACACTATTTCCCAACCAGTGTTTGCTGCGAACACCATACCTCACCTACAATGCCATTTAGGCAATGAGACCTCACCGCTATATAGACAGATTTCCAGTTCCCTATTTAAGACTTTTGTTGGACAGCCCATCTGCTGGTAGTCTCTTTACTACTTATTTATCCATGGAATATTGGTGTCACAGGCTGGGCCAGTATTCATTTCCCATCCCTAAGTGCTCTTGAGAAGGTGGTAGTGAGCAATTCCTAACCACAGTATGGGATACATATAGCCATATTGTGGTTAGGAAGGGAGATCCAAGATTTTAATCCAACAACAGAGAAGGCAGGGATAATAGATTTCCAAGTCAGGATGGTGTGTAATTTGGAGAGGACCTTGAGGCTGGTGGTGTTTCTGTTGCATCTACTGCCCTTGTCCCTCTAGATAATAGAGGTCGCAGGTTTGGAAATTGCTGGTGGATTGTTGTAGGGCGTGTGATGGACTGCACACGCTGCAGACACCGTCTGTCAGTTTTTGGGGGGTGGAATGTTGAAAGAGATGGTTGGGTAGGTGTCTACTCTGCCTTTTGATCATGGCTGATGTGTTCCTCAACTCCATTCTCCTGTTTTCTTCCTGTAACCCTTGATGCCCTTACTAATCAAGAACTTATCTATCTCTGCCTTAAATACACTCAATGATGTTGCCACAGAAGGCTGTGAGGCCATGTGTTCTACAGATTTATCACCCTCTGGCTGAAGAAGTTTCTCCTTATCTCAGTTCTAAAGGGCCATCCCTTCACTCTGAAACTGTGCTGTTGGATTCTAGTCTCTCCTTGTGGAAACATCTTCTCCATGTCCACTCTATGCAGGCCTCTCAGTAGTTGGTAACCTTCCATCAAACTCCCACTCAGCCTTCTAAACTCAGCAGTCCTCAACTGTTCCTAATAAGACAAGCTGTTCATCCTCCAGATCATTCTGGTAATTTTAAAAAAATAATGTTTACATTCAGACGCCATATCGAAGATAGCTAATTTTTAATAATCTCTTTGAGTTGCTGACCAAACTGACGACCTCAACTGTGATAATGATAGATTCAGAATCATAACTTGTACAGTGTGGAAACAGGCCATTTGGCTCAACAGGTCCACACCAACTCTCCACCCAGACTGACACCCCTGCCCTACCCCTGCGATCCTGCATTTCCCATGGCTAATCCACCTAACTCTTACATCCCTGGACACTATGGGCAATTCAGCATGGCCAATTTCCCTAACCTACACATCTTTGGACTGAGAGAGGAAACCGGAGCACTCAGAGGAAGCCCACACAGACACGGAGAGAACGTGCAAATTCCACACAGACAGTTGCCAGAGGCTAGAATTGAAGTCAGGACCCTGTGCTGTGAGGCTGTAGTGCTAATCACTGAGACACCAAGCAGGTCCTGAAAAGGAGGGGCACTTTTCAGGTTTATATCCACAAGCAGCTATTGAAATTGCTGGAATGATTACCTTTCAATTTACAAACATCAGCAAGCAGTTTATCAATTTTTAAAAGACTTGACAGTTCTTCAGACCTTGTTTTGATTTGGTTTATTACTGTCACGTGTACCAAGGCACAGGGAAAAATGTGTCCTGTGTGTGTCACAGGCAGCTTGTACCGAATAAGTGTATCAGTGTGGCAAAGAGAGTGCAGGTGGAGAGATAGATAAACATTAACGTTAAAGAGGTCCATTCAAAAGTCTGATACAAGTGGGGAAGAAGCTATTCTTGAATCTGTTTGTACATGTATACAAACTTTGATATCTTCTGCTCATCAGAAGAAGGTGGCAGAGAGTATGACCGGGGTGGGAGGTGTCTTTGATCATGTTGGTTGCTTTCCCAATGCAGTGGGAAGTGCAGATGAAGTTAATGGATGGGAGGTTGCCCTTTCATGAACATTTGTGACCTCCCAATAAAGTTGTAACTCCAATACTACAAGATAGGGCCCTTCAGTGAATAAAAGCAGTCATTGCTGATGTTGAGTTTCTCACATGTGGGTGTCACAGCACCCACCAACCCCAAATCTCTCTGCTCACTGAAGAAAAATCGGGGTGAGGACAAGCTAATGTTCAAATTGTTGACTGTAAGTTAAGGAGTGAGCAGTTGCTACCTGTGTCCTTAGTTGAAAGAATGCCACTTGGCTGGAGTACCAGCGATCTGCCAGCACCTGTAGAACATTCCCTTACCTATCTTAGCAATGAAGAGAACAAACTTAGAAAAGAAAATAATCTAGAAAGCTTAAATTCTCAAACACGTTGATAGATATTTGACAAAATGTACCTAGCATGGCATGTTACTAGTGTTTTTTTTCTGTCTCAGGCATTTCACATTGCGTTGTACAGCCAGCCCAATCCCACTCCACCTGAAATGACAATAACCCCAACCATTACAAAATGGGCAGTGACCAGGAAAAAACTGTGTCCAACACGGGCAACAGTTCAATAGCAGCTTCAAACCAGCACTCACCAGGTATGGGAACACCAGTCTGTATCCTCTGGAATTCTCGGAATGCCCTCCTACCAAGTTAGACATAATTCTTATCTAGTATGCAATGCATATATCTCTGTCTGGACCTGCAATTTATGCTGAACATCACAAAGTAAATCCAGGGAGGCAGTGCTAATGTCACTGGCCAGTGATCCAGAACCCCAGGATTATGTTCTGGGGCATTGGTTTGAATGCTACCGTGGCAGATGGTGGACTTTCCATTCAATAAAAGTCTGGAACTAGACGACTGACAATGACCATGAAACCATTGTCAATTCTCATAAAAATCCATGCGATTCTTTGGTGTCTTTTAGGTAAAGAAATCTGTCATCCTTGCCTTTTCTGCCTACATATGACTCCAGACTGGCAGCAATGTAGTTGTCTCTCTGCAATGGGCCTGGCAAGCCACTTGGATTGTGACACAGTTAGGGATTGGTAATACATATTTGCCCAGCTAGTGATGCCCACATCCCATGAATTAATTTTCTTTTAAAATGAAGTACTGCAGTAATGTATAGTCGCATGGAATGTAATGGGGTGATGCCTGAGACTTTGCTCAATAAAGGACAACTGGGTACTTTTTAAAAATTATTTATTCATGGGATGAGAGCAAGACTGGCCAGGCAACATCTATTGTCCATCTCTAATTTCCCGGAAGGCTGGGCATTGCTGTGGGTCTGGAGTCACATGTAGACCAGACAAGGTAAGGATGGCTGTTTCCTACCCTAAAGGACATTAGTGAACCAGATGGGTTTTCCGGACAATTGACAATGGATTCATGATCATCATTAGATTCTTAATTTCAGATATTTACTGAATTTAGATTCCACCTTCTGCCATGGCAGGATTCATACCCAGGTCCCCAGAACACTATCTGGGTCTCTGGATTAACAGTCCAGTGATGATACCACTAGGCCATTGCCAGCCTCCTGGATATGTTATTTTCAAGAAAAATGGTGTTGGAAGAAAGGAGTTTGGCTGTACTGATTAAGGAGAACATTGTCTCTGTCTAGCACTGCAGTGTCCCATAGAGAGAAAGATCTATTTGGTTAGAGCTAAGAAACATTAGAAGCACCACTACACCATACTATGGGGTGTATTGTACAGGTCACGAATGAGGGAAAGATACTGTGGAGCAATTTTGTAGGAAAGTATTGGAGATGAATAACTAGAGTAGTGATATGTGGGATTTTACTGTCCAACTTTGTTAATAACTAATAGTCTGAGCGGCAGAGTGTGAGAAGGGTTTCTGAAATATATTCCATGAATTTCCTTCAATCCCAAAACAGAAGTAAGCATTGCTGGGTCTGAAGGTGTCTAATGAGTATTTTTGGAAATGTAAAGGCATAAAATTTGTATGGCTCAGAGCTTCATCTGTATGTATTAGATTGCTATGCAAACTGTTACTTTGTCTGATGCTGGTGTCCATCTGTTGGTAGAACCTTCTCTTACAAGAGATATTACGTTCTTCAGAAACGGCTTGATTCTTGTCACCTGCAAAAATCTGTAGCAAGGGTGCTGTTTAGATGTTGGCAAATGTGGTTCCTATTTCACAAATGGCACAGTCCCAAACCCAGCAATGATGTTGGCAGTGTTGGTTGAAGGAAGTTGCTGGCCTGAACACCCTGCTTGAACAATGCCGTAAGGCCTGTGGTATTCACTTTCCACAGCTTATTTACCAACTCATGCATTGTCAGACTAAGACCTCTTGAGATAGTGTCCCTCCTCCTGGACTGGGAGGCCCAGATTCAAGTCCCACCCACTCCAGCAGAGCAGAATAAATCTCTGAACAGGTTGATGAGAAAAATAGGTTAATAAAATAAAGTTAGGTTCATACGACCTGAAATGGGACTGATATCTCTAATTTCCTGACTCGAGTGAGAATGTTATCAACTGAGCTGTGCTAACTGTGGCAAAAGCATCACAAAAACAAAACTGGTCTTCGGATTAAATTATTCTGGTTTCATGTTTGAAGCCGCATGAATACAAAATCCAAAAATCAGAGTTTGAAAGGATTAAAGGTAGATGATGCTGGTGAGATTCTATCTAACCATGCTGTGACCACAACAGTAATCTCATATGGACAAAGAGAAATTGAAATGTCCATACAGTCTAGTGTAGGACAAACACATGTGGAAGACTATGATGCAACTATCCTTCAAGAACTGCACACGGAAAGAATTGAGAGGGCTGTTGATTTGTCACGGGTGAAGTTTGAACTTGTGGATTGTTCTACAGGCTCCGCCCATGATAGTGAAAATGTACTTAGTGGACATTCTCCACAATCACTTGTTGCACAGCACATTGTGCTGTTGTTTTTGCTAAAAACAGTGAAAGCCGATGTGGCTGATTTTGTGAATGGAAACCCTCGCACCAGCACCCTGCTCCAACAGCCCCTCTCCAATTCTGCTTCTTAGTACAAAGACATTCACTCCACACCAGGTAACAGTCAACTGAAGATCCTGAAAACCTTGTTAAAACTAACAACTAAAGAAAGGGACTGTTTATAAAACACAAAATGACTCTTTATTGAGAAGAATACACAGTTTGGAGAATCAGCTTATTGAACTTATACAGAAGAATATCAAGAAGAAGCTTTGTCACAAGTGGACTCAGCCCGGCTTCAAGCTAATTAGCAACAACACAACCACCTCTAGCAAAATCTGTTAGCAAATAAAAACCGAAAGAGCTGTGGATGCTGTAAATCAGGAACAAAAACAGAAGTTGCTGGAAAAGCTCACCAGGTCTGGCAGCATCTGTGAAGAAAATATATAGATTTAATGTTTTGTTATTTGTATTCCTCAGTTCTGAGAAAGGGTCTGCGGGATCTAAGGGAGGGTCACCGGACCCGAAACAGTAACTCTGATTCTTTTTGCTTCTTCACAGATGCTGCCAGACCTGCTGAGCTTTTCCAGCAACATTGAAATCCGTTTGCAGACAGGTTTTGAAATGCTTGTTTATTTTTATGTTGCCTGCTGAGTTTTCATGCTTGTTCCTAATTTTGGTTCTTTTCAAGTATTTATTTGTCAAAATGGAAATAGTATTTAATTAATTTACATTTTAAAAGAAAAGGGTCAACTTCCTGTTTGAGTGAGATGCAAATAGACGGCTGCCACTGTTCAGAATTTTTCAGAGTTTGAGAGAAATATATTTCAAATTACAGGGGAGATGAAGAAGAGTAGAAATCTGTAAAGAGAGCACTGCTTTGGGGAGCAGGTGCAAAATTTGATTAGTTGGCATAATAAAGGAAAAATCCTTCACGCAAATGCTTAAGGTTCAGAATAAATTCCTCCTGCTCCCCACAATTCATTGCTTTACCCAAGAGTGATTGAATTTGATTTATTACTGTCACAGGTACTGACATATAGTGAAAAATGTTGTCTTATGTGCTTTACAAGCAGGTCGTACTATACAAGTGCATCAGGTAACAGGACAGAGTGCAGCATACAATTTTACAGCTGATGAGAAGGTGCAGATCGAGATCAACATTAGCATTGAAGGGGTCCATTCAAAAGTCTGATAACAGGGAAAACACTGTTCTTGAATCTGTTTGTATGTGTATACAAATTTTTGGATCTTCTGCCTGACAGAAGAGTTTGGAAGAGAGCATAACTGGGATGGGAGGGATCTTTTGTTTATGTTGTTTACTTTCCTAATGCAGTGGGGAGTGTAAATTAAGTCAATGGATGGGAGGCTGATGTGCAGGCAGTTTTAACTCCAAATGGAAGAAATTTTTGCTCTGTTCTTAAAGTGATTTAAGATAGCACTGACTCTAGCATTTGTGGGCCAAAATGTGATACTGGCCCCAGTACGTCAGTTTAAAGGGAAAGAGAGATTTTCTTCTCATTTCTGTTTGTAATATTAGGTAGCTGCAATAATTCAAATGTAATTTATTGGCTAGTGCGGATTTGAAAGACGTCTTATTGATATTGTGTTGAAAGAAAACCTGCTACATTTTGTCATGCTGGATAAACTATTTATGATGTTTGAACTCAGGTTTGATACAGCAAAAAAATGTTGGATGCTGTAAATCTGAAATAAAAACAGAAAATTCTAACAGGCAGCATTTGTGGAGAGAGAAAGAAAATTAATGGTTCAGATGAGATAAACTTTAATTAGAGCTGTTCTGCCACCTTTACACTTTTGAAATGAGGGACACTATCATGTGTACATTTTGTTTGAAATGAAGAAATGTGTTTGGAATTATTTCAGAATTATTGATAAAAGCATCACCCAGCTTTTTCATGATTTACAAATGACGCACAAATGTCATAAAACACAAGTACAGAGGGTTGGTGCAAAGATGTCAGCGTTGCACCTCGGATACTTAGGTGCTAATTAAGTCTCTGTTGAAGAATGCAAATTTCCCTTAGCTGCAAAGATCCTGTGTGAAATTATTTCGCGCACTTTCAATCTGGATCTTTGAGGGTCGCTTGCCAGAACACAAGGACAATTATTATGACATGAGCTGACACTTTTAATCAGGAAAGTCATGGGCTAGTTGTTGCAGGAAATGTAACATGTCACAATCTGCAGTAGTGCATACTCTTTCATGTTTGAGGTCCAGAACATCTGTTTGACACAAAGTGCTGTTCTCTGGGAAGGCTTGCTGCTGTTAAGGCTGGCTCACAGGAATGGATGCACTTCATTTCCCAACATCAACATCCTTCACTAGCACAACGTTTGCCACATTCCAGAGGGCATTTGACTTCAATAAAGTTAAATGTTTCACTAACTTCACTGTGTGTTATGTAAGTAAGCATTTTAACTTATTGGAGTATTTCTTCTTCAAAAAGTTTTAGTAAAAATGTCTTAGCATATCTGACACCGTATTGTTATGAATGGATGGGTAAAATTGTCAAAAGCTTATTAAAATATTTTTACTAATTGAAGTTGCTCACATGTTTAAGTGTGCAAGAAATTGAATCTTTGTGTGTGTAATAAAATGCTTTTAGCCTCAGTTTCAGGATTAATTGGCTTGCAGACCTGGAGCAGGTGGGACTTGAACCTGTGCTTCCTGGCTCAGAGCTACAAAAGGCTTTTGATTCTGTTGTACGCTGAGTAAACTCAGCTTATCATTAGTTGGGGGTTAGAGCTTCAGTGTCCCTAGGATTAATGGGCTTCTTCTGCCTATTCACTATCCTGTGACCTTCGATGAACCTGCTTGTGTGCACTATGATGCCTTTGCGGTTGAACAGCCTACTACTTGTCACCATCAGGACTGACATGGATGACACACATTTCAAGGAAGGACTGGGAGCTGTGGAACTGTGTAATTTAGCAAAGATTTAATAATGTAAAGACAGAAATGGGGGAACACAAGAGTCCTGAGCATGCCCTTGTCAGCAAAGGAGCGTGGGGGAAATACTAAATACGACTGTCCTTCCCTGCGCTCTGGCAGCACCCAACACATGTCCAACATTTCATATATTTCAGCAGAATATCTTTCAAAAAAGCCTATAATTGATAGAAAGACGTGAGTAAAACAAACTCCAAGAATGCACAATGATATAATCTACCCATACTCTAGGAAGAATTGGCTTAACCCATGTCTTTGATGTAATATGCCGTTAATTTCTTAAATCAGAGTTATGTCAGTATTATGGCAGCTAATTAGAATTAAATGAACCAGGACAATAACATGTCAGGAAAAGTGACTGGTTGTGTTTAGTTAATGTGTCTATCAATCTGAAAGGAATATGGAGTGTCCTGTACAAACCTGCTGTATGATTACATTCACACAAACAGATCCACCAGAGACTTGCTGCATGCACAAACTAGGACAGAGAAAGGACATGTCATTCCACCAATTCTCTTTTCACTCTGCCTTGCCCCTACATTCCACCTATTTCCATGAAGCTTCCTGTTGGATTGAAGCCTTGGTAGAGGTCAAGCAGGAAACTATTCAACCGACAGTATGGAGATGAAATGGAGTGTGCGTGCACACTCAAAGGTTGAACTCCAAATTACCGTCCACATATTCACAGAGCCATATGAGCAAATAGGCCTTAAATTAAATATCTGGAACACAAAGGTCTTCTACCTGCCTGCTCCCATTGCAGAACACTGCTCCCTGACTATCGCGATCTAGGCAGAGCCATTGGACAAAGTGGATTAATTCCTATTTCGGGGAGGCCCCCCACAGAGAGGTCAAACATTAATAAAATTCAACATTGCCTCCTGTTCAGCATTTAGCTATTTGAGGCACAAAGTGTATGATGACAAAGACCACAAGCCTGACAGTATGTTCGTGGTCGAAAAGATAGCTGAGTTACTAGCTCTCCTGTATTCACTGGAGACATGCACAACGTACACCCGATATCTCAAGCCCCTTGAGAAATACCAACAGTGATGCCTCCACAATACTCAGTAAATCAGTCATGTTGGTGGCCTCTCTAGGGCTGACATCCTTACTATTGAGATACTGGTTGCAGTTAATCATTAGGCAAGTCTCTCCTCATTTGCATGCCTGACAAAAGATATTCAAAACAAGGTGTCTACTCTGGCCTTCAGATTATGTCTGGGTCTGGGTCTGTGGTGGATCTGTGTCAAGGAAGACAGGGAAATATTTCAAGTGCCTCCTTAAAGTCTCCCACAAAGAATGTAATATCCACATCAACTCGTGGGAAACTGTAGTTCGGATCTCCTCCCCCAAACTAAAGAGGAAGCATCCGCTAAGGTGCCAACCATTCTGAGTGTCTCCAGTAGGCAAGGAGGGTCAAGTGCAAACAACAGAAGGAACATGTGAGGTCCCGAGCATGTCACCAAGCCATCTTCTCAAACAGCACTTGCCACATCAGTGGCAGAGGGTGCAGATCCAGCACTAGGCTGTTTAGTCACTTCACACCAGATTGGAAGAAATTTATTCCCAGGCACTGCCTAAGAAGGGAATGTGTTCATTGGAGCAAAGCAAATTCTGTGCATCGCTTCTGTACATGGACAAATATAGGTTCTGGATTATCAGTGGAAATCTGACTCATTATGTACTGTCACTGCAGTATAAATTGGAACATGGGGTGATGCCAATTTCTCGCCGCTGGAAACAGAGCAAGGAATGAAGAGAATAATATTGAGAGAATATTAATATTAAGAGAATAATATGTTTGAGATGCTTTTCTATCTTAACATACCATCCTCTACCCATCTGACTTAAAAATTACAGATGTTTTTGCCGCAATGCAAATGAAAGTTTGCAAAGAAAGTAATGAGGTTATAACAACCTTCACGCCATAGTAATCACATTGGAAGTAGCACAGTGTAGCCTCAAGGGAGATGTTCTTCAGGCTCTTTAATTTCAAGGCAATCAAAATGTTAAAATAATTCCAAAATACACTTGTGAATGAACAATATTAAAAAGAAACATCATTCAATTGTTTCCACCTCATTAATGCAAAATGAACATTGGAAGACAAGGGTAGATTTTGAGAAATAAAGCAGTGGATTAGATTTGACACAGTAATTTAAAAAGCACAATAAGTTGGCTGCATGTGTTCATTCTGTTTTCTTTTGAATTCTAAAAAGACTAATCTTTTGCTATGCCTTGCAATGAAACTATTAAAGTGCTGCTTTTGAGATTTCTTTAATACTAGATTTAGTTAAGCTCAGAATTTGTACAGAGGATATGTCTTTAGTCGTCACAGTCTACAGCACAGAAGAAGATCCATCAGACCATCAAGTCTGTGCTGGTCAAAAACAACCACCTAACAATTCTATATCCATTTTCCAGCGCTTGGCCCACAGCTCTGTAGGCCTTTGCATCGCAAGTGCACATTTGAAAACTTCTTCAACATTATGATAATTTCTGTCTCTACCAGCCTTCCAAGTGGCGAGTTCTAGATTTCCACCAAGCTTCAGGTAAAATATATCTTTCTCATATCACTTCTAGACCTCCTGACCCTCATCTTAAATCTGTGTCCCCTCATCATTGATCCCTCCACCTGTTCTTTCCTGTCTATGCCCCTCATAATTTTCTACATCTCAATCATGTTCCCCCTCAGTCTCCTCTGCCCCAAGGAAAACAACAATCTATCCAATCTTTCTCCATAAGTAAAACTCTCCAGCCTATGTAACATTGGAATAAATTCCTCTGCACCCTCTCCAATGTAATCACACCCCTCCCACAATGTAGATTCCAGAACTGGACGCAATACTCTAACCGCAGGAAGTGCTACACTTGCCCCCACACCCCCTCCCTCACCCCCATCCCGGGCCCCAAGAAGACTTTCCACATCAAGCAGAGGTTCACCTGCACATCTGCCAATGTGGTATATTGTATTCACTGTACCCATTGTGGCCTCCTCTACATCAGGGAAACCAAGCGGAGGCTTGGGGACTGCTTTGCAGAACACCTCCGCTCGGGTCGCACTAAACAACTGCACCTCCCAGTCGCGAACCAATTCAACTCCCCCTCCCATTCCTCAAATGACATGTCCATCCTGGGCCTCCTGCAGTGCTACAATGATGCTACCCGAAGGTTGCAGGAGCAGCAACTCATATTCCACTTGGGAACGCTGCAGTCCATTTGTATCAATGTGGATTTCACCAGCTTCAAAAACTCCCCTCCCCCCTACTGCATCCCAAAACCAGCCCAGCTCGTCCCCACCTGTTTTTTCTCTCACCTATCCCATCCTCCCACCTCAAGCTGCACCTCCATTTCCTACCTACTAACCTCATCCCGCCCCCTTGACCTGTCCATCCTCCCCGGACTGACCTATCCCCTCCCTACCTCCTGACCTACATTCCCCTCCACTGGCTGCATTCCTGCCCCTTTAAGTCGTCTGTCTCTGCTCCACCTATCTTCTCCTCTATCCATCTTCGAGCCGCCTCCCCCTCCCTCCCTATTTATTTCAGAACCCCCCCCCGCCATTTCTGATGAACGGTCTAGGCCCGAAACGTCAGCTTTTGTGTTCCTAAGATGCTGTTCGGCCTGCTGTGTTCATCCAGCTCCAAACCTTGTTATCTACAATACTCTAGCTGTGGACTAACCAACATTTTAGACAGTTCCAGCATAATTTCCCTGCTCCTAAACTCTGTGCCTCGAATAGGAAAGACAAGTGTCCCAAATGCCTTCTTAACCACTTTATCTTCCTGTCCTGCTCCTTTAAGTGACTGATGGACATGTACATCAAGGTTCCTCCGATCTTCGGTGTATCCCGGAGTCCAACTGTTCATCCTGTATTCCTTTGCCTTGTTTGTCCTGCCAAAGTGCATCCCCTCACACTTGTCCATATTGAATTCCATTTGCCATAGATCAGCCCATCTGACCAGGCAGTCTATGTTCTCCTGTAACCTGTGGCTATTCACCTTGCTATTTACCGCCTCAGTAATTTTTATATCATTCAAAAACTTACAGATCTACCCTCCTATGTTCAAGTCTAAATCATTTGCGTAAGCCAAAAACAACAAAAACTTCAGCACTGATTCCTACAGGATCCCAATACATACAAGCTTCCAATCACAACAACGTCCCCTCACTGACATAACAAAATGTGGAGCTGGATGAACACAGCAGGCAAAGCAGCATCTTAGGAGCACAAAAGCTGACGTTTCGGGCCTAGCCCTTGACTATCGCCTTACGCTTCCTGCAACTTTGGCCAAATTAGCCAAATTTCCTCAGATCCCATGGGCTTTACCTTTGCTGTCGGTCTCCGATCCTGATAAGATCTGGGAGTGTATCAAATATCTTGCTGAAGTCCAAGTAGACGAACGCATTGCCTCCATGTCTTCGAAAAATTCAATCGAGCTGGTCAAACATGACCTCCACTTAACACAACCAAGTTGACTTTTCTTGATTAACCCATGCCTCTCTAAGTCTTCTCTCAGATCAAAATTCCTTCCAATGGTTACCCCACCAGTTAGGTTACACTGACTGATCTGTAGGTTCCTGGCATAGCCCTTGCGCCCTTCTTGAATAACGGCAGTCCTCCAATTCTCTGTCACCTGTGGCCAGACAGGAATTAAAAATTACTTCCTCCCTTGCCTCGCTCAATGGCCTGGGATATATTTGTTCCTGCTTTGGAGATTTATCTGCTTCCTGATAGTGTACCACAACTATTTTGGATTCTGACAACAAATGTTAGGCTGAGATATCATTCCAGGGGTAGTCGTCATTCTCTGACACATTGCCCTAACTGACCATTCTTCACAAGTACCTAGATGGAACCTTTCAATAAATTATTAATCTATAGAGAGGTTTCACATCTGCTTGGCCTCACCCGATGTCCAAACACGTGCTTGCCCACGGGGATCAATGGAAAGTGATCAGGGACCAACTGTGTTAACACAAGTGACGTCCTGGCCAAAATCAGCTAATTAAGAACTGACAGGAACCTACAGCAGATCACTTCTGATCTGTGGCTGGAAACTGCACGGGATGGTGCCTTTATTTCCATTGATACACTGGCAATATCAAGACCATGAATATTTTAATCTTCCTTAAAATGAAGAAGAGAAATGTGGCTCGGTGGTGAAATGGGGTGTGGATTTGAAATCAAAGTTCAGTATATCTTTTCACGTCTATCCTCAATTGCCATGGAAACTTAAGTTCTGCCGTCCCGAAGAAATGATGATAGTTGTTTTAGTCAGCACAAGAAAATCGAAAAATTTAAACACATATTGAAATGTAGGGGCTTTGTATCTGTGACATTCAGTGTATATATTTACCAAAAGATCATTATCGCTGCAGAGATAATGGGAACTGCAGATGCTGGAGAATCTGAGATAACAAAGTGTGGAGCTGGATGAACACAGCAGGCCGAGCAGCATCCTTGGAGCACAAAAGCTGACGCTTTGGGCCTAGATCCTTCATCAGAAAAGTGGGATGGGGAGAGGGTTCTGAAATAAATAGGGAGAGAGGGGGAGGCGGGTCAAAGATGGATTGAGGAGAAGATAGGTGGAGAGGACAAGAGAATTGCAGCGGGAGAGAGATCCCCTGAGATTTGTCCGGAGGGAAGAGGGTAACTTCTTCAGGTTAGGCATCCCTGGAAGAGGCGTCGCAGTGAGGTTAAAATTGTATAAGAGATACTGGGAACGTCCCCCTCTCTCCCTATTTATTTCAGAACCCTCTCCCCATCCCCCTTTTCTGATGAAGGATCTAGGCCCGAAACGTCAGCTTTTGTGCTCCTGAGATGCTGCTGGGCCTGTTGTGTTCATCCAGCTCCACACTTTGTTATCTCATTATCTCTGCAGGGTCACTTTTGATTGTGCAGTAGATGCGATATAATAGTTTTCCAAAAGCCCTTCAACATGGTTCTGCTTGACTAAGATCAGAACATGTGGAATTAGAGCAAAAGGGTAATTGAATAGAGATCTGGCTACAAAACAGAAAATGGAGTACAGGGGTTTAGGGTAGCTACTCAAATGGGTAAAAGGTAGAGAAAGGGATGTTCCACCGAGACTGTTGCTAGAATTGCTTTTACTTACAACTAACATTAACATATTCAAATATTCATGGGCACAACCAAATTGGAAGGTGTAGCTAATGCAAAGAGAGATTGAAACAAAATTCAAGAAACATTAACAGACTGACAGAATGAGTGTGTAAGTAGCAAATTAATTTCAGGTAATTAAGTGTGAGGTGGTGGATTTTAGGAGGAAGAATTGCTTGGACAATAAAGTCTGAACGGGGCACAGGAGCAAAGAGCAAAAATCCTTAGGATAGTCGCATAGGTAATAAGGTCATTAAAAGTCAAATCAAGCACTTAGTCTGTTTTAACAGGGATAGGATTGAAAAACATTAAGGGATAATGGTAGAGATCTTTAAGATAACAAAAGGATTGGAGAAACAATGGAGATCTTTAAGATAACAAAAGGATTGGAGGGTAGTCAAGGGAAATTATTTTCCACTCGCAGATGAGACAAGAACAGTGGGTCCCAATTACAAATAAGTTGTTAATAAGTTCAAAATGGAACTCAGGAGGAGCATTATTACCCAAAGGGTGATCAGCATGTTGAATGGGCTACTACAACGACTAGTTAAGGCAATTGGTATAGATGTGTTTCAGGGAATGGTGGATGAGGAAATGAATGGGAACAAAATCGAGAGATGTAGGATTAGATGAATTGGGGTGTGAGGGATATTGTATGGAGCATAAATAGTTACGGAGACTATTTGACCTGTTTCTGCACCATATACTTGATGAAACAAGTTGATGAGTGCAGCATTGGATGGAAGCTCCTGCAGTGGACTTAGAATTGGGTAGCAAAAACACAAGTTACTGGAAAGGGCACATGGTATTGGGGGCAAAGTACTGACTTTGACTGAAAATTGTCTGGCTGACAGGAAGCAAAGAGTAGTGATAAACGGGTCCCTTTCGGAATGGCAGGCAGTGACCCGTGGGGTACCACAAGGTTCAGTGTTGGGACCGCAGCTGTTTACGATATATATGAATGATATAGACGAAGGCATTAAAAGTAATATCAGCAAATTTGCTGATGACACAAAGCTGGGTGGCAGTGTGAAATGTGAGGAGGATGTTACGAGAATACAGGGTGACTTGGACAGGCTAGGAGAGTGGGCGGATGCATGGCAGATGCAGTTTAATGTGGATAAATGTGTGGTTATCCACTTTGGTGGCAAGAACAGGAAGGCAGATTACTACCTAAATGGAGTCAAGTTAGGTAAAGGGGAAGTACAACGAGATCTGGGTGTTCTTGTACATCAGTCAGTGAAAGCAAGCATGCAGGTACAGCAGGCAATGAAGAAAGCTAATGGCATGCTGGCCTTCATAACAAGAGGAATTGAGTATAGGAGCAAAGAGGTCCTTCTGCAGCTGTACAGGGCCCTGGTGAGACCGCACCTGGAGTATTGTGTGCAGTTTTGGTCTTGAAATTTGAGGAAGGACATTCTGGCTATTGAGGGAGTGCAGCGTAGGTTCACAAGGTCAATTCCCAGAATGGTGGGACTATCATATGTTGAAAGATTGGAGCGACTGGGCTTGTATACACTTGAGCTTAGAATGGTGAGAAGGGATCTGATTGAGACATATAAGATTATTAAGGGATTGGGCACTTTGGAGGTAGGAAGCACGTTTCCGCTGATAGGTGAGTCTAGAACCAGAGGACACAGTTTAAAAATAAGGGATTGGCCATTTAGAACAGAATTGAGGAAAAACTTCTTCACCCAGAAAGTGGTGGATATATGGAATGCTCTGCCCCAGAAGGCAGTGGAGGCCAAGTCTCTGGATACTTTCAAGAAAGAGATGGATAGACCTCTTAAAGATAGTGGCGTCAAGGGTTATGGGGATAAGGCAGGAACAGGATACTGATTGTGGATGATCAGCCATGATCTTATTGAATGGTGGTGCTGGCTTGAAGGGCCAAATGGCCTACTCCAGCACCTATTGCCTATTGTCTAAAAGCTCAGCAAGTCTGGCACCATCTGTGAAGAATAAATCAGAGTTAATGTTTCAGGTCCGGTGATCCTTCCTTAGAACTGATGGCGGCTGGGAAAATGTGGGTTTTTATGCAGGAAATAGGAAGGGGGATGGGGTAAGGAGTAGGCAAGAAGACAAAGGATAGAGCCTGAAGAGAGAGAAGAGCAGTTGGATCGACAAAGGAGGGTGAATAGTTGTTAATGGGGACTGTTAGTGACTAATAACAGGTAGTGTGTAATGGCAGGTTATGTGATGACGAGGCCTGGTGTGTGGGGTAGGGCACTAGGACATGGGGGAGTTTAGGCCCTAAAATTATTGAACTTGATATTGAGTCCAGAGGGGTGCAGGGTCCCCAGGTGGAAAATGAGGTGTTGTTTTTCCAGCTTGTGCTAAGCTTCACTGGAACACTGTGGCAAACCAGAGGCAGAGACGTTGGCCAGGGAACAGGGTGGTGTGTTAAAGTAGCAGGCAACAGGTAGCTCAGGGTCTTTTATGTGAGCAGATTGCAGATGTTCTGTGAAGTGCTTGCCCAGTCTACGCTTCATTTCCCCCGTGTAGAGGAGACCACGTTGTGAGCAGTGAATGCAGTAGACTAGATTCTGGGAAATGCAGGTGAAGTGTTACTTCACCTGGAAGGTATGTTTGGGCCCTTGGATACTGGGGAGGGAGGAGGTAACTGGGCAGGCGTTGCACCTTCGCTGGTTACAGGGGAAGGTGCTGTGGTTAAAGTGGGCATGTGCAGGGCATTAAGATTAGGAATAAATATGCGGTACTGTGTATTATAAAAACTAAATGGTTGTAGGTTACAGGGCTCATAACAACAGGGAGATAACTCAGTGAGACCAACACAGAAATATACAGCAGCAGAAAGGAAAGTTAACTGGATCCTAAAATATGTAGCCAGAGGGATCGAGCAGGAAATTACACAGAGTGCACAAAGCAAATGTATGGTCACACCTACATCTGTACTACAGAAAGAATAGTCAGAAATCATAAACAATCTACCTTTTCTGAGATTTCCAACTCAAATGAAAATCTCTGGATCTTCAACTCCAGAAGGAAGTCTCATATTAGGAACAGAAGAGTTAACAGTAAAGGATGGAGAAACTTCTATTGTTATTAATTGTCTGTTTACTGTTTTACAACAGATTTCCTTGCACTTAACAGAAACATAGTAAATAGGAGCAGGAGCTGGCCATTTGGCCCATCAAGCCTCTTCTGCTATTCAGTCTGATCATGTCTGATCATCCAACTTGGTGTTCTGTCCCTGCTTTTGTTCCATATTCTTTGATCCCTTTTGTCTTAAGATGTATATCTAATTCCTTCTTGGAAACATTCAATGTTTTGGCCTCAACCACTTTCTGTGGCAGAGAATTCCACAGGCTCACTTCTTTCTAGGTGAAGAAATTTCTCCTCATTTCAATCCTGAGTAGCCTACCCTGTACCTTTAGATAATGACCTTCAGTGATGGGCTCCCTGATCATTGGGAACATCCTTCCTGTGTTTACCTTCTCTAGTCCTATTAGAATTTTATCAGTTTCTGTAAAATCACCCCCTCATTTTTCTAACCTCCAGTGAATATAGTCCAAATCGATCCATTCTCTCTTTATATGCCAGTCTGCCATCTCAGAAATCAGTCTGGTAATCCTTTGTTGCACTCTCTCTGTAGCCAGACCATCCTTCCTTAGATAAGCAGACCAAAACTGCACACAATACTCCACGTGCAGAGGCACAAAGGCCCTGTACAGTTACAGCAAAACATCTCTAGTTGTGTACTCAAATCTTCTCACTATCAGGGCTAACATACCATTTGTCTTCTTCACTGCCTGCTGCACCTGTTTGCTTACTTTTAGCAACTGGAGGGCAAAAACATACAGGTCTTGTTAAACCTTCCCCTTTCCCAATCTATTGCCATTCAGATAATCTACATTCCTGTTTTTGCTACTGAAGCCGATAGCTCCACTTTATCCACCTTATACCATGCATTCACCCACACATTCACTTGTCCCAGGCACACTGAAGCATCTCTGCATCCTCCTCACAGCTCACCCCGCACCCAGCATTTTTGTCACCTGCAAACTTGGAGAAATTACATTAGATTCCTCATCTAGATCATATATTGTGAATAGCTGGCATCTAAACACTGGACTCTGTGATACACCACTGGCTGCCAATCAGAAAATGGCCCATTTATTCCTACTGTTTGGTTCCTGCCTGCCAACCTTTTCTATATACATGTCAGTATGCCACCCCCATTCCCATGCACTTTAATGTTACATTCTAATCTCTTATTTGGGACATTAAATTCACGCCAGGTCTTGTCTGTTTGACCAGAAAATGAACTCCCAACTACATTCTGCCTGATTGCTAACAGTGAAAGTTTATCTGTACTGGTGTCTACATCTCCTGTTCTCCTGTCTCTCTCTCCCTGGGAGTCTGACGGAGTCCATATGTAACGAGCAAGAATATTGTGATAATGTTGAGTGATTTGGACAACACTGCTGCATGTGACGGATTGGCCACAGATACATGCCAATTTGATGATGTTTATGTTTAGAATCACACAGTCAGGGCTGGATTATAACATGCTGAGTCACTAAATTATGACAAGCTTAAGAGCCCCATAGCATTATTTTAAAATGTGTATTGTTCTAACAGGAAACACACTGAAAATAAAAATATCAAAGTTTTATTGTTGCATATTTAAAGTAAAAGAAATACAATGCATTACAAACTACTTTCAAATGAAAACAGTTTTTTTTGAATTAACATGCATGGAAACCTTTTTATCTCCAGCAAAATGACAGTACTTTTAAAGAGCTGTACTTGCTAAACAGAAACAGCATACAAGTTCAGGCAGTAAGCGTTGTCTCCTCTCCACCTATCTTCTCCTCTATCCATCTTCTATCCGCCTTCCCCCTCTCTCCCTATTTATTTCAGAACTCCTCTCCCTCCCCCATTTCTGAAGAAGGCTCTAGGCCTGAAACGTCAGCTTTCCTGCTCCTATGATGCTGCTTGGCCTGCTGTGTTCATCCAGCTCTACACCTGGTTATTACAAGTTAAAGCATTTTCTTTTGTGATTTTGGATAGCAAAATCACAGATAAATCACAAAATCACAGAAGTTTTATAGTACGTAGGGAGACCATTTGGCCCATCGTGTCTACACTAACTCTTCAAATGTGCATTGTGACCTTGTGTCATTTCCCTATAGTACTTTTGAAAGCCTCAACGGAATTTAGCTCCACCACATTTCTAGGCAGTGTACTCCAGACTCATTGTGCGAAAAAAGATTTTCTCACATCAGATTTGCTTTGTTTATACATCATTTTAAATCTGTGACCTCTCATTTTTGATGATCAGTCCAGTTTATCCTGATCAACTATATCTCAGTCCCTTCATGATTTTTAAAAACTTCTCCCCCAGTGAAAAGCAAGTTTATCAATTTCTATGTACGTCATGGTTCATGCAGACAGCTATACTTAGAGCATTGTCGTCTGCAGTTCACTCTTGATGTTCTTCAACTGTACAAATGACCTATCTCCTGCACAGTTTGTTAGAATTAGGCTGAAAAAGAGCTGCATTACATTAGGATAACTGACTAATTACTGGGTACACATCTTGATGGCATAAGTGTCCTTTATTTGAATAATTTTCCTTCATATTAGCTTGAAAATGCTTTGGTTATTCAATGAGATTGACATAAGATTGTTAGCAGAACACTTTATCAAAAAGCTTTACATGTTCACACAGCTGTTTTCTGAGGAAATCTCTGCGCAACATTTTCATATATGATTGATCTTTTCTTCAACTTGACTACAAGGGTGTTTATCATAGGAATAAAGGATTTCAATCAAGCTTGTCTCTTGTAGAAAGCCTTTAATTAGCATTAAGTGTATTATCATTGATGTCTTTTTCTTCTCAAACTGTTCCTTTTATTCACGCCATGGACTGGCATGCAGCTGAAGAGATGGCAGTTGGTCGCAGAGTTGCTGCTGATAACCACCTCCCAGGCAGTACAAAGGATAACAGTGCACAATCAAGATGACTTTCTCAAAATAGTATCAGAGATAATGGGAACTGCAGATGCTGGAGAATTCCAAGATAATAAAATGTGAGGCTGGATGAACACAGCAGGCCAAGCAGCATCTCAGGAGCACAAAAGCTGACGTTTCGGGCCTGGACCCTTCATCAGAGAGGGGGATGGGGAGAGGGAACTGGAATAAATAGGGAGAGAGGGGGAGGCGGACCGAAGATGGAGAGAAAAGAAGATAGGTGGAGAGAGTATAGGTGGGGAGGTAGGGAGGGGATAGGTCAGTCCAGGGAAGACAGACAGGTCAAGGAGGTGGGATGAGTTTAGTAGGTAGATGGGGGTGCGGCTTGGGGTGGGAGGAAGGGATGGGTGAGAGGAAGAACCGGTTAGGGAGGCAGAGACAGGTTGGACTGGTATTGGGATGCAGTGGGTGGGGGGGAAGAGCTGGGCTGGTTGTGTGGTGCAGTGGGAGGAGGGGACGAACTGGGCTGGTTTAGGGATGCAGTAGGGGAAGGGGAGATTTTGAAACTGGTGAAGTCCACATTGATACCATTAGGCTGCAGGGTTCCCAGGCAGAATATGAGTTGCTGTTCCTGCAACCTTCGGGTGGCATCATTGTGGCACTGCAGGAGGCCCATGATGGACATGTCATCTAAAGAATGGGAGGGGGATTGGTTAGGGTTAGGGTTGTGCAAAGAAGTAGCTGTACTTTTCAGTATTTAAATGCTTTCCAACCAGTCAATTTCACAAAGCAATCAATTCAGAAGAGATATATAAGATGCTAAAGAGGATTGACAAAGCAGATGTACAGTGGCTGTTTCCTTATGTGTGATGAGAGATCATATCTTTCAGGTAAGAGCTGGCAGATTTAAAGCAGACAAGGAGAACCTTACTTCTCTCAAACGTCAGCGAAGCTGTGGCATTCGCCTGAGAGTATGCTGGATGCCAAGACATTACACTAATTTAAGGAGGAGGTGGAAGGATTTTTATTATTAATGGGTTTAAAGGTTATGAGAGTGGGCAGGAAAGTGCAGTGAGATCAGCCACGATTGTATTAAATGGTGGAACAGACTCAAGGGGCTGAATTGCTGAATCCTGTTCCTAGTTCTTATGTAGGAATAGAAGTAGGCCATTCAGCCCAATGAAATCACAGCTGATGTGATAATCCTCAAGTCCACTTTACTGCATTATTCCCATAACCTTTTAATCCCTGTTTAATAATCTGTCTATCTCTGCCTTCAGCATAGCTAATGACCTAGCATCAACATCCCTCTGCGGTGAAGAATTCCACAGATTCACTATCCTCTGTGACATAAAATTCCTCATCTCTGCCCTAACAGAGCAACCTCTCATTCTGAGATTATGCCCTCAGTTCCTAGACTCTCTCATAAGAGGAAACAACCCTTCTGCATCTGCCCTCTCAAGTCTCCTAGGAATCTTGTATGTTTCAATAAAGTCATCACGCAATCTTCTAAACCCCCAAACAGTTTGTAAACATGCTCGCCAAACTGGTGGGTTTGGTCGCAAATGTTTCATCACCGCGCTAGGTAACATCATCAGTGTGCCTCCGGTGAAGCATCAGTGTTCTGTCCTGCTTGTTATTTACATGCCTCGGTTTGCTGGGGTGTTTCCGGTTCTGTTTCTCAGTGGTTTGTACACAGGGTCTAATTCAATGTGTTTGTCAATGGAGTTCCAGTAAGAGTACCAGGCCTCCAGGAATTCCCTGGCATGTCTCTTTTCGACTTCTGCGATTATGGATGTGTTGTCCCAGTCAAACTCATGTCCTTCTTTGTCCGTGTGTAGTGAGACAATGAATCTATAACCTAAATAATCGCAGGCTCTGGTGCTTTTTGAATCCTGGAGAGGAATACTATAATTAAAAACAGGAGGATTTTTTACAAATGAAGGCAACAACTGCACCCTCAAGATTTTGAAAGACACCAATTATTACAACAGCTGGAACACCCTAAAAATGAAATTAGCCTCAAACACAGGCTGAGTCAAGCCAGTGATAATGGGAACTGCAGATGCTGGCGAATCCAAGATAATAAAATGTGAGGCTGGATGAACACAGCAGGCCCAGCAGCATCTCAGGAGCACAAAAGCTGACGTTTCGGGCCTAGACCCTTCATCAGAGAGGGGGATGGGGTGAGGGTTCTGGAATAAATAGGGAGAGAGGGGGAGGCGGACCGAAGATGGAGAGAAAAGAAGATAGGTGGAGAGGAGAGTATAGGTGGGGAGGGGATCGGTCAGTCCAGGGAAGACGGACAGGTCAAGGAGGCGGGATGAGGTTAGTAGGTAGGAGATGGAGGTGCGGCTTGGGGTGGGAGGAAGGGATGGGTGAGAGGAAGAACAGGTTAGGGAGGCAGAGACAGGTTGGACTGGTTTTGGGATGCAGTGGGTGGAGGGGAAGAGCTGGGCTGGTTATGTGGTGCAGTGGGGGGAGGGGACGAACTGGGCTGGTTTTGGGATGCGGTGGGGGAAGGGGAGATTTTGAAGCTGGTGAAGTCCACATTGATACCATTGGGCTGCAGGGTTCCCAAGCGGAATATGAGTTGCTGTTCCTGCAACCTTCGGGTGGCATCATTGTGGCACTGCAGGAGGCCCATGATAGACATGTCATCTAAAGAATGGGAGGGGGAGTGGAAATGGTTTGCGACTGGGAGGTGCAGTTGTTTATTGCGAACCAAGCGGAGGTGTTCTGCAAAGCGGTCCCTGAGCCTCCGCTTGGTTTCCCCAATGTAGAGGAGGCCACACTGGGTACAGTGGATGCAGTATACCACATTGGCAGATGTGCAGGTGAACCTCTGCTTGATGTGGAAAGTCATCTTGGGGCCTGGGATAGGGGTGAGGGAGGAGGTGTGGGGGCAAGTGTAGCATTTCCTGCGGTTGCAGGGGAAGGTGCCGGGTGTGGTGGGGTTGGAGGGCAGTGTGGAGTGAACAAGGGAGTCACGGAGAGAGTGGTCTCTCCGGAAAGCAGACAGGGGTAGGGATGGAAAAACGTCTTGGGTGGTGGGGTCGGATTGTAGATGGCGGAAGTGTCGGAGGATGATGCGTTGTAACCGGAGGTTGGTGGGGTGGTGTGTGAGAATGAGGGGGATCCTCTTTGGACGGTTGTGGCGGGGGCGGGGTGTGAGGGATGTGTTGCGGGAAATGCGGGAGACGCGGTCAAGGGCGTTCTCGACCACTGAGGGGGGGAAAGTTGCGGTCCATGAAGAACTTGGACATCTGGGATGTGCGGGAGTGGAATGCCTCATCGTGGGAGCAGATGTGGCGGAGGTGGAGGAATTGGGAATAGGGGATGGAATTTTTGCAGGAGGGTGGGTGGGAGGAGGAGCCTCCGCCGCATCTGCTCCCACGATGAGGTATTCCGCTCCCGCACATCCCAGATGTCCAAGTTCTTCAAGGACCGCAACTTTCCCCCCAGTGGTCGAGAACGACCTTGACCGCGTCTCCCGCAACACATCCCTCACACCCCGCCCCCGCCACAACCGCCCAAAAAGGATCCCCCTCGTTCTCACACACCACCCCACCAACCTCCGGATACAATGCATCATCCTCCGACACTTCCGCCATCTACAATCCGACCCCACCACCCACGACGTTTTTCCATCCCCACCCCTGTCTGCCTTCCGGAGAGACCACTCTCTCCGTGACTCCCTTGTTCACTCCACACTGCTCTCCAACCCCACCACACCCGGCACCTTCCCCTGCAACCGCATGAAATGCTACACTTGCCCCCACACCTCCACCCTCACCCCTATCCCAGGCCCCAAGATGACTTTCCACATCAAGCAGAGGTTCACCTGCACATCTGCCAATGTGGTATACTGCATCCACTGTACCCAGTGTGGCTTCCTCTACATTGGGGAAACCAAGCAGAGGCTTGGGGACCGCTTTGCAGAACACCTCCGCTCGGTTCGCAATAAAAAACTGCACCTCCCAGTCGCAAACCATTTCCACTCTCCCTCCCATTCTTTAGATGACATGTCCATCATGGGCCTCCTGCAGTGCCACAATGATGCCACCCGAAGGTTGCAGGAACAGCAACTCATATTCCGCCTGGGAACCCTGCAGCCTAATGGTATCAATGTGGACTTCACCAGTTTCAAAATCTCTCCTTCCCCTACTGCATCCCAAAACCAGCCCAGTTCGTCCCCTCCCCCCACAACCAGCCCAGCTCTTCCCCCCCACCCACTGCATCCCAAAACCAGTCCAACCTGTCTCTGCTTCCCTAACCGGTTCTTCCTCTCACCCATCCCTTCCTCCCACCCCAAGCCGCACCCCCATCTACCTACTAACCTCATCCCACCTCCTTGACCTGTCCGTCTTCCCTGGACTGACCTATCCCCTCCCTACCTCCCCACCTACACTCTCTCCACCTATCTTCTTTACTCTCCATCTTCGGTCCGCCTCCCCCTCTCTCCCTATTTATTCCAGTTCCCTCCCCCCATCCCCCTCTCTGATGAAGGGTCTAGGCCCGAAACGTCAGCTTTTGTGCTCCTGAGATGCTGCTTGGCCTGCTGTGTTCATCCAGCCTCACATTTTATTATCTTGGAATTCTCCAGCATCTGCAGTTCCCATTATGCCAAATCAAAAACCAAGCTGCGATTTGAACCTCCCCTCCTGGTGGTGGCGCCGTAGGGTCGCTGTGTTTTTCTCGACAGCGTCGTGTCGCATCCCTCTTGGCCTTGGAGGAATGCAGGTCTTGTTGGCGTTGGAGGAGTGTGGTGGGTGGTTACCTGGGAAGCGCGCGCGGGAAAGTGAACTGTTCCAGAAATAGGAACGTTGATCCGGGACAGGTAAGGGGATGCTTAGGGATGTAGCTGCACAACTGCTCAGTGTGAAACATTCATCTTTACATTAACTTCCTGCTTTTTAACACACATATATATACTATAGTAAATATATATATTCACTTGCTCAGGGGGGATGCAGCTAACAGCTCCAGTTTTGAACCCCTTTGTCATTCAATTCACTGGTTGCTGCAATATATTCAGGGCTTGCTTCTTAAAGCCCTCATTGTTAAATGTAATCATTGCCCTCCCCTCAGTCATTTATTAAGCCTTTCTAATAAGGTCTGTCCGAAACTTTTTTCAAAGTTTTAAAAAAGTTTGTGTACCCTATTCTGGAGTTCGATTGACACAAAACTGCATTCCAGATTGTTTTTGCAGATAGATTTTATGGGATTGTTGCAAAGTTTGCCCTGTATCAAACTTTTTTTCTTCTTCCCAGTTGCCTAGAATATGTTGTTGAGGCCAATATTGCTAAACTACCGCTAACTTCTCGTTTGTGTCAGTCGATATTTTTCTTAGCTCACTTTTTTTTCCACTTGGTAGGCCTTATCATTGCAAATTTGTGCAAATATCAAGATGTCGTTGGGAATTTTGATCAGGAAATTAGACGGCAGGATGCATTTTAATTAAGGAGCTGGACATCGAATATTGTCAGCCTTATGAAGGTTGAGCAAAACGTGATTAGGAGTATTATATTGGAGGCACAAAGCAGGTCAGTTAGGATCTGTAGAAATCAAACCCGTGTTGCTATTTTGGCGGTAGCAACTTCATATGTATTTACTGAGATGGTGATTTTTTTTTAGGGAGCTGGGCATTCAAAGAGAACTGTTGAAAGGCTTGAATTAAGGATTCAATAAAGTGCTTCAGATAAGGTGTAGAGAATTATTCAGTTATCGAACTGGAATAGAGCACATGTGTGGTCTTTGGTAGTTTGGCCTTTGAGCCAGGAAGCCCAAGTTCAAGTTGCATTTGCTGCAGGGATCTTTTATAACATTACTGAACTCATTGGTTAGAAATTACCTAGATCTGGAATAGAACTGATTTAATGTTTGCACTCCTGCCAGAAGGCTGCCAGCACCATCAAAGACCTCTTCCCATCCTGGTTATAATCTCTTCCAACCTCTTCTGTCAGACAGAAGATACATGTACCAACAGGTTCAAGAACAGCTTCCCCACTGTTATTAGACTTCTGAATGGACCTCTTGAATTTCAAAACTAATGTTGATCTAGTTTTTCGTGCACCTTTGCAGCTGTAACTTTGTGATCTTCACTGTTCTATCACTTGATGATTTGTATGGTATGATCTGCCTGTGCTGCTTGGAAAACAAAACTTTTCACTATACCTAGGTACGTGTGACAATAATAAATCAAAGTGAAAATCGGGTGCATGCTGATATATATTGGGTGTAGAAGGGTCAGATGTCATGTAAGGAAAGAGCAAGTGCATTTAGACAGTCTTGCAATCTCATATTTCCTAGACCCTGCCCTCTTTTAGTGCTGTAGGTGATGAGACTGACAATCATCCAATACTTATTCCTGGCACAAACAATACTGGTGAAACTCAGCAAGTCTTGCAGCACCTGGAGAGAAACAAAGACAGTTAACATTTTGAACCTGATCTGATTCTTCTTGAGGCATACTTTGAGTCTTAAATTTTTCCAGCATCCGCAGTCTTTTGCTTCTGTTTCTGACCTTTGTTTGTTGTGTGCACGCCAAGAGAAGGGCGGTGGAGAAGATTGCAACTGTTTCTCTCACTCAGTGCACACTTGTTCCAGCAGGGTGTCACTAAATAGCATTCAGATTCCCTGTCTGATCACAGTATGTTTCCCCCCTTCTCTTTTACAAGGGGTTGGGGGGGGGCAATATTCAGGCTAGCTGACTTCAGCCAAAAGAACACAGTCTGTGGATTACATCTGGCACCTCATGGATCAATTGACTCGGTACCATAACGGGTGGTACATTTCCCCACTGAGTGCCAGAATATTTAATGAATCTCTGCCATTCTTGATGCCTTAAGATCTGATTGAAACAATTTCAATGTTACTAAAACCACACACAAATCTCAATAACATATTCCGTTTCAATCTCTTTAAAACCAGTTGATCTGTAGTCCAGGGAGGGTATATTGTAGAAAGGAATTCTTTCCGGTTAACTGAAGCATATAAAGGTTATGCTAGAATTGGAACAAATGATCTTTAGCTAGGACTGATTAGGGATAGTCAACATGGCTTTGTGCGTAGGAAATTGCATCTCTCTAACTTGATTGAGTTTTTTGAAGAAGTAATGAACAGCATTGATAAGGGCAGAGAGGTGGACCTGATCTATATGGCCTTCAGTAAGAGGTTTGACAAGGTTCCTCATGGTAAACTGGTTAGCAAGGTTAGATCACATGGAATACAGGGAGAACTAGCCATTTGGTTACAGATCTGACTTGAAGGTAGAAGGCAGGTCGTGGTGGTGGGGGGTTGCTTTTCAAATTGGAGGCCTGTGACCAGTGGTGTGCCACAAGAATTGTTGCTGTGTCCACTACTTTTCATCATTCATAATAAATGATTTGGATATGATCGTCTGAGTTATGGTTTGTAAGTTTGCAGATGACATCAAGATTGGAGGTCTAGTAGACGGCGAAGAAGATTGCCTCAGATTACAGTGGGATCTTGATCAGATGGACCAATGGTTCGAGGAGGGTAGATGGAGTTTAATTTAGATAAATGTGAGGTGCTTCATTTTGGAAAGGCAGATCAAGGCAGGACTTACACACTTAACAGTAAGGTCCTTGGGAGTGTTGCTGAACAAAGAGACCTTGGAGTGCAGGTTCATAGTTCCGTGTAAGTGGCATTGCAAGTAAGCAGGATAGTAAAGATGATGTTTGGTAGGCTTGCCTTTCTTGGTCACTGCATTGAATATAGGAGGTGGGAAGTCAAGTTGCGTTTGTATAGGACATTGGTTAGGCCACTTTTGGAATTCTGCAATCAGTTCTGGTGTCCCTGCGAACAGCAGGTTGTTGTGAAACTTGATGTTGCTAGGGTTGGAGGGTTTGAGCTACGGGGAAGAGGCTGAATAGACTGGGGCTATTTTCCCTGGAGTGCTAGAGGCTGAGGAGTGACCTTATAGATGTTCGTAAAATCATGAGGGGCACAGATAGTCAAGATCTATTCCCAGGCTGGGAGAGTCCAGAACTTAGAGGGCATAGGTTTGAGGTATGAGGGGAAAGATTTAAAAGGGCCCTAAGGAACAACTTTTTCCTCACAGGATGGTGCTTGTATAGAATGAGTTGCCAGAAGATGGGGTGGAGCCTGGTACAATTACAACATTTAAAAGGCATCTGGCTGGGTATATGAATAGGAAGGAATTGGGCCAAAAGGTGGCAAATGGGACTTAATTAAATTAGCAAATCTGGTCAGCATGAATGAGTTTGACCAAAGAGTCGGTTTCCATGCTGTACAGCTCTATGACCCTAATTGGTGGTGAGGGAGGTGATGGGAGGATGGTAGGTAGGCCTCCAGATATGAAGGTCACAGTCAGTCAAAGCATAATGCCAATTCCACGTTCAATTTTTAACAGTCACAGCAGTGTGTAAGAAGCATAAAAATAAATTACACTCTGACCATCCCAGCAACATTAACACACAGTATGACTGCCACTGCTCAAGAGTCAAATAGCAGGTTACTGCCTATTGATAAGTCCGGAGTAAAGATGCAATACCATAAATATTGAGCTGATTTGGCAGTATCCGTGCAGAGATGAAGGTAGGGTTACCATCGAGTTTTGAGAAGATTTGGAGCTCTGGTTGAGGTTCTGGATGTAACTTCGCTCACTGAGCTGAAAGGTTAGTTTTCAGACATTTCATCACTAATCTAGGCAGCATCATCAGTGAGCCTCCAACAAAATGCTAGTGTTATGTCCCGCTTTCTATTTATCTGTTTTAGGTTTCCTTGGGTTGGTGATGTCATTTCCTGCGTTGGTGATGTCATTTCCTGTTCTTTTTCTCAGGGGATGGGAGATTGATTTGGAGCCAATGTGCTTGTTGATGGAGTTCAGGTTGGAATGCCATGCTTCTAGGAATTCTCGTGCATGTCTCTGTTTGGCTTGTCCTAGGATGGATGTGTTGTCCCAATCAAAGTGCTGTCCTTCCTCATCTGTATGTAAGGATACGAGTGATAGTGGGTCATGTCGTTTTTTGGCCAGTTGATGTTCAAGAGGCATCAGGGTAGTCCACAAACCCACCAACACACTAAAACAGCAGCTAATGAACTTATAAGACCCTATACAGACAACAAGCAAAACGAACGTCATCTACAAAATACCTTGCCAGAACTGTGACAAACACTACATTGGACAAACAGGCAGAAAGCTAGCCACCAGGATACATGAACATCAACTAGCCACAAAACGACATGACCCACTATAACTCATAAACTTACATACAGATGAGGAAGGACACCACTCTGATTGGGACAACACATCCATCCTAGGACAAGCCAAACAGAGACACACACGAGAATTCCTAGAAGCATAGCATTCCAACCGGAACTCCATCAACAAACACATTGATTTGGAGCCAATCTACCATCCCCTGAGAAAAAGAACAGGAAATGACATCACCAACGCAGGAAATGACCACCAACCCAAGGAAACCTAAACAGATAAATAGAAAGCGGGACATAACACCAGCACTTCGTCGGAGGCTCACTGATGATGTTACCTAGAATGGTGACGAAACGTCTGAAAACTAACCTTCCAGCTCAGCGAACAAACTTACATCTAGGGTTACCATTTCAGGCTCCTGGCTTTTACCACATAGCCTGCCATTACATACTACCTATTGTTAGTCACTAACAGTCCCCATTGATAGATATTCACCTTCCTAGCCAGGTTGGTATCAACTCCTTTGTCTACCCAAGTGCTCTTCTCTCTCTTCGGACTCCATCCTATCGTTTACTCCCTACCCAGTTCCCCTCCCTATTTTCTGCATATTTCCCTGCTACCATCAGTGCTGAGGAAGGGTCACTGGACCTGAAGCGTTAACTCTGATCTTTTCCTCACTGATGCTGTCAGACCTCCTGAGCTTTTCCAGCAACTTCTGTTTTTGTCTCTGGATTTTCTGAATGTTTCCGGCATTTTTATATTGTAACCACCTTTCAGTCCGGATGGTTTGGCTCGTTATTGAGAAATAACCAGAAATCCAAAACTAGCACTTATTTGATATTTACAAAATGCAGCATCTCAGTGTTGGTACAGCGTGGAGTTGGAGGAACATGGCAGTTCAGGCAGCATCAAAGGAGAAGGAAAGTTGCTGTTTCAGGTTGGGACCCTTCATCAGGACTGGGGAGGGGGAAGGGAGCTCAGAAATAAATGGGGGGGTGGGTGTTTGGGCTGGGGGAAGGTAGATGGAATGGTGATTGGTGGATGCAGGTTGTGGGTTGCCGAAGTTGGTCAGTGGGAAAGGGCGGGTGGACAGGTGAAAAGGAAGTTGGACAGGTTGTCAGGTCTAGTATGAGGTCGGGGGTGAGGACATTTTGAAGCTGGTGAACTCTGTGTTGAGGCTGTTGGACTGTCAGCTCCCGAGGCAGGATATAAGGTGGTGTTCCTCCAGTTTATGTGTGGCCTCATTGTGACAGTGGAAGAGGCCCAGGATGGACATGTCCCCGTGGGAGTGGGAAGAGGAGATGAAATGGCTGACAACAGGACAGTGGTGTTGATTGGAGCATAGAGTGCAGATGCTCCATGAATCTGTCACCGAGTCTACGCTTGGTCTCTCCGATATAGAGGGGACCACATCAGGAGCAATGGGTGTGGTGGACCAGATTAGAAGATGTACGGGTGAATCCCTGTCATATTTGGAATGATTGTTTGGGGCTTGGTTGGAGGTGAGAGGGAGTGTAGGGGCAGGTGTAGCGTTTTGTGCAGGTGCAGGTGATGGTGTGGGGAGGGAGTCTAGGAGAGCGCGGTGCCTACAGAAAGCAGATAGGGATGGGGAGGGAAATATCTCTTTGATGGGCTAGGATTGCAGATGGTGAAAGTGGCGGAGGAAGATGTGTTGAGTTTGTTGCAGCAGCTCAATGTAAACTTTGCAGTGAATGGAGGGCTAAGTAGAAAGAGGTTTATTCTCTGGTTGCCAATGCACGTGAGAGTGCTTGATGCTGAGTTTGCGCAAATTCTTCCTTTCTGAGTGTTGGTGTTGTTCAGTGATGAAGGCAGGAGAAAAGCATCCTGGAAACTTGTCACTGCTGGAATCTCTCCGTGGGAATCTGAAAGCCCCTGAGAAACCGACTGGGAGTCTCCAAGCAGCTCACGTTTTCTGTTGTAATGTGTAATGATTGCTGAATGGTAACTTTGCTCTCCCCTCCCACACTCCCTCAGCTTGAGCAGCATGAAGTTTGTCACGTGTGAAATAGCATGGCACAACAAAGAACCTGTATACAGTGTTGACTTTCAGCATGGACCAGATGGAAGAACTGATCGATTGGCCTCCGCAGGGGTAGACAGTGCAGTTCGGGTAAGGACTTGGATTGCTGCTGATTTGAATATTTTTGCCGGAGAACAAGTTGGAATTTGGGATGTTGGGCTGTAATTAAAGAGGTTTTGGACAGATGGCACCCTTTGTTTAAATGCGCATCACCCAAAGAAAGAATGAGAAATCTTGTTCCCCTCTCCCTCAAAATGCTGTTTTTGTAAACAGTTTGTTCTGCAGCATCGCAACGGAGTTTACTTGGCTTTGGTTGTTTCAGTTTGTGCACATTGCTGGTAAGGCCAACATTTATTGAATACTCTCTTAATTGCTTCAATAAATGTTGACCTTACCAGTGATGTGCACAAACTGAATCAATGAAAGCAAGATGGACCGCAATCATGTCAGGGAATGAATTCCAGGATTTTGACCCAGCAATGGTGGAGGAACGACAATATATTTACAAGTCAGGATGGTGAGTGGATTGGAGGAAAACTTGCAGGCTCCCATGTATCTGCTGCCCTTGCAGTGGATTGCTAGTTTGGAAGGTGCTATTAAAGAAGCCTATTTGGCCCTTTGAGCCTAATCTGTCATTCATCACAATCGTAGCTGATTGTCCAGCTCAGTAGCCTAATCCTGCTTTCTCAGCGTAACCTTTGATCCCATTTGCCCCAAGTGCTATATCTAGTCACTTCTAGAATACATTCACTGTTTTGGCATCAACTACTTCCTGCAGTAATGAATTCCACAGACTCACCATTCTTTGGGTGAAGAAATGTTTCCTCATCTCCGTCCTAAATGGTCTCCCCCTAAATCTTCAGACTATAGTTCTGGACACACCCGCCATCAGGAATATCCTCCCTGCATCTACCCTGTGCAGTCCTGTTAGAATTTTATAAGTCTCTGTGAGACCACCCGCATCTCATTCACCTGAACTCCAGCAAAAACAATCCCAGCCTAGTCAATCTCTCCTCATACGTCAGACCCACCATCCCCAGAATCAGCCTGGTAAACCTTCGCTTCTCTCTCTCTCTCTCTCTCTCTCTCTCTCTCTCTCTCTCTCTCTCTCTCTCTCTCTCTCTCTCTCTCTCTCTCTCTCTCTCTCTCTCCCCCCCTCGCGCTCTCTCTCTCTCTCTCTCGCTCTCTCTCTCTCTCGCTCTCTCTGTGTGTGTGTGTGTGTGTGTGTGTGTGTGTGAGAGAGAGAGCACCTCAGAATAGGAGACCAAAACTGCACTCCAGGTGTGGTCTCTCCAAGGCCCTGTATAACTGCAACACCACATCACTGGTCCTGTACTCAAAACCTCTCGCATTGAAGGTCAACGTAACATTTGTCTTTGTTAGTGCCTGCTGCACCAGCATGCTTACCTTACAGCGACTGGTGCACAAGGACACCCAGATCCCACTGTACAGTCCCCTCTCCCAATTTACAGCCATTCAGATAGTAACCTGCTTTCTTGTTTTTGCTTCTGAAGTGAATAACCTCACATTTATCCAGACAATGCTGCATCTACCATTGATTTGCCAACTTACCCATCCTGTCCAGATCATGCTGGAAGATCTGTGTATCCTCATCACAGTTCACCCAACTTGGTATCATCTGCAAACCTGGAGATGTTACATTTTGTCCCCTCATCCAAATCATTAATATATATTGTGAGCAGCTAGGGTCCCAGCACCAATCCCTGTGGCACCCCATTAGTTACTGCCTGAATATTGGTAATTCAGCAGTGGTAATGGGATTGAATGTCAAGAAAAGATGGTTAGGTCTCTCTGGTTAGAGATAGACATTGCCTGTCATTTGTCTCTTGTGATTGTTACTTGCCACTTATCAGCCCAAGCTTGGTCTGACAATATTCTCATACCATATGATGAACTGAAGAGTTTGATGTTTGGCTGCCGGGAGCCTCAGGCAGACACTAGCATGGTTTCTTCAAATGTGTTTCATCATAGGCTTGTGCTGTGATCTGCTGGTCTCCCCTGTCTTTGAGGATGGTGATAGTTGTGGAACCGTCTCCTTGGCTATGTTGTACGTGTGTACTACCGCTCGTAACCGGATGTCATAGGACATTACAGCTCTGATCTGATCTGGTTGTGAGATTGCTTGGCTCTATCTATCCCATACTGCTCCCACTTCAGTTGTACTTGTAACACCTGTATTCAGCGTCACCAGTTTGGCAAATCATTCTTAGGTGTGCTTAGTGCTGCTTTTGGCATACCCTTCTGCAGTCTTCACTCAGATTCAGTGAGTTTGACTATGTCGGGCTGTAGTTTGTCCAGTCTGTGAGACAGCTCTGCCACTTCAGGCACAGGAGTCCCATATGTGTGTACAGAAGACTTCGCTGCGTCGACTGGTTAGGGTGTGTCTGAATGCTAAGCCTAAGTCAGTGTTGAGTGATCCTCAAAGTTTCATCTTGTAGTGTCAAATTTTGATAGAATCGAGTGGCTTGCTAGCTATTTAAAGGACAGTTAAGGATTAGCCTCATTTTTAGTATGTTTGAATTCAGGGTATTAATGAGCAGGTTGTTTCTAAATGGACTTAATTTTTATTCCAGTTCTATTTAATAAAAAGAGTTAATTGGGTGTTTAAACCTGAATTTCTGGATTATGAATACAGCCCTCTGTGTTACTAGCCCAGCAACAAGCACTATGCTGCCATACCTTGCTGATGCTGGCAACTTGAAACATTAATACTGAGGTAGCTTTATCTGAATTGTGTTTCATTGTGTTGAAGACTGCTTTGATTATTTACATGCTGATGCAGTTAGCTTCCTGTTATGCAGAGGTACTGTTCTGCTGTAAAGTTGGTAACAAGATAGACCACAAGTCTGTGAACATGAACCATCCCTGTCATCTCTGTGTCAATCGTTGTAGCTCACCCAGAGAAAGCTGGCAGGTAGAAGCCATTGCAAACTTTTTTAAAGCCTACAGCACCATTACCTCATTTATTCATTTAAAAAAAAATTCTCCATGTCTGTTTTCTCTCTTCTCCTCAGTTTGGGGATGGTGCCTTATTGTCTGAACCCCCTTTGCTCATGACAAAGGGATCCTTGTTTATTTGTGAACTTTAGTGCTTATAAGGTCATTGTGAGATCTCCAGTCAGACTGTCGTCTTGTTCACAAGTAGACACTAAAAAGGCTTGACAGTTTCCCTTACTCTGACTGCGACACAGCAGCACAATATAACACTCTCAATTTAACACAGCTGTCAGGATTTAACCCAGGGTCGTCTTGGTTCGGGAGGAGGGAGGGGTTAATGCTCATTGTAAGCACTGGCTGTGATTGAGCATCTAAACCTGCTTCATCACCATTGCTTTCTTGCAGATATGGAAGGTAGACGAAGGCCAGGATGGAAAAGCGGTGGTGGATATTTTATCCAATCTGGTCCGTCATACGAAAGCTGTGAATGTTGTACGATTCTCCCCGAATGGTGAGGTTCTTGCATCAGGAGGAGATGGTAAGTGAAACTTTTGGATAATTATGGTTGAGGGAAATCATTGGCTTTGTAAATGCAAAATGGAACTCTTGGTTATTACCTCAAATAACTACACTGAAAGATTTCATCTTTTAAATGAAAGTATACTTTTATTGTGCGAGAATTAAGCAAAGCAAAGTCTATTAGCTTAACGTTTTTCAAGCACTTACTGAAAATTCCAAAATTTCATCAGATTACTTCCTGCTACGTTTCAGTTCCTACCAAACTGTTTCTCTTATACCGAATCTGAGAGTCAATTCGCTTGAAACCAAATCAAGGCATGCCACAGATCCCAGGAATTCACTGATTCTTTTCACTTTGCTGCCATTCTTTGAAGCGTGAGAGACCTTGGAATCCTTCTGCTAGCGTTCAGCCAGGCAATCCTTTAACTCTGTTTTAAGCACCTCACAAATGTGTATCCCCACCTTAAAAATGGGTCTCAAAGCCTTCTTGATTAGTGGTCGAAAGCTCCTTTCTCTGGCCTGTTGTTGCATAGCTCTTCCGAGCTGACTCCTGGCATCTTTCTGTCTTATTGCCTGTATCTGTTTGAAAAAAAGGACCAATAAGCTTTGAACACAGAGTACTAAAAAGGATAATACTGATCTCCCAAGCAATGTGGCATACTTGGATGTTTGCCATAGAAATGTCAATTGTTTACCTTTTTACCTTCAGAGTAACCTTTAGATTATAGGCTTCTCACAAATAATTTTTTTCATTTAGTCTTGAGATGTGAGTGTTGCTGGCTGTTCCTAGTTGCCCTTGAGAAGGTAGTGGTCAATTGTCGCCTTGAAATGTTACAGTCTGTGTCCTGCAGGTAGATCCACAATGCTTTTAGGGAGAGAATCGTAGGATTTTGACCAAATCTATATGTCATCGATAGTCACAGGTGAGATGCTGGAAGACTGGAGGTTGGCTAATGTATTGCCACTATTTAAGAAAGGTGGTAAGGAAAAGCCAGGGAACTATAGATCAGTGAGCCTGACGTTAGTGGTGGGCAAGTTGTCGGAGGGAATCCTGAGGGGCAGGATTTACATGTATTTGGAAAGTCAACGTGGCATTATATGTGGGAAATCATGTCTCAGTAACTTGATTGAATTTTTTTGAAGAAGTAACAAAGAGGATTGATGAGGGCAGAGCGGTGGACGTGATCTATATGGACTTCAGTAAAACTCATGGTAAACTGGTTAGCTCAAGTGGAATACTGGGAGAACAAGCCATTTGGTTACAGAACTGGCTTGAAGGTAGAAGACAGAGGGTGGTGCTGGAGGGTTGCTTTTCAGATGGGAGGCCCGTGACCGTCAGTGTGTCAAAAGGATCAGTGCTGGGTCCACTGCTTTTTGTCATTTATATAAATGATTTGGATGTGAACATAGATGGTATGGTTGGTAAGTTTGCAGATGACAACAAAATTGGAGGTGTAGTGAACAGCAAAAAAGGTCAGTCAGATGGGCCAATGGGCCGAGAAGTGGTACATGGAGTTTAATTTTGATAAACATGAGTTGCTGCACTTTAAAGGCAAATCAGGGCAGGACTTATACTCTTAACGGTAAGGTCCTGGGCAGTGTTGGTGTGCAAAGACACCTTGGAGTGCAGGTTCATATTTTCTTGAAAGTGGAGTTGCAGGTTGACAGAAAAGTGAAGAAGGCATTTGGTATGCTTACCTTTATTGGTCAGTGCATTGAGTATCTGAATTGGGAGGTCATGTTGCGGCTGTACAGGACATTGGTTAGGCCACTTTTGGAGTACTGCGTTCAGTTCTGGTGTTCCTGCTATTGGAAGGATGTTGTGAAATTTGAAAGGGGTAGGTTCAAAAAAAATTTACAAGGTTGGCGCCAGGATTGAAGGCTTTGAGCTGTAGGGAGAAGCTGAATAGCCTGGGGCTGTTTTTCCTGGAGTGTCGGAGGCTGAGGGATGAAATTATAGAAGTTATAAAATCGTGAGGAGCACGAAAAGGGTGGATGGACAAGGTCTTTTCCCTGGAGTGAGGGAGTCCAAAACTAGAGGGCATAGGTTTGATGTGAGAGGGGAAGGATTTAAAAGGAAACTCAGGGGTAACATTTTCATGCAGAGGGTGGTGTGTGTACGGAATGAGCTGCCCGGGGGAAGTGTTCGAGCCTGGTACAATTACAATGTTTAAAAGACACATGGATGCGTATATACATAGGAGGAGTTTAGAGAGATATGGGCCAAATCCTGGCAAATGGGGCTAGATTAATTCAGGATATCTGGTCAGTGTGGATGAGTTGGACAGAAGGGTCTGTTTCCATGCTGTACTGCTCTGTTACTCTAATTGAGGTAACGTCTGTTTTATATGCTGTACTGTTTTTGTCAAGAAATTCAGTGATTACAAGTTCCTTTTTAGCTTTTATTTGGTGACAACCCATGAGTAATTCAGATCTCCTTAGCTTATACTCTGAAACATTTTTGAGATGTCTTAAACTGGCTTCTGCAAACAAGTCTAGTTTAGAAATGTAATGCTAGATTGAATTATTTTTCCATTATCTCAGAAATGCAAGAAAAATTTTACTTCTTTGTAGCGAAATTACTATCCTTGGGAAACTGTTCAGAAGACTCTTCACTAACCGTCACCCCTGGCTGTACAGAAAGGTTGCAATCCGCAAAATACTCCTCCTCCTGCTGCTGCACTCTGGATACGAAACCAGGGTGGTATATTGCCGATACCTGAGAAAGCTTGACTCTTAACATTACCATTGCTTACAGAAGATCCCCTGGCGCATCTGGACGGGTCATCGTGAGTGTTGTATCCATTCTTGAGTGGCAACTGCACTGCACAACATTGGAGTCTCAGGTTGGCTTGAGGAAATACTTCAGCGACACCCTTTAGTTCTGCTTGAAGAAAATTGGCTTTGATGTCCTCTGCTGTGATCTGGACTGCCCTCATTGTGAGCCCTGTTTCACGAAGGTGGTGCAGCTTTTGAAATAGGACAATTGATGAAGAACAAAGGGATGAGAGCAAGGACAAAGCTCAAGAAGTTGCACGACCCTTCGTTGACCAATGAACTGACTGATGCCACTATGGAAGGTTACGTGTCTCTCGGTCTTTCCCTCACTTGGACTCATGGCAAGCGTCCTCATTGTATCGAGGGGCTGTTGGTCAGTTAATAACCCCAGGACAATGAATTGCGCTTAGTTTGTGGTTATTTGCTGGTTACGTAATCTTTTGATTCCATTATCTACATTGAAAATTAATGGTTATCTTCTTAAAAAAAACAGGAATTATGAAATTGCATAATCTCAATGAAGTGCTAAAATAGCGTACTTGTAACTGATTGGAAAGTTTGGCATAACTAACATTGCTTTGCCAAACTTTTTATAATAGTTCCTTGACCATTTGAATGTTGTCGTGGCCACTTACATGGGTGAAAATGTAAAGGTAAAGTTGCTATGGTCTTCCTGGACCATAGGGCTGCTCTCCTATTGGAAAGGGATGACTCATGGAATGGTTTAAATCAAGGGTCACCATTGCCATGGGTAAGGGGCGAGGTTCAGAAGGAAATGTCTCAGTCAGTGACCAAAGTTTTGATCTTTGCCCAGAATATATGTTTGCAATACCTGGATGCAGCCAGAATGCACTCAAGAACATTGAGTGTTCTGGTTTCTTGACAACTTTCTAACAGGAGCGATACCTTCAGGAATCCTTCAGCCTGAGACAATGGATAGAGAGTTGGAATGTTTGCTGAGAAATTGCTCAATCCTGCACAGTGTCAGGATCCACCAGGTCTGTTTTAGGAAAGAAATCTGTGCATTATCACTCGTCAACAGAGACTTGAGAATTCTGTTGCTGTAGCAACCTCGATCAGACCAGCGATTGTGTAGGAGTGCCCCAATCTGTGTTGCTTGATGTGGTACCGTGTGGAGGGTTGGGAAAGAGTTTCTAATCCGTCCCAGAAACCAGATACTCATTAGTTGCTCGGCTTTTTGCTCACTGAAGTGATTTAAAATGACCAAAATGCTTTCTGTTTTATGTTTTAATGGTCGGACCCTCTGTCCTTCTTCCGCAGATGCGCTAATATTGTTGTGGAAACTGAATGACAGCAAGGACATCAAAGAATCTGAACAAAACCTTTTTGAAGAGGATGCTCAGTTAAATAAGGAGAACTGGACAGTACTCAGAACTTTACGGTAGGGAAAATTCTTCCAGCCCTTTTCGTCACTTTTATGACAACATAGCCTTTTGTAAACTGTGGTACATAATGTACAATCAGGGTGGGATTAAAGGGAGGACTCAGTTTATGGTGAAAATGTAATTTACTTTCACCCTATAAAGAAAGTTAGCGTTAGTCAGTGGGTTTGAGAAATTGGAGAAATGCAAAACTGTTGGCTAAATGTGAATAATGTCTCACTGAAAAATAGAGCATCTTGTGGAACTTACCTAGCAAGAATACTTCCCCAAACAATGGAATACCAGATTAGAAGGCCACAGGCCGAGAACAAGGGGATGTCCAGTTAAGACGGGAAGTAGGAGAACTGTCTTTAATCAGAGGCTTGTGAATATTTATAATGGTCTACTCCAAAGAGCAATGGGATATTCAGTTGTTGAGTGCATTCAGCTCTGAGATAGATTTTTAAATACAAACAGAAACAAGGGATGTGGGGATAGTACAGCTGAGTGGAATAGAAATTGAAAATTGCCATGATTTTGACTCTTAATTGGAAGTGATATTATATCTGCCTCTGACACTCACGACTACCCTGGATTTTTTTTTGAATCGGCTAACCTGTTTCTTCCACTCAGAAATCTTGTATATTTGTACAAAAACAGCCCAATTTGCCTATTTGACTCTGACAGTATAGACCCCACTTTCTGTCTCTTGGTCATTAGGACCATTGGTTATGCCTTTTCAGTAACGTTGCAAAGTATTTGTGAAACTAATGTGGATCATCCAATCACTCCAGCATGATCTCCAGACTTCCATCACCCTTAGAGTGAAAGATGCCTCTTCAATTCCCCTCCAATTCTTCAGCTGGTTATTTTAAATCTTCCTCCAGCTGCACCTCCACCCGCAATGGTTATTGCCTCCTCTGCTTAAGGGAATTTGGTCCTTCTATTTACTCTGCACGAGCCCTCCATAATTTTATTCATCTCAATTATACTTCCCCTCAATCACTTCTGCTGCAAAGAAAAACACTCCAGTCTCTTCAGCCTTTCCCCATCGCTACAGTTCTCCTCCTGCGGCCATATTTACGCAAATCTCCTTGCTGCCATCTCCAGTTTGACCATGTCCTTCCTGCAATGCAGGGACCAAAGCTGTACACAGTGCTCTAGCTGTGGCCTAGCTAGTAGTTTCTACATGTACCTACCCTGCTCCTGCATAATAAGGGACCATGTCCTGTGTGTGCCAGCTTAATTGCAACATCTACCTGCCCTCCTACTTTCGGGGATTGGTGGACATGCCCTCCTAGATCCTCTGTTTTATCCATCTAAGGAACTTTCCAGTTATTGCATATTCCCTCATGTTGTTTGTCCTCACAAATGTGTTCATGCTGATCCGGATTGACTTTTGTTTGCTCCTTATTCTACCCACTGATCAGTCACTTCACTGCTTCCTGCCATCTCCAGTTTTGTTTTTGACTTGTCAACCACATGACCAATTTTTTGCATCCGCTGCGAACTTCTTAGTCATGCCCTTATATTTATGCCTAACTGACTGGATTTTAACCGTCAGAATCAAGGGACTCAGTATGGGGCCCCTATGGATTCCCACTGGAACTAACCTTCTTCAGACATCAGTCACGCCCGTTTGCCTCCTGCCAATGAGCCAATATTTAGACCTGGGCCTTTGAATCTGTGGCCTTTTACTTTCTTTGTCAGCCTGTGGTATGGGATCGACTAAAATCCTCCTAGATTATATCAGGCATGTCACCCTCGTTACGTCGTCTTGTTACCTCATCAAAAAAAAATAATCAAAGCAATCTGATGTGATCTTTCCTTGTCACCATGCTGACTGTTCTTGGTTAATTTGTGTCTTCTGTAAGTTTGGTTTTTTTTTAATTAATTCACTCTTGGGATGTGGGCGTTGCCAGCTGGTCAGCATTTCTTGTCCATCCCTAGTTACCCTTGAGAAGGTGGTGGTGAACCGCCTTCTTGAACTGCTGCATTCCTCCTGCTGCGGCTTGATCCATAATTCTATTAGGGAGGGAATTCCAAGATTTTGCCCCAGTGACGGTGAAGGATTGGCAGTATATTTCCGAGTCAGGATGGTGAGTGACTTGGAGGGGAACTTGGAGCTGGTAGGTGTTCCTATGTATCTGCTGCCCTCGTCCTTCTAGATGGAAGTGTTTGTGGGTTTGGAAGGTGTTGTCTGAGGATCTTTGGTGAATTTTTTTTGTGCACCTTGTAGATAGTACACACTGCTGCCACTGAGCATTGGTGGTAGAGGGAGAGAATGCCTGTGGATGTGATGCCAATGAAACAGGCTGCTTTTATCCTGGATGGCGTCAAGCTTCTTGAGTGTTGTTGGAGCTGCACCCATCCAAGCAAATGGGGAGTATTCCATCACACTCCTGACTTGTGGCTTGTAGATGGTGGATAGGCTTCGGGGAGTCAGGGTGTGAATATTCCTACCTCTGACTTGCTGTTGTAGCAGCTGTAGGAATGCTGCAAGTCCATTTGAGTTTCTGGCCAATGGTTACCACGAGGGGGATTCAGTGATGGTAATATTTTTTCAGTGTCAAAGGGCCGTAGTTCAATTGTCTCTCTTTGGAGAAGGTCGCTGCCTGGCATTTGTGTGAAAACTGGTATCTGTAATGCTGTGGATCACTGGAGGAGGCTGATATGGATCATCCACTTGGCACATCTGGCTGAAAATTGCTGCAAATGCTTCAGCCTCATCCTTTGCAGTGATGTCGTGGGCTCTTCCATCGTTGAGGATGGGGATATCTGTGGAGACTCCTCCTTCAGTGAGTTGTTTAATTGCCCACCACCATTCACGACTGGATGTGGCAGGACTGCAGAGCTTAGAACTGATCCCTTGGTTGTGCGAATGCTTAGGTCTGTCTGTCACTTGATGATTTATCATTATGATTTATAGTAAAAGGTTCTAACCACTATTTTCCTCAGAATTTTTATCAATAATTTTCTCACCATTGATGTTAGGTTGGTGTACTCAAATTTGTTGTTTGTTGTCTTCCAGTTCTCGATGCCTGGAGCTGGAGGGATTGGGAAATAGTGGTTAGAACCTTTTCCTATTTCTTCCCTTGCTTCTCTTCACAACTTGGAATACCTTGCATCCAGACCTGCCAATGTATCTACTTTTCAAAAGCACTAAAGCCTCAAGTGTTCCTCTCCCAGTGTTTATCTCACCCAGTCTTTCACACTTCCACAGTGTCTGTTTTATCACCATGTTGTGAAGACAGATGTAAAGAATTCATTAAGAACTGTGCCAAAATCCTCTGCTTCCTCGTAGACATTAACAGTTTTGTGTCTGATCAGCTCTGCTCTCTCCTCAGTGATTCTCTTGCTGTTTGTGTGATAAACATACTTAAGTTTTCCTTGATTTTACTGGCCAATATTAATTCATGCTTTTTGTTTGCATTCTTTTATTAAAATTTATCCACTCTTATTTGTGCTGCTGTAGACTTTCTGCAGTATTGAGCTCTTTCCATCTGACATGAGCCTCCCTATTTCGACTAGTCCTGTGCTGTGCGCTGCTCGGCTTCCAAACCTTGAGATTTGGAGTTCCCATCTCTTTCTTTTCCTCTGTATCAGCTTGAATACTTAACGTCTTTGAGACATCAACTTTTTAAGAAGCTTTTACCGGTCTGTAGCAAATCACATCATATCTCAGCTTAGTAAAAGCTGTCATATTTCATTCAAAACTTTATTCTTAGTCTATCTCAATCTGTATTTTGGTAAATTTAACGATGTTTCCCCCACCCCCCAACCTTTATGCTTGCTGATGCTTTCTCTGTCTTTCTGATGAAAATGTATCTTTTTATGGGGACTAAAATGGACTTTTTTTTAAAAGAAGTTATTTTATGGGATATGGATGTCACTGATGATCAGCATTTGTTGCCTATTTCCTGATTTTATCCTTGAACTGATCAACTTGCCACATTAATTCAGCGGGCAGTCGTGGAATCAGCCATATTGCTGTGGGTCTGGAGTCACACCTCAGCCAGATTTGGGTCAGGATGGCAGGTTTCCTTCCCAAAAGGACTTCAGCAAACCAGATGTATTTTTAAAACAGTTGCCTGCCATCATCATGGAGACCAATTTGCAATTCCAGATGTGTTAACTCAATCCAAGCTCCACCAGCTGCAGTGTGGAGTTTGCACGTTCTCCCTGTGTATGTGTGGATTTCCTGTCGTTACTCCAGTTTCCCCCTACAGTGCAAAGGTGTGCACGTGGATTGGCTGTGCTAGATGTGGGGTTACAGGCCCGAGGGTGGGGGATTTGGTCCTGATGTTCAAGATGAAGAATTTTTCTTACGACTGTTTAAATCTTGTTTTGATTTGCCCATAATTTGTTCTCCTGAACATCCTTTGTTATGCGTGAATGTTATTGGCAGGGGACACATAGAGGATGTGTATGATATCTGCTGGACGCTTGATGGAAATTACATGGTATCCGGATCAGTTGATAACACTGCCATCATGTGGGACGTTAATAAAGGTGAATATGCACTTATTAAATTTACGTAGCACTAAGTACAGTAACAGGTGAAATTTCTGGACCTCACCAAATGGAATGCTCACCAGAAGCTGTGATACCACTTCCTCCTGCTCCTCTCTTCTTTCTCTTACTGTGACCACTGGTTTGGGATCTCCTGGACTTTGAGAGCATCCTTCCTGTGTTACCCTGTTTAGTCCTCCTTAGAATTTTATAGATTTGTGTGAAGAATCCCCATTCTACTGTAAATCTGGAAATTAAAATTAAAAATCTGGAATTACGACTCAGATGATGACCATAAATGCATTGTCGATTGTTGGAAAAACCCATCTTGTTTGCTAATGTCCTTTAAGGAAGGAAACTGCCATCTAGTCTGGTCTACATGTGACTCCAGACACGCAGCAGTGAGGTTGACTCCTAACAGTCCTCTGGGATGGGCAATAAATGCTGGTCTAGCCAGTGACACCTGCATCCTATGAATGAATTTTTAAAAAAAATACCTAAACTGATCTGCCTCTCCTTGTCACCATAGACCTGCCATCCCGGGAATCAGACTGGTAAACCTTAGTTGCTCTCCCTCCTTAGCTCCAGCATCCTTCCTCAGAAAACAAGACCAAAACTGCACATGATACTCCAGGCGTGGTCTCACCAAGGCCCTGTATAATTGCAGGGAGATATCCCTGCTCCTATATTTGAATCCTGTCATTATGAAGGCCAGCACTTCATTGGTAACATAGTGTGGAGATGAAGGAACACAGCAGGCCAGGCAGCAGCAGAGAAACAGGAAAGCTGATGTTTCGGGTTGGGACCCTTCTTCAGAAACTGCTTTCTGCATTTACAGTCATCATTAGAGTCGTAATTCCAGATTTTTAGTTTTAATTTCCATTTCTGAAGAAGATCCCGACTCGAAACATCAGCTTCCCTGCTCCTCTGATGCTGCCTGGCCTGCTGTGTTCCTCCAGCTCCATTCTGTGTTATCTCAGACTGTAGCATCGGCAGTTCTGATTATCACTGAGTGAGTTACAGCGCTCCAGTGGCTACCTTCACTGCCTGCTGCAGTGACAGATTTGCTGAATGAAAGTCAGAAGTAACAAATCGATCATGCAACTTTTCCTTCATGGCACACATTAATTAACATATTGTTTCTTTACTTGTGTTTGGATGATTCACTGCCCCTCCTCATTGACATGTCCTGACAAGATGTTTTTGATGAAGAACTGGCTGTGTGAAAATTATATGTTGCACTTTGGGTATAGTGTCCTGAAGGTCTTGAAAGCTCTGACTAGTAACTTGTTTGAGACGTACATAAGATCCTGAGGCAACGAGGATGTTTCCTCTTGGAGCCTAGGACTCATAATAGTCCTAGATGGGAGATACTGGGGGATAATGATATGAAGCAAAGCAATGTGGATACTGGAGATCTGACTCAAAAAACAAATGGTTAGAGAAACTCAGCAGTTCTGGCAGCACAGGTGGAGAGAAAGCAGAGTTAATGTTTTGAGTCTGGTAACCCTTCTTCAGAACTGTGGGGGTGCGTATCAGTTTCAAACATTCAAACATCAGGGGTCACCCACTTAGAAAAAAGCATTTGCTTAATCTGAGGTTTGAGCGTCTTTGCAACTCTCTTCCTGAAACGTTGGTAGAAGTAGAGGTTTTGCATACTTATAAAGCAGAGGGAGATAGATTCTGAATAAAAACCAAAAGAACTGCAGATGCTGTGAATCGGGAACAAAAACAAAATTGCTGGAAAAGCTCAGCAGGTCTGGCAGCATCTATGAAGGAGAAAGCAGAGTTAACATTTTTGGGTCCGGTGACCCTTCTTGTGGTGAAAGGTTATCAGGGAAATGCAGGAAGGTAGATTAGAGGTTGTAATGGGATCAACCGTGATCTTCCTGAGTGATGAAGCAGCTTCAGGCTGAAGGGCCTGCTGTTGTTTTTGTTATGCCCTGAGTTTCCCTAATATATGTGCTCAAAATGTATCTCAGGCTTGAAACCATACGATCAGTACATAGTTACAGTGTGTTAATTCTAAAACTCCACTTGAAATGATTGCTGCGATTGTAAAACTTATTACTTTATACAAGCGCTGAATTATTACTTTGTATTCCAAGTGGTTGTTTCAATATTTTCAGGCGTAAAGCTGTCAATCTTCAATGAACACAAGAGCTATGTACAAGGTGTGACTTGGGACCCTCTGGGGCAATACATTGCCACACTCAGTTGTGATCGGTAAGGTGACTGAAAGTTTCAACACTATTCTCCTTAGAAGTAAATTTCTAATAATTTTTACATTTACATTTGGGAGTTGATCCAGCTTGTTCAAAATGTCCTCTTGAGTTTTTATTTATTTTTTGGTGGGCTATTGGTCATATTTTGTCTTCCTGGCACCTCGGTTCCCTTGAGAAAGAGACAGCTGCTCTCTTGACTGCTGCAACCCATTTTCACAGAGCTGTGATCGAGGGAGCTCCAGAGTTCGGTTGAAGGAAGCTTGTGCCTTACTAACTGAATTTTCTGAGGAAATAATGTGGAGCATCAGTGAGGGTAGTGCAATGGATGTTGCCTACATGGATTTCAGTAAGGTGTTTGACAAGGTCCCACATTGTTGAGAAAATCTAAAGACTGTGGGAGACAGGGGAATGTGGTGAGTTGGATCATAGGTTCAGTAACAGGAAACAATGTTGTTTTGTGAATAGACATCAGTTTCCTGTGGTCTTCCACAGATTCAGTTTTAGGTTTAGGTTTAGATTTAGCTTTGGGAGTCGTGGTTGCAAATTATGCAGAAGGCACAGTAATTAACCAGGTAATGAAAAGGTTGGCAACATGATATCAGTGGTTTAGTTGAGTGGGTGGATAAGGAGCAAACAGAAGTAAATCCAGAGTAATGTATTATGGATTGGGGTGGCTAGCAAAGGGAGGGAACACAAAATATATGGAGGGATTGAGATGGGGCAGAAGAAATGAGAGACCTGGGAATGTGTCCACATGGCCCTGAAGGAGATGGCACAGTACACATGATGATGAAGAAAGCATATGGAAGCTTTTCTTTGTTTGATAAGGTATCGAATGAAGACTTTTAGTATACTGTGTACAATTATGGTCTCCCTGCTATAAGAAGGATGTTGCTAAACTGGAGAGGATGCAGAAAAATTTACAAGGAAGTAGCTGGGACTGGAGGGTTTGAGCTGTAGGGAGAGGCTGAATAGGCTGGGGCTATTTTCCCTGGAGTGTCAGAGGCTGAGGGGTGACCTTATAGGGGTTAATAAAGCCATGAGCCACATAGATAGGGCAAGGAGCCAAGGTCTTTTTCCCAGAGTGGGGTAGCCTGAAACTAATAGGCATAGGTTTAAGGTGAGAAGAAAGATTTAAAAGAGACTTGAGGGGTAACCTTGTCACACAGAGGATGGTGCTTGTATGGAATGAGCTGCCAGAGGAAATGGTGGGGGCTACAACATTTAAGATGTGTCTGGATGTGTACATGAATAGGAAGGGCTTAGAGATGTATTAGCCAAATGCTGGGGACTTGATCAGTTTAGGATATATGGTCGACGTGGATGCATTGGACTGAAGGGTCTGTTTCTGTGCTGTGCATGCCCATGACTCTCTGACCAGATGTAATGCTGGAATGTTATGGTTCAGCCACATCTGGGATTTTTGTATACAGGTCCGGTCACCACATTCCAGGAAGGGCATAATTGTTGCAGAGACAGTGCAGGAGGAGTATGTTGCCAGGGTGTGAAAATTGTAGGTATGGGGGAAGGTTGGAAATGTTAGGGTCTGCTTTAGTTACAGAGGAGCTGATGGCTATCTTAATGGAGGTGAACAAGAGCGTCCTGGACAAAGTGGACAGAGGAGATCTGTGTCCCCCAGCAGAGAATTCTGTTCTCGGGGATTACAGACTTGATATGATTGATAGAAGGGTTAGAGGGGACATGAAGAAAAGCCCAGAGAATGGTGAGTGTCTGGAATTCACTGCCCAGTTCGGTAGTTGAAGCTGAAGCTGCCTTCACATGTAAAAGGAACCTGGATGTGCACCTGAAATGCTATGACTTGCAAAGCCACAGATAAGATGCTAAAAAGTGGGTTTAGAGCGAACAGCTAATTTATTCAGGCAGCGCAGACCTTCGATCCAGTGGCCGAAGGCAATGTCCAATAGGTTTCTAAATGAGGAGTACAGGTAAAACATTAGACAATTTTCCCTAGAGTCCCATTATCTGGTTAGCTTTGGTTTACAGTACATTGTTAATTTTTTTCATTGTTAATGACCATGTATTTCCATAATTATATATTCTGATGGCAGACTAAACTAAATTTCAAAGAGGAGTTAATTAATGTTAATTAATTTTGGCAATTATCTAAACAAATTTATGTTATGTGCTGTTTGATATCATTTTTTGTTTTTGCTGCTTGCGAATGTGGTTTCAATATGTTCATTTTATTTAATTTGCCTGATCCTGGACATGTATGGGTATGTACTTCAGGAAAGGATCAATCTGAATCTCTTCCCCAGGAGGAAAATATATCTAAAATTGTGAGGTTTTGATTGAGCGGTTATAGAGAAATAGTTCCTTTTTGTGGGGAAAATCATAAATTTAAGGTCATCCATGTAGGATAGTCACCAAGAAATCAATCCGGAATTCACAGGAAGCTTTTGCACTCAAAGAATGGTGAAAATGTGAAACTTGCAACCACAAGAATTACATTGATACATTTAAAGGAAATGAGGGAGAATGGACGATTACGATATTAGATTTAATTGAGGACGATTGGAGGAGGTATGATTGGATGCTAAACATTAGCATGGAGTGGTTGGGCTGAAATGGCCTGATTCAGTGTCCCACATCTTATGGAAGCCTATACAATCGAACAGGAATTGCATTCTCATTATGTACATAGCAGCATTGTAGTTCTAATCAATCTCTGAACAAATGCGAGGTATTTAAAGTGTCACTTTGTATTTTGTTTCACAGGGTTATGCGGGTGTATAGCACACAGACCAGGCGGGTGGCATTTAATGTCAGCAAGATGTCATCTGGTTGTGAAGGGGAGGTAAGCAATACTGCAAGAGAGGTGGACTGTTTATAACTATCCTGTAGAGCCTTGGGAATGATGGCCAAAGCTTTTAGCAATATGTTTTCCTTTCTTTCTGCCACTCTCTTCTGTATGGCACCAGCTGAGACTATGCTGGGTGCAATCCTGTCTTATTATGAAGCCATATGTCTGTCCATCCCTTCATTGTTGGATGCGTAACACCTCTGATTCCTGAGGTCACTCTTCTAACCTGACTTAGGCAGAGGTCCCAGATGATTTGGTGTTACTGGCCATTTCTTTGGAGTTTTTGCCGAATCGATGCTGGGAGATTGGGAGCCCCAGTGAAAATTCCGACTGTGTTTGTCGGCAGTTCCCAGCTTTGGGAAACGCTCGACTCAGTGACTCTGCAATGACACTAGCTGTAGGTAAGTATTAACACCCGCAGCTCCATTGGTGAGAATCAACACTGAATTGAAAGACCACGGGTCCCATGAAATACCACACTGGCTGAAGTGGTGGTTTTTTTTTTGGACAAGATGTGAATGTGATTTCCTCTCAGTCTTTTCAGGTGGATGCAAAATACTCTTCCCCCCCCCCCCCCCCCCCCCCCACCCCTGGCAGTAGTTCAGAGGAGAATAGAGGAGTTAATCTCCCTTTCCTCACCACAGTTGGTATGATGAAGACAGGTTCCCAGCATAAGAAAAACTTCCACATAAACAGATGTTTAACAACCTGCATATTTGCCAACATGGTATATTGTATCCGCTGTTCCCGTTGTGGTTCCTTCTATGTCGGGGAAACCAAGCGGAGGCTTGGAAGCCACTTTGTGGAGCACCTATACTCGGTTCGCGACAAATGACTGCATCTCCCAGTCGTGAACCGTTTCAACTCCCCCTCCCACTCCTTGGACGACATGTCCATCCTGGGCCTCCTGCAGTGCCACAATGATGCCACCCGAAGGTTGCAGGAACAGCAACTCATATTCCGCTTGGGAACCCTGCAGCCCAATGGTATCAACGTGGACTTCACCAGCTTCAAAATCTCCCCTTCCCCCACTGCATCCCAAAACCAGCCCAGTTCGTCCCCTCCCCCCACTGCATCCCACAACCAGCCCAGCTCGTCCCCACCTCCTTGACCTGTCTGTCTTTTCTCCCACCTAGCTGCTCTCTCACCTCAACACCCACCCCCCACCTCTTACCTACCAGCCTCATCCCCCACCTCCTTGACCTGTCCGTCTTCCCTTGACTGACCAACTCCCATCCTAACTCCCCACCTACACTCACCCTTACTGGCTCCATCTCCACCTCCTTGACCTGTCCGTCTTCCCTTGACTGACCAACTCCCGTCCCAACTCCCCACCTACACTCACCCTTACTGGCTCCATCTCCACCTCCTTGACCTGTCCGTCTCCCACCTATCTGGTTCTTTATCCATCTTCCATCCGCTTCCCTCCCTCTCACTTTATTTCAGAATCCCCTTCCTCTCCCCCATTTCTGAAGAAGGGTCCAGACCCGAAACATCACCCTTCCTACTCCTCTGATGCTGCTTTGCCTGCTGTGTTCATCCAACTCTACACCTTGTTATCTCAGATTCTCCAGCCTCGGCAGTTCCTACTATCCCCGCTCATTTTCACCTTGTTTGCAGGAGTTTGCTTTCAGCAAGTCCCACACAACAGCACTAACAACACTTCAAGAAGTACTTCATCTCAGCTGTCAAGTGCTTTAGAAAACTGCTTTTATAAATGTAGATCTTTTCTTGGGTTTTTTTAGTGAACTTCATCAAACCTGCAAATTCAGGGGATTATTTGAATGTTAACACAACCTGCTTTTTAACCATGAGCCCCGTGGCTGACAGCTCTGTGCCTGCATTGACCTCTCATGGCAGAAAGCTAGCACTGCAGCCTATCACTTCCAATGGACGAGTTGCTGGGTCTGAACAAATTCTCCTTCTGGGGGTGGCCACTGTGGAAGATGCCACCCTCCAGATGAGACTTGAAACTGAAATCTTACCTGCCTTCTCTAGTCAAAGTAAAAGAAGCCCTGATATACTATTTTGACAAGCTGTGGCAGCAAGTTTAGTATTCTCTGTTTGCCAACTATCAAGAGTAAGGAAAATAGATTTTGTGGCTTTCATCTCTGTTGTGGGATGTTTCTGTGCATAAAGGTACTGTCCTCATTTACCATAGCTTGACAATCATGGTATTTCAAAAGCACTTTTTCTGTAAAGTGCTTTGAGATGCCTGGAATTGGTGAACGGTGCTATAGAAGTATCAAGCCGCTTTATCAAAACGTGTTGGCCTGCCACTTGCAAACTGGGATACTGTATTTAGGTTTATCGGTCTTTGATAATTAACTTTAATATATCTTTCCTGTGATATAAAATAATTTTGAGATTTCAGCTTCTGGTTGGCCATTCTGGAGCCAGTTTCCCTTTCCCATCATTGGTCCAAAGACGCAAGAATTGAGGTTATAGGAACATGTTGGGTTCCCATCTGTCTAAAGTAGACACGTGATTCACACCATGCAAAAGCAAAATATTGCGGAGGTTGCAGGTAATGAGTTTAAAAAGAGAAAATGCTGGAAATACGGAACAGGTCAAGCAAGCAACAATGCTGACATTTCAGCTCATGGAGTTGTGAGCTGAAACTGCAAAAGTTCAGAAAATGTAATAGGTTCGGACATAAAAGGAAGTCAGTGATATGGTGGAAGATGAGTGGAAAAATGAAAGAATTGGTGCAGGGCAAAAAGGATTAGTCATGGGACAAGTACAAAACTAAAGATGTGTGTTTATAGGAGGGGTATGTGTGTGGGGCACGATGCTGAACAGGTGCTACCCGAGAGCAAGGGGGACAACAAGCATTTCTTCAATGTCAGCACAGATAAAAGACACACAATGGGGTGAACGGTTATGGTTTGAAAATGTCTGCATTGGATCCTGAAGACCATAAAATGTCTAATTAAAAGATGAGGTGTTGACCCGTTTTCCCAGTTTCTCTGTCTTCATGGCATTGTTTTTGATGATGCAGCCCATCTGATATGTTCCTTCTACATCATCAAAGGATTCCTCCTAATCATCATTGACAGGACCCTTGACTGTATTTGTCCCATTTGCTGATCTTTTGTTCGCACCCTTTTTCCTATCAGAATCTTGGTAGGGTTCCTGCTGTCCTTGCCAGCCTTTCATGGCCAACAAATTACATTTGATCACACCTACCACATCCAGTATGATTCCGCTGTTGAATGCATCCTTCTCTCCGCTCCTTTGTCAGCATTCTGCAGGGATTGCTTCTCCTGTGCCTGCCTAGTTCATTCCTTAAACATCTCCCGGTGTGCCTGCTCTTCCCAAAGTATCTCATGTCCACTGTGACACCTATCCTTTTCCCTCCTGGCTTCTCTTTGTCCAAACACTCCCTCCAAATTATAGGGTTACTTGTGTGTAATTATTTTTAATTTCGTAAATGCTGCTCACAATGTGATCTGCTGTCTGTCAGACAGATCAAATGCAAGTTAAATTGTACTTGGCAGGCCTGGCAGCGTCTGTAGAGAGACAGCAGAGTTAATGTTTCATGTTCAGTGACCCCCTTCTTCAGGTTAAATGCTACTTAGTGGAAGACCCCAACCGTTGGCCCAGCACAAACTGGCAGTTGCGAGTCTTGTTAATTCTTCACCTTGCTATCACACCGATATCTCTGCCCTTGGCCCGTTGCACAATTTTGGTGAAGTTCAATGTAAGCTTGCGAAGCAGCACCTCACCATTCAGTTAGTCACTTCTCAGCCTTCCAGACTCACCATTCAGTTCACCAATTTCACACTGTAAACTGCCCCGTATTTTGTTTCCTTTTGCTTTGTTGGTTTTAATTTTACTGCAGTTTCTGTCACATTGTTGGGCAGCAGCTGTTCATGCCCGGCCATTCCCACGTCATTCAGACACGCCTTTATTTGCCACTTTACTGCACCATTTGACTCTGTCCCACCAGCTCTTTCATTGCTCCCTGACTTCCACTCCATCATAAACCTTTTGTTCTATCCTGTTCTGCCCTGCCTCGCCTGTTTGAAACTGATTACATCCTTTTGTCAGCACAATGCTGCAAAGGTGGAAAGGTCACCTGTGAAGAAATCCTGCCACTGCCAGCAGTTGCTACAGCCCATGTGAGAATAACAGTCAACATTACTATTCACGTTATACATTTCTGATCTAGATGAAGGAGCTGAGGGTTGTTGCTCAGTTTACAGATGACGCAAAGATAGGTGGAGGGACCGATTAGTGTTGGGGGAGCAGGATGGCTACGGAAGGTCTTGGACAGGCTAGGAGAGTGGGAAAGGAACTGACTGCAGTTCAGTGTTGGAAAGTGTGAGGTTATGCACTTTGTTCAGAAGAATTGAGGCATAAATGAGGAAAGATTTCGGAAATCTGAAGCACAAAGGGGCTTAGTCCTACTTCAGGATTTTCTTAAGATGAACATACGGGTTCACTTGGCAGTTAGAAATGCAGATGCAATATTAGCATTCTTTCAAGAGGACTAGAATATCAGAGCAGGGATATACTGCTGAGATTGTATAAGGCTCTGGTCAGACTCCATTTGGAATATTGTGAGCAGTTTTGGGCCCTGTATCCCAGGAAGGATATGGTGGCATTGGAGGAGGTCCTCAAGGATGATTCACAGGATGAAGGGCTTGTCTTATGAGGAGCTTGGGTCTGTACTTGATGGAGTTGAGAAGGATGAGGGGGGAATCTGATTGAAATTTACACAATATTGAGAGGCCTGGACAGAGTGGATGTGGAGAAGATATTTCCACAGAAGAAGTCTAGAACCCGAGGACATAGCCCCAGAGTGAAGGGATGGCTCTTTAGAACTGAGATAGGGAATTTGTTCGGCTAAAGAGTGGTGAATCTCTGGAACTCATTACCACAGAAGGTTTGGAGGCCATGAGTGCTTTTAAGACACAGTCAGGGACTTGATGAGTAAGTGCATCCAGGGTTCCAGTAAAAGGCTGGAGGATGAGGTTGAGAAACATGTCAGCCATGATTGATTGGCAGAGCAGACCTGATGGGCCAAATAGCCTAATTCTGTTGCTGTATCTTATGCTTTACAGCCTTGTTTACGAGTTTAGTTGTGGCCTTGTCCTTGCCTGTCAGTGTGATTTGCTCCAGCATTGCTCGTTGCTTCTTCAGCTTCAGTGTACCCCTCTACACTCCAGGAACAGTGGGAGCTGTGCAGCTTGTGGCATATAGTGTGAATCGGATGTTGTTTGCCTCACGTTTCGAATCATGTTATTTTCAGGTAGACGTTTGGAGGGTAACTGGGAGTCCCCTTTAAGATTGGGTCTTTCTCACTGTCAGCAAAACTTAGTGATTGAGGAAGAAACACAAAGTATTGAAAGGAATAGAGAGTAAAGAGTAGATTAAGTTCTCTGCTATCTCTGTGGAAATTTTCAGTCTACCGGAGTTCACCCACCTGTTCTCTTGTGTAAATTGTTGTGGTAGTGTGAGACTTGGTATCCTTGTGTTTGACCATCAGGTCAAAAACAAAAAGCTCTGAGCATCTCACTTTTTAGTAAGATCGAATTGAGAGAGAGGAAGTTGGAGATGGAAAGGAAAAGCAAAAGTTTGTTCTTAAAAGAAATTCCTTCGGAGTAATTTGCTACCTGCCGTGGTGAGTTTCGTATTCCGTAGTTTCAGTTGCTTGCTTTTCATCACTGCAAGCTCGTGTGGCAGCCAAGCAGCAAAAATTGCCCATTGACCGACCCTTTCTGGGATGACGAGTCGGGCTGAATGGAATGTTCTGCTCCAGTTACAGCTGAGCTGTAGCAATCCCTGACACGAGGGGGTTGGCTGCAAGTGACGGTTGGTACAAGGCTGATGGCAGAGTGACATAACCTACTTTGCAGTGCGCAGTAATTTGCAACTCATAGCTTACCTCTCTCACTGCCCATCATGGCTTTTGCAGCCATATTCATGACTGTGATACCTTCAACCTGCTGTGTCCCTAGCTAATTCTGTACTGTTACACTGTGATTTTCCACCTTCCTTTCTGCCTGCAGAAGAATCCAAAGAAACCTTTTGAACCTTTTTTTTTTGTATTCTATTTAACCCGGTCTCCACTTACTAGCTGTCCACTCGTGTGCTTAAAGTGAATCTTTGTGAGTAGGAATCCTGTTGCAATTGTGAAATATGGAAACTTCGGAGCACTCAATTGCTGGAATTAGAACTCATTCCTTCGTATTTCATATTTTGAACTGATGACAGACCAAGAGTTATCGAATGTTTCATGATGATGGCATGAAGTCTTTTTTCCGCCGACTCACCTTCACACCAGATGGCTCTTTGCTGCTCATTCCAGGTAAGCAGATTTCTGATGCTTTGATCCTTCTTCCGTAGAGTGATGGCCGGGCCATTTTGATTTCACCTGAGAACTTGTGGAACCAGTAATTTCCCTACTTCCTTTCTCCGCAGTGACCTCTCAGGCTGTCAAAATTCCTCTTGCCAGACAAACAGCACCACTTCTTCCTGTGGTATGAATTGTTGAGAGAGTTTAAACTTTTGGAATCCTTGTGTTTATTTTGATGATCTTCAGCAATTTTAAAATATTGGTTTTAGGATATATGGGAAATACCCAAGCATTTGTTTCAGAAAAAGTGGTGATATTTACAGGTTTGTTTTCACGTCCAGTGTAACTTAACTCTGTTTTCTCTTTTGGACAGCAAAGTTGAGGAACTTGATGAGTCAGTGATAGAGGTGCATCAGAGTTGGAAAGCCCTGGTTTCCATGCCTCCCTGGTCAGCAGTGAGATACTTGATCTTAGCCAAGGCAACAGTAATGGTTGCTCTGATACTTTTGAGGGCAGGAGGAGAAAAGTAATTCAGGACTTCAGTTTCTGACAGCACTTCAGTGATCTGTGTTGTGGATGCTTTCCAATCAACTGATTAGAGAGAGCCTTCAATTGCTTTGTGTTTGAAAAATCATGTCTCTCAAATTTGATTGTGTTTTTTGAAGAGGTGACAAAGAAGATTGATTGATTGAAAGAAGAATGGTAGACACTATCTATTTAGATTTCAGTGAGGCATTCGACAAAGTTCCACATGGTAGACTAGTTGGTAAGGTTAGATCATGTGGGATCCAGGGGAAGCTGGCCAGCTGGATACACAATTGACTTGAAGGTAGAAGACACAGTGAGGTAGAGAGTTTATTTTTAGACTGGAGGCCTGTGACCAGCGGTGTGCTGGGCCCACTGCGTTTCGTCATTTTTATAAATGATCTGGATATGAATACCGGAGGCAAGGTTAGTGAATTTGCAGATCGCTCCAAAAGCAGGTGTTGTAGTGAATAGTCAAGCTCTTTTCCCCAGGGTGGGAGAGTGCAAAACTCGAGGTCATGGGTTTAAGGTGAAAGGGGAAAGATTTAAAAGGGACCTGAGGGGCAACATTTTTCATGCGGAGGGTGGTGTGTGTATGGAACAAGCTACCGGAGGAAGTGGTGGAGGCTGGTCAATTACAACATTTAAAAGGCATCTGGATGGGTACATGAATAGGAAGGGATCAGAGTGGTATGGGCCAAATGCTGGTAAATGGAACCGGAATAATTTAGGAAATCTGGTTGATATGAGCAAGTTGGACCGACTGGTCTGATTCTGTGCTGTACAACTCTGACTCTCTAACTTGTTCAGAGATAAAACCTAGGCCTCCTACCTCAGAGGTAGGTATGCTACCACTCTACCAGAGGAGCCCCTAATGATCTGGCTTGTAGACTGGACATTTCTGCATTTTGGGGGAATATATTACTTGACTGCCTCTCCCTGCCTTTTCCAGTGCAGTCTGCATGTGGGAACTGCTACAAGTTGCTGGTAGAGATGGTAGGAACTGCAGATGCTGGAGACTCCGAGATAACAAGGTGTAGAGCTGGATGAACACAGCAGGCCGAGCAGCGTCATAAGAGCAGGAAAGCTGACGTTTTGGGCCTAGACCGGTTTCTCAAGAAGGGTCTAGGCCCAAAACATCAGCTCTCCTGCTCCTATGACACTGCTTGGCCTGCTGTGTTCATCCAGTTCTACACTTTATCACACGTTGTTGGTATGTCACTCTCCAGTGATTTCAAAGGAGAGAATTGATTTTTAAAACGTTAGCTAACTGGTGTAGAACTCTTAATCACAAGTGGTTTCAGTTGTGGATTGAAGTGTTAAAAAACTGCTTTGAATCACAAAGCTGTAGAATTCAGATACCCTTTCAAAAGTCTATGCAAATTGTTTTCTAAACCACACGTATCCTTCAACTTATTGATCTGAGTTACGCTCCTCTAAAGCTGTTGCCTCACCCTGTCCCAACTTGCACTCCCAGAGTTCCCTGCAGTATATCTACAGTCTGATGTATCAGTCACATGATGCCACGATAAGAACCTTTGTGTAAGCTCTGCTGCTGATGTTACAAAACTTGCAGCAACCAGCAGGTGGTAGCACTGTCCCCTTTGCGAGGGACAGACAATGGAAGCTGAGAAATGTTTGAATTACCAATCTTATTTTCTTGCAATAAGCATTTCCAAGACAGCCAATGTAACAAAAACAGATGCCATCAGAGCAGTGTTAGTCGTTGGATTCTGATGGAGGGTATGTTTCCTTCTCGAGGTCAGGTATAGTGCCAGCAGACATCTTGAGAAAGTCGATGGTTGTTGAAGGCAGATTAGCAAAAAAGGATAGCACTCTGGTTCAAGAATGCAAGATGGTTCTAATCTTGGCAATGACTGATCATCGTCTTAAAATTAGCATTGTCGTAAAATATAGAAGTGATTATCAAGAACAAATGTAAGGAATCCTGTCAGAGAGCAATTGGATAAAAATCCCATGTGCCCTTGAAAAGGGTGTTGTTACTTAAAGTGAAGATGTGGAGATTTGAGAGGAATTTTGTTTATTGGGATATGGGGGTCATTGGCAAGGCCAGCATTTATTGCTAATTTATTGCCATTCCTAATTGTCTGGAATTGTCCATCTATATTTCCTGCTCTTTTGGGAAAGCAGTCAACATAATCGAAAACTCCTTCCACCCTGGTAATGCTCTCTTCCACCACCTTCCATTGAGCGGGACATATAAAAGTTTGTATATGTGTATGAATAGATTCAAGAACAGCATCTTCTCTGCTTTTATTAGACTTCTGAATGGGCCCCTCAAATTTCAGATTTAATGTTGATCTTACTCTGTGCATCTCTGCAGCCGTTGCAATGTATTCCTCACTCTGTGTTATATTACCCTAATGCACTGTGTATAGCATGACCTGCCTATACTGTACATAAAACAAAACTTTTCACTGTACCCAGGTACATGTGACAGTAATAAATCAAATGTCAGACTATTTCTCTAGGTCTGGAGACACCTGTAAGCCAAACTGGGTAAGGTTAGCAGATTTCCTTTCCTAAAGGGGCGGCACTGTGTCTCAGTGGTTAGCACTGCTGCCTCACAGTGCCAGGGATCTGGGTTCAATTCCAGCCTTACGCGACGGTCTGTGTGGAGTTTGCACATTCTTCCCATGTCTGCGTGGGTTTCCTCCCACAGTCCAAAGATGTGCAGGTTAGGTGGATTGACCGTGCTAAATTGGCTGTAGTGTTCATGGAGATGTAGATTAGGTGGGCTTTAGGGGGATGGGTCTGGGTGGGATACTCCAAGGTTCGGTGTGGACTTGTTGGGCTGAAGGGCCTGTTTCCACACTGTAGGGATTCTAAATAAAGGACATTAGTGAACCAGATGAGCTTTTATGACACGTGATTGCGGTAGCATGCTCATCATTTTAGTTCCAGAATTTTACTGAATTCAAATTTCGTCAATTACCATGTTAAGATTTGAACCCATGATCACAAATTATGATTCCAGTGACGTGACCATTAAAACAACCACCACCTCTAAAATGGAAGCTTCAAGAGAAGCAACAGTTGAATGTGAAATTGGCTCAAGAAAGAAAATGGTGAGTTAATTGATGAGAGAGAGTGATTGTTTAAGTGAGAGGGTCTGAGTGGGATGTTCATGGATTGGTCAGGAGACCCTGTATATTCCTGATTAGGGTGCCCAGTTAAACTAGTCAAGTTCACAGAAAATAGGGGTGGAACTAAAGTATGAAGCAGGCAAAAACTGAAAACAAAAAGTATAAAATTAACACTTGGTTAAATCAGTGCAATAAAAGTAAGAAGAGTTAATTGTGGAATACAAGCGATCCTCCTCCTTTCTGCTGTTGTGTGTTTATTTCAACATGTGGGACCACATTACAGCTGTATTACCTTAAACAGGACAGTTCATGGTAACTACGGGTTGCTGTGCACTTTTTGCTGAGGGAGCACAGGATACAACATATTGACAAGGTCCTTGCACATTACATATGATGTAGATTCAGCCAAAGTTCAAACAAAGTTTTCTTGTGATAGATGTTAAATCACTGTGAGAGACAATGTTTAATAGATTGTTGAATTTTGTGTCAACAGAGAATAGTTAGAAACTATCACAGTAAAACCATAGGTTATCTTGAGTTTTTTCAGTGAGTTAGACAAGGCATGTTGAGAAGCAATAAGAGTTTCTGAGTTTCAATCCTAACATGTATGAGCAAAGACTTGGGAGACTGATGCTGTTCAGTCTTAGCTTGATAGAGAAAAGACCCTGTAGAATTATAGAAGATATGAACTGGTGTAGATAAACTCACCTTGAAATACCACGTCAGACTTTGTCAAGTTATTCTAACAAACCATTAAGACTAGTGAGAGGAATGATGCCAGAAATACCTTACCGTAGGTTCATGGGTACATAAATTTAGAACAGGATGGAACACTGTGGTGTACTTGTCGCTGTGCTTTTAAGTTGTTCTTTGGATGCAAAACAGGATTTGGAGCTCATGAGGTTTCCATGGTTTGGAAAATTGTTGTGAGAGGAAGTCCTTTTGGTTTCTGTAAAAGCAGGGACTTTCACAAATGGAGTGGTTTGATCTCAGTGTCTGATTCTCTGAGCTGTTTACTGAACCTCACAACCTGAATTTAGAGGGTGAATCTGGGACAGGAATAGCCTATGCTTCATCTGCACAAATATGGGTTCTATTGCTGGTTTTACATCCCGCTTTCCCTGGCTTCCTAAGGACATACCAAACACCAGTATCGAGCTCCTTGCTGGTGTCAATTGTGAACTTTTTAATTTGCCAGTTATTGTGATGAATGGGTCAGGCATTGGACACACTCCATAGATTACACATTCTACATCCGCCATTGACATTGCCCACGCCCTGCCCTGTTCTAGGCCTAGCCTGAGACGCATTGTCAGATTCAATGTGATGTTGAAATATCTTAGTTTGGAGCCCCATGAGGTTTCCATGGTTTGGACAATCTGATGCAAGAGGAAGCCCTTCTGGTTTCAGTTAAAAGCAGGTACTTTTCACAAATGGAGTGGTTTGATCTCAGTGTCTGATTATCTGAGCTGTTTGTTCAGGACATGACGCTCAGCAGAGGGGTTGAAGCCTTGCAAACTGGCTCTTGTATGTGTTTGAATAAGGTTCCCTGTAATAGGATTGGTATTTTTTGTTTGCTGTCTTGTTGCTAATTTAAACTAGGAGCTTGTTTTTGAGAGGACGTTTTAATTTCTGTTCATGCCTGTTGGTGGGAACTGTTTTGAATGTACATTCTCGAGTCCAGTTGTACAAAACCAAGTTGAACTTACTTTTGCGTCGTTAACAAAACTTGGCTTTAGAATTGAGAGATCAGGGATAGGCTAGTTTCAAGGGGGCACTGCATTCTGATCACTGTGGTTCAGTGATTGCTCCGTTATGTTACTGCTCGAGGTCTCCTTTTGAGTTTGGTATCAAACTACAGCCAGGAGCAAACTTCTGCACATCACTCAAGTAGATGATGCTCACAAATCAGTCACAGATCATTCCTTTTCCAACAAACAAGGAGAAGGGCACTGTAGTACTTTGCTGTGTGGTATTAGGAGATACGTGCTATGGTGCCATTGTTTCAGACAATCGCTACAAATGGAGAACCCGGGCTTCCGCAGAATTCTGTGAAAATGTTGCTGAAGAATGATTTAAGAGAATAAAGAGTGTCCTGCACAAATCCATGTCAAACAACAGCAGAGACTGTCCCTTCCCTGCAGGCATTGAGTAAAGTCCGATGTGCGTTTAACAGATGAAGAGGAGATTCAGTGGATGTTTGCAGTTGAAAATATGCAGAAATATTCTTGATTTGGTGCCTGCCTTGGTCGGGGTGGACAGCATTGGATGAGTAAATTGACTTTGTAAAGAAAGAAGTTTTTTTTTTCTCCGATGTGTAGTACCAGAGTAGGTTACTTGTGTTTCAGTGAAATATTATCATGTTACTTGAAGGGGGTGGGAATGGTTTATTAAACAAACAATATCTCCTACATGAGTGAGAGCAAATATTGTGCTCTCTAAGGACTGCATAATAACGGTTTCAAAATTAATAATCTTGCACATCTCCTGGACCTTGTTGCTGCTTCTGAGAAATCTGTCCAGGTAGCTGCAAATGTTTGGAAGATGTCTTCATTGCCAAGTGTTAGAATTCTGCTGCTGTTGCTGAGTAGACATCCAGTATACTTAAAAAAAAACAACCACTGCGCTCGGAGAAGGATCCACTCCAAGGACAGCCCTTGAATGTTAGTGTTCCTTTGTGTCTGTGCCAAGCAAAAACATGCTGGTCTTTCCTGGGAATAGTATGTACATTTGGAATGAGCACAGAAGGCTGATGAAAATAATTGGCCAAATGTTTAATCTGAAATAATCACAATTTGCATGCTATTGTTTGTTTGAGTTAATGTTCGAATGCATTAATAGTTGAATTTTTTTCTGAAGATTAATGTCGCAGTTACATTTTATGTCTAAGTATCTGTTAAAATGCATAGCAATGTCCCACAGAAATTAGATTCCTGTACAGTAGGAATTGGTTTGGTTTAAAGTGGAACTGGTTTGAGATGTCCTGAAGTTCTAGGGACATCAAGTAAAGCAAAACTACAACAAGCTTTGTTTTAAACGGCACCTCGAGCCAGAACTATTGATAAACCAGCAATAACTAAATACTTCCAATACCAAAAGCTCACTGTATGATTGCGATCTCTGCAATGCCCAAGTAGTCAGTTAAAGGCTCGAGTGAGAAAGCTCCCTCCTGGTAAGTTTTATCTCAGGCAAAGTTATGTTATTATTTGTAATTTATGTTGTAAATAAAGTAAACAATGACGTGTATACCTCCCGCATTATATTTAGTTTGTATTTTTACTTGATGATGTAGACCTCTTGATTATCCAGAATATTTGATCAACTGGCATATCCGAGGTCTCATAGGTGATGGATAATAAAAAGAAGTTTGTAGTATTTCTACTTTGTTAGTTTATTGTGTCTTAGCTCAGCCCTGAAGTTCAGAAATGTATCACTTAATGTGCTTACAGAGGTGGAGTTTCTTTGGTTATGTCTGAAATGGGTTTTGTGCTGAAAGAATCATTATCTGCTCCAAACTACTGCTCTGCCTAGATGCTTAGCTTTGTGTGTGTTAGTTCTTGCTGGGATGTAACTTCTAGGTGAGCTAGTATCTGCTGTTATTCCAGCTGTAAAGTGCCTCTGGAGTTTAGTTCATATGGAACTGTAATCCCATACCAATGTCCCCATGAAATGCTGTGCTAATATTTATGTATAGCCGCTATTAAAACAGTTGTTTTGCAGCAATCCAGAAACACAGACTGTTTATTTTCTGCTTTGCTGAGCTTGCTCCCCGTGGTACATTCTCTGCAATTGAATAAATATTTAAACAGCAACCAATCTAATCTTTGGTTGAATTGAGTATTGCCATTATTATTAAAGTTACAAAGAATTAAACAATGATTTTAAATTTGATGCCCTGTTTGGAAGGCCGACATTAAAACATAGAAGTGGTTGGATGAGAGGAGTTTTTGAAATGAAAACTGTGCTGCTGTTTGTTTCTTTCAAGGATGAGTTTATCGGTTCCGAAAACTGACTCGATGACTTTCTGTTTTGTGGAAATATCTGTCACTTTTCTTTTCCCACTTTCCCCAGTGTTTATTCCCATAACTCGAAGCCAACGGTGGTAGTTTTGTGCAATTACTTCAGTTTGTGAGAATGATTCAGGAAGACATTCCCGGTGGCTCAGTGGTTAGCGCTACTGCCTCATGGCACCAGCAACCTGGGCTTGGTTCCAGACTTGGTGTCTGTGTGGAGTTTGCACATTCTCCCTGTTTCAGCATGGGTTGACTCCGGGTGCTCCGGTTTCCTCCCACTGTCCAAAGGTGTGCAAGTTAGGTGGATTGGCCATGCGAAATTGCCCGTAGTGTTCAGGGCTGTGCAGACTACGTGGAATAGCAAAGGGAAGTGTAGTATGGGGATAGGGTGAAGGGTCCAAATCTGGGTGTGATGCTGTTAGGAAGGTCAGTGTGGACCAAATGGCCTCATTCCACACTGGTAACTAAGCAAGACTTTTCCGATCTGTATCTGTTTTGGGGACATTGTGGCTGCTGTTTCAATTAACTGCTGATATAGAAGCAGAAATTGGCTTCAATTTTTAATTGGATCTGGTTCTGATCTATAGACCTATCTGAAAATCACACCCCAATCCCTTCCAGATGCGTTCCCATTGTTGTTTGTTTGGGTTTTGTGTTTCATGTTTGCATATGTGGCTGCGCAGCACCTTCTTATTGACTCTGTGACTCCTCTTTCAGCTGGTTGTGTTGAAGCTGGAGAGAACGTTACAAACACAACCTATGTGTTTTCCAGGAAAAATCTGAAAAGGTAGGACCTTTCCTGTATTATTACAATGTTAAATACTTGTGTGAAATTTGCGAGTTATCTTCACCGGTGTATCTTTTATTTGAAGGCCCATAGCCCATCTACCTTGTCCTGCTAAAGCTACTCTGGCTGTTCGCTGCTGCCCGGTATTTTTTGAGCTAAGGCAACCAAAGGTCGAAGGTGAGTCTGATGCAGTGGTGTGAACACTTGTTGACATTGAATCTGATGATGTATAACAGCTGTCAAGGAGCATGGAGTTTAATTATTTCTCTTTACTGCCGCTGCCTCAGTGCTTTTCTTTTGTCCTGTCTAGTCTTATTCATGCAGAGAGATGATCTGATTGGTGTCAAGAATCTCCTCTTGTTAGTTATCTATTATATCATGTGTACAACTCGACAAGAGGCATCGCCATGCCATCCAATTGATAGGAGCACTGAAATTGGGAATAATTATCGAAGGCTTTAAGTGAGTCCTTTATCTATTTGGTCAAATACATGGATAGGAAAAGTTTAGAAAGATATCAGCCAAGTGCAGCAAAATGGGCTTAACATGGATAGACATTTTGGTTGGCATGGACCAGTTTGGGCCAATGGGCCTGCCTCCGTGCTGCAGGACTCTGTGCCTGTCATCCAGGAATGCCTAAGACTTTCTGCCCTGAATCTAATTGTGCCCAGCTACGAACTGTCACATCAGTCCCAGCCTGGATTATATTTGCATTTACATTCCTGATTTCCCATCAAGACTTTTACGAACTATTGTGTACTGACTGTGTTAATCTGGGCCCTGGTTGAAGAAGGTTGGAAAACAAAAGTCATGCACTGATCATTGTTTAATAAGTTGCAAATCATTTCCAGTATTTACACATTGAATATTAAAGCAAAACAGAATTTACAAATAGGCAGTTCAGTTATTCCCATGTAATTCAGAATTAATTGCATGTTGATTTTGAAGTTGCAGTTGAGATCAGTGTATAAGATTGATGTAAATTGGTGAGAGAAATTTAGGATAAACTTCATGAAGCTGACAATATGATGATACTAAGTGACCAACTAACTCAATAGATTAAAGTCAGTGAACTAAATTCATCTCGGACAGCAGCACCAAACCGGCAGCTGAACTTCTGTTTCCCTTGACGTCGAAGGAAATAAAATTTGGTCAAAATGTCAAACAGATACCAATCTGCTCTCATCTGTATACTGTGATGACTTTCACCCTGATAACTGTATCAGTGTTTCTTGAGTTTGTATATACTGAACTTTACAAAGGGTCATGGGTAAACTATTGCCTTACTTTGCTGATGGAGAATGCTGTTAAATTTTGAGATGCTCAACAGATGATCTGTAGTGGTGCTGTCTGTACTTCGAAGGTCCTCTACTCCAGGGTAAGTTTACTACCTGTGTTAACTAGCTTAAATCTTACTTCCTGTTGGCTCCAGAGAAAACTGGCATATTTAAATCATTTCATAGTGTCATGTTTTACCCTTGACCTCCAACTCAATGAATCACCAGTTTCCAGGCATAACATTTACTCCCTGAACTTTGGTCCAGAAAGAGTCTGAAAGAGGTCCAGATAAACCAGGATATTTTTACATCCTCTGTCATGAGCTATCTCCTGGGCCACAGCAGTGATGGCTGATCTCCTTGAGGAAGATATGGCCCTTTGTCATTTAATTAGGAGTAGCACTCTTCTTTCCTGATGTTTGGCCTAATGACCAGCTCTGCTTCAAGTACATACTCCTTAGGTAATGTCTCTGACAGATGAAGGTGGGATTCAGTGTCTGCCACTTCCTTCCCCGCATGTTATACTCGTGGTGGGGAGTAGGTCATTTAGTGATAGTCAGACAAAGTGCCCTGACTAATTTTGTTTCCTGAAGTCCTGTCCCTATAATCACAGTATGTAAGGGTAGGGAAGATTTGCATTTTGGTAACTATATTCATAAAGTTATCCGAGAGCACTTCAGATAAGATGAAGTTATCCCTACGTTTTTGTCACTGCTGCCACTTAGTAGTGGCCTCACATCAAGTTTATGACACTGATATGTGGCTGAGCTTGTAATTTGAGGCTAACACTGTTTGACAAAAACAAAGAGAACTGGAAAGATCTTGTTTTCTTGTCAAATATGAACAGAAAATGTATGGTTTTGTTCAGTGCTGACACTCTACAGGAGAGCTGTTGTTAAGAGCAGTGTGCCTCAAGGAGAGAGCGAGAGAGGAACACTTAATTAATTAATGTGACGAACCATTTAACAAGAGGTTGTAATTATAAAATATGGTCAGGTCAGATGTCAAATCGTTTGAATATTCAATACTGATGATGCACAGTTTGAGAGAAATTTTCGACTCAAGTATTCTCCCTCGAAAAACATAGCTCAGTTTCACGTGCTATAAGATTGTGTTCACTGAAAATCTCATAAATCTGTACCATTTGATTGTCATGCATGTTTGATGCTGAAATATAGTGTATCAAAGCCACTCTATTGGATAATGGACACCCCAATCAGGTTTCTCACTGCACATCAAGCAAACTCCTGGACTGTCCCTCAGCAGTCCCTCCTGATCCTGGATCTAGTGTATCTCAGTCACTCTGGATGGGTGAGGGATCTTGGATGTTTGATCAACAGTGAAGTGAGCTGTTTCACGTTGCTACTATGCAGTACCAACATGAATGCTGTTCATCAGTAACTGGATGCTGCACTAAAACCCAAAAAGAAAATCTGCTTATCTGACAAATGAAATGAGTGTGATATATGAATTTTAGTGCTGGTGTGATGAGCTAAGTAGGCCATACATTTCAAAATCAAGCAGACTGTCCCTTTGGCTGGTTACAAGTACAGTACTGAATGATTCCAACCTAGTTCACGCTTCCAGTATCTAATATCAAATGTAATCTTGCAGTCGGACAACATTTGGTAAATAATCCTGAATGTGTGAAGAATTGCTTTAACAACCTAAAATTGTTTGAAAATCAGACTGTGCGGCAGTACTAGAAGCTACATATATTAATGCACAGGGCCCTGTTCTTTACAGACAGACAGAACGTGCATGCACTGCTCCCATTTCAACCCAGCAAAAATAGGTAACATCAGATTCTGAAGAAGGGCCCTGACCTGAAACATCAGCTTTTCTGCTCCTCTGTTGCTGCCTGGCCTGCTGTGTTCCTTCAGCTCCACACTGTTACCTCTGACTCCAGCATCGGCAGTTCTTACTATCTCTGAAGAACGTTTGCTAGCCAGGCTGTTGCCTGGGTTAAAATTTAAAGAAAGAGTGGTACTTAACTGTCAAGCAGCATTAATAGGTGTATTTTCCATGGTAATGTTTCTTACAATCAGAGTCCACTTGCCAACCAATCAGTACCTTTTCTGATGCAGTGTAACTGCTGCTTTTCTCCTCGAATAGGCATTTTCCTGACACGTCCTGACGCGTACAAGCAGAGATGCTTCAAAAAATATCTTTTTCATTTGCTTAACGTAGGGTTTACCAGACTGATTCCTGGGATGGCACGACTGATGTATGAAGAGAGACCAGATTAGTTAGGATTATGTTTTACTGGAGTTTAAAAGAATGAGAGGTGTTATCATAGAAACCTATAAAATTCTGACTGTACTAAACAAGGTAAATGCAGGGAGAATGTTCCCAGTGACCTTGGAGCCCAGAACCAGTGGGTCACAGTCTAAGAGTAGGCCACTTAGGACTGACATGAAGAGAAATTTCTTCACGCACTGAGTTTTGAGCCTATGGAATTTTCTGCCACAGGAAGCAGTTGAGGCCAAAACAATGTATGTTTTCAGGAAGGAGTGAGATATAGTTCTTGGGGCCAAAGGGATCATATGGTATGGGGAGAAACAGGAACAGGTTATTGATTTGGATGCTCAGTTGTGGTTGTAGTGAATGGAAGAGAAAGTTTACTGGCCAAATGGCCTAGTGCTCCTATTTTCTGACTTTATATAATGGAAGGTTTTCAATGTCATTATTTTTGTTACAATAATGTATACAGGAAGAGCATGGATACTAATGAACAAGCAATATTTTTGGAAAGATTAAAGTAAAATAATAGGATTTGTAAATTCAACAACGGATATGGAAGAGAGATTTTGTTTTGTTTTTTTCTTTTCTGGTTCAGACCTTCATCTGAACTTGGGCTTGACTGAAGCGTTCATTGGTATTTTCTGTTTCTCAGTTGAGCTAGCTGCTGTGTCCTATTGAAGTAGAATGCTTCTTAGATTGTGTCTTAATACAATCGAAACTGTCTTTTTATCTGTTATAATAATTGTTGTACCCTCCCCAAAAGAATCTTAATTCAAGTTTTGATTTCATATTTAGATGAGTCACATAAGAAGATGAATATTTTTAAGTTGCCATATCGGCTGGTGTTTGCTGTAGCTTCAGAAGATTCCGTTCTCTTGTATGACACTCAACAGACTATGCCCTTTGGTTATATCTCAAATATCCATTATCACACCCTGAGTGATATAACCTGGTAAGAAAAGATTTACAAAGGAAGATCCCTAAATGTGCTTGCTTTGAATTTTCCATTGTGTACACATTGCTTTGGAATCCCAGTCCTTATGACAAGTGGTGATTCACATTCATGAGGACTTTCTTATCATTCAATCTTATTTGTTCCTGATAACCAACCTTCCATTGTTGCAATTCAGCAATTTTAAATTAGGGTAGTGTCTCGGCTTCAATTGGCAACTAGATTAGTTCCACTAATGCACTGTTCCGCTTTGGACTTTACACCTGTGAGGTTGAGCTGTTTTGTTCTGATTTAAGTATAGTTATGTTTAAGCTTTGTCTACCTCTGTATTGCCTGTGCACATTGTCTGTTCTTGAGGCTATTCATTACTTAGGTTTAAACGTGTGTCTGTGTGTCTCTTTTGTATCTGAGTATAAAGCATCTGCTGATTGATGACCCATTCTTAATTTGCATAACTTTGAAGTTGTACCTGTGTGACCTGGCAGATTGGCATGTTTAAAATATTGTTCAGGCAAATAGCATCCATCTCTAAGATTTTCACCTAAATGTTGCTTAATGTTTGTGACGAGAGGCAAAAAGAAGTGGCCTAATAATGCTAAATAGTTAACCATGTTTATACCAGGAAATACACAAGTTGTTTTCTGTGGATCAAATCACACCTGCTGATTATTTTGTCAAATGTAGATGTTAAATATGCTAAATAAATTTTTTGTTTTAAGAATAAGCCATCTTAGTAAACTTATGACCATAATTTGAATATATTTTGTATGTGCTGTTTTGCGAAAATGGAAGGTTTGTTATTAGGAATGAAGATTGAATGATGTGAGAGTCCTCATTAATGTGAGTCACCACTTGCCCTAAGGACTGGGATTCCAAAGCAATGTTGAAAAAAAAAGGACAATCGTAATTCTTAGGAATCATTGTATAAGATTGTACATTGTTGGGAAGAAATCCCAATGCCTTTCATTTTAAGTTGGAATATTGCCCTCCTGAATCCCTATTTACCGGTTGTCTTCTGCCAAGCAACATCTGGTGGGGCATCCATCTTCAACTGTTAAAGTGTGGTTAACCTGCTTTCAGATCCTGTAAGTCCCATTTTGACATCTAATATAATCTGTGGCCTTAGATGACTTGTCTGCAGTTAATTTAGTTACCGTATTTCTGTCCATAAAGGACTTGGAGCTGCTGATTGTGGGGAAAATAGCTGTGTTAGTCAGAAAGTCATAAAGGTCTATAGTAAAACCTCCTCTGAACCCTCTTAAGGGCAGTACCATCTTTCCTATAACGTGGATTCCAGAATTGCACACTATACTCTAGACGTGGTCTAAACAACATTTTTTTTAACAGTTCCAGCATAACTTCCCTGCTCTTAAACTGTGTGCTGATAGTACTGTAATGTGGTGAGCCCCAACCTTGTGCTATGCCAACCTCTCATTACATCAGCTTGATCCGCTATCAGTGTGAACATCCGGCACGGTGACTCAGTGGTTAGCACTGCAGCCTCACAGCGCTAGGGACCCAAAGTCGATTCCGGCCTTGGGTAACTGTTCGTGTGGAGTTTGCACATTCTCCCCATGTCTGTGTGGGTTTCCTCCGGGTGCTCCAGTTTCCTCCCACAGTCCAAAGATGAGCAGGCTAGGTGGATCGGCCATGATAAATTGCCCATAGTGTTCAGGGGTGTGCGGGTTATAGGGGGCTGGGTCTGGGTGGGATGCTCCAAAGGGCAGTGTGGACTTGTTGGGCCGAAGGGCCTGTTTCCACACTGTAGGGAATCTAATCTAATCTAATCTAATCTAATCTAATCCCACTGGACCAAATGAGAATGCTTCTTGTAATTAGAGCTTAAGTAATGAAATTGGTCAGGGATATATTACTGAGATTGTAAATATTTATTTGAGTGGAATATGTTGCTATTTTGGGATGCTTGTTTGCAGCTTTTACTTGATGGTCCGAGTTGTCCCGATGTGTCTAAATGGAGATGTTTGCAGTTTTGCCTCCCCTTCGCTGAACTGTGAATGTTTCAAATAGACTACTTCTGAGTAAAGTTTCAGGAATCCTTGCTGAATTGTGTCACATGTATCCTTTCAAATAGGTCACGAGATGGGATGTTCCTCACTATATCATCCACAGATGGATATTGTTCCTTTGTCACATTCGAGAAAGATGAATTGGGTGTACCTTTGAAAGAAAAGCCAGTGCTCTCCATCCAGAGTCCTGGCATCTCGGAGAAAAGACTGAAAAAGGGCCAAGCAAACCGGCTATCTGCTGGCACCCCAAAACTGACCGAGAGCGGCGCCACTGCTCGGACTGTGGATCAGCAGGACCATTCTGCCCTTGCTCAGCCAAACATGCTCAGTGCAGCGACACCCCCTGCGAAAGAGGTGCCCGGTACTCCCATCGCAACCAAAGCCTCCCCATCCTTGTCAGATACTGTTGTACAGGGCAGCAAGGCTTCTCAGCCCCGGAGGATCACCTTGAGTACGTTGGAGGCCTGGAGCAAACCCAGCAAAGCCCCTGTGCCCAGGTAAAGTTGAACCTCACATCTACTGTCAATTCCTTAATCGCTCCAATGGTTGCCCCTCTTAGCTTGCAGTTGGTTCAGAAAAAGCTTAAGGTGATTTCAGATATTTGAAAAGTAAAATATAACTCTTAAATGTTAAGTGAATATTAATGTCCACACCTGACATTTTTTTAATGAGAAGGTTTTTCAAGGCCAGATACCTCATGGAGTCCAGTGATAGCCTCTATGACAGTCACTGGTAGAACTGCAATGAAAGATTTTCAGATTTCCAGCCTGCTCCCTCCAGTCCAGGAAGGGGAAATTCTTGAAAATGATGAATAAATAAATGATCACATCTATTTATATTTTCATGACAGTTATTCGCTGCAGAAATGTAACCTTGTGTCCTGGCATATCTCCCCCCTTGCCATTACCATCAAACCAAAGGATCATCCCTTGCATATCAGGAGCTGAACCAGGCAGATGTAAAAATGGGGTGTCAACACAATTAAGCTGAACGTAGGACATCTTTGTGTTCTCAACTATGGAAGCTGCACGCTTCAGCAACAGATAGGGCAAGGCAATCCCACACTAAGCGATCAGATCTAAACTCTGGTACATCTAATTGTGAATGGCGGTAGACAATTAAACATCTAGCAGGATGAAGGGGGAAACCTGATACATCAGTGCAAAACACCAGACTGAAGTATTAGTTGAATGATCCATCTCCACCACCTCCACTCCATGTGACATCAAAAATGGCTGAGGCAATGGGCACTGCATGGGTTGTGGGCCCTGACAACATTCTGACAATAGTACAGCAGAGTTGTGCTCCAGAACTAGTGGCATCCTTGCCAATCTATTCCTACTGCAACACTAACATCTACCCAGTAACATGGAGGATCACCCAGGTATGCCTCCTTCGCAAAACATTTGTATCTAAAACTTCCTGCTGTCTGAAATTATGTCTGGCATTAAGAAGGATAGTTGTTGGAGGCTAGTCATTTCAATGCCAGGGTGTGTCTGCAGGAGATTTTTAGGGTAGTGTTCTAGACCCCACCATCTTCAGCAGCCTCATCAATGACCTTCCTTCTGTTACGCAGTTAGAACTGTTGGTATGCGATGATCAGAGAACAGTGTTCAGCATCATTCGCCATTCTTCAGATATACTAAGACCTCACTTGTGGTTGTGTTCCTGAAAGTCACAGCATTAGATGAGATATTGGTGCTGATGAAAACCAGAGTTAAACATGCAGTTGGATTTTGTGGACCTTCTGTTTCAGGGGAAAAAAAATTAGAACATCGGAAGCTCCTAAGCTGAAATGATTTATGTTGTTAAACTCCTGCATTCAAAAATGGGTAAATGAAACAGCTTTTTAAAAACGTTTCTTCTCTTGAACACTCACTGTTTGTGAGAACTTTGGGGGGAGAACAGTGAGGCAGCAGCAGCAGCTTTGACAGTCATTAGGAGAAAAAGAAACCTTGGATTGTAAAAGCCATGGCACCTCTGAGCCGTTGAGACTCTCACTTCCCCACAAAGTGGAGCTGAAAATTTGGATTAAATCTAGGCAGTGAGTGGGAAATGGAAGTCCAGGAGAGGGAAGTCACGAGTGGGTCCAAATGTGAGGTTGGTTTCGGAAGAAAAGCCAGAATTTGGAGGCTCGAGAGTAGGAGAGGTACTAACGTTCACTGCTTCCATTACTGATGACAGAGTGCACAATAAACTATACACATGGCAGTAGCTCACCAAACTTCCTTCAAATCTTGAGATGACGCCTTGCAAATTCATTACCTGTACCACTCAGAGAAAGAGATATATGGAAACAGCACCTCTGGCAGGGAGCCCTCCATAGGGCAGCACACTGTCCTGACTTGCAAATATGCTACTCTTCTTTCACTGCTACTGGATCAAAAATCTGAAACTCCCTACTTGACAGCACTACAGGAGTAACAACACAACACCACGTGGGCTGAAGTGGTTAGATCACTGTCTCCTCTTCAAGGGCAGTTAGGGGTGGGCAACAAATGGCTGAGCTGTTAACTTCCATCAAAGGATTAAAGAAATGGTGGTGCTGTACATTGCTCACATTGTGTGTTGCTGTTGAGGTGGAAAAACTGCCTGGGAGCAAACAATCCATCAGAGACAGGAACACACCTTACTCAACATCTCATGTTGAAATAGAACGGTGCCGCCTGCTGTTTTAAGCACTCCACACCACATGAAGACTGCATATAGAGTCAGGGGACACAGAACTCACTGCAAAGAGTATAACTGTGCTAATAGGGCATCATGATCATGCTGCTAACTGGCCAGAGAGCAGCTGTGTGTAGCACATGCAATACAAACACACTGAAAAATAACTTATCACACTCTTTCTGACCAGTCTGTGCCCAAGAATTATTGATACAATGTTTGGCTTGTCCTGCTGCTATGCCAGTTTGGATTATGTTAGTATTTACATTTCTGATTTCTCAACAGGATCCATGCAGACTACTGAGTGAGGGTTAACCTAGACTATTATCAAAGGGTCAGACCTGAGCTAACAATTGCTCATCTACTTTAGAAGTAAGGCCAGCAGCTTTTGCCCATTGGATGTGCCATTGAAGTTGACGACAGGTTTAATTGATGGGTGGTTTTTAAAAGCTGTTCAGTTAAGCTGCATTAATTCTGTTCACTGCTTGCCAGTTTTAACATTATATACGTTCTGATTAATTTAGCCTTGTCATAGAGTCGATGATGTGACAATATTAAGTGGCCAGCCTACTGAATAAGTTAATGTTAGAGACTGAAATCACCTTGATCAGTAGCACCAAGCAGGAGGTAATACCTTGGCAGCCTGGCTTATAGTCTGCCACATTTTCTAGTCATTTGTGGTCAGTGAGAAAGGAAAACCAGGTCGAGTGTAAAAAAGATGACAATCTGCTCTTTTCCATTTTGCATGTTTACACGGGAGGAATTCCATCTCCCATGCTTGTATGTAGCTGGCCCTTGCTTGGAAGCTGACGAGAGCAGGGAATTTGGTCTTACAGTTGTGTGAATTTTGTGCTGCAATGCCTTGGGTATCCTATCCTTTGTGTGATTGGGGACTTTGAGTAACAAGCTGTTTTGGGGCTTTTTCTAGGCGAATCTCGCTGACTGCTCTGAACTCAAGTTCTTCCCAGGTGACATCGACACCAGCCACAACCCAAGCAGAAAAAATAGCACACGGTGAGTATGTGCTATCTGACCGTCAATTAACCAAATTTGAGCCTTGTTCTTCATCAGTCTTGTTCACATTTTTTGAGATTGAAAGCAGTAACATGAATTAAGAAAGGCTGAGGCGACAATATAAGTCCAGCAGATGAAGGTGTGTTTGTGTCTCCGATGGAAGCTAGTTTCTGTTGGCCAGAGTGACTCATCGAGAGTTACATTGCGAAGGAGGCCATTTGGCCGATTTGTGTCTGCGCAGGTCAATAAAGATCTGACTGCCATAATTCCCATTTTCCAGCTCTTGGCCCATAGCCGTGAAGGTTATGGTAACACAAGTGAAGATCTAAATACTGCTTAAATGCTACTAGAGTTTTTGACTCGACCATATTTTAGGCAGTGAGTTCCAGACTCCCCTCACGCTTGAGTGATAACATTTCTCCTCAACTCTCCGTGGATTTAAGAGAAAAGATAGAAATCTTTGTTCCCTGCTTATTGACCTATCCAGCAATGGAAAATGAGCTTTCCTGTCCATCCTGTCTGTCCCCCTCATAATCTTGTACACCTCTAGCAGGACAACACCCCCCTCCACCCCGCCCAACCTTTGCTGAACAAAGAAACCCAATCCCACTGTAGCCAATCTTTCCTCATAACTCAGTCTAGGTAGCATCCTGGTAAATTTTCTGTGTATCCTCTCTAATGCAGTTACATCCTTCCTATAATATGACCGGAACCATGTGGCCTATATGGTTTCAGTATAACCATCTTGCTCTTCTATTCGGTTCCATCACTGTTATAGGTCAAGTGTCCCATTTCTGCTGGTAAGTACCTTATCCACCTGGTCACCAAGGCCCCTTGATCTTCAGTAATTACCAGGGTCCCACCTTTCATTGTGTAATCTCTGTTCTTGTTACACCCTGTGAAGTGCATTACTTCACTCTTTTTCTGGATGAGTTCCTTTTGTCACTGCTCTGCCTACGTGACCAGTTCATAGATATTAGAACATAGAACATAGAACAGTACAGCACAGAACAGGCCCTTCAGCCCACAATGTTGTGCCGACCATTGATCCTCATGGATGCACCCTCAAATTTCTGTGACCATATGCATGTCCAGCAGTCTCTTAAATGACCCCAATGACCTTGCTTCCACAACTGCTGCTGGCAACGCATTCCATGCTCTCACAACTCTCTGCGTAAAGAACCTGCCTCTGACATCCCCTCTATACTTTCCACCAACCAGCTTAAAACTATGACCCCTCGTGCTAGCCATTTCTGCCCTGGGAAATAGTCTCTGGCTATCGACTCTATCTATGCCTCTCATTATCTTGTATACCTCAATTAGGTCCCCTCTCCTCCTCCTTTTCTCCAATGAAAAGAGACCGAGCTCAGTCAACCTCTCTTCATAAGATAAGCCCTCCAGTCCAGGCAGCATCCTGGTAAACCTCCTCTGAACCCTCTCCAAAGCATCCACATCTTTCCTATAATAGGGCGCCCAGAACTGGACGCAGTATTCCAAGTGCGGTCTAACCAAAGTTTTATAGAGCTGCAACAAGATCTCACGACTCTTAAACTCAATCCCCCTGTTAATGAAAGCCAAAACACCATATGCTTTCTTAACAACCCTGTCCACTTGGGTGGCCATTTTAAGGGATCTATGTATCTGCACACCAAGATCCCTCTGTTCCTCCACGCTGCCAAGAATCCTATCCTTAATCCTGTACTCAGCTTTCAGATTCGACCTTCCAAAATGCATCACCTCGCATTTATCCAGGTTGAACTCCATCTGCCACCTCTCAGCCCATCTCTGCATCCTGTCAATGTCCCGCTGCAGCCTACAACAGCCCTCTACACTGTCAACGACACCTCCGACCTTTGTGTCGTCTGCAAACTTGCTGACCCATCCTTCAATTCCCTCGTCCAAGTCATTAATAAAAATTACAAACAGTAGAGGCCCAAGGACAGAGCCCTGTGGAACCCCACTCACCACTGACTTCCAGGCAGAATATTTTCCTTCTACTACCACACGCTGTCTTCTGTTGGCCAGCCAATTCTGTATCCAAGCAGCTAAGTTCCCCTGTATCCCATTCCTCCTGACCTTCTGAATGAGCCTTCCATGGGGAACCTTATCAAATGCCTTACTGAAGTCCATATACACCACATCCACAGCTCGACCCTCATCAACCTTACTAGTCACATCCTCAAAAAACTCGATAAGGTTTGTAAGGCATGACCTACCCCTCACAAAGCCGTGTTGACTGTATTTGATCAAGCCATGCTCTTCCAGATGGTCATAAATCTTATCCCTCAGAATCCTTTCTAACACCTTGCAGACGACAGACGTGAGACTTACCGGTCTATAATTGCCGGGGATTTCCCTATTTCCTTTCTTGAAGAGAGGAATTACATTTGCCTCTCTCCAGTCCTCAGGTACGACTCCAGTGGAGAGCGAGGATGCAAAGATCTTCGCAAGTGGCGAAGCAATTGCATTTCTCGCTTCCCAAAGCAGCCGAGGACAAATCTGATCCGGGCCTGGCGACTTGTCAATCTTAATGTTTGACAAAATTTTCAGTACATCAGCTTCCTCTATCTCTATCCATTCCAGCATGCACACCTGCTCTTCAAAGGTTTCATTCACTACACAGTTCGATTCTTTCGTAAAGACAGAAGCAAAAAACTCATTTAGGGCTTCCCCTACCTCCTCAGGCTCCACACACAAGTTCCCTATGCTATCCCTGATCGGCCCTACTATATTCTCCTGCAATTTATGGCTATCCATGTCTCAATTTTCCTGTAATTGACAGATTTCCTAATTATATCCTCTGCATTCTCGTCCTTTCTCTTGCCCGCTCTCTCCCACCCTCTCACTCACGAATATTAGTTCCAGAGCTGTCCCTTCCCTTGTAAGGCTTTCTATGTAATAGCTGAAAAATTTTTCCTTGATTGATTTTACAATTTTACTCTCTCCCTACCTTGCACACCAGAACTTCTCCAGTTAACATTTGAGTAGTTCAGTTTCCCTACTATTTCTGTCTTATTAGTCTTCTGTGAAATACATGTGGAATCTGTATTCTATTGGAATAGTTTATTGGATTTGGAGCTCACTATTTTCATTAGTGTTTGAGGACAGACCATGAACAGTTCCTGATAGCGCTCACATCCAGTTACGTAATTATATTTACTTGCTATTTTTAATGTTTGGAAAATAAAAACTTTTTCTGATACTGACTTTGAGACTCAGAAGGGTGGGTAATAGTCATTGCAATGCTAGTAAATGAACAATAGGGTATAGTCAGTGCCTTAGAAAGAATGGGGAAACACTTCAGGAATGTCCTTAAAGCATCACTGAGGAGATCAAACATCCCCACCACCTGGTAGGAGACTATCGCTGATGATGAACCAAAATAAAATGGGAGGCAATGGCCTAGTGATATTATTGCTGGACTGTTAACCTGGGGACCCAGGTTCGAATCCCGTCTCAGCACGTGCTGGAATTTGAATTCAATAAATATGTGGAATTAAGAATCTAATGATGACTGTGAATCCATTGTAGATTGTCAGAAGAACCCATTTGGTTCACTAATGTCCTTTAGGGAAGGAAACTGCCATCCTTACCTGATCTGGCCTGCATGTGACTGCAGACCCATAGTAATGTGTTTGACTCTTAACTGCCCTCTGGGCAATTCGGGATGGGCAATAAATGCTGCCTGCACAGATGCTGCTTGACTTGCTAAGTTTCTCCAGCATTCTCTGGTTTTCTTTTGGTTATATTCAGTTTCACTCTCTGGTTTTCGCTGCTGAGCCACTCTCGGCTGGGTGGTGGCACAGTGTGACTGGCACCATTGGCCTCAGCCACGAAAGGAGAAATGTTTGAACCCAGGATTGCTGTTTGCTGCTGTGATGAGCTTGAGTGTATTTCAAATGAGAATAAGATCAGGCTGTGGTCAGGATTCCTGTAGGCAGTAAGATCCTGCAGTGTAGCTGGTGTTTTGTTCTGCTGTGTGACTAAGGACAAGCAGAGGAGGATTTGGTGCAACAAATTTGTGTTGGTCGGAGAAATTTGGTGAAATGCATGTTTTGAGTAATTAGATGTGGATAAATGAATACTGCCTGAAGCCCTCCAGGCAGTGTAAGCTGCAGGGTCAGAGGCAGGCCATTCAGCCCTTCTGCATCAGTCAGTGAGATCATGGCTGATCTGATGATCCTCCACTCCACTTACACTTTCTGTAGGGAGGACCTTGGATCATTTCAGAGATGTTCTACTAATCCAAATTGCTGCTGAAGCAGTTTGTTTTAACAGCTGCTGGAAGACACTGGTGGTTTCAGCAAAAGGTATGTCCAAATAAAATGTGCAAATAAAACATTTGTGTGAATAAATGTTATTTTTGAGGATTCTCCACGACCTTGAGGCCATTGTCTCTTTGCAGGATGGCTCTGCTGGTGCAGACTGCTCACCTGGTTCTCTGAAGTGACCACTCTTTTCTAAATTTTTTGACCTTGAACAGTGTGTTGCTGGGTTACTCAACTTGTTGAGGCATAGCAATTATGTAGCCTTCGGTCCCTATCCAATATTTGTGTATAGTTTAGTTGAGCAAAACTACATTTTATAAATTAAACACTGTTTTATGTTTTAGAGAGACCTTCTCCTTCCTATGATTCTTCATGCAAGTCCCCAGATGCTAAACGTTCGAGGATTGATGATAAACAGAGCATCAGTCCCACGGATAATCTGAAAACAAATAATGATTGCAGGAGGGACAAATGAACATTGCTGAGAACTTTTTAAAAACATGTACTTTGTATAAAATTCTGCAGTGTGATCAGTTTTGCCGCAGTGTGTAGATGTATATGCGAGTTGGAAGTTACAGTGTAAAGCACCTCTTAATTTTGTTGTTCTTTTTGTTACAAGTTATCCTTTCGCCTTCTTGGTATTGGTGACATTAGGCTGTTTCTAAATGTGAATAGTCCTGTTTTAGTTAATCGTTGTACAAAGTAGTACCAATTATGTCTTAAAATTAAAAGTGTTTTCTGTTGTTGTTGATTGAAATGTGCACTTGATATTCCAGTCCCTAAAGGATTCAACTTGATGTAGCTCCCATATCACAGCCCAAATATCCTTCGTGTTGCACATGTGCTTGAAGTGGAGTGACTTAGTGTTTCAACCACTTTCTGCACAGCAAGTAGAATGTCGAACAAACAACTAACCTGCTTGCTAAATGAGTGAAATCAAGCCATGCTCCCATTTGAAATGTTTGACATTGTCATGCATTTTCTGTGTGTAGATTCTATGTGTAATAAGGAGGATACAATGAGGATAGTTTAAGGTAGTGGACGGTGATTTTATTCTCACTTTATACTGGCCACTTGTTCTCGGCTGCTTTCAGAGCTGCCATCTAAGAGGCGGAGTGGATTGCTTTACCTGTTCCCAGTGATTTGGGAGAAAAGAACATGCAAATGGGAGTTTAAATTACAGTAATGGTGGTGTTTGAGGAATATGGTACTATCTTGTAAAAGGGGAAAGTAAGCAAAGCATGCTGTTGCCTTGTACCATATACTTAGACAAATTTTGGGGAGTCAGGATGTGAGTTACTAGCCCCAGAATTTCTATCCTGAGCTGATCTTGTAGCCACTGTATTGATATGGCTAGAGATAATGGGAACTGCAGATGCTGGAGATTCCAAGATAATAAAATGTGAGGCTGGATGAACACAGCAGGCCAAGCAGCATCTCAGGAGCACAAAAGCTGACGTTTCGGGCCTAGACCCTTCATCAGAGAGGGGGATGGGGGGAGGGAACTGGAATAAATAGGGAGAGAGGGGGAGGCGGACCGAAGATGGAGAGTAAAGAAGATAGGTGGAGAGGGTGTAGGTGGGGAGGTAGGGAGGGGATAGGTCAGTCCAGGGAAGACGGACAGGTCAAGGAGGTGGGATGAGGTTAGTAGGTAGCTGGGGGTGCGGCTTGGGGTGGGAGGAAGGGATGGGTGAGAGGAAGAACCGGTTAGGGAGGCAGAGACAGGTTGGACTGGTTTTGGGATGCAGTGGGTGGGGGGGAAGAGCTGGGCTGGTTGTGTGGTGCAGTGGGGGGAGGGGATGAACTGGGCTGGTTGAGGGATGCAGTGGGGGAAGGGGAGATTTTGAAACTGGTGAAGTCCACATTGATACCATATGGCTGCAGGGTTCCCAGGCGGAATATGAGTTGCTGTTCCTGCAACCTTCGGGTGGCATCATGGTGGCAGTGCAGGAGGCCCATGATGGACATGTCATCAAGAGAATGGGAGGGGGAGTGGAAATGGTTTGCGACTGGGAGGTGCAGTTGTTTGTTGCGAACTGAGCGGAGGTGTTCTGCAAAGTGGTCCCCAAGCCTCCGCTTGGTTTCCCCAATGTAGAGAAAGCCGCACCGGGTACAGTGGATGCAGTATACCACATTGGCAGATGTGCAGGTGAACCTCTGCTTAATGTGGAATGTCATCTTGGGGCCTGGGATGGGGGTGAGGGAGGAGGTGTGGGGACAAGTGTAGCATTTCCTGCGGTTGCAGGGGAAGGTGCCGGGTGTGGTGGGGTTGGAGGGCAGTGTGGAGCGAACAAGGGAGTCACGGAGAGAGTGGTCTCTCCGGAAAGCAGACAGGGGTGGGGATGGAAAAATGTCTTGGGTGGTGGGGTCGGATTGTAAATGGCGGAAGTGTCGGAGGATAATGCGTTGTATCCGGAGGTTGGTAGGGTGGTGTGTGAGAACGAGGGGGATCCTCGTGGGGCGGTTGTGGCGGGGGCGGGGTGTGAGGGATGTGTCGCGGGAAATGCGGGAGACGCGGTCAAGGGCGTTCTCAATCACCGTGGGGGGGAAGTTGCGGTCCTTAAAGAACTTGGACATCTGGATGTGCGGGAGTGGAATGTCTTATCGTGGGAGCAGATGCGGCGGAGGCGGAGGAATTGGGAATAGGTTGATATGGCTAGTTCAGTTTATGGTCAGTGGCAGTCATAGGGCTATTTAATTAATTGGGTTGTGAGAGTCACTTCTTATTGATGAGTTATCTGATGTAGGGTTAAATTTGACTTGGAATTTACCGTGCTCTGCAAACAATGCTGATCGCATATTGGCCCACAGCTCTCTTCAGAGAAAGTTGAAGAGCAGTATCTCACCACATTAAGAAGATGTAACACTCCACATTCATTGGACTATGAAATCTTACAGGGAGGTGGAAATAACTCTGCAAGACCCTTGAACTGAAGCCTCCTGCATAAACAGGTGAGAGAAATTGGACTTAGGTTTCAAAGAGGCCAGATGCAGGCACCAACTGATGAACCTGAGAAAGTTGTGAACAACACAGCAGCTGTTCTCACGACTACATGTTGTAAGCAGTGTTTTTTTCAGAAAACAGTTTGTTTTCAGGATATGGGTGTGTACAGTATTTCACATGTAGCCAAGTAGGTGACTCAGATTCACTTCCTTTCGCTCAGTGCCCTGCAAACATACTCAACAGCGAGGGTGAATTTGACTTTGGGTGTTTGATATTAAATATTATGCATTCAGCAAAATTCAATATCTAAATGTAATAAAAATGAAAGTTATAATGGATAGTCATAATACTCATGGCAAATCTATGCCATCATACAAAGACAGAATTATCTCTGGAAGACCTAGTGATACTGGCCTCCCAACCTCAGGCCAGGGCAACAGAATTAACACGAAAGGAGGATTGTTTCCTCAATCTGGGATAGTAAATAGGCAACAGCAATTTAAGGTTAATTTGACAGCTATGAAAGAAAAAAAAAGATCAGGGATGCGAGTCAAACCGTAAGGTCACATCAAATTTGAGAATTCTCTGCATTTGCTTTTATCTCAGTGGACTTAGCAATCAAGTGCTTATACCAGTTGTGCATTCTCATCCATCCCAAATTGACCGTATAAAAATATCTGAAAGTCATGAATAAAAATTGTGAAACATGGAACAATGCTGTAAATTTGTTCAAGAATTGTTCTGACTTTAGTTTCATATTGATATAATTGATTCTTAACTGCTTTCTGAAGTGATGCAGTAGACCGTTTGGTTTTAACAAATTTTGAGTGGTCCACGGTGAAGGCCCATTGCTACTACCTTAGCAACCATTAAGGTAGCACCCTATCACGTCCGTTGAATGTTACAATGGGCTTTATAATCAATGAATAATTTAGATTCTTTCGTGCATCTTATGGCATCATACAATATGGAAGCAGCCCCAGTAGCCCACATTGACCATGCTCCCAAACCAAACTAACCCCATCTGCCTGTGTTTGGCCTTTATCCCTCCAAATGCCTTTAAATGTAATTGTACCTGCATCCACCACATCCTCTGGCACATCATTTCATACGTGAACTTTTTTTTTTAGAAAAAAAGGTTGCCCCTCATGTCCTTTTTAATAACATCTTTCTCCTCTCACCTTAAAATATGCTCCCTAGTTTTGAACTCCCCCACCTTAGGGAAAATAACTTTTCTATTCACCTTATCTACACACCTGGGGGGAAAAAAGAATCCCAACCTACTTTTAAAATTTAAACCCTCTTTTCACAGCAATATCCTGGTAAATTTTTTCTGAACTCCAGTTTAATAATATCCTTCCTATAACAGGGTGACCAGAACTCCAGAAGAGGCCTCACCAATGTCCTGTTCAACCTCAACATGGTGCCCCAACTCCTACACTCAAAAGGCCTGAACAGTGAAGGCAGGGGGTGCCAAACGCCTCCTTACCACCCTGTCTAACTATGACTCCAGTTTCAAAGAACTATGTACCTGAACGTATAGGTCTTGTTTACAATAGATGCCCATATAGGACAGGAATAGGTAATTAAATTTTTGGAGCCTGTTCTGCAGTTCAACAGACCATGACTGATCTGTGGCCAGATAGGTGCCTTTGGTCTAGCATGTACTACTATTGGATAATATGGTTTATCAATCTTGTTTTAAAAAATTAACGATTGACCCAATATCAGTTTTTTTTTTCAGTTTTTGAATTTTACCCCTACAAGTTCTGGTGTTTAGCCTGTTTTGCTTAGTCTTGGCATTCGTAATAATTTTTCCATCTCCCCTATTCACCTTAACTTGAAAACTTCTTATCAAGTTGCATTGTAACTATTGTCACAGCAAAACTTTGATTCAATCTGGAACTCACCCTTTAAAAGCTGTGTAAATCTCTTAAAACCTTTCAGCGTGAAATACAGGCCTGTTCTGTGCAAAGAGAACTTCAGATCATTCCTGTAATAGCAGGAAGTATTAGCTTAGTTGTCTTTATCACACACAAACATTTGCTTTCTTTTGCTGATGAGATGGGATGTGTCCCATTACATAACTTTCTTTATTTTTGCTTAGATTCTATTTTGGAAAAGAGCAGGAAATTCTCTCTAATGCCCTGAGTACCATTTGTCCCTGAATCAGCATCACTGAAAACCGATTACCTGGCCATTATCATGTTACTATTTCCGGGGAGAAAATTGGCTATTGCCTTCCTAATTTACAACAGAAACTATATTAAAAAAGAATTTCATTGGCTGGAATGTCCATTGGGCCATCCAATTATAAAGGGCACTGTATTGTCATAGAAGCTTGTGAATTAACAGGAACAGACTATTTAAAGAAGCTCTCTTTTAGAAATCAACAGAAAGTAACTCAGGTGGGTGTGTAATGACCAATTAATCACTGTGGTACCAGTTTATAGAATCCCTACAACCATATTGAGACTTTATAAAGCTCTAGTTAGGCCCCATTTAGAATACTGTGTCCAATTTTGGGCCCCACACCTCAGGAAGGACATACTGGCACTGGAGCGTGTCCAACGGAGATCCACACGGATGATCCCTGGAATGGTAGGCTTAACGTATGATGAATGGCTGAGGATCCTGGGATTGTGTTCATTAGAGTTTAGAACGTTGAGGGGAGATCTAATAGAAACTTACAAGATAATGTATGGCTTAGAAAACGTGAACGCTGAGAAGTTGTTTCCGTTAGGCGGGGAGACTAGGACCCGTGGGCACAGCCTTAAAATTAGAGGGGGTAAATTTAAAACGGAAATGAGACATTTCTTCAGCCACAGTGTGGTGGGCCTGTGGAATTCATTGCCACGGAGTGCAGTGGAGGCCGGGTCGTTAAATGTCTTCAAGGCAGAGATCGATAAATTCTTGATATCACAAGGAATTAACAGCTACGGGGAGAGCGCTGGGAAATGGAGTTGAAATGCTCATCAGCCATGATTAAATGGCGAAGTGGACTTGATGGCCGAAATGGCCTTACTTCCACTCCTATGTCTTATGGTCATTCAAACCATTGAGTCCATACTAACTCTCCCAAGAGCATCCCATCCAGATCCATCCCTGCAACCCTACATTTCCCATGGTTAATCTACGTAGACTGCACTCACCTCGACACTGTAGCTTAGCCAAGCCACCTTATCCGCACGTTTTCGAACTGAGAGAAAGTGGAGCATGCAGACGGGGGAGAACATATACACTCCACAGTCAATCACCTGAGGCAGGAGACGAACCCGGGTCCCTGGCAGTGAGAGGCAGCAGTGCTAACCACTGAGCCACCACAGAAAGTTAAAACTAGACCAGGATTGTTTAAAATTATTTATTTCTTGTTCAAAGCATTTCACTTTATTGTTCCAAAACTAATTTCCTGGCTAAATCTAAAGTTGGGTGTACGTTGTTTTTGAGCTCCAATGAGGTGACAATATTTTCCTAGGCAGGGAATGAAATTAATTTTGCGGTCATCTTCTTTAGTCATGGGATATGGTTGTCATTGGCTAAGACAGTATTTATTGCCGATCTCTAGTTGCCCTGGAGTAACCGTGTTACTGTGTGTCTCGAGTCAAATGTGGGCCAGAACAGGTAACGATGGCAGTTTCTTTCCCCAAAGGCTGCCAGTGAATCAGATGGATTTTTCTGAATACTCACCAATAATTTTATGGTCATTGTTTCAGATTTCAGTCAATTCCAGATTTTTTAAAAAATGAATTCAGTTTCCACCATCTGCCATCACAGATTTGAATCCCAGTTTCTATGGTGGGCGATGGCCAGTGGTATTATCGCTAGACTATTAATCCAGAAACCCAGCTAATGTTCTGGGGATAACAAAGTGTGAGGCTGGATGAACACAGCAGGCCAAGCAGCATCTCAGGAGCGCAAAAGCTGATGTTTTGTGCCCTGACCCTTCATCAGAGAGGGGGATGGGGCGAGGGTTCTCAAATAAATAGGGAGAGAGGGGGAGGCGGACCAAAGATGGATAGAGGAAAAGATAGGTGGAGAGGAGAGTATAGGTGGGGAGGTAGGGAGGGGATAGGTCAGTCTGGGGAGGATGGACAGGTCAAGGAGGCAGGATGAGGTTGGTAGGTGGGAAATGGAGGTGCGGCTTGAGGTGACAGGAGGGGATGGGTGAGAGGAGGAACAGGTTAGGGAGGCGGGGAAGAGTTGGGCTGGTTTTGTGATGCAGTGGGGGGAGGGGAAGAACTGGGCTGGTTTTGGGATGCGGTGGGGGAAGGGGAGATGTTGAAGCTGGTGAAGTCCACATTGATACCATTGGGCTGCAGGGTTCCCAAGCAACCTTCGGGTGGCATCATTGTGGCACTGCAGGAGGCCCATGATGGACATGTCATCGAAAGAATGGGAGGGGGAGTTGAAATGGTTCGCAACTGGAGGGTGCAGACCTGGGTTTGAATCCCACCATGGCAGATGGTGTAATTTGAATTCATTAATTTTTTCAAAAAGTCTGGAGTTAAGAATTTACTGATCACCATGAAATTATTGCTGATTGTTGGAAAAACCCATCTGCTTTACTATGTCAGTGATAATGGGAACTACAGATGCTGGAGAATCTAAGATAATAAAGTGGAGCTGGATGAACACAGCAGGCCAAGCAACATTTCAGGAGCACAAAAGCTGACGTTTCGGGCCTAGACCTTTCATCAGAGAGGGGGATGGGGAGAGGGTTCTGGAATAAATAGGTAGAGAGCGGGAGGCGGACCGAAGATGGAGAGAAAAGAAGATAGGTGGTGAGGAGGTGGAGAGGGGATAGGTCAGTCCAGGGAAGACGGACAGGTCAAGGAGGCGGGATGAGGTGGTAGGTAGGAAATGGAGGTGCGGCCTGAGGTGGGAGGAAGGGATGGGTGAGAGGAAGAACAGGTTAGGGAAGCCGAGACAGGCTGGGCTGGTTTTCCATCAACAGAAGCAGAATTGTACTACAGCATAACGTGATGTCATGGCCTGGCATATCCCCCACTGTCCTGTACACAAAAAGCAGGACAAATCCAACCCGGTCAATTACCACCCCATCAGCCTACTCTCAATCATCAGTAAAGTGATGGAAAATGTCATCAACAGCGCTATCAAGCAGGCACCTGCTCAGCAATAACCTGCTCAGCGATGCCCAGTTTGAGTTCTGCCAGGGCCACTCAGCTCCTGACCTCATTACGGCCCTGGTTCAAACATGGGCAGATGACTTGAATTCCAGAGGTAAGGTGAGAGTGACAGCCCTTGACATCAAGGCTGCATTTGGCCGAGTGTGGCATCAAGGAGCCTGAGCAAAACTGGGATCAGTGGGTTTCGGGGGCAAACCCTCTGGTAGTTGGACTCATACCTTACACATAGGAAGATGGTGGTGGTTGTTGGAGGTAAATCATCTCAGCTCCAGGACATCTCTGCAGGAGTTCCTCAGGGAAGTGTCCTCAGCCCAACCATCTTCAGCTGCTTCATCAATAAGGTCAGAAGTGGGGATGTTTGCTGATGTTGCACACTGTTCAGCACCATTTGTGACTCCTCAGAAACTGAAGCAGTCCATGTTCAAATGCAACAAGATCGTTTTTTTTCTGATGACAGGTCTAGGCCCGAAGCATCAGCTTTCCTGCTCCTAAGATGCTGCTTGGCCTGCTGTGTTAATCCATCTCCACACCTTGTTATCTCGGATTCTCCAGCATCTGCAGTTCCTATTATCTCAGATCTGGACAATATCCAGGCTTGTGGAGACAAGTGGCAAGTGACATTCATGCCACACAAATGCCAGGCTATGATCATCACGAATAAGAGAAAATCTAACCACCATTCCTAGACATTGAATGGTGTTACCATCAATGAATACCTGACTATCAACATCCTGGGGGTTATCATTGACCAGAAACTCAAATGGACCCACCACATAAACACAGTGGCTATAAGAGCAGGCCAGAAGCTACGAATACTATGGTGAGTAACTCACCTCCTGACTCCTCAAAGCCTGTCCACCATCTACAAGGCACAAGTCAGGAATGTGATGGAATACTCCCCTCTTGCCTGGATGAGTGCAGCCCCAACAACACTCAAGAAGCTTGACACCATCCAGGACAAAGCAGCCCGCTTGATTGGTACTACATCCACAAGCATCCACTCCCTCCACCACCAATGCTCACCGCAGAAATTCACCAAAGATCCTCAGGCAGCACCTTCAAAACCCACAAAACTTCCATCTAGAAGGACGAGGGCAACAGTCATATGGGAACACCACCATCTCCAAGTCACTCACTTTCCTGACTTGGAAATATATCACCGTTCCTTTACTGTTGCTGGGTCAAAATCCTGGAATTTCCTTCCTAATGGCATTGTGGGTCAACCCACAGCAGGTTCAAGAAGGGAGCTCGCCACCACCTTCTCAAGGGCAACTAGGGCAAGAACTGCTGGCCAGCCAGCGATGCCCACATCCCACAAATGAATAGAAAAATAAAGAACATTGCGTGGGTCTCTGGTTAAAGTCTAGCGATAATACCACGACACCATCACCTCCCCTGTAGTGTGGCAACATCTGAAAAAATGAATTCACAGCAGAAGTAGGCCACTCGGCCTTTTGAGCCTGTACTGCCATTCATGCGCATGGAATAGTTTGCCAGTGGTAGTCGTGGAAGCGGAGTCATTAGTGACATTTAAGCGACTGCTGGACATGCACATGGACAGCAGTGAATTGAGGGGAATGTAGGTTGGGTTACTTTATTTTTGGATTAGGATTATTCCACGGCACAACATCGTGGGCCGAAGGTCCTGTACTGTGCTGTACTTTTCTATGTCCTATGTTCTAATAAGATCATGGCTTACTCCACATTCCCGCCAGCCCCTGATAATGTTTCACTCCTTTGTGTAAAAGTTTTTGTTTTCACCCAAGCACTCCTTTCGTAATGATCCAATATATTTTTACACAACCAGTTGTCTTTGGTCAAAAATGTCTTAGACTAGGCTATGGCGTCACAGGAAGTCCTGCGGTCATCCTTCATGAGTTTAATTTTTCTTATGAGATGTAAATATCTGCGCACTTTTCCAGCAAGGGTGGGTCATTGACGTGAAATGGTTCCTTCATCCAAGAGGCTGTGGAACCTAGTATGTGTTTTCTGGCATTTTCTGATTTTATTTTGAATTTCCAGAGTCAGCAGTATTTTATTTTTGTGACAGGATAACACAGGGGAGCAAGAGATCTGGCTGATATTAGTCTTTTTCACTTTCTAGGTATTTCAGGAAATTTTGGGGTAATTTTAATAATGTCTGCCTGCACAAAGCTGTCTTCTTTTAATTATTCATCTATGGGATGTAGGCATGATAGTGGTGTTACCTCTAGACTATCAATGCAGAGATTCAGGTAAGGTTCTGGAGACCTGGGTTTGAATCCCACTATGGCAGATGACGGAGATTGAATTCAATAAAAATCTGGAATGAAGAATCTAACAATAACTATGAAACCATTGTCAGAAAAATACATTTGGTCCATCTGTCTGTAAAAGTGACTCAGCTTCCAATTAAAAACCAAAAATACCGCAGATGCTGTAAATCTGGAACAAAAACGAAGTTGCTGGAAAAGCTCAGCAGGTCTGTGAAGGAGAAAACAGAGTTAATGTTTTGGTGACCCGATGACCCTTCCTCAGAACTGATGGTGGCTGGGAAAATGTCAGTTTATGTACAGAAAATAGGGAGGTGGGTGGGGTAGGGAGTAAACGATAGGATAGATCCCAAAGAGAGTGAGAAAGACAGATGGACAGACAAAGGATTTGCTAATGATCAGGCTGGGAGGGTGAATAGTGGTTAATGGGGACTGTTAGTGACTAACAACAGGGGGTGTGTAATGGCAGGCTGTGTGGTAACAAGGCCTGGTGTGTGGGATGGGGGGCTGGGACATGGCAGAGTTTAGGCCCTAAAATTATTGAACTCAACATTGAGTCTGGAGAGCTGTAGGGTCCCCAAGCAGAAGATGAGGTGTTATTCCTCCAGCTTGCGCTGGGCTTCACTGGAACACGAGCAAGCCAGAGACAGAGATGTTGACCAGGAAGCAAGGTGGTGTGTTGAAGTGGCAGGCAACAGGTAGTTCAGAGTCTTTTGTGCGAGCGGAACGTAGATGTTCTGCGAAGCGGATGCCAAGTCTACGCTTTGTTTCCCCAGTGTAGAGGAGATCACACTGTGAGCAGCGAATGCAGTAGACTAGATTCTGGGAAATGCAGGTGAAGTGTTGCTTCACCTGGAAGGTATGTTTGGGCCCTTGGATACTGGGGAGGGAGGAGGTAAATGTGCAAGTGTTGCCCCTTCACCAGTTGCAGGGGAAGGTGCTGTAGGGCTGTGGGGAGGTGTTGGACTCCTTCACCCACCACTGGGTGTGATAGGACTGCAGAGTTTAGATCTGACCTGTTGGTTGTGGGATCGCTTAGCTCTGTCTATCACTTGCTGCTTCACTGTTCGGGATGCAAGTAGTCCTGTTTGGTGGCTTCACCTGGTTGATATCTCATCTTCAGGTATACCTGGTGCTGCTCCTGGCATGCCCTCCTGTAGTCTCCATTGAACCATTGTCTATCCCTTGGCTTGATGGCAATGGCTGAGGGATATGCTGGGTCATGAGGTTCGATTGTGCTGGAGTACAACACTGCTGCTGTTGATGGCCCACAGCCTTGAGTTGCTAGGCCTGTGCAAAGTCTGTCCCATTTCGCATGGCGATAGTGCCACACAACACAATATGAGCTGGAACAGTTTTGAGGGATATGGGCTAAATGCTTGCAAATTAATTTAGGATATCTGGTCAGCGTGGATGAATTGGACCGATGACTCTAATATTTCAAAAATCCTAATTAATCTACATACCCTAACAGAATTAAAAAGGTCCGTGGAAAAGTTGCCCAACAATAGCTAACAAGTAAACTGAAAGATACTATTAAGGAAAATAATTAAGGGTTTTTCTAATTTTGCTGTATATTGTCAGTTTTTAATAATTAATTCAAAGGATGTTTGCTAACTATCACAACCCTCCTACAGAGCAGGCAGCTCTGCCTCAGGACCTGCAATGGGGATTAAATTCTCTATGGATGGTGAGCAGACATCTGTGGCTGGGTTTAAAGGAGGAAAGGCTAGGTTTAATGAATGTCCATTAACAATGATGTAGTCAGCTGCAGTGCAAGTGTGATATAAAAATATCACTTGCAAATCAAAGTAATTTGCTGACTTAATGACAGTTCCAATATATCTTGATGTTTAACAAGATCTTAGGTTATCCATGGAGTTATAAAAGACAAAGAGAACTGATGGAAATGAATTGTGGTGTAAAGTGCATTCCCAATTTGCACAAAGTGTGTAAATCAATAATGCAGAGAATTAAGTCTGAAGGAAACCAAAAGGAGAAAGGAAGGATAAGTGGGAGCATGGGGAAGGCCATATTGTTTAAGAAGAACATTGCAGTGCAAGAAAAAGGGAAGCTCACAGAGATTCAATAACAGAATTAATTTAGTTCAAATTAAAGTCTAGAGTGCAAACATATTCTTGTTGTAATATATAGACCACTAACTAGTAGGGAGATCTAAGGGAACAAATCTGCAGGAAATCTATGAAGGGAACCAAACATTATTAATAATTATAATGGGGGATTAAAACAACCAAAATGTAGAGTGGGACAATGGTGGCATAATGGGTGGAGAGGTGAAAATGTTCCTGGATAATGTTCAGGGAATTTCCTACTGCATTATGTGCCCAGTCCAACAAGAAATGACGCACGTTTGGATCTGGCTTTTGGAAATGAGGTGGACCAAGCAGGCCAAGAGTCAGTAAAGGAACATTTAGGAGGCAGTGGATTTTGTATCGTAAGCTTTCAAATGACAATCGTAAAGGACAAAATGCAATCCAAAGGTGAATTCCCAAAAGTGGTAAAAGAAAGGGGAGAACCAGTTAGGGACTAAAAAGGGAATTTACACTTAAAGCCAAGGACATACCTGAGATAACAAAGTGTGGAGCAGGATGAACACAACAGGCCAAGCAGCATCTCAGGAGCACAAAAGCTGACGTTTTGGGCCTAGACCCTTCTTCAGAGAGGGGGATGGGGAGAGGGTTCTGGAATAAATAGGGAGAGAGGGGGAGGCGGACCGAAGATGGAGAGAAAAGAAGATAGGTGGAGACAGTGTAGGTGGGGAGGAAGGGAGGGGATAGGTCAGTCCAGGGAAGACGGACAGGTCAAGGAGGTGGGATGAGGTTATTAGGTTGGAAATGGAGGTGCGGCTTGAGGTGGGAGGAAGGGATGGGTGAGAGGAAGAACAGGTTAGGGAGGCAGAGACAGGTTGGACTGGTTTTGGGATGCAGTGGGTGGAGGGGAAGAGCTGGGCTGGGTGTGGGATGCAGTGGGGGGAGGGGACGAACTGGGCTGGTTGTGGGATGCGGTGGGGGAAGGGGAGATTTTGAAGCTTGTGAAGTCCACATTGATACCATTGGGCTGCAGGGTTCCCAAGTGGAATATGAGTTGCTGTTCCTGCAACCTTCGGGTGCCCATTATCTCTTACATACCTGAGGTCTTGATGAACACTTTGCATCTGCCTTTACCAAGGAGGTGGATTCTATCTCGGTCCTGGTAACAGATGAAGAAACTCTGTCACTAAAAATTTTCAAAATTAGTAAGGCAGAAGTATTGGATAGACTTTTAACACTTGAAGTTTACAACCAACAGGACTGGATAAGATGCATTCAAGGGCATTAAAGGAAGTGAGAATAGAAGTTGTACAGCCACTGGCCATTGTATATCAGTCTTCTGGAGACTCAGAGGAGGTGACAGAGGACTGGAGAATTCCAAATCTTGGGGTACAGGGGACAATTTTCAAAGATTGCAGACGATAAGAAGTAAACAGTAAACAAGTTGGTGGAGTGGACAGATAGGTGGAAAAAAATGTTTGAGAAGTAGTGTGAGATAATGCATTTTGGTAAGAACAATATGGACAGGCAATGTTTATAAAGGACCTTGGTATACACACATACCAATCATTGAAATTGGTGGTGGACGGAGAAGTTAATAAAGCATATTTTATCCTGATGTTTATAAATATGGGCATAAAGTACAAGATCAAGGAGGGTACTTTGAGCTTGTATAAGACACAAGTTAGACATTAGTTGGGGTACTTTATATAGTTCTGGGCTCCCCATTAGAAATGTATTGCAAGAGTGCAGGAGAGGTTCCCAAGACTGGATTCAAGGATGAGAAATTTTAGACACGAGAAAAGTTTGGAGAAGTGGGGAACTGTTCTCCATGAACAGAATATGACAATGCTGTGACTTTAAGAAGTGTGTTTTGTCTTGGTTTCTTTTAGAGAAAGCTTGGAGGACAGGTAACAAGCAGGCTGAGAAAATACCTTGTGATGCATTGTGCTTTTTTTAAAAGCTGGAACAATAGAAGCAGCCTGAATGGGTGTGGTCAAGCTCCCACCCATAGAAGCAGGGATTTTAGGTTTAGCTTTCAACTGTTACCATTGAGGTCTTGAAGAAGTGAAAGCTGTTTTTTTTATTCCCTCTCTTGGTTAAGGCTGAAATCTGGAGTTCTCTTTCTCAGAATTGTCTATTGATGTTATTTCCTCTTGTGTTAGAGAACTGCATGTGAGACAATCTCTTTTCTGAATCTGCCAAGAGTGTGTTTATGGGATGTTGCTGTTTAGTAGTAAAATAATCTATTATTCTATTACATTTTCCAGCAGAGTTAAGTTATTTCAAGTTCTTCTTTCTTTTGGTGTATTATAATTATGTTGCTTGAATAAATTGTGTTTTGCTCAATATTGAATTGTTTGATGAATCAAATTGCATCTGGAACACAAGACCTCACATTTACCTTTTAAAATAAGAAAAATTTAGGGTCTTGTTAATATATTTTGAGAGGGTCTAGTCTGGTCCATAATTTTGTTTGCTTGTGGGGCGTAGACGTTGCTGGTGGCCAACATGTTATGGCCCAAGCCTATCTCCCCTTGAGAAGGTAGGGGTGAGCTGCCTTCTTGAACTGCTACAGTCCTTGGATGTAGGGTCACCCACAGTGCTGACAGGAAGAGAGCTCCAGGATTTTGACCCAGTGACAGTGAAAGTTCGGAGACATACGTCCAAGTGAGGATGGAGTGTGGCTTGTAGTGAAACTTGCATGTGCAGGTGATCCCATGCATCTGCAGCCCTTACCCTGCTGGTGGCAAAGGTTTTAGGATTGAAAATGTTGTCAGAGGATCCTTAGTGAGTCACTGCTGTGCACCTTTCAGATGGTGTACACTGACTGCCTCTGTAAGTCGAAGGGAGTGTCAATCAACTGGGCTGCTTCATCCTCGATGGTGTAGGGTTTCTTGGGTGCTGTAGGAACTGCAGGCAGATAGAAAGTATTTCAGCAATCTTCTGACTGTGTGCCTTGTAGTTGGTGGGCAGGCTTTTGGGGAAAGTCAGAAATGTCACAACACTAGGTTATAGTCCAACAGGTTTATTTGAAAACACAAGCTTTTATAGCCTCTCTCCTCCTTCAGGTGTTAATGAGAGAGGTAGTATCATTCACAGGATTTACAAGTAAAAAGTTGAAGGCCATACTGTCACTAACACCTGAAGAAGGAGTGAGGCTCAGAAAGCTTGTGTTTTCAAATAAACCTGTTGGAATATCACCTAGCGTCATGTCATTTCTGACCTTGTCCATGGCAGTCCGACACTAGCACCTCCACATCAAGGCTTTTGGGGAGACAGCGGAGAGTTACTCACCACAGAATTCCTAACCTCTGACCTGCTGTTGCAGGCAGTTTATCTGGCTGGCTCAGTCAGTTCCTACGCATTAGTAACCCTCGGGTTAATAATGGCAAATTCATCAATGGCATTGTAATTGAAGGCAATTACATTGGCTATTTTCCCACATGTTGGAAACTAACTGGACATGATTTACAAAATATTTGCTTCCAAAGCCATCCCCTATCCCCATGTGACCACAGCTTAATCCCACCCCCTGTCTGATTTCGGGCTCTGAAAAATGACAACTTAAATTCTACAGTTTAAACTTGAGGCTACAGAGTATACAGTGTTCAATGCTTTCCAATTTGAGAAGAAAAAAGGATCCCATCTCTTCTTAATTTTATTGAATGCAACCTCCTGCACCATATCAACAAAAAAAATTCGCTTCTTTAAAAAAAAACAGCAGATTAGAGACTAGACAATTGGTCACATCGCAGTTTTAGAGCTGGATTCACAACTGGTACCCAGTAAGCTACAACCAGTAATAAAGTAATAAAATCATTGCATAAAAGCAAATAAATCAGCAGTCAGCTCAAAAAAGGATTAAGAGAGAATATCCAGCTGTAACAAAAAGACTTTACCTTTGACAACAGTGCACTTTCATCTTGTTACCTGGGGCAATGCAACACCAGAAGTTGTTAAACCCATAGGAAATTTTACAACAAAGCAAACACACACATAGGCTCATGTGTTTTCAAATAAACCTGTTGGAATAGCAGGAACTACAGATGTTGGAATCAGAGGCACTACCACCTACAAACCGATGTCCATTTCAAGCCCACCGACTCCCACAGCTACCTGGAATACACCTCCTCCAGCCCACATTCCTGCAAAAATTCCATCCCCTATTCCCAATTCCTCCGCCTCCGCCGCATCTGCTCCCAGGATGAGGCATTCCACTCCTGCACATCCCAGATGTCCTCGTTCTTTAAGGACCGCAACACCTCCCTGCAGCGGTCGAGAACGCCCACGACCGTGTCTCCCGCATTTCCTGCAACTCATCCCTCATACCCCTTCCCCGCAATAACCACCAAAAGAGAATTCCCCCTCGTCCTCACATACCACCCCACCAACCTCCGGGTACAACGCCTCATCCTCCGACACTTCCATCATCTACAATCCGACTCCACCACTAAAGACATTTTTCCCACCCCATCCTTTTCTGCCTTCCGGAGAGATCACTCTCTCCGTGACTCCCTTGTCTGCTCCACACTCCCCTCCAACCCCACCACACCCGGCACCTTACCCTGCAAACGCAGGAAATGCTACACCTGCCCCACACCTCCTCCCTCACCCCATCCCAGGTCCCAAGATGACTTTCCATATTAAGCAGAGGTTCACCTGCACATCTGCCAATGTGGTATACTGTATCCATTGAACCCGGTGTGGCTTCCTCTACATTGGGGAAACCAAGCGGAGGCTTGGGGACCGCTTTGCAGAACACCTCCGCTCGGTTCGCAATAAACAACTGCAACTCCCAGTCGCAAACCATTTTCACTCGCCCTCCCATTCCTCAGACGACATGTCCATCCTGGGCCTCCTGCAGTGTCATAATGATGCCACCCATAGGTTGCAGGAACAGCAACTCATATTCCGCTTGGGAACCCTGCAGCCTAATGGTATCAATGTGGATTTCACCAACTTCAAAATCTCCCCTCCCCCCACTGCATCCCAAAACCAGCCCAGCTCTTCCCCGCCTCCCTAACCTGTTATTCCTCTCACCTATCCCCTCTCCCACCTCAAGCCGCACCTCCATTTCCTACCTTCTAACCTCATCCCGCCCCCTTGACCTGCCCATCCACCCCGGACTGACCAATCCCCTCCCTACCTCCCTACCCCTACTGTCCTCTCCACCTATCTTCTCCTCTATCCATCTTCGGTCCGCCTCCCCCTCTCTCCCTATTTATTTCAGAATCCTCTCCCCATCCCCCATTTCTGATGAAGGGTCTAGACCCAAAACGTCAGCTTTTGTGGTCCTGAAATGCTGCTTGGCCTGCTGTGTTAATCCAGCTCCACACTTTGTTATAACACAGTGTGGAGCTGGTGGAACACAGCAGGCCAGGCAGCATCGGATGAGCAGGAAAGTTGATGTTTAATGGAGGGTGAAGAGAGCTCAGAAATAGAGAGAGGAGGGGTGGGGCTGGGGAAGATAGGTGGGATGGCGATAGGTGAGTGCGGGTAGGGAGTGGTGTGGATTGGCCAGTGAGGTGGGAGGGGCGGATGAGTGGGAGAGAAGATGGAAAGGTTGTGTCAGGTCAAGGAGGTGGTAATGAGGGGGAGTGTTGGACAAGGGATGAGGCCGGGGTGGGGAGATTTTAAAACTGGTGAATTCTATGTTCAGACCATCAGTCTGTAGGCTACCGAGGAAGAATATGAGGTGCTACTCCTCCCGTTTGCGGGTGGTGTTTTTGTGACCCTGGAGGAGGCCCAGGATGGACGTGTCACTAGGGACTGGGAGGGGGAGTTAAAATGGTTGATGACTGGAAGGTGTTGTTGTTTGTCACATACAGAGTGCAGATGCTCTACAAAATGGTCTCCAAGTTTATGCTTTGTCTCACTGATGTAGAGAAGGCCCACATTGGCAGCAGTGGATACAGTAAACTAAGTTGGCGGATGTGCAGGTGATGCCCTGTCTGATATGAAAGGTTTGTTTAGTGCCTTGATTGGAGGTGAGGGGGGAGGTTTAGGGCAGGTGTGGACTTTCTGTAGTTGCAGGGAAAGATACTGGGGGGTGGTGGGGTGAGTGGGGAGTGTGGAGCGGACGAGGGAGTCGCAGAGTGACTACAAGAGGCAGATGGCGCGAGGAGGGAATTATATATTTGAGAATAACAATGTGTGGGAGCTGGAGGAACACAGCAGACCAGGCAGCATCAGAGGAGCAGGAAAGCTGACGTATCGAGTCTTCAGAAATGGGGGAGGGGAAGGGGGCTCTGAAATAAACAGAGACAGGGGGAGGCAGTGATAGAAGGTGGATAGTAGAGCAGATAGGTCAATTAAACAACTCACTGGAGGACGAGGCTCCACAAATATCCCCATCTTCAATGATGGAAGAGCCCAGCACATCAATGTAAAAGATAAGGCTGAAGTATTTGCAGCAGTCTTCAGCCAGAAGTGCCGAGTGGATGATCCAGCTCAGCCTGATCCAGTGGTCCCCAGCATTATAGATACCAGTCTTCAGCCAATTTGATTCACTCCATGTAAAATCGAGAAGCAGTTGGAGACACTGGTTACTGCAACGGCTATGGGCCCTGACAACATTCCGGCAACAGTACTGAAGACTTGTGCCCCAGAACTGCCTGTCCCCTAGCCAAGCTGTTCCAATACAGTTACAACACCGCTATCTACCTGACAATGTGGAAAATTGCCCAATATGTCCTGTACACAAAAAGCAGGACAAATCCAACCCAGCTAATTACTGCCCCATCAGCCTACTCTTGATCATCAGTAAAGTGATGGAAGGTGTCAGTAACAGCGCTATCAAACAGCACCTGCTCAGCAATAACCTGCTCAGCGACACCCAGTTTGGGTTCGGCCAGGGCCACTCAGCTCCTGACCTCATTACAGTTTTGGTTTAAACAAGGACAAAAGAGGTAAATTCCAGAGGTAAGGTAAGAGTGACAGCCCTTGACATCAAGGCTGCATTTGACCGAGTGTGGCATCAAGAAGCCTGAGCAAAACTGGAATCAGTGGGTATCAGGGGGAAAGTGCTCCAGTGGTTGGACTCATACCTTACACATAGGAAGATGGTGGTGGTTGTTGGAGGTTAATCGCCTCAGCTCCAGGACATCTCTGCAGGAGTTCATCAGGGTAGACCCCTAGGCCCAACCGTCTTTAGCTGCTTCATCAATTGTCTTCCCTCCATCATAAGATCAGAAGTGGGGAAGTTCGCCGATGATTGCACAATGTTCAGCATCATTTGTGACTCCTGAACGGCACGGTGGCTCAGTGGTTAGCACTGCAGCCTCACAGTGCCAGGGACCCGGGTTCGATTCCAGCCTCGGGTGACCGTCTGTGCAGAGTTTGCACATTCTCCCCGTGTCTGCGTGGGTTTCCTCCGGATGCTCCAGTTTCCTTCCACAGTCCAAAGATGTGCAGGCTAGGTGGATTGGCCATGCTAAATTGCCCGTAGTGCTCAGGGGAGTGTGGGTTATAGAGTGGGATGCTTCAAGGGGCGGTGTGGACTTGTTGGGCCGAAGGGCCCGTTTGCACACTGTAGGGAATCTAATCTAATCTAATCTCAGATACTGAAGCAGCCTGTGTTCAAATGCAATAAGATCTGGGCAATACCAAGGCTTGGGCTGACAAGTGCAAGAGACATTCACACCACACAAATGCCAGGTTATGACCATCACCAATAAGAGACAATTTGACCACCGCCCCTTGACATTGAATGGTGTTACCATCACTGAATCCCCTCACTATCAACATCCTGGGGGTTATCATTAACCAGAAACTCAACTGGACTCACCACATAAACACACCGGCTACAAGAGCAGGCCTGAAGATAAGAATACTGCAGCAAGTAATTCACCTCCTGACTCTTCAAAGCCTGTCTACCATCTACAAGGCACAAGTCAGGAGTGTGATGGAATATTCCCCACTTGCCTGGAAGAGTGCAGCCTGAACAACACTCAAGAAACTTGACACCATCCAGGTCACAGCAGCCCGCTTGATTGGCACTACATCCACAAGTATCCAATCCCTCCACCACTTACACTCAGTGCAGAAATTCGCCAAAGACCCTTAGACAGCACCTTCTAAACCCACATCCATTTCCATCTAGAAGGACAAGGGCAGCAGATGATGGACTGCAGCGGTTCAAGAAGGCAGCTCACCACCACCTTCTCAAGAACAACTAGGGATGGGCAAGAAATACTGGCCAGTCAGCGACACCCACATCCCACAGTGAATAGAAAAACAATCTAATCTTGCTAAGCAGTCTACCATGAGAAACCTTGTTGAATGCCTTAATGAAGTCCATATAGACAACATCAACTGCTCTGCCCTCAACAATCCTCTTTGTTACTTCTTCAAAACTCCCAATCAAGTTAGTAAGACATGATTTCCCATGCTCAAAGCCATGTTGACTATCCCTAATCAGTCCTTGCCTTTCCATATACATGTAAATTCTGTCCCTCAGGATTCCCTCCAACAACTTGTCCACCACCAATGTCAGGCTCACTGGTCTATAGTTCCCTGGTTTTTCCTTACCACCATTCTTAAATAGTGACACAATGTTAGCCAACCTCCAATGTTCCGGCACCTTAACGATGGCTATCGCTGACACAAATATCTCAGCAAGGGGACAAAAATCACATCCCTAGTTTCCCATGAGATCTAGGATACACTTGATCATGTCCCAGGGATTTATCCACCTTTAAGATGTCCAGCACCTCCTCCTCTGCAACATGGACAGTTTTCAAGATGTCGCTATTTATTTCCCCATGTCCTGTATCTTCCATATCCTTCTCCGCAGTAAACATTGATGTAAAATACTCAATTAGTATCTCCCCCATCTCCTGTGGTTCCACACCTAGGTGACCTGGTCGATATTCAAGGGTCCCTATTCTCTCTCTCATCATTCTTTTGTCCTTAATGTGTTTGTAGAATCCCTTTGAATTTTCCTTAACCCTATTTGTCAAAGCTATCTCATGTCCCCTTTTTTTCCTCTGACTTCCCTCTTAAGTATACTTCTACTGCCCTTATACTCTTCCAGGGATTCATTTGATCTCTGCTGTCTATACTTGACAAATGCTTCCTTCTTATTTGTGATCAAAGCCTCAACTTCTCTAGTCATCCAGCATTTCCTACAACTAACAGCTTTGCCCTTCACCCAATCAGGAACATACTGTCTCTGGATTCTCGTTATCTCATTTTTGAAGCTTTCCCATTTTCTAGCTTTCCCTAAGCATATCCGCTCCCAATCAACTTCTGAAAGTTCTTGCCTAATACCATCAAAATTGGCCTTCCTTGAATTTAGAACTTTAACTTTTAGATCCAGTCTATCCTTTTCCACCAACATTTTGAAATGAATAGAGTTATGGTCAGTGCCGCCTGACACCTCAGTCACCTGCCTTATTTCCCACGAGTAGGTCAAGTTTTACTCCTTCTCTAGTAGATACATCCACATACTGGATCAGAAATTTATTTTATTGGCACTTAACAAATTCCTCTCAATCTCCATCCTTTCCTGGCCCTTAACACCATGGCACTCGCAGTCTACGTTTGGAAAGTTAAAAACTCCTACCAGAACCACCATCTTATTCTCCCAGATAACTACGACCTCCTCACAAACTTGTTTCTCAATTTTCTGGTGACTGCTCTGGTTGGGGGTGGTGGGCTTGGGCGGGGCGGGGGGTTGCTAGAGTCTATAGTACGATCCCAATAAGGTGATCATCCTTCTCTTACTTCTCAGTACCACTTAAGTAACTTCCCTGGATGTATTCCCAGGAATACCCTCCCTTAGTACTGCAGTAATGTCATCCCTGGCCAAAAATGCCAACTAGAACCCCATATCCTTCATCTTGCATCTGTACCCTGGAGCATTAAGCTGCCAGTCCTGTCCATCCCTGAGCCACATCTTTGTAATAGCTATGATATCCCAGTCCCATGTTCCCAACCATGCCCTGTGTTCATCTGCCTTAACTGTTAGGCCTCTTGCACTGAAATAAATGCAGTTACATTTATCAGTCCTCCTTTGTTCCTGCCTGCCCTGACTGTTTGTCTTGCTCCTTTTCCCAACTGCACCAGCGTCAGACTCATCTCTTTTCTCACTGTCTGTCTGGGTCTCACACACCTTGCTAGTTTAAACACTCCCAGGTACCTTGAGTAAATCTCCCCACAGTATATTAGTCTCCTTCCGATTCAGGTGCAATCCGTCCTTCCTATACGGTCACTACTACCCCAGGAGACATTCCAAAGATCCAAAAATGTGAATCCTTCTTCCCTGCACCAGCTCCTCAGCCACACATTCATCTGCGCTATCCTCCTATTCCTATCCTCACTAACTTATGGCACCGGGAGTAACCTGGGTATTACCACTCTTGAGGACATCCTTTTTAAATTCCTGTCTAACTCCCTGAGAACCTCATCCTTTTCTTGTCCAGTGTCATTTGTTCCATTACGTATAACAAAGCCCTGCAGGTCCCCTTTGAGAATATTCTGCACCGTCTCCGAGATGGCCTTGATCCTGACACCAGGGAGGCAACACACCATTTTGATGCCTCACTGTTGGCCACAGAAACATCTGTCTGTGCCTCTGACTACAGAGACCCCTATCACAATCGACCACTTGGAACCTGACATACCCCTCATTACATTAGAGCCAGTCTTGGTACCAGAATCCCGGCTGTCCGTGCTACATTCCCCTGACAGTCCGTAACTCCCTACATTTTGCAAAACAGCACACTTGTTTGTGATGTGGATAGCCACAGGACACTCCTGCACTACCTGCCTCCCTCTCTCTCCTACCTTTCCTGGAGGTAACCCTGACTGTACCTGTGGTTTAGCTCCCTTTCTGCAACTGCCATCCATCACAGCCCCAGCTCCTGTAAATTCCACACTTCCTCTAACTGCTGCTGCTCCATCCGATCCTTGCAATACAATGGGAATCGCAACCAAACACACTTTCTGCAGACATAGCTATCAGTAACATGGAACTTTCCCTAATCTCCCACATCTGACAGGAAGAACACATCACTCTACTAAAGGCTATCCTTGGAACTTAATCTACAAACCCAGAAAAAGGTCCAGCCTTACTGCTCTAAAAACACTGCTCCATATCAACTTTGTACCTTTATTTTGTCTTTAAAATTTAACCAGGAGACAGATCTCAATAAACATATAATCCTCCCACCTGGTCTACTGTATCTGTTACTCCTGAATGTGGTCTCTTCTACATCGGTGAGACCAAACGTAGACTTAGTGATAGATTTGCGGAGTACCCGCGCTCTGTACACCACAATCAACACCATCTTCCGATTGCCAACCATTTTAATTCCCTCTCCCACTCCCCGGGTGAAATGTCCATTCTGGGCCGCCTCCAGTGCCACGGTGATGCCACATGCAAACTGGAGGAGCAACACTTCATATTCCGACTTGGGAGCCTACAGCCTGATGGCCTAAGCATGAAATTCACACAGTTTTACAATCTCCCCACCCCTGGCCTCATTCTCTCGCATCCCCGCCTCCTTGGCCTGTCACAATCTGTCCATCTTCTTCCCCACCTATCTGCCCCACCCTTCCCACTGACCAATCCCCACTGCCCCTACCTGCATCCACCTATTGCCATCCCACCTACCTTCCCACCACCCTACAGCCTTCCCTCAATTTATTTCCCAGCTCCCTTCCTCCTCCCCAGTCCTGATGAAGGGTCTAGGTCTGAAACATTGACTGTTCTGCTCCTCTGATGTTGCCTGGCCTGCTGTGTTCCTCCAGCTCCACACTGTTTCGACTCTGACTCCAGCCTCTGCAGTTCTTGCTCTCTCCGTATGACTTGCACGGTATCCTTCATTGTTATGTCACATGCAAATGAGATATGAAAATGATAGACCCTGATCCTGGGGCTCATCTACTCCAACCACTTACCTTTCCATTTCTTTCATTTTTTTTCTCTTTTCTTTTTTCTTTTCTTTTACTTACCTCTTGTTGAAGAGCTTGTTTGCAGTGACAGGATTGATGGCAGTGAGTATGCCCAGTGTGGTCCCGTGGTGGTTGGCGAGAGGGCCCAGTGTGGCCTTGTGGTGGTTGGTGAGTAGGCCCAGTGTGGTCTCATGGTGGTTGGCCAGTGGGCCCAGTGTGGCCTTGTGGTGGTTGGCCAGTGGGCCTAATGTGGCCTTGTGATGGTTGGTGAGTGGGCCCAGTGTGGCCTTGTGATGGTTGGTGAGTGGGCCCAGTGTGGCCTTGTGGTGGTTGGTGAGTGGGCCCAGTGTAGTGTCATGGTGGTTGGCCAGTGGGCCCAGTGTGGCCTTGTGGTGGTTGGTGAGTGGGCCCAGTGTGGCCTTGTGGTGGTTGGTGAGTGGGCCCAGTGTGGTCCCGTGGTGGTTGGTGAGTGGTCCCAGTGTGGCCTTGTGATGGTTGGTGAGTGGGCCCAGTGTGGCCTTGTGGTGGTTGGTGAGTGGGCCCAGTGTGGTCCCATGGTGGTTGGTGAGTGGTCCCAGTGTAGTTTTGTGGTGGTTGGTGAGTGGGCCCAGTGTGGACTTGAAGTGAGTCCAGAGCTTCTGTATTGAGGAGGCTGTCCTGGTGCTGACCCATGGCGGTGGAGATGAATTTGGGTTCCAGGCAGCATCACCATCCAGTTCAGATTCACAGAGGCGATGGTGGAGGTGAGTTTGGGCCCAGTACAAGACCTGGTGGCATCGGTAGCGGTTGCATCGGTGTGGTGAACCCAAAGCGGACACACGTTGGCAGTGGAGGTGGGTTTGGGCCTGTATGGTACCCAGCAACATTGGTGGCATCTGCATTGGCAAGGTCCAGCAAGGACTCTTCATGGTTAGGATGGCAGCAAAGGCAAGATGGCACCAAAGTGTGGTGACTCTTGTACCATTGGTTCAGAGAAGGGGGCTTATTGATGTCGCATGGTGGAGCACTTAACAAGAAAGTCTGTAAAGTTAAACACTACTTCTTTATTTTTCTGTCTTTGTGTCATGTTTTGGTTTATTTTTCTGTGTTTTAAGATGGGGCCAATGAGTAGCAACACCGTACAATACTTTTCACTCTTTTACACATGACAATAAATAAAGAAACTAAGACATTGACACTGACAACTAGAAGTTAATTACTGATGGGCATGCCCTTTGGAGTCTGAATTTTTGGCCATCCTCTAGTGGGGGAGACTAAAACAAAGCACTTAGTTTAAAAAATGAAGATACAGGCTAAGACAGAAATGAGGGGCAGTATGTTACAGGAGGTTGTTAAAGTATGGAATCCTCTTCAGAAGGTGGTGTACACAGTGTTCAAAGCTGAGTTAGGTGCAATTTTGAATGTTAAGGTATTCAAAGATACAGGGGGTGGGGGTGGGAGCGGGGCATGAGGGCCTTCTGGGAGGGTAGATAGGAGAGTGGAGCTGCAAACTAGAAGGTCCAAATTGCCTCTCCTGCTCCTGAGTCCTATGTTCCGGTCTGCACTGGGCCAAAGACACTCGTTTCTGCCCGTGTTAGTAATTCATCTATTTGGTTGTAAATTCTTCCTAGATTCAATGCAGTGTCTTCAGTTTCATCCTTATTTCTGCTTTTCTCCAATATCACCTAAGTCACTATTTAACTTCAATAGAACCATAGACTTTTTACAGCATGGAAAGAGGACCATCGTTTCCATGTCAGTCATAAATCATGCATCCATTCTAATTCCCATCTTCCAACAACCTTGTATGTTATGGCATTTTGAGTACTCATCTACATAGTTCTTTTTTTATTCATTCATAGGATGAGGGCGTCGCTGGCTAGGCAGCATTCATCCTTAATTGCACAGAGGCAGTTCAGAGTCAACCACATTGCTGTGGACCTGGAGTCACATGTAGACCACACCAGATAAGGATGGTAGTTTCAGTCCCCTAAAGGCCATTAGTGAACCAGATAGATTTTCCTCCCCGCCATGACAATCGACAACGGATTCATGGTCATCATTAGATTCTTAATTCCAGATGTTTTTATTGAATTTAAATTCCACCAACTGCCATGGTGGGATTCGAACCCAGGTCCCCAGAACACTATCTGGGTCTCTGGATGAACAGCCCAGCGATAACACCACTAGGCCATCGCCTCCCCAATTGTCATTCAAATGTCTGGATGATTCCCACCTTTACTATCCTTTTAGGCAGTGTGTTCCAGATGCTGACACCCTCATCCTCAATCCTCTAATCCTCCTGCTCCTTTCCTGAATACTGTGTCCCTGTTTATTGACCCCTATTTCCCAGGCACAATATTCCTCTGAGATAGTTGGAACTGCTGATGCTGGAGTCTGGGCTAACACAGTGTGGAGCTGGAAGAACACAGCAGGGCGGGCAGCATCAGAGGAGCAGGAAAGTTGATGTTCCAGGTGGGGATCCTTCTTCAGAAATGGCCCCATTTCTCTCTATCTCCTCCTTTCCTAATGCACTGCTTGTTTTTACCTAGCTCACTGCTCGGCTCCTCAACCTTGTCACTTTTCCAATTATGATTTTAGTTTACTCTGTCTTTAATCTTCCCACTGACTTCATATGATTTTTGAAAGGAAACGTTAAGTTGTTTCACTCACTACTTTCAGGAGAAAGATGTCAACAGCAATAATGAGGAAAGTCTCTTAACAGCGGCGGATTGCCATCATTAGCAGGGAAGGAGATAAGTCAGCAGCAAAATCTGACCCGTTGCATTGTGTGGAAACTATGAACTGTTTGATTTCCAAGAACTTATACAATGAGTTTCCATGTCCAACAGCTGTTCCTTAAATCACAATTATTTATCTTGCATTTTTCAGTAGGTTTCACCAGGCATTCCCAGGTTTTCCCCTCCTAACCATAATGCAATCAACAAACACATAGAATTGGACCCTATATACAAACCCATACAAATCAAAGCTGGAAATGACAGTACTCACCATAACGGACCAGATAGTATAAATTCCAAGCAGAGTACAATAACATTGCTTCATTAGAGGCTCCCCTGATGATGTCGCCCAGTATGGTGATGAAACATCTAACGAGAACAAGTCAACAACTTTAGGCTATTTAGAACTTTGTAAGAAGCAGTGTTAACTGTGGCTCGGTTGTTATTTCTCCTATACCTGAATCAAAAGGTTGTGGGTAATAGTCCCACCGAAGTGACATAAACATGCAATTTAAATTATGTTTAATCTATCTTGATCCGCCTTCGGTGGCTCAGTGGTTAGCACTGCAGCCTCACAGCGCTCGGGACCCGGGGTCGATTCCAGCCTCGGGTAACTGTTTATGTGGAGTTTGCACATTCTCCCAGTGTCTGCGTGGGTTTCCTCCGGGTGCTCCGGTTTCCTCCCACAGTCCAAAGATGTGCAGGCTAGGTGGATTGGCCATGCTAAATTGCCTGTAGTGTTCAGGGGTGTGTGGGTTATAGGGGGATGGGTCTGGGTGGGATGGTCCAAGGGGCAGTGTGGATTTGTTGGGCCGAAGGGCCTGTTTCCACACTGTAGGGAGCCAAATCTAATCTAATCTATTTGTTCAGGCACTTCTCCAGGGTAATTGGGACTTGGAACTAGACCTTCTAGCCCAGAGGCAGGGGTATGACCATTGCACAGCCTGACTCTTGCTAAAGCATACAATCTATGCTCGTCCAAATGTACATTTAATTAGACATTTAATTGAGGCTTTGTTCTCTCAGGTAGATGTGAAAGGTCACACTGCACCACTTTGAAGATCAGAAGTTCACTACCCACTTCATAATCTTATCATTAAAACAGATTATTTATACATTCAGTAACTGAGACGCATTGAAAATTCATCAATTAAGATTCTATATTTAAAAATAAAGTGAAGGAAGGTGGAAGAGATGGAATTATTTGGACAATTTTCTAGATTGAACACATCATGGGATCTCTGGGAATTGCCTTCAGCAGTATGTGAGCTTTGCTTAGGGAATTGAAAAATTTAGGTCCAGTAAGGCAGCTGCTGCTTGCTGGGGAATCAAATGCCTTTGAGGGAGCAGAAAAGAATAGATTTAAAGCAGATAAGAAATGAGGTTTAATGTGGCACTTACTAAAAAAAATGGACTTTGCGAGTCATAGAACCACACAGCAGAGAAATAGACCCATCAGTCCAACTCCTCCATGCCAAAGTTTCCCAAACAAAACTAATCCCACTTGCCTGCATTTGGCCCATAACCGTCTAAACCTTGATAATCAAGCATGAAGCTGGATGAACACAGCAGGCCAAGCAGCATCTCAGGAGCACAAAAGCTGACGTTTCGGGCCTAAACCCTTCATCAGAGAGGGCATTTCGTCCTCTCTGATGAAGGGTCTAGGCCCGAAACGTCAGCTTTTGTGCTCCTGAGATGCTGCTGGGCCTGCTGTGTTCATCCAGCTTTACACTTTATTATCTTGGATTCTCCAGCATCTGCAGTTCCCATTATCTCTCCCTCTAAACCTTTCCTGTTCACATATCTGTCCATGTGTCTTCTAAATGTTGTAATTGTACCTGCCTTGACCACTTCCTCTGGCAGTTCATTCCACACATGCAACACCCTCTGTGTGAAAAAATTGTCCCTCAGGTCACTTTTAAACCTTTCCTCTTTCACCTTAAAACTAGTTTTGAACTCCCTACCCTCGGGAGAAGACCTTTGTTTTTCACCTTATCTATACCCCTCGTGATTTTATAAATGTCTATACGGTCACCCCTCAGCCTCCTGTGATCCAGTGAAAAAACTCCCAACCTATCCAGCCTCTCCTTATATCTCAAACCCTCTAGCCCCAGTAGAGTCCTTCTAAATCTTTTCTGTACCTTTTCCAATATAATAATATTCCTCCTATAATAGATGATCAAAACTGCCCAAAGTACTCCAAAAGTGGCCTCACTGATGTCTTGTACAGTGTAATATGATGACCTAATTCCTATGCTCAATGTTCTGACCAATGAAGGCAAACATACCAAACAACGTCATCACCACACTGTCTACCTCTGATGTCACTCTCAAGGACTATGTATCCACACCCTAGGTCCATCTGATTGACATCACTCCCCACGGCACTACCACTAATGGTATAAATCCTGCCCTGGTTTGTCTAACTAAAATGTAACACCTTGCATTTATTACAGCCAGGGGCCTGTCCATATGGTTGCTATAGCAGCTCAGGCTTTAGAATTGTCTTCTGCAGAACTAGAAATCAATGAGCAAAGAAGAGACCCAGAAGCTGCAGTCTCTTTCCTGTTTTTTAAGAGAAGACCCTGGGAACTTAAGAGTTTCCCAAAGTCCAGTATTTCTGACTGCCTGGTGAAAGTGGAAGTCATCCATTGTGACCGATTCTCAAAAACTCAAATCCAAGTTGATTAGGATCAGAGCTGACCAATTACCATGAAGCTATACCTGTCTGCTTTGTCAACAGGAAATTTCAGTGGATATGAAGCGTTGTCACATTTTATTCGGTTCTGACAAACGGCCACTGAGCATGAACTGTTATCTCTGTTTCTCTCTCCACAGATGCCACCAGACCTGCTGAGCTTCTCCAGCAATTTTTTTGTTTCATATTTTATCTTTTCTTTCTGGACTTTGATCGTTGGGAAGTTTTCTTTTCTCATCTTTGCATTTACATATTTTAAAAGCCCATGATCTATGTAAAGATTCATTTTTCAGTGTTTGTATGAATGTCTGTGTACATGGGATTGAGGAGATTTAGTTTTATTTGTAGATCACAGCTTAGGTACTTATCATAACAAATAGCGTATTCTCAAGCTAATTAAAGAAGCCTAGTTGATGTTTCTTTTATTCTGGGTGATAGAGAATGCAAAAAGCAGACTGATTTGCTGTTTTGGTAAATGAATCAATATTTATGCCAATGGTGTGACTTTGGAGTAAGTGGGTCTTGATTATCATTCATCCTCACACAGTCATAACACTTGGTTGGTGCATTTCCTCCACTCCCATCCTACATATTTGCCTAATTGACTGTTTGTGATGTCCTGTGGTCATGACAGGTGCTATAGCAATGCAAGTGTCTATGTTTAAAACGTCAATATGCAATTAGGTGTTGATCTCATTCAATAGAATTGCTGTGGGTGGTGTATGCAGTGGTTCATGTGTGATTGTGCTTCCTCATAATTAAATGGAGCTGGGCGATATCAAAGTGCAAGTAATGCACAGTGGGGCTCTTGAATGTAGTGGTACTGTCCCTAGCTCTGAGACAGGGATCCTGGGTTCAAGTCTCATCTACCCAGAGGTGTGTCATAACACCTTCAAACAGGTTGATTAGAAAGCATCTAGCACCTAGCAACTTGTGTAGACAAATTAATTTAGTTCACATTGCAACATAAAACATGACGTTTGCAATGCCAGAAATACATGGTTCCTATTCCCAAGCTACACACCTACTCTTAAATCTGAAAGAAGAAATGCCTATAGTGTTAGGTCATTGCTCCAGCTGTGCTTAGTCTTTGTGTAGAATGGTTTTCTTTCCATCCATCCGTCATTTGTTTTTGCTGACTTGGCACCCAGGCTTATTGTCCCTTCATTCAAAAATAAGGGCATACAAAGCAGTGATGTTTAGTGGTAGGCTAAAGGATTGGGTTTTTTTTTAGGAACCAACAGCAGATGACACCTAAAAGATGGGGAAAATTTGTTAATGAAATGAATTGAAAAGAAGTACTATATTAAAACAAACAGATCCAATGGATATGTAAAAAGAAAGGGACACTCTTGGAGGATGCAACTGGGGAATTGATATTGTGGAACAGAGAAATGACAGGTAATTTAAGCTAATGTTTTGCATTAGTCTTCACAGTGGAGGTCACTATGAACATCACAAAGATAATAGATAAGCAAGATAATTGGAGTAACAATCTTGTAGCCATTTCTATCACAAGGGACAAAGTATTTGAAAAACTATAGGGACTAAAGACAGACAAGTCACCAGGACCTGATGGCCTGCATCAAAAGATTTGAAAGAAATTAGAGGAGATAGTGGAGGCATTGGGCATGTCACTGGATATCAGGCGGAATCCAGCAGATTTTTAAAGAATTTATTGTGAGATATGGGTCAGCATTTATTGCCCATCCCTAGCTGCCCTTGAGAAGATGATGGTGAGCTGTCATCTTGAACTGCTGGAGTCCATGTGTTGTAGGTTGACCCACAATGCCCTTAGGGAAGGATTTCCAGCATTTTGATCCAGTGACTGAAAGAAAGGTGATATGCTTGGTGAGTCGCTTGGAGGAGCACTTGAAAGTGGTTGTGTTCCCATGTATCTGCTGCCTTTGTCCTTCTAGATGGAAGTTGTTGTGAGTTTGGAAGGTGCTGTCTAAGAATTGGTGAGTTTCTGCAGTGCCTCTTCTAGATGCTTCTACTAAGCGTTGATGGTGGAAGAAGTGGATGTTTATGGAGGTAGAGCTTCTTGAGTGTTGTTGGAGCAGCACTCGTCCAGGCAAGGCGCGAGTATTCCATCACACTCCTGACTAGCGCCTGGTAGATAGTCAACAGGCTTTGGAAAGTCGAGAAGTGAGTTACTCAGAAGTGGGGATGTTTGCCGATGATCGCACTCTGTTCAGTACCATTCTTTAATGATACTTACTTAATATTGTGACGGGAAAGAATTTCTTCTTCCAGAGGGAGTGAATTCTGGAATTCTCATCTCAGAGAGTTACAGAGGCTAGATCGCTGAAAATATTTCAGAGAGGAAATAGGTATATTTTTGAAATTGCAGGGAGTTAATGGCTATGAGGAGCCAGAATGAAAGATACTTTAAAGCCTGGGACAGACCAATCATGATCTTGTTGAAACAGTTGAAATGGCAGGTGAGCAGGTTGAAGGGCTGAAGGGCTGAATGGCCTGCTTCTGCTCCTATTTCTACTGTTCTTTTGTTTCTCACAATTTAGTTCCTATCATACTAGCTCCTGGTAGGGAAGAAAGTAAGCAATTCAGGGGCTAAAGGAGAAGAATTGGTGGCAGAGAAATCAATCGAAGTAACTCCTAATTGAACCTGACGTTGAATGTCCTCTTCCACGTCAGTGTTAGCCTGCACAGTCTTGGTGTTCCCATGAATCACAATGAACAGCTCTGATTCACCTCCTCAGCACCATCATTACAATCTTCCTGAATGCCAGTTCTCTGCTATGGTGAACTACAGGAATGGGGAACTGAAGTTGAAACTGTGAGCATTATGCAAGAGAGAGGCTGTAGGTGGCAGCTCGGGTGACTGCCACATTTATCAAAGGGGTGCTGCATTCTGATTGTGTAAATGTTCACTCAGAAACCCCAGGAGGAAGAGCTGAGGAGATGCGTTTCAGAGGCGTGCGATCCAAATCTCTTGGGTGCTGGCCTGAAACAATGAATGTTTATGAGCCAACCTCTGCGACCTATCTCTGAAAGTACGAGGGAATGGGTCTTGTGAGACTTGAGTTTGCAGAGCTGCTAGATTGAGAGTACAGTTTTAGGATGCATTATTCTTCATTGCAGATTCTGGCAGAATGTATCTCACTATAAAATGTGACCAAAAAGTGTGGAAGCATGTACTGTAGCTATAGTGATAATGGAGGACAGAAGTGAGAGAGCCTTCTAAACCTGCCTGGCTATGTCTTGCACAAAGGTGCCATGGAGAAAAGAATTTTAGTTCCATTACCCTTTTTAAAGGAGATATTGGCCCTCATGTTGTACCTGAAAGAAGCCTTCTGTAACTGTTGCGCATTATGGGATATTGGTCAACATTGTACCTGTTTGTAGTCTAGGAACAGCTTATTCTGCAAGAATATACCTGTCCTCCACTCCGAGCATGTCTGGAAAAATTTTCCATGCTGTATTAGTCCTGGATGGTTCAGGCACCTGGAATGACTATTGATGACGGGCTTTAGGCTCAACCATCTCAGAAGGGGCATAATGTCGAAGAAACTGGGCTTTCCTGAGTGAGGAGGAAGCAGTGTATATGGCCTTGAAAAGGCAGGCTGTAGTTTACTTTCAGAACATAGAGCTGTACAGCACAGGAGCAGGCCCTTCAGCCCACAATGCTGTGCCAAATGCTCAATCCTTTCTGCCTGCCCTTGGTCCATATCCCTCCATTCCTTACATATTCATGTGCTTATCTACAATTCTCTTAAACACCCCTATTGTATCTGCCTCCAAAATCATCCCTGGCAGTGCATTCCAGACTCCCACCACTCTCTGTGTAAAACTCTTGACCCTCACATCTCCTTTGAGCTTTTCCCTTTCTCATCTTATATGCATTCTCCCTAGTTTTAGATGTTTCAACTCTGGGGAAAAAAAAATCAGACTGTCAACTCTATCTATACATCACATAATTTTATAGAATTCTATCAAGTCTCGCCTCTTCCTCCCCTGCTCCAGAGAAAACAATCCAAGTTTTTCTAGCCTCTCTTTATAGCTCATACTCTCTAATCCAGGCAGCAACCTGATAAACCCCTTCCGCACCCTCTCCAAAGCCTCCACATCCTTCCTATAATGTGGCGAACAGAATTGAGCGCAATACTCTTGGTGTGGCCTAACCAAAGTATTATAAAGCGAGGTCAGTTGGCTTGCTGAGCTGGTTTGATGTTCAGCAGACATTTCATTACCATGCTGGGTAACATCCTCAATGCCGCCTGTGATGAAGCGTCGGTGTGTTTTGCCACCAGGTTTTTAAACTCTGGGGTCCGTTGCGATGGGTTGCCTCACTTCCGGGTTTCCTCCGCAGTGGAATGTATATGGGGTCGAGTTCAATGTGTTTATCAATAGCCTGCTTTGTGGAGTGCCATGCTTCCAGGAATTCTCACGCATGTCTCTGCTTATCCTATCTCAGGATCGTGGTGTTGTCCCAGTCGAAGTTGTGGTTCTCCTTGTCCATGTGGATTGAGATGAGTGAGTATTGGTCGTGTCTTTTTGTCGCCAGTTGGTGTTCAGGTACTCTTGTTGTTAGTTTTCTTCCTGTTTGCCCGATGTAGTGTTTCTCACAGTCTCTGCAGGGGACCTTGTAGATGACATTGGTCCTGTCCGTGGCGGGTAGTTGGCCTTTAGTTTGGGTGAGCACCTGTCGTAGGGTTGACGTGGGTTTGTGTGCCACTCTGATGCCCAGTGGTCGGAGAAGTCTTGTGGTCAGTTCTGACGTGTTCCTGATGCAGGGTAGCGTGATGAGCGTGTCGGGGCATGTAGAATCTTTCTGATGCTGTTCCTGTAGGCATCTCCTGACCCAGTTCTTTGGATATCCATTATCCTTGAACACTTGGAAGAGGTATTCTTCCTCCTCTTGGCGTAGCCCTACATTGCTGCAGTGTGTTGTTGCCGTTTTAAACAGTGTCCACATGCAGCTTCATTTGTGTTTGTTGGGATGGTTACTATTGAAGTTCAATACCTGGTCTGTGCGTGTGGCAAACCAACAAACCAGCTCAGTGAGCCAAACAATCTCAACACCCACAACCTGAGCTACAGATCTATCCCAAAACTTTAGAGACCTATGGGTACAACACACTTAAACTGGCAAGGAAATGGGAAAACTACGCCAAACGAGAAAACACAACCGCGGATGTCGCACACAGATATCAAGATATAAGTACAAAGGTACAAAGGGACTTGGCGTTACTTATGCATGAAACACAGAAAGCTAGCACACAGGGTACAGAAGATAAGGAAGGAAGGCAGGTAGCAGGAAGGCTAATGGAATGTTGGCCCTTACGTTAGAACTTAAGAGTAGGGAAGTCTAACTGCAGCTTTAGAAGGTGATGGCAAGACCACATCTGGAATACATGAGCAGATTTGGTGAAGTTATTTAAGGAAAGGTATCATTTCATTGGAGGCAGTTAAAAGAAGGTTCCTGATGATCCCTGCTATGGAGGGATTGTCTTATGAGCAAAGGCTAAACAGCTTGGGAATCTACTCACTGGAGTTTAGAAGAATGAGAGATGATCTCATTGAAACACAGAGGATTCTTAAGGGGCTTGACAGGATAAATGCAGAGAGAATGTTTCCCCTCATGGGAGACTCTAGGGCATAGTCTCAGAATAAAGGGGTGCCAATTTAAGACTGAGATGAGGAGGAATTTCTTCTCTCAGAAGGTTCAAAGTCTTTGGGACTCCTTGCCGCAGAGAGCAGAGCCGGGAATGTCCTTGTGAATATTTAAGACTAAGATAGATAGACTCTTGATCAGTTGGAAAATCAAGGGTTATGGGGAAAATGTAAAAAAGTAGACATGAGGAATATTGGATTGCCTGTAATCCTATCAAATGGTGGAGCAGGCTTGAGGGGCCTAATAGCTTACTCGTGTTCCTATTTCTTACGGTCTTATGGTCTAAAGAAGTGATAAGAATATTTTACCTTGTTGTCCCTCTCTACAGGACTATTGTCAGATTGTAATGACTCTGCCATGAATGAGTATATCATTTGCTAGACAGAGATAGTAGAAACTACAGATGCTGGAGAATCCGAGCTAACAAGATGTGAAGCTAGATGAACACAGAAGGCCAAGCAACATCTTAGGAGCAGGAATGCTGACGTTTCGGGCCTAGCCCCTTCATCAGAAATGGGGGAGGGGAAGAGGGTTCTGAAATAAATAAGGGGGGGAGACGGATTGAGACAACATGTCCTTCCTGGGCATCCTGCAGTGCCACAACGATGCTACCCGAAGGTTGCAGAAACAGCAACTCGTATTTAGTTTGGGAACCCTGCAGCCCAATGGTATCAATATGGATTTCACAAGCTTCAAAATCTCCCCTCCCCCCATTGCATCTCAAAACCTGCCCAACTCGTCCCTGCCTCCCTCACCTGTCCTCCCACCCACATGTCCCCTCCTCCCACCTCAGGCCCCATCCCCATCTCCTACCTACTAACCTCATCCCGCCCCCTTAACCTGTCTGTCCTCCCTGGACTGACCTATCCCCTCCCTACCTCCCCACCTATACTCTCCTTTACTGGCCTCATCCCCGCCCCTTTAACTTGTCTGTCTCCTCTCCATCTATCTTCTCCTCTATCCATCTTTGATCCACCTCTCCCTCTCTCCCTATTTATTTCAGAACCCCCTTTGCTAGACAATTGGTTTGCAAAGCCAACAATATAGATTCAATTCCCATCACTGGCTGAGGTTACCATGAAGAACTATCCTCAACCTCTTCTCTCGCCTGAGGTGTGGTGGCTGTCAGGTTAAATCACCAGCAGTTGTCTCTCTGTAATGAGAGAGCAGCCCTATGTTCTGGTAAAAAATATGGCGACTTGACCTTGACATCATCTGTCTTGTTGTTGCTCTGCAAGAGTAAGGATCCTGCTCTTCACTTCAAAGCTGCTGTTCTTCAGCATCTGCAGTTCCTACTATGTCTGAAGCAATCCCTATCCAATTGAAATTCACGAAAAACCATTCTTGGCAGGCTCCAGAGATTTCCGCTGCCCACGAGTCTCTGATGGTGCTGCAGCGGGGAACCACAAACGGCATATCAGGGGCCTTAGAAGTGGCTTGACAGCCATGAAGATAACCGAAGCAGGGATACATGCTTTGGCAGATGCTGATAGCACGTAACAGACAGGTGACTGAATTTTACCATGCCCTCTCTCTGTCTCGCCCTCTTTCTCTCTTTCCAGTGTGTCACTTTCATGAACACAGCTATCTTTGGCAATTCTGAGCAGGATTGTCCATTAGGCAATGCCAGAAAGTGGCAATGACAGAGACTGATAGGATAGGCTTTGACTTACAAGGTTCATTGTGATTTGTAGTCCATGAAGTAGGCACGACACCTGCTTATGCCTGTTTCTCAGGGACTTCGTGGAACAAATGGCCAACTGGATGCCAGAGATTTTAGCACTGAGCATGGCTGAGTGTTGGACTTACCCACTCTTACCATTCTGTCATGGGTGTTTGGAAGAATTTGCAGGTTGATAGCAAAAATACTGACCTTGCTCATAAGAGAGATTGGCTCTGCAAAACCTAACTGCAAGATAAGCCTGACTGACAATAGTCCTGGCAGGGGCTATGTTTTGGCCTGGAAAATACCAGAGCACAGGAGTGGCAGTCTGCTCTGCCATCCCATTTTCTCACAATTTCTGCTACTACACCCCTCCTACCCATGGTTCTCTGGAATTAACCAAAGTGAATCCAAATCAACGTGCATCGTCTCAATCAGGCCTTGCCATGGATGAGATGCTCCGATAATCTGTTACTGCACTGTGATCTACGCTTCCTGCACTGATTATTAGGGTGAAAAGACCCTTGTGCTCAGTCTGAGCTGCAAAACTAAAAGCTCTTTGCCTGCTTTTAGCGACTGTGTGTAAAAAGCCCGTTCAGTACAACAAGCAAGGTATAAGCTGTCACTATTACTCCCTCTCCCCACGTTTTTGAAGCTAGTGCAGTCAGCTTCCCAGTCTCAAAAGCCCTGGTACTCTAGAACCTGATAGAACCTTAGTAAGTGAGCTAAAGAAAAACATAGGGTGCAATGCTCGAATTTACTCCCATTATAAAAAAAAACCACTGCTCGTTTAATAGCCTGTTCAGGATATGCATAATTCTTTTATCAATGGATTGAAGTTTTCATTCAGCTGCTCGGCTCAAAGAAATTGAAGGTAGGTTTAAGTCACAATTAACACATTAAAACTGCCAACTGTATTTTAGACAAGTATTTCCTGACTCTGTGTGTGTGTGTGTGTGTGTGTGTGTGTGTGTGTCTCTGTGCGTGTCTGTGTCTCTGTGCGTGTCTGTGTGCGTATGTGTCTACATGTGTTTGTGTGTATCTGTGTTTGCGTCTGCTTGTCTTTATATACATCCGTGCTGCACTGATTCTAGCTAGTATGTTCAAATATTTTGGTAAAGTAGCCAATGGTATCCACACTCTTAAAAAAAAACAGAATATTTGTATACTTCTAATGGAAACAAAGCTAAAATTACAGTAAAATTGTAACCTTGCTCTTTTCTGAGTAACATCTGTGATGAGACTGTTTATGATACCAATTTTCATTTCCTGTCATTCCTTTCAGGCCATTCCTACGTTTGTAGAAATTCTCTCAATTGATGAAGAGGCACCCTGGAAATGCTATGTACTGTATTTCAAGAAATGAGTTTTATTGCACTCATTTGAATTATGCCTGTTTCCCAGGGACTTCCTGGAACAAATGGCCAACTGGACACCAGAGATTTTAGCACGAGCATGGCTGAGTGTCAGACTTACCCACACTTACCATCCTGTTATGGGTGTTTGGAAGAATTTGCTCTTTTGTAAAAGACCAACTAAGGATGGGCAATAACTCCTGGCCAGACAATGCTGCCCTTATCCCATGAGTGAATAAAAAGAAGTGCTGCATTTTCATACAAAAAGTTGTAACTTTTACCATGGTTTGCGCCCAGTGAAGGATTGTTCAGTTATGCAGCTTCGTTTTAGAAAAAAAAGGCTGGTCTATTAATTACCTTTTGTTGCAGCTATCATTGCACAAGGTCTTAGTCATTAGCTGAGCTTAAGTCTTTCATTTGCGCATACTGAGCATGACATAGTTAACAATTTTTTGAACCAACTTCAAAATTTATCAGAATATTCTCTGGAGTTGTTTTTCATGTGAAAGTAGGACCTCATGCCAGGATTCTGTTCCAGGGTGCTGCCATTCCTTGAGTGCATCTCAGGAAGTGACATTTTCGCAGTGTCTCGGCGCAGTTTCTTGGCCAGTTCTGAGATAGTTCTAACCTAGCATCCACACATTCACATGTAAGGCCTCATTGAACATTTATAAGTACCTGCAAAAACTCCATCCCCTGTTCCCAATTCCTCCGCCTCCGCCGCATCTGCTCCCACGATGAGGCATTCCACTCCCGCACATCCCAGATGCCCAAGTTCTTCAAGGACCGCAACTTGCCCCCCACAGTGGTCGAGCACGCCCTTGACCGCGTCTCCCGCATTTCCCGCAACATATCCCTCACAACCCGCCCACGCCACAACCGCCCAAAGAGGATCCCCCTCGTTCTCACACACCACCCCACCAACCTCCGGATACAACGCATCATCCTCCGACACTTCCGCCATCTACAATCCGACCTCACCACCCAAGACATTTTTCCATCCCCACCCCTGTCTGCTTTCCGGAGAGGATACTCTCTCCGTGACTCCCTTGTTCGCTCCACACTGCCCTCCAACCCCACCACACCCGGCACCTTCCCCTGCAACTGCAGGAAATGCTACACTTGCCCCCACACCTCCTCCCTCACCCCTATCCCAGGCCCCAAGGTGACTTTCCGTATTAAGCAGAGGTTCATCTGCACATCTGCCAATGTGGTATACTGCAACCACTGTACCCGGTGTGGCTTCCTCTACATTGGGGAAACCAAGCGGAGGCTTGGGGACCGCTTTGCAGAACACCTCCGCTCGGTTCGCAATAAACAACTGCACCTCCCAGTCGCAAACCATTTCCACTCCCCCTCCCATTCTTTAGATGACATGTCCATCATGGGCCTCCTGCAGTGCCACAATGATGCCACCCGAAGGTTGCAGAAACAGCAGCTCATATTCCGCTTGGGAACCCTGCAGCCCAATGGTATCAATGTGGACTTCACCAGCTTCAAAATCTCCCCTTCCCCCACCGCATCCCAAAACCAGCCCAGTTCGTCCCCTCCCCCCACTGCACCACACAACCAGCCCAGCTCTTCCCCTCCACCCACTGCATCCCAAAACCAGTCCAACCTGTCTCTGCCTCCCTAACCTGTTCTTCCTCTCACCCATCCCTTCCTCCCACACCAAGCCGCACCTCCATCTCCTACCGACTAACCTCATCCCACCTCCTTGACCTGTCCGTCTTCCCTGGACTGGCCTATCCCCTCCCTACCTCCCCACCTATACTCTCCTCTCCACCTATCTTCTTTTCTCTCCATCTTCGGTCCGCCTCCCCCTCTCTCCCTATTTATTCCAGAACCCTCACCCCATCCCCCTCTCTGATGAAGGGTCTAGGCCCGAAACGTCAGCTTTTGTGCTCCTGAGATGCTGCTGGGCCTGCTGTGTTCATCCAGCCTCACATTTTATTACCTTGGATTCTCCAGCATCTGCAGTTCCCATTATCACTATAAGTACTTACAACCAGGTTAATGCTTCTCATTCAGAGAGTCATAAAGCTGTAGGGCAGAGAAATAGACTCTCTGTTCAACAGTTCAACTCACCCATGCCGACGGGATATCCTAAATTAATCTCCTCTCATTTGCCAGCATTTGGCCAATATCCCTCTAAACCATTCCTTTTCATGTACCCATCCAGATGCCTTTTAAATGCTGTTATTGTAATTGCCTCCACTGCTTTCTCTGGCATTTCATTCTATTCACGCATCACCCTCTGTGTGAAAATATTTCCCCTAAGGCCCCTTTTATATCCTTCCCCCCACCTTAAACCTTTGCCCTCTACTTTTGGACTCCTCTGCCGTTGGAAAAAGACGTTGCCTATTTATCCTATCCATACCCCTCGTGATTTTATAAACCTCTAGAATATAACCCTTCAGCCTCTGATGCTGAAGGGAAAATAACACCAGCTTGTTCAGCTTCTCCCTATAGCTCAAACCCGCCAACATCCTTGTAAATTTTTTCTGCGCCCTTTCAAATTTAACATCTTTCCTATAGCAGGGAGACCAGAGGTCAACAGCGTATTCTAAAAGTGGACTAACCAATGTCCTATACAGCTGCAGCATGATCTCCCACCTCCTACACTCAACATATTGACCAAAAAAGGCAAACACTTTCTTCATCACCCTATAACTCCCCCTCCTTCCACAGCTGCTGACCCTATCCCTCCCTGCTCCTTTAGCTCGCTGAGCTAACTTCTTGGCCCAGGAGCCATACTTGAATTCTTCACCTAATTATAACTTAGCTGCAGACAGAATGACATGCATTTTGTATTATGCCTTCTTATGACCTCAGGGCATACCAAAGCAATGAAGCACTTTTGAATTGGAGTCATGGTTGTCACAACATAGGGAAGTGCAGCAGACAAATTTGAGGATATCCCAAAAGTTTTTCCTGGTCTTCCCGGGAATCTTTTGCTGCAGATGAGTTCAAAACAAGGCACTTACTTCAAGAGGATGGTCTCAAGAATATAAACAACATGTCCAACCCAGGGCAGTTAGTTTTAAGTAGATTCTATCATGTTGTAGGTCATGTGGCTTGGGATAGGGTGCTATTACTGTTAGACTGCCAATTTCTCACTGGCCTCAGAAGATCTAGTGAAAGAACTGCCTATGCCATTTTCCCACAAGAGAAAGGAAGTCTGAGAGGAGACATATTTGAGATTTTTAAAAGTCCTGAGGGGTCTGGACAAAGCAGATAAAGGAGAACCTCAACACCTCATTTTCTGCTTGGGGTCCCCGCAGACCTCTAGACTCAATGTTGAGTTCAATAACTTTAGGGCCTGAGTTCTCCCATGTCTTAGCCCCTTACCCTGTGCACCAGGTCTTGTTATCACATAGTCTGTCATTACACACAACTATTGTTAGTTTCCAACAGTCCCTACTAACAGCTATTCACCCTCCCAGCCAGATCGTTATCAACTCCTTTGTCTGTCCAACTGTTCTTCTCTCTTTTGGGTCTATCCCCACCTATAATTTACTCCTTACCCTCTCGCCCCACCCTATCTTCTGTATATAAACCAACATTTTCCTGGCTACCATCAGTTCCGACACAACCGGACACAAAATGTTAACTCTGATTTTTCTTCACAGATGCTGCCAGACCTGCTGAGCTTTTCCAGCAACATCTGTTTTTGTTCCAGATAAGAAAAGCTGTGAAAAGCATCATCAGTGAGATGGCGCAGATTTAAAGTAACCGTGAACAGTGGGTACTGCTGAGAAGTGATTGAGGAGGATTCTGGGAGGAGGCAGCTTAGTCACCAGCGACTGCCCAGGGACAAATGAAAGGGAGGCAAACTATAATGGAGCGACAAGTTTTGGAACATCCATTTTGAGAAGGGCTGCTCTGCAGTGGAAGTGCTGCTGGAGGTCAAAACGTCGGCTTTGATGAATATCGGGCTTTGGTGAAGAGGGTAATCAGCAACGAGGTGAGGGTAAGGTAAGTTTCTGCTCTTTGTCTTCGTGTAACGGGGTAGAAATGGCAGTTAGGGCAGTGGCATGCTCCTCCTGCAAAATGTGGAAGATCAAGGGTCAGTCTAGTATCCCTGGCCAATATGCCTGCTGGAAGTGTGACCAGCTGCAGCTCCTCACAGGCCTCATTGCTTGGTTAGAGAGGCAGTTGGATCTACTGGAGGAGTATACAGGGGGCAGGGAGTGTGATGGACACAAGTTGCAGTGACGTGGTCACACTGCATGTTCAGTCAGGTAGATGTGTGATTGCCAGGAGAGGTAGGCAGGCAGTGCAGGATTCTCCTCTGGCTATAGCCCTCTCTCCCAGGTATTCCATTCTGGATACTACTAGGGTGTTGGAGGTGGCAATAGTCTCTCAGGGGAGTACAACAGTAGCTGCCTGGCCCGTGGCACCATGGCTGGTCTCCTGTAAAGCAGGGCGAGGCAAAGTCTAAGCGAGTGCTAGTAGTAGGGGACTTGCTAGTTAGGGGCTCAGAGACGCATTTCTGTGGTTGCAATTAAGGATGGTGTGTGGCCTCCCTGGTGCCAGGGTCAAGGACGTCTCTGAACAGTTGCATGAAATTCTTGAAGGGGTAAGGTGAGCAGCCTGAGATCATTGCCCATATCGGAACCAGCGATGTAGGTGGGAAAAGGGAAGAGGTCCTGGAGAGTGATTATAGGGAGTTAGGCAGAAGGTTAAAATGCAGGGCCTCAAGGGCAGTAATGTCTGGACTAGAGATAATGGGAACTGCAGATGCTGGAGATTCCAGTTCATCCCCTCCCCCCACTGCACCACACAACCAGCCCAGCTCTTCCCCCCCACCCACTGCATCCCAAAACCAGTCCAACCTGTCTCTGCCTCCCTAACCGGTTCTTCCTCTCACCCATCCCTTCCTCCCACCCCAAGCCGCACCCCCAGCTACCTACTAACCTCATCCCACCTCCTTGACCTGTCCGTCTTCCCTGGACTGACCTATCGCCTCCCTACCTCCCCACCTATACTCTCCTCTCCACCTATCTTCTTTTCTCTCCATCTTCGGTCCGCCTCCCCCTCTCTCCCTATTTATTCCAGTTCCCTCTCCCCATCCCCCTCTCTGATGAAGGGTCTAGGCCCGAAACGTCAGCTTTTGTGCTCCTGAGATGCTGCTTGGCCTGCTGTGTTCATCCAATCTCTGGACTACTTGTGTTTGTGAGAGTAGGATTAGGAGGATTTGGCTGATGAATACATGACTAGAGAGCTGGTGCAGGGGGCAGGGTTTCAGAATCTTGAACCACTGGGGTCTCTTCTGGGGCAGAGGTGACTTGTACAAGGGGAACAACTTGCACCTGAACTGGAGGGGGTACCAATATCCTGGCAGGGAGATTTGCTGGAGCTGCTTGGGAGGGCTTAAATTGTCTGGCATGGGGTGGAGTCCAAAGCAGGAGGGAGACAAGACAGAAGGTTAAGGACAGTACGAAGATTGACGACAGCAAGTTAAATAGTAAAGGCAGTGTTGGTAATCCCGGTACTGGACAGGGCGGGGAAGGGTACAGCAAGAAGCAAAGGAAATCTGGGTTAAGCTGCATTTATTTCAATGCAAAAGGCCTGACAGGTGAGGCAAGTGAACCTGAGGCATAGATGGGTACATGGGACTGAGATACTATAACTATTGCAGAAACATGGCTGGAGGGAAGGACAGGTCTGGCAGCTCAATGTTCTGGGGTACAGGAATGCTATAGGAAGGATAGAAGGGGAGGCAAGGCAGGAGCGGGTATTGCGTTTTTGATTAGGGAGAACATCACGGCAGTACTGAGAAAAGACATTCTTGAGGAGTCGCTCACTGATTCTATATGGGAAGAACAGAGAAATAAAAGGGAGGTGATAATGGGAACTGCAGATGCTGGAGAATCCAAGATAACAAAGTGTGGGGCTGGAAGAACACAACAGGTCAAGCAGCATCTTAGGAGCACAAAAGCTGACGTTTCAGGCCTAGACCCTTCATCAGACAAGGGGGATGGGGAGAGGATTCTGAAATAAATTATGGGGAGAGGGGGAGGCGGACTGAAGATGGATAGAGGAGAAGATAGGTGAGAGGAGAGTATGGGTGGGAAGGTAGGGAGGGGATAGGTCAGTCGGGGGAGAACGGACAGGTCAAGGGGGCGGGATGAGGTTAGTAGGTAGGAAATGGAGGTGAGGCTGGAGGTGGTAGGAGGGGATAGGTGAGAGGAAGAACAGGTTAGGAAGGCGGGGATGAGGTGGTCTGGTTTTGGGATGCGGTGGGGGGAGGGGAGATTTTGAAGCTGGTGAAATTCATACTCCCGCACATCCCAGATGTCCTCGTTCTTCAAGGGCCGCAGCTTCCCCCTGCAGTGGTCGAGAATGTATTCGACCGTGTCTCCCGCATTTCCCGCACCTCATCCCTCACACCTTGCCCTCGCAATAACCGCTAAAAGACAATTCCCTTAGTCCTCACAAACCACCCCACCAACCTTCGGATACAACCATCATCCTCCGACACTTCCGCCATCTACAATCCGACCCAACCACTAAAGACATTTTTCCCACCCCACCCTTGTCTGCCTTCCGGAGAGATCACTCTCTCCGTGACTCCCTTGTTCGCTCCACACTACCCTCCAACCCCACCACACCCGGCACCTTCCCCTGCCACCGCAGGAAATGTTACACCTGCCCCCCACACCACCTCCTTCACCCCCATCCCAGGCCCCAAGATGACTGTCCATATTAAGCAGATGTTCACCTGCACATCCGCCAATGTGGTATACTGCATCCGCTGTACCCGGTGTGGCTTCCTCTACATTGGGGAAACCAATTGGAGGCTTGGGGACCGCTTTGCAGAACACCTCCGCTCGGTTCGCAGTAAACAATTGCACCTCCCAGTCGCAAACCATTTCCACTCCCCCTCCCATTCTTTAGATGATATGTCCATCATGGGCCTCCTGCAGTGCCATAATGATGCCACCCGTAGGTTGCAGGAACAGCAACTTATATTCCGCTTGGGAACGGTGCAGCCCAATGGTATCAATGTGGATTTCACCAGCTTCAAAATCTCCCCTTCCCCCACCGCATCCCAAAACCAACCCAGCTCATCCCCACCTCACTAACCTGTTCTTCCTCTAACCTATTCCCTCCTCCCACCTCAAGCCGCACCTCCATTTCCTACCTAATAACCTCATCCCACCCCCTTGACCTGTCCGTCGTCCGCAGACTGACCTATCCCCTCCCTACCTCCCCACCCATACTCTCCTCTCTACCTATCTTCTCCTCTATCTATCTTCAGTCCGCCTCCCCCTTTCTCCCTATTTATTTCAGAATCCTCTCTCCATCCCCCTTTTCTGATGAAGGGTCTAGGCCTGAAACGTCAGCTTTTGTGCTCCTGAGATGCTGCTTGGCCTGTTATGTTCTTCCAGCCCCACACTTTGTTATCAACAAAAGGGAGGAGATCATTTTGATAGCGTTGTACTATAAGGCTCCCAATAGGCAGCGGGTGAATGAGGAGCAAATATGTAAAGGGATCGCAGATAGCTGTAAGAATAAAAGGGCTGTAATAATAGGGAACTTTAACTTTCCTATCATCAACTGGGACTGCCATAGTCTGAAGGGCTTGGGTGGGCTGAAGTTTGTTAAGTGTGTTCAAGAAGAATTTCTCATGCAGTATGTAAATGGCCCTCCTGGAGAAGATGCAAAACTTGACCTCCTCTTGGAAATAAGGCAGGGCAACTGACAGAAGTATTAGTGGGGGAGCACTTTGGGACCAAAGACCGTAACTCCATTAGTTTTAAAATAGCTATGGAAAAGGATTAAGTCTGATCCATAAGTTAAATTTCTGAATTGGGGTAAGGCAAATTTTGATGGTATTGGACAGGAATTTTCATATGTTGCCTGGGGAGGCTGTTTGCAGATAAAGGGACAGCTGGCGAGTGAGAGGGTTTCAAAAGTGAGTTAATGAGGGCTCAGGGCTGATATGTTCCTGATAGAGTGAAGGGTAAGGCTGGCAGGAGTAGGGAACCCTGAATGAATAGATTTAGTGAAGTTCTTGTCAACAAAGGGAAGGAGACATATGATATGTATAGACAGCCGGATTCAAGTAAATTCCTTGAGGAGTATAGAGAGTGTTGGAGCACACTAAAGTGAGAAAACAGGATGGCTAAAAGGAGAGAGATAGCAGGAAATGCCGATGCTGGAGAATCTGAGATAACAGCATCTGGATTAACACAGCAGGCCAAGCAGCATCAGAGGAGTAGGAAAGCTAATGTTTCGGGTCGAGACCCTTCTTCAGGCTAAAAGGAGACATGAGATAGTTTTGGCAGATAAGGTTAAGGAGAATCCAAAGAGATTCTACAAGTACACAAAGGATAAAGAGAGAGAATAGATGAATAAGGAGTGAGGAGCTGGAAGAACACGGCAAGCCTGGCAGCATCAGAAGAGTAGGGAAGTTGACGTTTCGGGTGTTGGAGAAGACAGGTTGGCTAAAATGAGGCATTTCTTAAGAAGTGTCCAGGCCCAAAACATCAGCTTTCCTGTTCCTCTGATGCTGCTTGGCCTGCCGTTTTCCTCCAGCTTCACACTGTGTTATCTCAGATTCCAGCACCGGCAGTTCTTACCATCTCTGTGGTGGTAGAGGGTTGTTTTTCAGACTGGAGTCCTGTGACCAGCGGTGTGCCACAGAAATTGATGCTGGGTCAATTATATAAATGAATAGGATGCGAATTTAGGAGATACGGGGTTAGTATGTTTGTGGATGTCACCAAGATTGGTGGTACAGTGGACAGTGAAGAAGATTTTCTAGGAATGCAGCAAGATCCTGATCAACTGAGCCTGTGGGCTGAGGGATGACAGATGAAGTAATTTTAGTTAAATGCATTTTGATAAAGCAAACCAGAGCAGGACTTACACCGTCAATTGTAGGGCCCCTGGGAGAGTTATAGAACAAAGAGATCTAGGGGTACAGATTCATAGCTCCTTGAAAATGGAGTCACATGTAGACAGGATGGTGAAGGAGGGTTTCGGCTTGCTAGCTTTCATCGGTCAGAACACTGAATACAGGAGTTAGGCGGTCTTGTTGCAGCTATACAAGATGTTGGTGAGGCCACATTTAGAGTACCTCGTGCAATTTTGGAGTTTTTCTTATATAAGTGGTATAATTAAACTCGAAAGGATGCATAAAAGTTTTACTAGTTTGTTACCTGGACTGAAAGATTTAAGTTATAAGGAAAGGTTGGATATCCAGGGACTTTTTTACCTTGGCAGGTAGGAGTCTTATAGGGATATATAAAATCATGAAGGGCATAGATAAAGTAGATAGCCGACAGCTTTTCCCCATGGTAGGGGAGCCTAAAGCTAGATGGCATAGCTTTAAGGTGAGAATACAAAAGAACCCAGAGGAGTAATCATTTTCACATGGTGGATGGTGAGTGTCTGGAACAGGCTGCCAGAAATACTGATGCAGGCAAGTAAAATTTTGTCATTTAAGAAACATTTGGATAGTACATGGATGGAATAGCTATGGAGGGATATGGACCAAACGTGGGCAAATGGAACTAGTTTAAATTGTGAAAACTGGGCAGCATGGGCAAGTTGGGCCGAAGGGCCTGTTCCCATGCTGTAGACCTCGAAAACCCTATGAGACTATGATAAAAGAAGCAAAAGTCAGATGAGGAAAACCATTTTCTTGTACAGTGAAAGAGGTTAAGATCTCAAATGTACTGCCTGAGAGTGTGGTAGAGGCAAGTTCAATTGAGGCTTTCAAAGGGGAGACAGACAGCTTATTGGAAAATGAATCAGGGCTTATGGCAATGGGTGAGTTGCTCATTTGAAGAGCTGTGGCAGACACAATCGGCTGAATATCCTCCCTCTGCAACTGTAAAAATTAGTTTTTCTTTCTTCATTGACGGGATGAGGGCAATTCTATGATTGTGTGATTTTGTGGCTGCATTTCTCAAAACTTTGAGGTTCCTGCTGTGGCATGGTCAAAGCTCCGAAGCATTTGGGAGCACGGGTCTGGTAAACTGTAACTCAGTCTTGAGTTTGAGATCCTGCTCCTCAAAAGCCTCATTTCCTCAGTTGGCTAAAGGCTGAGCTGGTCCTTTGGAGGCAATAACGAAATTTGTCGTCAGGGGCGATGCAGGAGATGGGCCACAATTATCCAGGATCTTACTATTGATCTGATCTGGTAATGGGCAGTGTTGTAGAGAGTGCATTGTAAACAATGGCTTTTCTTGATGACTTCAGGGAAAGGGTTGACAAAGTCACAGAGTCCAGTTTCTGAGTGAGTGTACACAACCATCAGCAGTAGCTCAATGACAGAGTTTTGGAGTGATTATAGATCTTAAAATCCCGCTGGTGGGAAAGCAGACCATTCAGCCCATCAAGTCCACAACAACCCTCCGCAGAGCATCCCACCCAATCCCTCTAACCCTGCATTTACCCCATGGCTAACCCACATATCCTTTGCATTACTGGACATGATGGATAATTAGGTTCAGACACAGGGAGAATGTGCAAACTCCACACAGACTGTCACCCAAGGGTGGAATCAAACCTGGGTCCCTGGCACTGTGAGGCAGCAGCGCTAACCACCAAGCCACCCATGGATTAGGGAATGAAGGCAGCACAAACTGACAGTTTGGTGGATGTTCTGTGAGTGATATCTTGACTTGTTGATAATTTGCCGGTGAGCAGGTACAATTTTGCAGTGAGGAAGATGGAAAAGCCAGTCAGCCATCACAATACCAGCTGTAATCCCAGGTTAAATCCAATGTGGGGTCTTCACTTTCTCATCAAATCAGAGCTGATATTTTGTATCTCAGTAACTTTGCCTACTCTTGCCTAGTCTTCTTAAAGGAACCTTATTTCACTCTAAGGTTCTATCTATCTTTACCGAGTGGAAGTGAAACCCATTCATTAGACCATAGAGAGCTTATGGAGTGGAAACTCTGAAGTTTACCTTTCTCATTTGTTGCCACACAGTGCTTGTTTCAGCCTCTTACTTTGAGAACACATGCTAAAGCTTGTATTCCCAGAGATTGCTTTCCTCTCTGGACTTATCCCAAACTTCATTCACATTCCTAAACAGCCACTTATCCAGCTGTTATTGAATGATGGTTTGACGGAAAGTTTGATTGATAACCATGTGGCATTTTGTTTTAAGGGGAAACTTCCCTGAGCTTGCTGGCTACTCAAGTAACATGCTTCCATTTCTCGCATTTTGATAACATTAAACATAGAACTATAGAATATCAGAGAACAGAAAGACTTGTTTCTGAGCTTCTCTCTAATTAGTTCCACTTCTCTATGCTTTCTCTTTTTGAATGTACATCCAACTCCCTCTTGAATGGTAGTATTGAAGACATTTACTTGCCTCTTTCAGGTATTGCAGTCCAGATCAGAACAACGTGCTCTGCATTTCTTCTTATCTCTCACTGATTTTGTTTTGCAAATTATTGTAAGTCTGTCTCCACTGGTCGCTGATGCAGCTGCTCAAAACAGTTTTTCTGTGTTTTCTTTCCTTTGGTAAATTCTGTTTTATTCACTCATTAGACATTGGCATTGCCGGCTGGGCCAGAATTTATTGCCTATCTCTAGTTGTCCTCGAGAAGGTGGTTCTCAGCTGTAGGTAGATCCATAATGGCTTTAAAGTGAGAATTCTAGGACTTTGAACCAGAGACAGTGAAGGGGCAGCGATATATTTTGAAATCAGGATGGTGATTGTCTTGAATGGGAGCTTGGAGTTGGTGATGTCCCCATGTATCTGTTAAGCATTCCGATAGTTATAATTAAGCCAATTGTTTTCTTTTATTTTGTCTGTGTTTTAATAGTAGTGTAAAAATAAAATATATTTTGCTTAACATCAAATAGTTTGCATCTGGAATACAATGCCTGACAAAATTTATTTTACCTTTAAAATAAGAAACAGTTAGGGTCTAGACCATCTTCTTAATATATTTTGAGGGGGTTTGGTCCGGTCCAGAACAAACTGGGGGCTATTGTTTGGATCAAAATCTCTAATTCCATTTCTTTAAGAAAGTGCTAAAATGAAATGGCTGGTCACTATGGGGGTATTCTTGACCCAAACAAAGGTGATAGGTAAAACGAGTGAGGTATTTGCATTTCTATCGGTGGAGGTATCTGGGGAGTATAAGATGAGAAAAGTTATTGTAAGGGCATATTAGCAAGTGCCAGAAGCCTACAAGCAACATTTCAGGAATCTAAGGAGGGAACCTGGTCGAATGTACATAGAGTTTGAAAGGATCAAACAAAATAATTCTGATATGTAAACAAGGGCATTGAAAATAGATCAAACATATGATGCTCTTAGAGAGATAGTTATTTTGGAAGAGTTCAAAATTTCACTTCTTGAAATATTGAGAACTCATGTGGAAGAAGAGAGAGTTAAGACTGCAAGATTAACAATGGAAATGGCAATTGATTACGAATTGGTTCACTAGTCTAAGTTTGGCTTCTGACATCAATTTTAATTTATGAGGAATAGAAATTGGGGAAAAGAGAAAGCCTCAGGTGGTAATGGAAAAGGAGATTGAAGATAGTAAAGAAAGCTTGCCACAGGATGAACAGGAAAGCCAAGAGTGGGAAAGAGAAATTAAAAAACTCAGGTGTTTTCACTGCAATAAAGTAAATTACATGAAGTTGCAGTGTTGGTGGTTTAGAAAAGCCGCTGGGAAGATGGATGTTGTAAAATAGGATAAGCTAGTGAGTTTTGCTGAAGTGGTAAAGGAAAGCACAGTCGAAGCTAAAAAGCTGCAGAAGAATGTGCGATCTGATCAATGATTGGTTAAGAAGAAAGTGAAAGATCTCTTTAAAGAAGGTACTTGTATGGGTTAAATTTCACACATGCATGCCAGGAGGAGCAGTAAAAGAAATTAAAATTTTAAGAGATATGGGAGGAAGTCAATCTTTGATGGTGAGAGATAAGGCAAAATGTAATTCAGAAGGAGTATTACCAGAAAAGGTGGCAATATGTGGTATGCCGTGGGCAGCAGTGTTCCATTATATAAAGTGAGGTTAGAAAGTCAGGTGAAAAATAGAGAAGTGGTGTTAGGAGTAATGGAGAAATTCTAGGTTTCAGATATACATTTTAATCTTGGTAATGATGTAGCTGGATCACAGGTGAGATGGATGCCTTTCGTGGTTGAAAAGCCAGTGGAATATCAGGAAATTGAGCTCCAACAGAAAGTATATCCTGGGATTTTTCCTGACTGTGTGATAACAAGGTCGCAAAGCCACAGGTTGAAGTAGGAGGAGAAATCATGGAGAATGAGAAAGTTGAAGTTCAATTGTCAGAGACTGTCTGACTAAATGGTCGAGAAAAAGAAACAAGAACAAGTGGAGGACAAAGTGGGTATTTTCACTTCGTAGAAATTAGCTGAATTACAACAGAAAGATGAAAAATGAAAGCAGTTTTATCAAAAAGCATACAAAAATGAAGAATCTGAGTGGCTTGATGAAGAAAGGGAGACCATCACATATTCAGGTGGATGAGAAATGGGCAGAAGTGCATGAAGTTGTATTACTGGTGGGTTTCAAAAAGGAGGTGTTACAAGCAGCATATGAATTACCAATAGGAGGACATTTGGGAGTAAGGGAAACTCAAGCCAGAGTACAACAATGTTTTTATTGGCCTGAACTATGTAAGGATGCTGTTGAATTTTTTGTCATTTAATTGGAAAACCTGAGGCAATGATAAAACCAGTACCCTTAATACCCATTCCTGCATTTGAGAAACATTTTACAAGAACCTTAATTGATTGCGTAGGACTTCAACCTAAAAATAAGAGTGGGAATCAGTTTTGTTGACCATATGTATGTGTCTACTAGACTTCCAGAGGCCTTTCCATTTTACAGTATCATGGCTAAAAGGATTGCAGAAGAGTTACTCGAATTTTTCACAATATACGGAATGCCTGTAGAGACACAATCCGACCAAGGGTCGAATTTATATTGAAGGTATTCAAGGGATTTATGCATAACTTAGGAAGAAAACAATTCAAATCCACTACGTACCATCCAGAATTGTAGAGAGCATTAGAATGGTGAACATCAAAGTTTAAAGATCATATTGAGGGCTTATAGTCAAGACTATGCAGAGGATAAAAGAATTGCATTTGTAATTTTTGTAACTGGGGATGCACCGAATGACTCACCAAAATTCAGTCCATTTGAATTAGTTTTTCGGCATGCGGTGATAGGACCACTGAAATTTATTAAGGTATTAATTAATTAATTAATTAATTAAGGTCAGTCAGAAGTTCAGAGAACACATTTTTGAGTTTGTGTCAAATTTTAGGTAAAGATTAAGTAGAGTGGATGACTTAGCTAGGCAGCATTTAAATGTAGCACAGTGTGTGACGAAACAGGAAGTAGACAAAGATCAAAAATTTCTAATTTTGCCAGTGGTGATAAAGTGTTAGCATTATTACCAGTGGTGGGTGAACCTGTAAAGGCAAGGTTTAGTGGACCTTATCAAATCAAAAATAAATTGAATGAGTTGAACTATTTAATAAGAATGCCAGACAGAAAGAAATCTCACAGAGTGTGTCATGTGAATATGCTCAATAAGTATTTTGAGAGGGAAGTAAAGCAAAAGGAGAATGTGATGCTGGTTACATCACAGAGTGAAGAACAAAATTCAGATCATTCTGAATTGGACACTCCTCAGACTAAATTGGACAATGAGGAAGTTCTCAAAAATTGGGATAAAGTATTGAGTTACTTTCCAGAGAAAAATCAAAATGGCTTGAAAGAGTTATTGTATTAACCTGGGGAGAAACATGAGACTAAGCTGGGAAATACTAATCTAATTACGCATGATGTAGATATAGAAATGCTGTTCCAATGAATCAATATCCGTTCAGACTCAACCCTATGTTTGCACAGGTTCAAAAAGAGATTGAATGCTTGCTCAAAGACAATATAATCAAAGTGAGTTGCAGTGACTGAAGCTCATCCATAGTAATGATGCCAAAATCAGACGGTACCAAATGATTATGTCACAAAGTCTGTCACAAAGTCTTGCAGTTATAAAATCTGATTTATATCCTATTCCATGTTTGGAAGATTGCATTGAGAAAGTGGAACAAGCAACTTCTATTTCTAAGTTTGGACTTACTCTGGTGATTTTGGCACGTACCTTTATCCAGAGAAGTGAAGAAAAGTCTGACTTTTATGATGCCAAATTGACTGTGCCAGTTTAAAGTCATGGTTGGTGATAAACCTGGCTCACAGTGAGTTCTCAAAAGCCCAAATCATGCTCCTGGGCCATGTTATCAGACATGGACAGATGGCCCCATGGGATGTGAAAACAAAGGTTATTGGAGAGTTTCCTGTACCAATGAGAAAGACTGCAGTACTATAATTTCTGGGGTTGAGCAAATTTTATTGGAAGGTTGTACCGAATTTTAGTGGTGTGGTTGATCCACTGACTGACTACTTGAAGAAGTGCAGAAAATTTCAGTGAACAGAGGAAAGTCCGAAGGCATTTGACAGCCTGCAATCTGGGTTAACCACTGCCGGAGTGTGAGCCACACCTAATCATGCTCAGCCATTCAAGGTGGCTACTGATGTGAGTAACGTAGGTCTTGGTGCTGTACTCTCACAAAAAGAAGAAGATGAAAAGATTGATCAATTAGGTATTTTTCCAGAAAACTGAATAATCATCAAAAGAACTATTCCATGATTGAGAAGGAACCTTTGAGCTTGGTGGCATTCCAACATTTATATTGCCAGAAATGTATCTGAGACAATTGTATATAATTATCATAACCCTTTAAAATTTTTGGTGAAATTTAAGGGTAAAAATTCTAGACTGTAATAGAGCTTATTATTCAGTTTGACAATTATACACATGGTAGGATGAGAGAATGTCCTAATTGCTGACTTTGATGTGTTGTGGCTTGTTGTGACTTTGATGAAGGAAGATCGAAGTGTCAGGCAGTGGGAGAAAAAAGGACAGAAATAGACTGTAATAGTCAATGTGACGTATAAGTATTGTAGTGTACTAATAGATAAGGCTAACAGTTTTTAAAAATGAAGCCAGTTGGTATATTGATAATTCATTTTTTTAGGGCATAAGATGTGATAATACTGTGGCTTTAAGAGGCATATTTTATCCTGGTTTTTTTTTTATGAAGAGATGTTGAGATAGAGGCACAAAGTAGTCACTCCCGAGCCAAAACGTAAACGGCTTGTGAGGCCTTGGGATTTTTTTAAATGTTGGAACAATAGAAGCACTAGTAATGGGTGGAGTCAAGCCCCCATGGAACCAGTAATTTTAGTTTTCATCTTTTGTAGTTGCTGGGGTTTTGAAACTGGATGGGGAACCACTTATTCCTCTCTCTGTTACAGCTAAAAGCTGGGGTTCTCTTCCTGCTGCTAGATTTGCATGTGAGCCAGTCCATTTTACTGAATTCGCCTTTGCCAAGTATGTGTCTATTGGATGTTAATATACTGGAACAGTTAATTAGTAATAGTTATTATTTTGTTAAGCATTTCGGTAGTGTTACAGTTAAGCCAATTCTTTTCTTTTTATTTTGTTTGTATTTTAATTGTAGTGTAAAAATAAAGTGTGTTTTGCTTAATGTTGAATAAATTGACCAATTGAATTACACCTGGAACACAACACCTTGCACTTAGCTTTAAAGTAAGAAAAAGTTAAGGTCTAGACTCTCTTCTTAATATATTTTGAGGGTGTTTGATCTGGTCCATAACAGTGTCAAGCTTCTTGAGTGTTGTTGGAGCTGCATCCATCCAGGCAAGTGGGGAGACTTTCACATACACAAAAGAGCTGAATTCCAAGGTGAGGAGAGATCAACAGCTGTTGACATCAAGGCTACATTCAACCAAGTATATGGCATTAAGGACCCCTAGCAAAAGTGGAATCAATGGGCATCTGCGGTGAATTCTCTGCTGATTGGCGTCGTTTCCGACATATAGGAAGCTGGTTGTGGTTGTTGGGACCAGTCATGTCACCTCCATGGCTGTGTGATTTATAGATGGTAGACAGGCTTTGGGGAGTCAGGAGGTGAGTATTCCTAGCCTCTGATCTGCTCCTGTAGTCACTGTGTTTACACGGCAAGTTCAGTACAATTTCTGGTCAATGATAAACTGCGGATGTTGATAAAAGGTGATTCGGAGACGGTAACACCATTGAATATCAAGGGGCGGTGATTTGGTTGTCACTTATTGGTGATGGTCATTGCTTGGCATTTCTGTGTGGTGCAAATGTCACTTGCTATTTGTCAGCCCAAGCCCGGGTATTGTTCTGATCTTACTGCATTTGAATATGGAGTGCTTTAGTATCTCAGGAGTTGCCATTGGTGTTGGACATTGTGTAATCATCAGTCATACCCAACTCTGACCTTACGATGGAGGGAAGGTCATTGATGAAGAAGTTGGAGATGGTTGGGCCTAGGACACTATCCTGAGGAACTCCTGCTGAGCTATCCTGGAGTTGACATGACTGGTCCCAACAACCACAACCAGCTTCCTATATGTCGGAAACGACACCAATCAGCAGAGAATTCGCTGCAGATGCCCATTGATTCCACTTTTGCTAGGGGTCCTTAATGCCATATACTTGGTTGAATGTGGCCTTGATGTCAACAGCTGTTGATCTCTCCTCACCTTGGAATTCAGCTCTTTTGTGTATGTTTGAACCAGCCTTGTGATAATGTCAGGATCTGAACAGCTCTGGTAGAACCCAAACTGGGTGTCGCTGAGCAGGTTATTTCTGAGCAGGTGCTGCTTGATAGCACTGTTGATGACATTTTCCATCACTGGATGTGAGTTTGCTCGCTGAGCTGGAAGGTTAGTTTTCAGATGTTTCGTCACCATCCTAGTTAACATCATCAGTGAGCCTCTGACGGAGCGCTGGTGTTATGTCCCACTTTCTATTTATCTGTTTAGGTTTCCTTGGGTTGGTGATGTCATTTCCTGTATTGTTGATGTCATTTCCTGTTCTTTTTCTCAGAGGGTGGTAGATGGGCTCCAAATCAATGTGTTTGTTGATGAAGTTCTGGTTGGAATGCCATGCCTCTAGGAATTCTTGTGCATGTCTCTGTTTGGCTTGTCCTAGGATGGATGTGTTGTCCCAATCAAAGTGGTGTCCTTCCTCATCTGTATGTAAGGATACGAGTGATAGTGGGTCATGTCGTTTTGTGGCTGGTTGATGTTCATGTATCCTGGTGGCTAGCTTTCTGCCTGTTTGTCCAATGTAGTGTTTGTCACAGATAAATAGAAAGTGGGGCATAACACCAGCGCTTCACCGGAGGCTCACTGATGATGTTACCTAGAATGGTGACGAAACGTTTGAAAACGAACCTTCCAGCTCAGCGAGCAAACTCACGTCCAGAACCTCAACCTGAGCTACAAATCTTCTCAAATTTTCCATCACTTTCCTGATGATTGAGAGTAGACTGATGGGGCACTAATTGGCCGGGTTGGATTTGTTCTGCTTTCTGTGTCCAGGAAATACTTGGGCAATTTTCCAAATTGTTGGGTTGGTGCCAGTGTTGTAGTAGTACTGGAACAGCTTGGCTAGGGGAGCAGCAAGTGCTGGAACACAAGTTTTCAGTACTATTGCTGGGAAGCTGTCACGGCCCATAGCCTTTGCAGTATCCAGTGTCTCTGACCGTTTCTTGATATCATGTGGAGTGAATCGAATTGGCTGAAAGCTGGTATTTGTAATACTGATGACCACTGGAGGAGACTCAGACGGATCATCCCACTTGGCATTTCTAGCTGAAAATTGCTGTAAATGCTTCAGCCTTATCATTTTCACTAATGTGCTGGGCTCTTCCATCATTGAAGATGAGGATATTTGTGAAGACTTCTCCTCCAGTGAGTTGTTTAATTGTCCACCACCATTCATGGCTGGATGCACAGGACTGCAGATCTTATCTGGTGGTGGGAGGAACACTTTGCTCAATCTACACTTGCTTATGCTGTTTGACACACAAGTAGACTTGTTTTGCAACTTCACCAGGTTGACTTCTCGTTTTTAGTTATGCCTGGTGTTGCTCCTGGCATGACTTCCTGCAATCTCCATTGAACCAGGGTTGATCCTTTGGCTTGATAGTAATGGTAAAATGAGGCATATGCCAGACCATGAGATTGTAGATTGAGTTGGAATATGACTCTGCTGCTGCAGATAGTTTATAGCATCTCATAGATATCTAGTCTTGAAAGTCAGTTCAATTTAACATAGTGATAGTGCCACTCAACATGCTCACTGTGCTAAATCCAACAGACTTTGAAGTTACTATCATTACAAGATCTTTTAGTATACTGTTAGGGCACCAAAGTCACAATCATCTTGATACTCCTCCCAATCTAACGCTTCAATGTCCTCTTCAGAACGAGACACTAGTCTTTCAAACCGGTTGAAATTATGGGATACAGCTAATAGTCGGTAGTCTTAAAGAAAATCGTGGTGTCTGACAAAAAGTTGCTCTAGGGATAGTAGATACATTAGATGGTGTCTTCAAAATAAACCATTAGATTCAGGAAAACGGCAAATCCAACAACTCTGCTCAAGAATGGAGGGAGAGAAAAGCCGGCTATTTAGCCCCATACCTATTGTTATGGAAAATCCGGAATCCATTATTATGGAAGAGTGCAGGAAGTTCATAAAATCATAGTACATCCAGGTGGAGTCAACATGGTTTTGTGAAAGTGAAATCAAGCCTGACTATGTTATTAGGGTTCTTTCAGGACAGTAGGTTAGATAAAGGGGTAACAGTAGATGTAGTGCACTTGGATTTCCAAAAATAATTTGATAATGTGCTACAAAAGGTTAACACACAACATAAGAGATCATGTATTGTATATGGGATATTGCATGTATAAGGGTTTAGCTAACTAACAGGAAACAGAGAGTCAAGATAAATGGATCATTTTTAACTTGGTAAACTGTATCTGGTGGAGTGTGACAGGGATATGTGCTGCAGCCTCAGCTATTTCTGTTTTATATTAATGACTTATGTGAAAGGACTGACTGTATTATAGTCAAAACTGGCGGTTTTTATTCTGCTGACTAAGCGGGAGAAGGAGCAAGTGGATCAACTGGGGAGAGAGCCAGGAGTAAAAGTCACATGGAGTGATAAGTGGATAAAACAAGATGTAGAAACAAAGTAGGGGTCAATGATTGATGTGTAGGTATAAAATAGTTGAACTTAGATCAGCCCTGATGTGTAGAAACCCAGGCCCCAGATTGGAGGGTGGGGACTGTGGGGTTTGGGGGTGTTTTCGAAATAGAGAATAGAGTTCACATTCTGAAGTTGTTGAACTCATTAAAAATAAAACCTGCAGATGCTGGAAATCAGAAACCAAAACAGAAATTGCTGGAAAATCTTTTGTTTGAGTTGAGCTCAAATGCTCAGTCCTGAAGGCTGTGAAGTGCAGAAGTGGAAAATGAGATGCTGTTCCTTCAGCTTGTGTTGGGTTTCACTGGAAGATTACGGTGGGACCTAAGACAGAAATACCAGCACCAGAGCAGGATACATGTATCTTGGTTTCAATGTCACCAACTTCCCTGGATTTTATCAACACAAGGTGGCATCATCAGAAAATGCGACAGTTTTTTACCTGTTCAGTGGTAACACCCTGCTTTACGTCACCATCACTTCTCTCTAAATTATTAGGCTTCTTCTCTAGTAGCCAATGCTAGATCAGCAGAGGTTTCCTCCGACTTATTTTCGGAAAGACTAAATCTATTGCCTTTGTTCCCTGTTACAAAATCTATTTCTTAGCCGGCAACTTATTCATGTTCTTTGATGATTGAGGCAAAAATTGACTGTTCACAACCTTGGTATCATATTTAACATTGAAACGATGTTCCAACTGTATATCAGTAGCATCACCAAGCCTACTTAGTTCCACCTCTGTGATAAGATCTGACTCTGCAGCAGCCTCAGCTCTTTTGCTACTGAAACCCCATTTATATATTTGGTCCTCCCAGACTTGACTATTACAATGTACTCCTGACATTCTAAAATCGACAAATTCGGGGTGGGGGGGGGGGGGGGGGGGGGGGAACGTTCATCCAAAATTTGTTGCATTGTGTCCTTACTTTGACCAAGCCCCCATTGATAAAACACAGGAATGTCTGAAGGCCAATATTGTCTCCCTACTAAGCAGTGCCTTACTTTTAAACTTCTCATGCTTTTTCTTGGACACTCCTGGACCTTGCCCACTCCCTATTGCTGTAATCTCCGCTAGCTTCAAACTGTCCAAGGTAACTATAATTCTGGGCTTTTTAGTGGTCTGAATTCTATCATTGGAGGACATATGTTCAGCTGACTTGGTCCTCAGCTCTGGAATTTTCTCCGCAAACATCTTCACATCCTTATCCTGTTTTCTTCCATTAAGGAAATTATAAAACATATCAAACTATTGGTCATCTCAGCTAAATTCTCCTTATGTTGTTCAGTGTCAAAATTTTGCTTAAGCATGCTCCTGTGAAATATCCCAGGATCTTGTGTTACAATAAAGACGCTGTGTAAATCCAAGTTACTGATTACGTTGTTATTTTTTCATTTCATGCAGTAGCATCTTGAGCATCATGCACTGTGGTTGGAGGGCTGTTGTACAACTGTTCATTGTCATAGTGAATCAAGTCACTCTATATCAACCATTGTTCGCAAATTCATCTATGTTGATGGAATCTCTTGAATCACCCAAGCTCCATCCTTCTGCATCCTGGACAACCTCCTTAAAATGTTACAAAGGTAAACAAGTCACTGCAGGATATGGCAACTCATGTTGAGTTCTTCTAAACTTACATTCAGTGTATTCCAACTTCACGATGCTAGTGACAAAAGAATGAATTGCTTATCGACGTGGAAAGTAAGAGACTAAAGCATGATTCCAATCCAACATTTGTGGCTATATATGTATTTGTTGACTTTGTCCTTTTTGAAGTATCTGAAGAAAACACAAGCAAAGTTAAACCAAAGATAACAATGTGTAGAGCTGGATGAAAACAGCAGGCCAAGCAGCATCAGAGGAGCAGGAATGCAGAAAATCTGAAGGATCTAGACCCAAAATGTCAGCTTTCCTGCTCCTCTGATGCTGCTTGGCCTGCTGTGTTCATTCAGCTCTACACCTTGTTATCTCAGATTCTTAGCATCAGTAGTCCCCACTATCTCCAAAGTTAACCCAACCTGTCAATCAAACTTGCTGGTGTTGTTGCCCAATACTCTGGTACTTGTCCTATTACACGCTGCAACACAGAGTACTGTGCACCTATCTGGCATTGGCCATCGAGTATACATCCGATTGACAATCAACTGAATGTAATATGCATCTTAACTGTGCAATGCCGCTCCCCTGGAGTTTGGTACTTATAAATATTGCTCTCCTGACTGATAAAACCCACAAGCTGGTTGAAACCATCCATGCAGAGCCTCATTTACTGCTCCATAATAATATACCCTCAATCCACCAACCACCTGCCTCCTGTCCCAGGGCTCAGTTTGGAACAGCCTTCCTGAGCAAGTGCTGCAGAACCCATCCAGGGACTGGGAAAGACAGAAAGTCACAAACTGGTTCCTCAGAGCAAACCCTATCTGTCAAATCTTCAAAATTCCATTGGGAGAGAAATCCTTGCTGAAGAGGGTCAGGACAGGCTGGACCCTGGCTTCAGCAATGCTTCACCACTGGAGCCTCAGTACTTGTGGACAGGCACTAATAATGCTTTCTATGACTGAGGAGGCTCCCCGCTATAAACTAAGTGGTGAATTAATCACATTAAATTCATCAAATGAGATGGCTTGGCTCTCGGGATTTGCATTTGCTAAGTACAAATTAAAGAATCATGCATCTGTGCCATGATGCCTGCTGTCCAAAGCTACTTTGGATATGGTTGCAGCCACAGAATTCATAGTTCTCTGCTAAAACGAAGCATGTACAGCACTCTCCATAGGTGAGAGTAAGAGTGAACACTTCTGGGGTAATCTGGCAGGTCTAGCAACCTTCTTTCTCTTCCACAAAGCTCACATGTTGGCATTCCTGATTGGGAAGCATCCCAATGGCCTTGATGGAGTGGGGTGATATAATTAAAAAAACTGCAAAGCAATTACAATACAGCTGTAGGAAAGCTTAACAGTCTGTAAGAGTCACTTGGCATCCCAGGACATTTATCAGATATAGATTTGATTTTGAAGTTATGCTGCCCAGGTACAGCAGAAATTATATTGTTACTTCATCCATATTAACTGCGTGTTACAATACAATTACCATAGCCTGGCAGATTCAGGGGAAAGATGCATCAGGTGAAAATGGGCACAGAAACAGTGTGCATATTCTTTCTTTGTGTCTATCATAGTTGTGAATTGGATCAATTGGTGCTGTGGTTGTGGCTGGTGGGGGTGAAGTCATCATTGTCAGAGGTCCCTCAATTTGAGGATGGTGTTTACTCAGAGTTGTGACTTCCTGCCATGGGTATTCATGTGTTTGAACCAGCCAATTCTCAAATCACAGATCTTTGGGCACAACAGGAAGGCTGTGCCATGAGGTAGTGGGATACACAATTTGCTTGCAACGTAAAAGTTGGTACTGGATGGCCCAGTTCAATTCCTATGGTGTTTAACTAATATAGGACCAGCTTCCTGAGCTTGTCTGAGCCGTTCAACTATTGCAAATTGGCATTCGATGAAATAAGTAATTGAAAGTTATTGCACTGAAATATGGATCAGAAAAATCCATATGGAAGTGCTGATTTGTCAACTGCTCAAAGTCCTGTCATGATTGATACTAAAAATGTTAATGTTAAGAGTGGTAAGAATACTGGTAAAGTGTATGAAAATACCCTGTAGATACTGATGTGCCTAAGCAGAGTCTTACTCAAGATTCTTCTTTTGACAACATGTACAACATCTGCAAAGTTTTAGTTACGGAGTGTGATACTTATAGGTTTAAAAGATAACCTATTCTGTGACGCTAGTAAAAATAACAGTGCCAGTATTTAAATTATAGAAATGTTTTGAGGTTCAATTCGATGAAGTCCTTTATGATAATTATTACTCCTAATATTTGCTTCAAGATCAGTAACATTATCTGTGCAATGAAAAGGAAATTCACTCTATTAAAATCCACATCAAATTAGCATTTGGTAGTGCAGAACTTGAACATTGCTGAAGAAAAGACACACTATGTCAAAGCTTTTCAGCTTGCAGTCATCAGGACAATTTACAAGAAATAAAAATGCTTGTAGTTAACTCTCAGTCATCCTCTAACTGATGCATTCTCCCTAGCAATAGCTCTCTTTTCAGACTTCACTTGCCAAACAATTAGCATTCTCTTCTCATACAGTATAAATGTTGTTTCCCTTTACATTTGTATTTCTTATGAATTGTCTTCATGGTTACAAGATGAAAACCTTTGACAAAATATGTTGATTTTCAGCAATACATATCAAATTAATATAGAAGTATTTACCTAACTGGCCTACATTGAAGAATCATAGAATCCTTACAGCGTAGAAACAGGCCTTTTGTCCCATCAAGTCCACACAAACCCTCAGATCGTCCCACCCAGACCCATCCCCACTACCCTTTCCCTGTAATCCACCAAATCTAGGCATCCCTGAACACTATAGGCAATTTTGGCCAATCCACCTAGCCTGCACATCTTTGGGTTGTGGGAGGAAACTGGAGCACCCGAAGGAAACCCACACAGACACGGGGAGAATGTGCAAACTCCACACAGACAGTCACCCGAGGCTGGAATCAAGCCCAGGTCCCTGATGCTGTGAGGCTGCAGTGCTAACCGCTGAGCCACTGTGCTGCCTGGTTAGAGCTAGCATTTTAATCACTTGGTAGAAAGAGGAGAGATGTAGGTTAATATTCCTTTTCTCTCATCAGTTTTTTGGCTCATTACAAAAAAAAATCAGCAAAAAGAACACTTTAACCCTTTGAGTGCTGTCATGTTTAATAAAAGACACAAAAGGCCCTTCACGATACTTGAAATGTAAATAAAATAAATACCCAGTCCTCATTTTCACCAGATGTATCTCACACACACACACACACACACACACACACACACGAAAATGTGAATTCTAAAAATGATTTTTTAAAAAACGCTTTAAGATAATGAAATGCATGCAACATTTCTATTCAGCCCCTAGTAGTTGAAATATTTGGTGCTCAAAAGATCTGTCTTGATGCATTGAGGAAAATGAAAGTCAGAGATTTTCTGGTAATGAACTCACACTGTGAAGTCCCCAAACAGCAGCAAGCTTTTGGCTTTCCAGTCAAAGTCGCCTGAACCCCCGACGTGAAGAACTGTAATGCATAGCAAATAAAGCCCCTCTTCTGCGCCAAAGATCATTGTTTTGAAGAAAGACCCTCCCTTGAAGCTGAGTTTCTCTCTAGTCTTTGTATCACAGACTGGCCTGCCCGAACCTGCCCTTGTGAATTAATAATGCGTTTCCAGGTATTTCCTAGCACCAGCCGGCTTCTAACCTGAATACCAATAGTGTTTTCCATTGCTTAAACAACAGGTTGTTAGTAAGTGATTCAACACACAGTGGCGATACTCCATCAGCATGCCAACATTGGAGAGATCTTGACAATGTCGTTAGTTGCAATTTCATCGTGTTGAGCACGAAATCTAACAGTCATTATTACTATAAATCTCTTCAATAGAAGGTGCTGCAAGGTCATTGATATTTTTGTGTCTTTCCAGATGCATGTCCAGACATGAAGTCAGTCTCTGTCTGTGCCAGACACCTGAATCTCTGGAGTCCATTTTGTAAAGATAATTGTCCATTTTTCAGACAGCCTTTTAAAGTAACATTCACTCTCACTATCGGATCACTTGATCGGAACCAGTAACATCTTCTCTCCACCTGCACCCTGCACCCACTACCCCAACACACCGACCCTCCCAAACTATAGCATAAATGCTGTCCCCGCCACACTTCACTTCATCCCTGATGAAAAGTCATCTCGATTTGAAACATTAGCTTGCTGTCTCTCCATGAATGCTGAGTGACCTGTTGTGATCCCCAGCACTGGTTGTTTAAAATCTATTTTTCTCGTGTTACATGGGCACACAATGTTACTGTGTTACACTTGACTCAGCATTTCAGACGATCATTTTAAAACAGAGAACTGATTTTGAGAAGCTAGCCATATTGACACTAACAGTATTTATTAGTGTTTTAGAAGGCTTCAAAAGTTCTCTTTAAATTCACACCTCAGTCATTAGATTTAAGTAAATTTATACCTTGCGGCGCCTTGAGCTGCGTGAATTTTTGAACGCTTGTAGCTGTCTCCTTACTCCCATCGTAATCTATGCCTTCCACACTGGATTGTTATTGTCAAAGGAGACTTTTCAAAACTCCCTCATGCAAGCCAGAGGTGTCTGCTTTTCACATTTGATTCATAAAAGATACTTTGAGTGGTGACAGGAAGTATAAACAAAATTAGGCCCCAAAAACCTCAGGTTTTATACCTGTAATAACAGGTAGGTGGCAGCATTTTGTCTAGTACAGTCCTCAAGGCCTAATTGAATTTACATTTGCTTTGATTTATTTAATGTCAAAAATATCTTGTTACAAAATATAGTAAAAAGTGTCATATGGTGTAACCACTCTCTGGCGCCATCTTAAAACACAGAAAAATAAACCAAAACACAAAGAATAAAGGCAGAAAAGTGAAGCATTAAAATCTCCAACTTTATGCTCCTTCTTATTTGGTGCTCCATTGTGGGCCATGGGCCTTGTAGCCAGGCACCAGTTCGATTCACTGTGCTGTCACTGGAACAAAAGTCCCCTCTCACCCCCACCGACGCCCTCGCCATTATGAGTACTCACTGGACCTCGCTGACACAAACACAACCGAAGCTGCTGGGAACCAAACCAACTCCTTGTTGCCATGAATCTGCTTCGGGCCCACCTGGCCAATGCAGCCGTTGCTGGTACCAGCAGGTCTCATACCGGGCCTGCAGGTGCATCCGCTGCCACTACCGTGAATCTGTGCTGGAAGCAGGCACGGCTGGCAACACAAACTTGCCTCCATTGCAGCAGCCATGAGTTGGTGCTCGGACTGTCTCATCAATGCAGAAGCCGTTAAGAACCCAAACTCACTTCCAAAGGCTCTGCCACGAGCCCGTGCTACTGGGCCTACACGAGCCCGTGCTACTGGGCCTACACGAGCCCGTGCTGGGGGCCTACACGAGCCCGTGCTGGGGGCCTACACGAGCCCGTGCTGGGGGCCTACACGAGCCCGTGCTGGGGGCCTACTCGAGCCCGTGCTGGGGGCCTACTCGAGCCCGTGCTGGGGGCCTACTCGAGCCCGTGCTGGGGGCCTACTCGAGCCCACACTGGGCCTACGCGAGCCTGTGCTAGGCCTATTTGAGCACGTGCTGGGCCTTCTCCAGCGTCACAATGACGCCACCTGGAAACTAGAGGAGCAGCACTTCATATTCCACCTTGGGAGCCAACAACCCACTGGTATCAATGTAGACTTTACCAGTTTGAAAATCTCCCCACCTGGTCTCATCCGATGGCCAACCCTCCCTTTCATCCACACATCCTTGACCTGTCCATCTTTGCTCCCACCTATCTGATCGTCCCACCTCACCGACCATTTCCCACCACTGCCTACCTGTGCTCACCTATTGCCATCCAACTACCTTCCCCAGCCATTCTCATTTCTGCCTCCTTGACCTGTCCATTTTTTTCCCAACTATCCACCCCTCCCACCTCACTGAACAGTCCGCATCACTGCTTATTTGCACTAATATTTGCCATCGCACCTATCTTCCTCAGCCCCACCCCTCCTCTCTCTATATACATATATATTTCAGAGCTCCCTTCCCACTTCCACAGCTCTGAAGAAGGGTCCCGACCTGAAACATCAGCTTTCCTGCTCCTCTGATGCTGCCTGGCCTGCTGTGTCCCTCCAGCTCTACATTGTGTTATCTCTGACTCCAGCATCAGCAGTTCTTACCATTTAATCTGCTAATCTAATCTACAATTTACAAATCGCAAGGGTTGTAGGAGATGCGGGGTAAGTGTGTGTGAGAAATTGGATTGGAGGTCGGAATATTTCTGAATTAAATCATGGGATATGGACATCTTTGGCAAAGTGGCAATAACTATCTAGACATAATTCACCTTGGCTGGTGAGTCACTTGCTTGAATTGATGTAGTCTCCAAGGTGTTGGTAGATCCATTGTGCTGTTAGGGAGTGAGTTCTAGGATTTTGCTCCAGTGACAATGAAGTGATAGTGATATAGTTCCAAGTCAAGTCATAGCCAGGAATATTTTGAACACTGTATAAAATTGATACTGCAATGAGAAATGCAAAGGTCAATTGGTTATTTTCATTTTTAAGATTCTTTTGGATCTAAGGGTTCAATATGACAGCAGGTGGTGTCAAATGTTTCTCCCAAAGCTCCAAAGGGCTCAATTGTGCTTGAACTTTCAAAGAAGGAAGGTATTTTACACGTGAATATATTGTGGATCCTACCTAGTTTCAAGTACGCATGATATAGTTAAATAAGAGAAACACAACACAATTGAGCATTGTGAATCAGATTAATATTTCAAAAGTAATCTAGAATTGAAACAACTAATCCTGAGCTGTGCTACCATAGCAACAACAGCACAAAGACCCATCATCTCAACCCAGGATATCACCACAGTGTGGTGTCCTGAGCCCAAACATCATCAACGCTAACAGCAACAGTTCTAGCATGTGGCTCACCACCACTTTCTCAGGGGTAATTAAGGATGAGAAATAAATGCTGGCCCAGCCAGTGATGCCTACATCTCTTGAATGAATTTATAAAAAGTCAACTTGGCAATTACCTTCCTTTCAACTTCAGAGGGGATGCTTGTAATAATTACGCATTGTTCACTACCATTTGCAAACTTTCAGGGAATTAAGCAGAGCATGCTCAAATGCAGAAGGACCTGGGCAACATTCAGATTTGAACACTAAGTATCAGGTGAGATAGGCACCACACAAATGTCAGGCAATGCCCACCTCTAGCCAAGAGAGAATCGAACCATTGCTCCTTGACATCCAATGGCATTGATATTACGGAATTTCCTATCAACAACATAGGAATTACCATTGACCAGATAGTGAACTGAACCAGCCCAGTAAATACTAAGTATACAAGAGTGGGCCAGAGTCTGGGAAATCTTTGGTGAATAACTTGTCTCACAAACACCAAAAGCCTTTCAGGAGTCTAATGCAATAATTTCAGTTTCCTGGATGGGTGCTGATCTGACAACATTCAAGAAGCTGAACACCATCCAGTCCTTACATACCGTTTGTTCAGTATCCCATTCTGAACAGTAAATATTTACACCTTCCACCACCAATGCACATTAGCAGTAACACGTCCAACTCCTAGGTGCATTACATCAACTTCTTCAACAGCACCTTCTAAAGCTGAGGCCTCTGCTAGCTGGAGGAGTAAGGTTGGTAAATGTGTAAGAACCTACAGATTCCTCTTTAAACCACTCATTATCCTGACTTGGAACTATATCACTCTTACTTCACTATCAATGGGTAAATTTTCTAGGGCTTCCTCTCTAACAGCATTGAGGGCATACTTACACTTCATGGCCTGCAGTGGTTTGTTATGGACCAGACAAAACCACCTTCAAATGTATCAAGGAGATAGCCTAGACCCTAACCTTTTCTTATTTAAAGGCAAGTATATGGTGCTGTTTTCCAGATGTATTCTGATAGATTATGTTTCTTGGCTTTAAGCAAAATACGTTTTATTCTTGCTCTAAAGTTAAAATACAATCAAATAAAGGGGCATTAGTTTAACTTTAACTCTATTGGAAAATGTTACAGAATAACAGATTATTTAACTACTAACAGCAACTGTTCCAATATAGTAAAATCCTATCGCCACACCCTTGGCAAAGGCAAATTCAGTAAAATAGATTGTCTCACATGTGATGATTCTTCAGTCCAGGAGAAAAGAACATCAAGAAAATATTCTGGTCGACAGAGAGCTCGAATGTTTTGCTGTAGCAGGGAGAGATGAATGGCATGTTCAGAACTACTGAAAACTAAGCTATATATCCTGGTTCTGCGGGAGCCTGACTCCACACATTCAGGCTGCTTCTATCGTTCCAACTTTAAATAAAAACCCTAAGGCCGCACAAGCTGGCTTGGAACAGACTGTTTGGCATCTCTGTCTTAAACTCTCTTTGTATAAAAAAAACACACAAAATTATAAACCATATCCTTAAAACCACAGTATCATCACAGGTTCTAGAAAGCAGCTTACTGCCATGTTCTCCAGGACTTTTAGAGATGAGAAACAAATATTGACTCACAACCCATAGAATGAAGAAGAAAAAGTGTACTGTGAGTTTCTAATGAGCTTAAAAATTCTTTGCTGAATAAAATCAATTTTCAACCTGATTAAATATTAGGTCACAACTATTCTACTTTGACAGAGAAAACAAGGGATATGCTGTAATTAAAACATGGAGAAATCTGTCAGTCAAAACGTTAAATAATCTATGACTCCTGGTGATTAACTTTGAAAATCTTGGCAATAATCAAATTAGGATCCTAGCAATAGAATTGTTGATATCAATCAGAGTTTAAAACACAGCATGGATGTAACCTGTAATGCTCTTTCAAAGACTCTGCTCTTTCCCATAGCAGGAGCTCCTACAGGGGAGACTCCTGACTTTTTCCTTTAAAATGCCTCTGTTCCACTGTATTTTCAATGGAAGCAGATAGTTTTCGGGGAGACAAGCATTAGTGGGAGGAGGGGGCATTGAACTGGAGGTGGGCTAATGTGGGGGGTGATGCCCATCTCTGTTTACAGAGGAATTACACTGATTTATTCCATGACACTGACCCCTCTCCTACTCATTTCACATGGCCCTATGCCAGCTTTATGCCCCCAATGTATCCTCTATAACCACTCACCCATTATCCAGTGGGTAGGTAGGTGCTACGTCTTTGGAATGGACATAGAAAATTACTTCTAACAATCTGAGTCTATTATTGAAACATATGTCAACCTGCAAAATAAGACTCTCATTCAAACAAAATAAATTTCCTCAAGTGGCCAATCTTTAGAAAAATATACTAGTATTTATTTACCTAACCATATCAAAGACACATAATTCTTTAATAAACTCTTTAAACTGTCAGTTAAAATGTGAACACAGGTTCTAGAGACTCTGAAACTCAGTCACAGTTGTCATAGCAATCCATTGCAACTCAGAAGAAATGAAGCCTACGTGAAGTATAAACAGATGGCTGTGGATTTTTCAAAGCTACACCAGATGGTCTGTCATTTGATGCACTCCAGCAGCAGCTGTCTTTTTTAAAAACTCTAAGTGAATGATGCAGACTGTTATTTTTGTTCCAGATTTAAATGGCTGGGAATTTGATTTACTTTAAATGATGCCACTTGGAGTTCTCAAGCAGTAGTTCCTTTTGTTGAAAATTCATAACAGCACTCTCCCCAATGTGCTGTAATGCATCTCAACATTTCCACAGTAGAAATGAACAACTTAACTTTGCAGGAATCAGCCCTTTAATGAATTGCTGCAGTAAAAATATTTCTACCTTCAATCTCTGACAATGAAATAATTCTAGGAGCTGGTAAGTTTTTTTGCTTCCAGTCACAATTGAATTATTTATAATCTTGTACATTGGCATTATGAAAGCTAATTTGTCTTTAAAGTTGACAAAATGGCTATCAGAAACCACATGACTTTTCTTGTTTAATCATTTTAGTCAAAAGAATAAGAAGCAAATTTTAAATGATTTAAGGAAGGCTAAGACTGTCCATTGAAGCCTTAAAGAGTTTGAGGATTCAATGCTTCAGCAGTCTTGCTCGGGAGACTGGAAAGACAGCACAAAGAATTCCAGCATAATTGAGCTCGCTTTGTGGAACAAGGATGCATCAAAGTTAACATCTGCAGCCAATTTGTTTGATTGCATTTATAACTAACTTACAAAGAACAAATTTTGTGTGCAGAGATCTCAGGAAACTGCAGGAAGACAGCTCCAGAACACCAGGTCCATCTGAACTTGCTGTGGACAATGTTGAAAAGTTGGATTTCTCTGTGACAAAGGTGGGGGTGGGGTGAGTTGGTGATGGGGTTGCAGAGAAAGCTCAGACAGCCACCCTTCTCTACTAAAAATGATTCCAGATGGATCTTAATGGCATTCTGGTGGAACAAGAGAGAAGAAAAATGGACTTCTACTCACTCTCTGTAGTTGCTGTACCCAGTGAGTCCACTCACAAAGGCAACTTATAACTATTTGATTACAGAAGCCATCATAATTTATGAATCTAACTTCAAGTTTCAACCCTCCAGTTGAGATAAAGAAACTAGTCAGAATTGCAACAAAAATAGAGCCTTTCTAATCTTACACATTGCTTTTACCTTTACGTACTATAAATCTTTACAGCTTTTTTTTAGTAAGTAACCTTATTGCTTTTCTCACTGAGCTAACTTGCAGCAATGGTTCGATGTTCTGCAATGGTTCTTTTCTTGTTTTACTACAGAGAGGTTATTTTAAACTCAGAATTCACACAACACCAGTTTATGGTCCAACAGGTTTAACAGAACTCAAGCTTTCTCATGGTAGCCCCTTCATCAGATGCACCTGGTGTCATGACACTGTGTCCACCCCAGTCCAACACTAGCACCTCCACATTATTTCTAAACTGAAACACTTGAAAAAAATAGATTGCTAATAAGAAAATTGTCCAAATTTATATTTTAAAGACCACTCTGAGACCACAACTGGTCATGACGGTTCCTCACATGGACCTGGGTTCACTCACGGTTTACAATTCCTCTGAGGGGCTATCAGGTATAAATGCCTATGGAAGGGAACCAGCTCCATAAAACATTCAGGAGTGTTTAAACTGGCCACTGCCTGCAATGAAGCCAACGAGCAGAGTTGAAGGAGGATCATTGACCAAGAAACATTAACTATGTTTACTCTGTACAGATGATAACAGACCTGCTGAGTTTCTCCAGCAATTTCTCTCTTTATTAAAGGAGAGATTGATCTCAGCCCTTATCCTTGCCAACACAACTCCTGCAAACTGGAACGGAGATGGAAATGGGTCTTGCCCTCCATTTTTAAAAGGCTCCCAAATTGGCCTGATTCGATGAAAATTCAGGCCCAAGTTTTTAACTAGTGTATTACTGAGAATTAGCCACAATATCCCAGTCAGAGACAAACTGATGCTTTTTCAAAGCTTAGTCATAACTTTTTTTCTTTTGTACTGTATGTGTATGATTATAAAGGGAAGAATGCCGTAACCTTTTTAACAGCACCCCAAATTGTTCTGCCATTTTCAAAAAATTCCGTTGTATACCTCACAGGTCTCCCTACTCGTGTATTCCTTTGCTACTGTATTATTTTTATGGAGATTACCCTTTATTCTTCCTATTGAAATGAATCACTTTTCTGCATTCAGTTTGATCTGCCACGGAGCTTCCCATTTCACCGGTCTGCTTGTGCCTTCCTGAAATCTGTTTTCATCCTTCACTTCCATTCTTACATTTCTGACTTTTATGCTGCCTGCAAATGTTGAAAACATGTCTTGTATATCAATTGCTTTCAGATGGAACTTAAATTGATAGCAATATTTATAATAGCATTTATATTTGCAAGGACAAGACAGAGCAGGTGCACATGGAATCCAAATCTTTACAATGAATAAAGTGAAAACAGCTATTTCATGGGAACTTAGAGACGTCCAGTTTAAACTCTGCATCTGTACAACGAAGTGTAAAAGAGAGTTTAATTTGGACAACATGTTATTTTACAAAATATTTAATGGACAATAAGGACAAGAATATGCAATATCATACTGCTTTGGTTTGTATTCTTTTGGGAATGGCAATAATGGAATTTTCCAAAGTCATGGAATGGGAATCAGTGCAAACTTGAGCTCTTCACCACCATTCCAGTGCAATTTGAGACTAGAGCTATCAAGAAGATGCTAACAACAGGGGGCTGGATAGATCATAGTGGCGAGCTGTGGATTTTTGGCAACAGATATCTTGAGGATTGGTATTTGTAAGGGTTTGGCAACAAACCATACGTTGTTGCTTTTGGTTGCTGGTGTCATGTTAGAAGGACAGCGAAATGAAGTGTAAAAACAATATTTTTGAAATGGATCTTTTGAATGTACCATTAACAATTGAGAAGTGTGATTTAATAAATGTTGTAGATGTGCTTGGTTTGCATTAGACTAATTTTGAACATGATAAAATGTAAGCATCAATTTACCCATATAATTAAAGGTCTTTGATGGAACACTCTTCAAAATTTAATGATGGGTTGTGTCAAATCTGTTACACGTTGAATCCTCATTTGTAACCTTAAAACCATTTGTTCTGTTTCAATGATTGGGTTAAATAATAAAGGCTTTTCCCTCATTTCTGCACTCTGCTATTATCAAGTATCATTGACCTCTCTCTGGTTCAATGATAACAATGGCACAGAACAAAAGCCCTTCAGCTAATAGAGTCTGCGCCAGTCAAAATACAACTGCCATACTAGTCTAAGACAACACAGTGTGGAGCTGGAGGAGCGCAGCAGGTTAGGTAGCATCAGTGGAGCAGGAAAGTTGACGTTTCAGGTCAGGACCCTTCTTCAGAAATGGGGAGGGGGAAGGGAGCTCTGAAATAAATAGAGTCAAGGGTTGGGGCTGGGGAAGGTAGGTGGGATGGTAATGGGTGAGTATGGGTAGGGACTGGTGGGGATTGATCAGTGAGGTGGGAGGGGTTGATAAGTGAGAGAGAAGATAGTGTCAGGTCAAGGAGGCAGGGATGAGGGGGAGGATTGTCATGGGATGAGGCCAGGGGTGGGGAGATTTTGAAACTAGTAAAGTCCACATTGAGACCACTGGGCTGTCGGCTCCCAAGGTGGAATATGAGGTGCTGATCCTCTGATGCTGCCTCGCCTGCTGTGCTCCTCTGGCTCCAAACTGTGTTATCTGACTCCAGCATCAGTTCTTACTATTTCTGCCCAACTAGCCCAATCCCATTTTCCAGCTCTTGGTCAATAGCCTGGAATGCTGTGGCATTGCAAGTGCATATCTAAATACTTTGAAATATTGTGAGGGTTTCTGTCTTTACCACACTTACGGGCAGAGAGTTCCAGATCCCCACCAATCTCTGGGTGAAAATGTTTTCTTTACATTCCGTCAAAATGTCCTGCCCCTTACATTAAAAGGTATGCTCCTCATCATTGATCCCTCTATCAAGGGAGAGAGTTTTCTTCCTCAAAAGGAATCCAGAACTGCATATAATACTCAGGCTGTGGCCTAACCAATGTTTTAAACAGTTCCAGCATAACCTCCTTGCTCTTGAACTCTATAAATCAGAATCCCCTACAGTGTGGAAGCAGGCCATTCAACACATCAAGTCCACACTGATCCTCTGAAGAACATCCCACCCAGACACATCACCCTACCCTATAACCCTGAAATTGCCTTGGCCACTCCAGCTAACCTGCACATCTTTGGACTGTGGGAAGAAACCAGAGCACCTAGAGGAAACCTGCCCAAAGGCTGGAATTGAACCCAGGTCCCTGGCACTACGAGTGCAGCAGTGCTAACCACTGAGCCACCATGCCATAGCTAATGAAGGCAAGTTTCCTCTATGCCTTCATAACCACTATCTACCTTAAGACACTAAGGATATACAATGCAATGTTCCTTTGATCCTCAGGGTCCAAATGTTCATTATGCACTCCCTTGCCTTGTTTATTCTGCTCATGAGCATCTCCTCATTTATCTGGATTGAATTTCATTTACCACTGATCAGCCCATCTACATCTTTCTGTAAGACCATCCTATGTCTGCTATTTACCACTGCACCAGTTTGTGTATCATCCACAAAGTTATGATCAACTCTCCTCTAGTCAATTCTACATAATTTAGATAAATCACAGACAGCTAGGGCCCCAACAGTGAGCCTTTCAGAACTCCATTACCCACAGCTTCCAGTCACAAAAACACTACTTGACTATCACCATCTGCTTCCTGCCGCTCAGCCAATTCTGGATCAAACTGGGGAGGCAATGGCTTAGTGGTATTATTGATGGACTGTAAATCCAACGACCCAGGTAATGTTCTGGGGACTATGGGTTCGAATTCTGCCAAGGAAGATGGTGGAATTTGAATTCAATAAAAAATATCTGGAATTAAGAATCTAATGATGACCATGAATCTGTTGCAGATTGCCAGAAAAATCCATCTCGTTCACTAATGTCGTTTAGGGAAGGAAACTGCCATCCTTACCCTGTTTGGCCTGCATGTGACTCCAGAACCACAGCAGTGTGACTCTGAACTGTCCTCTAGGCAATTGAGGATGGGCAATAAATGCTGCCTGGTCAGTGATGCCCTCATCCTGTTAACGAATGAAAAAGAACAACTTTCCTTGAATCCCAGGGGCACTTACCTTCACCAATCTCTGATCAAAAGCCTTGCTGAAGTCTGAGTGGACTGCGTCAAAAAATTGCCTTCATCCACACACCAGGTCACCTCTTTGAATTTTTCAAAGAAGTAGGTCAGTCATGGCTTCCCCTGACTGTTCCTGACTAATCTCTGCCTACAACCTATCAGGAACGAGAAGCAAAGATGGGATTTACTCAGGGGAGTCAATGTGTGACTGAGAAAGGATTTCACACATTCCTTTTTCCATAAGGCTTGGCATCAGGAAAGGAGGTCCCCAGAGAGCCACCATCACCCTGCCCTCGCTACTGAGCCCCTACATCTCTCCCTTATAACCCCAATGTACAAATCCCCTATCTTCAATCTTCATTTCTGCCTAGATCCAACACAACTCTTGGCCTCAGGAGTGCAGTACCAGTAGATGCCACCACTTATCTGGTGGCTCTGCTGACTATCAAAGAGCTGCTGGCCTCTATTTCACAGAAGGCTCACTGTTGCACTATCAAGTGCATGACCTTATCTCTAAGGTGCACTTTACACCTGGATTTCCAGGAAGAATCAGGATTTAGCTTTGCCCCCAATTGTCATTCTCTCCTCTCGCCTCATCTTGAGCTTCTCTGAACTCCTGAGATCAGACCACTACCTCAGCAGCAAGTCATGGGCTTGTTCCTCTAATTATTGCTGGTCTCTCAAAGGGGAATGCCACATGTGCTGAAGGGTGTGTTACCACAGATCCCATTTCTTCCAGTGGAATTCACAGCATGGGCTGGCTTATTTGAAGGATGTTTGCTTGCAAGGCTTAGAGAATAATGTAATTCTGTGATTGAACAGTAGGCATTGAACAATCCAAAGTGTGCTACACATTACACAATTATTCAAATACTGAGCTACCAATGGGCACACCAGACTAATACACCAGCCCTGGAACATCAGACTAACACACCTACATTAGAGCACCTTAAGATGTTGGAGCAGAATTAGGCTATACAGCCCATCGAGTCTGCTCCACAACTCAATTAAGGTTAATAGTTTTCTCAACTTCATTCTCCTGCCTTCTCCCTTTAACCCTTGATACCTTGCTAATCCTGAACCTATCTAGCTCTGCCTTAAATACTCACAATTACTTGGCCTCTGCAGCATTCTGCTTCAATGAGTTGCACAGATTCACCACCCTCTGACTAAAGAAATTCCTCTTTATTTATGTTCTAAAGGGTCATCACTCCATTCAGGCTGTGTCCTCAGGTCACAGTTTCTCTCATCAAAATATCTTCTCCATATCTGCTTTATCCAGGCCTCCCTATATACTGTAAGTTTCAATCAGGCTCCTCTTCATCCTTCTAAACTCCATCAAGTACAGACCCAGAGTCCTCAACCACTCTTCAAAGAGGCCTTCATTCTCAGAATTATTCTAGTAAACTTCCTCTAGACCTACTCCAACACCAGCACTCTCTTCCTTAGACAGGTGGCCCAAACTGTTCACAATTTTCCAAATGCAGTCCAACCACCACATTACACACCTCAGCACTTGTTAGTTCTGTTTCAGGAAGTTGTAAACTATTAGGGGGTGGTGGGATTCCTAAGTAGCAGTGAAAATAGAAAGACAGGTGAGGATGGTTCCGAATCAGACAATGGCAAGTTAATTATAAAAGACAGGCAAGAGCAAATCGGTGAATGAGGTAAATCTGAAGAATTAAACTGCATTTATTCCAATGCAATGGGTCTTGCATTGCATTGTGTCCAGTTCTGGTCGCCTCATTACAGGAAAGATGTGGAAGAGTTGGAAAAGGTGCGGAGGAAATTTACCAGGATGTTGCCTGGAATGGAGGGATGGTCTTATGAGGAAAGGTTGAGAGAGCTCAGGTTTTTCTCTTCAGAACGACAAAGGATGAGAGGTGATAGAGGTGTACAAGATGATCAAAGGTATAGATAGTGTGGGCAGCCAGAGACTTTTTCCTAGGGTGGAGGTAACTATTACGGGGGGCAATAGTTTGAAAGTGAGTGGAGGTAGATATAGGGGAGACGTCAGAGGTAGGTTCTTCACTCAGAGAGTGGTCGGGTGTGGAATGCATTGCCGGAGAAGGTAGTGGAGTCAGCCTCATTAGGGGCATTTAAGCGGCTATTAGATGGGCACATGGACGATAGTATAAGGTGGGGGGAGGTTAGACAGAGCTCAGGCTTAGGGTCAAAGTTCAGCACAACATTGCACCAAAGGGCCTGCACTGTGCTATACTGTTTGATGTTCCTACAAGTAAGGCTGATGAAGTCAAGGCATGAGGTTGTGGACTTGCTCGCCAAGCAGGTGTGTTTGCTTGCAGAGGTTTTCTCACCCAGCTTGGTAACATCATCAGTGCACTGACGGTGAAGCGTCAGTGATCTGTCCTGCTTGTTATTTATATGGCTCGGTTTGCTGGGGTGGTTGGCATCACTTTTGGTTCTGCTTTTCAGTGGCTTGTATGTGGTTCAATGTGTTTGTTTCGAGAAGGGTTTCAGCCTGAAACATTGACTTTCTTCCTCCTGTCAGACTGACTGTGCTTTTCCAGGTCCACATTTATTGACATCACCTTTATGGGATTGTACTGTAGACATCCTGCCCAATAGACAAAGGGAAATTGAGGAGAAAACATGCATGGAGTTCTCACCATATGTAAGAATAATTGAGTTGCAGTAGTAGGGGATTTTAATTTTCCAAACATTGACTGGAACTGCCATAGCATTAAAGGCTTGGATGATGAGGAATTTGTAAAATGTGTTCAAGAAAGTTTTTTTTATCAATATGTAAATATTCCTACTAGAGACAGAGCAAAACTTGATCTTCTCTTGGGAAGTAAGGCTAGGTAAGTGACTGAAGTGTTAGCAGAGGCACACTTTGGGACCAAATGATCTATTAGTTTTAAAATAGTTATGGAAAAGGATAAGGCTTCCATAACAGTTAAAGTTCTTAACTCGAGTTAAGGGCAAATTTTACTGGTATGAACCAGGAATATCAAAAGATGATCGGAGTAGACCTTGCAGGTAAAGGGATGATTGACATGTGGGAGGCTTTCAGAAGTGTGGTGATGGGAGTGGAGAATCATTATGTTCCTGTTAGCGTGAAAGGTAAAGCTGGTAAGATTAGGGAACCTTGAATGAAGATATTGAGGTTGCAATCAAAAATAAAAAAGAATAACAAATTAGATGTAGACAACTTGGATCACATGAATCTCTTGAAGAGTATAAAGAGCTTAGGAGCATTCTTAAGAAGTAAATCAGGAAGACAAACAGAGGATAACAAAGCGTGTAGCTGGATGAACACAATAGGCCAAGCAGCATCTTAGGAGCACAAAAGCTGACGTTTCGGACCTAGACCCTTCATCAGAAAAGGGGGAGGGATACAGGGTTCTGAAATAAATAGGGAGAGAGAGGGAGGCGAATTGAAGATGGGTAGAGGAGAAGAGAGGTGGAGACAAACAGAGGATATGAGATAGCTTTGGCAGGTAAGGTTAAGGATAATCCCAATAGATTCTATAACTACCTTTAGTGCAAATAGGACAACTTGAAAGAGAGCATGGCCCCTTACAGATCAATGAAGTTCCTTTGTATTGAACCTCAGGAGATGGAAGAGATATTAAATGATATTTCACGTGAGTTTTACCGTGGAGACAGAAACGGAGGCTAGAGAACTGAGGGAAATAAATATTTTTGATGTTTTGAAAACAGTTCATAAAGCAGAACAGGTAGTGCTGGAGGTCTTAGAGAAGATAATGGTGGATAAATGTCCGCGACCTCATCAAGTATGTCCCAGGATGTTTTGCAAAATTAGGGCAGAATTTGCGAGGCTCCTAGCAGAAATATTTGTATCAATTATAACCAAGGGTGAGGTGTTGGAGGGGTGGGGAGCAGTTAATATTGTCCCTTTATTTAAGAAAGGATGTAAGAAGAAGCCTGGAAACTATAGACCTGTGAGTCTGACATTGGTGGTGGGTGAGTTGTTGGAGGTGACTCTGAAAGATAGCATTTATATGCATTTGGAAAAGCAAGAACTGATTAAGGACAGTCAGCATGATTTTGTGCGATGGAAATCATGTCTCAAACTTGATTTAGTTTTTTAAGGAAGTAACCGAAAAGATTGATGAGGGCAAAGTAGTAGATGTTGTTTACATGGAGTTTACTAAAGCCTTTGATAAAGTTCCACATAATAGACTAATTAGTAAGATTAGATCACATTGGATTTAGTGTGAGCTTACCAATTGGATACAAAATTGGTTTTACGGTAAGAGACAGAAAGTGGTGGTAGAGGGTTGTTTTTTGGATTGTACGCCTGTGACCAGCTGTGTTCCGCAGGGATCAGAGCTGGATCACTTTTGCTTGTCATTTACATAAGCGATTTAGATGAAATTTAGGAGGCGTGGTTAGTAAATTTGTAGATGACACCAAAATTGGTGGTAGAGTGGACAATGAAGAAGATTATCTAAGAAAACAAAGAGATCTTGATCAATTGGGTCAATGGACTGAAAAGTGGCAGACACTTTAATTTAGATACATGTAAGGTATTGCACTTTGGTAAACTAAACAAGGGCAGGCCTTGTACTATAAATGCGGGGGGCCTGGGTGGTTTTGTAGAACAGAGAGACCTAGGGATTCAGGCACATAATTCTTTAAAATTTGCATCACAGGTAGACACGGTGGTGAAGAAGGTGTTTAGCATGCTTGCCTTTATTGCTCAGTTCTCTGAGTATTCGAATTGGGATGTCATGTTGAGGTTGTACAGGATGTTGGTGAGGCTTCTTCTGGAGTACTGTGTGCAGTTCTGGTCATCTGTGTTGTAGGAAAGGTAGTATTAAACCGGACAGGGTTCAGAGAAGATTTACCAGGTTGTTGCCAGGAGTGGAGGGTTTGAATTATAAAAATAGGCTGGATAGTCTGGAGTATTTTTCACTGGAGGATAAGAGGCTGAGGGTGACCTGATGGAGGTTTATGAAATCATGAGGGGTTTAGATAATGTGAATAGCAAAGGTCTTTTCCTAAGAAGAGGGAGTTCAAAACCAGGGAACATACCTTTAAGGTGAGAGAACAGAGTTTCAAAAAAGGACATGAGGGGCAACTTTCTTATGCAGCGATGAGGAAGAAACTGCAGAGAAAGTGATGGATGCAGGTACAGTTACAATATTTAAAAGATATTTGGATAAGTAAATTAAAAGGAAAGGTGTGGACAGATATGGGCCAGGTGCAGGCAGGTGGGACTAGTTTGGTTGGAAACATGATCAGTGTGGATTATTTGGACTGAAGGCTCTGTTTTCATGTTGTGTGACTATATGACTCTATGGCTCCCTGATTAACAGCTCCAGTCAGGGAACTTATATTCTATAAGGTCCACCTGGCTAACCTGGTTAGAATCACTACAGAATCCTGAATTATTACTCCCCAGTCCCTTTATGTTTCAGATTCTGAACACTTTCCCAACCTAGAAAACAGTGAAGAGATTTATTTTTCTTACCAAACTGCTTAATCCCACACTTTCACACATTGTATTCCATTTGTCACTTCTTTGCTCACTCCCGTTGCCTGTCCAAATCCTTCAGCAAACTCCCTGCTTTTCCAACATTACCTGAAACATATCTTTGTGAAATCAGCTAACTTAGCAATAATTCCCTTAGTTCCTTTCTCCAGAACGTTAATGTATAATATGAAAAGTTGTGGTCCAAACTCTAAACCCTGTAGAGCTCCACTAGTCACCAGCTGCCATCCTGAAAAAGCCTTCTTTATCCTCGCTCTCTGCCTTCTGCCAGCCAGCCAATCCTATATCCATACCAGTACCTCAGTACTAACATCATCTGTCATATCTTATTTAGCAGCCTCCTGTGTGGCACCTTGTCGAAGGCCTTCTGGAAATTCAATTTGATTCTGTCCACTAGCTGTCTGTTGAAAAACGTACTTGTTACTTCCTTAAAGAATTCTAACGTATTTGTCAGGAATGACCTCCCTTGGTGAAACTGTGCTGACTCCACCCTAACTTCCCCTCCACTTTCAAGTACTCTGCAATCTCATCTTTAAAAATAGACTCTAAAATCTTACCAATGACTGATGTCAGGTGAACTGGCCCATAATTTCCCATCTACTGCCTCCCTGTAACACAGGGGTATTACGTTGGCCATTTTCCAGTCCTCTGGGACCCTTGTTAACTCCAATGATTCCTGAAAGATCACCACCAATGCCACTAAATTATCCTCAGCTATCCCCTTCAAAACCCTGGGGTGTAGTCCATCTGGTGTGGTGAATTATCTGCCTTCAGAATTTTCAGCTTCCCCAGCACATTCCCCTTAGTGATGGCCACTAAATCATCTCTGCCTCCTGACTCTTCTGAAGTTCTGGCAAGCTGCTGGTGTCTTCCACTATGAAAGCATCACTGTTCAATTGCTCCCCATTACTACTTTGCTGACCTCATTTTCCAGCAGTGAAATGTCCACTCTTGCCTCTCTCTTGCCTTTTAGATACCTAAAAAAAACTTTTGCAGTTTACTTTTGTATTACTGGTGAGATTACTCTCACATTTCATTCAGCTGTCCTTCCAATCAACTCTGGCCAGCATATCTTCATAGTTGCCATTGCTCAATTGTACATCTGATTCCAGCTTCTCCCTCTCAAACTGTAGGTTGAATTCTATCACTTTATAGTCACTACCATTTAGGGCTTCCTTCACCTTAAGCTCCCTAATCAAATCTGCCTCATTACAGATCATCCAATTGAGAGTTCCCATTCCCTGGTGGGCCCTACTACAAACTGCTCCAAAAAACCAACTCACAGGCATTCCATGAATTCCTTTTCTTGGATCTGCTGCCAATCTGATTTTCCCAGTCCACCTGCATATTGAAGTCCCCCATTATTATTATAATAATGCATTCCTTACATGCTTTTCCTATCTCCTGACTTAATTTCTTTCCCACATCCTCCCGACTCATGCTAGGAGGCATGTACATAACTTTCATCAGGGTCTTCTGTCCTTTGACGCTCCTGAATTCTACTCATAAAGATTCTATGCCTCCTGATTCTATATCGATTCTTGCTATCGAATTAATTTCATTTTTTATGAATAAGATAATCCCACCACTTCTGCCCATCTGCCTGTCCTTTCTATAGGATGTGTAGCCTTGAATATTTAGTTCCCAGCCTAGATCCCCTTACAACCACATCTCTGTGATACCCACAACATCGTACCTGCCAATTTCAATCTACACAAGTTCATTTAGCTTGTTTCGTATACTGCATGCATTTAAGTATAACATCTTCAGCTCTGAATTGACTGCATCATTTCTCAAAGCTGTGCTTGAAGTTAGATTCCTCACTCTTTCCAAACTCTTTCTTACTACTTGCTCTGGACACTTCAATGACCTCAACTGAGGCCTCCCTGACTTTCGCTGTTTCCATAATGTTCCATGCAACTGAACGCAACTCCCCACATTCCCTTCCACTTGCAACTATTTAATTTAAAGCCTGCCTCACAGCCCAAGTTCTGTAATTCACCAGTACACTGGTCCCAGCGTGTTTCATGAGGAGCCCATCAAATTGGAACAGCTCCCTCCTTGCCCAGTGCTAGTGCCAATGTCCTGTGAATTCTAATATGTTTCTCCCACATAATCTTTCAGCTCTGTGTTTACTTCTTTCATCTTGTTGACCCTTTACATGTGGCTGAGATGGTAATCCAGACATTAATACCTTTTCAGTTCTGCCTTTTAATTAAGCCATTGGTTGCTCATTCTCCCTCAGGAGAGGCTCACACACCGACACTAGAACACCAGGCTCACATGCCTATACTAGAAGTCCAGGCTCTCACACCTACGCTAGAACACCAGGCTCACGCACCGACACAAGAACACCAGGCTCACACACCTACACTAGAACACCAGGCTCACACACCCGCACAAGAACACCAGGCTCACACATCTACACTAAAACACCAGGCTCACACACTTAGACCAGAACATCAGGGTCACACACCTACACTAGAACACCAGGCTCACACACCTACATGAGAACATCAGGCTCACACACCTACACGAGAACACCAGGCTCACAAACCTGCACTAAGACACCAGGCTCACGCACCTACGCTAGAACTGCAGTCTCACACACCTACACTAGAACACCAGGCTCACACAACTACGTTAGAACTACAGGCTCACACACCTACACAAGAAGACCAGGCTCACACACCTACACTAGAACACCAGGCTCACACACCTACACAGGAACACCAGGCTCACACACCTACGTGAGAACAGCAGGCTCACACACTTAGACTAGAACATCAGGCTCACACACCAATGCTACAACACCAGGCTCACACACCTACACTAGAACACCAGGCTTACACAGCTACACTAGAGCTCCAGGCTCACACACGTACACTAGAACACCAGGCTCACACACCTACACTAGAACACCAGGCTCACACACCTACGCTAGAACACGAGGCGCACACATCTACACGAGAACACCAGGCTCACACACTTAGACTAGAACATCAGGCTCACACACCTATGCTACAACACCAGGCTCACACACCTACACAAGAACACCAGGCTCACACACCTACACTAGAACACCAGGCTTACACAGCTACACTAGAACTCCAGGCTCACACACGTACACTAGAATACCAGGCTCACACACCTACACTAGAACACCAGGCTCACACACCTACGCTAGAACACCAGGCGCACACATCTACACGAGAACTCCAGGCTCACACACCTACGCCAGAACACCAGGCTCCACACCTACACTAGAACAGCAGGCTCACACACCTATGCTAGAACACCCGGCTCACAGACCTACACTAGAACTCCAGGGTCACACAGCGACACTAGAACACCAATCTCACACACCTACGCTAGAGCTCCAGGATCACACACCTACGTTAGAACTCCAGGCTCACACACCTACACAAGAACACCAGGCTCACACACCTACACTAGCACACCAGGTTATAACACATACGCTAGAACACCAGGCTCACACACCTACGCTAGAACACTAGGCTCAGACACTTATACTAGAACACCAGGCTTACAATGCTACACTAAAACTCCAGGCTCACATACGTACACTAGAACACCAGGCTCACACACCTACACTAGAACACCAGGCTCACACACCGACACAAGAACACCAGGCTCACACACCTAGGCTAGAATGCCAGGCTCACACACCTGCACTAGAACAACAGGCTCACACACCTACACGAGAAGTCTAGGTTCACACACCTACACTAGAGCAACAGAATCACACACCCACGCTAGAACACCAGGCTCACACACCTACACAAGAACTCCAGGCTCACACACCTACACTAGAACTCTAGGCTCACACACCTACGGTTAGAACTAAAGGCTCACACACCTACACTAGAACACCAGGCTCACACAACTACACTCGAACACCATGCTCACACACCGACTCCAGAACACTACGCTCATGCACATACACTAGAACACCAGGCTCACACACTGACACTAAAACACCAGGCTCACACATCTACATGAGAACACTAGGCTCACGCACCTACACTAGAACACCAGGCTCATACACCTACACAAGACAACCAGGCTCGAACACCTACGCTAGAACACCAGGCTCACACACTTACGCTAGAACACCAGGCGGACACATGTACACAAGAATTCCAGGCTCACACACCTACGCCAGAACACCAGGCTCCACACCTACGCTAGAGCTCCAGGATCACACACCTACACAAGAACACCAGGCTCACACACCTACACTCGCACACCAGGTTCACACGCCTATGCTAGAACACCAGGCTGACATACCTACGCTACAACACCAGGCTTACACACCTACACTAGAACACCAGGCTCACACACTTATACTAGGACACCAGGCTGACACAGCTACACTAGAACTCCAGGCTCACACATCTACACTAGAACACCAGGCTCACACACCTACACTTGAACTCCAGGCTCACACGCCTACACTAGAACACCAGGCTCACACACCCACAGTAGAACGCCAGGCTCACACACACACACTAGAACACCAGGCTCACACACCTACACTAGAACACCAGGCTCACACACCTACACTCGAAAACCATGCTCACACACCTACGCTAGAACACTAGGCTCACGCACCTACACTAGAACACCAGGTTTACACACCTACGCTAGAACACCAGTCTTACACAGCTACGCTAGACCACCAGGCTCACATACCTACACTAGAATACCAGGCTCACACACCTACACTAGAACTCTAGGCACACACAACTACGGTTAGAACTCCGGGCTCACACACCTACACTAGAACACCAGGCTCACACACCTACGCTGGAACACCCTGCTCACACACCTACGCCAGAACACCATGCTCACACACCTACACTAGAACACCTGGCTCACACGTCTACGCTAGAACAACAGGGTGACACACCTACACGAGAACACCAGGCTCTCACACCTACGCTAGAACACCAGGGTGGCACACCTACACTAGAACACCAGGCTCACACACCTACACAAGAACTCCAGGCTCACACACCTACACTAGAACACCAGGCTCACACACCTACGCTAGAACACCAGGCTCACACACCTACACTAGAACACCTGGCTCACACGTCTACGCTAGAACACCAGGGTGACACACCTACATGAGAACACCAGGCTCTCACGCCTACGCTAGAACACCAGGGTGGCACACCTACACTAGAACACCAGGCTCACACACCTACACAAGAACTCCAGGCTCACACACCTACACTAGAACTCTAGGCTCACACACCTACACGAGAACACCAGGCTCACACAACTACACTAGAACACCAGGCTCAAACACCAACACAAGAACACCAGGCTCACACACCTACACTAGAACACCAGGCTCAAACACCGACACAAGAACACCAGGCTCACACACCTACACTATAACACCAGGCTCACACACCTACACGAGAACCCCATGGTCACACACCTATGCTAGAACACTAGGCTCACACACCGATACTAGAACACCAGGCTTACACACCTACACTAGAACACCAGCCTTGCACACCTACGCTAGAACACCAGGCTCACACATCTACACTAGAACTCCAGGCTCACACACCTACACAAGAACACCTGGCTCACACACCTACACAACAACACCAGGCTCACACACCTACACTAGAACACCAGGCTCTCACACCTACACTAGAACACCAGGCTGACACACCTACACTAGAATACCAGGCTCACACACCAACGCTAGAACACCAGGCTCACACACCTACACTAGAACACCAGGCTCACACATCTACACTAGAACACCAGGCTCACTCACCTACACGTGAACACCAGGCTCACACACCTAGACAAGGACACCAGGCTCACACACCTACACAAGAACACCAGGCCCACACACCTACGCTAGAACACCTGGCTCACACGCCTACGCTAGAACACCAGGCTGACACCCCTACACTAGAACAACAGGCTCACACACCTCTGCCAGAACGCTTGGCTCACACACCTGCACTAGAACTCCAGGCTCACACACCTAAGCTAGAACACTGGGCTCACACACCTACACTAGGACAACAGGCTCACACACCTATGCTAGAATACCAGGCTCACACACCTACACAAGAACACCAGGCTCACACACTTATATAGAACAACAGGCTCACAGACCTACACTAGAACACCCAGCTCACACAACTACACTAGAACACCAGGCTCACATGCCTATGCTAGAACACCAGGGTGACACACCTACACTAGAACACCAGGCTCACACGCCGACGCTAGAACAACAGGGTGACACACCTACACTAGAACACCAGGCTCACACACCTACACGAGAACCCCATGGTCACACACCTATGCTAGAACACCAGGCTCACACACTTACACTAGAACTCCGGCTCACACACCGACACCAGAACACCAGGCTCACACATCTACACTAGAACTCCAGGCTCACACACCTACACAAGAACACCTGGCTCACACACCTACACTAGAACACCAGGCTCACACACCTACGCTAGAACACCTGGCTCACACACTTACACTAGAACTCCGGCTCACACACCGACACTAGAACACCAGGCTCACACATCTACACTAGAACTCCAGGCTCACACACCTACACAAGAACACCTGGCTCAAACGCCTACACAACAACACCAGGCTCACACATCTACACTAGAACTCCAGGCTCACACACCTACACTATAACACCAGGCTCACACACCTACACGAGAACCCCATGGTCACACACCTATGCTAGAACACTAGGCTCACACACCGATACTAGAACACCAGGCTTACACACCTACACTAGAACACCAGCCTTGCACACCTACGCTAGAACACCAGGCTCACACATCGTTCCTAGAACACCAGGCTCACACACCTACACTAGAACACCAGGCTCACACACCCACACTAGAACACCAGGCTCACACACCTATGCTAGAATACCAGGCTCACACTCCTACACTAGAACATGAGGCTCACACACCTACACTAAAACTCTAGGCTCACACACCTACACTAGAACACCAGGCTCTCACACCTCTGCTAGAACGCCAGGCTCACACATCTGCACTCGACCACCAGGCTCACACACTTACACTAGAACACCAGGCTCACACACCTACGCTAGAACACCAGGCTCACACACAAACATGAGAACTCCAGGCTCACACACCTAAGCTAGAACACTGGGCTCACACACCTACACTAGAACATTAGGCTCACACACCTACACTGGAACACCAGGCTCACACACCTGCACGGGAACGCCCGGCTCACACACCTACACTAGAACACCAGGCTCACATACTTACACTAGAACACCAGGCTCACACACCCACACAAGAACACCAGGCTCACACACCTACACAAGAACACCCGGCTCACACACCTACACTAGAACACCCGGGTGACACACCTACACTAGAACACGAGGCTCACACACCTGCACTGGACCTCCAGGCTCACACACCTACACTAGAACTCTAGGCTCACACACCTACACTAGAACACCAGGCTCTCACGCCTACACTAGAACACCAGGCTCACACACCTACTCTAGAACACCAGACTCACACACCTCCGCTAGAACACCAGGCTTACACACCTACACTAGAACACCAGCCTTGCACACCTACGCTAGAACACCAGGCTCACACACTTACACTAGAACTCCAGCTCACACACCGACACCAGAACACCTGGCTCACACACTTACACTAGAACTCCAGGCTCACACACCTACACAAGAACACCTGGCTCACACACCTACACTAGAACACCAGGCTCTCACACCTACGCTAGAACACCAGGCTCACACACTTACACTAGAACTCCGGCTCACACACCGACACTAGAACACCAGGCTCACACATCTACACTAGAACTCCAGGCTCACACACCTACACAAGAACACCTGGCTCACGCACCTACACTAGAACACCAGGCTCTCACGCCTACACTAGAACACCAGGCTCACACACCTACACTAGAACACCAGACTCACACACCTACGCTAGAACACCAGGCTCACCCATCTACACTCGAACTCTCGGCTCACACACCTACACAAGAAAACCAGGCTGACATTCCTAGGCAATAATATCAGGCTCACACACCTACGCTAGAACACCAGGCTCACACACCTACACTAGAACACCAGGCTCACACACCTACACGAGAACACCATGCACACACACCTACGCTAGAACACTAGGCTCACACATCGTTACTAGAACACCAGGCTCACACACCTACACTCGAACACCAGGCTCACACACCTACGCTAGAACACCTGGCTCACCCATCCACACTCGAACTCTCGGCTCACACACCTACACAAGAACACCAGGCTCACACACCTACACTAGAACACCAGGCTCACACACCTACACTAGAACACCAGGCTCCCACAACCACACTAGAACACCAGGCTCAAACACCGACACAAGAACACCAGGCTCACACACCTACGCTAGAACTCCAGGGTCACACATGTACACTAGAACACCAGGCTTACATACCTACACTAGAACTACAGGCTCACACACCTATACTAGAACACCAGACTCACACACCTACGCTAGAACACCAGGCTCACACACCTACACTGGAACACCAGGCTCACACCTACGCTAGAACACCAGGCTCAAACACCTACACAATAATACCAGGCTTACATACCTACACTAGAACTCCAGGCTCACACACCGACACTAGAACACCAGGCTCACACACCTACGCTAGAACACCAGGCTCACACACCTACGCTAGAACACCAGGCTCACCCATCTACACTCGAACTCTCGGCTCACACACCTAAACAAGAACACCAGGCTCACACACCTACGCTAGAACACCAGGTTCAAACACCTACACAAGAACACCAGGCTGACATTCCTACACAATAATATCAGGCTCACACACCTACGCTAGAACACCAGGCTCACACACCTACACTAGAACACCAGGCTCACACACCTACACGAGAACACCATGCACACACACCTACACTAGAACACTAGGCTCACACACCGTTACTAGAACACCAGGCTCACACACCTACACTAGAACACCAGGCTCACACACCCACACTAGAACACCAGGCTCACACACCTATGCTAGAATACCAGGCTCACACTCCTACACTAGAACATGAGGCTCACACACCTACACTAGAACTCCAGGCTCACACACCGACACAAGAACACCAGGCTCACACACCTAGGCTAGAATGCCAGGCTCACACACCTGCACTAGAACAACAGGCTCACACACCTACACGAGAAGTCTAGGTTCACACACCTACACTAGAGCAACAGAATCACACACCCACGCTAGAACACCAGGCTCACACACCTACACAAGAACTCCAGGCTCACACACCTACACTAGAACTCTAGGCTCACACACCTACGGTTAGAACTAAAGGCTCACACACCTACACTAGAACACCAGGCTCACACAACTACACTCGAACACCATGCTCACACACCGACTCCAGAACACTACGCTCATGCACATACACTAGAACACCAGGCTCACACACTGACACTAAAACACCAGGCTCACACATCTACATGAGAACACTAGGCTCACGCACCTACACTAGAACACCAGGCTCATACACCTACACAAGACAACCAGGCTCGAACACCTACGCTAGAACACCAGGCTCACACACTTACGCTAGAACACCAGGCGGACACATGTACACAAGAATTCCAGGCTCACACACCTACGCCAGAACACCAGGCTCCACACCTACGCTAGAGCTCCAGGATCACACACCTACACAAGAACACCAGGCTCACACACCTACACTCGCACACCAGGTTCACACGCCTATGCTAGAACACCAGGCTGACATACCTACGCTACAACACCAGGCTTACACACCTACACTAGAACACCAGGCTCACACACTTATACTAGGACACCAGGCTGACACAGCTACACTAGAACTCCAGGCTCACACATCTACACTAGAACACCAGGCTCACACACCTACACTTGAACTCCAGGCTCACACGCCTACACTAGAACACCAGGCTCACACACCCACAGTAGAACGCCAGGCTCACACACACACACTAGAACACCAGGCTCACACACCTACACTAGAACACCAGGCTCACACACCTACACTCGAAAACCATGCTCACACACCTACGCTAGAACACTAGGCTCACGCACCTACACTAGAACACCAGGTTTACACACCTACGCTAGAACACCAGTCTTACACAGCTACGCTAGACCACCAGGCTCACATACCTACACTAGAATACCAGGCTCACACACCTACACTAGAACTCTAGGCACACACAACTACGGTTAGAACTCCGGGCTCACACACCTACACTAGAACACCAGGCTCACACACCTACGCTGGAACACCCTGCTCACACACCTACGCCAGAACACCATGCTCACACACCTACACTAGAACACCTGGCTCACACGTCTACGCTAGAACACCAGGGTGACACACCTACACGAGAACACCAGGCTCTCACACCTACGCTAGAACACCAGGGTGGCACACCTACACTAGAACACCAGGCTCACACACCTACACAAGAACTCCAGGCTCACACACCTACACTAGAACACCAGGCTCACACACCTACGCTAGAACACCAGGCTCACACACCTACACTAGAACACCTGGCTCACACGTCTACGCTAGAACACCAGGGTGACACACCTACATGAGAACACCAGGCTCTCACGCCTACGCTAGAACACCAGGGTGGCACACCTACACTAGAACACCAGGCTCACACACCTACACAAGAACTCCAGGCTCACACACCTACACTAGAACTCTAGGCTCACACACCTACACGAGAACACCAGGCTCACACAACTACACTAGAACACCAGGCTCAAACACCAACACAAGAACACCAGGCTCACACACCTACACTAGAACACCAGGCTCAAACACCGACACAAGAACACCAGGCTCACACACCTACACTATAACACCAGGCTCACACACCTACACGAGAACCCCATGGTCACACACCTATGCTAGAACACTAGGCTCACACACTGATACTAGAACACCAGGCTTACACACCTACACTAGAACACCAGCCTTGCACACCTACGCTAGAACACCAGGCTCACACATCTACACTAGAACTCCAGGCTCACACACCTACACAAGAACACCTGGCTCACACACCTACACAACAACACCAGGCTCACACACCTACACTAGAACACCAGGCTCTCACACCTACACTAGAACACCAGGCTCACACACCTACACTCGCACACCAGGTTCACACACCTACGCTAGAACACCAGGCTCACACACCTACGCTAGAACACCAGGCTCACCCATCTACACTCGAACTCTCGGCTCACACACCTAAACAAGAACACCAGGCTCACACACCTACGCTAGAACACCAGGTTCAAACACCTACACAAGAACACCAGGCTGACATTCCTACACAATAATATCAGGCTCACACACCTACGCTAGAACACCAGGCTCACACACCTACACTAGAACACCAGGCTCACACACCTACACGAGAACACCATGCACACACACCTACACTAGAACACTAGGCTCACACACCGTTACTAGAACACCAGGCTCACACACCTACACTAGAACACCAGGCTCACACACCCACACTAGAACACCAGGCTCACACACCTATGCTAGAATACCAGGCTCACACTCCTACACTAGAACATGAGGCTCACACACCTACACTAGAACTCCAGGCTCACACACCGACACAAGAACACCAGGCTCACACACCTAGGCTAGAATGCCAGGCTCACACACCTGCACTAGAACAACAGGCTCACACACCTACACGAGAAGTCTAGGTTCACACACCTACACTAGAGCAACAGAATCACACACCCACGCTAGAACACCAGGCTCACACACCTACACAAGAACTCCAGGCTCACACACCTACACTAGAACTCTAGGCTCACACACCTACGGTTAGAACTAAAGGCTCACACACCTACACTAGAACACCAGGCTCACACAACTACACTCGAACACCATGCTCACACACCGACTCCAGAACACTACGCTCATGCACATACACTAGAACACCAGGCTCACACACTGACACTAAAACACCAGGCTCACACATCTACATGAGAACACTAGGCTCACGCACCTACACTAGAACACCAGGCTCATACACCTACACAAGACAACCAGGCTCGAACACCTACGCTAGAACACCAGGCTCACACACTTACGCTAGAACACCAGGCGGACACATGTACACAAGAATTCCAGGCTCACACACCTACGCCAGAACACCAGGCTCCACACCTACGCTAGAGCTCCAGGATCACACACCTACACAAGAACACCAGGCTCACACACCTACACTCGCACACCAGGTTCACACGCCTATGCTAGAACACCAGGCTGACATACCTACGCTACAACACCAGGCTTACACACCTACACTAGAACACCAGGCTCACACACTTATACTAGGACACCAGGCTGACACAGCTACACTAGAACTCCAGGCTCACACATCTACACTAGAACACCAGGCTCACACACCTACACTTGAACTCCAGGCTCACACGCCTACACTAGAACACCAGGCTCACACACCCACAGTAGAACGCCAGGCTCACACACACACACTAGAACACCAGGCTCACACACCTACACTAGAACACCAGGCTCACACACCTACACTCGAAAACCATGCTCACACACCTACGCTAGAACACTAGGCTCACGCACCTACACTAGAACACCAGGTTTACACACCTACGCTAGAACACCAGTCTTACACAGCTACGCTAGACCACCAGGCTCACATACCTACACTAGAATACCAGGCTCACACACCTACACTAGAACTCTAGGCACACACAACTACGGTTAGAACTCCGGGCTCACACACCTACACTAGAACACCAGGCTCACACACCTACGCTGGAACACCCTGCTCACACACCTACGCCAGAACACCATGCTCACACACCTACACTAGAACACCTGGCTCACACGTCTACGCTAGAACACCAGGGTGACACACCTACACGAGAACACCAGGCTCTCACACCTACGCTAGAACACCAGGGTGGCACACCTACACTAGAACACCAGGCTCACACACCTACACAAGAACTCCAGGCTCACACACCTACACTAGAACACCAGGCTCACACACCTACGCTAGAACACCAGGCTCACACACCTACACTAGAACACCTGGCTCACACGTCTACGCTAGAACACCAGGGTGACACACCTACATGAGAACACCAGGCTCTCACGCCTACGCTAGAACACCAGGGTGGCACACCTACACTAGAACACCAGGCTCACACACCTACACAAGAACTCCAGGCTCACACACCTACACTAGAACTCTAGGCTCACACACCTACACGAGAACACCAGGCTCACACAACTACACTAGAACACCAGGCTCAAACACCAACACAAGAACACCAGGCTCACACACCTACACTAGAACACCAGGCTCAAACACCGACACAAGAACACCAGGCTCACACACCTACACTATAACACCAGGCTCACACACCTACACGAGAACCCCATGGTCACACACCAATGCTAGAACACTAGGCTCACACACTGATACTAGAACACCAGGCTTACACACCTACACTAGAACACCAGCCTTGCACACCTACGCTAGAACACCAGGCTCACACATCTACACTAGAACTCCAGGCTCACACACCTACACAAGAACACCTGGCTCACACACCTACACAACAACACCAGGCTCACACACCTACACTAGAACACCAGGCTCTCACACCTACACTAGAACACCAGGCTGACACACCTACACTAGAATACCAGGCTCACACACCAACGCTAGAACACCAGGCTCACACACCTACACTAGAACACCAGGCTCACACATCTACACTAGAACACCAGGCTCACTCACCTACACGTGAACACCAGGCTCACACACCTAGACAAGGACACCAGGCTCACACACCTACACAAGAACACCAGGCCCACACACCTACGCTAGAACACCTGGCTCACACGCCTACGCTAGAACACCAGGCTGACACCCCTACACTAGAACAACAGGCTCACACACCTCTGCCAGAACGCTTGGCTCACACACCTGCACTAGAACTCCAGGCTCACACACCTAAGCTAGAACACTGGGCTCACACACCTACACTAGGACAACAGGCTCACACACCTATGCTAGAATACCAGGCTCACACACCTACACAAGAACACCAGGCTCACACACTTATATAGAACAACAGGCTCACAGACCTACACTAGAACACCCAGCTCACACAACTACACTAGAACACCAGGCTCACATGCCTATGCTAGAACACCAGGGTGACACACCTACACTAGAACACCAGGCTCACACGCCGACGCTAGAACAACAGGGTGACACACCTACACTAGAACACCAGGCTCACACACCTACACGAGAACCCCATGGTCACACACCTATGCTAGAACACTAGGCTCACACACCGATACTAGAACACCAGGCTTACACACCTACACTAGAACACCAGCCTTGCACACCTACGCTAGAACACCAGGCTCACACACTTACACTAGAACTCCGGCTCACACACCGACACCAGAACACCAGGCTCACACATCTACACTAGAACTCCAGGCTCACACACCTACACAAGAACACCTGGCTCACACACCTACACTAGAACACCAGGCTCACACACCTACGCTAGAACACCTGGCTCACACACTTACACTAGAACTCCGGCTCACACACCGACACTAGAACACCAGGCTCACACATCTACACTAGAACTCCAGGCTCACACACCTACACAAGAACACCTGGCTCAAATGCCTACACAACAACACCAGGCTCACACATCTACACTAGAACTCCAGGCTCACACACCTACACTATAACACCAGGCTCACACACCTACACGAGAACCCCATGGTCACACACCTATGCTAGAACACTAGGCTCACACACCGATACTAGAACACCAGGCTTACACACCTACACTAGAACACCAGCCTTGCACACCTACGCTAGAACACCAGGCTCACACATCGTTCCTAGAACACCAGGCTCACACACCTACACTAGAACACCAGGCTCACACACCCACACTAGAACACCAGGCTCACACACCTATGCTAGAATACCAGGCTCACACTCCTACACTAGAACATGAGGCTCACACACCTACACTAAAACTCTAGGCTCACACACCTACACTAGAACACCAGGCTCTCACACCTCTGCTAGAACGCCAGGCTCACACATCTGCACTCGACCACCAGGCTCACACACTTACACTAGAACACCAGGCTCACACACCTACGCTAGAACACCAGGCTCACACACAAACATGAGAACTCCAGGCTCACACACCTAAGCTAGAACACTGGGCTCACACACCTACACTAGAACATTAGGCTCACACACCTACACTGGAACACCAGGCTCACACACCTGCACGGGAACGCCCGGCTCACACACCTACACTAGAACACCAGGCTCACATACTTACACTAGAACACCAGGCTCACACACCCACACAAGAACACCAGGCTCACACACCTACACAAGAACACCCGGCTCACACACCTACACTAGAACACCCGGGTGACACACCTACACTAGAACACGAGGCTCACACACCTGCACTGGACCTCCAGGCTCACACACCTACACTAGAACTCTAGGCTCACACACCTACACTAGAACACCAGGCTCTCACGCCTACACTAGAACACCAGGCTCACACACCTACTCTAGAACACCAGACTCACACACCTCCGCTAGAACACCAGGCTTACACACCTACACTAGAACACCAGCCTTGCACACCTACGCTAGAACACCAGGCTCACACACTTACACTAGAACTCCAGCTCACACACCGACACCAGAACACCTGGCTCACACACTTACACTAGAACTCCAGGCTCACACACCTACACAAGAACACCTGGCTCACACACCTACACTAGAACACCAGGCTCTCACGCCTACACTAGAACACCAGGCTCACACACCTACTCTAGAACACCAGACTCACACACCTCCGCTAGAACACCAGGCTTACACACCTACACTAGAACACCAGCCTTGCACACCTACGCTAGAACACCAGGCTCACACACTTACACTAGAACTCCAGCTCACACACCGACACCAGAACACCTGGCTCACACACTGACACTAGAACTCCAGGCTCACACACCTACACAAGAACACCTGGCTCACACACCTACACTAGAACACCAGGCTCTCACACCTACGCTAGAACACCAGGCTCACACACTTACACTAGAACTCCGGCTCACACACCGACACTAGAACACCAGGCTCACACATCTACACTAGAACTCCAGGCTCACACACCTACACAAGAACACCTGGCTCACGCACCTACACTAGAACACCAGGCTCTCACGCCTACACTAGAACACCAGGCTCACACACCTACACTAGAACACCAGACTCACACACCTACGCTAGAACACCAGGCTCACCCATCTACACTCGAACTCTCGGCTCACACACCTACACAAGAAAACCAGGCTGACATTCCTAGGCAATAATATCAGGCTCACACACCTACGCTAGAACACCAGGCTCACACACCTACACTAGAACACCAGGCTCACACACCTACACGAGAACACCATGCACACACACCTACGCTAGAACACTAGGCTCACACATCGTTACTAGAACACCAGGCTCACACACCTACACTAGAACACCAGGCTCACACACCTACGCTAGAACACCTGGCTCACCCATCCACACTCGAACTCTCGGCTCACACACCTACACAAGAACACCAGGCTCACACACCTACACTAGAACACCAGGCTCACACACCTACACTAGAACACCAGGCTCCCACAACCACACTAGAACACCAGGCTCAAACACCGACACAAGAACACCAGGCTCACACACCTACGCTAGAACTCCAGGGTCACACATGTACACTAGAACACCAGGCTTACATACCTACACTAGAACTACAGGCTCACACACCTACACTAGAACTACAGGCTCACACACCTATACTAGAACACCAGACTCACACACCTACGCTAGAACACCAGGCTCACACACCTACACTGGAACACCAGGCTCACACCTACGCTAGAACACCAGGCTCAAACACCTACACAATAATACCAGGCTTACATACCTACACTAGAACTCCAGGCTCACACACCGACACTAGAACACCAGGCTCACACACCTACGCTAGAACACCAGGCTCACACACCTACGCTAGAACACCAGGCTCACCCATCTACACTCGAACTCTCGGCTCACACACCTAAACAAGAACACCAGGCTCACACACCTACGCTAGAACACCAGGTTCAAACACCTACACAAGAACACCAGGCTGACATTCCTACACAATAATATCAGGCTCACACACCTACGCTAGAACACCAGGCTCACACACCTACACTAGAACATCAGGCTCACACACCTACACGAGAACACCATGCACACACACCTACACTAGAACACTAGGCTCACACACCGTTACTAGAACACCAGGCTCACACACCTACACTAGAACACCAGGCTCACACACCCACACTAGAACACCAGGCTCACACACCTATGCTAGAATACCAGGCTCACACTCCTACACTAGAACATGAGGCTCACACACCTACACTAGAACTCCAGGCTCACACACCGACACAAGAACACCAGGCTCACACACCTAGGCTAGAATGCCAGGCTCACACACCTGCACTAGAACAACAGGCTCACACACCTACACGAGAAGTCTAGGTTCACACACCTACACTAGAGCAACAGAATCACACACCCACGCTAGAACACCAGGCTCACACACCTACACAAGAACTCCAGGCTCACACACCTACACTAGAACTCTAGGCTCACACACCTACGGTTAGAACTAAAGGCTCACACACCTACACTAGAACACCAGGCTCACACAACTACACTCGAACACCATGCTCACACACCGACTCCAGAACACTACGCTCATGCACATACACTAGAACACCAGGCTCACACACTGACACTAAAACACCAGGCTCACACATCTACATGAGAACACTAGGCTCACGCACCTACACTAGAACACCAGGCTCATACACCTACACAAGACAACCAGGCTCGAACACCTACGCTAGAACACCAGGCTCACACACTTACGCTAGAACACCAGGCGGACACATGTACACAAGAATTCCAGGCTCACACACCTACGCCAGAACACCAGGCTCCACACCTACGCTAGAGCTCCAGGATCACACACCTACACAAGAACACCAGGCTCACACACCTACACTCGCACACCAGGTTCACACGCCTATGCTAGAACACCAGGCTGACATACCTACGCTACAACACCAGGCTTACACACCTACACTAGAACACCAGGCTCACACACTTATACTAGGACACCAGGCTGACACAGCTACACTAGAACTCCAGGCTCACACATCTACACTAGAACACCAGGCTCACACACCTACACTTGAACTCCAGGCTCACACGCCTACACTAGAACACCAGGCTCACACACCCACAGTAGAACGCCAGGCTCACACACACACACTAGAACACCAGGCTCACACACCTACACTAGAACACCAGGCTCACACACCTACACTCGAAAACCATGCTCACACACCTACGCTAGAACACTAGGCTCACGCACCTACACTAGAACACCAGGTTTACACACCTACGCTAGAACACCAGTCTTACACAGCTACGCTAGACCACCAGGCTCACATACCTACACTAGAATACCAGGCTCACACACCTACACTAGAACTCTAGGCACACACAACTACGGTTAGAACTCCGGGCTCACACACCTACACTAGAACACCAGGCTCACACACCTACGCTGGAACACCCTGCTCACACACCTACGCCAGAACACCATGCTCACACACCTACACTAGAACACCTGGCTCACACGTCTACGCTAGAACACCAGGGTGACACACCTACACGAGAACACCAGGCTCTCACACCTACGCTAGAACACCAGGGTGGCACACCTACACTAGAACACCAGGCTCACACACCTACACAAGAACTCCAGGCTCACACACCTACACTAGAACACCAGGCTCACACACCTACGCTAGAACACCAGGCTCACACACCTACACTAGAACACCTGGCTCACACGTCTACGCTAGAACACCAGGGTGACACACCTACATGAGAACACCAGGCTCTCACGCCTACGCTAGAACACCAGGGTGGCACACCTACACTAGAACACCAGGCAAACACACCTACACAAGAACTCCAGGCTCACACACCTACACTAGAACTCTAGGCTCACACACCTACACGAGAACACCAGGCTCACACACCTACACTAGAACACCTGGCTCACACGTCTACGCTAGAACACCAGGGTGACACACCTACACGAGAACACCAGGCTCTCACACCTACGCTAGAACACCAGGGTGGCACACCTACACTAGAACACCAGGCTCACACACCTACACAAGAACTCCAGGCTCACACACCTACACAAGAACTCCAGGCTCACACACCTACACTAGAACACCAGGCTCACACACCTACGCTAGAACACCAGGCTCACACACCTACACTAGAACACCTGGCTCACACGTCTACGCTAGAACACCAGGGTGACACACCTACATGAGAACACCAGGCTCTCACGCCTACGCTAGAACACCAGGGTGGCACACCTACACTAGAACACCAGGCTCACACACCTACACAAGAACTCCAGGCTCACACACCTACACTAGAACTCTAGGCTCACACACCTACACGAGAACACCAGGCTCACACAACTACACTAGAACACCAGGCTCAAACACCAACACAAGAACACCAGGCTCACACACCTACACTAGAACTCTAGGCTCAAACACCGACACAAGAACACCAGGCTCACACACCTACACTATAACACCAGGCTCACACACCTACACGAGAACCCCATGGTCACACACCTATGCTAGAACACTAGGCTCACACACCGATACTAGAACACCAGGCTTACACACCTACACTAGAACACCAGCCTTGCACACCTACGCTAGAACACCAGGCTCACACATCTACACTAGAACTCCAGGCTCACACACCTACACAAGAACACCTGGCTCACACACCTACACAACAACACCAGGCTCACACACCTACACTAGAACACCAGGCTCTCACACCTACACTAGAACACCAGGCTGACACACCTACACTAGAATACCAGGCTCACACACCAACGCTAGAACACCAGGCTCACACACCTACACTAGAACACCAGGCTCACACATCTACACTAGAACACCAGGCTCACTCACCTACACGTGAACACCAGGCTCACACACCTAGACAAGGACACCAGGCTCACACACCTACACAAGAACACCAGGCCCACACACCTACGCTAGAACACCTGGCTCACACGCCTACGCTAGAACACCAGGCTGACACCCCTACACTAGAACAACAGGCTCACACACCTCTGCCAGAACGCTTGGCTCACACACCTGCACTAGAACTCCAGGCTCACACACCTAAGCTAGAACACTGGGCTCACACACCTACACTAGGACAACAGGCTCACACACCTATGCTAGAATACCAGGCTCACACACCTACACAAGAACACCAGGCTCACACACTTATATAGAACAACAGGCTCACAGACCTACACTAGAACACCCAGCTCACACAACTACACTAGAACACCAGGCTCACATGCCTATGCTAGAACACCAGGGTGACACACCTACACTAGAACACCAGGCTCACACGCCGACGCTAGAACAACAGGGTGACACACCTACACTAGAACACCAGGCTCACACACCTACACGAGAACCCCATGGTCACACACCTATGCTAGAACACTAGGCTCACACACCGATACTAGAACACCAGGCTTACACACCTACACTAGAACACCAGCCTTGCACACCTACGCGAGAACACCAGGCTCACACACTTACACTAGAACTCCGGCTCACACACCGACACCAGAACACCAGGCTCACACATCTACACTAGAACTCCAGGCTCACACACCTACACAAGAACACCTGGCTCACACACCTACACTAGAACACCAGGCTCACACACCTACGCTAGAACACCTGGCTCACACACTTACACTAGAACTCCGGCTCACACACCGACACTAGAACACCAGGCTCACACATCTACACTAGAACTCCAGGCTCACACACCTACACAAGAACACCTGGCTCAAACGCCTACACAACAACACCAGGCTCACACATCTACACTAGAACTCCAGGCTCACACACCTACACTATAACACCAGGCTCACACACCTACACGAGAACCCCATGGTCACACACCTATGCTAGAACACTAGGCTCACACACCGATACTAGAACACCAGGCTTACACACCTACACTAGAACACCAGCCTTGCACACCTACGCTAGAACACCAGGCTCACACATCGTTCCTAGAACACCAGGCTCACACACCTACACTAGAACACCAGGCTCACACACCCACACTAGAACACCAGGCTCACACACCTATGCTAGAATACCAGGCTCACACTCCTACACTAGAACATGAGGCTCACACACCTACACTAAAACTCTAGGCTCACACACCTACACTAGAACACCAGGCTCTCACACCTCTGCTAGAACGCCAGGCTCACACATCTGCACTCGACCACCAGGCTCACACACTTACACTAGAACACCAGGCTCACACACCTACGCTAGAACACCAGGCTCACACACAAACATGAGAACTCCAGGCTCACACACCTAAGCTAGAACACTGGGCTCACACACCTACACTAGAACATTAGGCTCACACACCTACACTGGAACACCAGGCTCACACACCTGCACGGGAACGCCCGGCTCACACACCTACACTAGAACACCAGGCTCACATACTTACACTAGAACACCAGGCTCACACACCCACACAAGAACACCAGGCTCACACACCTACACAAGAACACCCGGCTCACACACCTACACTAGAACACGAGGCTCACACACCTGCACTGGACCTCCAGGCTCACACACCTACACTAGAACTCTAGGCTCACACACCTACACTAGAACACCAGGCTCTCACGCCTACACTAGAACACCAGGCTCACACACCTACTCTAGAACACCAGACTCACACACCTCCGCTAGAACACCAGGCTTACACACCTACACTAGAACACCAGCCTTGCACACCTACGCTAGAACACCAGGCTCACACACTTACACTAGAACTCCAGCTCACACACCGACACCAGAACACCTGGCTCACACACTTACACTAGAACTCCAGGCTCACACACCTACACAAGAACACCTGGCTCACACACCTACACTAGAACACCAGGCTCTCACACCTACGCTAGAACACCAGGCTCACACACTTACACTAGAACTCCGGCTCACACACCGACACTAGAACACCAGGCTCACACATCTACACTAGAACTCCAGGCTCACACACCTACACAAGAACACCTGGCTCACGCACCTACACTAGAACACCAGGCTCTCACGCCGACACTAGAACACCAGGCTCACACACCTACACTAGAACACCAGACTCACACACCTACGCTAGAACACCAGGCTCACACACCTACGCTAGAACACCAGGCTCACCCATCTACACTCGAACTCTCGGCTCACACACCTACACAAGAAAACCAGGCTGACATTCCTAGGCAATAATATCAGGCTCACACACCTACGCTAGAACACCAGGCTCACACACCTACACTAGAACACCAGGCTCACACACCTACACGAGAACACCATGCACACACACCTACGCTAGAACACTAGGCTCACACATCGTTACTAGAACACCAGGCTCACACACCTACACTCGAACACCAGGCTCACACACCTACGCTAGAACACCTGGCTCACCCATCCACACTCGAACTCTCGGCTCACACACCTACACAAGAACACCAGGCTCACACACCTACACTAGAACACCAGGCTCACACACCTACACTAGAACACCAGGCTCCCACAACCACACTAGAACACCAGGCTCAAACACCGACACAAGAACACCAGGCTCACACACCTACGCTAGAACTCCAGGGTCACACATGTACACTAGAACACCAGGCTTACATACCTACACTAGAACTACAGGCTCACACACCTACACTAGAACTACAGGCTCACACACCTATACTAGAACACCAGACTCACACACCTACGCTAGAACACCAGGCTCACACACCTACACTGGAACACCAGGCTCACACCTACGCTAGAACACCAGGCTCAAACACCTACACAATAATACCAGGCTTACATACCTACACTAGAACTCCAGGCTCACACACCGACACTAGAACACCAGGCTCACACACCTACGCTAGAACACCAGGCTCACACACCTACGCTAGAACACCAGGCTCACCCATCTACACTCGAACTCTCGGCTCACACACCTAAACAAGAACACCAGGCTCACACACCTACGCTAGAACACCAGGTTCAAACACCTACACAAGAACACCAGGCTGACATTCCTACACAATACTATCAGGCTCACACACCTACGCTAGAACACCAGGCTCACACACCTACACTAGAACACCAGGCTCACACACCTACACGAGAACACCATGCACACACACCTACACTAGAACACTAGGCTCACACACCGTTACTAGAACACCAGGCTCACACACCTACACTAGAACACCAGGCTCACACACCCACACTAGAACACCAGGCTCACACACCTATGCTAGAATACCAGGCTCACACTCCTACACTAGAACATGAGGCTCACACACCTACACTAGAACTCCAGGCTCACACACCTACACAAGAACACCTGGCTCACGCACCTACACTAGAACACCAGGCTCTCACGCCTACACTAGAACACCAGGCTCACACACGTACACTAGAACACCAGGCTCACACACCTACGCTAGAACACCAGGCTCACACACCTACGCTAGAACACCAGGCTCACCCATCTACACTCGAACTCTCGGCTCACACACCTACACAAGAAAACCAGGCTGACATTCCTAGGCAATAATATCAGGCTCACACACCTACGCTAGAACACCAGGCTCACACACCTACACTAGAACACCAGGCTCACACACCTACACGAGAACACCATGCACACACACCTACGCTAGAACACTAGGCTCACACATCGTTACTAGAACACCAGGCTCACACACCTACACTAGAACACCAGGCTCACACACCTACGCTAGAACACCTGGCTCACCCATCCACACTCGAACTCTCGGCTCACACACCTACACAAGAACACCAGGCTCACACACCTACACTAGAACACCAGGCTCACACACCTACACTAGAACACCAGGCTCCCACAACCACACTAGAACACCAGGCTCAAACACCGACACAAGAACACCAGGCTCACACACCTACGCTAGAACTCCAGGGTCACACATGTACACTAGAACACCAGGCTTACATACCTACACTAGAACTACAGGCTCACACACCTACACTAGAACTACAGGCTCACACACCTATACTAGAACACCAGACTCACACACCTACGCTAGAACACCAGGCTCACACACCTACACTGGAACACCAGGCTCACACCTACGCTAGAACACCAGGCTCAAACACCTGCACAATAATACCAGGCTTACATACCTACACTAGAACTCCAGGCTCACACACCGACACTAGAACACCAGGCTCACACACCTACGCTAGAACACCAGGCTCACACACCTACGCTAGAACACCAGGCTCACCCATCTACACTCGAACTCACGGCTCACACACCTAAACAAGAACACCAGGCTCACACACCTACGCTAGAACACCAGGCTCAAACACCTACACAAGAACACCAGGCTGACATTCCTACACAATAATATCAGGCTCACACACCTACGCTAGAACACCAGGCTCACACACCTACACTAGAACACCAGGCTCACACACCTACACGAGAACACCATGCACACACACCTACACTAGAACACTAGGCTCACACACCGTTACTAGAACACCAGGCTCACACACCTACACTAGAACACCAGGCTCACACACCCACACTAGAACACCAGGCTCACACACCTATGCTAGAATACCAGGCTCGCACTCCTACACTAGAACATGAGGCTCACGCACCTACACTAAAACTCTAGGCTCACACACCTACACTAGAACACCAGGCTCTCACACCTCTGCTAGAACGCCAGGCTCACACATCTGCACTCGACCTCCAGGCTCACACACTTACACTAGAACACCAGGCTCACACACCTACGCTAGAACACCAGGCTCACACACCTACATGAGAACTCCAGGCTCACACACCTAAGCTAGAACACTGGGCTCACACACCTACACTAGAACATTAGGCTCAAACACCTAATCTAGAACACTGGGCTCACACCCCTACACTAGGACAACAGGCTCACACACCTATGCTAGAATACCAGGCTCACACACCTACACAAGAACACGAGGCTCACACACCTACACAAGAACACCAGGCTCACACACTTATATAGAACACCAGGCTCACAGACCTACACTAGAACACCCAGCTCACACAACTACACTAGAACACCAGGCTCACACGCCTATGCTAGAACACCAGGGTGACACACCTACACTAGAACATGAGGCTCACACGCCGACGCTAGAACAACAGGGTGACACACCTACACTAGAACACCAGGCTCACACACCTACAACTAGAACACCAGACTCACACACCTACGCTAGAACACCAGGCTCACACACCTACGCTAGAACACCAGGCTCACCCATCTACACTCGAACTCTCGGCTCACACACCTACACAAGAAAACCAGGCTGACATTCCTACGCAATAATATCAGGCTCACACACCTACGCTAGAACACCAGGCTCACACACCTACACTAGAACACCAGGCTCACACACCTACACGAGAACACCATGCACACACACCTACGCTAGAACACTAGGCTCACACATCGTTACTAGAACACCAGGCTCACACACCTACACTAGAACACCAGGCTCACACACCCACACTAGAACACCAGGCTCACACACCTATGCTAGAATACCAGGCTCACACTCCTACACTAGAACATGAGGCTCACACACCTACACTAAAACTCTAGGCTCACACACCTACACTAGAACACCAGGCTCTCACACCTCTGCTAGAACGCCAGGCTCACACATCTGCACTTGACCACCAGGCTCACACACTTACACTAGAACACCAGGCTCACACACCTACGCTAGAACACCAGGCTCACACACCTACATGAGAACTCCAGGCTCACACACCTAAGCTAGAACACTGGGCTCACACACCTACACTAGAACATTAGGCTCACACACCTACACTGGAACACCAGGCTCACACACCTGCACGGGAACGCCCGGCTCACACACCTACACTAGAACACCAGGCTCACATACTTACACTAGAACACCAGGCTCACACACCCACACAAGAACACCAGGCTCACACACCTACACAAGAACACCCGGCTCACACACCTACACTAGAACACCCGGGTGACACACCTACACTAGAACACGAGGCTCACACACCTGCACTGGACCTCCAGGCTCACACACCTACACTAGAACTCTAGGCTCACACACCTACACTAGAACACCAGGCTCTCACGCCTACACTAGAACACCAGGCTCACACACCTACTCTAGAACACCAGACTCACACACCTCCGCTAGAACACCAGGCTTACACACCTACACTAGAACACCAGCCTTGCACACCTACGCTAGAACACCAGGCTCACACACCTACACTAGAACACCAGGCTTACACAGCTACACTAGAACTCCAGGCTCACACACGTACACTAGAACACCAGGCTCACACACCTACACTAGAACACCAGGCTCACACACCTACGCTAGAACACCAGGCGCACACATCTACACGAGAACTCCAGGCTCACACACCTACGCCAGAACACCAGGCTCCACACCTACACTAGAACAGCAGGCTCACACACCTATGCTAGAACACCCGGCTCACAGACCTACACTAGAACTCCAGGGTCACACAGCGACACTAGAACACCAATCTCACACACCTACGCTGGAGCTCCAGGATCACACACCTACGTTAGAACTCCAGGCTCACACACCTACACAAGAACACCAGGCTCACACACCTACACTAGCACACCAGGTTATAACACATACGCTAGAACACCAGGCTCACACACCTACGCTAGAACACTAGGCTCACACACTTATACTAGAACACCAGGCTTACAATGCTACACTAAAACTCCAGGCTCACATACGTACACTAGAACACCAGGCTCACACACCGACACAAGAACACCAGGCTCACACACCTGCACTAGAACAACAGGCTCACACACCTACACGAGAAGTCTAGGTTCACACACCTACACTAGAGCAACAGAATCACACACCCACGCTAGAACACCAGGCTCACACACCTACACAAGAACTCCAGGCTCACACACCTACACGAGAACTCTAGGCTCACACACCTACGGTTAGAACTAAAGGCTCACACACCTACACTAGAACACCAGGCTCACACAACTACACTCGAACACCATGCTCACACACCGACTCCAGAACACTACGCTCATGCACATACACTAGAACACCAGGCTCACACACCGACACTAAAACACCAGGCTCACACATCTACATGAGAACACTAGGCTCACGCACCTACACTAGAACACCAGGCTCATACACCTACACAAGACAACCAGGCTCGAACACCTACGCTAGAACACCAGGCTCACACACTTACGCTAGAACACCAGGCGGACACATGTACACAAGAATTCCAGGCTCACACACCTACGCCAGAACACCAGGCTCCACACCTACGCTAGAGCTCCAGGATCACACACCTACACAAGAACACCAGGCTCACACACCTACACTCGCACACCAGGTTCACACACCTATGCTAGAACACCAGGCTGACACACCTACGCTACAACACCAGGCTTACACACCTACACTAGAACACCAGGCTCACACACTTATACTAGGACACCAGGCTTACACAGCTACACTAGAACTCCAGGCTCACACATCTACACTAGAACACCAGGCTCACACACCTACACTAGAACTCCAGGCTCACACGCCTACACTAGAACACCAGACTCACACACCCACAGTAGAACGCCAGGCTCACACACACACACTAGAACACCAGGCTCACACACCTACACAAGAACTCCAGGCTCACACACCTACACTAGAGGTCTAGGCTCACACACCTACGGTTAGAACTCCAGGTTCACACACCTACACTAGAACACCAGGCTCACACACCTACACTCGAAAACCATGCTCACACACCTACGCTAGAACACTAGGCTCACGCACCTACACTAGAACACCAGGTTTACACATCTACGCTAGAACACCAGTCTTAGACAGCTACGCTAGACCACCAGGCTCACATACCTACACTAGAACACCAGGCTCACACACCTACACTAGAACTCTAGGCACACACAACTACGGTTAGAACTCCGGGCTCACACACCTACACTAGAACACCAGGCTCACACACCTACGCTGGAACACCCTGCTCACACACCTACGCCAGAACACCATGCTCACACACCTACACTAGAACACCTGGCTCACACGTCTACGCTAGAACACCAGGGTGACACACCTAGACGAGAACACCAGGCTCTCACACCTACGCTAGAACACCAGGGTGGCACACCTACACGAGAACACCAGGCTCACACACCTACACAAGAACTCCAGGCTCACACACCGACACTAGAACACCAGGCTCACACACCTACACGAGAACACCAGGCTCACACAACTACACTAGAACACCAGGCTCAAACACCAACACAAGAACACCAGGCTCACACACCTACACTAGAACTCTAGGCTCACACACCTGCACGAGAACACCAGGCTCACACAACTACACTAGAACACCAGGCTCAAACACCAACACAAGAACACCAGGCTCACACACCTACACTAGAACACCAGGCTCAAACACCGACACAAGAACACCAGGCTCACACACCTACACTATAACACCAGGCTCACACACCTACACGAGAACCCCATGGTCACACACCTATGCTAGAACACTAGGCTCACACACCGATACTAGAACACCAGGCTTACACACCTACACTAGAACACCAGCCTTGCACACCTACGCTAGAACACCAGGCTCACACATCGTTCCTAGAACACCAGGCTCACACACCTACACTAGAACACCAGGCTCACACACCCACACTAGAACACCAGGCTCACACACCTATGCTAGAATACCAGGCTCACACTCCTACACTAGAACATGAGGCTCACACACCTACACTAAAACTCTAGGCTCACACACCTACACTAGAACAGCAGGCTCTCACACCTCTGCTAGAACGCCAGGCTCACACATCTGCACTCGACCACCAGGCTCACACACTTACACTAGAACACCAGGCTCACACACAAACATGAGAACTCCAGGCTCACACACCTAAGCTAGAACACTGGGCTCACACACCTACACTGGAACACCAGGCTCACACACCTGCACGGGAACGCCCGGCTCACACACCTACACTAGAACACCAGGCTCACATACTTACACTAGAACACCAGGCTCACACACCCACACAAGAACACCAGGCTCACACACCTACACAAGAACACCCGGCTCACACACCTACACTAGAACACCCGGGTGACACACCTACACTAGAACACGAGGCTCACACACCTGCACTGGACCTCCAGGCTCACACACCGACACTAGAACTCTAGGCTCACACACCTACACTAGAACACCAGGCTCTCACGCCTACACTAGAACACCAGGCTCACACACCTACTCTAGAACACCAGACTCACACACCTCCGCTAGAACACCAGGCTTACACACCTACACTAGAACACCAGCCTTGCACACCTACGCTAGAACACCAGGCTCACACACTTACACTAGAACTCCAGCTCACACACCGACACCAGAACACCTGGCTCACACATCTACACTAGAACTCCAGGCTCACACACCTACACAAGAACACCTGGCTCACACACCTACACTAGAACACCAGGCTCTCACGCCTACACTAGAACACCAGGCTCACACACTTACACTAGAACACCAGGCTCAAACACCGACACAAGAACACCAGGCTCACACACATTCACTAGAACTCCAGACTCACACACCGACACAAGAACACCAGGCTCACACACCTACACTAGAACACCAGACTCACACACCTACGCTAGAACACCAGGCTCACCCATCCACACTCGAACTCTCGGCTCACACACCTACACAAGAACACCAGGCTCACACACCTACACTAGAACACCAGGCTCAAACACCTACACTAGAACACCAGGCTCCCACACCCACACTAGAACACCAGGCTCAAACACCGACACAAGAACACCAGGCTCACACACCTACGCTAGAACTCCAGGGTCACACATGTACACTAGAACACCAGGCTTACATACCTACACTAGAACTACAGGCTCACACACCTACACTAGAACTACAGGCTCACACACCTATACTAGAACACCAGACTCACACACCTACGCTAGAACACCAGGCTCACACACCTACACTGGAACACCAGGCTCACACCTACGCTAGAACACCAGGCTCAAACACCTACACAATAATACCAGGGTCACACACCTACACGAGAACCCCATCGTCACACACCTATGCTAGAACACTAGGCTCACACACCGATACTAGAACACCAGGCTTACACACCTACACTAGAACACCAGCCTTGCACACCTACGCTAGAACACCAGGCTCACACACTTACACTAGAACTCCGGCTCACACACCGACACCAGAACACCAGGCTCACACATCTACACTAGAACTCCAGGCTCACACACCTACACAAGAACACCTGGCTCACACACCTACACGAGAACACCAGGCTCACACACCTACGCTAGAACACCTGGCTCCACACACTTACACTAGAACTCCGGCTCACACACCGACACTAGAACACCAGGCTCACACATCTACACTAGAACTCCCTGCTCACACACCTACACAAGAACACCTGGCTCAAACGCCTACACAACAACACCAGGCTCACACACCTACACTAGAACACCAGGCTGACACACCTACACGAGAACACCAGGCTCACACACCTACGCTAGAACACCAGGCTCACACACCTACGCTAGAACACCAGGCTCAAACACCGACACAAGAACACCAGGCTCACCCATCCACACTCGAACTCTCGGCTCACACACCTACACAAGAACACCAGGCTCACACACCTACACTAGAACACCAGGCTCACACACCTACACTAGAACACCAGGCTCCCACACCCACACTAGAACACTAGGCTCAAACACCGACACAAGAACACCAGGCTCACACACCTACGCTAGAACTCCAGGGTCACACATGTACACGGGAACACCAGGCTTACATACCTACACTAGAACTACAGGCTCACACACCTACACTAGAACTACAGGCTCACACACCTACGCTAGAACACCTGGCTCACACACCTACACAACAACACCAGGCTCACACCTACGCTAGAACACCAGGCTCACACACCTACACAATAATACCAGGCTCACACACCTACACGAGAACACCAGGCTCACACACGTACACTAGAACACCAGGCTTATATACCTACACTAGAACTCCAGGCTCACACACCGACACTAGAACACCAGACTCACACACCTACGCTAGAACACCAGGCTCACACACCTACGCTAGAACACCAGGCTCACCCATCTACACTCGAACTCTCGGCTCACACACCTACACAAGAAAACCAGGCTCACACACCTACGCTAGAACACCAGGCTCACACACCTACATGAGAACTCCAGGCTCACACACCTAAGCTAGAACACTGGGCTCACACACCTACACTAGAACATTAGGCTCAAACACCTAAGCTAGAACACTGGGCTCACACCCCTACACTAGGACAACAGGCTCACACACCTATGCTAGAATACCAGGCTCACACACCTACACAAGAACACGAGGCTCACACACCTACACAAGAACACCAGGCTCACACACTTATATAGAACACCAGGCTCACAGACCTACACTAGAACACCCAGCTCACACAACTACACTAGAACACCAGGCTCACACGCCTATGCTAGAACACCAGGGTGACACACCTACGCTGGAACACCCTGCTCACACACCTACGCCAGAACACCATGCTCACACACCTACACTAGAACACCTGGCTCACACGTCTACGCTAGAACACCAGGGTGACACACCTACACGAGAACACCAGGCTCTCACACCTACGCTAGAACACCAGGGTGGCACACCTACACTAGAACACCAGGCTCACACACCTACACAAGAACTCCAGGCTCACACACCGACACTAGAACACCAGGCTCACACACCTACACGAGAACACCAGGCTCACACAACTACACTAGAACACCAGGCTCAAACACCAACACAAGAACACCAGGCTCACACGCCTACACTAGAACACCAGGCTCACACACCTACGCTAGAACACCAGGCTCACACACCTACACTAGAACACCTGGCTCACACGTCTACGCTAGAACACCAGGGTGACACACCTACATGAGAACACCAGGCTCTCACGCCTACGCTAGAACACCAGGGTGGCACACCTACACTAGAACACCAGGCAAACACACCTACACAAGAACTCCAGGCTCACACACCTACACTAGAACTCTAGGCTCACACACCTACACGAGAACACCAGGCTCACACAACTACACTAGAACACCAGGCTCAAACACCAACACAAGAACACCAGGCTCACACACCTGCACTCGAACACCAGGCTCAAACACCGACACAAGAACACCAGGCTCACACACCCACACTATAACACCAGGCTCACACACCTACACGAGAACCCCATGGTCACACACCTATGCTAGAACACTAGGCTCACACACCGATACTAGAACACCAGGCTTACACACCTACACTAGAACACCAGCCTTGCACACCTACGCTAGAACACCAGGCTCACACATCTACACTAGAACTCCAGGCTCACACACCTACACAAGAACACCTGGCTCACACACCTACACAACAACACCAGGCTCACACACCTACACTAGAACACCAGGCTCTCACACCTACACTAGAACACCAGGCTGTCACACCTACACTAGAATACCAGGCTCACACACCTACGCTAGAACACCAGGCTCACACACCTACACTAGAACACCAGGCTCACACATCTACACTAGAACACCAGGCTCACTCACCTACACGTGAACACCAGGCTCACACACCTAGACAAGGACACCAGGCTCACACACCTACACAAGAACACCAGGCCCACACACCTACGCTAGAACACCTGGCTTACACGCCTACGCTAGAACACCAGGCTGACACCCCTGCACTAGAACAACAGGCTCACACACCTCTGCCAGAACGCTTGGCTCACACACCTGCACTAGAACTCCAGGCTCACACACCTAAGCTAGAACACTGGGCTCACACACCTACACTAGGACAACAGGCTCACACACCTATGCTAGAATACCAGGCTCACACACCTGCACAAGAACACGAGGCTCACACACCTACACAAGAACACCAGGCTCACACACTTATATAGAACACCAGGCTCACAGACCTACACTAGAACACCCAGCTCACACAACTACACGAGAACACCAGGCTCACACGCCTATGCTAGAACACCAGGGTGACACACCTACACTAGAACACCAGGCTCACACGCCGACGCTAGAACAACAGGGTGACACACCTACACTAGAACACCAGGCTCACACACCTACACGAGAACCCCATGGTCACACACCTATGCTAGAACACTAGGCTCACACACCGATACGAGAACACCAGGCTTACACACCTACACTAGAACACCAGCCTTGCACACCTACGCTAGAACACCAGGCTCACACACTTACACGAGAACTCCGGCTCACACACCGACACCAGAACACCAGGCTCACACATCTACACTAGAACTCCAGGCTCACACACCTACACAAGAACACCTGGCTCACACACCTACACTAGAACACCAGGCTCACACACCTACGCTAGAACACCTGGCTCACACACTTACACTAGAACTCCGGCTCACACACCGACACTAGAACACCAGGCTCACACATCTACACTAGAACTCCAGGCTCACACACCTACGCAAGAACACCTGGCTCAAACGCCTACACAACAACACCAGGCTCACACACCTACACTAGAACACCAGGCTGACACACCTACACTAGAACACCAGGCTCACACACCTACGCTAGAACACCAGGCTCAAACACCGACACAAGAACACCAGGCTCACCCATCCACACTCGAACTCTCGGCTCACACACCTACACAAGAACACCTGGCTCACACACCTACACTAGAACACCAGGCTCACACACCTACACTAGAACACCAGGCTCCCACACCCACACTAGAACACCAGGCTCAAACACCGACACAAGAACACCAGGCTCACACACCTACGCTAGAACTCCAGGGTCACACATGTACACTAGAACACCAGGCTTACATACCTACACTAGAACTACAGGCTCACACACCTACACTAGAACTACAGGCTCACACACCTATGCTAGAACACCAGGCTCACACACCTACGCTGAAACACCAGGCTCACACCTACGCTAGAACACCAGGCTCACACACCTACACAATAATACCAGGCTCACACACCTACACGAGAACACCAGGCTCACACACGTACACTAGAACACCAGGCTTACATACCTACACTCGAACTCCAGGCTCACACACCGACACTAGAACACCAGACTCACACACCTACGCTAGAACACCAGGCTCACACACCTACGCTAGAACACCAGGCTCACCCATCTACACTCGAACTCTCGGCTCACACACCTACACAAGAAAACCAGGCTCACACACCTACGCTAGAACACCAGGCTCAAACACCTACACTAGAACACCAGGCTCACACACCTACACGAGAACACCATGCACACACACCTACGCTAGAACACTAGGCTCACACATCGTTACTAGAACACCAGGCTCACACACCTACGCTAGAACACCAGGCTCACACACCTACACTAGAACACCAGGCTCACACACCCACACTAGAACACCAGGCTCACACACCTATGCTAGAATACCAGGCTCGCACTCCTACACTAGAACATGAGGCTCACACACCTACACTAAAACTCTAGGCTCACACACCTACACTAGAACACCAGGCTCTCACACCTCTGCTAGAACGCCAGGCTCACACATCTGCACTCGACCACCAGGCTCACACACTTACACTAGAACACCAGGCTCACACACCTATGCTAGAACACCAGGCTCAGACACAAACATGAGAACTCCAGGCTCACACACCTAAACTAGAACACTGGGCTCACACACCTACACTGGAACACCAGGCTCACACACCTGCACGGGAACGCCCGGCTCACACACCTACACTAGAACACCAGGCTCACATACTTACACTAGAACACCAGGCTCACACACCCACACAAGAACACCAGGCTCACACACCTACACAAGAACACCCGGCTCACACACCTACATTAGAACACCCGGGTGACACACCTACACTAGAACACGAGGCTCACACACCTGCACTGGACCTCCATGCTCACACACCTACACTAGAACTCTAGGCTCACACACCTACACTAGAACACCAGGCTCTCACACCTACACTAGAACACCAGGCTCACACACCTACTCTAGAACACCAGACTCACACACCTCCGCTAGAACACCAGGCTTACACACCTACACTAGAACACCAGCCTTGCACACCTACGCTAGAACACCAGGCTCACACACCTACACTAGAACACCAGGCTTACACAGCTACACTAGAACTCCAGGCTCACACACGTACACTAGAACACCAGGCTCACACACCTACACTAGAACACCAGGCTCACACACCTACGCTAGAACACCAGGCGCACACATCTACACGAGAACTCCAGGCTCACACACCTATGCCAGAACACCAGGCTCCACACCTACACTAGAACAGCAGGCTCACACACCTATGCTAGAACACCCGGCTCACAGACCTACACTAGAACTCCAGGGTCACACAGCGACTCTAGAACACCAATCTCACACACCTACGCTAGAGCTCCAGGATCACACACCTACGTTAGAACTCCAGGCTCACACACCTATACAAGAACACCAGGCTCACACACCTACACTAGCACACCAGGTTATAACACATACGCTAGAACACCAGGCTCACACACCTACGCTAGAACACTAGGCTCACACACTTATACTAGAACACCAGGCTTACAATGCTACACTAAAACTCCAGGCTCACATACGTACACTAGAACACCAGGCTCACACACCTACACTAGAACACCAGGCTCACACACCGACACAAGAACACCAGGCTCACACACCTAGGCTAGAATGCCAGGCTCACACACCTGCACTAGAACAACAGGCTCACACACCTACACGAGAAGTCTAGGTTCACACACCTACACTAGAGCAACAGAATCACACACCCACGCTAGAACACCAGGCTCACACACCTACACTAGAACTCTAGGCACACACAACTACGGTTAGATCTCCGGGCTCACACACCTACACTAGAACACCAGGCTCACACACCTACGCTGGAACACCCTGCTCACACACCTACGCCAGAACACCATGCTCACACACCTACACTAGAACACCTGGCTCACACGTCTACGCTAGAACACCAGGGTGACACACCTACACGAGAACACCAGGCTCTCACACCTACGCTAGAACACCAGGGTGGCACACCTACACTAGAACTACAGGCTCACACACCTACACAAGAACTCCAGGCTCACACACCGACACTAGAACACCAGGCTCACACACCTACACGAGAACACCAGGCTCACACAACTACACTAGAACACCAGGCTCAAACACCAACACAAGAACACCAGGCTCACACACCTACGCTAGAACACCAGGCTCACACACCTACACTAGAACACCTGGCTCACACGTCTACGCTAGAACACCAGGGTGACACACCTACATGAGAACACCAGGCTCTCACGCCTACGCTAGAACACCAGGGTGGCACACCTACACTAGAACACCAGGCTCACACACCTACACAAGAACTCCAGGCTCACACACCTACACTAGAACTCTAGGCTCACACACCTACACGAGAACACCAGGCTCACACAACTACACTAGAACACCAGGCTCAAACACCAACACAAGAACACCAGGCTCACACACCTACACTAGAACACCAGGCTCAAACACCGACACAAGAACACCAGGCTCACACACCTACACTATAACACCAGGCTCACACACCTACACGAGAACCCCATGGTCACACACCTATGCTAGAACACTAGGCTCACACACCGATACTAGAACACCAGGCTTACACACCTACACTAGAACACCAGCCTTGCACACCTACGCTAGAACACCAGGCTCACACATCTACACTAGAACTCCAGGCTCACACACCTACACAAGAACACCTGGCTCACACACCTACACAACAACACCAGGCTCACACACCTACACTAGAACACCAGGCTCTCACACCTACACTAGAATACCAGGCTCACACACCTACGCTGGAACACCAGGCTCACACACCTACACTAGAACACCAGGCTCACACATCTACACTAGAACACCAGGCTCACTCACCTACACGTGAACACCAGGCTCACACACCTAGACAAGGACACCAGGCTCACACACCTACACAAGAACACCAGGCCCACACACCTACGCTAGAACACCTGGCTCACACGCCTACGCTAGAACACCAGGCTGACACCCCTACACTAGAACAACAGGCTCACACACCTCTGCCAGAACGCTTGGCTCACACACCTGCACTAGAACTCCAGGCTCACACACCTAAGCTAGAACACTGGGCTCACACACCTACACTAGGACAACAGGCTCACACACCTATGCTAGAATACCAGGCTCACACACCTACACAAGAACACGAGGCTCACACACCTACACAAGAACACCAGGCTCACACACTTATATAGAACACCAGGCTCACAGACCTACACTAGAACACCCAGCTCACACAACTACACTAGAACACCAGGCTCACACGCCTATGCTAGAACACCAGGGTGACACATCTACACTAGAACACCAGGCTCACACGCCGACGCTATAACAACAGGGTGACACACCTCCACTAGAACACCAGGCTCACACACCTACACGAGAACCCCATGGTCACACACCTACACTAGAACACCAGGCTCACACACCGACACAAGAACACCAGGCTCACACACCTAGGCTAGAATGCCAGGCTCACACACCTGCACTAGAACAACAGGCTCACACACCTACACGAGAAGTCTAGGTTCACACACCTACACTAGAGCAACAGAATCACACACCCACGCTAGAACACCAGGCTCACACACCTACACTAGAACTCTAGGCACACACAACTACGGTTAGATCTCCGGGCTCACACACCTACACTAGAACACCAGGCTCACACACCTACGCTGGAACACCCTGCTCACACACCTACGCCAGAACACCATGCTCACACACCTACACTAGAACACCTGGCTCACACGTCTACGCTAGAACACCAGGGTGACACACCTACACGAGAACACCAGGCTCTCACACCTACGCTAGAACACCAGGGTGGCACACCTACACTAGAACTACAGGCTCACACACCTACACAAGAACTCCAGGCTCACACACCGACACTAGAACACCAGGCTCACACACCTACACGAGAACACCAGGCTCACACAACTACACTAGAACACCAGGCTCAAACACCAACACAAGAACACCAGGCTCACACACCTACGCTAGAACACCAGGCTCACACACCTACACTAGAACACCTGGCTCACACGTCTACGCTAGAACACCAGGGTGACACACCTACATGAGAACACCAGGCTCTCACGCCTACGCTAGAACACCAGGGTGGCACACCTACACTAGAACACCAGGCTCACACACCTACACAAGAACTCCAGGCTCACACACCTACACTAGAACTCTAGGCTCACACACCTACACGAGAACACCAGGCTCACACAACTACACTAGAACACCAGGCTCAAACACCAACACAAGAACACCAGGCTCACACACCTACACTAGAACACCAGGCTCAAACACCGACACAAGAACACCAGGCTCACACACCTACACTATAACACCAGGCTCACACACCTACACGAGAACCCCATGGTCACACACCTATGCTAGAACACTAGGCTCACACACCGATACTAGAACACCAGGCTTACACACCTACACTAGAACACCAGCCTTGCACACCTACGCTAGAACACCAGGCTCACACATCTACACTAGAACTCCAGGCTCACACACCTACACAAGAACACCTGGCTCACACACCTACACAACAACACCAGGCTCACACACCTACACTAGAACACCAGGCTCTCACACCTACACTAGAATACCAGGCTCACACACCTACGCTGGAACACCAGGCTCACACACCTACACTAGAACACCAGGCTCACACATCTACACTAGAACACCAGGCTCACTCACCTACACGTGAACACCAGGCTCACACACCTAGACAAGGACACCAGGCTCACACACCTACACAAGAACACCAGGCCCACACACCTACGCTAGAACACCTGGCTCACACGCCTACGCTAGAACACCAGGCTGACACCCCTACACTAGAACAACAGGCTCACACACCTCTGCCAGAACGCTTGGCTCACACACCTGCACTAGAACTCCAGGCTCACACACCTAAGCTAGAACACTGGGCTCACACACCTACACTAGGACAACAGGCTCACACACCTATGCTAGAATACCAGGCTCACACACCTACACAAGAACACGAGGCTCACACACCTACACAAGAACACCAGGCTCACACACTTATATAGAACACCAGGCTCACAGACCTACACTAGAACACCCAGCTCACACAACTACACTAGAACACCAGGCTCACACGCCTATGCTAGAACACCAGGGTGACACATCTACACTAGAACACCAGGCTCACACGCCGACGCTATAACAACAGGGTGACACACCTCCACTAGAACACCAGGCTCACACACCTACACGAGAACCCCATGGTCACACACCTATGTTAGAACACTAGGCTCACACACCGATACTAGAACACCAGGCTTACACACCTACACTAGAACACCAGCCTTGCACACCTACGCTAGAACACCAGGCTCACACACCTACACTAGAACTCTAGGCTCACACACCTACACGAGAACACCAGGCACACACAACTACACTAGAACACCAGGCTCAAACACCAACACAAGAACACCAGGCTCACACACCTACACTAGAACACCAGGCTCAAACACCGACACAAGAACACCAGGCTCACACACCCACACTATAACACCAGGCTCACACACCTACACGAGAACCCCATGGTCACACACCTATGCTAGAACACTAGGCTCACACACCGATACTAGAACACCAGGCTTACACACCTACACTAGAACACCAGCCTTGCACACCTACGCTAGAACACCAGGCTCACACATCTACACTAGAACTCCAGGCTCACACACCTACACAAGAACACCTGGCTCACACACCTACACAACAACACCAGGCTCACACACCTACACTAGAACACCAGGATCTCACACCTACACTAGAACACCAGGCTGACACACATACACTAGAATACCAGGCTCACACACCAACGCTAGAACACCAGGCTCACACACCTACACTAGAACACCAGGCTCACACATCTACACTAGAACACCAGGCTCACTCACCTACACGTGAACACCAGGCTCACACACCTAGACAAGGACACCAGGCTCACACACCTACACAAGAACACCAGGCCCACACACCTACACTAGAACACCTGGCTCACACGCCTACGCTAGAACACCAGGCTGACACCCCTACACTAGAACAACAGGCTCACACACCTCTGCCAGAACGCTTGGCTCACACACCTGCACTAGAACTCCAGGCTCACACACCTAAGCTAGAACACTGGGCTCACACACCTACACTAGGACAACAGGCTCACACACCTATGCTAGAATACCAGGCTCACACACCTACACTAGAACTCCAGGCTCACACATCTACACTAGAACTCCAGGCTGACACACCTACACGAGAACACCAGGCACACACAACTACACTAGAACACCAGGCTCAAACACCAACACAAGAACACCAGGCTCACACACCCACACTAGAACTCCAGGCTCACACATCTACACTAGAACTCTAGGCTCACACACCTACACGAGAACACCAGGCACACACAACTACACTAGAACACCAGGCTCAAACACCAACACAAGAACACCAGGCTCACACACCCACACTAGAACACCAGGCTCAAACACCGACACAAGAACACCAGGCTCACACACCCACACTATAACACCAGGCTCACACACCTACACGAGAACCCCATGGTCACACACCTATGCTAGAACACTAGGCTCACACACCGATACTAGAACACCAGGCTTACACACCTACACTAGAACACCAGCCTTGCACACCTACGCTAGAACACCAGGCTCACACATCTACACTAGAACTCCAGGCTCACACACCTACACAAGAACACCTGGCTCACACACCTACACAACAACACCAGGCTCACACACCTACACTAGAACACCAGGCTCTCACACCTACACTAGAACACCAGGCTGACACACCTACACTAGAATACCAGGCTCACACACCAACGCTAGAACACCAGGCTCACACACCTACACTAGAACACCAGGCTCACACATCTACACTAGAACACCAGGCTCACTCACCTACACGTGAACACCAGGCTCACACACCGAGACAAGGACACCAGGCTCACACACCTACACAAGAACACCAGGCCCACACACCTACGCTAGAACACCTGGCTCACACGCCTACGCTAGAACACCAGGCTGACACCCCTACACTAGAACAACAGGCTCACACACCTCTGCCAGAACGCTTGGCTCACACACCTGCACTAGAACTCCAGGCTCACACACCTAAGCTAGAACACTGGGCTCACACACCTACACTAGGACAACAGGCTCACACACCTATGCTAGAATACCAGGCTCACACACCTACACAAGAACACCAGGCTCACACACTTATATAGAACACCAGGCTCACAGACCTATACTAGAACACCCAGCTCACACAACTACACTAGAACACCAGGCTCACATGCCTATGCTAGAACACCAGGGTGACACACCTACACTAGAACACCAGGCTCACACGCCGACGCTAGAACAACAGGGTGACACACCTACAGTAGAACACCAGGCTCACACACCTACACGAGAACCCCATGGTCACACACCTATGCTAGAACACTAGGCTCACACACCGATACTAGAACACCAGGCTTACACACCTACACTAGAACACCAGCCTTGCACACCTACGCTAGAACACCAGGCTCACACACTTACACTAGAACTCCGGCTCACACACCGACACCAGAACACCAGGCTCACACATCTACACTAGAACTCCAGGCTCACACACCTACACAAGAACACCTGGCTCACACACCTACACTAGAACACCAGGCTCACACACCTACGCTAGAACACCTGGCTCACACACTTACACTAGAACTCCGGCTCACACACCGACACCAGAACACCAGGCTCACACATCTACACTAGAACTCCAGGCTCACACACCTACACAAGAACACCTGGCTCAAACGCCTACACAACAACACCAGGCTCACACACCTACACTAGTACACCAGGCTGACACACCTACACTAGAACACCAGGCTCACACACCTACGCTAGAACACCAGGCTCACACACCTACGCTAGAACACCAGGCTCAAACACCGACACAAGAACACCAGGCTCACCCATCCACACTCGAACTCTCGGCTCACACACCTACACAAGAACACCAGGCTCACACACCTACACTAGAACATCAGGCTCACACACCTACACTAGAACACCAGGCTCCCACACCCACACTAGAACACCAGGCTCAAACACCGACACAAGAACACCAGGCTCACACACCTACGCTAGAACTCCAGGGTCACACATGTACACTAGAACACCAGGCTTACATACCTACACCAGAACACCAGGCTCACACACCTACGCTAGAACACCAGGCTCACCCATCTACACTCGAACTCTCGGCTCACACACCTACACAAGAAAACCAGGCTCACACACCTACGCTAGAACACCAGGCTCAAACACCTACACAAGAACACCAGGCTGACATTCCTACGCAATAATATCAGGCTCACACACCTACGCTAGAACACCAGGCTCACACACCTACACTAGAACACCAGGCTCACACACCTACACGAGAACACCATGCACACACACCTACGCTAGAACACTAGGCTCACACATCGTCACTAGAACACCAGGCTCACACACCTACACTAGAACACCAGGCTCACACACCCACACTAGAACACCAGGCTCACACACCTATGCTAGAATACCAGGCTCACACTCCTACACTAGAACATGAGGCTCACACACCTACACTAAAACTCTAGGCTCACACACCTACACTAGAACACCAGGCTCTCACACCTCTGCTAGAATGCCAGGCTCACACATCTGCACTCGACCACCAGGCTCACACACTTACACCAGAACACCAGGCTCACACACCTACGCTAGAACACCAGGCTCACACACAAACATGAGAACTCCAGGCTCACACACCTAAGCTAGAACACTGGGCTCACACACCTACACTAGAACATTAGGCTCACACACCTACACTGGAACACCAGGCTCACACACCTGCACGGGAACGCCCGGCTCACACACCTACACTAGAACACCAGGCTCACATACTTACACTAGAACACCAGGCTCACACACCCACACAAGAACACCAGGCTCACACACCTACACAAGAACACCCGGCTCACACACCTACACTAGAACACCCGGGTGACACACCTACACTAGAACACGAGGCTCACACACCTGCACTGGACCTCCAGGCTCACACACCTACACTAGAACTCTAGGCTCACACACCTACACTAGAACACCAGGCTCTCACGCCTACACTAGAACACCAGGCTCACACACCTACTCTAGAACACCAGACTCACACACCTCCGCTAGAACACCAGGCTTACACACCTACACTAGAACACCAGCCTTGCACACCTACGCTAGAACACCAGGCTCACACACTTACACTAGAACTCCAGCTCACACACCGATACCAGAACACCTGGCTCACACACTTACACTAGAACTCCAGGCTCACACACCTACACAAGAACACCTGGCTCACACACCTACACTAGAACACCAGGCTCTCACACCTACGCTAGAACACCAGGCTCACACACTTACACTAGAACTCCGGCTCACACACCGACACTAGAACACCAGGCTCACACATCTACACTAGAACTCCAGGCTCACACACCTACGCTAGAACACCAGGCTCACACACCTATGCTAGAATACCAGGCTCACACTCCTACACTAGAACATGAGGCTCACACACCTACACTAAAACTCTAGGCTCACACACCTACACTAGAACACCAGGCTCTCACACCTCTGCTAGAACGCCAGGCTCACACACCTACATGAGAACTCCAGGCTCACACACCTAAGCTAGAACACTGGGCTCACACACCTACACTAGAACATTAGGCTCACACACCTACACTGGAACACCAGGCTCACACACCTGCACGGGTACGCCCGGCTCACACACCTACACTAGAACTCCAGGCTCACACATCTACACTAGAACACCAGGCTCACACACCTACACTAGAACTCCAGGCTCACACGCCTACACTAGAACACCAGGCTCACACACCCACAGTAGAACGCCAGGCTCACACACACACACTAGAACACCAGGCTCACACACCTACACAAGAACTCCAGGCTCACACACCTACACTAGAGGTCTAGGCTCACACACCTACGGTTAGAACTCCAGGCTCACACACCTACACTAGAACACCAGGCTCACACACCTACACTCGAAAACCATGCTCACACACCTACGCTAGAACACTAGGCTCACGCACCTACACTAGAACACCAGGTTTACACACCTACGCTAGAACACCAGTCTTAGACAGCTACGCTAGACCACCAGGCTCACATACCTACACTAGAACACCAGGCTCACACACCTACACTAGAACTCTAGGCACACACAACTACGGTTAGAACTCCGGGCTCACACACCTACACTAGAACACCAGGCTCACACACCTACGCTGGAACACCCTGCTCACACACCTACGCCAGAACACCATGCTCACACACCTACACTAGAACACCTGGCTCACACGTCTACGCTAGAACACCAGGGTGACACACCTACACGAGAACACCAGGCTCTCACACCTACGCTAGAACACCAGGGTGGCACACCTACACGAGAACACCAGGCTCACACACCTACACAAGAACTCCAGGCTCACACACCGACACTAGAACACCAGGCTCACACACCTACACGAGAACACCAGGCTCACACAACTACACTAGAACACCAGGCTCAAACACCAACACAAGAACACCAGGCTCACACACCTACACTAGAACTCTAGGCTCACACACCTGCACGAGAACACCAGGCTCACACACCTATGCTAGAACACTAGGCTCACACACCGATACTAGAACACCAGGCTTACACACCTACACTAGAACACCAGCCTTGCACACCTACGCTAGAACACCAGGCTCACACACTTACACTAGAACTCCGGCTCACACACCGACGCCAGAACACCTGGCTCACACATCTACACTAGAACTCCAGGCTCACACACCTACACAAGAACACCTGGCTCACACACCTACAATAGAACACCAGGCTCACACACCTACGCTAGAACACCTGGCTCACACACTTACACTAGAACTCCGGCTCACACACCGACACTAGAACACCAGGCTCACACATCTACACTAGAACTCCAGGCTCACACACCTACACAAGAACACCAGGCTCACACACCTACACAACAACACCAGGCTCACACACCTACAACTAGAACACCAGGCTCTCACGCCTACACTAGAACACCAGGCTCACACACCTACGCTAGAACACCAGGCTCACCCATCCACACTCGAACTCTCGGCTCACACACCTACACAAGAACACCAGGCTCACACACCTACACTAGAACACCAGGCTCACACACCTACACTAGAACACCAGGCTCCCACACCCACACTAGAACACCAGGCTCAAACACCGACACAAGAACACCAGGCTCACACACCTACGCTAGAACACCAGGGTCACACATGTACACTAGAACACCAGGCTTACATACCTACACTAGAACTACAGGCTCACACACCTACACTAGAACTACAGGCTCACACACCTATACTAGAACACCAGATTCACACACCTACGCTAGAACACCAGGCTCACACACCTACGCTGGAACACCAGGCTCACACCTACGCTAGAACACCAGGCTCACACACCTACACAATAATACCAGGCTCACACACCTACACAATAATACCAGGCTCACACACCTACACGAGAACACCAGGCTCACACACGTACACTAGAACACCAGGCTCACACACCTACGCTGGAACACCAGGCTCACACCTACGCTAGAACACCAGGCTCACACACCTACACAATAATACCAGGCTCACACACCTACACAAGAACACCCGGCTCACACACCTACACTAGAACACCCGGGTGACACACCTACACTAGAACACGAGGCTCACACACCTGCACTGGACCTCCAGGCTCACACACCTACACTAGAACTCTAGGCTCACACACCTACACTAGAACACCAGGCTCTCACGCCTACACTAGAACACCAGGCTCACACACCTACTCTAGAACACCAGACTCACACACCTCCGCTAGAACACCAGGCTTACACACCTACACTAGAACACCAGCCTTGCACACCTACGCTAGAACACCAGGCTCACACACCTACACTAGAACGCCAGGCTCACACATCTGCACTTGACCACCAGGCTCACACACTTACACTAGAACACCAGGCTCACCCATCTACACTCGAACTCTCGGCTCACACACCTACACAAGAAAACCAGGCTGACATTCCTACGCAATAATATCAGGCTCACACACCTACGCTAGAACACCAGGCTCACACACCTACACTAGAACACCAGGCTCACACACCTACACGAGAACACCATGCACACACACCTACGCTAGAACACTAGGCTCACACATCGTTACTAGAACACCAGGCTCACACACCTACACTAGAACACCAGGCTCACACACCCACACTAGAACACCAGGCTCACACACCTATGCTAGAATACCAGGCTCACACTCCTACACTAGAACATGAGGCTCACACACCTACATTAAAACTCTAGGCTCACACACCTACACTAGAACACCAGGCTCTCACACCTCTGCTAGAACGCCAGGCTCACACATCTGCACTTGACCACCAGGCTCACACACTTACACTAGAACACCAGGCTCACACACCTACGCTAGAACACCAGGCTCACACACCTACATGAGAACTCCAGGCTCACACACCTAAGCTAGAACACTGGGCTCACACACCTACACTAGAACATTAGGCTCACACACCTACACTGGAACACCAGGCTCACACACCTGCACGGGAACGCCCGGCTCACACACCTACACTAGAACTCCAGGCTCACACATCTACACTAGAACACCAGGCTCACACACCTACACTAGAACTCCAGGCTCACACGCCTACACTAGAACACCAGGCTCACACACCCACAGTAGAACGCCAGGCTCACACACACACACTAGAACACCAGGCTCACACACCTACACAAGAACTCCAGGCTCACACACCTACACTAGAGGTCTAGGCTCACACACCTACGGTTAGAACTCCAGGCTCACACACCTACACTAGAACACCAGGCTCACACACCTACACTCGAAAACCATGCTCACACACCTACGCTAGAACACTAGGCTCACGCACCTACACTAGAACACCAGGTTTACACACCTACGCTAGAACACCAGTCTTAGACAGCTACGCTAGGCCACCAGGCTCACATACCTACACTAGAACACCAGGCTCACACACCTACACTAGAACTCTAGGCACACACAACTACGGTTAGAACTCCGGGCTCACACACCTACACTAGAACACCAGGCTCACACACCTACGCTGGAACACCCTGCTCACACACCTACGCCAGAACACCATGCTCACACACCTACACTAGAACACCTGGCTCACACGTCTACGCTAGAACACCAGGGTGACACACCTACACGAGAACACCAGGCTCTCACACCTACGCTAGAACACCAGGGTGGCACACCTACACGAGAACACCAGGCTCACACACCTACACAAGAACTCCAGGCTCACACACCGACACTAGAACACCGGGCTCACACACCTACACGAGAACACCAGGCTCACACAACTACACTAGAACACCAGGCTCAAACACCAACACAAGAACACCAGGCTCACACACCTACACTAGAACTCTAGGCTCACACACCTGCACGAGAACACCAGGCTCACACAACTACACTAGAACACCAGGCTCAAACACCAACACAAGAACACCAGGCTCACACACCTACACTAGAACACCAGGCTCAAACACCGACACAAGAACACCAGGCTCACACACCTACACTATAACACCAGGCTCACACACCTACACGAGAACCCCATGGTCACACACCTATGCTAGAACACTAGGCTCACACACCGATACTAGAACACCAGGCTTACACACCTACACTAGAACACCAGCCTTGCACACCTACGCTAGAACACCAGGCTCACACATCGTTCCTAGAACACCAGGCTCACACACCTATACTGGAACACCAGGCTCACACACCCACACTAGAACACCAGGCTCACACACCTATGCTAGAATACCAGGCTCACACTCCTACACTAGAACATGAGGCTCACACACCTACACTAAAACTCTAGGCTCACACACCTACACTAGAACACCAGGCTCTCACACCTCTGCTAGAACGCCAGGCTCACACATCTGCACTCGACCACCAGGCTCACACACTTACACTAGAACACCAGGCTCACACACCTACGCTAGAACACCAGGCTCTCACACAAACATGAGAACTCCAGGCTCACACACCTAAGCTAGAACACTGGGCTCACACACCTACACTAGAACATTAGGCTCACACACCTACACTGGAACACCAGGCTCACACACCTACACTAGAACACCAGGCTCAAACACCGACACAAGAACACCAGGCTCACACACATTCACTAGAACACCAGACTCACACACCGACACAAGAACACCAGGCTCACACACCTACACTAGAACACCAGACTCACACACCTACGCTAGAACACCAGGCTCACCCATCCACACTCGAACTCTCGGCTCACACACCTACACAAGAACACCAGGCTCACACACCTACACTAGAACACCAGGCTCAAACACCTACACTAGAACACCAGGCTCCCACACCCACACTAGAACACCAGGCTCAAACACCGACACAAGAACACCAGGCTCACACACCTACGCTAGAACTCCAGGGTCACACATGTACACTAGAACTCCCTGCTCACACACCTACACAAGAACACCTGGCTCAAACGCCTACACAACAACACCAGGCTCACACACCTACACTAGAACACCAGGCTGACACACCTACACTAGAACACCAGGCTCACACACCTACACTAGAACACCAGGCTCACACACCTACGCTAGAACACCAGGCTCACACACCTACGCTAGAACACCAGGCTCAAACACCGACACAAGAACACCAGGCTCACCCATCCACACTCGAACTCTCGGCTCACACACCTACACAAGAACACCAGGCTCACACACCTACACTAGAACACCAGGCTCACACACCTACACTAGAACACCAGGCTCCCACACCCACACTAGAACACTAGGCTCAAACACCGACACAAGAACACCAGGCTCACACACCTACGCTAGAACTCCAGGGTCACACATGTACACTAGAACACCAGACTTACATACCTACACTAGAACTACAGGCTCACACACCTACACTAGAACTACAGGCTCACACACCTACGCTAGAACACCTGGCTCACACACCTACACAACAACACCAGGCTCACACCTACGCTAGAACACCAGGCTCACACACCTACACAATAATACCAGGCTCACACACCTACACGAGAACACCAGGCTCACACACGTACACTAGAACACCAGGCTTATATACCTACACTAGAACTCCAGGCTCACACACCGACACTAGAACACCAGACTCACACACCTACGCTAGAACACCAGGCTCACACACCTACGCTAGAACACCAGGCTCACCCATCTACACTCGAACTCTCGGCTCACACACCTACACAAGAAAACCAGGCTCACACACCTACGCTAGAACACCAGGCTCACACACCTACATGAGAACTCCAGGCTCACACACCTAAGCTAGAACACTGGGCTCACACACCTACACTAGAACATTAGGCTCAAACACCTACACTAGAACATTAGGCTCAAACACCTAAGCTAGAACACTGGGCTCACACACCTACACTAGGACAACAGGCTCACACACCTACGCTAGAACACCAGGCTCAAACACCGACACAAGAACACCAGGCTCACCCATCCACACTCGAACTCTCGGCTCACACACCTACACAAGAACACCAGGCTCACACACCTACACTAGAACACCAGGCTCACACACCTACACTAGAACACCAGGCTCCCACACCCACACTAGAACACTAGGCTCAAACACCGACACAAGAACACCAGGCTCACACACCTACGCTAGAACTCCAGGGTCACACATGTACACTAGAACACCAGACTTACATACCTACACTAGAACTACAGGCTCACACACCTACACTAGAACTACAGGCTCACACACCTACGCTAGAACTCCTGGCTCACACACCTACACAACAGCACCAGGCTCACACCTACGCTAGAACACCAGGCTCACACACCTACACAATAATACCAGGCTCACACACCTACACGAGAACACCAGGCTCACACACGTACACTAGAACACCAGGCTTATATACCTACACTAGAACTCCAGGCTCACACACCGACACTAGAACACCAGACTCACACACCTACGCTAGAACACCAGGCTCACACACCTACGCTAGAACACCAGGCTCACCCATCTATACTCGAACTCTCGGCTCACACACCTACACAAGAAAACCAGGCTCACACACCTACGCTAGAACACCAGGCTCACACACCTACATGAGAACTCCAGGCTCACACACCTAAGCTAGAACACTGGGCTCACACACCTACACTAGAACATTAGGCTCAAACACCTACACTAGAACATTAGGCTCAAACACCTAAGCTAGAACACTGGGCTCACACACCTACACTAGAACATTAGGCTCAAACACCTAAGCTAGAACACTGGGCTCACACACCTACACTAGGACAACAGGCTTACACACCTATGCTAGAATACCAGGCTCACACACCTACACAAGAACACGAGGCTCACACACCTACACAAGAACACCAGGCTCACACACTTATATAGAACACCAGGCTCACAGACCTACACTAGAACACCCAGCTCACACAACTACACTAGAACACCAGGCTCACACGCCTATGCTAGAACACCAGGGTGACACACCTACGCTGGAACACCCTGCTCACACACCTACGCCAGAACACCATGCTCACACACCTACACTAGAACACCTGGCTCACACGTCTACGCTAGAACACCAGGGTGACACACCTACACGAGAACACCAGGCTCTCACACCTACGCTAGAACACCAGGGTGGCACACCTACACTAGAACACCAGGCTCACACACCTACACAAGAACTCCAGGCTCACACACCGACACTAGAACACCAGGCTCACACACCTACACGAGAACACCAGGCTCACACAACTACACTAGAACACCAGGCTCAAACACCAACACAAGAACACCAGGCTCACACACCTACACTAGAACACCAGGCTCACAAACCTACGCTAGAACAACAGGCTCACACACCTACACTAGAACACCTGGCTCACACGTCTACGCTAGAACACCAGGGTGACACACCTACATGAGAACACCAGGCTCTCACGCCTACGCTAGAACACCAGGGTGGCACACCTACACGAGAACACCAGGCTCACACACCTACACAAGAACACCTGGCTCACACACTTACACTAGAACTCCGGCTTACACACCGACACTAGAACACCAGGCTCACACATCTACACTAGAACTCCAGGCTCACACACCTACACAAGAACACCAGGCTCACACACCGACACAACAACACCAGGCTCACACACCTACAACTAGAACACCAGGCTCTCACGCCTATACTAGAACACCAGGCTCACACACCTACGCTAGAACACCAGGCTCACCCATCCACACTCGAACTCTCGGCTCACACACCTACACAAGAACACCAGGCTCACACACCTACACTAGAACACCAGGCTCACACACCTACACTAGAACACCAGGCTCAAACACCGACACAAGAACACCAGGCTCACACACCTACGCTAGAACTCCAGGGTCACACATGTACACTAGAACACCAGGCTTACATACCTACACTAGAACTACAGGCTCACACACCTACACTAGAACTACAGGCTCACACACCTATACTAGAACACCAGACTCACACACCTACGCTAGAACACCAGGTTCACACACCTACGCTGGAACACCAGGCTCACACCTACGCTAGAACACCAGGCTCACACACCTACACAATAATACCAGGCTCACACACCTACACGAGAACACCAGGCTCACACACGTACACTAGAACACCAGGCTTACATACCTACACTATAACTCCAGGCTCATACGCCGACACTAGAACACCAGACTCACACACCTACGCTAGAACACCAGGCTCACACACCTACGCTAGAACACCAGGCTCACCCATCTACACTCGAACTCTCGGCTCACACACCTACACAAGAAAACCAGGCTCACACACCTACGCTAGAACACCAGGCTCACACACCTACACTAGAACACCAGGCTCACACACCTACACGAGAACACCATGCACACACACCTACGCTAGAACACTAGGCTCACACATCGTTACTAGAACACCAGGCTCACACACCTACACTAGAACACCAGGCTCACACACCCACACTAGAACACCAGGCTCACACACCTATGCTAGAATACCAGGCTCACACTCCTACACTAGAACATGAGGCTCACACACCTACACTAAAACTCTAGGCTCACACACCTACACTAGAACACCAGGCTCTCACACCTCTGCTAGAACGCCAGGCTCACACATCTGCACTTGACCACCAGGCTCACACACTTACACTAGAACACCAGGCTCACACACCTACGCTAGAACACCAGGCTCACACACCTACATGAGAACTCCAGGCTCACACACCTAAGCTAGAACACTGGGCTCACACACCTACACTAGAACATTAGGCTCACACACCTACACTGGAACACCAGGCTCACACACCTGCACGGGAACGCCCGGCTCACACACCTACACTAGAACACCAGGCTCACATACTTACACTAGAACACCAGGCTCACACACCCACACAAGAACACCAGGCTCACACACCTACACAAGAACACCCGGCTCACACACCTACACTAGAACACCCGGGTGACACACCTACACTAGAACACGAGGCTCACACACCTGCACTGGACCTCCAGGCTCACACACCTACACTAGAACTCTAGGCTCACACACCTACACTAGAACACCAGGCTCTCACGCCTACACTAGAACACCAGGCTCACACACCTACTCTAGAACACCAGACTCACACACCTCCGCTAGAACACCAGGCTTACACACCTACACTAGAACAACAGCCTTGCATACCTACGCTAGAACACCAGGCTCACACACTTACACTAGAACTCCAGCTCACACACCGACACCAGAACACCTGGCTCACACATCTATACTAGAACTCCAGGCTCACACACCTACACAAGAACACCAGGCTCACACACCTACACTAGAACACCAGGCTCTCACACCTACGCTAGAACACCAGGCTCACACACTTACACTAGAACTCCGGCTCACACACCGACACTAGAACACCAGGCTCACACATCTACACTAGAACTCCAGGCTCACACACCTACACAAGAACACCTGGCTCACACACCTACACTAGAACACCAGGCTCTCACGCCTACACTAGAACACCAGGCTCACACACCTACACTAGAACACCAGGCTCAAACACCGACACAAGAACACCAGGCTCACACACATTCACTAGAACACCAGACTCACACACCGACACAAGAACACCAGGCTCACACACCTACACTAGAACACCAGACTCACACACCTACGCTAGAACACCAGGCTCACGCACCTACGCTAGAACTCCAGGGTCACACATGTACACTAGAACACCAGGCTTACATACCTACACTAGAACTACAGGCTCACACACCTACACTAGAACTACAGGCTCACACATCTATACTAGAACACCAGACTCACACACCTACGCTAGAACACCAGGCTCACACACCTACACTGGAACACCAGGCTCACACCTACGCTAGAACACCAGGCTCAAACACCTACACAATAATACCAGGGTCACACACCAACACGAGAACCCCATGGTCACACACCTATGCTAGAACACTAGGCTCACACACCGATACTAGAACACCAGGCTTACACACCTACACTAGAACACCAGCCTTGCACACCTACGCTAGAACACCAGGCTCACACACTTACACTAGAACTCCGGCTCACACACCGACACCAGAACACCAGGCTCACACATCTACACTAGAACTCCAGGCTCACACACCTACACAAGAACACCTGGCTCACACACCTACACTAGAACACCAGGCTCACACACCTACGCTAGAACACCTGGCTCACACACTTACACTAGAACTCCGGCTCACACACCGACACTAGAACACCAGGCTCACACATCTACACGAGAACTCCAGGCTCACACACCTACACAAGAACACCAGGCTCAAACGCCTACACAACAACACCAGGCTCACACACCTACACTAGAACACCAGGCTGACACACCTACACTAGAACACCAGGCTCACACACCTACACTAGAACACCAGGCTCACACACCTACGCTAGAACACCAGGCTCAAACACCGACACAAGAACACCAGGCTCACCCATCCACACTCGAACTCTCGGCTCACACACCTACACAAGAACACCAGGCTCACACACCTACACTAGAACACCAGGCTCACACACCTACACTAGAACACCAGGCTCCCACACCCACACTAGAACACTAGGCTCAAACACCGACACAAGAACACCAGGCTCACACACCTACGCTAGAACTCCAGGGTCACACATGTACACTAGAACACCAGGCTTACATACCTACACTAGAACTACAGGCTCACACACCTACACTAGAACTACAGGCTCACACACCTACGCTAGAACACCAGGCTCACACACCTACGCTGGAACACCAGGCTCACACCTACGCTAGAACACCAGGCTCACACACCTACACAATAATACCAGGCTCACACACCTACACGAGAACACCAGGCTCACACACGTACACTAGAACACCAGGCTTACATACCTACACTAGAACTCCAGGCTCACACACCGACACTAGAACACCAGACTCACACACCTACGCTAGAACACCAGGCTCACACACCTACGCTAGAACACCAGGCTCACCCATCTACACTCGAACTCTCGGCTCACACACCTACACAAGAAAACCAGGCTCACACACCTACGCTAGAACACCAGGCTCAAACACCTACACAAGAACACCAGGCTGACATTCCTACGCAATAATATCAGGCTCACACACCGACGCTAGAACACCAGGCTCACACACCTACACTAGAACACCAGGCTCACACACCTACACGAGAACACCATGCACACACACCTACGCTAGAACACTAGGCTCACACATCGTTACTAGAACACCAGGCTCACACACCCACACTAGAACACCAGGCTCACACACCTATGCTAGAATACCAGGCTCACACTCCTACACAAGAACATGAGGCTCACACACCTACACTAAAACTCTAGGCTCACACACCTACACTAGAACACCAGGCTCTCACACCTCTGCTAGAACGCCAGGCTCACACATCTGCACTTGACCACCAGGCTCACACACTTACACTAGAACACCAGGCTCACCCATCTACACTCGAACTCTCGGCTCACACACCTACACAAGAAAACCAGGCTGACATTCCTACGCAATAATATCAGGCTCACACACCTACGCTAGAACACCAGGCTCACACACCTACACTAGAACACCAGGCTCACACACCTACACGAGAACACCATGCACACACACCTACGCTAGAACACTAGGCTCACACATCGTTACTAGAACACCAGGCTCACACACCTACACTAGAACACCAGGCTCACACACCCACACTAGAACACCAGGCTCACACACCTATGCTAGAATACCAGGCTCACACTCCTACACTAGAACATGAGGCTCACACACCTACACTAAAACTCTAGGCTCACACACCTACACTAGAACACCAGGCTCTCACACCTCTGCTAGAACGCCAGGCTCACACATCTGCACTTGACCACCAGGCTCACACACTTACACTAGAACACCAGGCTCACACACCTACGCTAGAACACCAGGCTCACACACCTACATGAGAACTCCAGGCTCACACACCTAAGCTAGAACACTGGGCTCACACACCTACACTAGAACATTAGGCTCACACACCTACACTGGAACACCAGGCTCACACACCTGCACGGGAACGCCCGGCTCACACACCTACACTAGAACACCAGGCTCACATACTTACACTGGAACACCAGGCTCACACACCCACACAAGAACACCAGGCTCACACACCTACATAAGAACACCCGGCTCACACACCTACACTAGAACACCCGGGTGACACACCTACACTAGAACACGAGGCTCACACACCTGCACTGGACCTCCAGGCTCACACACCTACACTAGAACTCTAGGCTCACACACCTACACTAGAACACCAGGCTCTCACGCCTACACTAGAACACCAGGCTCACACACCTACTCTAGAACACCAGACTCACCCACCTCCGCTAGAACACCAGGCTTACACACCTACACTAGAACACCAGCCTTGCATACCTACGCTAGAACACCAGGCTCACACACTTACACTAGAACTCCAGCTCACACACCGACACCAGAACACCTGGCTCACACATCTATACTAGAACTCCAGGCTCACACACCTACACAAGAACACCTGGCTCACACACCTACACTAGAACACCAGGCTCTCACACCTACGCTAGAACACCAGGCTCACACACTTACACTAGAACTCCGGCTCACACACCGACACTAGAACACCAGGCTCACACATCTACACTAGAACTCCAGGCTCACACACCTACACAAGAACACCTGGCTCACACACCTACACTAGAACACCAGGCTCTCACGCCTACACTAGAACACCAGGCTCACACACCTACACTAGAACACCAGGCTCAAACACCGACACAAGAACACCAGGCTCACACACATTCACTAGAACACCAGACTCACACACCGACACAAGAACACCAGGCTCACACACCTACACTAGAACACCAGACTCACACACCTACGCTAGAACACCAGGCTCACACACCTACGCTAGAACACCAGGCTCACCCATCCACACTCGAACTCTCGGCTCACACACCTACACAAGAACACCAGGCTCACACACCTACACTAGAACACCAGGCTCACACACCTACACTAGAACACCAGGCTCCCACACCCACACTAGAACACCAGGCTCAAACACCGACACAAGAACACCAGGCTCACACACCTACGCTAGAACTCCAGGGTCACACATGTACACTAGAACACCAGGCTTACATACCTACACTAGAACTACAGGCTCACACACCTACACTAGAACTACAGGCTCACACATCTATACTAGAACACCAGACTCACACACCTACGCTAGAACACCAGGCTCACACACCTACACTGGAACACCAGGCTCACACCTACGCTAGAACACCAGGCTCAAACACCTACACAATAATACCAGGGTCACACACCAACACGAGAACCCCATGGTCACACACCTATGCTAGAACACTAGGCTCACACACCGATACTAGAACACCAGGCTTACACACCTACACTAGAACACCAGCCTTGCACACCTACGCTAGAACACCAGGCTCACACACTTACACTAGAACTCCGGCTCACACACCGACACCAGAACACCAGGCTCACACATCTACACTAGAACTCCAGGCTCACACACCTACACAAGAACACCTGGCTCACACACCTACACTAGAACACCAGGCTCACACACCTACGCTAGAACACCTGGCTCACACACTTACACTAGAACTCCGGCTCACACACCGACACTAGAACACCAGGCTCACACATCTACACTAGAACTCCAGGCTCACACACCTACACAAGAACACCAGGCTCAAACGCCTACACAACAACACCAGGCTCACACACCTACACTAGAACACCAGGCTGACACACCTACACTAGAACACCAGGCTCACACACCTACACTAGAACACCAGGCTCACACACCTACGCTAGAACACCAGGCTCACACACCTACGCTAGAACACCAGGCTCAAACACCGACACAAGAACACCAGGCTCACCCATCCACACTCGAACTCTCGGCTCACACACCTACACAAGAACACCAGGCTCACACACCTACACTAGAACACCAGGCTCACACACCTACACTAGAACACCAGGCTCCCACACCCACACTAGAACACTAGGCTCAAACACCGACACAAGAACACCAGGCTCACACACCTACGCTAGAACTCCAGGGTCACACATGTACACTAGAACACCAGGCTTACATACCTACACTAGAACTACAGGCTCACACACCTACACTAGAACTACAGGCTCACACACCTACGCTAGAACACCAGGCTCACACACCTACGCTGGAACACCAGGCTCACACCTACGCTAGAACACCAGGCTCACACACCTACACAATAATACCAGGCTCACACACCTACACGAGAACACCAGGCTCACACACGTACACTAGAACACCAGGCTTACATACCTACACTCGAACTCCAGGCTCACACACCGACACTAGAACACCAGACTCACACACCTACGCTAGAACACCAGGCTCACACACCTACGCTAGAACACCAGGCTCGCCCATCTACACTCGAACTCTCGGCTCACACACCTACACAAGAAAACCAGGCTCACACACCTACGCTAGAACACCAGGCTCAAACACCTACACAAGAACACCAGGCTGACATTCCTACGCAATAATATCAGGCTCACACACCGACGCTAGAACACCAGGCTCACACACCTACACTAGAACACCAGGCTCACACACCTACACGAGAACACCATGCACACACACCTACGCTAGAACACTAGGCTCACACATCGTTACTAGAACACCAGGCTCACACACCCACACTAGAACACCAGGCTCACACACCTATGCTAGAATACCAGGCTCACACTCCTACACAAGAACATGAGGCTCACACACCTACACTAAAACTCTAGGCTCACACACCTACACTAGAACACCAGGCTCTCACACCTCTGCTAGAACGCCAGGCTCACACATCTGCACTCGACCACCAGGCTCACACACTTACACTAGAACACCAGGCTCACACACCTACGCTAGAACACCAGGCTCACACACCTACATGAGAACTCCAGGCTCACACACCTAAGCTAGAACACTGGGCTCACACACCTACACTAGAACATTAGGCTCACACACCTACACTGGAACACCAGGCTCACACACCTGCACGGGAACGCCCGGCTCACACACCTACACTAGAACACCAGGCTCACATACTTACACTAGAACACCAGGCTCACACACCCACACAAGAACACCAGGCTCACACACCTACACAAGAACACCCGGCTCACACACCTACACTAGAACACCCGGGTGACACACCTACACTAGAACACGAGGCTCACACACCTGCACTGGACCTCCAGGCTCACACACCTACACTAGAACTCTAAGCTCACACACCTACACTAGAACACCAGGCTCTCACGCCTACACTAGAACACCAGGCTCACACACCTACTCTAGAACACCAGACTCACACACCTCCGCTAGAACACCAGGCTTACACACCTACACTAGAACACCAGCCTTGCACACCTACGCTAGAACACCAGGCTCACACACTTACACTAGAACTCCAGCTCACACACCGACACCAGAACACCTGGCTCACACACTTACACTAGAACTCCAGGCTCACACACCTACACAAGAACACCTGGCTCACACACCTACACTAGAACACCAGGCTCTCACACCTACGCTAGAACACCAGGCTCACACACTTACACTAGAACTCCGGCTCACACACCGACACTAGAACACCAGGCACACACATCTACACTAGAACTCCAGGCTCACACACCTACACAAGAACACCAGGCTCACGCACCTACACTAGAACACCAGGCTCTCACGCCTACTCTAGAACACCAGGCTCACACACCTACACTGGAACACCAGACTCACACACCTACGCTAGAACACCAGGCTCACACACCTACGCTAGAACACCAGGCTCACCCATCTACACTCGAACTCTCGGCTCACACACCTACACAAGAAAACCAGGCTGACATTCCTAGGCAATAATATCAGGCTCACACACCTACGCTAGAACACCAGGCTCACACACCTACACTAGAACACCAGGCTCACACACCTACACGAGAACACCATGCACACACACCTACGCTAGAACACTAGGCTCACACATCGTTACTAGAACACCAGGCTCACACACCTACACTAGAACACCAGGCTCACACACCTACGCTAGAACACCTGGCTCACCCATCCACACTCGAACTCTCGGCTCACACACCTACACAAGAACACCAGGCTCACACACCTACACTAGAACACCAGGCTCACACACCTACACTAGAACACCAGGCTCCCACAACCACACTAGAACACCAGGCTCAAACACCGACACAAGAACACCAGGCTCACACACCTACGCTAGAACTCCAGGGTCACACATGTACACTAGAACACCAGGCTTACATACCTACACTAGAACTACAGGCTCACACACCTACACTAGAACTACAGGCTCACACACCTATACTAGAACACCAGACTCACACACCTACGCTAGAACACCAGGCTCACACACCTACACTGGAACACCAGGCTCACACCTACGCTAGAACACCAGGCTCAAACACCTACACAATAATACCAGGCTTACATACCTACACTAGAACTCCAGGCTCACACACCGACACTAGAACACCAGGCTCACACACCTACGCTAGAACACCAGGCTCACACACCTACGCTAGAACACCAGGCTCACCCATCTACACTCGAACTCTCGGCTCACACACCTAAACAAGAACACCAGGCTCACACACCTACGCTAGAACACCAGGCTCAAACACCTACACAAGAACACCAGGCTGACATTCCTACACAATAATATCAGGCTCACACACCTACGCTAGAACACCAGGCTCACACACCTACACTAGAACACCAGGCTCACACACCTACACGAGAACACCATGCACACACACCTACGCTAGAACACTAGGCTCACACACCGTTACTAGAACACCAGGCTCACACACCTACACTAGAACACCAGGCTCACAAACCCACACTAGAACACCAGGCTCACACACCTATGCTAGAATACCAGGCTCACACTCCTACACTAGAACATGAGGCTCACACACCTACACTAAAACTCTAGGCTCACACACCTACACTAGAACACCAGGCTCTCACACCTCTGCTAGAACGCCAGGCTCACACATCTGCACTCGACCTCCAGGCTCACACACTTACACTAGAACACCAGGCTCACACACCTACGCTAGAACACCAGGCTCACACACCTACATGAGAACTCCAGGCTCATACACCTAAGATAGAACACTGGGCTCACACACCTACACTAGAACATTAGGCTCAAACACCTAAGCTAGAACACTGGGCTCACACCCCTACACTAGGACAACAGGCTCACACACCTATGCTAGAATACCAGGCTCACACACCTACACAAGAACACGAGGCTCACACACCTACACAAGAACACCAGGCTCACACACTTATATAGAACACCAGGCTCACAGACCTACACTAGAACACCCAGCTCACACAACTACACTAGAACACCAGACTCACACGCCTATGCTAGAACACCAGGGTGACACACCTACACTAGAACACCAGGCTCACACGCCGACGCTAGAACAACAGGGTGACACACCTACACTAGAACACCAGGCTCACACACCTACACGAGAACCCCATGGTCACACACCTATGCTAGAACACTAGGCTCACACACCGATACTAGAACACCAGGCTTACACACCTACACTAGAACACCAGCCTTGCACACCTACGCTAGAACACCAGGCTCACACACTTACACTAGAACTCCGGCTCACACACCGACGCCAGAACACCTGGCTCACACATCTACACTAGAACTCCAGGCTCACACACCTACACAAGAACACCTGGCTCACACACCTACAATAGAACACCAGGCTCACACACCTACGCTAGAACACCTGGCTCACACACTTACACTAGAACTCCGGCTCACACACCGACACTAGAACACCAGGCTCACACATCTACACTAGAACTCCAGGCTCACACACCTACACAAGAACACCAGGCTCACACACCTACACAACAACACCAGGCTCACACACCTACAACTAGAACACCAGGCTCTCACGCCTACACTAGAACACCAGGCTCACACACCTACACTAGAACACCAGGCTCACACACCTACGCTAGAACACCAGGCTCACCCATCCACACTCGAACTCTCGGCTCACACACCTACACAAGAACACCAGGCTCACACACCTACACTAGAACACCAGGCTCACACACCTACACTAGAACACCAGGCTCACACCTACGCTAGAACACCAGGCTCACACACCTACACAATAATACCAGGCTCACACACCTACACGAGAACACCAGGCTCACACACGTACACTAGAACACCAGGCTTACATACCTACACTATATCTCCAGGCTCACACGCCGACACTAGAACACCAGACTCACACACCTACGCTAGAACACCAGGCTCACACACCTACGCTAGAACACCAGGCTCACCCATCTACACTCGAACTCTCGGCTCACACACCTACACAAGAAAACCAGGCTGACATTCCTACGCAATAATATCAGGCTCACACACCTACGCTAGAACACCAGGCTCACACACCTACACTAGAACACCAGGCTCACACACCTACACGAGAACACCATGCACACACACCTACGCTAGAACACTAGGCTCACACATCGTTACTAGAACACCAGGCTCACACACCTACACTAGAACACCAGGCTCACACACCCACACTAGAACACCAGCTCACACACCTATGCTAGAATACCAGGCTCACACTCCTACACTAGAACATGAGGCTCACACACCTACACTAAAACTCTAGGCTCACACACCTACACTAGAACACCAGGCTCTCACACCTCTGCTAGAACGCCAGGCTCACACATCTGCACTTGACCACCAGGCTCACACACTTACACTAGAACACCAGGCTCACACACCTACGCTAGAACACCAGGCTCACACACCTACGCTAGAACACCAGGCTCACACACCTACATGAGAACTCCAGGCTCACACACCTAAGCTAGAACACTGGGCTCACACACCTACACTAGAACATTAGGCTCACACACCTACACTGGAACACCAGGCTCACACACCTGCACGGGAACGCCCGGCTCACACACCTACACTAGAACACCAGGCTCACATACTTACACTAGAACACCAGGCTCACACACCCACACAAGAACACCAGGCTCACACACCTACACAAGAACACCCGGCTCACACACCTGCACTAGAACACCCGGGTGACACACCTACACTAGAACACGAAGCTCACACACCTGCACTGGACCTCCAGGCTCACACACCTACACTAGAACTCTAGGCTCACACACCTACACTAGAACCGCAGGCTCTCACGCCTACACTAGAACACCAGGCTCACACACCTACTCTAGAACACCAGACTCACACACCTCCGCTGGAACACCAGGCTTACACACCTACACTAGAACACCAGCCTTGCACACCTACGCTAGAACACCAGGCTCACACACTTACACTAGAACTCCGGCTCACACACCGACACCAGAACACCTGGCTCACACATCTATACTAGAACTCCAGGCTCACACACCTACACAAGAAGACCTGGCTCACACACCTACACTAGAACACCAGGCTCTCACACCTACGCTAGAACACCAGGCTCACACACTTACACTAGAACTCCGGCTCACACACCGACACTAGAACACCAGGCTCACACATCTACACTAGAACTCCAGGCTCACACACCTACACAAGAACACCTGGCTCACACACCGACACTAGAACACCAGGCTCTCACGCCTACACTAGAACACCAGGCTCACACACCTACACTAGAACACCAGGCTCACACACCTACACTAGAACACCAGGCTCAAACACCGACACAAGAACACCAGGCTCACACACATTCACTAGAACACCAGACTCACACACCGACACAAGAACACCAGGCTCACACACCTACACTAGAACACCAGACTCACACACCTACGCTAGAACACCAGGCTCACACACCTACGCTAGAACACCAGGCTCACCCATCCACACTCGAACTCTCGGCTCACACACCTACACAAGAACACCAGGCTCACACACCTACACTAGAACACCAGGCTCACACACCTACACTAGAACACCAGGCTCCCACACCCACACTAGAACACCAGGCTCAAACACCGACACAAGAACACCAGGCTCACACACCTACGCTAGAACTCCAGGGTCACACATGTACACTAGAACACCAGGCTTACATCCCTACACTAGAACTACAGGCTCACACACCTACACTAGAACTACAGGCTCACACACCTATACTAGAACACCAGACTCACACACCTACGCTAGAACACCAGGCTCACACACCTACACTGGAACACCAGGCTCACACCTACGCTAGAACACCAGGCTCAAACACCTACACAATAATACCAGGCTTACATACCTACACTAGAACTCCAGGCTCACACACCGACACTAGAACACCAGACTCACACACCTACGCTAGAACACCAGGCTCACACACCTACGCTAGAACACCAGGCTCACCCATCTACACTCGAACTCTCGGCTCACACACCTACACAAGAACACCAGGCTCACACACCTACGCTAGAACACCAGGCTCAAACACCTACACAAGAACACCAGGCTGACATTCCTACGCAATAATATCAGGCTCACACTCCTACGCTAGAACATCAGGCTCACACACCTACACGAGAACACCATGCACACACACCTACGCTAGAACACTAGGCTCACACACCGTTACTAGAACACCAGGCTCACACACCTACACTAGAACACCCGGGTGACACACCTACACTAGAACACGAGGCTCACACACCTACTCTAGAACACCAGACTCACACACCTCCGCTAGAACACCAGGCTCACACACCTACACTAGAACACTAGGCTCACACACGTACATTAGTGCACCGGACTCTCTCACCTACAACAGAACACCAGATTAACACACCGGCAACAGTGCACTAGACTAACACACCAGCACTAAAGTAGCAGATTAGCACACAGACACTAGAATGCCAGACATAAAACACCAGCACTAGATCATCAGACTGACCCACAAGAACTAAAATACAGAGTAACACGTTCACACTGGAATACTGGACCACAATATAACACCAGACCAGCACTCCTACAGTAGAACACCAGAGTAACACAACTGCTCTAGAACAGCAGACTAACACTGCCAATGAAGCAGTAGGCTGGGACACCATCCACTGAGCACCAGACTAACATACCAGCAATGTGACATCATACCATGAAACCTACACTAGAACACCCAACTCATTCATCAACAATAGAACTGCAGACACACCAGCACTAGAATGTTAGATTGACATGCCTCCACTAGAACACCATTCTAACACACATGAAACAGAACACCAGGCTAACACACCCATACCAGTACTAAAAAACCTGACAAACACACCAACACTAGAACACCAGACTGACCGGCCTTTACTGGAACACCAGGCAAACACATCAGCATTAGAACACCAGACTAACACACTAACACTCGAGCAGCAGACTAACACTCCAGCACAAGAAAACTAGAATAACACACCAGACTATCACACCAGCTCTAGAACACCAACATGAACACACCATCAGCAGAAAACTAGACAAACATGACAATACCAGAACACCAGTCTACACTGGAACACCAGACTAACACATCAGCACCAGAACACCAGACCAACACACTAACAATGGAACACCAGAAGAATACACATACACAAGACCAGCAGACCAACACACTAGGAGCAAAAATCTAGAAAAAACATACCAGAGTAACAAAAGCAGAAGTTGCTGGAAAAGCTCAGCAGGTCTGGCAGCATGTGTGAGGAAAAAATAAGAGTTATCATTTTGAGTCCGGAGGCCCTTCTGAGGAAGGTTTTTACACCAAACTAGCACACCAACTCGAGAACACCAGACTAGCACACCAACTCGAGAGCACCAGGCTAGCACATCAATGCGAAAGCACCAGACTAGCACACCAACTCAAGAGCACCAGACTAGCACACCAACTCGAGAACACCAGACTACGACACCAACCCGAGAGCACCAGACTAGCACACCAACTCGAGAGCACCAGACAAGCACACCAACTCGAGAACACCAGACTACGACACCAACTCGAGAACACCAGACTAGCACACCAACCCGAGAACACCAGACTAGCCCACCAACTCAAGAGCACCAGACTAGCACACCAACTCGAGAGCACCAGACAAGCACACCAACTCGAGAACACCAGACTACAACACCAACTCGAGAACACCAGACAAGCACACCAACTCGAGAACACCAGACTAGCACACCAACTCGAGAACACCAGACTAGCACACCAACTCAAGAGCACCAGACTAGCACTCCAACTCGAGACCACCAGACTACGACACCAACTCAAGAGCACCATGTTTCTTTCATGCAGCTTCTACTAAAACGACATATTTGCTGCTATTTATAAAATGGCAGCTGAGTCATTCAAAAAGACACCCAGGCCCCCTGCGCAAATGAAAAGTGAAAGTAAAATTGTGATGCACACAGCAGTTGGCCTGCTGCTCCAAACAGAGCTCTATGGAACTTGACTGCTGGTTCCAACCCATTTGTTAACCACTTAAAATGCAAATCGTCACTCAGCTTTGCTTACTGGTTTTTCAGAAAACCATCTGAAATTGTACACATGCATTATCAAATCTAATTTGACCTATGTGTCTCTGTGGTTTCTTGGAAACACAGAGACAGGAGAACTCGTAAATTTCTTCAAAGGGAATAAAACAGAGTATCAGCAGCCATACATTGTGCCAGTTTTATTTTCAATTGCCTTGGAATGGAAAGCCACGAATTTTAATTTCATGCCGAGCAAAGTGACCGACAAAAAGAGTCTCCATGGCAAAGAGAGTTTGATCTCTGAACTTCCCTGGAAAGATCATCAAGCATTTAGTGAAAAATCACTTGCCAATTATTTATATGCTTGTTTGTACTGATGCTGTGGAAAGAAACCATGCCTTCGATGCAGTACTGAGTGCCTCCTACCTGTGGGTTAGTGTGAGCAAATGTGTTAATATGGAGCAATACCTTTTGAACTCTTTGTTCTTGCAGACTAGAGGTGTTGTTGATGCAAATTATTGCCAGGAGTAAAAGGAGTGTTCGCAGCATAGCAGTAAAGACAGGAAAAGGGTTTGAATTTTATAGTTTTCACTACATTGCACATAAAATCCTAGAATATCGGAATATGCATTGCAAAGAGCAAGAGGGGCCCTGGCAACAGTTTGGGAGGAGAACCAAGGAGGTGACCCACTTGCTTGGCTTTTCTTGCATTCTGCCGTGTCCCCTGTCATTCAGGGCTTTAAATAGCTGCTTCTCACTGTTTCCAGGTGCTGGCCCAGATAACTGACAATCATGCTTCACTGCATTCTCCATTGTGCATTGTGCTACAGTGCACCCTAGATTACAGGCGGGTCAAGCAGTTGAACCTGTGATTCAGAAGCATCTTTAATTATGCTTGTAAAACTCAAGCAATGCTTCTTAACCCTTTCTGAGCACAAAAGCAGCAATCTCCAGCCCTGTGTGTTTAATGGCTTTTGAGAAAGAATAATATGACCATCGTGTTGTGAAGAATATTTTAAACAATGGAGAGACTTTGTAATATCATTTCCAGGTTTCTAATACTTTCTTGGTGGCTTTGTTTAAAAAATGATTCATAATAGACTGGCTGACTTGATGTATTAGCTCAAATTGAGTTGAAAACTCTTTCCCTGAAGATATTGTCTCTTGAAGACATTTCCGAGAAGCTTCTTTTTTAGCACAGCTTCTCAGCAACATGCAGATAAAATTTAAGATGGCTACTCTGTTAGTTTTTTCATGAATCATTCTCCCAAAAAGCAAGTGGAAGAACTTTCTTTGAGGTCTCTTCCAGCTTCTTGCTTGTTGTTTCAAAAGCCTTCAAATCTCACAGATAAAATCCGTTGTGTTATCTTAAGGAGCAATTGGATTCTGAATGATTCCCTTTGTGGTTATTACTGGGGTAACATATCAGTCTGGCTGGCTGTAGTAGATCAACACATATCTTCTGACAGGTGATGTTTTGATGCCGTGTCTATTGTTTAAAGTCAATGTAATGTTTTCGTTATTAACCATCAAATAAGCAGAATCACACATTTATGACAGTGATGCTACCTGGATCGAAGCAATGCAAATAAAGGGATGAACAAGGAATTGTAAACGGTTGAATTCAAAAGTAGCGGGACCTGCAAATATATATACACAAATTATCAAAGGTGACGGTTGAGAATGGAGCAATAAAATACTAATGGGATCTTGGGCATTATATAAAGAGACCTTGAGTTGGATTTTAGGTTCATCTGTTGATGGCTATGAAGGCAGGGGCCTTGTAAAACCCAGCATATGACCTTCTGACCACTTAACCAACCCCTACCCTATGGGCTACCTCTTTCTTAGTTCTAGGGAGATGTGGAGGTTTCAGGCAGCCCACTTATCCTTGGGCATTTTGAGGCTTCACCCTGCTCCTGGTGTTGCTTTCCCAATGGCCAGGAAAGGCTCAGGTCAAGTAGCCTGACAGTTTTAGGGCTGATGTTTGGTAAAGGAGGATGAGATCTCTTTTGTGGGCTGCCTGTACCCATTAGGGACATCACATCCATCTCCTCCCTCCAAGATTACGCAGCATCCATTACCTTCCCTTCCTGTAGCCTCTCAGAACAGGCTCCACCTGCCATTTCTTTTGCCACGGCCTGCCAGCCTGACCCCAGCAAAAGCTCCCCCTTACTCACCCAATGACTTTGGTGCCCAGATGTAGCAATGGTTTCCACTGAGGATCTCCTGTAGCATTAGCTACAGTGTGAGACGGCTGGGACCACAGAGCTGACAACTATGTGATTAGCTGGTAACTGCCTGAGGCAGGCTGCTGAAGGGTGGAAATCCTGTCTCCAGCTTATTATTGGCCAACTGGTCATCAAACTTCAGGGCAGCTCCTCATTGATGTTTTAGCAAGTGGGACAGGGATCACAGCATTTCATAAAATCCAGCTGGAATACTACAAAAATCCAAGAAGTCATGTTAAACCTGTAGAAAATGCAGGTTCAGCCTTAGCTGGGGCATTCTATCCAGTGCTGGATATCAAACTTTAGAAAGGATGAACCACTGAAATTGGTTCAGAAATGTTCTAATAGAATGGTTACAGAAATGAGAGATTTCTAATACGTGAAGAGAATAGAGAAACTGGAAGGTTTCTGAGATTAAATAGGTATAGCCATTCTACACCTGTTAGTTGAGAACTGGATGGCACTGATTTTAAGTGGCAAAAGACCCAAAGGTGTCAGAAAGTGAAACTATTTTATGTGGAAATGGTCGCTGTTGTTTTCAAAATGGAATTGGTTAATTGCGTATATGTGGACTGCTACAGTTCAAGAAGGCAGCTCAACGTCACCTTCTCAAGGGCATCAAGAGATGGGCAATAAAATGCTGGCCAGTTAGTGATGCCCACATCCCATGAGTGAATAAAGAAAACTGTACTTGTGAAATGAAAGGTTTTGGGGAATAGGAGTAGTGTGAATGTAAACTAATACTTACATAAATAAATACAATAATTATGATGAAAACATTCTTTGAGGAGATACTGCACATTGCCTTAAAGGAGTCTGAAATATTTGACTGAATACCGCAAAGACCATCCAATATGATGATGATCACAGGGCTCTGGGATAAGACGAGAAAGAGTTTGTAGGTGACAGGACTGGGTCTAATATACTTCTAGCAGCCTGTGTTGTAACATTTGTGTAACCTATAAATAGTTTCTGGGATACAATAACCTTCATATTGTTCACTCAACAAACCATTCTAGCTAGACCAGTATGGTGGATGTGGCATTTTCCCAGATGACCACTCCTAATACCGTATGACATTTTTAAGCTTCAGCGGTATGTGGTATGGGTTGTTTGGGGTAGTTGTCTGTGATTAATCCTCTTTTATCATTGCTTTGTCTTGGCAATGAATCATGGCAGAGAATTCACCACCCTAGAATTTCCACAGAAAAGGTACTATCTTAAGGAAATAAGAAGGTTTAGTGCAGTTGATAGACTAACTTTGTTCTATTCATGCAGACTTTCTTGGACCTTGGCTGTTTGCAGTGCAATACTTTAAACAAGTAGAATCAATCTGCCAGTTTTAAAATTTAAACAAAGTTTGACAGTTAACTGTCATCAATTGGTTCATTTTCCATGTTAGCACCTCTAGCAATCAGACATCTCTGGAAATCTATCAGCACTCTATTGTCATGCATTTTAAATATTGGTGTTCCCCTTAAATTGGTATTTTTGTGAACTGTCCTGATGCGTACAAATGAAAAGCTTCAACAAAATGTGCTTTTTTTTCAGTAATGTTCAAGTAGGCACTTATTTTTCACTTGACAACACTCTTCTGGGTAGACTTCAAAGGTGGATTTCCTAATCCAGGTTAGACCACTTTGGTCTTGAAGGGGCTGTCACTCAACTGGAAAATTATCCAAAGAGAAAGCATTTGCGAGGCTACTCACTTGGTCACATACTCTACTAGTTGCTGTCTCACTTCCTCTAAAATTGAGCACAGATAGAGTTCTTATCTCTGTGTTTTTGGTTGCAAATTGTCTTGCCCCTCCTTATCACTGCAATCTTCTCTAACAGACAACCCTCTCTGATCTCTGGATATTAAAATTGTGCATCTGTGATTTTCATTGCTCCGCAACTGGCACTGTAAGATTAGCATAAACCTTCCTGAGCCTCTCTATATCCTTCTCCTCCTGTAAACTGGGATTTAAAGACTGCTTATGTGGCTCAATGTCAATTTTTATTTGATAAAACACATTTGTGAGTGCACCACATGAAAGGCATAAAAGGTTGTACTTTTGGACTGTTCATATATTGATGTGATTTTACTTTAAAAGCTAAGTTAGCAAGTTAGATCATGCAATTGGAAGTGTACAAGATGAAAGGAAAAATATTATACAGGAAAATATTTAAAACAATAGCTTAATGAAGAAATAGTCAAGGTATGTCAATTTTGTTTTGAGTACAATAAGAACATTGACTTCAAATATGTAATTGATATTTAATTTATTTCCTCATGTATCTAATATCCAAGAAATTCACTTAATAACTAGCCTGGCATTTTCCTGTGAGGCAAGACAATGCCTATTATATCTGGACTATTAATCCAAAGACCCAGCAAATGTCTTGTGGATTCAGGTTCAAATCCCTCAATGGCAAATAGTAGAATTTCAATTCAATTAAAATCTGGAATTAAGAGTCACAAATTGACCACACAACTATAGTCTATTGTTGGAAAAACCCATCTGGTTCACAAATATCCTTCAGGGAAAGAAACTGTCATCCTTACCTTGCCTGGCCTACATGTGACTCCAGACCCACAGCAATGTGGTCGTGCAGGGTTCCCCTGTGACCATTCCCCTCAAAAACAGGGGGATGACCTAGCAGCAGGCCAACTCTGAGCCTCATAGGGATTGGTGTGATACTGATAGGATACACGGTTGTGAGTGGGACAGACAGGAGATTCTTTGGCTGCAGAAGAGGCAGCAGGATGGTGCGTTGCCTCCTGGGTGCCAGGGTCAAGGAGAGGTTTCAGAACATTCTGAAGGGGGCGGGTGAACATCCACAGATCATTGTGCACAATGGTACAAATGACATAGGTAGGCAAAGGGATGAGGTCCTGCGAAATGCGTATAGGGAGTTAGGTAAGAAATTAAAAAGCAGGATCTCAAGGGTAGTGATCTCAGGATTACTTCCAGTGCCACGCACCAGTAAGCATGGTGTCTCTTCTGCAGCCACAGAATTTCCTGTCTGTCCAGTGAGGATAGAAATAGAAAGTTAGGACGGATGAATGAGTAGCTGAGGAGCTGATGGAGGGGGCAGGGTTTTTAGTTCTTGAATCATTGGGATCTCTTCTGAGGTAGAGGTGACCTCTACAAGAGGGAAGGGTTACAGTTGAACCAGAGAGAGTCCAAAAGCTTCGCGGGGAGATTTGCTTGTGTTTGGTGAGGAGGGTGTGACTCTGAATAAGAGTGGGGCCATTGAAAAGTCAGGGGAAAGTACATTAGCCATCAAGGGCAAGTTTACCACTCAGGATAGCCGGGGCACCTCCTTTTGAAAAGGTAACCAACAGGATAGATATGGGTAGGGCAATGGATGTTGTCTACATAGACTTTAGTAAGGCCTTTGACAGCAGGCTAGTCATGACGGTTAGGTCCCATGGGATCCAAGGAGAGCTAGCCAATTGGATTCAAATTGGCTCGATGGTTGGAAGCAGAGGGTGATGGTTGAAGGTAGTTTCTCAGACTGGAGGCCTGTGCCTAGTGGTGTGTCACGGGGGACAGTGCTGCGACTTTTGTTAGTTACATATGATTTGGATGTGAATGTACAAGGCATGATTGGGAAGTTTGCAGATGATACAAAATTAAGAGGTATTGTTGATAGCGAAGAATGCTATCAAAAATTGCACAGGGATCTTGATCAGATGGGGAAATTGGCTGACAATTGACAAATGCAATTCAATGCAGATAAGTGTGAGGTCAAATCAAGGTAGGACTTATACAGTAAATGGTGATGTCCTGAGGAGTGTTGTAGAACAGAGAGACCGAGGAGTACAAGTACTTAGTTTGTTGAAAGCGATGTCACAGGTGGGCAGGATGGTGAAGAAGGCATTTAGCACACTGGTCTTCATCAGTTGAGACATTGAATGTAGGAGTTGGGATGTTATGTTACAGTTTATAAGTCATTGGTGAAGCCACACTTGGAATATTGTGTACAGTTTCAGTCACCCTGCTATCAGAAAGACATAGTTAAACTGGAAAGTGTGCAAAGAAGATTTTCAAGGATGTTGCCAGGACTAGTAGGTCTGAGTTATAGGGAGAGGTTGGCCAAGATAAGACTTTATTCCTTGGAATGTAGGAGAATGAGGGCTAACTTTATTGAGGTGTATACAATCATGAGGGTCATAGATAGGATTAATGTATATAGTCTTTTTTCCTTTTCTTGAAAACTAGAGGGCATAGGTTTAAGGCGAGAAGGGATATATTTAAGAAGGACCTGGGGGGCAACTTTTTCATGCAGAAAGTGGTGTGTATATGGAATGGGCTGCCAGAGAAAGTGGTTGAGGCAGGTGCAGTCGCAACATCTAAAAAACGCTAGGAAAGGTTCATGGATAAGAAGGGTTAAGAGGGATATGGACCAAATGCAGGCAATTGGAACGAGCTGAGTGGGCACCATGTTCAGCATGGACCAGTTAGGGCCGAAGGGCCTATTTCTATGCTATGTTACTCTGTGAGTCGATGACTTTAAAGACCTGAAGATGATTGGGCCTAAGACACTCCCCTGAGGAACTCCTGCAATGATTCCATCAGCCTAAATTGATTGAATCCAACAAAGTTGAATTTGTGCTTAGTTTGACTCCGATCAATGGGGTACCTCTCTCTGATTCCCATTGACATCAAATTTTTAGGGGTCCATAATGCCATGCTGCCCTGCTGTCTAAACCAGTTGCTATCACTTTCTGTTTTACCTGTCTTATGGTTTACATCCAAATTTCTGGGTTGTTAGGCCATATCAAAAATTACAGAAGGATCTTGGTCAATGGGGAAGAGGGCTGAGGATTGGCAAATACAATTCAGTGCAGATAAATGTGGGTATAGAGTCGAATTAGGCAATAGATTTTATTCCCAAAACACACTGCAAACCAGATGGCTTTTACAATGATCTTGCAGTCCCGTGGTTACTGTTCATGGCGCCAGTCCTTTATTTCTCCCCCGGTAAGCTGTAGGGGCTGGGCCATTGAGTTCATTGAAAGCTGAATTTGACAGATTACTGATTAATAATGAATTATTATAGATTATTGATCAACAATTGTTGACGTTGTACAGGATGTTAGTGAGGCCTCTTCTGGAGCACTGTTCTGTTCACCCTGCCATGGGAAGGATTAATCTGGAGAGCGTTCAGAAGAGATTTACTAGGACGTTGCTGGGAATGGAGGGTTTGCTTTATAAAAAGAGGCTTGATAGGCTGGGTCTTTTCTTACTGGAGGGTAGGAGACTGAGGGGTAACTTTTTAGAGGTTTATAAGATCATGAGGGATATAGATAAGGTGAATAGCAACTGTATTTTCCTTAGGGTGGGGGATTTCAAGACTAGGGGGCATATTTTTAAGGTAAGAGGAAACAGATTTTCAAAAGACATGATGGGTAATTTTTTTACATATAGAGTGATTTGTGTGTAGAAAGATTTTTGAGAGGAAGTGGTGGATGCAGGTACAGTTACAAAATTTAAAAGACATTTGGATAAATACATGAATAAACATGTTTGGAGGGATATGGGCCAGGCACAGGCAGGTGAGACTAGTTCAGTCTGGGATTATGGTCAGCATGGACTGGTTAGACTGAAGGCTCTGTTTCCGTGCGCGTGACTCTATGACCCAATTGCCAGGGAGCCAATGGTTAAGGTTGGGCTGGGTCTGGGTGGTAAGGGGGTGTCAGGAACAGGTGAGAAAATAGGGTTGAAGCCAATGGATCAACTGAGATCCTACTGAATAACAGAGCGGGATCAAGGGGCCGAATAGCCTACTTCTGCGGAAAATTCTTTGTTCTCTATTCTGGATTCAGTTACTTAACTGCATTTAAATTCCCACCAGCCACAACAGAAGTTGAATCTATGTTTCTGGTTTTGGAATTTGGACTACTGGATTTCCAAGCCTCTACTGCCAAGTAATGCTACTGAATCCCAGAATGTCCTTCAAGGGATTTTCCATTTGATTTTCTGCTGACCTATACATGCCATCTAATTTTTGGTAGCGTATGAAAATGTAATCCTTGATGTGTGAAGTGAGATTTAATGTTATGATTGTTTGCCACTTTTCAAAGACATGAGGAAATCATCTTAAGTCACAAGATAGTTTCAGAATTCATTATAAAGCAAATAATTCTGTTTGCCATCTTAGGCACTTTATCAAAGTTTTCCCATAGAACAGCTCCAGGGAGAATTGGCTTCAGGGCCTGTGGATTGCAAAAATATATTTTTGAAGATAAAAAGAACAAAAAAGACTCCAAAACATAATGGATATTTGCGATTTTAGATCAGACGAACTAATGGCATAATTTAAAGCTTGGAAATATTGAATAGTGCTTGAGGGTAATAAATAAAAGATGAACATAAATTATCTAAGAATTGTGCTCGTGGAAGAAATTAAATTTCTTTTCAGTTTCCTTTGTATATTTGTTGCATGCACCTTCTCTGTGCTAGTTGTCAAGTGATTGAGGTTAAATCCTGCTTCCAAGGCCCTGCCACTGGCATTGCATGCCCTGGTTAAAAATGTGCAAGACTGGACCTCAAATGTTTCATTTTCCCACCCTATCAAACGGTATTTGGCCAGTGGCAAAAGATGACACCTAAGGATTGGCGACTTCGATGTTGGTTGGGCCTGGCGTAGGCGGGTGGCAAAATGGAGGCAGAGGGATGGAGGCGAGAATGAGGGGGGAATGTCATAGAATCCTATAAAATCCTAATGGGACTGGACAGGTTAGATGCAGGGAGAACGATCCCGATACTGGGGGAGTCCAGAACCAGTGGTCACAGTCGAAGAATAAAGGGTAAACCATTCAGGACTGTGACGAAGAAGAATTTCTTCACTCAGAGAGTTGTGAACCTGTGGAATTCTCTCCCACAGGAAGCCATTGGGGCAATTTTATTAGACATATTCAAGAGGGAGCTGGATGTGGCCCTTGTAACTAAAGAGATCAAGGGGTACGGAGAGAAAGTGAGAATGGGCTACTGTGATTGCATGATCAGCCATGATCATATTATGGTGCTGAATGGCCTATTCCTGCACCTATTTTCAATGTTTCTATGTTGACATTGATGAGCTGGCTCAGTACTGATGGACTCTTTTCAAGCTATATTTTTTTCTCCCTTAGTCTTAAATTATTCAAAATGACGCTGTTTTGTGATGACAAATGAAAGCTTTTCACAGTGTTTTATTGTATTCTCACTGTAAAATACACACATTACAATAAAATCAAAATCAAAATTAAATCAACTCTCAAGCTCCATGGTTGAGATTTTAATCTCAAGGAAGAGACTCAGTTGAAATATATAAGATCCTCAGAGAGTCTGAGGAAGGGTCACCTGACCAGAAGCATTGACTCTCTTTTTTCCTTTACCGATGCTGCGAGACCTGCTGAGCCTCTCCAGCAACTTTTTTTTCATTCCTGGTTTACAGCATCCACAGTTCTTTTGGTTTTTATTAAGATCCTCAGAGGGCTTGACGAAGGTAGATGTGGAGAGGATACTTCTTATTATGGGCGAACCAAGAATCAGGAATATTGTTTAAAAATTAGGGGCTTCCCATTTGAAACGGAGATGGGGAGGAAGTTTGAATGTTGGAGCAGTCTTTCTGAAAGAGTGAAAGGTGGAACAAGACAATGAACATTTACAAGGTATGGGGAGATGGATTTTGTTAAGTAAGTGAATGAAGGGTAATCAGGTATAGGTGACTCCTGACGTGGGTGAGAGTGCAGACTGTAGGAGAATGATGAACTGGAGAAAGCACCATGGTACACAGCATCACTCAAGGGTGGGGAGAAAACAGAAATGCAGTGGCAATAGGATTACATTGTTAGTGGGGGAGCAGGGTAGATATATGCAGCAAAGACAGAGAGTCTCAAAGGATGCGTTGCCAGTCTGCTTCAGGACATCTTTTCTGGGCTGAATAGGAACTTCAAGTAGGAGGAGAGAGAATCAGTTTCCACGGTCCATTTAGGTGGCAATGTCCAGGTAGGATGAGGAAAGAGAGTTTGCTGAGGGATTACAATCAACCCAGGGCTAAATTAAAAAGCAGAACTGTAAAAATAATAATCTCAGATTACTACCTGAGCCACATGCATATTGGCATTGGATAAATAGGACTTGAGAGGTAAATGCGTGGCTGTGGGAGAAATGGATTCCAATTCATGGGACATTAGCATCGAAAATGGGGAAAGAGAGAGCTGTTGCATTGGGGTGGGCTTCATTCAAGTCATACTGGGGCCCATATCCCAGTGAATCACATAACTGGGGTTCTGGATATGGCTTTAAACTAATTGCTAGGGAGAAGGGTTCAATTTAAAAAATCAAAAAGAAACAATATATCAAAAAAGTGTAGGGTAATGAAAAGGAGAATCATAATTAAAGTGTGACAGGAAGGAGCAAAAAATAAATAAAGAGGGGTTCATCACAAGTTAGAACAGAATAAGTAATAAGGGTAAAAACTCAAAGCTTAAAGCTTGTTATCTGAACACACACCACATTAGTAACAAGATAGATGAGTTAAGTTACAAATAAAAATAAATGAATATAACTTGATAGCTCTTATAGAGACTTGGATTTAGTATTACCAGCACTGAGGACTCAATCTTCAAAGGTACTTGACTTTCCAGACAAATGAGCAAAAATGAAAAGGAGCTGGAGTAATTTTTTTAATAAAGGAAGGTATCTGTGCAGTGATGAGTGGTGACATTAGTGCAATAGATCACATTATGCAGTCAGTCGGGGTTGACATAAAGAACAACAAAGGAAAGAATTTGTCAATAGGCCCCCGAAGAGTTACTTTGCTGTGGAACGAAGTATAAATCAAGAAATGATGGAGATGTGTAAGAAGGACACTACAATTATCATGGGTGATCTTAATCTGCATATTAACTGGATGAATCAGATTGGCAAGGGTAGAAGAGTGCATCAGGGATCATTGCATGGAATAGTACACTGCAGAACCCACCCCAACCCACCAGGCTACATTAGACTGATTTAGAGTGAGGTAGGATTAATAAAAGATCACATAGATAAGGATACTCGAGGGGGTAGAAATAACAACGTCAGAATTTCAAATTCAGTTTGAGGGAGTTTGAGCCTCATGCAAGTTAACTTAAATAGAGGCAATTAGCAGAAAGAGCTGTCTAAAGTGGACTGGGAAATTAGGCGAAGGGAAAAGTCAATAGATGAACAAAGGCAGACATTTAAGTGGCTGTTTTATAACATCCCAGCATTGTATCATGCCATGTTCTGGTAAGTCACATGTGGGAGGATGTTATTTCTTTCATTGTAATGTTCGTTCATTTTCTGTTTTCAACAGTACCTGCAATCACACAGAAGCAACTTACCAGCTCACAGCAGGTACCAAAAGATACACAGCAACCTGAGCAGAATTTGAGGTCGACCCTGAGGAAGGTGCACACTGTGAAGCAGAGCTCATTAGTGAGAAGAAGGGAACAGGAATGGGAGCAGAGTAGCTAGAAAATGTTAACTTCAAGACAACGCTTAGCTGTTGTGATTACAGGAATTAGAGCCTTAATGAGTAAAATGATTCTGCTCCCTGAGTTCTGACAGTTTATCAAGATATGAACAGACAGAAACAGCAGGTAGGCAATGGCCAACTGTTCCCACCTGCTCAGCAACCTCTACATCCTCAAACCCCAAAGTTATACACTTGCATGGAAAGGGGTGGCACAAGCAATATTCATAAGGGAGAGACAAGAACAGGGAAAGTTTCCCTAACTCCCTCAGGAAATTGAGATCAGACCAGGAGATTATGGACCATATGCATGTCGATGGCTAAATCAGTTAATTACAATGTAATATAATCATTGTTCCAGCCAAGTTGAATGCTCTTTTAAAAACACGTAGAGAGTCAGTGCAAACTGCATACCGTAAGTTCTTCACTGTCTGGGAGAAGGAAAAGCACCTGTCATCCAGGCTGTTCCTATTTATGCAGGTTAGGCACATATTCTCTGGCCCTCCCTGTTAATCAAAGTGAAATAATCTATCAATTGTGGAGAATACTAAGAATTAAAATATTAATGACTTGGTGAGATATAAAATAATTTAACATCGAATTCATCTCTCCACAAAAGACCTTATATTGAAATCAGTCCAGAGAAGGCTAACTAGGCTGATACCAGATATGGAGGGGCTGTCTTATGAAGAGTGATTGAGTAGGTTGGGCCTGGATTGTATTCATTGCAACCTAAAGAAAAAGAGAGGTGACCTTATTGAAACATTTAAGATTCTTAGGGGATGGGACAGGGTAGATGTTGAAATGTTGTTTCCCCTTGCGTGAGAATGCATATGCAATAACATGATGACTGATGAGCATGTGGAGGGGTGCACTAAAGTTTGGGGCAGCTGCTGCCAAGGCACAGTGGGGAAAGACCACCATTTGGGTCTTTCTACCGAAGTTAAATGGAGGTCCGTTCAGTTGTCGGATCCTTAGTGCCTCAAATGCAAATATGTAAATATATATCATACAATAATACATATATCATATAAATATATATCATATCATATAATGCAAATGTAAATATATATCATAAAAATATATATAAGTCTTGTGTAAGTAAGAGATGCCTTTGCTTTGTTTGTTGGACAGAGTCAAACACCAAAGTTTGTTTGCTCCTTCATATGTTACTGTACAGAAAGGAACTGTATTAGTGGCTATGTATGCACATAAAGATATTTTTATGAATAAAGTATATTTTCAAAATAAGAAAAGATGAATGATAAGGTGATGTGACATTGACATGAGCATTCACAGCCCATCAAAACTCTGAGAAGAGTGGATGGAATAACCTGAACTATGGAGCTGTGATCCAGAGATCTTCTGTATAATAGCGTAGAAACACAAGCGTTTGTTGGGATTGTTGAGAGTTAGACAATAGTCACTCTAAAGTAAGGCAGAGACATAGATACAACGCACTCAGAGTGAAGACAGATCAAGCAAATTAGATATACAGCTCAGCCATTCACTGTTTTATAGATCCCTACCAGCTGACCTCCAAAGTCCATGCTCTATCGCAATTTGACTCAGATTTATAATTCTATTTCCGTAACTAAACATCCCCACTAATATGAGATCACAAAGTGTGGAGCTGGATGAACACAGCAGGCCAAGCAGCATCTTAGGAGCACAAAATGCTGCTTGGCCTGCTGTGTTCATCCAGCTCCACACTTTGTTATCTCGGATTCTCCAGAATCTGCATTTCCCATTATCTCATTCCCACTACCACATTGTTTTGGACAGGGGAGCTCTGCATTCTTTACGTCAGGAGCCTCATTCCAGCTATCACATACTGTAGGTATCTGTGTGTAAATCAGCAAGGAGATTGCAAACACAAGGCTGTCAAGCATTAATTTTGTTGTTTGTGAGCTTCACTTCCTCCAATCACCTGGGGCACCTGCACCTGTCCAATATGCTTCTCTGATTATTTCATTTCTGAGCTTCAGAATGAACCTGATCTGTGCTATCAAAGATCCTCTAGCAGCAGCAGCACAGTTTGGGAAAATCTGGTGTGTGCACACCCGAGTTATGCATGGCATCACAACAAAGCCTAGCTGCACCCGTCCGTTGATAATTACCATCAGATTAATTCAGAGGTCTAGGAATGTACTTACAATCTTGCTTTATATGTAACCGAAGTGAAAGCATTTGTACATTTTTTTCACAGTCTTGAGTTCTGTTTATTAATAATCCTGAGCCACAACAGAAAATGTGGGAAGGAGAATATTTAATAGAAAATGTACAATATTTGTTACATGCTTAAGAAACTGATATTAATGAAGGCATGTTGGTTGAGCCATTCTTCAGCACTGTTTTAATCCTGAGATTCTCCCTGTTGGCAGATAACGGTTAATGTTATTTTGAATTGAGTTAAGTTCAGTCCCTGGTTCACCTTGGACTGTGGTTGTTCAAAAATTGACAGTGTCCAATCTCTCCCTTTATCACATTTATTTCTTCATGCTTGAAGTATTACGACAGAAATAATTGAGCGATGTGATGATCGAAAAAGTGCTAACACAATGATAGTGCATCTCTGCACCCTTGTTGTGAATCAGCTGTAAGGCATTTGACTCTTTACAATGATGTAGAACTTGGGTATTACTGAAGAAGACACATTTTGTCAATGCTACTTATCTCACATTCATCAATCCAGTTCAAAAGAAATACCAATGTAAGGAGTAAGCAACCTGTTAATGCTGTTTGAGAAGAAACTGCTGTGAAGAATGCTCCAGTGAGATGATGAGTCACAATTAATTGCCAACCTTATCTCGATTTAAGCCAGGTCAAATGACTCGGATTGGAAATTGCCCTAAGGAATGAATGAGAGAATGGCTACCACAAGAATTGAAACAAGTGCAATGTATGGACATCTTCTTTCTGTCTCTGAAGAAGAGTGCTCCTGTATGTTAGTATGTACAAATTTCATTGTGCAACTGAGTCACACTATGAACCTGACTGACAACCTTAAAATGGTTGTCAAAGAAATCCTTAGTCTCTTTAGGACTATTTAGCAAACGTTGTCCAAAACAGAATCACATCTATTGTAGCACAAAGTTGAATATTGCAAGAATAGACCGGTCGGGTACAGTCAGTACCTTGCTCGTTACAAATGTCAAAAAGGATGTGCTATTTGATATGATCCGTGAGTTTTTTGGATGTATGGTTTTACATACGGCAGCACACCAGCACTAAAATCATCTGTCCAACACCACCCAACTGCTACTTTTCCCATGGAAATGTCCCTACCAAGTGGAGTTCACTTAACAAAAATCAACACTGTCTTCTCATTTTCCAAAAGTTGCATCTCCTCGACATCATCGATTCTTGTGAATTGTCTTGGGTGCAAGACAAAAAGCTTCCAAAAAAGAAAGATTTTTTTACTCAGCAATACTCAAGTTCTGTGCTACCAAATGGCTATTAACTCAAAACTCACGATCAGTTCTATACTTGACAATAGGTTTGAGCCACAATGCTACGATTAATGTCTCAGATTCACCCTAACCAGAATGGGGTTTGAACACTGTGCTGTTTACATTGATCTTATCCACAGCAGCCAATTGAGCCAACTGGTCCCTAAATGAATCAGAGTTAGAATCCCTAGAATCATAGAATACCTACAGTGTGGAAGCGGGCCATTTGATCCATTCAATCTACACTGACCCTTTGAACAGCATCCCACCCACACCCACGCCCAACTCCATAACTCTGGATTCCCAAGACTAATCCACCTAACTTGCACATAACTGAACACTATGGGCAATTCAGCATGATTGATGGCCTAGTGATAGTATCGCTGGACTGTTAATCCAGAGACCCAGATAATGTTCTGGGGGCCCAGGTTCAAATCCCGCCATGGCAGATAGCAGAATTTGAATTCAATAAAAAAAATCTGGAATTAAGAATCTAACGATGACTATGAATCATTGTTGATTGTCAGGAAAAGTCCATCTGGCTCACTAATGTCCTTTAGCGAAGGAAACTGCCATCATTACCTGGTCTGGCCTACAAGTGACTACATACTCTCAGCAATGTGGTTGACTCTTAACTGCTCTCTGGGCAATCAGGGATGGGCAATAAATGCTGCCTAGCCAGCAATACTCTTATCCCATGAATGAATAAAGAAAGAAAAAATGGCCAATCCACCTAACTTGCGCATCTTTGGGCTGTGGGTTGAAACTGGAGGACCCGGAGGAAATCCATGCAGACACGGGGAGAATGTGCAAACTCCACACAGAGAGTTGCTTGAGGGTAGAATCAAACCTGGGTCCTGGCACTGTGATGCAGCAGTGCTAACTACTGAGCCAATGTGCTGCCTGGGTTGCAGTAACAGAACACACTTTTCCATGCACTTTGTAGCTTGGTGCTATGGATATTGATGATAGAGTCTCCAATTCCATCACATGTTATGGATATATGTGGGAAGGATTTACAAGCTGATCCTCAGCCTGTTTGGTTGCATTCTGTAGCTGCCATCCTTAACATCTAGTCCTGGAATAACATAGAACTTGTAAAATTTTCATAATCCACACAATAAGGTCTGGGTTTTGTTTAAGAAAATTATCTGGCTTCGGGTATTTTGGTAAATATAACAAGACAAAGCGATCTCAAATAAAAATAAAATATTGCAGCTGCTCAAGGTCTGAAATAAAAGCAGAAGTGACTGGAGAAAGTCAGCTAGTCCAGAAAGGTTGAGTCTAATTTGTGTTCAGTTTCAAAGAAAAGCAATTCTCGTCTCTTCATTTCTCTCCCTGCAGATGCTGCCAGGCTTGCTGAGTTTCTCCAGCATTTTCTGTCTTCATTAAGATCTTCTGAAAATTCCAGCTGGTACAATTATCCTCCAATAACTCTTCGGGAAATCGGATCTGTTCATCAGGCTTCTCTACGTTACATTGAGATGGATTGGAGATCAGGTTCCCAATTGGTCAGAATTTCTCAGAATACACAAGAATTGAAGGCATCTCTGTGATCAACCAATGAGTACCATTTTATGGGAAATTTGAAAATCATATTTTTAAAAAAAAAATACTTTTTCTCAGTTCTTCTTATTGTTGAATGTGAGAAAACCTGACGTGGGAATAAAAGCTGATGAATAACAGTGAGGAATTATCCAGATGGATAGTCTGTACATTCTGTTTCTGATTGGTGTAAGAGGCTGAGGATGGATCTATTGAGTGACCAATAATGTGAGTGTGTGGCTGTGGAGTGTTGTGGAGGCAAGAGGTCCCATAGTGAAAACTTTCGGAATATGTCGGACCAGAGAATTGGTAAGACAAACTTGGTAGGGGGGTGCAGGAAGTTTAAATGCAGCTGTACAAAACTCTGGTGCAGCTGCACTTGGAGTATTGTGTGCAGTTCTGGTCACCGCATTATAAGAAGGATGTGGAAGCTTTGGAAAGGGTGCAGAGGAGATTTACTAAGATGTTGCCTGGTCTGGAGGGAAGGCCTTATGAGGAAGGGCTGAGGGACTTGAGGCTGTTTTCATTAGAGAGAAGAAGGTTGAGAGGTGACTTAATTGAAACATATAAAATAATCAGAGGGTTAGATAGGGTGGATAGGGAGAGCCTTTTTCCTAGGATGGTGACGGCGAGCATGAGGGGGCATAGCTTTAAATTGAGAGGTGAAAGATATAGGACAGATGTCAGAGGTAGTTTCTTTACTCAGAGAGTGGTAAGGGAATGGAACGCTTTTCCTGCAACGGTAGTAGATTCGCCAACTTTAGGTACATTTATGTCATCATTGGATAAGCATATGGACGTACATGGAATAGTGTAGGTTAGATGGGCTTGAGATCTGTATGACAGGTTGGCACAACATCGAGGGCCGAAGGGCCTGTACTGTGCTGTAATGTTCTATGTTCTATGTTCTATATATGCCCCAATTATTTCCATGAAAATATAAACAAAGGTGTAAGAGTAGGCCATTCAGCCCTTTGGACACGTTCTGCTGATCTAGGTCCTGGCTGATCATCTAACTCAATGCCATTTTTGTGTGCTATTCCACATTCTTGTTTGTTATTAATAGCTAGGAATTTAACTATCTCCATCTTGGGTGGACTTAATGATTAAATCACCATAGTTCTCTGGGGGTACAGAATTCCGAAGATCTACCATCTTCTGAGTGAGAATTACATTCTTGATCACACCATATCCCCTTCCCATTGCCCACGAATCTCTGGCCCTGCATCCCTCCAGGACCTGACCCCAGAGGCTGAAAAAGCTGCAGTGTGCAAAATGAGGAGTGAACTTAAATTATGTGCACCACATCTGAAGCTGACCAGAAGATTGATCTGGGCCTTACATTTCACTCTGGAGTTTTCATTGTTTATTGTGCTTTGAAGAAGAACTGTGGACATGAAGGAAACAAAGATGAAGCCAACTGCTACGCATTTTGAGAAAATATATATAAACAACACTGAAACCAATTGATCTCAACTTTCCCCAAAAGCAACAACAATTTATTCATGGAATAAAACATCCAAAGGAACTTTGCAGAACCATTGTTACATGGAATATAGCACAGAACTATATGTGGTGGTATTAGGCCAATTAACCAAAAGCACAGTCAAAGACATAGATTTTAAAATTTGTCTTAAAGGAGCAAGATGAGGTAGAGAGGTTGGGCATTCCTGAGTTCAGTGCTTCAATAACTTAAGGTATAGTGACTAAAGATGGAGCAATTGTAATTGAGTCTGTTGTAGATCTACTGGTTTGGAGGAGTTTACAGAGGTATTGGAGCATGAGACAGTGGAATTATTTGGAAATAATGATGAGAACTTTAAAATTATTTGAGAACTTTTCTTGAAAATGGAGCCAATATAGATCAGTGAGCAAAACAACTGAATGAAATCAGGTGTGAGTCAAGATTTAAGTAGCAGACCTTTCGATGATCTCAGGCATATGGAGGGTAAAGTGAGGGGGAACAGCCGGGAGTGAGTTGGAATTGTTATGTTGAGAGGTGAAGAAGGAAGGGAAGAGGGTTTCAGCAGTAGATGAACTGAGACAGGGCAAAGTTGGGCAACGTCACGAGGTAAAAACAGGCATTCATAGAATGCTTTGAATGTGAGGTCAGCAGCTGACCTTAAGGTAAAATGTGACTTTATGGTTACAACCTTACCAGCCCTAGATACTTGCCAAGAAGGCTGCTGTCCCCCAGCTCTGACATAACTATCAGTTGTTGGAAGCTGCCTTTTAGATTCTTCCCATGACAGTGTGGCCTTGTTGGTGGCCATAAGGATAGCAACAAAACTTAAAGACTTGTGTATTCAGTTGCTTCCAGATTGCCTTTCATAACATTAACCTTACTGGTTAGTTAGCTATATGTGGTTGAATCAGTCCTATTGAGACATGTTTCTGAGTTTTGTTTGCTCTAATAAAATGGTCACCAATTGTATTTACATGTTGGGGATGTTATCTTCCAGGTATCAGCCTGTACTCTGGACCAGTATGTCAATACAATGTGGAGCTGGAGGAACACAGCAGGTCAGGCACCATCAGAGAAGCAGGAAAGTTAATGTTTTGAGTCGGGATCTTCCATCATTGCCTCACCTGCTGTGTTCCTCCAGCTCCACACAGTATTGACTCTGACTCCAGCATCTGCAACTCCTGATATCACCGTCTGGACCATCATGACCTCGGTCATTGGCTGGTAACTTGTGAATGGAAATCTTTTATTTCTTTGGCTTGACATCAAGGCCACAACTTATTGCTTCAATCTCACTCAGTTTTAAATATAGACACTGTATGCCACCAACCACTTCATCCCCTTCAAAAGATGGTGACAGTCACATTCATGTTGCTACCAGCAAGTAATGTGATGAGCTGATTCCAGAATTTGTGAAGTATTCAATGTCAGAATCATAAAACAACTAGAAGTCTCACCCTACTTGAAATAACTCCACAGAGGCTGGTATCCCGTCACCAAGTCAGCCTTTATTTACACATGGAGAGTCCTTGATACTGATCCAGCTTTCTCAGAGCTAGGCCTCAGAGTGAAAAGGGTCTCTGACATTCCTGTTCTTATCTGTCAGCCAGGGCTCCTTGATTGGACCAGGTTAACAGCTCCAGTCAGAGAACTCATACTCTAAGGTATCCACCTGGCTGACCTTATTCCAAGCACTATAGAATGTCAATACCAGATCTCACTTGGAATTATAATGTTCCAACACCTTAGAAGATGTTGGCTGTTTCTTCACTTCCCTGAAAGCTATGACTTGGCTGTGCAACCATTTCCAAGGCTGCTTAAGAAAGGAAGCAGGGCGTTAATCTAGGAAATTATAGGCCGATGAACCTGATGTCTGTGGTGGGGAAGATCTTTGAGAAGATACTGAGGGACAAGATATATACACATTTGGAGAAAAATGGTCTAGTTAGTGACAGGCAGCATGATTTTGTACGGGGAAGGTCATGTCTCATCAACCTGATTGAAATTTTTGAAGAGGTGACAAGGATAATTGGTGAGGGAAAGCTTGTAGAAGTAGTTCAAATTGACTTTAGCGAGACATTTGATAAAATCCCACATGATAGATTAGTGAAAAAAACTAAAATCACATGGGATTCGGGGTGGGCTGGCTAGATGGATACAATGATAATGGGAACTGCAGATGCTGGAGAATCCAAGATAATAAAATGTGAGGCTGGATGAACACAGCAGGCCAAGCAGCATCTCCAGAGCACAAAAGCTGACATTTCGGGCCTAGACCCTTCATCAGAGAGGGGGATGGGGTGAGGGTTCTGGAATAAATAGGGAGAGAGGGGGAGGCAGACCGAAGATGGAGAGAAAAGAAGATAGGTGGAGAGAGTATAGGTGGGGAAGTAGGGAGGGGATAGGTCAGTCCAGGGAAGACGGACAGGTCAAGGAGGTGGGATGAGGTTAGTAGGTAGGAGATGGGGGTGCGGCTTGGGGTGGGAGGAAGGGATGGGTGGGAGGAAGAACAGGTTAGGGAGGCAGAGACAGGTTGGACTGGTTTTGGGATGGTGATAATGGGAACTGCATCCCAAAACCAGTCCAACCTGTCTCTGCCTCCCTAACCTGTTCTTCCTCTCACCCATCCCTTCCTCCCACCCCAAGCCACACCTCCATCTCCTACCTACTAACCTCATCCCACCTCCTTGACCTGTCCGTCTTCCCTGGACTGACCTATCCCCTCCCTACCTCCCCACCTATACTCTCTCCACCTATCTTCTTTTCTCTCCATCTTTGGTCTGCCTCCACCTCTCTCCCTATTTATTCCAGAACCCTCACCCCATCCCCCTCTCTGATGAAGGGTCTAGGCCCGAAACGTCAGCTTTTGTGCTCCTGAGATGCTGCTTGGCCTGCTGTGTTCATCCAGCCTCACATTTTATTATCTTAGATGGATACAATACTGGCTTGGTCATAGGAGACAGAGGGTAGTGGTGGAAGGGTGTTTTTCAGAATGGAGACTGGTAGCTAGTGATGTTCTACAGGGATTAGTTTTAGGTCCTCTGTTGTTTGCAGTATATATAAATGATCTGGAGGAAAATGTGGATGGTCTGATTAGAAAGTTTGCAGATGACAAGAAGATTGGTGAAGTTATTGATAGTGCAGATGATTGTGAAAGGATACAACAGGATATGGATAAGGTTGGTGACTTGGGCACAGAAATGGCTGATGGAGTTTAATCCAGACAACTGCGAGGTGAATGCATTTTGGAGGATCAAATTTAGGTGTGAATTATTCTGTAAATGGCAGAATCCTTGGGAATATTAATATTCAGATGGATCTGTGCATGCAGGTCCACAGTTCCCTAAAACTGGCAATACATGTGGCAAAAGTGATTAAGAAGACAAATGGCATGCTTGCCTTCATTGGCAGGTACATGGACTACAAGCTTTAACAAATCATGTTGCAGCTATATAAAGCCTTTTTTAGGCTGCATTTGGAATTTGTGTGCCGTTTTGGTCCACAAACTACCAGAAGGACTTGGAAGATTTGGAGAGAGTATAAAGAAGTTTCACCACAATGTTGAAAGACATCGGCTCTCAGAATGGTTAAAATGACTAGGATTATTTTCATTGGAAAGTCTGCGGCTGAGAGGACACCTGATAGAGGCCTACAAAATTATGAGAGACATAGATGGGGTGGATAGTCAGAGGCTTTTTCCCAGGGTTGAAGTTTCAGTTATAAGAGGGCACAGGTTCAAGGTGAGAGGGCAAAAGTTTAGGGGAGATTTTCCAGGGAAGTTTATCACATAGAGAGTGATAGGAGCCCGGAATGTACTGTCAGAAGAGGTGATGGAACCAGCACATTGATGACATTTAAGAGACATCGGGATGGTTACATGAATAGGGAGGGAATAGAGACATATGGATCAAATAAGGGGAGGAAGTTTGTTTTTTCGATTAGTCAGGGCATGATGATCAGCACTTGGAGGGTCAAAGGGCCTGTTCCTGCGCTCTACTTCTGTTTCGTTTTCTTTTGTTTGGCCCATTTTAAAGAGTTGATGCAAAGGTAGCAGGATTGAGGATGGGCTTGTAAATCATTTCTAAATGTTGACAGTCATGAAAACTGTCACATATACGTCATTTTCTTGGTACTATTTAATGAATTATGGCAGTGAAAAAGCTTAGTGTGTTGGAAAATTCCAAGTAAATTCTTAAATTCTTGCTACCAATGTACTCTTTCGGTTTTGTTTTCCACCTTGTTAGGCTCCCTGTTGAGGAGTTAACTTGAACTTCCTCCTAGATCTCTGAACTATTGTGTTTGAACCAGTAATTAGGAAGTGTTCCGTGTCTGTTTCAGGGTTACTCAACCTTCCAACTTCCCCTCCTCATTAAAACTGCTTTCAGCTAGAAACCTGATTCCAGGTGTTGATTTGTTGGCATGACATCAGACCATTTGTCCTCAAAGCAACCTATTCGTTAAACAATACGCGAGAGATCATTGTTTCCCTGTGTTTTTTTATATAAATCAGCAGGCAACGTGCACACACTGACTGTGCGTAGTCACATAGCTTTGTTACTTGAATCTAGTAAACGTGCCAATTAAATCACAATCCTAGTATTATCTGAATAATTCCTGACTCGCTATTACAACACAATTACAATGACACATCACATTAAATGTTGGCAGTTTTTAGATGCTTCCTGTTTGATGGTGTTATGTTAATTTCTTTTGGTGATCATGTTTCCTTACAGTTATAATCTATGGCTGTCAGTCTATTAAAAAAATAATCATGATTAATCTCTCCTTTATAAACTATAATCACAGCTGATCTACATAATAATTGCATATTTGCTTGGCACAATTCATGCATGAATCTTATCCATGTTTGCTTATCATTATTGCTATTATTAGATAGAAAAGCTGCGTTGGCTATTGAGCAAAAAAAAGGTGAAAAGCTTCTGAGTCTTTGTGAGGAATTTTAAATTCCAATTGGAGGAGGGAATGAAGGTGTGTAGACATGAAAATCAACAATGGAGGGTGACGTCCAAGTTGTCAACATGGGCCATTTTCATCCAAAGATGTGAAGGGGGGGAACTGATGATGATGGTCTATAAGGCTAATTAAATGGTAAATTTAATTGGTAAATGGTAAATTAAATGGTAGAAGTCACATGCCTATGGCAGCTGAGTGTACAGATTGCAGAAAAACACATTTCCCCAAAGTCCTTCGTTTGATTAAAAAAATGCAATGTTGCATACATTAATGTTTTCAGTTACAAGTTTCATGGTCAATGTACATTGTCAATAAGGAAAATTATTGTTCACAGACAAAACTTATTGTACATGAACAATAAGAATTTGCTCCTTCTATCTAGTCCACCTTCATCTGCTCCTTCATGTGCATTGTACATGTTATTTTTAAAATATGAAACTCTTTGAACATTATGCATGTGCATTGTTGTTTGCTTTTCATTTGCTTCCTGTACCTGGGGCGATGTTTCTTCACTGCAAAATGCCTTTCCTGTGGCTAACCTGAACCTGGCCACTATTGAAGCTCTTGTTGATCTGTTGCCCTTAGTGGGGAACAGTGGAACATATGGATTAATGGATGCACTGTACTTCATGTAATTGGCGATGTCACATTTTCCTCATTAGCTGTCTGCACTGAAGGAACAGCTTTTTGAGCTGTATGTATGCCTGTGATTGCAGGCCTATTGCAGCTTATTCATGCTCACTGTGTCTGAGTGAGATCACAACTGCTCTCTGCAGGTCACAGGTTGGCATGCAGGCTTTCTCTTGTTGATGACATTGAATATTTGCATTCTGACTGGTTCCAATGTTCAGCTCTGACAGTTTTATCAAAATGAAATTTGGCTTTCCATCATTTCACTTTGATTCTGTTGCTCATTCCTGATTTTCTTGCTTCAGTATTGTTTAGTTATTGGAAGAGTATGTTGCCTGATTTTGGCATGAGGTTTGTCTTTTGGATTTAATGCCAATGCTGTCTCAATGACTCCCTAAGAATGCCAGACTGTTGCTTATCAACTGAACCTGGAAGATTTTACATTCTGTACTAGTGTTTTCATCTTTCTTCTTGTTCCATTCTTATTTTCCCATCGCATTTTTTTCATCTATGATGATTGCCATTTTTGCTTTCAGAAGCTTACAAACAGCTGCCAGCTCCTTAAAGAAAGATTTTTTTTGCTTCAGAGTCATAGTCATAGAGATGTACAGCACAGAAACAGACCCTTCAGTCCAACTCAACCATACCAACTGGGTATCCTAAATTAATCCAGTCCCGTTTGTCAGCATTTGGCCCATATACCTCTAAAGCCTTCCTATTCATTTAGCCATCCAGATACCTTTTAAATGGTCTAATTGTACCAGCCTCCACCACTTCCTCTGGCAGCTCCTTCCATACAAACACCACTCTGTCCGTGAAAATGTTGCCCCTTAGGTCCCTTTTTAATCTTTCCCCTCACACCTTAAACCTATGCCCTCTAGTTTTGGATTCCCCTGCCCCAGGGAAAAGACTTTGTTGATTAACCTTATCCATGCCCCTCAGGACTTTATAAACATCGCTAAGGGCACCCCTCAGCTTCCAACACTCTGGGGAAAATAGCCCCAGTCTATTCAGCCTCTCCCAATAGCTCAATCCTTTCAACCCTAACAACATCTTTGGAAATCTTTTGTGAACCCTCTCAAGCTTCACAACATCCTTTCTATAGCAAGGAGACCAGAACTGCACACAGTATTCCAAAAGTGGCCGAACCAATATCCTGCACAGCTGCACCATGACCTTCCAACTCCTATTCTGAATGCACTGACCAAGGAAGGCAAGCATATCAAACGCATCCTTCACTATCCTATCCACCCGTGACTCCACTTTTGAGGCATTATAAACGTGCTCTCCAAGGCTCTTTGTTCAACAGCGCGACCCAGGACCTTACCATTAAGTGTATAATTCCTGCCCTGATTTGCCTTTCCAAAACACAACACCTCACATTTATCTATATTAAACTCCATCTGCCACTCCTCAGCCCATTGGCCCATCTGATCAAGATCCTGTTGTACTCTGAGGTAACCTTCCTCGCTGTCCACTACACGTCCAATTTTTGTTGTCTGTCTACAAACTTAGTAATCATACCCCTATGTTCACACCCAAATCATCTATATAAATGATGAAAAGCAGTGGACCCAGGACTGATCCTTGAGGCATTTTGTTGGTCACTAGCCTCCGGTCTGAAAAGCAATCGCCCACCACCACCCCCCATCTTCTACCTTTGAGGCAGTTCTGCATCCAAATGGCTAGTCCTCCCTGAATTCCATGTAATCTAACCTTACTAACCAATCTACCATGAAGAACCTTGTCGAACACCTTACTGAAGTCCATATAGATCACGTCCACCATCTGTCCTCATCAGTCCTCTTTGCTACTTCTTCAAAAAACTCAGTCAAGTTAGTGAGACACAATTTCCCATCTACAAAGCCATGTTTGCCCTTCCTAATCAGTCACTGACTTTCTGAATACATGTAGATCCTATCTCTCAGGATTTCCTCCAACAACTTACCCACCACCAATGTCAGGCTCACAGGTCTGTAGTTCCCTGGCTTTTCCTTACCACCATTCTTAAATAGTGGCACCATGTTAGCCAACCTCACCGTTCCAGCACCTCACCTGTGGGTATTAATGAGACAAACATCTCAGCAAGGGGCCCAGCGATCACTTCCCTAGCTTCCCATGGAGATCTAGGGTATACCTGATCAGGTAACAGGGATTTATCCACCTTCATGCATTTTACTAAGTCCAGCACCTCCTCCTCTGTAATATGGACATTTTTAAAGATGTCATTATTTATTTCTCCACATTCTATATCTTCCAAAGCCTTCTCCACAGTAAACAATGATACAAAATACTTGTTTAGTATCTCCCCCATCTCTTACTGTTCCACATGTAACCGGCCTGGCTGACCTTTAAGGGGCCCTATTCTCTCTCTAGTTACCACTTTGTCTTTAACGTATTCATAGAATCCCTTTGGATTCTCCTCAACCCTATTTGCCGAAGCTATCTCACATCCTTTTTTTGCACTCCTAATTTCCCTCTTTAATATACTCCTACTGCCTTTATGCTCTTCTAGGTATTCACTCAATCTCTGCTGTCTACATTTGACACATGCTTCCTTCTTATTCTTGACCAAAACTTCAATTTCTCTAGTCATCCAGCATTTACTACACTTAGCGGCCTTACCCTTCACTCTAACAGAAACACATTGTCTCTGGATTTTTGTTGTCTCATTTTTGAAGCTTTCCTATTTTCCAGCTGGTCCTTCACCTGTGAACATCCACTCCCCAATCAACTTTTGAAAGTCCTTGCTTAATACGTCAAAATTGGCCTTCCTTGAATTTAGAACTTTAACTTTTAGATCCAGTCTATCCTTTTGCATCACTATTTTAAAATGAATAAAATTATTGTTGCTGGCCCCAAAGTGCTTCCCACTGACACCTCAATCATCTGCCCTTAATTGTGAGGAAGGGTCAATGGACACAAAAATGTTAACTCTGTTTTTTCCTTCTCAGATGCTGCCAGACCTGTTGGGTTTTTCCAGCAACGTTGTTTTTGCATCTACGCTGCCTTATCTCCTAAGAGTAGATCAAGTACAGCCACATACTGTGTCAGAAACTTTTCCTGTACATACTTCAGATGTTCCACTCCATGCAAACCCTTAACACTATGACATTCCCAGTTTACGTTTGGAAAGTTTGGAAAATCCCCTACCATAACCACCCTTTTATTCTTACAGATAACTGAGATCTCCTTACAAATTAGTTTCTCAATTTCCTGCTGACGTTTTGTAGTGCATAATCTATAGCACAATCCCAACAAGGGATCATCCCTTTCTTTTTTCTCAACTCCACCCAAATAACTTCCCTGGACATATTCCCAGGAATACCCTCCCTAAGTACAGCAGTTAATGTCATCCCTAATCAAAATCAACACTCCTCCAACTCTCTTGCTTCCCTTTCTATCCTTCCTGTAGCATCTGCACCCTGGAACATTATGCTGCCAGTGCTGTCCATCCCTGAACCATGTCTCTGAAATCACAATGACATCCAGTCCCATGTTTGCAACCATTCTCAGAGTTCATCTGCCTTACCTATTAGGCCTCTTGCATTGAAATAAATGCAATTTAATTTTTCAGTCCTATCGTGTTCACTGCTTTGTCCCTACCTTCCCTGACTGTTTGACTTACTCCATTTCCCAGCTGTGCCAGTCTGAGACTGATCTCTCCCCTCACTATCTCCTGGGGTCCCAGGATCTCCTAAGCCCAACTTTAGTAGTTTAAATCCACCTGAGCAGCTCTAGCAAATCTCCTCACCAATATATTAGTCCCCTTCCAATTCGGATGCAATCCGTCCTTCCTACACGGTCACCTCTACCCCAGAAGAGATTCCAATGATCCAAAAATGTGAATCCTTCTCCCCTGCACCAGCTCCTCAGCAACTCATTCATCTGCTCTATCCTCCTATTCCTATAATCGCTAGCTTGTGGCACTGGGAGTAATCCAGATATTACAACCCTCGAGGACTTACTTTTAATCTCTGCTTCCTATATTCTTTCCTCAGAATCTCATCCTATTCTCTTCCTATGCTGTTGGTTCCAATGTGTACAATGACCTCCTGCTGGTCCCTCTCCCCTTTGAGAATATGCTGCGCCGATAGAGGGGACAAGGGACTTTGACCTCAGCCCAGGTGCCTCCTCGTGACAAGGAGACACAGAGGTACAACAGACAATCAACCGAAAGAGGAACCATATACAGCTCGCACAGAAGTCTACTCTCAGGATACTCCAGGGAACGCTGGGCCTTCCACCTCCACCCTGTCTACACCCTCAGCCCTACAGGAGTACAAACTGAAGACAGTGAACCTGCCTTTGGGCAAGACATTCTCAGCATAATTGTAGCTGCAAATACCCCTGGTGCACCCAACCAAAACACCAAGGCCAATGATGTCCACTGTAGGGCAGACTCCTTCCGCCCCAGCTGTGAAACCCGAGATATCGTGGAATAAAAAGAAGGAAGGCAACATTTTCAGGGCACGTGGGTGGCATGAGTCAATCTTAGTTGTAAATATGTTCTCACATTTGGAAATATACGTTCACTTTTCATTATCGGCTGTGTGAGTGAATCTTATTGTAGGTGCAACTGCAAGAATGAAGGCTCACAGGCCAGCAACCCTTATTGGCTCTTGGGATTTTACAGTCCCAGGTGCAAGGTGAGCAGAATGTTGAACCTTGCAAGATGCTTTTTACTTTGGCAACTAGAGTCACACTCTGCTGGCTGCAGTACATTAGTTGCTGTTTTTATGGATATCCGTCTTCCCCACTCAACTCTTCTTGACATCTTCTGTCATGTCCATCCAACCCCAGTCCCCAGTCACTCAACATTGAAGGGAAAGCTCCCTTGAACCTTTATTGACAGCTTCTGCTATGTTTTCTACTCACGTGTTCCTACAATTCCTGCCACTAGAAATTAGATGGCAAGGATTATAATGTCCAGGGTAAGGCTGCAGAGTATATTTGTCAGGTGAACGCTATTCATTTTACATTATTTTTAATCAAAAGACCAACATTTGGATCTGGTACTGGTCCTGTCATTTAACTGCTAAACTGATGCTTGTTTCTTCATTGTGGAAGGAAGATGGTATGTACTCAGGCCCAGAGATGTGTTTAAAACAAGGTATTTTTCTTTTTATAGAAAGCCAATGATATTTTTGTAACTGTCATTTAAATGCATTAATCACCAGAAAAAGAGAAGGTTAATCACAATAGTTAACTGCAGTTATTGACAGTGCTATATTTCCCTTTCAAAATCTTGTTGAAAACAGTAACTTAAAAATATTTCATGATTATTTTTAGGTTGAAAGAAAGAAATCAAACTAGATATGTTATACCTGGCTTATTCAAAATTTTGAGAAAACGTTACAACAATCTTTAAGTTAGAAAAACGCTGTGAGATGCCTGACAAAAGCAGACTCAGACAGAGAGAGAGAGAGGCACAAAGAAAGAAATGGTGGTAGGCAAGATTAAAAGCATAGCTAGAGGTGCGATTAAGGATGGTATCACAGAGGCAGGGGGAATGGAGAGAGTTTTGGGAGGAAATTCCAAATCTTAGGCCGTCAATCACTGACAGCAAGGATCCAGGTGAGGATTGAGGAAACATTAGTCGTATGCACAGTTATATCAGAGTCTACAAGGCACAGCACAAATAAGCAGTCAATCTTAAAAGGTTGACATTAAATTGATGTTCACACAGTCAGAATGAATGTTACTTGGCTATTAGCTGGGAAAACTTGTGGGACAACCTACAGGAATTGCTGGAGACAGAGCCCAGCAATCAGAGATGATAGGGATTGTTGGGTGAACTCAAAGTACTGTATGAGCGGAGAGATTGTGTGGGGAAGAGAGAGAAATGTTATGGTGCGAGAGAAACCATAGCGTGATGAGATTGCAGGGGCAAAGCTTGATAATGAGTGAATTTCACAGGTAACCCTCTACAAACTATTCCAGAGCCACAATAATGTAATCAGGCTAGCGTTCCTTTCATCTCCATTCAAGTAAAAGTGAAAGTTTGGATTTCTAAGATACTTGCAGATTATAATTATGTTCATAGTTATATATCTATCTTAGTTCTGAAAATGTAAATTGAATAATGGCAGGACCCCAATCTTATGAAATGACTGTGACAAACACTATTGAAAGAAAATGTATTCATGTGATGTGAGCATCACAGGCTTGCCAGCACTTATTGCCCATTTATAATTTCCCTTGAGAAGGTGATGAGAGTAGATTCACAATGCTCTTAGGGATGCAGTCCCAGGATTTTGATCCAAAAGCATTGAAGGAATGGCAATATATTTCCAAGTCAGTATAGTCAGTGGCTTGGAGGGGAATTTGCAAGGGGTGGTGTTCCCATGTATATGCTGCACATTTCTTTCTAGATGGTTGTGGTTGTCGCTTTGAAAGGTGCAGTCTGAGGAGCTTTGGTGGATTTTTGTAGTGCATCGAGGAGATGGTACACACTGTTGTGACCGAATGCCAGTGATGGAGGGAACGGATGCTAATGGACATAGTGCCAACCAAGTGGACTGCTTAGCCCTAGATAGTGTTAAGCTTCTTGAGTTTTGTTGGGGCTGCACTCATCTAGGCAAGTGAGGGATATTTTATCAAACTCCTGACTTGTGCCTTGTACATGGGGACAGGCTTTGGGGAGGCAGGAGTTATTCACTGCAGGATTCTTAGCTTCTGGCCTGCTCTTGTATCCACTGTATTTACATGGCAAATCCAGTTGAGTTTCTGGACACTGGTAACTTTGAGGATGTTGATAGTGGTGGATTCAATGATGGCAAAACCATTGAATATCAAGGGGCGGTAACTAGATTATCTCTTATTTGAGATGGTCATTGCCCAGTATTTGAGTAGTGCAAATGTTACTTGTCACTTGCCAGTCCAAGCCTGGATATTGTCCATATTCTGTTCTATTGGAACATGGAATGCTTCAGTACCTGAAGAGTTGTGAATGGTGCTGAATATTGTGCAATCATTGGCAAACATCCCCCCTTCTGACCTTATGATGGAGGGAAGATCATTGATGAAACAGCTGAAGATGGTTGGGCCTCGGACACTAACCTGAGGAACTCCTGTAGAGATGTCTTGGAGCTGGGAGAATTGACCTCCCACAACCACGACCATCTTCCAATGTGTCAGGTATGAAGAGTTTGCCCTCTTATTTCCCATTGATTCTGTTTTGCTAGGGCTGGATAATGCCAAATTTGGTCAAATGTGGCTTTGATGTCAAGGGCTGTCTCTCTTACCTCACCTCAGAAATTTAGCTCTTTTGTCCATTTTTTAACCACGGCTGTAATGAAATCAGGAGCTGAGAGGCCCTGGTGGAACCCAAAGTGGGGGCCAGTGAGTGGGGTATTGCTGAGCACAGGCTGTTTGATACTACTGTTGATGACACCTTCAATCACTTTACTGATGATCCAGAATAGACTGATGGGGCGATAATTGTCTCCAAAGAAGAGCCATATTGCACTTGAAATGTTAACCTTGTTTCTATCTCTGCAGATGCTGTCAGAGTTGCTAGGTTTCTCCTTTTGAACCTGTTTTTATTTAAGTTCAGATCACTGCTGCTCATTAAAAGACAATGCAGTCTGAAGCCAAGCCCTCAAGTTGCCTGAAGTCATTCTGCCATGCCACCTATGTTCTCTTCCACTGAAAGTCAACAGTTGCTCATGAAACATGCTGTACTCATGGGTATAACTGCATGAGTGCTCCAGACAAGGCTTGGGAGCACTGTGGTATTTTTTGATTTACAATTTTGATTTGGAATGCTTATTGTGCGTGGCACTTATCTTTGCACTGTTGCCAGGTGGATACTATGATGGCCAATAGCAGAGGAATGTAACATGTGGGGCCATTGGTGAGTGGGCAATTAATGTTGTGTTCTCTAGAATTACAGCTGAATGAGTTGATGATTGGCAGGCCAGGCAGAAAATGGTTGTTTTGGTACTCCTGGGATGCTGCTTGGCTGCTGTGTTCTTCCAGCCCCACAATTTGTTATCTTGGATTCTCCAGCATCTGCAGTTCTCATTGTCTCTGATCACAATTTTAACCTCACTGCGAAGCCTCTTCCAGGATGCTTAACCTGAAGAAGATCCGGGGATCTCTCTCCCACTGCAACTCTCTTGTCATCCACCTATCTTCTCCACTATCCATCTTCTGTCTGCTGCCCCCTCTCTCCCTATTTATTTCAGAATCCACTCTCCAACCCCCTCTCTGATGAAGGGTCTAGGCCCGAAACGTCAGCTTTTGTGCTCCTGGGATGCTGCTTGGCCTGCTGTGTTCATCCAGCTCCACACTTTGTTTTGGTTGCTTCATGTTTTCTCTCTCCTCCCCTCCCCTCCTCGTCCTCCTCCTCCTCCTCTTCTACTTCCTCAGCTGGTGTTTAGCTGTTGGCAAACACTATCACCTCTTGATGCCATAGGCCACCAGGAATCATGACACTCAATTTGTTGAGCACTACAGCGTTCCTCTGCAGAAATTCAGGCAGCAGAGGGATTGTTCCAGCATACCAATAGCATGCTTTATTATGTGGCTTTGGTTCCTCATTCCTATATGTTCCAAGGTGCTAAGGAAAAGCAATAAATATCAATCTTATCAGAGAAGTGCACATCTTATGAAGGAATAAAATCCACTTGACAACTTTATCTTGAACTTTGTACATTAGTTAATGAAATACCTCGTGATGTGTACTCAGGAATTTCAAATCACAAAAGAGAATTGTTTTGGCATTTGCCATCTACTACATACTACAATTATATTTTTCCCTGATCTTCTTGGGAGAGAGATGAGAGAGAAGTGTGTCCCTGAGATAGTAGGAACTGTAGATGCTGGAGAAGCTGAGATAACAAGGTGTAGAGCTGGATGAGCACAGCAGGCCAAGCAGCATCAGGAGCAGGAAAGCTGATGTTTCAGGCCTAGGCCCCTCTTCAGAAGAGGGGCTTTCCTGCTCCTCTGATGCTGCTTGGCCTGCTGTGTTCATCCAGCTCTACACCTTGTTATCGCAGAACTGTGTCCCCTTTGCCTTTTCTCAATTAGATCCAGGAAATGCCAAATTTGCTATCTACTACAACCTGTTAATGGTATGTCAATCATATTGTGAAGATACACAAGCTTTGTTTAATTAAGTACCTACAACATTTATAGAGACTGTTGAGGATTTAGATTAGAGACAGTTATATATAATATGCTATATTCTGTAAATAAACACATTAGCAAGAAAGAGTTGGAAACTACTTTTCTTTTTCATTACATGGCATGGCATCTAATTAACAACAAGATCCAACAACTGATGCAGTATTTTTTGTAGCATCTAACTAATAATGTTGACAATCTCTTGAGTCATGCAGAGCAGTTATATCAAGGTTTGGAATACTTAACTTATTTCCTACTGCGTTTGTCAAATGTTTAGGATATCAAGTGTCATGAACCAGATCCCCAGATGAGTTTTTAACAATATGTCATTTGTAAAAATGATTCAAGCAGTTAGAGTCATACAGTCATAGAGCCATACAGTTGTACAGCACGGAAACAGACCCTTCAGTTCATATCATCTGTGCCAACCAGAAATCCTCAATAAACTTTTCCAATGATATTTGGAAAAGACCAAATTTATCCTTTGTCTTTCTAACCGACACTTAGATATAGTGTAAATTGATCCCTCAGACAACTAACCTATAAATATGAAGCATGAAATAGGAAAGCATCCTCCCCTGAATGTCTGCTCCAACCCTGCTAAACTCTTGGTGGTAAGAGGAATGCCCATTCTTAAGCATGGCACTGCCCACGCCAGTGCCAATAACAAGTTATGGCATAAATATTCTGCAATAGATTTAGTTTTTGACTGTTGTTCTGAGAGATAAGACTGAAATTCAAAGCCTCCTAACTGTTTTATGATCATAACTGTATATGGAAACAGAAAATCTCAGTGTCAGACAATCGTGGAGTAATACAGTGTGGAAACAGGCCCTTCACCTAAACTTATCCAAGCTTAACCTATCAGCTAAACTTATCCTAGGTTTCCTAAACTGAACTAGTCCCAATTGCCTACATTCAGCCCATCTCCCTCGAAACATTTCCTATCCACGTACCTGTCCAAATGTCTTTTAAATGGTGTAATTGTAGCTGCCTCAACCACTTCCTCTGGCAGCTTGTTCTGTACATGCACCACCCTCTAGAGAAGTTCTAGAGACAGGGCTGGCAGCATCTCTGGAGAGGGAAATAGAGTTAACATTTTGAATCCAGTATGTTTCTTTTTCAGAAGGATGATAGGTGTGTAATGTGGTTTGACTACTTCAAACTTGGGTCAATACAGTGTGGAGCTGGAGGAACACAGCTGGTCAGGCAGCATCAGAAGAGCCAGAAAGTTGACTTTTTGACTCTCCTGTTCCTCTGATGCTGCCTGACCTGTTGTGTTCCTCCAGTTCTACGCTGTCTTGACTCTGACTCTAGCATCTGCCGATCTTGCTATCTCCTACTTCAAACTTGTACTGTTGATGTAACAGTAATGGGAAAAATGGAAAGAGATCAGGAGATACTAGTTGCTGTAGACTGATTGCTGAACTTGCCTAGACATCACATTGCATGATTCAAATAAGAATCCTCAATTTTGAAGCCAAAGCAGCTAAGCAGGTCTCAATGGATCAGAGAGCAGGAGGAGGGTCTCCAAACTGACCTTTTCTCTTCCTAAACCACTACCACTCGCTCATGAATCACAACAGGCATCAACCTTAGGATCTTCGACATATGCTGCCTCTTTTTGTCGTTCTTGTTTATTCTAAAAGGTGTTAATTAACTCAGCATGTTTTTTTAGTGTGAATAATATTAAGTCATTTTGGACAGGGTGTGGGGACCTTGGGGTAGAAGGAGACAGTCACTTCTAAAATCTAATCTTATATTCAAGCTCTGTATTTATTCTGTACCATCTAGTTTTGTTCTCACGATCTAAGTTAATTTTCCCTGTTTTGCCTGAAATATTTCTATCAGATTTTGAAAACAAGTCCATTATATTTTCTTCTTTGTTCTTTGCTCCATTGAAGCAAGGATGTTTTCCTTGCAAAGTAACCGGAGAACTGCTTGTGATAAAACTAGAATGAATTAAATGTCACCTTGGATTTATTGTACCCAGTTACTGTATTTCAAATACAGATCAACGTGTTCTTTACAAGTTAACATAACTTCTTTCAACTTTCATCAGATATTATCAAAATATATATCAGAGTCTAGTCAATGGTTGCATGTTAACTGGATACTTGCAGTAAAATAACTAATTACATTATTATCAGTCCCACATGCGATAAAGGATGCCCCTTTATCTTTTTGCAATGTACATTAGTGTATTTAAGGCCATCTGCTAACCCTTTAGACCAAATACTTTGTTGATTTAAGATAACAAGGTGTAGAGCTGGATGAACACAGCAGGCTAAGCAGCATCAGAGGAGCAAGAAGGATGTCGTTTCGGGCCTAGACCCTTCTTCAGAAATGGGGGCAGGGAAGGGGACTCAAATAAATAGGGAGAGAAGGGGAGGCGGACAGAAGATGGATAGAGGAGAAGATAGGTGGAGAGGAGACAGACTGGTCAAAGAGGCGGGGATGGAGCCTCCTCCCCTCCCCCATTTCAGAAGAAGGGTCTAGGCCCGAAACATCAGCCTTCCTACTCCTCTGGTGCTGCTTGGCCTGCTGTGTTCATCCAGTTCTACACCTTCTTATCTCAAATTCTCCAGCATCTGCAGTTCCTATTATCTTTGAAACAACTTGATTGATCTAGATCTGTTTGGGGGTCTGTCAGTTTGTCAGTTATAGCTTTGTAAGCTGCTATTTGTTCATTTGCTTTGGGGCTTATTTCATCTGAAAAAAATGGTTCCAATTAAGTGCAGGAGTTAATTGGTCATTTTATGCTGATTAAAAGCTCTTCAATAAATTGAGTTCCCACTGATATTGGTAACTAATATGTTTTGACCATTGTTGCAGAATAGTTACTTTTATGTAAAACCTACACACTAGAAGACTTTCCACCCTTGGGTGGGGGAGAAGGGGAATAGAGAGATGAAGAGGTATGTATGAACAAAAGAGACACATAATAATAACTTGAAAATAAAATATTCATTTTGAGATGTTCTTTTAAAGGGGCAGAGTAAAACTGATGAGAAAGATTTATTTTGAGAAGATTTCTTACAAAAGGGTCAGAGTAAAATAGAGAACCCAGTTTTTTTTAAACTGTATTCCTATGAATTATTTGGCACAGGAACAGTTGGATTAAAAGCCAGATTGTGGGCTCTGAGCAATCATTGCTGTACTTAGCCAGATGTTTTGCACACATGGTTAAAATGTTCAGGTAACAGCATCCTTTGTCTGAAATCATAAGGTCCCAAACTCTGGCCTTAGCAAGAGAGGAAAAGCTTAGCCCGTCCGCTGACCCACAAGTTCCTTCACTGTCACTTCCTCTTCCCACTCATACGGTGCTTCACTTCGTACTCACATTTGCTTGTGTTTACAAGGTACCTGCAGCATCTGGGAGAAAGGAAGATAGGGCTGTCAGGTATCCTTTAGTCAGCAGTTCACCACAACGCTCTTCTGTATCTGTGTGAACCTTGAAGGATGGGTATTCAGAGTTTGAACAGCCTCTGATTCTCTCGCAGACTACTTGAAACTCTTCATAGTTTCACTGGCTTTATTCAAGCATATACAGGGGAGAATTCACTTCAGTCAGGCTAAGAGGCTGGTCTCTTTTGACTCGGTTACAAAGAAAGGTTTTATACTTCCTTCTTATCATAACTGATAACATAGATCACAGAACCCCAACTACCAACAGGTCGGTTTTGGCAGCAGTCCAATTGCAATCCTGCATGTTCAAGTACTGTTCAGGCACTAGTTGCAAGATTACTGGCCAATCCCACTGCAGGTTCACTTGATGGAGATTGACTTTATAACTACATCTATGCCACATATACTTTAGAATGTACTTAAATCATTGCTTTTAACTGCATTGTGCGGCTGTGTCTCTTGGGACTGTTAGTGACTCTAAGCACAGGTAGTGTGCAATGGCAGGCTAAGTGGTGACAAGGCCTGGTGTGTGGGGTGGGGGGCTGGGACATGGGGGAGTTCAGGCCCTAAAATGATTCAACTCAATATTGAGTCCAGAGAGCTGTACGGTCCCCAAGCGGAAAATGAGGTGTTATTCCTCCAGCTTGTGTTGGGCTTCACTGGAACACTTTAGCAAGCCAGAGACAGAGATGTTGGCCAGGAGGCAGGGTGATGCATTGAAGTGACAGGCAACAGGTAGTTCAGGGTCTTTTGTGTGAGCAGAACATAGATGTTCTGTGAAGCAGTCGCCAAGTCTGCACTTTGTTTCCCCAATGTAGACAAGACCACATTGTGAGCAGCGAATGAAGCAGACTAGATTCTTGGAAGTGCAGGTGAAGTGTTGCTTCACCTGGAAGATATGTTTGGGCCCTTGGATAATGGGGAGGGAGGAGGTAAATGGGCAGGTGTTGCACCTTCGCCGGTTACAGGGGAAGGTGCCGTAGGGACATCCGTTCCCCACCAGAAGGGTCTTAGGGCTCTCCGCTTCTTCCTGGAGCAAAGACCTGAACCATCCTCACTCACCACCCTCCTTGGCTTGGTCGAGCTTGTCCTCACTCTCGACAACTTCTCTTTCAGCTCCTCTCATTTTCTTCAGGGAAGAGTGGTTTCCATGGGTACCTGCATGGGCCCGAGTTACACCTGTCTCTACATGGGGTATGTGGAACGTTCCTTGTTCCCGTCCTATTCTGGCACCCCACCCACAACTCTTCCTCCAATACATTGATGATATCATCGGTGCTGCTTCCCTCTCTTGTCAAGAATTGGAAGGCTTCATCAATTTCGCCTCCAATTCCCACCCCACCCTCACTTTCACCTGGTCTATCTCTGACTCCTCCCTTCCCTTCCTCCACATTTCTGTTTCCATTTCTGGCGATAAACTGGCCACCGATATCCATTACAAACCCACAGACTCTCACAGCTACCTGGACTAAACATCCTCACACCCCACTTCCAGTAAAGACTCCATCCCATTCAGTTCCTCTGTCTCCGTCGCATATGTTCAGATGAGGCCGACAAGGGAGCCTCCGAAATGTCCACATTCTTTATCAACCGAGGATTCCCCAGCTCCGTTGTCAACAGGGCCCTCAATCAGGTCCGACCCATGTCCCGCACTTCTGCCCTCACCCCTTCTCTTCCCTCCCGCAACAGTGATAGGGTCCCCCTTACCCTCACCTGTAACCGGCGAAGGTGCAGCACCTGCCCATTTGCATCCTCCCTCCCCAGTATCCAAGGGCCCAAACATACCTTCCAGGTGAAGCAACACTTCACCTGTACTTCCAAGAATCTCGTCTACTGCATTCGCTGCTCACAATGTGGTCTCTACATTGGGGAAACAAAGTGCAGACTTGGTGACTGCTTCACAGAACATTTATGTTCTGCTCGCAAAAAAGACCTGAACTACCTGTTGCCAGCCACTTCAATGCACCACCTTGCTCCCTGGCCAACATGTCTGATTGCTACAGTGTTCCAGTGAAGCCTAGCGCAAGCTGGAGGAACAACACCTCATTTTCCACTTGGGGACCCTGCAGCCCTCTGGACTCAATATTGAGTTCAATAATTTTAGGGCCTAAACTCTCCCATGTCCCAGCCCTCCAACCCACACACCAGGCCTTGTTTCCACACAGCCTGCCATTACATACCCCCTGTTGTTAGTCACTAACAGTCCCCATTAATCACTACTCACCCTCCCAGCCTGATCGTTAGCAACTCCTTTGTCTATCCAACTATCTTTCTCTCCCTTTGGGATCTATCCTATCGTTTCCTCCCTTACCCCACCCACCTCCCCATTTTCGGCATATAAACTGACGTTTTCCCAGCCACCATCAGTTCTGAGGAAGGGTCCCTGGATCCATAACGTTAACTGTTTTTTCTTCTCGACAGATGCTGGCAGACCTGTTGAGTTTTTCCAGCAACTTTGTTTTTGATCCTGATTTACAGCATCCGCAGTTCTTTTGCGTCCTTGGGAATCAGATGACCTCTACCCCATTAAAGCAGATAAACCTAGCTCCTTGTTGAATCTGTTCCCACGTTGTCAATACAAGGTATTGCTAAAGGATCTCACATCAAGCAAGCCTAGCCGCCTGCTGTTTCTCAGGATATGTTGATCATCCTTTGTCCCAGTCCTATGTGTTTCCCATCTTCTTCTGGTACAGAGAAGATTGCATCAAAAAGGTGCTTCCTGCGTTCATCTGCGCTGCAGATATCTCATTAATTTTGTTTCACAATTCTACTCTCCCATGATCTTTACATGACCAATCTCTGGATCTTTCCTTCCCTGATTTCCATCTAGTTATAAAGATTTTAATGAGGTTATTGTCCTAAGCTATTAGCACTACCTTTCCTCTCTTCATGTGCTACCAGGCCTGCTGAGTGTTCTCAGCATTTTCTGTTTTTTTTTGCGAATTCACACATCTACAACCTTTTGCTATACGGTATTAAATTGGCTGCAGCACTGTGAACGGTGCTGGATGTAGGAGCTGTCTGTAATAACAGTTCTGATGCTGTGTGACAATCAATCAGTGGATAATGAGGGAAAGAATCATACTGAAAGGATTATACTTGCCCTAAGCATGAGGAGAGCTTTAAAACATTCTCTTTTCTTTTATGTTTTATAGTCCCAGCTTCTTAATGCAGTCGCTTCAAATTCTTTTATTGGATTGAATTTATGTGCTATATCTTTGCAACCTACAATTATATAATGCCTTGTTTTGCAAAGAATATATCAAAAGTATTTTTAAAACTCTTTCACAGGATGTGGGCTTTGGTTAGGTTTAGCATTTATTGCCTATCCCTAATTTCCCTTAAGAAGGTAATGGTGTTATGGACCAGAACAAAACCACTCAAAATATATCAAGAACATAAGCTACAGCATCCCATGTGGTATCAGGACTTCCACAGTATTGTTTGAAAGGGGGTTCTGGGATTTTGATTCAATGATAGTGAAGCAATGGAGATATGGCACCGTCAAAGCCAGGATGGTGTGTAGCTTGGAGTGGCACTGGCAGGCGGTGTTCCCATAAGCATGCTGTCTTTATCCTTCTAGGTGATAGAGTTTGTGAGTTTGGAAGATGCTTCAAAGGAATTGCTGTCATGCATCTTGGGCGTTGTATGCACTGTTGCTACTGAGTGTATGTGGTTAGTTAGAGTGAATGTTTAAGGTCAATCAAGTGTGGAATGTCAGCGGTTTGATCACTTTTTGTATTGAATTGAATTGAATGAGCTTTATTGTTACCTGCACTCACGAATAGTGAAAAGTTTACAAGTCACCAGTTACAGCACCACCTTAGGTACAAAGGTATGTAAGTACAGATTCCTGAGTACAAATTCTTAGGGCAAACACCTTAAAAAATAGAGAAATAAAATATCTGACATTACAGTAATTGCTGTATATGGTGTCGCGACTGTTATCTTCGGTTTCCATTTTGAAAAACATCTAGCAGATCTAAAATTCTTCTGACAACTCAATGGCCTCCACCTCTGCTTTTATGGCCCATAACCATGGAGTTTTCATTGCTTTACCTCATGCCGCCTGTTGCCTTGCAACTCAAAAAGCCTTTCCCTCTGCATTGATAAGCTAAGCAATCACTTCAAGTGTCCCAATCTTTTCTACACCTTCCCCATCTTCCATGTTTTTCTATGTGTTAATAAAAATGAAACAATGACAGACATCATTCTGAGTGTGATCAGAGATAAGGTGTGGTTTTGTTTTCTCTTTCCTGCGCTGTCCTCAGAAATGTTCAGGGGATTGTTATTTAACTCCTAGGGCCTTCCTCGTAATTCCTGGGTGTGGAGGTTTGAATCTGGTTCCAAGTCACTGACCTGATCTGAGAGAATTTTGGGGAATCTCAGCCCCTTCCTGAGTCACATGACACTATTCCCCTCCCTATCCCACAAACTAAGTTTGAAAATGTTTGGCGCTGTTCCCACACTGGAGACAAGAGCACTTACATAGCGCTGTGCAGATAATTCCCAAAGTTACATGTTCTGAGTGGAAACTGTAACATTAATGTTACGCAAATAACATTAGTTATCCAAAAACAAAATACTGTGGATGCTGCACATCTGAAATGAAAAGGGATAATGCTGGAAAACAAAACACAGCAGGAGAGATAGTGTGTGAAGAGAGAAACAGAGATGAGGACTTTTCTTTAGCACTAGAAGATCTATTTGTTGCCTCAATAGATAGAGTACCTTAGGATTGTTTCCAGTGTTCAGCATGCTACATAATTACATGTTATTGCTGAGAACAGGAATTAGTACATAGGAGCTCATTATGCCTTTCTTGTCCAAGCTGAACAATTCTCCTTTCCCAACTGTTTTAGCAGCACCTCTAGTAAATTAAGTTAAAATATTTGACAGGAGAGATTCTGCAGTCACCCATCAGAAAACTACTTTCCTTGGAAATACATAGAGAATTCCATAGAGAACTATATTTGTGCTGGGGGTCCTGCCCTACATTAAGTGAGATTCTCCCCCCCGCTTAACATTGGCTCAGTTCAGGCGTAGTTATGTGGGAATAATTAATTATTCTGCTTGCCGTTTAGAGTCTGCAGCAGCTTGGTTATTCCACTGTTAATTCAATTCTGCTGTAATTAATGTATAGTCAATGAATCACATGTGGTACCATGTAATGAGTAATTCAGCAATTCAACCCTAATTATTAAGAGATGAATGGAACTAAATAAGCCAATTAATCATGTTGCACACAAATGAAGTAAAGGTTATATACTGTTTGAACAATGTTAATGAGTATCAGTTATCATATTTGTTCTGTGTATAGCCACTTTACAACGGAAGAGGCCAAAATAAGGAATGAATAAGAATCTGGACAGTGAGAAATTTTCCTATCTAAATTTTATTGTAAAAGAATTAACTAATTTTATTATATTTGTTCCTTCCAGATCTACCAGCTGTCTGAGTATCTCCACCAGAATATGGGTTTAATGCTTTGAAATACCTTTATTACCCAAGTATTATACAAAATGCATAAATTACGATACATGTACTCAATTTAAGACATGAATGTAATGGATGAAGTTGTTCATTGAGCACCAATGTGTAATGCTTAGTGATCAGGTGATTATTTGAATTATAATTCTTCTTCCAAATAAGCTGACAATGTTTTGATTTCATTCCAGTAAGTTGCAGCAAACTGTATCAGATGCCTAGTATCCTGTCTGGTAACTTTAGAAATCTGTTCACATTTGGAATAAAAATTCGAACAAGTGCTTTTGCTGAGTATGGATTCTGAGTCTGTTGTCAGCTGAGACATTCAGGAAATTCTGTGCTGCTCACGGGAACATTTCGAAGATGGCAGTGGACTCATCATTGTGCATTAATGGAAAATTGTCACAATCACCAAATTTGTTTTTGTATTTATTGACAGGGTGTGAGGATCACTGGCTCAGCCAGCATTTATTGCTTGCAAGGCTGCTAATAGTCAACCATGTTCCTGTGGGCCTGGAGTCACCAAACCAGGAAAGGATGGCAAAATTCCTTTCCGAAAGGACATTAGAGAACCGAATAGGTTTTTAGAACAATTAAAAGTGATCACCATTAGACCAGTTTTTTATCATTTCAGATTTTTATTCTACTCAAATTTCATCATCTACCCTGTTGGGATTTGACCCCATGACTCCAGAGCTTTAGCCTGGGGGTTTAGATTACTAACCCAGTGATATTATGATGATACCACTGCCTCCCTTTGTGTGTTGCTGTTTAGCACAGTTGCCTTTAGCACTGTCCTGCAATTGAAGTCATTATGTTGTCAGAAGTTCATAACTGGGAGAGATGCTGCTGTTTATCTCCATCAAGTGTTCTCAGAATTCCAGGTCATCTCATTTTAATCGTTGATTTAGTAGAAAATGCTGCACACAGTCCTTGATGTACTTGATGTAGTTTATGCTGGTGAGAGAATGTATCTGGCAGATTGCCAGGCCTTGAGAATGAGGCCATGTCATGTAGGCAGTGAGGAAGTGGGAATGGGCAATCTGTAAGTAATAACTTGATTTCAGAGCGAAGTTCAAAGAAATCTGCCAGAGTTTTGTCATGCAAGAGTCATCGGATCTCTATGTGTGAGGAAAGATTAACGAGCTTGCTTCTCACTTGTTGGATCATGTGGAAAATAATCTGGAATTCAAGGGCGAAGCCATTTTAAAGTTTATCAGCTTCACAGCATTGTCCAGAACCTCATTCAAGTTGGTTGACATGCTTTTGGCAGTAATTGCTTCTCAATGTACAGCCCTCTGTTTTAATCTGTGTCCTTTACTCCACTGTGCCTCCCAGTTAATAACTGCATCAGTGCAGATGAATTATGATGAGGCAATGTCATGTTGATTTGTGTAGCTATCAGACAGTTGGAAAACCTCCTGATGCCACTGTCCTGGAAGATTGTACCTGGCAAAGTAAAATGTCCTCCTGTATTATTCCAGTAAACGTGCCTCACAACCGCAGAAGATGAACTAAACCTGACAGACCAGTGGATTGATGTAGCTGTGGATCAAAGTACTGTTTGCTCATGACAATATTCACTAAGTATTTTAGGTCATCATTGGCCATGTCATGAATGCAGTCTAACCTGGTCTGATTATGACACTGAGTACAGCTTTGGATGTTCCCTGCGTGTCTGTTTAGCATGTCTGCAGCTACAGGGAGTATTAGATCTTCAGCTATGGTGTGTGCTTTTCGTGACTTCAGAACTCTGTAACTTGTTAAGTATGAGGCTTCAGGGGCCTTAATGTTGACAGCAACAGCAGCAGCAAAGTGCAAAGCTGTTTGTTTGCCATTTGCTATGCAGCATCCTATTTGAAAATTGTGGAAGTTTTCTTTCCATGTATTGTTCATGTTGCGTTTCCAATGACTTGTGTAGAAGACATGATTGTAGGCTGCTACGTCAGAAGACTTTGCTCCATAATATGCACTGGATAGAGTATTACTCATTGCCTTCCATCCAATTCAGTCACATTATACTTTATATCTCTTGCATATAGATCCCGTTCGACAGCAACATTTAATAGATAAAATTTCCCATGCAGAGTCAACAGTTGTTATCTTCACCAATGAATTCAACAAGTGAAGTGTGGCAAGATAATAGTCATTATTTAACCTTACATCACTAAAAATGACTAATCGGTCTGTCTAATTTTCACTGCCATGTTTCTGAAATAACTCCACTGAGGCCAGCATTCCCTCACAAAGTCACATAGAACTTGACACTGGTCTGGCTTCCTCAGAGCCAACTCTCAGAGTGAATAGAACCCCTGATACTCCTGTTTATATTTGTCAGCCAGGGCTTCCTGATTGGACAAAGTTAACAGCCTCAATTAGGGAACTCACATTCTATGAAGTCTCCGTGGCTGACTTCATTACAATCACTACAGTCACAGCAGAAATAGTTACAATATACAACAAGCCAGCACCCCACCCCCAACAAATACTCACTATGTCATGTCCCTTAAGAAATATCAACTTGCTTCCAGTGGCCACAAAGCTTATCTGGGTTTGCCAGCGGACTTAGACTGTAATCACTCACCAGCTATCAATCTATAACACTCAGTCAATGTGACCCACATGTCCAATCTAAGTCTATCAGGATGCTTCAGGGTGACTTCAAACAGCAGTCCAGTGTATCTCAACATTTTGTCACAACTGAGGAATGATTGTCAGCTTGCCTTAATTACTCTAGCATTATGTAGATATGAGGTTGGCTTCCATGGAATCAATTCTATGTCAATATTATGCTGTTGCCAACTGTTAAAGAAATATTGTAAATAAATAGTATAAAATTTCTGCAGAAATAATTCAATTTTTATCTAGATTTTGCAGCGATCCACCGGGAAACTTTCAGAGGGCGCTACTGCAGAAATTTTAGTTGAACTTGTTCTCTTCACTAGGATAAGTACTGAAATAACTCATCAAAGGCAGGAATCCCATCACCGACCACCCTTTATTCAGAAAAGCTCAGCAAGTCTGACAGCATCTGTGAAGGAAAAAAACAGAGTTAACTCTGTTTTTTTCCTTCACAGATGCTGCCAGATCTGCTGAGCTTTTCCAGCAACTTTGTTCTTGTTCCTGATTTATGGCATCCACAATTCTTTTGGTTTTTACCCTTTATTCAGAAATGCATAGCCTTTGACAATAGCACTGTCTCTCACCGAATAAGGCATTCAGGGTCCCAATATCGTTGACACTTACCTGTTTATGTCAGCTAGGGCTCCCTGATTAGACTGGATTAACAGCCCCAATCAGGGAACTCATATTCAATGAGGTCTAGCTGGCTGACCTTGTTACACTCACTACAAGTGCATCTGATGGGACCTGTCTATCATTATGTTGCTCCTCTGTAAGGTCCTACACAGACTGTGCTCTGCCAGATAAAGCTAACGTTAAAATAATTCCAAGAATTCCAAGAATTGTTGTTGTCCCTGGAAAGGTGAGGTAACACAGCAGTAAAATGTTAAATGAAGTTTGTTAGTTTGAAGAGATGCTTTTGTGTTTGAGTCCAGACTGTCTGAGAACTGCGGGAAGAGGTTATCCTGTTGCTAGTATTACTTTGATAAGACAGGGTGTCATGTCCACTGCTGCGACCACACTATAACTATGAACTGTTCTTTTGTTCTGGGGTGTTTCAGATATTTCTGTGGTTCCTGCCAGAAGTCCTGAGAGAGTGACACAACCCTGCAGTATTACTGTGATTCAGCAGCAATTGAGAGAAATTAAAGAGGGGTGAGTGGGCAAAGGTGTGAAGCAGTGTGCCATGATCTTAGATAATAGGAACTGCAGATGCTGGAGAATCCGAGACAACAAGGTTGTGGAGCTGGATGAACTCAGCAGACCAAGCAGCATCTTAGGAACAAAAAAGCTCACATTTCGGGCCTAGAACCTTCATCAGAAATAGGGGAGGGGAAGGGGGTTCTGAAATAAATAGGGAGAGAGGGGGAGGCGGATAGAAGACGGATGGAGGAGAAGATAGGTGGAGAGGAGACAGGCAAGTCAAAGAGGCAGGAATGGAGCCAGTAAAGGTGAGTGTAGGTGGGGAGGTAGGGAGATAAGTCAGTCCAGGGAGGATCAGGATGGAAATGTCATCTGACAAATGGGAGGGGGAGTTGAAATTGTTCGCGACTGGGAGGTGCAGTTGTTTATTGCGAACCGAGCGTAGGTGTTCTGCAAAGCGGTCCCCAAGCCTCCGCTTGGTTTCCCCAATGTAGAGGAGGCCACAACGGGTACAGCGGATGCAGTATACCACATTGGCAGATGTGCAGGTGAACATTTGCTTGATGTGGAAAGTCTTCTTGGGGCCTGGGATGGGGGTGAGGGAGGAGGTGGGGGCAGGTGTAGCACTTCCTGCCGTTGCAAGGAAAAGTGCCGGGTATGGTGGGGCTGGAGGGGAGTGTGGAGCGGACAAGGGAGTCATGGAGAGAGTGGTCCCTCCGGAAAGCAGACAAGGGTGGGGATGGAAAAATGTCTAAACAACTGCTCCGCCCAGTCACGAACCATTTCAACTCCCGCTCCCATTCCTTGGACAACATGCCCATCCTGGGCCTCCTGCAGTGCCACAATGATGCCACCTGAAGGTTACAAGAACAGCAACTCGTATTCCGCTTGGGAATCCTGCAGCCCAATGGCATCAATGTGGATTTCACAAGCTTCAAAATCTCCCCTCCTCCTATCACATCCCTAAACCAGCCCAGCTTGTCCCCGCCTCGCTAATCTGTTCTTCCTCTCACCTATCCCCTCCTCCCACCTCAAGCAGCACTCCCATTTCCTAACTACTAACCTCATCCCGCCCCCTTGACCTGTCCGTCCTCCCTGGACTGACCTATCCCCTCCTTAACTCCCCACCTACACTCACCTTTACTGGCTCCATCCCCGCCTCTTTGACTTGTCTGTCTCCTCTTCACCTCTCTTCTCCTCTATCCATCTTCGATCCACCTCTCCCTCTCTCCCTATTTATTTCAGAACCTCCTTCCCTTCCCCCATTTCTGATGAAGGGCCTCGGCCCAAAACATGAGCCTTCTTGCTCCTGTGATGCTGCTTGGCCTGCTGTGTTCATCTAGCTCTACACCTTGTTATCTCATGATTTTTGTTTCAGACCTTGAGGTCTGAGAGGGACAAGAGATGACTATGATAATTATTTGAAGGGCCTTTTTGCTGTAGTGCACCTGGGTATGCTGCTAAACCTCTGCTGACAGTCATAGAGTCCCTATGGCATGGGAGTAGGCCATTCAGTCTATCGAGTCCAAATTGACCCTTTGAAAGGCATCCCACCCTGACCTACCCCGCCTCCCTATCCTATCCGATTGCATCCCTGTAACCCTGCATTCCCCATGGCTAATACATCTAGCCTGCACATCTTTGGACTGTGGGAGGAAACCAGAGCACTGAGAGGAAACCCACGCCGACACAGGGAGAACGTGCAAACTCCACACAGACAGTCACCCGAAGCTGGAATTGAACCAGGGTTCCTGGTGCTATGAGGCAGCAGTGCTAACCACTGAGCCACCGTGCCACCCCTGAGGGCAAGAAACCTCTCCATCAGCTTTTACGTGTGGCAGAGTGAAAGAATCTATTGGAGTGTCGTTTGGAGAAGGGAAATAGAGCTGGCTCAGGGTGAAGTCTTATTTTCTCCTTATTTTCCAATTTGTTTGCGAAGGATAGCAAAGTGAATACCCCAGTACTCATCTCAATATTTCCAAAGTCGTCTGCTGGGGGAATTCTCAAGTCACGCTCTGCTTATTTGGAGGAAATTCCCTTTTGGGTTTTGCACAACTTGTGACTTCCTAGTTCAACACTGTGTGAGCTCTAGCTCCTAAGACATCTAATTCAAGTCACAGGATCTTTTGTTCGTGTTCTTCTGATCCTCTCTAACCCTGTAATGTCAGAGCAGTTGGAGAGTTAGACATGACCGCCAGTCTTCATCATGAAGCAGTGGAAGGACAATGCATTTTGGTAAGTATTAAGCTGAGAGAAGATTTTCTGTCAAATATTTCACCATGCGCCTCACTAATTGCTCAGCAGTGAACAGACACAAAACACTGCCAGGTGCTGATCAGTGCAGAACTGCAAAATATTTTTCAGTTTGCCCACAAAATTACCCAACTCATGTCAAAAATATACACAAAGAGGGGTGATCCAAAGACACATGGTGATATGTACACAGATCATTAAAATGTCATGCATGTCTACAGGTAACAATTAAAAAGGTTAATGGATTGCTTTTGTGCTTCTATGATGCTGCTTGGCCTGCTGTGTTCATCCAGATCCACACTTTGTTAATGGAATGCTGGCCCTTTTATCTGAAGGAATTGAGTATAAGATGGTAGAAATCAAGCTTGAGTTGTGCAAAACATTGTCAGTTTCAGCATCATCATTTGCATCTGCCAATATACAACTTCTGCTCCTAAGTTTCTCTCTTTTCTGATTTACATAAGTCTAGCATTTTTAAAAATTCACTTACCTGGTCAGTGTTATCATCACCACCAGCTGTCCCCACTAATTCTCCAGCCAAAGTTTAAACCTCCCAGTTTGAGATGCTTGGGGAATCTGGCTGGTCAACCCTGATCTGGTTTCTTTTTTTTCCCACATGATTCTCTACAATTCCTGGAGCTACTGTATTATTCTTTGCAGTGCTCAATATAAAACGGGTGCTTCTGTCCCAGATCCTGTGGTAGTCACACTTGGTCTCCTATTTTGGTTTAAGTAAGATCAATGCCTATCTGCTTCTTCTGATTGTTCCTTTCAGAGTTCTAATGATATGTAACCTCAGTTGACTTGTTCCTCTAAGGGATGTTGTCTCTGCTTTTACATCTCTTATCCAGATTTTCTGACCTTGTTTCAAAGCTGACTATAGTTTTGCCCTAACTCTAACCCTAACCCTGTCTTGAGTCATACTACTTCTGTTATTTTCTCCTGTGGTGTATCTCCATTTCCTCAACTGCTGGTCTGGAAAGATCATATTTCTTTCATGATTGCACTTTAACAATGATTTCAATCTGTTTTCAATCTTCTTCTGTTGAGTAATTCTGCTGCTGGATACCCATTATTTAATGGTGTTGCTCTGTAGCTGACTAACTTTCAGACTGTATTCTTAGGCATTAGAGGCTTTACAGTATTGCTCTCTTCTTCATTTGGCTGAGGATGAGATGGAGTACCTGACACATTGTTGGTAGCTGCCTCTGTAGTGAACTCACTGAATTTCACGTTCACAACTTGGTGTCTGCTACCGAAGCAATTCCCTCTAGGAAACTGTGTGTTGCTGAAATTCATTTCATTGAAGTAGCTGTGGTTGTATGAAGTCTTGAAACTTCAATCCATCTTGAATAGTAGTTGAAATGAGACAATTGATTAAGATTGATGTTGGAATGCCCACTAATAGCTTGGAAGAGGCAAATAGAGCCTTGAGCACTTTCTCAAAGCATGGTGGGAAATGTAACTGATACCATAGAAATGATGGGATATGTTTCCATTCCAATGGGAACCTGGCTAAGATTGTGAGTAATAAAATGTAACAACCTTCACAAGAAAGGATAACACCAACGGACCAGCCAGGAGGAGGGATGTAAAGCTGCAGTAAGAATAACACTTCACAGGGGTAACAGGCAAGCATGAAAGGGATTTGCAGTTCCACTCTTCATTGCATTGAGCTCATACAATAATGCTCACCAATTGTAACCACTTTCTCTGCCTTGTATCTTGAAGGTACCATCAGGATGGACCATGGAGAAATAGTTGTTTCTAACAAATTCCGCCTCCCTGACCTCTAAGGATGAGAGAACTGTCAAACCCAGAGGAAACATCCACAAAGCTGCCTCTTGTATCCCTTGTCAGTTCAGCTCCAGACCCCTCAGTGGGAAAGTCAGGCTTAGAGAACTTGGGAGCACAGTCTGGTGAGAACCTCACTGTGACAGCTCCACAGCTGGGAAAGGAAGAAATGCCCTAGGCCACTGGAACTCAGGGGACTGCCTGATGAAGGCAAGACTGCCATACTCCTTCTTTACCACCTTATCTACCTGCGTTGCCACTTTCAGGGAGCTAGGGACCTGCATCATTGCCTTCAGTATAGCCATTTTATTGTTATTCATAACTGTTTAGTGTTGTTCTGTTAGAAATGCATCTTTTTTAAAAAGTTGAACTGCAGGACACAATTTTGACCACCTTCCAAGACAGATGTTTAACCTTTGCGCACTCCTCTCTGCTGTTTGAACTATAAGTATTTCTCAGGATTTTCCCTCAGTAGTGTGTGCTTATCTACATTAAAACATGATTCCAGCCCTGGGAACTTTGGGTCCACAGAGATACCTTGTTCTCGGATTATGTGTTCCAAAAAAATGTAATTGCTGCTTTCAAGCATTGGCATTTCTCTGTATTCTGTAAGGCTTTTAACATTTCCTCTACTCGAGTTTTGTTCCTTTATTTGTCTGACCATGTACTAGGATATTGTTGATAGGATAGGTAGCTCTGTGGTTTCCTGCAAGAATTCTTCATGTTGCTCTCTGAAAAATTTCCATTGTGGAAGAAATTCTGAAACAGAGACAGCTAAAACAAATTCATCCAAATGGCACAATGAATGTCATCAGCAATCTTGATTTTCAGTTTATGGGTATCTGCCAAAATCCACTATTTGCACTTGATGTGGTAAAGATTTTGCTTCTTATTAAATTGGCTAAACAGTTGTCGACCCAAGAAATTGGACAAGCTTCTCTTTGAACTTTCTGGTTCAACCGAGTGGGATTCACATTAACTTAGTTCTCCATTAGGTTTGGGAATTGTTACTAATCCTAAATACCGTTGTGTTGGCTCTGGCACTGGTAATATGATCCCCACCTTTTATTTTGTTGTCAACCTCAGGCTTCAACTTTCCTTTCAGGGATGCAGAAGTTTCTTTGGAATGTACAGGTGGATGGACTTAGCATCGTCTTGCAATGTAACAATTATTTTCTTTGGAAATTCTTGTTGATGTTCTCTTCCATTCTCATCTTGAAGCATTTTATCTGCCCCCCAAGAGACTCTGTGCAATATGTGTATTTTACTTATCAATGAAGTGATCTGCTTCTTTGCTGCATAGGGGGCCTCAGTGACTTTGTGTGTTTTGTAACTGTGTGAAAGGGTAAACTGATCACACACCTAAAAATCTGAGCCTCTGGGGCCTCGCAGCTTTTTGTTCACCAATTGATCATCGACTGACTTTAACCACAGCAAGCTGTCAGTCAATATTGAAAAAGCCATCCCTGTATAAAATTGAAATTCTCTTTCAAACCCTTGCAAATTTAGGCTGATGGTCCAGAATCTCCACTGACTCTCTTTGACTTTGGTGATGCAGGTACTGCTGCTTTGCAACTATTTTTTGAAGTTCTCCAGTCTCCCGCGTTAATACTGTTCAGCTCCACCTGCTGGCTACTAGTTTTGGTGCTATCTTGGCCTGGACCTTGAGCAGCCCAGTCCCATTGATGATTTCCCCCTCTTTGGGCAAGAATTTGAGAGGGTGATAATGTCATCTTGGGGCCTACCCATCTGACTATTTGAGAAAGATTCCTGGTGTTTCCTTGAAGAATAGACTGATGCTGGTCCCTGATCTTCACTTGGTTAACATTTTAGATTAGTTGTTCCAATGTGAGTCCCTTGTTTGATTGTAGAAAACCTAATGGTTTCTCACCCTTGGACTGTACATTGTGATCTCTTGGTAGTTCATCTTTTATGGCTCCATATCTGCAACATCCCGCTAATCTGTTGAAAATGTCTCCATAAATACTTCCTGTTGATGAGATCATTAGCTGAACTTTGCTACTTATAGAGTGTTATAGAACCAGAACAAAAACGAAGTTAGGTGGACAGGCAGGTAGTACTGAGGAGGTGGGGAAGATGCAGAAAGATTTAGACAGTTTAGGAGAGTGGTCCAGGAAATGGCTGATGAAATTCAATGTGAATAAATGTGAGGTTTTGCACTTTGGAAAAAAGAATACAGGCATGGACTATTTTCTAAAGGGTGAGAAAATTCGTAAAGCAGAAGTACAAGGGATCTGGGAGTGTTGGCCTAGGATTCTCTAAAAGTAACTTGCAGGTAGAGTCCGTGATTAAGAAAGCGAATGTAATGTTGTCGTTTATCTCAAGAGGGTTGGAATATAAAAGCAGTGATGTGCGTCTGAGGCTTTATAAAGCTCTAGTTAGGCCCCATTTAGAGTACTGTGCCAAATTTTGGGCCCCACACCTCAGGAAGGTTATACTAGCCTTGGAGCATGTCCAGCGGAAATTCACACGGATGATCCCTGGAATGGTAGGTTTAACATACGATGAATGGCTAAGGATCCTGGGATTGCATTCATTAGAGTTTAGAAGGTTGACGGGAGATCTAATAGAAACTTACAAGATAATGTATGGCTTAGAAGGGGTGGATGCTGGGAAGTTGTTTCTGTTAGGCGGGGAGACTAGGACCCGTGGGCACAGCCATAAAATTAGAGGGGGTAAATTTAAAACGGAAATGAGACGACATTTCTTCAACCAGAGAGTGGTGGGCCTGTGGAATTCATTGCCACGGAGTACAGTGGAGGCCGGGATGTTAGATGCCTTCAAGGCAGAGATCGACAAATTCTTGATCTCAGAAGGAATCAAGGGCTATGGGGAGAGCGCAGGGAAGTGCAGTTGAAATGCCCATCTGCCATGATTTAAATGGCGGAGTGGACTTGATGGGCCAAATGGCCTTACTTCCACTCCTATGTCTTATGGTCTTATGGTCTAAAAACTAAGCAGCTAGAAAAGCTCAGCAGGTCTAGCAGCATCTGTGGAGGAGAAAACAGAGTTAACATTTCGGGTCCGGTGACCCTTCCTCAGAACTGATGGTGGCTGGGAAAACGTCAGTTTACATGTAGAAAATAGGGAGGTGGGTGGGGTAGGGAGTAAATGATAGGATAGAGCCCAAAGAGAGAGAAAGACAGTTGGACAGACAAAGGAGTTGCTAACGATCAGGCTGGGAGGGTGAGTAGTGATTAATGGGGACTGTTAGTGACTAACAACAGGGGGTATGTAATGGCAGGCTATGTGGAAACAAGGCCTGGTGTGTGGGTTGGAGGGCTGGGACATGGGAGAGTTTAGGCCCTAAAATTATTGAACTCAATATTGAGTTTGGAGGGCTGTAGGGTTTCCAAGTGGAAAATGAGGTGTTGTTCCTCCAGCTTGCATTGGGCTTCACTGTAACACTGTAGCAAGCTGGAGACAGAGATGTTGGCCAGGGAGCAAGGTGGTGCATTGAAGTGGCTGGCAACAGGTAGTTCAGCGTCATTTTTGAGAGCAGAACGTAGATGTTCTGCGAAGCGGTCGCCATGTCTATGCTTTGTTTCCCCAATGTAGAGGAGACTACAATGTGAGCAGCAAATGCAGTAGACGAGATTCTTGGAAGTGCAGGTGAAGTGTTGCTTCACCTGGAAGGTATGTTTGGGCCATTGGATACTGGGGAGGGAGGAGGTAAATGGGCAGGTGCTGTACCTTCGCCGGTTACAGAACTGGTTCTGAGGGTCACCGGACCCGAAACGTTACTCTGCTTTTTCTTTCACAGATGCTGCCAGACTTGCTGAGCTTTTCCAGCAACTTTGTTTTTGTTTCTTGCTAGATTCTAATTGTGTTTGCAAGTACAGGCAGAATCTAAGTGAAGATGTATTAAACCCTCTGTAAAGCAATATCCTTCTTCTTCCAACTGAGATTTCTTTAAAATTTTAGGCTGGTTATTACTACTCAGATTCTGTTTTCTTGTGATAAAATGTAGAATTCTATTCTGAGTTTAATGAATACCTCATCACCATGCAATATGACATAACTGAAAAATGCTGCCTTGCCCAAGAACAGGGTCAGAACAACACAAGGTAAATATTTAAATCAATTCAATATATCAATGCTTTTATTATTGCCAGTTAGACTAGTTCTGTGCGATACTATTTTAACATAATTACTTGTATAATGGAAGCCAATGCATTCACTGGACAGTGGTCTAGTTAATCCAATACTTGTGCATTATATCTGTACAACAGTCAGTGTTTAGGTTCATCCTATGTGATGGGATGCTTTACTGAAGTTTAACTTGATACAACACTGAGCAAGGATTGTACAATAGTTTATTCATGCTCTTTAAAGGAAGAGCCATTGGAGACACAAAACAGTCATTGGGTCTGTTTTGTTTGTTGGCCTTGATTTCTCTCCCTTATCATTGTTAATCATACATCATTCTTGGCAGTAATGCTGTTGTAATCAATTGGACATAGGCCTTAAAGAATTAATGACAATGTTGGACATGTTAGACTCAGCAAAAATGCAGCAGTGAACATTTTTCTACTTATTTTGAAAACTGCCTTTGCTCGTTGTGAGCTATTATTCCAATCGAGATTCGACTTAAACATCACTGCAAGACCAATTGCTACAATTGCCACTGGCTTTGCCTCATTATCACCCTTGAGAGGAATTTACTCTTGAGCACGAACAGAAACATTATGGTAATTGTGAAAGGAAGAAAGGATTAATTCAGTGGAGACCGCATCTAGGTCATGAGGCAAGCAGGCATTGAGCTGCATGTGCTTGTAGACAGACTCTAACAGAGATTTTCAGATTGGAACTGGAATTGCAAGCATCAGTTACACTGCCTACACTGTTAAAGGGACAGCTGTCATTTCATTTGAGCTCATTGGCTCTTTCCAGGTGCCTGTGAGGAATTAATGTAAAGGAATTGATTGATATGCTAATCTTAAATCATCTGAAATGTAGTTAAATTCCGTCAAAAGGCCTTGCCATGCAGTAGCACCTCGGTTATAATTTGTCCAATCTGTCCTGTCAGGCAGAAGACATAAAAGCTTACACATGCACCAATAGATTCAATATCAGCTTCTTCCTGCTGTTATTAGGCTTCTAAATAGTCCTCTCAAATTTTAAATTTATTGATGATCTCACTATCTGTGCACCTTCCCTACAGCTGTAACATTGTACTCCTCGCTCTGTTCTATTACCCTAACACACTTGGTATGGTATAATCTGCCTGTACTGCATGCCAAACAAAATTTTTAATTGTACCTAATAAATCAAATCAATGCATACTATTCTCACCCTTCCTAGAAGTCTGGACCCACCTTTTAAATTATGGTGTGATCAAAGGTCAGTATCGTCTGCTTCTGTTTCTTCCCAATAAGAAGTCACCAAATGAGATTGACCATGAGAGACACATGATGAAAGGGGTGCATATTGGACGTCTTGATTCTCCTTGTGCCATAATGTTGACTTGAAAGGAGAATGGGTAATTTAGCAGGTCTGGCAGCAACTGTGAAGTGACAACAGGCTGTATGTAAATCAACTTTAATGCAATGGTCAATCAAAAAAAATAGAGTAGTTAATTTCTGGAAACTCTGGATTGCAGCATATTTCCAACATATTTGTTGTCATTTGTACTCATGAACTTATTGCGTCAATACATGGGCATGTCAGGCCAACTCATGGCCCTTGCATGACTATTTGTCCAGTATACAGTGTGTATTGAACCAATGAACCAAAACGAATGTAAACTGCCCAGAAAAATAAAGTCACAAATCTTCCTTTGAAAAAGATAGTGCCATTATAACAGCCTGATAAAAGTTGATTCCAGAGATGATGAGTTAGTTTTAAGAAGACAGACTGAGTGGCTGAGGCCTATAATTTCTTGAGTTTAGAAGAATGAGAGGAGATCTAATCGAGGTGTATAATATGCTAAAGAGGATTAACAAAGTAGATGTAGAAAAGATGTTCCCTCATGTGTGGCAATCTGACCAAGAGGTCGTAGCTTTAGGGTAAGGGAAAGCAGATTTAAAACACAGATGAAAAGGGATTATTTCTCTTAAAGAGTCATGGACCTTTGGAACTCACTATGCTAAAGTATGATGGATGCTGGGACATTGAGTAAATTTAAGGAGGAGGTAGACAGATTTTTAATTGGAAAGGTCAAAGGGTTATGGAGAATGAGTAGGAAAGTGGAGTTGAGGCCAAGATGATATCGACCATGATCACATTAAATAGTGAAACAGCCTCGAGGGGCTAGATTGCCCACTCCTGCTCCTAGTCCTTTAGTTCTAATCAATCTCTGTCATCATTAAACTATAAATAACAGAGACTTCAAAGTCTTCACACCTGTTATTCAGTGGAATTAAACAAGGAGGCATTGACAAAAGAGATCATCGAAAGAACAACTCATATATCTCTATTATAATGAATATATCTCTATAATAGAGATATATACAATATACCTCTATTATAATGAACAGGATACTGATTGTGGATGATCAGCCATGATCATAATGAATGGTGGTGCTGGTTTGAAGGGCCGAATGGCCTACTCCAGCACCTATTGTCTATTGTCTATTCTCTAACTCAGCTTCCCTAGCCAAGCTGTTTCAGTACAGCTACAACTCTGGCATCCACCCAACAATGTGGAAAATTGCCCAATTATGTACTGTACACAAAAAGTAGAACAAATCCAACCCGGCCAATTACCGCCCCATCAGCCTACTCTTGATCATCAGGAAGGTGTTATCGACAGTGATATCAAGCAGCACCTGCTCCGCAATAACCTGCTCAATGACACCCAGTTTGGGTTCTGCCAGGACCACTGAGCTCCTGACCTCATTACAGCCTTGGTTCAAACATGGATAAAACAGCTGAATTCCAGAGATGAGGTGAGAGTGACAGCCCTTGATATCAAGTCTGCATCCGACCAAGTGTGGCATTAAGGAGCTTGAGCAAAACTGGAATCAATGGGTATCGGGGGGCAAACTTTCCCATGGTTGGAGTCATAACTGACACATAGGCAGATTGGTTATGGTTGTGGGAGGTCAGTCATCTCAGCTCCAGGGCATTTGTGCAGGAGTTCCTCAGGTTAGTGTCCTCGGCCCAACCATCTTCAGCTGCTTCATCAATGACCTTCCCTCTGTCATAAGGTCAGAAGTGGGGATGTTTGTCGATGATAGCACAATGTTCAGCACCATTCGTCAGTCCCCAGATACTGAAGCAGATCAAGCTCAAATGCGACAAGAGAAGGGTTTAGCAGGATATGGACCAAATGCTGGCTAATGGGACTAGATTTGTATCAGATATCTGCTTGGCACGGACAAGTTGGACCAAAGGGTCTGTTTCCATGCTATATATCTCTATTATAATAAGTTAAATATGTCAATCAAACAAATTCAGCAAAACAGTTCCCTCCAGTTGCTGAAACAGACCTCCTGGCTGAGATAATACTTTCAGAGTTGTGGCCTTTCAGCCAATCATGCATAATGAGGACAGCAGAACTCTGTCAGTGGAACTGGAGTACCTTGTTATGTAGAGAACTGCCGATGCTGGAGAATCTGAGATAACAAGGTGTAGAGCTGGAGGAACATGGCAGGCCAAGCAGCATCAGAGGAGCAGGAAAGCTGATGTTTCAAGCCTAGACCCTTCTCCTTCATAATGTATGTGTGGCTAAGAACCCAGATTTGTAAAAGGATGATCTCAGCAGAGCCAATCTCTGTTTCGACAACTGGGGAGAACTGTTGCCTTTACTTGATTACAGCATTCATAATTCACCCCTGGGAAATTTCAGCTACAAGGTCACGATTCAGAGAAATGTCACCCCTTAATAGAATGGATAGACTCACTGAGTAACTGCTTCACCCATCACAGGCTGGGTCTTTCTTGCATTTGCTGCTCATAGGTTCACAATGACCCATCATTTGCAAATGCAGCGAAGAAACAGCCTGCAATTCATAGAATCAGAATCATAGAACCCCTAAAGTGTAGAAGCAGGCCATTCAGCCCATCAAATCCGCACTGACACTTCGAAGAGCATCCCACCCAGTCTCACCCTACAACACTGCATTTACTATGGCTAATCCACCCAGCCTGAACACTACGGGTAATTTCCCATGGCCAATCCATCTAGCCTGCACATCTTTGAACTGTGGGAGGAAACTGGAGCACCCGAAGGAAACCCACACGGACATCGCGAGAATGTGCAAACTCTATACAGATGGTCGCCTGAGGTTAATGTTGTGGGGCAGTAATGTTGACCACTGAGCCGCTGTGCCACCCTTGTAATTGGATGAGCAGTAATCCGGGGAAGAGAGTAAGGATGAAAAGTAAGTAAAGGTGCCAAGACTGGAAGTTGATGGGGTGTGGTGAGTTTACAGGCCTTTCCCCTTGCTCTGAACATCTCAGGCTCTCTCTGAGGCTGGGTGGGAAATGGCACTTATGGGTTATTATTGAAAATCCAGCCTGACTCCAGGTTCAAACACAGATTTTAAACAAGGCCTCACACCTGTAATGCATTGTCTGACCTGAGATGTCATCTCTTGTCTACACTGATAACATCTTTAATTATCTCAGGGCAATGACTTGAAAGAAATTCTGGGATTTGCATTTTAATCAATAGAAACCTGCATCTCCTTTTTAAACGATTAAAGATTCAACAGGAGGTGGTCAGTGAGCCATGCTTCGGGTTGTTACCTTGCTGCTTATAAATTCTGCGTTGGTATGCCTCCTCTCCCACACTCCACATGAGGATGGAGCAGAGCTCCAAAAGCTAGTGATTTCAAATAAATCTTTTGGACTATAACCTGGTGCCATGTAATTTTTGACCTTGTCCAACACTGGCATCGCCACATCACAAAATCTATCCAGTAAAGCTACCTTCACATCTACAATGTTTCATTGGGATCATCCATTACTATTCCAAACTCTAATGAATGAAGGCCTAATCTGATTATCTGTTCTTGATAAGTCAACCCTTTCATTCCAGGTGTTAGCCTTGGAAATCTCTTTTGACCTGCCTCTAAGGTTGGTACATTCTTAACATGAGGACCGCAACTGTACACAGGGTATTCCAGTTGTAGGCTCACCAACACCTTGTACACTGGTAACACGACTTCCTTATTTTTAAAATCCTTAACAAAAAATACCAAAGTTGATACTTTTGAGTCCTTCCCGACTAGAGACAAAGTCATTTGCAACACCTCCCAATTTGCCAACTATTGCTGTGTAAAAACAGCCGCTGAAAATCTCAACCAATGACAGGAGCTAACTGTATTTCATTCTCGCTTGTAACAGTCTGACTAAACATGCTTGTATTAGGATTCCTAACTTCACTGTAGTGCAGGATTATTTTGTGGGCATCATATGCCACCTCTGCCTGATTCTGAAAGTGATTTCACACTCAGTGTTTAGCTAGTTTGTAACCATTGAAAAAAAAATCATTCTGGCCATAGAGTCATAGAGTTGTACAGCATGGAAACAGACCCTTTGGTCCAACTCGTCCATGCCAACCAGATATCGTAAATTTATCCAATCCCATTTGCCACCTTTTGGCACATATCTCTCTAACTCCTTCCTTTTCATGTACCCATCCAGATGCATTTTAAATGCTGTAATTGTAGCAGCCTCCACCACTTCCTCTGACAGCTTATTGTGTACACATTGCACTCTCTACATGATAACGTTGCCCTTTAGATTCTTTTAAAATCTTTCCCCTCTCACCTTCAACCTAGGCCCTCTATTTTTGGATTCTCCTGCTCTGGAAAAAATATCTTGGCTATTCACACTATCCATGCCCCTTATGGTTTTATAAACCTTGAGAAGGTCACCCCTCAACTTCTGATCCTCCGAGGAAAATAGCCTTGGCCCATTCAGCCTCTGCCTTTTGCTTAAATCCTCCAGCCCTGGCAATGTCCTTATAAATCCTTCTGCACCCTTTTCAAGTTTTACAACATCTTTCTTATAGCAAGGAGACAAAATTCCAAAAGCGGCCTAGGTAATGTCCTGTAGAGCCACAACATGACATCCCAACTTCTATACTCAATACACTGACAAATAAAGGCAACTGTACCAAATGCACAAAGCCTTATTGACTATCCCTAATCCATTCTTGCCTTTCCAAAAGCATGTAAATCCTGCCCCTCAGAATCCTTTCCAACAACGTACCTACCACTGATTCACTGGCTTTTCCTTGCTACCCTTCTTACCAATGCCCAACACCCTGGCATCAGCCATGATGATTTCATTTGGCAGCAGCTTGTGGTGCCAGCTACCTTTGATCCACCAGGGCAAACTAGAAGTTGGTTACTAAACAGCAAGAGTTGGTATGGTTGGTGGCTCTGGTGTACCATGTGTGCAGTATGTACACAGCAAACACTTTACCACCATATGAGATGTGACAGAACATTTCCTGTTTCAATTTGCATGTATCTAGTAAGTGGCACATACTGAATATAAAATGCAACCTATGGATTACCCAGCTTGCAAGAAAACAATGAACATAGACACAAGAATTCACAAAGGAGCAGTGTTTCAGGAGCTGGTCTCTCTTCCAGTAGCAGAGACCCAAAGAAATATAAATTGTTAACAACAAGGAGAGACCCCCCCCCCTCTCTCTCTCTCTCTCTCTGTCACTGTATCGCTCTATTTCCTCACCATTGTCTTGAAAACAGTGCCTGGTGAAAAAGCAAATGATAAAAGTCAAAGATATCTACAGACTTTGCTACTGCAGAGGATAAAAGAAAACCATGTGTGTGTGTGTGTGTGTGTGTGTGTGTGTGTGTGTGTGTGTGTGTGTGTGTGTGTGTGTGTGTGTGTGTGTGTGTGTGTGTGTTCGATGTTTTGTAATTTCTCATTGGACAATGAGTAATAAAATTCCTTTCTTCACTCAAGAAAACCATGTCATTGGCTCCTTAATTTTGAATAGCCATACAGCTGCCTGATAAATAGAAACTTTTAAAACTCATTGTAATTAACAGAGGGGAGCCAGATGACTCCTGTGCATCTAGTTGTGATACTTTTCACAGATCACTGTATTCCTTCTGCACTGTGAGATTCTGTCTGTCCATTCTGTCTGTGTTGGATCTTTTGAAAGAGGCATTGAATCAGTCCAATTCACCTGTGCTTTTCCACAGCCTTGCTCTGTTCTTCCTTCATTTATTTATTCAATTCCCTTTTGAAGTTATTCCTGAATCTTTTCCCTTGCTTTCAGGCAGTGTAGTCCAGATCGCAAAAACCTACTCAGTGAAAAAGTGTTTACTCATCTCTTCAACTTAAAAAAGTCCAATTAATAAAGTCAATAAGGCTTTCAACTTATGTTGTTGAATAGGCAGAACAGATAGGCCTCCTCCAAATCAGCGTGGCATAACACTTATTTATTTTTAAAAATTTATTCATTTATTTAAGAAAAAGCCTCATATCAAGTGATGACTACTGGTTTGCTGATGGGAAACAGAGTCGGCATAAATGAGTCATTTTTGGGTTGGCAACATGTAAGGAATGGAGTGCCACAGGGATCAATGTCAGGGCCTCATTTCTTCACAATCTGTATTGATGGCTTGGATAAATGGACCGAATAAAGGAGTACTGACTTCGTGATTACACAATGATAAGTAAGAAAGTAAGCTGTAAAGAGAGCACAAAGATAGGTTAAATGCATGGGCAAAAAATTGGCAGATGGAGTGGCATGTGGGAAATTGTCCACTTTGGCAAGAAGAATAGGAAAAACAGTGAATTACTTAAGTGGAGAGAGATTGTAGAGTCAGTGGTTGTGAGAGATCTGGGAAACCTGATATATAAATCACAAAGAATGTAGGAACAGCAACTGATCCGGAATGTGAATGGGATGCTGTTGATTATTGCAAGGGGAATGGAATATCAAAGTAGGAACATTTTGCAACAGTTCTGTACGGTATTGCTGAGACCACACCTAAAGTAAAATTTTGATTACCTTATTTTAGAAGGGATATAACTACATTAGAAGAATTGCAGACCATGTCCAGTTGACCCAATTCCTGGGATGAAGGGGCTGTCTGATGGGGAACACTTGGACAAATTAGAATCAAAGAGTCACAGAGGTCTACAGCTCAGAAAAACACCCTTTGGCCCATTGTGTACAGGTCAGTCAGGAACAACCATCTAACTATTTGAGACAACAAGGTGTAGAGCTGGATGAACACAGCAGGCTAAGCAGCATCTTAGGAGCAGGAAAGCTGATGTTTCAGGCCTAGACCCTTCATTTTCTGAAGCTCTACATCTTGTTATCTCGGATTCTCCAGCATCTGCAGTTCCTTTTATCTAACTATTTGAATCTGATTAGCCAGAACTTGGTCCATAGCATTGTATGCTTTGGATAGTGTCCATTGAATTTTAAAAGAATGAGAGATGATCTAACTGAAATGTATTAGATCAACAGGAGAGCTGACAGAGAGGATGCACAAAGCATATTTCCCCTGGTGAGAGAGACCAGGACAGGGAACACTGTTGAAAATTAAGGGGTCTCTCAAATAAGATGAGAATTCTGTTCTCTCAAAGGATTGTGAGCCTGTGAATGTCTTTTACCCAGAGACTAGCGAAGGCAGGGTCAATGAATATTTTAAAGGCAGGGGTAGATAAATTCTTAGAGAAAGCAGAGTTAAAATTTCAGGTCCAGTGACATATCTTAAGAGCTGGCCTGAAAGGTCTACACCTGAGATAATGGGAACTGCAGATGCTGGAGAATTCCAAGATAATAAAATGTGAGGCTGGATGAACACATCAGGCCAAGCAGCATCTCAGGAGCACAAAAGCTGACGTTTCAGGCCTAGACCCTTCATCAGAGAGGGGGATGGGGAGAGGGAACTGGAATAAATAGGGAGAGAGGGGGAGGCGGACCGAAGATGGAGAGTAAAGAAGATAGGTGGAGAGAGTGTAGGTGGGGAGGTAGGGAGGGGATAGGTCGGTCCAGGGAAGACGGACAGGTCAAGGAGGTGGGATGAGGTTAGTAGGTAGCTGGGGGTGCGGCTTGGGGTGGGAGGAAGGGATGGGTGAGAGGAAGAACCGGTTAGGGAGGCAGAGACAGGTTGGACTGGTTTTGGGATGCAGTGGGTGGGGGGGAAGAGCTGGGCTGGTTGTGTGGTGCAGTGGGGGGAGGGGACGAACTGGGCTGGTTTAGGGATGCAGTAGGGGAAGGGGAGATTTTGAAACTGCTCCTGATTCATATGATCATAAGTATATATGACTATTTGGAGGGAGTATTTTTAGTTGTGCAAATGTCTATTTGGCAGTAGATAAGTTCTACCTACGTTCCTTCAGCCAAACTGTAAGAATGACGTTTCCCAATTACCTATATGATTTGTACCTTACACGAAATGGAGCAACAAAACTTAAGCATAAATTGAAGGGTCTAGGCCCGAAACGTCAGCTTTTGTGCTCCTGAGATGCTGCTGGGCCTGCTGTGTTCATCCAGCCTCACATTTTATTACCATAAATTGTAACAGTTGGTTTCACTCACTTTGATGAGTCAAACTTTAGACTTTTAACTCCTAAGAGTTACTATGGCAGAGACTGAACTAATCCTCATCTGAGGCTGGTGCAAATTGGAGATGTGGACATGCACTGACTGGATTTTCTGTTACTTTTAATTAATTGTACATTATCTCTGACTGGATAATGTGACAAAAAATAGCTTTGCAGCAGAGTATAATGGCACAAGCAAGATTCAGTAGAGGTTTTTATTTATGGAGGGCTTAGAATAAATAAAGAGTAATTATTTTCAATGGCCAGAAGACCATCTGCATCAAGGGACCCAGCAATCTGTACGCTACTTTCCTACAAAGCTCTTGGTTACATCTAATCAGGTCCCAGGGATTTATCCAAATTTATATGCTTTAAGTCCTCCAGCACCTCATCTCTGTAAAATGAAGTCTTTTCAAGACATCACCATTTATTTATTCAAGTCCTCTAGATTCCGTGCTCTTCTCCACAGTAAACATTGACATGAGCTATTTATTAAGTGTCTCACCCATCTCTGGTGGCTCCACACATAAATGGTCACGTTGACCTTTAAGTGGTCCTACTGTCACCTTAATTATTCTTTTGAATGTACTGTATTTAGAAAATCTCTTTGGATTCTCCTCAACTTTATTTGCCAATGCTGTCTCATGTCCCCTTTTTGCCTACTTGACTTCCCTCTTAAGTATACTCCTCATGCCCTTATATTCATCTGGGAATTCACTTGATTCAAGCTGTCTGTACCTGATATATGCCTTCTTCTATTTCATGACCAGAACCTTAATTTGTCTCATCATCCAGCATTCCCTACACCTACCAGCCTTGCCCTTCACACTAACAGGAATATATTGCCTCTGAAGTCTTGTTATTTCATTGTTAAAGGTCTCTCACTTCCCAACTTCCACAAATCAACTTTTGAAAGTTGCTGTCTAATATCATCAAAATTGGTCTTACTCCAATTTAGAACATTTTGATCAGTTCTATCCTTTACTATAACTATTTTAAAACAAATAGAATTGTGATTAATTGTTCCTGAGTTCTCCCCACTGATACCTCAGTTACTTGTCCTGCCTTATTTCCCACCATAATTTATCAGTCTTACCTTGTTCTCTGCCAAGGTCTTGTCTGCCTTGACTATTTGACCTGCTCCTCTTATTTACTCGATTATCCTCAGCCTTTTCACTTTTCTCACTATCTCTTTTGTTCCCCTCCCCAACCCTCCTACTAGTTTAAAGCCTCCCTACTCGCACCAGCAAATCTCCCTGCAAGGATATTAGTGCCTTTCTATTCAGGTGGAACCCATCCCTCCTGTACAGGACACTTCTCCCCCTGAAGATATCCCAATGGCCCAAAAATGTGAATCCTGGCCCCCTGCACCATCTCCTCAGCCACACATTCATCTGCTCTATCGTCCTATTCCTATCCTCACTCACACATGGCACCAGCAGTAGCCCAGATATTATTCATCTCCTGCCTAATTTCCTATATTCTCTCTGCAGAATCTCATTCCTTTATTTACCTATGCCATTGGTACCAAGGTGCACAACAGCCTCCTGTTGGTCCCTCTCCCCTTTCAGGATATTCAACACCCACTCCGATATACTCTTGATCCCGGCACCAGGGAGGCAACACACCATCTTGATGTCTTGCTGACAGCCCCAGACTAGAGAGTCACCTATTACAATTGATCGCTTGGGACCCACATACCCTGTGAGTAGAGCCCGTCTCGATACCAGTAACCAGGCTGTCAGTGCGACACTCACCTGAGATGTTATCCCCCACTACAGCATTCCTGTTTGAGATGGAGATAGCCACAGGAAACTACTGCACTGTCTGCCTAACTCACCTATCATTTCTAGTTGTCAACCGTTTACCTGACTGTATCTGTGGCATCTCCATTATCTGTGGTGTCTCCTGCAGACATAGTCTCCAGGAACATGCAAATTCTCCCTGATTTCCCACATCTGAGCACATCACCCTGCTAATAGACAAAACATTTTCAGCAGAGCTGGCATAGAACCAATAGGCCAAATGGCCTCATAGTGTACTCTCTTGTCCTATGATTCTATGAAAACCCCACAAACTCATAAATGCATACAACAGGGAGCGTAATTGTTTCTGGACAAAGTGTTGTGTGAAATTTAGAGTGACAGCTTGCCTTTTCCAGCTTGGAGAATAAAAGGCTTGACTTAGAAATAATTTGCATCAGGATTGGTGGCAATGGTTCACAGTAGAACATAGAACATAGAACATAGAACAGTACAGCACAGAACAGGCCCTTCAGCCCACAATGTTGTGCCGACCATTGATCCTCATGTATGCACCCTCAAATTTCTGTGACCATATACATGTCCAGCAGTCTCTTAAATGACCCCAATGACCTTGCTTCCACAACTGCTGCTGGCAATGCATTCCATGCTCTCACAACTCTCTGCGTAAAGAACCTGCCTCTGACATCCCCTCTATACTTTCCACCAACCAGCTTAAAACTATGACCCCTCGTGCTAGCCATTTCTGCCCTGGGAAATAGTCTCTGGCTATCAACTCTATCTATGCCTCTCATTATCTTGTATACCTCAATTAGGTCCCCTCTCCTCCTCCTTTTCTCCAATGAAAAGAGACCGAGCTCAGTCAACCTCTCTTCATAAGATAAGCCCTCCAGTCCAGGCAGCATCCTGGTAAACCTCCTCTGAACCCTCTCCAAACCATCCACATCTTTCCTATAATAGGGCGCCCAGAACTGGACGCAGTATTCCAAGTGCGGTCTAACCAAAGTTTTATAGAGCTGCAACAAGATCTCACGACTCTTAAACTCAATCCCCCTGTTAATGAAAGCCAAAACACCATATGCTTTCTTAACAACCCTGTCCACTTGGGTGGCCATTTTAAGGGATCTATGTATCTGCACACCAAGATCCCTCTGTTCCTCCACGCTGCCAAGAATCCTATCCTTAATCCTGTACTCAGCTTTCAAATTCGACCTTCCAAAATGCATCATCTCGCATTTATCCAGGTTGAACTCCATCTGCCACCTCTCAGCCCATCTCTGCATCCTGTCAATGTCCCGCTGCAGCCTACAACAGCCCTCTACACTGTCAACGACACCTCCGACCTTTGTGTCGTCTGCAAACTTGCTGACCCACCCTTCAATTCCCTCGTCCAAGTCATTAATAAAAATTACAAACAGTAGAGGCCCAAGGACAGAGCCCTGTGGAACTCCACTCACCACTGACTTCCAGGCAGAATATTTTCCTTCTACTACCACTCGCTGTCTTCTGTTGGCCAGCCAATTCTGTATCCAAGCAGCTAAGTTCCCCTGTATCCCATTCCTCCTGACCTTCTGAATGAGCCTACCATGGGGAACCTTATCAAATGCCTTAGATATCTGAAAACACTTAGCAGTGATAAACAGTGGACTTCAAAAAGATGGGGTTCAGAAAAAAAAACCTAAGTTGAGCTATAACCATTAAAAGAACCTATAGCTAGAAGCAGCTCACAGTAGAGCACAGGTTTCTTCTCCGTAATATCAACAGAGATGGAAGCTATGAGATTGGGTGGGCCACCTTGTTAGCGTGAACTCAGAATCATCTTGGAGCAGAACTGGAGAGAGTAAGGTTCGGTAAGTATAAGGCCTTGGACCTCATTTGTATTAATCTCGAAAGCTGGAAGCAACTGCTTTGAGAACCAAGCCAGCTCACCAACAAAGCGGATTTAAATGTTGGGCTGTCAGGTAGATGCTGGGAGAAGATGAAGGTTATGCAGAAGTGGAGGAGGTGAACAGGAAAGAATACGGGCTTAGTGATTAGAAAAACACAGAGGCGACTGAGAAGGAAAAGCAGCCGACAGAGGGCCAGGCAGTAGTGTGCGAATTGGTGAAAGGCAAGAAGCTGTTGATTTGTATTTAAATCCCCACTCAGCCACAGTGATGATCCAGCACTATTGAAAGTAATGGTGGCAATGTTACAGGCAATTTATATACAGTAAGTCCTGCAGTTGTGTTTAGATAATTTGTTTTATTTTTTGTGATGTCTGTGACAGTGACTACAACAGCCTCACATTTACCATAGCATTGCAAAGGGAAAGGAGCAGTTACCAGGGGAAAATATTTAACTGGGGTAAAGGAAACTATGACTCTATCAGACAGGAGTTGGGAAGTACAGATTGGGAGCAATTGTTCCACAGAAAGGGCACAGCAGACGTGGAGGCGGTTTAAGGAGCAGTTGTTGCGAGTGATGCATAAATTTGTTCCTCTGAGGTAAGAAGGGATAAGATTAAGGGGCCTTGGATGACAGGAACAGAGGTGCTTCTCGTCAAAAAGAAAAAGGCAGCTTACGTAAGGTGGAGGAAGCAAGGGTCTAGCACAGCTTTAGAGGATTACAGGCTTACTCGGAAGGAGCTCAAAAGTGGACTGAGGAGAGCCAGGAGGTGGCACAAGAAAGGCTTGGCAGGAAGGATTAGGGAGAACCCGAAGGCATTTTACTCATACGTGAGGAATAAGAGAATGATCAGGGAGAAGGCAGGGCCGATCAGGGATAGCGTAGGGAACTTGTTCGTGGAGTCTGAGCAGATAGGGGAAGCCCTAAATGGGTTTTTTCTTCGGTTTTCACTAAGGACAGGGACCTTGTTGTGAATGAGAACTTTGAGGAGCAGGAAGACAGGCTTGAACAGATCAAGATTGAGGGAGTTGATGTGCTGGAAATTTTGACAAACATTAAGATTGATAAGTCCCCAGGGCCAGACCAGATTTATCCTAGGTTGCTCCAGGAAGCGAGAAAGGAGGTTGCTATGCCGCTGGCAAAGATCTTTGCTTCCTCACTCTCCATGGGATTCGTACCGGAAGATTGGAGGAAGGCAAATGTTGTTCCTCTTTTCAAGAAAGGGATAGGGAAATCCCTGGAAATTATAGACCAGTCAGTCTTACGTCTGTGGTCAGCAAGGTTTTGGAAAGAATTCTGAGGATAGGATTTATGACTATTTGGAAAAGCATAGCGTGATTAAAGGGAGTCAGCATGGCTTTGTGAGGGGCAGGTCATGCCTCACAAATCTTATTGAGTTCTTTGAGGAAGTCACGAAACAAGTTGACAAGGGTTGAGCAGTGGATGTGATGTACATGGACTTCAGCAAGGCATTTGATAAGGATCCCCATGGCAGGCTCATTCAAAAAGTCAGGAGGTATGGGATACAGGGTGATTTGGCTGTCTGGATTCAGAATTGGTTGGCTGACAGGAGGCAGAGAGTGGTTGTAAATGGTAAGTATTCTGCCTGGAGGTCAGTGCTGAGTGGTGTCCCGCAGGGCTCTGTTCTTGGGCCTCTGCTCTTTGTAGTTTTTATAAATGACTTGGATGAGGAGGTTGAGGGGTGGGTTAGTATGTTTGCTGATGACACAAAGGTTGGAGGTGCCGTTGATAGTATTGAGGGCTATTGCAGGCTTCAGTGAGACATTGACAGAATGCAGAGCTGGGCTGAGAAATGGCAGATGGAGTTCAACCTGGATAAATGCGGAGTGATGCATTTTGGAAGGTCGAACTTAAATGCTGAATATAGGATTAAAGGCAGGATTCTCGGCAGTGTGGAGGAACAGCGGGATCTTGGTGTTCAAGTGCACAGCTCCCTCAAAGTTGCCACCCAGGTGGATAAGGTTGTTCAGAAAGCAGATGGTGTTTTGGCTTTCATTAACAGGGGGATCGAGTTTAAGAGCCGCGAGGTTATGCTGCAACTCCACAAAACCCTGGTGAGACCACACTTGGAATATTGTGTCCAGTTCTGGTCACCCTATTATAGGAAAGATGTGGAGGCTTTGGAGAGGGTGCAAAGGAGGCTTACCAGGGTGCTGCCTGAACTGGAGGGCTTGTCTTACGAGGAGAGGTTGACTGAGCTCGGACTTTTCTCTCTGGAGAGAAGGAGGAAGAGAGGTGACCTGATCGAGGTGTACAAGGTAATGAGAGGCATGGATAGAGTCGATAGCCAGAGACTTTTCCCCAGGGCAGGATTGGCTGCCACGATGGCTCATAGTTTTAAGGTGTTAGGAGGAAGGTATAGAGGAGACGTCAGAGGGAGGTTCTTCACCCAGAGAGCTGTGAGCACATGGAATAGTTTGCCAGTGGTAGTCGTGGAAGCAGAGTCATTAGTGACATTTAAGCGACTGCTGGACATGCACACGGACAGCAATGAATTGAGGGGAATGTAGGTTGGGTTACTTTATTTTTGGATTAGGATTATCCCACGGCACAACATCGTGGGCTGAAGGGCCTGTACTGTGCTGTACTTTTCTATGTTCTATGCTGAGGACTAGGACACTGGGATTAACTCACTGCCCTTCTTTGAAGGAGAAACTTTTGTGTCCATCTGCGAGGGCAAATGAGACCATAGCTTAATTCCATACCTGAAAGATAGGGCAATGCTGCCTTAGTCTGCAGGGAAGTTTCCGGAATTTTGGCCGTGATGTCCTCAAAAGAATTTATTGAGAGTTTCTTGGAGTCCTGCTAAGGTTTTAACAAAAGTCCCGAACATTATCCAGGCCATGTATGTAATTGAACATGGCAGCTCCCTCTTCAGCACTGGAAGTATTTATAATTTTGCCCAGGGATAGATTCGTGAGCTTTCCGAGTGGCTTTGTGTTTCTCAGCTTCTGGAAGAGGCCTGGGAATGTTAATATGCCCTTAGAGGCATGAACCATTTATCTCAGTAATGTTGCCCCTTTGTCATCTTCACCTTAGGGAGCCACAGAGGGGAATTCCAGGCAGTTTCACTTGTCAGAATGAAACCTCTACCATATTGTTGCCTGTATCACTGTCATCTTCATTGGCCATTGTCAGTTTAAAGTTGACTGTTTTCCGTAACTGAGCAGATTTTCTCTGTAAGAACAAACCAGGCTCGACATTCCAAATTAACCACAGCATTTCAAAAGTGTTCTTGAAAACAGTGATGTCATGGACATATGGAATATGATTCATTTCTTTACAGGCTTATAGAAGATGTAAGTATGAGCAGCGTAATTACACTCAATTATTCTCACGATGGAGATATGGCTGACACTAAGTGCACAAGGCTTGTGTCATATACTGGACAGCACCTTGCTGGAATGCTGATCTATCATGGAGATTAACAGCATTACGATTATTAAGATTAGAAATACAATTTGCCACTGTCTGTAGGATTCACAAAACTCAAATTGCTGTCTGCTCTAAATGTAACAAAAAAAAACATGAAATCTGCCATAAGGAGGACATTCAGGCTGCCCTCAGCCTGATACCTACCCACTTCCAAGATCTGTGAAGCACAGTGGGGTCTAATTTAAGAGCGCACTGATAGGATAAGGAGTTATTCCTGAGCATGTAAAGACGCCAAATTCCAAATCATTTGGAACCAATAAAAAAAGCCATTCGTCTCTGAAATGAGATGGCCAAAGATTTTGATTTCTCAGCAGAGGGCATACCACTCACTAGGCAGGCCATTGTGCTCAGTTCACAATCTGAGAAAGTTGGAGTGAGTGCAACCAAGTGGGAGGAAAGGCATGACCATCTAGGGACAAAAGTTGCCAAATCTCACCAATAGCAAACACTGCCCAGAGGCTTATTTGCTCAGTCAGTCTTGTGTACATAAATTTATTATGGAGTGATTGTTTTTAACTATATTGCATGTTTCAAAAGCTGGATTGGTTCAATGATGTGATCCCAGTACATTGTCACCAGACATTAGAGGCTGGCCATGCTGAGGTGAACTAAGTGAATTTTTTAGACTACAAAGTGTGGAGCTGGATGAACACAGCAGGCCAAGCAGCATCTCTTTGTGCTCCTGGGATGCTGCTTGGCCTGCTGTGTTCATCCAGCTCTACACTTTGTTACCTGGGTAACATTTGGGTTTCATGTTTGGGGGTTTGAAGATTCCTTTTAAATGATTAAAATACGATAGGATGACTATAGAAGCATACGTCATGCATCAGCTCAGGTACTGCTATCTCGACTTGATTGATAGGACTCTGGTCATTATACCAGAGGGCTGTGGGTTTGAGACCCCTCTTATGCTTATGTTCTTCAAATCAGAGGCTCTGGTCTGGATTTCTATTGAGATGGGAGCCCTTTATAAAAGGGGTGGCAGGTGTTGGGGGGAGGAGGGTAGGTTCCTGAATCCAAGTTTCTCAAGCTCCCATTCATTGGCTTTATGACTTTTAGAGTCAGGAGTTGAGTTACCTGCCTGACAATTCCTGGCATCTGATCATCTTCCGCAGTCATAGCATATATGATGGTTCCATTTCACATTTTGACCAAAGGTAATCCTCAGAATGTTGTGAGTAGGAGATTGGGTGATGGTAATGCCAAGGGGAGCTGGATAGACTCTTGTTAGGGACGATCACTTGGGCAGCATGGATGTTACTTTAAGAGTCTGTATACTTTTTTCTCTTTATTCATTCATGGGATGAGGGTGTTGCCGGCTGGGCCAGCATTTATTGCCCATCCCTAATTCCCCAGAGGGCAGTTCAGAGTCAACCATAATACTGTGGGTCTGGAGTGACATGTAGGCCAGACCAGGTAAGGATGGCAGTTTCCTTCCCTAAAGGGCATTAGTGAACCAGATGGGATTTTCTGACAAATGGCAATGGATTCATGGTTATCTTGCTGCTGCTGCCATTCTGGTGAATGCACCTCCTCTAAGGTCAAGGTATCCTTCCTGAGGTACAGTGCCATTTCCATCGCCATCAATAGTAGTTAATAGAAATAAAAAATCTGTGGAAATAAAAACCTGTGGATATGTAAAATGTGCTCCTGACGCTTTTTTTGCAATTGCACAAAGTCAATATCTATCCCAACAACCAAATTTCTTTTCATTTTCTTTTCTTCAATTTGTCCAAATCAGAAATGAAATATAATGTGAGGGTACCTATATCCCCAATGCTATTGCATTTATTGAGGAATCTGCGACCTTCCTGATGTAAGGCCAATATTGCACTACATTCTTTACTTAGAAAAATTGTGAAGTCTCATTTGATGACAAAATGCAACACAGCCATATCGTTTCAGCGGCAGTCAATGCTTGATAGCAGTTTCTGAAACATGCAAATCGATACCTGCTCTGTTGCCTGGCAACATCAAATGATTTATCTGGGAAAGGAATGCAGGGCATTTCAAGACCGTCATTCACTGGGGAACATGTCTCCTCTGAGAAATACAGCCCTAACAAATTAAAACATGCCAGAGAAAGGGGAGAGGGTGTCAGCTTGCTTCAAATTGCCTTTGGAATTGCTTGTGAGTGGCTTCACGAGTGGAAAGCGCGATCAGAAACAATTCAGAATCCACTGATTGTGACTTGTTCTGTGCTCTGGGAGGTAGCAGCAACAAAGTGGGCAGGAGCAGTGTGTCCTGTTATTTATCTTAGAACACTCTAATTCTCCAGAATTCCCTTACAAAAAGAACGCCTTGTTATTTTGTCCTCCATCAAATGTGGCCGATGAGCTCTTAGCAGGAGATTGTGATTTTGTCCAATTGGTGAACGAAATTAGGGTACATGGTAGTGGAGGCAAAATACTGAGTTGGACTGAAAATTGTCTGGCTGACAGGAAGCAAAGAGTAGTGATAAACGGGTCCCTTTCGGAATGGCAGGCAGTGACCAGTGGGGTACCACAAGGTTCGGTGCTGGGACTGCAGCTGTTTACGATTTATATTAATGATATAGACGAAGGCATTAAAAGTAATATCAGCAAATTTGCTGATGACACAAAGTTGGGTGGCAGTGTGAAATGTGAGGAGGATGTTATGAGAATGCAGGCTGACTTGGACAGGCTAGGAGAGTGGGCGGATGCATGGCAGATGCAGTTTAATGTGGGTAAGTGTGCGGTTATCCACTTTGGTGGCAAGAACAGGAAGGCAGATCACTATCTAAATGGAGTCAAGTTAGGTAAAGGGGAAGTACAACGAGATCTGGGTGTTCTTGTACATCAGTCAATGAAAGCAAGCATGCAGGTACAGCAGGCAGTGAAGAAAGCTAATGGCATGCTGACCTTCATAACAAGAGGAATTGAGTATAGGAGCAAAGAGGTCCTTCTGCAGCTGTACAGGGCCCTGGTGAGACCGCACCTGGAGTATTGTGTGCAGTTTTGGTCTCCAAATTTGAGGAAGGACATTCTGGCTATTGAGGGAGTGCAGCGTAGGTTCACGACGTCAATTCCCGGAATGGCTGGACTATCATATGTTGAAGGGTTGGAGTGACTGGGCTTGTATACACTTGAGTTTAGAAGGCTGAGAGGGGATCTGATTGAGACGTATAAGACTATTAAGGGATTGGGCACTCTGGAGTCAGGAAGCATGTTTCCGCTGATGGGTGAGTCCAGAACCAGAGGACGCAGTTTAAAAATAAGGGGTAGGCCATTTAGAACAGGGTTGAGGAGAAACCTCTTCACCCAGAGAGTGGTGGATATATGGAATGCTCTGCCCCAGAAGGCAGTGGAGGCCAAGTCTCTGGATACTTTCAAGAAAGAGATGGATAGAGCTCTTAAAGATAGTGGAATCGAGGGTTATGGGGATAAGGCAGGAACAGGATACTGATTGTGGATGATCAGCCATGATCATAATGAATGGTGGTGCTGGTTCGAAGGGCCAAATGGCCTACTCCAGCACCTATTGTCTATTGTCTATTGTGAATCGACCGCCCATTTGCGTCCTTCCAGTTTGTTCCATTGACATTAGTGAAGAATCGGAGGAATTGTTAATGCTTTCATCTCTCATCACAAAAAAACACACACAGCGACAGATTCATTATTGAATCTAGATTATGGTTTGTAGAAATATGGGTCACTTGATGTCAAGATTCCTGATTGGACCTAGTACTTGAAGCCCCATCATTGAGATCTAAGTTCTCAATGGACCCATTTAATGTAATAAATTTGACTTTGATTTTATTGCCGTGTGTATTTTTTAATATGAATTCAATAAAATATAGTGAAAAGCTTTCATTTGTCACCACAAAACAGCGTCATCTTAAATAAGTTAAGAAGAAGGGAGAAGAGAAAAGTATAGCGTGTAGAGAGTCACCTCATCACCATCAATGACAAATTCTGTGCTGCCATCCCTCTGCCAACCCTTCACCGCTGTCTACACCAGACCAAACCAACATCGAATTCACCAGTCCTCAGGTGCCATCTTTGCCATGGGGCTGATGCACCTCTGCCACTGTCTCACTGCCGACTGCTCTGGACCCACCAATGTCAGAGTCCTAACTCTCATTGATGGGCCCACTTCATCGATGTTGCCAATGATGCCCTTCTGCCAATGCTTTGAAGCTGCTAGTGCCTGGTCAACAACAATTGCCAATCCTCAGGCGCCATCTTTAGCCGCTGGGCCTACCTCGCCAATATCAGCTCTGTTGATGTAGCAGCCTATGATCCCAGGTTCTGTTTGCGCTCTGGAAAAGTAAGTAGGGGCTGACTTTGCTCTGCATTGGCTTCGCTCAGGATTCAACACTGCCAATGCTGATCAAGCTCAGGGCAAGGTGAGTTAGTAAAAGAAGAAAACAGATGGAAACAAAAAAGAAAATTAGTCGAACATACATGGTCTGGCACAGGAATCCTTTTCCAATGCCATCTCAGTCCAGAAAAAACCTCTTGCTTACACAGTAGAAAGGGCCAAATGGTAAGAAAGCACTCCACAGTTTGAGCTGAGGTACCAAAACCTGGGCAGATTGGGTGTAGGCAGATCCACTCGTAAGTTGGCACATCCATTTAATGACTGGTAAACATTTCCACTGTACAGGCTTCTTGAAAATTAAATGACAATTTTTAATATTCTCAGTTTGCATTGCTTCTTCACATGTTCATGTTTACCTTAGTCAGAGCACTCGCTATGTTTTTCAGAGCCTTTATCACTAATAATTATATTCTATCTCTTTTAAATGTGTCAAAATTCCACTGTCCAGTGATTCCACATACTACCCTCTAACATTGACACTAGGGGGCAGAATCCTATAGGGGTCTGAGTGATATGGGTTATGGCAGGAACTGCGACAGTTTGTGAGAAACTTTGTGGTACGTCTCCAACTTACTTATAGAATGGTTTTGCACTTTGGTGCTGCACCTCAGGCTGCACTGGCAATAGTCATTATAACGTTGGAGCAGGGGCACTGTACACTCAGGTACACACACCCAGCTCATGGAGTCGATCAGGCTGCATCTCCGGGCTCTTTACTCACAGTTTCTCTGCCTTGCATTGCCTTACTTGGCTTTTTTGCACTTTGCCCCCTCAGAGATATCAGGCTCGCATTACAGCTGCCTTGCCTTGCCATTTGCTGACATAAAGGAATAAAAACTTTGCATAATTGGCAGCAGGCTTCAATCAAGTCAAAGGGGAGGACCTTCTCAGGAGGTCCAGGCACGCAGAGCTACTATAGCGAACCAGCCAGAAAACTAAGGGTTCAGTGACTTTTCTCCAAACATTGGCCAGCACTACCACTTACAGTTATAAATTACACAAGTTTCCAATAGACTGCTCAATAAGGTAAGATCCCATGGTGTTGGGGGTAGTATGTTAACATGAACAGAGGATTGGCTAACTAGTACAAGACAGTTCGGATAAGGGGAGCATTTTCAGGATGGCAACTTGTAACTAGTGGAGTGTCATAGGGATCAGTGCTGGGGCCACAGTTATTTACAATATGAAGTAATAATGTGGATGATGGAACTGAATGTGCTTTTGCTACTTTTGCAGGCAACACTAAAATAGGTGGGAAGGCAAGTGGTGTGATCCAGAGCCAATGGCAGCTGTGGAGTCAGGATGGCTGTTGGCAGTGGGAGACCAGCACAGAGGAGATCGAGCCCAGTGCAGGGGAGAGAATGAACCCAGTGCGGGCGAGAGATCAAGCCCTCATGAGGATTGCAAGTCCTCATGGGGAAAGCCTAGTGTTGAGTGTTTTTACAGGCCTGTGGATAAAGAAGGACTGTAATGGTGAACTTCTAACTTATTTCTTTATTTTTCTACATCGTACCTAAGAATTTGAGTATGGGTGCCTTTGTACTTAAAATGATGCTGGGAATGGCAACTTTAGACACTTTTCACTGTACTTCAGTGCTCCTGTAATTGAGTACACATAACAATAAAACCAATTTCTAATTCTAATTCTAAAAGTAGCCTGCAGAGGGATATAGACAAGTTACGTGATTGGGCAAAAACTTGATAAATGGAATATAATGTCGAAAATCTATGTGGTTCTTTGGCAGGAAGAAGAGAATAGCTAGTTGAGGATTCTCTTCAGTTTAACGAAAAGGTTCAGTTGGCAGATAGGAAAGCAAATGCAATGTTAGCGTTCATTCCAAGAGGGCTAGAATACAGGAGCAGAGACGTACCATTGGGCCTGTATAAGGCTCCCGTCAAACCATGTTTGGAATATAGTTTTGGGCTCTGTTTCTAAGGAAGGGTGTCCTGGCCGAGGAGGGAGTCCACAGGAAGTTTACAAGATTGACCCTGGGGATAAAGGACTTGTCATGTGAGGCAAGGTTGAGGACTCTGGGTCAGTATATGATGAGATCTAGAAGAATGAGGGGAGATCTGATTGAAATTTAAAGAATACTGAGAGACCTTGATTGAATGGACGTAGAGAAGCTGTTTCCATACGTGGGACGGCCTAGAACCCAGGTGCATAGCCTCAGCCTGAAGGGATGAGCCTTTACAACTGAGGGGAGGAGAAATTTCTACAGCCAGAGAATGGTGATTGTGTGGAATGTATTGCCACAGAAGGCTATGGAGGCCAAGCCATTGAGTGTATTTAACACAGATAGTTTATTGACTAGCAAGGGGATCAAGTGTTATGGGGAGAAGGCAGGAGAATTGGCTTGAGAAACATATCAGCTATGAATGAATGGTGAAGCGGACCTGATGAACTGAATGGCGGAATTTTGCTCTTATATATGATGGGCTAAAAGTTGTGAATCTGGTGGCTCTTCAAAGTAACATAAATAGCAGCTATTTATGCTGAAGGTGAGATTGGAGGAGCTGGGGAGTGAAGTGAGTGGATAGATGGAGATGTATCCCAGAGAAAGAGTTAGGAAATGATAAGGCCAATGAGGAGATTATTGTTAGCAGGCCAGGACAGAAAAGGAGCTGAGTAAGTGATAATGAGAGCCGAGAGTAGGAGAGAATGGGTAGGCCATGCTGATAGCAGCCCGTGTCATGGCAGGGCCAGGGTCTGATGGGGTGGATTAAAAAAAAATGGAAGGATGGAATCAGGCTGTAATGTTATTGAAATCGATGTTGAGTCCTAGAGGTTGCAGGGTCACCAAATGGAAAATGAGATGTTGTTCTTTGAACTTATGCTGAGGCTCACTGGAACACTGCAATAGGCCTGCGACAGAGGTGTTAGCATAGGAACAGGTGGTATGTTGAAGTGGCAGGCAACTGGAAGCTTAAGGTCATTTTTGACAGGGCCGTCAACAGTCTCTGACCTGATTTTCTGCACTTTGGCACTGACTCCTTCTCCTCTCCAATCCTCACTCGCCACTACCCACTAGCCTCTGCACAAAGGATCATTAGCCACCATTTCCATCACTCCAGTGGGATGCCACCACCAGACATATACTCCCCTTACTTGCCTTGTCAGCCTTCCACAGGGACTGTTCCCTCTGGGAAACCCTGGTCCACTTATCCTCCACTGTCAACATCTTCCCACACACCCATGAGTATTGCTGAGATAACAATGGGAAATTGCTGGCTTGGTAATGGCCTGCCTATCCCCAGAAATGGAAACAGGGATATCGAGGGAAGGAAGGGAGGTTTCAGAGATGGGCCAAGTGAAAATGAGGGCAGTGCAGGAATTACAAGAAAGGAAAGCAACACCAATGATGTCAATGATGTACCAGAGACAGAATTATGGGTGTATTCTCAGAAGGTGTAACACCTGCCCATTTACTTCCTCCCTCCTCAGTATCCAAGGCCCCAGACACACCTCCAGGCAAAACAGGGATTGACCTGCACTTCACTCAATCTCATCTGCTGTATTTGCTGCTTACAATGTGGTCTCCTTTACACTGGGGGGACAAAGTCCAGACTGGGTGACCACTTCACAGAACACCTATGTTCTGTCTGCAAAAGTGATCCCAAGTTTCCAGTTGCCTGCCTCTTCAACCCACCACTGGCCAACATCTCTGGCACAGGCATGCTGTAGTGCTCTAGTGGACATCAGCACAAATTTGAAAAGCAAAATCTCATTTTCCGCTTGGGGGCCCTGCATGGGAGTTAAATAAGTTTTGAACTTGATTCCATCTTTCCATGTTTTTTACCCACCCCAATACCCAATCCAATCCTTTCAACACAGACTACCCATTCTCTCCTACTCCCAGCTCTCATTATCACTTATTCATCTTTTCTTCTGTCCTGGCCTACTTTGAGTAATCCCCTTGTCTGCCTACCCTTTCATCTCTCTCTCCCTCTGAGCTCTGTCTCAATTCATGGAATAATGGGACAAGAAACACAGCACACTCTTCCAGCCTTGAGTGTAACAAGATATACCTCAAGCGCTGTTAGGGAGGGAATTCGAGGATTCTGACTGAGTGATCAGTGATATAGTTCTAAATCAAGATTCTACATGGCTTGGAGAGAGCTTGTTTTGGTGCTGCCACTGTTCATAATCAATGGATGGTTTCCTTAGGCAAGCATCAAACACAGCAATCACAATACAAGCAGACATTAAAAGAAGGCTGGTTGAAATGGAATTTAAGAACGTATGGGAGCAAAAGAATTTGTAGGGTTTTTTTCTGATATCCTTCAACCTTCCATTTTCTCAAAGATCTATTCATTTCTCTGTCAAATTATTCACACTGTTTTCATCTCTGCCAACTTGGGCAAAACATTTCAAATGAGTTAGGTACAAACAGTCCATGCGGGTTATTTTTACTGGATGCAGTATTTAATCCACGTGACAGCATCTCACCCATAGCCTGGAGATTTGATGAGAGCCCAGCAATGGGTCCATTGTAATAAGAGCTGCCCCTAAGTGGCCAGCATTAGACTTTCCCTGGGACTTAGGACTCCATGGATGGTAATCTCACACCCTGAGGTCTGCAGAGCTCATTTATTTGTATCTTGAATGGCAATGACTGCAGTGTCAACTGCTGTGGGGTTCTACCTTTGAACCCTTGCCATGTTGATACATCTCTACTCAAAAACAACTATTGCTTTCAAGAGCCTATGCACTTCAGAACCTTGTCAACTCTGCTTTAATACTTTGTGCATTCCTTATCCTAACTAAGCTACCTGACAATCTGGTCTCAGTCATCCCACAGTATGTGTTTTGACTCTGTGCGTGGGTTACATGAGCATCTCTTCTACAATCAATGGCACACCTTAAATTAGACAATCAATAACAGCAGTAAAGGCCTTTTGTTTTAGCATCAAGCAACGGACTCCTGAGAAAATTCAGCACACAAGACATAGCGAATTGCACCATGATGCAAATGTGTTGTTGGATTGACTCATGGGGGGAGAGCAGGAAATGGGACAAAAAAAATCAGATATCACCATCAGACAATGACATCTTTCTGTGCTAACATAAAACAAAATTCTCTGATTCTAATTTGGAGGATCACTCCATCAAAATTTTTTCTCTCTGATACATTGCACTTAATCCTTGGGATCAGAGAGGAATCTGCGCTGAAACAAATTTTCAAAGTGTTCTTTAATTTTGTTCCATTTCCAATCTATTAGAAATTGATCCTCTGTATTCCGAGAGAAGCAGGGCTGGGTTTTATTCATAGATAATGGGAACTGCAGATGCTGGAGAATCCAAGATAACAAAGTGTGGAGCTGGATGAACACAGCAGGCCAAGCAGCATCTCAGGAGCACAAAAGCTGATGTTTCGGGCCTAGACCCTTCATCAGAGAGGGGGATGGGGAGAGGGAACTGGAATAAATAGGGAGAGAGGGGGAGGCAGACCGAAGATAGAGAGAAAACAAGATAGGTAGAGAGGAGAGTATAGGTGAGGAGGTAGGGAGGGGATAGGTCAGTCCAGGGAAGACAGACAGGTCAAGGAGGTGGGATGAGGTGGTAGGTGGGAAATGGAGGTGCGGCCTGAGGTGGGAGGAAGGGATGGATGAGAGGAAGAACAGGTTAGGGAGGCAGAGACAGGCTGGGCTGGTTTTGGGATGCAGTGGAGGGAGGGGACGAGCTGGGCTGGTTTTGTGATGCAGTGGGGGGAGGAGGGGAAGAACTGGGCTGGTTGTGGGATGCGGTGAGGGAAGGGGAGATTTTGAAGCTTGTGAAGTCCACATTGATGCATCACAAAACCAGCCCAGCTCGTCCCCTCCCCCCACTGCATCCCAAAACCAGCCCAGCCTGTCTCTGCCTCCCTAACCTGTTCCTCCTCTCACCCATCCCTTCCTCCCACCTCAAGCCGCACCTCCATCTCCTACCTACCACCTCATCCAGCCTCTTTGACCTGTCCGTCCTCACTGGACTGGCCTATCCCCTCCCTACCTCCTCACCTATACTCTCCTCTCCACCTATCTTGTTTTCTCTCCATCTTCGGTCTGCATCCCCCTCTCTCCCTATTTATTCCAGTTCCCTCACCCCATCCCCCTCTCTGATGAAGGGTCTAGGCCCGAAATGTCAACCTTTGTGCTCCTGAGATGCTGCTTGGGCTGCTGTGTTCATCCAGCTTCACACTTTGTTATCCTGGGTTTTATTCATGTTCTGTACTTCTAGCTTTTGATTGCAGCTGTGAACTAAACACATTTTGCTGGGTGAGGGTGAATTAATTACACAGGGCAGGTTCATGGTTGGATAGACATCATATGCAGCGAGTCCATCACTACTGACCAGGAACTTTATGTGGTGCAGGAGATTCACCACAAGACTTTAAGACGGATGAATCATACTCCCGGAGAGATTGAGGGCAGCAACGCATCAGGAAATGGAGGAACTCTTCATGTCAGGAAAATATCTGAAGAAAGGAAGAGTTCTCAAGAAGAGTCATACTGGTTTCGAATTGTAACTCTCTTTCTCGCTCCATAGATGCAGCCAGACCTGTTGTGTTTCTCCAGCATTCTGCATGTTTGTTTAATTAAAGGGAGAGGAATCTACTATTAGGCCTCTCCCTCTATTAGTGTCCAAAGTAGACTGCATCATCAGTGATGCTAGATGACATGTGGTTGGACCTCAGCAAAGATTGTTGTAAAAAAATTAGCACAATCATGTCTGTCTACATTGAGTAAATAGTTATGAATGTTCATAGGAATTTAGGACTTCGGAACAGGAGTAGGCCATTTGGCTTTGCTAGCCTGCTCCACCATTCAATAAGATTGTGGCTGGTCTGGTTGTGGTCTGCTTTCCTGATTGTAGCTCACAATCCCGAGTTGTCTTGTCTATAAAAGCCTATATAACTCAGCCTTGAATAAATTTCAGAGTCCTTATATTGTGTTTCGTCCTTCAGTTTGTCTCAAGTTCCCAGATCTGCCCAGATTTGGCAGAGAAATGTTGTTTTCCCAAATGATCAGAAGGGTCTAACTGTCTCATCTTCAAGTGCAATTATTAACAAAATCTGGAATTAAGATTCTATTGATGGCCATTACTGTTTGTCAGGAAAAACGCATCTGGCTCACTCATGTCCTTCAGGGAACGATAAACACTATCCTCACCTAGGTCTGGCCTATACGTGATTCCAGACTCAGAGCAACATGGTTGATTCTGAATTGCCCTCCGAAATGGCCTAGCTAGCCACTCAATTCAATGTCAGCTAGGTACAGGCAGTATGTGGTGGGCAGACAGCAATGCCCATGTCCCACAAGTGTGTAAACAAAAGTTATAGGAACAGGAGGTGGCACGGTGGCTCAGTGGTTAGCACTGCTGCCTCTCTGCACCAGGGACCTGGGTTCGATTCCACCCTCCAGTGACTGTCTGCGTGGAGTTTGCATGTTCTCCCTGTGTCCGCATGGGATCCCTCTGGGCGCTCTGGTTTCCTCCCACGGTCCAAAGATGCGCAGTTTAGGTGGATTGGCCATGTTAAATTGCCCATAGTCACCAGGGATGTGTAAGTTAGGTGGATTAGCCATGGGAAATGCAGGGTTACAAAGAAATACTAGGGGGATGTGTCTGATTGGGATGCTGTTTGGAGGGTCAGTGTGAGCATGTTGTACCGAATGGCTTGTTTCCACACTGTGGGAATTCTATGATTCTATGGGTAGACCATTCAGTTCCTTGAACCTGTTCTACCATTCAATGAGATCATGATAGATCAGTGGCCTAACTCCATATACCTGCCTTTGGCCATATCCCTTAATTCCTTTGCCTAAAAATATGTTATCTGTCTCAGATTGAAAATTAACAACTGATCCAGCATCCATTGCTATTTGTGGAAAAGAGTTCAAAACATCTACCACCTTTTGTATAGGAGTGCTTCCTAACATAGAAATTCAGAATTCTTTCTAAAGAAGGGCCCCGACCTGAACCATCAGCTTTCCTGCTCCTCTGACACTGCCTGGCCAGCTGTGTTCCTCCAGCTCCACACAGTGGTATCATACTTGTGAACCTGTGTTGTACTCCCTCCACAGCTAAAATATCTCTCCTTAGGTGTGGTGCCCAGATCAGCTCACAGTATTCCACATTTGCAGAATGACTACTGCACCCTTGTACGCCAGTCCTATTGATATAAAAGTGAGCATTCCATTAGCTTTCTTAATTATTTTCAGTACCTATTTTGTGACATTTTAAAGAGCTGTGCAACTAAGCCCCAATTTCATACTATCCAGGGAGAGTATACTTCTTTGGTCCAAATCGGATAACCTCACACTTGCTCAGACTTAACTCCAGCTTTACCCATTCAGTGAGTCCATGGATATTCCTTTCTAATTTTATGTTATCATCTACACTCTCCACAATGCATCTAACTTTATCTAGAACTGGCTAGAATTGTGCGCTGCTACTTTGCTTTTGAATTGGGAGCATTGAATTTGTATTTCAACGCTTTTAGTATCTCCATTCAAATTTTGATAAGCCATGATCTCACTGAATGATGGAATGGGCTGGAGACACTGAATGGCCTACCCTTCAGTCCAACCAGTCCATGCTAAACATAATCCCAAACTAAACTGGTTCCACCTTTCCACACTTGGCCTATATCCCTCCAAAGATTTCTTATTCATTTACTCATCTAAATGTCTCTTAAACATTGTCACTGAACCCACATCCACCACTTCCTCTGGAAGTTCATTCCACACACGAACCATTCTGTGCATAAAAAGAATTGCACCCATAGGTTTTTTTAAATCTTTCACCTCTCACCTTAAATATATGCCCATTCATCCTGAAACCCTCATCCTAAGGAAAAGACATCTGTCTTTACTATATAGTCTCTACACTCCAGAATAAAGACTACATATCTGCCTCTACCTTACCCACACCCCTCGTAATTTTATAAACTTCTATAAGATCACCCCTCAGCCTCCTATGCTCCAGTGGAAAAACATCAGATGGTATGGTAAAGTCATATTGATGTGGTAAAATTGCCTTTTGCAACCCCAGTGCCTTTTAATGTCTTACTTGCAGTGCATGCAAGAAAACACAAAGGCCGGGATTTTCATAAGGATGTAGAGTCTCTCCATTGTGGGGGAAATGAAAGAAAATAGTTAAAATTGAAAGTCCATTCCTGGAACATGCAGCTAACTTCATCAGGATCTGTCTTGCAAATAAACAATTAATGGAACAACTTACCATTTTAAGGTATCAGTTGCTTCCATTGAAGTGGTATCCCTGTAGCATGGAACATGTAATGCTCACATTAGGTCTGCTTAGAGAAATCTGAATTTCATGGATATGTTTGTAACTCCAGGATATCCCTTTGCAGAGGTAAAATATTCCTTTCGATGTGGTTCCATGTGGCAAGGGCCATGTGCACTTTAGGAGATCAGATAGTCTTTGATCTTCTTAAAGTATCCTTGAATGTGGCTAAAAAGTGCTTAAACATTGGAATGTCAAGCTGTTAGCGAATATCCAAGAACTGTAAAGCAGTCAAAGGATTGTCAAAGATTTCAAAGTACCGTCAAGTGATTTAAGTCTTATGGGCTTTAAATTAAAAAGGAGGATCTGTGGATGGTGAATTTTAAATTAGTTATTACTATTTTCCTCTATATGTTGACTTGAGTCTAGGGTTCCCGTTATAGGGCGTATGCTAAATGATTGATTTTACTGCAGAACATTATCTTGTGAAGTGTAAATCTTTGATTGATCAATCCACGTGGTTGTAGAATACAAATTTAAAAAAAAAGAACTGCTCACGCTGGAAATCAGAAACAAAAACTGAAATTGTTGGGGGATCTCAGCAGGCCTGGCAGCAAAAAGTATGGAGACAAAACAGAGTTAACATTTTGGGTCCACTGACCCTTCATCACAGTCCCTTCTCCACAGATGCTGCCAGGCCTACTGAGTTTCTCCAGTAATTTCTCTTTATGCAGAATATGAACGTTTGTCTTCACATGAGATTAGTTTAAGAAATTTCAATGCTTTGATTGTTTTTCATCAATGAGGATTTTAAAAAATAATGATGTCATCAGTAATCATTTAACTTTGCTTTCTGTCAATATGCATCTTGATGTTTGCCAATAGTGGGTACTAGAGAGTTGGCATGGAGGGAGTCAGTAAATGGCGACAGGTGGAGAGCATGGGTTGACATGGTAATGGTAATATAGCATAAGGTTACAATGGACCGGGGAACGAGTAGGGGCATAAGTTGCTGCATATGTTAAGGGGCATCTTGATGATTTGGTGCAGGGCTATAGGGTATTTTGAAGATCAGAAGCACTGTTGGTTATGATGGTCAGGCTGAGGGAGCTTATGTGGATGAGAGGGGATGAAGGATGGAGGCTGGTTTTGTTTTTATTAGTTCTCTATTTATCTTCAATGCAGAAGCATAGCATAGAGTCTGGTCATGTGTACAGCCCAGGCTCATGGATATAAGTCTCTGCTTTTGTTGAAGTGTCTCCCAAACCTCTTCACAAGGAATCCCACTACCCTGGAATGAAAATTCAAGCTGACTCACATGTGCAAAGTGAGGAAATACTCCCTTATGGCCCCTACCTTGGGCAGAAATTCCAGTTCCCTAGACTTTGAGATAGAGTTTTCCACTTGGGACACAATCAGCGATTTGGGTGCAAACTGCATCACAAGTTGTGTTGGCTTTCAGAAGTGTTTATCTTTTTCAGGTTTCTACTCAACTCAGTTGTGTATTGTTGAACGTAAAATCTGCCCTGAAAAATTCAAGCAATCTCATGAAAATGACATTGAAAGAAAAGATATTTCAAGCCGACAGAAAACTTAATCACAGATCCTCAGTTTCAGTTTTGCTTGGGTCACTCAGCTCCCAAATTCATTATAATGTTTGCCCAAGTTTTGACAAAAGAGTGGAATCCAAGTTAAGAGGTGAGAGTGACAACCCTTGACATCAAGGCAATATTGACTGAGTGTGAAATCACAGAGCCCTATCAAAATGGAAGACAATGGGGATCATAGGGAAAACTCTCCACTGGTCAGTCATGCCTAGTACAAAAAAATTATAGTTTCTATAGAGATTCACCAAGGCCTCTTGGACAGCATCTTCTGAATCTACATCCACAATATCCAGGAGGATCTGATGCATAGGAGGCAATGACCTGCAATCTCCCCTTCACATCAATCACCATCCAGACTTGGAAGTATATTAGATTTTTATTTGATTTATTTAATGTCATGTGTAGCTTGTTACAAAATACAGTGCAAAGTGTCGTATAGTCTGGCCGTTCTCCAACACTACCTTAAAATACAGAAAATAAAACAAAACATACAATATAAAGACAGAAAAGTGAAGAATTAAAGAAATATATCACTCTGCCTTCAGTGTTGCTGGCTCAAAATGCTGGAATTTCCATTATGGCTCTAACTGCACCAAATGGTTAAAGTTAGCAGCTGACCACACCTTCTCAAAAGGCACTAGGGATGGACAGTAACCAGCCAGTAATGCCCACATCTCACAGATGAAGAAAATAAAAGCAATCATCTTAGTCCCAGGACATCTCTGCAGGATTTCCTCAGGATAGATATTTGCAATCAATCTGTGCAGACACATTATGACACACATCTGGAGCAAGTGGGATTTGAACCTGCGTGCCCTGGCCCAATGTGAAGAAGTTTACCAGTGTACCAGCAAGAATCCTGACTTTCTCAGAATAACATCCAAAGCTCAACCATCTTCAATTGCTTCGTCAATGACATACCATAAAATCAAAAATCTGGATGTTTGCAGATGATTGTATAATATTCAGTTCCAATTATAACCTCTTTTACAGCAGGACTAAGTGAACATTCACGCTGGGACTGATAAACTGCAAGTAACATCTCTGTCACACAGTTGTTAGGCAATGACAAGAGAGAATCTAACCTTCTTACTTTGAGAATCATTGAAATGACTATCATCAAATTCGTCCACTGCCACCATCCTGGTGGTCACCATTGACCAAAAACTTAGTTGGTTAGTCACATAAATAGTGTGGCTGCAAGAGCATGTCAGAGGCTGGGTTTCCTTTGGCAAATGACTCACCTCCTGATTCTCCAGAGCCTTTCCACTGTCTACAAGGCTTATGACAAGAGTATAGTAGATCACTCTCCTAGCGAGTTTTGAGAAGATTTGTAGCTCAGGTTGAGGTTCTGGATGTGAGTTTGCTCGCTGAGCTGGAAGGTTAGTTTTCAGACGTTTCGTCACCATTCTAGGTAACATCGTCAGTGAGCCTCCGACGAAGCACTGGTGTTATGTCCCGCTTTCTATTTATATGTTTAGGTTTCCTTGGGTTGGTGATGTCATTTCCTGCTCTTTTTCTCAGAGGATGGTAGATTGGCTCAAAATCAATGTGTTTGTTGATGGAGTTCCAGTTGGAATGCCATGCTTCTAGGAATTCTCGTGCGTGTCTCTGTTTGGCTTGTCCTAGGATGGATGTGTTGTCCCAATCAAAGTGGTGTCCTTCCTCATCTGTATGTAAGGATACGAGTGATAGTGGGTCATGTCGTTTTGTGGCTAGTTGATGTTCATGTATCCTGGTGGCTAGCTTTCTGCCTGTTTGTCCAATGTAGTGTTTGTCACAGTTCTTGCAAGGTATTTTGTAGATGACGTTCGTTTTGCTTGTTGTCTGTATAGGGTCTTTTAAGTTCATTAGCTGCTGTTTTAGTGTGTTGGTGGGTTTGTGGGCTACCCTGATGCCAAGAGGTCCGAGTAGTCTGGCAGTCATTTTGGAAATGTCTTTGATGTAGGGGAGAGTGGTTATGGTTTCTGAGCCCGTTTTGTCTGTTTGTTTGGGTTTATTGCTGAGGAATCGGCGGACTGTGTTCATAGGGTACCCATTCTTTTTGAATACGCTGTATAGGTGATTTTCCTCTGCTCTGTGTAGTTCCTCTGTGCTGCAGTGTGTGGTGGCTCGTTGGAATAATGTTCTAATGCAGCTTCGTTTGTGGGTGTTGGGATGGTTGCTCCTGTAGTTCAGTATTTGGTCCGTATGTGTTGTTTGGATGAGTGCAGCTTAGCAGGAACTTCCTGATGCCATTCAAGACAGAGCAACCAACTTGACTGACAACATATTCAGCAACTTAAACATTCACTCCCTACACCACAAAGATACACTGCAACAGCTCACTAAGAATATTTAAGCAGAATCCAATGTACCACCTCAAAATACTAGGCTACAGGTATATGGCAGTACCACTACCTCTAAGTTCCTTGTCAAGTGTTAAAATACCCTGACTTGGAAATATATAGCTGTCCCTTCATCACCTTTAGATCAAAATTATGGAAACTCTCCCCCAACAGCACTGTGGCAGTAAATTCTCCACAAGAACAGCAGCAGTTCAAGATAGTTATTCACCGTGAACTGCACAAGGGCATATAGCGTGGACAACAAATGCTGACCTTGCCACCGATGCTTGATCTCATGAAGGGCTAAAAATAAACCTGTCAGTTATGTGGAGAAATTCGAACCATCAATCCTTAGCCAAAATCTTTGGAACAATTACTTGGCCCTTAGACAAGGCCTCGGAGCCTTCTGTGTTTTCTCAACAACCAGCAGAACCTCTAACATGAGACAGTTCCGTTACAGCAGCTCTGAGTTGCGGCTGGTGTTATGCCATCCACAATCTATGAAGAAGGAAATGGCAGCATACAGAGTAAGTCAGAAGACTGTAACTGCCTTGTGCCCTGTTGCACTGATAACAGACAAGGGCAGCAATCACTTGGGTAATCGGGTTGGCAGTACCTAGTATCTCTCATTTGTGTAATAGGTTAGCTATTTCATACAGAATCCCTGATGTCTGGATCTAATTTGGGGTCAAAGTCCATCAGACAAAGGCAAGTACATTTGGAGGAATGGTTTGAGAACACTTGGAGGAAGTTTAACAAATTTTCCTGGATCCATAAGCCTCTCTGGTGTTTCACACAGGAGGCAGCAAATCCTTAGCTGCAACCTTCTCTAAGTCTGTTTAAAGGCTATATTTAGGCATCTACTCTCTCCAAGGTAAAGTGACCAGAGAGAGAATTGATGCTGGAAAGTTTGTTTCTTAATGACCTGACATCATGGGTGTGACTGGGTGTGTGCTGGTGTGTCACAGTGACCATGATAAATGGCAGTGCCCTGCTTTGTATGTTCGGAATACACTATAAGGCCATAAGGTGTAGGAGCAGAGGTAGAACATCCGATCTGCAATGTAATGAGGGAATATTGAGGAACTAGCGATCACATTGGGCTTACAAAAAAGGAAGTGTTAAATCTGAAAGTATTCAACTACAGGCAGATTGATTTCAGTGAAGTGAATGTACACCTGACCAAATGGATTAGAATCAGAGATTTGCAGGTAAAACAGTAAATGAACAATAGAATGATTTACAGGAGAGATAATTTGAGTAGACACGAGGCACTTGCCCAGGGGAAATGGAAAGTTATAAAAAAACAAGAACTCTCAGATGTCGGAAGACATATAGATTAAAAAGAAACAGAAAATGAAAGTGCTTATGCAAAATGATGGTCTCATATTTCCGCCAAGAATCAAACTGCTTGTGAAATGCACAGGGAAGAACTGAAAAATATAGGAGTAGGACAGTGAGGGAAATGCATAGAGGTGATAGACATGCTGGCTGCTTCTTGGTGGGCTACAGAGAGATCTGCATTACCTCCTCTTGGGAAGGCCTGCCTGTATTATGTATTAGGCAAATGAGAGGTCACTTCAGCTTCTCACTAAGATCAGGACCCCGGGGGTCACTCAAACCCACTGAGAGGTGCCAGCCAATTAGAGGGCAGCAGCTCTTTTCCTCAACACTGCCATCAGGTTGGTAGATACAGGGACGATGCCATCCAGAGGCATGGGGCATTGTTGGATCTTGGAACTGAGGTGAGTGATGGAGGGAGGTCCTTTCATAGCATGGGGGTCATGGGGAAAATAGTGCAGTGTAGTCAGCAGCAAATGCCACTCCCTTCTCAAAGTAGGGTCTCATGATTAGGACACAGTGCCCTTGAGTGAGGGAGCCTGGGGAAACTACTAGTAAGTCACACAGGTTAATGTGTCATACTGCTCACATGCAGCAGGCCTGTCTCCAGCTGGTTTAATAGCAGTAATAGGCCATAAGATGCTGAAACAGAAACAGGCTATTCAGTCCATCATGCTTGCCCTCCATTCAATGAGACCATGGCTGATCTGATAATTCTTAACATCACTTTCTTGCATTTTACACCGTAGTCCTTGATTCTCATTGTGATTAAAAAACTATGTCAGCGTTGAATATACTTAATGACCCATCTTATATAGCCTTCTGGTGTAAGGATTTTCACAAATTCATTACACTCTGAGAGAATAAACCCCTCCTCCTCTCTGTTTTAAAATGAGAAACCCCTTCCTCTGAGATTCTGCCCTCTGCTCCCAGAATCTCGGCATCTACTCTTTCAAGTTCTCTACTTGTGTTTCAATAAGCCCATCTCTGGGGTAGGGGAGTTCAAAACTAGGGGGCAGCTTGGGTGTTTAAGAATATTTCGCTTTGGTAGGAAATCTTAACATGGGATGGGATAGTGTGGGGGGAGGGGCTTAGATTAGTTCACAGGTCAGCACAACATCGAGGGCCGAAGAGCCTGTTCTGCGCTGTTATGTTCTATGTTCTACGTTCTATGTTCTATGTTCTATATTTTTAAGGTGAAAGGAGGAAGATTTAAATGGGAACAGATGGGCAACTTTTTCACACAGAGGGTGGTTCTTGTGCGAAAGAACTGCCAGAGGAGGTGATGGATGCAAGTACAGTTACAACATCTAAAAGACATTTGGACAGGGGTCATGAATTGAAAAGGTTAGATGGATATGGGCCAAATAAAGGCAAATGGGACGAGTAGTTAGCATGGGCGAGTTGGACTGGAAGGTCTGTTTCCTTGCTGCATGAGTGTATGAATCCTGTGAGTATGGGGCCGACCTACTAAACCTCTTGTGATAAAAAAATTCCCTCCATCCCTGGGATCAGTCGAGAGAACTTTCTCTGCACTGCCTCCAATGCCATTATATCTTTCCTTAAATAAAGGGCCCAAAGCATTCACAGCATTAGTGGAATAAGGGTCTAATTGGGCATTAATTGTCCACATTAGGGCCTCAGCAGGGGCAGTAAGGGAAAGCTGGACAAGGGCCTTCCTGCATTAGTTGGGCTGGAGGTGGAGAGGTGACGAGGTTCATACTCATTGAATGAAATGAAATGCCCTACTTACCACCAAACATGTCCTGACGATAGCATAAAATATGAGAATGTGAGTGGATAACAAAAGGAGAGACCCAAAGTCTTTTATTGGTACTATAAGGGGAAATAATTGAAGGGTGAGGCCAATTAGGAACCAGAAAAGTGATTCCCTTGTGAGTACTTTGCAGATATCTGCATGAAAGGAGGAAATGCTGACAATTTCACAGTAGAAATGGAGGCTGCATAGAAATGGAATAAAATAAAAATGGATATCTAGGGTGGGGGGGGTGTGCTGGTGTTGGGTACTTAAAAAGACTGTCAGCGTACGAACCAGCTGGAAAAGATTCCTCAGTTACTTGTGAGAGGAAGAATAGAAATTTGGGAGTTTCTGGTCACAATCTTTCAAACTTCCTTAGATAGGGGAACGATAACGGAGGCTTGGAGGATTTCAAATCTTATATCAGCGTTTAAAAAAACAGGAGATGGGCAAACCTAACAACTAAAGACCAGAGAGCCGAATGTCAGTGATGCGGTATTCTTGAGAGATATTAATGCTGGACAAATCTAATTTTCAGTTGGTAATTATGGATTCATCACTGAAAATCAGAATGATTTGGTAAAGCAAACGATGTTTGACAAACTTGATTATTCTTTGATAGCTGAAAGGAAAGAACAAATGAAGGTTGGGCTTGTGAGGTTATGAATATGGATTCTCATGAAATAATAAAATAATTAATAAAATTGAAGCCCACAAGGTTAAATAGGCAGTGACTAGATAGTACGAATTTGCCTTAGGAGTATAGAACAGAAAATAGTGACGTATAGTGATGAAGTCCCACATGCTTCACTGTCATCCCAGCACCTAAGGAACACATGCAGTGTGCCTTAATGACTAATGCCCAATGGCTCTGACCTCAGTAATCATGAAGTGCTTCAAGAGGCTGGCCATGGCCTACATCAACTCCTACATCATTGATCCCCCACGGTTTGCCTACCGAAGTAACAGGTGCACAGCAGTTGCCTTTTCCCTAGCCCTGCACTCATCCTTGGAGCATCTGGACAACAAGGACACCTACGTCAGGCTCCTGCTCATTGACTACATCTCTGCCTTCAACACCATTATCCCCTCCAGACTGATCTCAAAACTCCGTGACCTTGGTCTAGGCTCCTCCCTCTGCAACTGGGTCCTCAGCTTTTTGACCCACAGACTGCAATCAGTAAGGATAGGTATCTGCACCTCCTCCACAATAATACTCAACACTGAACACCCCCCCCCCCAAGAATGCACTCTCAGCCCCCTACTGAACTCCCTATAGACCCACGATTGTGTAGTCCAATTCTGCATGAATGCCATCTACAAGCTTGCTGACGACACTACTGTGATAGGTCAGATATCAAACAACAATGAGTTAGAGTACAGAAAGGAGATAGAGGGCTTGGTGATGTGGTACAATGATAACAGTCTCTCTCTGAATGTTGACAAAATGAAAGAACTGATTATTGGCTTCAGAAAGAAAGGAGGATCTACCTCATCTACATCAACTGTGCTGAGGTTGAGAGGCTTGAGAGCGTCAAGTTTCTGGGCGTGATGATAACTGACAACCTGTCCTGGATTTCCCACGTAAATGCTATAGTCAAGAAGGCACAACAACGGCTCTTCTTCCTCAGGCGGCTCAGGAAATTTGACAAATCCATAAGGACCCTCACCATCTTCTACACATTCACCATTGAAAGTGTACTGTCCGGGTACATAATGGCCTGGTATGGCAACTGCTCTGCCTAGGATCATAACAAACTGCAGCAGGTTGTGTGCACAGCCTAAACCATCATCAAAGCCAACCTTCCATCCATGGGTTCCATTTACACCTCCCTTTGCCACAGAAAGGCAGTCAACATCATCAAAGATCCATCCCACCCCAGTAATACTCTCTTACAATCGCTTCCATCAGGCAGAAGATACAGAAGCTTGAACACACAGACCAGCAGGTTCAGGAACAGCTACTTCCTGGCTGTTATTAGACTGATGAATGGACTGTCTAACTTCAAATAATGCTGACCTTGGTAATGTTGATTTTGCCTCACACACTTCCTGTGCAGTGTAACCTGTATGCCTTACTCTGCCCAAGTCTTATTCACCCTGAAATCTGTATGTTCTTGCTCATTACGATCTGCCGCTACTGCTTGCAAACAAAACTTTTCATTGTACTTGCGTACATGTGAGAATAAATAAAATGAAATCAAATATTGTCATTTTTCAGATTGGAAGGAAATTTGGGACCACTGCTTTGTGGGATTTCTTTTTACTGGCCTCGACTTAGAGTATTCAGGGTCTAAATTCAAAGTTTGTGGTCGACACAAATTCTGGAAATGTAATAAGCAGCAAGAAGGATAGTAATAGATTACGGGGAGTTAAGCAGGCTGGCAGTTTATATTTAGCACAAAGAAATGTGAAGTGATTCATTTTGCCCATATTGACCATAAAGCTAAGTGGTACAATTGGGGATAAAAGAAAAAGACAACTTGCAAGTGTATGCAGACAAGTCTTTGAAGGTGATCAGACAGGTTGAAGGGACTTTTAAAAAGGTACATTTGATCCTTGGTCTTATAAATGAAAGTGTCAAGTATTAAAGCAAGGAAGTTTTGCTGGACCTTTACAAAGCATTGATGTCCAAGCAGGAGTGTCATGTTTAAGTCAGGGCAGGAGCAATAGAATGTAAAATTAAGGCTATTCTGCTGAGATTGTAGAGGGCATTGGCAAGGATATAGTTGCAATTAAGCTGATAAGGTTCGCTCAGTTGATTTCTGATTGAAGGAATTATGTGATGAAGAAAGAATGGCAGGTTTGACTTGTATTCACTGGAGTTTAGAAAGCCTAACTTTACAGCCTTGTTTTGTAACATTTTTATGGCCTCAATGTTCACCGTGGCAAAATGCACCAAGTTACACCTATAAAGAGCCATGATCTTTGTGAAAAGCCTGCATTTTCTTTTTGCTCATTGGTCTCTTTAAGGTCAAAGTGGATCTCGGGAAAATTTTGAAAGAAGGGTAATCAGTTTCCAGGATATTTAGGGCAGGCAGGGGGCAAGCCAAGTTTGCTATGAAAAGATTGGTTTTCTGTTTGCTAATGAGAAGGAAACACAACTTGAGATAATTTTGGTGAGGCTGTATCCCAGCGATCTGAGTGTTTGATTAAGTCAACCAGGAAATGGACTGGGTCTATTGGGTGGCCTGTTAAAAAGGAGTCCTGGATAGATATGCCATCATGTCCATCATTATCAAAGTAAGAGTGGATTTGTCGAAATGGGCCACGTCAGCATTAACTTCATCTGAGAATTTTAATCCAGTTGCTGGTGAATGAGATTCTGAGCCTAATTGATTAAATGAGACATGAAAGATCCTACATAGTGCAGGCTGAACTGGAAAGACCACACGTGTGAACCAATGTGTGCTCTCATAAACATGTCTTTGTTGTGTTGAGTATTGAAAGTAAAATTTGCCTTTTGTTTGCAATATCTTTCATGTATTAGTTAATATCTGAATTATTCTTGTCCATTGGTTTTCTTTCCATTGGAGTCTCCAATACATTGGAGTATTGAATTCTTTAATGGGTTATCTGTCTCTCTAGGGAACAGGGCAATCTGTGTTGAAATTCATTTGCTGTTTACGTGCCTATTCAACAAATTTATTAGCGTCTTCTTGTACTTTGTCGTAGTTCTTGTCATCATTAACTATATCCATCAATTTGATGCCATGAGTATATTTTGAAATTAGACTTCCTCGAGAGAATTTGTGAATGAGCTGTGTGATATTAATAGTATGAATTTCTAAGCATGCTATCACAACTTGGAAATATTGCTAAAATAGTGGAACAAAGAATTTCAAAATAGCATAATAACTTATTCATTACTGGCATCAATCATTGCAACTTCTATATATTTTGCTATGCTTTTCAAGAACTATTGAAACTCCTTTATCTTTATTTTGCCTAAGCTGTTGTTCTGCATGTCATGGCCATGTTTCTGATGATAGATAGAAAATTAGATATATTTTAAGATTTCCTGAAGCTAACAAACTAGCTACACATCCAGGGAAAAGGGACTGAATGTCAAGCATTACTTGTTGAACACTGCCTTGAAAAGTGTTAATGACATTATCCTTTCCCACAAAAGTAGTTTCTCCATTAAATCAATACAAATAGAAATCCACTCAAAATTTGAGTTCCTTCTTTTCAAATTCACAGTACTGTTGCATATGTAACACTTCACATAAAAGCCTCCAGGGTTTCCTGTGGGAAAGTAAGCAACTATTAATATTTAGAATTTGTTTTTAGCAAGTGTTTATTATGAAGCATGTGCAAAGACTGACAGAGAAATCTTAAATAGACACACATCTCAAACACAAAGAGCATGTGTAGATAAATATATTTCTCCTGCCAGTTCTCTGCAGGCTCTTATCAATAAATTATGCAGAAAGAGCCCAATTTAGTTTATAGTGTTTCATCAAATCAAATATGTTAGAAAGTATTTTTGGTAACATAGTATTAGTTGTTAAATAGTACTTTTGTGTTTCTATTTTCACTGGATTTAAAGATTGTGTAATGATGGGCTCTGACTGAAAGAAACATTTTGAGTTACATCAATGTTCAGGATTGTGGCACTGATCTGTCATTGATGGTTGTACTGGGATCAGATGAAAATTGTGGGAATTTTGGTTGAGCCACGGGTGGAGAATCTGTCACTGGGGAAGTAATAGTGAAGGAAGCTGCTGAGGGGATCTTTCTCCCCACTGCCCCCATTCCCGTTGTCCTCCTACCATCCCAACTACATCTTATGTGTGGCTTGCAGTCACTACTTGTTCTTTCCCTCACCATGCTATACCACACCTAGCACTACATCTCAAACAAAATAACTGTAATGATCCCCGCTGATAACATTACTGGATATGTCCAATCCCAGATGGAAATCTGGCTTGATGGATCATATTTAGGTTTTTATTTTCAGCTCTGAGTTTAATTCCTGGATTTGAGAATCTGATAACCTCTGGATTCTTAATTCCTTTTACAACTGAGCTTAGGTTTTCTCAGTGTCATGTAATCTCTTCAGGGTTTTATTCAAACACTTCTGGTTCAGAACTTTTAAACTGAACTCCTCACTCTGAAGTAGCCTATTTCTAAACAGTTTTGAGAATAGAAGAGTTGGCTGGTTGTCTTTAACTGGCACAGGATAGGGTGGGCCAAATGACATTTTTCTGTGCTTTAGGGGTAAATATTGCAGATATCCAGCTCCAGCCAAGACTTCCGAAACACTGTAATTTGTTAAGTACTGCACACGAGAAGAAATACTAATGCAACACACATGCACAAAATAGAAATCAGAGGTGAATTCAATCAGATAAAAGTAAAATAAAATGCTATATGGATCAGTCTTTCAATGGTACGTGAGAAAGGACAATGTTGTGGCTATTGCTGGGAGTAAGCACGTTGGTGCTTGAACAGCCAGATTCATAATTCATAATTTTGCAGATGTGCTAAGATCTAGTAGTTCCATTCCTTTTGACAGCAATTGACTTCCATCATTCAGGATGAGAAAAAGACCTCTTGCTGTCCTTTCTTGTTTCTCAATTGGAATGCAGCACTCATTGACTATGACCTTCACAGCACATGAATGTTTGAACCCAAGCTGGTACATATGAGAATGTTCAGTCATATGAGATCACTCAAGTAAAGATGAAAATGGATTTCAAAATAATGCTTTTGTGCTCCTGAGACGCTGCTGGGCCTGCTGTGTTCATCCAGCCTCACATTTTATTATCTTGGATTCTCCAGCATCTGCAGTTCCCATTATCACTTCAAAATACTGTTATTGTGTATTCTTCAAATGAAAAACACAAAATGTGTCTGCAGTGTGGGACAGAATCCACCAGGGCGTCTTGCTATTGAGCAGTGAGTCATCACCCCTGCAAAGTTTCTTTGACACCTTTATGTGTTACCTCTCATCGGTTCCACACAGAATCTTTTGTCAGCCAGTCAACCTCAAATTTACAGTTGTTTTGCCTCGAGTGCAATTGTGTTTTTTTTAAAGCACATTTTTCAATTAAAGCCTAAAAATATTTGTAGTATTTTGAAGTTCCAACACGTCATTGTTACAATTTGTGTTTGGAGATTGCTGATGGACGTTGATCTTTGTAATAATGAGCGGAAATCCCAACTCCTCATATACCTTGGTGAATATGTCAATGGCTCTCTGAAGATTTATACCTGACCCAATGGTTGCAGCAGTGCATTGGAGCCTAATGACTGGAGACTGGATTGCCTTAGTCTTTGACTAGAGTCTTCTGCAGTTAAAAAGTTTAACAACCATTTAATTAATACAGTGCACTCTAGCACGGAGCTTGCCTCTGGTCAGATGAAGTTAGGAATGTCCAACAAATCTTTGAAGATAGGAACAACCTTGTCTTAACTGCAAAGATCTCTGTACTGGAAATATTGGCAAGGTCCACAACTCACATGTCATCATGAAGCTCGCACAGGATGGTGATAACTTTTGGACGACACCCTTACATCAGCAGAATCTCAAAAAGTGCCTCACAATTTACAGAGTTGAATGTCTCTGTCAAGACGAAAAGTCTTATGTGGAGGGATTGGTGTTTTTTGTGACATTTTGCCTGTAGTTGATGAGCTATGAAAATGATGTAAACTCTACATCTTGTTGGTTTGATCCGACATTGAAATTCAGGAAGCAGTTCTTCAGTAAGTGTAGTGTTTCATTTCAGGTTGGTTCTTAAACCTTCACAGGGATGACTATGATCAATCTGTAACAGACAACACTGTGGTCAAGTTTGTTTATGACAAGGATTTGCAACCCACACCGTTGGACACTGCATGCATTTCATGTCCAGGGTACTATGATTACATAAACTGATAATCTATAACTATGTAATTACCGCAAAAATGCCTTATTAATGCAATTGCCCCTTGCAGAATTTCACAGCACTCACAAATAGAGCCCAATTACTCAGGCAGGAAAACAAAAGCACTAACTCCACTCACTTCATTTTCCAATTCTACTTGTAACTCTGAAGAAGATGGAAGACAATGCAGGTTACACTTGGCAGACTGAATTGTAATCAAGCACCACCAACACGCTTCCATTTTCGTTTCTTCCTTGCACAGCCTGTTGATCCTGGTTGAGCCTCAAATGCTCACACCAAATCTTTAAGTCTTAAGTTCCCTGATGTTGCCCCTGACCCTGGTCCTGTACTTTAGCCATATTGTGTTGTTTACCTCCAACAACCACCCCCCTGCCCTCCCGGTGAAGACAGGATGATTGTGACTGTTAAAGGTCACTTCCCCCACAGTAATCCGTGTCATAGAGTCCTGGAGATTTACTGCACAGAAAAAGGCCCTTTACATCCATACTTAACAAAAACAACCAGCCTACTATTCTGTGGAGTTGGATGAACACAGCAGGCCAAGCAGCATCTTAGGAGCAGGAAGGCTGACGTTTTGGATCTAGAGCCTTCATCTAGGCCCAAAACGTCAGCTTTCCTGCTCCTAAGATGCTGCTTGGCCTGCTGTGTTCATCCAGCTCTATGCCTTGTTATCTCGGATTCTCCAGCATCTGCAGTTCCTATTATCTCAGCCTACTATTCTAATCCCTATTTTCCAGTTCTTGGCTCTTTATCGTTATATGGCTTGGCATCACTAGTGTACATCTAACTAGTTTTTAAATGTTATGAAAATTTCTACCTTGCCCCCTCTTACAGGTGGTAAATCCTAGATTCTCACCACCCTCTGAGAGAAAGCGACGCTCCTCACATCTTCTCTAAACTTTCTACCCCCTTCCTTAAACATATGCCAACTGGTCATTGATCCCTCCAGCAATGGGAGATGTTTCTTCCATTCTACCCTAACTATGCCACTTAAGTTGCAGAATTGGCTGCCCGGAGCTGAACATATTTATTTATAATATCCCATTTTTCCCCTAAAATTATTTCCTTTGGTAAATTGCGTTTAATCTCATCAAGATTATCAGTGCTAGGCAGTGTATTACCATTTCATCCGGGCACCTAGTAGTGAGCAAGGACTCTGAAATCACATTAAATGTGCTGAAAATTCACTGTCAAAACACTACATTTAGAAAATCAGTTGACATTTTATAAGAGAAAGGAGCAGAAATAGGCCATTCTGTCCATTGAGTCCGCTCCACCATTCAATTAAATCATGGCTGATCTGATATTGCTCAAATCCATGTTCCTGCCTTTTCCCCATAAGCCTTGATCCTTTTCTGCTTAAAAATCTGCCCATCTCAGCCTTGTATACATTATTATAAAACATACGTTGGGATTAATGATGTAGTGTTCAGTGTTTTTCAGAGCTCACAGAAATTCTGGAGCAGGACCTGGGTATTAGAGAGGAATAAATAATGGATAAACGTACCCATTCTAAAAAGGCAGAGAATAGGGCCCAGGAAAATAAATCATTCTGAGTCTTTCACTAAAGAGGTTATGTGGAGCACCACTGATTGTTCACACTTTGCTCTGAGGGTAACATATGTAAATTCAGAGACTCACTGCAACTGAAGTGGCTCCAGTTCCTCAAAGAGCCCACTGGAGACTGACTATCCTCTGGACATCATGCAGCTTAATGCCAGTATCCTGGCAGTGGTCATTGTACAGCTGTTCACTGCACCATCTGTAATTGCAACATCAGCATATATGTTGCAGGGGGAGGGTGATAAGTTCTATTGCTAATCTCCGACGCACTCCAATGTGACACACACACACACACACACACACACACACACACACACACACACACACACACACACACACACACACACACACACATATACTCAAAAGCGTAGGCAGCAAACATGTAACAAAAGACATGTTGTCGCACAAGTTATCATTGAGCAGACTATTGTGGTTTTTAAGCAAGTGATTTCACTGCCTTGACCTCTCTGGGAGCTTGCCATGACTCCCCAGGGTGCAACCTACAATTCTTGTAATCTTGTTTGCTGCATAATATCATGAGGGTACAACATTTGTCCACACAGCACAACTGAAGAGGTGGAATAAAGGGAGGAGGGAGAGGTAGAAATGAGAAAATCAATGAGGCCTCTTGATGGGAAATTACGGAGTTTGACTCATCCAGCTTTCATAGCACATAGAACAATACAACGCAGAACAGGCCCTTCGGCCCTCGATGTTGCACTGGCCTGTGAACTAATCTAAGCCCCTCCCCCTACATTATCCCATCATTATCCATCTGCTTATCCAAGGACTGTTTAAACTCTCCTAATGTGGCTGAGTTAAGTACATTGGCAGGCAGGGCGTTCCATGCCCTTACCACTCTCTGAGTAAAGAACTTGCTTCTGACATCTGTCTTAAATCTATCACCCCTCAATTTGTAGCTATGCCCCCTTGTACAAGCTGAAGCCATCATCCTTGGAAAAAGACTCCCACTATCCACCCTATCTAATCCTCTGATCATCTTGTATGTCTCTATTAAATCCCCTCTTAGCCTCCTTCTCTCCAATGAGAACAGACCCAAGTCCCTCAGCCTTTTTTCATAAGGCCTTCGCTCCAGACCAGGCAACATCCTGGTAAATCTCCTCTGCACTTTTTCCAATGCTTCCACATCCTTCCTGTAATGGGGTGACCAGAACTGCACGCAATATTCCAAGTTAGGGCGCACTAGCGTTTTGTACAGTTACAGTATGACATCATGGGTCTGGAACTCAATCCCTCTACCAATAAAATCTAACACACCGTAAGCCTTCTTAACACCACTATCAACCTGGGTGGCAACTTTCAGGGATCTATGTACATGGACAACAAGATCCCTCTGCACATCAACACTACCGAGAAGCTTTTCATACTAGTGAACGTAATTCGGTTCAACAATTACCTTCCCTTTGTCACTGACCATCACCACCAGAAATATCCTTTTGGCCACAATGCTGAAATAAATTCTGTAACGCAAACATTCTGAACAAACTCTATAAATCAAGTGACCCTATGTTGGGTCTAGGCCCGAAACGTCAGCTTTTGTGCTCCTGAGATGCTGCTTGGCCTGCTGTGTTCATCCAGCCTCACATTTTATTATCATGACCCTATGTTCTGTACAGTAATAGTTTAACCACCCGTGTGCATTCCCTAAGTGCCTTGTCGCTATGCCTCCATCTTTCCTAGTACTCCTACACAGTTCCTATCCCTGTGATTACAGCATGGCTGGGGGAAGACAGATAGAGGGGGACAGCCGTGCAGGACAACTTTGAGCATTGCTAGTCCTAGGCAATTTAGTTTGGGCTCTGTGAGGCAGCAATCCTGCCTGTGAGGCTGACAAGCAATGGGAAGGGCACTGAAGAAGCAGCGGAATTGGAGGACAATTCAGTCTCCTTAAGATGTTACTGGGCAGATTTGTGCCCCATAGAGCCAATCCAGCTGCCCAGGAGGGGGAATGTTAACAATTCTAGTGACATGTTGAACACAGCTTATTGTTTGACTGCTCTGGCTCCCTGCAAACTCCTTTGAACACTGGTGTCTTGGCAGCAGCAGTCTGAGTTTGCATAGCAACATGCAGCACTTCCATGGTAACACAATGAGCTGACAGTACAAGCCTCCTGAAGAACACAGGGTAGAATCTGCTTCGGCTGGTATGGAAGCTGGGACATCAGATGCTACATCATGTTTTGTTTGCAAATGGTATATTAGAGCAAACACTTGCTTACGTAAGTTAAGTCAATAAACTTTTGTCTGATGCAATGTTATGATTCCTACTTTATTCAGTGAATGTTTTTGGAGCAAGTTTCACATTGTCTGTTACTATCTGTGACAGTGTTGCTCCTAAATCTCCAGGGATAACAATAAATTGGCTGCCACACCAGATAAAATTGGAAATGCTTTCATTCTTAAACAGAAAATGTCTACAACCTACTTTTTTTATCAATAAAGGTAGACGAATCTATTGGTTTGTCATAGGCTTTACTCATTTGCACATTCAGTCAGACAATGTGCAACTATACCCTTACATTCGCTTATCCTTTTCCACTTCCAACTCTCAGCCTATAAATGGCCTTCCCCTGAATCAGACTTAGCTTCTGGTCTTTGTCTTTTACATACATGAGGAAATGGAGGATGTGGGCACAGCAACAATGTTTAAAAGACACTTGGATCAATACAAGAAAGGTTTGGAGGGATATGGGCCAGGAACAGGCAGGTGGGACTGGTATAGTTTTAGATTATGTTCAGCATCGACTGGTTGGACTGAAAGGTCTGTTTCCAGGCTGTATGACTCTATGAGGAATACCTATGTCCTCTTATGACATTTTTCTCACCACAACCAGGTTTCTTTTGGCAATTGAAGCCACTACCCGTCTGATGCCTACAGATTAACCTTTGTCAACTGCATTAAGGCACTGAGAGATACGTTTATTTCTCTGTGAAAGCGCAAATTAGGGCCTGTTACTGACATGCTTGTGAGTCAATTCATTACCATGTGTTTCTACAGCAACTTATATCCTTCTTCATCCAGAAAGGAACATGTTTCCTGCAGCGATATTATTATTAAATTCTCCCACCAGAAACTTGTGCTGAACATTTTCAAAATCTTGTTCAACCTCCGTTGATCGGCATCATCTTCAAAGCATCATATCTTTCTGTCTAACAAATTTCACAACATGTTGACTATTGTTCTGAACTTCTGTATGTCAGCTTCTGGTACCAATTTATAGACTTTGGAAACAACATTCTTCATGCAGTCATAGTCAGCTAATTTGCTCTTCTGAGTGACATGAGTGCATTTCCAAAGATTTTTCTGCAAAAATCCTCAATGGGAATACAGTCCAATCATCTTGGGGTCTTTTCAGTTTTGCAGCAACTTTCTTCATCGTAACAAAGGAACGTTCTATAGTTTCTTCACTAAATTTACGTATCAAATGAATCCCACTTGCCAGATCAAAAGCACGAGCACCTGAGGCGGGGTAACCCTCACCTGTCCCTTCCAATGCATGGTCTTTAAACTTGTTTGTTTTCAACTCCCTCTCTCTTTCCTTACCTAGAATCCCTACAAGCAGGCCATTTGGCCCATTGAGACCACAGCAACCTTCCAAAGAGCATCCCTGTTTCCGCCGACCCCCCACCTCAACTGTCCCTGTAATCCAGCATTTTCCATGGGTGATCCAGCTAGCCTGCACATTCCTGAAAACTATAGGTAACTTAGCATGGCCAATCCACCTCAGCTGCCCATCTTTGGACTGTGGGAGGAAACTGGAGCACTCAGAGCAAACCCACGCCGACATAGGAAGAATGTGCAAACTCCACACAGACAGTCACCCGTAGCTGGGATCAAACCTCGGTCCGTGGTGCTGTGGGCCAGCAACGTTAACCACTGAGCCACCGTACTGCCCACCTTCTTTCCTCTCTTTCTAATTCTAACACAAGGCTTTGCTTATTTGACCTGAACCACCTCTTTGTCTCATTAGTGAGCTGGATGGGTCTTTGTGACAAATAATGAGAACTATATGGTCACCATTGCTGAAATTTGCTTTTATTCCACAGTTAACTAATTGAATTTAAATCCCTTTAACTGCCATGGTGGCATTAGAACTCATGTTTTCCAGAGCATTGGTCTGAGCGTCTGGATTAATACTGAATTACCATCTCCACTTACACACAGATGCAAACATTCACGTCACTTCCCAGAAAAATGGGATGTGCTGTTTGACCTCCACTGTGTGGGGTTTCTCTCCTTCCATTCAATTCTTTGTCCCTTAAATCATATTCACAAACGACTGTATTCCATTTGAAGTGCCTGGACACACTTACCACGAACAAGAAGCACGTATTTGAACCCTTCTCACTCAGGTCACAACAGTGCTGATGGCAAAGAATCCCCAGAAATCCTCTTCTCTCACTCCTTTAGATTATCTGGTGGCCTCTGGAAACACAGGAGCAGCAGTAAACAAAGGATCTCAATCAATCCACAAACCCTTGCCCTTTAACCTTGCTCTTCAGCATTTGTTCTTTCCAGCACTATAAAACAAATAATTACACAGGCTTTGCTTTGTTCTCTGGGACCTGCTTCAACACCAGGATCTGTTCACAGTCTGCCATAAGTAAACCTCCATTGACAGAGAATCCTGCTTCTTTCGCCTTTACATGAATTCTCAGTGTGTTCTGAACTATCTATCAAAGATACGTTGAAAAAGCACAGCAGCACTGTAATTTCTATTTGTCCTTTGCTTCTTAGCTTTTCATCCCAGTGGCAATTTCAGGTCACGTGGGTATATCCTGGAACCTAATGATACCACAACTAGGTAACCAATTAGCCTTATTTTCGAATACTCCAAAGCCCCTGTTATTAAGGAGACATCATGCAAAAGAAAATACTATTTTTTCCTAAGGTTTGTTCCAAAGTAAAACATTGTCTGGTAAATTTCTTTATCTTGGCATTGTGGGGATTTTGCTTATAAAAACGAAAGTTATTGGCCTGTGCAGGGATCATGTAATGACAGCCCCCTGGAATCCTTATCGGAATGCCCTGCAGTGGTAGCTATCTGTGACCTTGCCCTTCAGAGATTCTGTGCTACCCTGTTTCTCTATTCAGATCACTCGTGGCTGGTTGCACATCAGATTCAAACCACACTGCACTGCAATCATTTAAATTAAACACAGTTACAATGCCTGAGCAGGTGACTGTGAGAGTGAGAGATCGGGTTTGTTCATCGTCACTATCAGTAGAATGTAAGGCCGTAAGAAATAGGGGTAGGACTGGCGATTCAGCCCTTCAAGCCTGCCCTGCCTTTGAACAAGGTTATTCTTGATTTGTCCCAGGCCCTAAATCCTCTTTAGTGCCAGCTTATTAGGGCACTTGATATCCCAATATTTCAAAGGTCTATTTTCTCTTTAAATATTTTCACTGATCTAACCTCCACAATTCTCTGAGGTAAAGAATTCAAGACATTCACTACCATCTAGGAGAAGAAATTCTTTCATACCTCAGTTTTAAATGAGTGTTCTCTTATTCTGAAACTACATTCCCTAGTTTGAGATTATCTCATGACCTGAAACCTGTTTTCAACATTTACCCCATCAAGCCCTTTCGGAATCCAGTATGTTTCATTAAGATCACCCTTCTTCAAAATTCTTCTAAAAACTAATAAATAAAGGCCCAATTTGTTTTATTGATCTTGATATGTCAACCTTACATCCCAGAAGTCAGCCTAGGGAATCTCTTTTGGACTGCCTCCAATGTCAACAAATCCCTTGCTCAAATATAGGGGCCAGAACTGTACTCAGTACTCCAGTTGTGGTCTCACCAACACTATATACAGTTGTAACAAAATTTCTCTATTTTAAATTCCATATCATTAAATGTAATTGGATTTCTGGAAGGCATCTGATAAGGTGCTATATGAAATGTTATCGCACAAGTTAGGAGCTCAAGGCATTGGGGATAATTTATTGCTGTGGATTAGTTAACACACAGATAAAAGAGTTATGATTAATGGGTCTTTTTCGTTTGGTAAGTTGTAATTAGTGGAGTATCACAAAGATAAGTCCTAGGGCCTCAATCGTTCACAATCTCTTCATGACTTGGAGAAAAGGGCAGGTCGTCAGGTATCCAAAATTGTTGATGATACAAAAATAAGTGGGAAGTCATGTTGTGATGAAGACATAGAGAATCTACAAGTGAATCTAGACAGATTGAGTGATTGGGAAAAAGTGAGTCATATACTTTAGTAGAAAGGATCAAGAGGCACACAATTATTTAAATGGAGAGAGACTCCAAAAATGTGCAGTTCAGAGGGATCCGTGTGTTCTCTTTTATGAAACATAAAATGTGAGTGTACAAAAGTAGCAAGTAATTAAGAAAGCAAATGGAAAAATTCCTAGTTTCAAATTCCTAGTTTCCTAATTTCAATGTCCTAGTTACCAATTCCCTTGTAGCATCCTCCAAGGATCTCACACTCACTTATCTATTCTTACTCTTTTTGAATGCTGTGGAAGCTCTTTCTCTTTTTTTTAACATACGTCTTGCCAAATTTATTTTGTGTTGAATTTTCTCCCTCGTTATTAGTTTTTAAGTCATTTCCTATTAGTTCCTAAACAAAAATCCCAATCCTCTAGTCTACCACTAGATTTTTCTGCTTTATATGCTTTAATTTTTGATTGGATTTGCTCCTTGACCACCTTTTGTTAGCCGTGTTTGGTTCATCCTTCTCATCGAGTCCTTCTTTTTGATCAGAATGAATTCCACTGAGCAGCTTGAAACATCTGCTTAAATGTCTGCCGTTTCTCATCTGTCACTGATCATTAGATAATTTTCCCAATCCACTTTAGATTCATTCCTTTGTAATTGCTTCCATTTAATATGAGGACATTGGTTTGCTTCAGGTGTTGCTCTCTCTCAAGCTGAATTCCGCCATGTTGTGATCACTAATCCCTAGAACATCCTGAAACATAAGATCGCTGAAGAATCCTACCACATTAGTCTGAATGTACAGATCCACAGATCCCTGAAAGTGGCATCACAGTTGGATAAGGTGGTCAAGAAGGCATATAGCACGCTTGCCTTCATCAGCTGAGGCATCGACTATAAAATTTTGCAAGTTATGCTATAACTTTAGTTTGGCCACATTTGGAATGCTGTGAGCAGCTCTGGCTACCACATTACCAGAAGGACATGGGTGCTTTGGAGAGGGTGCTTTGGTGGTTTACCAGGATGTTGCCTATTTTGGAGGGTTTTAGTGATGAGGAGACTTTGGATAAACTCTGGAACATAACTAGAAGTTGCTGGAAAAGCTCAGCTGGTCTGGCAGCATCTGTGAAGAAAAGAACTCTGAGGAAGGGTCACCAGATCGGAAACACTAACTCTGATAATTTCTTCTCAGATACTGCCAGACCAGCTGAACTTTTCCAGCAACTTCTGTTTATGTTCCTGATTTACAGCATTCACAGTTCTTTTGGTTATTATTTGGGTAAACTCTGATTGTTTTCACTGAAAAGGCAAAGGCTGATAGATGACCTGATAGAGGTCTACAAAATTTTGAGAGGGCTATGGAGGGTGGATAGTCAGAGGATTTTTCCCAGGGTGGAAAGGTCAACTACAACAAGGCACAGATTCAAGGTAAGAGCGGGAAAGTTTAGGGAAGAAGTGCGGGAAAAATGTTTCACACAGAGGGTGGTGGGTGCCTGGAACACACTGCTAGTGGATGTGGTGGAAGCAGGCATTTCAGTAACATCTAAATTTATCTTGACGGACACAGGTAAAGGAGGCAAACAGAGATATAGAAACTGTGTATAGCCAATAAGTAGTGGGTCTAAATATGGATTAGGAATTGGCGCAGGCTAGATGGGCCAAAAGTCCTGTTGCTATGCTGCATTGAATTGTATAATTGTATTGTATTACTAGACCTAAAATGATTGGTTCCAAGGTAGGTTCTGCAATGCTCTGCTCTAACAACCAATCCTCGGTACACTCAACACCGTCTTTCCTTGGCACTTCTTGCTTCTACATCACTTCAGAATGATGCCAGATTGGCACTTTTTAGGTGCCTGGATGGTAAAAGGGATAAGGATGCATTTGCTTGGAGTTGAAGGGAGAAAATAAAAGGTTCACCAATAAACCAGCTGCAGCCTGAATATCAGAATGAATGTGATGAGTGTGCAGTGAGATGTGAGAAGGAGGATTAGAAATGAATTTAGCACCATCATTGAGCAAGATCTCAGGCATGGCTACAACACTGTTGGAGAGATCTGTCTTCTTTTCTGGCTGAAAAGAAGCATAAGGCTACATTTGACCGGGTGTGGTTTCAAGAAGCCTTAACAAAACTGGAATCGATGGGTATCAGGGGACAAACTCTCTACTGGTTGAAGTCCTTCCAGGGACAGAGGAAAATGGTCATGGTTGTTGGAAGTCAGTCATCTCAGCTTCAGAACAGCTCTGCAGGAATTTGTCGGAGTAGTCCAACCAGCTTCAGCTGCTTCATCGATGATCTCTCCTCCAGGATAAGGTCAGAAATGGGGTTGTTTGCTGATGGTTGCACAATGTTCAGCACCATTCGTGACTCCTCAGGTGCGAAAGCAGTCTATGTTTAAATGCAATAAAATCTGGACAATATCCAGGCTTAGGCTGATAAGTTGCAAAAGTTACACAAATACCTGGCAATGACAATCACCAATAACAGAAAATCGTCCACCACCCCTTGACATTCAATGGTCTTATCATCCCTGAATGCCCCATTAGCAACGTCCACGGAGTTACCATTGCTAGAAAGTTAGCTGAACTTGCTACATAAAGGAGGCGATGGCCTAGTGGCATTATCACCAGACTATTAATCCAGATTCCCAGATAATGTTCTGGGGACCAGGGTTCGAATCCCGCCATGCCAAAAAATGGAATTTGTATTCAATAAATATCTGGAATTAAGAGCCTAATGATGACCATGAGTCAATTGTCGGAAAAACCCAACTAGTCCACTAATGTCCTTTAGGGAAGGAAACTGCCATCCTTACCTCGTCTGGCCTACATGTGACTCCAGAACCACAGCAGTGTGGTTGACTCTGAACTTCCCTCTAGGCAATTAGGGAAGGGCAATAAATCCTGGATTAGCCAGCGATGCCCTCATCCTGTCAATGAATGAAAAATATATAAATAAATGCTGTGGATACAAGAGCTGGTCAGAGGCTAGAAAAATACCACAGCAACTCATCTCCTGACTCCCCTAAGCCCGTCCACCATCTACAAGGCACAAATTAGGGGTGTAGAATAGAATAGAAAACAAATTATTGTCACTTGTATTTATTAAAATACAGTGAGTTGCGTATATGTAGCCACAATTTGGAGCCGTTTTTAAAAGAAACAATTGGGACAAAGTTAATGCACAGTTTATCGTTTGCTCCCTCCAGGTTCCTGGGTTTCTGGAGTGGTTATGGAAAACTACTGCTGAAGCTGCCCCCTGAGGCTGCTACAGCAAGGATTTCTGGACTGGAGTCACCCCACACTGCCACCACCAAAACTGACACCAATGCTACTACAGCACTGCCATTGAAAAGAGGAACAGAGTGGAGCCACCAAATTGCTAATGCTGTAGCTGAAGCTCACGTTGTCACCATTTCGGTCGTTGTCTGAAGCTGCAACATTGCTGCCACAGACGTAAGGAACAAACTGGAACCACCACTATCATCACCACTGAATATGAGTCACCTAGACTCAGAACGTTAGCTTGTTGGCTCGCTTCATGGATATTGCCTGGCCCACTATAATATCCAGCACTTTCTGTTTTCAGGTACAGGTTCCAGCATCTGCAGTAACTTGCTCCTGCAGTTTTTCTTAATTGGTTTGGTGCATTTTTCTGACCATGGTAATAGTTTTGGCTGCTCATGAAACACATTGTTGGTCTGCCGTAATGCCTTCATGCATAAATCTATTCTTGAACAATACTTTAATGATTTTGCCTTTTGTTTGTTTGTCCATCAGAAAGGATTCAATTGGTATAGAGGCGATGACCAATTCAATGTGCCACTCTTTGGAAAAGTCACATTCATACCCTTTGCTGTAGCACCTTCAACAAACTGGTCAATAGGCTCTAGTTTGAATGCTATGAGTGAGAAGTTGTTAGTACAGAAGTTAACTCTCATCTTGAAGTGGCCTTCAAGAACCAATTAGATATTTTCTGGATCTTTCTGATCATCCATGAGCAAACTTCATATGTTAATTAAGTGAAGGTCCTGTTTTCAAATAGAAAGCAATATTTTTATAGTTCTTTCGACCACTTATTGCTTGATCTGTATAATTGTTTAAATAGCTTAAATTCAGTAAGGGTGTTTCTGAGTGTCCAGTTCATTTTCTTCCCTAAAAATGTTGTACCAATGCACTATAGGTTGTGCATCCCTGACTTTGTCTGTGTAAATTAAACCTGTGTTATATTCTAGATTAAAACCCCTTCAAATCCATCAAGGAGATAGCCTAGGCCCTAACTTTTATCTTAATTAAAGGCAAGTGTAAGGTGCTGTGTTGTGGATGTACTTCAATTGGTTACACTGCTCAGCTTTAAACAAAAAAACACTTTATTCTTACTCCACAGTTAAAATATAAACAAAACAATGAGGAATTGGTATAACTTCAACTCTACTGGAAAACAGAACAGAATAATTAATTATTTAACTACTAAATTGTAACTGTTCCAGTCTAGTAATGACCCATAAATATACCCTTTACAATAGATTGTATCACATGTGATGTTTCTGCAGTCCAGGAGGAAAGAACACCAAGAAAAAATTTTGGCACAGTGGGAGAACTCAAGCATTTTGCTGTGGCGGGGAGAGAAATATGGCAGCTGCAAAACCTCAATAACTACTAAAAGCTAAACTAAAACCCTAGTTCTATGGAAGCCTGACTCCACAGATTCATGCTGCTTCTATTGTCTCACAAGCTGTTTACTTTATTTTACTTGGAACAAACCAGTCGTCTCCTCTGTCTCACCCTCTCTTCATAAAATAAAGGTCAAAATACATCTCTTAAGGCTATAGTATCATTGCAACTGCTCCTACTATAAGAATAAAGTCTTTTCACAATTTTATTGTGACTGTCGACTTGTCTATCAACTGTCAGCGTAATGTCCTGCACTGGCCTTATGTCCTAGTTCAAGAGTACTCTTCAGCTTTTTGACATAATCTTATTTTACTTTTAATTAAAGCATTCTTAGAAATTTCTTTTGTTTTCAAAGAAGTCACATTCTAATGAATAAGAAATTAGCTCTGTTTTCTTGACTCATGCTTTGTCAACAAATTTATACAAATTCATGCACTCTCAGAAATTGATGCAGTAGAATGGTGAGAAATTATTCTTTTGTTCAACTTCTCTATTTTCCAATGATGTTTTCTGACTAGTCTTCAGTTAGTATTCCAAATATCGACCATTAAACTATTTCTGTCTTTTCTAGTTAACCACTGCTGTGACCATGGTATGACTTTGCGTCCAAAAGGGTATTTTACCTGACGCAGTCACACTTATGTCCCATAATATAAAATATGGCATTGAATACTGTAGTATTGAAGAACCAAACAGATATTTTTACAACTAACTATTATGAACATTACATTGCTCAGACATATGAATGTCTAACCTAATGAGGTTATAGACTTGTTCACTGAGCTGGTGTGTTTGGTTGCAGATGTTTTGTCACTGTGCTAGGTAACATCGCCAGTGTGCCACCAGTGAAGCATTGGTGTTCTGTCCCATGTGTTGTTTATATGCCTTGGTTTGCTGGGATGGTTGGTACTACCTCTGGTTCTGTTTTTCAGTGGTTTGTACTTTGGGTCCAGTTCAATGCATTTGTTGATGGAGTTCTGGATGGAATGCCAGGCCTCCAGGAATTCCCTGTTTGGTTTGGCTTGTGCTATTATGGATATGTTGTCCCAGTTGAATTCATGCCCTCCTTTGCCCGTGTGTATTGAGAGCAGTGAGAATTGGTCATGTCTCTTGGTGTCTAGTTGGTGGCCGTGTATCCTTATAATCGGTTTTCTTCCAGTTTGGCCTATGTAATGTTTCTCACATGAAGCTGCATCAGGATATTGTGTAAATGAGCCACAACACACGGCAGCAGCCCAGATTGCGCAAAGCAGAACAGGAGCACTTATACAGAGTTTTTAAAGGGAATGGATACCCAAAAAGCACAATCCGTCATTACCTCTGTGACAGGCCACAACAAGAAGATCCAACGCGACCAGGCTCACTAATCACTCTACCGTACATCAGAGATGTATCAGAGATGACCACAAGACTACTCAGCCCCCTAGGTATTAGGGTAGCCCCCAAACCAACAACCTGCCCTGCGACAGCTACTGATGAACGTAAAGGACTCCAGACCCACAACCAATAAAACTAATGTAATTTATGAAATACCATGCAAGGACTGTGAGAACATTACACAGGCCAAATTGGAAGAAAACTGACAATGAGGATATACTAACACCAATCAGCCGCCAAGAGACATGATCAATTCTCACTGGTCTCAATACACATGGACAAAAAGGATACAAATTCGATTTGGACAACACATCCATAATAGCACAAGCTAAACAGAGGCATGCCAGGGAATTTCTGCAGGCCTGGCATAGAACTCTGTCAACAAACACATTAAACTAGACCCGATATACAAACCACTGAGAAACAGAATCGGAAGTAATAACAACTAGCAAACCGAGGCTTATAAATAACAAGCAGGACAGAACACCAATGCTTGACTGGAGACGCACTGACGATATTACCTAGCAGGGTGATGAAATGTCTACAATCAAACACATTGGCTTGGCAAGCAAGTCTACAACTTCATCCACAACCCGAGCTAAAAATCTTCTCAAAAACTTTAAATGACTGAGCTATTATCAAATTATTAGACTTTAACAAGAATGTTTCTAGCAAAGTTATGTTTCATGTGATCTGAGGTAAGGTTGAGTATGAGGCTTTTGTATATGAAAGTCACGTGTTGTGGCACAGTGATGATATTAGCATGTCTCTTAAAGGCACATTGACTTACGGGCTGAAAAACAAAACACAACGTGGGTAAACATTTTCAATTGCCAATTCTTTTTGGTGCTGTAGTGTTATGGGTCAACCAAGGTTCCCCAATCATTACAATTCCAGATGGGATACCCAAACAGTGAAGTTTCTGAAGGAGGAGGGGTGAATTGGTTCCCCTTCATTTTTCATTCTTCCTCTCGATTAGTTTCAACAAGATTGGCTTAAAAATGACCATTTCTCTTCTGGATATCTCTCTCCATGACCAAAATGAACACATGTTTTACAAGGAGCCAATTTAACCAACCCTTCTAGAATTATCAAAAAGAACGAGTTTATTAATTACTAAATATGAGATAATTAGTATTACAACATGTACACAGTTTAGAAAACAAAAGATGAGCCCAAAAAGAAAGATGTACAGAGAGTATTCACAAAGAGCAGAGTACTGAATGGTGTAGCTATTGTATTGAAGGGTGTCAATAACATTGATGTTGAACTTTGAACAGTCAATTTTTGAGATTCTTGGTTTTGTCGGACAGTGTACCACATTGTTGGGCAAGGCTATGTGGTAGGCCTGGTACTCGGGATATTAATAGTTAAATAAAACGGTTGGATGGGATTATGGGGCGAAGCCAACCTGATGGGGGTTCACAGGGATTACTATGCAGAAAGAAACAAGAAGTTTAGTGGGTGCGCTGAGATTAATAGGCAGAGCCTGCAAATCACTCTCATGTGCACAACCTGTAAAGATGGTGTTCTTTAACCAAATCTAAAATGTACAATAAACATAAATAAATGGCTTCCCTAACACACAGAGTTTGTGGAATAAAGTTGTTTTGTCTTTGGGGGTAGGATCTACTTGAAGGCAATGTGAGGTCCATCCAGGGGCAATTGCATTAATCAGACACTCACTGATTTAAGATTAAGAAGATCTGTAACCATCAATTCTGCATGTGCAACTCATTCATTTACAAACTATGCAGATTACAAATCCTGGCTACAAGCCATCCTGACCATGAAATTGATCATTGCAAAGTAATAAGAGTAATCTCGGTGAGGCAAAAGGATTGTGGAAGTCTTATTAGTAGTCAACAATTCCCAAACACATCAGAAGCTCTCACAGGGCTTCAGAAAGATGCAGTGCTTCTTTCTTCTCACCTGGAATTGTTAGTATGTCAGAATATGCAGTTGTATGAAATGCTGCTATTCTTGGGAGATCTGGCTGCTGGGGATGGGGTCAAGGTTTAGTAATGAATAAGGAATCATAGAATTTCTAAAGGGCAGAAAGAGGTCATTCAGCCATCTGCATCTGCACCTATCGCCTGAAGAGCATCAGGCCAATCCAGCCAGACCAAACTCCAATTCCACCTCCATAATCCTGCCTGGGGTTTTTACCATTCCTCATCCACCTATCCTGCACATCCCTGGACCCTGCCACAGTTTAGCGTGGCCTATCCACCCATCCTGCACATCTTTACAGTGCACAAGGAAACCCACATAGACGTGGAGAAAACCTGCAAACCTCACACAGCTAGTCATTTAAGGCTGGAATCAAACCAGGGTTCCAGGTGCTGTGAGACAGCAGTGCTAACTATTGAGTCACTGCACTGCCCCTATGTAAGCAAGGATGTGTAAAGAACTGAATGACACTGTCTCTCACGACATTGTTTCTCTCATCATCTCAGAATACAGCATTCAGTGTAAAAGCAAATTAGTAAAATAACTATTGGCAAAGAACTGGAAGATATCTACAGATTTTGCACCTAGTGAAGATATCAATCAACAGTTAAACACTAGTGGTTCAACAAATTATATCTGAAGAATGGTAAGAAATTATAAACCGCATGTCATTTATTCTTTCTATCTATATTTGCACACTCCCCTCTTTAAATCTATTACCTGTGTTTGTGTATGTGTTTGATTCTGTTTCTTATTATTTTACTTGAGGTGAGTGGGTAACACAACTTCCTTTTTCTTTTAGTAAAGAAACCTTTTTAACCAACACCTTAATTTTGATCTCATTGACTATGTCTTTAATTAAAGTTTAATTGCTATGCACTAAAAGAAATAAAAACTGTCAGTTGTAAATGACTTAGACATAATTTTACCCCTTCTGCTCAGGTGTGAAGCAATTGTGTAGGGCCCTTCGTGCCAAACTCCAGTCACATAAATACACAGATAATGTGAAGTTTGCACACTGCCTGCTTGGAAGGGATTGACCAGCAACAGAAATTGCTGGAGGAACTCAGCCACTTTGGTACCATCTATGGAGAGAAAACTATGTCAATGCTTTGAGTGCACTCACCCTTCATTACTAAGGTCACTGGGCTTGAAATGTTTTTCTCTTCACACATGCTGCCATAACTGTTGAGTTTCTTCAGCAATTTCTGTTTCGGATTACCAGTATCTGAATTTCTTTTACTGGAAGGAATGGATACAGTTTCATCTTGCATTGCATTTCCCATGCTTATTTTTGAAGATTATCTACCTATCCGGAACCCCACCTCCTCTCTATGTCCAGCTGACACACTTATACCTGTTGACAAGGAAGCAGCAATAAAAAAACATCGGCTAACTATCATATTTCATAAACAAGGAAATACAATACTGTAAATGATACTGGCAATAAATGCATAACTCACAATGAATGGAATAAAAGTAAGTTACTTCATTTCAAGAAATTTACAGCCTTTATAGACTGAAACTGACATGAAGATTATGAACACATGGTTTGTGCATTCTGGCAGACTCAAAAAAAACAAGGGAAACTTGCATTAAGCCAGTCTTTTGCACTGAAGCTCTGGTAAGTTGTTTTGTTCAATAGTAATTTGGCAATCTATGAATAAAAGTATAAATTCTGTCCTGTATTTTGCAAGCATTACTAATATCCACAAAAACTGGCATTGTTGTCATTAAATATTCAGGTTGAGCTCCAATAATGTCGTCTGGACTTAATCTACTATTTTACCTTGAAGTGAGTTAAGAGTAGGAGTGGTATCTGTGCCAAATTAAATCTACTGAACACCAAATTCAGTGCCAGAAAAGGTCCAGCAAGGAGAGATTTTGATTTCTTTCTCATGTTCCTTGATAGACCTGGAGGGAAACATCGAACTATCTTAACCCCCAGACATTACCAATTAGCAGTATGGATCTAGAACCTGCGTCAGGAAGTTATTTAAGTGAGTGGCACAGATGCATTTTAAGGGGGAAGCTGGATAAAAGCATGAGGCACAAGATAATAGAGGATTACAATGGTAGCTATGCCTAAGTGGGAGTTTGATCTTATATATGTAAATGATTCCTCAGATCCAAAATCAGTTTGCACATGCCCAATTCTTGAGTTAAAATTGGGCCTTGTTTTTCAAATTCCTATCACGCATGATGCAACTTCTACAGAGTAATCAGTATCATACTTTTGAAAGGATGTTATGGCCTTGCTTTCCCAATTGAAAGCATAAGAGCTTTGAATTTCTTTTGCTGCACTTATGGTGGAAAATCCCAATGAGGTTTTTGCAACACACAAAAAAAGAAACTTTTGAGCCTTTAATTTTATCCTTACATTTCTTCCTTGCTCCACACAAATATTCTTATTCACGGTGAGCTTGCCCCTCACTCTATCCCAACATCCCAGAATCGCATCACATTTACTAACCCAGAGCCACACTATCTATCTGCCTGTGACAACCAATTTCCTGGCCTCCCCCATTCATCAGGTTATGTGTGCACTGATTCTATGGAGATGATGTTTACTGATCAATCTGGCATGTATCTATCCAATAAGTGAGCTCTTTTAAAATCTAATTTGGGTTGCTGGCATCTGCATCATCCGTACTGACCAATCAAAAGTGACTTATCGTTGCTGAGTGACAAAGTGCTCAGCTATTGTTATGGAAACTGTGGTGTATGTTGGTTGACCGCTGATTCTGAACCAGGAAAATTATCAACTGACATCTCAATTGCATTGGGATACAGCACAGAGCCAGCCCATGTTGCCACCAATGCTCCAAACAAGCCTCCATCCATCTTCCCTTGACTGAAGCTATCATTGTAACCCTCTATTCCATTCTTCCTCATGTGCTGATCTAGCTTCTCCTCAAAGTGCATCTATACTATTTCATTTCAAAAACTCCCTGTGGGTTATTCAGTCACACCTTTCTTTGTTCAAAGAGGTCCCTTCTGAATTGCCTATTGATCATCTATACCTATCAATTTCTGGTATTGTCGTCATTCACCTTCTCTGCATCCTCTCCAGTACCTTGTATCATTTCAATAATGACAAAAACAGCTAAATAACTACGGTGAGTATTGTAAAATTTCTGCAGTGAATGTTTACCCTCTGTTATTAACTTAATTTGGAAACTTGGATTCCAAAGTTGAGGTAAACGGAGTTTGATTTTAATTCTGTGAGGGTGACTTTCTTTTTAAAAAGGGCAGGGAGTTATTTTGAACAGCTCTTTCAGGAAAGCGTGTGAATTAATCTAATGAATATATAAACCAGCTGGGAACATAGTTACCTAAGTGCTTATAATGCTGAAACTTTAGGACCCAGAGAGAGACAGATGAGCAGGGGCCACTGAAAAGTTCCACTTAGAAGTAAAAAAAATTCCATACCAGCAGGAGGGCAGTTTATGTTCCAGCTGTGTCCTGGTCATCAGAGCTTGAAAAAAGGGTCTTAAACTATTTCAGCACTCCAAGCAGGTAGGGCTAGGAAAAAAACCTTAGTTTTTTTAACAGATCAGTGAAGGAATATGAGTGAATTAACCTGTGTTTGTATGTTTCAAGAGAGATGGAGAGAATCACAACTGATGAATGTGCTGAAAGCTACTAAATGTTCCTTGCAAGCTGTTCAAATGACTAAGAAAATAGAAAGTGATGCTGGGAGTAATACTTCACAGGGGCTGTGTGTTTATAAAGAATAATACTGAGAAAAAGGGTTGAATTTCTCTTTTAAAAAAACTGAAAGAACAGCGAATGCTGGAAATCAAAAACACGAACACAAATTGTTGGAAAATCTTTGCAGTCTGGTGGCATCTGTGGAGAGAAATCAGTCAACATTTCATGTCCAGTGACTCTTCTTCAGAACTGAATTTCTTTTTGTTGCTTATGATATAATCATTCAGGACCATTGTATGTAGCATTTTGCAATTTTGTGTAATACATTGGATTGTATTTTACAAAGTGTGAACTGTGTAATTTTTTAAAAGTGCATTGATAATATTAGAATCATAGAATGTAGAAGACACCCTCGGGCCTACTGTGTCTGCACTGTTTAAAAACTACTTTACATCTACACTTGTCCCACAGTCCAGCACTTCTCCCATAGCTTTGAATGTTATGACATTTCAAGTGCTCGTCCAAGGACTTTTTAAAGGTTGTGACTTTTCCTGCCTCAACTACCCTCCCAGGTAATGCATTCCAGATTGTCACCACCCTCTGTGTGAAAAAGGCTTTCCTCAAAACCCCTTTAAACCTCCTGACCTTCATCTTAAAATTATGCTGCTTGTTATTGACGCTTCACAGCTGCTTCCTATCCAAGCGTCTCTTCATCTTGTAACCCTCCATTGGGTCCCCTCTCAGCCTTCCCTGCTCCACAGAAAACAAGCCAAGCTTATCCAGCCTCCCTTCATGGCTGAATTGATTTGACTGTTTGAGGAAGGAGAGAAGCTGAATAGCCTGTATCTTTCTTTTCCATTGAGCATTGGAGGCTGAGCTTTATAAAATCGTGAGGGGTGTGGATAGGGTGAATAGCCAAGGTCTTTACCACAGGGTACAGGAGTCCAAAACTAGAGGTGGTAGGTATAATGTGAGAGGGGAAAGGATTAAAGGGACCCGAGGGGCAACCTTTTCAGTCGAGGTGGGTGCGTGTATGTAATGAGCTGCCAGAGGGAGTGGTAGAGGCGGGTACAATTACAAGGTGACTGAATGAGTATATGAACAGGGAAAGTTTAGAGGGATGTGGACCAGATGCTAGCAAATGGGACTCGGTCAGATTGAGATGCTTGGATCTGTTTCCTTGCTGTATAACTCTATGATTCTGTGCTCCATGCAGGCAGCATCTTGGTGAATCTCCTCTGTACTCACTCCAGTGCAATCACATCCTTCCTTTAACATGGTGACCACTGCATGTCCATTGTATGTTTAGTGGCTGACCGTTATGGTAATAGGACTCAGAAATAAAACAGGTGGTCTATGAATCCAGTATTAACTCTGGAATCTGACTTGTTCAGTATCACCATCAGCTGAGATTATAGCAGTTCTTATCTATGGATAAGTGTGATTTGAAGGTAACCCAATGGCAAGGATGAGAGTAGTAGTTTTAGAGATTTCTGAATACTGTTACGTATCTTATGCTGATCATTTGAAAATGCTGACAGAAATGAGGAAATAATGTAGGTTTCCCATCATAAGATCACCAAATCATTCTGGAAGTGTTATTATATAATTACAAAGTGTGAGAATGGGTACTGACCTGCAATCAGTATCAAAAGGGCAGACAGGAAAGGCTATCATTAGTGCTGTCCTCACTGGACTTTCTGCAGTCAGTCTTGATGTATATTCAGGATGAGCTCCTGGACTGAGAGAGTATTCTAATTAGTTAGTTATTTGGGGCAGGAAATGACAAAAATGTTTAAAAACCATATATCATCAACATAAATATTGCTATAGTAAGGATAATAGATATAGATATACATATGTACTGTTATAGTTCAGGTTGTCAAGTTACTGAAGAGATATAAAGATCCTGGAGACGTTACGGGAAGATTTAAATGGATGATACTGGAAATGCATGGACATGTATATTAGAAAAAGATGAACAGGCTTGTTTTCTTCTTTTTGCTGCAAAATTAAGGCTGTTTTAAAAACATGAAAGGCTTTGATTCGGTTTTAACAGAGAAAATGTTTTCCCTTGTAGGGAAGTGTATAACTAATGGTCATCAGTGTAAAATTGCCCCAAAACAACTTCTCAAGAATTCAAAAGAAATCTCTCTTCTAAAAGATTAGTGAAATAGGGAACTTTCTACTACAAAGAGTGATTGAAGAGAATAATATGGATGGAAGGGTGGAATATGACAGGGGTTTGAGCGATGTGGACTATGACAAAATGTGTTGCAGAATTAGATGTGAGGTCTAGAGAGACCCATCTTGATGTTTAGATCATTTCACTCCATCTTTTGTTCTTTTCACAAGTGTCTTGGCCAGATTCTCACTAGACTGTGGCAAGGTACAATTGAAATGGGTTAACGCTTGTTAAATGCCTTGTTGCTGACATAATTTGACTAATTAATATTCAACCTCCCGCGTTACTAAATTTGCCAACCAAGCTTGATGTTAGAAAAAGATAGAAACCAGAGCTGGTAGCTGGTGGATTCAGCTCACTACTTGCACTGAATGACAGGCATGCTGGGCACTGAGCAAAAATATTCGAGAGCATGATCCATGGGCCGCAGATGTGTACACACTTACTGAATGGACACTGGCATCTGATATCTTCAAATCTATTGTGACTATCATGGAAGCTGTCCAGCACACGAGAGGACTGCTCTGGAAGTGCAGAATTGCATTGCAATGTGCCCTTGAAACTAACGTTGAAAGGTTGCTGCGGGGACACTTTGCACGCAGGGATAGGTACTCAGCTCATGGACTGGATCAAGCTACATCTCAAAGGTGCTCACTTGCTTTCTTATCACTGACTTGCCTTTTTGCATACATCTGTGCCTTACCTTACCATACTGTGCCTTGGGGGTGGGTCAAAATGGGCTGTTGGGATGACATAATGTAATAGGGGATGTGCTGGACATGGTGCAGGGGAGAGATAGCTGAGTGATCAGGTGTGAAATAACTTCACTGAGGCTGGTATCCCTTTAACAAATCACCCGTTACACGTGGAGAGTGCTTGACAATTCTCAGAGTGAACAGGATGTCTGACACTCCCGTTCTTATCTATCAGCCAGGGCTCCCTGATTGGGCCAGATTAAAAGGCCCAATCTGGTAACTTATTCTATGAGGTTCGCTTGGCTGACCTTTTGTAGCTTCTCCTGGATCATCTTTGCACCGGGTCAGGCTCCTCCAACTCTGCCTCCGATATGGACGGCGTGTAATGCACAGTTGCCCACCTTGTGTACCTGGAGCGTTTCGGAATAAATTTTTTCTCTTTTTCAGATGGCAAAGGCATTGAGGCATGACATCCACTGAGTCTACCTCAGATTCTGAGGTATCTTCAATGCTTTATGGAGAGGAAGAACCCATGGGTTCTGAAATATTCAGAAAGGCAGTCGAGGAGCTGGGGCAAGTTTGCCTTCCACCCTGTGAATGGTTGGACATGGAAAGAGTTCATTCATCAAACACAGGTAAGATGGTAGGAAAACTGTAAGCATCTTTCACAATACACAGGCTCCTGGAAATGTTGGTCACAGATAACAGGCCATTGTTTACCAGCAGGGAATTTGAGTATATAAGGACAGTTCCATGCAGTGCATCACCCAATGGTCTGGCAGAAAGAGCAGTCCAAACTTCGGAGACAGGCTTAAAGAAACCACCTACAGCTTCACTAGATACCAAACTGCCCCAGTTCCTATTTGATTAAACAACCACCCCTCATGGAAATTCAGGGATAGGCCCAGCAGAGTTGCTGATGGGGAGAAGACTCCACATTTGTGAATTTGCAGCTTTCAAATGGTCCATGTGTTTGTTCAGGGCCATCTATGTAAACCTTATACATCACTGGACCTGATCTCATGTCAACCACGCCTCTTACCCCTGCAGGGCCAATCCTGTGGTTCCTATGCCAAACCTCAACCCCTAAAGTAAACTGTCTCCCTTGCTTAGGGGAGTCTTGTGTCTGGCATTCTGGTGTTGCTTCACCCATCCCCCACACTCCAGGTCCAGGAAAATCAGATTTAACCTGGTGTGGAGTCTTCTCCCCATCAGCAACTCTGCTGGGCCTATCCCTGAATTTCCATGAGGGGTGGTTGTTTAATCAAATAGGAACTGGGGCAGTTTGGTATCTAGTGAAGCTGTAGGTGGTTTCTTTAAGCCTGTCTCCAAAGTTTGGACTGCTCTTTCTGCCAGACCATTGGGTGATGCACTGCATGGAACTGTCCTTATATGATGAAGGCCATTTGATTTTACGAAATACTCAAATTCCCTGCTGGTAAACAATGGCCTGTTATCTGTGACCAACATTTCCAGGAGCCTGTGTATTGTGAAAGATGCTTACAGTTTTCCTACCATCTTACCTGTGTTTGATGAATGAACTCTTTCCATGTCCAACCATTTGAGTTGGCTACTATGAGAACTAAGAATGTTGAACCCATTAAAGGACCTGCATAGTTGATGTGTAACTGAGTCTAGGGTTTACCTGGCTATTTTCATGAATGTGGGGTAGCTGCTGGTGGTAACTTTTGTCTTTGTTGGCATTCTGGGAATTGCTCCACCAACGTGGCTATATCTGCATCCAATCCTAGCTGCCAGACATAACGTCTCACCAACATGTTCACTTTGGAAACCCTGATGACGGTGGTGAAGTTCAGCCGGCATCTGGTGGCGACCTTTGTTTGGGGACGATCACTTTTGCTCCCCGTAATAATATGCCCTTATTTATTGTCGTCTGGTGTCTCCAGGTCCAAGAAGGTTTCAGTTCTGGTTGTGATGGTTCTTTGGTTTTCCCCATCACTACTGAAGCTACTGTTTCAGTTTTGCTAGGACAGGACTTTTCTGCACCCAAGGTCTGATATTGTCAGCAGTGACTGCAAGTGTGCCCAGAAGATTTAAAACTATTACAGACTCTTCCAGTGGCAGCACCACCGGCGGTGTACCTTCCAGTGGGAGGCGGCTCAATGCACCTGCATTTGCTACTTGGCCTCCCGGACGGTGTTCCACCTTGTAATTACACACACTTAGTATTAGAGCCCACTGCTGAATTCTCCCTGAAGCTATAGGCAGTGCTGCCTCATCCTCTTTATGTAGAACTAGCAGGGGTTTGTGGTCCACTATTATTACAAATTTATTTCTGTAAAGATATTGGTGGAAAGTTCTGACTCCAAATATGACTGCCAAATCTTCCTTCTACTTCGGGGTATATTTACGCTCTGCATAGTCAAAGTCCATGATGCATATGGTATTGGGCTGCCTATGAGCTGATACTGGCCAGATGCCCAAAGGGAAGGCATCGCATGTCAATACTACATCTTGCTTGTGATAGTACTGTGCCAACACCTCAAGCTTGGAATTTAAAAATAAAATTGTTAATGGAATGAGGGTGTTGCTGACCAGGCAGCATTTATTGCCTATCCCTAATTTCCCAAAGGGCAGTTGAGAGTCAACCATACTGTTATGGGTCTGGAGACACATGTAGGCCAAACCAGGTAAGGATGGGAGTTTCCTTCCCTAAAGGACATTAGTGAACCAGATAACAAGGTGTAGAACTGGATTAACACAGCAGGTCAAGTAGCATCAGAAAAGCTAATGTTTCAGGTCTGCTCCTCTGATGCTGCTTGACCTGCTGTGTTCATCCAGCTCTACACCTTGTTATCACAGATTCTCCAGCATCTGCAGTTCCTACTATTAGTGAACCAGATGTTTTCCAACAATCAGTAATGTCTTCACTCTTAATCCCAGATATTTTTATTGGATTCAAATTCCACCATCTGCTTTGGCAGGATTTGAACCTGAATGCCCAGAACTTTATCAAGGTCTCCAGATTAACAGTTCAGAGATAATACCATTACGCCATCACCTCCCATTTCCAAGGCTGACCTTTTTTAAGAGGTGATGTTATAGGTTTTTAAAAAGTTCTGAGGAAGGGTCACCGGACCTGTAACATTAACTCTGTTTACTCCTTCACAGATGTTGCCAGGCCCGCTGAGATTTTCCAGCAACTTTGTTTTTGTGGCAGTCTTGTACATTGGTACAAGCCCATATGAGTATTAATTGTAGCATACCTCCAGGAATCCTCTGACTGCAATTCCAAGTATGCATGGCTCATGTCTAGCTTTGTGAAGGACAACCATTCATCCCCTGCACCCACTCCACAGGCTTGGTACATAAATCCTCCATGCGAGGGATTGGATATTTACCCAGCTGCAAAAACTGGTTTTCCATTTGTTTAAAATCCCCACAAAAGTGAACTGACCTATCCAGCTTCACAATTGGTATGACTGGTGCTGCCCATTCTGCAAACTGTACTGGTTTGATGATTCCTTCATTTTACAACATCCTGATTTCTCTCTCTATGTGGCGTGTAAGGCAAATGGTACTGGGCAGATCTTGCACAATCGTGCAATTGTTTCCTGATCGATATGAGAGGTGTCCTTGGCTCCTTTGATAGACCCTAGACCTTTGTGGGAAACAGCTGGGTCTTTGATTAGGGCTTCACTCAAGCAGCCATTTTCTAGTCCAAAAATATTAAGCCAATCTAGTTGAATCCTTCTCAACCGGTTTTGTTCCATAATGCTTGGGCATGAGCCTTTTACTACAACTGAAGCTGCTGCTTCTTATAAAACACTGGAAACAAAACTGTACCCTTTATCTATAAAGGTTCCTTGGTATAGATTCTCAGTCTAGCTGAGGTCTTTTGCAAACTTAAGGGTTGGAGTCCAGAGCAAATTTTGCTTAAGACTGTATCTGCGATAATTGAAACAGCTGCATCAGTATCAGCCTCCATTAGAACTGGGTGACCATTTAACCAGACATGCATTCTGATAATGGGAACTGCAGATGCTGGAGAATCCAAGATAACAAAGTGTGGAGCTGGATGAACACAGCAGGCCAAGCAGCATCTCAGGAGCACAAAAGCTGACGTTTCGGGCCTAGACCCTTCATCAGAGAGGGGGATGGGGTGAGGGTTCTGGAATAAATAGGGAGAGAGGGTGACGCGGACCAAAGATGGAGAGAAAACAAGATAGGTAGAGAGGAGAGTACAAGAGAGTCTTCGGTCCGCCTCCCCCTCTCTCCCTATTTATTCCAGTTCCCTCTCCCCATCCCCCTCTCTGATGAAGGGTCTAGGCCCGAAACGTCAGCTTTTGTGCTCCTGAGATACTGCTTGGCCTGCTGTGTTCATCCAGCCTCACATTTTATTATCTTGGAATTCTCCAGCATCTGCAGTTCCCATTATCTCTGCTGCTGGGCCTGCTGTGTTCATCCAGCTCCATACTTTGTTATCATGCATTCTGATTGTTCCTGATTTGGATGTTGCTAGGCAATTTAACTGCTCCAAACAAAATGTCAGTAGACTTTCCAGTGCTTGCACTCTCCTGGTCACCAGCTTATGAGCACTCTTACTCAGTTTCGTTCTAGTGGGAGTCTTTTGCCGTCTCAAGTTCACATGTCGCCAGCATCGACTATGGTATGTCAGCCTGGACCCTGAATTTATTTTAACCATTTGGCTGAGGCTTGGCTTTGTTTTGGGGTTTTGCTGTGGGCCGACCTACAGTCCCTCTATTCAGGATACGTCCTGAGTGAGGCTATGAAATTGCCTTCACTCAAAAGGTGTTTCCCAAAGTTTAGTCAGACTGGTGAGGGAATCCACTTCTCTCAGAATACCCAGCAACTCATATACTCCCCTTGCTACATTTGCCATGTTAAAGCCAATTTGAAGTCCAGTGGCCTTCAGCTGGTAGACTTTTAAATGGTTACATCTTTAAGCATCTCATTAAGGGTTAAACCAAAGTCATATGCCTTTGCTAGTCTTCTTAGCCTAGTGAAAAATCCTGACACAGATTCCTCTGGTTCTCAAATTGCCAAATAAAATCAACTGCATCTCAGAATTAGAGAGGATTGGTGTCATTATATCTTTGAACTGAATCCACCAACTCCTGAAATGTTTTTGATCTGGTGCCTCAGGGAGAGTTAGGCTCCTAATAATGGAAAAAGCCGCAGGTCCACAAGCTGTCAGGAGAATTACTCATTGTTTTTTACCTGCCCAATGTCAGTTGCCCAGGAAAAGAATGCACACTCTCCACATACTGGACCCAGTCTTCGAAGGCAGGATTGAATGAGTCAAGCTTCCCAAATAATGGCATGATGCCAGAAATGCTTACCCCAAACCAAAGACAATTGTTGTGAGTGAATTTTATCAGAAGCTTTTCTCTTATCACCACTGAAATAATTCCATAGAGGCCAGTATCCCATCACTAAGTCCATCTTTTATTTACATGTGGAGAGTCCTTGACACTAGCGAGTTTTGAGAAGATTTTTAGCTCAGGTTGAGGTTCTGGATGTGAGATTGCTTGCTGACCCACTATCACTCGTATCCTTACATACAGATGAGGAAGGACACCACTTTGATTGGGACAACACATCCATCCTAGGACAAGCCAAACAGAGACACGCACGAGAATTCCTAGAAGCATGGCATTCCAACTGGAACTCCATCAACAAACACATTGATTTGGAGCCAATCAACCATCCCCTGAGAAAAAGAACAGGAAATGACATCACCAACCCAAGGAAACCTAACCAGATAAATAGAAAGCGGGACATAACACCAGCGCTTCGTCGGAGGCTCACTGATGATGTTACCTAGAATGGTGACGAAACGTCTGAAAACTAACCTTCCAGCTCAGCGAGCAAACTCACATCCAGAGTCCTTGACACTGATCCAGCTTCCTGAGAACCAGCTCACAGAATGACCAGAACTTCTAACACTCCTGTTTATATCTGCCATCCAGGGCTCCCTGATTGTCCAGATCAAGGAACTCATGTTCTATGATGTCCAGCTAGCTGACCTCATTACCATAACTACAAGATGGAGCCCAATATCGCCAGTGTCCATTGCAATCTGTGTCATCAGCTACATCTTTCTGTTCCCATGGAGGCAAGTATATGGTGCTGTGTTCCAGATGTAATTCAATTGGTTAGGGAACTCAGCTTTAAGCAAAACACATTTTATTCTACAGTTAAAATATAAACAAAAGAAAGAAAAAATGGTCTAATTCTAACTCTTTGAAAACTTAACAGAATAATACACTATTTAATTACTAAAGAGCAAATGCTCCAATACACACCCTTGGAAAGATAAATTCAGTAAAGCAGATTGTCTCACATGCGTTTCTGGGAGCAGAAAGAGAATCTAAGCTTTTAACCGTAACAGAGAGATATAACAGCTTCCACAGCCAACTTCAAACCCTAACAACTGCTGAAAGCTAAACTAAAAACCCTGAGTCTGTGGGAGCCTGACGCCACCCATTCATGCTGCTTCTATTGTGCTGTCATTTAAAAAAAATCCAAGGCCTCACAAGTTGTTTCTTTAATTGGTTTAGAACTGAATACTTTCACCTCTGTCTCCATCTCTCTTCATAAAATCAACAGGACAAAATTCACCTCTTAAATCCATTGTATCATCGCACCATCCCCCTTGAAAAAGTTGACCATCAATTTCCAAAGATTGCTTCATTTTTAATAACTTTTAGTTTTATGCTATTAGTACAGTGCAATTCATGTACATTACATTGACTCTAAGCATGCAGACATTCAATCAATACTCCATCTAAACAGTCTTGTATTTTTATCTTTAAATTTTTCCAAAAGTTGTTATGATCAATATATGTAATTGCCCCTGACACATTACTGGCAACATAAATAGTGAAATATTGCAACAGTAATTCTAATCTCAAGGACTTCTAGTCAATTGTGAAAAATTTCTGTTGATAAATATTCAACTTTCTGGGAAAGTACTCAATAGGTCTTTCTATCTTCTCGTTGTTGTGCAAGACCCACGTCACTTGCATTGATAACCACCTTGAATGGTTTTGCATAATTAACTGTGGCTAACACGAAGGCACTGGTTAACACAGCTTTCAGGCTGTCACATGCCTTCTGATACTCTTGTGCTTTTACACTTTTACACTTCTGCTCTTTTTCAACAAGTCAGTCCGTGGCGCAAATGTACTGCTAAAGTCAGGTACAGATTTTTGATAAAAACCACTCAGTCCCAAGAATTGTAATACTTCCCTCTTCATCGATGGCATGGAACACTCCCCATTAACCTTTGTTTTCACATGTCATGGGGCCATCTGCGCATGTCCAATGATTATGGCCTCAGAACATGGCTTTTGCGAACTCACTCTTAGCCAGGTTTAATCACCAAGTTCATTACTGAAGCCAATTGAACAATTCCTATAGATGCTCCATGTTCCTTCCATGTGTGACTAAAACCAGATCATCGATGTTCACCACACAACTGGATAATCCCAAAATGACTTTATTGGTTAGTATTTGAAATGTAGCAAGTGCACTTTTCACTTCAAATAGCAAAACGTTAAACTGGTTAAGTCCATTCGGTGTCTCAGAAGCAGAAGTTTCTTCACTCTCTCGGATAAAGGTACCTGCCAGTATACTCTAAGTAACAGTACTCATTAACTCACTGAGCTGCTTGTTCTGTGGTGTGCAGACATTTCATTACCCTTCTCGGTAAGATCATCAGTGCGACCTCTAATCAAAGTGTTGCTGCTCTGTTTCCTTCCGGATTGCTATGATTCTTTGATGTGATGTTCTTGTCACTTCCAGTTCTGCTGTTTTAGCAGCGGTCTGTATACAGGGTTTATTTTTGTGTTTGTTAATGGAGTCCCATGTTAAGAACCAGGCTTCCAGAAATTCCCTTGCATGCCTGGTGTTGCTTGTCCCAGTATGGTCACTTTGTCCCTGTCAAACTAATGGCCCTCATTGTTTGTCTTGAGACAAGTGAATATTTGTTGTGTCTTTTTATAGCTAGCTGGTGTTCGTGTATGTTGGCCATCAGTTTCCTCTTTGTCCAATATAATGTTTATTGCACTGCATAGTATTCTGTATATTATGTTGGTTTTATTTATTGTCGGTATGGTGTCTTTAGTCTTTGATAACATTTGGTGCACTGTTGCTGTAGGTTTGTGTGCAATTTTGATCTTATGCGATCTTAGGAGTCTGGTAGTCATTTCTGATATATTATTGATGTAGGGTAGGGCTATTAGTGTCTTCTGTTATACCATGTCTTCTGACTGTTGTTTGTTTTGTAGGCATCTGTATATGAAACCCAAGACAACATGGTATGCTGAATCCCATGCAGTGAGTGAAATAAACATTGCAATTAACAGGGAAAAAGCTGATGACCAGTGTACACGATCACTATTCACTTGTCTCGATACACACAGACAATGAGGACCATCAGTTCAAGTGGGACAAGGTGACCATACTGGGACAAGTGAACACTAGACATGCAAGGGAATTTCTGGAAGCCTGGTTCCCAACACATTAACAAACATATAGAAATAGACCCTGTATATAGACCGCTGCTAAAACAACGGAACCAGAAGCAACAAGGCCATCATACCAGAGGATCATGTAGATCCAGAAGGAAGCAAAGCACCAACGCTCTGATCAGAGGTCAGACTGATGATGTTGCCTGGAAAGGTAACAAAACACTTCCACACCACAGAACAACCAGCTTGGCAAGCTACCAGATGACTAGATCCACAACCTGAGCAACAGATTTTTGCTAAAACCTTAAAAATTCTTTAACCAAGTCCAGTTTTGAAATATGAGTTGGTATCTCATCTTCTGAATACAGTCTTCCAGCTGTAGAATAGGTTTTGAATCTGATTTTGTAACTGCATTGACTTTGTGGTATTCAGTAAATAAATTTTGTGTTCCATCTGGCTTTGGCATGATAACTGTGGGTGAGCTCCATTCGCTGAAATTTTTTGAACCTGCACCAATTTTAGAGGGTTAAGCCTAGAAGGATGTTGCTTAATTGGAACAGCATTCCTTATCTCAACATCAAGTGTAATCTTGTTAGTACTTCCCAGCTTACTCCCACATATCTCCCCAAGTGATTGTAATAACTTGTTCAGGTCATTTCGCTTGTCCTCTGGAGGGTAATTCAATAATTTATCCAAACTTTTGGGAACTTCTTCATTATCCTATTATGTCCAATTCAGAATCCTCTGAACTTGGTTCTTCACTCTGTTATAAACTCTGCAACAGTCTCTTTTTGCTTTCCTTCCCTATCAAAATACCTTTTGTGCATATTCACACGATACACTGAGATTTCTTTTCATTTGGCATACTTATCAAATAAGTCACTCAGTCAATTTCTTCTTGATTTGATAAGGCCCATTAAACGTTGCTTTTAAATGCTGTCCAGCCAACTCACCCACTCAATTTAACTTTTTCATAAAATTTGACATGGTCTAAACATGTGGTCTCTGAACTTCGACTTACCATTTTTTCCTTAAAAAATTTCAGTGGTCCTCTCACTTCTTGTCAAAACACTAATTCAAATGGATTGAATTTAGTTGATTCATTAGGCCCAGCCCTAATTGCAAAAAGTACAAGTGAAATTCCTTTATTGTAATCCTCTGGATAGTCTTGGCAAAAAGATCTCAACATTGACGTTAAAGTTTGATGCACTATTCTAATGCTCCTTGCTATTCTGGATGGTACACAGTTGATTTCCCATGCTATCCATAACTTCCTTGAATAATTTTAATGTAAAATTGGACTCCTGGTTGTATTTCTGTGGGGTAGTCCATATCTAATAAAAGAATTGAACAATTCTTTGACAATCCTTTTAGCTGTGACATTGTGTGCAATGGAATGGCCTCTGGAAATCTAGTAGACAGATCCACTATGGTCAACAAATATCGATTCCCACTTTTTGTTGTAAGGAGGGCTCCTAGACAATTAATTAAAACTCTTGTAAGAGGTTCCTCAATTGCTAGAACAGGTATTAATACTGCTTATTTTATCACCGACTGAGGTTCTCCTGTTACCTGATGTAGGACTTAGGCAAGATTCATCCACATCTCTATACAGTCTAGGCCAAGGAAAATATTCTCGTATTTTGACTTCAGTTTTCCTTACTTCCAAATGATATCCTTCTGGAACTCACATGTTGCCTGCAACACGCCCTTTCTGTAACCCACTGGGCATACAACTTGATGGAGATCTGACCATTTTTCATCCTTCTGAATACGTAATAGTCTCCATTTCCTCATCACGGTTTCATTAATAAGATAGAAACATTCTGGGATACACTCAAACTTTTCTTCTGTGTATGCTTTTGAGACAACTGCTTCATTTTTACATCTTTTTATTGTAATTCAACTAAAACTCCGAACTAAAAGTATCCACTTTATTCTTCATCTTTTCTTGTTTTTTTTTCTCAACTATTTGATCAAATGTTGTTTCTGATAATTGAACTTCAGCTTCTTTATCTTTATTCTTTGATTTCTCCTCCTGCATCAACCCTTGGCATTGTGGCCTTGTTATCATACGGTCAGGAAAAACCCCAGGAAATACTTGCTGTTACATCTCAGTTGCCTGCTGGCTTTTCCACAGGCTTTTCAACCACAGTAGGCATCACTCCAAATTGGGATCCAGCTATATCATTCCCAGGGATAAATTGTATCTCCAGAACAGAGAATTCCTCTATTACTCCTACCACCTCTTCATCACTTTTTTTCTGGACTCTCCAACATCATCTTATAGCGTGCAACACCATTCTCCTCACTATAAATTCCACATTTTACCACGTTTCTGGCGATACTCTTTCCAAAATACATTCCTACTCATCTCTCACTACCAAAGATTGAAAAACTCATGTATCTCATAAAATTTGAAGTTCTTTACCCAATCCTCCTGGTACACATGAGAAAATCTTACGCCGACATGTAAATTCTCTAAAGAGAGCTGCTACCTTTTTATTAACTAATCCCTGGCCTGAATTGTTTGCAGCTCCTTAGCTTCCAGTGGGATCTTCTTTACCACTTTAATAAACCACACTGGCGTATCCTGTTTTACCACATCTGTCTTCCCAGTGCTTTTTTTTTAAAACCACCAGCACTGTGACTTCAGAGATAATGGGAACTGCAGATGCTGGAGAATTCCAAGATAATAAAATGTGAGGCTGGATGAACACAGCAGGCCAAGCAGCATCTCAGGAGCACAAAAGCTGACGTTTTGGGCCTAGACCCTTCATCAGAAGGGTCTGCTGTGTTCATCCAGCCTCACATTTTATTAGCACCGTGACTTCATGTGTCCTACTGAATTACAATGAAAACAATGAGTTTTTTCTGACTTCTCTCACCCCCTCATAGGTTTCTTTTTAAATCTGTGGTAACTGACTTTACTATCCTCAAGGAAATCTCCGTTTCCCTTACCACCCGTGAATTTTTCCTTTCCCTAATTTCTATTCCTCACAGATTGATGCTGGAAGCCAGACTTTGATTTATGAGCCAACTTACCATTTGCCATTTCCGCAGCCAATCTTGCAGTCTTAACTCTCTGCTCTTTCACATTCAGGAAGTGAATTTTTGAACTCCTCCAAAATAACTGTCTCTCCAAGAGCATCATATGTTTGATCTATTTGCAATGCCCTTATCTGTCTACCAAAGCTATCTTTCAAATTCAATATACATTTGACAAGCACCCTCCTTAGATTCCTAAAACATTGTCAGTACGTTTTAGACACAAGTTTATAGGCATTTAAGATAGCTTTTTTCACCTCAACATACACCCCAGATACCTCAACTGATGGTGATGTCAATGTCTCACTACCTCCACTTACCAACTTTGTTTGAATCAACAATACCTACAGAGTCACTGGCGATTTCACTTGTTTAGCCATTTTCTCAAAAAAAGAAAAAGTTTTCTCTGTCCTTTTCATCAAACTTTGGTAATACTTGATGATATTTAGACAGATTCCCACCAGGCCTTTGGCAATAATAGGTTTGTTCTACATAACTGTCCCCATTGCTATTCATATTTTCTAACTACGTCTCCGCTGTTTTCAGTCGACTTTCCCCTTTCATTGCCAACTTTGAAATTCAAAACTGCTCACTTTTCCCCCTCTGTTCTGCTGGGTCCCACTTTTCATTTTGCTCTGCTTTTAATTCTCATCCAAACTGTCTTTGTTTTCCTTTTCTCTTGCCCTTTTCCTCACCATTGCCTCTAATTCAAGTTGCTCCATTTGCAGTTGAATTTTAGCAATTTCCAATGATTTTGAATGCAATGTAACTGGAGAGCATAATTATCTCAGTGACAATGGGAACTGCAGATGCTGGAGAATCCAAGATAATGAAATGTGAGGCTGGATGAACACAGCAGACCAGCAGCATCTCAGGAGCACAAAAGCTGACGTTTCGGGCCTGGACCCTTCATCAGAGAGGGGGATGGGGAGAGGGAACTGGAATAAATAGGGAGAGAGGGGGAGGCAGACCGAAGATGGAGAGAAAAGAAGATAGGTGGAGAGGAGAGTATAGGTGGGGAGGTAGGGAGGGGATAGGTCAGTCCAGGGAAAACGGATAGGTCAAGGAGGGGGGATGAGGTTAGTAGGTAGGAAATAGAGGTGCGGCTTGGGGTGGGAGGAAGGGATGGGTGAGAGGAAGAACAGGTTTGGGAGGCAGAGACAGGTTGGACTGATTTTGGGATGCAGTGGGGGTAGGGGAAGAGCTGGGCTGGTTGTGTGGATGCAGTGGAGGGAGGGGACGAACTGGGCTGGTTTTGGGATGCGGTGGGGGAAGGGGAGATTTTGAAACTGGTGAAGTCCACATTGATACCATTGGGTTGCAGGGTTCCTAAGCGGAATATTAGTTGCTGTTCCTGCAACCTTCGGGTGGCATCATTGTGGCACTGCAGGAGGCCCATGATGGACATGTCATCTCAAGAATGGGAGGGGGAGTGGAAATGATTTGCGACTGGGAGGTGCAGCTGTTTATTGCAAACTGAGCGGAGGTGTTCTGCAAAGCGGTCCCCAAGCCTCCGCTTGGTTTCCCCAATGTAGAGGGGGCCACACCGGGTACAGTGAATGCAGTATACCACATTGGCAGATGTGCAGGTGAACCTCTGCTTAATGTGGAAAGTCATCTTGGGGCCTGGGATAGGGGTGAGGGAGGTGGTGTGGGGGCAAGTGTAGCATTTCCTGCAGTTGCAGGGGTGTGGTGGGGTTGGAGGGCAGTGTGGAGCGAACAAGGGAGTCACGGAGAGCGTGGTCTCTCCGGAAAGCAGACAGGAGTGGGGATGGAAAAATGTCTTGGGTGGTGGCGTCGGATTGTAGATGGCGGAAGTGTCGGAGTATGATGCGTTGTATCCGGAGGTTGGTGGGGTGGTGTGTGAGAACGAGGGGGATCCTCCTTGGGCGGTTGTGGCGGGGGCGGGGTTGAAGGATGTGTTGCGGGAAATGCGGGAGACGCGGTCAGGGTGTTCTCGACCACTGTGGGGGGAAAGTTGCGGTCCTTGAAGAACTTGGACATCTGGGATGTGCGGGAGTGGAATGCCTCATCGTGGGAGGAGATGCGGCGGAGGAGGAGGAATTGGAAATAGGGGATGGAATTTTTGAGGAGGGTGGGTGGGAGGAAGTGTATTCTAGATAGCTGTGGGAGTCCCTAGAATACACCACCTCCCACCCACCCTCCTGCAAAAATTCCATCCCCTATTCCCAATTCCCCCGCCTCCGCCGCATCTGCTCCCACGATGAAGCATTCCACTACCCCACATCCCAGATGTCCAAGTTCTTCAAGAAACGCAACTTTCCCCCCACAGTGGTCGAGAACGCCCTTGACTGCATCTCCCACATATCCCGCAACACATCCTTCACACCCCGCCCCCGCCACAACCGCCCAAAGAGGATCCCCCTCGTTTTCACACACCACCCCACCAACTTCCGGATACAACGCATCATCCTCCGACACTTCCGCCATCTACAATCCAACCCCACCACCCAAGACATTTTTCCATCCCCACCCTTGTCTGCTTTCTGGAGAGACCACTCGCTCTGTGACTCCCTTGTTCGCTCCACACTGCCCTCCAACCCCACCACACCCGGCACCTTCCCCTGCAACCTCAGGAAATGTTACACTTGCCCCCACACCTCCTCCCTCACCCCTATCCCAGGCCCCAAGATGACATTCCATATTAAGCAGAGGTTCACCTGCACATCTGCCAATGTGGTATACTGTATCCATTGTACCTGGTGTGGCTTCCTCTACATTGGGCAAACCAAGCGGAGGCTTGGGAACCGCTTTGCAGAACACCTCCGCTCGGTTCGCAATCAACAACTGCACCTCTCAGTCGCGAACCATTTCCGCTCCCCCTCCCATTCTTTAGATGACATGTCCATCATGGGCCTCCTGCAGTGCCACAATGATGCCACTCGAAGGTTGCAGGAACAGCAACTAATATTCCGCTTGGGAACCCTGCAGCCCAATGGTATCAATGTGGACTTCACCAGCTTCAAAATCTCCCCTTTCCCCACCGCATCCCAAAACCAGCCCAGTTCGTCCCCTCCCCCCACTGCATCACACAACCAGCCCAGCTCTTCCCCTCCCCCCACTGCATCCCAAAACCAGTCCAGCCAGTCTCTGCCTCCCAAACCTGTTCTTCCTCTCACCCATCCCTTCCTCCCACCCCAAGCCGCACCTCCATCTCCTACCTACCAACCTCATCCCACCTCCTTGACCTGTCCGTCTTCCCTGGACTGACCTATCCCCTCCCTACCTCCCCACCTATACTCTCCTCTCCACCTATCTTCTTTTCTCTCCATCTTCGGTCTGCCTCCCCCTCTCTCCCTATTTATTCCAGACCCCTCACCCCATCCCCCCATCTGATGAAGGGTCTAGGCCTGAAACGTCAGCTTTTGTGCTCCTGAGATGCTGCTTGGCCTGTTGTGTTCATCCAGCCTCACAGGCACAGCTTATTTAATCCAAAGGAATGATTGATGGTTTTACTAATTGATTGAATGATTTATTGTCGCGTGTGCTAGAGTACAGTGAGAAGCTTTGTTTACGAGCAGTACAGGCAGATCATAGCAAGCAAGGATGTACAGATCAAAGGTTGTTAAAAAAAATGAAGACAGAGACATACGGGTAACGTTGTACAGTGCATCAATATTAGCAAGATCAGCATTATATGACGCTAACAGCCCATTCATCAGTCTAATAATGGCCATGAAGAAGCCGCTCCTGAACTTGCTCGCGTGTGTGTTCAGGCTTTTGCACCTTCTGCCTGACAGGAGAGGGTGTAGGAGATCATTACCAGGGTGTGATGGGTCTTTGATGATGTTGCCTTCCTTTTCACAGCAGCGAGCCGTGTAAATGGAATCCATGGATGGAAGCTTGGCTTCTGTGATGGTCTGGGCTGTGAACACCACCTTCTATAGTTTCTTACGGTCCTGGGCAGAGCAGTTGCCATACCAGCCTGTTATGCACCTGGACAGTACGCTTTCAATAGTGTATCTGTAGAAGTTGGTGAGGGTCCTTATGGACATGCTGTATTTCCTGAGCTGCTTGAAGAAGAAGAGGCATTATTGTGCCTTCTTCACTGTTGCACTTACGTGGGAAGTCCAGGACAGATTGTTGGTTATTCCCAATCCCAGAAATTTGATTCTGCCCACTTTCACAACCTCAGTTCCATTAATGAAGATGGGGGCATATTCTCCCTTCTACCTGAAGTCAATGATCAGTTCTCTACTTGCCAACATTGCAAGAGAGATTATTCTCATTGCACCTCATCACCAAGCCCTCTATCTCCCTTCTGTATCTTGATTTGTTGTAGCAGTGGGCCAGAATGTTCGGTCTCCTAGAGATGGGGCTGGAGATGTCTTGGTGGTATTTTGGCAGCAACCTCTTGAGGGTGCAAGACTCGGAAAAAAAAATGCCAACACTCACCACTCACTGCCTTTGATTGCAATAATCATACACCTAACCTGGAATTAAAGATTTTGATCCCAACAGGAGCTCCCAGTTTTTTAATCAGACCAACCTCTCCCTGCAAATTTACCAAGCAGATAGCCTAGACCCGAACTTTTATCTCTTTTAAAGGCAAGTGTAAGGTGCTGTGTCCAGGAGTAATGAAGATCATAAGACATAGGAGTGGAAGTAAGGCCATTCGGCCCATCAGAATTGGTTACACTGCTCAGCTTTAAGCAAAGCAGACTTTATTCTCACCCCAGTTAAAATGCAAACAAAATAAATAATTGCTACACTTTTAACTCTATTGGAGCTTTTAGCAGAACAATAGATTGTTTAACTCCTAAGCAGTAACTGTTTCAACACAGTAACATCCCATAAACACACCCTTGGTAAAGGCAAGGTCAGTAAAACAGATTGTCTCACATACGATGCTGGCAGCAGAAAGATAACTCAAGCTTTTAGCTGTAGCAGAGGGAAAGGTCTGGCAAAGAGGCCTGAATGGTCCTATCTTCTCTTTAGATTAGAAGAGTGGAATTAATTTTATTAAAGCATTTGGCAGAACAGATGCAAAGAAGTTGTTTTCGAGTCCGGAACTTCAAACCCCAGTTACAGCTGAAACCTAAACTTCAGTTACAAGCCTTAGTACTTTAATGGGAAAAGGCAGGATTGCTATAATTGAGAGATACTGTAACATGAGCACAATGCAAGATTATAACTTTATACCTTGTAATTTTAATATCAGATCTATTCTTATGAATCAATCATTGAATGTCAAAGTTTTCTTTGTGCTGTTAAAGATTTCTGTTTGAGTTTCCAAAATAGGATACCACCTGTGATATTAATTTATTTCTTTTAGACTAGCTTGGTGTATTTCCAAAATTTTATGTTGTTACTTCAAATTAACAGCATTATCCATTTTATTTCCAATTTAGATTGCTTGTGCAGCTGAGATTTTGTGGCATTACATTCACTGAACATATTATTGAGCACTTGCCTTTACAGCTACATTGACATTGCCTCTACCAGGCCCCAAAATGTCTTCAGCTTTTCCTTCAAAAACTTCTCCAAATGCACCACTACTGAGAAAATTTAGCAAAGTAAGTTTCTTCCTCAGAAATAGTGGAAGAGATTCAAACCCCACATGTGCAGGGAGGGAGCTGGAAAAGAAAGTTTGAACAGTTCATCAAATTTTTATCCTCTTTACACTGACTGCAAGTTCATTAATAATGCTTTGAAGTTTCAGATCAGTCACAGTTTGAACAGATTTGCTCCCTAAAAATTAAAACAAAAATAAGATTGGGTCTGTGGGAGCCTGACTCGTCCCATTCGTGTTGCTTCTAATATTCTAACCTTTCAAAAAAAAAACCTTAAGGCTTCAAAGGCTGTTTATGCTATTGGTTTTGAACAGGCCACCCATTATATTTGTCTCAAACTCTGTTCTTAAAAAAAGATACCTGGACAAAATACACTTCTTGAAACCAGAATATCGTCACAGAGGGAACAATGCTGCCTGCGTGAGCAGGCCCTCAGGGTTGTTGGAGAAACGTCATCCTCTCCTCATGAAGGTTACTGTGACATTGATCTTCCATATGACTGGCTCCTTCCAGGGAGGAATGGGTGACCTGCTCAGGATCTCTCCATCAGGGCTATGCCATCAGTGGAAAGTCTTGCTATTTCATCTCATTCCCTCATGATGAGCCTGGGCAGCCAGATTCGGCAACATAGTTGTGTTCCTCCTTCAGTAGGAAAAAAGTCCTGTTGCGACAGGGTTGTCCTGTGAAGAGAAATTAAACTGAATGGTCCTATCTTCTCCGTTGATTAGAAGAATGGAATTAATTTTATTGAAGCATTTGGCAGGACAGATGCAAAGAAGTTGTTTTCGAGTCTGGAACTAGGAGTCAGATTCAGAATAAATACTCAGCCAAGTCAGATTGAGATGAAAAGAAGTCTGAGGTTTGTGAATTGTTTGAATTCTCATTCAGCGAGTATTCTCAAGGCAGTGATCAATAGATTCCCATGTGCTAATGGAATCAAGGGACACGCCAATATGTCATAAAAATACATAGGTCATACAAATCCCTCTCTCTGCACCTTCTTGACAGCTGTAACATTGTATTTTGCACTCTGTTCTGTTACCCTGATGCACTTGTATTGTGCAATCTGTAAGTAAAGTACATAAGACAACACCTTTAACAGTACCTCGGTACACGTGACAGTAATAAAGTAAATCAAATAAAATCAAATGCAGTTGAAGTTGAAGACCAGCTTACTGAAGGGTGGAAAGATAATGGGAACTGCAGATGCTGGAGAATCCAAGATAACAAGCTGTGGAGCTGGATGAACACAGCAGGCCAAGCAGCATCTCAGGAGCACAAAAGCTGGTGTTTCGGGCCTAGACCCTTCATCAGAGAGGGGGATGGGGAGAGGGAACTGGAATAAATATGGAAAGAGGGGGAGGCGGACCGAAGATGGAGAGAAAAGAAGATAGGTGGAGAGGAGAGTATAGGTGGGGAGGTGGGGAGGGTAAAGGTCAGTCCAGGGAGGACGGTCAGGTCAAGGAGGCAGGATGAGGTTGGTAGGTGGGAAATGGAGGCGTGGCTTAAGGTGGGAGGAGGGGATAGGTGAGTGGAAGAACAGGTTAGGGAGGTGGGGACGAGCTGGGCTGGTTTTGGGATGCACTGGGGGTGGGGGTGGACGAGCTGGGCTGGTTTTGGGATGCAGTGGAGGAAGGAGAGATTTTGAAACTTGTGAAGTCCACATTGATACCATTGGGCTGCAGGGTTCCCAAGCGGAATATGAGTTGCTGTTCCTGCAACCTGCAGGTGGCATCACTGTGGCACTGCAGGAGGCCCATGTTGGACATGTCATCTGAGAAATGGGAAGAGGAGTTAAAATGGTTTGCAACTGGGAGGTGCAGTTGTTTATTGCGAACCGAGCGGAGGTGTTCTGCGAAGTGGTCCCCAAGCCTCCGCTTGGTTTCCCCAATGTAGAGAAAGCCACAACAGGTACAGTGGATACAGTGTACTACATTGGCAGATGTGCAGGTGAACATCTGCTTAATATGGAAAGTCATCTTGAGGCCTGGGATGGGGGTGAGGGAGGAGGTGTGGGGCAAGTGTATCCACTGTACCCGGTGTGGCTTCCTCTACATTGGAGAAACCAAGCGGAGGCTTGGGGACTGCTTTGCAGAACACTGAGAAGAATGTGTGGGGAATCTCACGGAAACCTATAAAATTCTAACAGGACTAGACAGGGTTAATGCAGAAAAGGTGTTCCTGATGACCAGGGAGTCCAGGACAAGGGATCACAGTTTAAAAGATAATAAAGTGTGAAGCTGGATGAACACAGCAGGCCAAGCAGCATCTCAGGAGCACAAAAGCTGACGTTTCAGGCCTAGACCCTTCATCAGAGAGGGGGATGGGGTGAGGGTTCTGGAATGAATAGGGAGAGAGGGGGAGGCGGACTGAAGATGGAGAGAAAAGAAGATAGGTGGAGAGGAGAGTATAGGTGGGGAGGTAGGGAGGGGATAGGTCAGTCCAGGGAAGACGGATAGGTCAAGGAGGTTGAATGAGGTTAGTAGGTAGGAGATGGAGGTGTGGCTTGGGGTGGGAGGAAGGGATGGGTGAGAGGAAGAACAGGTTAGGGAGGCAGAGACAGGCTGGGCTGGTTTTGGGATGCAGTGGGGGGAGAGGACTGCGATGAGGTGAAATATCCTCACCCAAAGAGGGTATGCCTTGGAATTCTGAGGGTCAAAAAGATGAAAGGATAAGGGAGAAAGCAGGAACGGGGTACTGTGTAGGATGATCATCCATGATCAGAATAAATGGCAGAGCAGGATCAAGGGACTAATGGCCCACTCCTAGTCCTATTTTCTATGTTTTTATGTTTCCATGTCAGGCGATTATGAACCGAGAATTGATGTAGATCAGCAGGCAGATATAATAGCTGAAATAACAAAGTGTGGGGCTGGATGAACACAGCAGGCCAGAAGGGTCTAGGCCCGAAATGTCAGCTTTTGTGCTCCTGAGATGCTGCTGGGCCTGCTGTGTTCATCCAGCCCCACACTTTGTTATCTTGGATTCTCCAGCATCTGCAGTTCCCATTATCTCAGATACAATGGTTGTGTGAGACTTGGAATGGGTTAGGGCATGTTCAATAGGTTTTGAATTGTGTAGTAAAGTGAAGGGCAGTCAGTAGACCATTGGGATACTTGAGTCTGGAGGCAATAAAAACATGCCTAAGTGATGCACATGCCAGTGAGCTGCGGTAGGGGATGAGGTGGATATTATTACATTAGTGAAAGCAAGCAATCTATATGATTGAAGAACAAATTGCCACCGTCTCGAATGAGGATTCTGTATAAACATTCTCAGAAGTTGCCGGTCTTCCTGGTGAAGAGGTCACATCTTACATGGAAGAGATCATTGGTATAAATGATGAAAACAGGCTTGACAGCTGAGAATTGTGCTAACATAAGAGCAAATCAGTGCAGTTGCTTGAACTACAGTGCCATAGCACAGCTGCAATATACACTTGCAACTGAACCTGCTGCTTTTTGACTTTTATGCCTGAGAATCATTTGGGAACAGACAATCAGCAGGCAACGCATGCTCATGCATCATGTCTTCCGGTTTCCAAAGTAACTATGAGAACTTTACAAAACCCTACCTGCCTTCCTTTGAGTCAGTCACACATATCAAATTCTAGAAGGCATATGTTCCAGGTTTGTGTGGTGACATGTTTAATGCTGGACATTTAGTGCCCTGAGCCAAACACATTTCTGTCCTTCAGTAGGTGGAACCATTACAAGAATGCCAATCAGACTAAATATGCAATTTAGCTTATTCATAATTAAATGCAGGCTACAGAGACTAATTCTGTTGAAATATCCTTGAGTAAATATCAGCTTTTTGCTTGTTAAGACAGCTTTAAGCCCACAGATGAATTTCTCAGCAATGTATCCTTCAGTATAAAATGTTGTTATATATGCACAAGCTCCGTCTGTCCAAGGAACCCTGAAATGAAACCGACTATCCCTGCCATAATCCTGTTTTAATCTCTTCAAATTACGTACCCTTTTTCTTAGACACTATTGTTTCATTAGAATTGGCAGTCAAATTTAAACACGTGTGGCAGTCTCAGGTCAAATAGACATCAAATAATAACCAAATCCATAATGATTTTTTTTATAACAGCGCAGTTCAAATGGTCTCGAGGGAGATTGTACGCCACTGATTGGAAGCAGAGGGAAAACAAATAACCATATGGAACGTGAACCTTTCCAAGAACAACAAGAGAACATCAGTAATTATATAATTTCCTTCAAATGACTGGTTCACTTGAAAACATAGACTTGTAGCTTCTACTATTGGTTCATGTTTTGAAAATCACCAAAGTCTTTGATGAAGGAATGTGAGGGGCTCTTTAAAGTTATGGCACTTCTATAATTCTGTATTTATTAGCAAAGAAAAACGTCATTACAGGAGAGTCAACAAGGGAGAGTGAGTGAGAGAGACAGAAAAATGAACAGCTGATGTGCAATTTGAAGCCCTATGCCTCTGTAAAGTAATGTCTTGCAGGTAGTTATTCGGGAATCATTGGAGCCAGTTGGAAAGGGAGCAAAGGACGGCTTCCTGCAGCCAGGCTGACTCCCATCATTTCTGCTGCATCACTCCCTCCAGTTTACATATCCTCCCAGTCACAAGCATCATAAAGCACACTGTTATCAGATGTAGCATGTTTTGGAAAGTTACGAGTTACAGAGCGTGCTGTTGATATCAATATAAAAATTACTCTATGTTTTCCTTTCCATGGGTCCTCGAGGAGCTGCCAGATACAGACGTGAAGGATCTTGAACCTTTCACTTCTCAATACACAAGGGTACGCTGCACAGATTGTAGTGACTGCACAAAAAGATATACACTTGAGAATTTAGTTTTAGTGCGGAAGCACACAGCATGAACGAACTGGAAGTAATAAAGGCAGCAGCGGAGCAACAGGAATTGGCTGATGAGAAGATACACTATTCACTTTAGGCCAGGAAACATTCATTGGCTGTGAGTGACCAAACGCTTCTGAATCAAAGATAGTAAAGTGTGAAGCTGGATGAACACAGCAGGCCAGGCAGCATCTCAGGAGCATAAAAGCTGACGTTTCGGGCCTAGACCCTTCATCAGAGAGGGGGATGGGGAGAGGGTTCTGGGATAAATAGGGAGAGAGGGGGAGGGGGATCGAAGATGGAGAGAAAAGAAGATAGGTGGAGACGAGAGTATAGGTGGGGAGGTAGGGAGGGGATAGGTCAGTCCAGGGAAGACAGACAGGTCAAGGAGGTGGGATGAGGTTAGTAGGTTGGAAATGGAGGTGCGGCTTGAGATGGGAGGAAGGGATGGGTGAGAGGAAGAACAGGTTAGGGAGGCAGAGACAGGCTGGGCTGGTTTTGGGATGCAGCGGGTGGAGGGGAAGAGCTGGGCTGGTTGTGTGATGCAGTGGGGGGAGGGGACGAACTGGGCTGGTTTAGGGATGCGGTGAGGGAAGGGGAGATTTTGAAGCTGGTGAAGTCCACATTGATACCATTGGGCTGCAGGGTTCCCAAGCGGAATATGAGTTGCTGTTCCTGCAACCTTCGGGTGGCATCATTGTGGCACTGCAGGAGGCCCATGATGGACATGTCATCTAAAGAATGGGAGGGGGAGTGGAAATGGTTCGCGACTGGGAGGTGCAGTTGTTTACTGCGAACCGAGCAGAGGTGTTCTGCAAAGCGGTCCCCAAGCCTCCGCTTGGTTTCCCCAATGTAAAGGAAGCCACACCGGGTTCAATGGATACAGTATACCACATTGGCGGATGTGCAGGTGAACCTCTGCTTAATATGGAAAGTCATCTTGGGGCCTGGGATAGGGGTGAGGGAGGTGGTGTGGGGGCAAGTGTAGCATTTCCTGCAGTTGCAGGGGAAGGTGCTGGGTGTAGTGGGGTTGGAGAGCACTGTGGAGCGAACAAGGGAGTCACGGAGAGAGTGGTCTCTCCAGAAGGCAGACAAGGGTGGGGATGGAAAAATGTCTTGGGTGGTGGCGTCGGATTGTAGATGGCGAAAGTGTCGGTGGATGATGCGTTGTATCCGGAGGTTGGTGGGGTGGTGTGTGAGAATGAGGGGGATCCTCTCTGGGCGGTTGTGGCGGGGGTGGGGTGTGAGGGATGTGTTGCGGGAAAAGCGGGAGACGCGGTCAAGGGCGTTCTCGACCACTGCAAGGAGAAAGTTGCTGTCCATTTTAACTCCCCCTCCCATTCTTCAGATGACATGCCCATCATGGGCCTCCTGCAGTGCCACAATGATGCCACCCGAAGGTTGCAGGAACAGCAACTCATATTCCACTTGGGAACCCTGCAGCCCAATGGTATCAAAGTAGACTTCACCAGCTTCAAAATCTCCCCTTCCCACACCGCATCCCTAAACCAGCCCAGTTTGGCCGCTCCCCGCATTGCATCACACAACCAGCCCAGCTCTTCCCCTCCACCCACTGCATCCCAAAACCAGTCCAGCCTGTCTCTGCCTCCCTAACCTGTTCTTCCTCTCACCCATCCCTTCCTCCCATCTCAAGCCGCACCTCCATTTCCAACCTACTAACCTCACCCCACCCTCTTGACCTGTCCGTCTTCCCTGGACTGACCTATCCCCTCCCTACCTCCCCACCTATACTCTCGTCTCCACATATCTTCTTTTCTCTCCATCTTTGATCCGCCTCCCTCTCTCTCCCTATTTATTCCAGAACCCTCTCCCCATCTCCCTCTCTGATGAAGGGTCTAGGCCTGAAATGTCAGCTTTTATGCTCCTGAGATGCTGCTTGGCCTGCTGTGTTCATCCAGCTTTACACTTTATTATATTGGATTCTCCAGCATCTGCAGTTCCCATCATCTCCGCTCCTTACTCTAGAATGCTAATTCACAGTGAAATAACTCTGCAAAGGCTGGTATCCTGTCACCAGGTCACGCTTTATTTACTCTTCATTAACAACAATGAGGAAATAGCTGCACCCTCACACAGATGAGGAATGAACAGTTGGTCATCAAATAGCAGTACTTCCTAAAATTCGAAATATTTCCCTAACCTTCTGCGAGTAGCCTATAAAGTTCCACAGGTAGGATATATCCAATTGTAGGCTATTCAATTGCCAATTTTACCTGGCCTAGAATTCAATAGTGTAATTCAGTGAAACATGTTATAGATATCAGGGTAATCAACATATAATTAAACTCTCACATTTGATACCCAAACCAATTTTTGAAGAACTGTTTAATCGTGATAAAGGAATCACTGTTTTAATTGAAAGTTGGGATGAAAGTACTCGATCTAAAGCTCTAATCCAGGAATGTGGAATTCATAAAGTGGAGATCTTCAGTGGCAGCTTCTGGGTATTCCAGTTTTGGTTGTTTTAAATGACTTTCCCTGAACTGAAATTGATCTGCCATGAACTCTGCCTTAATTTTCACTTCTTTCTTCTCATCTATGTCTTTTGTCATTAATACAGGCACCATGGTGTGGTGATTTATAAAGCTTTTCACGGTATTTTTCTTGAAAAAAATACGTGACAATAAATTGCCATTCTATTCTCTTCTATTCAATTCCCCTGTTATGATAAAAATGGACAACAGACATTTGTTCAGTTTAAAGAATAAGAAACAACTATTCAGTATCTGATTACAACATCTGATCCATCCCAACAGGTTTAAATCTTGATTATTCTTCTGATTACAACGTCTGATCCATCCCAACAGGTTTAAATCTTGATTATTCTGCTCAGGAAGTAGTAATGTTGTCCAATGTGATGGAGAACAAGGAAATTCAGGTACGTTCTATGCAATTAAATTAAGCTAATACCATTGGACAGTCCTTAACAGTCTCCTCGGTAACATCATGTCTGGATCTTTCATTCTGAGCTTCAGAAATGACAGTGTTGCCTCGTGAAGGGGAGGCTAAGGATATACAGGCAGACTTTGTCACCCTAAAAGAATGTAATATGGTCGATGAGCCTCTTACTTCAATTTATCCTTTAGAACTCAATACAGATCTTTCAAACTATATTCAGGAAGTATCAACATTTCCCAAAATGTTTGCTGTAGACTTTGAAGAGGGGAAATTCTCTGGCAACTCTATTGGGGAAGAGTAGGGCCTGCATTCAGATAGAGGAAACAGGAAATGAATTGAATGTGAGGTGCAGAAATTAACATAATCAAATAAAATAATTAAATTAAAATAATAAATCACAATCATCAAATTTGGAGCTAAGACATAAAGCAAATGAGATTCAAATTTCTCACATTGACTGTTGCCTGATATTCATGATGGCATGAAATTTGGCAGTGTAGTAAATAAGAAGGAGGAAAGCCTTAGTCAACAGAACAACATAGACAGGCCGGTCAGTTGGGCTGAATAGTAGCAAATGCAATTTGGGAGGACTAACAAAGCAATGGAACACAAGATGAATGGTAGAATCCAAGGATATGCATAGAATCAGAGGGACATTGGTGTGCATGTCATAGGTCCTTGAATCAGCAGGACCGGCAGATAAGCTGGGTAAGATGGCAATCGGAGGCTTGTTTTATCAAAGGATCGGATACAAGGGCAGGGAGATTGTGATGGAGCTGTACAAAATTTTAGTTAGGTCACACTGGAGGATGATGCGCAGTTCTGGTCAGCTCACTTTAGGAACGACATGACTACATTTGCTCGGGTGCAGAAGAAATCATTGGATGTTGCCAGGTTTGGAGCATTTCAGTTATGAAGAGAGACTGGACAGGCTGGCGTTCTTTTCCTTGAGCAGAGAAGGCTAACTGAGCATGAGAAAATTATGAGGGAGACAGCTAGGGTAACTCGGAAGAAATATTTCCCCTCAGTAGGGAATTCAACAACCACAGGACATACAAAAAAGGTAACAGCAGGAGAATTAAACAGGATTTGCGGAAAAGTTTGTTTATCCTGATGGTCGGAGGTATCTGGCATTCACTGCCAGAAAAGGTGAGGCAGAAATCCTGATGACATTTAAGAAGTGCTTGGACATTTACTTATAAGAAAGTGTCCAAATTTTCTATTTGTTCTCACATAATTTAGATTAGAATTTGTATTTGGCTTTAACGCTAACTCTGCAATTTAAAGTTATACAGTTACATGTTTTAAGCAAGCTAATTTTAAGAGTAAAATAGAGATGAGGAGTAAATTTCTTCTCTCAGAGGGTTGTGAATTCTTCAGCACAGAGGGTTGTTGAGCCTGGATCACGAAGTACATTCAAAGCTGAGTTAGACAGATTTTTAATCAGTGAGGGATTCAAGGGTTCTAGGGGAAAGGCTGGAAAGTAGAATTGAGAACTGTCACATCAGCCCATGATCTCATGGTAGCGCAGACTCAAAAGTCTGAATGGCCTATTTTGGCTCTTATATCCTGTGGTCTTTTTGGCAGAGAAAGATAAAATTAAAACGTCACTGACTGTGAGAGAAAAGCCACACACATATAGCATTGACAGGGATGCAGCCAATTGGAAAATGTTTTCCACTGCTTCGAGCAGTATTGAGGACTCTCCTGTGTAGTTGGGACAGGGTGTGCTGCATTACGTTGGCGTGCTGTCCTCTGTTCAATTGGAGCAGACAACATATTGTCAAGGAAAACATCACCCTGTATCTGTTTTGTTTGTGACTGCTGTTGCTGTCTGAAAATAAAAGCTCATGAGCCCTCCAAATAATACAATGCAACTCAGACTTGGCATAAAATCCAATGCTTCTGTCCATTACCTCGTGTGTATCAGTTAGTCTCACTTGATTTTCCAGGTTACAAACAACTCCTTGTACATTCTCTTCTTTAAAAAGCAGTGTCCATTTTTTCTCATTTTCAGATGACAGTCCACAAATAAAGAAGATGCTGTCTCTTAACTATCTCCACCCTTAAAAGAGATAAAATGCCATTTCAAAATTACATTTCATTGCAAGGTATATAATGCATAGACTGCAAAACATGGAGCCTACATCCATTCATCTCCTCGAAAGTGTGTAATTGATTTATTGCTGTCTTTATCTTACATTTTTAACTTATTTCACTATTTTTACACTCTGAATAATGAACCCATTGTTGTCCTCTTTTCATCATCAGTCCTATAACATTGTGAATGCAGCTGATGTTTTGACCTTTGCACTGTTCCCTTTAGCTCTTACATTTCAACCCCTAGGTGGTCAAGTGGCAACTTCTGAAAAAGTTAACTCTTTAGTGACTGTCCCTTGTGCAGTGGTTTACATGTAAGGCATAGATGCTATTAGAAAATATGCTTTGGTGTAAAGGAAGGCTTTCACCTCTTCTAGTCAATACATTGACTGTGTTGAATTCTTCTGCAAATTACTCAACAAAATGTATTCCTCAGAAACAGAAAATTCTGTTAGATCTCTGCATTCAATCCCTTTGTTCAAAGAAAAATAATGTTAATCTAAGATAAAACAATCAATCAATGTAAATATCAACATCTTCACCTAAATCAGAAAAAAATAAGTAAAATTAAAACTAAACTAACTAAAATTATCAGAGATGCCTACTAACAACATTTCATGATGAAGGCCCTAGGCCCGAAACGTCAGCTTTTGTGCTCCTGAGATGCTGCTTGGCCTGCTGTGTTCATCCAGCCTCACATTTTATTATCTCGGATTCTCCAGCATCTGCAGCTCCCATTATCTCTGATATTCTCATTCATATGTTTTTAGGTCTGTTTCCCTACTTTTGGTTGTGTCACTCTTCCCATTCACTCAGATTGAATGTGAAACCTGGTTGCTTCAAGAAGTTGATCAGTATTTATGACAAACAACAATACAGAAACAAAAACAGAAATTGCTGGAGAAACTCAGCAGATCTGGTAGCATTGTCGATAGACAAAGCAGAAATAACATTTCCAGTCCAATAACACTTCTTGGGAACTGAAGAAATCTGAAGGGCCATTAGACAAAAAAATTAACTCTGTTTTCTCTCCACAGATTCTGCCAGATCTGCTGAGTTTTCTCCCCCAGCAATTTCTGTTTTTGTTTCTGATTTCCAACATCTGCAGATCTTTCAGTTTTCTCTTCACTGAAACACATTGTTTTGAATAATCACATCAAATTCAAAATCTATTTTTAAGAGTTTCACTTCCTAATTGTTACTCTGGACTATGTCTGTCTATTGTGTTTGAAGCGATCGCTGCTAAACCTTCTGACCATTTTAGTTTATTGAAATCCATCAAATCTTTCTGCTCTTTGGGCTGCTCATCAGTATAGCTATCAGTGTGAGAAATTTGAAGTTCGGTCACTTCAGGTTCCACCCGTAAGTTTGATGATTCAAAATTGAATGCTTATTTCCTGCACTTCAAACCCAATGCATTTGCCGTTCTATCTGACTGTATGTCCCATTCCTCTTCATCAGAGTCAGCAGGGAATTCCTGTACTTCAAAGCCTACATCAAACACTCAGAAATGTTGATGCTTCCTGACTATAGTTTGACAGACTGACATTGGAATTTAAAGGAAAACCAGGAGGCTCAAAAACCATTTCTCGTCCTTCTAATTTAACAAGGGCTGCATGCACTTCCTTTGTGGCTCCCTCACCAGCAATATTGCCATTTCCAAAACCACAGTCTGAAAGAGCTAGCAACTGTGAGGATTGTTAAAGGATGCTCGATAATATTATGGTCATTTAATTATACAGAGTTTGCCTGCATTTCCTTGTTTTCCTGCACAATGGGTAAAATTACTATCATCTGAGCATAGCAATCAATATCTAAATCTGATGGTATAGATGACTCTGCAATAGGACACTGCACATATTCTTCAAACTGATCGAACCTTTGTTATTCAGTTTATCTATTGCATCTTACTTTATAAGGGCTTCAGCTCCAGTATTTTATTGCTTTAGTTCAAACCAAACAGTGATTTATTTTTTCACAATTAGAGTTTTCCTCTGAATTGGCTAACACCTCCTCTGTTTCAACCAAAATTTCCTTTGAGTTCATTGTTGATTTTTTATATCAATCCTCCTTGGAAAAGCTGTAATTGGACTCAATGGAATAGCTTCAGGCAATTGAATTGCCATTTCCAAAATTGTAAGGATATACTGGTGTCCTGCTTTTGTTTTGAGAAATGGTCCTACGCAATCTAACACCCCACTAAATGGTTCTCCAAAATCTGGTCTGGGTATCAAAGGTGATAATGGGAACTGCAGATGCTGGAGAATCCAAGATAATAAAGTGTGAAGCTGGATGAACACAGCAGGCCAAGCAGCATAAAAGCTCCTGAGATGCTGCTTGGCCTGCTGTGTTCATCCAGCTTGACACTTTATTATCCTGGGTATTAAAGGTACTGGTTTTATTGAGATTTTCCCTCTACATATGTATGACTTGTCTTTCAGAACTGAGCTGCACTCTTAATCAGCCTTGGCCAAATAAAATGCCTGTTTATCGATGGTGCTTGGGTTTTCTGTATTTCTAAGTGTCCAACCAATACGAATTTCATGTGCCACTCACAATATCACCTTACGATGAGTGGGCAGTACCACTATCTGATGAACGCACATCCATTCCTCATTCACAGTACTCATCAAAACTCCATTCTCAATACTTTAACACTCCTGATCTCCTTCACCTCTGCTTCAGAGTAGGCTGATTATGTTAATTTGCTTATCTCTGGATTTGCTTCCGGAACCTCAAATCAGCAAAAACATACCAATCATTACTTGTATTGGAGGCTGCGGGGTGACCTGATAGAAGTATATAAAATTATGAGAGGCATAGATAAGGTGGGTGGTCTTTTTCCCAGGATGGAAATATTTAATACTAAGAGTTTAAGGTGAGAGGTGGGGAAAGTTTAAAGGAGACGTGCGAGGCAAGTTTTTTTTTAACATAGATAGTTGTAGGTGCCTGGAGTGCACTGTCAGAGGAGGTGGTAGAAGTAGATACAATAGTAAAGTTTAAAAGGCATTTAGACAGACACATGACCAGGCAGGGAATCAAGGGTTGCAGAGGTACACACGTACAGGCAGATATGTTTAGTTTAGAAAGGCATCATAGTCAGCACAGACATGGTTAGAAGAGAGGTCTGTTCCTATACTGTAGTATTCTATGTTCTTGCGAATTATCTTCACTCTTAAAAGGAAGTGACAGCTTTTATAAAATCTGCTTGTGGTGTTACTTTGACTGCTGGTTATAGGCCCAGATTAGCCATTGCCCTGGTCAGCATGTACAATGGAAAAACACATCAAACTTGTTTTTGTTTCAGAGATAGTAGGAAGTGCAGATGTTAGGGAATCTGAGAAAACAAAGTGTGGAGCTGGATGCACACAGCAGGCCAAGCAGAATCAGAGGAGCAGGAAGGCTGACGCTTCGGGCCTACAAGGGCCTAGGGTCTGAAGAAGGGCCTAGGCCCGAAACGTCAGCTTTCCTGCTCCTCTGATGCTGCTTGGTCGGCTGCGTTCATCCAACTCCACATGTGTTATCTCTAAACTTGATTTTGTACTTGTTTTGACTCTTTATCCTCATTCGGACTTTCCATGATTATGGATGACTCTATAACTTTTAATCCATCCGAATCATTCACCAGGAATGAGTCAACCTTGTCCACAGATAATGCATTAACAACTTCTATTACTGTTCTGCTTAACAAGTCACATTCTAATTGAACTTTATACCATGCAAACAGGACTCTCCCTGTATCCTGTTTATTAGCACTTTGGCTTACACTGCACTCTCTGGAGGGAACACTATGTCCTTCTCCAGGTAAAGCATTTGTGTCTCTTAATAAAGTTATGGGTTTAGCACAATCATTTAAGGAAAAGGGCTGTCACTCGTTTTGACAAAACCCCATCACATCTGTATCTAATTCCCCTCACCCGTACTCATAGCAGTTTTTACCTCTGGTTTCTTAGTTGTAGTTAAAATGACAATTTGGTACATGATATTTTTCTTTTGCATTCCATTTCCAGACTCACTCTTTCAAACCATATTGAGTCCCTTTGGCTGTTCTTTCAACTTACAGCATTCAATATGACCATGTTCCACTTTATTACCATAGAAACAATTAGGCCTTTGATCTTCTCCTCCAACCTCAGCACCTTCCTCTGGTTTAAGGAGGGGATCTTGGAGCGTCTCTATTGTCCATGTTTTACCTTGGCTACTTGATTGCTTTCACTCTTCCATTCTATGACCATCTCTGATTTTCAGACATGTTAGAAAAATTGGGTGGCACAGTGGGTAGCACTATTGCCTCACGGTGCCAGGGCCCTGGGTTTGATTCCCACCTTGGGTGATTACTGTGTGGAGTTTGCACATTCTCCCTGTGTCTATATGGGTTTCCTCCGTATGTTCTGGTTTCCTCATGCAGTCCAAAGATGTGCAGGCTAGGTGGATTGCCTATGCTAAATCACCCATAGTGATCAGGGATGTGTAGGTTAGATGCAATAACCACAGGAAATGCAAGGATAAGGTATTAGATTAGATTCCCTACAGTGTGGAAACAGGCCCTTTGGCCCAACAAGTCCACACCGCCCTTTGAAGCGTCCCACCCAGATCCATTCCCCTGTAATCCTCATATCCCTGAACACTACGGGTAATTTAGCATGGCCGATCCACCTAGCCTGCACATCTTTGGACTGTGGGAGGAAACCCACACAGACACGAGGAGAATGTGCAAACTCCACGCAGACAGGCTGGAATTGAACATGCGTCCCTGGTGCTGTGGGGCTGCAGTGCTAACCACTGAGCCACCGTGCACCCCTGGGATTTTGGGATAGGTCTGCTTGGGATGTTCCTAAGGGGGTTGGTGTGAACTTGTTGGGCCAAATGGCCTGTTTCCTCACTGTGGTGATTTTATGGTTTAGTTTACAGATAAGCTCATAACTGTCAACCACTACAGCTGCCTGTCTGGCAGTTGGGACCCTCTGGTCTTTAACCTGGGTTCTCATTACAAAAGGTGGTTCTCTGGGACCTTCATTCATTTACTCCAAATGTCTGCATCCACCTGTCAAAAATACCTTCTCAATCCTTTCAAGTTCAGTCTCGATTTGTCCCAGATGTCTCCTTAAATACCAAATCTTCTGCTGGTTTCCCTCAGGGACTCTTTCACATTGACACCAAATCACATATTCTACAGCATCACAATCCATAGAAATCCCCTCTGATACTGACACATAAATTTTAAGTGCTTTTAACTGTCCTGTTGTTATGCATGGGCTGTGCCCACTTCTCTTTCAGTCAATTAATTTGCCTCACTCTTGTCTTAAATTACATAGAGAATACCTGCACATTATTTCCTCAACTGTTGGTTGGACTTGTACAAATTTAAACATTTCCTTACTGGGCTTTAGTATGAAATTTATATTTTCCCTGTCAGAGCCTGCACGAGCTTCTGTTTTTAATTGTATCAGTATAAGCTTAAATGGCTTTTCTTTCCGTTTCTCTCTGTTTCAATGAAAGCTCCAACTCCAGCATTCTCTTTTCCCTTCTTTTCAATTCCTATGCTTTTTCCTTATCTTTCTTTACTTTTTGGAATTGTGTCTCCATCTTCTCTTTTTCAAATTTGTTTCTTCGATTTTAAGCTGCTTTATCCTCTCCTCACGTTTAAATCGCTTTAAATATAATTCAATCTTAACTGACTCCATTCTTTCACAATGTCCAGTATATGGTCTCTCTTTTATTTCAATCAAGTCCCTTTCTAACTGTGGAAGGCTGTTACATGTCCAATTTAGTTATCAATTCAATTAAACTATTTATGTGATCTCATTTGAATTTATCAGAAACATCTTCTCCACCTGCCGAAAAACTTGAGAAACTTCTAACACCATCTTTGTTTCTTCATGGAAAACTTGATGCTTGTCCTTTTATCCTTTATTACTTATATTAATGCCACAACCAAAATAACAATTTCCTTGTTCCAAAATATCTAAGATAAGCCCCCAAGCTTTGCCATGACTCACTGGAGTAACACACCAAAAATCAAGTCCCATTTTTCCCAGTGTCACCCTAAACACGAGAATTTAATGAAACTAGCAATAATCCCTATTTGCTTCTGACTGATTGTTACCCAAGTAAAAAGCAGACCCCATTATGTTTTCTTCAATAAAAGTAAAGTTTAACTCCATTTATTGCGACACAGGCAAGCACAAATATTGAGTCGAGGGAAAAACCATAGTCAGAATAACCATTCCGTATCTCCAAGCCAAATGCTAAAACGAGGTTAGTTGATTGTACAATCGGTAGTGATGAGCAGTCTGCAGTTCACTGGCTGTTTATTTGGATGTGGGATCGTTTTGTTGTCTTTGTTTTTTAGAAGTATTTCTTTGTGGGTCCAAAATTTATTTTCTCAGCTCTTGAGGCTCAATATTCATGCCTGTCTATATTTTCCTTTGTGCGTATGTGTGCATGTGCGTGGAGGATTTTAAAGGAGGTAAAGTCTAAGTGACATAAATTACAAATCTCAAGAGCAACCTTGTAGAGAAAGGAATGGGAAAGACAATGATTGATGCAGCTAACTTCTGGATATCTCCTTGCTTCACTCCTCTCACACGGTCTGTCCTAAACTGCAAGCTGCGCAGTCACTAGGTTGTTATACTGACCTTTCTTGAAATCGTTAGAAATAGTGCCCGTTTATCTGTATGCAATGTCCCTTAAAAATCTTAAAATCTAAATGAATGCCTCTACAGGCTATTCTTCAAATTTTGGTAGGTCTTCTACAATGTTTAATATTTCCTTACTGAACTTTAGTTTATGACAAGGATTTTCCCCACCAGAGACTATATTGACATTTAATGTGCCTTTTAACAGCATCATGATAAGCTTAAATTGTTTCTCTTCCTGTGTTTCTCTCTCTCTCTCGAAGCTCTAATTCTAACTTTCTCATTTTCTTTCTTTTTAATTCCAATGTCCTTTCCTTATCTTTGTCTACCCTATGCACTTAACTGTCTATTGCCTCTTTTTAATTTCTTCTTCATTTCAAGCTGCTTTACTTTCTCCTCATGTTTAAACCACATTTAAATGTAATTTAGTTTTAACAGACACTAATCATACACCATATGGAGTACCTGATCTCTTGTATTTCTGTCAAAAACAATGGCTTTGTTCTATGTTCGTTGTTAGCTTCCCAAACTGCAAACATATCCCAGCACATTCTTCCCTTTTTAAGAGCAGTATTTCAGTCTACAAGAAATTTCAAAATCAATGTTGACTTCTTGCCCACACTTCCTCACATTCTGCTTCCTGTTAATACTCTTTTCTGTGTTCCCAGCTTCTCCAGCTCTGTCACATCTGTTTGGATGATGCCACTGTTCACACAGATGCCTCGAAAATGTCTTCCTCTTCCCTCAACTGAGGAATTTTCCCCACCGTATCTGACAGGGCTCTCAGATGTCTCTGACCCATTTCCTTCACTTCTCAGTTCTTCACCCTTTAGTCTTCCTCAGAGCACAATAATACATTCTCTGATTATGCCAGCTGATGTTTTTACCAGTTAAGCCAGATCCCAGACTGAAACTTGATTTGATAGATTGTGTTTTGTTTTCTTTTTAGTTTTAATGACTTATCTTCACTGAAAAGCGTGCACACAATGCTGAAAATTTGGTTCTAATGATAAAACAAAAGTTAATCATTCAAAAGAAATGAAGATAAAATATAATAAATTAATTTGTATATGACGCATGTTTAAAGATTTAGAAACAAGTGGCAGAATGCAATCCCATTAATCCCCGATATTTTCTTTTATAGCATTCACACCAGTGAGAAATCTCTTCCATTACATATCTATAAATTTCAGTTTAACTGTGGCTTCAATGCCCAGCTTGAGAATCTGATAACTTCCCAGAGTCTCACAACTAAGCTTAGACTTCCACAAATTCAAACAATTCATTCAGAGTTTTGACCAAACGTATCTGGCCTGAAACTTTTATATTAACCTCCTTATACTGAGAGAACCCCCTCACTTAATGGTCCCTCCCATTTCAGCCAAGATGTCTTGCAAAGCTGCCAAACCGAAACCAAAGAAAGATTTTTCTTTCAAGCAACAGGGTGTACCCCCTAAACAAAACAAAAAAATTGTGACCTTCTCGACTGAATGCCTTATGCTCGACTGTTTTCCTGGTTCACGCATGAAACCTGTCAAGGTAAACAAATATTGATTAGCTTCCCAAAATATCTCACTGAAAGTGTTTTAAAAATAAATCACCATGCCACAAAAATATCTACAAATTCATTATTAAACCCCTTCAGGTGCACAGTAAACACATATGGCCTGAGTTTAATTTTAAAGCCTGTAATAATTTATATTAAATAATATATAATTCACACAACTTACATCGCAGTTGCCTTTGTCCTCACTTTCAAACTCACCAGTTTCTTCCTCACATTCTGAAATGACACTTTTTGATAAAATTGCAGAAAGTGCATCACTTGCACATTCACATCCTCCCTCTTCACTGCCCAAGACCGCAAAGAATCCTTACGGGTGAAGCAGTGATTTACTTCCATTTTTTTCAGTCTAGTCTCTGCACTTACTGCTCACAGTGTGGTCTCCTCTACATTGGTGCGACCAAACACAGACTGGGTAACTTCTTTGCGTAACTCCTCCACTCTATCCATAAGAATTACCCTAACCTTCCAATTGCTTGACATTTCAATGTACAATCTCGCTCTTTTGCTAAGATTTCTATTCTAGGCCTGTTGCAATGTTGCAACAAAGCCCAATGCAAGGTGGAGGATCTGCACTCATGTTCTGCTTGGGCACCTTATAGCCTTCGGGACTCAATTACTGACTTTGACAACTTCAGAGCATGTGCACTGTCCTCCAGTTTGATTAAGTCCTCCACCTTTTCTCAGTATTTTCCCTGTGTGCATTTTCTCTCAGCTAGGCCAACCTTTTTTTAGACTATTCACACATGTCACCAACACTTATTTTATACCTAGACCTCTCCTTTGCAAGAATCAGCACTTCCTAAGTCTTTTGCTGTAGACATCTTCACCTCACCTTTGTCAACAGCATAAAAAACATTATTTTACAAACCCCTTCTGTGCAGAAGAAGGAATATCGGGCAGAAACATTAACTCTATTTTTCTCCCCACTCAGCTGCCAGGACAATTGAGTTTTTCCAGCAATTTCTGTTCTATTCCAATGAAGGAAGTTTACAGGCAAATATTTTGAAAATTGAGAACATAGCCTGGATATTCCTTCAGAAGTAACAGGTAATTTGTAATTTATGCTTCACTACCACAGGAAGTTTCTATAGTTTATGATACTGTAAAACAGGCTACTTGGCCATCTGGGTGCATATGAACTAGCTCTGCACATCCGTGTTCAGATTGCATTTCCATAGTAAAGATGAAGTGACTCCATTCTCTCCCCCTTGGTCCAGGCACTCCCCATCTACATCCAGGACACAAAACACACCCTCCGCCTCTTCAGAAACTTCCAGTTCCATGGCCCCCATTGCTTAATCTTTTATATGGATGTGCAATCCCTGTATATGACCATACTCCACAAGGACGGCCTACAGGCCCTCTGTTTTTTTAATCTCCAACAGAGCCATCCGGACACACTCCAGCAATACCCTCCTCTGCCTCACTGAACTAGTCTTTACCCTCAATAACTTTTCCTTCAATTTTTCCCACTTTCTCCAAATCCTGGGGATGGCCATGGACACTTGCATGGGCCCAGCTATGCCTCTGTCTTTGTCAGTTATGTCAAACAGTGCCTCTTCAGTATGTGCACCAGCACTGTTCCCCACCTCTTCTGATGACTGCATCAGTGCTGCATGCTGCACACCAGCAATTCGTTGACTTTGTTAATAACTTCCACCTGGCCCATAATAGCCAACCTAACTTCTTGGACACTGCCCATTTAAACCCCACCTCCCCACTCTCCCTCCACATGTCCATCCTCAGCTTCCTCCAGGGTCACAGTGATATAAAATGCAGATTTGAGGAACAACACCTTATCTTCCGCCTGGGCACCCCACAGACTCAACATCAAATTTTCTAGTTTCAAATATACTTCACACCGATCTCCCAGCTCCATTTCCAACCCCGCTTCCTCCCTTCCATTCTGCCTACTGACGCTCACTTCTAGCTACTGATCGTCCCTCCCAGCTATTGACTGGATTCATCTCTCCCATCAACCAACCAGGTTGCACATATTACTGGTGCCCACCTACCACTACCATTCCTCTACATTGCCCCTCCCCGCCTTTATCTGGAGCTCTCTCTATCCCCACATCCAATCCTGTAGAAGGGTAATGCCTGAAATGTTAACTTCTCCTTTCCTCCAGATGCTGCCTGGCCTGCTGTCTTCTTCCAGCCTCCTGTTTGTCTACCTTTCAATTACACCTGCCTTCTTGGATCTTAAAGGCAAATTCACCAATGCAGTTTTGTCAGCTCTGGTAAATCTGTTATAGATAATTCTTCAAATAGCAAAAGGTTTTTGCAATTTTTAATGCCATCTTATTTTTTATAATGCAAAATGTGGAATTTGTCCTTTTTATCTGTTACCATTTACTAACCCCACATTTCGTTTTATGTTGGTCTTGTTCCAAAATATACATGCCATGAGCCCCAGACTTTGTCAGGATTCCCTCGAGAAAGTCTGCTGATACAGAACCCACCATTTTCAAAAATTTGAAAAATTCATTTAATTTCAAAAGAAACTCAATTTACCTGACTGCCTGATTATAGGTTAAAGCAAATACATACCAGTTTTCTACCATTATCAAGAAAATAGCTCTTCATTGTAATCAAACTAGTTTGCTTAGTAAATGGTAGGAAGAGCGTGTGCATGCACGCTGTCTCAAACACACACACACACACACACACACACACACACACACACACACTATATATAGTGTTAGATAACAAAGTGTGAAGCTGGATGAACACAGCAGGCCAAGCAGCATCTCAGGAGCACAGAGGCTGACGTTTCCGGCCTAGACCCTTCATCAGAGAGGCCCGAAACGTCCGTTTTTGTGCTCCTGAGATGCTGCTTGGCCTGCTGTGTTCATCCAGCCTCACACTTTGTTATCTTGGATTCTCCAGCATCTGCAGTTCCCATTATCTCTGATATATAGTGATAGAGTTAGCTTTTGATTCTTTCATGATACCATAATGTTACCTGTACAGCTATGATTAATCTTTAATACACAGATTAATTGTAGATTGGCTGAATCCAAGATCTTCCTTTTCCTTTTGTTTTAGAATTATTTCCTTTGGCTTCACTGAATGTAGTTTTCCTGCTCTTAAGTCAGAGAAATTAGATGGAGCAAGAGAGAAAATTTCTGAAGCAGCTGGGCCCTGGATGTTTCCTAATCTCTCCGTATTTCCCTCACAGCGTCTGTGTTAAGTTTGTCATGGCTTGCACTGATTATAGTAAAGCTCCACACAGGCTACATTGACTGAAAGGGAAAGCAAAACATAAACTTCGCTGACCACAGAGGAAAATCAACTCTCAAGCCGCACCATAAAGCAGCTCGGAAACTGGAAAATAAACGGAGAACAGCACTGACTACAGGAGAAGTAAACAACAGACAAACAGAATTGACTACAGAGAAAAACAGCACAGGGATGTATTGGGAAAGCAACTCACAAACTGCAACTACTGCAGGTAAAAAAGAACACACAAACTCTATTGACTGTAGAGAAAAGCAGTGCATAAATTGCAATGACTGAGGACATTAGCAATACCTAAACTGCATCATCTAACAGGGAGAGAAACAAACAAACTTTACGGTCTGCATGGAAAACTTGACTGGCCTTGCTTGGCATTGATACAACTCATTTGATGTAACAAAGGTTAATCTCTGTAATTCTTGATGATAACGTCATCAACGTAATCTTCTAACTGAGGAATTGGGTATAAATCTGCTTTCATTATAGTATTCATTTTTCTGTATTCTATGCAGAATCTAGTCAAATCATCAATTTAGGAACTAACTCAATTAGTTAACTCCAACGTCTTTGGCTAGGTTCAATCAGGTGAATTTTTTAGTAAGTATTGAACTTTTGTTTTCACCTGAGCTTGTTTATTCCAAGTTTAATTGATTCCCTTACACCCACACCATGGCTGGCTAGCATAATTATATCCTTGTATAGTTCTGCAGATTTCCTTCAAGGCAGTTTGAATTTATTTTGGATAAATTTGAGGTACTGCATTTTGATAATGCAATTATACAATTAATGGTAGACTTATACAATTAATGGTAGAGTCCTGGGTAGTTGTAAATAGAGATGCCTAGGGGTTCAGGTACATAAATCTTTGAAATTTATGTGACAGACAGACAGGGTGATCAAGAAGGTGTTTAGCATGCTTGCTTTCATTGTTCAGACCACTGAGTAGTGGAGTGGAACGTCATGTTGATGTTGTCCATGATATTGGTGAGGCCTTTTCTGGAATACTGTGTACAGTCCTGGCCACCCTGTTATAGGAAGGATATTATTAAATTGGAGAGGATCCAGAAAAGACTTACCAGGATGTTGCCAGGAATGGAGGGTTTGAGTTATGAAAATAGACCGGACAGGCTGGGAGTTTTTTCACTGGAGCAGAAGCTGAGAGGTGACCTTATAGAAGTTTATAAAATCATAAGGGGCATAGATAAGGTGAAAAGCAAAGGTCTTTTCCTAAAGGTGGGGGAGTTCAAAACCAGGGGACATATTTTTTAGGTGACAGGAGAAAGATTTTAAAAAGGACATGAGGGGCAACTTCTTAATACAGAGAGTGGTTCGTGTGTGGAATGAACTGCCTGAGGAAGTGGTGGATGCAGCTATGATTACATTTAAAATACATTTGGATAAACACATGAATAGGAAGGGTTTGGAGGGATATGGGCCAAATGCAGGCTGGTGGGACTAGTTGAGTTTGGGAATATGGTCGTTGTGGACTAGTCCTGGGGGGTCTCTTTCCATGCTATATGGCTCTATAACTCCATGACTGTGTGTTTCTAAATGGCCTTTATGGATCTTTCCAATGTCCTTCCTCTGAGAATGAAAATACTTTCTCTAACTAACTCAGTATTTCAGTACCGAGTAGGTGAATTGTAGGCAGTTCATTTTGTGAACAATCTACTTCTCTTTCAACTTCACTCTTACTGAACTGCTACTGCTCCTATTGCTTGACACAGACAGCCTTTCTGATCTATCTCTCTACAATAACAACACTTTATTTATGTGGCACAACAGAATCTTCTACTGGGATCTGGAATATCTAACAGATAAATCACTAACCATCCTAACTATCTTGTATGGACCGCTGAATCTCACTTTCAGAAGTTCACCTTATAAAGGCAAAGTAACACTTTGTCTCCTGTATGAAGTGTTCTAGCTATTGCATATGTGTCTGCCCATTTTTTCATTTTCTCACAAAGGTTTTTAAAGCTCCTGTGCTACTTTGCATGGATCTGTGACTTTCTCTCGAAACAATGTTGGACATACACCAACATTGAGGATTCAACTTTTGCCTGATAGACCTTTCCTTAATTAATTTTAATGGACCTCTCATTCCATGATTACAGATCAACTTGAAGGGACATTGTCTAGTTGATTTATTTGGCGGATTGCTAGTAGCAGTATGTGAAAAAGTTTATTCACTTGTCCAAATCCTATGGATAATAGTGGCCTTATGTTTGACTTGTTGTTTTGAAAATCTGACAGTATTGCTTCAAAACTCCCTGAATTTGCAGATGATAGATGTGGACTTTTTTGTACCAAAATTGCTTATTATGTCCTGAAATACTCTGACATAAATTTAGATCTCTGGTCTATTTTTTTTTCCCCCACTGGTAGCCCATAATGAGTAAAAGCTGAATAAATTGTTCCACCACTACCTTAAATATAATTGTTTTTAGAGAATAGCCTCCAGGAATTTGTTTGTATTATCCCTATACAATCTATTAATACTTAACTGAATTATTCTTCAAAAACTGGTACAGCTATTAAAGGCAAGATAACGAAGTGTAAAGCTGGATGAACACGGCAGGCTAAGCAGCACTGCTTGACCTGCTGCGTTCATCCAGCTTCACACTTTGTTACCTTGGATTCTCCAGCATCTGCAGTTCCCGTTATCTCAGCTATTAAAGGCATTGGTTTGATTGTGTTGAGGTTTTCCCCCGACTTGATATGCATGACATGTTTTACAAAACTGCAGTGTCCTTTAGAATTCTTGATGATGTAAAATACCTGTTTATTGATGCTTCAGCTTTCCATATTCCTACATGTCCTGCCATGGGTATTTCATGTGTTACTAACAATAACTCCTTATGATATATGGGCAGCACTATTATATAATGAAAAGTTGTTCTTTACTTATCCATAGGGCTGCAGATGTGGCTCCATTGCCTCATCAGAAGTGTGTTTTTGACATAATAACACCCTGGAACTCTGTCAGCCTCAGGGTCACCATGGGCTGATTGGACATGCTTTCTGAGTCAAAAGTAGGGAAGACAACTGAACAGTTCTTTTGAATTACACCTATGCTTGAAGAAAATTTCAGCAACTTGGACGTCTGCTTGTGCTAATACTTTGATGATTTGTTGAGCCATAGCTTTGGTCACTATGCAAGATGGAACTTGTTTCTATAATTGTTCTACCGCTTTAACATCACTTTCATCCATTTGTGATGACAGTGGAAGCTATAACTTTCACTCTGGTCGAGTCATTGCCTAGGAATAAACCAATTCTGTCTACAGGTAATTTCGTAACAACTCCCACAATCACCTTTCAGGACAACAAATCACTATAATTTGTGCAAATAGAGTCTGGCTATACATTTCACTTCACCCATTTATTAACATTAGCTATCAGTGAATTCTCCAAAGGGAATATTATGTTCTTGTGAAGCAAAATAGTTTAACTTCCTCCTGTGTCTCTTAATATAGTTATCTATTACGCATATGTGATGCTGAGGGGGTCGTGGATAGCACGTTTAGCAAATTGGTCACACCGCAGATTAGGATTGCTGAGGGAGAACGGGAATGGGTGGCCAAAAGGTAGAGAAAGAGCAGGAAGGCAGTGCAGGTGTCCCCTGCGGTCATCTCCCTCCAAAACAGATGTTCCATTTTGGATACTGTTTGGGGAGATGGCTCACCAGGGGAAGGCAGCAGTAGCCAGGTTCATGGCACCGTGGCTGGCTCTGCTGTACAGAAGCGCGGGAAAAAGAGTGGAAGAGCTATAGTCATTGGGGATTCAATCGTAAGGGGAGTAGATAGACGTCTCTGTGGTCGAAAACGAGACTCCCGAATGGTATGTTGCCTCCCAGGTGCATGGGTCAGGGATGTCTCCGATCGGTTGCAGAACATTCTGAAGGGGGAGGGTGAACAGCCAGTTGTCGTGGTGCAAATAGGCACCAACGAGACGGGCAGAAAACAGGATGAGGTCCTACAAGCAGAATTTAGGGAGATAGGAGCCAAGTTAAAAAGTAGGGCCTCAAAGGTAGTAATCTCAGGATTGCTACCAGTGCCACGTGCTAGTCAGTACAGAAATGAAAGAATAGCCAGGATCAATGTGTGGCTTGAGAGATGGTGCAGGAGGGAGGGGTTCAGATTTTTGGGACATTGGAACCGGTTCTGGGGAAGGTGGGACTGTTACAAATTAGACGGTCTACACCTGAGACGGACTGGAACCAATGTCCTTGGGGGTGCTTTTGCTAATGCTGTGGGGGAGGGTTTAAACTAATGTGGCAGGGGGATGGGAACCAAATATTGGACAGAAAAGAGGTAGAAACGAAAGCCTGTAGGCAACTAGATAATGGAGTCAGTGTGATTAAAAGGGAATAGTAGTCGGGGAGCAGATGAACACGAAAGGACAGGTGGTCTGAGATGCATTTGTTTTAATGCGAGAAGTGTAGTATACAAGGCAGATGAGCTTAGGGCTTGGATCTGTACCTGGAAGTATGATGTTATTGCTATTACTGAGACTCGATTCAGGGAAGGGCATGACTGGCAACTAGTTGTCCCAGGATATCGATGCTTCAGGCGGGATAGAGAGGGAGGTAAAAGGGGTGGAGGAGTTGCAGTACTGGTCAAAGACGATATCACAGCCGTACTGAAGGAGGCTGCATGGAGGACTCAAGCAGTGAGGCAATATGGGTAGAACTCAGAAATAGGAAGAATGCAGTAACAATGTTGGGGCTGTATTACAGGCCTCCCAACAGCGAGCGTGAGATAGAGGTACAAATGTGTAAACAGATAATGGAAAGGTGTAGGAGAAACAGGGTGGTGGTGATGGGAGATTTTAATTTTCCCAACATTGACTGGGATTCACTCAGTGTTAGGGGTCAAGATGGAGGAGAATTTGTGAGGTGTGTCCAGGAGGGTTTCCTAGAGCAGTATGTATGTAGTCCAACTCGGGAAGGGGCCATACTGAACCTGGTGTTGGGGAATGAACCCGGCCACGTGGTTGAATTTACAGTAGGGGACTACTTTGGAAATAGCGACCACAATTCCATACGTTTTACAATACTCATGGACAAGGATGGGAGTGGTCCTAACGGAAGAGTTCTAAACTGGGGGAAGGCCAACTATACCAAGATTCGGCAAGATCTGGGGAATGTAGATTGGGAGAAACTGTTTGAAGGTAAATCCACATTTGATATGTGGGAGGCTTTTAAGGAGAGTTTGATTAGCGTGCAGGAGAGACATGTTCCTGTGAAAATAAGGAATAGGATTGGCAAGATTAAGGAACCATGGATGACAGGTGAAATTGTGAGACTAGCCAAGAGAAAAAAGAAAGCATACATGAGGTCTAGGCGACTGACGACAGACGAAGCTTTGCAAGAATATCAGGAATATAGAGCGAATCTGAAAAGAGGGATTAAGAGGGCTAAGAGAGGACATGAGATATTGCTGGCAAACATGGTTAAGGAAAATCCCAAAGCCTTTTATTCCAATATAAAGAGCAAGAGGGTAACTAGAGAAAGGATTGGCCCACTTAAGGACAAAGAAGGAAAGTTATGCGCTGAGTCAGAGAAAATGGGTGACATTCTTAACAAGTACTTTGCATCGGTATTCACCAAGGAGAGGGACATGACAGACGTTGAGGTTAAGGATAGATGTTTGTTTACTCTAGGTCAAGTTGACATAAGGAAGGAAGAAGTGTTGGGTATCCGAAAAGATATTAGGGTGGACAAGTCCCCAGGTCCAGATGGGATCTATCCCAGGTTCTGAGGGAAGAGAGAGACGAAATAGCCGGGGCCTTAACAGATATCTTTGCAGCATCCTAAGACACAGGTGAGGTCCCGGAGGACTGGAGACTTGCTAATGTTGTCCCCTTGTTTAAGAAGGGCAGCAAGGATAATCCAGGAAATTATCGACCCGTGAGCCTGATGTCAGTAGTTGGGAAGTTACTGGAGAAGATACTGAGGGATAGGATCTATTCCCATTTGGAAGAAAATGGGCTTATCAGTGATAGGCAACATGGTTTTGTGCAGGCAAGTTCATGTCTTACCAACTTAATAGAATTCTTTGAGAACGTAACAAAGTTGATTGATAAGGGAAGGGCTGTAGATGTCATATACATGGGCTTCAGTAAGGCGTTTGATAAGGTTCTCCATGGCAGGCTGATGGAGAAAGTGAAGTCACATGGGGTCCAGGGTGTGCTAGCTAGATGGATAAAAAACTGGCTAGGCAACAGGAGACAGAGAGTAGTAGTAGAAAGGAGTTTCTCAAATTGGAGACCTGTGACTGGTGGTGTTCCACAGGGATCTGTGCTGGGACCACTGTTGTTTGTGATATACATAAATGATTTGGGGGAAGGTGTAGGTGGTCTGATCAGCAAGTTTGCAGATGACACTAAGATTGGTGGAGTAGCTGATAGTGAAGGGGACTGTCAGAGATTTCAGCAGATTATAGATAGAGTGGAGAGTTGGGCAGATAAATGACAGATGGAGTTCAATCCAGGCAAATGCGAGGTTTTGCATTTTGGAAGATCTAATTCAAGGGCGAACTGTACAGTAAATGGAAAAGTCCCAGGCAAAATTGATGAACAGAGAGATCTGGATGTTCAGGTCCATTGTTCCCTGAAGGTGGCAACACAGGTCAATAGGATGGTCAAGAAGGCATATGGCATGCTTTCCTTCATTGGACGGGGTATTGAGTACAAGAGTTGGCAGGTCATGTTACAGTTGTATAGGACTTTGGTTCAGCCACATTTAGAGTACTGTGTACAGTTCTGGTCGCCACATTACCAAAAGTATGTGGACGCTCTGGAGAGGGTGCAGAGGAGGTTCACCAGGATGTTGCCTGGTATGGAGGGCGCTAGCTATGACGAGAGGTTGAGTAGATTAGGATTATTTTCATTAGAAAGACGGAGATTGAGGGGGGACCTGATTAAGGTCTACAAAATCATGAGGGGTATAGACAGGGTGGATAGCAAGAAGCCTTTTCCCAGAGTGGGGGACTCAATTACTAGAGGTCATGAGTTCAAAGTGAGAGGAGGAAAGTTTAAGGGAGATATGCGTGGAAAGTTCTTTATGCAGAGGGTGGTGGGTGCTTGGAATGCGTTGCCAGTGGAGGTGGTAGACGCAGACACGTTAGCATCTTTTAAGATGTATCTGGACAGGTACATGGATGGGCAGGGAGCAAATGGACACAGACCGTTAGAAAATAGATGACAGGTTAGACAGAGGATCTTGATTGGCGCAGGCTTGGAGGGCAGAAGGGCCTGTTCCTGTGCTGTAATTTTCTTTGTTCTTTGTTCTTTGAGTTTAGCTTCATCATTTACAGTAAAAAGAGTTTTTTCTTCTCTTAGGCAAACATTCTTTTATAACTTTCATCTACCTTTTTTGCCTCTCCTGCCCTCACAGCAGTTTTTATTTTTGCTCTCCTCATTGTAATCAAAACTACAGTTTGTTCAGTCAAGACAACAAAATGTGAGGCTGGATGAACACAGCAGGCCAAGCAGCATCTCAGGAGCACAAAAGCTGACGTTTCGGGTCTAGACCCTTCATCAGAGAGGGGGATGGGGAGAGGGTTCTGAAATAAACAGGGAGAGAGGGGGAGGCGGACCAAAGATGGAGAGAAAAGAAGATAGGTGGAGAGGAGAGTATAGGTGGGGAGGTAGGGAGGGGATAGGTCAGTCCAGGGAAGACGGACAGGTCAAGGAGGTGGGATGAGGTTAGTAGGTAGATGGGGGTGCGGCTTGGGGTGGGAGGAAGGGATGGGTGAGAGGAAGAACAGGTTAGGGAGACGGAGACAGGTTGGACTGGTTTTGGGATGCAGTGGGTGGAGGGGAAGAGCTGGGCTGGTTGTGTGGTGCAGTGGGGGGAGGGGACGAACTGGACTGGTTTAGGGATGCAGTTGGGGAAGGGGAGATTTTGAAACTGGTGAAGTCCACATTGATACCATTAGGCTGCAGGGTTCCCAGGCGGAATATGAGTTGCTGTTCCTGCAACCTTCGGGTGGCATCATTGTGGCACTGCAGGAGGCCCACGATGGACATGTCATCTAAAGAATGGGAGGGGGAGTGGAAATGGTTTGCGACTGGGAGGTGCAGTAGTTTGTTGTGAACTGAGCGGAGGTGTTCTGCAAAGCGGTCTCCAAGCCTCCGCTTGGTTTCCTCTACATTGGGGAAACCAAGCGGAGGCTTGGAGACCGCTTTGCAGAACACCTCCACTCAGTTCACAACAAACTACTGCACCTCCCAGTCGCAAACCATTTCCACTCCCCCTCCCATTCTTTAGATGACATGTCCATCGTGGGCCTCCTGCAGTGCCACAATGATGCCACCCGAAGGTTGCAGGAACAGCAACTCATATTCCGCCTGGGAACCCTGCAGCCTAATGGTATCAATGTGGACTTCACCAGTTTCAAAATCTCCCCTTCCCCAACTGCATCCCTAAACCAGTCCAGTTCGTCCCCTCCCCCCACTGCACCACACAACCAGCCCAGCTCTTCCCCTCCACCCACTGCATCCCAAAACCAGTCCAACCTGTCTCCGTCTCCCTAACCTGTTCTTCCTCTCACCCATCCCTTCCTTCCACCCCAAGCCGCACCCCCATCTACCTACTAACCTTATCCCACCTCCTTGACCTGTCCGTCTTCCCTGGACTGACCTATCCCCTCCCTACCTCCCCACCTATACTCTCTCCACCTATCTTCTTTTCTCTCCATCTTCGGTCCGCCTCCCCCTCTCTCCCTATTTATTCCAGAACCCTCACCCCATCCCCCTCACTGATGAAGGGTCTAGGCCCGAAACATCAGCTTTTGTGCTCCTGAGATGCTGCTTGGCCTGCTGTGTTCATCCAGCCTCACATTTTGTGGTCTTGGATTCTCCAGCATCTGCAGTTCCCATTATCTCTGATACAATTTGTTCAGTGGCATTTTCTGTGTGAATTCCTTTCTTGGAGTCACGCTCACAAACACCAATAAGTTCCATGGGCTTTCTTTGCAACTTCTATCTTTCTGAATGAATGAGTTCCACTGTATTACAATGGAAATACTTAACACTCTTGATTTTCAGATACACCTTCATATTTGATGTGAGGAGATCTTGTGAAATTCCCAGTCGTCCTTTCTTTAACCTGGTTACTTGCCTTCCTTTTACTCACCCATCCTCTATGCTTCTTTATTTTATTGAGGGTGACAGAAAAGAAGTTTCATTTCATGCATCTGCTCATAATTATTAGCTATTTCTGTTGACTGACTAACAATTGTAACCTCTTGCCTTCAGCATGTGTTCTTATTACAAACTGAACACTTTTGCTGGGATAATTGGCTTCCCTCAAACTAAACTGAAAATCTCCCAGCTGAACTAATTCTGAAATCACCTCTGGGGTTTCCTAAACTCAACTGGAAACAAAACTAATGGTCTCAATCTTCTTTCATGACCTGACATAAAGCCAGAAGTATAAACGTCTTTACATTAAAACCACAACAGTTTGCAGTTGTATTTGATGAAAAATGCTGTATTTGGGTCACTGTTCCAGAAATGACTTGCTGACATTTTGTTTTAAAAGAAACCATAATAGAATTGACTCACTTCAATCTGCTTCTCTTTTTAAAGCAGTTAAAATTTCAAACATGATCACGTCAACTGCACAATTCTCGTTGTAATAAAAGAAAAGGTATCCTTAAGAGAGTTAAAAATATCTTTGTATTCAACACAATGAGTTTCAGAATAACCATACTCTATGTAGGCCCATTTCGATCTGATTATTTGGCCATATTCATTTCTTCCCTTGGATGATTTGTCAATTACATGACCTTTACCATTTGAGTGAATGGTTTTAAAATTTTGGGCTTGCAATATTAAATGCTGATGAAACATGTTTGACTATTTTTTTCCATTGAATCTCTCCTAAATAATCAAAGTTTTATGGTCTAAGAATAACAATGACTTCAGGGTCATTAGATATGTAAATTTCAAACTCTCTCAACAGCTTTCAAATTGTCAGAGGCCCTCTTACATTCTTTCGTCAACTCAAATTTCTTGTATTTCTCTAATATATTGTCAAATGAGCTACAATAATGATGAAATTTGGAATGCATATCCCATACAATCCATTCATGCCGACGTATCGAAGAATTTTGTGTTTTGTCTCAAGCATTGGAAAATCCAAGTCAGCTCTTTCTTTCAGTTTTTGACTTCATCCCTCATTGTGCTCCAAATAAGTCACTTCTACTCTGGCAAATTCACATTTAGCTGGATTTGTAACCAAATTAGCTGTTGCAGCAAATCAAACAGTTGATTCAAGTGACGTAAATACTCTCACTTGGATTGGCTGAACAGAATCAGGTTTTCAGTGTAAATAACACAATTACTAGTCCTTCAATGACTTTGCTGAGTCATCTTTGGAGAGATGTTAAAGCATTTTTATTCCAACTGATATGACTTTGCTTAGATGACATCCATCGATGTAACAAAAGCTGGGTCTATCAGTCAATGACCCTATATAATATCCACTTAACAAGCCAGTTTTGGTAGCAAATTACATATGTCTTATTCTGCCACTGCATCATAATGTTGTGGAATTGTATACTGTTCTTGTTACTGTGCTGACTTCATAATCAATGCAGAATTGCAGTACTCATTCAGTTTCAGCAGTATCATGACAGCTGAAGTCCAACAGCCATGACTCATTTAAACAATTTCTTGTCATTTACTTCTCAAATTCTTAAACTATTTCACTTCTGACAATGGTTTAGATATTCTATTACGTTTTCCAGTAATGTACCAATTTTTGTATTAAATTGTTGAATTAATAAACTCCATCTTAACAATTTTGCATCTTAAACTCCTCTACAAAAGCTGGCAAATTACATGTTAATAGAATGCCTACATTGTGGAAGCAGGCTATTAAGTCAGCACTGAGAGGTTGAAGAGCATCCCACCCACACCCATCCACCTCTAGCCTTATTCCCTGTAATCTTGCAATTCCCATGATTATTGCACATAACCTAGACATCCCTGAGCGCTACTGGCAATTTTAACAGGGCCAATCCACCAAACCTGAACATCTTTGGACTAATCTTTGCAACCGTAAACAGACATCGACTTCAAAACTTTGAAGAGCCAGTAATAATCACAAAATATCCTTTTCCAATGTAGAGTACACTTTCTGATTTTATGGCTTTTTAAAAAAAGTGCCCGCTGACCTCTCCATTCACAACATGTCATCTTGCAGTACAATTGCACTTACTCCCAAGGGACCAGCATCAATTCCATCAAAAGAAGGTTTTGTAAAGTCAGATAACGCTAGATTATTTAGCAAGATTGCCTTTCAGCTTCCAAGGCTGTTTGGCACTCTTCTCACGATGCCGGCTTTCCATGTTTTCATAACAGTTATGTTAAAATTATAGACATTAGATTCCCTACATTGTGGAAACATGCCCTTCGGCCCAACAAGTCTAGACTGCCCCTTGAAGCATCCCACCCAGACCCATCCCCTCTAGCCCACACACCCCTTAACACTACGGGCAATTTAGCATAGCCAATCCACCTAGCCTGCACATCTTTGGACTGTGGGAGGAAGCCGAAGCACCTGGAGGAAACTCATGCAGACACGGGGAGAATGTGCAAACTCCGCACAGACACTCGCCCGAGGCTGGAATCGAACCCAGGTCCCTGGCACTGTGAGGCTACAGTGCTAACCACATGATGCCCGGTGTTTGGAAACATTGTTTGGAAATTAGCCACAAATTTCTCACAAAATCCACATATTCCCAGGAATGTCACTCATTTGATTTTGGGAATGGGGAATTCTATCAGAATCTTCACATTCATTGTTTTTAGTAACTCTTGCCCTTGCCTTTAATATTCTTCTTTTTGCAATTTGCTCTTGGTGAGACATATTACTAAACTAGTTAACTGTAGTTGCTTAACAAGTCTTCAGCTTCTTTACATTTATAGGCATTACTATTATTTCAACAACTTCTAAATAAGCTCCATAATAGTACACAGAACATAGAACAATGCAGCGCAGAACAGGCCCTTCGGCCCTTGATGTTGCGCCAACCTGTGAACTAACCTAAGCCCCTCCCCTGACACTATCCCATCATCATCCATATGCTTATCTAAGGACTGTTTATTTGCCCCTAATGTGGCTGAGTTAACTACATTGGCAGGCAGGGCGTTCCACACCCTTACCACTCTCTAAGTAAAGAACCTGCCTCTGACATCTGTCTTAAATCTATCACCCCTCAATTTGCAGCTATGCCCCCTTGTACAAGCTGAAGTCATCATCCTCATAAAAGTCTCTCACTATCCACCCTACCTAATCCTCTGATCATTTTGTATGTCTCTATTAAATCCCCTCTTAGCCTCCTTCTCTCCAATGAGAACAGACCCAAGTCCCTCAGCCTTTCTTCATAAGGCTTTCGCTCCAGACCAGGCAACATTCAGGTAAATCTCTTCGGCACCGTTTCCTTTGCTTCCACACCCTTCCTGTAATGGGGCGACCAGAACTGCACACAATATTCTAAATGAGGCTGCACTAGCATTTTGTACAGCTGCAGCATGACATCACGGCTGCAGAACTCAATCCCTCCACCAATAAAACCTAACACACCGTAAGCCTTCCTAACAGCACTATCAACCTGGGTGGCAACTTTCAGGGATCTATGTACATGGACATGCACATCCACACTACCAAGAATCTTTCCATTCACCCAGTATTCTGCCATCCTATTTTTCTTCCCAAAGTGAATCACCTCACATTTATCCGCATTGACCTCCATTTGCCACCTTTCAGCCCAATTCTGCAGTTTGTCCAAGTCTCCCTGCAACCTGCAACATTCTTCCACACTGTCCACCACTCCATCGCCTCATCTGAACCATCTCGTCTCATCATCACATAAGCTTCCCTCTTCCGCTTAACAAGGGATACAATTTCTTTAGTTAACCACGGTTCCCTTACCTTATCGCTTCCTCCCTGCCTGACAGGGACATACCTATCAAGGACATGCAATATCGGTTCCTTAAACCAGATCCACATTTCGACTGTCCCCATCCCCTGCATTTTGCTAACCTGTTCTATGCTTCCTAAGTCTTGCCTAATCACATTATAATTGCTCTTCCCACATCTATAACTCTTGCCCTGTGGCATGTTCCTATCCCTTTCCATCGCTAAACTAAACATAACTGAATTATGGTCACTCTCTCCAAAGTGGTCACCTACCACTAAATCAACCACCTGGCCTGGTTCATTACCAAGTACCAGATCCAGTGTGTCCTCCCCTCTTGTTGGTCCTTCAACATACTGAGTTAGGAAACCCTCCTGCACACATTGGACAAAAACTGATCCATCCAATGTATTAGAGTTATAGCATTTCCAGTCAATGCTAGGGAAGTTAAAGTCTCCCATAATGGTCACACTGTTCCTTTCACTCCTGCCCAGAATAGTTTTGCCAATTCTCTCCTCCACATCCCTGGAACTTTGCAGGGGCCTATAAAAAACTCACAGCACTCTGACCTCTCCTCTCCTGTTTCTGACCTCAGCCCATACCACCTCAGCAGACGAGTCCTCATCAAAAGTTCTTTCAGCCACCGTTATACTGTCCTTGACTAACAAAGCCACACCTCCCCCTCTTTTACCACCTTCCCTGATCTTAATGAAAGATCTAAACCCTGGAACCTGCAACATCCATTCCAGACCCTGCTCTATCCATGTCTCTGAAATGGCCACAACACCAAAGTCCCAGGTACCTATCCATACTGCAAGCTCACCTACCTTATTCCGGATAATTAGGCACATTAGCTACAACTTGATACATAAATCTTTGGAATGTAGCTGGGACATTTTTAAAATCTAAATAGCATCATCTAGCATTCAAATAGCCCATTCAGTATAACAAAGGATGGCATCTCTGTAGCTTTTGATGTTAATGGTACTTTCCAATCTTGGAAAGAAATGACGGACCGTAAGCCTATCAATACAATCTTCTAAGCAAGGAATTAGGTATATACCATGTTAACATTTCAGTAAACAATACAGAATCTTGCCTACCCGTCTCGTTCAGGAACTAACACTACTGGTTAACTCCCACTGCTTTGGCTAGATCAAATCAAGTGAGTTCTCAGCACATATTAAGTCTCTGCTTCCACCTGAACTTGTTTTTATATGCTTAACTGGAGAGGATATTATTTAATTGATACTGATTCCCTTACATTCAAATGAATGGTTGTTTAAAAACTAGTACGGTCTTTGTTACAGAGAAGATCCCAGACTAAAATCTGGCTTTTTTTTGTTTCAGAGATAGGAGGAACTGCAGATGCTGGAGAATCTGAGATTAACAAGGTGTAGAGCTGGATGAGCACAGCAGGCCAAGCAGCATCTTAGGAGCAGGAAGGTTGACATTTTGGGCCTAGACCCTTCTTCAGAAGTGGGGGAGGAGAAGGGGGTTCTGAAATAAATAGGGAGAGGGGGGAGGTGGATAGAAGATGGATAGAGGAGAAGATAGCTGGAGAGGAGACAGACAGATCAAAGAGGCGGGGATACAGCCAGTAGAGATGAGTGTAGGTGGGGAGGTAGGGAGGACATAGGTCACCCCAGGGAGGATGGACAGGTCAAGCGGGCGGGATGAGGTTAGTAGGTAGGAGATGGGGATGGGGCTTGAGGTGGGAGGAGGGGATTTTGGGAGGAGGGACAGGTTAGTGAGGCGGGGGCGATCTAGGCTGGTTTTGGGATGCGGTGGGGGAAGGGGAGATTTTGAAGCTTGTGAAATCCACATTGATACCATTTGGCTGCAGGGTTCCCAAGCGGAATATGAGTTGCTGTTCCTGCAACCTTCAGGTAGCATCGTTGTGGCACTGCAGGAGGCCCAGGATGGACATTTTGTCTGAGGAATGGGAGGGGGAGTTGAAATGGTTCGCGACTGGGAGGTGCAGTTGTTTAATGTGAACCGAGCATAGGTTTTAATGAGGTAGTCATTCAGAGAACCACAAGCACACCATGCTGCAGATTTGGTTTCAACAATAAAACAGAAGTTTATGATACAAAAGAAACTAAGGCAAAATAGTATAAACCAACCCATTTACAAACAGCACAAGCTTAAAAATTCCAAAACATATTGTAAAAGACAATTCCATTAATCATAACACCAGTGAGAATTCCTTTCTCTACCATATTTATGGGGCTCAATGGTGGCTTCAATTCCCCTACCTTGGGGATTTAGTAGCCTTGAGTCTTCATACAACTGAGCTTAGACTCTCTCAGCTTCAAATAATGCCTTCAAGATTTTAGCTAAAATAATTCTCCTCTGGAATTTTAAAAATAAACTCTTTATTAAGTGATAACCTATTTGTTAACAGTTCTAAATTATCTGCCTTCTTTAGGGGCAACTGTTTTATAACTTCAGCTTCAGCCAAGACTATTGCAGTTTTGCCAATCTGAAACTAAAATTTTTTTCTAAGCTATGGCTGTTTCCCCTAAAGTAAAAGAAAAACAAGCCTTTGATCTGAAGCCAAATGCACTGCACTGTTTATTTTGTTAACTCATAAAAATGCTGACAATGTAAGTAACTTCCCATTAGCCTCAAAGAACTGTCCCTCTCACCATGCCTTTTTTAAAAAAAGAAATCACCATGGCTTCGATCATACTTACAAGTTGATCATTAAACTCCTACACAAACACAGACCAAACCCATATGCCACTAGTCAAACATATTAACTCTAAAGTAAATTATTTTAAAACATAAATGAAATACATATATTAAATCTCTTCTTCCCCCAAAGAAGAGTGAAATATATCTTTAACAGACAGTTCCATTTCCAATCAAAAATTATCCTAATGCTATTCCTATGTATGTCACATTAACAGTTATACATTAAACATACATTAGTTACACAGAAATGCAGTATTATTTAAGACCAAAGGCACTATTTTACATAATGTCCTTAAAATATGTTCTTGATAAACTGCTGCTAGAGCATTTTATTTTCTGGGCACATGAATGATCAGTTAGAGAATTGAGCTCCACCAAAATAATTGTAAGTTCTTTCCTCATTTTTTTTCTAAGATAATCAAAGGATTGTGGTCTGTGTATATAACAGAAAATTCCACATTGTTGGTGATGTAAATCTCAAAATCACGAGCCATCGCAAGACTCAATGTCTCCTTTTCTACTAATTTTGATGACATGTGGTCAGTTTCTAAGGAAAACTATCGAAAGGCTGTGTGTTCCCCATCTCGTCATCTTGAAGTGAAATAGATCTCACACTGGAATTGCTGACATAAGCAGTCAGTTCCAATTACATCTCATAACTAGGCGTGGCTAAGACCAATATGGTTGTCAGCACAGCATTCGAGTTCTGAAAGACACATTGACACTTTGGCATGCAATTAAAATCCAGCCTTTCCAAAGAAATTGCTGAATTTCAGAACAAACTTGCAATAAAATCCATCCATGCCACGTAATGCAAAATTTCATATTTTATTCTGTGTACTGGGGAATCTAAAGTAGCCCTACCTTTCACTTCTCCAGGCACTACTTGGCCCTGTTGTATACTGTGGCCAATTAAGTCACATTTCCTTTGGCAGATCGACTATTAACCAGATTTATGACCTCTTTTTAATATAGCCAATCAAATAGTTCAGTCAAATGATGTAAATGTTCTTCACAATTTTGGATAAAAACAATTTAATGTTCTTGTGACTTTGTGTGGAAAATCATGCCTATCTAATTTGTTTAATTGAACCCTGTAATCTTGGTATACAATACGAGTCCGCTACTGTTACCATGTTGATTTTACAATGAACAATCTAGACACTTTGGGACCTACCAGTTTTGGCACCATCAAGATGAGTGAGCACCAGTTATTATGACTCAGTTCGTTAATGTCATTGTCCATCATGAATTTAATCCCTTCCCTGCCTTGAGTTGATCCCTCTGGTTTGAGTCTGTAATGGTGTTGTTTCAAAGGTAATGCACCCCTCACATTAACATCATGAACATTGAAAGCCGGTTTTTCAGAAGAGTTTCCAGAAATTTATTTAAAACTCTGTAATAACTTTTATAAGTCACCCCAACATCTTTCTGACAAAACATGATGCCATCGAGCCTTTTTACCATTTCCATGTTTTGTAATCGGATTATTGAAGGCTTTGCTTTTTCAATTTCTGATTCATTCTACAATTGCTCTAATTCAATTTATTTTCTATTTCTTTTATTACCATAGGTATACATTTCTCCTGATTTTCACCCCAGTCAAGATAACTTTAAAATTTCTAAATTTAAACTTGTTGATTCTTGCTCTTGTGCGCAGTACTTACTGCATAATTTACATATTTGAGTTTCTTTTTTACTAGTAAGCTCCAGTGAACTTTGTTTTAAGAGGTCTAAAAATTAGGAAGCAACATTGACACCTTGTCACCCTTTTTAAAATAACTTTCACCATTCTCTTTGCTTTAGTTTTCATTGTTTATTGAACACTCTGCAGATGCCTTTTGGCATTGGTTAGATTCTCTCTCAAAGTCAAAATGCACATTGGAAGAACTTTCTATGCTTGGTTTATCAATTTCTCTTTAATCAATGAAAATGTTCCTCTCATCTCTTATCCATATGTTAGTTCTAAAGGGCTAAATCATGTGGACTCATGAGGAGCTTCCCTAATGGCAGATAGTAACAATTGAATTTCCTTATCCCAATCTTTAGGGCATTCCTAGCAATGAGCGCTAACTATGATCTTCAGAGGTCGATTCTATGTTTCCAGTGACCCCTGACATTGTGAGCGATAACTAAATGATTAAAATTATCTATTCCTGAATTAGTATTTTCTTTGAGTATTTGCAACACAAAATTTGAGCCTTAATTGGATTGCATTCTTTGGGAAATCCATACATTTTAACAAATTCATGTGGCTTTTCTACAAGCAATTTTTCAGTCATTTTCTCTAAAGGTACTGTTTCAGGGTCACTGCTGGAAACATCCATAATTGTTAAAAGATATTGGCTCCTGTACCTGATTTTGGATAGAGGTCCTGGACAATCTGTTTAGAACTTGCTAAATAATTCTTCTGAATTTGTAGTTATAATCAAGGGTTGTTATTTCTCAACTATCTTCTATGTATGACAAGTCTGGCTAAATATGGCTACATCTTTATGTAATCAAAACCAATAAGAATGTTTTTATATTTTAGCTTGTGTTTTCCAAATATGTCAGAGACCTGCCCTACACAAATGGAACTATCACTTGATGGAACACTGCTCATTTCTCAGTAGCTGGTGTTCCTTTACATCATTAAAAATTTATCTTTGAAATAATAACACTCAGATATTGTTTTGGATAAAATTTCTGAGTACGTCGATTTGGATAACCTTTTCAATTCCATATCCGTTCCTTAAATTTTGAATGAAGAAGATAGACTAATTATCTCAGCCTCATTCTTTTTGCCTTCATCCTTTTCAGTTGAGTTTTTAAGAATTGTATCTGATTACTAAATTTTAAATCATCTCCCTATATTGTAGATTCCTTTTCTTCCTACCTGATTTTAATTGGCCTGAGATCACACAATCGGGAAACAATCCAGGATGGGTTTTTTCTCACCTCTTCTAGCTGTTTTGCCACCTTTAGTGGACCCTATGTTTTTGAACCATCCCAATCATTTACTTAAATAAAGTCAAATCATTCCACTGGAATGTATTTCATTAATCCAATCATAACTTCTCAATTTGCCTAGTCAATCTTTAATTCAACTCTATATAATAAGATTGATTTGTAATCTCCATGAGTATATCCAATTAATATTTTCTTTTTCCTTCAACGATGCCTCTGGAAGAAAAATCTCCCATTTAGTTTCCAGCAATCGCCTTTGACATGTTCAATCTTATTACAATTTAACATTCTAATTTATGTATGTAGCATTATGGTTCTAGCCCTTCTACTTTTTCATTTTAATGTCCTGTCTGTTGTCTAAAACTAATACATCACAAACATTCTATTTCCCGTTACTCTCAGCTGTTTCACAGCCACCTTGTTTTCTATAATTTCTCTATTTCCCTGGAGTTCAAATTTTTCAAATTCTGTTTTCCACTACTGTTGCAAAGTTGAGTAAATTACTTGTGGATTGGGAGGTAAGAAGTTAGAATTCGTTGTTTGAAAGATGCTATGGGGAAAGGCATTGCGTGGTCCCTATAAAAGATTTTTTTTGTATGCTTTGGGATTTAAAAGGGTTGCCTGTGAGCAGCAGCTGGAAAGTTTGCAAGTATTCAGAGAATACCCACATTGAAACATTTGTATCAAAGAGCTGTACAGTTAGCAGGCCAAGCAGTAGGTTTTACCGCGAGAACAAGTTTTGAATTTTGCCAATCAATTTGAACAAGCCACTTAGATACAAAAAAACCTAACAAATTTAAATCTAATGGTTTTGACAACATAGACTAATCCTATTGTAAGAAATCAATATGTCATCAAAGGTATAAAAGAAGGAAGCATTAGGACAAAGACTGATTTGTAATCTCCATGTGTACATCCAGTTAATATTAACTCCAAAGGAGTTAACAGTCCTTAACTCAAGAGAGAATTGCTGGCTATGTGTAGTAGACAAAGCACCATCTAAACAACAGTGGTACCCACAGCACAACTAGTGAATATTCCTGACAGAGGAAATGATAGAGAGGGCACAGAGCATTCCGAAAGATACATAACCTGGTTGTAATTTTGAGGGACTAAATTCTATTTTTTTTAATCTAAAGGTGAGATTTGTATTTATTGGAACAGCACACTATGAGAACTTAGTTTTATTCAGGAATGGTTAGTTGCTAGAAAGGGTTTATCTGGTCTGCTAATGGTTTAATTTGTTCACTATTAGAGTTAGATAAATAAATTATTACTCGTTGAGTATAAATTGAGTGTCAAAGATTTATTTTATTTTACCATTAGAAGTTACTGAAAGGCAGCTTCCACCATTTTTCACACTCCTTTTACAGATTATAGGGCAAGGCATTCTTCTTTGGGTGTTTTGGTTTTAGTTTGCTAGGGGCCGAGTGGATGTCAACCTCCGCTTTGTAACACTACATTTTTCTTCCCATTATTCTATGCTTTGTTTTCTCCTTTCTTTTTACTTCAAATTTGTTCTTATTTTTCCTCTTTATTTTCTAATTCATGTATTTTCATTTCTGACCACTTTAGCAGATTCCAACTGCGGCATCCCAATTCCGATTTCATTCCTTCTAATTCTAAATGCTGTCTAGTCACTTGAACCACCTTAAAGATTCTGCTCTAATGTCTAACTTTAATTTATCTGTTAAACCTACTTAATTTAGCTTTTGTTGAAAATTTAAAATTGTTATAACCACCACTTTCAGAAAACTCTTGACAATGTTCAAAGCCATCTGAACACCGTGCTTAATTTGTTTAGTTAGTTAATGTGGAGGTTAGCCACTGAAACATGTTTACATGAGGCCACTGATATTCTTGAATAAGGAACCCTATATTTTTTGCAGAAAAATGTATTTCTACTTTATGCAATTAAATTATACCTTTATTATTGCACAATTATGATACAAATTATTGCACAAAAGAAAGAAAACAAACAAAACTCTATGTATGCAGATGCATGTTATAAATATATTAAATTTATACATGTACTACAGTTAGAATGCTGTAAATTCAGACATCAACACAAAGTTTCAACCAATGCCCTAACACTAAATGTTGCAGGGGCTAAGGTCTAGAAACTCACTCCCCTTACCTTAATCCTTTAGGCTTCTATTTAACTGATTCTGTTTAGGTTATTTACCTCTGGAGGCAATTTAATGATGACTTTCTGAATCTGTTAACATAAACACTTCACAAATCCAATAGTTTGTATGTTCTCAGGTCCAACAACTTGCAGATTTCTATGGCTTGGAAGCTTCACAAACTTGACACTTCTCCCTGGATGACAGGCTTCAGTCGAACTGAACTGCTATTCAGCCATACAAGACTGTATTGACTGTGAGGGAAAGCGCACACAAACTTCCATGGGCACAAGGGAAAGCCAAAGATCAGATAGTCCCTTCCAATATTCTTCATTATATTTATAACGATGCTGATGCAGTTTAATCCAAGCAAGTGAAAATGATTGGTGACACAAACATTCCAATAATGTCAAAACATGGACAACATTTGATGGTCAAGCCTGAATGTGTGAAAAATTATGCTGACAACCAATGTGAGGAGGAAACAGCAGGTAAGCCCCAGTGACTGTGGGCAAAATGAACCAACAAATTGTACCAACTGTGGGGAAAAGCAGCAAACAAACTTGACCGAATGCAGCAAAGGAACTCACAAATTGAATGGATTATGGGGTGAAGTAGCAGACAGATTGCAGCAGTTTCACAGGAAAAACAGCAATCAAACCGTATTCACTCTAGAGACAAAGCAATGCAGAAATTGTCCAGACTGTAGGAGAAAACAAGTTTAAGTATTTAATGGGACATACTTTTGGCAGTGTCAAACAATGTGCATTTTCAAACAATGAGAGCGATAATTTGAGACTGAGTGGCACTGAAAATCTTTGATTCAGCCTGACAGTTTGTTGGGCTACAGTTTGGTACAAAGCTGAGAGTGCAACAGCAGGCTGAGACATCTAGAAAAACTAAGGAAAGTTAAAAGGAAAAATTCTAACAGGCAAGGGCCAAGTCTGCTTAACTAAATATCTAATGGAGGAAGGACCATCACTTATAGACAGCAGCATGTCATCAGTGCTAAAGATCAAGGGGAAATGTTAGACAATTTAACCCACTCTTGAAATCTGGATTTAGATCTTGTAATTTTGTTTACCCTGTCCATGTTCTTTTTACACTCATAAAATTATCATTAAATCATCTGGCTTTTGTTTGCTTCATGAATGAGAGTGTGTGTGTGTATTTGGGGCTTTTGTAAAGGTATAATTTAAATTGCATAAAGTAGAAATACATTTTTCTGCAATTTGTTCAATTTTATTGTACACAGTAATTGAAGTTATTTTCTGTTAATAATAAAACCTGCTGTGAATTACTTTTGTCTTGAATATCAATCAATCCAGCAAAATGATACCTGGATTGTGTAATTAGGACTTAATAAGGAGATGACAGGCCAGTAGTATTATTGATGGACTGTTAATCCAGAGACCCAGGTAATGTTCTGAGGACCCGGGTTTAATCCTACCAAGTTAGATGGTGGAATTTGAATTCCAGGGTCTGGAGTCACATGTAGGCCATACCAATTTTCTTCCCTAAAGGAATTAGTGAACCAGATGGGATTTTCTAACAACTGACAATGGATTCATGGTCATCATTAGACTCTTAATTACAGATATTTATTGAATTCAAATTTCACCATCTGCCACAGCAGGATTCAAACCTAGGTCCCCAGAACATGTGATAATGGCAACTGCAGATGCTGGAGAATCCAAGATAATAAAATGTGAGGCTGGATGAACACAGCAGGCCCAGCAGCATCTCAGGAACACAAAAGCTGACGTTTTGGGCCTAGACCCTTCATCAGAGAGGGGGATTGGGTGAGGGTTCTGGAATAAATAGGGAGAGAGGGGGATGCGGACCGAAGATGGAGAGAAAAGAAGATAGGTGGAGAGGAGAGTATAGGTGGGGAGGTAGGGAGGGGATAGGTCAGTCCAGGGAAGACGGGCAGGTCAAGGAGGTGGGAAGAGGTTGGTAGGTAGGAGATGGAGGTGCGGCTTGGGGTGGGAGGAAGGGATGGGTGAGAGGAAGAACAGGTTAGGGAGGCAGAGACAGGTTGGACTGGTTTTGGGATGCAGTGGGGGGAGGGGAAGAGCTGGGCTGGTTGTGTGGTGCAGTGGGGGGAGGGGACGAACTATTCCGCTTGGGAACCCTGCAGCCCGATGGTATCAATGTGGACTTGACCAGCTTCAAAATCTCCCCTCCCCCCACTGCACCACACAACCAGCCCAGCTCTTCCCCTCCACCCACTGCATCCCAAAGCCAGTCCAACCTGTCTCTGCCTCCCTAACCTGTTCTTCCTCTCACCTATCTCTTCCTCCCACCCCAAGCCGCACCTCCATCTCCTAAGTACCAACCTCATCCCACCTCCTTGACCTGTCCGTCTTCCCTGGACTGACCTATCCCCTCCCTACCTCCCCACCTATATTCTCCTCTCCACCTATCTTCTTTTCTCTCCATCTTCGGTCGGCTCCCCCTCCCTCCCTATTTATTCCAGAACCCTCACCCCATCCCCCTCTCTGATGAAGGGTCTAGGCCCGAAACGTCAGCTTTTGTGCTCCTGAGATGCTGCTGGGCCTGCTGTGTTCATCCAGCCTCACATTTTATTATCCCCAGAACATGATCTGGGTCTCTGGGTTAATAGTCCAGCAATAAAAAGACTCGGCCATCACATTCTCTGAGGTCAGAAATCAGAGTTCACATTTCAGTTCCAGTGAGCCTTCTTCAGAATACATATTGAGTGGCTCGATGGGCAACTTTCAGCTGCATCTGCTGCTCTCGTCCTTCTAGAATGTAATGGCCACAAGTTTTAAAGTGCTATCTAGAGAGGTGAATTTCTGTAGTGCATCTTGTAAATGGTACACACTGCTGCTACTGAGTGTCAGTGGCGGAGGGAGTGAATATTTGAGGATGTGATACTAATCAAGCAAGCTGATTTGTCCTGGATGGTGTTCAGCTCCTTGGGTGTCATTGGGGCTACATCTATTTAGGCAAGTGGGGTGTATTGCCTGACATTCCTGACTTAAGCTTTGTTGATGGTGTACAGGCTCTGCAGAGTCAGGAGGTTAGTTGCTCATTTCAGTATTCCTTTCCTCTGACCTGGTCTGGCTAATCAAAAGCAGTTTGATTTAGAGCAATCCCCAATATGTTGATAGGGATTCAGTGATAGTAATTTGATTGAATGTCAAGGGGCCCTAGTTAGATTGTCTCTTGGAAATGGTCATTGCCTGGCACAAATGGTGTGTGGTGCAAATGTTACATGCTACTCATCAGTCCGAGCCTGAATATCTGGATCTTGCTGCAATTTGTCACAGACTGCTTCAGTATCTCAGGAGTTGCAAATGATGTTGAAAATTGTGCAATCATCAGCAAACACCCCCACTTCTGACTTTATGACAGAGGGAAGGCCATTGATGAAGTAGCTAAAGATGTTTGGGCCAAGGACACTGCCCTGAGGAACTCCTGCAGAGATGTCCTGGAACTGGATGGCTGACCTCCAGCAACCATGACCATCTTTCTTTGGCTGAGAATACATTGCAGAGAGATTTCCTACTGATTCTTACTGACTCTAGTTTTGTTAGCATTCCTTAATGCTATATGTGTCAAATGTTTTCTTGATGTCTCAACTCACCTCTTGAGTTCATCTCTTTTGTCCATGTTTGAACCAAATGTAGTTCAGTCAACACAGGGACAATGGGTGAACAATGGGTAATAAATTCAAATTTGGGTGACAATGTTTTAGGTGAGCTTAAGGCCAAAACAGGAGCAAGATGGAGACTGGCCAGGAGATTAGTAGAATGGTCAAATCTGGAGCTAATACAAATATAGATGAAGATTTCAATGAAGGTGCTGAGCTGGGAAGGAATGAGGATTTGGGATGTTAAGAAGGAGCTTGTGATGATTGAGCCGGAAACTGTCCTAGGGTCAAGTAGTTTGCTGAGGTTCACAAGCAGTCTGGTTCAGTTTCAGAGAGATGGCATGGAATGGGAGGTGAAGAAATAGCTTGTGCTGGGTGTTGGCGACAATAGTTTCAGCCAGAATTGGAGGAAAGCTTTTGCTCATTCAAACTGGATGTCAAAACAGAGGCAGTGCTCACTTCAAAAGAGATGGTGTTGGATATCATTAGCAATATGACATTGCCTTTTCAGATGCTACATGTTGGAGATTGCTAAGGGGCACTGGCATGTACATCCAGAGTTACCAGCATGTGAGTGGCAAAAAAGGTAATCACTAATGTTACAGATGGAGGCTGTTTGGTTCATTAGGTCCATGCTAGCTTTATGCAGAGTGGCCTCATCAGTCCCTGATCTCTGCTGCGTCTCCATAATTTCTAATCAACCTGTTCAGACATGTTATTACACACTTCTGGAGCAGATGAGAATTAAACCTGTGTCTCTTGATTCAGAGGTACAGGCACTCTAAATGCTCCACAAATGTTCTACTGGGTCTCTATAGCCCTGCAGGTTTATTACCTTTAAGTGCCCATCGAATTTCTGGTCATCACTACTGGTTCTGGTTCCACCATTCTCATTGGCAGCTCATTCTGCATCTTTAAACAAAATTTTAAATTTGTTTTTAAAAAATCATCTACATCCTCTGCGACCCTCACACCATCAATGCTAAACTATTCATTTCCCTTATCACCTCATCCACTATATGGCCACCTCAAAGCCATTAGAAATGCCAAGAGGCAGAACTGGACCATTAGAGGCCCAACTAACTGTATAGAAACCCATCGCCTGTGGCAAGACCTACACAACATAATGAGTTACAAAATGAAGCAGAATAAAACAGTGGACTAAAATACATCCCTTCCTGATGCCCTCAATGCTTTTTATGCTTGGTTCAAGCAGAATGCCAGCGGTGCAGTCTCATCTGCCCTGAGAGCCCTGGACACACCTGTTCCCACCGTCACTGCTGCAGATGTCAGATTGGTCTTCCTGAGAGTAAACCCAAGGAAAGCGACTGGCCCAGACTGACTCCCCAGCTGCTCACTCAGATCATGTGCAGACTGGCCGCCGGGATTATTCACTGACTGATTTAGCCTCTCTCTGCTACAATCTGAAGCTTCTACTTGCTTCCAGAAGACCACTATCATTCCCGAACCAAAGAAAACACATGCAGTATGCCTCACTGCCACCCAGTGGCCCTGACCTCAATAACCATGAAGTACTTAGAAAAGCTAGTCATGGTCCTCATCAATTTGAGCCTCCCCAGCCTGTCTTGACCCCCTGCAATTCGTCTAACAATGTAGCAGTTCCACAGCAGATGACATTTCCCTAGCCCTGCACTCATTCTAGAACATCTGGCCAACAAGGACACCTATGTCAGACTCCTACTCAACAACTACAGCTCTGCCTTCGATGCCATATTCCCTACCAGACTAATCTCAAAACTCTGAAACCTATGTCTCAGCTCTACCCTCTACAGCTAGATCCTCAGCCTCCTGACCCACAGATTGCAATCAGTGAAGATAGACATTAGCAACTTCTCAGCGATAATTCTCAACACTGGTGCCCTGCAAGGATGTGTTCTCAGCCCACTATTGTACTCCCTGTACACCCACAGCTGTGTACCTCAATTCTGTATGAATGCCATCCACCAGTTTGCTGATGATACCACCGTTGTAGGCCAGATATCAAACAATGTTGAGTCAGAATACAGGAAGGAGATAGAGTGCTTGGTGCCATAGTGCAAAAATAACAATCTATCTCTTAACATTAGCAAAACAAAAGGATTGATCATTGACTTCAGGAACAAAGGAGGAGAACATGCCCCTATTTACATCAATGGAGCTAAAGTGGAGAGGGTCAAAAGTATCATGTTCCTAGCAGTGAAAATAATCAAGATTCTGTCCTGGACCTACTATGCAGGTGCATCATTCTAGAAGACACAATTCCCCTTCTTCATTTGGGGCTTAGGAAATTCAGCATGTCGATAAGGATAATAAAATGTGAGGCTGGATGAACACAGCAGGCCAAGCAGCATCTCAGGAGCACAAAAGCTGACGTTTCGGGCCTAGACCCTTCATCAGAGAGGGGGATGGGGTGAGGGTTCTGGAATAAATAGGGAGAGAGGGGGAGGCGGACCAAAGATGGAGAGAAAAGAAGATAGGTGGAGAGGGTATAGGTGGGGAGGTAGGGAGGGGATAGGTCAGTCCAGGGAAGACGGACAGGTCAAGGAGGTGGGATGAGGTTAGTAGGTAGATGGGGGTGCGGCTTGGGGTGGGAGGAAGGGATGGGTCAGAGGAAGAACAGGTTAGGGAGGCAGAGACAGGTTGGACTGGTTTTGGGATGCAGTGCAAAGAGCTGGGCTGGTTGTGTGGTGCAGTGGGGGGAGGGGACGAACTGGGCTGGTTTAGGGATGCGTTGGGGGAAGGGGAGATTTTGAAACTGGTGAAGTCCACATTGATACCATTAGGCTGCAGGGTTCCCAGGCGGAATATGAGTTGCTGTTCCTGCAACCTTCGGGTGGCATCATTGTGGCACTGCAGGAGGCCCATGATGGACATGTCATCGAAAGAATGGGAGGGGGAGTGGAAATGGTTTGCGACTGGGAGGTGCAGTTGTTTGTTGCGAACTGAGCGGAGGTGTTCTGCAAAGCAGTCCCCAAGCCTCCGCTTGGTTTCCCCAATGTAGAGGAAGCCACACCGGGTACAGTGGATGCAGTATACCACATTGGCAGATGTGCAGGTGAACCTCTGCTTAATGTGGAAAGTCATCTTGGGGCCTGGGATAGGGGTGAGGGAGGAGGTGTGGGGGCAAGTGTAGCATTTCCTGCGGTTGCAGGGGAAGGTGCCGGGTGTGGTGGGGTTGGAGGGCAGTGTGGAGCGAACAAGGGAGTCGCGGAGAGAGTGGTCTCTCCGGAAAGCAGACAGGGGTGGGGATGGAAAAATGTCTTGGGTGGTGGGGTCGGATTGTAGATGGCGGAAGTGTCGGAGGATGATGCGTTGTATCCGGAGGTTGGTGGGGTGGTGTGTGAGAACGAGGGGGATCCTCTTTGGGCGGTTGTGGCGGGGGCGGAGTGTGAGGGATGTGTTGCGGGAAATGCGGGAGACGCGGTCAAGGGCGTTCTCGATCACTGTGGGGGGAAAGTTGCGGTCCTTGAAGTACTTGGACATCTGGGATGTGCGCGAGTGGAATGTCTTATCGTGGGAGCAGATGCGGCGGAGGCGGAGGAATTGGGAATAGGGGATGGAATTTTTGCAGGAGGGTGGGTGGGAGGAGGTGTATTCTAGGTAGCTGTGGGAGTCGGTGGGCTTGAAATGGACATCAGTTACAAGCTGGTTGCCTGAGATGGAGACCGAGAGGTCCAGGAAGGTGAGGGATGTGCTGGAGATGGCCCTGGTGAACTGAAGATTGGGGTGGAAGGTGTTGGTGAAGTGGATGAACTGTTCAAGCTCCTCTGGGGAGCAAGAGGCGGCGCCAATACAGTCATCAATGTACCGGAGGAAGAGGTGGGGTTTGGGGCCTGTGTGGGTGCGGAAGAGGGACTGTTCCACGTAACCTACAAAGAGGCAGGCATAGCTGGGGCCCATGCGGGTGCCCATGGCCACCCCCTTAGTCTGTAGGAAGTGGGAGGAGTCAAAAGAGAAGTTGTTGAGGGTGAGGACGAGTTCGGCTAGGCGGATGAGGGTGTCGGTGGAGGGGGACTGTTCGGGCCTGCGGGACAGGAAGAAGCAGAGGGCCTTGAGGCCATCTGCATGCGGAATGCAGGTGTATAGGGACTGGACGTCCATGGTGAAGATGAGGTGTTGGGGGCCAGGGAATTGGAAGTCCTGGAGGAGGTGGAGGGCGTGGGTGGTGTCACGGACATAGGTAGGGAGTTCCTGGACCAAAGGGGAGGAAATGGAGTCCAGATAGGTGGAGATGAGTTCGGTGGGGCAGGAGCAGGCTGAGACGATGGGTCGACCAGGGCAGGCAGCTTTGTGGATTTTGGGAAGGAGATAGAAACGGGCCGTGCGGGGTTGGGGAACAATGAGGTTGGAGGCTGTGGGTGGGAGGTCCCCTGAGGTGATGAGGTCATGAATGGTGTTGGAGATGATGGTTTGGTGCTCGGGTGTGGTGTCATGATCGAGGGGGTGGTAGGAGGTGGTGTCGGAGAGTTGGCCAACTCGCCGACACCACCTCCTACCGCCCCCTCGATCATGACACCACACCCGAGCACCAAACCATCATCTCCAACACCATTCATGACCTCATCACCTCAGGGGACCTCCCACCCACAGCCTCCAACCTCATTGTTCCCCAACCCCGCACGGCCCGTTTCTATCTCCTTCCCAAAATCCACAAAGCTGCCTGCCCTGGTCGACCCATCGTCTCAGCCTGCTCCTGCCCCACCGAACTCATCTCCACCTATCTGGACTCCATTTCCTCCCCTTTGGTCCAGGAACTCCCTACCTACGTCCGTGACACCACCCACGCCCTCCACCTCCTCCAGGACTTCCAATTCCCTGGCCCCCAACACCTCATCTTCACCATGAACGTCCAGTCCCTATACACCTGCATTCCGCATGCAGATGGCCTCAAGGCCCTCTGCTTCTTCCTGTCCCGCAGGCCCGAACAGTCCCCCTCCACCGACACCCTCATCCGCCTAGCCGAACTTGTCCTCACCCTCAACAACTTCTCTTTTGACTCCTCCCACTTCCTACAGACTAAGGGGGTGGCCATGGGCACCCGCATGGGCCCCAGCTATGCCTGCCTCTTTGTAGGTTACGTGGAACAGTCCCTCTTCCGCACCCACACAGGCCCCAAACCCCACCTCTTCCTCCGGTACATTGATGACTGTATTGGCGCCGCCTCTTGCTCCCCAGAGGAGCTTGAACAGTTCATCCACTTCACCAACACCTTCCACCCCAATCTTCAGTTCACCAGGGCCATCTCCAGCACATCCCTCACCTTCCTGGACCTCTCGGTCTCCATCTCAGGCAACCAGCTTGTAACTGATGTCCATTTCAAGCCCACCGACTCCCACAGCTACCTAGAATACACCTCCTCCCACCCACCCTCCTGCAAAAATTCCATCCCCTATTCCCAATTCCTCCGCCTCCGCCGCATCTGCTCCCACGATAAGACATTCCACTCGCGCACATCCCAGATGTCCAAGTACTTCAAGGACCGCAACTTTCCCCCCACAGTGATCGAGAACGCCCTTGACCGCGTCTCCCGCATTTCCCGCAACACATCCCTCACACTCCGCCCCCGCCACAACCGCCCAAAGAGGATCCCCCTCGTTCTCACACACCACCCCACCAACCTCCGGATACAACGCATCATCCTCTGACACTTCCGCCATCTACAATCCGACCCCACCACCCAAGACATTTTTCCATACCCACCCCTGTCTGCTTTCCGGAGAGACCACTCTCTCCACGACTCCCTTGTTCGCTCCACACTGCCCTCCAACCCCACCACACCCGGCACCTTCCCCTGCAACCGCAAGAAATGCTACACTTGCCCCCACACCTCCTCCCTCACCCCTATCCCAGGCCCCAAGATGACTTTCCACATTAAGCAGAGGTTCACCTGCACATCTGCCAATGTGGTATACTGCATCCACTGTACCTGGTGTGGCTTCCTCTACATTGGGGAAACCAAGCGGAGGCTTGGGGACTGCTTTGCAGAACACCTCGCAACAAACAACTGCACCTCCCAGTCGCAAACCATTTCCACTCCCCTTCCCATTCTTTAGATGACACGTCCATCATCAGCCTCCTGCAGTGCCACAATGATGCCACCCGAAGGTTGCAGGAACAGCAACTCATATTCCGCCTGGGAACCCTGCAGCCTAATGGTATCAATGTGGACTTCACCAGTTTCAAAATCTCCCCTTCCCCCACTGCATCCCTAAACCAGCCCAGTTCGTCCCCTCCCCCCACTGCACCACACAACCAGCCCAGCTCTTTGCACTGCATCCCAAAACCAGTCCAACCTGTCTCTGCCTCCCTAACCTGTTCTTCCTCTGACCCATCCCTTCCTCCCACCCCAAGCCGCACCCCCATCTACCTACTAACCTCATCCCACCTCCTTGACCTGTCCGTCTTCCCTGGACTGACCTATCCCCTCCCTACCTCCCCACCTATACCCTCTCCACCTATCTTCTTTTCTCTCCATCTTTGGTCCGCCTCCCCCTCTCTCCCTATTTATTCCAGAACCCTCACCCCATCCCCCTCTCTGATGAAGGGTCTAGGCCCGAAACGTTAGCTTTTGTGCTCCTGAGATGCTGCTTGGCCTGCTGTGTTCATCCAGCCTCACATTTTATTATCTTGGATTCTCCAGCATCTGCAGTTCCCACTATCTTTGATACTATGTCGATAAGGACCCTCACTAACTTTTACAAATATGCCATAGAAAACATTCTATCTGGGTGCATAACAGATTTGCATAACAGAAAGACTGCCAACATCATCAAAGGCCCATCTCATCCGGGTAAAACTCTCTTCTGTTCGGCAGAAGCTTGAACGCACGCACCCTGCACACCCATCCCCCGAACGTGCGGTTCAGGAACAGCTTAATCTCTGCTGTTATTAAATTGCTGAATGGAATTCTCTCATTTCAAATTTAACATTGACCTTGCTTTTGTGTGCCTCCCGTGCAGCCGTAAACTCGTATGCTTTGCTCTGTCTAAACAATCTATGACCCATATGTCCTTGTTTGCTATGATCTGCCAGCTCAGCTTACAAAACAAAGCGTTTTCACTATACGTAGGTACCTATGGCGACAATAAATCAAACCAAATCAAGAATATCTCCCAAAATCCTTTACAGCATATGTCAACTCATATCTCAGGCAGACCAGGAAATTTGGCATGTTCATAAGGTTCCTCACCAACTTCTACAGATGCACCATTGAAAGCTTACTGTCTGGGTGCATAATGCCTGGTATGGCAAATGATCTGCCCAGGACCGTAAGAAACTACAGGAGGTAGTATGCGCAGCCGAGACGGTCACAGTTGCCATCTTTCCATCCATGAATTCCATTTACATGGCTCACTGCCACAGAAAGACTGCCAACATCATCAAAGACCCATCGCATCCCACTAATGATCTCCTACATAATAAAATGTGAGGCTGGATGAACACAGCAGGCCAAGCAGCATCTCAGGAGCACAAAAGCTGACGTTTCGGGCCTGGACCCTTCATCAGAGAGGGGGATGGGGGGAGGGAACTGGAATAAATAGGGAGAGAGGGGGAGGCGGACCGAAGATGGAGAGTAAAGAAGATAGGTGGAGAGGGTGTAGGTGGGGAGGTAGGGAGGGGATAGGTCAGTCCAGGGAAGACGGACAGGTCAAGGAGGTGGGATGAGGTTAGTAGGTAGCTGGGGGTGCGGCTTGGGGTGGGAGGAAGGGATGGGTGAGAGGAAGAACCGGTTAGGGAGGCAGAGACAGGTTGGACTGGTTTTGGGATGCAGTGGGTGGGGGGGAAGGGCTGGGCTGGTTGTGTGGTGCAGTGGGGGGAGGGGATGAACTGGGCTGGTTTAGGGATGCAGTGGGGGAAGGGGAGATTTTGAAACTGGTGAAGTCCACATTGATACCATATGGCTGCAGGGTTCCCAGGCGGAATATGAGTTGCTGTTCCTGCAACCTTCGGGTGGCATCATTGTGGCAGTGCAGGAGGCCCATGATGGACATGTCATCAAGAGAATGGGAGGGGGAGTGGAAATGGTTTGCGACTGGGAGGTGCAGTTGTTTGTTGCGAACTGAGCGGAGGTGTTCTGCAAAGCGGTCCCCAAGCCTCCGCTTGGTTTCCCCAATGTAGAGAAAGCCGCACCGGGTACAGTGGATGCAGTATATCACATTGGCAGATGTGCAGGTGAACCTCTGCTTAATGTGGAATGTCATCTTGGGGCCTGGGATGGGGGTGAGGGAGGAGGTGTGGGGACAAGTGTAGCATTTCCTGCGGTTGCAGGGGAAGGTGCCGGGTGTGGTGGGGTTGGAGGGCAGTGTGGAGCGAACAAGGGAGTCACGGAGAGAGTGGTCTCTCCGGAAAGCAGACAGGGGTGGGGATGGAAAAATGTCTTGGGTGGTGGGGTCGGATTGTAAGTGGCGGAAGTGTCGGAGGATAATGCGTTGTATCCGGAGGTTGGTAGGGTGGTGTGTGAGAACGAGGGGGATCCTCTTGGGGCGGTTGTGGCGGGGGCGGGGTGTGAGGGATGTGTCGCGGGAAATGCGGGAGACGCGGTCAAGGGCGTTCTCAATCACCGTGGGGGGGAAGTTGCGGTCCTTAAAGAACTTGGACATCTGGGATGTGCGGGAGTGGAATGTCTTATCGTGGGAGCAGATGCGGCGGAGGCGGAGGAATTGGGAATAGGGGATGGAATTTTTGCAGGAGGGTGGGTGGGAGGAGGTGTATTCTAGGTAGCTGTGGGAGTCGGTGGGCTTGAAATGGACATCAGTTACAAGTTCCTTAAAGAACTTGGACATCCCCCTCTCTGATGAAGGGTCCAGGCCCGAAACGTCAGCTTTTGTGCTCCTGAGATGCTGCTTGGCCTGCTGTGTTCATCCAGCCTCACATTTTATTATCTTGGAATCTCCAGCATCTGCAGTTCCCATTATCTCTTATCAATGATCTCCTACAACCTCTTCTGTCAGGCAAAAGATATAGAAACTTGAACACATGCATGAGCAGGTTCTGGAGCAGATTTGTCCCTGCTGTTATTAGACTAATGAATGACTCTCTAACTTCAAATAATGCTGATCTCGCTAACATTGATCTCACCTAGCAGATGCCTGTGCAATGTAACCTGTAAGCCTCTAAGTTTTTTTGATCTATACATCTTTGCTTACTATGATCTGCCTTACTGCTCACAGACAAAGCTTTTCACTGTACTTCAATACATGTAACAATCAATTGATCTCCCACTCAGCTTCCTTCTCCATGCTGGATCACCTATTAATCAGCATGTGAGGTTGTAGACTTTCTCACTGAGCCAGTGAGTTTGGTTGAAAATGATTCGTCACCCTGCTAATTAACATCATCAGTGCGCCTCCAGTAAAGCATTGGTGTTCTGTCCCGCTTGTTAGTTATATGTCTCAGTTTGCCGGGTTGGTTGGCATCACTTCCGATTCTATTTTTCAGTGGCTTGTATGTGGGTCCAGTTCAATGTGTTTGTTAATGGAGTTCTGGTTGGAATACCATGCCTCCAGGAATGCCCTGGCATGCCTCTGTTTGGTTTGTGCTATTATGGATGTGTTGTCCCAGTTGAATTCATGTCCTTCTTTGTCCCTGTGTATTGGGGCCAGTGAGAATTCGTCGTGTCTCTTGGTGGTTAGTTGGTGTTCAGATATCTTTATTGTAAGCTTTCTCCCAGTTTGACCTAAGTAATGTTTCTCACAGTCCTTGCATGGTATTTCGTATATTGCGTTAGTTTTATTGGTTGTGGGTATGTGGGTATGCCCGCTTAATTGAAACCCCAAAGACAATCTGCAATATTCTGTCCTTCCATCAACGACTCACAGTGGCAGCACCACCTACAAGATGTACTGCAGAAATTCACCCAGGCTTCTGTAACATCACCTTCCAAGCTTGCAACTTCAACCACGTAGAAGTCCCTAACAGTATTGCTGGTTTCCCTATACATCAAGGATTGCAGCAATTCAAGAGTCAGCTCAACACCAGCCTCTCAAGGGAAGTTAGGGACAAGCAATAAATACTGGCTTGACCTGTGACACAAACATTCTGCGTCTGCCTAAAAAAAACAAGCATATTTTTACAAGCGAGAAAACAATATAGTTCTATTACTGAACTTCTGTACATGCAACTGAGAAAGTCACTTCATTCATAAAACATTGTATACACTTTGTTACTTCTAGACACCGATTAATAGGCTGACACTTGTTAACCAGTCTTGACAAGTTGCACAGTTCCAGGGGTTTTATGTACCATATATGCACAATCCTTTCCACAGTTACTAGTCCCAAATGACGTCTGAACACCATTCCCCCAAACCTCTATCTCTGAAGTATATCTGGACTCCGACTCCAAAGATTCCCTGAATGTACACTCAAATTATCCTGTGACCATGTCCACAGGGGTAGTTTACTTCTCCAAAGGGATGCCTTGGCCATCCAAAAGAGTGGGACTGTGAACAGATTTTCTCTTACACAGATTAATCTCCACACTTGGGATTCAAGACACTAGAGAGTGCAGTGAGGATGGTTTGTCAGAACAGAAAAGAGACATAGCGCACCTAGCTAATTATTATTAGTCAAGGCTATCCTTTAAACACAGAGATGTTATAGGCCAGCATTTACTGCCCATCCCTAATTGTACAGAGGACACCAAAGAGTCAACCACTTTGCTGTGGGTCTGGAATCACATGTAGGCCAGGCCAGGTAAGGATGGAAGTTTCCTCCCTTAAAAGGCACATTAGTGAAACAGATGGGGTTTTCCTGACAATTATATTCTTCAGTACCAATTTTTTAAAAAGTTAAATTCAAATTCCACTATCTGCCATGGCAGGATTTGAACCCAGGTCCCAAGAGCATTACCTAGGTCTCTGAGATTAATAGTCAAGTGACATTACCACTAGCCCATCTAGATTGGGACAGTGTTGATTTCAGAACAAGGTGAAGATTACAAAAAACTTAAAGTGAGAAACCATGTATGGATAAAAAGATCCAAACAAATAATCAATTCCTACATTTTTAACCATAGCTTTTCATTATGGAGGAATATATCGGGGGTTTGAGTGCCATGTTTTGCACACAAAAATATGAAGGTTTTCCACATAACCAAAGGCTGGCTTCAGCTGGAGTTTGAATGTGTAACCTGCTGAAAATGTACCTCCTGATTTTGATCCTAATCCTTTTCCTCTCATAGTAGCTCGATTCTGATTTTCTGCTTTCTAACACTTGAGGTGTGATGATTTTCCAGGCATACAACCCAAGCAAGAAGTAAGTCAAGATCAGAATGTGCCTACAGCGTGCCCCATCAATGGATCTGATACTTTCAGATACCATCTCAGATATGAACACTGGATGTAGATTGTAGGGTAGTATAAAGCTGGGACCATCATGTGTTCAGCTGATTGCAGCTAGTCCAGGAAAAATAATGGAATCAGTCAGGGCATTGCCTTGAGTAATGAGGGTGCAAATGGGTCTCAGCTCTTTTATTAGGTTGAAACAGATGTAGTGTGTGTACTTGTTCTTACAGTCTGCAAAGAACAATACCCTGCATATTTGTATACATAGCTTCAGTACACACAGATATGCTACACTTTAAGACTTACTGACAGCTTTAATTTGGTTGTCAGCATAATACTTTACAGATTCAGATTTGTCCATCAAATGTTGTCCATATTTTGACATTATTGGAATGCTTGTGCCTGCAACCATTTGCACTTACTTGGATTAAACTGCATCAACATTGGTACAAATATAATGGAGAATATTGGAAGGGACTATCTGGTCTGGGACTATCACTAACTCCTAATTCAAATGCAATCTAGTGTTATTACATCTTGCTATCTTATTTGTTTCTCAGAAGCAACTTTACGCTTGAATTGATAGTGAAGAACATTTAAATATTGGAGCAACTAAACAGCTGAAATTCTGTGTTCACAGAAAATGACACAAATAACTTGATTGAAATGCTAGGGAAGCAAGGATCTATTGGAAAGGAAGAATTAAAGGATATTCATACTAGTAAGAAAAGTGTTGGAGAAATTAATGGGCTGAGAGTAGATAAATCTCTAGGATCTCTTAATTTACATGCCAGGGTACTGAAGGATATGGTCATAGATATAATGGATATGGTTGATTTGGTTGTCATTTTCCAGGACACTGCAGATTCTGGGCCAGTCCCAGCCAATTGGAAGATGGCAAATGTAATGCTCGTGTTAAAAACAGAGGCAGGGTAATAAAATGGGAACTATACATTGGTTACCCTAACATCATCAGTAAGAAGGAAAATTCTACAGTTTAGTAGATAAAATGCAATCATAGAACACCTTGAAAATACCAACAGGATTATATAGAGGCAACTTGAATTTATGTAAAGGAAATCATACTTGGCAAATTTACTGCAGTCTTTTGAAGTTGTAGCTAGTACCAGAGATAAGGGAGAACCAGTAGTTGTTGTGTATTTGTATTTTCAGGAAACTCTTGAGAAAGTTTTATAATTAAGTTATTGTGACCATGGTGGATTGGTGAGAAAGTGCACCTGGTGGGCAGCAACTGAGTAGAAGGAACACTTAAATACAATCAACACAGGGTCTGAGGTACAGAGCACTGGAGGCCACAGAGAGAGTGTATCTCATAAGGAACAGATCCTTCACTAAATCCACAGGCCAAGCTCTTAAGGGGATATCATGATTCAAATATGTGAAGTATGGTAAGAGGTTGCGGCTGATTGCAGTGTGAGCATTTATACTTTATAGTTTGTATGATCTTTATTCTAGGTTTATAGATTGAAAGGATAATAATGCCGAGGTTCAAAAAAGAAGAGCCCTAGCGCATTTAATTTTATTTGATATTCAGGGAAATTTATGTGTTTAACTTAAATGGGGTAAGTCATAGAAGAAGAGCTCAAGGCTATGGTGTGCTCCTCTTGCTCAATGTGGGAAGTTAGTCACAATTCCAGAGCCCCGGCCTATAAAATATACAGGAAGTATCTGTGGCTGAAGCTCCTGAAAGCTCAAGTTTCAGACCAAGAACGGTGGCAGGTGACACCATGAAGCATCACAAGACTGAGAGCATTGTGGAGAGGATGAATAAGAGGTGGTCACTTTGTCCAGGCTAAGACTTCAGAGGCAAGAAGAGAATGGGTGATCACCCCAGGCAGTGAAAGAGGCTGGGATTGTAGCATTGCCCTATGGCCAACGCCTGCAAAACAGATATGCTATTTTGGATACCATTGAGGAGAATGGCCTCTTAGATGAATGAAACAACAGTCAAATTAGTTGCACCATGGTTGGCTCTGCCACATGGGAGAGGAATAAGTGTGGGAAGGCTAAGGTAAAGGGAATTCAAATGTAAGGGGAGCAGGTAGGTGCTTCTATGGTTTCAAATGCGACTCCAGGGTATGTTGCTACCAGGTTGCTCGGGTCAAAGATGTCTTGGAATGGCTACAGGACATGCTGGAGTGGGAGGGTGCTTGGTCAACCATCACGGTAAATATTGTTAGCAACAACATAGGTAAGAAAAGGGATGAGATCCTGAAAGTAGAATACAGGAAGTTAGGAAGCAAGTTAAAATGTAGGACCTCAAGGGTAGAGATCTCAGGATTGCTACCAGTGCCATGTGCAAATCAGAATAGGAATAACAGAATATAACAATTGAAAATGTGGCTGGACAGAGGATGCAAAGGGCGGGGATGGGGGGCTAGTGGTTGTGGGGGTGGGGGTTGTGTGGTTCAGATTTCTTGGGATGGTTCTAGGGGATGTGAGACCAGTACAAGCTGGATGGGTTGTACTTGTGCAGGACCAGAACTGATATCTTCTGGGGATTATTTGCGAGTGTGGTTGGAGGGTGCAGATGATGGGAAACTATGCAGGGATAGAAAGGAGAAGGGAATAAGGGCAGAAACAAAAGACAGCCTGAGAAAAAGGAAAAGTGATATGCGGAGAATTCAAACTGTAGTGTGAAATAATGTGAACAGGACTAAAATGTTAAGAAGACAGTATTAAGGCCCTGTATCTGAATGTGTGGAGAATTTGCAATAAAGGGAATAAATTAATTGTACAAATAGATATGAACAGATTTGATATAGTTGGGATTATGGAAACATAGCTGTAGAGTGACCGGGAATGGGAACTGAATATCCAGGGGCATCTGGTTTTTAGGAAGGATAGGCAAAAAAAGAAAAGGATGTATTCCAGCATTGATGGCTAAAGAGGAAATTAATACAATAGTGTGGAAGGATGTCACCTCTGGTGAAGTGGAATCTGTATAGGTTGAAATTAAAATCACCAAAGGGCAGAAAGTGATAGTGGGGGTTGTATGTAGACACCCTGCCAACCGTAGTGGTAATGTTTGAGAAAACATTAAACAAGAAAATATGAGTTTCAAGCAATAATGTCACAACTGTAATTACGGGCAACATTAACTTGCATTTAGTTTGGGCAAATCAAAGCAGTAACAATACCATAGACAACAAGTTTCTGGCTTGTGTACAAGATGATTTTTTTGGACACATATGTTGAGAAACCAACTAGAGGACAGGCCACTCTGGATATTGTGTAATGAGAAAGGAATAATTGGCAATCTGGCTACATGAGGCCCTTGATGAAGAATGACCATAATATAATAGAATTCCTCATTAAAATGGGCAGTGATGTCAATGTGGTTGACTCTGAGACTAGGTTCTTGAATCTAACCTAATAGAAATTTACCATGGTAAAACATGCTAGCTGGCTGATAAATTGGAGGTCACAATGGCTCAGAATGGTAAACATTAAAAGAATGTACAGATGAATTGCAATCATTCCTGACTGGCACTAAAATTGGGAAAAATGGCCCACCCATGGCTAACATGGCTAACATGGGAAATTAGTGGTAACGTTAAATCTAAGGAAGGACTGTACAAATTGGCCAAAAAAAGCAGCTGACCTGACAAATGGGAGCAGTTTAGAATTCAGCAAAGTAGCAGAAAATGATTGAATAAGAGGGGAGCAATAGAATATAAGAGTAAATTTGTGGGGAATAAATAAACTGATTGTAAAACATACATAGGTATGTGAAGAAAAACATGTTAGTGAAGCAAATGTGGGTCCCTCACAATCAGGAAGTCATAACATGGAATTAAGAAATGGGAGACCAATTAAAGACATATTTTGTTTCTGTCTTCACAATGGAGGGCACTTCACCAGAGGTAACATCCTTCCTCACTATTGCAGTAATTTCCTCTTTAACTCGCAATACTACCACAATCCTTTTCTCCTCTTTCTATTCTTCATAAAAATTCAATGTCCCTGGATATTCAGTTCCCATCCCTGGTCACCCTGCAGCTATGTCTCTATAATCCCAACTATATCAAATCTGTTCATACCTATTTGTACAAATAATTCATCCACTTTATTGCAAAACCTCCACACATTCAGACATAGGGCCTTAATCTTGTCTTCTTAACATTTTTAGCCCTGTTTACATTATTTTGCACAATGGTTTCGATTATTTGCATCCCAAAAATGTTGGGAAATGAAATGGTATAATTAAAGAGAGGGACTGAAGGAAATCAGTATGAGTAGAGAAATGGTAATGGAGAAATTGATGGGATTAAAGGCTGAGAAATCCCTATGGCCCAATATCTTCATCCTTAAAAATTCCATTTTCTGTTAAAACTGAGTTTGAAAAGAGTTGAACTTCCAAGGGATGGACAAATAAAGAATAAGAATTGGGTATGTGACAACTAAGAGAAAAGAAAAATAGAATATTTGTGGATGGAAGAGGTACTGATTTTAGTAATAGACAGAAGGACATCAAAGTTATAAAGGAGAAAAGATTGAGCTGAAAACTGTGTAAAGAAAATAATGTGATTTCATTTCAATGGATATTCCAAAGGCCAGTTGCTGAAAAGCAAATGGTAGATTGATTGCAGTGAATTTTATATATTTCAATCAGATCCTAATAAGTCCTTCAATAAGGTCCCATATGATAGACTACTTAATAAGGTTAGATCACATGGGATCCAGGGAGAGAAAGCTAATTGGATACAAAATTGACTTGATAGTAGAAGACAAAGTGTGGTGGTAGAGGATTATTTAAACTGGAGGTCAATGACCAGCAATGTGCTACAAGGATCTATTCTGGGTCCACTGTTGTTTAGCGATTACTTTTTATCAACAATTTGGGTAGGAATATAGAATGTATGGTTAGTAATTTGCAGATGAATCAAAATTAGTGGTATAGTTGACGATGAAGAAGGTTATCTAAGAGTACAATGAGATCCTGATCAGAAGGGCCAAGGCCAAAAAGTGGCAGATGGAGTTTAATTTAGATAATTGTGAAGAGTTGCATTTTGGTAAGGCAAAGCAAGATAGGACATATATAGTTAATGATAGAACCCTAGGAAATTTGATTGAACAGAAGGACCTTACAGAGTACATTCATAGTTCCTTGAAAGTGGTGTTGCAGGTAGACAGGATGGTGAAGAAGGCTTGACATCATTGGTCAAAGCATTGAGTTGGGATATCATGTTGCAGCTGTACAGGACATTGGTGAATCCACTTTTAGAATACTGTGCATAATTCTGACCATCCTGCTATCGGAAGGATGTTGTCAAACTAGAAGGGGTACAGAAAAATTTACAAGCATGTTACTGGGATTGGAGGGTTTGAGCTATAAGCAGAGGCTGGATAGGCCGGGACTTTTCTTCCCCCAGAGAGTTGAAGGCTGAAGGGTGATCTTGTAGAGGTTTGTAAAAAACATTAGGAACATAGATAAGGTGAATAGCCAAAGTACTTTTCCAAGGGTAGGGGAGTCTAAAACCAGAGGGCATATGTTTACGCTGAGGGGCAAAAGATTTAAGAGAGAGCTGAGGGGCAACTTTTTCACATGAAAATCTGCTATTTGTGTTTGGATTGAGCTGCCAGAGGAAGTTGTGGAGGCAGGTCCAATTACAACATTTAAAATACATTTGGACAGGTACATGGATAGGAAAGGTTCAGAAGGATATGGGCCAAGTGGAAGCAAATAAGACCAGTTCAGTTTAATATAATTGGTCGGCATGGATGGATTCGGCTCAAGGGTCCGTCGCCATACTGTAATGCTCTATGACTCATTCTTCAAAGCTCTTGTGAATGCAGAGCCAGTTGGACAAAACTCTCCTCACAGGATAGTCCTGCCATCCAAGTATTAGTTTTGTGATACAGTCAATATACTATTTTCCTTCCTTATTTCTTGCTACACCTGCCTGCCTAGTTTTATTGACTGGTGTACAAGGAGATTGTACACCTTTGACATTTGTACATCCACATTTGCCAATATATCATCAATTAATTAATACACAGCTTTACAGTCTTCCATACGGAAATGTGTAACTTCACATTGTACTGCTGTATTTTCCCGTTGACTCACCTTATCTGAATTACATTGAAACCTCAATGCATCCTCTTCACAACTCACAATCCCGCCCAGTTTTGCATAATCAGCAAACTTGGAAATGTTGCATTTGGTTCCTTAATCGAGGTCATTTACGTACATATCATATATACTACAGCCTGAGTACTGATTACACGAGTCACTTTCTGCCACTCAGAAAAGATCACATTTATTTCTACTCAATCCATGCCAATATATTATCCCCAATTCCATGTGCTTTAACTTTGTCTATTAATCTCTTATGAGGAACCTTCTCAAAAACTTTCTTAAAATTCAAATATACAACATCCATGTGATTCTCTCTTAACCACTCTACTAGTTACATCCTCAAAAAGATCCAGTTGTTTCATTAATCATGATTTGCGTTTCATAAACCGACACTGGTTTTGTCTAATCTCATTAATGCTTTCCAATGAGATTTAAACTGCATAACCTTTATTCTTTCTGTCTGTATCAGACACGATCCCCTTTAAACTTATGACTTGTTTGTATGAATGTGTCTGATGTTGTGATTTTATTTTTGTTTCTTCGGTTTGGGAGGAAACAACATTCATCCTTATCTCCATCAATTCTTCTGTCAGGAATATTAACTAGTTCTGCTGTTGGTGCCATTGTTATTTAGATGGTGCTTTCTCTAAGTCATAGAGGAGGCTGTGGGAGCCAACAATTCTCTCTTGAGAGCTGGGAAATGTTAGCTGTAGCAGATGGCAGTCGGTTGTGGGTTTTTTCCCAACTGCTGCCTTCTTTAATACCCTCGATGACATATCAATTTCTTACAATAGCATTGATCCTTTGTTGTCAAAACGATCAGCTTTAAATTTAATTGTTCGTTTTGGTATCTAAGTGCCTGGTACAAAATGATTGGCTCAATTCAAAAGTTTGTTATCTTGGTAAAAACCAGTGATAGGCCTGCTAACTGTACAGCCTTTTAATACAAATGTTTCAATTCGGGTGCTCTCTGTGCACTTGCAAACTTTTATGCTACTGCTTTCAGACATCCATTTTAAATCTCTAAGCATAGAGAAAGCACATGATCTTTTAAAGGGAGCATGCAATACTTCACCTCCCAGCATTTTATACACACCAAATTCTACCTTTCTGCCTCGCAATGCATAAGTACTCTACTCAACTTTACAACATCCCACTAAGAAAAGATGAACCATCATTATGAAAAGTTGGTTTCATTTTTCTTTTAAAAATTTTAACTCCATTACATTATGAGATCCATAGCTCATTAATCTAGAGTTACGCATTTTATACTAGTTCTATAAATATATAATACATACAACATTGAATACTACAGTTTCTATCTTATACAAACATTTTTCTTTTAAATTTGCGATAAAGCATCCGCAATAACATTTCCATGACCTGCAACATGTACAATCTGTAAATTAATTGCTTGTAACATGAGACTCCAATGAAATAATCTGGTGTTCTTGTCCTTAAATCTTTCCAGAAATGTCAAAGGATCGGGATACACAATCGTCTCTAGTGCATTGCTTGCCATGCAAACATTAAGATATTGTAAGGCCATTGCCAACTCAGTAACCCTTTTCCAATGGTTGAATTTTTTTCTGGTGGATATTGAGTTATTTTGAAAAATAACCAAGTGGCCTTTCAATTCCACAACCATTCTCCTGTAACAACACAACTCCAACACCTACATCGCTTATGTCAATGGCGACGTGGAACGGTTTCAAAAAATTTGGCGTGGCTAAAACTGGTGCGGTGGTTAACATTGCTTTTAAATGCTCAAATGTCACTAGGCATTATTGCGTCCACTGAAATTTCACGTTCCTTTTTAACAAATCCATCAGCGGTGCAATCATGCTGCTACAGCTTGATTCAAATTTCCTGTAGAATCCGCTCAATCCTAAAATCATAGCACTTCCTTCTTCGAGGATAGTCTTGGAAATTCCTCTATGGCCTTCACCTTACGATTCCTGGGTGTCAATTGGTCTATATCCGATGTTGTGCCCTGAGAATGTTACTTTCGCCTTTGCATATTCTATTTTTGCCAAGTTTATTACAAACTTTGCCTTCTGTAGTCATTCAAAGAACTCGACCAAATGCTCCATGTGATCTTTCCATGAATTGCTAAAGATCACTAAGTCATCTAAGTAGATGCCACAATTAGTCAATCCTGCAACAACTCTTGTTCATAAGGCTTTGAAAAGTGGTTAGAAAGTTTTTGATTCCAAAGGGGCATTACTTTAAGTTGATAGAGGCCATGTGGGGCTGCAAAAGCAGACACCTTGTTTTGCTCTCTCTGACAAAAGTACTTGCCTGTAACTGCAAAGCAGGTCCTACTTTGTGATGTAAGTGGCTTGTCCTACTTTTCACATATCATCCTCCACCCTTGGAATCGGGCATAAGTCAGACTTGGTCACAGCGATGACCTTCTGGCAACCAAAGTAGAATTGTTGAGTACCATCAGGTTTGGTAACTAACACGATTGAATTCCACTAGCATTGACACAGATTTATGACTTTTTTCTTGGAGAATCGCATCCACTACCTTCTGTGCCTAGATAACAAAGTGTGGAGCTGGATGAACACAGCAGGCCAAGCAGCATCTTAGGACCACAAAAGCTGACATTTTGGGCCTAAACCCTTCATCATAAAGGAGGGATGGGGAAGAGGGCTCTGAAATAAATAAGGAGAGAAGGGGAGGCGGATCGAAGATGGATTGAGGAGAAGATAGGTGGAGAGGAGACAGACAAGTCAAAGAGGTGGGGTTGGACCCAGTAGAGGAGAGTATAGGTGGGGAGGTAGGGAGGGGATAGGTCAGTCCGGGGAGGACGGGCAGGTCAAGGGGGCGGAATGAGGTTAGTACGTAGGAAATGGAGGTGTGGCTTGAGGTGGGAGGAAGGGATAAGTGAGAGGAAGAGCAGGTTAGGGAGGCGGAGTCTGAGTTGCTGTTCCTGCAACCTACAGGTGGCATCATTGTGGCACTGCAGGAGGCCCAGGACTGACATGTCGTCTGAGGAATGGGAGGGGGAGTTTAAATGGTTCGCGACCGGGAGGTGCAGCTGTTTATTGTGAACCGAGCATAGGTGCTCTGCAAAACGGTCCCAAAGCCTCCGCTTGGTTTCCTTAAGGACTTCCTCATTATTCAATTTATTCTGAGGTATCCAAATCATCTGAATTTAATGCCCCACTCTGAGTGGCAGAACAAATACCTGTTTCTTCGATTCCCTTTCCCTGTCATAGCAAGGTTTCAGCACATTCACATGACATAATTTTTTTTTCCTATCTGGCATCTTTACCAGATAATTCACCTGGCTCAATTTCTTCTCACTCTGAAAGCAACCACTAAAGCTTGCTTGAAGGGATCTCCTACCACTGGTAACAGCACCAATACATTATCCCTGGGGCAAAAGTTAGAATTTTAGATTTCTTATCTGCTTCTTGCTTCAGTAGGTGCTCTGCCACCTACAAATGTTACCTAGCTAATTCACCCACTGTATTTAATCTTTCTGTCATCTCAGATGCATAATCCAACCGTGAGATGTCTGACTTCGGACCTACCAACCTTTCCTTACTAATTTTAAAGGCCGTTTTACTTTGTGTCCAAATATCAATTTGAATGGAGTAAACTGAGTTGATCATTCAGAGCTGACGTTTCAGGTCTAGACCCTTCATCAGAGAGGGGGATGGGGAGAGGGAACTGGAATAAATAGGGAGAGAGGGGGAGGCGGACCGAAGATGGAGAGTAAAGAAGATAGGTGGAGAGAGTATAGGTGGGGAGGTAGGGAGGGGATAGGTCAGTCCAGGGAAGACGGACAGGTCAAGGAGTTGGGATGAGGTTAGTAGGTAGATGGGGGTGCGGTTTGGGGTGGGAGGAAGGGATGGGTGAGAGGAAGAACCGGTTAGGGAGGCAGAGACAGGTTGGACTGGTTTTGGGATGCAGTGGGTGGGGGGGAAGAGCTGGGCTGGTTGTGTGCTGCAGTGGGGGGAGGGGACAAACTGGGCTGGTTTAGGGATGCAGAGATAATGGGAACTGCAGATGCTGGAGATTCCAAGATAATAAAATGTGAGGCTGGATGAACACAGCAGGCCAAGCAGCATCTCAGGAGCACAAAAGCTGACGTTTCGGGCCTAGACCCTTCATCAGAGAGGGTCTAGGCCCGAAACGTCAGCTTTTGTGCTCCTGAGATGCTGCTTGGCCTGCTGTGTTCATCCAGCCTCACATTTTATTATCTTGGTTTAGGGATGCAGTTGGGGAAGGGGAGATTTTGAAACTGGTGAAGTCCACATTGATACCATTAGGCTGCAGGGTTCCCAGGCGGAATATGAGTTGCTGTTCCTGCAACCTTCGGGTGGCATCATTGTAGCACTGCAGGAGGCCCATGATGGACATGTCATCTAAAGAATGGGAGGGGGAGTGGAAATGGTTTGAGACTGGGAGGTGCAGTTGTTTGTTGTGAACTGAGCGGAGGTGTTCTGCAAAGCGGTCCCCAAGCCTCCGCTTGGTTTCCCCAATGTAGAGGAAGCCACAGCGGGTACAGTGGATGCAGTATACCACATTGGCAGATGTGCATGTGAACCTCTGCTTAATGTGGAAAGTCATCTTGGGGCCTGGGATAGGGGTGAGGGAGGAGGTGTGGGGGCAAGTGTAGCACTTCCTGCGGTTGCAGGGGAAAGTGCCGGGTATGGTGGGGTTGGAGGGAAGTGTGGACCGGACAAGGGAGTCCCGGAGGGAGTGGTCTCTCTGGAACGCAGACTAGGGTGGGGATGGAAAAAAGTCTTTGGTGGTTGGGTCAGATTGCAGATGGCAGAAGTGTCGGAGTATGATGCGTTGCATGCACTATCTCTGATCATAATGGTTAGCAAATGCTGGTTCCCACTTTTAGTTTTATGGAGGGGATTTACATGATCAATTATAACCTGCATGAAAGGTTCTTCCAATGCAGGAAATGGCATCAAAGACACTGTTTTTTCACTGCTTGTGCCTTTCCTACCATCTGACATGTATGAGACGTACGGCAAAATTCAACCACATCTTTATGTAATTCAGGCCAATACAAATACTTCTGCATTTCAGCCCGAGTCTTCTTTGCTCCTAGATGACTCCTATTGGTAATTTGTGTGCCACCTGCAATACTTTCTGTCTTTATCCTACCATTAACACGATTTGTGAACTTCCACCCATTTCTCCTCTGCACTGACTTGTCAAAGCTTCCATTTCAGCCTTAAGATTTTATCCTTAAGGTAATTACATTCTGGAATACATTCTGATTCCTTTTCTGAGTAGGCTTCATGATATAAATTCTTTATCATCTCAACTTCTTGTTGAAACACCATTAATCTTTCAGAACAAAACGCCTCTACTTGATCCTCTACTAGCTTTGGTTTCTCCTTTACTATCTCATTAGAGTGTCAGCTGACTGGACCTCAACTCCTTCATCTTTATCTTTTGTTTTCCCTTCTGGTTTCAACTTATGGCTGCGGGATTTTGTCAACACACAATCCGGAAATCTTTTTTTTCTTTTAACTCCTCAGTTCCCTGATTTTCTTTTGGCTTTTCCACTATAATGGACATCATTCCCATCTGTGATTCAGCTATAAGAGATAATGGGAACTGCAGATGCTGGAGAATCCAAGATACCAAAGTGTGGAGCTGAATGAACGCAGCAGGCCAAGTAGTATCTCAGGAGCACAAAAGCTGATGTTTCAGGCCTAGACCCTTCATCAGAAAAGGGGGATGGGGAGAGGGTTCTGAAATAAATAGGAAGAGAGGGAGAGGAGGATCGAAGGTGGATGGAAGAGAAGATAGATGTAGAGGAGAGTCTAGGTGGGGAGGTAGGGAGCGGATAGGTCAGTCCGGGGAGGACAGACAGGTCAAGGGGGCGGGATGAGGTTAGTAGGTAGGAAATAGAGGTGTGGCTTGACCGATATGTTAGAGGAGGAACAGATTAGGGAGGCAGGGATGGGCTGAGCTGATTTTGGGATGCAGTGGGGGGAGGAGGGATTTTGAAGCTGGTGAAGTCCACATTGATACCATTGGGCTGCAGGGTTCCCAAGCGGAATATGAGTTGCTGTTCCTGCAACCTTCGGGTGGCATCATTGTGGCACTGCAGGAGGCCCAGGATGGACATGTCATCTCAGGAATGAGTGGGTGAGTTGAAATGGTTCACGACTGGGAGGTGCAGTTGTTTGTTGCAAACCGAGCGGAGGTGTTCTGCAAAGTGGCCCCCAAGCCTCTGCTCGGTTTCCCCAATGTCGAGGGAGCCACAACGGGTACAGCTTCCTCTACATTGTGGAAACCAAGCAGAGGCTTGGGGGCCGCTTTTCTATCTTTAATGTTCTCACCCATCTATTGAAGTTGATCTGTTCATTTCTTTAAAACTCAAAGTAAGTCTGACCAAGTTCCTTTCTTGCATTTCTGAACTGAAGTCTATATGCTTCTGGTACCATTTTGTATGCACTCAAAACAGCCTGTTTTACTTCTTCATATTGTCTCGATACCTGCTCTGACAGTGCTGCAAACACCTCACTAGCCCTGACTGCCAACTAGGTCTGAATTAACATTATCCACACAGTATCTGGCCAGTTCATCAGTTTAGTCAATTTCTCAAAGGAAATGAAAAGGCTTCTACATCTTTTTCATCGAATTTTGGTCATGTTTGGGCATATTTGATAACATCCTACCAGGCTGCTGGCTATGATGAAATTTCTCTTCGTCAGCACCAGGGACCTGAGTTCGATTCCACCCTTGGGCAACTGGCTGCGTGGAATTTGCACATTGCTCCTGTGACTGCGAGGGTTTCTGCCAGATGCTCCGGTTTCTTCCCACAGTTCAAAGATGTGCAGATTAGGTAGATTGGCCATGCTAAATTGCCCACAGTGTACAGTGATGTGTTAAGTTAGGTGGATTAGCCATGTGAAATGCAGGGTTACAGGGAGAATTCAGGGGGATGGGTCTGGGTGGGATGCTCTTCAGAGGGACGGTATGGACTTGTTGGGCTGAATGGCCTGTTTCTACACTATAGGGATTCTATGATACTATGATCACTTCTACCTTGTACTTTTACTTCTGTTGTTTGGAGTCTTTTGCCTTTAAGTTCTAACTTCATCTTTTCCAATTCAAACATTCTTTCCTTTGCTTTTGCCATGGCTGTCCACTCAATTCCTTTTTCTTCTGCCAGAGTGGCTTTTTCCTTTTCTTTTTGTTAGCTGGGAACCTTCGTTCCCTTTCTTTGTCCTCTATCTGCAATTTTCTCATTTGCAATTTCATTTCTTCTAACTCCACTGCACTTGTTTATTTCACTGATATATCGAAATGCTTGACTAACTCAGTTACAATTACAATCTTCTTATTATCCTTAGTTAACCACAATTTTAGCCTGACTGCTAATTCTAAAAGTATCATTTTTTTCTGTCTTTCTAAACTTGCTTGGCAAATTTGGGAAGCATCTTCGACCGCCAGAACCTCTTTCACAATGTTAAGAGACATTTCCCCACTTTTGATGTAACCAACAACAAGCAACCGAAATTACACAGATTTTCCACTTCTCACTTAAGTTTTATTCAAAGGTCTAGGACACTAGTCCCCAAGTCTGTTTAAATCTGCTGGGACCTTTCATACCCTAAATCTGTTCAAACCTGTCCAAATCTGGGATAAGCCCCCAATCTGTTATGAAGCAAAGGCTGACTCCGCTCTGAGAACTAAAGCTGAAACACCCAAAGAGGCATAGCTTGCTTTATAATCTGTGAAAGGTGTGTGAGAAGTGGTGTAACCTGTTTTCAGCAACTTCAAATGATTAAATAAAATAAATCCCTGACACACATTTTAAAATCAATAAGTAACAATTTATTTATCTAACTCTAACAGTGAACAAACTGACTTAAACTATTAACTGAATAAATCCCTTCTACGTCTGCTGTATTAGAATTCTCATGTTTGTGAAAACTTCCATGATATCTTCTCTTAGCCTTCTTATCTCCAAGAAAATCAGATTCAACCTCTCAAATTATCCTCACAACTGAAGTTTCTCATCCAAGGAATTATACTCGTAAAATTCTTCTGAATTCTCTCCTGTACCATCACATCTTTCCTTTGGCATGCGGCACCCAGAACTGTACACAGTTCTCTAGCTGAGGTTTAACCAGTGTCCTGCATAAGTTCAGCATTACTTCCTTGGCCTTGTACTATATGTTCCAATAATTAAAGCCAAGTAGTCTAGTAACTGCTCTCTCTGCCTGTGATATATTTATCGAGTCATTGAGTCATACAGCAGGGAAACAAACCCTTTGGTCCAGCTAGTCCATGCCGACCATGTTCCCAAAGTAAACTAGCCCTCTCACCTGTGTTTGACCCATATCCCTCCTAACCTTTCTTATTCATGTACTTGTCCAAATGTCTTTTAAACACTCTAATTGTACCTGCATCCAACACTTCTTTGGTTCATTCCACACACGAACCGCTCTCTGTGTAAAAACATTGCCCCTCATAGTCTGTTCTTACTCTCACCTATCCCTGCTCCCACCTCAAGCCGCATCTCCATTTCCTACCTACTAATCTCATCCCATCTCCTTTCCTGCTCCTAAGATGCTGCTTGGCCTGCTGTGTTCATTCAGCTCCACACCTTGTTATCTCAGCCCCTCATGTCCTTCTTAAATCTTTCTCCTCTCACCTTATAAATATGTCTCCTAGTTTCAAGCCTGTCCAGTTTAGGGAAAAGACCTTTGCTCTTCACCTCATCTGTGCACCTCATGATTTTATAAACTTTTGTAAGATCGCCCCTCAACCTCCTATGCTTCAGTGAAAAAAATCCCAACTTATCCAACCTATTTTTATAACTCAAACCCTCCATTCCCAGCAACATCCTGGTAAACCTTTTCCAATCCCTCTGTAGTTTAATAATTTCCTTCCGATAGCAGATGATCAGACTGCATACCAACGTCCTGTGCAACGTCAACATGATATCCCAATTCCTATACACAAGCTCTGGCATTGCAATAAGAAGTGTACCCTTTACTTTATGTTGTCTGTCCATTTTTTTCTGACCAAAATGCATCATCTCTCACTTTTCCTTATTGAACATTATCTGCCTCCTACATGACAATTTCACCAACTTGTGACTCCTTTATGCAAAAAGAGGGGGAGACAGAATGCAGAAAACCAGAGGTCTGTCATGGGGAGAATGTCTGTCTGAAGCTACTCTTAAAAAAGTTATGGCAGGGTGTTTACATAAGTTTAAAGTAATCAGGCAAAGTCAACATTGTTCTGTGATAGAAAATCATGGTTAATAAACATATTAGAATTTTTTGACAAAGCAACTTGCTTTGTACGAAGGAGAGCCAGAGGTTGTACTGTTCTTTGATCTCTGGAAAGCATTTCACAAGGTGCCCCATCAATATTTATTGCAGAAAATTAAAACTTCTGTGTAGAAGGTATCACATTGGCATGGCTAGATTGACTGGTTAACAAGAGGCAGAGAGTAGTCATAAATCAGCCCTTGTCTGTTTGGCAGAATGAGTGTTGCTGGCACCTCAACTGTGCACATTTAATCTGCTTTTCATAGGTACTGTTCACTTCACACCTCCACTCCACACTCGCCACCAACCCCACCACTCACAGCACCTTTCACTGCAACCACAGGAGGTGCTACTGCTGCCCTAACACCTCCCTGTCTCACCTCCAATCAAGGCCCTAGACAATCTTTTCATATCTGACAGGGATTAACCTGTACATTCTCCAGCCTGGTCAACTACATCCATTGCTCCCTATATGGTCTCCTCTATACCAGTGAAACCAAGTGCAGACTTGTTGACTGATCCGTAGAACATCTGAGCTCTGTACACTATGATCAACAATACCTTCTGTTTTCCAACCTGCTTAACTTCCCCTCCCAGTCCCTGGGTGACATGTCCATCCTGTGCCTCCTCCACTGTCACAATTACACCACATGCCAAACTGGAGGCACAACGCCTCACACCTCATATTCCACCTTGGGAGCCTACAGCCCGATGGCCTCAACATAGAATTTACCAGTTTCAAAATCTCCCCATCCCGGTCTCAGCCCAAATCCAACCCTCCCTCTCAACCCGGCCTCCTTGATCTGATTCTACTTGTCCATCTTCTTTCCCACCTATCCGCATCACCCTGCCCACTGATCAATCTCCATTAACCCCTGGCTGCATCTACCTATCACCATCCCTTCTACCTTACACCTACTTCCCCCAATTATTTCCAAGCTCCTTTCCCTCTCCGCAGTCCTGATGAAGGGTATAAACCTGAAATACTGACTTTCCTGCTCCTCTGATGCTGCCTGACCTGCTACGTTCCTCCAGCTCCACACTATATTGAATCTGACACCAGCATCTGCAGTTCTTGCTACCTCCAATTTTTTATCAATGACTCGGATGAAGGAATGGAAGATATGGTTGCCAAATTTGCTTTATGGTTCAAAAATAGTGAGGAAAATAAATTGGGAAGAGGACATATGGAGACTACAAAAAGATTTTGAGTGAGTGAGCAATGATCTGGAAAATTGTCAGAAGTCACATACAGTCCAACAGGTTTATTTAAAATCAAAAGCTTTCAGAGCACAGCTTCTTCATCGGGTGAAGTGAAAATTGAGTACAATGTGTTGAAAATGTGAAGTTGTCCATTTCAGCAGGATAAATTAAAAAGAAGTATTCTGGGTTGAACTTTTACTTTTTTTCCCTCCCTGTATTTTTGAATAAATAAATTGCAAGATCGTGAAATGGGCATATAAGTGGCAGATAAGTTCAATGAGAAGGAAGAAAATGGACAGATAATACAAAATAAGGGTACAGTTCTTAAGGGGCTGCCAGAGAGCAGTGCTACCCTGGTTCACTTGTGCACAGATCATTGAAAGTGTCAATACAGGTGGAGAAATCAGTTAAAAAAGGTCAGTTACTCCAAATGTAATTTCACCAGTGCTTTGTATAATTAAAGCATAATCTTCTGATTTTTCTATTCCATTACACTCACAATAATCGATAACATTCTCTTAGCTTTCTTATTTACTTTCTCTATCTGCATATTAACATTTTGTGATTCATACACGATGACATCCAGATCCTTCCACATCTCAGGCAACTAGGGTCGGGCAATACATGCTGGCCACTAGTAAATTTTTAAAAGGCAGGGATTACAGGATTACAAACCACATAGAGGAAAATGTCTTTTAGTTTAGAAAGGCATCATGCGCCAGTGCAGTCTCAGTGAGCCAAAAGGTCTGCCTCTGTACTGTACTGTTCTGAACTACAGCACTCATTGCATCTTTCCAACCCAAAAAAGACCCACTTATTCCTTTTCCCTGCTTCCTGTTAGGCATCCAATCTTTTGTTCGTGCCTATGCACTACTTCCAACATCATCAGTTTTTATTTTTTCAATTATCTTTGAAGAGGAACTTCATCATATACCTTCTGGAACCTAAACACAATGTCTTGTATATTTCTGGCTTTGCCTCCTACTCTATGTATCCTCTATTAGTTTTTTTTCTAAGTCTTTGTCAGGAACATAAGAGCAGGAGTAGCCTGTAACACCATTTAGTGCGATCATGACTAAATGAACCTATTTCCTATTACTCACTCCATCCCCATAACCCATAGCCACGAGTAGTCAGAAATATATTAATCTTTATTTTAAACATGTTCAAAAACTGAGCTTACACAACACCCTGAAATAGAGAATTTCAAAGGTTTACACTGCTCTGAGTGAAGCTATTTCTTTTCATCTCGTATTGAAGTCTTACTCCCTTTATTTTAAATAGTGGATCCTGGATCTAAGCGCCCCACAAGAGGGAACCTCATAGGTGCATATACCCCATTTATTCCTTTAAGTATCTTTGCAAGTTTCAAGAGATCAATTCTTATTCTTCAAAAATCTAAAAAATACAGGCTAAGTTTGCCCAATGTCTTTTTACAACCCAGTCCTGTTTTTCCGGGAACATGTATGGTGAATCTTTGTTACATTTTCTCTACTGCAATCATATTTTACCTGAAATATGATACCACTCAAGGATAACAAGGGAACTTGTGCTTGGAGGTAGAGGATGTGGGTGAAATCCTAAATGAAGACTTTGTGTTGCTATTCACCCAGGAGAAGGATATGGAGGATAGTGAGATTAGTGAAACTGCTATACACCTTTTTCATAACAAACATTTCCACAACATTCTTTCCACAGATTTCAAAATATTATATTTTGTCCTTGTGTCCAAATTACTGATGAATGTTGTGAACAGCTCAGGCCCAAATATCATCAATTGCCGCCTTTACACCATAAAGTTGCTGGAAAGGAATGCATTCCAAGGGTCTCTTTTTAGTGCTTCTGCTCATCGAGCCTGCTCTGCCATTCAACGAGATGAATTGAAAATCCTCAACTCCACTTTTCTGCTTTTTTACCTATAATCCTTGACTGTTTTGCACAGAAACATGGAAAATTGGAACAGGAGCAGGTCAGTGTGGATTTGTTGGGCTGAAGGGTCTGTTTCTACACTGTAGGGATTCTATATTAAAAAAAAGTCTGCCTGAGTGAGTAGGCTGCACAGCGTGTGCGCGGGGTTAGTGGTGTTGCAGATTGGGATGGATGCTGTGAGTGAGGGAAGATGTTGCATGCACAGTGTGAATGGTAGAACATGAGCTTTTGTGGGAGATGGGTATAATAGCAGAGACAGAGTGAGTGTGAAGCATCAGAAAGAAGTGGCAGCATGGAGAAGTACATCAGCCTTCTTCCTCAAGATGGCTGAACTGAGGGGCAACCCTGGACCGGGCAGGCATGGCCTGGTGTCACTGCTGATCCTGGGGAAAGACGAAGACCAAACTGTGTACCACCTTGTCTAGCAGGAGTTTCAGGTCCATGTTCACAAAGCAGGCCTCTGATGTCCCCCCGTCTGCCTTGGGAAAATGTCAGGAACTGGGCAGGGCAGCACTAGACTGACAGTGCTTGTCTGGGTACACAACTGTCTTTTATCTTCAGTGAATGGCAAGTTGCTCCAGGAATGACACTTGGTCAGCTGAGGTGGAAGTTGGACATGATATTTCGTGACACTTCCTATATACCCCCAATTTGAATGACTTCCTGCTTCAGTGTTGCCACGGTCAGTTAGTTCATCCCCTTGCAGACCTCAATCTTATCCAAACAAGGTCAAAAAACCTCACATTTGTTGGACAATTGCAAAATTTGAGTCACCTGCACTCATGGCCCCTGAGTTTGTCTTATTTGTCTCACTCATAGTCGCTCTCTCCTGACCCCGAACAGTGGTCAGATCAGAAGATCCTATCCTAAAAGATGTGACTGCCCTAGTACAAAGAATTCAGGAAACTTACCCCCTTTCTGAAACATTGCAGTGTTGGTAGTTCAGTCACCACCTCGTAAAACTTGAGCCTATTCTATTCAAACTTCACTTACTTCAGACATATTTTCTTTGGATTACTTTGGCATCCAGAAGCCCCATGTGCTTCAGTTGTGACATATCACCCATCCTACCATTCTAAATGTGCTCTCATTAATGACTTAATTAATTTATCCAGTTACATATTTACTTATATTTTCATATATCTTAGTAACTAGCAGTTGCTATGCAATGTTGACTCTTAGGAATTGAATGAGCTTTCCTCATTTACCAGATGCTCATGAATAATTAGCTTCTTCCTCTGTAGCAGAGTAAAAACCAATTTCTAGAGGCTGAGAAAGCTTGAAAAATCAGAACAATTGCGTACATTCTTCCCTTCCTTTCCCAATACCCTGAAGTACCCAACTGTAAAGTTCTTGTAATTCACATCCAAGTGCTAAGTCAAACTAAGTTGACTGGTTTATATACTCCTAAAACAACAGGCCTATATAACCACATTACAGAGGAATTAGCTCTTCTAATTGAGTCCTTGTTAAAAAGACAATTAAGGCTGGGAACTTTAGAATTCCAACTGCAGATTTCAACTACAAATTATGCACAAAATTAAGTTTCTACAAAAATATTAGACTTCCATACCTTTCTACAGAAGCATTCAGTCCTAGATGGAACAAAAACTGAAAGGAACTGAGAGTTCTTAGGAAGGGTCACTGGGCCCAAAATGTTAACTCTGATTTTTCTTCATAGATGCTACCCGACCTGCTGAGCTTTTCCAGCTACTTCTGTTTTTGTTCCTGATTTACAACATCTACAGTTCTTTCAGTCCTAGATGGAATGATTTTCCTGGCTGTATTTATAAACTCTGTTAACAAAAGGCCTAGCTGAGCCACTTAAAGAGGAGCTGGTTTGAGCAGCTTCTTTGGTTAATTAAATGAAACTTCTCTTCCAATGGAGTCTTTGTTAAAACCTTGCTGTCAGTTAAATGATAACTGCAAACTACAAAGGAAATTCTTTCTTCCCCACTAAGTGCAAGCATTCATTCCTCTCATTCCTTCCCCTCCCTTCCACAATCACCTTCCATTCCCTATTCATCCTCCATTATTTGAACCAACTCCAGCATCATTTCATAATTGAATATATCTTCCTCTCCCTCATCAAAAGTCTGGTCCACTCCCCCAGCACACCTTTCCCTTCCTTTGACACATTTCCATTCAACAGCGGGAGGTACAACACCTGTCCTTTTAATTCCTCCCTTCAAACAAACCAAGGTCCCAAACAACTGTTGGATGATCAGATAGTTGGGCATGTACATATGGAATTTAGAAGAATGAGAGGAAACACAGAAATAGCTAGAGAAACTCAGCAGGTCTGGCACCATCTGTAGAGTGAAAACAGGTTTAACATTTTGAGTCCAGTGAACCTTCTTCAGAATGAAATCTTACAGGGCTTGACAGGATAGATGTGAGCAGGTTGTTTCCCTTTGTGGGAGAGTCTTGGCTCAAGGGACAAAATCTAAAAATAAGGGGTAGCACATGTCAGACAGGTTAGAAGGAATAACTTCTGTCAGATGGTAGTGAATCTGTAGAATTCTCTACTGCAGAAGGCGTTTGAGGCAGGATCATTAAATATATTCAAGGTCGAGATAGGCAGACAGATTTTTAATCAGAAAGGGAATCAAGGGTTGTGGGGAAAATGTAGGAATCTGGACATGAACATGATCATTATTTGGTACAGCTGACTTGATGGAGTGAATGGCCTACTTCTGTTCCTATGTCTTGCAAGTTTATGGTCCTAACTCTTCCATATGGTACAATGGTTTACTCGTATGGTTTTCAATTTAGTGTACTGTATTTGCTACTGACAATGTGTTCTGCTCCACTCTGAGGAGACTAAATGCAATTTGGGTGACCACTTAGTGAAATGTTTCTGTTCATTTCAAAAGAATGATCTCTCACTTCTAGAAGCCTATCATGTTAACTACCTTTTTGTCAAGTTGACCTCTATGGTCTACATCTCCTGATCTTTTCCAATGAACCTAATCATAAGTTAGAGGAACAGCATAAGAACATAAGACATAGGAACAGGAGTAAAGCATTGGGCTCATCAAGCCCGCTCCCCCATTCAATGCCATCATGGCTGACCTCTGGTTTCCATGTCACGTTCCACTCTTCTTCCCAGTTTCCTTTATTTCTGGAGAGAGCAAAAATCAATCTCCCATGGGTTTAAATATATTCAATGATAGAGCATCCATAGCCCTGAGGGGCAGAGAATTTGAAAGATTTACAAACCTTTGGACAAAAAAAAATTCCCCCTCTGTTAGTCCTAAATGATTGCTCACCTGTCTTGGAAATGTGCGCCCACGTTCTTGGTTCCTCAGCCAGGGATTACAACCTAGTGTATCCACTAAAGTCCCTTTATAATTTTATAGGTTTCAACTATATCACCTGTCAGCCTTCCAAACACATGGAGAACATAGACTCAATTCATTCAGGGATCAATCTAGTTGTACCAGCTCCAAGTTAAATGTATCCTTTCTTAAATATTTATCCAAATTTCTCATAGTGTTATGACTGCTATTCCTCCATATCCTGGTACAATTGTAGCAAGGCTTCTTTAATCTTGTGCTAAAACTCCATTGCAATAAAGGCTAATTGTTTTATGCTCCTCTATGCTTTGTATGTTTTTTTCCACAATTACCCAAATCTTTTCAAACATTAACATTTATAAGATTCCTAAATTTTAAAAAAGTCTGCATATCCATTTTTATGACTGAAATTATTAATCTCACGCCAACCCAAATTATACTCTTATCTTCCATCTTGTTGCTCACTCACCTAACCCATCTGTATTCTTTTATAACTTGTTGCTTCTTCCTCACAGCTTGCATTCGCATCTAGAATCACATAATCAGCAAACGTATATAAATTATTCCTGTCTCTTTGCCTAAGTCATTAATATGCTGTAAATAGCTGAGGCCCCAGCACTGATCATTCTTTGGTCCTACTAGTCACATCTTGCTAACATAAAAATGCCCCTTTTTGCTTCATGCCCATTAACCAACCTTCTATTTATGCTTGGCTATTTCCCAACTCCGAGATCCCATATCTTGTATTTTTATCTTTTGTGCGACACCTTATCAAATGCCTTTTGGAAATCAAAGAATCCAATGCTGACTCATTTGTACTGAAATATTTAAAGATTTTCATGATAACAGATTCCAGCATTTTAATGAAATTAACGGAAGGCTAACTATCCTATAGTATACTGTTTTCACTTTCCCTGTTGTCTTCAATAGTCCTGATATATTTCTGAACTTCCAAACTGCTGGGACCATTCCAGGAGCTAGGGAATTTTTGGAAATCAAGATCAGTGTATTCATTATCACTGCAGCTATCACTTTTAGAACCCAGGATGTTGGTCATTAGGTCCTAGGACTTTGTCAGAATTTAGTCCTATAAGCATCTCCATTATATTTTCTCTTCTGATACTAATTACGCTAATCTCTTTTTAGGTCATAGCTTACCCTCTATTACTAGTATGCAACCTTTGTCTTCTAGTAGTGGTCTAAATACTTGAGGACAGTGGACAAAATCCTCTCCCAAAAGTGGCGAAATTGCCCAGGAAAATGAATCCCAGGCTCAATCAATCAGTAAAAAGTAAATCAACCAGCAGCACATACAGGAGGGAAAGAGCCTGTGATTGGAGGAGTAGCAAGAATGTACTATAACAAATTAACATGGTCAAGGTAAGGAGAAGCGGGTCTGCAGGGCAGGGCTGGGAAATGCAGGCAGGAGGATAATGCTGCAGGATGAGGCTGGTGAGGAAGCAGTGTTTGTTTATGGAGGCCTGCAGAAGTGACCTTTTACCAGGTGATACAAGTGTGTTAAATGCTGTTCTGAGGAAGGGTCACCAGACCAGAGAAGTTAACTCTGATTTTTTTTCTTCACAGATGCTACCAGACCTGCTGAGCTTTTCCAGCAACCTCTGCTTTTGATACAAAAAATGTGCAGTTAGAAAGATCAGAGAGGAGAAGCGTTTGGCTGCAAACAGGTGGAGCAGAAGCCAGGTACTGAAAAGGGTAGGGAATGGGGAATCGCGTGACTACAAAGGAAGGAGTGAGGAGACTGCCTAGTCAAGACTGTAAACAGTAGAATACTGAATTGGGAGACAGGAAACCTTAAAGTGACAGGTAATGAACCCCTTGTAAATTAATGTACATCTTTTATTACGTATCTATCAGATTATCAAAAAATTGCAATCCTATGGTTCTTGTCTTGTGATGTTGTGAAAATCTAAGCTTTTGTGTTGTGGCTTTAAGCAGAAGATATTGACAAATTCTTCTAATTATGTTTCTGTGAGTCCATACTCCAAATGTCAATGCAAACTCAAAAGTATTGACTGCGTTTTACCTAAAGAAGGAGTTAGTGAGGATGAAAAGGTAGCCCCTGAAAATGAAAAAGTAGTCCTGAAATCAAAAACGTAGCTCTAGAAAAGCCTCAGGAAAAGTCCTTGTTAAAAAAATTCTATCTTCTAGTGTGAAGACAGACACAAAGTATTTGTTCAACGTCTGCCATTTCCTCATTCCTCAAGATAATTTCTCCCATCTCTGCCTCTGCGGGATGAATATTTATTTTAGTTACTCTCTTCTGTCCACTAGTAAAAGCTCCTATAATGTGCTTTAATATTCCTTACAAGTTTACTTTTGTATTCTATTTCTTCCCTTTGCTGGTTTCTAAAAGACTCCCAATTTGCAATGTTGCGACCAATCTTTACAATCTCACGAGCCTCTTCTTTAAGTAGCCTCTTCTTTAAGTGAAATACTAATCTTTACCTCCTTAGTAAACACAGATGTATCTTGGTTGCCTAGTATTTTTCTCAATTACACTCACTTTTGTCAAACGTTTTGAAATGTTACTTTTTAAATATTTAACACTGCTTACTTACCACCTTATCTTTCAATTTATTTATGCACTAAACTTTACCCATATCTCCGTCATAGACAGAGTCAATGTAATTGTCTCATTTAAGATTATTATCTGGGACTCAGCTATGCTGCTTTCAAATTTAATTCACTTGTATTATGATCACTCAATCGCAGAGTATCTTTTAAAGATTAGAAATTATACATTCCTCATTACACAAGATTTAATTATACATTCCTTGTTACACAAGATCTAAAATAGCTTCGCCTTTGGTTGATTTCAAAATTTATGGTTCCGAAACATTGACATGAAAACCTTCTACAAAGCATTTCCAAGCCGTCTTTACCAATTTGATCGGTTCAGTCTTTATGAACATTAAAATCAGCCACAATTATTACATTGACTTTGGTATATGCACCAATAAATTCTTGTTGAATGCTTGTTCCAATGGAATAACTATTCTAGAGGGCAGCACAGTGGCTCAGTAGTTAGCACTGTTGCCTCATAGCACCAGGAACCTGGGGTCAATTCCACGCTTGGTGGAAGTGCCTTTGTGAAGTTTGTACATTCTCCTTGTGTCTGTGTGGGTGTGCTCTGATTTCCTCTCACAGTCCAAAGATGTACCGGTTAGGTGAATTGCCCATAGTGTTCAGGGCTTTGCAGGCTTTATGGATTAGCCATGGCAAGTGCACAGTTGGAGGGAGTTGGTTGGATTCCCTTCACAGGGTCAGTGTGGATTCACTAGGCCAAATGGCCTGTTTCTCTACTGTGGGGATTCTATTGTTAGGAGGACTATAAACTACTTAGAGCAACACTTTCTGACTCTTGTTTCTTTTTCAAAGGTATCTGAGCCAAAAATACTTTCTCACTAATGTCCTTATCATTCTTCACTGTAAGCACTATCCCTTCTCTTTTTTACATTCTGCAAAATGCTGAGTGCTCTGGAATATTTAGTTCCAATCCTTGGTCACCTTGTAACCATGTATCTATTATAGTGTTTAGACATAAACTATTCATTTCTATTTGTGTGACTACTTTGTTTACCTTCTTGTGGATGTTTCATACATTCAATTAAAAAATGTCTTCAACTTTATTTTTAACTACTATTTTCTGCCTGGACACTCCCTGCTGATGCAGTAATAATATTAGATTCTGTCCTGGTCTGTGCCACTTAGCATTTTCTTACAATATCAATAGTCAATCCCGTTGCCTTAATGTTTTTCTTTGGATTTCTAATTTGCCCTTTTCCCAAACCCGCCTTACCTCCTTCTACCTCCCAGCATCACCTGTCCTCTAGTCTCCTGCCATCCAACTTAACACAAACCCTCTATACTTTGATAAAACCAAAAGAACTGTGGATGTTGTAAATCATGACAAAAACAAAGTTGCTGGAAACGCTCAGCTGGTCTGGCAGCATCTGTGAAGAAAAAAAATCAGAGGAGTTTATGTTTCAGGTCCGATGGCCCTTCCTCAGACCCGTTCTGAGGAAGGGTCACCGGACCCGAAATATTAACTCTGATATTTTCTTCACAGATGCTGCCAGACCTGCTGAGCTTTTCCAGCAATTCTGTTTTTGTTCCTTGACTTTGTTCATTATTCATCCTTCTCCCTTCACTTGCTTAAATCTTATATTTCTAACGTTTCCCAATTCTGTAGCTAGTAACTCTGCCCGTGGCTTCCCAAAACCTGGCCACATCCACAGGACACAATTTAGGAGGATGATGGCATACTCTCCATTTGCTTAGTGAATGTAGCTCCAACAACACTCAAGAAATTCAACACCCTCAGGAACAAACATCTCACTTGATTGGCACTCCATCCACTACTTTACACATTCACAATCGCCGTTACTAAAGTACCTTGGCAGCAGATGTATGCCATTTACAAGACGTGTCTCTGCAACTCACCAAATTCTTTCAACAGCACCTTCCATATCAGTGGTCTCAAAAGACAGGGGAAGCAGATACAGGTGAGTACCGTCATTTACAATGCCCCTCCAAGTCCTTCTGACTTAGAACTATATTGATGTTTCTTCACTGTCATTGGGTCAAAATCCTGGAACTCTCTTCCTAACAGCTGGTACTTACCATTCCCAAGGTTGCAGTGGTACAATAAGGCAGCACACCACACTTTTTAAAATGCAATTAGGGATGGGCAATAAATACTGGCCTTTGCAGCGATTTCAAAAGAATGATAGAAATAATGATTTATTTTAAAGTCAGCCATGACTTAGTTGGAAGAACTCAAGTCTTGCTCCAGAAAGTCATGTACAGAAAATTGCCCTGGCATATACTAATCCCTCAACCAACACGTTATTAACAGAATCTTAAAACTGATTATTTGGTTGCTATCACATTAGAGTTTATGCAACCTCATTAAGTACAAATTTGTTGTCATATATCCTACATTATAGCAGTGGTTATGTTTCAAAAGTATCTAATTGACTCTAATGTCCTTAGGAACATCCGAACGTCACAGAAGTGCAGGTTCTTCCTTCCTCACAGTGTTGAAGATTTGCTACATCTTTATTTTCCTTTCCATTCGTTTGACAGAGCCTGTACGGAAAGGCTACAACATCTTCCATCCGTTCATTCTGGTGGACCTGCTGCGAGATTTCAATATTTTTAATCTCGAAAAGCCAGTTCCTGATTGACTTCGGATAATTCCCCGTTCTCCTTGCACGTACATTGATTGTCTTCGTTAAATTTTCCCAAACTTGGAAAGTTTATTTGGCAATAGTTGACAGCCTGACAAAAACAATCCCCCCTTCCTGGAGACACTCCACTGCACTACCCGCACCCCCTCACAAAAAAATTTATTAACAGTTGGGTTGGCCCCCCTCTTGAACGTGGTTGCAAACTCTCTAGCAGTTAACGGTCGTTGTGATGCAGAAACCTTTCTTCCCATCCTATTAAAGAAAGAAGCAATGGATTCAATATGTTCAAGATACTTGATAATTTTTTTTCTCTCGTGTGTGCGCGTGTGTCTCTGGTAGCCAGCCTTGTTGCCAAAACGCAAAAGGAAAAGAAAAGCCCTACACATTCAAACATGGGAGGTGTAGGATGGTGGTGAAGGTGGAAGATCATGGACAAGCATTAAAAAGTTTTTAAATATTTGCAGCATTGACAACGCTTGACTCCAGGCTGGCGCATGGCGCCTTGTGCTCCAGCAGCCGGCTCGAGCGCTCGGCCACCCTACCTTAATAGCAAGGCGACGTTAGTCGTCGAGTTTTTTTCGCCCACCCTTGTCATTACTGGCCCCGCCCCCTCATCTCCACCAATCGGTACACGGAACCCCCATACGAGGCCCAATAGCCACCTTGGAAGGACACGATTGGTCGCCGGCCATCAAGCTAGGTTGATTTCCGAGGTTATATAAAGGAGTCGGTGAACCGGCGGGGGGGGGGTGAAAAGAGCTTCAAGAGTTGTTGAGGCCGAGTTGTCTCCGCGGCGTTTGGCCACTGAGGGAGGTATTGAGCATAACATTTCTTTTTAAAAAAAAGGAGTGAGAGAGAAGTGGGAGTGTTTAGGGAGTGACCGGCGACGTGAATAACTCAAGTGGAGAAAGAGAAGAATTTGTTTTTCCCCAAAAAAAGAGGCAAGCCACAAAATTGAAAACAACAGCAACAAAACAAAAAAAAACACACCAAAGAAGGGACGGAATCAACTAATTTATTTATTCTTCAATAAGAAAATAGGGGCCTGGAAAATGGCCGGCGACAGCGGCACATATGAGGTGGTGACCAGCCGGTATTTAAAGGACAGGGATGAGCCGTGTTTCCCCGGCTCGGAGAGAGGCAGCGGCGGCGGTGGGGAGCTGGGCAAAGGCGACGACGATGAGGAGGAGGAGGAGGAAGAAAAAGAGGAAAAAGAACATTCTGGAAGGAAGGTCGCCGGCGCCTACTCGGGCGATCCGACCTGGGCGGCCTCCGGTTACGAGCTGATCGACGGCACCTTGTACCGCAAGAGGCTGGAGAGAGGGGCGACCAGCTACACCGAGGTGCTGGTGGCCCCCGCCGAGGAGCAGCGGCGGGCTGTCATCGCCGCCTTCCACCAGCAGCCGGCCCCCGGGCACCGCCACTGCACCATGGAGGAGACCTACAAAAATGTTTCCGAGAACTACTGGTGGGAAGGTGGGTTCCTCGCCTTGACTCCTGCCTTTACTTCCCGCCGACCACTTTCTCTCTCTCTCTCTCTCTCTCTCTCACCAACGCCCTCCTCTCCCCCCCCCGCTTTCTTTTAAACTCTTGGTGGTTGTGGTGAGGGGGGTGGGTTGAGAGGGAGAGTAGATAGTGTAATGGAGAAAATGCCTGCGCTTAATTTGCAACCCATCATCAATTCGTGCGTCTGTGGTGGAATGCAAAGTCAAAATCTTCAGTTTCCTTTTTTTGTGCAACTTTGCTTTTCAGGAGGATCTACCTACCTCTCTGACTCCTGCACCCTCTGCTCACCAGGGCTTATGTTTATGTCATGTGACAGTTTTGCTCGATTCAATGGTTTTGATGAAGTTTGTTCGGTGTTTGAAGTCTTTCTGGGAGTTGTGGCAACACCCAGGTTTCTTTTACACTCACTCCGAATTTTTTTCCAGCTGGGGATGCGTTCAAGATCCCAAGTCTAGATGTAGCACGGTTTCTAAATGTGTTTTCATAAACTTTAAAATGGCCAGTTGCTGGACTTGTTTAAATCCGCACGGTTAAACCGCTGTCTTCCCCTTTGTTTTTCCAGCTTTCTTAAAAGTTTATTTTTAGTCAGGCGGTTTGGGGCCAGATTGCTCAGTTCGCCTGCAGCGATCATTGATTTGTTGAACTGACTGTTAGAAATGCACAAGTGTGATTTGGCCTGTCGCTGCTTCCCTGCGCCACCTTGTTTCTGTAAAGCCGGACACATCTCCTGAAGGCCGGAGAGCTCAATGGAATGGTTGGGGTTAATGGCGCAATATGCTGAATTACAAGAAAGATGTCAGTAGTAACTAACAATTAAAAATAAATTCCGATTTTGAGTAATGGAAGAAATTTGGGTTAATTGACATTCTTGAGTACATATAGAGAGCTTCCAGTGGTACAAAGGATGTAATGAAGGTTGGTTTCCGTGGACAACCTGGGTTCGTGATGTCATGTTTGTTTGGTAATCTGAGCCACGTCCTGTCCAAATCTTATTTGCTTTGCTCTCTTTCGCCATGCCGGTTGAATCCAGCTTTTTTCAAGCTTTCGGTTCAACTGCATTTCTGTTGTAGAGCTATTAGTGTCAAGTGGCTATAAAGTTATCTGAAATTTCAGTTCCTTTTTTAATGCAACTCGTTCATTGTTTAGGAAATTGTGCAAGTACCCTATAAGTCCATAGTTGTAGTACCTACTTCAGTATTTTCCATTGCTAGCGGGCTGTCCTACTTAGGTAGCTCATTAAGGGCCTCTAGTGGCAGAAAATCATGATTGCAGTATTTATGGTAAAAGCTGGTTCTTGTCAAATTTCTCAATTTGTTGAGAATGGAGTTACTGACCCATTGTGCCTTGAACAAATTTCGAGGCTTTTTTGCCTGACCAGTGTGTCATCTGACTTATGCTGTGGAATGGTAAGCAGCAGTTGAGTTGAACCTACAATTGTGAGATCTATATTAGAGAGCCATACAGCGCGGAAACAGACCCTTTGGTCCTTACCAGTCCATGCTGACCATAATCCCAAACTAAACTAGTCCCATCTGCCTGTCCCATATCTCTCCAAACCTCCTTCAAAACTATAGTTTCTATGGAGAAATAGATCCTAAGGTTGCTCCCCAAACTTTGGCATTTAGTTTTTGAACTTAATTTCAAAGCTGTATTAATGACAATTCTTTGGTTATTAATTTTAAACTTGATGTCTTTGATTTAAGTTATGGATGTGGTAAAATGAATAATTTACAAAAACAATTACATGCAGCCATTTTTACATGACATTTGGAATATTTTAATTGGTGACAGTAAAATATCTTACATTTGGAGAATATGGCAAAATATGCAAGAAAAAGAAATTAATACCATTTTGGAGGGTGAGCTGATAAATAAGCGGCCACTAGTATTCGATATGGGCAAGTGGTGAAATCCATATGCAGCGATACAGGGCACAACATGGGAATTCGAGGTATTGGTTGATAACACTGGCTATAAATCTAATTAGATGTTAGAATTACAATCATACAAGTAAAGCACAACGTGGAGGAGATATGCACCTGGACAAGATGCTGGTTTGACATCTGGAAAAATGTTGTAAAGGCCTTCTACTGACGGCCAGGGATACTTCGATATTGAAGACAGCACAAAGATGACAACCGCCGTGCAAACTAGCGTAATACAGGTTTTTCTGATGATAAAGAGGGGTGGAGATTTTTTTGTCTATTTATGACTATTAAGCATGTTTACTAATTATTTTTGGAGTTCCGTGAATCCCTAAAGTAAAGGAGAATGGATAAACTTGGGAAAGTTTAGACTTAGAAATTTTATGCAGAAGGATGTGGAGAGGAGGAATAGACTACTTTTTTGGGGGAGGTGGAGAGAAAGATAGTGTAGCACCAAGAATTAGGAACTTGTGGATTGACCACTAGCTCAGAAAATATCGTGCCCCTTTCCTGAATTTCTTATGAAAGTAAAGAACAAGCATCTTTGTGACCAAAGCTGCTTTGTGAATTTTTAATCTGAGTCACCATTGGGAATTTATCACACTTTATCATGTGAAGGTGAAAAAGAGGAGCCTCCTCACACTAGTCAATTTCACAGCTGCCAATGAATGCAAAAGAGGAATACAATTAAGTATTTCTCATATAAAAAGAAGGAACTGTGTAGAAGTCAGCTGAAGGCTGAGGAAGGTAATAATTTCTGAACACCTAAGGCATGTATGGCAAACCTATCAAGTCCTTCAGAATTCAACTATAATATGGAGATTACAAATTGTAGGAGAACAACATTAAGAGCTTGAGTTCATAAAGGAATGCTTAAAATGACCATTGTAAATACTATTAAGAAGTGGTGCCAAGTCTGGAATTCTGCATTTGAATCCTGGCAAAGTGGAATTATGGTCCCGGGTTGCATTGAAGGACCTAGATAACAAAGTGTGGAGCTGGATGAACACAGGCCAAGCAGCATCTTAGGAGCACAAAGAGCCCGAAACATCAATTTATGTGCTCCTAAGATGCTTGTCCTGCTGTGTTCGTCCAGCTCCACACTTTGTTATCTTGGATTCTCCAGCATTTGCAGTTCCCATTATCTCTCACCACAATTGAAGGACCTAGTATTGGTTTGGTGCCGCAGATCCCAGTGGCAGTTGGTTTTTCCTTTGGAATGTAAATTTTTTTTTAAAGACACATAAATGCATTCCTTTAAAAATGAGTGATGAATTTTGAGATTTACACTTGTTTTAGATGGGATGGAGGAAGTTATCTCCCTGAACGTGGCCTTTTCCACATGCAGCAAGACTTGTACAGCATTTAGGCTTGGGCTGATATGTGACAAGTAATGTGTGGTATAAGTGCCAAGCAATGATCGTTTGCACAGGGGCTTTATTATAGCTGAGTCCCCAACCATCAACATCTTGGAAGGTGTTTTCATTGATTAGAAACTTAACTGAAGCAGCTATGTAACTACAAGAACAGATTAGAGGCATGAACTTCAGCCCCCGCCACCGTAAAGTCTGACCAAAGTCTACAGGATTCAAGTTAGGATTGCAATGAAATATTCTCCACTTGGCTCAATAAATGTATACTTTTTAAAAATTCACTCGAGCCGTGGGCAATGCTGGCTGAGCCAGCATTTATTGCCCATCCCACCTTGTCCCTGAGAAGTTGGTGGAAAGCTGCCTTCTTGAACCTCTGCCATCTGTATGTTGTAGGTAGATCACAATGCTGCTACAGAGGGAATTCTAGCATATTGTCCCAGTGACAGTGAAGGAATGGTGATACATTTCTAAGTCAGGATGGTGAATGGCTTGGAGATGAATTTGCAGATGGTGGGTTTCCCGTGTATCTGCTGCCCTTGTCCTTCTAGACGGTAGGCGTTATGACTTTGGAAGGTGCAGTACAAAATCTTTGGCGAATTTCTGTAGTGCATCTTGTAGGTGATACTGGAACTGTTTTCCAATTAATTTATTCAGATGTTATTACACACCTCTGGAACAGCTAAGTCATGTACTTGGAGCTCCTGGTAGAGATACTACCACTGAACCACAGGAACCCGTTGTGGATGGTATCAACTGTTGGTACTGAGCATTGACAATGTTGCTCCAACAACACTCAGGAACTGGGCATTAGATATGATAAAGCAGCTTGTTTGACCATCACCTTACCCACCATCTTAAACATGTGCTTCATGAGCCTCTGATGCACTGTGTACCATCTGCAGGGTACGCTTCAGCAACTTGACAGGGTTTTTTCTGTTTTGGTTTTTGCAGCACCTTCCAAACTTGACTTCTGCAACCTGGAAGTGCAAGGGCGATAGACATGTGGACTTGCCACCACGTGCAAACTCCCCTCCAAGCCCATCATCTGACTTGGAACTGCATTGCTGTTCCTTTCATATCACTGGATCAAAAACGTGACACTCCCCTCTCAACATCACTGTGGATGTACCTATACTTTGTGGATTGGAACAGTTCGAGAGGTTCACTCATCTGGAACAACTTGAGGGCAGTTATTAGATGTACAGTAAATGTTGGCCTTGCTAGTGATGCTGTGATCTCATGAGAATATCTGGGGACTATCTTTCATGTATCTGAAGCTGGGTCACGGTTTGAGAAATTTCGTAAGTTCATGCAAGTTTCATTTCAAAGTCAATTCAATTTTAGGGAGTATTAAAGGATGCTTTAGAAATTTACAGCATCGTAACTTGCTGTGAATTTTGTCAGTTGAACGGCCATTCACACTTGAGAAATCAGCTGAGGTACTGTTTCGTTTTGAGCAGATACTTTGGCAAAAGTCTATTTTGTGGAATTATATTTTTGCCTTGCCTCTGGAATCCGTTGTTTATGAAATAGGTAATCTTCCTTAAAGCACAGGAAATCAGATGTGCAGCAACTGTTGAAGAATTAAGACCGACCAATGTGACATGTTCACTGCTACTTTCCGAGAGCCGTAGGTTTGGTGTTTTTTTCCTGGGTTCCTTCAATATTTATTTTGTGCATACAAGAATATTAGAATTCTAGTGAGATGACAAATCAAAACAATCGGTTCATAACTTTTGAGTCGTTATGTGGTTTGGATGAAAAGATCCTGGACAGATTCTACAGTGATGGAAGAATGTAATCAGAGGTTGATGCAAAGTCTTGTGTTAGTCGTGTGGTTATTTTCTCTATAATACCATCAAAAGCTACATGTAGTTTTATATGGATGTTTGACAACGAGACCATAGAAGTGGTTTAAGAGCAAATGTAACTAATGCAACTAGTGTAAATTGATCAGTTTATATATTTTCTAATGCAACTCCATCTATTTCAGGGATGTTTCCGGACATCAGAGACTATGTCCAGGGATGCAATCAATGTAAAGATGGAAAAGATAATCTTCTGGTAAGTGTTGGGAAAATAAGCTGATAGTATTAGATTTATGAGAATTATGGGTGAAGGAGTAGAAAAGCTATAAGTGTGGTCATGTTAATTTGTTTTGCTTAGCTGAATATAAATTTTGTCCTGAATAGGTTCTTGGGCTCTTTAGCCCATTATGACTGGTGTTCAAACTCCATTTGCAGCCATGGATTTTTAATCGCATTTCCTGCTGTTTTCCTTTTCTTTCATCCTGTATCCAATTCTGTTTCAAATAATCATTTTAAAGGCAGTATTGGATAGATTCTACTCAAACAAAAGGGTGAAAGGGTATCACAGATGTGTGGGAATATGTGATTTAGGTTTAAAATCTGATATTTTCAAAAATTACTGCTAATGGTGAAGTAATCCAGTCCTAATGACTAACAGTAACATCCATTTATGTAGCAGCAGAGGACCAGGAGTAAGCATTCTACCCTTCAAGTCAGCTTTGCCATTCTAGATCATAACTGATTATATAGTGTTTTTTAATACAATAAAATATTTTGAAATGCTTCACAGGAGTATTGTCAAACAAAATTTGACAGTCGCACTGGTAGATATTAGGATATGTGGCCAAGGCTTGGTCATCCGGCTGAGTTTTAAGGAGAAGGAGAGAGCAATGGAGAAATGGAGAGGTTTAGGGATGAAATTCCACAGCTCAGTGTTGAGACAGTTTAATATCAAGAATGGTAACCAGGCCAGAACTGGAGGAATGCAGATATTTCAAAAGATTGCAGGGCTGTAGAAGGTTGAAGAAAGAATGTTTCAAAAGGGAAAAATGCACATGGGCTTAGGTGGTGGAACACAGCCATAATTGCCGAACCAATAAAATTTGGGGTACTTGAGGCCAGAATTTGAATAGCATAGAGATCTTTAAGGGTAGAAGGGCGTGAAGGTTATGGCAATAGGAGGGGGCAAAGCCATACATTTGAAATCAAGGATGAGAATTTTAAAATTACTAATGTTTTTGAACCGGATATAACTAAGTCAGCAAGCACGGGCATGATGAATGAAACAAACTTTGTCAGTCTACCAGAGAAATTAATTTGATGTATTAAGGACTCCAGTATTGAAAACAGTTGCGTTTTTAGTGTTTATATTGAGGCCAAAGTAGAATCAATTCAGAGAAGTCTAAGCCTCAGGTTAATAAGATCCCAGAAGCATGTTGATTTTTACTGACATTCTTATAAGCATTGCTTTGAGGAGTTTAATAAACAAATCGGTCACATTAAAATGCTGATCGTTAACTCTTCTACAGGTTTGTTTTGAGTTTTTTTGTGCTTTCAAGTTATAATATTGATGCAAGCAGTGTTTTTTTTCTTCTTTTGGTATATGCAGTATTTATATTGTTTCTAGCCTAATACAAATGAAAAGGGATCTATTGGCTGGATGGCTGATATGCAAAGCAGAGCAATGCCATCTGCATGCATTCAGTTCCCATACAGGTTGTAATTTACCATGAAGATCCTAACTTTTTAACTTCTCTCCTTGCCCGAGGTGTAGAAATTCTTGTGTTAAACTACCACCGGTTGTGTTTCTGTAATAAGAGAGCGCCTATGGCTTGGTAGCATTATGGCAACTTTACCTTTACAGGTTAAAATTCAAAACAATATCAAACATTTATCTAAAATTGTACCCATTGTAAATCATGTATACTTGCAGTCTGTAATTTGTGAGTTGATTCCATTTTCTGCCTTGAAGTACTGATACACCTTATGACAAAATGGCAGGAGATTAATTTGTGTTTGTGATGTTTAAATTGTGTTTGAGCCTGTCTGGGAAGGCTACTAATGGAGATCAGATTTCCCAGATGGAAGGAGTGAAATAAATGTTGTGAAAAGTTACATTTGTATACTTTTTTGGCAGATTTCAGAAGAAAAGCATATAACTCGTGAATTGCCTACACACTGCACCAAAGTGCTTGAGAGACTGAACAATCAACGCTCTAAAGGCCTTTTTTGTGATGTAACTTTGATAGTGGAGAAAACATCCTATCCAGCTCATCGTGCTGTGTTAGCAGCTGTTAGTGAATACTTCCAGGATCTGTTTTCAGAGAAGGGATCTACTTCTAATAAAATTGTGGATTTGAAAGGTGAAGCATTTTGAAATGATTATTTGTTTTATTTCTAATGTCACCTTAATGTAGTGCACTGACTAGTTCGGAGGACATGGATTCAACTCCATGCTGCAGAGTTGAGCGTGTTATGTAGGCTGACAGTTAAACCCCTTCAATACTGAAGGGGGTGGTGTGCTGTGTCAGAGATGAATTTTTAAAAATAAGACTTCAAACCATATCTCTGACATCATTTGGACGTAAAAGATTATGTTGCATTATTTGACGAAGAGCAGGGAATCCTTTGTTATTCTACCTAGATTTGGCCTTCAATTAACCAGTTATTTATTTCATTACTTGTTGAGATACCTCAACATATGCAATTTGGCTGTTATGATCGCCAAAGAAAAAATGACCACATTTCAAAAGATCAATTTATAGATCATTTTGGAACTTACTGAGGATGTGAAGGATACCAAGTAGAGTCAAATTCTTTCTTGTACTTTTGCAAGTGTTACAGGTGAGTCTTTGACATACTGTGGTGACTGGCCAGAGCATAATTGCTGTTGAGTAGCTCTGGACCATAGATGTCAAGCCAGAGTAGGCCATTTGGCCATCAAGTTTGCTCTGCCATTCAGTGAGATGGCTGATCTGATCATCTTCAAGTCCACTTTCCTGTCTTATCCCCATAAACCATTTATTGCCTTATGACTTAAAAATATCTCTATCAGCTTTGAACATACTTAAGGGCCCAGCCTCTATAGTTCTCTGTGGTAAAGAATTCTACAGATTCCCTATCCTTTGAGAGAAGAAAGTCCTCCTCTATCTTTGTCTTGAAGGGGCAATCCCTTTCTCTGAGATTATGCGATCTGGTTCCAGACATTTCCACAAGGTGAGGCAACCCTTTGGCATCTACCCTTTTCAGCTCCTTAAGAAACTTATTCATGAAAGTTACCTGTCATTTTTCTGAATGCCAATAAATACAGACCCTATCTACTCAACCTCTACTCCTTTTTAAAAAATTACTCTACTAGGGATCAACCTAGTGAACCTTTTCTGGACTGTCTCCAATGTCAGTGTATCTTTAATCTTTAGATTGAACCGAAACAGTTCACCGTACCAGTTGTGGTCTAATAACTGCTTTGTAATATCTTAGCAAATCCTTCCTATTTTTATACCCTATTCCTGTTGAAATAAAGGTTAACAGTTCATTTGCCTTCACTGTTACCTATTGAACTTGTATGCTAGCTTTTTGTGGTTTATGTGTGAGGATCCCCAATCTCTGTGTACTTTTTTACAGTTCTCTCTGTTTAAATAGTATTTAGCTCCTCTATTCTTCCTGCCAAGTATATAATCTCTCACTTGCCTCACATTATAGTCCATCTGCTGCTACTATGCCCACTCGCTTCTCTGCATCCTGTCTTCCTCTCAACTTTCCGTCTGCCTATAATTGTTTCATCCGTAGACTTGGTAAGAGAATATTCACTTTCTGCCCCTAAGCCATTGATATCTGTTATAAATAATTGTGAACCCGACTCTGATCCCTGTGTTGCAAATTGCTATCCTGAAAACCCCACCACTCCCAACCTTATACCAAGTCTACTGTTAGCCATCCCTGCGTTGATACTATTAGAATACCATGACACCATAGACTCCTGTCGTATTAAGTAGTCATGTGGGTGGTGTCTTATCAAATGCACTTTAGAAATGGAAATGTCTTGCATCGTTACATTCCCCATTATCTATCCTGCATCGTGTTGCCTTAAAAAATTCTAATAAATTCGTCAAGCATAATTCCTCCTTAATGAGGCAATGCTGACTCTGCTTTATTATGCGTTTTTAAATGCTGTGCAGTTTCATCTTTTATAATAAACGGTCTTGTTTTTCTAGTGGCAGTTGTTAAAATAACTGCCAAAATAAACAAAACTGTGGATACTGGAGATTTGAAACACAGCAAATTGCTGGAGAAACTAAGTAGGTCTGTCCGCGCCTGTGGAGAGAAATCAGATTTAACATTCAAGTCAGACTTGTTGAACTCCTCCAACAATTTGTTTTTGTGTGTTCAGTTAACTGATCTATTTTATCTTTTTTAAACCCCTCCCTTTTTGAATAAGAGTGTTTACATTGGCAGCATTCCAATTCTCTGGACCTTTCCTGGAACCCAAGTATTCTTGGAAGACTACTGTAGGTGAAGTACCTTAATCCATACGTCTGAAAACTGCAAAGACCTAAAAACCAAAGGTCTTTTGAATAAAAACCAAAAGAACTGCGGATGCTGTAAATCAGAACAAAAACAGAGTTGCTGGAAAAGCTCAGCAGGTCTGGCGACATCTGTGAAGGAGAAAACAGTTAACGTTTTGGGTCCAGTGACCCTTCCTCAGAACAATGCTAACTCTTTTCTCCTTTGCAGATGCTGCCAGACCTGCTGAACTTGTCCAAAAACTTTGTTTTTGAAAGGTCTTTTGAAAGTGGACTCAGGCAGACCGTCCTGAGTTTGGGCAGTTAGGAAATGAGCTTTGGGGGGAAAAGAAGTCTTTGCTTTTAAAGCAAAGGACTGGAATGGATCCAAATTGGCTTGATCGTGTCTGAGATGGTGTCCTAATGGATCTGAAAACCAAAAGCATTATTTTCCGAAAACCAGTTGGCCCCAAGATTTTCCAATATGCAAGTTCATCCAGTATCTCTCTAGCTGCTTCCTTCAATTTTCTGGGCTGCCACTCATCAGGTTGAGGGGACTTACTCAACTGGCAGTAGGATAGCCTGCTTTTAGTTTTATGTTGTATGGGTCAACCAAGGTTGACAGTTAGGCTTTTAAATGTTGAGAATTTTACTGTTTTTGATTGTAAAAGGTTATATACCTTTGCTGAAACAAAAAAAATCTATAGAAACGTAGCAATTCTGGCAACATATTTGAAGAGCAAAACAGATGATATTTCATATTCAATATGACACTTCAGAACTCCTCTGTTCTGAAGAACTGTCATGTAAGACTCAAAATATTAACTATTTGATAGATGTAGCCGAGTTTTTATTTCATTCTTCCAGCATCCTCAGTAATAGCTTTTGAGCATTTAATGCCTCTTCTGTTTGCCAGAAAAGCTCAACCTTTGGCTTATTGACGCTGAAGTTTGACCATCGAAGGACATTAGAGTTAATTCTCTTCCACTAATAATTTGATGAATAATCTTAACAAAAGTTCTTCATGAATTTCCTATTAAGTTGTTAAAATGTGAAATGATGTACAGCAAATAATGATTGAGGTAAACAAGTGATTCACTTTAAGAAAAGTTAGTTAAATATTGGTAGAAGAAAATAGAAATGTATGGTGGTATCAGAGGATGAAGTAATTTAGGAGGCTTGTGTGAAGCATAAACGTTGACATAAACCTGTTGGCCGAATGGACTGCCTTTGTGTTGTAAACCGTGATGCACAAGTAATTCAATTACTGCTTTTACTTTTTAACTTACCGATACTTTTAGTTTTTATGGGTTTGGAAGTGCTGTTTTGAGCACCGTTCACTCATGAATGAACTTGGAGGAAAACATTAAGATCTGTTGGTATTACCAACTTGAGTAAAGTGCAAATTATTGAAAGTACAAGTTTAAACCTCATGTGGCCCAGGGCACCAAGGTATGTACCTTTATGACTTTACCCTATAAGCCAGGCTATTTTTTCAGTGTATTTAGAAGAATGCCACTTATTAAATTTTAAGGCCACCAATTAAGGTTGTAATGTTTGTACAGTTGCAACATCAAGATGATTTTAGTAGTTTGCTCCAGTTCAGAAAGTTTAGATTAAATGATACTGCAGAAAAACATTAGTTTGATAAATTTATTTCATGTCCAATGTCAAGAATTTCTCTGTGACTGAGGTGTCACTGTGCAAATTTCTCATTAGAGCTAATATTCTCAATGCATATTACATGAAATTGCTTCTGTTATATTTTCTAAGGTGAATTGATTGCCTTAAAGGTTCAACAGTTATTGAATCACAGCTGAGTTGGCTGGCTGGTCTGTGATGCAGAATAATGGTAACAGTGTATGTTCAACTTTTGTACCAGCCGAGTTACCACAGAGCGCACTCCTTTGCAGCCCTTTCCCTTGCCTGAGCGTGATGAGCCTCTGGTTGAACCACCATTAGTTGTCTCTCTCTAGTGAGTCTAATTGGACTATGGCAACTTTACCTTTATCAGAGTAACTTGTGATAAATGTTTAAATGCTCATTATTTAAAATCATGATTTTAAAAGTTAGTGAAAGTCTCTTGTGAAAGCATAGAAGTTGCCTCAGATGTAAATCCAAACTTGAGGAAATAGAAACCATATAGTGCAATACAATCATCAAATGGAATAAGTTTGATTCCACTGAATGTGAACTGGAAGGAAGCATAGACGAGACCAAAAATATGCTAGAAATGTACTTCAGTAATGAAGTTCGGGAGAATCGGTCCAAATTTTCAATAGAATTACATTTCTAGTCTTAAGGAATCCTTTGTGATGGTGATCCTGAAACTGTTTTCAGATAGCACTGGATGAAGTCAAATTTGTTATTTGCTATCAGGGGGGAAGAAAAAAATTTAGGTTCTTCAATTCAAAGTGAAATACCTTATTTCCTTTTTTAACTTTTTGTTAATAACACTTGAAAACGGAAGAAGTGTTGCTTGTAGAACCATCATTTATTGAGCAAAGTGCCAAAGTATTTACTCTTTTAAGGAGATAAATGCAATTTATAATTTTGTTTTGCCTTCTAGGCTTCAGTAGCAAGAGTTTCCTTCCGCTGTTGGAATTTTCGTACACATCTTCGTTGTCACTGAAACCGGATTATTTTGCTGAGACATCTGCTTTAGCAAGACACCTGCGGATTTGGGAAGTGGTTGAGATGTGTTCAGCGTTGCATAAATTCCATGGAACAGGGAACAACAAAGCACATGAGGAAAGCAACGAAGAGAAAAAGGAATTTTCTTCATTTGAAGCTTTTATTGATCAGTCTTTAACTGGAGCTAGACAGCATGTTTCAGATATTTGTTCAAAGTTAAGTCAGTTAGAAGATGGCACAACACATCAAAAAGTGGACAGAAATGTATTCGGTGCAAGAGCACATTCAGCAATGATTCAAGGAGAAACAAAAGTCTCAGATTTTACTGTTAAATTTCAAGAAATGCAATCAGGACTTCTCAAAGACAAAGTGACTCCAATCCATTGTGAAACCTCTGCCAATAACCTTGAAGCAGAAACATTGGAGAGTTCAAATCGACGATTTAAATTATTTGACTTTTATGATAAAACTCCATCTAAAATCCTCTCAAAAGTTAAATCTCTCTCCCCACAAAGATGTCCATCTGCAAATAAAGCATTGAGTAGTGTCCCTAATTCGCTAGATTTTAGATTAGCTGGCATGTCAAGAAATGCTAGGCAAAGAAAATGCAACTTTGAGAAAGCTCCCATAAAATCCAAACCATGTACAAGAATGTCAAAGCATTTGAATCGTAACATTGTCAGCACTCAGGACAACTCTGGTTGTAAAGGAATGAATGCACTTCTCCGATCACCTGTTAGACAAATGACCACTGAAGAAGAACTTTATTCTCCTAACACAACAGAGAAATACAAATTGCTTAGTGTTTTAGGGTTACGGAGGAAAACTTCTGTTGCAGATGGTGAAGAACAGGCTGGTTGGAAACAAAAGAGAAGACTTAGACAGCCTAAAGTAAAAAATTATTCATTGCTTACTGGGACAAAGAGAAGAAAAATAGACATTGCAAAAACTCAATTGCAAGATGACTGTATTAAAGCAAAAGCACTTGCCAATTGTTTTGTTGTCATTGAAAAGATTCTGCCATCAGTACAGAAACAAAAAGTCGACAATCAAAAATTAAACAAAACAATGCTTGCACTAAACAAATCAAAATCTTTAAGTCGTAAAAATAGTGTCTCTCAGGGTCACGCCAAAAAGGAAATGGCTTGCATTCCAACTAAGACACAAGTAAATAATCCTAAAGCTAAACCTAAAAGCCGAAGCAGTTGTCTTGACAAGAAAATCCAGCATGTGAATAAATTTAGTGAAGGCAATAGCCAGAGGAATATACCTTTAACAAAGAAATCACAACACTGCAAATTAGATTCCAGTATTTTGCCAAATGTATTGAGGAATAGGAAGACGTTCTGCAGAGAAGACAGGAAACAACAAACAGCGTTATCAAAACCTCAGTCAAATGACAGCAAGGATACGGAAGGCAGTTCATTGACTAGAAAAAGTAGAAGATGTGCCAATTATATGTCTGTAAAAAGTTCTCCCTTGCAAGGAAGCACAACATCTAAGGTCTCACCCTGCCTGACAGATGGTGTACCTAGTGCCAGACGGAAGACGAGGCATTCATATAATTCATCTTTGAATTATAGCACTTGTAACTTAACAGACTTGGGTAGCAAAATACCAAGTTGCCTGCAAAATGCTACTCTCAGAAGATGTGCATCTATCAGAATGCTACCAAATTGTTCTAGATCATTAGATCAGACTCCAAAACTAATGGAGTCATTTTCTGATGACACTTCTATGACCATGTCATCCAAAACTGAGACACAAGTTCTGGATGAGAATTCTTCAAATCAACTGTCTGAGAAAGCAGTGGTAGGTAATGTTCAAAAGTTTAAAGGGAAATATGAAGGGAATAAAGTAGTTCCAAATGTTCACCAAATCACTTGTGGAGTGAGAAATGAGCAGAAGAGGATGACTCAACTAGATAGGAAGCCAGTAGGAAATGACCAGCCTGTGCCAGCACAATTGAGGTCTAAGCAGGAGACAAAGAAACAAGAACAGTTAAAAACTGTTTTCAAGGACCCAGGAAAGCAGGCTAGAACTGCTCCATGTGAAAAAATGCAATCTGGAAGGAAAGTTAAAAACACAAGGTGCCGATCTTTAGGTGCTGAAAACCAAAATTCAGGTACTGTATTGCACAACATTCAAACTGATGGAAATATTCCAGTACTTGGTAAAAGAAAACACATACCAACACAAAAACTGATTGAAGCTGGATTTTCTTTTGGATTTTTTATGTCTCAACGTGAGAAAAGAACTGACATACTCCAGCTACCCAATCCAACCAAAAGTAAACAATTTGAATTGTCTCCTAGTTGTACTCTGAAGGGTAGCTGTGCACCTAAAGCAAAGGTGGATGTGAAAGATTCTAAGCAACCCATCAAACAAACACTGACTAACACAAGGCAGAACTGTTGCATGACTAAACGTGGCATTGGAGGAAACTCATGCTCAAAAATTTCAGAAAGGACAAAAAGTGTAGCAGCACAAAATAATAAAATGAAACTAGTTGGCTTGTATGCAAAGAAGCTAATAAATTTGAATATTAAGAATACACTCTTGGATAAAAGGGCAAAGCATCCTAACATGATAATGAAAGATGAACAACTGTCTACCTCGCAGAAGGCAATAAAGTTGCAAAGAGTAGCCAGAGCTAGTTCGAAGCTCATAGGTTCCAAGGACCCACCAAAGGTATGCTTCTTTTGTTTGAGAATTAATGTCAGTATTTTTGATGAGGACTAAGATGACAAGATAAACCATGGAAATGGAAATGAAGATTAAGTCTAATCATTTTGCACCCAAATTGACTGGGATTGTAGTTTACTTATAAGTAGAGGCAGTATGTTCAAAAGTCAAAGAAGTTTTTTGCTAATTCTTCATAACATAATTAGGCCTCAGCTGGAATGTGTTTAATTCTGGATGCCATGCTTTTAGGAAGGCTCTTAAGGCCTCACAAATGGTTCAGACGTGATTTACTAGAATGATATCAGAATTAAAGGACAGTCTGTACTATCTACAAGATGCACTGCAGAAATTCACCAAAGACCCTTAGACAAGCGCTTTCTTAAACCCTCAACCACTTCCATCTAGAAGAACAAATGGCAGGTACACATGAGCATCACCATACGCAACTTCCCCTCCAAGTCACTCACCATCTTGACTTGGCAAATATATTGCTGTTCCTTCGCTGTCGCTAGGTCTGAAATCCTGGAATTCCCTTACTAAAGGGATTGTGAGTCAACCTACAGCATGTGGACTGCAGCAGTTCAAGAAGACAGCTCACCAAGAACCTTGTCAAGTGCAGCCTGGGACAGGCAATAAACACTCTGGCCAGTGACGCCCATGTCCCATGAGCAGTTAAATAAAAAAGCAACTTTTGTCTAGTACCTTTAATGTTAAACATTTCATGATGCTTCACAGGTGCATTATGAAGAAAAAATTGACACCAAACAGTATAATATTAATGTGGATGAGGTAATTTTCATAGAATGCCTTCAAGGAGAGTAGAGGTAGGGAAGGTTTTGGGAGGGAATTCTAGAACTTAAAGCTGAAAGTATAGCCACTGGGGATAGATTAATCAGATCCAGATCCAGATTCAATCAGCAATCAGCCTGTGAGATATGTGGACTGAAAAGAGATTACAAAGAAAGGAACAGTGACCTCTTTTAGCAAGACATCTGGATGTAACCATATAGCATGGATTCATGAAGGGTAGGTCATGTTTAACTAACTTGGTGGAATCCTTTGAGGATATTACTTGGTGGACAGTGGGGAACCTGTGGAAGTGGTGTATCTGGATTTCCAGAAGGCATTTGACAAGGAGCCACATCAAGGGCTGCTACATAAGATAAGGTTGCACAGTATTACAGGTAATTTATTGGCATGGATAGAGGATTGGTTGACTAGTAGAAAGCAAGAGTTGGGGTAAATGGGTGTTTTTCTGATTGGCAATCAGTGGCTAGTGGTGTGCCTCAGGGATCAATGTTGGGACCTCAATTGTTTACAATTTACATAGATGATTTGGAGTTGGGGAGTAAGTGTGTGTCAAAATTTGCAGATGTCACTAAGGTGAGTGGTAGAGCAAAGTGTAGAAGACACAGTCTACAGAGGGATATAGATAGTCGAAGTGAGTGGGCAAAGGTCTGGCAGATGGAATACAATGTTGATAAGTGCGAGGTCATCCATTTTGGTAGGGATAACAGCAAAATCGACTGTTTTAAATTGTAAAAAATTGCAGCACACTGCTGTGCAGAGGAACTTGGGTGTCCTTGTGGATGAATTGCTGAAGGTGGGATTGCAGGTGCAGCAGGTAATTAAAAAGCCAAGTGGAATGTTGTCTGCCATTGCTCGAGGGATGGAGTTTAAAAACGGAGGCTATGCTGCAGCTGTATAGGGTCCTGGTGAGACCACACCTGGAGTACTGTGTGCAGTTTCGCCCTCCTTACTTGAGAAGAGATGTACCCGGACTGGAGAGGGTGCAGAGGAGATTCACTCGGTTGATTCCAGAGTTGAGGGGTTTGGGTTATAAGGAGAGACGGAGTAGACTGGGATTATACTCATTGGAATTCAGAAGAATGAGGGGAGATCCTGTAGAAACATATAAGATTACGAAGGGAATAGATAAAGTAGAGGCAGGGAGGTTGTTTCTGCTCGCAGGTGAAACTAGGACCAGAGGGCATTGCCTCAAAATAAAGATAAGCAGATGTAGGACTGAGATCAGGAGGAACTTACTCACACAAAGGATTGTGAATCTGTGGAATTCCCTGCCCAGTGAAGTGGTCGAAGCTACCTCACTTTTTAGGGCAAGGCTATATAAATTTTGAACAGTAAAGGAATTAAGAGTTATGGTGAGTGGGTGGGCAAGTGGACCTGAGTCTCAAAGATCAGCTATAATCTTGTTAAATGACGGGGCAGGCTCAAGGGGCCAGATGGCCGCCTCCTGCTCCCACTTCTTATGGTTTTATGACGCCATGTCGGGATCTGAAAAAGATGAGAGTTTTAAAATTGATGCGTTAGTTAACCAGGAGCCAGTGTAGGCCAGTGAACAGAAGGGTGATGGGCCCTTGCATTAGCTGCAAAGATGCAGGCAGCTGAGATCCCAGTGACCAAGTCTCTGAAGGGTAGAACGTGGGGTATCAGTGTAGGAGTGTTCCTCGACAGAGTAGCTGATGCAGGGTTAATGTTATGATGCTATGGAAATTGGCAGTCTAGGTGAAGATGAGCACCTTAATGATTTTAGCTGTTACATGCTGAAATTCCCAGTGTGCCCTCACTAATATACTTTTGAACTACCTAGTTAGTGGAAGAACATGAAATTGGTGGTATTGTTCAATTTTTCAGACCTTAAGGCCGATTGGAGGAAGGTGGATGTATAAAATGACCACTTGACCTGATGAGCAGACTATAATTGATCCCTCTTAAACAGAAGCCCAACTGTACACTCGAATAGCAGCATAAAGCTGGTACTGAGGTGTATTATGGAAACGTGTTTTGTAAGCAAATACATGCAACTGGCAAAATATTTTGTCATGCCATTATTTATTAAAATGCTGCCAGTAAAAGCCAGAGAACTACATACTGGTAAAGCTAATATCAGCGGTTGGTATGTTGTTGGAGGGGATGCTGAGAGACAGAATCTACATGCATTTTGAAAGGCAAGGAATGATTAGGGACAGTCAGCATGACTCTGTGCATGGGGATATGTGTCTCAAAAATTTAGAGTTTCTTGGTGAGGTGACCAAGAAGATAGATGATGGCAGAGCAGTAGATGTTGTCTACATGGATGTTAGCAAGGCCTTCGAGAAGATAGACTGGTTAGTGAGGTTAGATCCCATGGCACCCAGGGAGAGCTAGCCAGTTGGATACAAAATTAACTTGATGGTAGGTGACAGAAGGTGATGATAGAAGGTTGTTGTTCAGATTGGAGGTCAATGACCAGAAGTGTGCTGGAAGGATCAGTGCTGGGTCCACTGTTGTTGCCAGCTGCATAAATAGTTTGGATGAGAATAAAGGGCGGATGGTTACTAAGCTTGTAAATGATAACAAAATAGTGAACAGTGAAGAAGGTTATCTAAGAGTACAGTGGTATTTTGATCACTAGGTGTGAGCTGAAGAATGGCGGGTGGCATTTAATTTAGATAAGTGCAACGTGTTGCATTTTCATATCACAAACCAGGGCAGAAATTATGCAGTTAATGGTCGGGCATTTGGGAGTGTGGCCAAACAGAGGTCTAGGTGCAGGTAGTTCCTTGAGAGGGGGATCACATGTATGGGGTGGTGAAAAAAGCATTTGGCACTCTTGCTTTCATAGGTCAGAACATTTAAGTATAGAAATTGGGACATCATTTTACAGCTGTACAAGACATTGGTAAGGCCACATTTGGAATACTGAGTACAGTTGTGGTCAACCTGCTATAGGAAATATGTTATTAAACTTGTATGGGTACAAAAGTGATTTACAAGTTTTGAGTTGTAAGGTGATGTTGGATAGATTGGGACTTCTTTCTGTATAGTGTGGGAGGCTGAGGAGTGATCTTAGAGGTTTATAAAATCATGAGGTTCGTTAATAAGGTTAATAGCCAAGGCCTTTTTCCCCATGGGGAGTCCAAAATTAGGGGGCATAGGTTCGAAGTGAGAGGGGAAAGCTTTAAGCGGGACCCGAGGGGGGGTTCATGTGTGGAATGAGCTGATAGAGAAAATGGTGGAACAGGTACAGTTGTAATATTTAAAAAGACATTTGGACAGCTGCATGGATAGGAACGGTTTAGAGGGATATAGGCCAAACGCAGGCAAACGGGAATTCTTCAGTTTAGGAATCCTGGTCAGCATGGACAATTTGGACCAAGAGGTTTGTTTCTCTGCTGCATGACTGTGACTCTACAATTTATTTATGTCTTTAGTTTCATCGTGAGGTGCTACACATAATGAAATGCTGAATCTTGTAACACAGCACATTGAATGGGTATGCACTTTAAGATAATGAGGAAAATAAGCCCATACAATCACGTATAATGCCACGGCTTTATATATCTTCTTTAGAATTTGCGGGGAGCTGCACAAATACTGAAGAAAATACAACCAAAAATTAGTGCATCATTAAAACTAACAGCAAGAAGAAAATCAGTAACTGGAGGAAAAGTTAAAAAGACCAAAGTTTCACAATCCCATACCTGCCATGAATGTAGCACAACATTTATAAACTGTGACTCGTTGTTTGTGCACAGAATGAAACACATTAAGGGGAAGAACTGGCAGTGTCTGGTAAGTACAGAAACTGTTGTCTGCATTTGCATAAATGTAATTAGTAAAAATCTTTGCTTTATAAGGGTGGAGCACATGGGAGTATTTGCATTGCAGGAGTTCCTCCTGTATGCAAGAAAGGAAGCCTCAGGAAAATTTTTGATTGTATTAACACTTCCATTATATATCCTCCTTTGCTCGGCTACTCTGAAGTCATTAATTGGATTATCTTGATGTTTTTCTGTTGCAGGACTTTAACCAACTGTATCAAACCCTGACTCCTTTTTTTTTGGGACGTTGGTGTCACTGGCTAAGTCACCGTTGCATTATTTATTACTCATCGCTAGTTTCCCATAGTCACTTAAAGGTCCCCACATTACCGTTGTGTTTAGAGTCATATGTAGACCAGACCAGGTAAGGACAGCAGGTTTCTGTCCCTAAATGACATTAGTAGGACAGATAGGTTTTTAATGACGTGAACATTAGTTAAGTGGTCACCATTCATTTTTCATTCTAGATTTTATTCAGCCATGATTCAAACACCTGTCCTCAGAACATGAGCATAAATTTATGGATTACTAGATCAGTGATGTTACCAATATGCCACTATCTCCCCGTTTTATAAAGTGATGTGGTTTCCACAGAAATCTGCATTATAGCCGGGGCAAAGGGTAGAACGTTATAAGGGACTGAGCAACGTGGGCAGTAGTGAAATTTGTGGCTGACTCCGGTGAGAAGTCCAGAAAGAGCATCTTGCGCTATCTTTGCTTTCAAGAGCCAGGGAGTTTCTTGCTGGTCACTCAAAAGTTAACAAGGGAGAGTATGGCTTGATAAATGCTTTGTTTATGGTCCAACTCACCTCATTTAATAGTCAGCTTCCTATCTTAAGAAATGCACCAAACAAGCAAGATATCAAGAAACCTCAACGTGGAAATCAGAATGGGTATCTGGTGACTTAACCTTGCTGCTTGTTCCAAAGTGCATCACCGTTGGACACTGAGTGTGTTCTGTAGGCATTAGCCGTGCATCAATCTAATACACAGACATTGACATCCAACAGATACTGAGCCTCTTGGAGCCCCCATGGCACACCTCTGATCCATTTATAGGATGCTATTGTACTTCACTGATGTTTATGGGCTGCTGTAGCAACTGTCTTTGTAAACCTTGCAGGCAAGGTTACTGTGCTGTCAAGGAAACGCACCCACTTCTTGGACTGTACCATGCTGCATCACTATTTGATTTCATTTTATGTTGCAGCATTCATTCACTCTGGTCTTAACTCGATGCTCATAGCATCCCTGTGTTGTCTTTGTGTATTTTGCCCCTCAACCAGAGATTCTAAACTGATGTTACTTCTGAAACAAAAATAGAAAATGCTGGAAAAACTGGAAAGGTGTGGCAGCATCTGGAGAGAAGAAAACAAGGTTAACATTGAATCCAGCATCATTTCATCAGAAGTGCATTGGTTTCAAGAAATCCAGTTTATTGACACCAACTGCTGCCTCTCCACCATGGATGTGCAATGCCCCTATGCATCCATCTCCCATCAGGAAGGTCTAAATGCTTATTTGAAAAAAAGGCCTTAAACCTTTGAGTTCACAACCTTTCTCTGCCTGGTTGAGCTCTTCATCACTTTGAACAACAACTCCTTTGATCCCTGTCACTTCCTTCAGGTCAAAAATGTGGCTGAGAGTACCCACGAGTCCTAGTTTCGTCTGTCTCTTGTGGAGCGTGTGGAACATTCTTTGTTATAATCTGACTTGGGTCCCGACTAACAGTTCTTTCTCCAGTACATCAATGGTATCCCTCTCGTCTGAAGTTGGAGAAAAAAAATTATCAATTCTGCTTTCAATTTTTATCTTTCTCTCACCTCTGGTCTCCCTGTGACTCTGCCCTTCCCTTCCTTGACATGTCTGTTTCCATTTATGGGGATTGGCATCGTTTGGCATTCTGACATCGTTTACAAAACCCATCAATTTCCACCGTTCCCTTGACTGTATATCCTCACACCTTGCTTCCTGTAAAGACTCCATTCCAGTCTCCAAGTTTCTCCATCACTTTTTTCTGATGATGTCACCTTCAACGAGGGTCCTCAGATATGTCTACCTTTTTCCTCAACCTCGAATTCCCTGCTACTGTTGTTGACAGAACTGAGTGGCCGATCCACTTCCTGCATTTGTGCCCTCATCCCTTCCAAAACGATGATAGGGTCCCTAGTTCTCGCTTTCCACCCTGGTAGCCTCCACATCCAAAGGATGATAAGCTACCATTTCTGCCACCTCTACTCTGATGCCACCACCGGAATCTCATTCACGTTGCCTCCCTTGTCAGCATTCTGCAGGGACTGTTCCATCCAGGACACCCTGATCCACTCCCCCACTTCAGCACCACCTAACACCACTTGTTGCCACATTCCCATGCAGTTGCAAAAGGTGTAGTACATGCCCTTTTACCACCTCCCTCCTTACTATCCCAGGCCCAGAAACACCTTCCAGATTAAGCAATGATTTACATGCACTCTCAGCCTAGTCTAATATGTTCACTGTTCACAATGTGGTTCCCTCTATAATGGGGAGACAAAACCTAGTCTGGGTGATCGCTTTGCAGAATACCTTTGCTTGGTGCAGAAAAATGACCCCCAGCTTCCAGCTGCCTGCCATTTGAATGCTTCATTCTGTTCCTTTGCCAATTTTCTGTTTTGGGCCAGCTGCAGTGTTCCACTAAAGGTCAGTGCAAGCTGGAGGCATTTACCTTGTCTTCAGCTTTGGTAACTTATACACCTCAGGACTCAACATTGAGCTAAACAGTTCCAGGACATAAACACCTTGCTGTATGTTCGTTACCCACCCCCACACCTCAGAGTCATGTTCTATTTTGTTTATTCATTCATAGGAGTTGGCGTTGTTGGCTGCCCAGTAGCTGTTGCTTGTCCCCAGTTGCTCTTGAGAAGGTGGCGGTAAGCTGCCTTCTTGAACAAGGTCAGAAGTCTCACAACACCAGATTAAATAAACCTGTTGGACTATAAAATCAAGCTTTTGGAGTGCTGCTCCTTCAGATGAAGACTCTTGTGGTTTTAAGTAAACCTGTTAATCTGTAACTTGGTGTCGTGTGACTTCTGACTATCTATCCCCAGTCCAACCCTGGTGTCTGTACTTGAACTGTTGTAGTCCACATACTGTAGATTGACCTACAATACTCTTAGATGGGTTGCTCTTAGCATAGTCTGCAGTTTCAACTTTAACACTTCACGTTAGCTTGCATTTAGCACTCATTTCTCTTCTGGCTTATTATCAGCAATCAGTTTGTCTGCTGCTTCTTTCTCTTTTTTTCTCTATCCCCAGACTCTGTCTTCATTTGTGCAACTTGCTCCCATCATCTGTGTAAATACAAAAAAAAACCCAGTTCTGACAATGGGTCACTGGGCTTGAAACATTACCTTTTTCTCTCTCTCCAGATGCTGCCAACTTTACTAAATTTATCGAATACTTTGTTTTTGCTTTGGAATGCCGGCATCACAGTTCTTTGTTTTATACATTTGTCTTGCTTTGCCTTTTAGCACAGGCACATAGGCAGTAAGCTTGTCATGTTTGCCAGCAGACATGTCCAGGCACAGTAAGTGGAGGACAGTCTTTGATACTAGTCCAGGAGCTTGGGCATGGTCAGTTAGCCACTTGGAACACTCGCAGTCAAGATCTGCTGCACGTAAGTGGTGAGGAGCCAAATGTCATGCAGCTAATCACTCATCTTGCATCTGCCTGCTCTATTTTAGACTGTTTACTTCCTGCAATGAGAGAGAGATATTATAGAGGATGAAGCAGCTATTACTTTTGATGCAGCTGGAAAGTGCCTTGGCAAGTGACTAAGCAGTGCAGAGAGCATACACAATTAATGTTATCATGGTTAAGGTAATTGGAATGAGTGAGAGAAGATGTTGCAGTATGAATGATCGAACATGAACTTTGGGAGGTTGGTACAGTAGCAGGTGAGGTGAGGGTGATTGCCCTTAGCATCAGAATCACATTTGACCAAGTGTGGTATTGAAGAGTTCTACCAAATCCAGAGTCAAATAGATTTGGGGTAAACACTCTGCTGATTGGAGTGATATCTGACACAAAAGAAAATGGTTGTGGCGGTCAAAGGGTAGTCATCTAAGCTTCAGGACATCCCTGCAAAAGTTCTTCAGGGTAGTGTCCTCGGCCCAACCATCTTCAGCTGCTTCAATCACTGAGCTTCCCTATGTCATAAGGTCCAGAATGGAGATGTTCCGCACCATTAGCAATTCCTCAGTTCAGTTTCATTACCACCATCGAATTCCACACTAACAACATCTTGGATGATCGTTCACTGGAAGCTGAACTAGACTAGCCATATAAATACTATGGAATAAGAGCAGGTCAGAGGCTGTCTTGCAGCAAGTAACTCACTCCCTGACTCCCCAAAGCCCCTCCACCATCTAGGAGCAACCCCATTTACAAGCCATAAGTGAGCAATGTGATGGAATATTCCCCACTTACCAGGATGAGTGCAACTCCAACAGTATTTGAGCTTAACACTGTTCATAACAAAGCAGCCCATTTAATTGACACCGCACTCACAAGTATTCAGTCCTTCCACAAGACTAATTGCAGGAATTCACCTGCTAAGATGTGACCTCCCAAACCCATAGCTACTATCATCCATATGTATGGAAACACTGCCACCTGCAAATATCCTCTAAACCGCTCAGCATCCAGACTCAAAAATATATCATTTCCTAATGGCATTGTGGATTTACATATGCCAAATGGATTGCAGTTGTTCAAAATGACAGCTCACCACCATCTTCTCAAGAGTAGCAAGGGATAGGCAATAAATGCTGGCATAGCTAACATTGCCCACGTTGCATGAATAGATTTAAAAGAAAGTATTGATGAGAAGATGGCAACATTTATGCTAGTGGATGATGAAAGGTGTTGACCACCTTCCTACAATGCTGACATTCTTCCAGATGGTTAAGACTGCTCTAACCTGAGTGGCAGCAGCAGATCAAGCTGGCATGGCCTGGTGTTGTGGCCGCCACTGATGGTTTGCATCAACCCATTTTCCCAATCTGCAATGCTGGGCACCTTCCTACTATGTCAGACAAATGTGAGGCACTGTGCAGGGCAGCTAAACACTGGTTCTTGACTGGCTGCATAATGGCCATTTAAAGATGACTCAGGCACAAAGAATGCTGGCCTTTTCACAGATACATGCTGAGGATGATGAAATGTGAGGCTGGATGAACACAGCAGGCCCAGCAGCATCTCAGGAGCACAAAAGCTGACATTTCGGGCCCAGACCCTTCATCAGATAGGGGGATGGGGTGAGGGGGAGGCGGACCGAAGATGGAGAGAAAAGAAGACAGGTGGAGAGGAGAGTATAGGTGGGGAGGTAGGGAGGGGATAGGTCAGTCCAGGGAAGACGGACAGGTCAAGGAGGTGGGATGAGGTTAGTAGGTCGGAGATGGAGGTGTGGCTTGGGGTGGGAGGAAGGGATGGGTGAGAGGAAGAACAGGTTAGGGAGGCTGTTTTTGGGATGCAGTGGGTGGAGGGGAAGAGCTGTTCTGGTTGTGTGGTGCAGTGGGGGGAGGGGACGAACTGGGCTGGTTTTGGGATGCGGTGGGGGAAGGTGAGATTTTGAAGCTGGTGAAGTCCACATTGATACCATTGGACTGCAGGGTTCCCAAGCAGAATATGAGTTGCTGTTCCTGCAACCTTCGGGTGGCATCATTGTGGCACTGCAGGAGGCCCATGATGGACATGTCATCTAAAGAATGGGAGGGGGAGTGGAAATGGTTTGCAACTGGGAGGTGCAGTTGTTTATTGCGAACCGAGCGGAGGTGTTCTGCAAAGCGGTTCCCAAGCCTCCGCTTGGTTTCCCCAATGTAGAGGAGGCCACACCGGGTACAGTGGATGCAGTATACCACATTGGCAGATGTGCAGGTGAACCTCTGCTTAATGTGGAAAGTCATCTTGGGGCGTGGGATAGGGGTGAGGGAGGAGGCGTGGGGGCAAGTGTAGCATTTCCTGAGGTTGCAGGGGTAGGTGCCGGGTGTGGTGGGGTTGGAGGGCAGTGTGGAGTGAACAAGGGAGTCACGGAGAGAGTGGTCTCTCCGGAAAGCAGACACGGATGGGGATGGAAAAATGTCTTTGGTGGTGGGGTCGGATTGTAGGTGGCGGAAGTGTCGGAGGATGATGCGTTGTATCCGGAGGTTGGTGGGGTGGTGTGTGAGAACGAGGGGGATCCTCTTTGGGTGGTTGTGGTGGGGGCGGGGTGTGAGGGATGTGTTGCGGGAGACGTGGTCAAGGGCGTTCTTGACCACTGTGGGGGGAAAGTTGCGGTTCTTGAAGAACTTGGACACCTGGGATGTGCGGGAGTGGAATGCCTCATCGTGGGAGCAGATGCGGTGGAATTGGCAATAGGGGATGGAATTTTTGCAGGAGGGTGGGTGGGAGGAGGTGTATTCTAGGTAGCTGTGGGAATCGGTGAGCTTGCAGTGGACATCAGTTACAAGCTAGTTGCCTGAGATGGAGACCGAGAGGTCCAGGAAGGTGAGGGATGTGCTGGAGATGGCCCAGGTGAACTGAAGGTTGGGGTGGAAGGTGTTGGTGAAGTGGATGAACTGTTGGAGTTCCTCTGGAGAGCAAGAGGCGGCGCCAATACAGCCATCAATGTAATGGAGGAAGAGGTGGGGTTTGGGGCCTGTGTAGGTGCGGTAGAGGGACTGTTCCACGTAACCTACAAAGAGGCAGGCATAGCTGGGGCCCATGCGGGTGCCCGTGGCCACCCCCTTAGTCTGTAGGAAGTGGGAGGAATCGAAAGAGAAGTTGTTGAGGGTGAGGACGAGTTCAGCTAGGCGGATGAGGGTGTCGGTGGAGGGGGACTGGTCGGGCCTGCGGGACAGGAAGAAGCGGAGGGCCTTGAGGCCATCTGCATGTGGAATACAGGTGTATAGGGACTGGACGTCCATGGTGAAGATGAGGTGTTGGGGGCCAGGGCCCATGGTGAAAATGAGGTGTCGGGGGCCAGGAACGACATGCTGAGGAACAAGTTATTCAGGGAACAGCATGTGGTAAGATAGAATTGGGCTGGAGGGATGGGATAGGTAGTTCATGAGCTGTACTTGATAAAATATGGTGAGAAATCTAGTTGTGCCTGAATCCGCCCCCAAAAAAAAACTTGACGGACCTCACACTTATCTGAAATGCATTAAAATTTAGCCATAATTTATTGCAACAGTTCACTATGGTATAACACAAATACTCTTCCATTTAAAGCAGCCAAGGGAGAAGGGAAACTTGACCTGTGGGACTCAATTTCAATGTTGTTCCCAGTATAATTTAAAAATAGTTCAGAAGTTTATTCAAAAATTGGAGGTTTTGGAAATAAGAACAGGACAATGATGTAAGTGAATGCAGACAACTTTTTAAAGAATGCAATTGTGCTAATGTAATGATTACTTAATAGATGGGATGGCTTTGTAATTTTAAGCTGATATTTAGAGTATTAGAACAAATAAAACAATGGTCAAAATAGAATTAATACAAATGCTCTTTTTATAAAAAGTTGTAGACCATTTTTTTAACATGCAGTTGTATCTTCATTTGTTTGTTTCTTTAAAGTTTAGTTTGCCTTTAATTCTTACATCATACAAGTGTCACTAATTTTTCTAATCAGATGAATACCCAGTTCATTCAAATTGATATAGTTCTATCACACTGCTTTCCATGCGCTGAATCAAATTGTATTTCATTGTTGTTTGTTATATCAGATACCTATGTAATAGACTTGACCTTTGTCATTTACTGTGCACCAGTGGGCCTGATTGTCTTAAGTCACATCTGAGCATAAGTCTTGTTTTTTTTCTATTTCTCCAACAAATTTCTGAAAGGGTAACCTATGGAAAATGTTTGTTTTTAGTTGTGTGATAAATCGTTCTTTCGCCAGAAGAACGTCCAAGTTCATCTTCGCTGTCACAATGAGAAGCTGTACAGATGTAGACAATGTATGACAGAATCAAAGAAATCAAAGTCATTTCATGCCAAGTAAGTGCTCTTGCTAATACTGCTCGCTATTTCCCTGGCTATAGTTGCAGAATGTGATGAAATCACAATGACCTTCGTCCACAAAAGGGTAGTACCATTGTGTAAATGTATAATATGGAATTACAAGGCTTTCTACCTCATGTTTTTCTGACATGCTCAGTATTTTCTATTATCTGCCTGTAATAAAGACAGCCCCCAGAACACTACCTCTTTGTTTGAACAAAAAAAATTAGATTTATAGAATGCTTGCAGCACAAAAACCTGTTTGACTCTTGTACACGTGCCAGATCCAAATGAGCCAGGCCATCCTCCCTGCCCTTTCCTTGTAGCCCAGCAAACTTAATGCTTATCAAATTACCTTTTTAAAAGTACAGTGGACTTCTGCCTCCACCATCCTATCCGGGAGTACTTTCCAAATTCTAACTACTACATGAAACAGTTCTTCCTCATGCTACTATTGGTTCACCATCTCATGATTTTCAATCCCCTAATACTTGATTTTTCGGAGCAGTTTGTCAATTTCTACTACTACCAGACCCAGAGTAGTTCATTTAAGAGTAACAGAAGAGCTTGCAGCATGCGATATACAAAGGGTAAGTAATGCACAACCAGTAACTGAGATTTGAGCACAGTTGTAAACGACAGACAATTAAACAACCAATGGGAGGGGAAGAACTTGAAAATATACCGGCCCTTGGTTGAGGTGAAGCTTAGCATGTAATTGCAAAAACTAAGGTTAATTTGTTACCAACTTCAGACAGAAGAGGAGAGCAGGTGATCCATCTTGATCTCCTCCTGAAGTCTTCAGAATCAAAGATGCTAGTTTCCAGCCACGTCCGCTTATTCCACATGGTCGTTAGATACTGTACAAGGTATGGGCCCTGATAAAACCCTGGTAATAGTGCTCTAGAACTAGATGCAACACGAGCCATTTTGTTCCAGCATAGCTATACACAAGCTTCTAACTGGCAATGAGGACAAATGCCCAAGTAGGTCCTGTCCAAAAAGTAGGACGAATCCAACCCAGCCAATTACTTCTCAACCAGCCTTCTGTTAATCATGAGCAGTGATGAAACAATCAGAAGTAACACAACACCAGGTTATAGTGCAATAGGTTTTTTGAAAACACAAATGTCTTCACCTGATGAAGGAGTAACACTCTGAAAGCTTGCGATTTCAAATAAACTTGTTAGACTACACCATGGTGTCATGTGACTTCTGACTTTGTCCAACACCAGCACCTTCACACCTTGATGAAGGAGGTCAGTGACAGTGATGTCAAGCAGCACTTCCACAATAATGTGCTCACTGATGCTCAGTTTGGGTTTTGCCAGGCCACTTAATTCTTTGTAAGCTTGATCCAAACATCAGTAAAAGGACTGACTTTCAGAGGCGAGTTGTAAGCGACTGTTGTTGATATTGTGCAGCGCAAGCAAAACTTAAATCATTGGAAATAAATAGAATAGTCCCTGCTAGCTGGAGTCAAACCTAGCACAAAGGAAAATGGTGATAATGGGAACTGCAGATGCTGGAGAATCCAAGATAATAAAGTGTGAAGCTGGATGAAAACAGCAGGCCAAGCAGCATCTCAGGAGCACAAAAGCTGACGTTTCGGGCCTAGACCCTTCATCAGAGAGGGGGCTGGGGTGAGGGTTCTGGAATAAATAGGGAGAGAGGGGGAGGCGGACCAAAGATGGAGAGAAAAGAAGATAGGTGGAGAGGAGAGTATATGTGGGGAGGTAGGGAGGGGATAGGTCAGTCCAGGGAAGACGGACAGGTCAAGGAGGTGGGATGAGGTTAGTAGGTAGGAAATAGAGGTGCGGCTTGGGGTGGGAGGAAAGGATGGATTAGAAGAAGAACAGGTTAGGGAGGCAGAGACAGGCTGGGCTGGTTTTGGGATGCAGTGGGGGGAGGGGAAGAGCTGGGCTGGTTATGTGGTGCAGTGGGGGGAGGGGACGAACTGGGCTGGTTTTGGGATGCAGTGGGGGAAGGGGAGATTTTGAAGCTTGTGAAGTCCACATTGATACCATTGGGCTGCAGGGTTCCCAAGCGGAATATGAGTTGCTGTTCCTGTAACCTTCGGGTGGCATCATTGTAGCACTGCAGGAGGCCCATGTCATCTAAGGAATGGGAGGGCGAGTTGAAATGGTTCGCGACTAGGAGGTGCACTTGTTTATTGCGAACCGAGCGGAGATGTTCTGCAAAGCAGTCGCCAAGCCTCCGCTTGGTTTCCCCAATGTAGAGGAAGCCACACCGGGTACAATGGATACAGTATACCACATTGGCAGATGTGCAGGTGAACCTCTGCTTAATATGGAAAGTCATCTTGGGGCGTGGGATAGGGGTGAGGGAGGAGGTGTGGGGGCAAGCGTAGCATTTCCTGTGGTTGCAGGGGAAGGTGCCGGGTGTGGTGGGGATGGAGGGCAGTGTGGAGCAAACAAGGGAGTCACGGACAGAGTGGTCTCTCCGGAAAGCAGACAAGGGTGGGGATGGAAAAATATCTTGGGTGGTGGGGTCGGTTTGTCGATGGCAGAAGTGTCGGAGGATGATGCGTTGTATCCGGAGGTTGGTGGAGTGGTGTGTGAGAACGAGGGGGATCCTCTTTGGGTCGTTGTGGCGGGGGCAGGGTTGAGGGATGTGTTGCGGGATATGTGGGAGACGCGGTCAAGAGCGTTTTCGACCACTGTGGGGGGAAAGTTGCGGTCCTTGAAGAACTTGGACATTTGGGATGTGCGGGAGTGGAATGCCTCATCGAGGGAGCAGATGCGGTGGAGGCGGAGGAATTGGCAATAGGGGATGGAATTTTTGCAGGAGGGTGGATGGGAGGAGGTGTCTTCTAGGTAGCTGTGGGAGTCGGTGAGCTTGCAGTGGACATCAGTTACAAGCTGGTTGCTTGAGCTGGAGACTGAGAAGTCCAGGAAGGTGAGGGATGTGCTGGAGATGGCCCAGGTGAACTGAAGGTTGGGGTGGAAGGTGTTGGTGAAGTGGGTGAACTGTTCGAGCTCCTCTGGGGAGCAAGAGGCAGCGCTAATACAGTCATCAATGTAATGGAGGAAGAGGTGGGGTTTGGGGCCTGTGTAGGTGCGGAAGAGGGACTGTTCCACGTAACCTACAAAGAGGCAGGCATAGCTGGGGCCCATGCGGGTGCCCATGGCCACCCCCTTAGTCTGTAGGAAGTGGGAGGAGTCAAAAGAGAAGTTGTTGAGGGTGAGGACGAGTTCGGCTAGGTGGATGAGGGTGTCGGTGGAGGGGGACTGGTCGGGCCTGCAGGACAGGAAGAAGCGTTGGGCCTGCAGCCCAATGGTATCAATGTGGACTTCACAAGCTTCAAAATCTCCACTGCATCCCAAAACCAGTCCAGTCTGTCTCTGCCTCCCTAACCTGTTCTTCCTCTCACCCATCCCTTCCTCCCACCCCAAGCCGCACCTCTATTTCCTACCTACTAACCTCATCCCACCTCCTTGACCTGTCCGTCTTCCCTGGACTGACCTATCCCCTCCCTACCTCCCGACATATACTCTCCTCTCCACCTATCTTCTTTTCTCTCCATCTTCGGTCCGCCTCCCCCTCTCTCCCTATTTATTCCAGAACCCTCACCCCATCCCCCTCTCTGATGAAGGATCTAGGCCCGAAATGTCAGCTTTTGTGCTCCTGAGATGCTGCTTGTCCTGCTGTGTTCATCCAGCTTCACACTTTATTATCTTACAAAGAAAAATTGTAATGGTTGTTGAAGAACAAAGTCTTCAGTTAGTTATGGCCATTTCGTGTGCCCAGTTATCTTCAGTTGCTTCATCAGTAACATTCCATCCATCATTAGGTCAGAAGAGAGGGTGTGCACTGATTGTACAATTTTCAGCTCCATTTGTGACTTTTCAATACTGAAGCAAGACCCAGGCAACAACTCAAACTTAGGGTGATGAGGGGAAGTAACATTTATGCTGTAAGAAGTACCAAGCACTGGCTCTCTCCAAATTACAGAATCTAAACTTCATCTCTTCTCAATCAGCGACATCACCATTGCTGAACTTACCCACTGTCAATGTCTTTAGGCTTACCTTTGCTCAGAAACTGAACTTGAGCAACCATCTAAGTACCGAGACAAAAATAGTTCAGAGGCTGGAAATTCAGCAATAGATAATTCTGTATCCCTCTTCTCAAAACTAGCCTTCCTTCTGTAAGGCAGACACCATGAGTGTGACAGTGTACTTCTTTTGTTTAGACTGCATGTTTGCAGCTGCCACAGCACTGAAGAAACTTGACATCATCTACAAGAAAACAGCCTGTTTGATTAACACCCCATTGACCTCACAATAACAGCAGTGTGTACCATCTTCATTGTGCACTACAGTAACTCACGAAGGCTTTTTTGATGGCATTGATGGATCAGAGCATCAGAAAGAAGTGAATGCCATTACCCGCAAGTTGCTATCTCAGCTATACAATATTCTGACTTGGACCTTCACTGTTGCTGGGCCAAAATCTTAACTCCTGAAACTGCCTTCCTATTCACCACCTTGTATTCATTCATTGGGATATGTTGACTGGGCCACCTTTTATAGACCGTTCCTAGTTGCCTTTGAGAAGATGGTGGTGGGCTCCCACCTTGAACTTGTCAAATACAGTCCATTTCATATCAGTACAACCTTAGTAAAAGGAGGTTGTTTCAGAATTTTTACGAAGTATTTCTGAAAGAATGTTGATATGTTTCAAAGTCAGGTTGATGAGTGGTTAATCAGTGATGATGATGTAAACTTACAGGTAGTGATGTTCCCATTTATGTGCTGCCATTCTCCTTCTGGATAGTGATGGTTTAGACCCTTGGTAAATTTCTGCAGTGCATCTTGTGGATGATACACACTGCTGCCACTGGGTTCAGTGGTGGAGGGAGTGAATGCTTGTGCATTTGGTGTCAATTAAGTGGACTGGTCTGTCCTAGCTGGTGTCGAGCTTCTTGTGTTGGAGCTATACTGTCAGAAGTATTCCATCACACGCCTGATTATGCTTTGGAAAAGGTCATAGAGTCATTCAGAGATACAGCATAGAAACAGGCCCCTCAGTCCAAATCGTCCGTGCTGACTAGATATCCTAAAATAAGTCCAGTCCCATTTGCCAGCATTTGGCCCATATCCCTCTAAACCCTTCCTATTCATTTACCCATCCAGTTGCCTTTTGGATGTTATAATTGTACCAGCATCCACCATTTCCTGTGGCACTTCATTCCATACACGTACCACCTTCTGCGTGAAAATGTTGCCCTTAGTTCCCTTTTAAATCTTTGCCCCTCACCCTAAACCTATGCCCTCTAGTTTTGGACTCCCCTACCATGGAGTAAAGACCTTGCTTATTTACCCTGTCTATGCCCCTCATGATTTTATAAAACTCTATAAGGTCACCCCTCAGTCTCCAAAACTCTAGGGAAAATAGCCCCAGTCTATTCAGCCTCTCCTTATAATTCTAACCCAGGCAACATCCTTGTAAATCCTTTCTGAATCCTTTCAGGTTTTACAATATCCTCTAGTAGGGAGACCAAAATTGCATGCAGTATTCCGATAGTGGCCTAGCCAATGTCCTGTACAGCTGCAACATGATGCCCCAACTCCTATATTCACTGCACTGACCCATAAAGGCAAGCATTCCGGACCCCACCTTCACTATCCTGTCTACCTCTGACTCCACTTTCAGGGAGGTATGAATGCTGTGGTGAATAGGTTTTGGGGATTCAGGAGGTAAGATACTCAGCACGATTCCGACCTCTTACCTTTGCTATAACTACAGTATTTATATGATTAGCCCAGTTCCATATCTAGCCTATGGTAACTCCAGCGATGTTGACAGCAGGGAATTCAGTGAGGGTAATACTATGGGTCAGTGGTGAGATACTCCATAGTTGGAGATGGCCATTGTCTGGTATTTATGTGCCATGAATATTACTTGCCATTTGCCAGCCAAATCCTGGGTACTGTCCAGGTCTTGCTGCATTTAGACTGACACTGTGTAAATATTTGAGGAGCTGCAAATGATGCTGAACAATTCGCAGTCTCCAGCAAACATGCCCACTTCTGTCCTAATGATAGAGGGAGAAGATCATTCATGAATCAGTTGAAAATGGCTGGGCCTTGTGCACTACCATGAGAAAGTCCTACAAAGATGCATTGGAGTTGAGAAGACTGATTTCTAACAACTACAACTATTCTCCTTTGTGCAAGCTAAGTAGTTTTGCTAGGGTCCCTCGATGTCACATTCTGTCAAATGCAACCTTCATTTCAAGGGTAATCACTTTCACCTCACAGTTGGAATTCAGTTTTTGTCTCCATGTTTGAACCAATGCTGTAACAAGGTAAGAAGCTCTGATGCTGCCGGAACCCATACAGTGTCAATGAGCATGTTACTGCGAAGCTGTATTGATGGACCTCTTTTTATCACTTCAGTGATAATTGAGAGCAGACTGATGAGGTGGAGATTAACTGAATTTAATTTGCTCTGCTTGTCCAGAGGACGTATCTGGGCACTTTCCACATTAGTCAAGTCGTTGCCGGTACTCTAACTGTACTGGAAAAGTTTGGCAAAATGCATTTCTAGAATGTTCTCTTATTGTTCTTAATATCATATAGAGTGAATCAAATTGGCTGAAGATGAGTGTTTGTGATACTGGGATCCTCCAGATAAGCTTGAGATCCAGTTGGCACTTGCAGCTGAAGATTGTCACTGATGTGATCTGTGATGGTCACTCCTATCATTGCTGTCGTGGACAGATGCATCTGTGGCCTGTAGACTGGGGAGGATGGGGCTCAAGTGTTTTTCCACCTTCTTGGTTCCTCCTTCATCTGCCATAAAACTCAGTCTAGCAACAGTGTCCTTTTGGATCTGCTCAGTTAGTAGTGATGCTATTGTGTCACTTGTGGTAATGGATCTTGAGGTCCCTCAACTATCCTGACATTCTGTGCTTTTCCCACCCTCCATTGTTCCTCCAAAGTTGGTCAGCTCAGAGGAGAACATGTCCTGAGCAACAGAATGGTGATATTTGATAATCAGCAAGAAGATTCTTTGCCCACATTTATCTTTTATGCTATGAAACTATGTAGTCTGGAGACGATCTTGATGACTGCTTGGATACACCCTGCTGTGATCAATGTGCTGTCACCCCTGCTCATCTGTCCTGCTAGTTGTACTGGACACACCAAGAGATAGTAATGTCTGTAAGGTAAGATTCCATTAGTGTGACTTGTCAGTCTGTGCTAAGTTGTTTATAAGACATGTTTTGGCACTGGTCCCTCACAGGTTTGTAAAAAAGACTTTGCAGTGTCAACAGGGCGGAGATTGCCATTGTCATTTCCAGTACCAGGTTGCTGAGAGGTAGTCCATCGGGTTTGATAATTTGAATGATTTCAATCAAAGATGTCCCAAGTTTTCTTTTCATTTAATGTCCATTCTTCCTTCCAAAATATATAATTTAACCGTATGCTGCATTAAGCTTCATCTGCCACTTGTTCATCTGTTCTACTAATTGGCATATGTCCACTTGAAATCTGTCACAATCCTTTTGTCACGTGCCAAATTTTGAATTTGTGCTAACATCCGTGATTCTACAGTACGTTGATTGTATACTTAGAAAAGCAGTGCTTCTATTACTAACCCCTAAGATGCTCTTCCTAACTCCGGATTGAAAGATAACCTTTTATTACCATCCTCTGTTTCCAGCCACTGGTTGTATTCATGCTGCCAATTTTCCATTTATTCCATGGGCTTAGACTTTGCTGGCATCTCTTAGATGTCACTTTATCAGACGTCATTAGAAGTCCATATCTTCTGTAACTGTTACATTACATCTCTCTCCCCTTGCTGTTACTTCATCCAATAAAACTCAATCGAGTTAGTTAAATATGTTTACATGTGCGTGGGAACTAGGTTATGTTAAGATTTCCATGGGGGAGCCAAAAACTGAAACAACCAAACTCACTGAATGACCCTAACTGAACGAATAGCAAACATTTCATTTTCTGTTGATGGAATTTTAACATGAATCAGAACAAATGTGTGAATTAACAGGGAAATTATACTTTGAATAAGAGCTAAATTTTGCTTTAAATGGTCAATATGACAAAGATATACATTTTTTTTCATTCACTGGGTGTGGCTGTTACTTGCTAGGCCATTGTTTATTGTCTATGAGATGAAGATGTGCTGCCACTTTAAAGAACTCCAGTCCAGGCAGGATTCATACACCCATTCTGCTGTTCCAAAATTTTAACCTGGTAGCATTGAAGGAATGGTTATACTGAAGATGGTAGGTGCTCTGAAGGAACTTGCAGGTGTTCCCATATATCTGCTGTCCTTATCCTTCTATGTGATAGAAGTCTTGGGTTTAGAAGATACTTTGGAGAAAGTTGTGAGTTTTTGTAGTACGTCTTACAGATGGCATACTGTCACTGTTATGTTTCTGATGGAGGAAGTGAATGTTTAAGGTGTGCAGTAGGGGGTGCCAATCAAGCAGAATGGTGTTGACCACCTTGAATGTGGTTGAAGCTGCAATCATCCAGGCAAGTGGAGAATATTCCATCGTATTCCTGTCTTGACTTGTAGATGGTGGACAGTTGGAGGTCTGGAGAGGAGTTATATCTTATCTAACCCAACTGTATTCTCATCACTCCTCACAGAAATGTAGACCTTGTGTAGCTACACAATTCCATAATATACTGTTCTTTATTCACAGACAGTAGGTCAGTGATTCTTACCTTTTGAGTTTCCATGTTTATGACTATGGTCAGCAAGGCACATTCTCAGATTCTTCTCTGTCTGGTCACAACAATCTTGTCCATGTGGTTTTCTGGAGTTGCTTTTCAACCTATTCCTTTTCAAATAATTCCTGGTTTTCCCCCTTTGGAGAATATATCCAGCTCACACTATAGATCCAAGAGCTGCGTTTCCCTTTTCTGCCCAGCTGGAATGCTGACAGCTTCCTGAGAGTGACTTTCTAACAATTGACTTTTCACAATCCAATTCCTCTGTTCGTACCCTTCTTTGGCTACAGCTTCCCATAGTGTTTTCCACCACATGGCTTATTTCTCAATTTTCTTCCTGTTCATTTTCCTTCTAGTTTCCAGAATAAATGGATAAAAAGTGTTTCTTATTCAGGAAAATTATACTTCATTCTTCTGCAATGGATGCAAACTTTTAAGTTATTCTTGAAACTTTAACTAGTAAAGAAATTGTACATTTTTTTCTTACCCATGCTTCCAAGTCCAAATGTGTTGCAGCATGGTGTTGAGTACAGTAATGGGTACATCAGAGCCGCACATTTTGTTGTTTCCAAGAAAAAAAGTATTAATGCTCAGGTTTATCAAACATGTCAGACTGGATTTTCTGATGGCTATGCAGCCGTTGCAATCATTATCCTAGTGTAAATGTGAGCTGCACGTGGTGACTGCATAATCCTCATCTTAGATTCCAAATAAATTTCCTGGGATGTTGAAGATTCTGCTGGGCAAGCCCCCTGCACTTGGCATCCCTCAAAAAAAATTAAATCTGTGAAGTTAGAGGGTTCTGATGAAACTAAGTACATAGTCTATCTCCTAAATAACTAATCACCTGATCCCATAAACCTCCAAACTACACGTTACTCAGACCCCTGACACTCAACTTCTCTTATTAAGAACATAAGAACTAGGAGCAGAAATAGGCCAACTGGCCCCTTGAGCGTACCCCGCCATTTAATAAGATCAGGGCTGATCTTTTTAGATTCAGCTCCCATTTCTCCGCCCACACTCCCTCCATCCCAACATAGTGTTTCCACCAGTTCTGTCCTATTGCCTCAAATACCTAGACAATCATGAGTCGTTACAAATTCTTTCTCTGTTTGTCTTTTCTGTTGCCAAACACAATCTTCTCCTCACTTCAACCACGGTTGCATCCACACCCCGTCTCTGGGATGGAAATCAAAATTTTGCATAGGTACAACTGTATTCTGTGCTGAGTTTGAAAACTAGAAATTTGTTGAAATATGAACATTATTTAGTGGTGTTCAGTGGTTTCAACCATGTACTTGCTGATGTAACTATTGCTACAATGAGCCAAAAGTACAAAACACTAATGTTTTGTAGAGAATTGGAGATAATTATTGCAAAATATTTTGGGAAACTGAGTGTTTGGTCTATGTTTAAAAGAATGTGGTTACCTAATCAATAAAATGAGAGGTTGGATGAACACAGCAGGCCCAGCAGCATCTCAGGAGTACAAAAGCTGACTTTTCGGGCCTAGACCAAAGGGTCTAGGCCCGAAACGTCAACTTTTGTGCTCCTGAGATGCTGCTGGGCCTGCTGTGTTCATCCAGCCTCTTGTTTTATTGTCTTGGATTCTTCAGCATCTGCAGTTCCCATTATCACTGGTTACCTAATCAGTTGTCTGCACAGCTTCTACTTAGTGTTTGGGGTTGGTTAGCTTAGTTGTCTGGTGATGCAGATTGATCCCAACAGCATGGATTCAACTCCTGCACTGACTGAAGTTACCTGGCAACACAAGACTGATGTTCCTCTACAGTGAAAGTTTAAAAAGTGTGAGGATGATTCAAAGGTTTACTTCATCCTGATACCGAGAAACTAATTGCAGAACTGTAATTAAGCCGAGATGAAGAATTGTATTTTCATGTTGAATGAACTGTTCCATTTACCTTGTGATTGGAAAAGTGCAAATGAAACTTTGTATTTCCAAGCATCACTGGTAGATGGTGCTGTTATTTCAAAAATTCATTGTGGCCTAATTTCCTCCAAACTAAATGATTTAAGCACTGTGGAAATTTGAAATCTTGCTTTCCAAGGATGTTTTAAAATGTTTCATGAAAGGAATTTGTTACAGTTAAAATTGATTCTTATTTAAGAGTAAGGAAGAAAATAATTTCAATACATGAAAACGATGGGCTAATTTTTCTCAGTCTTTAATAATTTATAATATAAATAAGTAGTGAAAACTTTGCTGTGTTTATTAGAAGTTGAATAAACATAGAGATTGTATAAAATTAATTTCCAGATGTAAGTTGAACAAACAAAATCGTCACTGTGCTTGCATTGTTTAAATTGAAATTAAGTGTGTGGATAGTTTATTATGAACGACAATATACTAAGTGTAAATTTGTTTTCCATTTCTTCCAGGCGGTGAGAATTATTGGACCACTGTATGAAGGTGACATAGCGAAAGTTAAGAGCTAGAGACTGATTCATTGGGATGTATTTAAATGAGTTCATTCCACAGTTTGAAAAAACAGGAATTATGAGAAGATGGGCTGAATTTCATACGTACTCTGGTGCTTACATTTCCATGAGTATACAAGATATCTATTGAATCTCTTAGCAACTTAATCATTTCTCAATGAGGAAAACTTTGTTAAGCTAAATACACCCTCTCCCTAGAAAAATTCAAGCCATTTTAAAATTATATACCTTACTCTTAAATGTGCTATTTCTGATTTTTGTCCCAAAACGGAGGTCTCATTTGATTGACCAAATAACTTGACTGCAAGCACTGCAACAAAGTTGCAGGGTAAAAATAATCTGGGATGAGTAAAACTGTGCCTTTGAAATGAATTGTATACAATATAAAAATACAATATAAATATACAATATAAAAATATGGTGGTTACTAAAGCCCCTCAGTGGGTATAAAACAAAAGCATAAATGATATCTATGCACTGGAGCTTGGAAACTAGTAACTTGATAGTTAGAAATTTTATTTGGTGTTGATCTGTGGTTACAGTTATGTACTTGCTGATGTGACCATTACTGCTATTATGAAGCAATTGTGCAAAACACTGTAATGTTTTGTAGATAACTGGAGATGATTACGGTTGTAAATATTACAGAAAAATGTATGTTCAGTCTATATTTAAAAGAACGTGGTTACCCAATCAACTGTCCACACTTAGTTCCTAACTAGTGAACAATCTTATTTCATTCATGCTATAAATTTATATTTATGAATCTAAATGTATAACTGTAGTTTTCACTACTTGAATATTTTTAAGACATGTTCTTTGATGTATATGTGAAACTGTTGCATGTTTTATCTCAAATAGAAGTGTACCAGCTATTTTTAAAGCAACAAACTTTTTGAATTTTTGCAAAAAGGTGCTTACTGTTTTAAGCCTTGAAGAGAAATTTTAAACAGAAAAAGCCAGTTCATGTTTTGGGAAGTTTTTTCATCCAATCAAACCAGTCTAGTGATATCTGATTTAAGTATTTTGAAAGTATATTACCAGCACTCTGCATCTATGCACATGAGTGTGCACTCTCACCCAGTTTCTCATCCACTCAGGTTTTGTTCAGCTGGATGGGTTTTAGAGACAAACAGTGTGAAGATGCAAGACTAAATTTTTGTTGTACTTATTAAATTTTCAATTTCTTGCAATTTTTAATATTTTAATTGAGTTTAATAATCATTGCTTGTCTGAAAAGACTGGAACAATCGTCATCTCAGTGTCTTCTTAACTAACATGTTGAAATGAGTTAGGAAACTTGAGCCATTTTTACTGTGGAATTAGGGTCATTTCTAAATTAAATCTTTGTACCGTGTAATTGAAAACTAGATGCTGAAAATGCTCAGCATATCAGGCCACATCTTTTGAGAAAAATTGACATTTCAGCCCTTGAACGCTGGTGATTTGTCACATTGCCCTTTAAGCGCCAACTCTTTCTACAGGTCCTAGCTGCCTTGCTGAGAATTTTCAAGTAATTTTGTTTTATTTTATATTTTCAACTTCTGCAGTATTTTGAATTTGTACTAAAGTCTTTTCAACATGGTCTCACGATCTAGTTTCCAATCAGTTGTATTCTTTTGAACCATTCACTGTGTGAATTAGTCTAGTTTCAAATTAGACCCCCTCTAAAGTTTCTCTGTTTTCTTTATATGTGCAACATGTAGTCTTATGAAGGTGGAAATGACCATGAATCTATTATTTGAAATTGTATTAACAATTTGCTTAAAAATTGCCACTGTTGAAGTCATCTCAAAATTATACTACACATCCTAGAATTTGTTTACAATGAAAGAAGTCTTACTTTGGCAAGCTATTAGTCACTGCATAGACTGCTTAAGAGGCTACAGTCATTTTTAAGTTTTGAAATCTAATCTGCCAATTACTTTAATTGAGCAAAAGAAAATTTACTAGCACAAGTTACTATATTCGAAACTTTGTTAAATGATAATTTAGGCTAAATTTTATTTGAAGGGAAAGATATCGGAGTACACAAAGGACAATTGCTGAACAATTTGATGTGATTTTGAACATGATAAATATTCCTTCAGTTTATCATGTTTCTTTTCTCCTTTAGTCTCAGGTTCAGAATATTCTATTACAGGGCTCTATATACTTAAAAAAAACACTGCTTAAACTTAAGCCACAGTTTATATTAAAAATGTCCTTCATGTCACTGGTGTGTTCATTGTGCGCACTGGTTTTCACAGGTCTTTCCAGGAGTAATGAGTTAATTTTTCTCGTATGTAGTGATGTGCAACTATGTGGTGACTTGTTCCCTTATGAAAAAAGTGTCTCTTGAACTGTTAAATATTTGCTGTTGGAGATTGAATTTGGTTCCCATTCCAAATATTTTACACTTTCTAGGAATGTACATTTTGTATCAACATTAGCATCTAAAATTTTGTACATAAAAAATTTTAAGGCGTTTTACAGCGTTGAGGATTTTAGGATATAGATTTGAAAACCCCAGTGAAAGATGAGTGAGATGGTTTTTTAATTTTACTATTTTGTAATTTAACTTCTGGCAGGTAGAATCAGACTAGATTTTTAAGTAATGAAACCTTTTAATCTAATAAGGTGCTTGTTACTATGTATGTTTCACAGATTCATGTATGTGATTTTCGCCATTTCTAATAAAGGTATATATAGCACTATATGTGCCTGTTGCACGCACTGTTCAAATGCTGTATGCTGCTTTTCATTAAAACATATAGGAATTTACTTTTCCTTCCACAACATCTGATTATACTTAAGCAATTATATAACAGCTGTAAAAAGATAAAAAAAGGGATGTTAATTTTATAATTTGCTTTACATTTGCCAAATAGAATAAAGCACATTGTAAATACTACAATAATGTGAAGGTAACCACAAAAATAAAGAAAGATTTAATAACTACATATGATTTCTGTGGCTACAGTTTTAGTGAAGTGGAAGTTGCCATATGTTAACAATGTACTTAACCTATTTGTAAACTTAGTTTCCAGATAGAAGATGATCTTTGTTTAGTTGTTTACTTTGCTCTTTTTATGTTGCACACAGAGCCAATAAATATTTTCCTGAGGTAATCTGTTGCTGGTTCTAGTTCAGATGGTAAATTAAGTCTCAGCCACTACGGTCGTCTTTTTATAACTTGTGTTCATTTCTCAAACTCAAATGACTGCCATCCAGATTAATACTATAAATTAGGTTACTGTACTGAAAAATCCAGTACTACTGGATCCTTTGCCATTGCAATAAGCATAAAAAAGCAGCAGGTAGGTCATTATTGGTCTTACAATAGAAATTGCCCACTGGATAAGTAGCTAGGCAAGGCTTTTGTTTCTGGCACCACAGCCATCTCATCTACATACGACTTTCTGAACACTTCATTTTTGTAATTTAGTACATGAGTTTTAATTAGTTACCGCAAAAATTATAAGGTGGGTATGTATGAACCATGAATATGTTTAATACCCATTCTCAACAGGTTTTCCAATTCCCTTGTACGCAAATGTTAAACAATGAGTTGAATGCCAACAGCACTATTAAAATATGAATAATGAATTTTCCATGTGATAAGTTTGTTGTTTTATTGTTAATTCAGAACATAGCTGGTTTGTAACTCCTAAAAGAGGTTTTGAATAGCTTAGTTTCATTATGGTATGAGTAATATATCATGAGTATTGCGTGCAAGTTATTTGTGGATCCTTATAACTAAGACATTTGTATTATGTTTGCAATGTATGCTGAACATCATTTCCATTTTATCAGTGTTTATTTCTTGATAAACTTGCAACATGTGACAATAATACAATGTGAAAAACACAATAAGCAGTAAGTAAATAAAGTAGAGATGCAGGGCCAGGCGATGTGTCACCTATATGATGTGGGAGCTGGTGAATCCCATTCTAGTTTGTAGTGATCATGTCTGTAGCAGGTATTGGTTGCTTGAACTCAGGCTCAGAGTTCACGAGCTGGAGTCTGAGCTTTGATCACTGTGATACATAAGGGAGGGGGAGATGCTGTGTTTGTTCCAGATCCAGGAGGGTGTGACTTTGAGCAATGCATGTAGAGGGCTTCAGGAGGTAGTGCCAAAGGAGCCTTGACCTGTGAGTTTGTCTAACAGGTTTGAGATTCTTGATCCCTGTATGGATGAGAGTGGGGTGTAGGAAGGATGAGCAAACTGACCATAGCACTATGTTACAGGGAGCCATTCAAGAGGGGGGCCTAAAAAGAAATGTAGTTGTAATCAGGGAGAGTTTAGTTGAGAGAATAGACACTGTTGGCTCTGGCCAGAATTGAGAGTCACAAAGGCTGTGTTGCCTGCTGGTGCCTGGGTTCAGGATATCTCATTTAGACTGCAGAGGAACATGGAGTGGGAGAGGAAGTTCTAGTTGTTGTGATCCATATTAGTGCCAAAAATATAGGTAGAAAGCGGTTCTGCTGAGAAATATGAGCAGCTAGGGGCTAAATTTAAAAACCAGAACCAGAAAAGTGGTAACCTCTGGATTAGTAGCTAAACTACTAGCTAACTCGCACAGGGTCAACGAGAGTAATGAGGTAAATATGTAGCTGAAAGATTTGGTGTCAAAGAAATGGTTTCAACTTCATTGGTCATTGGCACCAGTGCTGGGGAGGAGGGAGCAGTTCTAATGTGACAGGCTCCACCTGAATCAAGCTCTGTCTAGAGTCCTGGTGAATTGCATAACCAGTACTGTGGAGAGAGCTTTAAACTAAATGGTTTTGGAGTTGAGGGTCCAGTTGCATTGAAAATTTACAGGAAAAAAAAACTTGAGGCAGAGGGCTCAGCTGAAGTAATAGGTCGGACTACTTAGATGCGCACAGTATAGGAAACAAGGTAAACCAGCTTGTAGTGTAGATTGAAATTGGGAGGTACGATGTTGTGGGTATCATAGACATGGCTGTAGGGGAATCAGGGCTGGGAACTAAGCATAGGTTTGAGGTGAGAGGGGAAAGATTTAAAAAGGACCGAAGGGGCAACAACATTCTCACGCAGAAGGTGGTGCATGTATGGAATGAGCTGCCAGAGTACGTGGTGGAGGCTGGTACAATTATAACATTGAAAAGGCATCTGGATGGGTATTTGAATAGGAAAGGTTTAGATATGGACCAAATGCTAGCAAATGGGGCTAGATCAGATTGGGATGTTTGGTTGGTGCGGACACATTGGACCAAAGCATGTTTCTGCGCTGCATGATTCTATGATACGCCTCCTATCAAATGGACAGGCACAGGGGTTGCCTTGTTAATAAGAAATGAAATCAAATGAAATTGCTAGCAAAAGTGATATGGAGTTGGAAGGTGTAGAACCTGTGTGGGTGGAACTGAAGAACTAACAAGGAGAACGACCCTGGAATTATGTTCAGGCCTCCTACCATGATACTCAATGTGGGGCAGAAAATGAATCAGGAGAAAGAAAAGGCATATAAAGAAGGCACTGTTACAATCATCATGGCACACTTCAATATGCAGGTGGAACAGGAAAAATCAGATTGGTAGCGAATGCAAAGGAAAGGAATCTGGAATGTCTACGAGATTGTTTTTGGAGCAGCTTGTGGTAGAGCCCACTAGGGAACAGGCAGTTCTTCATTTGGTAATCTATAATGTGGTAGACTTGATTAGCAACTTAAGGTGAAGGAATCCCTTGGGGGCAGTGACCATAATATGATAGAATTCACCCTGCAGTTTGAGGGGGGAGGATCTGGAATCAGATTCGTAACAGTCTTACAATTGAGTAAAATGACTACAAAGACATGACATTGGGGCTGGACAGAGTTGATTGGAAGAGAAATTTAGCAGGGAAGACAGTGGAACAGCAATGCAGGGGTTTCTGGATCTAATTCGGGAGGTATGGCAGAAATTCATCGCGTAGAAGAAACATACTAAGGGGAGGACAAGGCAACCGTAGGTGACAAAGGAAGTCAGGGAGACCATTGAAGCAAAAGGAAAAACATACAATCTGGTGAGGATAAGTGAGAAGCCTTTAAAAACCAGCAGAGGATAACTAAAAAAAGTGATAAGGGGGAGATGAAATATGAGAGTAATCCAGCTAGTAATAGAAAAGAACATTTCAAGAGCTCTTTTTAATATGTAAGAGGCAAGAGTAGATATTGAACTACTGGAAAATGAAATTGGAGAAATAGTAATGGGGAGCAAAGACATGGTAGAGGAATTGAATGAGTACTTTGCATCAGTCTTCACAGTGGAAGATACCAGTAGCATATCTGAACTTGGAGAGTCAGGGCCAGAGGTAAGTGCCATGGCCATCACTAAGGAGATGGTTTGGGGGAAACTGAAAAATCTGAAGGTGGATAGACCAGGAGGTCTGCACCCCAGCATTCTAAAAGACAGTTGAAGAGAAAGTGTAAATATTTGTGGTGATCTTTCAGAATCACGAGTCAGGGAGGGTCCTAGAGGACTGGAAGATGGCCAATGTAATTCCTCTGTTAGAGGAAGGGAGGCAGAAAACAGGAAATCAGAGGCTGGTTGGTAAAAATTTCAAGTCCATTAGTAATGATGAGATTGCTAAGTACTTGGAAGTGCATAGTCAAATAGCACTGAGGCAACATGGCTTCATCAAGGAGAGGTCATGCCTAACAAATCTGTTAGAATTCTTTGAGGATGTAATGAACAAGTTAGATAAAGGAGACCGAGTGGATATGCAGATTACCTTTGACAAAAGTGCACACAGGTGGCTGCTAAATAAACCAAAAACTGATGAAGTTGGGGCAAGGTACTTTGTAAAAAAAAAATTCATTTACAGGATATGGGTGACTCTGCCTAGGTCAGCATTTATTTCCCTAGAGGCAGTTAAGAGTCAATCGCATTGCTGTGGGTCTAGAGTCGCATGTAGGCCTGACCAGATAAAGATGGCAGATTTCCCTCCCTGAAAGATATTAGTGAACTAGAGGGGTTTTCCTGACTATCAATACCAGTTTCATGGTCATCATTAGACTCTCAATTCCAGATTTTGAATTTAATCCAAATTCTATTTCTGCAGAGTGGGATTCAAACCCTGGCACCAAGCTTCTAATCAGTGACTCTGGATTAATAATCCAGGAATAATATCACTAAGCCTTAGTTCTTTGAGGAAGTCACGAGACAGGTTGACGAGGGTCGAGCAGTGGATGTGGTGTACATGGACTTCAGCAAGGCATTTGATAAAGTTCCCCACAGCAGCCTCATTCATAAAGTCAGGAGGTATGGGATACAGGGTGATTTGGCTGTCTGGATTCAGAATTGGTTGGCTGACAGGAGGCAGAGAGTGGTTGTAGATGGTAAGTATTCTGCCTGGAGGTCAATGCTGAGTGGTCTCCTACAGGGCTCTGTTCTTGGGCCTCTGCTCTTTGTAGTTTTTATAAATGACTTGGATGAGGAGGTTGAGGGGCGGGTTAGCATGTTTGCTGATGACACAAAGGTTGGAGGTGCCGTTGATCGTATCGCAGGCTTCAGCGAGACATTGACAGAATGCAGAGCTGGGCTGAGAAATGGCAGATGGAGTTCAACCTGAATGAATGCAAAGTGATGCATTTTGGAAGGTCGAACTTAAATGCTGAATATAGGATTAAAGGCAGGATTCTCGGCAGTGTGGAGGAACAGCGGGATCTTGGTGTTCAAGTGCACAGCTCCCTCAAAGTTGCCACCCAGGTGGATAAGGTTGTTAAGAAAGCATATGGTGTTTTGGCTTTCATTAACAGAGGGATCAAGTTTAAGAGCTGCGAGATTATGCTGCAGCTCTACAAAACCCTGGTGAGACCACACTTGGAATATTGTGTCCAGTTCTGGTCACCCTATTATAGGAAAGTTGTGGAGGCTTTGGAGAGGGTGCAAAGGAGGTTTACCAGGATGCTGCCTGGACTGGAGAGCTTGTCTTACATGGACAGGTTGACTGAGCTCGGACTTTTCCTCTCTGGAGAGAAGGAGGAAGAGAGGTGACCTGATTGAGGTGTACAAGGTAATGAGAGGCATGGATAGAGTCGATAGCCAGAGACTTTTCCCCCAGGGCAGGATTGACTGCCACGAGGGGGTCATATTTTTAAGGAGGAAGGTATAGAGGAGACATCAGAGGGAGGTTCTTCACCCAGAGAGTTGTGAGCACATGGAATAGTTTGCCAGTGGTAGTCGTGGAAGTGGAGTCATTAGTGACATTTAAGCGACTGCAGGACATGCGCATGGACAGCAGTGAATTGAGGGCAATGTAGGTTGGGTTACTTTATTTTTGGATTAGGATTATTCCACGGCACAACATCATGGGCTGAAGGGCTTGTACTGTGCTGTACTTTTCTATGTTCGATGTATGAGCTATTGCTGAGTGGCATGGATATAGAGGATTGGCTCACTGGCAGGAGGTAGAAAGAAGGGATAAAGAGGTCATTTTCAGGATGGTAGCCAGTAATTAACAACACTTAGCATCAGTCACAATGAATTGAAAACAAATCATGTTAACAGAACATTCTATGAAAGAAAAAGTCTCCATTCAAACAGTAGATTCAAGTCCACATAAAATAAAATGTCAAACATGAACACGTCACAAGGTCACGCAACCAAGCGCACAGTCCACAGAGCTATTGGTCAGCTTCCTACACATGGCAGGGATAGACAAAGACATGATACATGTACAAAAGCATAGTCCAGATGTGAAGACAGAATTGGGCATATGCTGAGGCACAGTTGACCAATGAAGGGCCAGTACACTCATAAAATGCACTCACAAAGACACAGTACATAACAAAGGCCTGGTCCCCACACAAACGGTTGGTCGAGGGCATATACACTAAAGCAGTGGCACAAAGGCCAAATCATTCATTCACTTCACCAATACAACAGAATCACTGGCTGTAACTAGCCACCTCAAAAAATCTATTCTTAAAAACAGCAGCAGCCCTGGGTGTGGCCAGTCTGTTTAGAGTCGGTCACCAACTGAGGAGATTCTAATCTCTTGGTTGTATTTCTTTTTCTAAAAAAAAATCTCCTGGTTATATTGGTCAACCAAGATTTTTCTGATTGGCCCAAGTTAACAACCCTAATCATGAAACACATTGCCAAAAAGGTCCACATGGTCCCAATGACTACATCCCACTCTCCACCCCCAAGTCCACAGATGGGACCTGGTTTTTCTCTTGTAGCTTCTCTTTAGACATTTTCAGCCCAGGCACAAATCCTCTGATTCAGACTCAGACGCAGGTGGTGTGTACCAGACTGTGGTCTGTCTCTTGCATCTGGAACAACTCAGGAGAGTTTCTTCCTCTTCTTCCTGCAGCAATGGTATCGAGGCTTCATCCATTTCAGACTCTGATGTTTTCTTGACACTAGGCAGTGGGAGCACCTGCAGTTTCTGCGAGGCTTGCTGGCTGTTCGGAGGGGCCAATTATGTTTTGCCCCTACCCCATTTGTGAGGTAATAGCTTTCAGGTGATCCACGTGTTTGTTCAGGACTGTATCACCTACCCAAACTTTGTAAGTCACGGACCCTGACCTTGCATCAACTTTGCCTTGTACCCATACAGGGCCATTTCCATGGTTCTGGCGCCAAACTTCATCCCCTGAATTAAATTGTATCTCTCACTTAGAGGAGGCATGTGGCTGACATTGGCATTTTTGCTGCAATTTCACTCTTGTGCAAGCTTAAAGGTTGGAATCCCAACAGCATATTGTTAAAGACAGATTCTGCAGACACAGATATAGTTGTGCTGGTATTGGCCTCCATGGCAACTAGGTGACCATTTAACTAAATCTTAATTTTATTTGGCTCTGATTTGGGCATCGCTGAGCATTTTAATTGTTCCAATCCACATGGGGAATTTTCCAGGACTTACACCCTCCTGAGTACCTGCCTCCTAGTTTTTCTACTCAGGTCAGGCCTTGTAGGACTCTTGCTGTCTTGAGTGTGCATTCTAGCAGCAACTACAATGGCTCACCAGTGCAGATCCTGAAGAACTGTTTAGCCACTTGGCTGGGGCTCAGCTTTGTTGTGGAGTTCTGCTGTGGACTGGCCTAGGGTCCCCCTGCTCTGAATATGCCCAGCATGAAGTTCTATGATTGCCTGCACTCAAGTGGTGTTCCCTAAGCTCAGTTGGTCATGTGAGGGTGTCCACTTCCATCAGGATGCCCTGTAATTCCCATGTTCCACTTGCCACATTTTCTAATGACAAAGCCAGCTGCAAAGCGTGTTTGACGCCTGGTTGAATTTCAGCTAGTCGGCATTTCCGCATGATTAAGTCATTAATCCCACATACAAAATGGTCTCTCAGCATTTCATTCAGTTTCAACCCAAAATCACATGCCTCTGCCACTTGTCATAACCTCATCAACAATCCTGATAAGGATTCCTCTGGTTTTGTAACAGCTGAAAAGACGCCAATAGCATCTCAGGATTAGAGGAGGTTTGGGGTCGTAATAGTCCTTAACCAATTCTGTAAACATTTGGATGGGTTTAGTGTCTGGTGCCTCTGAGAAAGTTAAGCCCCTTATAACTAAAAATGCTACGGGTCCACATGCAGTCAGATGGATACTCATTGTTTTTTGTCCGCCCCAGTGACATTTTCCCTGGGAAAATATCACATTCTTTCCACATACTGGTCGCAATCTTTGACAGCAGGGTCAAATGAGTCAAGCTTCCCAAGCAGAGGCATGATGCCAGAAAAGCTTGCCCCAACTCCAAGATGACATTTGCGCGTGAATGTTCTTTAGGAACATTCTGTTTTTTCCCATCGCTACCGAAATAATGGCACAGAGGTTGGGTCCTGTGAACAAGTCTCCCTTTATTTAATAGTGCACAGTACACTAGCTGAGGACAGTCAGTTCACAGTCAATCCTCAACTGAGGAGATTTAAATCTCCTGGTTTTTTTTTAACCCAGCATAACATCAGTCTTCAACTGAGCAGATTCCAATCTCCTGATTATATTGGTCAGCCAAAGCTTACTTGACCTGATTAATAATACCAATCAAGAAACTCATAGTCAAAAAGGCCCAGCTGGTCCCAATTACTATATCTAGACTATTTTCTACATGAGGAAAGGTTTTGGACATTTGAAGCACAAAGGAACTTGGAAGTCCTAGCTCAGGACTCTCTTAAGGGTATCGTGCAGGTTCAATTGGCAGTTAGGACGCCATATGCAATGTTAGGATTCATTTCAAAACAGCTAGAGTGCAAGAGCAGAAATGTACTGTTGAGGTTATATAAGGCTCTGTCAGACTGCATTTGGAATATTGTAAGCAGTTTTGGACCATGTACATAAGGGAGGATGTGCTGGAATTTGAAGACTTTTGTGAGTTGAGTTATCCTTATTTATTTGAATTTATCCTCATATCAAATACTGCTGGTGTCACTCCATCTCATAATGTATCCACCTCACTGTTCTGAAATGTAAAAGTCTTGTATAGTTAAAGTCTATATCACACCATTCGCATCTTCAATTTGCAGAACTAAAATCCCTCCTGGTACTTCTTAGCTATATAGCATATCCAACTTCTGTTCTCCAGTTTACAATCAAAAAGAAAAAAAACGGTGCTTTCTTACATGGTATTTATATGTCTGGTCCATTTCAGTGTTTTAATTGTAGAAATCTAAAAATAAACCACAAAGGAAAAGAAGATGTGGAAAAGGGAAGTCAGAAGAACAGAAATTAAGGCTGAAGAATGTTATAGGGTTCCACCAGGTCATGATAGGAATTAAATGTGAGGATAATAATTTTAAATTAGTTATTAAGGCTTTGGAAGTAAATTTAGATCAATGAGACAATAGGTTAAAATGAACTTGATGCAAGATTGGATATGGGCAGCAGACCTTTGGGCAAGCTACAAGTTTACAGAGGATGGAAAATGAGAGGCAGAGCAGAAGAGTATTGGTATAGCTGAAGCTGGAAATGACATAGTCATGGATAAGAATTTTAGCAGCAATTGTGTTCAGCCGGGGAAAAATCCGGGTGAATTCCCATTCTACTTTGTAGGAGAGAATTTTCGTATTGGACAATCACATCAGGAATGAATTTGCCATTGTGTAAACAAATTAATAATGTCCAATTATATACCAGGTCCATTTTACCAAAATAATAAAAATTATATCATCTATTTTGTGAATATCAAGTCAATTTGTAAAACAAATTACTTGCATTCTGATTTATAATAAGCATGCACTTTGATTTTCACTTCAAATTAAATTGATAGCGGTTACTTCCATTTATTTGTACTCATTAACCCATTAATATTTAAAAGGTATCTTCCAAATAATTACTATTCATTTCAAGTTAGGTTGAAATAATATTTCAACTGAAAAGGCATATCCGCTACAAATTGATAACCTATATTTCCAAATTTCTGTAGGAAATACTTGGCTTCAAATTTATCTTTCAACATTAAATTGAGAAACAAGCTGTTCAAACTTTATCTGGCTCAGGTACTGAAAAGCAAAAGAGCAATTAATAGAAAAGAGCAGTCATACCGAATTGTAATAGTAAAGATTTAAATAGGAGGCACTGTTTTAGAGCAGAGTCAGTGAATTTCTACAGCCTGGACACAAAACTAACATGGATTATCGAAGAGAAATTATTTCAGTACTTGAAGTTAAAGCAGGAATGTTAGCCAACGTACAGAGAAAAGTCTATGTTATGTTGTAAATAATGCTATGGCGATATACATTAGAATAATGTTATTTATTTTATTATATTAGAAGTGCTATGTTGATGCAATTTGTTGTTGGAATCTTTAATAATCATCTAAATAGGCAGGCACAGCCTTAAGTATACTTCTCAATTACAGGTCAGGACCTCTGACAATACTGCACTCCCTCAGCACTAGCCTAGTGCTTAAAGCCTTTTGAGTAACACTTAAACTAATAGATTTCTGACTGAAAGGTGTGCGTGCCATAGAAGTATGTTATTAACACTTAACAATTAAGTACAGCACTTGGGAAGGAACAGACATGGTCACCAAGGCCAAAGTAGTTATCTAAGTTCCATATGAACGAAAGAAAGCCTGCATCACATTCACAAGTTGCCTCAAACCCTGACGAGTGTTGAAAGCTATAAACTAAACCTTATGTTATTTCAAAGGAAGTTGGGAGGAGCTACATTTTGACACTATTGTCCGTCAAGATGTTGGGACTGTAGTCCACATCAACAATGTTGTGCTTACCGCTTGGGTGGATTCCAGAAAATCTCCCTGGGGAACACCACCATTACTCTCTTGAAGTGTAAAGCACATATTGGTTTCTTAATCACCTGATCTCAGTCCATGCTAGTTTGTCCTCAGGGGTTATCTGAACGATCTGGCACATATGTGCCGACATCCAAAGTGCCCTGGAGGAACATAAGGTCAGTATCAAACCTGAAGTCTGGAGAATCCCCTGACATGCAATTTTAAGAGTTGTAAGCAGCTGTTGCAATGTGATAAGTAGAGATCAAGCATTCTAAACAGCTGGCAACTCCAGTTTAACTTGTTAGTGTCCACTCAATCTACGTATTTAAAAACAAAACTGAAAATCTTTAATTCCAACTGAAGTCTATGACTTTGCAACATAGGTATAAAAGTAAACATATTACACTTTTTAAAATCTTTTACTTTATTTTCTTTCATTACTATATTGTGAAGGACTACTGGCATAAAAGATATACTTTATTGGGAAATCATTAAAAGCTAGAATTTGATTTACACCAACCATTCATAACAAGATTACTTGAACAAATTCACGCCTCTTCAAGTTGCTAGTAAACGGCTTCCTAAAGTGATACAAATCACTTTTGAAGCATCTTGTAGACTCTCTTTGAGAATCACACTGGCAGAAACAACTACTACAAATAACTTAGATTCATAAATGCCTTTAATGTGATACAACAGCCCAAGGTGATTCAAAGGAATATAGTAAAACACAACAGGTTAAAGAGCTATTTATGGACATATCAGAACAAAAGCTCGATCAAAGAGAGGATTTAAGGAATAATTTAAAGGGGAGAAGTGAGGTAGTGATATAGAGATGTTTAAGGATGGAATTCCATAGCTGATGGGCTTGGCAATAGAAGGCATTACCGCTAACATTAGAGCAATTAAAATCAGGAACACTCAAGAGGCCAGAATTAGACAATGTTTATACGGATAAAGATTAGAAAAGATAGAGGAACGAAGCCATGAACAGATTCAAAATGAAGAATAACGATTTTAAAGCCAATATATTACCTAAATGGGAGTCAGTGTAGGTCAGTGGGTACAGGAGTGAATGTGATTTGTTGCAAGTTAGGACAGAATTTTCGATGATCTCAAATTCATGGACAGTAGAATGTAGGACTCCAACTAGCATAGCATTGCTATAATCCAGTCTAGAGGTAACAAAGGTGAAAATGAGGGTTTCAGCAGAAGGTGAGCAGAGGCAGGTGTGAAGTCAGGCAAAATAAACAGTATTAGTTTCAGTGATTACATGAATGTATGGTTTGAAGTTCAGGTCACATTTGACACCAAGATGGTGAAATGACTGCTCACAGTCAACGGAGAAGGATTGAGTTGGTAGCTGGAGAACAGAGTTTGGCATGGAGACAACAGGCAACTGTTTTGGCCTTCTTTGTATTATGTTGGAAGCAATTCCCAATCATCAAGCACTGTTTGTCAGATAAGCAGTCTGATAATTTAGCAACAGAGTTCAAATGTTTGCATTAGAAATGGATGCCAGAGTGAATGTGGAAACTTAACTTATACTTTTGAATGATGTTGCCAAGGGGCAGCACATAGATGAGAAATAAGAGAGCACTGAGAATAGAACCTTGGGAGAGACATCAGATGAAGGAGAAGCCAGTGCAAGTGGTACTCCCACTACAATTAGATGGACAAGAATGGAACCAGACAAGAGTGGACAACTGAGGACAGACATGATAGGAGAAGAATACAGTCAAGTATGTCACATTAAAACTGCTGACAGGTAGGGAGCACAAGGAGGGAAAATTCATCGCAGTCATCCAGGACAGCATTACTTATGTTGATGAAAGCCATTTTAGTATAATAGCAAGGTTAAAAAGCTGATTGGAGAGATTCAAGCATAAAGTTTTGGAAAAAGTGGATACAAATTGAGAAGGGATCTGTCTGCTTTTCCTTTCAGCTTGCAGATGGTATTTGTTGTGAAAGAATGTAGGGAAGGTGAGACAGAAATGGATGTATGTATTTTTTAACTTAGAGGTGCAAACAAAATTTTTGAAAATCAAGAGTGCATCTGTTTTGATCTTCATATGCACAGTTGTGCCTCATAAGCATGGCTCTGAAATTCCATACAGCTGTATCTCCCTGCTTTCTCTTTGTTGCTGATATGTCTTCAAAGTCACCCCTTTGATACAGTTGCACTGACAACCGAAGTACAAGTCTTCTCTCTCACATGGGTTAAGTTGTCAGCACATATTTAAGAACCTTCTTCAAATCATAACAACATTCTGCTTATCCCTCACTAGTTTCTGTTATTCCTTACAATATATGGTGCTGTTCCATTAATTTAGAACTGACATTTTTCACTCTGCATTTGTTTGAAATCACAATATCATCAAGCAATAGACCATGCACATTTTTCTTTTACATTATCTTACCCGAGAGATTTTCAAAGTCCTTGTTTAATTTTGGAATTATTCAATGTTATAAACACAGAAGGATGGTTTTGAGTTTTTAATGATGTGCCTTTTTGGACCTCACTGTGCAGTACAATAAAGTAAGCAACCTTTTGGAAAGCAATGCCAAACATTTTGCTGATTGTTAGCCACTTGATGGCAATCTTGCAAAAAGTTTTATTCTGAAAGACTCCAGGCACTGGTTTTTACTTCAGGCATAACCCTCTATGTTACATTTTCCCACATTTCTTGATTGAAAAGTAGCTAGTGCCAGTTTCAAAGAATAATTTTTTGCGACCCCTGACAGCTAAAAAAATGCTATGTCTGGGGCAGTTGTATGACACAAGTATTGAATTGCCTGCATGTGTAGAAAGAAAAAAATTGCATTCATACAGCACATTGCAAGACCACTGGGCATCTCAAACTAATTCCCTGCCAATTAAGTACTTTTGAATTATTGTTGCTGCTGTAATATAGAAATTGAGGCAGCCAAAATGCACACAGCAAACTCCTCCGAAGAGTAGTGTAATAATGACCAGATAATCTGCTCTTGTAATGTTGATAGAGAGATAAACATTGGTCAGTTCATTGAGACAGAAACCCTTTGAACTTCTTCAAAAATAAGGTCAGAAGTCACACAACACCAGATTATAGTTTAACAGGTTTATTTGAAATCACAAGCTTTCGGAGCGCTGCTCCTCCATCAGTGAGCTCCACCTGATGAAGGAGCAGAGCTCTGAAAGCTTGTGATTTCAGATAAACTTGTTGGACTATAATCTGGTGTTGTGTGACTTCTGACCTCGCCCACTCCAGTCTGACACCAGCACCTCCATTTCAAACATAAACACAGTGGAATGTTTAACATCCATTCGGGTAGTCAGTCATGGCCTCAGTTTAATACCTCAGCTGAAAATGGCACCTCTGACAATGCAATGCTTCGTCCTCAATGGTGCACCTGAGCATCAGCCTGAGAGGGCCTCAAACCCCAAACCCTTTGGCTTAGAAACAAGAAGCATATTAACTGACCCTTTCCTGACACAATGCAGGGCTGCCCATCAGGTCTTCTTTACTCAGCTTCTCCCAAGCGTGGTCACAAAGGCAAAGTTCATCTTGTAAACTTGATTCAGCATCAGAAGGAGGAGGTGGACCCTTTCTCCCAGCTCCACAGCACTCCTGCTCCTCACTGCATGCTAGCGATTTTCAAGTGGTGATGGTTAGGCCTAACCTTAACCCTAACTCACTCCATAAGTACTGTGGATGCCAAGGCTTAGTTATGAGCTGGCCTCAGAATTTCCCATGTGGAGCAAGTATTTTACAAATTCATGCCCGGGAATGTTTATCTCAAGAAATTTTTAGAAGTGTGGAGCCTAATACATATCTTCATCATCATCCTGGTTCCAACAGTATTTCCATTGACTTTCATTGTAGTGTTACATTGATTTTAAAGCATCTGTGTGATTCATTAGAATTAAATGAATGCTGGAGATACTTAATTTCTTAATTCTTTTACTACTATCCTTGCCTGCTTATCTGCCATATTGATAGATCTCTTCTCTATGAGCCCTCATGTGGCATGTCCCTACCTCTGGACTGAGAGGCCTGGGTTCCAGCCCCACACGCTCCATAGGTGTATAATTACATTTCTGAACAGGTTGATTACGGGGGTGTAAAAATGGATTTCATCTCTTAAGAACCTTGAGCTGGATTTTCCGATCCTGATCAGGGTCTAATAGAAGTGCCACTGGGCAAAAGTATCTGACAATCAAGAGGGAGAAATTAATAAGAAACCAGTAATACACAGAAATGAATGTACCTGTCATACTGGAGCTCTATTTTCAGGTCTACTGGATAAGTCAACCAATATGTTAGACCAATTGAATGGAAGAAGAAACCATGGATTGGCAATGGGAAGCATTTAAAAGGTTTTGCTTCCTTTGTAGTTATAGAGTAATAGAGACATACAGTGCAGAAACAGACCCTTCGGCCCCACTTGTCCATGCCAACCAAGTTTCCTAAGTTGAACTAGTCCCATTTGCCTGCATTTGGCCCACATCTCTTTAAACCTTTTCTATCCATGTATCTGTCCCAATGTTTTAAATTTTGTAATTCATCATTAAATATTGTGGTGTGCATGCACCTGTGATCAATGAGGTAGGTTATAACAGTACTGCTATGAATATAGGATGCAACTACCTCCTAAACAATACATTTGCCAGATTGTTCCTTCTGCCCATTGGAAAGCTGACATGTGAGCTGACAGCATTGAAAAATCGCATGGAAAAGTCTTCTGGTGCATTCAGAAGTTTATCAAATTTATGAAATTTAGAGTACATTTCACTCTATTGAATAGTAGCTTAGAATACCTCCAAGTTCACCTTGAAGGCGCTCATCATCCATTCATTTGGGTAAAATCCTATAACTCCCTCCTTAGCAGCATCGTGTGTCTACCTGCACCAAATAGACAACTTTGATTCAAGGAAGCAACTCACTACTACCTTCTCGAGGGCGACTAAGAATGGGCAATAAAATCTAGCCAAACTATTGACCCTCTAATCTAGTGAGTGAAAAAAAAGTTAATGAAGAATACTCTTTCAGTCTTTTCCCATTGCATTCATATGTTCAGCCTAGATATTTGTTGAGAAAGCAATTCTAAAGTCTGTTTATTTGCTCAGGAAGTTTTATGGGCTATTCAGCAGCTTCTGACTTTTATTAAAGGGTTTGTGAGCATTTTTCATAATTTGAGTAGTTAGTGGGTAAGGGATGAGGGTGTGGGGGTAACTGATGGGCATTGGGGATAGTGGCTGAAGATAAATGGTGAGAATGACCAGCTGAGAGAGAGGCACACAAGCTGGTCATGTTAAGGCATTGAGAGGGGTGTGGATTATGAGGGAGAGAGATTTAAGTATTTGCACAGTTCTCCAATATATGGATGAGATGGACAAAACAGTCCTGAGATTTTGTTTGTAAACAAAGGTAGGCTTTTAACATCCCACTCTGGACTTAGCCCATATCCATTCCTGTCCTGAACCTCACATCATTGACAGCCTAAGCTCCCTGAAGATCCTGCTTGCCAGGTGAATGGAGACAGAGGCAGGATGGTAAGATAATCTCATCTGCAATTCCCAACTCCAGATGAAAACCAGTGTATTGATGTTAAGTTTAGGAGCAGCAAGCAGACATAATTATAAGGAATATGAACAAGGATGGTGTTGCTGCAGAGAAACAGGGCTGGACAGCCACAAGTGTGAGAACAATGATTTAGTAGCGTAGAGCTAGGACTAGTCTGTAGGCAGTATGGTCTAATTGCACAAATCTCAGAAAAGCACTACACCTAAAAGGTAAAAAAAAACAAAGAACTGCAGACACTAGAAATTTGAAACAAAGACAGAATTTTTTGGAGTAACTCAGCAGGTCTGGCAGCATCCGTGGAGGGAGAAACACAGTTAATATTTCAGGTCCAGTGACCCTACTTTTTAAAGGTAATTCAATGATGCCATGATAGGTGGCATTCTAGTGTAAGAGGTCTCCATCCTACTCTCTGTGCACTCTGCTCGAGCGGTGATTGCCAAATTCCTGACAAGATTTTCCAGTTCTTGGAAAATCAACATCAGATCAGAGTTCATTTTTAAGATTTATCGACAGGAGTACATGTCATATCAGCAAACGTTGGGTGAAAATATGAAACGATTTGCAGGCAGATGTCAATGTAAAGATGATACCCTTGAAAGTGCTTTCGTTGAACTGAAGGGTGACATGGTGGCTCAGTGATTAGCACTCCTGCCTCACAGCACCAAGTTCAATTCCAGCCTCGGGTGACTGTCTCTGTGAAGTTTTCACTTTCTCCCTGTGTCTATGCCTGTTTGCTTTAGGTACAGTTTCCAACCCACAGTTCAAAGGCATGCACGTAGGTTGATGGGCCGTGGGAAATGCAGTATTACAAGAATAGGCGGTGGGTCCAAGGAGGATGTTCTTCAGAGGGTTGGTGTGAACTGGATGGGCTGAATGGCCTGCTTCCACACTATAGGGATTCAATGCTGATGAAACTGATCATCTAACCCTTTAAAAAAAACAGAAGACTGCACTGTTGATGCAATGCTGGAAGAAAGACACAAGTTTAAAGCAATTGTACGACAGCATCATCTTTAGTTGTTTCCTTCTGCCACTATTATCCCAGCCATCAACAAGAACATCAAAATATCTAAGTTATGTTTGAGATGTGGGTTGTCTCTATCACCAAAACAGTCCCCAGTATTTCATGGCATATGCACGTAATGTTCAACAAAATTAGCTAAAATGCGCTCAGTGCTCAGAGAGACCCAAAGTGCAACATAACTCTCTAGAGCAGCATGTGAAGAACATTCAACCAAAGATGAATACCAAAGACATTATCAACCTTCTATCCAAGGCATGTAAACGTGTCAATGATAACAAAGATGAAACTGCAACGTTATAGGTTATAGATCCCAGTTAGCTAGCACATGAAGTCAGTGTGACACACCATAAGGACATTGTCTAAAAGCTGAAAGCTTACCTCCATCTAAGTGATATATCCCAAAAGGAATGAACAATATATGCTACATGCCATAATTAAGACTGGTGCAAGCACAAGCATCATCCCTCTGCCCATCTTACACAACTTGTAATCAAAAAACTGGCACAATGTGATGCAAAGTTGATTCAGCAATTTGGCACCTGAGGATGTCCAGCTGCGATAGTTCAAAATGATCATCTTCAGTGGGAGGCCCCATCAAATTCAACAGGTTCCTGAGCAAGTATGAAAACTGAAAGAACTGTGGATGCTGTAATCAGTTCTGAGGAAAGGTCACCGGATCTGAAATGCTAACTCTGATTTTTCTTCACCGATGCTGCCAGACCTACTGAGCTTTCCCAGTGACTTCTGTTTTTGTTCCTAAGTAAGGATGGTTCTTCAAGTCATTCAAAGATGAACTAGGACTCTCTAGGATTGTAATTTTCAAAGGCAAACAAGTGATTCTTCCACAAGCTTTACATTGATGTTCACTTACTATATGCCCATACAACATATGGCATAGCAAAACACAGGAAAGTGACAGGTCACTCTATCTATTAGCCCATTATCAATAAAGACATTCATCAACTGATTACGTTGTATGAAATATAGAAACTCCTTCAACCTCAAAAGTCAACTGATTCTCTCATTCCACAAAATTTTTTTCTGAGCCAGGGTACAAGATCACAACGGATATTTTCCACATCCAAGGCTGCAATTATATCCTGGTGGCTGCCTATTCCTTTAAGTTCTGTTTTGTTTCATTTTCCCCCTTATTTCTATTGATGTGAGTCATGCCCCCTCTGAGCAAATCCTCTTTTCCTTGCCTTTTCCATTAGCATTCACTTAGGCCTTGCAACATAAAACATTTTGCCATTTAATCCCTCCTGCCTTCCAAGCTATCACAAAATTTCTCTCTTTTTCCAATTGCCCCTTTTCAATTACTTTTCTACCTTGCCCCAGTCCTGATGTGAGGTTAATTGTTAATTCTGTTTCTCTGTCCATAGATGCTAGCTGACCTGTTGAACATTGCAATTTTCTGACTTTTATTTTAAGGCTCTCTAGTACTAAAATAGCAAAACATTTCAAATCCAATCTTTCATCTTAGGAATGACAAGGTAAAGCTTCTCAGTCTAAGTGAATTGAAATGCTTTCTGAACAATAATAAATGAATCACTCAGATTTAATACATAATTATATTAATGTGACTGAGAAAATATTTTTGCAAGTTGTATATTGAATGTTGATGTCAGGCTAACATTTATTGTTGTTGGTTCTGAAATCCAAATGGAGTCACACTTCTTTGAGGTTGTAGGCTTGTTCACCGAGCTGGCTGGTTAGCATACAGATATTTCATCACCATCCTAGGTAACATCAACATGTGGCCTCTGACGAAGTGATGTTCTACTCCGCTTGGATTAATGTGATTTGGTCTGTTAAGTTGAGTTGTGCTATTTCCGGTTCTATTCTGCATAGTTTTGTATGTGGGGTCTAATTGAGCTAAGATGGTCATGTTTTCATGTTAAATTGATGGCCTTCATTGTCTGAATGCACTGAGATAAGGGAAAGCTCATCATGTTGCTTTGCTGCCAGCTGATGTTTGTGTATCCGAATGGTGAATTTCCTTCCAGTCTGGTTGACGTATTGTTTGTTGCAGTCATTGCAAGGTATTTCATAAACTGTTGGTCCTATGTGCCATGGTTATGGGCTCTTTGTTCCTTGTGACCATCCTAGCTCAAGCCAACAACAGACACGCATGGGAATTTCTAGAGACCTGGTTTTCAACCCGTAATGCAATTCAACAAACATGTGGAATTAAAACCTATGCAGAACAGAACCGGAAATGACACAACCCAACTTGACAGATCAGTTCAAATGAATTCCAAACAGAACAGAACAACATTGCTTCATCAGAGGCCGCACTGATGATGTTACCAAGCATGGTGACAAATGTCTGGACGGTAACCAGCCAGCTCGGTGAGTAAGCCCACAACTTCATCCACAACAAATCTTCACAAGAACCTTACATTTCTTTGCTGTTCTCTCTCCAGTCCATTATCAAAGACATAGCAAATATAAAATATATTCACACTGTCCCGATCATCTTCACGACTGCTGTTTTCCTTGCAAATTAGCATAAGCTTACTTTGCAACCCTCTCAGATATATTGCTGCCCACCAGTCATTTATTTTTTACATTTACAGTCCCAATACGGTTATAATATAAAGTAGTGCGGTTTTAAAACCTTTAAAACTTAATATTTATTTTCAGTAATTAACATAATCAGGTGTAATCATTCTTTTTAAGTACATAATTTGCCTTCCATTTAAGAGGACATTTATTTAAGAATTGGTACCAAAACTCAAATATCCCTTAGGAGACTACAGGTTAAGTAAAAATTAATCACTCCCAAATGGCCTCTAAAATGAATGTAATATTTAATACTCGAGAGTACAGTATACTATGTATAAAAAGTTCAATTATTTCAGTCTGAGAAATTGTCAGCTGCTTCAGTGTTGGCTTTTCTGTCTCACTGGGGGCTAATTTCTGACATATTGATTAAAATCCCCACAACAATTGGGCTGGGTTCTATACATTACAATTTTGGTAAAGGCCAAAGACAATTTATTCGCAAAGGCAGTGGTGTGGTGGTAATGTTATTGGATTTAATAATCCAGAGGCTTAGATTTTGAGTCCCACCATAGCAGCAGCTGATGAATCTGTCAATGAATCCCCTCAATTTTCAGGGAAGGATCCAAACAGTTAGATTCTGGAAGAAAGGCAATCCATCCAAAGCTGTCCTGGACACTCTGGACAACTCATACCTCAGTGGCCTCTGCATTAAGATAGCCAGATTGGAACATGGTGATGCATATCAGAGCTGGAATAGTTACTGGACCGTGACGTATTGCTCGCCCATCAGAAGGTGCAGGATTGTCCAAACATAGCTGGATACAGACACTGAACCTCAAGGATCATCTTTGAAAAAGACTTTGAAGAGTATCGGGAAAAAATGTCTGAGTTTCAAGCAGAGGTTCCAGGGGCAATGCACAGCCTTGTAGAGTGATTGAGGAGTCCATCTCTTGTGTGAGAGTCATAATGTTCCAGGCATTTGTGCTGACATCTACCTCCATGGAAAGAGTGAACTGCTGAATGGAGTGACAGGTAACTGAGTGTCTGCTGGCCTAAAGCAATTGCCTCCACATTTTGACTGCTGCTTTACAGAGAATTGAGGAAGACTGGCCTTGATGTATCAAATGCAAGAAAGTGTTCTCTAGCTCTTTGTTACCAGTGAAATGCAGGTCACTGGGCAGGTGGAGAGGGTTGGGAGTGGGGAGGCATTAGCCTAGTAGTATTATCACTGGACTGTCAAACCAGAGACTCAGGTAATGTTCTGGGAACCTGAGTTCAAACCCTATCAAGGCAGATGGTAGAATTTGAATTCAATAGAAATCTGGAATTGAGAGTCTGATAATGACCATGAAGACATTGCCGATTGTTGGAAAAAACCCATCTGGTTCACGAATATCCTTTAGGGAAGGAAGCTACCATCCTTACTTGGTTTGGCCTACATGTGACTCCAGACCCACAGCAATGTGGTTAAACGAAGTTAGAGACAAAAAAAATCTGTCGATGCTTGTATCCAACATAGACAAACAGGAGGCTGGAAGAACACAGCAGGCCAGGCAGCATCTGGAGGAAAGGAGCAGCCAACCTTTCGAGTATCCAATCCTGAAGAGGAGTGATACTTGAAACATTGACTGCTCCTTTCCTCCAGCTGCTGCCTGGCCTGCTGTGTTCTTCCAGCTTCCTGTTTGTCTAATGTTTAGTTAAACTATCTAGGCAATTGGGGATGGGCAATAAATGTTGGCCTAGTTAGAGATGCCCACATCCTGGAAATGATTTAAATAAAAGGCATGAGAGCAAATAGAAAAAAACAACTACCTTACAAACTCTTACATTTGTAGCAGTGATTATATGATTAATCTACAAATTTAAAAAAAGACACTTACAGATGCAGAGATAAATGCTTGTGCTTTAAAGTAGGCATCATGATGCTGCTCAGATAATGTGGTAGCAATAATACCACAGGCCGTCACCTCCCCTAAAATTCTATCACCCAATGGTCTCATTCTGCCAAGAGATTACAAAAAATAGCATTTTCTATCATCTAAACTGAATAAACAAAGAACTGATGGTTAGTGACGGCAGAGTGTAACTTTCTAAATTGATAGCACAGAAGTGCATTTTATAACACCTTGTCATATGCTTCTGTCAGAATTCAGAACAACTGATAGTATTTCTAACTAGTTATTTTTCTGCAAATTGTAAAACAAACAAATTATTTTGCACTTACGTAACATGTTTTCATTTCTACTTTCAGCCACTAATATATTTTAACTAAGTTTGCTTAATGGCACAATCTAGTAAACAAAATAAAGCAATTTCACTGAGAAATTTCCAGTAATAGGTTGAAATAGAATTAATGTGCAAAAGCCTCATGACATATAATGTTTGTCCAGTGCGTTATAAAAACGAGTATTTGCATTTTAATCAAGATTAAAGGGCAAATATAAATGCTCTTGGATATGTTTCTTTCTAAGAGTGAACATTTTTCCAACACTATTTAAAGGTGTTTATAAGTTATTTAATCATGTGAAAATAAGAACACGAAATTTTAGACAAAAGTGAAAAATAAAGTAGTGGAATCCAGCTTTCAGAGGCTGTGAGAAGGAACGACCTTGTTTGCTACATACCAATGTCATCAGTGTTCAATTAACATCATTCGGTGCTCTCTGGGCTCAAAGTGGTTGCAGGCATGCTTGGGTGTAAAATGTTGTAATAAAACTTCATAGAGGTCTGATTGAAAGCTTGCTAAGCGAAACCATAAGCTGATAGACTGACAACTTGGCCCCTGGTGAATTTCTGTCTTACAGCCAGAGACCATGCAGACGTGCCCTAAGTTTTGCTCAATGAATTTGGGCCTTCTAATTGCCAGAGCTGTGAACTTGTGTAACCTTATGACTGTAGCTGTCATTTTATGTTAGTGTGACTTGAAACACAGTCAGCTATTTAAACCGTGCAATTACTAATTAACCTTGCACTTTTTCAAAATAGTCACAATCACTGGACAATGATTGTTTAACTAATCCCAATCTTTTATCAGTGGCACACTCTGTATTACACCTTCAGTATTAGGACCCTCCACTATTTCAGCTGACTGAAAACCACTTTTATCAGCTCAATCCCATGTATACAACTTCGGTATGGATGAACTTTAACTCCTAAAGAATAAGGTGACACTTTTGATCCTGTAATTGTATTCTCAATGTTAATAATGAATAATTGCAGGGTTGATTGTTGAACTACAATGAAATCCTTTGACATTGGAGTAAATTCTGATGAAGGGCCATTGGTAATACATGATCAGCTTTCTTTTATGAACTTGTTTTACATTTCCAGCTGACTTTGGGAAGCTAGGGAGCAGCTGAGGGTGTTATGTCCTATTGCTACTGTGACTTGCATAGATCACATTTGGTTTCATTTCAATATAACCACAGGGCCTCTATAGAATTGCTCCTTGATTACAGCAGCATCTGACATGTGGTATGTACTAACACCCTAATCACCCGACTCTGCCGCTATAATTTGCATATGTGTGTTGTGCACCTGGAAGGATAATCTTGTGCAGGAGAAGAACCAGAGCTGGGGCTTAGTGTAACATCTCACTTTCCCAGTCAGTCTGTCACTGGAGTAAGCTGCGTTGCTTCACCTTGCAGGGTTTGGTAATTTGGGTATGCATAGTGTATGGCAGGTGTAAGTGGAGGGCGAACGAAAGCAGCAGGAAGAAGCTGTTGGAGAGCACTGTCACATCTACCATCAGTTGATGAAAGTAACAACCTTGACTCCAGAGCCAAAACAGAACGTCGTCAGAACAAGAGACTTTGCTCCAGTCATTGGAACCTTTTTTCATAACCTTTCATGTTGTGATAGACAGTTCACATACTGACAAATATGGGATTTGTCAGGATTCTATTAATAGTCTGCAATCCACTTTGGAAAAGATAGCACAGCCAGTGCCATCTGCTTAATCATAAAATCCCTATAGTTTGGCAGTGGCCATTTGGCCCATTGTGTGCACACTGACTCTCCAAAGAGCATTCCACCAAGTCACAGCCCCGCTACCTTAGCACTACAAACCCTCAAGTTCTTATTGAGTGAATCACCCTTTCACAAATCTGGGGCCCTGTGATTTTAAGATTCCTTCTAAATAAGTTTGTAATCCTTACTTTACTACCAGTTGGATGTGTGCCATCTATTATGCCTTTATCGTAGAATCACTACAGTGTGGAAGCAGGCCTTTCAGCCCATCAAGTCCACACTGCCCCTCTAAAGAGCATCCCACTCAGACCCACTATCCTATCGCTGTCACCCTACATTTGCCATGGCCAATCTACCTAACCTGCTCATCTTTGGACTGTGAGGAGAAACCAGAGCACCAAAAACACAGACACTGGGAGAACGTGCAAACTCCGTACAGACAGTCACCTGACAGTGGAATCGAACAATTTTCCAGGTTCCATTTCTAGTGACTTCCAAACGTCAGCAAGTGGCCAGGATTAGACTGTTACTGCAGATACCAACTGTATTAGGCTAAGGCAAGAGTCGAATTGATTCAGTGAGAAAGTGAGAGATTCTGCGTGCCAATGGATAAGTTAGAAACCCTTGGAATTGGTGCCAGACAACTACAGAAGTGATGCAGGTTCTTCTGCTCATAAAGGATGTATCTTTGTTATATTCTAATCTCCATTCTCAAGATGATCAGAAACCATCTGAATCTTGAGCTTGGGAATCACAGAAACACAATTGTAAACCACCTCTTTGTGTTCTCTACAGTTAGGTTTATATTCTATGAAGGTCAACAAATATACTGCAGAAGGACCAGTTTGCTTTGTAGTTACAGAAGGTGTCATTTGTCAGAGGCAAAGGGATAAATGTGAGAAGGAGTGACATGGGAGATATTGAACAGAAGGACCCTACTACTGAAATCTTTTTAATGCTTGTTGGAGATGATAAAAAGTGATTTACCCGCCAAACTCCCTGCTTCTCCCACTGATATCCTCAAACTATTTATCAAATGTCTCCTGCTCTCAGCAATGATGCTGTTAATGATGTAGATGTGCAAATTATATTGTCTTTGGATATCCTGCAGAATGTATGATCTTTGCTGGTCTCTGCAAAGCATCCACGGCTATCACCTTCATTGTCACTACAGCTGCAAGGTGGCTGAGTTACCAATTGATTCCCTCTTGCAACAAGTGACTCAACCCAGTTATAAATTCAAATCTGGGCATATGAATATCTAACTGCCATGCATGCTTCAGATTTGATGGTTGGTCAGGCGCCTTGGAATAGGAGCTGCCTTATGCAAAAGCTTGATGTCTAATCTGGAAGAGCATCCTGATAAAACTTGGGGAACCAACCCAATGCAAACACAATCATGACAGCTACGGGATTGTTCTAAGAAAAGCTCAACAGGTTCACTAATGTCACAAAGAAAAGGACCTGCTATTCTTGCCTGAGATAATGGGAACTGCAGCTGCTGGAGAATACAAGATAACAAAGTGTGATGCTGGATGAACACAGCAGGCCAAGCAGCATCTCAGGTGCACAAAAGCTGACGTTTCGGGCCTAGATCCTTCATCAGAGAGGGGGCTGGGAAGAGGGTTATGAAATAAATAGGGAGAGAGGGGGAGGCGGACCGAAGATGGACAGAGGAGAAGATAGGTGGAGAGGAGAGTATAGTTGGGGAGGTGGGGAGGGGTTGGTCAGTCTGGGGAGGATGGACAGGTCAAGGAGGTGGGATGAGGTTAGTAGGTAGGAAATGGAGGTGCGGCTTGTGGTGGGAGGAGGGGATGGGTGAGAGGAAGAACTGGTTAGGGAGGCAGGGACGAGCTTGTCCCCTCCCCCCACTGCATCCCAAAACCAGTCCAGCTCGTCCCTGCCTCCCTAACCTGTCCTTGCCCTCACCTATCCCCTCCTCCCACCTCAAGCCGCACCTCCATTTCCTACCTACTAACCTCATCCCACCCCCTTGACCTGTCCGTCCTCCCCAGACTGACCTATCCCCTCCCCACCTCCCCACCTATACTCTCCTCTCCACCTATCTTCTCCTCTGTCCATCTTCGGTCCGCCTCCCCCTCTCTCCCTATTGATTTCAGAACCCTCTCCCCATCCCCCTCTCTGATGAAGGGTCTAGACCCGAAACGTCAGCTTTTGTGCTCCTGAGATGCTGCTTGGCCTGCTGTGTTCATCCAGCTTCACACTTTGCTATTCTTGCCTGAATTGTTCTAAGTGAAACAATGACTTATTTGTTCTTCTTTCAGTTTAGTAGACTACTTACCTCTGACAATACAAACATCTCTAAACTGGGGCACTCGAATGTTATTGCGTGACAGTGTTCAGCAGCCCCTTTATTCAGCTCAAAAATGTGACCCAGGGATTCAGGTTGGCTACGATTTTTAATTCCCTAGTCATTCCCACTCTGACTTTTCTGCTTAGTTTTCTATACAGCTCTAAAGAAGCGCAACACAAACAAGAGAAGCTGCAGCTCACCTTTTTACTAAGCACTTCAAGTCTCTGTACTGATGAACTGTCACATGTCGAATATTTTCCCATTCTGAGGAAATCTGATCTGAAGTATTAACTCTGTTTCTTCCTCCACTATCATCCACTCTGTGTACTTTCAGCACTTTTGCATTTTCAGTTTTGACGATAAATGCTGCATTGTCAGATGACGTTGATTGAATGGTAATATTTGAAGTAGAAAATTCACATCAAAAATTAGGTCAAACAGTGTCAACTTTCAGATTTAGACATCAATTGACCCGAAAACCAAAATTTGAAACTGGTGTTCATAAGATGTCAATTTTTAGCTTTGTGTCTGTGTCTGAAATGAACAAGTACAGCCTGTGAGGTACAGATCAAAACGTGTCGTATGTTAAACTTGCCCAATTTTATTTATTTGCCAGTTGCATGTGATCAGGTTGCAATGTAAGCTTTACAAAATTTTGTAATCCATCAATAAACCTACATTAAAAGAAATACGTTTTCTTTGAAATCAGCATTTGTTTGCTTAATATGATATTTAACTTTTAATTTTAGTAATATTTTGTGACATTATTTGGCTTACTTGCTGAAGTTTTCCAGCTGTTTTGTTTTCATTATCTGTGCTGTGAAGGAAGCGAAGATGTGAAGGTGTGCAAGGCATGGGAATTTTAGAATGTAAAATCTACTTTGAAATTCTTAAAAACAACTTGCATTTGTCATTGATAATGGGAACTGCAGATGCTGGAGATTCCAAGATAATAAAATGTGAGGCTGGATGAACACAGCAGGCCAAGCAGCATCTCAGGAGCACAAAAGCTGACGTTTCGGGCCTAGACCCTTCATCAGAGAGGGGGATGGGGGGAGGGAACTGGAATAAATAGGGAGAGAGGGGGAGGCGGACCGAAGATGGAGAGTAAAGAAGATAGGTGGAGAGGGTGTAGGTCAGTCCATCTTCCGCACCTACACAGGCCCCAAACCCCACCTCTTCCTCCGGTACATTGATGACTGTATCGGCGCCGCCTCTTGCTCCCCAGAGGAGCTCGAACAGTTCATCCACTTCACCAACACCTTCCACCCCAACCTTCAGTTCACCTGGGCCATCTCCAGCACATCCCTCACCTTCCTGGACCTCTCAGTCTCCATCTCAGGCAACCAGCTTGTAACTGATGTCCATTACAAGCCCACCGACTCCCACAGCTACCTAGAATACACCTCCTCCCACCCACCCTCCTGGAAAAATTCCATCCCCTATTCCCAATTCCTCCGCCTCCGCCGCATCTGCTCCCACGATAAGACATTCCACTCCCGCACATCCCAGATGTCCAAGTTCTTTAAGGACCGCAACTTCCCCCCCACGGTGATTGAGAACGCCCTTGACCGCGTCTCCCGCATTTCCCGCGACACATCCCTCACACCCCGCCCCCGCCACAACCGCCCCAAGAGGATCCCCCTCGTTCTCACACACCACCCTACCAACCTCCGGATACAACGCATTATCCTCCGACACTTCCGCCATTTACAATCCGACCCCACCACCCAAGACATTTTTCCATCCCCACCCCTGTCTGCTTTCCGGAGAGACCACTCTCTCCGTGACTCCCTTGTTCGCTCCACACTGCCCTCCAACCCCACCACACCCGGCACCTTCCCCTGCAACCGCAGGAAATGCTACACTTGTCCCCACACCTCCTCCCTCACCCCCATCCCAGGCCCCAAGATGACATTCCACATTAAGCAGAGGTTCACCTGCACATCTGCCAATGTGGTATACTGCATCCACTGTACCCGGTGCGGCTTTCTCTACATTGGGGAAACCAAGCGGAGGCTTGGGGACCGCTTTGCAGAACACCTCCGCTCAGTTCGCAACAAACAACTGCACCTCCCAGTCGCAAACCATTTCCACTCCCCCTCCCATTCTCTTGATGACATGTCCATCATGGGCCTCCTGCACTGCCACAATGATGCCACCCGAAGGTTGCAGGAACAGCAACTCATATTCCGCCTGGGAACCCTGCAGCCATATGGTATCAATGTGGACTTCACCAGTTTCAAAATCTCCCCTTCCCCCACTGCATCCCTCAACCAGCCCAGTTCATCCCCTCCCCCCACTGCACCACACAACCAGCCCAGCTCTTCCCCCCCACCCACTGCATCCCAAAACCAGTCCAACCTGTCTCTGCCTCCCTAACCGGTTCTTCCTCTCACCCATCCCTTCCTCCCACCCCAAGCCGCACCCCCAGCTACCTACTAACCTCATCCCACCTCCTTGACCTGTCCGTCTTCCCTGGACTGACCTATCCCCTCCCTACCTCCCCACCTACACCCTCTCCACCTATCTTCTTTACTCTCCATCTTCGGTCCGCCTCCCCCTCTCTCCCTATTTATTCCAGTTCCCTCCCCCCATCCCCCTCTCTGATGAAGGGTCTAGGCCCGAAACGTCAGCTTTTGTGCTCCTGAGATGCTGCTTGGCCTGCTGTGTTCATCCAGCCTCACATTTTATTATCTTGCATTTGTCATTGTTGGTTAAGGTCTCCCATTGTACCCAGCATGCATGACAGTAATCCCTACCCTTCAACAAGATTCTCGTTAGCTGTAACACAGTTTGTGACAACCCAAGTTTGTAAAAGTTATTCTATTATGTCAAATCTTTCTTTGTTTTATGGAATTTTATTTATAGCTGCTGTAACAATCCAGAAAGCAAAATAATTGACACTATATAATGATTAATCAAGTAACCCCAGATTGAAGAAATTACTGACGGAATTTCACTTTCTTGTGGCCTTGTATTTAGATGAGATTAGATTCCCTACAGTGTGGAAACAGGCCCTTTGGCCCAACAAGTCCACACCGCCCGTTGAAGCATCCCACCCAGACCCATTAAAACCTAAACAGATTAAGTATGCAAGTAATACTTCAAACAAGATGATAATGTCAGTTTAAGCAGTTGTTACAACAAAGATACATCCCTTACAACCATAAGAACTTACCTACTAACCTCATCCCACCTCCTTGACCTGTCCTTCCTCCGCAGACTGACCTATCCCCTCCCTACCTCCCCACCTCTACTCTCCTCTCCACCTATCTTCTCCTCTATCCACCTTCGGTCCGCCTCCCCCTCTTCTCCCTATTTATTCCAGAACCCTCTCCCCCTCCCCCTCTCTGATGAAGGGTCTAGGCCCGAAACGGTTAAGTGCAGTTAAGTGGCATCACTTGCAGTTTCAAAGTTTTCTAACTCATCCATTGGTAGATAGAATCTCTCACTTTCTTGCTCAGTCAATTAGACTCTTGCATTGAATTTCAAACCCTTTTTTTTCTGTATTTGGAATCAGCGCACATGAATTAATTTCTACAGTATGCACTCTTGTTCTGAGTTTCCTCTTTGTTTCTGCAGTTGCTATTCAGTCAGTCAAGAGCTACCAGGGATGGATTTTGCACCAGGATGTAGGTACTGCTGTCCGTGATTGCTATGTTATGTATTGATATCTATGCACTCTATCGCCATGCCATATCAAAGGTGTGCAGTTTGCTTTAGGTTCACAGGACATTAATAAATGCTGGCTTATTTGATCATAGGGCTTTGATTAGCATTGATTTATGAGTCTCCTGACCGTATTAAAATAACATGTCAAGATGTCAGTTAAAATGGTGGCAGAGCCATGCTAGTAGTAAGTCGTCAGCTTAATTCTAACTATGATAGTGGACTGTTTCTGCAGATATTAAAGTTAAAATGCTTACATATCTAACCTTGGACGGGAAGAGTATGTTCCTACCTCATTCCCACATTCTCTGATGTGTGTTTATGTGGATGAAGAGACAGAGATTCATTCAGTGCCCATTCCATCAACATGGCTTAAAGATTATAAATTCTGGTTGCAACAATTCTTAGGACCAGGAAGACATGGAAGGTGGGTGGTTTCATGAAGAGATAGAAAGAGATATTTTGCTCAAAATCCTGAATCAGCCTTGAGCTGAAGTTGTACCGGATGTAGAAAATATGTTGCTGACGTGCGTGGAGTTTGCAAAATATCCCAGAATGGCAAAACAAGCAAAAAGTGAGCAAGGGCAATTTTGCAGCCAGGTTATTGTTATTGTGAAATTTTTTTGCAGTTTATGGTCATGCACCATGTATTCTACTAGCATTACATGATTTTTAAATTATTTATTTATTTACTAGTGTTCATGTCTGAAAAAGCATGCAAGAGGCACACATGCACAACCAAACCATCATATTTTACCTCATGTAGAAAACAAAATCCATCCCAAAAACAAAAGCTAATGCCACATGCACAATTTTAAAGGAAAGACTACAAATGCTGTAAATTTGAAAGAAGAGCAAACTCTGGAAAGACACAGATCAATCAACATTTCAGAAGAGAAAAATCATTTTATGGTGCTTCAGAGTATGTACTGGATATATCAATGCTTTTGCCACCCTCATGACAGAAGCTAGCTGACTCAATATTCAGCAGCTTGCAGTTTTTTATATCACATTAAATAATGTCAAATAATGCTACATCTACAAAGCATCTAGTTGCCAATATAGTCAGATGCTTTCCTGAAATTCAACATTGCTACCTGATCTATCATTAACATCTACCCTCGAAAAATGGAATCTCCCTATACAGTTATGGTAATAGGCAACTCCAGATTATAAAAAAAATCCTAAAATGTTAGCATGAGCACAAGGCATAGAAGAGTAACAGTGGAGAGGAACATGTAGGAATATCAGAATACCTAACAAATTGCTACCTGAATCTTTATTCATAATTGCAAGGATGACAACTTTGCCTATTGTGCAGTTTAAGTCAATTTCATTTATTGACAATATTTTTACAAAACGTGCACAATTGGTTTTAAAAATGAAGTCAATTTTTTTCAATTGTAGTCAAGAGCTGGTATTGATTATTGGTGCTAACAGCATTACTTGTCATGGCTTGAACTGAGGAGCATCTTAATTTCTGAGCGCTTTATTCTTGATCCCAACATACTGTTTGATTAATCTGAAACACTGAAATCAATTCCACTGATCTCTTTCAGAGTAAAGTTGAAATAAAGTTCATAGCACACTGCCAAATGCAATTGGCCATTACAATTTACAAGTTCACTTTTCTACCCAGTTTTATGTAGCTATTTACTCTTTAACCATGTGCTAAATATATAGCACCCATGTACATTTCTATCTAGTACTATACACTATACTTTTATCAATCGAAATAGTTAACCTTGTGTTCTATGTAAGTAGTCAGTTTATTCTAGTTCACCTCCATTTTCTTAGTGCAATAAACTGCTGTCTTATTGTAAAATAAAATTTGCAGCACTGTGTGCTTATGTTTCAATGAAAGACCACCTTGTTAAAACTTTTTAAAAATCCATCAAACCAGATTTCGGTTTGAGATTAATCTGTCCCATAATAACATCAGCTGGGATCATAATGATATGCATACACAATTTAAAATTGCAGGCACTTCCTTCAGCTATTCAGTTACAGAAGTAGCAGGCTCCCATCAACATGGCATGCTTGAAGTGGGCCCCGTCTACAAGCAATTCAATTTTTTTATTAGCCTCATTATTATATGTAAGTTAATGTTCTATTCAAATCGACTGTTCTACCGAGTATTAATATATTACTCAATGTGTAAAAGCAACTTCTTTGAAAAAATTAAGCTGCTGTGACAGAGATCTGCAGAGTATATCGGGCAGCTGATGTATAGTGTGGGCCAGCCTCAAGGGAGGTTTGTGATTGTTCTATGGAAAAACACCCAAAGGAAAACATTCAAATGGGTCAAATTTGAACAGACAGTTGCTAAACTCTTTGTTATCATAGCTTTTCTTGATTTCTTGAGAGCTTTGTTCCATCATATGGAGGGGAAACTTTCTACTGCTGACAACTTGCCTCTTGTAAAATAGACAACAATAGATTAGACTGGCATTGTGTTGTGCTAAGTCTCACAGCTGGTATGCAGTATACCTTAAGAAACATACTCATGATATGGCCACCGTATCATAGCGTGTTCTCTGATGGGTATAAAAATCTCAGACTCCATCTCAACTGGGCCCACTTCAAGCATGACATGTTGATGGGAGCTTGCTACTTCTGTAACTGAATAGCTGAAGGAAGTGCCTGCAATTTTAAATTGTGTATGCATATCATTCTGATCCCAGCTGATGTTATTATGGGACAGATTAATCTCAAACTGAAATCTGGTTTGATGGATTTTTAAAAAGTTTTAAGAAGGTGGTCTTTCATTGAAACATAAGCACACAGTGCTGCAAATTTTATTTTACAATAAGACAGCAGTTTATTGCACTAGGAAAATGGAGGTGAACTAGAATAAACTGACTACTTACGTAGAACTCAAGTTTAACTATTTCGATTGATAAAAATATAGTCCCAAAAACACTCCATTTTGGATTCCAAAAGAACCTCTTTACATAACTCACATCAGAGACAATCGCCTTCTCTGTCAATTCGATGGGCTTAATTTAACTATGGCTTCAAATCTCCATTGTAAGAACTTGTTAACCTAACAGAATCACAGATATCCATAACACAGAAGGAGGCCATTTGGCACATGATATCTGTGTTTGTCAACAATTTTCAACTACAGTAATTCCATTTTGCAGGTTTTGGCCAATACTCCAGGATTACTATAGCAACAGAAATAAATATCTAAACACTGCTTAAATTTTATGTGAGTTTCCAAATCAAACACCGGTTCAGGCAGTGAATTCTCCAGAATCCCATGATCCTTTGAGTGTAAAATATTCTCCTTAAATCTCCTCTTAGCCTCTTCTTCTTGCCTTAAATCTATACCAGCTTGTTATTGACATCTGTATGAATGAAAACAGTGTATTACAATCCGTCATATCTATGTCCATGTCTTTCAGGTCCAGATACAGATCTATCTTTTCTTTCTAAATTTATCTATTCGATCTAAATAAAAATGCAAAGAACTCCTCTGGTGCCTTACGCCAGTTTCAAAACTTCCAGTTTGCTGATTCCAGATGCCTCCTCCTTGCTATGGATATGCAATCCCTTTACATGTCCAATCTGCACTAGGAGAGTCATAGGGCTCTCCGCTTCTTCCAGAAGCAAAGAGCTGAACTATCTCCGCCCACAACCACCCTCAACCGCTTGGCTGAGCTTGTCCTTATCCTCAACAACTTCCCTTTTAACTCCTCTCATTTTCTTCAGGTAAGAGGGGTGGCCATAGATACGTGCATGGGCCCTAGTTATGCCTGTCTCTTCATGGGATATATGAAACATTCCTCTTTCCAGTCCTATTCCAGCCCCCACCCTCAACTCTTTCTCCAATACAGCTATGATACCATCAATGCTGCTTCCCTCTCTTGTCTGGAATTGGAAGACTTCATCAATTTCGCCTCCAATTTCCACCCTGTCCTCACTTTCACCTGGTCTATCTCTGACTCCTTTTTTCCCTTCCTTGACATTTCTGTTTCCATTTCTGGGGATAGACTGGCTATTAATATCCACTACAAACCCACTGACTCCCACTGCTGCCTGGGATTCCTGTAAAGATTCCATCCCATTCTCTCAGTTCCTCTGTCTCCATTGTATATGTCCAGATGAGGCCAACTTCGACAAGGAAACCTCCAAAATGTCCATCTTCTTCCTCAATCAAGGATTACCCCACTCCTTTGTTGACAGAGAACTCCACCAGGTCCAACCCATCTCCCGCTCTTCTATCCTCACCCCTTCTCTTACCTCCCGCAACAGCAGTAGGGCTCCCCTTGTCCTCAACTACCATGCCACCAGCATCCACATCCAGAAGTTCATCAGATGTCATTCCCACCACCCCTAGCAAGATGCCACCACCAGACACATATTCCCCTCCCCTCCCTAGTCCACCTTCCGTGGGCACATTCCCTCCAGGACACCCTGGTACGCACTTCCTTCACCGTCCCACGGCCCTATGGCACCTTCCCTTGTAACCAGCGAAGGTGCAACACCTGCCCATTTACCTCCTCCATCCCCAATATCCAAGGGCCCAAACATACCTTCCAAGTGAAGCAACTCTTCACCTGCATTTCCCAGGATCTAATCTACAGCACTTTCTGCTCACAATGTGGTCTCCTTTACATTGGGGAAATGAAGTGTAGACTGGGTGACCGCGTCACAGAACATCTACGTTCTCCTCGCAAAAAAGGCCCTGAACCACCTGTTGCCTACCACTTTAATGCACCACCATGTTCCCTGGCCAACATCTCTGTCTCTGGATTGCTGCATTTTCCAGCAAAGCTCAACACAAGCTGGAAGAACAAAATCCTTTTCAGCTTGGGGACTCTGCAGCCCTCCAGACTCAATATCGAGTTCAATAATTTTAGAACCTAAACTCTCCTAAGTCCTATACCCCAACCCACACACCAGACCTTGTTACCACATAGCCTGCCATTGCACACTACCTATTGTTAGTCACTAACAGTCCCCATTAACAACTATTAACTCCCCCCCACCCCCAGCCTGATCGTTAGCAACTCCTTTGTCTGTCCGACTGTCTTTCTCTCTCTTTGGGTTCGATCCTATCATTTACACCCCACCCCACCCCACCCACCTCCTTATTTTCTGCATATAAGCTGACATTTTCCCAGCCACCATCAGTTCTGAGGAAGTCACCAGACCTGAAACGTTAACTCTGTTTTATCCTTCACAGATGCTGCCAGACCTGCTGAGCTTTTCCAGCAACTTTGTTTTTGGCTGCAATTCTTTCCCTGGTTGTTTTTTTTGGCTTGGGGTTTTCCTTTATTTTACCTGCCAATATTTTCTCATGCATTCTCTTTGCTTTCCTAATTTCTTTTTTGTTCACCCACTCATTTTATGTTCCTCTAGGTACTCTGCCATATTGAGCCTTCAATATCTGCCATAAGCTTCTTTCTTTTCCCAATCCTAACTTTTATGCCCGGGGTTCTCCAGCTCTGGTCCCATATTTCGTCTGTAAAGGAGCATATTTACGCAGTGCTGTCACTACTTTCTCTGTGAGTGTCTCTCACTGCTTTGACACAGTTTTAACTGCAAGAAACTGCTCTTATTCCACTTGGGCCAAATCATACGTCATTTTATTAAAATTAACCTTTCCCCAGTTTAAAACTTTTATTTTTGGCTCATCCTTATCGTTTTCCATAATTATCCTAAACTTAACTGTGTTATGGTTACTACCCCCAAGATGCTTCCCCATTGAGATAACACAATGTGAAGTTGGATGAACACAGCAGGCCAAGCAGCATCAAAGGAGCAGGAAAGTTTGATGTTTCAGGTCGAGATTCTTCTTCAGAAATGGGGGCGAGGAAGGAGATTCTGAAATAAATAGGGAGACAGGGGGAGGCAGATAGAAGATGGATAGAAGATAGGGTGAGAGGAGACAGATAGGTCAATGAGGCGGGGTTAGAGCCAGTGAATGTGAATGTAAGTGGGAGTTAGGGAGGGGTTAGGTCGGTCTAGGGAGGACGGACAGGTCAAAGAGGTGGGATGAGGTTAGTGGGTAGGAAATGGGGTTGGGACTTGAGGTGGGAGGAATGGTTAGGGAGGCGGGGACTAGATGGGCTGGTTTTGGGATGTGGTCGGACGAGGGGAGATTTTGAAGCTTGTGAAACCATTTGATACCCTTGGGCTACAGGCTTCCCCAGCGAAATATGAGATGCTGATCCTGCATCTTTCGGCTGGCATCATTGTGGCAATGCAGGAGGCCCAGGATGGACATGTTGTCCGAGGAGTGGGGGGGGCGGGTGGACTTGAAATGGTTCACGACTGGGAGGTGTAGTTCTTTGTTGCAAACTGAGCGTAGGGGATCCCAAGCAGCCCAGCTAGCCCCCACCTCCCTAACCATTCCACCCACCTCAAGCCCCACCCCCATCTCCTATCGACTAACCTCATCCGGTCTCCTTGACCTGTCCGTCCTCCCTGGACTGACCTATCCCCTCCCTAACTCCCCACCTGCACTCACGTTCACTGGCTCTAACCCCGCCTCTTTCTCCTGTCTGTTTCCTCTCACCCTACCTTCTCCTTTATCCATCTTCTATCCACCTCCCCTGTCTTCCTATTTATTTCAGAATCCCTTTCCCCGCCCCCGCCATTTCTGAAGAAGGGTCTCAACCCGAAACATCAAACATTCCTGCTCCTCTGATGCTGCTTGGCCTGCTGTGTTCATCCAGTTTCACACTGTGTTATCTCAGACTCTCCAGCATTGGCAGTTCCCTCTATCTCTGCTTCCCCATTGATATGGCTTCCATCTACCTGGGCTTATTTTCAAATGTTAGATCCAAATCTTCACAGCCGTTTGTTGGACTTTCTCCTAATGACTAGAAACATTTTCCTGGATACAATTCAAGAATATTGTACCTTGTATGCTAAAATTATCTCAGTTAATATTTGGGCAGCTAAAATTGCCTATGATTGGGCTGTGTTAAATGCCCTTTCTTCTGATCTAGCCTATGTTTCTGCTGCCTTCCAGACTCCCATGCTTGCATTTCCATCTCAGCTTCTCTCCCTTCTGAACTACTTGTCATGGTCCCATCCACCAACCAAACCAGTTTAAATCCATTACAACAGCATTAGCAAACCTCCCTGTGGCAATAGTGGTGCCATTCCAGTTCGATTTGTACAGGTCCCACCTCCCTCAGAAATCAGTCCCGATGCCTCAGGACTCTAAAGCCCTCCCTCCTGCAGCATCTCTTCATCCACACAGTCATCTGTTCTATTCTTTTTAATCCTGACGCTCACTACCACGTGGCCCTGGGAGTAATTTGGAGGTTACCACTTTTGAATTCCTGCTTTTCAGTTTCTTACCTAACTCCCTGACAACTGCTTTAGAACCTAATTTTTGTTTCTTCCAATGCCATTTTTTTCATCAAAGTCTGAGGTTTCTGTCTGTTTAGCCTCCCACTTCAGAAAGTATTACATCCATTTCATGACATCCTTGTCTTTGCTACCCAGGAGGACATGTAGCATTCTGCAGTCACATCTCTGGCTGCAGAACTGCCTGTCTGGCTCCTCACTAACAAATTCACAAGCACTATTGCCTTTCTACACTTCTTTGACTTCCACTGAATAGCTGGACCGCCCTCAGGTCTTGGTCTGGGTGGCATCCACAAAGGGTTTGTCACTCTCACGACTTTCCAAGGCTGATAAATGCTTTGCAAGTGAGGTGCACTTATTCCCTGCATAGTCCCCTTCTTCTCTCTGGCAGCACCCTAGCTAGTGATGCCTACATTCATGAGCAAACACAACAAAATTCTGCTTGATAGCACAGTTAATGACACCTTCCATCGCTTTCCTGATGTTGGCTATAAACATTCCCAATATAAATAATAAACAATTAATTCTTGGGGATTATCTCTGTCAAACTACTTTAATAGAAATTGCCATGGCTACAGAGATACTGCCAAGTTAATAATTGAAGCCCTTCAGTCACCCAGAATCTCCGCAGGCCGCTAAGCATTCAAAAATCCGAACTCAAGAATAAATGAAATTAAAATATATACAAATCTTACCACAAGGATGGTAAAGCAGTAATAAAATTGAATCTTTTAGCATGATGTTCATAGAATCCCTACAGTGTGGAAACAGGCTCTGTGGCCCAACAAGTCCACACTGAACCTCAGAGCATCCTACCAAGACCCATCCCCCTATAACCCATCTAACCTACACATTCCTGAACACTACAGGCAATTTAGCATGGCCAATCCACCCAGCCTGCACATCTTTGGGCTGTGGGAGGAAACCAGAGCATCCGAAGGAAACCCACACAGACACGGGGAGAATGTGCAAACTCCACACAGACAGTCACCCGAGGCTGGAATCAAACCCAGGTTCTTGGTGCTGAGAGGCAGCAGTGCTAACCGCTGGGCTACTGAACCACCCCAAAAAACTGGAGCCCTCAATGTCTGAAGCTCCAGAGAAAATAGCCTCAGCCTATTCTGCCTCTCCTATAGCTCAAACTTTCCAACCCTGGCAACATCCTTGTAAATCTTTTCTGTCCCCTTTCAAGTTTTGCAACATCTTGCCTGTTGCAGGTTGTTCCTACTCCTCTCAACTGTTTGCCTACAGATTTGCTCTCCTGCCTCCCTTTGACTGTTTTGTGGTCTTTGTATTGTATTAGAAATACTATTTCTGCTGTTGTTCCCCAGTTCAATCTGTGTTAGCTTATTTGAATATGTTTCTGGCATATTATCCATGCTCACTGCTGTTATTGTGTTTTTTATAACCAATATTGCAACTACCTCTCACTATCTCTGTAAACCCTGCAACCAGAAAGGGAGATTGATTTTGATTAGTTGGCTGGATGGCTGGTTTGCAAAGCAGTGAGATGCCAACAGTGTGGGTTTAATACCCACACTGGCTGAGGTCACTACAAAGGACACTCCTTCTCAACCTCTCCCCTCGCCAGAGGAGTGATGGAAATCAGGCTAAATCACCACCAGTCGTCACTCTCTAATGAGAGAGCAGCCCTGTGGCCTGGTAAGACCATGGCAACTTAACTTGAACCACGTAGGTTGAGCTGCCATTCCTATCCTTCTTTAAGTCAAGTTTCAGGAATAACTATGATGTCAGTGTTCATTTTGTGCCTTCACCTTTTTCACCAGACTCCTTGCATTGAAGTATATACAATTAATCACTCACAACTGCTTTGCTGGCTTCTTGATTCCTCTGAATTGCAGACTAACTTTTTGAGTTCATTTTCTGCCTTCTACTTCCAGTTGTGCTCTTCTTCACTGTAGCTGCCTGCCAACCTATCTTAACCTCTCCTTGGCAGTACAAGAAATCTTCCTATGCTGTTGCTGGTCATGACCTGTTGAACTACAATGATCCAGATTGTATAGGCCCTGCTTTCCCCCGAATTTGTTCTAATGTAATAGAAATCTAAAGCCTCCACCATATACCATCTCTCCAATGTACTTTCCTCCTCTTTCCATACTCAATAGCATATAGGGCCTGAAGAATTCGAAGTAATTACTACTTTTGAGGGCCTACTTTTTAACTTAGCCCTAGCTCCCTGAGAACAACCATGGATCCACTTCCCTTTTCCTACTTGTGTTATTGGTACCAATATGGATTATGAAATTTTTCATTTCACTGATACCCATCTTCCTCCCTCCAGAGTATTCTGCAGCTGCTCAGTGACACCCTTGACCCTAAATTCAAGGAGGCAACACACCATACTGGAGCCTTATTGACTATCTCAAGATTATTGCTAGCTTGTCCTTCCTTGATTCCCCCTTGTCACTTGAGTTGATTCTTAAAGGTCCTTTCAAATGAACAAGGAAGTTACCTAGCTGTATCCAACCACTATAGACATTCACAAGAAATCATTGACTGAAACACCAGACATTGCTGCAGGAATTGTCCAAAGCAGTGTTCTTGGCTTTAGTTGCTTTAGCAGTGGCTTTTCCTCCAACATAAGGTCAGAAGGGGATATTAAGCAGTGATTGCTCAGTATTCTGTTCCACTTCCAGCTCCTTAGATAATAAAGCAATTTATGATTTAGGCAATGTTCAGCTTTGTGATGCAATGTGGCAAGTGAGATAACCAATAGGCAGACAATGATCATCTCCAACAGGAAACAATATCGCCATCATCCCTCCACATATTGGCAAATCCCTCAGTAGCAACCTACTCTGGATGAAAATTGGCTAGAAAGAAAGTTGAGCCAGACATTTAAATATGTGACAACATGGTCAGAAGCTGGGCATTCTTAAATAAATGACTCACCAACTGACTCCCCAAAATCTATAATATGGAATGTGATGATATAAAAGTAAAGGTGTTCAATATCATTCAAAGAAGAAAGCAGCACTTTTGATTGATATTCTGACAACCACCTAAAAAGAAATATAGTAAAAAGCAAACTATAAATGCTGGAAGTAGGAACTAAAAACAGAAATTGCTGGGAAAACTCAGCAGGTCTGGCTGCATCCATGAAGGAAAGTAGAATTAATGTTTTTGGTCTAGTGACCCCTCTTCTGAACTTAAAGAATTATTTCCTGTGCCATTGACACAATTGGCTACATAGCTCACCATGTACAAGATGCACTGCAGCAAATCTTCGCAGTTTCTTCCGAGCCCAGGTACTCCAAGGCAGCAGGGAACATCATCACTAGCATGTTCCTCTCCAAATCACACACAACCCTGGCTTTTAAAAATGTTAATGTTCTTCCTGTGCCACAGGGGCAAAATCCTGTGACTTCCTCACTAGCAGTGTTTGTTCCTTTACCAGATGGACTGCTGTGTTTCAGGGAGATGGCTCGCCACTTTCTTTTCAAGGGGGATAAATACTGGAATTGACAATGATGCCCAAATCCTGTAAATGAATGGTAAAATAATCACTACACCCACACATAGAGGCTGGACAATTTGACTAGGGGCCAGAAAGCAGCCAGCCTGGAGACAAAGTCTTTGAAAAGACAAACATCCAATCAGACAGCAGACAATAACATGTTTATTTATTTAGAGAAAAAAAAACTTCCATCAATTGAAGCATTTATTTTTAACTGAGTGAAGAAATGATTATGTTAAATATCAAAATATCAAATCTTTAAAATTTGACAAGGATAAACCCGGAATGTAACAATGGTGTCAAATGCAAACTTAGTCCACAGCAAACAAACTTCCCATTTCATTTCTCAATCTTAAATTTCCAGACACAAAAATAAAGGCTGCAGAGAAGGAAGACAGTATGTTGCACCAAGTCCCTGACATTTATTCAGAGATAGTAAGAGCTGCCGATGGGGTCCCAACTCAAAACATCAACTTCCCAGCTCCTCTGATGCTGCGTGGCCCGCTGTGCCCCTCCAGCTCCACACTATGTTATTCCTGACATTTACTGTTGCTTACAGCATCACTTCAGACAGGATCCTTGAGAACACTTGACGTGACAAGTTTACACCTTGACAACACTGAGAATGAGGAATGTGGTTTGGTTTCAGGGATCAATGCAGAGGTATGAGAGTTGTGGGAGCTGTCCTTTCACAGAAAGGACCATCTTGACGAGTGTGATCAATTGCCAAAGGATTGTTTGGAAAGGCACAACAAGACAAAGATGTTTTTAGCTGGTAAGTTACATGGAAAAGCAGTACATGCTGAATTTCCTGAGTGCATTGTTGATATTGTGTGGAGACCTGCAGCTTCTGAAGGTCCATCTATGTGGTAGCTACTTGCAAGCTGTAGACATGTGGAAATGCAGCCAAAAAACAGGACAGGTTAAAAGGAATAGTCATAGAAAACTGGTCACAGAGGAGACTGTAGGTAGCAGGGGCAACCTGCAGTTCTGACCTCCCGGGGAGAAAAACAGACGAAACAGTGTCATGTCATTTATTTAAATGCAGAAAGGAGGAAAATTGTTGGGAGGAAATAAAACAAAATGGTGAATCGTTTTTCAAAACTTAACAGTCAGTTAGAAAGATGGTTTGGAATGAAAGCAGAATCCTGGAGCTGTGAGAATACCTGAATAACGCAGTTAGAGATTAGGAAGGGGCAGAGAACAATTTTGGGGTGTATGAAAGGACATGAGTAGGGGTTTGGAATTAGATTAGAAGGGAATGAGGGAGTGGAGAGGGTCTTACACTCGATTACTCAACCTAGCAGACATCCCAATGAAAGGAAGTGGGCCTTGTAACCTCGTTGCTCCTCCACTGCTCCATTATTAAAGTAACGTGGGCCTGCTCTGCCAGGCAGAAAAACGATGGGCCGACTGGTGAATCTCAATCTGGGTCCAGGTTCTTGTTACAAACTATTCCTTATATTCCTGCAATAATGATGAGTTGACCCTTCAAAGACTGTCTGCTATGCACTCACATGTACTCGTCACTTCAAACAACATCTGTGCCCCAAAGGGAATGTGTTTCAAATGGCTCTTTATCGGCTTCTTAATTATAGAGTTAAAGATAGAGTTATAGATCACACAGCATGTAAACAGACCCTTTAGTCCCTCTTGTCCATGCCAACTAGCTGTTCCAAACTAACCTAGTCTCACTTACCTGCATTTGGCCCGTATCCCTCCAAATCTTTTGCAGTCATGTGCCCATCTAAATATCTTTGAAATGTTGTCACTGAATCTGCATCTACCAATTCCTTTGGCAGTTAATTCTCCGTACAAACCAGTCACGAAGTGGCAAACCTGCCCTCAAGGTCCTTTTTAAATGTTTCTCCTCTCATCTTAAAAATATGCCCCTTTGTTTTGGGAAAAGACCCTCAGGAAAAGACCTTGGCTGTTCACCCTATCTACACCCCTCGTGATTTTATAAATCTCAATGTGGCCACTCCTCAACCTCATATGCTCCTATCCAGCCCGTCCTTATAATTCAAACCTTCCAATCCAGGCAACATCTTGATAAATCTTACATGAACTGTCTCAATTTAATAACATCCTTCCTGTAACAGGGCGACCAGAGTTGTACACAGTACTGCATAGGTCCTGTACAACCCTGACATCACATCCCAATTCATATTCAGTGGTCTAAACAATAAGGCGAGCATGCCAAATGCATTCTTAACCAGCCTGCCCACTTGTGACGCAACTTTTAAAGAACTATGTACCTGAACCCCTAGGTCTGTCTGTTCGACAATGCCAATAGAATTTATGTTTCATCAGTGGGGAATCTTGACCTTACCAGCAGCGTATCCTGGAAAATCTGGAGTGAGGTGGAATGTTGTTGGCGTACAACCCTGTTATCTCATTTCCATACTTTCCGTGACTGCACCTCCAGGCCCTTTCTAACAGCAAAGGAAAGCAATGGCCCCAAGTTTCATCCCCATGTCAGGCATGAAATGGTGGAAAGAAACAGAAAAAACTTACATACATGAGCTTTATAAATAGTTGCCTGCACATCACATTTTTTGATCTGGTGTTGGGGATGTTGTGTTATAAGACTGTGAGTTGGGCTGGGTGTTACGAAGTTCTGTAGAGTGTGTGGTTCCTTCAAGAGATAAAGTGCTTTTCTAAGCCTAAGGGATTTATTTCTGAAAAAAAGTGTCTGCATGTAGCTGAAAATGTACAGGCAGTTCTGAAATTGAAACGTGTATCAATTATACGTGTAATTGGAAATGTTAGGCTTGTTGTGATGTTTTGGCACCTAGCTAGAATCAGCCGATTAATTTAAACCAAGCACTTAGTGAGTAAAAGTCAATGGAATGTAAATCTGATGGTTTGGACAAGCTCAGATCAATGCTATTGTAAGAAAATGGATATGTCATCCAAGGTATCTAAGTAAAGGGTTTTGAAAATCAATGTGAGAGCGATCTACCATCTAAGAAACAGGCACCTAGATGTCACAAGAAATCACTTAGCTCTCTGAGAAAGCACCATCTTATCTGTAGAAGATAGCATGGCACTTCTAATTAAGGGTCTTCACAGAGAAAACATTCCTGGCAGCAGGATCAGCAGAAGAAAGACATTTATGACTTGAGAGACAACGTAGAGACAATTGAGAGCATTCGGGAAGACACATTCTGTGTGGACTTTGAAAGACAAAGTTTTAATTTTTTTCTTTCTCACTACTTGGGTTATATAAGTGGGTCTTGTGTTATTGCTATAGCATACCAGTAGAATCTTGTTCAGTTAGGGAATAATTAGGAGTTAGGTGAGATTTGTTTGGTTTGTTAGTAGTTCAGTTAATTTGTACACAGTAAGGGTTAAATAATGAATTGTTACTTGTTACTCATAAAGTGAATATCAGGGATTTCCTTTCATTTAACCTTCCCTTCTCCATAACATTGGCTAACTTGGGAAGAAATGAGGAATTTTCCAATTTATGGGGAAAGGTGGGCAGAAAGCCTACTTTTGCACTTCAGCACCATGGTTAAAGATTAAATTATAGCATAAAACATTCTTCCAGCCCTCACTCTTCCCTTACACCACCTCTTTCTTCCCTCATTCCCCTCACCTCCACACAATCCTAATGTTCCATCAAAGCCAATCCATGCCACCAAAGTACCCCTACCCACTTCCCACAACCCCTCATACTGCCTAAATCAACTAATAGTCTACTTTGACCAACCATGCTTCCCCCATTTATCTATCATACTACTCACCTAATATTTACATGTACCAATGCATACTGGAGGAAAAATAATATGCTCTACTTAAAATGCTTAATTACAGATTATTCTATTGGGAAAAGGGCTCTCAGTCATAAAAACAAATTTTGACAGATCTTGACATATCTTGACTTGTTACACTTCTTGACAGGTTGACACTTCTTGAAACTTCTTGACAAGTTTGACAGATCCAGGCACCATTTATGCTCAATCTTCACCACATTAATAACCTCATGGGCATCGATTTCCTCTCTTTTTAGTTGGAAGCAGTAATTCAATGATAATATCACCAGACTAGAGAGACAAGTAACCCCAAAGCACCAGACTTATGTTTTGGGGACATGTATTCAAATCCTGCCATGGTATTTAATATAGTTTATGAAAAATTCTGGAATCATTGAAGAAATATTTGATGCTGTTTTGTGATGGTTAAACAATGGGCTGACAGACCTCCTTGATATTTATTTCGTGATCTTGACAGAAAGTAGACACAAATTCATTCTCATTTAGTTAAATTTTCCCTTTAAACCAGCCACCTGACCTCTCTTAATCGTCATCTCTAAAAGTTGTAGCTAACTTCGTTTTTGTTTGGATGCTCACGTGTACTTGTGAGTCCAGAGAAATGAGATATAAATATCACTATGCTCATAAAGTATCGTCATTCATTGTTAAATGAAACAAGGGGCAAAACTTAGGGCGTCTCAAATTCTAATGACTTGCTTGGAAAGCAAAGTATTACAAAAGCAAGCTCAGAAATTGGTATGCGACCTATGAAAAGCCACCTGACAAAACTAACATGCTTAAGGTTACAAGATTCTTTTTGATACCAGTCCAGTTTCATAAGACTTTGGATTTAAATTATTATCCTTCAAACCTGATTTTTTTTAACCAGACAGTGTTGAACTTCCAACAACGCATTTTCTACTGGAGAATAACACAGTGAGGAGCTGGAATAACACAGCAGGTCAGGCAGCATCAGAGGCAGCATCTATTGTAGACTGTTGCACAGATTTTGCACAGAATTTATTTTTACATGAATAATGTATGCAGGGACTCTAAAGCCTCTTAAGTTAATAAGTGATTACATATTAACACTTAGTTTTTAAAATCTGTATAGAAAAGCATCACATTTCCCAATAGCCTGGTACAAATAAGACTTCATTCCCTGTAATTTAGGATTCATTTTGAGCATTTAAGTGCAAAGATCCAAATGAGCACATTGTCCACAAAAAGACAAATTTACAGTATACTGAAATGTACATTTTTTACACAAAGTAAATTCTTCACAAAACGTACTGCTAAATGAAGCTGCTGAGTTCTTCCATTGATCTAGAACGCTCCTGTACATGTTTTATTTCTAACAAAGAAAAGTTTAAATTCAAGTCCCTCTTTGCAACATTTCAGACATAATCTTGTAAACGGTAACTGCTATGTGAGGCTGATGCTTGAGAAATTGTGTTGCCCTTATAAACAATCGGTAGCCTATACTCAGTTGCAGGCTGTGAAAATGAAGGCTGTTGTTCATTACGCCTACTATTCCTTTGCTGAGGACTGGGCAGACAAAGCAAAACCCCTCCAATAAGTGTCACACTCATTGCCACAAAGCCAATGTATAAAGCTTCTCCCATTTCATATTTGATTCTGGATGGATTCATTGGGTCGTAGAAGTCTCGAATTAAGTCATTTGTTGACCATGACACTGGAATGAGACACATGATACCAGCAAGGATATAGTATATTCCTCCAGTTATGGCAATGTTATTTTTGAAGAGGATCCTTGAAGCACATGGTGCATTTCATACCCATGACAGAAAAGAAAGTGGCTAAAACAGAAAGCAAACAGGAAATTACCATCATGGCACGAGCTGCCTGCAGGTGTGGAGGCAACGCCAGCTGTGAACAATAGACTTGACATTGGTAGATGCCAGTACTTTGCCAGACACATTCCATCCAAAGTCCCTTTGTGAATTCCATAGCCGTGATGATATCAGCACCCATGTGTGCTATTCTGCACCAATGTGGTAGGATAGTGGTGATCAATGTTCCAAATAGGCCAAGGAGGCCCAGAGAAAACCCAATGATCTGAATTCCCATGTGAGCCATTTTGCTTCTTTGTCTATAGTTATTAGATATAACAGCAGCACCAGTTTTCCTGCGAATGCACTCTCTTCTCGTAAAACCTGTTAACAATAATGAAATATTAAAAGTTACCGAGTGTATCTTATCAAGATTTATGCAAGTGAATATTGCTCATTTGCTTATTAATTTGTGAGTGAGGTAGCAAGGAAACATTACATCTGAATGCACGCATTGTTTTAAGAAAAATCTCTTATAAGTGGATTTGTAAACAGTAGTAAAAGGGTCTAGGCCTGAAACGTCAGCTTTTGTGCTCCTGAGATGCTGCTTGGCCTGCTGTGTTCGTCCAGCTTCACACTTTATTATCTTGGATTCTCCAGCATCTGCAGTTCCCATTATCTCTAGGACATGAAAAGTTAATTGTTTTCCTTTTAATGTATGTTTACTCACTTTCAAAACTTTCCAGTACGGCCATGCCTTCAATTCATCATCCTTAGTGCGTACTGTGTTCCTTTTCTTTGCCTCAACTGGTTGAACACACTTAATTTTGAAACTGACATCATTGTTTTCATTCCCGTTGTAACTTCTGTCTGCCCTATTTCTACATCCTCCTCCAGGTCCACAACAGCCTGAGGTACATATGCTGTTGGAATTCTGATTCCTTGTGGATCCCTGATTTCAACTGCATGACCATTGGTGGCTGTGCCTTTAGTTGCTTAGCTGTGGACTGTCCTCCCTGTATCCCCCTGCCATTCCAAATTGTTTTTCTCCTTTGAGGCATTCCTTTAAACCCACCTTGCGTTTTTTTTTTAGCCAAGCTTTGGTCACTTAAACTAATATCTCATTATGTGTGCTGGTGTCCTAGCTTATTTTATAGCACTGCTGTAAAGTACAATAAGGTGCTTTATGTTGTTTCTGTTTTCGAGACATTTTGCTACTATATAAATTTCCTAGATTTTGAAAGAATGAGAGATGATCTCACTGAAACTTACAAAATTCATACAGGGAATGACCGGGTAGATGTGGCTAGGATGTTTCAAGTGGGAACCAGGGATATAGATTCAAAATCAGGTAAAACACATTTAAGACTGAGCTGAGGAGGGATATTTTGGCACGGGAGTGTCTGACACTTTGGAATTTGCTCTCCCAGAGGGCAGTAGGAGTTGAACATGTTCAAGGCAGGCTTCCAGGTGGACACAGTGTATGATCACACTTGGCATGTCACCTCATTATGCCAGGGACAGGATGGTGAAGGTGACAGGTGGTGTAAATTCATAGGGACCTGAAGAGGCGTGAAGCCTATGGGGTGACATTGAGGGCTGCCAGGAAGGGAATGTAGATGACTGGGACCTCACACATAATAGCATAACCTGAAAATCATTATCTGAGGTACATATGCTGTCTCCTGCCATCATCCTGGAAATTGCAACTGTGCAGTGACAAAGGACATAGCCATGACTACCATGGAGTACATGGAATAAGTGTGTTGCTCCATAATGAGGGGACTGCACACCCCAGTAATGTGAGGCTTTACAGATAGACCCATTCATTACAGAGGACACACACCTCTGAGTTCCATGATGACCCTGATGTGTTGTCTCACTGTGTGCTACAAAACCTCTCTGGGCCAAACATTGTTGGCCAGTTTGTGCAAAACCAACACCTTTGACCGCTGTGCCCGTGGTGCCAATCCAACATAATGTGCACCTAGTGCAATGGTGTCCAGTTGCTGGAGTTCCTTCCAACCATGATGTTCATATTGTCAACACACAGTGCAGCAAATTGTCAGATCAGGCATTGCTTCAGAGAAAATCATGCACGTGAACTGATGTCTGATCTCACAGTGTAACAGTTAGAGCAGGAACTACACAGAGACATGAACAAACAGGTATAGTGGTATTGTAAGCACATTGAAATAACCTTTAGGCTTTATTCACAGCGATGTCACTAGTGTCGCCAACATACCCTCAAGAGATTTTTTTAAACATTTCCTTCCCATTATGTATAAGTGCAGTCCCAGATGGAGTGAAGGGAGCCTGCCTTATACCGTTCGCCTTTTGGATTTAGAGGGCCGGGCATGGTGGGTGTGTCCTCGTGTGATGCAAGTGCCACCCTCCTCTGCCTAACTCCCGCAGCTTCGAGTGTCACAGCCAATAAATGTGGAGCTGGAAAAGCACAGCAGGCCAGGCAGCATCTGAGGAGCAGGGAAGTTAACGTTTTGGACCAAAACCCTTCGTCAGGACTGGGTTGGTGTGGGGTAGGGTGGAGGAGGAGGTGTGGAAGGGGTGCCCAGAAATATAAAGAGAGATGAGGTGGGGGGCGGGGATGCAGTGGGGGCTTGCTGGGAGCAGGGATGAGATGGAGATAGATGGATGCAGGTAGTAGGTTATGGTTGTTGGTCAGTGAAAAGGGTGGAGCACATAGAGGTGAGTCAGAAGATGGACAGGTTGGGGGTGGAGAGATTTTGAAGGCGGTGAAGTGAACATTCAGGCCATTAGGCTCTAAGTTCCCAAGCTGTACAATCAGGTGCTGTTCCTCCAGTTTATGTTTGATCTCACTCTGAAAGTAGAGGAGGCCAAGGATGGGCATGTCACCAGGGGAGTGGCAGGGGAAGTTAAAGTGGATGGCAGTTGGTTGGTTAGTTGGTTGGTGCCTGTGGATTAGAGATGCTCTGCAAAATGGTCCCCAAGTCTGTGTTTGGTGTCCCTGGTTTTAGAGGAGACCACATTGGAAGCAACGGATACAGTAGATGAGGTTAGATGAAGTACAGGTGAATCTCTGCTGGATTTGGAAGAATTGTTGGGGGTCTTGGATGGAGATGAGAGAGGAGGTGTAGGGGTGGATGTAACACCCCCTGACCTTCCCGTTTTACCTGACCTTCCAGCTCCCATCGACTTTAACTCCCACTCCCGCTTTTGACTAGCACTTCACATCTAGGGAATGGAAGGTGATGGCAGGGAACGCAGCTTACACTGGGCACTGTCAGCACCAGGCCCCTCCTGATCAGTAAATACCTCCTCTAGAACTGCCATGTTCTCTTTTACCTTGCCTTATCTCCACAGCCCATTTCAATCACTATTTGCAACTGTTTTCTGTGCCCCTGAACCCTGGCATCACGCCCTAATGATAAGCACCCTGTTGTTCTATCCCCACTTAGTGGAGCACATGGTGATGCACACCAGCACTAATCATACCCTCCCTTACAATGCCCTCTGTTTCTGTTCCACATTCTGCCCATCGTCCTTTTGTACTCTACAGAAGCTTCTGCTTCCTCCCAACTGGGAACACCCCTGACAGCTGCCTTTGTTGTTCCCCAGTCGCCAAAACACGATTTCCTTGCCTTTTGCTGTTGGCCCTAAAGGAATGACCATTACCCTCCCTGGGCTGTAATCTAACTGATACAGAGTTGTGAGCATACCCACTGCAGTCATGGTACATGGAATCACTGTGCAATGCCCTGACTAACGTGGGGCACAGATATAATCTGCATGCATTGACCAAGACTCATTGGAGAGCAGAATATAGAGATGTTGAAGATGTGGTTCTGCTGCTTGGACTGAGGTAATGTGCTGGATGCTGAGAATATGGGGAATGGGACAGTATCCTGAGGAGGAGGAGGCTGATGACACTGAGGATCAGGAATCTATCTTTTCGATGAAAGGGCTTAGCTGTCTTAGGTTTTACAAGTTAGAATGAACCTCATTAATACCCGCTCCCAAGAGAAGAGAGCTGTGTGCACTGTTGACTGTAAAGTAGTCATTGGTCATGATAGCCAAAATCTGGCTTGCTTTATCCGAGTGAGCCTCAGTCTCTATCGATTTTGCTTTGGCTGTCTTCTCTGGGCTCTAGATAAAAGCTCATGTTTTGGATTTGTCCAATTGTTTGCCTATATGTGATATTCCCCAACCTGACAATGACAAGTTGAGGGCCTACAGTTGGCATTGGGACTGTTTGGAATTGACTTATGGGTAGTTTGACAGGATATAGCAAAGGAGAATCAAACCATGTGGTCTGGTGGGGAAACGGTGACTAGGGCAAGAGATTGTATGACCCAGGGAGTGCCAAACATGTCGGCTTTGTGCCATGGGCAGTGTGACTTTGTGGCTGCTATGTCATGAGGTAGCTGGTAAAGGGAAATGCTGTGTTGCCAGTCCTTGTTCATGCACAAGATGGCCATTGGAAGATGACACTTGACAAAGAATACAGCCTTTCTACAAATACCCACAAGCAGTAAATGTTACAGCAATGGCACAAGGTAAATTAGGGCTGGAATCTGACATTGCCGAACACCAAAGGAGCAACGTAGGTTATTAATAAAGTGAGTTGGGTAAGATACAGTGAGAAAGCCTGCAGCAAAAATCCTTCTAAAAGTCTCAACACAACTCAGACTTAGCCAAATAAAATAAGAATCAGTGCTATGATAGAAGAGGCAGTAGAGGTTATTTAGCTATGAACACAATATTATTTGTCTTTGAAGAACGAAGAGAATGACTGTCAAGTCATTCTTATGCTTTAAGCAGGGACAAGAAACTATATCTCATGAGCCTCGGTCAGCCTTTACCGGGTTTATTTGCTAATTCGAGTAAACAATTTCTCCAACCAGCTCTTTCGTTTGTCTGCCTATTAAATCTTATATCTCCCCATCCTGCAGACTCTGAGGTTTCACGGTTGGTGATTAATCCTTCTTTGACAGCGCATATATGACCGTATTTCCCTCAGGCACTGAAGACTATTTTATAGGCCAGCGAGGATCATGGAGACATTCCCAATTTGAGGCCGGCCAAGCCATGAGAATGAGAGGCAAATACTGACAGTCCTTTCAAATTAAACACCTTTGTCAACCAACAGAATCCTCAAGATCAGTGAGATGTGAGAGTTATTTTGAGCAACAAAGGTGCAGTGCTTGAACATGCTGCTCTTTATCAAAGCATAGTTGCCCTGACGCTGTTGCTGGGAAACAAAATGAATGAGGCTACGTAAACAGTGAGTTCAGTTGATGATATAAATTAGCGCTGCAGTCTTGATTTCATTTAGCCACCCTGTAAGGTCACTGAACCTCTGTCTGTATTGAATGGTAATTCTTACAGTTGTGGATTTCTACAGCAACACCTTTATGACAGAATGGGTAAATCTGCAAACCTGTGTTGTTACTACTCCCTTATTTCCATTACTGAGTACTGTACTCACTGGTCTTGAATTTGCTTTAAGACTGCACCAGAATTGTACTTTTTTATTCTACCCAACGGGCAGTAAATGAACGAATAAGTTAGCATAGATACAAGAGCAGACCAATCAGCTCATTGATGTCTGCTGACTTTCAGTGAGCTCATGGCTGAGCTCTACCTCAGGTCCACCCACCTATTATGGCTCTATTCCTTTCATATCCTTGGGCAGTACGAATCTATTGATTTCACAATTAAAATGGCCAGATGAGCTTTATGTGGGAGAGAGTATGGCACTTTGCCCACCCTCTGCATGAAATGTTTCCTAACACCTCTCCTGAGGTAATTGTATGGCTTTGTTCCCAAGTCCTCAGCACCCTTACCAAGAAGAGCTGATGAAGACACTGTGTGCATGTTGAAACAAGTTGGCAGAGGCTGCATGTTGGCAGGATTTGGGATGGTTCTGTCACAAACTCCTAGGAAGTCTCACATCCGTGTTTAGGATTCAGACCAAGGTTGCAATTTAGGATTAGTTGCAGATCAAAGTAGAGAGCAAAAGTGTGTAAAAGACATACCTTTGTTGCAGCACAGTATCCATCAGAACTGAACTAGGCTGTGTGATTGAGCCTAGGAGCTGCTTAATGTGTGTTATTGTTCATTGCAATTTATTTTTAGATGGAACTACGTGAGCTATTTATAGATTGTGAGCAATTTAAAACCAGCACTTAGAGCATATTGGTCTAGATCAATTTCTGTAACTCTCAATGTCTTGAAGTCTAATGAAGGGTTCACTGAACCTGAAACTTTGAATTTCCTTTCTCTCCACAGATGGAGCCAGACATGCTGGGTTTCTCCAGCAATTTCTGACTTTATGGTGATACAATGGAATAGCTTGCTTCACAGGACAGTCAGAAGTCAACAACATTGCTGTGGGTTTGAAATCATGTGTAGGTGAGACTAGGGAATGATAGCAGATTTTAGGTTTGAGTTTTGATCAGTTATTACAGCTCTTATGAGTAGTAGTAACTTTTTCAGATTTTAATTTTGATTGAATAGAAAATGCTGACCTGCCAGAACTGGTTGTTTCTGTACAAAGATCCTACCAGGATCTAGCTCTATGACTCCATGAATCTATAATTCTAAAATTGACCTTATGATGCCTCCTGCTTTTGTACCAGATTTTCCATACATAGAGAAAAATTGATGGTTTAATCTTTACTTTAATTACTTATTTGAATCTTAAAGATGAAGAAAGAGTGCTGACGATCTATTAATGACAATGAGCATGGTGGTAACTTTCATGCTTGTTTACAGACAGAAAGTCGTTGCCAAGTTATCAGGATATGCATCTTTTCACATCAGTGCGTACTGGCTATAAAGGGCTAACAGGCTACAAAACAATATATAGATATTCTTTAGGGATAGTAGGAACTGCCAATGCTGGAGAATCTGAGATAACATGGTGTGAAGCTGGATGAACACAGCAGGCCAAGCAGCATCAGAGGAGCAGGAAAGCTTGATATTTCGGGTCGGGACTCTTCTTTCTGATGCTGCTTGACCTGCTGTGTTCATCCAGCTTCACACCGTGTTATCTCGATTGATATTCTTTGTTTTTTTGACATAGCTTGGTGAAGAATGAAGCCAGATAGAACAGACATCATCAAACGTAAAAAGAAGACTTTATCTAAGGAAAGCTATCTTGACACTGGAGGCAGTCCAGAGAAGGTTTACTGGGCTGGTACCAGTATGCAGGGACTGTCTCATGAGGTGAGCTTGAGTGCATTGGGCCTGTACTCAATCAAGTCTAAGGAGTGAGAGGTGACCTTATTGAAACATGTAAGGCACTTAAGGCATTGGATAGGGTAAATGTGGAAAGAATGTTTTCCCTTGTGGGAAATACCCAGGATGAGAGAGCATAATCTCAAAATAAGGGTTACATATTTAACACAGAGGAGCTGGAATTTCTTCTCTCAGAGAATGGTGAATCCGCAGGATTCTTTACTGTACTGCAGAGACTGGGTAATTATGTAAATTCAAGGCTAAGAGGGACAGGTTTTTAATCAGAAAGGGAACCAAGGATTGTGGGGAAAAGGCAGGAAAGTACAATTGAGAGTTATCAAACCAATCATGACCTCGTTAAAAGGCAGAGTAGATTGGATGGGCTGAAAGGCCTATTTCTATTCCGACTATAATCTCATGGTCTTTGTATGAAATGAATTAGCATAATGGTCTTACGAGTGGAGCATAAGGCTGATCATGAAGGAGCTATTAGGGAATAACTATAAAAGTTGCTGCTGTGACTTTGGTGGGAAGAGTAACAGCAGAAACACTTCATCCTCTGTTCAAAATATTTGACTTCCAGCATCTCTGCCCATTCTAAGTTTCAAATGCTCCTGTGCTACTTTGCATTCCCCTGTGAGTATCTCCAGAAACATGCACTCCAACATTAAGGATTCAGCTTTCTGTTTGAAAGATTCTTTCTTGACCAACTTTAATAGACTTCTTGTTTCATAACCATACATTATATCAAATGGGCTAAACCCAGGAGATTCATTCAGAAAATCTCTGCTGATAAATAATGCAAAATCCAACTGTTTTGGGGAAGTGATGGCCAAGCAGTATTATCACTAGACAGTTAATCCAGTTAATGTTCTGGGGACCTAGGTTTGAATTCCACCATGGCAGATGGTAGAATTTGAATTCAATGAATTACTGGAATTAAGAGTCAAATGATGACTATGAATCCATTGTCAATTGTTGGAAAGGCCCATCTGGTTCATTAACGCACTTTAGGGAAGCGAACTTCCATCCATAGCTGGTCTGGCCTATACATGACTCCAGACCCTCACAATGTTGTTGTCTCTTAACTGCCTTCTGGGACAGGCAATAAATGCTGGCCTGGCCAGCAATGTCATCATATCGTGCATAAAAATAAAAGAAAATATCCCAAACCTGAAGGTATTCTTGACAATATGATTTTATCACTGTCTTCAGAGTCAGATGGAATCTCTTTAAAACTCCCCATGTTTGTAGATGATGTACTGTGGACTTCACCTGCTCCACACCCAAGTTACTTATGATGCTTTGAAAATTTCTAGGCATAACATTGGAACCTTAGTCTGACTATTTCTATTTACAGCCCATAATTAATAAAACACTGAGTTAATTTTCCATCTCTACTTTAGCTGTAATTGTCCTCAAACAAATAGCCTCTGGAAATTGAGTTGTTATATCCTTATTTGTAAGAACACATGTTTAATAGTCATCAATGTTGTATTGTCAGCAATGATCTTACACAGTGAACTTATTCAAAAGCTGGTATGGGGATTAGTGGTAGAGGATAAAATAGCTTTACTGTACTGCAGAGACTGGGTAATTATGTAAATTCAAGGCTAAGAGGGACAGGTTTTTAATCAGAAAGGGAACCAAGGATTGTGGGGAAAAGGCAGGAAAGTACAATTGAGAGTTATCAAACCAATCATGACCTCGTTAAAAGGCAGAGTAGATTGGATGGGCTGAAAGGCCTATTTCTATTCCGACTATAATCTCATGGTCTTTGTATGAAATGAATTAGCATAATGGTCTTACGAGTGGAGCTCCATTGCACCATTTCCACTCCCCCTCCCATTCTCTTGATGACATGTCCATCATGGGCCTCCTGCACTGCCACAATGATGCCACCCGAAGGTTGCAGGAACAGCAACTCATATTCCGCCTGGGAACCCTGCAGCCATATGGTATCAATGTGGACTTCACCAGTTTCAAAATCTCCCCTTCCCCCACTGCATCCCTAAACCAGCCCAGTTCATCCCCTCCCCCCACTGCACCACACAACCAGCCCAGCTCTTCCCCCCCACCCACTGCATCCCAAAACCAGTCCAACCTGTCTCTGCCTCCCTAACCGGTTCTTCCTCTCACCCATCCCTTCCTCCCACCCCCAGCCGCACCCCCAGCTACCTACTAACCTCATCCCACCTCCTTGACCTGTCCGTCTTCCCTGGACTGACCTATCCCCTCCCTACCTCCCCACCTACACCCTCTCCACCTATCTTCTTTGCTCTCCATCTTCGGTCCGCCTCCCCCTCTCTCCCTATTTATTCCAGTTCCCTCCCCCCATCCCCCTCTCTGATGAAGGGTCTAGGCCCGAAACGTCAGCTTTTGTGCTCCTGAGATGCTGCTTGGCCTGCTGTGTTCATCCAGCCTCACATTTTATTATATGGGGATTAGTGGTGACTACTTAATTTTATGCTGACATAAAATTTTCCCATTGTCTGACATCTATGGCATATTATACAGAACTGCACTACATCCTTAAGAAGATCTGACGAGAAAAAATGCCTATTTTTGAATACCTGAGTTTTCCATATTCCTTCATATCCTGCCATGGGAATTGTATATGAGAACCACAATATCTCTGTATGATAAATGGATGGTGCTGTTATGTGATGAACAACTGTCTATTTATCACTTGCAGCTCCAAGAGAGCGTCATCACTTCCTAATCAGAATCCCATTTTAATGTAATACCCCTCTGAAACGTCAATAGTTTCAGCTTCAGAGTGGGCTGATTGTGTCAACTTGCTTAAATCTGAATATGCTTGTTGAGCAGCAATTAAAGAAGATTTACCAAGCACTTGCTTAATATTACCCCCACCTTCACGAGATCGCCAACACTAGACTTCCTTCAGCCTACTGCTACTTTTTGAAATGACACGAAGAATGCATCTACATGTTCTGTGCAGTAGGGATTCTAAAATTCTATGATTATCCTCAGGTTTTGGTAAGCCTGTACAAAATTAATCGTATCATTCCTGGACATGGTAAGGATTTTCCACATCAGAAACTTCCTGTACATCTAAGGTCTTCTTTTGTAACTCCAGCTTTCTTAGCCAATATTCCTGCTGCAATTCCCTCTCATATTCCTTTGCTCTCTCCTGAAACTTCAATTCCAGACTTTTAAGTGCTCTTTCTTTCTTCCCCTTTCCTCTGAAGTGCTGTCTCTTTCACTCTTTCCTCCTTCTGAAATTTGTGTTTATAAAGTTCTAATCTCCTTTCTATTCTTTTCCAATTCCAAAGATTATTCTTTTTCTTTCTCTGGTTTTTAGAATTCTATTTTTAACTGCTTCACTTTTTTTCATCTTCAAAATACTTTTACTCTATCTCAATCATAACTAACTCTGGTAATGCAGTACTTGCAGTTCTTGGTCTCCCTTGTATTTCCATTACTCCTAAATGCTGTGCATTATGTTAATTATGTCCGCTTTCTTAGCATTGCACAAAATTTTACCATTACCTCTTTCACCAATTCTGTTCGTTTAACCTTAATTAAAACTTGTAAACTCATGAGAGATACCTCCTCTATCTTTGAAGAAGGTCTAGCTGCTTTCAATGTTATCTTACATTTAATATGAGAAAAATGGCATCTGTCCTTTCATCCTTGACCATCTACAGTTACTCCATATCCAATTTCACATTGCCCTTATCTAAAATGTCCCAGAAGAGACCCCAAAATTTGTTAGGACACTGGTGAGTGAGTAGTCAAGCCCCACTACTCCACGAGCCATACCAAAAATGTGCTATATTCAACCACCAAAATCGTTAATTTGTTTTTCTTTATTACCATTAACTAGAAAAACAGTGGTTTTCAATGTACTCACAACTAATCCCATTTAGGTAGGTTACATGCAATATTATAATAGGTTTTCATTGATTCTAAGGAAAGCAATGGTTTTCAGAGTTACAGGATCGCAAGTCAGCTGGCCCAAATGCACCGTAAAGTCTGTGGCTTAGACAACGTCATGAACATATTAAGAGTCCCAGACAAACACATCTGCAAGACCTGTCATCGGCTGCACAAGCTTCAGCTCTGAGGTTCAGTACTTGAGCAGGGCCTGGAACCTGTGTTCTTCATTCATCAGGCAAAGGACTACGTGGATAGTATGAATAGAGAGGTGCCCACACCAGAGGTTAGAAGTGTGTAGGTAGAGAGGGAATGTGTGACTATCGAGCAGTCTAGTAAAGACAAGCAGGTGGTGCTGGGCTCCTCTGAGTCTATTAATTCATGCCAATTGGTATTCCATTTTGGAAGGTAGTGAAGGTGATGATGTCTCAGGGAAGTGGAGCGAGAGACAAGTTCACTGCACTTTGGGTATCCACTGTACATAGAAAGGGAAAAAGAAACAAGGGAAGGACAATAGCAATAGATGAACCCAAGGTCAGGAGATCAGAGAAACATTTCTGAGACATTAAATGTGATTCCAAGACGGTGTGATCCTTTTTTGCAAAAGGCTAAAATCAGAAAATTTTATAACCGGAAATAGGGTAAGAGTGGAAAAGCTACATTTTCACTTTGTGTCTGGTTTCACTGAGGAAGATACCAGAAATCTCCCAGAATTCCAGAATGAAGAATTGAAGGAAGTTAGTGTTATTAAGGAGATTGTAGTGGAGAAATTAATGGGGCTGAAAGTTGATATATCTATATGACTTGGTGGAGTATATCCTTACGTATTGAAGGAGGGGGCTTTAGAGGTAGTAGGTGCATTGTTAATCATATTTATATATGTATTTATTTGTAACTCACCTGTGGATCTGGGTGTGCTTGTTGTCCAGCATTTATTGGCTATCCATAATTACCCTTGAGAAGATGATAATGACCTGACCTCTTCAACTACTTTGAAGATTCTACAGATTCCAGAATGATTCCTACAAATTGGAAGATGTTCACAATGTAATGCTCACCTGATGATTGCAGCTTCACCAACACTTGAGAAACCCTCGAGAATATCATCCAGGAGAAAGCAACCCAACTTATTGGCACTCCAATCATCATCCACAACATTCACTCCCTTCACCAACAAGCACTCAGTGTAGATGCCCTGCAGTTATTCACCAAGGCTATTTTGATAGCATTTGCAAACAGCACAATCTCTAAACTCCTAGATGGACAAAGGCAGTTGATATATGGGAACATCATCGCTTGAAAGTCCTCTGCAAGAATTGAAACTATTTTGTTGTTACTTCATTCTGTGACGATGATTCACTTTAAAAGTTTATTTCATCATTTATTTTGAAGAGAGGTTGTAACGGCAGAGGTGATGAAGAGTCCAGGGACTAACAGTTTAACAACAGAAGGGGAGTGACCAGTTTGCTCAGTTCTGGATTTTACCAGTTTTTTTTAGCTGGAGCAGTCACAAGATGTTTTGAGAACCAGAAGCATTGTAAGCTTCAGTGAAGCATTCCTCTGACTTTCTTGAAATCTCTCTCTGGATGCTGTTCTCTCTGGCTTGTAAGAGTCTGTGTTTGAATGTACCTTTTTGCCAAGGGGTGTGTTTATGGGATGTTACATAGAAACATAAAAGAAAGGACAGGAGGCAGCCATTTGGCCCTTCGAACCTGCTCCACCATTCATCGCAATCATGGCTGATCGTCTAATTTAATAGCCTCACCCTGCTTTCTCCCCGTAACCTTTGATCCCATTCAACCCAAGTGCTATATCTAGCCACATCTTGAATATGTTACTGTCTTGGAACAGTTAATCGGTTAAGTTGCTGTATCAGATTGGTTAGTTTTTCCATTAGTTAAGTTATTTTAAGTTCTGCTTTCTTTTGTTCGTGTTTCAACTGTAGTATTTAAATAGAATTTGATTAGCTTAAAGCTGAGTGGTTTGACCAGTTGCGTCACACCTGGAACACTCACTTCACAGCTGCCTTTAAAATAAGAAAAGTTAGGGTCTAGGTTACCTTCTTAAAACATTATGAGGGGCTTTGGCTTGGTCCATAACAATTGTCACTGGGTCAAAACCCTGAAGGTACATTTCTAATTAGATTGTGGATGCATTTACAATGCTTGTGGAATGTGGGTGTCACTGGCTGACCAGCATTTATTGTTGATCTCTGGTAGCTCTGGAGAAGGTGGAGGTGAGCTGCCTTCTTGAATCACTGCAGTTCAACTGCTGTGGATTGACCCACAATGCTGTTAGGAAGGCATTTCCAGGATTTTGACCCAACAACATTGAATAGATCACTTGGACAGCCAGGTTTCAACAAAATAGCTCACCACCACCTTCTCACGGGCAACTATCAAAGGGCAATAATTACATGGGCCTTGTCATTGACACCCACATCCTGTCAGTGAATCAAAAATAAATCAATCAGAAAAGATAGGTTTCTGGGTACAGACCATTGACCGGAATAAGTATCTACACTCGAAACATGAGTCAGGGTCTTGCTAATATTTACTGGTGATGCGTATAGTCAAAGTATTGCATGAAAATGCAAAAATCACTTCTCAAATTGTTGCTTAGAGTGGAAAGAGACACCATGGCAAAAAAAAAACTTCAGCAGATGATGCACTGCAATATTGAAGCTGATTGACAACTGAATTATTCTTCTATTATGCTCCTGATCTTTTTTGATGCCAACAGGAGAGTAGTTACTATCTGTCTCTCAATTTGAGAAAGGTGTCTACTCAGCATCATTCAAGGACAGGGATAGTACTCGGCATGCAGAATTGAAGAGATTGAAGTGGAGGTGGAGTTGCAAATCTAGTACAGAATGAGCAATGGCACTACAGTTATCCACATAATGCTGGTTATGCATGTCTGCGGGGGTCAATTTAGCTTCAGCATGGTGGAAACTGAGGGTAAATAAATTTCCATTTCGGTTGTGTTTAATATTCACACCAGTTGGCAGTGATCTTCGGGGGTGTGAAGAACCATTCACCTAAAAAGTATGGCGCTATCAGACAGTCTTGCTTTACTACACTTCAGATTTTGATGAAGTCGGTTACAGGTCAACCATTCTAAATAGTTGCAGTAATAGTAACATGAAGCAGTTGCAAGACTGTGCTGCATTTTCTTGCTCGATTAATTCTCTAGAGAACAATCCACAGAGCTTGATGATTTACTAAATCGAATGCCTTAGTCTGAATAGGCAAGAAAAGAGGGAGCGAGGATGATGAGAAACAGAATAACAGAAATAGATCGAGCAATATTGAAGGACACATTGGTTGTGTTCATAAGGTCACTCAAAGTCTCCCTAGCTGCTGGTGAAACAAAACTGAAATGTGATTGGAAAATGAGATTCGGATGTTGAAAAAGAGAGGAGGGAGAGCTAGTGAATTTTCTGGAAATGATAAGACAAGAAGGTAAGTTAATGTAACAGCGTAAAGAAGGAAAGGTCCATTGATTATTCATAAATATTGAGTAAACGTGCAGGAAGGCAGCCAAAGAAAGAATTAATTTTGTTTTCAAAACAAAATTCAGCACAGAGCTCAAATCCACTCCAGAGTTTCACAAGAAAGACACTGTTATAGTAAAGTCACTTACAATGACTCATACTCTTCAGAACTGCTGACATGTTAGTACCTGATCATCAAGGTGGCTGTCTCACTAAGTAACCAAACTGAAATTCAGTGTATCAGAATAAATTACCAACAAGTGTTGATGCTCTAGCAGAACAACATCATATTTTGTTTCAGGGAACCATGTGCAACTGACCGAAGGAGATCCTTCTTGACTTGCAAGAAGAATCTTGCTTAAACTGATAGCAACTAGCAGCTGTTAAAATATAGACAATGTTGAAACAGAATAAAGAGATTCCTTTGTAACTGGGATGAATCCTCTAATTACCTTGTTCAATGATTAATTGTTAATAGTGAATCAGTTCATTTCACAGAATGCAGTTTTTTTCTTTCTGATAAAAATGTAATAAACCTGCTATTTAAGGCATCGTGGCAGTAGAATCATGAGCAATAATGATACCATTTCCCTTATCTCTTGTGTTTTGGACAGGTTTTTTTATAAAATGTGAAACAAATACAGAAATTGTTGGAGAAACTCAGCAGGTCTGACAGCATCTGTGGACAGAAAGCATATTTAATGTTTTGAGGCTAGTGACCCTTCTTCAGAACTGGAACCGAAATGTTAATCCTTTTCCCTCCACAGATCCTGCCGGATCTGCTGAGTTTCTCCAGCAGGTTTTGATTTTGTTTCAGATTTCCAGCATCTGCAGATCTTTGTTTTGTTTTTGTATGATGTTTTGTGTTCTCATTTGTGTTTCCAGTTTCAGTAGGTGCATTCAATGGTTACATTGGATTCCCTCTCTTAGCTTGAGCTGTTTTAATTCAAACCCCTTTTCTCTTTCCCATTCCTGGAACTCTTTCTCTGCTTTCTATTTCTGCCACTTGCTTTTACCAATTCCTGGATTTCTCTTTCCTATTTTCTGTTGGTGTTCTAGTTCTAATCTCTACTGCTCCAATTTTAACTTATCTGCTTCGGTTTTCACCTTTAGATATTCTTTACAAGAATGGATAGAATGTCCTTGTCAGAGTAATCCAACAAGAGGCGTTCTTCAGCGTATTGAAAGGCTTCACCCCCTACAGCGCATGGTTGGGGTCTCACACTGTCTTCACCTTCATATTTCGGGAGCAGATGAACAGGTTTTACAAGAAATATTCAGAAGAAGGGTCCTGACCTGAAACGTTAGCATTCCTGTTCCTGTGATGCTGCCTGACCTGCTGTGTTCCTCCAGCTCCACACTGTTTTACAAGAAATATTTCCTGGATCAATAAAACAATGACTCCATTAGGCTTCCCTTCCAAAGGGATCTGGCAATATTGGTGAGAGTGAGGATGGAGAGACAGCAAGAGAGATTGAAAGATTGTATTGTTTGCCAGAAACAGGTCTAGCAGTTTCCTTAGCCATAATCTTAGGTGTTGTGCTCTTAGTTTGTTTTGGTGATCTGTCAGGTGTTTATGTCTTGCTTCCCAGGGTTTCTCATAGTGCTGGACTAGGTCATAGTTAATTGCCCACAGTTGCCTGGGATGAAATTTGCACTGTTTAGGAGCTTGTTGAAGATTGCGCATTTTAACACTGAGGGCTTTTCTGCTATTGTCTTTTCGACCTGTTTCTGTTGACCTTTGACACGTGCCAATTTCCCAAGCATAAAGGAACATTCAGCCCATTGAGCCTTTTCTAACATTCAATTCTACCTCCAGCTGATGCCATTTCTGTCCAGGCTCCCTTGCCCTTAATACTTTCACCATCCATCTCTGTTTTGAAAGTTCTCAGTTTACCAACTCTGCCTTGAGGTGACAAGTATTTTTCTTCTAATTGGAGTAATCTAGGAGAGAGATTTTCCATTTCTAGTTGTGTGAGGAAGTACTTCCTGACATCACTGCTGGAGCAAAGCTGTTTCTGGTTTTAAGGTCCCCAACCCCATGCCCCTAATTCCTTGTTCTGGCTTCCATCACCTACAGGAGGCTGACTGGAGCAAAAACATGAAAGGTGGGGGCAGAGTCCCAAAGCAGGAATTCCAAGAGGCCACAGTTAGAGTGACTAAGTGGCAGTGGGTGGGGGGTGCGGAGGATGGGAGGAACAGAGGGTCTCCCGCAAACACGTGTGAGGGACTTTTTGGCACCCCCGCCATCTCAAACTTTTCCTCCGACAGCCAACCAGGACATGCTGGAGCCCTCAGGAGTCCCCACCATTGTGAGACAGTACCTATTGTGTTTCTCTGCAGCTTCACTTTGTTTTTTGGAGCAGAGGAGTGGATAGGTCAGGGTGGAGTCTGGGCACTGCTCAACCCAGGCAGGGGTTTGCTTCAGTGGCTGAGGGCCCTCTGATTTCTTTAGGACAGGCCCAGTGTCCAAGTTCTCTCACTGTCCCAAAGTCATCGTGATACTGTGATGGGGTGATTTGTGTAACACCGAACCCCGGACTGTAACGATACACAAGCTGAGATACACACCCCCACCCATCAATCTCTGGAGCTGTACGGTAGCACAGTGGTTAGAACGGCTGCCTCATAGCACTAGGGACCTGGGTTCGATTCCTCCCTCATGCAACCATCTGTGTGGAATTTGTACGTTCCCCTGTGTCCGTGTGGGTTTCCTCTGGGTGCTCTGGTTTCCTTCCACAGTCTTGCAGGTTAGGGTGGCTTGGCCATGCTAAATTGCCCCATGTTGTGCAGGCTAGCTGGATTAGCCATGGAGAATGAAAGGAGAAGGTAGGGAGGTGGTCTGGGTGGGATGGTCTTCAGTAGGTCAGTATGGATTCAATGGGCTGAATGGCATGCTTCCATGTTGTAGGGATTCTTTGATTCTCTTGTATCAATCTTTCAATCTCTGTTTTCCTAGCTTTTGGGCAGAAGTGCACTGCCAAGTGCCTAAATGCATTATCAAATTCTTCCAAATGGTGACTTCAAATTTTTACAAGTTACCCCCATCCTACTCTCCAAAAGCATTGACATTAAGTGTGGTCACTTTAGTACATTAATATTACAGACCCAAGAAATGCTTTTTGAAATTGTTTTCAAACAGCAATTATTCACAAAGTCTGATTAGGAACCATTGGGGTCAATTTTGAGGGTCATTGAATGTTTTCATTTTACTGTGTTGGGAATACAGGGATTGGGAGGCTGATTTGATTTGGATTTCTGTCTTTGTGTTGTAATGCTGGCCGGACAAATGATCTGTTTCAGGTATCAACGGCCAACCTGGCAAGAAATCTTGGATAACTGAAAACACTAATGCACAAGCGTAAGATTGAGTCAACGAAAAGAGGTGAATGAATGCTGAAAGGGCATGGTTACAGCATCTGCAGCTGAGAGGTCAGAACAGATTGCGGGTGCAGCGAGATTACAGCAATAGGCAGGAACATACCATCATTCTCAACGGCTTCAGTGATAGTGTCAGCCACAGTTTCATTGGTGGCCACTCAAATCATCCCAGCGTCTCCTACATGGCACAGCTGTTCTGAGCTATAAGCTGCAGGTGCTGTAACCATGCCGGAGGAGGTGGTGGAGCTGATACAATTCCAACATTTAAAATGTATCTGGATGAGTACATCAATAGAAAAGTTATAGAGGGATATGACCCAAATGCTGGCAAATGGGACTAGGTCAGATTGGAACGTCTGTTCAGCGTAGATGAGTTGGACCGTAGGGTCTGTGCTGTTTGACTCTACGACTCTAAGACATGTAAGAGCAGATGTGACTGTGCCAATGCCACTCATCTGATACACTGGGCACTGATATAGTGCCACAAAGAACTTAATGCCCTCACACAGGTGGCCGAATTCCACACCTCTTTCCCTCAGCCTTACCCTGCTGCTCACTGCCAACTCATGACTGATGCTGTTTAATACAAGCCATTGCACTCTGGAAAGGAAAGGGAAGTGTGTCCACGAATGGAGTAACATGTGGTTACAGATTTGCCAGTCACGAATGAATAGCTTATGGCATGTGGACGCTGAGAGGTGTGAGTGTATAACTTGCAGCTGTGTTAAGTAACAAAGTGAAGTATCAAGATGAGAGGCCCCGTATGTGATTGGTACCTGTTGTTGCGTAATGAGGGAATGGCGTGGGGAGATTGGAACAATGAATGAGGTTAGTGATCGAGTTGATAGCCTATGGAATGGAAAGGTGCATCATTGAATTCGGCCACCTGTGTGAGGGCATTAAGTTCTTTGTGGCACTATATCAGTGCCCAGTGTATCAGATGAGTGGCATTGGCACAGTCACATCTGCTCTTACATGTCTTAGAGTCGTAGAGTCAAACAGCACAGACCCTACGGTCCAACTCATCTACGCTGAACAGACGTTCCAATCTGACCTAGTCCCATTTGCCAGCATTTGGGTCACATCCCTCTATAACTTTTCTATTGATGTACTCATCCAGATACATTTTAAATGTTGGAATTGTATCAGCTCCACCACCTCCTCCGGCAGCTCTTTCCGTCCATGCACCACCCTATGCGAGAAAAAGTTGCCCATCAGGTCCCTTTTAAACCTTACCCTTCCCACCTTAAACTTATGCCCTCTAATTTTGGACGTGGGAAAAAGACCCCATGGCTATTCAGCTAATCCATGCCCCTCACAATTTTATACACCTATTTAAGACCATACATCAGCCTCCAAAGCTCGAGAGAAAAACGCCCCAGCTCAAATTTTCCAGTCCTGGCAGCATCCTTGTAAATCTTTTCTGCACCTTCTCAAGTTCTGTGATGTGGCCCACAGAGTTTTCTGGCCCTGAGGGAAACGAGCCCCCTGTTCCAGTGATTCCAGAATCAGTAAGCCTGGGGACATATTCTCTTACATGTTGCCCCACTTCAGATCCTTCCTGAAGATCTTCAAATACTGCCCAACGTTCCCTCTCATGTTTTGACTGACTACGCGGGCCTTTGAGACCCATGCACAACAGCAACATCTGCAATCGCAAATCAATCCACAATTGAAACATTCAGCTTTGCAACTTAGAGGGAACAACATTGCCAAGGAATTTCAGCCACGGCTGCATCCACAATGCCAATCACTTTGATACTAAGCCATCCGACTTTCAGTAGTACAGCAGAGCATTATTGCAGCTAGCATTGTACAAACCTGACCTTCTTGCTGTGGCATCCAGTCAGTTGGCTGCATGTTCTGTACAAATTGAAAGAACTGTGCACGCAAAAACAGAAATTGCTGGAAAAGCTCAGCAGGCCTGTGGAGAAAAATTAAGGTTAATATTTCAGGCCCAATGACCCTTCCTCAGAACTGATGATAGCTCGGAGAATTTTGACTTTTACGCAGAAGATAGAGTGGGATGTGAAGAGTAAGGAGTGATGACAGGTGGCGATAGAGCCCAACGAGAGAGAAGGACAGTTGGATAGGCAAAGAAATGGATAACGGTCAGCCTTGGAGAATGAATAGCTGCTGATGGGGACTATTAGTGGCTAACAACGGGTTTCACAGTTGTGTGTAAAAGCAGACCATGTGCTTACAAGGCCTGAAGTGTGGGAGTTAGGGAAAGGAAATAGGAGAAAGCCACTAAACTCGATATTGAGTCCAAAAGGCTGCAGTGCTCCCAAGTGAAAAATGCGGTGCCACTCTTCCAGATTGTGTTGAGCTGCGCTGGAGCATTGCAGCTAGCCTGAGACAGAGATGTTGGCCAGGGAACAGGGTGCAGTGTTGAAGTGACAGGAAACTGGGAGCTCAAGGTCTACTTTGCGGATAGAGCGTAGGTGTTCTGCGAAGCAGTGACCCAGTCTATGTTCACGTTGTGAGCAGCGAATGCATTAGACTATGTGTGTGGTCTGCTTGTTCTGTCCTGGGCTAGTCGAAATTCGCATGTTTCCTGCATCAATTTGAATTGTGAACGGTATAGCTGTGCGTTTCAATGACCACACCTGGATAAAGGAGCTCTCTAATTTCACCCTGCTGTTTGGCAACGCCACTGCTGAACATCAAATAAATCATTTTCTATTACTTGGGATTTGGAAATTCTGTTGGTGATTTTGCAATTATATTGCACTACCTAAGAGGAGTCACTTTACACAAGTACACAGTGAGCATTACCAACTGGGACAACATTGAGAAACTAGGCTTATGCACAAATTCAGAAGCATGCTGCTCCCTTGGGAAAGACTTCACGCTCAAATTTCACACTTGTCAGACTCGATTTTTATTATATTGGATTGCGTGATTTTTCACTGGAATTTAGGAGATCACATGACATCATGATGTTTTTTTTTGAATGAAAACCGCAAACCAAGGCCTGAATGATCTTATATGTAATTATTTGTTGTATTTCTGAGGTAGACCGTAAAATCAGTGCAAAGCTTACTTCGCCAGTGTTTTCAGGTCCACCTCACTTACAGAATAAATTCGTTTTCGCAGCTACTTGCTGGATATAACTTCTGTAGCAACAACGACAGCCAAAATTAATACAGATTGAAGTGATTGATTTGTTAGTCATATTTAAAATGCTGGAGAAATTAAAATCCCAAGCTGAAAATATTTTAGAGCTTTCAAGTCACAAACTTTGATTATTTAGCATCAGCGCAACATTGACAGAAAATTTGCCTTTCTTACATACATCTAATTATGACACAGTATTCAAAGCAGCAGTCTCCACTTATCGGCTTTATTTACATTATACTCAGTGTAATAATTAGCCAGCTCCCTGTAGCAGACCACAGTTTTTGAAGTATGGACCTAACCGACTATGAAAAGATTGCTTTGTCAACAGCGGCAATTACTCACACTTATAAGCTACCCTAAAGGCATAAGGGTCAATCGAAATGAATAAAAGTATGTACAACAGCAATATTTTTTCCACTCTGCCTGCTCTGAAATACAAATGCCAAACAGTCATTGTGCTACAACATGATTTAGAGTTCTGTCCTGTCACCCAGTAACTGGTGGTTGGCTGAGTATCACTGTCTTCTGCACATTATGCATTATCTAGGGATCAGTGCACAATGTACAGGGGAGAAATTGTTCGCTGCTGTCTACAATTTAAGCAGATGATAGAGAGAGAAGAAAGCATTACTGCATATGATTGAAGACAATAAAGAGGACATGGTTCTTAAACCAAATAGTACTTTCAAGTTCCTATGCATTCCTGTCCATTCCATATACTTTTCTGCATCGATTCTTACATTTTCTCGGCTGACAGCAATGTATTTATTTAATCTTTTACCATTTGGATATGTACAATAAGAAAAACACACGCTAAAGCACTGAAAATAAAACAAAATATCAAGAAGTTGTATTCATTTGGTTCTATTCATTCTTAAGATGTGAGTATTATTGGCCCCGATTGCTCATTCATATGCGACATGAGATTTGAACACACAAAGATCATTAAGGCATGACTCTATTCTATTAGTATCAGGTTAGTTCAAACAGGGAAGGAAACTAAGGTTGAACATAGAAGACACAGTGTGTACTTCGCATTAAGCCTGTGGTTTACATTTGGTCAAGGAAAGCCTTTGCCTTTCTGATCTTTCTATTCATGAATCCTGTTGTACCCCCCAGAATGTATTTACTTCCCCAGGGTGTCCATTCAATTGGTGCAGCTGCCCAACTCAGTGCCCCATGACACTATTGCCACTTGCTGTTACATTTAGTTACCCTGTGAAGGTAAGTGATACAGATGAATGAGATCTCAGTAGAACGTATAATGATGTAATGGTAATGTGACACGATTACATAGTGAGAACTGTATGAGTGGTGAAGCTCTACTAACGCCTTACTGGGGAATTGTGTAGCCAGTGTGGTGCAAATAGAGAGCTTTAATGGAAAGTAGTAAGAATCTAAGATGCACAATTTGGGAGATCAACTGCAGCTAGACCTCATTCATATAATAAAACACAATGACACCAGAAAAAGCAAAGAAAAGTAAAACAGACAAATTTAATGCAACTGTTGAAGCGAGCAATCAGGTCAAAAAAGAAAAAAAAATTAGAGAAAATGGGAACTGCAGATGCTGCAGAATCCGAGATAACAAAGTGTGGATCTGGATGAACACAGCAGGCCAAGCAGCATCTTAGAAGCACAAAAGCTGACATTTTGGGCCGAGACCCTTCATCAGAAAAGGGGGATGGGGAGAGGATTCTGAAATAAGTAGGGAGAGAGGGGGAGGCGGATCGAAGATGGATAGAGGAAAAGATGGGTGGAGAGGACACAGACAAGAACAGAAATTAGATATTTTTCAAGACTCATCCACGATATCGGGGAACATTATAGGCACAGCAGAAGGTTGAGACAGACCAGGAGGCCAGATAGCACTGACCACTGACAGCAGGGACCAGAAGCAAGCATTTGGCAGGACTGTCACAATCACAGCGGAAGGAACAGCCTCAGAGCTCAAACAAAGTGTGAAGGTACCATTCTGAGGAGCAATGTAGGTGAGCAGTAGACTGCACTAGACTTAGGAATGGGAGAATGCTTGTGAGAAAAGATTGATGGGCGATAGCTTCAGACGAGGTCGACAAAAGGCGAAAGGACCATGTTAGTGCATTAATGTATGCGGTGGGGCTAATGTGAACAACATTGCTGCAAGGCAGGGCGTTGATGCATTGCATGAAGATATATTGAGGACACTCCAGGGTTACTTCAGTGTAAGAAGAATTTTAATAATAGATTGTGCTAAATTTAATTGGAGGCCAGGGGCAAGTATGTATTCAGTCATAAATGACCTCCAGAAAAATATTGAGCATATGCGGGGCTGTAGCAAGAACTCATTCAGGACAGGACAATTGACAGAGTTTCAGATGAAGCCATGTCACAATTTTTATAAACCAGTGAGAATTTGATCCTTGAAGAAGTAGTGTGGATCACTAGGCAAGCCAAACCTCAGAGACAAAACAACAGGTGGAATCTTATAAAGGTCTGATACATAGGTCACATGAACTATAGCTAGATTTGTGGCAGAATTGGATGAGATAAGCAGTGAGGTCCATCACAATGTTGGGATTACTGCTGTACCAAATAACACAATCACATAACCAGGCAATAAAATGTGAGGCTGGATAAACACAGCAGGCCCAGCAGCATCTCAGGAGCACAAAAGCTGACATTTCGGGCCTGGACCCTTCATCAGAGAGGGGGATGGGGTGACGGTTCTGGAATAAATAGGGAGAGAGGGGGACGTGGACCGAAAATGGAGAGAAAAGAAGATAGGTGGAGAGAGTATAGGTGGGGAGGTAGGGAGGGAATAGGTCAGTCCAGGGAAGACGGACAGGTCAAGGAGGTGGGATGAGGTTAGTAGGTAGGAGATGGAGGTGCGGCTTGGGGTGGGAGGAAGGGATGGGTGAGAGGAAGAACAGGTTAGGGAGGCAGAGTCAGGCTGGACTGGTTTTGGGATGCACTGGTTGGAGGCGAAGAGCTGGGCTGGTTGTGTGGTGCAGTGGGTGGAGGGGACGAACTGGGCTGGTTTTGGGATGTGGTGGGGGAAGGGGAGATTTTGAAGCTGGTGAAGTCCACATTGATACCATTGGGCTGCAGGGTTCCCACGCGGAATATGAGTTGCTGTTCCTGCAACCTTTGGGTGGCATCATTGTGGCACTGCAGGAGGCCCATGATGGACATGTCATCTAAAGAATGGGAGGGGGAGTGGAAATGGTTTGCAACTGGGAGGTGTAGTTGTTTATTGCGAACTGAGCGGAGGTGTTCTGCAAAGCGGTCCCCAAGCCTCCGCTTGGTTTCCCCAATGTAGAGGAAGCCACACCGGGTACAGTGGATGCAGTATACCACATTGGCAGATGTGCAAGTGAACCTCTACTTAATATGGAAAGTCATCTTGGGGCCTGGGATAGGGGTGGAGGTGTGGGGACAAGTGTAGCACTTCCTGCGGTTGCAGGGGAAGGTGCCGGGTGTGGTGGGGTTGGAGGGCAGTGTGGAGCGAACAAGGGAGTCATGGAGAGAGCGGTCTCTTCGGAAAGCAGACAAGGGTGGGGATGGAAAAATGTCTCGGGTGGTGGGGTCGGATTGTAGATGGAGGAAGTGTGGTTGCAGGAACAGCAACTCATATTCCGCTTGGGAACCCTGCAGCCCAATGGTAGCAATGTGGACTTCACCAGCTTCAAAATCTCCCCTTCCCCCAATGCATCCCAAAACCAGCCCAGTTCGTCCCCTCCACCCACTGCACCACACAACCAGCCCAGCTCTTCCCCTCCACCCACTGCATCCCAAAACCAGTCCAACCTGTCTCTGCCTCCCTAACCTGTTCTTCCTCTCACCCATCCCTTCCTCCCACCCCAAGCCGCACCTCCATCTCCTACCTACTAACCTCATCCCACCTCCTTGACCTGTCCGTCTTCCCTGGACTGACCTATCCCCTCCCTACCTCCCCACCTATACTCTCCTCTCCACCTATCCTCTTTTCCCTCTATCTTCGGTCCACCTCCCCGTCTCTCCCCATTTATTCCAGAACCCTCACCCCATCCCCCTCTCTGATGAAGGGTCCAGGCCCGAAACGTCAGCTTTTGTGCTCCTGAGATGCTGCTGGGCCTGCTGTGTTCATCCAGCCTCACATTTTATTATCTTGAATTCTCCAGCATCTGCAGTTCCCATTATCACTCACATAACCAGGCAACTTGTTTTATTGGTCTGCAGTGCATAGTCAAGGGGGGTGGCCCCAGTACAGAACTATGTGACTTCAATCTCACACCTACACCATGTGCTTCAACCAAAATGCCATGTATCCAACTCTAATGGGAGTATTCGACACTGAAGTCCTGGAGACACCCATCAGTCATGGTTCCCTGCGCACCAAGTCAAGGGCAGCCTCTGATATCAGTCCAGGAGATTGGCCATGCTTAGGCATCCACTTGGGGCGAGTCAGGTTTGTGGCGAGCTCTGTGCCTCTGCAGTTTGACAGCTGGGTCATGGTCAGTCCTGTGGCTCCATTTGGCAAGTCTGGGCTTTAGGGTTAACCCAGACAGGGAAATATACAACCACCATCAGGGGTTTGAGCAATTCTCATTTGGAGCTGTCTATTCGAGGTATTCATGTGCATAGGCCATGGTCAGCTCCATCCACAGAAACTAAAGGGAAAGGGAGTTTGGGGATACGGAGGGTAGTTACAAAGGAAGCTATCGCCAGAGGAATGAGACTCGGCAGACTGGGCGGGGGTGGGTTAGCTTTATCTGTGGTGAGTACTGGCTTCAAGTAGGGCAGCATATGACCACAGTTGTCACAGTCACCTCATATACCAAGGATAGAGGTAAGTTCTGAGGAAGGGACACTTGATCTGAGACATTAACTCTGATTTACCTCCAGAGATGCTGCCGGACCTGTTGAACTTTTTGAGAAATTGCCACTTTTGCCTCTGGAAATTAGGCAGGTTCAGGCTCATGTCGACAGATTGGGTGGGGACCTGAGGGGGCACCGAGTTAATAGAGTTTACAGGGAGTCCTGACAGGGACTGCAAATTGAATATATCAGTGATGTTTAGAGTGGGCAGGGTAGGTGACTCAACCTGTGAGAAAGGGGGCCTGCAGCACCCATCGATATTCAGGCTTTTCAAAGAAAACCATGCAGCAAAGAGCCATGTACTGTAGAGGATACAGACCTGTGCACTCCCAGTGCCCTTGCTATCCGAAAGCGTTGTTTCCGTCTGTACCTGGCGCCTCTCTGCAACAGATATTGCTGAAGAACCCATTTACAGCAACACTTTTGGACCCAGAGGCCGCAGAAGAATAGAGAAGTATGAGGAGGGCAGGCGGTGCAACATGATTCGATATCATATGTAAGCATTGTCTCTCTTGCTTCTACATGAAGCAGTGAGCTTTCAGCACTGGCCTTCATTCATGGAGCTCCAGCTGTGACCATTACCTAATGCCTGCTGCTATAATAATGTAACTCAGTGCTGGATAGAGAAAGCTAACAAACGTAAGGTGAACTCAGTGACATCAGTATAAATCTATTGTTATCCCTGTCACCAAAATGCCCTTATAGGTTTTCTTCTTCGTCGCCCTCTCGCTGGTTCCACAGTCAAATGGAGGCAGTGTGATCAGCAGTGAAGCTCGTTAGCTTGAAAGTTTGGACAGATGGCCCTCAGGCAAGTTTGTGTCCAGGCACTATAGATATTCAAGGGCCTTGACCCTCCTTATTATGAACTCCCAAGGTTTGGTGATGGGGAGATGGGCAGGGTGGAGATGGAAGGCGCAGTACCCTCTGCGCTGTCCTGAGAGGACACTTGTGAAGGATATACATGTGGTTCCTCCTCCAGCTGGGAGCATCCTGACACCACCCTGGCACCTTGTAAGGAAGGGGCACCTGGGGTGTGCTCATAAATTCCTGTACTGCTGTCTGTATGCCTTCAGCCCCGAGAGTAAATGCCAGGGGTGCTGGTATGTGCCTCTCTCACCGAAAACAGTGGGCTTAAGTCTCCATGTCTACCACCAACCTTTCCATGATGACATACAGATGGTCACATTGCTGAAATTTGTGGGCAATGAGGGTCATTGTGTCCACATCGCTGTCTGCAGGTCCTGTAACTCCCTGCATATGTAGACCAAGTCCCCGGTTATCAACTCAGCAGGGTCCTCTCCGTTCAGGGCCTGATCTTTGGGAGTATTCCAAATGTTAAAAGCCTGGGCTGTTCCTGCCATGGCCAGCTGAGAATGGGGAGGTGCTCACCAGACTGCAGTCCTGCACTTACTAAGCCTAGTGTTCCCACTGAACTATCAGCATCTGAACCAGTAGGGATTCAGGAAACAAGCTTACTAGTGCTTCCTGTGATGCCTCTGTATGCTCATCCTCAGTGATCAAGGAAGTAACAAGTGGGGAGCTGCCTGTTTCACTGAGGAGGTGGTGGTACATGCCAGACACAAGAGAGAGACAAGAGCTGTGGGCTGTATTTAGAAGTGGTGAGCAATGAATAAGACTGACAAAGGGGCTAATCAGTGAGTTGTATGGTATGAAGAGTGGTTCTTACATGGTTGGCAGGACATGGACATCTCTACAAATCACCCCAGGAGTAATCGCCTACAAGGACCGGGGTTCTATCCTCATTGGGGTGAGACATTTAATGTTGGGCACCCTTCCACCTCTTACAGCCTCACTCTGCCCTGGTATGGACTGTCTTCCCCTGATATGAGAGAAAGGGAGTGATTGAATAAGATGGAAATGGGCAACATGCCTGTTAGAGCTGGAGCAGACAGTTGAAAGGTGGTGAAGTAGCAGAGCAGAGACCGTACAGGGGTATTGGTGTTCGGCATGGGTTGAGTGAGAAGGGTGAGGGGCAATATTGCAGGCGATAGTGAAAGAGGCAGTGTGTGAATCTTGGTGGGAGGTCAGAGCGGTAGCAGAGATAGAGTGGGTGTGCGATAACAGAGAAAAATTCTGGCACAGCAGGGAAGGTCCGAACTTCTTTTGACACTGCAGGCCATTTTTCCAGATTGTGGATTGGACACTGTCCTGGATTGCAATCTCAGATCAGATGCCAGGGTCTGCAAGTATTGCATCCTCTGTTGGCCCTCCAAAGGCCTCCTTTACACCATGCCCTTGACCATGGTCTGTAGGTTCCTTTTGGAGAATCTCGGTGCCATCTTCTGCTCTTTCAATATGTTCACAAACTGTCCTTGAGCAAGCAGGGCAACTTTGGAATGCCAGTCCTTAAAGACAGCACAAGCAAAGTGGGGCGATCTTTCAGAGGATATCTGATTATGTTCTGGGAACAGTGTGTGGTAAGATGGGGCTGGAATTGAATGTGACAGTCAGTCCAAAGATGTGCAGGTTAGGTGCATTGGTCACGGGAAATGCAAGGTTACAGGGTTAGAGTAAGGAAGTGGGTCTTTTGGGATGCTCTTCGGAGGGTCAGAGTGGACTCAATGGGGCAAATGGCCTGCTTCCACACTGTAGGGATTCTATGATTCTAACAGGCATTTAGGGGGTGTGATTAGGTGAGTAGTTAATACTGCAAGTTTGGACAGAAATGACATGAAAACTTGACAAGGCTTGTGACAGAAGAAAACTCAACGTAACTTGGACTTTGGCAAAAAAATAGCTTCAGTCCAAAGTGTTTGTTTGAAATATCTGACTGAGTTGATGCCATGGCCATCCTCCTCCACATTAGACCATTTCAGGCTGAATAGAACCCTAACACAACGATGACCATGTCATTGGGAATCTTGTGAAGTACATTACAAGCCCAATAGAACTTGTCCATTTTCATTCAAGGAAATCAGGTATGTTTCTACTCATTAATTATCTATCAGTCATCCAGGGACAAGTAAACAAAAATTGAATAATCTCAAAAATTGATTTTCCATTATTAGATATACATGATACATTACTAAATAAATGCAATAGGTTCATAACGATTAATTCCTGGCATGCCTCCTGTGTATATAAAGACACACTACTTTCAGTTTTCATGTCTATAAGGATCTAGAGGTGAACTATTTAGTATGTGCTCTCTGGAAAAGTCAATGTGGCCCAGGCCCAACCAAAGTAAATAGAGCATTAGTGTGCATCTGCATTGAGAATGCTGTGCCTGTGTGACATGCAGTTCAGCACTACAGGACAAAGGAAGACAACTGGGGCCATCTTACTGGTCACAGTGTCACCAAAATATATCCTGCAGTGCCCATGATACTATTCCAAGAGCTCAGCCAATTTTTTCCCCTGAATTTGATGACTTAGCAGATATGGCAGTCTACTGAAGTTCATTCCTGAGTCCCAGCATCAGGTAATTGAATTTGAACTGTATTTGAATTTGAACGATTGTTAGATCCTAAGGCTATATCCTATCCTCATACGGCCTGTGTCTACGCTAACCATACTAATGCTTATTTTCTCCATGCCTTTTTGGGCCTAAGATCACTTTCAAGGCTCTTCTTGTTCAGTGCAAAAACTCCCCTTTCTCTACTCATAACTCAAGGGCCTAATCCAAACTATCAAATTACCTGTTTTGAAATGGTCTACGACAATATAGCTGTCATTAGTAAAAAGTTCGGTCATCTCCCAATTGTTTGATTCAATCCAGGTAAAATAATAATAGCATTGTGATGGTCAAAGTAAAGCAAAGCTTGGATTTGAATGAAGTAACCTCAGTGGAACTAGTTTGATTCTTTCTGCTCCTTGCTAACCTCTGGTAGACTTTGTTGAAAACAGAATTTCAATACGCCCACTGTCTTCGCAGTGTGGAGAAAAATGTTACCTTTGGCAGGATAAAAGTTATTCATTCCATAATTACAACTGCTTTCCTCTTCCTCATGACTGACCACTATTTTATAAGGAATATGCAATTTTTGTACAGAGGAAGGTATAATATTCCACCTCTCAATTTGCAATTTAAAGAAGGTCGTAGTACAGGCAGAAATCCAGTGGCTATTTAATTTATGTGGGATAGCTGCCAAAGTTTTAATTGGTACCGTGTTCCAAATTAAGCTGAAAGTTTACGTCTTGATTACATTTTCCAGTACTCAGTACAGTGTTAATGTAAAACATCAGACTGTGCGAAACTAGATCCAACAAGCAAAAAAAGAAACAAATCTGTTAATAGTGACATTCACTCAAAGGAATCAGCAGAAAACAATACCAGAGGGCACTGCTGTTGCAGTTGTGGTGCCAGAAAATAAGACCATAACATATGGGAGCAGAATTAGGCTGTTCCAATCATTAAGTCTGTTCCACCATTTAATCATGACTGATATGTTTCTCAGCCCCATCCTCCTGCCTTCTCCCCATGATCCTTGACCCCCTTACTAATCAACAGCCTATTTATCCCTGTCTTAAATACACTCAATGACTTGGCCTCTGAAGCCCTTTGTGCCAAGGAGTTCCTCAGGCTGAAGAAATTTCTCATTTCAGTTCTTAAGTTTTGTCTCTTCTCTCAGAAGCTGTGCCATCAGGTCCTAGTCTCTCCTACTAGTGGGAATGTCATTTCCATATCCACTCTATCCAGGCCTCTCAGTATTCTGCAATTTCTATCAGAATCCCCTCATCCTTCAAATTCCATCAAGTACTGACCAAGAAGTCTCAACTGCTTCTCAGATGGTCATTCTTGTAAATCCCTTCTGGACCTGTCAAGGGCCAGCACATCCTTCTTTAGACTTGGGGCTCAAAATTTCTCACAACATTCCAAACATGGTCTAACCAGAGCCTTATGCAGCCTCAGCAGTACATCCCTACTTTTGTATTCTAGCCCTCTCAACTGAATGCTAATATTGCATTAGCCTTCTTAACTGCCAACTGAACCTACATGTTAAACCTTAAGAGAATCCTGAATTAGGACTCCTCAGACCCTTTGTCCTTCAAATCTCTGAAGCCTTTCCTTGTTTGGAAATTGTCTTTGCCACTATTTCTCCTACCAAAGTGCATAACCTCATAATATCCCACATTGTATTCCATCTGTCATTTCTTTGCCCACTCTCCTAGCCTGTTCAATTCCTTCTGCGGCCTCCCTGTCTCCTCAACATTACCTGTCCCTTCAGCCATCTTACCTGAAAAATTAGTACAATGTTCTCAGCTCCTTCATCCAGATCATGAATCTATAACTTGAGTAGTTCAGGTCTTAAAATGGACACTTGTAGAACTTCACTAGTCACTAGCTGCCATCTTGTAAAAGACTCCTTTATCCCCATCCTCTGCCTTCTACCATTTAATAGGATCATGGCTTATCTGATTTTAACCTCAAATCCACAATTATAATCGTTCACCCCAGCTTAACAAGAAACTATCTACTTCTGCCTTAAAAATATTCAAGGGCTGTGCTTCCACCAACTTTTTGTGGAAGGAAGTTCCAAAAACTCATGGCTGGCTACAAGAAAAAATATTCACTTCATCTCTGTTTTGGTTGGGTGATCATTGATTTTTAAACAGTCACACTTTAATTCTCCCATAACAGGAGACATCCTCTCTACATTCAAAGTGTCAAGACCTCTCTTGTGTGTTTTCATCAAGTAGCCTCTTAATCTATTAATTTACAAAATATACAAGCCTAGCTTGTACAATCTTTCCTCATGAAACAACCCACCCATTCGAGGTATTAGCCATCTAATTTTCATTAGCCAAGCAAAGAATCACATAAGGATTCCACTTCTAGAGATAGCATAAAGTTGACATTATTAATGGGTCAATTATTTATTAGCTAGGACAGCAAGGACTGGCAGTAGAATGTGACCACATTTTCTAAGGCTTGTTCCAGAGTTAATATCTATTCAGATAATACTTAAGATGTAGCTAGTACAGTAAGTAAATATCTGCAAACTTTCACCAAAAATTAATTAAAATAATACAATCAAGTCACCTTCTTGCTCAACTGTTCTTACAGATACTAACTCTAAAACAGAATAGAGTTCAGAGTTCAATTTGCCTTTGACCACTTTATGACAAGCATTTTTAAAGAAAATCTCATTCGCCTGAAGCTGAGCTTTTTTTAAATAAATTTATTTGTTCTTTTATTTACATTAGCTCTCATCGTCACACTAATAATGCTAAGAGGACAGTTATTGCTAAGATTTTAAGCAAAATGTTGACCAGATCAACACAAAACCAACAAGGATAACCTGCTTCAGTCATGTTCTGTGAAGATCTAGCCAAACTCATTGTCCCATTGTCACTCACATAACTGTCCACTATTTTTCTAATCAACCTGTTCAGAGATATTATTACACACCTCTGCTACAGGTGGCTCATGGACCTAGGTCTCTTAGTCCAGGGGTAGGGGCACCACAACTGCACTAAAAGAGGCCCTTCCACATAACTGTATACAGTCAACCTCAATTCCAAACAGTCCTCAGTGCGAGATTTCCCTTATACCAGAGATCAGTTCTTCATGGATTCTCATGAGTTGTCTGATTGAAGACAAGTTCAACCCACAGTAACATTACCCAAACCATGAGTGGAGCAAGGAGTTGGATCCCAAAGCTTCCTCAGCTGGAACAGGGGTTAAATCCATGCTGTTGTCACCAATAAGATCCTTACTGGCTGTCTGGCCAAGCAGCACTCCAAGGATTCCAAGCTGGTACAACAAAATGCACTTTTACATGCATATTGTAGCCTAGAATAGAGACAAGAGAAGCTGCAACTTTATTTCCAACATGTGATTGATCAGAAATCTCTTACCTTTGAGGTGGGTTGATATTCAACCTGTTTGACATTATGAAGGCACCTGACATGACCTGATGTGAATCTTGAATCCAGGACTAATTACTCAGATAATAAAGTGTGAAACTGGATGAACACAGCTGGCCAAGCAGCATCTCAGGAGCACGTTTCGGGCTAGTCTGCTTTTGTGCTCCTGAGATGCTGCTTGGCCTGCTGTGTTCATCCAGCTTCACACTTTATTATCTTGGATTCTCCAGCATCTGCAGTTCCCATTATCTCTGATTACTCAGAGGCAGGTATGGATAGCCACTGCATCACAAGACTACTACATGAAGTATATATAGGCTATTTAACATTTCCATCAGTATGGAGTGACTAATTCAGAAATACAGAACTATTTTAATGTGGCAGTTGTTTCCAAGGGATAACTTAGTAGTAAATAGTGATCATGGAGCAGGGTGCCATAGAAAATATTAAGCTTTGAATGGTGTATCTTTAAAGGTGAAAAATAAGAATAGTTCTTTTTCTGTCAATTGGACCTTCATATATTAATAGATTGAAGAAGGGGAGAAGAAAACACAATGTACATGCAAACACATCTGCACTACACAGAATTTGCCTCAATAACTTTGAACAAGGCTGGACAGATGATTCCAACTAGGATATTATGTTGTCGAGATTTAAGAATTGTGGAAGTTACTGGTAGTTAGATGAATTAAAACCATATGCTATCAAGTTCTACCTTACGGGAATGTTAAAAAATAACTTGGCACAAGAATATGTCAGTTGGTCTCATGAAATTATCCCATTATGATACCTAATCCCTAATTGCCCTCTATCACATGATGTTGCTCAAATTAATTTCTCCAGAACACACTGCAGTGACAATTAAACCTACTTTATTCACACCTCAAGCAGAATAAAATTTATGAAAAGGGCTGGCTATTGACTCTTACCTCAGAAAAATTCCAGGGGCTTTGTCCCACCTTTATTTAACCAGAAACAAGTTTCTCCCCCTCTATTCATCCATTCCGTTGTTGATTGAAGGGGTCATGCACAATGGATTCTGTTGTTCATTCTTCCATTTCCTTTTCCTCTCCCTGACACTAAACACTGCCAATTATGACCAGTTTGTTTTACATTGAGCTAAAGGGAAATAAAAAGTCCAAGATTCTCAAATGAGGGAAGGAGAGATTTTATTGGAAAATAAAATGCGGTCTTCTCACATGACAAGAACAGAATGTTTCATTGAAAACAGTATCTTGCTTTCAATGGGTTCAAATATGTCACCAAAAAAACATTCCTGCATAGTAAAAATAGCATTCAGTGCAATGGAATAAATCAGAATTAAAGAGCAAACTGACTGATTTCTTCATGCCCTTTTCTCATTAGGGATGTGAAAAGAAGAAATGAAATTCCATACAGCACATGTGAACAGTAACTAAATGAATACCAACTGCAAAATGAAAATTTTAATGTTTCTCTCTCCTTTTATTGCAGCAATTCTATCTGTCTTCACTGTCAATGTTTCTGACATAAACAGATACACTTTTCCAGATTCTGAGCTCAAATCACTTTTAGTCTCATTCTTCATGACATTGCAGTATAATACCCATGCAAGTCAATTCTGACATCCTGCCAAAACACAGTAAATTACCTTGAAATTACAGCATAAAATTGCATTATTAATCACTTTATTGATGTTGCACATATGCCAGACAGCCATCCTGCTGTAACTTTGATTTATCAGTATTTCAATGAGAACTTACAGCCAATAGAACTATTTTGTATAAGAAATAAAGCAAGATTTTGACAGGCAGGTTAGTCAACTTTGGAGAGATGAACCACACAGGAAGGTTTTTGCAATATTTTGTCACTTGGAATGTTACTAAAATATCAATTTGTTTATTGTGTGACTATCAATGGAATGTCTTCTGGCAAGGGGTGAGAATGTCCCAAGTGTTGAGGATGATCATCATTCGCATATGGCTTCCTAGGAAATGTTCAGATCTCACTTTCAACTATAATTATTTCTCAGTATATTAACAGCCAACTTCAGCTTGTGTCTAATAAATAAGAATGCTATTCTTTCATCTCAAATTGAGTATTAGAATCAGATAACATGGAAACACACCCTTCAGTCCAATCTGTCTGCATCGATCAAGTTTCCCAAACTAAACTGGTCTCATTTGCCCATATTTTGCCCATTCCCATCTAAACAGATCACATTAGGAAATGGGAAGAACTAAGGCGATGTATACAAATTAGCTGCATCATAGATCCTACATGATTTTGTTGAGATTAAAAAGTAAAAACTTTGCTTTGATCCTTTTGGGTCAAAGGACAGACTAAGTTTCCATTTTTAGTAAGATATTGCAGTTCTATTTTTGCAAAGTCAACTGTAACAAACTTGAGGAGCAACATAAAACAGAATATTGCCCATTTTGACAAAATTTCCCATAAGGTCTCTAATTACAATGTGATGTAACAAACCATGCTAGCCTTCATTGGTTTCTCCATGGTTTCCATAGAAAAGCCAATAGCCCTTGGAGCTTCTAAGGTGTATTTTCAAAATTCTTTGAAGTAAATTGACATTGTCTGTCTCGGATGCAAGCAGAATGTCATTTAAAACCCAGGAAGTAATTGTTTTTAATCTTGAATGGCTTTTGGAACAAAACAATCTGCTGAAAAACATTTTGAAAAAAAGTCTTCAACTTTTTTTCATTTTCTCAACTAAGAACCGTGGCAACAGTAAACATTCACATCACAAAATCTTTGACATGGTTTCTTTCATACCATACAGTAGCAGGAATTCTCAACTGACAATGTAGCCAATAATAAATAGTACTTAAAGCCTCCTATAGACTTTCTTACTATTTGAAATATAATTGAAACTACTGATCATTCCTGTGTTTGGAGAGCATAAATGTCCAAAGCACATAGGGATGCTGCTGTCATGGTGGTAATGGTACTGGTCGAGTGTCTCAGAGCCTCAGCTGATGCACTGGTGATGTGGGTTCAAATCCTACTGGAGCACCTTGAGGAGTTAAAGACCGGTTAATAGTCCTAAACTATATACATTGGGAAGTAAGTCGTAAGGAGTCTGAAAAGTGACGTGGGCTGGTTAAGTGAGAAGCCAGAAAATTGGCAGATGAAGTTAAAAAGACAATCCTTTAGGCTTTGTGTCTGAGCATTTGAAATGAAGTGGATGAATTAATGGAGATGATATAGAGACCTGGTTGTGGGGTGATTAGGGATGGGAACTGAACATCCAGGGGTAATCAGCATTTAATAAGGATATACTGAAAGGAAAAGGTGGTGGAGTTGCATTACTGGTTAAGGAAGATATAAACATAATACTGAAGAAATGTATTAACTCTGACCAATGTAGAATCTGTACGGATAGAGCTGAAAAACAGAGTAGATTAAAACATTAGTGGGGACGGTATATAGACCACCAAACTGTAGTGGTGATGTTGGAAGTAGCATTTAACATGAAATCAGAGACGCACTTGGTAAAACAACATTGGTAGTGACTTTAATCTCCATTTATATTGGGCAAATCGAATTAATCACTGTACTGTAAAGGAAGTATTCCCAAAGTGTAGAGAGGGTGGTTTTTTGGACCAATATGTTGAGGAACCAACTAGAGAGCAAGCTACCTTAGTCTGGGTGTAATGCAATGCGAAAGGTAAGTTTGGTAAAGCAATTCAGAGACCCCTCAGGGATGAGCGAGCATAATTTGGTAGAATTCTTCATCAAGATGAAGGGTGAGGTTGTTGCTTCTAAGGCTAGGTCCTGACTCTTAATAAGGGAAGCCATGATGGTATGAGGCATGAGTTGGCTAAGATAGATTGGGAAATGTTATTGAAAGGAATAACTGTTGATAGGCAGTAGAAAACATTCAAAGAGCGAATGGATGACCAAAAATGATTCATTCCTGTATGGCACAGGAGTGTAAAGGGAACAGTGACCAAACTATGGCTTATGAGGGAAGTTAGAAATAGCATTAGATGCAAAAAAGATGGTGGCAGATTGGCAAGAAGATAAAACAGACCTCAGGATTGGGAACTGCTTAGAAGTCAGCAAAAGAGGAGCAAGGCAATGGTTAAGAAAAGGAATGCAGAGTATGAGAATAGTCATGTGAGGGACATAAGAACTGACTGTAAAATTTTCTATGGGTCTGTGAAAAGAAAACAAATAGTGATAATGTAGGTCCTAGGGAACAAAGAAATGGCTAACAAACTAAATTTTTACTTCACTTCTGTCTTCACAAAGGAGGACAGACGTAAAATACGAGAAATGATGGTGAACACAAGGAGGAACTGAAAAAAACCTGTGTTAGTAGAGAAGTAGTGTTGGAGAAATTGGTGGAATTGAAGGCTGATAAATCCCCAGGGCCTGATAACTTACATTCCAGAGTACCTAAGAAATAATGGATGCATTGGTGGCCATCTTAGATTCTGGAACAGTTCCAACAGATTGGAGGGTGAATTATATGTTTCCAGTATTTAAAAAGGGAGGGAAGCAGAAAATACGGAATTATAGACTAGTGAATCTGATTATCGAGGACAATAAAGCAAGGGCAAAGGATGCCAATATAGTGAGAAAGATGGGCATAAAGTCATACTCACACACAGCATGGTAATAAACACAGCAGGCCAAGCAGCATCATAGGAGCAGGAAAGCTGAAGAAGGGGCTAGGCCTGAAACATCAGCTTTCCTGCTCCTCTGATGCTGCTTGGCCTGCTGTGTTCACCCAGCTCTACACCTTGTTATCTCAGGTTCTCCAGCATCTGCAGTTCCTGCTATCTCTGGCCTAATTTCAAACTGTGGCTAGGGACAGAGGCAGTGTCAGTAGTGAGGACACGGGTTGGAATGGCAACAAAGAACAATGGCTTCAGTTTCTCCAACACTTAGTTAGACGGGAATTCTTACCCATTCAGTATGGGGATGTCGGATAAGCATTCTGATAACTTTGTAATGGTGAAGAAGTTGAGAGGTGTAACTAATGGACGATGAAAACTCAACTGTTTTGAGAAGTGGCAGCCTGCAGATGAAAACTAGGAGGGAGACGAGGATGGATCCTTGAGAACACTAGAGATGACAGTATGTGAGCACGAAGTGAGGTCATTACAAGTGATTACCTGGTACAGTTGGTAAATTATGAATGGAACAAGGTCAGAACAGTTCTGCCCATTTGCAATGTCAGCAAAAAGCCTGCAAAGAGGATAATGTGCCAAGTTTGCCAAAGATTGCAGGCACATTGCGAAAGACCAGGAGGGAACTTACATCTTTTACGTGCTCACAAAGGATGTAAGACCTCTCTGATGAAGGGTCTGGGCCCCAAACATTAGCTTTTGTGCTCCTGAGATGCTGCTCGGCCTGCTGTGTTCATCCAGCTCAACACTTTATTATCTAAGAGCTCATGTAATTGGGGTATTCACATCTGAAAACATGCAGTGTCACACAGGCTGACTGTGATCAGACTTTCTGTCTCAGGGTCGCTAGACAGAGAGAGACAGAAATCTCTCAGTGTCAAAACGCTGCGGCTGGTGTGGTGAGTAGATATGAATCCGCTTTGAGTGTAAAAAGGAGATCCATCCGGTAGTAATTGAAATAGAGTGTAAAATTTATTCTGATGGGAGCTGGGAGAAGGAATTGCTACAGTGAACTTTACAGCGTAGCTCGTTTGGGAATCCTCCGAAAACTGATGGAAGAGCATTTCAAAAATAACCTAACATTATGATGCAACAAAATCAGAAAGTATGGACTGTTTGAAAGGTCTTCCCCCCATACAAACTGCAATCCTGTGAGAAGAGTGCCGCCCAGAGTATGAATGCAGTCTATGTATATTGCTCATTAGTAAGGCACATCAGAAATTAACAATGTTTATCTTTTCAGTAGGCTTGAGTATTGTCAACCAAGTTGCTCTTAAATGCAGATGAATGTACCCCTGAATGATAGTGGGCAATGTTGGGAAAGCAGTCATTTGGGAATATATGGTGACGTAAGAAATGGGATCCTTTACATTGAATTAAAAAAGTCTAATTTTCCACTCAGTGTTTGAACAGTGAGATGACAATCCTACTCGTGAGTGGTGAGAGGTATAGTTGCATGCATTTACATCTCATTAGTATCTAATCTCAGCTCGATGATTTGAAGCCTCATTTTCTCAAATGTTCTGGGAAGGAACGAGATGGTGACAATTTCTGACACAGAAGCCATGATGTGGAGGTTTTGGTGTTGGACAGGGATGGACAAAGCCAGAAGTCACATGGCACCAAGTTATTAGTCTAACAGGTTTATTTAAAATCACAAGCTTTTGGAGTGCTGCTCCTTCGTCAGGTGAAGGACAATAACCTGGTGTCATGTGACTTCTGACCCTGATGTGTAAGTCAGAGTGAGTACATGGCAGCTTCAGAACATTGCTTGCTCCACCAGGTCTCCAGCTTGGCCAACAGTCCTCTGTATATCAAGGCACAGTGGTGACTGCCTCTAGCCCCTGTACATGAATTAGCCACACCCCAACATCACCACATCCTCATGGCACAGCTCCGAGTCAGTTACAATGCATTCTCCACTTCAATACTACAGCTTGCAGGTAACCACCTCTTGCCAGACGATTGTATATGTAGGGATAGGTAATGATCTCACATGACAGGACAAGTGGAACTTGGGTCTTCACTTCCTTTCTCGGCACTCACTTACTTTGTGCTTGTTTGGATACTCACAGCAACGCTGCCTTGGCTTGCCTTTTTGCACTTTGCAACCTTATTTGGACTTAAAGGTTCACAATATTTCTGTTCTGGTTTGCTGTTTCATGCAGACTGAAAGCTAGGCAGCTTGTCATGGTTGCCAGCAGTGATTAAACTGTTGTGTGGCTACATCACTGTCACACCTAAAGCTTACCTGGCAAACACACTGCACATGTTTCAACCAAATGGTAATGTCTCCATGTCGAAGGGGAACAGTTTTTGCTCAAGTCAGTCACGTCAATCAGTCAGGCGCAGTGGTCAATATCAGTCTTTTGGTTTTGACACAGTCAAGCGGTCACTTGGGCAATCAGAGTCAGGGGTTCCATATCATTATAGTCAAGCAAGTGGGTCGCAGTCAGTCCTGTAAATCCAGTTCAACCTGTCAGGGGTTTTGTGCTAAGACTGTCAAGAGAGTTGCACACAGAGTAGTTGGGCGTTCAGTCACTCATCAGTCAGAACCTGTGCTGCCTAAGTTGGAATAAAGTCTCCCATCTTAGAACTCCATGAAGAAGTATTGTCTTGATCAGAGATCTCCAAGTCCCACTATATGAAGGAGAATGCTAGAGCACAATTTGAGAGTGATGTGACTGTTGATTGCTCACCTTACTGAGGAACTGTTCAGTTTCTCATTGAGTTTCATTGGAGAGATGACCAGCGACTACAGCTACAACAGGGAGTCATTGTCACTATTGCTGGGGTGCAACAGAAGTGCAGAGATATTGAAAAGGAACAATGTGCTAGAAAGCCGAGGGCCAGCAGCATCCAAGCAGCCTCTACATGAACATGTCGCAGCTGAAGGTTCCCTCAGGACATACAGGAAGTACAGAGATCCCAAATTTCTTTGTCGTCAATGTCATTTCCTCAAAATGAAATCACATTAGTTCCAAAGACTTGTGCTCCAGAAACTTCTTATCCTCCTACCAAGCATTACCAGCACACCACTAACATTTACCCGACAATGTGGAAAATTGCCCAGGTATGTCCTGTACACAAAAAGCAGGACAAATCCAACCCAGCCAATTATCACCCCATCAGTCTACTTGCAATCATCAGTAAAGTGATAAAGTATTGTCAACTGTGATATCAAGCAGCACGTGCTCAGAAATAACCTGCTCACTGACGCCCAGTTTGGGCTCCACCAGGGCCATTCAGTTCCTGACCTCACCCTAGCCTTGGTTCAAACATGGACAAAACAGCTGAATTCCAGAGGTGCGGTGAGAGTGACAGACCTTGATATCAAGTCACAATCAACCAAGTGTGGCAACAAGGAACCCCTAGCAAAATAGCAATCATTGTATATAAAGGTAAACTCTGGGCTGGTTGGAGTCATACTTGGCACATAGGAAGATGGTTATGGTTATTGAGGAGATCAGTCATCTCAGCTGCAGGACATCTTGCAGGAGTTCCTTGGTGTAGTGTCTGTGGCCCAGCCATCTTCAACTCCTTCACCAATAACCTTCGATCCATCTTAAGGTCAGAAATCAAGGAGGCCTGTGTGGGATCTCTCAATCCTCAACCCACAAATCTAGCAAGATGCTTTGGTTTGTGATTTGACTATAGTGCCTTGTTTAGTTTTAGCAACACTTCCCTATTTTATACTTCATTCCCATGGAAATAAAGGCCATCATTCCATTTGCTTCCCCTATTACCTTCTGAACTTGTATTCTAATGTTTTTGAGATTTATGCATGATGCCTGCCAAATCCTTCAGTTCTGCAGCTTTCTACCATCTTTCTCCACTAACATGATATTCAGGTCCTCTATTATTCCTATCAAAGGGCTTAATCTCACATTTTCCTACATTATACCCCATCTGCCAAATTTTTGCCCACTCACTTAACCTGCCTATACCCCATTGCAAATTTTCTGTTATCCTTATCACTTGCTTTCCCACCCAATTTTGTGTAATCTGCAAACTTGGCCACAGTACATTCACTTTCCTCATCCAACTCATTAATTAACATATACTGGAAATAATTGTGGCCCCTGCACTAGTCCCTAGCATTCCACTAGTTATGGTTCCCACATTGAACAATGAAAACTTGAAATGCAGTGCTTTGTGTCAGGGGAAGTGTAGTATTCCTTTAGACAGGAATTTAAGATGTAGCCTTTGTAGCTTTATTGCTGTAGCTACTGTTACAATGACATTCGAGCAATCATGAAACTTCCTACAATTGACACTTAATTGATTGCTGGTAATATTCGGCCCATAATGTTTGATCAACAGAGTTAACGTTTCAGGTCCGGTGATCCTTCCTCAGAACTGGACCCGAAGCACTAACTCTGTTTTTTCCTTCACAGGTACTGCCAGACCTGCTGAGCTTTTCCAGCAACTTTGTTATTTTTCGTGATTTACAGCATCCACAGTTCTTTTGTTTCTCATGTTTGATCAATGTTCATTAATGCTTGTTTGTTGCATTTAAAGTCTTAAAACTTTGAAAATGTGTTCTGCAGTTCCTTTAAGTTAGTTACTGGGAATTCAAGATAATAAAATGTGAGGCTGGATGCACACAGCGGGCCCAGCAGCATCTCAGGAGCCCAAAAGCTGACGTTTCGGGCCTAGACCCTTCATCAGAGAGCTCTCTCTAGGCCTGAAACGTCAGCTTTTGTGCTCCTGAGATGCTGCTGGGCCTGCTGTGTTCATCCAGCCTCACATTTTATTATCTCGGATTCTCCAGCATCTGCAGTTCCCATTATTACTGGGAATTCATTTTGTTTTCATTGTTTTTCTCTATGGGAGTCTCTATGACAATGTCAGTTGTTACTAAATGGCTTATAGATGTTTGAAATAGAGAATGATTCTTCTTGGTCCCAAATAGGTGTACACTACAAATCTCTACCACTTGGTGTCAGTACAGTAATGCACTTTTTATTCATTTTGTGCCATAGCCCTCTGGTATTTAAGCTTTTCTGGAAGGAGCAGTTTTTGCAGAATGTGATTGGCAGGTACTATTTTTCAATATGAGTACTGGCAGCTGAATTTTGCCAAGAGTAGCAATGAGAGCTTCTTTATTTTACAGCAACATAGAAAACCGCCGTAAATCTTCTCTGCCTCCCCTCTACATAGGATTGATAGTTCTGGTACATCCCTTAACACGATGTTTGCACTGTAATTGACCTTGCTTTGCTCACTGCACTGGCATTTGCCCAGATCTGTTGGTTTTACTGGTATTACCACTGCTCTGCTGATTTGAGTGTAATTGTCCCAGTCCTGCAGGGTCCGCTGGTGTTGTTCTGCTCTGCTGGTTTTTTGGATACTGTACCATATCACACCACCCTCCCCCCCACCCAACCTGGGCCTGCTGGCTTTATCTATCATGCCCACACTCTGCTGGTCGTTCCCGATTTCACCCGATTTTGCTGGTTCTACTGGTTTTGCCCTCACTGTGCTTGTTGTACTTTATCCCACTCTTCTGGTTCCACTGCTTGTTGTATTGATGAGTGATAATGGGAACTGCAGATGCTGGAGAATCCAAGATAACGAAATGTGAGGCTGGATGAACACAGCAGGCCACAGTGAGCATCTCAGGAGCACAAAAGCTGACGTTTCGGGCCTGGACCCTTCATCAGAGAGGGGGATGGGGTGACGGTTCTGGAATAAATAGGGAGAGAGGGGGAGGCAGACCGAAGATGGAGAGAAAAGAAGATAGGTGGAGAGGAGAGTATAGGTGGGGAAGTAGGGAGGGGATAGGTCAGTCCAGGGAAGACGGACAGGTCAAGGAGGTGGGATGAGGTTAGTAGGTAGGAGATGGAGGTGCGGCTTGAGGTGGGAGGAAGGGATGGGTGAGAGAAAGAAGAGGTTAGGGAGGCAGAGACAGGTTGGACTGGTTTTGGGATGCACTGGGTAGGGAGGAAGAGCTGGGCTGGTTGTGTGGTGCAGTGGGGGGAGGGGACGAACTGGGCTGGTTTTGGGATGTGGTTGGGGAAGGGGAGATTTTGAAGCTGGTGAAGTCCACATTGATATCATTGGGCTGCAGGGTTCCCACGCAGAATATGAGTTGCTGTTCCTGCAACCTTTGGGTGGCATCATTGTGGCACTGCAGGAGGCCCATGATGGACATGTCATCTAAAGAATGGGAGGGGGAATGGAAATGGTTTGCGACTGGGAGGTGCAGTTGGTTATTGCGAACCGAGCGGAGGTGTTCTGCAAAGCGGTCCCCAAGCCTCCGCTTGGTTTCCCCAATGTCGAGGAAGCCACACCGGGTACAGTGGATGCAGTATACCACATTGGCAGATGTGCAAGTGAACCTCTGCTTAATGTGGAAAGTCATCTTGGGGCCTGGGATAGGGGTGAGGGATGAGGTGTGGGGGCAAGTGTAGCACTTCCTGCGGTTGCAGGGGAAGGTGCCGGGTGTGGTGGGGTTGGAGGGCAGTGTGGAGCGAACAAGGGAGTCACGGAGAGAGTGGTCTCTCCAGAAAGCAGACAGGGGTGGGGATGGAAAAATGTCTTGGGTGGTGGGGTCAGATTGTAGATGGCGGAAGTGTCGGAGGATGATGCGTTGTATCCGGAGGTTGGTGGGGTGGTGTGTGAGAACTATTGCTCCTGCTCTGCTTGTTGTACAGGTATTGCCCCGATCTGCTGGTTTTACTGGTATTACTGCCACTCTGCTGATTTAGCTGGTTTTTAGCCCTGTCCTGCAGTGTTCCCTGGTATTTCACTTCTCTGTTGGTTTGGCTAGATTTGCTCCTGCTCTACTCTGTGCTGTTAGGAAGAGAGTTCCTGGATTTTGATCCAATGTCAGTGAGGAAACCATGGTATTGTTCCACATCAGGACTGTATGAGGTTTGGATAAAATCATGAGATAGTGGTGTTCCTTTGTACCTTCTGCCCTTACCCTTCTAGGCAATAGAGGTCACATGTTTGTAAGTTGCTGCCTAAGGAGCCTGGGTGAATAACTGCAATGCATCTTATAGATGGGACACACTGCTACTCCTGTGACCATAGTGGAGTGATTTTGTGTTGAAGGTGATGGGTAGGAGCCAATCATTCATTCTGTTTCTTTGTTCCCTGCATGGCATTGGTTGTCTTGAGTGTTATTGGAACTGCATGCATTCAAATGAATGGACACTATTCTATCACACTCCTTGTAAATGGTGTGCAAGTATCAACAAGGCAGGAGATAAGTCGCTTGTGCCAAATGACCTGCTCTTGTAACCATAGTTTTACATGGCTGTTGAGGTTAGTTTCTGGTTAGCATTAACCCTTTTTGGGGGTGTGGATTGAGTGATGGCAATAGCATTGAAGGGGCCATGGCTTCTCTCTTGTTTGGGATGGTCATTGCCTGGAACATGTGTGGCATGGATGTTGTATGTGCTACATTGCTCCTACTCCACTGGTTTCACTAATTTGATTTGATTTGCTTTATTACTGTGAGATATTCTTAGGTACAGTGAAAAGTTTTGTTTCGCCAGCAGTATAGGCAGATCATACATTACAAAGTGCATTAGTGCAGTAGAACAGAGTGAGAAATACAATGTTACAGCTGCAGAGAAGGTGCACAAAGAGAAAGATCATCACTAAACTTAAAATTTGAGAGGTCCAGTCAGAAGTCTAATAATGGCGGGGAAGAAACTGTCCTTGAATCGATTCGTGCGTGTGGCATTGTCTGTAATTCTGATTGACTTAGAATTGTAGTTTAGAAGAGTAGAAGGATTGTAAGATAAGTAAGAATAAGATCTGCTGTAGACAGCTGGCAAAATATCACCACGCTCTGGCACTATCTTGATTTAAAATGTATTGGTCCACTGTGTTACTGCCACCCATATTCCCGGGCACTTTGATTCACTTTTAATTCTTTATTTAGATGTGGGATGTGGGTGTCGCTGGCTGGGCCAGCATTTATTGCCAATGCCCTTGAACTGAGTTGATTGCTAGATCATTTCACAGGCAACCACACTTGTGTGGAATCACATGTAGACCCCACTGGGAAAATAAGGCAGATTTCTTTCCATGAAGGATATTAGTGAAACAAATGCATTTTATGGTGACCAATAATCATTTGAGATTAGATCAGCTTTTTAACTCTGGATTTTTATTGAATTCAAACCTCAGTCTCTGCCATAGTGGGACTCAAACCCATATTCACAGGACATTAGACTGGGATCCTGGATTACGAGTCGGATATCATTGCCATTAAATCACTACTTCGGCTCATTTACTTTCTCTTTAATATCAATAACACCACTTCAGTTGTGATGAGATGGCCTAGTGGTAATGTCACAGGATGAGTAGTCTGGTATTCCAAGCACATTGGTTCAAATCCTACCATGGCAGATAGCAAAACTTGAGGGTTAGCTGTGGTATTGTGTAGTGGTTAGGACTCTGCTTTGTGCCACAACAATTGTGATTCATACCTGAGTCATGGCAGATGCTTCACTTGACATTTTAGGGGCCCTCTTGTGGTAGCATCTCTAATCCTGGACTGGGAGACCAAGGTTCAAGTCCCACCTGCTCCAGAGGTGTGTAACAACAGCTCTGAACAGGTTGATTAGAAAAATGGGTTAAATTAAAAAAACACTTCTGCGCATTGTTTTACCTAAAGAATCATCTCATTCATGCCCTTCAGAAATTTTTAAAATAAATTGCCCAAATAATTTCATTTATGAACCTTTTTTCTTCCTCTTTTCTGTGGTTTGTCAAATAGCACAGATAGTATGCGGCAGCGTCCAACACACAAGGTTCATTTTAGTTTTATTTATATAAAATAACTTGAGAAAATCTCCAGAGACTGAAAAATCAATCCCAACATGCCAAGCAACACCTTCTCAAGCGACAGCTGTATATAATGCTGGCTAAGATTGAGGAAATATGGACTGTGGACCAATACGGCTGTGTTTATATGGTGGGTTTCGCCTGAATAGGCTGTATTGTAATGCGCTGAATAGAAACCCTCCAATTTCAATGGGCACAATTACAATTTTTCATCACATTTTACCCAAGCAGAAGGACTACAACTTTTCTACATGAAAACCACTGCCGTAGGAATGCTGAGGTAGACATTTATGATATCCACCTTTTCTAAATTCACACTCACAACTTTTAAGTATTCATGAGATTAAACATGGACGCAGCTCGACCCTACTTGCCTACTGGAAAGATTAAAAGTCATTCACAATTAGTAGCAAACACCATGAGAGAAAAATATTACGGGACACACACAATGTGCACACTGTCACAACAGACGTAACAATGGCAGATTTCTAATGGAGTAGAAAGGGGCTTAGTATCTGGGTTTAATACAACTATATGATGTATAATCATGAACGGGCATATTAATGCTACTAGGATTTCGCGGCTTTAGCCTGCCACTGTTAATTGCAGTCTCAAAAGCAGAAAGTGCTGGCAAAACTCAGCAAGTCCTGCAGCATCTGTGGGGAGAGGCCACAGAGTTAATGTTTCAAATCTAATTCAATCTCAGCTCCAAAGAAGACTGATATCAGACTTGAAACATTGACTCTGTTTCTCTCAGCACAGATGCTGTCAGACTTGCTGAGTTTCTCCAGCACTTCCTGCTTCAGAACAATTTTGCTTTCATTTTACCATTAATCACAGCTTATGCATTCTATCTTCCTCACAGAGACCAATAACTTTTAAATGGAGTTTGGATTCCGGGTGATTGATTCATAGGGGTACTCAACAAGGGGTGGAAAATTATCAGGATGGGGTGTGTGCCCACACACCCAGAAGGGAATTCAGCAGCAATCTGACAAAATAACAATGCTGCCTCACAGCTGTAACATGCTGTGGGTGGGCTACATTGGCATTTGGTGTGACTTCTGCAGCTCACTTGAGAGGAGGAGCTTCCCTCAGAAGTTGCTGTTCACGTTGCTGATCAACCATGATTCTATCACCAACACTAGTGCTGCTAGGATTGCACAGGAAGAGGCCCCAAGAGAGTTATGGCTCAGCAGATAGGCCCTGGTGTTTTAGGGTTGAGACGAATTCCACAGTCCAGTGATGGAAAGGGAGAAGTGTTTGGGGACACTTTCTGTCGAACGGGTGGCATGGAAAGAAAGATGGGGTGGCATCTTGCTTGGGTGCCAACAATGCTTGGGGGTACACTCCCAGAATGATGTCTTCACCACCTTCATTCATGTCGATCTTTAAAAACAGCCAGTCCACTCCTGTCTGGCTGACCACAGTTTGCTTTAGAATAATAGTGTATTTTTGGGTTAATTCAAGTGACTTACAATTATTTATTTACATGTGATGGGGGAGCTGCCAATTTCATCTCTGCCGTTTTACAGAGATTAACTCAAAGGTGATTGGGAAGGTTGTGCGCTAGCCACTCAAAGTATTTTACATGCTTGCTCAAAGAAAACACTGGCACAGCATTGTAATTTCCAATCTAAGACTTCACATTTCCAGACTTTTCCTGTAATAAACACTCTAAAAGCTCTGATGAAGAGTCATCTAGACTCAAAACGTTATCTTGGTCTCTCTCCACTGATGATGTCTGACCTGTTGTAGTTTCCAGCAATTATTTTTATTTTCAGTTTCGATTCCAGGATCTGCAGTAATTTGCTCCTACACCCTAAAAGCAATGTGGACTAAGTTTTACTTAGGAGACAACAAACACACTAATCTGCAGAAAAGATATCATCTTCTTAACTTCCCAGTGTGACTGAAAATCTCCACTCACGGATGCAGATAGTGAAATAGTGGCAATGTCTCTGCAGTAGTAATCCAGAACTCCAGGCTAATGTTGTGGGGATGAGTTCAAATTCAATCATGGCAAATGGTGAAATATGAATGCAATCAAAATCTGAAGTAAAAAGCTAACCTCACTGCAACCATAGTCATTTGTTGTAAAAATCCATCTGGTTAACTAATGCCATCTATAGAACAAAATCTGGTCTGGGCTACTTGTGACTCCAGGCCTACAGCAATGTGGGTAGACTCTTAACTCTCCTCTGGACATTTAGGGATAGGTAATAAATGCTGGTCTCACCGGCAATACCCACATCCCATAATGAATGAATACAGATTTATACATCACACCACACTCTCTGCAGAATTGTAGTCTCCAGAGGATAAATCAAACGTTATTCCCAGCTTTCAGTGGGCTGGTTTCTTTCCATCTCACTGAGACCTCATTTTCATTCCCCATCAGAGATCATTCCCCTCAGATGTTTTTAGATATGTCAGCTTCCAGCAGCCAGGCTTATTTAGGTGGCTCTTGTAAGTAAGCTTAAGTTTTTTCATTTCTTCCTTTAATTTCTGGCAGGACCCATCTTTTCAATGAGTGAATTTGGTCCCACCAGCATTCAGCATTGTGTCTAACAGAAAGCCATCTTTTGCAGCTGTTTGCAGTGGAAAGTTTTTCTGTCTCCCTCCCTGTGACTTGTCTCTCTCTTTCTATCTCTCTCTCTATCTCTCTGAGTGTGTCTCTCTCCGTGTCTCATGCTCTCCCCCCGTGTCGAGTGTCCACCCATAGTGAAACCAGTTGCCACTTGGTTTGAATGATAGGATTGGCTTTATTGTCACAGGTACTCACATGACTACAGTGAAAAGTTTACAAATCACCACTTAGGCCATCATCTTGGGTACAACGGTACCTAGGTGCAGATTCTTGAGTACAAATTCTTAAGGAAAAATAAAATTATAATCAAGAAAAGAAATGTCCAGCCTTATAGACCTGCATAAGTACAAAATCTTAGTAATAAATGAGAAAAATAAAGGAGTAAAAAAGCTCAGAATGTGTTCAGGTGTGAAATCTGACACTGAGATTTTCAATAGGATTAGACCTGAACCAACACCCTTTATCCATGACAAGCAGGTTACAATACCACACAGGACTACAAGGATATTGTGTCTTGCATTTTATCTCAAATTAAAAGTGACAGTTTAAAATGTAACCATCTGATAAAACTTTATACTTGTAACAATGAAACAACACAAGAACAATGTCATCATATGTTCACATTTCTTGTCCTCTTTAGGGCAGACAGGGAGGAAATAGCATTACTGAGCTTCTAGTTCCTGTCTCAGTATTCATTCCTCTCCACTTTATAATGGACATCATGCTAGTAAATTAGGGTTAATGCTGAACATGTGGGAAAATCAGCAAAAATCCCATTACAGCCATCACTTGAAGCAATTAATTACATTAAAAACAAAGAATAACAGCAATATTCAGGAAGTTTAATGGTTCTTGTGCTAGTTTGAGGTAAGAAATATTAACTATGAAAAGTAACCAGCCAGTATCAAATGGTGCTCTTCTGAAGGAATTCTGCAGGTTGTAGGTATTGTATAGGATGTATAAAATGGATATCTGCAGGGAGCATTTTACATTATCATACAGCATCAATATCTACCTTGTTGATTCCGTGGTGGGAGAATTCATTTGGTTATGTGCGATAACACTACCAAATATAAAAAAGAAAAGACATCTACCCTTGGAATTTTATTTCTGAGGAACAGCAAAACACTTGTTCATTAAGTAAATGAGGTTGAATCTCTAATTCGACAGGTTGTCCTTAAGGAATAAGCCAAAGGAATAACTAAATAAAAGTAACCACTTTTTCCTCTTCTCTCATTTTATAAATTCTTAACATGATAATGTATCACATAAAGTCAGAAGAAAAAACCAGGGCAACGGGAAGGGAATTGAAATTGTTGAGGTCACAATTCAGTTAAAAGATCTGGAACTCTGGGAGTGTAGTATAAATCCTGCACCATGTGCAATGCCAGACTGGAAGATCTCATCTTTTAAGTAAACTATGAAACTGAGGCTACAGGTCATATGATGCAGCAGTTCAGGTAAATATTAAAATTTCCAAAGTATGGACTTTCTCAGTGCGATATAGAGTTAGCACATGAATCCATCATTGTAGGGGTTAGACAAAAGGTCACACCTCAGTGGAGTCTTACCTCACTTAGTGCCTGGCCCCCTCACCCTCACACTCATAATATTCACCTTCTTTAGACATAACAGGCTTCCCTCCCTTGTCAGAGCATGTCAAAAAACTACTGACGCAGTTGTTGCCAGGGTAAATAGGTGCTTGTTGTTTTCTTGTTGGTTCTGCTGGTCACTTGCTGAAAATAAGATCTTGAAGGCACCTGACTGATGAACTCCTTCTGCTCCACACATTTCTCGCTGTCTCTGCACTGCACCAAGGAGGATATTCTGCCACGAAGAGACTCAAACCTATTTGTAGATGTGCCACTTGCTGGTAATTGTGGCAATCTTCACCCTACTACAGCACCACAAAGCTTTCATTTATTCTGGTTTCTAGTGAATTCTTAATCCAATTGGCCACCATATTTGGGAGGAAAAGATTGTGCTGGATTTCTTTATTTGGAGTGCCTTGTAAGTCAGCATTATTTTCATGCTTCGGATGGCTTGTCACTGTTAGTTTCTCCCAATGGTAAACCTCCCTGGTGACATTTGCAGAGCAGGTTGGTAGAATATACAGTGGCTGCCAGGGTTTTCTACTTTGGGTGGAATCTTCCACTGTGGCAGGGAATGTGATGGTAGGGTGATTGCCATCAGAGTGATACCTGCTATCTTCCTGCCACTCGAACATTTAGTTTCTGGGCAGGAAGGCTGGAGCTCCAATTTCTCTGCCCATCACCAGTTAAGGGCATAAGTTTTTAATTAACAGCCACTTAAGGGCTTCTTAATGCCACTGCCACAATTGACTCTGTACCCAATGATGCCAGCCTTCCCAATTTGTAAAACTGCCTGGGGTAGTTAAGGGGTTGCCACCATCTGCACCCATTCAGCAGCATGGGCTGAGTTGGCAGGAGTGGGGGCAGCCACTGAATGTATGAGATAGAGTAGGACGCTCCAGCTGGAGCTCCACCTCTTCACCAGTTCCTTTTCTTTTTTTTTCTCTTCTCGTTTCCACAGTTGTTCTCTTCACCAGCACATGTCCAGAGACCATGCCAGTGAGGGAGGTGCATCCCAGTGCTGGAGGCAGTCTGAGCCCAGGCAGGCCTGGAAGACAAATCCCAGAGGCAAGCCCCAGAGGCAAGTCCTGGAGGTAAGTCTCAGGCTGATGGCCAGTGTGTGGAGACAGCGAGGCCTCAGGTTTTGGAGCCCAGCGGGTGTGGACTCAGTGAAAAGGACTGGAATTTGAGTACCTTTAAAGATACTTTTCATTTCTGGACTTTGAGTAACTTGAGCACTTTTAAAAAACTTTGTATTCCTATGCTCAACTTCTTATTTACTCTTTCAATTCTGTAACGAACAATTAAATTATCCATATCTACGAACGGTCTACCAAAGATGGTGCCAAAGAGGTGACATTGTAACTTTTTTACTGTACTCACTCGAGTGCATGTGACAACAAAGGTTATTCTATTCTACGCTACTTTTGAAAGGCAAATCCTGCCTTTGCCTCCATCACCCCCTTCCCGTGAATATATTGTTCCGCCCACACCCCCAATGTCATCCACGTTGCCTGCTGTTCCTGACCTCACCTTGCTGTGCTGCTGGTCGACTCAGTGTCTGAGGCAGTGCAATTGCTCCCAGTGGCATCCAACCGTTCACTGACTGGAAACTTCAGTGTGGGAAAGGTATGCCTCTGTCCCAGGAAGCGACGTTCTGAAACTCCCTGCGAGTAACCAGTTAAGTGCCTGATAGGTAGATCCAGTGAGATTTCCCATTGCTGGGGTGAGGGGCACAGGGATTGTCTCCCATGTTGTGATCCCCATCATCACACTTTAAAAAAAACCCTGAAAATCCCGTTGTGTTCTAAAACATACAAATTGGATCATGACATAGAAATCCCTAATAATGATATTAATCACCTTTAGCCATGAAACATGATCAGTTTTAACCAGAGATAGCTGAAGCATAATGTGAATATATGAGCACATTATTCAGTCACACAGTTTTACACCTTTTATTACTTCAAGTTAAAACTGTTGCTAGAGATGGACGAAGAAGTTGATATTTAGAATGCAGTAAGCCAATAATGGTCATTTTGCTGTTGCTTATTGGATGATGACCATGTCCTCTGATATTGACCATGGAGGCCTGAGGCCTACTTCACACCTAGTCTCCATAGTGTCTCAAGAAGATGCATTGTTCACACTTACTGAGATCAATACAAACCTCGTTATTATGATTGGCTTAAATTAAATAAGGAGTGGCGGGTTCCCCATAAATGCAAAATCGAATTGGCTATGATGCATTGAAGCATGTCGGTGCCTGTTTCTTTTAGTTGGCTTCTTTGTGTTTAGAGGAGTTGGCTGTTCTTCCTGCATCTCTGAACAACTAATTACTTCAGTACTGTTTTGGGTCTCTAGCACAAAGGAATTTCCTGATAGCTACTTAAACCTTTCTGCATCTTTTGTCATTAACTGTTTGTACAGCTGTAGTTGTTAAAAGGCTCATTCATGTCTGGGTATTCCTCTGGGCATAACTCCCAGCTTGCACATTCTGTTAAAGTTTTGCAAGGCTCTACCTACAAACGGCAACATCAGACTGTCATTCATGCAGTTGGGGAGGATTCTTGTCTAATGAAACTTGTCAGCACCAACCTGTAATTCCCAACAGGGGGAGTGCTCGCTGGTGTCCAAACTAATATTTATGACTCAACTGATATTTACCAAAGAAAAATATGGTTATTAATTCATTGCTGTTTGTTGGCTGTTGTTGGTCATGTTTTCTACACTGAATCAATAACTACACTTCTAAAATACATCATTGACTGTGAAGAGTTTTGGGATATTCCTAAGGTTGCAAAAGGTGCCATCAAAAGAAGCCATCACTTAACTCTGCAAACTGGTGCAGCCAGACATGGAGATGTGTTTAACTACATGGAAGGCTTTGTTATTGGCTGAGATGAATACAGCCACTTTAAACTATTTGTGACAAGCATTTTCCAAGATCTCTCGCGTGTTTTCCAACCTTCAGCTTGGAATTGTCTCAAACCGATAATTGTCAAGGACTGAGATTTCATTTTGCTTTCCATTTAAAAAGATAAGTGACCGGGCATCTTTTTCTGCAAGCAGGTCCCATCTTTCATGACATCAGAATGTCCCAAAACAATTTACTGTTAATTAGATTAATAAATGTATTGCTTATTACACAAATCAGTATACATTGAGTCATTGGCATCCAGGTAGATCTCTGAACCACATTAATTAAGTAGCGTATCCAGAAAGAAGCTGAATGTCAAGATGAGAAAGTAATTGCCTGGCACTTGTGTGATATGAAAGTGGCACTTATCAAACACCAAAGCCTGGATCCAGGACTTGCTGCAAATGGACACAGGCCGCTTCAGTGAGGAATATACCTCCAAGAGACATGCTTATGACATCACCACTATATTATTCCACATGACCTGAAGGAACAAAGAACAAAGAAAATTACAGCACAGGAACAGGCCCTTCGGCCCTCCAAGCCTGCACTGATCAAGATCCTCTGTCTAACCTGCCATCTATTTTCTAAGGGTCTGTGTCCATTTACTCCCTGCCCATCCATGTACCTGTCCAAATATATTTTAAAAGACGCTAACATGTCTGCATCTACCACCTCTACTGGCAACGCGTTCCAGGCACCCACCACCCTCTGTGTAAAAAACTTTCCATGCATATCTCCCTTAAACTTTCCTCCTCTCACTTTGAACTCATGACTCCTAGTAATTGAGTCCCCCACTCTGGGAAAAGGCTTCTTGCTATCCACCCTCTCTATACTCCTCATGATTTTGTAGACCTTAATCAGGTCCCCTCTCAATCTCCGTCTTTCTAATGAAAATAATCCTGATCTACTCAACCTCTCTTCATAGCTAGCACCCTCCATACCAGGCAACATCCTGGTGAACCTCCTCTGCACCCTCTCCAAAGCATCCACATCCTTTCGGTAATGTGGCGACCAGAACTGTACAGAGTACTCTAAATTTGGCCAAACCAAAGTCTTACACGACTGTAACATGACCTGCCAACTCTTGTACTCAATACCCCTTCCGATGAAGGAAAGCTTGCTGTATGCCTTCTTGATCACCCTATTGACCTGAGTTGCCAGCTCCAGCGACAATGGACCTGAACATCCAGATCTCTCTGTTCATCAATTTTCCCTAGGACTTTTCCATTTACTGTACAGTTCGCCCGTGAATTAGATTTCCCAAAATGCATTGCTTCACATTTGCCTGGATTGAACTCCATCTACCATTTATCTGCCCAACTCTCCAGTCTATCTATATTCTGCTGGAATCTCTGACAGTCCCCTTCACTATCAGCTACTCCACCAATCTTAGTGTCATCTGCAAACTTGCTGATCAGACCACCTACACCTTCCTCCAAATCATTTACGTAAATCACAAACAACAGTGTTCCCAGCACAGATCCCTGCAGAACGCCACTAGTCACAGGTCTCCAATTTGAGAAACTCCCTTCTACTACTACTCTCTGTCTCCTGTTGCCTAGCCAGTTTTTTTATCCATCTAGCTAGCACACCCTGGACCCCATGTGACTTCACTTTCTCCATCAGCCTGCCATGGGGAACCTTATCAAACGCCTTACTGAAGTCCATGCATATGACATCTACAGCCTTTCCCTCATCAATCAACTTTGTCACGTCCTCAAAGAATTCTATTAAGTTGGTAAGACATGACCTTCCCTGCACAAAACCATGTTGCCTATTACTGATAAGCCCATTTTCTTCCAAATGGGAAATGATCCTATCCCTCAGTATCTTCTTCAGTAGCTTCCCAACTATTGACATCAGTCTCGCTGGTCGATAATTACCTGGATTATCCTTGCTACTCTTCTTAAAGAAGGGGACAACATTGGCAATTCTCCAGTCCTTCAGCACCTCGCCCATGTCTAAAGGTCTTAGATTCCATCTTAACTCAGGCCATTTGAAGTAAGCTGGTAGAAGGATACATTTTGTAACTGAAAGCTTAGTCTTAGCCCAGACATAGATTTACCTGTGAATGTGACATTTGCACATGCCAGTGAACTTTTACAAACTTCTGTTGGATATTTTAGTAGCACTTTAATCAATTCTGGGATGGCACAGTGGCTCTAGAGCGGCATGGTGGCACAGTGGTTACCTCTAACTAGGGACCCAGGTTCGATTCCACTTTTGGGGACTGTCAGTTTGAAGTTTGCACATTCTCTCTATGTCTGCATGGGTTTACTCCAGGTGCTCCGGCTTCCTGCCACAGTCCAAAGATTTGAAGTTTAGGTAGATTGGCATGCTAAATTGCCCATAATGTCCAGGGATGGGCAGCCTAGGTGGGTTAGCCATGGGAGACGCAGGGTTACAGGATAGCATAGGGGGTGGGTCTGGGTGAGATGCTGTTTTGAGGGCCTGTGTAAACTCGATGGGCTGAATGGCACACTTCCACACTGTAGGGATTCTATGATTCTAAGTGACAAAGGATAACATACGCATTGCGTCATACATAAAGATACTATGCTGGAGGCAAAACCCACATAATAGGCAGTAATGGCAGCTGTTTATAAAGAAACAAGCCCAAGACCTCAGTGACAGACATGAGGAAACCTCATCGAAGATCAATTAGACAATAGCTCTGGAAGTCATAGAGTTCAAACAATCAGCAACATCAGCTATAACATTCCAGATCTATAGATAGACATTGAACAGCCACAAAATGAAGTTAAATTCTTTCTGATTAAAATCTCAGTCTTTTTCAAATTAGAAGGCCTATATCTCATTAAACACACTTGGAACTAACAGTTTCAAATTTTAAAACAGAAGTTGAATAGTCCTTACAATAAAGCTAATTAGGAAGGCTTACCTGTGTACACAGGTCAATCATTTTGCTTTTCCAAAGAAAAGCCTGTGTGATGATACCATTCCTTATTTCATGTAAAAGATTATCTAGAGGCTGAAACCCACAACAACAACACTTTAATTTTTGACCTTTAAGGTTCTAGTTCCTATAGCAGCATTCTTGTAGAGACTTAACGCTAGGAAAAGCCTGGGATAAGCATATGGATAATGATGGGATAGTGTAGGGGGAGGGACTTAGATTAGTTCACAGGTCGGCACAACATCGAGGGCCGAAGGGCCTGTTCTGCGCTGTATTGTTCTATGTTCTATGAAAGGAACAGCAAGAGTGAAAAGTATGAGGAAAACAGAAAAAGAAAATGGGAAAATAAAACTAAAGAGAATTAATACCCATGGAAGGAATAGTCATTTATTTTTACTACATTGCATGTTCAACAACAAATTCAAGATAAACTCTTCATTGTGGGCTGGACTGGGATCATACCTGTAGTGAATGGCAGCTGTGTTAAAAACTCATCAAGTTTTATTTTAGAAATCAACTCCGAACTGACTCTGAAAACCCTGCTTGCCATCAGCAAGGAGATCTTCACAGAAATACAACATCAGCTCTTTATATGGATGATCAGAAAGGTACAGAAAAGACCTGGAAGGTACTCAAAGACAAACTCAAAGTAAAAACTCATTTCAGGGTGAACCGACTCTAACTCATGTTATACAGACTGCATCCCCCAGAGTAGAATGACCAATTTGTCAGTAGAACCACAGTAAAGGGAATAAGTGTGATTTTTCCAAAGTGGAACACTCAGACAGACTCATTGCATCAGTCATTGCTCTATGTCAATTGATATCTTTAGGAAAGATTATTTAGGCAAGAAAATAGGCCATATCCTTGATATATTAGATCATAGAATCCCTACAGCGTGGAAACAGGCCTCTTGGCCCAACAAGTCCATACTGACCCTCAGAGCATTCCACCCAGACCTGTCCCCCTACAACCCACCTAATCTACACATCCCTGAATGCTCTGGGAAATTTAACATGGCCAATCTACCTAACCTGCATATTGTTGGATTGTGGGAGGAAACTGGAGCCCCCAGAGAAAACCCATCCAGACATTGGGAGAATGTGCAAACTCCACACAGTCACCTGAGGGTGAAATTGAACCTGAGTCCCTGGTGCTGTGAGGCAGCACTGCTAACCACTGAGCCACTGTGCCACCCATCCATCCCCATTACTTGGAGGCAGGCCAACCACATTTAGATGTTTTAGGTGCAACCAGCATCATAACTAGTCATCAAAGTGCATCAACCCAACAAGATCTATAACAAATACATCCACATTTATACATCTATCCACAATCTGTACAACTCTCTGGGTACTGGTGATGCACATGGCATTAGGAAACACTGGGCACATATGCGCAGATAATCTGATTCCAAAGGCCAAGTCAGAGCCCAATAGAAAACACAGGTGACTGGCAAGACAGTGCAACACTGACAAGCAAAGTGTTAGGGTATGCCCAAATGTAAACACATCCGTGAGGTTCAGAATCAACCCACGGAAAAGCAAATTTCAGGAGCTGAGATTTCAGAAACCATTATTAAGGATCAGGTTGCAGAGTGCATGGTAAAATAGTGGTAAGTTAGCATGGATTTGTCGAGGGCTGGTCATGCCTGACAAATCTGTTATAATTTTTTAAAGAGGTAATGAGCAAATTAGATAAAAGAGAGTCAGTGCACGTTATCTATTTAGATTTTTAGAAGGCCTATGACAAGATATTGCACAGGAGACTGCTAGATAAGACGAGAGTCCATGGTGTTAGAGGGCAAAGGACTGATGTGGAAAGATGATTGGCAAACTGGCAGAAAGCGGAGAGTGAGGATAGAGGGTTCTTTTTTACGATGGCAGCTGGTGACTAGTGAAGTTCCACAGTGGTCTATTCACATTATACATTAACGATCCGGACGAAGGAACTGAGGGCATTGTTGCTAAATTTCCAGATGCCACAAGATAGATTGAAGGACAGGTGGTGTTGAGGAAGTGGGGAGGCTGTGGAAAGACTTGGGCAGTCTTGGAGAGTGGGCAAAGATGTGGCGATGGGACACAATGTAACGAAGTGTGAGGTAATGCACTTTGGTAGGAAGAATAGAGATGTAGACAATTTTCAGAATGGGGAATGCTTCAGAAATCTGAAACACAAAGAAAATTAGGGGTCTTAGTTCAAGGTTCTCTCAAAGTTAGTGTACAGATTCAGTTGAAAGTTAGGAAGGCAAATGCAAAGTTAGCATTCATTTCAAGAGGGCTAGAGTTAAACAGCACAGTTGTGCTGCTAAGTCTGTATAAAGTTGTGGTCAGATGGCATTTGGAATATTATGAGTGGTTTTGGGAACCATTACCAAGGAAGAATGTTGTGGTTTTGAATAGTGTCCAAAAGAGATTTACAAGAGTGATCCAGGGGATGAAGGGCTTGTCATATCAGGAGCAGTTGAGGACTCTGAGTTTGTGTCATTTCAGGTTTGACGGATGATGGGGAATACTGAGAGGCCTGGAGAGAGTGGATATGGAGTTAATGTTTCCATTAGCATGAGAGCCTAGAACCCAAGGGTACAGCCTCAGCGTGCAGGGAACACCCTTAAGAACTATTTCTTAAATTCTTCTGCCAGAGGGTGGTGAATCTGCAGAACTCATTGCTGCAGAGGGCTGTGCTTTAAGACAGAGGTACATAGGTTCTTCATTGGGAAGGAGATCAAGAGTTATGAGGAGAAATCGTGAGAATGGAGTTGAGAAACATGTCAGACATGATTGAATGGTGGAGCAGACTAAATGGGCCAAATGATCTAATTCTGCTCCTATGTCTTATAACAGGTTTCAAATAAATAGGTTACATATTACAAAAAGGTTATGAAATGTTCTGAATAAGGGTCACCGGACCTGAAACGTTAACTCTGATTTTTTTTCACATACGTGCCAGACCTGCTGAGCTTTTCCAGCAGTTTTAATTTTGTTCCTGACTTACAGCATCCGCAGTTCTTTCAGTTTCCATAGGCATTCATCTTCAGGCAGAGGTACTGAGATACACATTCTCTCTCTGAGGTTCCCAGAATCATTGAATCATCTTCAATCGATTTGATTCATTCCATTTGATATTAATGACAGCAGGGGTTGCTGAAGGTGCTGGAAACTGCAAATGCTATGTGTTCTGACAACATTCCAGTAATATTATTGGAGGCTTGAGCTGCAGAACTGACTGCACCTCTAGCTAACTTGTTCCAGTCCACGTGCAATATGGTCAGCTACTGGACAATGTGGAAAATTCTCCAGGTATAGCCTGTACACTAAATGGAAGTTGAATCCAACACTGGAAATTACCTTCCTATCAGGCTAATCTCAATCATTTGCGAAGTGCTGGACAAGTTTGTTGACAATGCCATCATGCAGCATTGCTAAGCAATAATTCACTTATTAGCGTGATGTTTACATTCTGTTAAGGCCATTCAGTTCAGGACCTTGTTACAGCTTGTTCCAAACATGGAAAACCAGCAGAACATTAAGATGGGGTGAGAGCAATTGTGTAATTGAGGTGAGGCACTAGCTATTTCAATTTTTCTTTAGGAAAGAAAAAAGTTGGCCTTACCTGGTTTGGCTTCATGTGACTCCAGACTCAAAGCAATGTGGTTGACTCTTAACTGTCCTCTGGGTAATTAGGGATGGGCAATAAATGCTGATCAGTGATGCCCACATCATGCAAATGAATAAGAAAAACTGTATTAATAACTTGATGCAAGATTAGAATGCACTGTAGCCAAATTTGAGGATGACACTAACATCGGTTGGAAAGGTGGATACAATGAAGAAACAAGAAACTTACAAATGAATAGCGATTAGCTAGATGAATGGGACAAAATTTGTGAATGGAGTTTAGCGTTGGTAAGTATAAGATTAATCATTTTAATTGGATGAATACAAAAGGCAATTTATTGTCTAATTAGAGAGAAACTTCAAAATGCTTTCGTGCAGAGAAATCTGGCTTTCCTTGTAGATGAGTTACACAAAGCTAGTATGCAGCTAAAGCAGGCCATAAGGAGGGTAGATGGGAATTTTAGCATTTATTGCTCAAGAAATGGAGTATCATAGTAGGGAAATGTTGATGCAATTTCACAAGGCATTTGTGAGACTGTATCTGGAATATTGTGAACAGTTTGGGTCCCCTTACTTGAGGAAATAATTCAGTTAATGTTCACTAGATTAATTTGATAGATAAAAAGTTTGCCTCGATTAGAATGTGGAAGGATGAAACAATATGTGCTTGAGGAAAATAAGATGCGCAAGGGGATGAGCAAGGAAGAAACAGAATGGATCCTCCCCTTGTGAGACAATCTATAATGAGACGTCACAAAAACAGAAAGCGCTGGGAAACTCAGCAGGTCTAGCAGCACCAGTGGATAGAAGAACCGAGTTACTGCATTGAATCCAATGACCCTTTGTCAGAACACTGGCCTTGAAGCATTAATACTTGATAGCACTGCTAATGATATCTTCCACCACTTTACTGATGAACGAGAATAGACTGATGGGTGTAAACTGGCCAGGTTAGATTTTTTCAGAGATAATGGGAACTGCAGATGCTGGAGAATCCAAGATAATAAAATGTGAGGCTGGATGAACACAGCAGGCCCAGCAGCATCTCAGGAGCACAAAAGCTGACGTTTCGGGCCTAGACCCTTCATCAAAGACGGGGATGGGGAGAGGGAACTGGAATAAATAGGGAGAGAGGGGGAGGCGGACCGAAGATGGAGAGAAAAGAAGATAGGTGGAGAGGAGAGTATAGGTGGGGAGGTAGGGAGGGGATAGGTCAGTCCAGGGAAGACAGACAGGTCAAGGAGGTGGGATGAGGTTAGTAGGTAGGAGATGGAGGTGCGGCTTGGGGTGGGAGGAAGGGATGGGTGAGAGGAAGAAGAGGTTAGGGAGACAGAGACAGGCTGGACTGGTTTTGGGATGCAGTGAGTGCAGGGGAAGAGCTGGGCTGGTTGTGTGGTGCAGTGGGGGGAGGGGACGAACTGGGCTGGTTTTGGGATGCGGTGGGGGAAGGGGAGATTTTGAAGCTGGTGAAGTCCACATTGACACCATTGGGCTGCAGGGTTCCCAAGCGGAATACGAGTTGCTGTTCCTGCAACCTTCGGGTGGCATCATTGTGGCACTGCAGGAGGCCTATGATGGACGTGTCATCTAAAGAATGGGAGGGGGAGTGGAAATGGTTTGCGACTGGGAGGTGCAGTTGTTTATTGCGAACCGAGTGGAGGTGTTCTGCACAGCGGTCCCCAAGCCTCCGCTTGGCTTCCCCAATGTAGAGGAAGCCACACCGGGTACAATGGATGCAGTATACCACATTGGCAGATGTGCAGGTGAACCTCTGCTTAATATGGAAAGTCATCTTGGGGCATGGGATAGGGGTGAGGGAGGAGGTGTGGGGACAAGTGTAGCGTTTCCTGCGGTTGCAGGGGAAGGTGCCGGGTGTGTTGGGGTTGGAGGGCAGTGTGGAGCGAACAAGGGAGTCACAGAGAGAGTGGTCTCTCTGGAAAGCAGACAAGGGTGGGGATAGAAAAATGTCTTGGGTGGTGGGGTCGGATTGTAGATGGCGGAAGTGTCAGAGGATGATGCGTTGTATCCGGAGGTTGGTGGGGTGGTGTGTGAGAACGAGGGGGATCCTCTTTGGGTGGTTGCGGTGGGGATGAGGTGTGAGGGATGTGTTGCGGGAAATGCGGGAGACGCGGTCAAGGGTGTTCTCGACCACTGTGGGGGGAAAGTTGCGGTCCTTGAAGAACTTGGACATCTGGGATGTGCGGGAGTGGAATGCCTCATCATGGGAGCAGATGCGGCGGAGGCGGAGGAATTGGGAATAGGGGATGGAATTTTTGCAGGAGGGTGGGTGGGAGGAGGTGTATTCTAGGTAGCTGTGGGAGTCGGTGGGCTTGAAATGGTCATCAGTTACAAGCTGGTTGCCTGAGATAGAGACTGAGAGGTCCAGGAAGGTGAGGGATGTGCTGGAGATGGCCCAGGTGAATTGAAGGTTGGGGTGGAAGGTGTTGGTGAAGTGGATGAACTGTTCGAGCTCCTCTGGCGAGCAAGAGGCAGCGCCGATACAGTCACCAATGTAAAGGAGGAAGAGGTTGGGTTTGGGGCCTGTGTAGGTGCAGAAGAGGGACTGTTCCACGTAACCTACAAAGAGGCAGGCATAGCTGGGGCCCATGCGGGTGCCCATGGCCACCCCCTTTGTCTGTAGGACGTGGGAGGAATCGAAAGAGAAGTTGTTGAGGGTGAAGACGAGTTCGGCTAGGCGGATGAGGGGGTCGGTGGAGGTGGACTGGTCGGGCCTGCGGGACAGGAAGAAGCGGAGGGCCTTGAGGCCATCTGCACGTGGAATACAGGTGTATAGGGACTGGATGTCCATGGTGAAAATGAGGTGTTGGGGGCCAGGGAATTGGAAGTTCTGGAGGAGGTGGAAGGCGTGGGTGTGGTCACGGACGTACGTAGGGAGTTCCTGGACCAAAGGGGAGAAAATGGAGTCCAGATAGGTAGAGATGAGTTCGGTGGGGCAGGAACAGGCTGAGACAATGGGTCGACCAGGGCAGGCAGGTTTGTGGAGCTTCAAAATCTCCCCTTCCCCCACTGCATCCCAAAACCAGCCCAGTTCGTCCCCTCCCCCCCACTGCACAACACAACCAGCCCAGCTCTTACCCAACACCCACTGCATCCCAAAACCAGTCCAGCCTGTCTCTGCCTCCCTAACCTGTTCTTCCTCTCACTCATCCCTTCGTCCCACCCCAAGCTGCACCTCCATCTCCTACCTACTAACCTCATCCCACCTCCTTGACCTGTCCATCTTCCCTGGACTGACCTATCCCCTCCCTACCTCCCCACCTATACTCTCCTCTCCACCTATCTTCTTTTCTCTCCATCTTTGGTCCGCCTCCCCCTCTCTCCCTATTTATTCCAGAAGCCTCACCCCATCCCCCTCTCTGATGAAGGGTCTCGGCCCGAAACGTCAGCTTTTGTGCTCCCGAGATGCTGCTTGGCCTGCTGTATTCATCCAGCTTCACACTTTACTACCTTAGGTTAGATTTTTACTGCTTTTTGTGTACAGTACAAACTGGGCAATTTTCCACATTGTTGGGTAGGTATTGTAATTGAACTGGAGGAGCTTGGCTAGATATATGGCAAGTACTGAAGCACAAGTCTTTGGTATAATATTAGAATGTTATTGGACTCCATAACCTTATCAGTAACCAATACCTTCAACTGTTTCTTGATATCATGTGGAGCGAATCAAATTGACTAAAGGCTGACATCTGTGATGCTGGGGACCACAGGAGGAAACCAAGGTGATGCATCCACTTGGCACTTCTGGCTGAAGATTGCTGCAAATGCTTGAGATTTATGGTTTACTCTGAAGGGTTGAACTCTTCCATCATTGGGGATTGGGATATTTTTGGAGCCTCCTCTTCCAGTGAATTGTTTAATTGTCCAACATCATTTCTTATTTGATTCCTGTTGCACATGTGCCTGTTTGTCTCTCCTCTCCTGGAATATCAGATTGACACATTGGCACTAGCTCCTACATCATTTAGAGTTTTTTAGAGCGCTTTTTCAGGACATGTGATCATAATGATTGCAAAAGCTAATGATTGATGTGGTGTGTGAGGTTAAGAATGTGGAAAGCTGGATCAGCATCTGAAATTTGCTTTTCCGTGGGTTGATTCTAAACCTCACGGATGTGTTTACATTTTCTTATTTTAAAGGTAAGTGTAGGTATTGCATTCCAGATGCAATTCCATTGGTGAAACTTCTTGACTTCGAGCTAAACACACTTTATTTTACAAAACAGTTAAAGTACAGACAAAATAAAAAGAATTAGCTGAACTGTAACTCTATCAAAATGCTTAACAAAATAATATATATTAACTACTGCTTATTAATTATGCCAATATAGAAACATCCAATAAGCACACTGTTGGTAAAGGCATTTTCAGTAAAATAGATTGTCTCACATACAGATTTTAGCTGTAACAGAGAGAGGAATAAAAGCTTCCACATCCAGCAACAGCCGAAGGCTAAAACTAAAAATCATGGTTCTATGGGAGGTTGACCCCACCCATTCAGGCTGCTTCAATCGGTCCAACTTAAAAAATTGCAAGGCCTCACAAGCTGTGTACTTCATTGGCTTTGAGCAGACCTCTGTCTCAACCTTTCCTCATAAACCAACCAGGACAAAATACGCTTCTTAAAGCCTCTTATTGTCACATCACCCAGTGCGTTACCACTCATCACTGAAGGCCGCACAGTGATTGATAGTGGTTGACTGGCCAGGAACTAGGGCTAGCTTTCTTTGCATTCCTTCAAAATTGCACCATTGAGTTATTTATGCTCACCAGGCAGAAGGGTCCTCACTTTATTTCAATCAAAGAACAGTAGCTCCTGCACTGTAGCACTCCCTCAGTGCTCCATTGGAATGTTCGACTGGATTTGTGCTTAAATACCCAGAGAGAGGCTTGAATCCACAACTTTATGACACAGAAGTGAGACACAGCTAGCACCTCGTACAAGACTAATCTTTTCATTTTCTTTTTTCATGCCAATGCTCAGTCATTATCCATCTGGCTTCACTCCCAGCATTAACTAAACATTTTCCTCCTTTGAGCCAACCACACAATCACCATTACATTCACTCCAACAACTAAAACCAATCTCTAAGCAAAGGAATTGCAGGACATTTTTATCCTAATTCAAACTGACTGCTGTTGAATCTTGTGTTGTTTGTTGCTGTCATGTTCAGTATTTCTGCAATTGTGCTTTCCTATTGTCAGAGTGTACAATCATCAGAATGTAGATTTCAGTCAGACAGGTTCTAACCCTAACCCTAACCCTAACCCTAACCCTTTCCTATTGTCAGAGTGTACAATCATCAGAATGTAGATTTCAGTCAGACAGGTTCTAACCCTAACCCTAACCCTAACCCTTTCCTATTGTCAGAGTGTACAATCATCAGAATGTAGATTTCAGTCAGACAGGTTCTAACCCTAACCCTAACCCTAACCCTAACCCTTTCCTATTGTCAGAGTGTACAATCATCAGAATGTAGATTTCAGTCAGACAGGTTCTAACCCTAACCCTAACCCTAACCCTTTCCTATTGTCAGAGTGTACAATCATCAGAATGTAGATTTCAGTCAGACAGGTTCTAACCCTAACCCTAACCCTAACCCTAACCCTATCCTATTGTCAGAGTGTACAATCATCAGAATGTAGATTTCAGTCAGACAGGTTCTCATTTCTTGATGATTTGACAAAGATTCGTTCAAACTGTAGTCAGGGTTTACTGTGGCAATTCTTAAACAGTGTTCTTCCTTTTTGCAAACATGCCTGTCCACGAAAGTCTCAGCTACTAAAATCATGTGATGGAAATTGAAATTCATAGCCCATATTTTATCACTGTTGTGACAAGATCAGATGTCAAACAAGAAACAAAGAAACAAAGAAACCTACAGCACAGGAACAGGCCCTTCGGCCCTCCAAGCCTGCGCCGATCAAGATCCTCTGTCTAACCTGTCATCTATTTTCTAACGGTTTGTGTCCATTTGCTTCTTGCCCATCCATGTACCTGTCCAAATATATCTTAAAAGACGCTAACGTGTCTGTGTCTACCATCTCCACTGGCAATGTGTTCCAGGCGCCCACCACCCTCTGTGTAAAGAACTTTCCACGCATATCTCCCTTAAACTTTCCTCCTCTCATTTTGAACTCATGACCCCTAGTAATTGAGTCTCCCACTCTGGGAAAAAGCTTTTTGCTATCCACCCTGTCCATACCCCTCATGATTTTGTAGACCTCAATCAGGTCCCCCCTCAATCTCCGTCTTTCTAATGAAAATAATCCTAATCTACTCAACCTCTCTTCATAGCTAGCACCCTCCATACCAGGCAACATCCTGGTGAACCTCCTCTGCACCCTCTCCAAAGCATCCACATCCTTTTGGTAATGTGGCGACCAGAACTGTACACAGTACTCCAAATGTGGCTGAACCAAAGTCCTGTACACCTGCAACATGACCTGCCAACTCTTGTACTCAATACTCCGCCCAATGAAGGAAAGCATGCCATATGCCTTCTTGACCACCCTATTGACCTGCATTGTCACCTTCAGGGAACAATGGACCTAAACACCCAGATCTCTCTGTTCATCAATTTTGCCTGGGACTTTTCCATTTACTGTATAGTTGGCCCTTGAATTTGATCTTCCAAAATGCATCACCTCGCATTTGCCCAGATTGAACTCCATCTGCCATTTATCTGCCCAACTCTCCAGTCTATCTATATTCTGCTGTAATTTCTGACAGTCCCCTTCACTATCAGCTACTCCACCAATCTTAGTGTCATCAGCAAACTTGCTGATCAGACCACCTACACCTTCCTCCAGATCATTTACATATACCACAAACAACAGTGGTCCCTGCACAGATCCCTGTAGAACACCAAGATGGAGGTTTGGTAGCACAGCTGGTAGATTAGCTATTAAGCTACAGCTAATGTTCCCCAAGAATAAGTTCAAATCCCATGATAGCAACTGAGAGTCAAAATAGAACTCATTAAATAAATCTGGATTGAAAAGTATAATACTTTGACAGCAAAGTGTTAAGGCAGAACCTACCCCTGGAGCAATAGATTCTACATGTGCCTCACCAAACTGCGAGCAGGACAAGGAGAAATTGGTCTGCTGGCTTCATTTGTCCAGTGCTGGTGAGTTTACAGTGCCAACCAAAGCCCTCAGAGACAACTTGCTAGTTCCAGAGGACACCAAACTTATGGAAAAAGTCTTGGGCAATCGAGGGAGGGAGTAGTTAGCAACTGCCAGTCAAATTAGTGTAGAACCAGAGTGAGCAGTTCTCTTTTCAGCCTCAAAATTAAGGCATGTTAAAAAAAATGTTTCTGGAAGCAGCCCCTCGTGATTTCTTTAACTGAAGTAACTGATCTTCTACTGAATGGTGCAACCAAACAACTCTGGGGACACAATTTATGTGGATGAAACAAAAGAATGTTGCATTTCCATTCTTCACGCTGAAAAATTGAATGTAAATTGTCACTGCCTGAACAAATGAAATATGGTGTCATTTCAACTTATCAATCAGATGCAAATTGCAGAACTCCAGTTCAAGCAGTGCTGATAACTATTGGTTTATCCTCATTGCTTTCCTTCCACTTGGGCAGAGAGTTGAAATGTCTCCCTGTATTGAGCCTTCTTCCAACTTCAGGCAAAGAACAAAACAAGAACGATGAGTCATTTGCAAAGCAGTTGATGATTGAGCATCAACCTTTCTTCCACTTCATTTCTCTCCCCGTCAGCCTGTTCTCGGCTGTCGGGGTAACAAGTAAAACTGCTCCCATTCCTCTAAATCTAGCCCAAAGTGAAATATCCACTTTGATAGGATTGTGTCACTGCAAAGTACATCATGGACTTAGCACTTATGATCAACAACAACCAAAAATTGCATACATTTTTTTTCCACATTCACTCATTTTTTGAATGTGTCAGAGAATTCTGAGCAGTGTGAAAACCAGGAAAGCCACCCCACTGTACTCAGATTCAACGCAATGTTGCTGTTTAGCTCCATCCTAAACTCCACAAATAAAAAAGAAATATATTCTATCCTGAAGAAACTGGCAGATTAGTAAATAAAAACAATTAAAATAGTCAGAAATTAAACATCAGCTGTAAAGTGTTTGTATTAGTTTTTTAAGAAATTTTGAAGTTGGAAAAGGAATTGCATTTTCATATTTTAATGTCATAGAAAAGAAAACTAGCTCGATTACACAAGGTTCTGGCCCCAATATAATCCCATTAGATTACATTGTAAATAGTAAACCACAGGGAATATCAACATTCCACTAATATCTGTTTGGCAACAGTCATTGATGTGAAATTTCTCATGTTATTCAGCTTTATTGGCATTGACTAGGGTAAGCTCATCACTTTGGAATGGAGAGAGATCAGATCAAGTTCCCTTCAATCCTCATTCTTCCCTCTTTTATTTGGAAAAAAGCTGCCTTTTGTGTTCAGTCTACCAGCTGTGTATACCCAAGTGCGCAGAGGAGCAGGTAACACTGGAGCTTGAAGCTATAGTATTCACCATTGTGAGTTTGTAATCACCAAAAGTGCTACAAATCCCCTGATTACTTACATAAGCCTTTTCACACAGTTACATTTTTCTGATTTATATCGTTGATGCCTAATAGACATGTACAAAATCCCAGGGCACAAGCTGCTTTCAGTCCCTTATACTACTTGGGAACCTTGATTCAACTCAGTATTTCATTCAATCCAAAAGATTGTCCTTCGTTTTTCATGTTTTTTAATGCTTCACTCAAGCAGTACAGCGAGTATTGTCAATCCAATTTCCCCTAAAGACCAGCGAAGAAATGTTAGAAGACTAATCTTCCACACACAATAGAATAACATTATTACAAGCTTTGTACTTCCAAATCTCTCATTATAACAAATATCTTTTTCTCCCTGGTCTTGGCAGAAATTCCATTATAGTGCACAGTAGAATCCCAACTTCAAGAGGAAGATCACTTCCATTAAAATAAATGTTATTTTGTCAGTTCCCAGGAGCTTGTACTTAGCTCCCATGATGGCTTAGAGGTTGTGCAGACTGCAGTGTAGTAATGAGGCAGACAGAAAGATTCGACAGCTGCTTTATGCCCAGTTAACTCATCTCAGACAGAGTGCGGCTTGGAGTTGAAAAATTGGCCTCAGTACCTCTAGACTAGACAGAATAAAGATAGCCAGGGTCCCTGTTTGAGTGACATTGGCACCTGGTGGAATTGCATCTGTGTGTTTGGTGGGTGGGGACTAAATAATGAGGAGAATGTAGCTCCATATGCCATTCCAGCATGCCCACAGTCATCACCTGAAAAATGCTTACCATTTCAGATAGAGACTGGAGTTTTATTTAGAGCTGGAGGCCTTACCCCACTGGTGAGCACAATTCTGCTTGCCTGGATCACCCTTCAGCTATTTTATGGCTATTCAGTCAGTGTTCACTTAAGGGTGAGTTCCTACCATAACTGAGACTATTAAATGGTCAGCAGTTTCCTTGTTCCAGCAATGCTATGACGAGCGGTGGACATCACTGGTGTTATGGACCAGACCAAATCCCCTCAAAATATGTTGAGAAGATAGCTTAGACTCCAATTCTTTTCTTATCTTTAAAGGCAAGCGTAAGGCATTGTGTTCTGGATACAATTTGAATGGTCAAACTACCAGGTTGAGGCAAAATACGCTTTGTTCTTACACTATTGTTAAAATACAGACAAACCAAGAATAAAACTATGAGCTTAACTCTATCAAAATAATTAACAAGATAACATATGTGTTAACTACCACTGATTAGCTGTTCCAACATAGTCACATCCCGTAAACGCACCCTTGGCAAAGGTAAATTCAGGAAAATAGATTGCGTCACTTGTAACATTTCTCCAGTCCAGAAGCAAGAACATTAAGAGAAAATTCTGAGAGAGAGAGAACTCAAGCATTTTGCTGTAGCAGGGAGAGATGTACAGCAGCTTCAAAACCCATAACAACTACTGAAAGCTAAACCTTGGTTCTGTGAGGGCCTGACTCCATTCCATTTTGTTGCTTCTATTGTTTCAACGTTTAAAAACACCCAAGGCCCCACATGTTGTCTACTTTATTGGTACACCTCCATCTCAATCTTTCATTAAAAAAAACCCAAGACAAAATACGCCTCTTAAAGCTATAGTATCATCACACTGGACAACATAAGCAGCCCTAAAGAATTGATATATAGACCCAAACTTAAAAGTAAGTTCAGGGATTTTTCCAAAGCCAGGCTGAAAGACCCTGGCACGAGAAGTTTGGTTTCAGCATTACCCAAGAAAGATAGGAGCACAAGGAGCATAGACAACTTTGTGAGGAAAGCCTGTGCTGGATACCTGAGCAGGAGAAACTCTTCTGTCAGCCCACAATTATCCTGCCTCATGGTGTAGACACTTCCTACACCTCCAGATGGTGGGAAAACACCTTCAATAACCATTAATTGATTGGTAAAGGGCCTCAAATGGTCAAAAGGTGATTGGCTACCCAGCGCCTCCTCTATAAAATTCCAGTAGAGTGGGGTGAGCACCCCATTGTAAGCAGCCCTGTGTGCCAAACCACCCCAGGACTCTTAAAACCCCATCTGATGAGTGCTACCTAGGCATGGGATTAGAACTGAGTGGTGGCAGTATCTCCAAAGTTACACTGTATGGATTTCTTACTATATAGGGACAACCTATATAAGTGTGACATTGTGACTCAGTGGTTAACACTGCTGCCTCACAGTGCCAGGGACCTGGGTTTGATTTCAGCCAAGGGTGACTCTGTGGAGTTTGCATGTAATCCTTGTGTCTGTGTAGGTTTCCTCTGGGTGCTCTGGTTCCCTCCCACATTTCAAAGATGTGCAGGTTAGATGGATTGGCCATGTTAAATTGCCCATAGTGTGTAGGGTAGGAGATGGGTCTGTGTGGGGTTCTCTTTGGAGGGTCAGTGTGCACTTGATAGGCTGAATGGCTTGCTTCCACACCATAGAGATGCTAGGGTAAGGGAGGGCTAGCATTCACCCCGTCTGCCCATAGCTTGATTGATGACAGTCCTGCCTGACCAAACAGTATTCTCAATATAGCAGGGAGGGATATAGCAGCAGGAGTAGAGTATTTAGCTCATGAGCCCGATCCACTATTCAACATGATCATGCCTGATCATCTGCCTCAACTACACTTAACCAACACTGGTCCCCATTTCTCTTGGGTACCTGGGATCCCAATTGTTTGTCAGGTTCAGCCTTACTTGGATATGATGATGTAGCATCCACAATCCTATGGGCTAAAATATTCCAACCAATTCACAACCCTGAGTGCAGAAATTTCCCTTCATTACAGTCTGAAATGATTGGCCCCTTATCCTGACACTCTGTCCCCAAATCCAAGGCTCCCCAACTTGAGGGAAACAAGCTTTCAGTGTCTATGTAGTCAAGTCAATTTGTTTCAAGTAGATCACCACTCGTTTTGTTTATGGAGAACTCACTCAATTCACTTTGTCTTCTATCATAAGACAACCTTCTCATGCCAGAGACCTATCATGTGAATCATCTCTGTACTCCCGCCAATGTCGGTATATACATCCTCAAATATGGAGACCAAAACTGCATGAAATAATCCGAGGTGTGTGAGATCTCAGGAAATCCCTGTACAAATGTAGAAATGCTCATTTATTTCTACATTCAAATGCCCTAGCATTAAAAAGTAACATGCCTTTGATTTTGCCTGCTACGGCCGTGTGTAATCACTGCGTTGTTCTTGTTAAATGTACATCTTCCCTTCATGTGCCCGAGCAAGGGGATGTTCACTATTGAGTGCGTAACATTCAGCACCATTCACATCTCCTCAAATACTGAAGCAGTCCAGGTCCAAATGAAACAAGCCCTGGGCAATATTCAAGATCAGCTCAAGGGATTGGGGACATTCATTCGGCTGCTTTGAACATCCTCATGCACCACCTGTCTTGGCTTCTTCTGTCCTATTGTGTGAGATTTTGTCCTAGAGTATGACTAAGGTGGGGACTGTGTGAAATGAAAGAAGCTGGCACAGCTGTTCATGCTGGTGCGGCTCGGGAAAGTTGGTGAGGTGTCCTGGGTGACAGAGTAAGAGGTGCAGAGACCATGCAGAGTTAACAGCCTGGGGTGGAGGGGGGCTGGGTGGGTGACAGCAAGTGAGGTAAGATGTTGCATTTGACAATGAGAATGATAGCATATGAGCCTTGCTTCAAGGTGGCAAGCGAAAATAGAGGATGAGTGTGAGGGAAGCTGATGGTAGTTACTATGGAGGAGACGAGAAGGTGAATGATCTCATGTGATAATGATGGGCATTCGTCCAAACAGCAAACACTGCACTGACCCAGGTGGCAACCTCAGACAGACTGGCAGCATCTGGTGTTGTGGCTTTCTCTGATTATCATCAGGAAAGCGATGGCCCTTCTTAGCACCACTCCATCCACAAGTCTTTATAGCTGTCTATAAAATCACGAGATGTGTATATAAAGTAGATAGCTAACAGTGTTTCCCCAAGTTAGGGGAGTCTAAACCTAGAGGACTTGGGTTTAAGGTAAGTGGGGACTAATACAAAAGTGTCCAGTGGGACGATCTTTTCACACAGAGGACGGTAAGTGTTGGGATCGGGATGCCAAAGGTAGCGCTGGAGGCAAATACAATGTCATCATTTAAGAAAGTTTTAGATAGGTACATGAATGAGACAGGAATGGAGAGATATATACCAGATGCAGGTAAATGGGACTAGTCGAAATTGGCCTGTTTCAATTGGATCACCATTCATAGACCTCAATGACTCAATAACTCTAGGTCCTTGCTGCAAAGGACGGTGCCAATTGACCTTTTTTTGCCATATCTAAGGCAAATGATATGAAGACCTTAACAAATGGGACCAATAGTAGGCCATTCAGCCAATTCAGCCCACTCTGCCATTCAATGAGGTAATCTCATAATCAACTCCATTTTCTTTCCTTTTCCTCAGAATCCTTGACTCCTTTACTGATTAAAAATCTTCTATTTCTACCTTGATTATACTTAATGTCCCAGCCTTGGCAGCTCTCTGCAGTAATGAATTCTACAGATTCACTACCCTCTGAGAGAAGAAATTCCTCCTCATCTCTGTCACAAGGGCAAACACCTTTCTGCATTCTAATATACTAAATCTCTTAAGAATCTTGATTGATCTGATAAGGCCTCTTCTCATTCTCCTAAATTCCAATGGACACAAACACAATCTGTTCAACCTCTCCTCCTAAGAAAATCCCTCAGTCCCCAGAATCAACTGTGCACAGCATTTTGGGATAACCACAGCAGCCTTTTAACCATAGTGCCGGTGCCAGGAATCTCAGGATGTTCCAGCAGTAGTGAGGATATTTGCTTCCAGTGAGTGAGAGAATCAGGCTAGCATTGGAAAAGCAGAGCATCATTGAGGCACAGTACGTATTTAATGAGGCAAATTTGGGAACAAAGCATGCAAAAACTCATCAGGTCTCATGGGAGAAGCCATTCAATTTCAACTCAATGAAAGTGACACTTGGTTAATTATTAGTAAGATTAGATTAGATTCCCTACAGAGTGGAAACAGGCCCTTTGGTCCAACAAGTCCACACCGCCCCTTGAAGCATCCCACCCAGACCCATCCCCCTATAACCCACACACCCCTGAACACAATGGGCAATTTAACATCGCCAATCCACGTAGCCTGCACATCTTTTGGGCTGTGGGAGGAAACCAGAGCATCCGGAGGAAACCCACGCAGACACGGGGAGAATGTGCAAACTCCGCACAGACAGTCCCCCGAGGTTGGAATCGAACCCTGGTCCCTGGTGCTGTGAGGCTGCAGTGCTAACCACTGAGCCACCGTGCCACCCCCATACTCTATTCACCCATACCAGATTCAACCATACTCTAAATTTATCACTTTTCCCTCATGCAACGTCCAGATTTGATTTTCATGGCAAAGAGCTGATTGACTGAATGATACCATTCAGTCAATCAGCTCTTTGCCATGAAAATCAAATCTGGACGTTGCATGAGGGAAAAGTGATAAGTGCTTTTCCAATGCTAGCCTGATTCTCTCACTCACTGGAAGCAAATATCCTCACTACTGCTGGAACATCCTGAGATTCCTGGCACCGGCACTATGGTTAAAAGGCTGCTGTGGTTATCCCAAAATGCTGTGCACAGTTGATTCTGGGGACTGAGGGATTTTCTTAGGAGGAGAGGTTGAACAGATTGTGTTTGTGTCCATTGGAATTTAGGAGAATGAGAAGAGGCCTTATCAGATCAATCAAGATTCTTAAGAGATTTAGTATATTAGAATGCAGAAAGGTGTTTGCCCTTGTGACAGAGATGAGGAGGAATTTCTTCTCTCAGAGGGTAGTGAATCTGTAGAATTCATTACTGCAGAGAGCTGCCAAGGCTGGGACATTAAGTATAATCAAGGTAGAAATAGAAGATTTTTAATCAGTAAAGGAGTCAAGGATTCTGAGGAAAAGGAAAGAAAATGGAGTTGATTATGAGATTACCTCATTGAATGGCAGAGTGGGCTGAATTGGCTGAATGGCCTACTATTGGTCCCATTTGTTAAGGTCTTCATATCATTTGCCTTAGATATGGCAAAAAAAGGTCAATTGGCACCGTCCTTTGCAGCAAGGACCTAGAGTTATTGAGTCATTGAGGTCTATGAATGGTGATCCAATTGAAACAGGCCAATTTCGACTAGTCCCATTTACCTGCATCTGGTATATATCTCTCCATTCCTGTCTCATTCATGTACCTATCTAAAACTTTCTTAAATGATGACATTGTATTTGCCTCCAGCGCTACCTTTGGCATCCCGATCCCAACACTTACCGTCCTCTGTGTGAAAAGATCGTCCCACTGGACACTTTTGTATCACCTCCTCTGTAATAGTTTGGTACAGAGTGAAAGTGGTTACCATATCAAATTTTGCAAATCTGGCTGACTTGGCCAGATGTGGAAAATGTCAAGATGTGGAAGATGTCAGTACCCCTTAATTTCTCCAAAGCTGGTAAATAAGCAAGAATACTGGCATGTACAGTCTGCATTGTCAATCATGTCAATGTATGCTCTGATGGGGTTTTCAGGTTGAATCCAAGCCTATCCTGAAATGTTTACTCCAATAAGTCTTCCGCCTTTCTAAAGTCTTCAAGATCTAGAGTACAGGAAAAAGCCCTTTGGATCATCATGCCCATACCGGTCAAAAACAGCCACATTTTAAAAAAATTTTGTGAGATGTGGGCATCGCTGGTTGGCAGTATTTATTACCCATCCCTAGCTACTGTTAAGATAATGGTGATGAGCTGCCTTCTAGAACCGCTGCAGTCTACATGCTATACGTTGACCCAAAATGCCTTAAGGAGGGAATTTCAGGATTTTGACCCAATGATAGTGAAAGAACGGCAACCTACTTCCAAGTCAGGATGGTGAGTGCCATGGAGGGGAACTTGGAGGTGGTGATGTTCCTGTATGTCTTCTGCCTTTGTTCTTCTAGATAGAAATCATCGTGAGTTTGGAAGGTGCTGTCTGAGCAACTTTGGTGAATTTCTGCCATGCATCTTGCAGATAGTACAAACTGCTGCTCCAGAGCTTCAATGGTCAGGAGGGTGTACTTTGTGGATGTAGTGCTAATCAAGCGGGCTGCTTTGTGCTGGATGGTGTCAAGCTTCTTGACTGTTGTTGGGGCTGCACTCATCCAAGCAAGAGGGGAGTATTCCATCACACTCCTGACATAACTAGCTGCAAACATAAAAGCTGCTTAGGCTGACATTTTTTGTCACTAGAGGTGAGATTGTTTCCAAATTACCAATAATTTAGTCATCATAACTTTGAAATATATTCCGTTGTAAATGTGTCTTCTGTGAGCTACTTGAATATTCACCAGTCTTCCGCTGCTCAACTGCGTGTTAGTGTCACGTTCTTGTAAATTGCTGTCATATCCAGACTGTTTATCCTGACAGGGAGCAAGGGCTTCATTCAGCAACATTGGAGCCTCTCTTAGCAAAGAATGGAAAGTTCACGGTGTTGGTAAATTTCAACTATTCTCCATCATCCTCATTGCCACCAATGCCAACACGCCACAAAGATGTAATGGTGTGTATTATATATGGGTATATTTGGTGTGCTTTATTTATAAATAAGTATATTTATATATATTTCATTCCATTGAATTGTTCAGCTGGAATTCCATTCTTATTGGGCCTTTGTTTGCTCAGAAAACAATAGTCTTTGAGCTCACAGATGAGGTCTCATCATCAAATTCAGCCCTGACATGAAGCTGTGGGAATGCGAGCATACAGTATGGCCATCAATAGGGCCTTACTGTATTACTTCCTCCTTGGTGTTGCTTCATTAGGGAATGGTTTGGAGGCTGCAGAGTGTGGTGGGTTCCCATAGCCACTCAGGAAGTCAAGAAGGTGTGTACAGAACAGAAAATGTAATTTGTCCTAACTTTGTACGATTCATTTCTTTTTAGAATTTATGGAACTAAAATGGCGCCAGCTTATGGTGACTTGTATGCATTTTATTGTATTTTCACGAACACATGTAACAATAAATTATTATGATTATTATTGTTTCATACTCGAAATCCTTATTGATGCAGACAACATTAATTCTCTGCAATTTGAAATACCCAAGTTTCTCACTCTAGCTTTCAACTCTTCCAACTACGTTATTTATTTGGTTTCTAAACTGCTAATCAAGCACTGAGAGCATTAACAATTAACAGATTTATATAATCCAATGCAGAACAATTGAAAACTGTACCACATTTAGTAAACTTTCGTGTGACACCATCAACTTTTTTCTTGAATACATTAGTTACATTTGCTGACATAATTTGCTGGTACATTCCAGAATCTAGTGAATTTTGCGAAGTCTTAACTGGCCCACTTTTATTATTATTTCTGCAGCTAACTCTTTTAAAACCCTAGGATGTAGACCATCTGTTCCTGGGGATTCAATAGATTTCAGTCAATGAAATTCTCCAGTTCTTTCTTTAGTCTATATTAGTTACCTTAATTTCCTCATTTGTTTTAGCCCCATAGGTTAAATAATGAGTGACTGAGCAAGTGAGGTAGAAGCAGACTGTTTCTTGTAACTAAGTAGTCTAAAATAAAGCACAAAGAAGACATTTATAAATCAGAGTAAGAGAAGTATCTTTGCAGCGATGTGATGTTGCAGAATTAATTTCCAAGGTTCAACAGAAAGAACGTCAAAATTCATGAATAAATTGCACAGATTGATAATGGCAAAGCAAATTAAGGGATATGAATACAGGATGGATAAGTACAATTTGGACTATTTAATCACTAACCCAAGAGTGATTGTGTAAAAATGGCCTTCCCCTCTAAAATAACTCGACAGAGTTCGGTGCCCTGTCACCAAGCCACCCTTTGTTTACACATGAAACTGATCCAGCTCCCTCAAAGCCAACTCTCAGAGTGAACAGGATGTCTGACACTTCAGTCTTTATCTGTCAGCCAGAGCTCCATCATTGGGCCAGATTAAGCGTCCCAATCGGGAACTCATATTCTAAGAGGTTCACTAAGCTTATCTCATTACAATCACTTCTATCTATTTTCTCGTGATCTTATGATCAGAAAAACACCATGATTTTTATGAGTGCCTTTTGCCCACTGTCTGGGCGAAACAACTTCCATTCAGCATGTTAACTACCTTTTGAGTAAATGCTATTTTCTAAAGAACAAAAATTTCCAGAATATTCATTACTGTCAAAATGTTGCATTAAATACAACTGTTTTTATAATCCTTTCTGTAAGAAAATAATCAAAATGAAATCCTAAAACACGGGAAAGGGGCCATCTTATTTTGTAATAGTGCCATCTTGCTGGAGCTGGTGACTAATCAGGAGCAGTATCAAATCTTGATCTGCCAGTATCCCACAGCATGGATACAAAATAGGAGAACATCCACCAATGATCAGAGATGAAAGGTTACATCTTAACTGGACCACATTGTAAGTGCAAGTGACACAGGAACCCTTCACGATTATGCCAAATCCACACTATGGCTCGAACACTATTCACTTTAAGTAGAATTATGTTGCGAAAAAATTTGTTGCTGCTCCACTTTGCAGCTCAAAAGCATAGCAAAACTGATATAAATGGATCTTACCCTTTAGCACATTTTGTGACCTAGTGTGTAAGAGCAAAATCTCAATGTAATTTTTAAAAATTTTTTGGTGTTTGTTTGCCATAATGAGCGCCGCATGCCACACTAGATAAAACATACTGCCATTCATCCAGAAAGAGCCCTTTCTTAGAAATAGTGCTGCCCCATTGTCCTTTCATCAGGAGGAAATGAGTTCTGAATTTCTACTGTGTCATTCGAGCCAATTTTCCTGCTGATATTCCCAAGAAATTCTGCCCTGCTGTCATAACTACGTACTGAAAATGTGTTTAAATGAATCAATTAATAAATATTCAAAGGCTCAAAAACATGTTCAGCACCGCCAAATAAAATAGTCAAAATAGAGCCTCAAGGGCCTGTACCTCACTGTTAAAGAATAGAATTCTGCTCAATGTGTCTTTCATTAACACTACAAAGTGTAAATTGCAAATTGGTTATTTGAACAGCCCTTCTATAGCAGTCTTTATCCACATTTAATCCATACTCGCAATTTCTTTCTCACCACTCAGCTGTACATTGCCAAAATCCAACAACACCTGGTGACCTCCCACTTTTCCAGGCTTGGGAGGAAATTAAATATCGCTGTTAAAAAGTGCATCATGTGAAAGTGAATAATGTTCAGGGAAAATAAGTTGACACACTTCATTTTAAACAATAATCATAGCTGGAACTGCAAAATACATCAATAGAGTTATGATTTAATTCTAACTCCAGTCCCTTTCCTTAAATGCACTGAAATAGTTGGCTGTTAGCACACCAAGTGCCAAATATGCATTGGGAAAAGAAGATGACCTGAAATTGAGATGTGGGTCAGGTCCTACTGACGTCTGGTTTTCTTCTCAAGTGAAATTAAAACAACCGTCAGGTTTCATTAAAATAAAATTAAGCATCTTGGGGAAACAAATGAATATTGAAGAGGCACGTGTGTCAGGAAATCCTGCAGGTAATGAATCAAAGATTAATTCTGAAATGGTGGCATGTGTGCTACACGAGATTTCCTCTCTTTCATGAAAAGATGGTAGAACTATGCCAACAATAGCATTCCTGATTTCAGTTTTGACATGCAGATAAACTGAAGGAAATGTCAGAGAGAGAATCACCTAGTTTGCTTTCGGGGAATTCGATAGGAGTTGTCTGTATAATAAAGTCTCATCAATGACATTAATGAGTCAACATTGGCTCATTAGCAGTTATCTTGGACAATGCCCATGTGTGATACATAGGATCTGCTAGCCTTGTGGTTATGTTGTTGGACTAAAGGCTGTGGGGCCCAAATGCCACAATGCATAGTTGAGAAACTGAACATTAACCCTAGTGATTTGTGGTTGAGCATCTGAAGGCAATTGGCAGCAAGATGAATAATTCCAACGTTTTTTGTATTGTGAGTTTGCTTCTTCTGGCTTCTGGTTTGACAATACAAAAAATTATTAAATTTTAGAAAGATTAAACTTCTGGCCCATTCCACTAGACTAGATTTGAACACATTTCCCAGAGCCAAGAGACAGCCACTGTATGGAATTTACGTGAAATTCCAGAATACATTTCATAATACAGCTCCACATACTTTTAAAGAAGGTTAAAATTGACTGAATTGGTGGAAATTTGCTAGCTAAACTAAAAAACTGGCTTTATAATCAAAATCAGAAGATATTGGCAAGTAAAAAAAATCCATCTGAAAGGCTCCAATGCAGTTATATTGAGGTACCTATTGTTTATGCTATTTAGAAATGTTTGTGAGGAAAGTGTTTCCAATATCATGGCAAAATATATCAATGGCACTGAATTATGTGGATGTCAAAGGAGATTGATATAGTTTAATTCAGCAAATGGATTACAGGATGGCAGATGGATTTCAATCTTCATTAATACAAAGCAACACACATTAAAAAGGAAATATGAAACATGTGTAAGACGTGATGTTTTTGCCCATTATTAAGGGAGCAAAAAGGAAAGAATCTTAAGTTAGTAATTGGACAGACCTACCTGTTTTCAGTCAACAGGAAGTTACTGCAGATAATGACATCCAAATTTTGAGATGTATTTTCGCAGTCGTAAGCTGAAATAAATTTTGAATCTCATGCAGATTATTGGCGAGTATTTGACCACTATGCGCACCCTTGCATTTTGCAGCTTCCAAATTGCCATTAATAAATTGCAGAACATTCAGTAAAGAAGAGCAATAATAATTTCAAATCTTGCACCTTAATCTGATGAAGTATGGCCCGCTGAGCCAAGTTTATTTTAGTTGGTCAAGAAGGTTTTAAAGAAACTGTGATCAAGAATGTTAAAATATTGGTAAGCACAGGCACAGACAATAGAGAGGAAAGAGAATTGTAAAGTAATAGGTATGAGGATAGACTCTCGGGGGGAAAAAAGTCTATGCAGTATTGTACCAGTAAAGAGCTTATTAAGTAAATGTTTTCGAAATAGAATTGAAAATTATGGTGAAAGTGGGCTGAAGTGGTTGACTACTTCATAAAATGGTAGCCTGTAATGAAGAACAGAGATGTCAACTCAAAAGGATTGTTGAAAATAAGGAAGAATTTTACAAATTTCCATCTGAATTTTATGATGGTTGAGATTGCACATAGGTCACTAAAGGAGTAGGCTCGAACAATCCAATGAGATTTTCTGACTTAAAGTCATTTTTTTGATTTTGGTTTAATTTTATGTTACTCTAGTAAAATGTAAAAGCTAAAACATTAGATAATTCTATGCATTATTCTGTGCTTGTTAAAATTAAAGTGGATTCTGTTATGAAGGTGGCATTTCTAGGAGGTGGAGAAAATGTTTTAAGACCCAAAGGTTTGATTTATTTATCATGAGGGAGCTACTACAGAAATACTATAGCACCATGTCGCCATTTATTTTAATTTTACTGCATGGAAATTTTGGTGTCTAACTTTTCCAGTGACAAGTAAGTTCACTGTAGCCTCCATTGGAAATGTCTTATCACAAAAGCCCAAAGGATTACATGACTGTACTTATATTAAAAGTGATGAAAGTCTGAAGTATTGAGATTTGATGATTGCATTGTGATGGAAAAGAACAGATTGAACATTTAGTGGATCACTTATAGTATATTTGAACTCAAATCTGCTATAATCCAATGATTAACTTCTAAATATCAAACGCTCAGATATGAACCTCTAATTATTTCACAGATTTAAAAGTGAGCAGTTAGGAGGTTGGGAGATGAAGGTGGGGGAAGGAGTTCAAATTTCAGCATCAGCCGTGGTGACTGTGGATCTTGGAAAAGGGTTTTCTCAAAGAACAATTGTCCCGGATGATAGCCAGATAAAGCTGGCTAGAGCCAGGCTTGCTATTAGCACATCATACACAATGAATGCCTAGAAAATACTAATCTCCAGACTGAGACAATGTAGATCATTGCAATGCCTGTAAATATTATATGTCATTGTTCCTGTTTTATGGTGGGTGACTGGGCTTTAGGTTTGAACAGCTGTGTATTTTGAGCAAAAGCACCAGAACTGAAAGAGCCATGCATATCAATATTATTTTTGATAGCAGTGGAAAGCAGTGTTTCTATGACAATATTATCAAAATCTGATGTTAGCCTTGTAGAAGCATATTTCTATCAAAAGGTAATAATTTTCTTGAAGAAATGAAATTTATGTCAGGATTTTTCATTCGTGAATGAGGCTGGAGCTCTGGGGCAAGGCCAGAGAATTGACCTCACAGAAGTTGGGTAGTTTGCCTGCCTATTGGGCAGAATAGCTGTGGATTGACAGCTGCCTGCCCACAAGCAGTGGCTAAACAGAGTAAGGACCTATGAAGGGCATGTAGACTGGGCTCTCTGCTATGGCTGAGACTGGGCAGATGGTGGTCCAAATGGCATTTCAACTGCCAATTCTCATCCCTGTGGCCTCGTCTGTTAGATCTTTGACTGCAAGATTCGCCACAGGTACTCCCGGGGCAGGGGTTCCCCTCTGAATAGCTGTCTGGCAACTTCAGTCAGGGCAAGTTTCATCTTTACTAAGAAGTCTTCAGAGTATATCTTGAGGCCTCTGTCCCTCCCTCTGTCTCTCTATGGGGGGGGTGGCCAGACCCTCTACAATGCCAAAGAAAACGCCATGTGGAGTCACAGTCTGACTGAAAGCGCCATAAGGAGACCCAGTTTAAAGTTGATGAAAACAGCGACCAAAGCCACTGAAAATACTTGCAGCACCAGAAATAACATTTTACAAAACTTAATATGATGGAGTTGACATGCAGCTGACATGTCTTGACCATTCACTCAATACTTGCCCCCACATCCTACAACAATCAAATCCACCATTGATTCAGCAACTGTTTGCAATACTTTAATAGAATATATAGAGAGCAAACGCACAAGATGAAGGGATGGAAGTAACAGGTGGATGGATAGAAGGAATTGCAACAAATTTATCAGCAGTTATTTCAATCTTAGCCTAATGTCAATGATACTGAAATAAAAATGGGTGCTGCTAAATAAGTATGTTGTGTCACACCAAGCAACCATTAAGACTTCAATCACGATATAATTCTGCCCTCCAAACAAAATTCAAAATAATTGTCCCAAAATGTTCGCATTTGTCTTGCATGAATGAACTAGTCCATCTTTCTCACTGATATCGGGCTGAATCTTCCATTTTCCAGTCTAAATTATGTTGGGCTTTTCAGAGCCATTTTTGCTGTGAGGCTAAGCATGTTCTCTCATCATATCTTACAAAACGTGACTACCTATGATATTCTAGGGTGGCTTACATGTCTGGTTTCTGCTCCATCTTATCCCGTCCCGTTCGCAGGACAACCGGGCACTAAGTGGATCACGACCTATACTCCAAAATCACTTGTGCCTATACCTTCTGGAAAAGCCCCCTGTTGACCTGGACAAGCACTATCAGTCTGGAACTGCCCTGCACCATTCTCACATTTACCTTAGACATAGCAGACCAGAAGACAATAGCCCAGCATTTTGTGGGCAGGGACCTAGAGGTCCTGGTGAATGGTGGGGGTGGAGGTGATGTGAGATCCTCCTCCCCAAGTGGGCACCATGACACCAGACCATACCAGTCTAGTCCAAGGTTGGCATCTGGGTCAGTGCAGTCTCAGATGGCTGGAAGAATGCCCAGCAATGCAGCAAGAAGCTTAATGTCCTCCCACACCGCCCCCAGTGAAAGCGATGTCATTCTCTCTCTAATATTTCGCACTCAATCTCTGCTACTGAACCCACAACCCACCAAGACTCACGCTCTTCCACTCTCACCATTGTCTGCAACATCTTCTCTCATTCAGCAACACCCAGCCCAAAACGCCCTAATCCTGCATGTCCCCTGTGCTGCTGACTCAGCCACTCAAACGACTAATAACTGCAGTGTCATCCACTTTAATTTCCTGTAATATCTGCCTCTCTCTCTCATTCCAGAAGAAAAATTGCCTACCGTAGAGTAGAAAGCATCAAGATGAGTGACGGGATGCTTATCATTCAGCTGGAATGAGTTAGTAAGTACCTTGGAGTTTTTGGACAGTGTGAAAATAATAGACTGGATTTCCATCCTCAAGGCTGATAGCAAAGGGGGAAGGTTTGTGGAAATTCCCAACCAGACTACCGTGCCTCAGGAAAAAAGGCCCACAAAGACAGGACCTTCACTGCCAGAGCTGGGGACAGGCCAAACAACCTAGATTACCATTTCCTTTTATTCCTTGCCTGCTCATGTGTATGTCTAAATGCCTCTTAGGAGTTCTCTCCACTGATGTAACTCCTTATGCCCTCAGGTCAAGATATGTCTTGTCAAACAATCCTGTGGACCCTAATCTTCCCCTATACCAGGCTTTAATATTTCCATTCACCCACTATAAACTGAACAGAGCAATTATTCCTATAGTGACCAGAGAATTTGTGAAAAATAACTTTCTAAAAAGCCATTCATTGATAATTTTCATAAGTTGAAAAAAACACTTTTTCACTGTATCCCAAAAAAGTGTCAATCAATTAGACTCTTTAAAATTTCAATAGCTGAAACTACAAAATTATTTGAAATCACTCAATCTTGTATGTATAAATATTATGAAATTGCTAGCCAGATTTATCATATCAACCAGGGGGCTCATGGGTTTCAAGAGAGTAATGGTTGTTAGAGCTTCTGTGCAAGCCAGAGGTCCTGGCAATGGGAAGTAACAGAGTGTTGTATTAATAAGGAATTGTTTACAATATAGTGTAAATCTATCAATGAGTGGCTGTTTAGTTGATTTTTTTACATACAACTTTCACTATAGGAATCATTGCTTCTACATAGTATATAAGAGTGAATGGGCATGAAAATACCATATCTTGGCATGAAGAGGGGCATGAAGGATCATCATAGTATGGGAGGAGTGGCATGCATTGACATAGGGTTGTGAGGAAGACCTTTTGAACTTACTTCTCAAAAATGTTGTCTCATGCGATTATGGTTCTTGATGCCTCCGATGCGTTGCTACCCAGGACACTCAAAGGGTTTCCAAATCACCCCAACTTGAGAAAAATCTAGATCTTTACTTGGAGGGATAAAAGGGTCTCTAAATGAAAAGGTAGTTCTGTGCAGAGATTCCATTATATCACTTCCACTTTCCCTTGCCAAACTGAAGCCAGTGTACATTTAGGAAAATTCTCTGCTATCTGGAATTATAGATAGCAGAACAAGAGATGTCCGTAACTGTTACAGGCCAATCATCTCAGTCCAGGTCATCACAAATGTCCTTGCTTGTTTCTAGCTTTTCCTAAACAATCATACAAAATCACCAAAATACTTTTCCTCCCATTGATCGAAAAGTAACTGCTAGAATTCCTCTAATGTCAATCCTTTCTAACTTGCTTCCCTCACTTACATGTTTCCTTGACAACAGCATCCACATATTTGGGTTCAGTTTCCATGTGACATGCCAATGACAGTCTCCTCTATCCCTACCTCTGATCACTTGCCTCTTCCCCACTCCATGTTCTTTGTCTGCTTGTCCCATATCTAGTGCTGGGCATTCTACTTATCATCTGCAAACAAATGTTAACAGGGAGAAGGTCGAAGAATGACTTTCAATGAGTTGTTCATTTGGAGAGCTGGTGCAGAGATAACAGTGATTATCCTTCTTCTGCGCTGTATTATTTCTGATATTTGTTGAATTTGTTAACACCCACTCCTTCAGCCTTGATTTACAATGGCAGCAATGTGCCCCATGTAGGTGATGCACCGCCATAATTTACCTGGGCACCTCTGAATGCACTTTCTAAATATACAACCACTAACACCAAGAAAGTCAAGGGCAGTTGATACATTGGAACACCGCCATCTTCAAGATCCCCTCCAAGGCACACACCATCCTGATTTGTAAATACATCACTTTTTTCACAATCTCTCGGTCTAATTCCTGGAACTAACCCCCTAATAGTTCTGTAGGTTTATCTACACCACAAGGACAGCAGCAAGGAAATCCGTTCACCAGCCCCTTCTGCAGGGAAGTTGGGGATGAGCAGTAAGTGCTGATTTAGCCAGCGTTGTGTGATAGAAATAAAAGGACAAATCATCCACAACCTCAAAGTTTTAATAAATGACTCAAAAGAGATGAATTATAAAGGTGGAGAGGTTGAGGTGAGGAATTCAGAGCACAGCCAGCTGAAAACAAAGCTGCCAATTATGAAAAGATTGAAGGCCATTGTTGAAGTAGGAAAGCTTCTATCAACTTAAATATTTGAAACAGAATTTCTCAATACCTTTAACTCAACTTCCAGTTGCAATTGTGAAACAAGGATAATAAATTAGTTAAGCTTCTTTGACTGGTGCCAGAAGCAAATCAAAACAACTTATCATGAAACAATACCAGCATCCCATAATATGAACATCTTTAAACTAAGAATTTAGTCAAACCCTGGGGGCAGCACAGTGGCTCAGTGGTTAGCACTGCTGCCTCACAGCACCAGGAACCCAGGTTCAATCCCACCCTCGGGTGATTGTGTGGAGTTCGTATGTTCTGCCCATGTTTTCTTGGGTTTCCCCCAGGTGCTCTGGTTTCCTCCCACAGTCCAAAGATGGGCAGGTTAGGTCGAGTAGTCATGCTAAATTGCCCATAGTGTCCAGAGATGTTCAGGCTAGCTGGATCAGCCATATAATTGCAGGATTACAAGGTTAGGGGAGTGGGTCTCAGTGAGATGCTCTTCAGAGGCTTAGTATAGTCTCAATGGGCCAAATGGCCTACTTTCAGACTGTAGGGATTCTATGATGAATTGGAGGTCTTCTATACAAGTCAGATGAATTTAGCCTGTCATTCTAGAATAAACAATAAGATAACACATTACACAATGCCCCATTGTGCCATCTATTGTTAGGCATAGAGATCTGGAAACAATTTGTCTGCCAAAAGGAGGGAATAAAACCTCTGAAGCATGGGCCTGACTAAGAACCATGAGGCTTCAGGGAACAGCAATCATTGAGATGACAGGAAATCCACAGTTTTTAGGCTGCAGATCTTGGATTTCCAGAACAAATCCTTATTCCATGGTGGATTCAATGGTTGACTTGGAAAGCACAAGAAATTTATTTTCTTTTCAGCATAAAATAAAATATGCATCACATATGCAGCATTTTTCTTGGCTACAACAATCTACATGTAGCTTCCAGAGAAAATCCATCAAATTCCATTGACTTCTAATATGAAAAAAAGATTGAGGATTCTATTTCATTGGATGGAATCAGAAAATACACATTTAGGATTGAATGCTTCCATTCTCGAGCCATTGTCTCTACCCTACTAAATGCAGTAAAGCAATACCACCACATGACAAAACAGTTTATTTGTAATCATCTATTTATATGAACCTGCATTATGTACAGCTGGACTGTTGGAGCATCAATACTTGGAACTGTTTCAGTCCTTGTGACATGATTATTTCAGTCAGATGAATCAATGTCACATATCTGTTGACCAAAAATTTTTGTTGGAAATTCCCCATTTCTAAAATTATATTTTTGCCTGTATTGCAGTATTTGACTGGAGGAAAAATATTTACTTGTAACAAATGGTTAGGATTTGGAATGTGCTGCCTTAATTTAGTAAAAGTACACTAGATGAATACATTCAAGAGGATCTAGATTGTTTGCCAAAGAGGAAGAATGTGTAGAGTGACAGAGAGAAGATGAAGGAGTGGCACTGAGTGAATTGGTCCTATGATGCCATATGATGCAAGCACAATAGGCCAAATGGACCTCCTTTTATAATAATTCGGTAATTCACCTTTCAGCAAACATACTAGATAATCCTGAAAAATAAATCCTGTTTGATCAGTTTTGTCACTTCCTCAACTGCAATTACCGTGCTTAATAAATTTAACTGATAGATTAGTGATAACTCACAAATAATTAGCACAATTTTACAGCAAAGGCCATGAGCTATTTAAATTGTCTTAAATACAAAGAGACCAAAACAAGCGGTGAGTAGCAGCTACATCATTACCGCAGAGAAGCGACGTTTCTCAACTGCTGACGTAAGCAAGTGTAAAAATCCCTCCAAACATTGCATGAAATTCATTACATAACTAACAACAGGTAACTGTTCTCCCTCTCACAAAGACTATTCTCTCACAGAATTTGTTCGCCTCACATGCTTTCTTCAAAAATGCACACATTTCCATCTCAATTCTCCTCTCAGTTGCAGATCCAACAACATTCCGAAGGTATAAACAAGTTGGTAGATGTTTAGGAAGCTGTCTGCCAACATGTTGAAACAATGAAGGGACAACTTAATATCCAGTCTCCAGTTATTATTTCACAGTGTGAATTGATTCTGTCTGATTTCAATCAGAAAATAGTTGATGCCGTTTTATTATTTACAGATTTTAGAATCTAGTTCTAAGTTAGTAACATTGTTGCTGTTGTCAGGCCATCAGGAGACAGATGAGCATCAGCCTGCTATCAAAATATGGTTATTGGATATTTTGTCATTCCTGAGGCAGTTGCCTGCTCTGTTTGGCACCTCATCTGCCACCCTCCCGAAAGAGTGAGAGAATGAACAATGGGAGAATCAAACTCATGTTCTGTTGCTCTGTGCAATCTCCTAACTAATGACACAAGTTCAACAGTCTATTCACATGTCCTCGGCCAATATCCAGATCCATCTACTCTACCATAAGTATTGTAAAATAAATTTGATCTGAGTGTTTTGAAGGGATTACCAAGAAAATAGATGAAGACAGGGCAGTAGACATTGTCTGCATGGAATTTAGTAAGTCCTTCAACAACATTCCTGCATGGTAGACTGATTAGTAAGGTTAGATCACGTGGGATCCAGGAGATATAGCCAATTTGATACAAAATTTGCTACAAGGTAGAAGACAGAGGGTGGTGATAAAGTGTTGTTATTTGGACTGGAGGCCTGTGAATAGTGGTGTGCTGTGAGGATCAGTACTGAGTTCACTGTTGTCTGTCATTTATATCAATGACTTGATGAGAATAGACAAGGTATGGTTAGGAAGTTTGCTGCTGACACCAAAATTGGTGGTATAGCAGACAGTGAAGAAGGTTTTCTAAGAGTACAAGAGATCTTGATCAGATGGGTCAATGAGCCGAGAAGTAGCTGATGGAGTTTAATTTAGAACATAGAACATTGCAGCACAGTACAGGTCCTTTGGCCCTCGATGTTGTGTCGACCTGTCATACCGATCTGAAGCCCATCTAACCTACACTATTCCATGTACATCCATATGCTTGTCCAATACCGACTTAAATGTACTTAAAGTTGGCAAATCTACTACCGTTGCAGGCAAAGCGTTCCATTCCCTTACTACTCTCTGAGTAAAGAAACTACCTCGGACATCTGTCCTATATCTTTCACCCCTCAATTTAAAGCTATGTCCCCTCATGCTCGCCGTCACCATCCGAGGAAAAAGGCTCTCCCTATCCACCCTATCTGACTCTCTGATTATCTTAAATGTCTCAATTAAGTCACCTTTCAACCTTCTTCTCCCTAACGAAAACAGCCTCAAGTCCCTCAGCCTTTCCTCGTAAGACCTTCCCTCCATACCAGTCAACATCCTAGTAAATCTCCTCTGCACCCTTTCCAAAGCTTCCACATCCTTCTTATAATGCGGTGACCAGAACTGTACACAATACTCCCAAGTGCGGCCGCACCAGAGTTTTGTACAGCTGCAGCATAACCTCTTGGTTCCGGAACTTGATCCCTCTATTAATAAAAGCTAAAACACCGTATGCCTTCTTAATAGCCCTGTCAACCTGTGTGGCAATTTTCAAGGATCTGTGTACAGGGATACCAAGATCTCTCTGCTCATCTACACTACTAAGAATCTTACCATTAGCCCAGTACTTTGCATTCCGGTTACTACTACCAAAGTGCATCACCTCACACTTGTCTGCATTAAACTCCATTTGCCACCTCTCGGCTCAGCTCTGCAGCTTATCTATGTCTCTCTGTAACCTACAACATCCTTCGTCACTACCCACAACTCCACCGACCTTAGTGTTGTCTGCAAATTTACTAACCCATCCTTCTACGCCCTCATCCAGGCCATTTATAAAAATGACAAACAGCAGTGGACCCAACACCGACCCTTGCGGTACACCACTAGTAACTGGATTCCAGGATGAACATTTCCCATCAACTACCACCCTCTGTCTTCTTTCAGCAAGCCAATTTCCGATCCAAACTGCTATATCTCCCACCATTCCATTCCTCCGCATTTTGTACAATAGCCTATTGTGGGGAACCTTATCGAACGCCTTGCTGAAATCCATATACACCACATCAACTGGTTTACTCTCATCTACCTGTTTGGTCACCTTCTCAAAGAACTGAACAAGGTTTGTGAGGCACGACCTACCCTTCACAAAACCATGCTGACTATCCCTAATCAATTTATTCTTTTCTAGATGATTATATATCCTATCTCTTCTTACCTTTTCCAACACTTTACCAACAACTGAACTAAGGTTCACTGGTCTATAATTACCAGGGTTGTCTCTACTCCCCTTCTTGAACAGGGGAACCATATTTGCTATCCTCCAGTCTTCTGGCACTATTCCTGTAGACAATGACAAGTTAAAGATCAATGCCAAAGGCTCGGCAATTTCCTCCCTGGCTTCCCAGAGGATCCTAGAATAAATCCCATCCGGCCCAGAGGACTTATCTATTTTCATACTCTGTAGGATTTCTAATACCTCTTCCTCGTGAACCTTAATCCCACCTAGTCTGGTAGCCTGTATCTCAGTATTCTCCTCAACAACATTGTCGTTTTCTAGAGTGAATACTGTTGAAAAATATTCATTTAGTGCTTCCCCTATCTCCTCTGACTTCACACACAACTTCTCACTACTATCCTTGATTGGCCCTAATCTTACTCTTGTCATTCTTTTATTCTTATATACTTATAGAAAGCCTTAGGGTTTACCCTGAACCTATCTGCCAGCAACTTCTCATGTCTCCTCCTGGCTCTTCTGAGCTCTCTCTTTAGGTCTTTCCTGGCTACCTTGTAACCCTCAAGCGCCCTAACTGAGCCTTCACATCTCATCCTAACATAAGCCTTCTTCTTCCTCTTGACCAGAGATTCCACTTTCTTCCTAAACCAGGGGTCCCGCACTCTACAGCTTCCTCCCTGCCTGACAGGTACATACTTATCGAGGACACACAGGAGCTTTTCCTTGAATAAGCTCCACATTTCTAATGTGCCCATCCCCTGCAGTTTCCTTCCCCATCCTACGCTCCCCAAATCTTGCCTAATCTGATCATAATTGCCTTTCCCTCAGCTATATCTCTTGCCCAGTGGTATACACCTATCCCTTTCCATCACTAAAGTAAACATAACAGAATTGTGATCGTTGAGGGAAGGGCATGACTGGCAACTAGTTGTCCCAGGATATCGATGCTTCAGACGGGATAGAGAGGGAGGTAAAAGGGGTGGAGGAGTTGCAGTACTGGTCAAAGATGATATCACAGCCGTACTGAAGGAGGGCCCCATGGAGGACTCAAGCAGTGAGGCAATATGGGTAGAACTCAGAAACAGGAAGGATGCAGTAACAATGTTGGGGCTGTACTACAGGCCTCCCAACAGTGAGCGTGAGACAGAGGTACAAATATGTGAACAGATAATGGAAAGGTGTAGGAGAAACAGGATGGTGGTGATGGGAGATTTTAATTTTCCCAACATTGACTGCGATTCACTCAGCGTTAGGGGTCAAGAGGGAGCAGAATTTGTAAGGTGTGTCCAGAAAGGTTTTCTAGAACAGTATATATGTAGTCCAACTCGGGAAGGGGCCATACTGGACCCGGTGTTGGGGAATGAACACGGCCACGTGGTTGATGTTACAGTAGGGGACGACTTTGGAAATAGCGACCACAATTCCGTAAGTTTTACAATACTCATGGACAAGGATGGGAGTGGTCCTAAAGGAAGAGTACTAAACTGGGCGAAGGCCAACTATACCAAGATTCGGCAGGATCTGAGGAATGTAGATTGGGAGAAACTGTTTGAAGGTAAATCCACATTTGATTTGTGGGAGGCTTTTAAGGAGAGGTTGATTTGCGTGCAGGAGAGACATGTTCCTGTGAAAATGAGGAATGGAAATGGCAAGATTAAGGAACCATGGATTACAGGTGAAATTGTAAGACTAGCCAAGAGGAAAAAGAAAGCATACATGAGGTTTAGGCGACTGAAGACAGACGAAGCTTTGCAAGAATATCAGGAATGTAGAGCGAATCTGAAACGAGGGATTAAGAGGGCTAAGAGAGGACATGAGATATTGCTGGCAAACATGGTTAAGGAAAATCCCAAGGCCTTTTATTCCAATATAAAGGGCAAGAGGGTAACTAGAGAAAGGATTAACCCGCTTAAGGACAAAGAAGGAAAGTTATGCGCTGAGTCAGAGAAAATGGGTGACATTCTTAACGAGTACTTTGCATCGGTATTCACCAAGGAGAGGGACATGACAGACGTTGAGGTTAAGGATAGATGTTTGCTTACTCTAGGTCAAGTTGACATAAGGAAGGAGGAAGTGTTGGGTATCCTAAAAGACATTAAGATGGACAAGTCCCCAGGTCTGGATGGGATCTATCCCAGGTTACTGAGGGAAGCGAGAGAGGAAATAGCGAGGGCCTTAACAGATGTTTTTGCAGCATCCTTAGACACGGGTGAGGTCCTGGAGGACTGGAGACTTGCTAATGTTCTCCCCTTGTTTAAGAAGGGCAGCAAGGATAATCCAGGTAATTATCGACCGGTGAGCCTGATGTCAGTGGTAAGGAAGCTAATGAAGAAGATACTGAGGGATAGGATCATTTCCCATTTGGAAGAAAATGGGCTTATCAGTAATAGGCAACATGGTTTTGTGCAGGCAAGGTCATGTCTTGCCAACTTAATAGAGTTCTTTGAGTACGTGACAAAGTTGATTGATGAGGGAAAGGCTGTAGATGTCATATATGTGGACTTCAGTAAAGCGTTTGATAAGGTTCCCCATGGCAGGCTGATGGAGAAAGTGAAGTCACATGGGGTCCAGGGTGTGCTAGCTAGATGGATAAAAATCTGGCTAGGCAACAGGTGACAGAGAGTAGTAGTAGAAGAGAGTTTCTCAAATTGGAGACCTGTGACCAGTAGTGTTCTGCAGGGATCTGTGCTGGGACCACTGTTGTTTGTGATATATGTAAATGATTTGGGGGAAGGTGTAGGTGGTCTGATCAGCAAGTTTGCAGATGACACTAAGACTGGTGGAGTAGCAGATAGTGAAGGGGACTGTCGGAGATTACAGCAGAATGTAGATAGACTGGAGAGTTGGGCAGATAAATGGCAGATGGAGTTCAATCCGGGCAAATGCGAGGTGATGCATTTTGGAAGATCAAATTCAAGGGCCAACTATACAGTAAATGGAAAAGTCCCAGGCAAAATTGATGAACAGAGAGATCTGGGTGTTCAGGCCCATTGTTCCCTGAAGGTGAAAACGCAGGTCAATAGGGTGGTCAAGAAGGCGTATGGCATGCTTTCCTTCATTGGGCGGGGTATTGAGTACAAGAGTACAGGTCATGTTGCAGTTGTATAGGACTTTGGTTCAGCCACATTTGGAGTACTGTGTACAGTTCTGGTCGCCACATTACCAAAAGGATGTGGATGCTTTGGAGAGGGTGCAGAGGAGGTTCACCAGGATGTTGCCTGGTATGGAGGGTGCTAGCTATGAAGGGAGGTTGAGTAGATTAGGATTATTTTCATGAGAAAGATGGAGATTGAGGGGGGACCTGATTGAGGTCTACAAAATCATGAGGGGTATAGACAGGGTGGATAGCAAAAAGCTTTTTCCCAGAGTGGAGGACTCAATTACTAGGGGTCATGAGTTCAAAGTGAGAGGAGGAAAGTTTAAGGGAGATATGCATGGAAAGTTGTTTACACAGAGGGTGGTGGGTGCCTGGAACGCATTGCCAGCGGAGGTGGTAGATGCAGACACGTTAGCATCTTTTAAGATATATTTGGTCAGGGACATGGATGGGCAGGGAGCAAATGGACACAGACTGTTAGAAAATAGATGACAGGTTAGACAGAGGATCTTGATTGGCGCAGTCTTGGAGGGCCGAACGGCCTGTTCCTGTGCTATAATTTTCTTTGTTCTTTGTTCTTATCACCAACGCGCTCACCTACTTCCAAATCTATCACCTGGCCAGGCTCATTACCCAGTATCAAATCTAATGTGGCTTTGCCCCTTGTTGGCCTGTCTACATACTGTGTCAGGAAGCCCTCCTGCACACACTGGACAAAAACTGACCCATCTATAGTACTCGAACTATCGTGCTCCCAGTCAATATTTGGAAAGTTGAAGCCCCATTTAGATGATTGTGAGGTGTTGAATTTTGGTAAGGCAAACCAGGGAAAGACTAATACAGTTAATGGTAAAGTCCTGAGCAGTGTTGTTGAACAAAGGGGCACAGGTTCCTAGCTCCTTAAAAGTGACATTGCTCGTAGACAGGGTGGTGAAGAAGGCATTTGGCACACTTGCCTTTGAGTATAGGAGTTGGGACATCATGTTGCAACTTTACAAGGCATTGATTGGGCCTTTTCTGGAATACGGTGTCCACTCCTAGTTGCCCCACTATAAGAAGAATGTTGTTAAACTTGAAAGTGTTTAGAAAAAAAATACAGGGATGTTGCCAAGACTGGAGTGTTTGATTTTTATAAGGAGAGGCTGGATAGGCTGGGATTTCTTTCTGTGAAGCATCAGAGGCCAAGGGAATAGTAGGAACTGTCGATGCTGGAGTCTTAGATAACAAGGTATGGAGTTAGAGGAACACAGCAGGCCAGGCAGCATTGGGGAGAAGGAAAGCTGATGTTTTGGGTCAGGACCCTTCTTCAGAAATAGGGGAGGGTAAGGGGGCGCTGAAATAAATAGAAGGGGGCAGCAGTGATGGCAGGTAGATAGTGGAGCGGATAGGTGGGAGAGAAGACCGTCAGGTCAAGTAGACAGGGATGAAGCTAGTAAAGGTGAGTGTAGGTAGGGATTGGGGATGGGGATTGGTCAGTGAGGTGGGAGAAGATGGACAGGTCAAGGAGGTGGGGATGAGATGGTGGGGCTGGTCTTGGGATGAGGTTGGGGGTATGGAGATTTTGAAGCTGGTGAAGTCCACATTGAGACCATTGGGTTGTAGGGTCCTAAGGCGAAATATGAGGTGCTGTTCCTCCAGTTTCTGGGTGGCATCGTTGTGACATTGGAGGAGGCCCAGGATGGATATGTCATCAAGGGATTGGGAGGGGGAGTTTAAGTGGTTCGCGACTGGGAAGTGTTGTCATTCGTCGCAAACTGAACATAGGTGAGGCTAAGGGGAGACCCTATAGAGATTTATAAAATGGTAAGGGACATAGATATGGTGAATAGCCAAGCCTTTTTGCAAGGATAGGGCAGTCCAAAACTGGAGGGCAAAGGGTTAAGGTGAGAAGGGAAAGATTTAAAAGGGGCCTGAAGGGCAACTTTTTCAGATGGGCAGTGATATATGTATGGAATGAGCTGCAGAAGGAGGTGGTAGAGATGGGTACAATTACAACATTGAAAAGGCATTTGGAGAAGTACATGAACGGGAAGAGTTCAGAGAAATATGGACCAAATGCTGATAAACTGTATTAGCTTAAATGCAGTTGAATTCAGAATATCTGGTTGGCAAGGACGAGTTAGTCCAAAGGGTCTGTGTGACTTATGACTCTATGGCTCTAATTCATACTCTCTTGTTATGATATTTTTGAACTGTACACTTTAACCACTGTGATCTAGTTATGGTACAGTCTTAACTATTACCAAATGGGTGGATATATTTTATATATGTATAGTTGAATTGCAAGGTCTCTAATATATCCTCAGAACATTTTTTTTTAATCTGGAACCCATCCCTGGATTCTCACCTTTACCTTTTGACTGATTTTAAATTTGTCCCATGCGATACGGCCACCTGAGCTTTGGGTAGTGAGCTTCCTTCATGAAACACTGCAATTCACCTGCTGATAGTATTCATACAGCAGCATTAGGTCGGGTACTCTGGACTTTAACCCAAACCTGGAGGTCTACAAAATCATGAGGGGTATAGACAGGATGGATAGCAAGAAGCTTTTTCCCAGAGTGGGGCACTCAATTACTAGGGGTCATGAGTTCAAAGTGAGATGAGAAATGTTTATGGGAGATATGCATGGTAAGTTCTTTACGCAGAGGGTGGTGGGCGTCTGGAACGCGTTGCCAGCGGAGCTTGGTAGATGCAGACACGATAGTGTCTTTTAAGATGTATCTGGACAGGTACATGGATGGAGAGGGAACAAAGGGATACAGACCCTTAGAAAATAGATGACAGGTTTAGACAGAAGATCTCGATCGGCACAGGCTCAGAGGGCCGAAGGGCCTGTTCCTGTGCTATAATTTTCTTTGCTCTTTGAAGAACAATGTAGGTTTATATGTTAAGTGACTGAGAGGGAATTATGTAAAAGATGATGAACCTGCACACTTGCTGGTTTTGTTCTTCTGCCTGGTGGGGTTAGCACTTTGTGAAATGCTGTCAAAAAAGCCTTGGTGAGTTGCTGCAGTGCATCTTCTAACTGGTGCCCATTCCCAACATTGTGTGCAGTTGGTGGAGGGAGCAAATATCTACAGTGGTGGGTGCAGAGGTGTTTGGACTTAACTGGGATTGTGTTCCTTGAGTGTTCTCAGAGGTGCAAATCAGGGCAAATATATCATGAAGGTGTACTGATTCAATATTTCATCTACTGGATTCACATGCCAGAATATTTTTGTGAGAAAGGATATTTCGTTCAGACAAAGTACACCATGTGTTAAACATTCTGGTTGTCCTTTGGCTCCAAGAGGTTAGAAACAGTCACACTTTAGGCTGGCAAAGCTTAAAACTTGTGGTCTTTAACACACCCAGTTTACCATGCTTCCTGGCTAGAGACTGCAAAATAGCTAGCTCTCTCGTGCAGTGCCCTTGTAGACTTCTGAACAGTTTGACTTGTGGCACAATAGATCCTGGAACACAAGTCACCAGCATTTCTGTTGTCAGGATCTAGGCCAATTGTTGTTACATAGTGCTATCAACCAGATTCATAATATCACATAGAATGAACCAAATTGCTGATTTCTTTGATGTCGGTGCCCAGAAGTCACCAAAATGGATTATCTACTCAGTATATCTAGCTGACCATGGCTGCAAATGTTTTAACCTTGTCATTGCATTTACTGCTGTTATCGTTTTTTTATTAACTCATTCACAGGATATGGGTGTTGCTAGCTAGGCCGTCATTCATTGCCCATCTGTAGCTGCCTAGAAAGCGGTTGAGAGTTGACCAAATTCCTGTGGGTCTGGAGTCACATGTGGACCAGGCCAAGTGAGGAAGGCAGGTTTCCTTCCCTGAAGGTCATCAGTGAGCCAGATGGGTTTTTCCCAATAATCGACAATGGTCTTCAGTAAATTCTTAATTCCTTATTTTTTTAAAATTCAAATTCCACCAAGTGCCATGCTGGATATCAATCCACATCCCCAGAAAATTACCTGGGTCTCTGGGTTAATATCCTGGTGATAATACTACTAGGCCATGGCCTCCCCACTTTATTGTTGAAGAGGTTTATGGACCACATCCTACCATTAGTTGTTTATAGTCTACCAACATTTAGGAAAGCATTGCAGAACTTTGATTTGATCCATTGTCTGTGGTAATGCTTGCTGCTGCTGTGGGCCTAATTGTCTTCCAAATGTCTCTACAGTAATTTGTGTTCAATTCAACAGAACCTTAGAGTTAGAGGCTTTCTATTTGCACCATTTGAATTCTATATGAGCTTAGAGTGTTTCCTTCATAAGACCTCATTGCAAGCGCTCTCTTGCTGTCTAGTCATGTAACCTTACATAATGATATGTAATCAAAGCTGGAGCAAGAGTTTGTCTGGGTGTGTAAAAGAAAGAGAGTAGCTAAAGTTATTTTGAAGGATGTAACTTGGGAATTGATAACTTGGGGAAATGGTAAACAATTTCCATCAGTCTTTCTGGTGGAAGACACCACAGACATCCGAAGATGACCGGTAAGCAAGGTGCTAGCCTTAATATCTCTACAGTGTGGAAACAGGCCATTCACAGCAATAAGTTGGCACTGACCCTCCAAAAAGCATCACACTCATCCTACCCTATCCCTGTAACCCTGCATTTCTCATGGCTCAAGAACCTGACATACACATCCCTGAACACTTTGGGCTATTTAGCGTGGCCAATCCACCTAACCTGCACATCTTTGGACTGTGGGAGGAAACCGGAGCACCCAGTGGAAAGGCACACAGACACGGGGAGAATGTGCAAACTCCGCACAAACTATCACCCGAAGATGGAATGCAACCTGGGCCCTTGACGCTGTGAGGCAGTAGTTTAACCACTGAGCCACCATGCCACCCAATGGAAGGAAATATTTTGTAATGGTCTCTGTCAAAAGGGACAATGTGCTTCACAAGCCAATAGGGCTGAAGACAAACAATTCACCAGGCCCTGATGGCCTGGATCCAAGGATTTTAAAGGAACTAGATGCAGAGGTAATGGAGGCATTGGTTAAAATATTTTATAACTCATTGTATTCCCAAAGTGTTCAAGTGAATTCGATAACTGTTAATGTAACCCCCTTTTTAAAAAGGGAGGAAGACAGAAAGCAGGAATCTATAGGTCAATTAGCCTGACATCTGTCATTGGGATAATGTGAGAGCCCATTATTAAAGAGGAAATAGTAGGACATTTAGAAAAGCTTAACACAATCAAACAGCATCAACGTGGTTTTATGATAGTGTTTTTTGATAGAGAAAACAAATTTTCTCAAGTTCTTCAAGGATCTATCAAGTAGAGTGATAATGGGGATACTGGTAGATGTGGTACATTTATAATTCCTGAAAGCATTCAATAAGGTGCACATAAAACATGGTATTGAGAGTATTATTATGGATTGAGGGTTGGTTAACACACAGAAGACAACAAGTTGGGGTTAATGGGGCTTCTTCAGGTTGGAAGTATGTAACTAGTGGACTCCCACAAAGCTCAGTTCTCAGACCTCAATTATTTGTTGTCCAAATTAATGAATTGGAATGTACTGAGTTTCATTCTTTTAAATAAACTAATCCACAGAGTTTATCGATTCTGATAAATGATTGTTTATTCAACCATTATTAACATGGCAACTGTTGCTGATCTTTTTATTTTAGATTTATTAAATTAACCAACTGAATTTGTGCATAACTTGACAGAGTGGAATTTTGCCAGTTGGTCATTAACTCAGATGCCTGGACGATTCATTTTTGGTATCTTTCCCTGCAAATTAGCTTTAACATCACAATCACTACTGGTCAAGTATTCTCCTAGCTGTACACATGCTACCATCTTCAACTCCCTAATAAATATTAGTTCCTATTTAACTGGCATGCAAAACCATTCAATTAGCATTGTGCGTATTAGACGCTTGGAGAATTCCTTTCTCGGCTCTGTTTTAATTTTGCATAATTAAAGCCCAATATAATTGACTCCCTCTTTCACTATTGTACCTTTTATTTCTTCAAATAAAACCATTCCATTTTGTCTTGTCTTTATAGTCAACAGCAATTCCAAGTTTTTAATTTACTTCCTTGTGTGTCACATCCAAACCAGTTTGATGGAAATCAATGGCTCAGAGGGAGTGGAATTCATAATTAGAACTATTGAATCCCAAGACAACAAATGAAATTCATATAGAATTATTTGAACAAATAAGAAAGGGCTTCAGAGAAATTGTGGGCAATAATCATAGAAAATTTACTTAACAGAATTAAATGAAAATAGGAATGCCTATTAGCATAATTACTTTGACATGACACTGCTATGAAAACTACCATTTCATTTCACTTTGAGCCAAATCATAAGCTATCATGACATACTCTGTGAATGTACACTGCTATTACTAGGTTCATGAACCTTACCATGCCAACAAGAGCACTTGCAGTCTTACGCTGCAAACATTCCAACATTCAGACATCATTAACAGAATTTCAAACCTTACACTTTAACCAGCAGTGCCCATCAATATACACACTCCAACCTGGATTACCATTCATGGGGATACTCCCATGTACACCTGGGAATTAGTATATCGGGCACTTTTGTGCCCGGAATCCATGTGTAAACATGAATATGGATGTGGGTTTTGTATGGGGGTTTGCAGGAATTACCATTACGGGAGGCATGCTGACTCAGTGGTTAGCACTGCAGCCTCACAGCTCTAGGAACCCAGGTTCAATTCCAGCCTCAGGTAACTGTCTGTGCAGAGTTTGCACGTTCTCCCTGTGTCTGCAGGGGTTTCCTCCCACAGTCCAAAGATGTGCAGGCTAGGTGGACCAGCGATGCTAAATTGCCTGTAGTGTTCAGGGGTGTGTGGGTTATCGGGGGATATGTCTGGGTGGGATGCTCCAAGGGGCAATGTGGACTTGTTGAGCAAAAGGGCCTGTTTCCACACTGTAGCAAATGTAATTGCAGAATCATAAGTTCCTGCCAATAGGCAACACATGTCAGGTGGGAAGTGTTTTGGGTGTGAAGTTTTCTTCCCAGGGCGAAAGTCTATGAAACAATAGGGGAGGCAATGGTGTAATTGTACTATTGCTGGACTGTTAATCCAGAGACCCAGAAATTGTTCAGGGGGCCTGGGTTCAAATCCCATCACAGCAGATGGCGAAATTTGAATTCAATAAAATAAATCTGGAATTAAGAGTCTAATGATGATCATGAAACCATTGTCGATTGTCAGAAAAAATCCATCTGGTCCACTGATATCCTTTGGGGAAGGAAACTGCCAACCTTACTGGGTCTGGCCTACATGTGACTCCAGACCCACAGCAATGTGGTTGACTCTGAACTGCCCTCTGGGCAATTAGGGATGGGCAATAAATGCTGGCTTAGCCAGTGACACCCTCATCCCGTGAATAAATAAAAAAAATTAAATGGAGGAGTCAGTGAGTGTCGTTGAGAAGGTAGGGTAGGCAAATTATTAAGGGGAGTAATCAATCCTGGGGGTTGTGGCTGGGTGATAGCAGCCCAGCGTTGAGACTGATGGGGTGGAGCAATTCTCACAATGGTCACGGAGGTGGTTTGTGGGGTTAGAAGGTGACTGCGATCTGATCTGTGTGGTCTTAGGTGATTATGTCACATAGTTGTCCAAGATCAGGAATGGAAAGATCACAGTTAATGGTGCGGTGGCCAATTGGCTAGCATGTTGGATTATTAGGAGCACCCCAACTCCTCCTGGCCCACAAACTGTGCTGTAGAGGCACTTTTGCCCCATGCACTCAACTGTTTCTGTCTCCTTTAATCTGCCTAGTGTCCCAAGCCCAAGGAAGCACCTAGGGTTAAAAATAGAATGATTATGAAAATAATAATAATAATGAAATATAACAATAATAGCAGCTAAAATGAACCCATTTCCCACAAGTTGATTGCTTGCTTACTCCTCATTCAACCTTCATTAAAGCTGGAAGTAGATGGTTCAAGACACCAGTTTAAGATTTCATGCATTTTAGCTTCTAGCATGACTATCAACCCATCTGTATTTGGAAGTTACAATTCAGACACAAGATTGGAGAAATGATGTCTGTAAAGTCTGCGGGTTGTAAGCATTATAGAAATCTACCCAAACTCATCACACATGAATGTGTCAAACATGATGAAACATGGCCTACAACACAAATATGACCTTATTTTTGTGCTAACAAAGTGTAAATCTGGATGAACACAGCAGGCCAAGCAGCATCAGAGGAGCACAAAAGTCGACGTTTCAGGCCTGAAGGGTGTAGGCCCGAAACATCAGCTTTTGTGCTCCTAAGATGCTGCTTGGCCTGCTGTGTTCATCCAGCTTCACACTTTGTTATCTCGGATTCTCCAGCATCTGCAGTTCCCATATTCTCTTATTTTTGTGTTGACTGACAATCTTGTTCAGAAAGGTCACTTGGAAATGAACACAAATGCCATTTAAGTGCAGAGGGCCAGTTCTCCTCAGGCAGGGGCTAAAGTATATTGATGATTTCTCAAAAAAAATCTATAAATATTTGAGGAGACTGAATATCTGAAATGTGAAGAATTCCGTTCCCACCACGACTAATGGGACTTGTGGGCAAATGGATTGGTTAACAATTTGCCAATTCTTCCAACACATGCGAAAGTTTTCCAAGATTCAGAGCTCAAGCAATGACAAGAGTCACTGAGGTGTATCTGTGAGCACCAGGAGGAAACCCACGCGGACACGGGGAGAATGCGTAAACTCCACACAGGCAATCACCTGAGGGTGGATTCAAACCCAGGTCCTCGGCACAATGAGGCAGCTGTGCTAACCACTGAGCCACCATGCCACCACGTAGCTAATGTCAAGGGCAGTGGATTGTGGGTATTCCTGGATTGTGTTCAGCAGAGTTTCCAACACCAATATGTGTCCAATCCCATGAGACAGAAGGCACTGCGAGATCTAGCTCTTGAGAATGAGGTGGACCAAGTAGATAAAGTGATCCTGAGGGACAGTGATCATTGTACCAGCAGATTTGGGCTTACGATGAAAAGTGACATTGGTCAATCCAGAGGAACAGAATTCAATTGGTGTAGAGCTGACTTAAATGTGGCAAGATTGCACTGGGTGGAGTAGACTAGAACCAAAGGTAGACTAGAACCAATGGGCCACCTTCAAAGACAAGATGATTTGTACAAAGTCAAGGTTAATTCCCACAAAAGAGAATGAAGAATTCAGGCTTAGCAAAACCAGAACCCCCTGGGTGAAAAAGGAGATAGAAATTAAGTTAAACTGTAAAATTTGAGGTCAAAATTCTTCTCTCAGTGGGTGGTGAGTCTATGGAATTCTTTACTCCAGAGGGCTGTAGAGGTCAGGTCATTTAGTATATTTAACTCTGAAACAGAGAGATTTTTAATCAGTAAGACAATCAAGAGTTGTGAAGAAGAGTCAAGAAAGTGGATTTGAGGATTTTTGTGTTTTATTGGATGGCAGAGTAATTTGACAGGCCAAATGATCTTCCTCTGCTCCTACATCTTATAATCCTACAGTTATAAAAGGTATTGAGCTGGATGAACACAGCAGGCCAAGCAGCATCTTGGGAGCAGGAAAGCTGACATTTCAGGCCTAGACCCTTCACCAGAAAATTTCTGACAAAGGGTCTAGGCCCGAAACGTCAGCTTTCCTGCTCCTCTGATGCTGCTTGGCCTGCTGTGTTCATCCAACTCCACACTTTGTTATCTCGGATTCTCCAGCATCTGTAGTTTCTATTATCTTTCAAACCTACCGTTATGACACGAGTCAGCTAGTAACTACATTTGAAAACCAAACCAAGAAGCAAAAAGGGATTGTGCTCCTAAGATGCTGCTTGGCCTGCTGTGTTCATTCAGTTCCACACTTTGTTATCTTGGATTCTCCAGCATCTGCAGTTCCCATTATCTCTTTAAAAAAACACCGGCAGCTAACATAAAGGGAATCCCAAAATCTTACTACGGGTGTCTTATGGATAAGAATGGTAAAAGGAAGAGTAGGGCCTAAAAGGGAATTTATATGAGGAAGCAAGAAGCATCAGGCAGATATTACGCAGGTCGTGTTGACAAAGGAGGAAACTTAATCACAGGAAGGCTCGATTCAACTTGTTTCACCTCTCTTCTACACAGTGCATTCTAGACTATTTACTGTGTGAAAATGATCTTCCTCACCTTACATTTGTGTCTCTTTTCAAAACAATTTAAATCTGTGCCCGTTGGTTCTCAATCCTTTTATGAGTGGGAACAGATTCTCCCTATCTGTTATGTCCACGTCCCTAAGTATGCAATTAAAGCAAGTAATCCTTCAACCATTGTCAAGATTTTATCCTTTATTTCCATTGTAAATGGATTCTCTGACGCTCATTATGTCTTCATATCAGGAGCTGGAGTAGATCATGCAATCCCTGAAGCCTGCTGTGCTATTCAATAAGACCATGGCTGATCTGATTGTAACCTCAAATCAACATTTCCGTCCATGCTTAATGATCTTTCCCTCCCTTGCTTAATAAGAATCCAAGAAGAGGAATTTCTTCAGCCAGAGAGTAGTGCATCTGTGGAACCTGCTGCTGCAGAAGGCTGTGGAAATCAGGTCATTAAGTGTACTTAAGAGAGAGATAGATGAGTTCTTGTTAAATAAACGTTCAAAGGCTAAGGAGAAAAGGCATGAAAATGGAATTAAGAAACATATCAGCCATGATTGAATGGCAGAGGAGACCCGATGGGCCAAATGGATTAATTCTGCTTCAAAATAAAAACCAAAAGAACTGAGGATGCTGTAAATCAGGAACAAAAACACAGTTGCTGGAAAAGCTCAGCTGGTCTGGCAGCATCTGTGAAGGACAGAACAGAGTTAATGTTTTGGGTCCAGTGACCCTTCCTCAGAACTGATCATAGCTGGGAAAACATCAGTTTATACGTAGAAGATAGGGAGGTGGGTGGGGTAGGGAGTAAACAATAGGACAGAGCCCAAAGAGAGAAAGACAGTTGGACAGACAAAGCAGTTGCTAATGATCAGGCTGGGAGGGTGAGTAGTGGTTAATGGGGATTGTTAGTGACTAACAACAGGAGGTGTGTACTGGCAGGCTATGTGGTAATAAGGCCTGGTGTGTTGGGTAGGGGGCTGGGACACGGGAAAGTTTAGGCCCTAAAATTATTGAACTCAATATTGAGTCCGGAGGATTATAGGGTCCCCAAGCAGAAACACCGCAGCAATAGGAAGAGCATTCCAAAGACTTACAATCCTCTGAGAGAAATGTCTTGCTTCACCTCTGTCTTAAATGCACGACTCCTGGTTTTTAAACAGTGACCCCATTTCTAGGTTTTCCCCATAAGAGGAAACATCCTCTGTACATTTATATTGCCAAGACCCCTTAGGATTTTATTTGTTTCAATCAAGCCACTTCATCCTCTTCTAAATTGCAGGAAATAAAAACATAGTTTGTTCAACCTTTTCTCATAAGCCAACCCTCTCAATCTAAGTATTAGCCTCAACCTTCTCTGAATTGCCTCTGATCCATTTACATCCTTCTTTAAATAAGTCAACCAATACAGTCAGTACTCTGGAAGTGGTCTAACCAGTGCCCCTAATAGCTGAAACAATATCCCCCTACTTTTGTGATAATATGCTATTAGCTTTCCTAATTACTTGTTGCATCTGCATACTCACTTCTAGCAATTCATATCGTAGACCTAGATCCCTGTGAGATCTGCACCTCATAGATCTGTAGCATCTCACCATTCAGATAATGTTCTTTCCGAGTTGATTCTGCCCAAATGACTTTTCACATTTTTCCAAACAATATACTCCATTTGGCAAATCTTTGTCAACTCCCTTAATTTCCAATGCCCTCTTCCTTTCGCACCTGTCTTTGTGTCATCTGCAAATTTGACAACCATATCTTCTATCCCCTTGTCCAAGTCATTTACAGAAATTACCAATATTTGAAGTTCCAACACCAATCCCTGTGGCAACCTGAAAATGAAGCATTTACACATGCTCAGGGTTTTCTTTTAGCTAGCTCAATCTTATATGCCTGTCCATATGCTACCACTTCACTCTAACCTTTTACACAATTCAACAATGTTTGCTGTGGTGCTGTATCAAATAACTTCTGGAAATCTAAGTAAAGTATATCTGTCACTTCACATTTATCCACAGTACAAGTTACTTCTTCAAGGAATTTCATTAGATTGATCAACTTGAACTTCCTTTCACAATACCATATTTTTATTTAGGGCTAAAATTCACTTCATTAACTCTTTCCTTCTTTAAGTAATTATTGAAATTTTTACTATCTGTGTATTTTTTAAACATTTCTACCCAGCTTTTTCTCATACTTTTCACACTTAACTAATATTACAGTTTTTCTCTGTTTTTATTTGAAATATGACTGATGTTCTGACATACCACCTGTATTTGCACAATTAAATGTTTATTCTTTAAATGTGATATACCTTTGAGTGAAGGCCAGTAAATCGCCAGATAACCCCCAGATAACCTACAAACCAGTGTACTGAAAGTAGCATCCCAAGCAATAATAGATGTATTGGTTGTCATCCTTTTGGAGTACTCACTGTCAACTTCTATCATGCTGGAACTCAAAAGTATGTAATGGGGAAGGAAATGCCTGCAAGCATACCCAGGTGGGTGGGGTAAGTAGCTGGACCTGTGACAGGAGGCAGCAAGTCTCATTGATATGAGGCTGTTTAAAGAGAAATAACTTTATACATAGACAGAGATATTGGGAACTGCAGATGCTGGAGAATCCGAGATAACAAAGTGTGAAGCTGGATGAACACAGCAGGCCAAGCAGCATCTTAGGAGCACAAAAGCTGACGTTCCAGGCCTAGGCCCTTCATCAGAAATGCTCATTTGGAGCACAGATGTGTGGAGCTCCTAATCACTACCCATTCCAATGCATTTGCCCTCTACCGCGCAGCTCCCTACCTGAGATATTGCTAACTTATTTGTAACAACACTTTTGGACACAGAGGCTGGAGAAAAAAGATAGGACAGGGACCAATGGTGTCAGCAGGATCCCTTGCCCTGCATATGCCTTGTTCTTCTTGCTTTCAGATGATGCAGCAGGTTCTCAACAGAGACATTGATCCATGATACATCTTGCAAGGACATGGAGTTATGCCTCACATTGGAACAGTTACATTCAGGGCATTTAACACACTGCAGTTCAATCAATAAGAGGGCTGTTGTCCAGTAGAACTTTGGTTTAAACTCAGTCCTTTCGGCAATGCTACTTCCTTTCTTTCTGGCCCATTTTGTACTTTATACAGATGGAAGGTTAAAAAGAGTAATTTGTCATCTTGTTGCCTCATAGGTGGATGTATTGTTTTGATCCCAGCTGATGTTATCACTGGTCAGGCCATTTCTCAGACTGAAATCTGGCTTGATAGATCATATTTTACTTTGCTTTTATTATACTGAGGTGGCTTTTCGCTGAAATGTGAGCACAAAATAGACTTGGTTTTAACAATGAAACAGAAGTTTATTACATAAAACAAATTAAGATTAAATTGAATAATCCAAGCTATTTACATATAAACCAATTTTCAAGTTTTTAAAATATACAGCAATACAATATTCCATCTATCTGAATCCCTTTAACAGTACTCAAACAGAAGAGAGAATTCTAATTCTCTATCACATTGATAGGTTTGACTTAACTGTGGCTTTCAATTCCCAATCATGAAAATGTGATACCCTTTTCCTTGAGGATTCATACTACTGATCTTGGCTTCGAATAACCCATTCAGAGTTCTAACTGAACACTTTCGGTCTGGAATGTTCATGCTAAATCCTTACACTTAGTTAACTTATTTCTAACTTATCTGATCTAACTCCTTGCTCCGGGAGATAATGTTTCACATGTCCAACTTCAGGTAAGACTGTTGAAAACTTAAACTAAAAGTTTTCCAAGCCACAGATGTTTTCCCAAAGCAAGAAAATAAATCAAGTCTGAGTCCTTCTAATTGAAATCTCTCTAATATTCCTCAATGTTTACTCAGTCTGATCATAAAACTATCCCAATGTAAGCAAATTCCCATGAGCACTCCATGAACCCTCATTCTCATACTGGCTTTTAAAAACTGGCTTCAAAAATGCTGACTAGTAATTCATTAAACCCTCATAAACGCAGATCAAAACCCATGTGCCACTAGTTTAAAGTGCAGACTCTAAACTATATGTTGACTCCCTCAATATCCATCACCATGGACCCTGTAAAATCGTAGGTACAAACCATGAAGGTAATAGTTTGGTCATTGATGTTATGGAAGCTGATGTAGTAGTCAAACTTCAAAGAAGTTTTTTCATGAAAATGTTTCAAGTTCCTGGGGAAATCATAATTTTTAATTGAAGAATTGAGCTTAGCTATTTAAATAATCCTGAATACTATACTGCAATAATTGCCTCAGAAATAGTGTTCAAAGGAGCTTTACACTCTTACATTTAAGTGTTTGTTCATGCTGGTGGTGATAACAGTGTTTACTGGAATATTTGGTTATGTTAAAGCAAACATTTGATCCTTATCCGGAGCAGACCAAAAGTATGTACACTGATTGCCTGTCTACCTCAGAAAGCACACAGTGCAGTGCAAGCTAAGGTCATACACCTGCAGTATCATGAGATAAAGTAATGAGACCTGGAGGAATGCTCTGTCATGTACAGACAAATAACAGAATTTACGGTGGAGCTTTATATTTCACATTTTGCAGGATTTCTGAAGCAACTAAGCAAATGCACCTGGCCTTTCCAGCTCAAGTAGATCTACGCTGACAAATGTAGCCAGAATGCCAGTGTATTTTAATCAACTATAGAAGCTTTGCTGTTTTGACCTGTACATCTGTAAAAGATTTCTTTCCTTGTTTCAAGCTATCTCACCTGAATTTTATAAGATTCATGCCATTAATCATAACTGGGCATAATTTCCCATTTTCAGTTGAAGTTATTTTTGTCAAGTGGTATGGTGGCCTAGTGTCAGAGATAATGGGAACTGCAGATGCTGGAGCTGGATGAACACAGCAGGCCAAGCAGCATCAGAGGAGCAGGAAGGTTGACATTTCAGGCCTGGACTCTTCATCAGAAACCTGGGGGCCACTTTGTCTTTCAGCCATCTGGCTCTTCACCTCCTTAATCATCGAGCCCACCAGCTGGATGCCTTTCTTGGGGGAATCACCTGGCTGGATGCCTCTCCAATTCCAGTGCTCACATCTCCAGCACAAAATTAAAAGCCCAGCACATGCCACTTCAGACACTGCAAGTCAGCAAATTCCACTTATACTGTGGTGTTCAACAATTATGACCAAAAGACGCGCCCAGAAGAAAAGCATGCTATCTCCCCACTTCGTAAATAGGGACCTGGAGTTCTGAATGAATGCAGAGGAGGGCAGTCACAAGAGGCCATGAAAGGACACATAGCCAAACAGGACACGGATTGGAGCCTGCCCTGGATATCATTTTCTCCTCCACCTCTGAGAAAAAATCTACAAACCCCTCAAAGGATGTAGCAACAAGGCAGCCTCCTGTACCCTCCATTAGCTCTGATGTTGACAACTTAGTGGGTAGAGTAGCTACGTTATGGCTGAGAGCACATCCTGATGAGTATATCACTAACATGTCCCCACAGCTGTCTAAGTAAGAAACAGCCCACAAGAGCAGAAGTTGCTGGAAAAGCTCAGCAGGCCTGGCAGCATCAGTTCTGAGGAAGGGTCACCGGACCCAAAATGTTAACTCTGATTTTTTCTTGAGTGTTGCTGCCAGACCTGCTGAGCTTTCCCAGCAACTTCTGTTCTTGTTCCTGATTTCAGCATCCACAATTCTTTCAGTTTTTAAGAAATGCCCAGATTGCTGGCACACGGACTTCTGTTGGATACCAAGAGGAGAGTCATAGATTCCTACAGCACGGAGACAGGCCCTTTGGCCCAAACTGGTCCATACTAACCAAAATATCCATCCACGCTAACCCCATGCCCCTGCACTTGGCCTATATTCTTCTAAACCTTTCCTATCCAGGTATTTGTCCAAGTGCCTTTAAAATCTTATAAATGCACTCACCTCAGCCACTTCCGCTGGCAGCTCATTCCATATGCATAGCACCCTCTGTGTAAAAACATTGCCCCCAAATTTCTATGTAATCTTTCCCCTCTTACATTAAACTGATGCTCTCTAGTCCTCAATTCCCCAACCCTAGGAAAAAGACTGAGTGAATTCATGCCTCTCATGATCTTATTTACTTGTATAAGGCTCCCCCCCTCAGTCTCCTATGCTCTACCTTGCTTGACCAACTCCTCCCTATAAGCCAGCCCCTTAAGTTCTAGCAACATCCTTGTAAATTTCTTTTGCATTCTTTCCAGTTTAATAACATCCTTCTTAAAGCAAGGTGACCAAAACTGAACACAACACTCCAAGTGCAGCCTCACCAATATCATGTACCTGAATCATAACTTATCAACTTCTATAGTCAATGCCCTGACAGATGAAGGGCAGTGTACTAAAAGCTTTCTCTGCAGCTCTGTCTACCTGTGACTCCACTTTCAGAGAACTATGCACCTGAACTCGAAGGTCCCTCTCTACTATTACACTCCTTAAGTCCCTACCATTCGCCATGAAACCTCCACTTTATTTGACGTCCGAAAATGCAACACCTCACACTTATCTATGCTAAAACTCCATTTGCAATTTCTTGACCTACTTCTCCAACTGATCAAGATCCTGCTGCAATTTCTGATAACCTTCCTCATTGTCCATGATACTACCTATTTTGGTGTCATCCACAATTTTTTTTCCCTAATCAGAGAATCCCTACAATCCCATTCAACCCACCGAGTTAACAGTGAATATCCGAACAGCATCCCAGCTAGACCCACACCCTCTACCCTATCCCTGTAACCCTGCACATCTTTGGACTGTGGGAGGAAACTGGAACATCTGGGGGAAACACGTGCAGACATGGGGCGAACATGCAAATTCCACACAGAGAGTTTCACCTAAACTGTTCAATCCCTCCTCATAAAACATACCTTTCATATCTGGAATTAATCTAATGAACCTTCTCTGAATTGCCTTCAATGCCTTCAACAATTTTTGGTTATATGTTTTATTGAGATCTGTCTCTTGATTAATCTTTAAAAATATAGAACATGGGTATTGAGTTAACCTGCAACAGTATTTAGAACCGTAAGGTGGGGCTATTTTCTGGGTGCAAAGATGTCCCTTAGTAAAACCATGTCCTCTTTCTGTCAGATGTGGGCGATTAGGGAGAGTTTCCATGTTACTGATAATTACATTTATAGTAAGTGTATTTGGAAAACGGGACTGGGATATCATAGTAATTGTAGAGACATGGCTCAAGGATAGACAGGACTGTTAGCTTATTGTTCCAGGGTATAGATGCTATATGAAAGATTGAAAGGGGGGAAAGACAGGAGGACAAGTGGCGTTTTTCATTCGGGATAACATTACGGCTGTACTTAGGGAGGATATTCCTGGGAGTACTTCCAGAAAAATTATTTGGCTGGAACGGAGAAATTAGAATGGGATGATCACTTTGTTGGGATTGTATAATAGACATCCCAATTGTCAGTGGGAAACTGAGAATTTGTAAGGAGATCTCAGTTATCTGTAAGAATAATAGAATGATTATCATTGGGGATTTTAACTTTCTAAACATAGACTGGGACTGCCACAATGTTAAGGGCTTGGATGAAGACGGATTTGTCAAGTGTGTACAATAAAATTTTCTGATTGGGTATGTGGATGTACCTACTCGAGAAGTTGGAATTCTTGACCTTCTCTTGAGAAATAAAGCAAAGCAGGTGACTGATGTGACTGTGAGGGAGCACTTTGGGGTCAGTGGTCATAGTTCTATTAGTTTTAAAATAGTGATGGGAAAGGATAGACCAGATCTAAAAGTTAAGGTTCTAAATTGGAGAAAAACCAATTTTGATGGCATTAGGCAAGAACTTTCAAAAGTTGATTTGGGGGTGACTGTTCTTTGGTACAAGGGCAGCTAGGAAATGGGGAGCCTTCAAAAATGAGATAACAAGAGTCCAGAGATGGATGTTTCTGTTAGGATGAAGGGCAAGGCTGGTAGGCATAGGGAATGCTGGATGACTAGAGAAATTGAGGTTTCGGTGAAGAAACAGAAGGAAGCATGTGGCAGGTGCAGACAGTGAGGATCAAGTGAATCCCTAGAAGAGTATAAATGTAGTAGGAGTATACGTAAGAGGGAAATCCAGAGGGCAAAAAGTGGACATGATATAGCTTTGGCATATAGGGTTAAGGAGAATGCAAAGGGACTCTGCAAATACATAAAGGACAAAGAAACTAGGGAGAGAATAGGGCCCCTTAAAAATCAGCAAGGCTGACTATGTGTGGAAACACAGGGGATGAGGGAGATACTAAATGCGTATTTTGCATCATTGTTTACTGTGGGGAAGGATATGGAAGTTAGAGAACGTGGAGAAATAAATAGCAACATCTTGAAAATGTCCATATCACAGAGGAAGGGGTACTGGGCATAAAATGTGTAAAGGTAGATAAATCCCCACAACCTGATCAGGTATACCCTTGATCTCCATGGGAAGCCAGGGAAGTTACTGCCAGGCCCCTTGCGGAGATATTTGTGTCATCGATAGCCACAGGTGAGGTGCTGGAAAGTTGGAGGTGGGCTAACATGGTGCCATTGTTTAAGAATGGTGGGAAGGAAAAGCCAGGGAATTACAGACCAGTGAGCCTGACAAAACTGGTTGGCAAGTTGCTGGAGGGAATCCTGAGGGATAGGATTTACATGTATTTAGAAAGGCAGGAATGGATTGAGGACAGTCAACATGGCTTTGTGTGTGGGAAATCATGTCTCATTAATTTGATTGAGTTTTTTGAAGAAGTAACAAAGAGAATTGATGCAAGGTTGATGTGACCTAAATGGACTTCAGCAAGGCATTCTAAAAGGTTCCTCATGGTAGACTGGTCAGCCAGTTTAGTTCACATGGAATACACAGAGGAATAGCGATATGGCTACAGAACTGCCTTGAAGGTAGAAAACAGAGGGTGGTGGTGGAGGGTTGTTTCTCAGATTGGTGACCTGTGACCAGTGGTGTGCCACAAGGATCAGAGCTGGGTCCACTGCTTTTTGTCATTTATATAAATGATTTGGATGTGAACATAAGAGGTATGGTTAGTAAGTTTGTAGATGACACCAAAATTGAAGGTGTAGAGAACAGCAAAGAAGTTACCTCAGAGTACAGTGGAACCTTGATCAGATGGGCTGATGGGCAGATGGAGGTTAATTTAAATAAATGTGAGGCGCTGCCTCTATCCATGCCACTACATTTTCGAAAGTCAAATCAGGGCAGGACTTACGTACTTATTAAGAACACAAGAACATAAGACCATAAGAACTAAGAACAGGAGTAGGCCATCTGACCCCTCGAGCCTGCCCCGCCACTCAATAAGATCATGGCTGATCTTTTTTAGACTCAGCTCCACATACCTGCCCACTCACCATAATCCTTAATTCCTTTACTGGTCAAAACTTTATCTAGCCTTGCCTTAAACACATTCAGCAAGGCAGCTTCAACCACTTCACTGGGCAGGGAATTCCACAGATTCACAACCGTTTGGGTGAAGAAGTTCCTCCTGAACTCAGTCCTAAGTCTCTTTCCTTTTATTTTGAGGCAAAAAATTCTATAAGATCTCCCGTCATTCTTCTGAATTCCAATGAGTATAATCCCAGTCTACTCAGTCTCTCCTCATAACCCAACCCTCTCAACTCTGGAATCAACCGAGTGAATCTCCTCTGCACCCTCTCCAGTGCTAGTATATCTCTTCTCAAGTAAGGAGACCAAAACTGCACACAGTACTCCAGGTGTGGTCTCACCAGGACCCTATACAGCTGCAGCAGAGCCTCCCTGTTTTTAAATTCCATCCCTCGAGCAATGGCAGACAAAATTCCATTTGCCTTTTTAATTTCCAGCTGCACCTGCTATCCCACCTTCAGCGATTCATCCACAAGGACACCCAAGTCCCTCTGCATAGCAGCATGCTGCAATTTTTTACCATTTAAAACATAGTCGATATTGCTGTTATTCCTGCCAAAATGGATGACCTCACACTTATCAACATTGTACTCCATCTGCCAGACCTTTGCCCACTCACTCACATTATCCATATCCCTCTGCAGATGTTCAGTGTCTTCTGCGCGCTTTGCCCTACCACTTACGTTAGTGTCATCTGCAAATTTTGACACACCACACTTAGTCCCCAACTCCAAAACATCTATGTAAATTGCAAACAATTCAGGCCCCAACACTAATCCCTGAGCAACATCATTAGCCACTGACCGCCAACCAGAAAAACACCCATTTACCCCAACTCTTTGCTTTCTACTGGTCAACCAACCCTCTATCCATACCAATACATTACCTGTAATACCGTGCAACTTTATCTTATGCAGTGGCCTTTGGTGTGGCACCTTGTCAAATGCCTTCTGGAAATTCAGATACACCAGATCCACAGGTCCCCAATGTCCACCATGCAAGCATTGTCCTCAAAGAATTCCACCAAATTAGTTAAACATGATGTACCCTTTGTGAACCCGTGCTGGGCGGTCCCAGTGGGACAACTGATATGCTGATGTCTTGCTATTTCTTCCTTAATGATAGATTCAAGCATTTTCCCCACTACTGAAGTTAAGCTAACTGGCCTAAAGTTACCTGTTTTTTGTCTACTGCCTTTCTTAAACAGCTGCGTCACATTGACTGTTTTCCAATCTGCAGGAACCACTCCAGATTCCAGTGAATTTTGTTAAATAATTACTCGTGCATTTGCTGTATCCCCCATCACCTCTTTTATTACCCTGGGATGCATTTCATCAGGGCCAGGAGACTTGTCTACCTTTAGCCCCTTTAGCTTGCCCAGCACTGCCTCCTTAGTGATAATGATAGTTTCTAGGTCCTCACCTGCTATAACCTTCTTGCCATTAGTTTTCGGCATGTTATTTGTGTCTTCCACTGTGAAGACCGACTCAAAATAACTGTTTAATGTCTCGGCTATTACCTCATTTCCAGTTATTAAATTGGCCTTCTCATCCTCTACAGGACCAAGGTTTACCTTCACCACTCTTTTACAATTTACATATTTAAAGAAACTTTTGCTGCCTGTTTTTATATTCTGAGCTAGTTTAGTCTCATAATCTAGTTTACTTTTCTTTATAACATTTTTTGTGGCTTTCTCTTGGCCTTTAATGATTTCCCAGTCTACTAATTTCCCACTACTCTTTGCTTTATCGTATGTGTTTTTTTTTCAATCTGATACTTTCCTTTATTTCCTGAGACATCCATGGCTGGCTCTCTCTTTTCCTACAGTTCTTCCTTATCACAGGAATATACTTCTGCTGAGCAAAAATTGTTTTGAAAGTCCTCCACTGTTCCTCAATTGACCCACCATAAAGTTTTTGCTCACATTCCACCTTATCTAACTCCTCCCTCATTCCTTCATAGCCTCCTTTGTTTAAGCACAGGACATAGGTACTGGATTTAACCTTCTCACGCTCCATCTGTATTTTAAATTCGACCATACTGTGATCGCTCCTTCCGAGAGGATCACTAACTGTGAGATCATTCATTATTCCTGTCTCATTACCCATGACTAGATCTAGGATAGCTTGCTCCCTCACAGGTTCTATTACATATTGTTCAAGGAAGTTATCACGGATGCATTATATGAACCTCTCCTCAAGGCTGCCGTGACCGACCTGGTTTGACCAATTGATATGTAGATTAAAATCCCCCATGATAATTGCTGCACCATTTTTACATGCATTAGCTATTTCTATGTTTATTGCCTGCCCCACCACGATGTCATTATTTGGTGGCCTATAGACCACACCCATCAGTGACTTCTTCTCCCTTCTATCCCTAATTTCCAACCAAATGAATTCAATGTTTTTTTTTCAGTAGAACCTATATCATCTCTCACTATCACCCTGATACCTTCTTTAAAAATCAGAGCAACACCACCTTCCTTACCTTCCTGTCTGTCCTTCCAAACAGTTTGATACACCTGGATATTTAACTCCCAGTCATGATAGTAAGGTCCTGGGGAGTGTTGCTGAACCAAGAGACCTTGGAGTGCAGGTTCATAGTTCTTTGAAAGTGGAATCCCAGCTAGACAGGATAGCGAAGATAGCATTTTGCATGCTTGCTCTTCTGGGTCAGTGCAGTGAGTACAAGAGTTGGGAGCTCATGTTGCGGCTGTACAAGACATTGGTTAGGCTACTTTTGGATTATTGCATTTAGTTCTAGTCTCCCTGCTATAGGAAACAGTGAAGTTTAAAAGGGTTCAGAAAAGATTTACAACAATGTGGCCAGAATTGGGGCTTTGAGCCATAGGGAGAGGCTGAATAGTCTGGGGCTGTTTTCCTTGGAGCGTTGGAGGCTGAAGAGGTAGACTTATGGAGGTGTATGAAAATATGAGGGGCATAGATAGTGTCACTAGCAAATTTGGCTATAATACATTTTATCTCTGCCTCCCATTCATTAAAATGGATTGTGACTGTCTGTGTGGAGTTTGCACATTCTCCTCGTGTCTGCATGGGTTTCCTCCAGGTGCTCCGGTTTCCTCCCACAGTCCAAAGGTATACAGGCAAGGTGGATTTGCCATGTTAAATTGCCCGTAGTGTTCAGGGGTTTGTGGGTTATAGGGGGATGGGTCTGGGTGGGATGGTCCAAGGGGCGGTGTGGACTTGTTTGGCCGGAGGGCCTGTTTTCACACTGTAGGGAATCTAATCTAAATTGCTCATCGTGTTCAGGGATGTCTAGATTAGGTGCGTTATAGGGGGATGGTTTTGGATGGGTGTTCTGAAGGTTGGTGTGGACTGCTGGGTCAAGGGGTATGTTTCCACACTGTAGGGATTCTATGATGATGATAATAAACAGTTAGGGCCCAAGGACTGAATCCTTCAGCACCCCAGTAGCTACATCTTGCCAACCAGAAAAAGATCTATTTATTTCAACTCTCTATGTTCTATTGGTTAAATAATCCTCAATCTAAACTAATATATTATCCCTAACCCAATATGATCTTACCTTGTGAATTAACCTTTTGTGTAGCACCTTATCAAATGCCTTCTGGAAGTTCAAATATCCAGCATCTACAGGACCTGATGAAGCACAAAGTGACACCAGATGGGTGATATCATTGAATCAGTGGAGACATGATTATTATAACTGCCCATTGCACTGCTACAAAAGTTTAAGACTTTTATTCTATCCCTAAAGGAAATACAACAACAATAACAATAATAAAAATTGTATAGTTATGACATAGTTGACTTTCAATCCAACTTGGAATGGCTCCTACTTCAAGACATTGTGAGTGAATTGCAGGGTCTCCCTGTGACCCACAAAACTATCCCCATCCTTCATGTCCATTTTGTGTTGCTGTCCCAGTGGCCCCTTTGACATTTTTATCTCCCCTGTCATGCATACACAACTATGAATGTCCCCACCTTACCCCCAGAGTCCATTCCCAAGGAAATTCTCATGCCCATATTGGCCCACCTCATGAAGAAGCCAAAAGGCACCGTGAACATTTTGAACTCCCACTCCCAGTACTCCCAGTCTTTCCCCATTCACTTTGAGGTTCCACCCTACTATTTGCAGTGATCACTCCCTCAGTAACCCAATATGACGAAGCTGCTTCCCACAAGAAGTTTCCCACTTTCCCAAAGACTCCATGGATTGCTTCCTGACAAGCTCCTTGAGCATTACTGACCAAACCTCCAGAACTGACCATGGCCCATGTCCATCCAGGTCTGATTGGACCAGACAACCGAACTGACCATGGCCTGGGCCATGGGCTGGTTGCTCCGCTGCATCCTGGCTGTAATCCAAGTACTGCTTGCACTTGGCCTGCAAAACAGACTATGGCCCACTTCCCAGACTCAAAGGACACTGATTCCCAGACTTGAGTAGGATCAAATACCTAAATGACTATGGCCTGTAGTATTGCCAGTCAAGAACTAGCCAGTAGTTCTGGGTCTCATTAAATTGATCACAGTCTCTCAACTCTCTTACAGTTAATAGTAACTATTTGTTTACTGAGATTTATTTATAACAGTTTCCTTGCTAAACGGCTTCTTTATGATATTTTCTATTGTGTGTTTCCTTCACTCTCGAAATCAATTTGAGCTCTTCTCATTTCAATTTATATCTTTTATGTTTCTCTATTCTTAACAGAATTGACTGTAATTTTACCCAGACCTCATTCTGAATGTTCCCAAAGCAGAATTGCATTCATTTTTACCATCACCAGGAACAAACAATTTCTGCTATGCTTAAATTGCAGTGTTCTTTCACAATGCGTTTTCTATTATGGGCCATATAGTGCAAAGGGGAAAATCTTCCTCCATAGATTTACCTTAGAACGAAAGGAAAAGAATTTGTGCTCTGTTTCTTATAAACTCAATGCATCCCTGTTGATTCTATCGGTGTCCATGTACACAGATCCTTGAAAGTTGCCACACAGGTTGACAGGGCTGTTAAGAAGGCATACAGTGTTTCAGCTTTTATTAATAGAGGCAGCGAGATCCAGAACCAAGAGGTTATGGTGAAGCTGTACAAAGCTCTGGTGCGGCCGCACTTGGAGTATTGCGTATAGTTCTGGTCACCGCATTATAAGAAGGATGTGGAAGCTTTGGAAAGGGTGCAGAGGAGATTTACTAGGATGTTGCCTGGTATGGAGGGAAGGTCTTACGAGGAAAGGCTGAGGGACTTGAGGCTGTTTTCATTAGAGAGAAGAAGGTTGAGAGGTGATTTAATTGAAACATATAAAATAATCAGAGGGTTAGATAGGGTGGATAGGGAGAGCCTTTTTCCTAGGATGGTGACTGCGAGCACGAGGGGGCATAGCTTTAAATTGAGGGGTGAAAGATATAGGACAGATGTCAGAGGTGGTTTCTTTACTCAGAGAATAGGAAGGGAATGGAACGCTTTGCCTGCAACGGTAGTCGATTCGGCAACTTTAGGTACATTTAAGTCGTCATTGGATAAGCATATGGACATACATGGAATAGTGTAGGTTAGATGGGCTTGAGATCGGTATGACAGGTCGGCACAACATCGAGGGCTGAAGGGCCTGTACGGTGCTGTAATGTTCTATGTTCTATGTTCTATGTATTGTAGAAAATATGTGCAGTATGATGTGAAATGAATGTAGATAATGTAAATGATGATGCATCACTGACATCAGTAGAGCAGAGAAATAGAGAAGCATGTAAAGGAGGCTTGAAAGAAACACTGTGCTGGAGAACTTTATTCAGTATGATGCATATCATTTTGTAAGTAAAGAGCTTACAGCATTACTGAGAGTGAGAGAGACTTACCCAAAGCTAAGGATGAGCTAGAGGTGCAAGGATACCCAGAGATGTAGCATCTATGCAGACCATACAGCTTCTAAGAAAAAAAAACCCAAAGAACCCTGCATGTATAGAATCAATAAAGGGACAATGAGGCAGCCTTGAGGATGTGAGAGAAACACAATCCATTGAAATTGCTGTAGCAGTCAAAAACATGTTTACCACAGAATTCTCTCGGAAAAACATAGAATTCAATTTTACTCTTCACTGGATTCTAAAAACAGCTTTGTGACTGTGTACAGACAATCTGTTTTCTAGTATGTGTTGAGGAATTATTGAGGAATATATATGGGCGAAAACTCTTGTGAGAGTTCTACTGCTCTTCTTCAAAAGAGTGTCATGTCACTGGAGAGATGGAGCCTCACTTTTATGGCCTATCCTAAAAATGGCACCACTGACAATGCAGCGCTCTACTGCACTGCAGTGTGAGCCCACCGTTTATGTCTGGGTGCAACATAAACCCTCAAGGCAAAGGCACATAGTGCTACTAACTGAGACTTAACAATCATAGGAAAGGCTGTATATTTAAAATAATAAGCTCCAAAAAGGATGTAGCTTCACAATCAAATTTCAAGCAAAGACCAAACAACATCCTGAAGTGAATAGGCTGCATTGGCTCATTTTGTAAATTACAAGCATCCAGGGGCTTTGTTTAATGTACAAACTGAATTGTACACCTTCATAGTATTCGTAAATACAAAGAACCCCGCCAACAAATGAACAGCTTTTTCTTGGATATTTTGTAATAATTAATGGGAGGTGATGGCCTACTGGTATAATCACTGGACTGTTAATCCAGAGACCCAGGAAATGTGCCGGGGACCAAGGCTTGAATCCCATCACAGCTGATGGAAATTGAACTCAATAAAAGCCTGGAATTTTATTTGAATGTGAAGGAAGTATTTGCTTATGGAAGAGATTTGGGCTTGAGGGGCTTGGAAACAGAGCATGAGTGGCAATGTAGGTAGGCAAGTGCTAAGGTAGGATTTTTGAAAGGCCTGCATCAGCTCTCTGGCATTTTGTCAAGTTGTATTAAATGATTTTAGGCTCTCTAACCCTCATTCCTCACAGCTGTATGGTCTATACACCTTCAATTCAATTCATGTCCTCCCAAATACCCCAGTCATGCTCCCTTACTTTGCCCATGTCTCCTAACCACACCCGTGGCTCCTCACACTGTTCACGCCAACTTAATAACAACTCATGCCCATTCTATATTAATTCACCTATGATGCACTATGATATAACCAATTAGCCACATAATAACAATGGCAAGTGTGAAACAGCTGACCAAAAAACATACATAACACTGTAAAGGTGTAAATCAGATAAACCTATAAAGCATCAATAACAGAGGCTTCAAGCACTTCACCTCTTAATATTGTAAAAGTAAACACTGAAACATTGATATAGGGGATCACAAAACAATTTCTAGTTAATAAATGACGTCAATCAAGCAAAATCAAAAATGCACCTCCTGCTGTGCTGTTTTTGAGGGTGAGGACTGACTGTCAACTCAGCAGCATGAACTCATTTGAAATAAATGGATTAATGTAGACAAAGGAATTTTACATGAATATAATAATTTCAACAACTGTAATTATATTTCCATTTTCCAGCTGGCAGAGCAGGACTTATTGTTCTGTCCCAAGTACTAGCCTAGATTTTGTGCTTAACATTTAAGCAAAATAACTTGTTATTGACCTTGAAAGAAACTATTCACAAAAATTTAGCAATCTCTTTTGCAGTGAACTCTGCTTTCCTGATACCAAATTGAATTTGGCACCAATTCAAGAAGATCCCTAATCATTCATCAACAGTAATGTCAATAGGATAAACAGGCAGTCACAGTGAAGTATTCACATAGTTAGCAAACCAAACAACGAATCCTTCACTTTCAGTTTATAAATTTTGCAAATGACCAAATAAATATTTGGGGCACGTACAGAGGTTTAAGTTATAAGTTAACATATCATTAAAGTTGTTTTACAATGTATATCTTTTAAACGTATTACACTATTTCTACGATAATGGGAAAAAAGTCAGTATTCAATAAATGAAATATTTAGACTTTAGGGCCCATGATTCTGTTCAGCTATAATTATGGCTTGAGCATGGTGTTTAAAAACTCAGTGCACCTCAATCAATATAGTATACATTTTTCATGGATTTTTACAGTGATATGCAGAGAATAAGAGTGAAAGTTTTTAGTCAGTTCAACGATTTCCAATTGATAGCAATCCAGGTGACTGAACCTGTGTAGCATCATTGACAGCAGCCTTCGGATTTTCACTTTACTCTGTACATGACTGGGCTCCTGAAATTGCTGTCTATGTGAAAGATGTAATAACACTAAACATTGACCCTCTCATCGCCATCACCACTACAAAATCCAGGTCAATTACTGCTATCCTTTTCAGATAATGTTATGCTTGATATAGTAATAATTGTGTCTGCTCCAGTGTGTAGTGTTTCATTTGGCAAAGTTAATCACACACTATATATTTGAGAGCTTAGACAACAAGTACTATATGAGAAGTAGAGTAACAGATGTCCCTGTTCTTGGAATGTTCCAAAACTTTAAACCTGCTCTTTCCTCAGTCCCACGTGCATCAACATCATTCCTCTCTTTGCAGGTGCAATGCGATTGTTGTCCACAGCAACTTATATAGTTAAAAAGGGAGATTTAAATTTTGACAGCCTGTTATTGAATTTATTGATACAATGGAGTTGCAGAGTAGGGAATTAGCTGTCGGCACAATTCAGAGAACTCATTGGCAGCATCCATTGTTCTGGGCCCTCTGGAAATATATCAAAGAGATAACCTAGACCCTAACTTTTATCTTATTTAAAGGCAAGTGTAAGGTGCTGTGTCCAGATTTAATTCAATTAGATACACTGCTCAGTTTTAAGGAAAATGAACTTTGTACTTACACTATAGTTAAAATGCAAACAATCAAAAGAAGAATTGGAATAACATAACACTATTAGAGGCTTCGTAGATTATTTAACTATTCAACAGCAATCATTCCAATGCAGTAACATCCCATAAACACATTCTCAGCAAAAGCAAAGTCAGCAAAATAGATTGAGTCACACGCGATTCTGGCAAAGAGAGACAACCCAAACTTTTTAGCTGTAGCAGACAGACAGGGAGAGAAAGACAGCTTCCAACTTCCAAACCCCAATAATTACTGAAAACAAAACTAAAACCCTAGGTCTGTGGGAGCCTGACTCCACCCATTCATGCTGCTTCTCAGTCCCAATTTTAAAACAAAAACAAGGCCTCATAAGCTGTTTGCTTTATTGGCATGGAACAGACAACTTGGTATCACTGTCTCAACCTCTCTTCATAAAAACTGCCAGGACAAAATACACCTCTTAAAGTCATAACATTGTCACACCATCATGTTTACATGAACATTAAAAGGTCATGTTCTTGTGGATTACCTGCCTCGAAACTTCATCTGCAACTTGGTATCACATTGTGTTTGAATTACTCTTGTGAAGAACCTTGGAAAGGTTTACTATGCTAAAGGCAACATATAAATACAAGTTGCTGACCTCTATGTGTTCATTTGGTGCCCTATGTATGAGAATCTAGATCTGTGCAAGCTCTTTAATTGTCAAGCATCCCTCCAACTAAGACAATGCCTGCCTTCATTTTTAATGCACAAATTGAACTTTTCCACTGGTCAGTAAGCAGAAATGAAAACCTGGCTAGTATTTCCCCTCCCTGGCCCTCAGATGCTAAAGCTAATTGTGGTGTATCTGTTGCTAGTTTGACTGTAATCAGGTAGTTCTGCAGAATTTATGAATTAGACCTGGGGCATGCCTAGCCAACACAGTTCAGTTTCATACTTGCGTCATCAAAGGAAGGAAAAGAAAGAATGTTTTTTTTAATTACAACTAAACCACGATCATAAGACATTATCGACATTTTATTTATCCTTTGTCAAAATTACAATGCAATACACAACTTGCATTTAAAGGTGTATGATATATTCAAAAGTATTAAGCCTTGTTTCTTTCAATTGCTTACAGATGGAAACCCATGTATTGTGCAATAAAAGAATTTCCAGATGTCAAGTAAACAATTGAACTCTGAGTCCCAGATGTTCTTGAATATCGGTTGACTATGGTGCAACCATATCTGTTAAGGCAAAAGAAATTTCACATTCTCACATGCATGAGGGAAGTAAAGTAAATGGCAGAACCCTAAGAAGCATTAACATACAGGGAGATCTAGGCATACAGGCCCATAGTTCCCTTAAAGTGGCAAAACAAATTGATAAGGTGGTCAATGAGGCATGTGGCATGCTTATCTTCATCAGTTGGGGTTTGGAGTTTAAGCCCAAAGGAACTTGCTCAAGGAATCTCATATCCTGCAATTGTCCAATAATTATGAGGTTCTTGTAAGGAGGGCGAATGAACAAACTGGTCATGGTCTTGTGGTGCAAGAAACCATTCAAGCAGTGTGAGAAAATAGGAATGCCATAATGTTAGGGAATAGTGTAAATAGGGAGATAGATTCTGTTCTCTGCAGACATGAGTGGGAGTCCTGAAGGCTATGTAACCGAACCGTTGGCAGTAGTCAGGAAAACTCCTCATGGCTGAAGTGGGGAGGAATCCAGTTGTCATCATTCACATTGTTACTAACAACATTGATAGGTCTAAAAAGGAACTCTGCTGAAAGATTTTGAATAGTTAGGAGCAAGATGCAAAAGCAGAACCTCTAAGGTAATAATCTTAGGATTACCACCTGAGCCAAAGATGATAAATAAAGCCAAGGTATGAAATGTGTGGCTCAGTGGTTGTTGTGAGAGGATTGAGTTTCAGTTCATGGGACATGGGCACTAATACTGGGATAGAAGGGAATTGCTCTGGAGCGATTGACTTCGCTTGAACTTTGCTGGCACCACTGTAAATCAAATAACTAGGGCTCTAGAGAAGGCTTTAATCTAAACAGAGCAGGGAGGATGCTCAGGACAGGGGAAACATACACCGACATAGCAAAAGGATATGGCAGCATTGCAGAGCAGCTGGGTAGTGATGCCCAGAGTGGCACAGGTAGGGACAGCATGTACCAACATAGAACGACAGCAGCAAACAGGCTAAAAGGGGCTAAAAATGGAATAAACATAAAAGTAAAATTAATGCATGCCATATTTGGAATAAAATAAATTAACAACACAAGTGTAAGTTAATGGGTATGTTAATGGGTTGGGAGTAGTATAGTCATGAATTAAGGATTGGTCGATGAGTAGACACAGAGTTGGGATAAAGGGACATTTTCAAGCTAACAACGTGTGTCTAATAGAATGCCCCACGAATCAGCAGTGGCGCCACAGACATTTACGATATATATTAATGACTTGAATGAGCAAAGTGAATATAATACCACCACCTTGTGATTATACAGACTAGCTGGAAAGACAAGTGACCAGCATGACCCAAAGAGTCTACAGAGGGACACAGTCAAGTTAAGAAAGTGGGCAGAAAATTGGCAAATGTATGTGATATGGAAAATGTGAGATGCGCATTTGAAAGGTAAAATAAGAGGTGAATGACATTAAATTGAGAAAACCTGCAGAGAACTACAGCACAGTGGGATTATAGGGCTTCTGTGCATAAATTGCTAAAAGCTAGCATACAAGATCCGCGGGTAATAGGAAGGCAAATTAAATGTTCGCCTTGATTTCAAAGCAAATGAAGTATAAAAATAGGGAAGTCTTATCAAAACTGTACAAGGCGTTAGTCAGACCACATCTGAAATCTTGTGAACAGTTTTGGGCTGCTTATCTGCGTAAGTATCCACTGGCAATCAAGGCAGTCCAGAGAAAGCTCATTAAGCTGATCTCACATATGGAGGTGTTTTCTTATGAGGAGAAGGTAAGTAGTTTGGGCCTGGACTCATTGGAATTTAGAAGAATAACTTATGGAAACATAAAAGATTCTAAAGGGGCTTGACAGGATAGACATGGAAAGGTTTTTCCCTTTTGAGAGAGTCTAGGACCAGAGGGTATAATCTCAGAATAAGAAGTTGCCAATTTAATAGAGAAATGAGGGGAATTTTTTTTTCTTTCAGAAGGGATAGAGAATCTGTGGAATTCTTTCCCACAGATGACGATGATAGTTCAAGGCTGAGCTGGACGAACATTTAATTAGTAGTGCAACTGCAACTTGCCAGGTGCAATTGAGAATGATCAGATCAGCCATAATCTTGTTGACTGGCAGGGCAGACTCAATGACAGAATGGCCAACTTCTAGATTTATGTTCCAGTTTTCCTTTTTGTGTTTCTTCACAGCGAGCAGCTTGTTAGTGAATCTCTGCTATACACTTTGTAAAGACCGTATACCTTCTGATAGCTCAAGCAGAATAATCCAGGGCAGCACAGTGGCTCAGTGGTTAGCACTGCTGCCTCACTGTGCCAGGGACACCGGTTCAATTCCAGCCTTGGATGACTGCCCATATGGAGTTTGTACATTCCCCCCATGTCTGTGTGGGTTTCCTCCTGGTGTTCTGGTTTCCTCCCACAATCTAAAGATATGTGGGGTAGGAGGATTGGTAATTTGCCCCTAGTGTCCAGGGATATTTGGGTTAGGCATGGGAATGGGTATGAGTGGGATAGTCTTCAGAGGGGCAGTATGGACTTGTTGGTCCAAATGGCCTGCTTCCACATTGTAGGGATTCCATGATTCTAACTAAAGTTCGTTAAGGCTTTATAAAGTCTTATTGTTAATTCTTTGTGTTCTTTGCTTCTTATAATTAATGCTTAATTAACTGGAAATGAATGCTTCAAAATCAACCCTTAGACAAGCCAGCAAGAAAAACCAGGATAAGAAGTAATACTTGGAAATGAACAAACTGGTTGTACTGGAGCTGTCTTTTGAAGTACAGGAGATGAGTCAGATCAATATGTGTCATTATTGGTTTTATTGGTTTTCGTTTGGGAATGTAGAAGCTAAAGAGCAAAACGTGCTCTTAATATCGTGTAAACTTCTTTCATTTGCCCTTAGCACCAAGCCCACTTCAATAAATATACGGTAAACCTTTTATTATTTGGCACCTATAAGACCAAGAATGTGTGGAGAATTCCATAGAATCAAAATATTCAAAGTGTAAATACACTCTACTTAATAGAAACATAATGCAGGGGTATACACATACTTTATTTACAACATAAATCACTTAAATAATAATGCAACTTTGCCTTAAGTAAAATTTACTGGCAAAGAGCCCTCTCACTTACACCCTCAAATGACTACTCAGGCATTGTGATAGATTACAGCATGTGAGGAGAAATTGACTTGAAATTGAATCAACTGTTGATACTTCATTTTGTCATTTGATTGAACAACAAGTATATTAACATTGAAGTAACTAAATTTAGAAACTAAGTAGTTGTACAGAATAATATAGTAAACATCATGGTATTTGAGGTATATAATTTTTGCTGGTTTATGAAGGATGCTGTTTCATAAGATACCAATTAAAATGTTTGCTGCAATTGCAAGTGTTTAGTTTAGCAAAATTTATCTCTTGCTGTCGGTTCAGTTAAACCATTTCACTAGCCTGTAAATATTGACTTGCACATTTCTTTGGATTTCTATGTAATCAACTGTGTCTAGTTTTATGATATCATCTGTCAATAGCACATTCTCTAAGCCTACACATTTCCCCTAGGAAACAGTAATCATAACATGGTAGAATTTAACATTCATTTTGACAGGAAGGAACTTCAGTTGGAAAAAGCTATGCTAAATTTAAAGAAAGGCAATTACAAAGAAATGAGAATATAAGCATCTGGAGTGGACTCAGAAATGAGCTTAGCAGCAAAGACAGTTCAGGAGAAATGGCAGATGTTTAAGAAAATAGGTCTTGGCTCACAGAAAAGAAAAATCTCAGTGAAAGAGAAGAATTCTTAGAAGGGTATAAGCTAACTATGATTAAACAGAGAAGTTAAGTGTAACATTACATTGAAGGAAAACAACACACAATGAGGCAAAGATTAATGGTGAGACAGAGGATTGGGAAAGTTTTTAAAACTAGCCAAAGAAAACGAAAAAATGGAGATAATTAACTTCGAGGGTAAACTTGCAAATAACGGCAAGATAGATAGCATGACTTTCTTTAAACATATAAATGGAAGATAAAGGCCAAAATTAAAGAATGAGGTTGAAAATTAATAATGGGGATCTGGAAATGACAGAGGAGTCGATTAAATATTTTCACCAATATTCATACTAGAAGACACTAATGGCATTTCAAAATTACTAAACATTCAATGGGCAAAAGGAAAAGAGGAAATTAATACAATAACTATCACAAGTGAAAAAGTGCTGTAAAAACAAATGGAGCTGAAGGTCAATAAGTACCCTGGATATAGTGGGATGCATCCTTGGACATTGAAAGATGTAGCTACTGAGATAACGGATGCACTGGTAAAAATCTTCCAAGAATCCTTAGATTCTGCAAAGCCTCAGAGAATTGGTAAGCTGCCAACGTGACACCTTTATTTACAAATGGAAGGAGATAATAAAAGGTAACCAATGGCTCATTAGCTTAATGTCTGAAGTTGGGGAAATATTAGATTCAAATATAGAGGATGTGACGGCTGAGTATAAGAAATGCATAATAAGATTAAGGATAGTCCAGCAGGGCTTCACAAAGGAGAAATCATGCCTGATATAAGGTAACATTTATGGAGGCAATAAGCAAGATAGATAGAGGGGAAGTAGCAGATGTAACATTTTTTAATTTTCAGAAAGCATTTGATAAAATACTACAAGGCTTCTTAATAGAAAAAAAGTACCCATGGTGTTGGAAATAGTATTGATAGTATTGTTAGCATTGATAGAAGATTGACTGATTAATGGAGCGTTGGGATAAAGGGAACATTTCAGGATACCATCCTGTAACTAGTGGAGTACCACAGGGATCAGTGCTGGGGCCACAATTATTTACAATATATATTAATGATTTGGATAATATACAATAGTACCAATGTACAGTAATGAATGTACAATAGCCAAGTTTACAAATGTCACAAAAACAGATTGGTATGCAAGTGGTGAAGATGATTTTAAGAGTCTGCAAAAGAATATGGACAGGTTAAGCAAGTAGACAAAAATTAGGAGATTGACTTTAATATGGGAAAGTGTGAGATTATGCAACTTGACAGGAAGAATAGATGAGCTGATGATTATTTAAGTGGGGAAAGATTACAGAAAGTGACAAAACAGAGGGATTTGAGAGTCCTCAGCATAAATCACAAAACATTGGCATTCAAGTTCTGTAGGCAATAGGGAAGGCAAATGGAATGTTGGTCATTATTTCAAATGGAATGGAGGGTAAAAATAGGGAGATCTTGCTAAAACTATACAAGGTACCAATCAGACCACAGCTTGTACCCCTTCTCTAAGAAAGGATAAACTGGCATTGGAGGAAACCCATTGAAAGTTCACTAGGCTTATCCCAGAAATGGAAGAACTATCTTACGAAAAAAGATTGAATAGGTTGGGTCTGTATTCATTGGAGTTTAGAAGAATGAGAAACATATTGAAATATGTGGAATTCTAAGGGGGCCTGACAGGATAAATGCAGAAATTATTTCACTTGTGGGAGGATTTAAGACCAAAGTGCATAATCACAGAATAAGGCGTCACCCGTATAATACAATTGAGCAGATTTTTTTTCTCAGGGGGTAGTTGATGGGTATGTGGAAGAGAGCGTAGAGCTGTAGAGGTTGGGTCACTTGGTATATTCAAGGCTGAGATAGACAAAATTTCATCAGTAAGGGTATCAAGATTTATGGGGAAAAGACAGTGAATTGGAGTTGAGGATTATCAGATCAGCCATGATCATATTGATTGGAGAAATTGAGTCAGTGGGCTGAATGCCCTACTTCTGTTTATATTCCTAATGTTCTTACATCCAAATCTTTGCTAGATCCAATGAGTAGGTGAGGCTCCAATACTGAACTATGCAAGATGTTAACATCCACCAGTAACTGCTCTGTAAGGATCGTCTCAGCTCCTAACCTCTGCTTTCTCTCTTGAAACTCTGTTCACTATTTTCCTTTTAATCCAATGTGCTTTAAATCATTTTCCACATTACCATGTCAAAGGTTTCCAAAACTTTATTTAGACTATATCAACAGCATTTTTTCAATCTACAAATTAAGTCAAGGAATTCCATGGGTTTTGTCAAACATACCTACTTTAAACTGATTTTTAGATGTATTTCTTTAAATACATCATGGTATTATCTATAATGACCATAAAATTTTCTTTCCTTAAGATAAATAGCCTGTCTATCTGTGTTGACGGTTGTCAGAAAAATATATCTGGATTTGTTTTTCCTTGTTAAATAATGGAAGTGTAGTGTAAATTCTTATACAGCAATGTTCAGTCAGGAGTACCTAATCATCAGCCTTACGAGTCAACATAAAAATTCATCTCATTGGCCATAATTTATACAACACTGTGGAATATAATGTCCTGTACAGCCTAACAGATGCACTTGTAAATACTGAAGTAAATTGGAGCAAGGGCAATAAACCTGACATCTTAATAAGATGTAAACATTTTAATACTGTTACCTTAGCCAATATATTTCGGGATTGGCATCAACCAGTAACAGGCACAAGGTAAAATGCTTCATCTGCTTTATAAATGTATTTTAAAGTTGAGCCTAAATGATAACTTATGTCACATATGCACCAGTCATCATCAGTACCATAGCTGGGTCCAGCCAAAAATGCTTATGATGTTTAACTTTCAACATTTGGAAAGCTCTCTTGGCCCAAAACTTTGCTAGTCTCTTTAAATGTTCTGTCATGTTTCTTCCATGGAAAGAGAGGGGAGATATTAAGACAGCTCCATCTTGATCCAAATGCTGGGAACTTAAATTGATTCAAGACAGTCTTATAGAATTCAAAATTTGATATTAATCTCTGAAGAACGAGCATAGGTTTATCAAATGTCCAATAGAATTGGAAGCAATTCTCATTTTATTTTGGCAAGCTTGATGTTTTCCAGATATATCAATTTCCTGAGACTGTATTTTCATTTTGCAATTGCCAGCAATTTCACGGCGCTTATGTGAGATATATGGATTCAGCTCTGATATGGTACCTCTTGTTTCGTAGTTAAGTATGAAGTTATTTAGGGGTCTGCATTATATTTCTTTTTTATAGGGTTAACATGGGCAAAGGGCTTCCTATTTGTTTAATAACATATTGTAAGCTGCAATTTGAGGAATAGGATAGTTAGGATGATATTTAATGTTGACATTTTACTGGAAGGAGCTCCACCAAACTCACATGTTGGGAAAAATCCAACTTATGGTTTATTTTTGTGGCAGTGGTGAAATCCAATCTTCTGCAAAACACTTCAGACTGGTTTCTCTCCATGTTACTTTGTTCCATCTTTTGAAAATCGTTGGTTTATGGAATACACTGCCACCTAGTGCAGTATATGTTACTCAGTTAAAACTCTTGAAAGGGAGTTATATCAATTCATTAGGGAATTAATTTATTCACTCACAAAGCAACAGGATGGATAGAACAAAAAGATGCAAAGTGGTCAGGTGGCTTCCTAATGTAACACTTAAGCAATAAACTGAGTTTGATTATCTCAATGGCCACTTGTCATACCTGCATCTTATGGTCTTGTAGTGGCTGTTTCAGAGCAATTTTAATTTAAGTTTTGTAGTGACTTGGAATTGCTTCTGAACTATACTGCCACATTCCAAAGCACCTGCAATTGCCTTAAGCAACTCTCCCATGATTGCAGAAAAGGAAAGAGCTGTGATGTGAGCACATGTTCAACAGAAAGCATAGGATACTTATCCTTAGGAATCAGCAATTTCACTAAAACTGAATCTTATCAATTTTTTAAAAAGTATAACTTCAGCATGCTGCAGCCTAGCCCACCCTACTTCTGCACCAAATCTCCTCAGCCTCTGCACTGTTAAATATGACCATTTAAGTGAATGTTCTATCCTGAAATATATACAATTGTTGACAGAGTATGTTCCCTTTGAATTGAATCAGCAAGTGAACATCCTATGGTTTTTCTTTTATTAGTCACAGAAAATGATATCTAATAGGATGGATTTTCCTTGATTTAGCATGTTCACTCTGTACACACATCTGCAATATGACCCAGTGCAGTTCAGGAGCAGAAGCTGAAAACCTAATATGATTGCTTTCAGAGTTGCAGCTTACGTACTATCTACTGAAGGGACATCATAGTTCAGATTCTGTTAGGTTTGGTCACCCTGCAACATATAATGTTGGACTCTTCCCGACGCTGTAATGATTATATAAAATTATAACAATGGCACAGGGCATTTAAGACTTTAGTGAACACAGGACTAGCAGTATAGCTTTTTAAACAATGAGATTTAAAGATTGAGAAATTATAAACAAAAGGGAAGTTGAAGAAGAGAGCTTAATTTTGTACAAAAAAGTGAAATACAGGGCAGAAAAAATTGAACCATGGAAAATAAAGAGTATACAAAGGAACAGTGTAAAAAAGAATAACGATATTTTGATTTGTGTAAATTCTCTAACATACAGGAATGAGATTGTAAATTTTAAACTTTTCTGGACTGGGGAGGTTGGTTGGTATTACATTAATAAAAATCCCATTATTCAAAAGCTACTCACAGTGTTAATTGTCAGTTTTAACATTTTGCAATGTATTTACTGGGCCATTAATTCTTAAATCTTGTGCATTTTTAAAAATAAATAGGAAATTTAAATTAGATGCCAGTTGTTCAAATCAAACAGCAGAGTGCTGTCCACCAACAGTATGTTCAGCATATTTACATCTCAGAAGATACTTCATACTCCCATGATCTTGCAGGGTGATTTGCTAATCAATATGGCATGCATCATCGATACATCATTATTTTTCATAGAGTTACAGTGGCGTGGAGCTATACAGCATGGAAACAGACCCTTAAATCCAATTTATCTGCATGACCACACATCCCAATCTGACCTGGTCCCATTTGCCAGTATTTGGCCCATATCCCTCTAAATTCTTCTTACTGATGTAGCCATCCAGATGCCTTTTCAGTGTTGTAATTGTGCATAGCTCCACCAGTTCCACTGGCAGCTCGTTCCATACATGCATCACCCTGTGCGTGAAAATGTTACCCCTAAGGTCCTTTTTAAATCTTTCCCCTCTCCCTTCAACCTATGCCCTCATGTTTTGGACACTACCATCCTAGGAAAAAGGCCTTAGCTATTCGACCTATCCATGCCCCTCATGATTTTGTAAACCTCTGTAATGTCACCTAAAGTGGCCACACCAATGTCCTGTACAGCTGTAACATGACATCTGAACTCCTGTATTCAATGTTCAGACCTATGAAGGCAAATGGCTTGTTAACCACCCTGTCTACCTCCATCTCCACTTTCAAGGAACTATGTACCTGCAAGCCTACTTCTCTTTGTAAGCCAATACTCCCCAGGGCCATACTATTAACAGCCCTGGTTTGCCTTAACAAAATGCAACACTTCAGATTTATCCAAAGTAAGCCCTATCTGCCACTCGTCAGTACATTGGCCCATTTGATCAAGGTCCTGTTATACTCTGAGATAATCTTCTTCACTGTCCACTATATCATCAATTTTGGTGTCACCTGCAAACTTACTAGCCATACCTCCTATATTCACATCCAAATCATTTATATAAGTGGCAAAAAGTACTTGACCCAGCACTGATTGTTATGGCACACCACTGGTCACAGGCCTCCAGTATGAAAAGCAACCCTCCACCGCCACCCTCTGCCTCCTACATTCAAGGCATTTTTGTATCCAATTGGCTATCTCCCCTCCATTCCGATGTGATCTAACCTTGTTAACCAGTCCGCCATGTAGCACTTTGTCGAACATTTTACTGAAGTCCACATAGACAACATCTACCAATCTGCCTTCATCAATCTTCTTTCACATCTGTTCAAAAACTCAATTAAGTTAGCGAGACATGATTTCCCATGCACAAAAGCTGTGTTGATGATCCCTAATCAGTCCTTGCCTTTCCAAAAGCACATAAATCTTGTCTCTCAGAATCCCGCCAACAACTTACCCACCATTGATGTAAGGTTTGCCAGTCTACAGTTCCCTGGCTTCTCCTTGCAGCCTTTCTTAGCCTCCATGTCCTTCATCACAACAAATACTGACATGAAATAGTCATTTGGTATCTCACCCTTCAACTCAGATCCGGTTCAATATTATCATGTATTTCTAGACTTTTTAAAAATGATTCAGTAATTAATGCAATAGAAGCTGAGCATTCAGAAGTTTCGATTGTCCAATTAAATTGATATGAGCAAGTTTATACAGACACATACACATGTTTAGACTTAAGTCACTGTGATAAAGAATTGAGTTTTAGTTTGTAAAAAAAATGCTTTAAAAAAGTGTATAAAGATTACTTCATGTCATTGCAGCAGGATTAAACTCATCCCTGTAATGTCATAGGTGATTTTTCAGAGGTTTTCCAGAGCTGCACACAAGCTTAAACATGAATGAAATAAAAGCACCTGAACTTGACCAGGAGATGTATTGCTACATTTTGAGAGTGATTGTGTAAAATATGTGATTACTTAATACTGTTTCATTCCAAATATGAGGCTGTCTTTTAGCATGATATGTTTGAATCCTGATAAATAGTCACACTTTTGCCAAGAAATGCTCAGCTCAACTCACGATTTGTATGAACTACAGATTAAAATAGGCAGTTGGCACATCTTTGCAGCAGAATTCATTAATCATTCATTCCACAATTCAATGTTAATCAAAAAAGCAACAGAAAGCACTTAACAAAGCCATACATTTTATGCACTAATGATTAAACTTTTAAAAACTTATTACTATCCCTAGATTCACTTTGGCAGCCAATTGGCTTAATAGTGTGCTGAGCAACAGAAAGCGTTTTATGCTTGGAGAGCGATTTTGTTTTTAACTATTTTGTTTGGATCAGGATTTGTTATTGTATTAATGAATAGGAAATAGTTTAATACATTGGAATTTTTTGCTTGGATCAGAGTTCCACTTGAATCAGAAATTCATTTATCTGGGTCCACGTAGAATGGTTTTTTTTGGTATTTATGGGTAGTGTCATGGAAAATGCCAAAACTTCAACGCAGACTAAGCTTTTTTTCAGGATTAATTTCATCTAATAAAACTTTTCTACAAGGCAGGTTGGGAGTTTTCTAAAGAAAAGAAAGTGTGATAATTTCTTATTTGAGATGTGTTCATATCGTTCTGCCACATGTTAAATCTGCCACGAAAGTTGATGAAATTTACCGAAACCTCATGTCAACCTGGAACTAAAATGTGAAAACTCTAGCTTACCATTGCTCTTTTTAATAGATTTGCAGAATGTGGGCATTACCAGCGAAACAGTTTATTTTATTGCTCTCTCTTGTCATCCTGACAAGGTGGTAGTGAACCTTCACTGTTTGACTACTTGCATTCATTGAATTTGACTACATCTGAGAGTGTTACTGTTCATTTCAGAGGGCAGCTAGTGTGGAATTACAGTCACAGAGACCAGACCAGGCAACGATAGCAGATTTCCTTCTTTCACGGTGAAATAATTGGTTCTTTACAACATTCTTCACAAACAACACTTCATGGTCCATTTTACCAATGCCAGTTTTTATAAACAGATTTCAACTTCTCAATTGTAGGAGCACTTCACCACTAAAATGTCAATTATAGAGAAATTGTACATGACTGTTAAGAAAGGAGACATGCATTTTGAGTGTGAAGTGCATTCCTAGAAAGTAATTTTGTCCGTCATTTACCTGGTTCAAACTGAGTAGTGTTGACAGTAGCAAAATGAAACAGCCTGAAATGCACTCATCGCTAAGGATTTTGGGATAATATCTATTTAAATATCGAAGATATATTCAAATGTTGATAGCTATTCACCTCTGAATTTCAAAAGATAAACAAAGATCCTGGAATGGTACTAAAGCAAATCTCAACCCTGTCGTTCCCTCACCAGCTCATACTCCCTCTATCATCACTGATCATGTCTGGAATGTACTGGAGTCCCACTAGAAGCAGGTCCCTCAGGAAACTTTTCACTCACGCTTGGTATTTGATATTTCTGGATATTGGATCACTGCAACCCTGACCAATGTACACTGGGAGCATGCGGGACAAACAGTCTATGGTGCTCTGATGACTAATTGAGGCAACTCTTCAATGGTCCAATAAAACAGACACCACCAAGGCAAATGAGCCTGTTAGCAGCAGCTGCTTTCCAAATTCAATCATTTCTAATTAGGCAAATCTTAAGAATTATTAACTATGATATAATTACAGAAAATTTTTAGAGTCAGGAAGCAATTTTAAAACTTATTATTGAATTACATTAAATATGTTATGACAGAAATAACTAGAAATGATCTTGTCTTGGGTAAGCGTGATGATTTTTATATAACTTTTTTCAAGAGTCAGTATTTTAAACAAGAGATTGTTGGACTGTTGAAACCAGAGGGTGTTGGATTATTTTTGTGAAAGTGTTTAAAAGTTAACTATACCACCTTTCTGGAACCATGATTTTAAAACAGTACGTGTCTCCTAGAGAGTGAATGGATGATTGTTTATTAAGAAACTGGGATACTATAGTTGCTTACAGCTGGAAAGGCAAAACATTAGCTTAGCAGAAGCAATGACAAACAATTACTTTGAAATTTAGTTTAAAAGCTTTTGGCCAATTTTAAGGAGACCAGGTTCAGGCCAGAACCAAGAATTGCCTGTCCTATGAAATGGACATTGTTCAGGTCAGTGAAGGCAATGAGCTGCCATGGTGAAAGGGTGTGTTTTGTTATAAAATTCTATAGAATTTTATAGGACTGAGGAAGTCTACACACTCACTGGTGTGAATAGTCAAGGGAGAAGGCCTCACAGTTCATGGGATGGGAACTGAGAAGAAGCAGTTAAGTCAAAGCTGCGGATTTAATAGGAAAGGGAAATTTCTCTGCAGTTCTGAAGAAGGGTCACTAGGCCTGAAACGTTAACTGTGATTTCTCTGCACGGATGCTGTTAGACCTGCTGAGTTTATCCAGCAGGCTCTGTTTTTGTTTGTGTTTGATAGTTTTCCTGTTTTTGTTTTGTTGTGTGTTTTGAAAATTTTCCCGTTGGGGCACATTCCTTTCAGGAAGATCCAGAGGGAGAAGCCTATAGCAGAGAAGATTTAAATTCAAGTGTGAGGTTTCTCAGTCCTAGTTTTGGTTCAGGCTTGTTCATTTCAAGAGGAGACAGCAGCCATATTCCAGGGAAGCACTCTGCTGATGTCATGGGGGAAAAGTGGCATGATTTCGATTGGTTGGTGCTGGTCAGGTGCTAGTTTATGTTAACCCATTCATTGTCTTGTTGCCACACATGAAGGAATCTCACTGTAGTACAGGATAAGTGTGGCTCAGTCTTTGTAAAGAGTTAGTACAGTTAGTTCATCTTCTGGTTAGTACAGGGAGTTCAAATAGTGAGAAAGTTACTAAGCTACATGCTACTTGTTAGAAAGTAATAACTGTCATTTTTAGGTAGCTAATTAAAATTTAACTCGTAAACTAACAACCAATAGAGAGCTACATCAGTTGGTGGGGTTTTATGAGATGTGGTCAGTCAGTCATACTGAGAGCATTCCTGATAATTACATCTGCAGGAAGTTTACCCAGCTTCAGCTGCTTACAGAATGATGGATTAGTTTGAGCGGCCGTTGGAGACACTAAGAAGTACACAAATGGCTGGAAGTTATAGAATAAAGGTCACACCTAAGGTACAGGTAGATAGATGGATGACCGCCAGACAGGGCAGACAGGCAGCGCAGGAGTCCCAAGCAGCTGTCCCCCTGTCAAACAACTATTGCATTTTAGACCCTGATGAGGGCGATGGCCCATCAGGCAACAGCAGCAGCAGATAGGGAACTGGCAACACAGCTGGCCCTGCTGTAGACAGGGCAGGAACAAAGCATTGTAAAGCAATACCAATGGGATTTTTGATAGCCAGGGGCACAGATAGGTGCTTCTGTGGCTGCGGCAGAGACTCTGAGATGTTATGTTGCCTCCCTGGAACCATGGTCATGGATGTTTCTGAACAGGTACAGGGTATCCTGAAACTGGACGGTAAACAGGCAGAAGTGACATGATTGACATGGCAGGAAGAGTGGCAAGCTCCTGCAATGAGCATTCAGGTAGCTGGGTAGTAAACTAAAAAGTAGGACCTCTGGGTCCTCTGGGATTACTCCCTGTGCCATGTGCAGCTGAGGTTAGGAACACAGACAAAGTACAAATGAACACTTGGCTGAAGAACTTAATGCATGCAATCATGATGTTATTGCTATCACAGAAACACGGTTGAAAGAGGGGACATGATTGGCAGCTTAATGTCTTGAGATATCAATGTTTTAGCCGAGGCCAAGGAGGAAGCAGGAAAGGTGGGTCTTACATTACTGGTTAGGGACATATCACAGCTGTGTTGAGGGAGGAGACCCTGAAGGGATCTTGCAGTGAGGTATTCAGGGCAGAGCTCAGGAATAGGCAGGGTGCAGTCACAATGCTGGGATTGTACTATAGACCTCCCAGCTGCCAGAGGGAGCTAGAAGAGGTATATCATCAGATAATGGAAAGATTTGAAAATAACAGGGCTGTTGTGGTGGGTGTTTTTAACTTCCCCCAGAACTCCCACAGTGCTAGGGGTTTGGATGGAGATCGACTTGTTAGGTGTCTCCGGGAGGGTTTTTTTGAAACAATATGTGGATAGTCCAAAGAGGGAGGGGGCCATATTGGACCTGGTATCGGGAAATAAATCCAGACAGGTGATCAAAATTTCACTGGGTGTTCATTTTGGGAATAGTGACCATAATTCTGTTCGTTTTCGGTTAATTATGGATAAGGATCAGAATGGACATTGGATGAATGTGTTATATTAGGGGAAGGTCAACTATAACCAGAATAGACAAGAATTGGAGAATGTGGATTGGGAGCAGCTGTTTGAAGGTAAATCTACATATGACATGTGGAAGTCTTTTAAGGACCAATTGATTAGAGTGCAGGGCAGGTATGCTCTTGTGAAAATGAAGGACAGGAATGACAGGATTCGGGAACCATGGATGATATGGAAAATTATCAGTTAAGTAAAAAAAAAAGCATATCTGAGGTTTAGGCAACTAAAAGTAGACAAAACCGTTCAAAAATAACATAGAAACACAGAAGATAGGAGCAGGAGGAGACCATTCAGCCCTTCGAGCCAGATCCATCATCCTTCACGATCATGGCTGACTGTCTAATTCAATAGCCTCATCCTGCTTTCTCCCCAGAACCTTTGATCACATTCACCCCAAGTGCTATATCTACGTGCCTCATCAATGTTTTGGCACCAACTACTTCCTGCGGTAATGAATTCCACAGGCTCACCAGGTTGTTTAGGAAGATCTTGCTATGAGTGCTTAATAACTTTGTCCCGCTGAGGCAAGGAAGGAATGGTAAGGTGAAGGAAGCTTGGATGACAAGACATGTGGAACATCTAGTCAAGTTTGAGGAAACAAGGATCGGACAGGCCTCTAGAGGGTAGCCAGAAAGGAACTGAAGAATGGACTTAGGAGAGCTAGAAAGGGGCATGACAAAGCCTTTGTTGGTAGGATTAAGGAAAACCCCAAGGTGTTCTATACTTTCGAGAACAACAAGAGATGGCCAAAGTGAGGGTAGGGCCGATCAGGGATAATGGAGGAAACTTGTGCCTGGAGTCGGAAGAGGTAGGGGAGCTCCCTAATGAATACTTGCTTCAGTATTCACCAGTGAGAGAGACTTTGTAGTTTGTGAGGACAGCGTGAAACAGGCTGATATGTTCGAGCAGGTTAATGTTAGGAAGGAGGATGTGCTAGAAATTTTGAAAAATGTGAGGATAGATAAATTCCCTGGGCCAGATGGGATATACCCAAGGCTGCGCGGGAAGCAAGCAAAGAGATTGCTGCCAATTTGGTGAAGACCTTTGCATTCTCACTGTCTACTGCAGTAGTCCAGATTATTGGAGGGTGACAAATGTCATTCCTTTGTTCAAGAAAGGGAATAGGTATAATCCTAAGAATTTCAGACCAGACAGTCTTACTTCTGTGGTGGGTAAATTATTGGAGACAAAGTTGAGAAATAGTATTTATGATTATTTGGAAAAGCACAGTATGTTGAGAAATAGTCAGCATGGCTTTGTGAGGGGCAGGTCATGTCTCACAAGCCTTACTGAATTCTTTGAGGATATAGCAAAACACATTGATGAAGGTGGAGCAGCAGATGTGGTTTATATGGGTTTTAGCAAGGCATTTGATAAGGTTTCCCATGGTAGGCTCATTCAGAAAGTAAGGAGGCATGGGATTCGGGGAAGTTTGGCTGCATGGATACAGAATTGGCTGTCCAATAGAAGACAGAGGGTGGTAGTAGATGGGAAGTATTGAGCCTGGAACTTGGTGACCAGTGGTTTTACACAGGGATCTGTTCTGGGACCTCTGCTGTTTGTGATCTTTATAAATGACTTGGATGAGGAAGTGGAAGGGTGGGTTAGTGAGTTTGCCGTTGACATGAAGGTTGGTGGAGTTATGGACAGCGTGGAGGGCTGCTGTAGGTTGCAATGGAACTGGGCAAAGAAGTGGCAGATGGAATTCAACTGGAAAAGTGTGAAGTGATTCATTTTGGAAGATTGAATTTGAATGCAGAATACAGGACTAATGGCAGGGCTCTTAGCAGTGTGGAAGAACAGTGGGATCTTGGAGTCCACATCCATAGATCCCTCAAAGTTGCTACCCAAGTTGATTGGGTTGTTAAGAAGGCATATGGTGTGCTGACTGTCATTGACAGAGGCATTGAGTTTAAGAGCCATGTGGTTATGCTACAGCTGTATAAAGCCCTGGTTAGACCACTGTTGGAATATTGTGTTTAGCTCTGGTTGCCTCATTCTAAGAAGGATGTGGAAGATTTAGAGAGGGTGCAACGGAGATTTACCAGGATGCTGCCTGGACTGGAGGGCAGATCTTATGAGGAAAAGTTGAGGAAGTTAGGTCTTTTCTCATTGAGAGTGAAGAAAGATGAGAGGTGAGTTGATAGAGGTGTACAAGGTGATGAGAGGCATAGATAGAGTGGATAGCCAGACTTTTTCCTGTCTATTGACTATTATGAGGGGCATAAATTTAAGGTGATTGGAGGAAGGTATAGGGGAGATGCCAGAGGTAGATTCTTTACACAGAGAGTGGTAGGTGCTTGGAATGCACTGCCAGCAGTGGTAGTAATGTCAGATATACTAGGGACATACAAGCAACTCTTGGATAGGCACATGGATGGTAATAAAATGAAGGGTATGCACGGTAGTTTGATCTTAGAGTAAGATAATAGGTCGACACATCATCATGGGCCAAAGGGCCTGTACTGTGCTGTACTGTTCTATGTTCTATGTTCGTTGGGTGAAGAAATGTCTCCTCATCTCTGTCCTAAATGCTCTACCCCGAATCATCATACTGTTATTGCCTGCTGCACCTGCATGCTTATCTTCAGCGAATGGTGCACAAGAACACCCAGGTCCCGCTACGCACTCCCCCTCTCCCAATTTATAGCCATTCAGGTAGTAATCTGCTTTCTTATTTTTGCCTCCGGAGTGAATAACCTCACATTTAACCTCACATCTGTCGTTGATTTGCCCATTCATCAAACCTGTCGAGATCATGCTGACAGATCTCTGTATCCTCGTCTCAGTTCATCCTCCCACCCAACTTGGTATCATCTGCAAACTTGAAGATGTTACATTTTGTTCCCTCATCCGAATCATTAATATACATTATGAATAGCTGTGGTCCCAGCACCAATCCCTGTGGCACCCCACGAGTTGCTGCCTACCAGTTTGAAAAGGATTCATTAATTACTACGCATTGTTTCCTCCCTGCCAACTAGTTTCCTAACTACTTCATTACACTTCCCCCAATCTCATGCAATTTATTCTTGGACATTAATCTCTTATTTGGAACTTTGTCAAATGCTGTCTGAAAGTCCAAATATACTACACAGTCTGTCTCCCCCTTGTCAGCTCTACTAGTGACATGTTCATAGAATTCCAACAGATTTGTCAAGCATGATTTCCCCCTCATAAATCTATGCTGACTCTGTCTGATCCTGCCACTGCTTTCTGAATGCTCTGCTATAAATCCTTGACAATGGATTTGAGAATTTTCCTAACTACCGATGTTAGGCTCACTGGTCTATAACTCCCTGTTTTCTCTCTACCTCCCTTTTTGAATATTGGAGTGACATTAGCCACCCTCCAATCTGCAGGGACTGTTCCAAAGTCTATAGAATTCTGGAAGATCACTACCAATGCAGCCACTATTTTTAGAGCTACTTCCTTAAGTACTCTGGGATGTAGATTATCAGGCTCTGGGGATTTATCGGCCTTCAATCCCAATATTGGTCAGGAAACCCATTCCGTATACACTCCAGGAATTCCTCCTCTATGGCATCATGGCTAATTTGATTTGCCCAATCTATCTGTAGATTAAAATCACCAGTGATCACTGATATTCCCTTATCACATGCATCTCTAATTTCCTGTTCAATGCCATTCTCAACATCACCACTGTAGTTTCTATATTTTTTTTGCCTGTTCGTATTGCTTAACTCTACTCATACAAACTCTACATCATCAGAGAAAATATTCTTTCTCATTTTTGTATTAATTTCCTCTTTAACCTGCAATGTCTCTCCACCACCTTTTCCTTTTTGCCTGTCCTTCCCAAATATTGAATACCCTGGGACATTCAGTTCCCATCCTGGACGTCCTGCAGCCATGTCTCCATAATCCCAATTGTATCATACCTGTTTACATCTATCTGCACGATTAGTCCATCCACTTTATTGCAGATGCTCTGCGTATTAAGGCACAAAACCTTTAAGCTTGTCCCTTTAACAGTGTTTGTCTTCTCCTGATTTTTCTCAATCGCCCTGTTTGAATCTTGTCCTTGGTTTCTCAGCCTTTTCTTATTCCCTTTTCTAGCTTTTGTTTTTGTCCTTGTTGCCTTCTTCTCTGACACTTTACATTGGTTCCCAAACCCCTGGCGTATGAGCTTAAACCCTCCCCAAACACTTGAGCATATTCCCTGCTAGGACATCAGTTCCAGCCCTGCCCAGGTGTAACCCATCCCATATCCCCCAGAAGTGGTCCCCGTGATGGAGGAATATGAAACCCTCCCCTTTGCAGCCACGTATTCATCGGATATATCCTGTCATTTCTCCTGTGACTAGCATGTGGCACCAGTAGTAATCCTGAAAACATTTCTTTTGAGGTCTGATTTCTTAACTTTCTTCTTAGCTCCCTGTATTCTGCTTTTAGGACCTCATCCCTTTTTTTAACCTGTGTCATTTATATCAATGTGTATCACGACCGCTGGCTATTCACCCTCCCCCTTTAGAATGTCCTGTATCTGCTCTGAGGCATCCTGAAGCACCAGGGAGATAATGTACCATCCTGGAGTCTCGCTTGTGGCTCCAGAAATGACTGTCTATTCCCCGTTCTATTGAGTCCACTATGACTATTGCCCTGCACACTTCTTACCCCTCACCTCTGCAGCAGAACCAACATTAGTGTGAAGGGTTTGGCTGCTGCTGCTGCTTTCCCCTGAGAGGCCATACCGCTCAACAGTATCTAAAATGGTATATCTGTTTTGCAGGGGAATGGCCACAGGAAATTCCCGCACTACCCGCGTCTCTCTCATGCTCTGTCTGGTGGTCACCATTCCCTTTCCGTCTGCAGAATCTGAGCTTGCAGTGTGACCAACTCTCTCTATATGTGCTATCCATGATGTTCTCTGCCTCGCAGATGCTTCACAGTGTCCCCAGCCGTCACTCAAACACAAGCTTCCAGGAGCTGTAGCTAGAAACAGTTCTTGCACACCTGGGAGACTGGAATTGTCCCCAGTCTGCCACGTGGAACAAGGGGAGGAAACCTTGACTTTGAGCTCTCCTGTCATGGTTTACCTCTTTAACTTAAACTTTGGAGAGTACTTTATATTAGGTTAAATCAAATCCAGTTACCTGTGACCCTTCTTTCCTGTTCTGTGTACCACTCTTATGGATCAGAAGCCAAAAGAAGTACTATAAGCGATAGAACCTGCCTTACCCACTACTCCCTTGTAGTCTCCTGCAGCAGAGCAAGACACTGACTTTCTAGGAGTGAAGGGAAAAGTCTGAAGGAGCTCTAACAGGGCATTAGGAGGGCTTAAAGGAGCTATGAAATGTCCTTGGCCAGCAGGATTAAGGAAATCCCAAGGCATTTCATCCATATATTAGGAGCAAGAGGGTAGCTAGGAAAAGAATAGGCCCACTCAAGGTAAAGAAGGAAGGTTATATGTGGAGCCAGAGGAAATGGATGAGGTCCTTAATTTATTTGCCAAAGAGAAGGACATGAGAGATGTTGAAGAATGGTAAAGGTGTGTGAATACTCTCAAGCATGTCAACATACCAAAGGAGGAATCATTGGGTGTCTTGAATTACATTAAGATAGACAAGTCCCCAGGGTCAGATAGGATCCATCCCAGGATTCTGTGGGATGCAAGGTAGAAAATAGCTGGGGCCTTAATAGATATCTTTGCATTCTCTTTGGCCTCAGGTGAGGTTCCAAAGAATTGGAGAATGGCCAATGTTGTCCCTTTGTTTAAGAAAAGAGACAGGGAAAATCCAAGTAACTACAGGGTGGTGATCGTGACATCAGTGGTGAGGAAGTTGTTGGAGAAGATGCTGAGAGACAGGATGTATTCATATTTGGAAGTGAATGGACTTGTTGGTGATTGGCAGCATGGGTTTGTGTGTGGAAGGTCATGGCTGACCAATTTGAAGAGATTTTTGAAGAGGTGACAGGAATGATTGGCGAGGGAAGGGCAGTGGGTGTTATCTATATGGACTTTGTTAAAGCATTTGATAAGATATCTCAGGGGAGATTGATACAGAAGGTGAAGGTGAAGGATTTGAGGTGAGCTGGCAAGATGGATACAAAACTGGCTTGGTCATAGAAAACAGACAGTAGCAGTGGAAGGGTACTTTTTGGAATGGAGATCAGTAGATAGTGATGTTCCACAGGAATCACTGCTGTGACTTTTGTTGTTTGTAATTTTTGTAAATGATCTGGAAGAAAATGTAGGTGATCTGATTAGTAAGTTTGTGGATGACACCAAAGTTGGTAGAGTTACAGATAGGGAGGAGGATTGTCAAAGGATGCAGTGGGATATAGGTACATTGCAGATTTGGGACGCAAAATGGCAAACATAGTTTATTCTACAAATGCAAGGTGATGCATTTTGGAAGATCGAATTCAGGCGTGAATTATGGTAGAGCCCTTTGGAGCATTTACACACAGAGGGATCTGAGCCTACAGGTCCACAGATCCCAGAAAGTGGCAAGAGAGGTGGATCGGGGGTCAAGAAGGCATACAGCCCATTTGCCATCATCAGCCAGAGCATCAAATTTGGAAGTTATTGTACAGCTTTACAAACCTTTAGTTAGGCCACATTTAGAATATTTCTTGCAGTCCTGGTCACCACACTACCAGAAGGACATGGATGCTCTGGAGTGGGAACAGAGAAGTTTTATCAAAATGTTGCCTGGTCTGGAAGGCTTTAGTTATGAGGAGAGGTTGGGTAAACTCAGATTGTTTTCACTGGAAAGACGGATGCTGAGGGGCAACCTGATAGAGGTCTACAAAATTATGAGAGACAGCGATAGGGTGAATAGTCAGAGGTTTTTCCCTAGGTGTAAAGGTCTGCTACAGGACGGCACAGGTTCAATGTGAGTGGGGGAAGTTTAGGGGAGATTTGTAGGAAAAGTTTTCATGCAAATGGTGGTGTGTGCCTGGAACGCATTGCCAATGGAGGTGGTGGAAGCAGGCACCTTAGCAACATTTAATATATATCTTGATAGATACATGAATGGGAGATAGGATAGAAACCGCACTTAAGGAGCGGGTCTAAATATGGATTAGGAATCGGCACAGGCTTGGTGGGCTGAAGGGCCTGTCCCTATGCTGTACTGTATTATTGTATTAAATCTTTTGAGCTGTGCTATATTTAGAAAGCTTGGTTTTTTTTGTGTAATACACTTCTGATTAATTGTTGAAACCAAATTGCTTTCTTTGCTTATATTTCAGAGAGAGAATGCCACACTAAAAGAATGAATATGAAGTATCAAGCCAGCTTTCATTCTGGGATCTGATTTGTCCAGTAGTAACATCAGCCATGGTTATACGTTAGCCTTGTTTCTGATACACAAAAATACAAGGTGACATTAGTTGTGCTGAAAACCAAAATAAGCTGGCCTAAGCATAAAAGAAAAACCATGTTTTGCATTTGGGACATATCTTTTGTCAAAAGCTGAGCATATGTGGTAATACATCCACTGAAGCTTGAAGTGCAGTGAGCTAACAGATCATTGTAGTGAATCATTGCACTGTTTTGTCAAGTTTGAGACAATTTGTTTGCTAGATTTAAGAATAAAGGTTGGTATGCATAATTTTTTTAACACCTTCAACAATATACCTATTTTTTATATTGCAGACAGAAATGGAGAATGTATTAACCAACCTTAACATTAAATGCAGAGAAAATTAAAGGTAAAAAATGAATCAATGAAGGTGGAGTGTGGGCACTGAGTTTACATCCCACCCTTGTTTACCATCCACTGCATTCTCAATATTGCAGGTTTCCCTGCTGACAAGTTAGGTGATCAAAACTTCCTCGGGATGACTAGCAAAATAAATATCTTCAGTGATTCTCATGTGCAGTGTCCCTGCTATTGAGCTAGAAACTCTGGGTTCAAGTCCCACTTAAAGTCATAGAGTCACAGAGCTGCTCAGCATGGAAGCAAGCCCTTTAGTTCAAGTCATCCATGACGACCAGATACCTGTAATTAATCAAGTCCTATTTGCCAACATTTGGCCCATATCCCTCTAAACACTTCATATTCATGTACCCATCGATGCCTTTTAAATCTTGTAATGGTACCAGCTTCCATCACTTCCTCTGGCAGCTCATTTCACACATACCACCTTCTGTGTGAAAAAGTTGCCCCTTAGGTCCCTTTTCAATCATTCCCCTCTTATCTTATATCTAAGCCCCCTAGTTTTGGACCCTGCCACCCCAGGGAAAAGACGTTGGCTATTCACCCTATGCATGCCCTTCATGATTTTATAAACCTCTAAAACTCCTGAGCCTCTGACGCTTCATGGAAAACTGCTGCGGCCTGTTCAGCCCCTCTCTATTGCTCAAACTCTCCAACCCTGGCAACATCCTTGTAAACCTTTTCCAAATGCTTTCAAGTTTTACAACATCTTTCCTATAGCAGGGAGACCACATTGGAAGCATTATTCCAAAAGTGGCCTAACTAATGTCCTGTACAGCCGCATCAATGCACTGATCAATAAAGACAAACAGACCGAATGCTTTCTTCACAATCTTATCTACCTGCAACTCCATTTTCAAGGAACTATGAGCCTACACTCTAAGGTGTCTTTGTTCAGCAACACTCCCCAGGACGTTACCATTAAGTGTATAAATTCTGCCTTGATTTGCCTCTCCAAAATACAGCACCTCAAAATTGTCTAAATTAAACTCCATCTGCCACTCCTTGGCTCATTGGCCCATCTGATCAAGATCCTGTTGTACTCTGAAGTAACCTTCTTCGCTGTCCACTACATCACCAATTTTGGTGTTATCTGAAACTTACTAACCATACCTGCTATTTTCACATTAAAATCATTTATATAAATGACAATAAGCTGTGGACACAGCACTGATTTTCAGGCACATCGTACGTCACAGGCTTCCAGTTTGAAAAGCAACCCTCCACCACCACTGTCTATCTCCTATCTTCGAGCCAGTACTATCTCCAAATGGCTAGTTCTCCCTGTGTTCCATGTGATCTAACCTTGCTAGCCAGTCTACCACGTGGAACCTTGTCAAACACCTTACTGAAGTCCATATAGATTACATCCGCCACTCTGCCTCCGTCAATCCACTTTGTTACTTCTTCAAAAAACTCAGTCAAGTTAGTGAGATATGATTTCCCTCACATAGAGCCACGTTGACTATCCCTAATCAGTCCTTGCCTTTCCAAATATATGTAAATCCTGTCCGTCAGGATCCATTTCCCTAACTTCCCATAAAGTTCTAGGGTACACCTGATCAGGTTCCAGGCATTCACCCACCTTTATTCATTTTAACAAGTCCAGCACCCCCTCCTCTATGATATAGACATTTTTCAAGATTTTTTTTATTTTCTCAAGTTCTCCAGCTTCCATCTCCTTCTCCACAATAAAAACTGCGTTGTTCCTGAAGTGTGTAACAACATCATTGAACTGGATAATCAGGAAAATTTCTCTTTAGTGACAGAATGTCATCCTCAGTCCTGAGGTACTAAGAAGAATAGGAGAGCCCCTAAAGACCCCAAATACCATTGAGTTTCCTTATGCTAAATTTAAATGGAATCTTGATGTCAGTTGTGTTTCTATGACCACACATTAGACACCCATAAGTCTTCCGAGATTGCAATATACAATATGTTCTGTCTGGTTGAATGAAAAGTAATATTTGTGCTGACTCAGAAAGAGTAAAAGAGTTTCCTCTGCAACTTTTCCCTCCCATTATGAAAATGGACCATAAGCTGCTCTCTCTTTGGACAAAAAGAGATGAGCACAACTGGTGGGGAGTTTAACCCGTATATCACCACTTCACAATTCGGTGAGGTTAAGAGGACCAGACTACCATGACAGCCTCAGCTGGAAATGAACTGTCATTACACACCAGCCATCCTAGCTAAATAACCTTCATTGACATTGTAAGTAGCAGATGGAGGAACTATTCATTACAAGACCCTGCGCTTCACAAGCTCTGGTTGGCATATTGACACATTTCTGCCCCTCCTTACGTCAAACTTATACTTGGGTTGCAGTGGCAATTGGATTCAAAATTGGCTTGAAGGTAGGGAACAGAGGGTGGTGGAGGTTTGGTTTTCAGACTGGAGGCCTGTGACCAGTGGTATGCCACAATGATTGGTGCTGGGTCCAAAGTTTTCCATTATTTATATAAATGATTTGGTCGTGAATATGGGAAACATGGTCAGTAAGTTTGCAGGTGACACCGAAATTCATGTTGTAATGGACAGTGAAGAGGATTATCTCAGAGTACAAAGGGACCATGATCAGATGGGCCAATAGGCTGAGGAGTGGCAGATGGATTTTAGTTTAGACAAATGTGAGGTTTTGCATTTTGGTAAGTGAAACCAGGGCAGGGCTTTTACAGTAAATGGTAGGGCCTTGGGGAGTGTTGCTGAACAAACAGACCTTGGGGTACAGGTGCACAGTTCCTTGAAAGTGGAGTCACAAGTAGATTAGATTGTGAAGAAAGCATTTGGCATGCTTACCTTCTTTTTGTCATAACATTGAGTATCGAAGCTGATGTCATATTGTGGCCGTACAGGGCATTGGTGAGGCTACTTTTTCAAGAATGCATACAATTCTGGTCACCTTTGCTTAAGAATAATGTTGCTAAACTTGAAAGGGTGCAGAAAAGATTTACAGGGAAACAAGAGACTGAATAGGCTGGGCCTTTTTCCTGTAGCATCAGAGACTGATGGGTGACCTTATCGAAGTTTATTAAATCATGAGGGACATGGATAAGATGAATAGCCAAGGTCTTCAGCCTAGGCTGGGGGAATCCAAACTAAAAGACATAGGTTTAAGGGAGAGGTTTAAAAGAACCTGAGCAGTAACTTTTACATGGTGCCTGTATGGAATGAGCTGCCACAGATGTAGTGGAGGTGGACACAATTGCAAGATTTAAAAGGCATTCAGATGGTATTTGAATAGGAAGGGTTTAGAGGGATATGGGCCAAATGCTGGCAAACGGGACTAAGTCAGGCTGGGATGTCTGGTCGACATGGATGAGTTGGACCAAAAGATCTGTTTCTGTGCTGTATGACTCTCTGGCAATCAATAGATGAGCTAAAGATATTTAGAGCAAATCTTTAATAGGAATGCATTTAATTACTTGTTAATAACAGCAGATAGAAAAGATTCAGCTCATTATTACAGATATTACAAGATAGAAATAGGTCAGTCATCCCATCAAATGGTGATCAAACAGGTAGATGAGAGTAAACTGGTTGATGTGATGTATATGGATTTCAGCAAGGCGTTCGATAAGGTTCCCCACAGTAAGCTATTGTTCAAAATGAGGAGGAATGGGATTGTGGGAGATATAGCAGTTTGGATCAGAAATTGGCTTGCTGAAAGAAGACAGAGGGTGGTGGTTGATGGGAAATGTTCATCCTGGAGTCCAGTTACTAGTGGTGTACCGCAAGGGTCGGTGTTGGGTCCACTGCTGTTCTTATAAACGACCTGGATGAGGGCGTAGAAGGATGGGTTAGTAAATTTGCAGACAACACTAAGGTCGGTAGAGCTGTGGATAGTGACAAAGGATGTTGTAGGTTACAGAGAGACATAGATAAGCTGCAAAGCTGGGCTGAGAGGTGGCAAGTGGAGTTTAATGCGGACAAGTGTGACGTGATGCACTTTGGTAGGAGTATCCGGAATGCATAGTACTGGGTTAATGGTGAGATTCTTGGTAGTGTAGATGAGCAGAGAGATCTCGGTGTCCATGTACACAGATCCTTGAAAGTTGCCACCCAAGTTGACAGGGCTGTTAAGAAGGCACACAGTGTTTTAGTTTTTAGTAATAGAGGGATCGAGTTCCAGAACCACGAGGTTATGCTGCAGCTGTACAAAACTCTGGAGCAACCGCACTTGGAGTATTGCGTACGGTTCTGGTCAGCGCATTATAAGAAGGATGTGGAAGCTTTGGAAAGGGTGCAGAGGAGATTTACTAGGATGTTGTCTGGTATGGAGGGAAGGTCTTACGAGGAAAGGCTGAGGGACTTGAGGCTGTTTTCGTTAGGGAGAAGAAGGTTGGGAGGTGACTTAATTGAGACATATAAGATAATCAGAGGGTTAGATAGGGTAGATAGGGAGAGCCTTTTTCCTTGGATGGTGACGGCAAGCACGAGGGGGCATAGCTTTAAATTGAGGGGTGAAAGATACAGGACAAATGTCAGAGGTAGTTTCTTTACTCAGAGAGTAGTAAGGGTATGGAATGCTTTGCCTGCAGCGGTAGTAGATTCGCCAACTTTAAGTACATTTAAGTCGTCATTGGACAAGCATATGGACGTACATGGTGTAGGTTAGATGGGCTTCAGATTGGTATGACAGGTCGGCTCAACATCAAGGGCCGAAGGGCCTGTACTGTGCTGTAATTTTCTATGTTCTCTGTTCTATAAATCTGCATCAATGAAATTATACCCTCATAAACCAACAAATGTAATTCAAATTCTTCTCAGTCAGTTTTATCTTTATTATCCTGTTTTGAAGTAACTACTTTTGGTTAGATACCAATCTGACACTACAAAGTTAGAGCTCACTTATGTCTATATAACCTATACGCTGACTTTGAACTTTGCTCCTCACATGATTCAGTTGTAGAATTTCTTAAAATTTACATCAGTTATCATTTGGATTGTGCACAATAAATATTTGAGCTGTAGATCAGGCGAGAAAAGACAGCAATAATACTTTCAATGCTTCTTTTTACAGGATCCCGACAATGTGGAGGCAGGCCATTCAGCCCATACCAACCCTTCGAACAGCATCCTACCCAGACCCAAGCCCCTACACTATCCACGTTACCCTGCATTCCCAAGGATAATCCACCTCGCCTGCACTTCCCTGAACACAATGGGCAATCTAGCATTGTCAATTCACCTAACCTGCATATCTTTGGTCTGTAGGAGGAAACTGGAGCACCAGAGAGAACCCATGCAGAAATGGAGAGAATGTGCAAACTCCACACAGACAGTCACCTGACAGTGGAATCAAACCCAGGTCCCTGGCACTGTGAGGCAGCACTGCTAACCTCTGAGCTATTGTGTCACCCAAGTCTTCTGATCTTATGATCTTCTAAAATTCAAATAGTCTCTTGTGTCTTTCAACAGGCTAGGGAAAGCTGTAAACAATTTAATGGTGGAAAATTCTGTTCAGTACTGTTTACTTGCAGCTTTCTTTGTCAGCTTATTTAAAAGTAATGCATTATTTAATGGTATTTATTTAATTACTTACCTATGACATCAGCATGCCATTTGTGTTTTGTTTGGTTGACTGAACAAAATATCAACAGAATATTCTTCCAACTCCAGTGACACCTTCAATAGGAAGAAGCATCTCATTACTCATAAGTTTGTTCCTGTTTTGTGTTCTTCTGTGAACTGGTGTTCTGCAAGAAACGTAAAACTTGTGCTGCATTAATCAAATCTGGAAAAGACTATAGGCAAACAACCTTGGCCAAGGTTGTGAATTACCAGGCAAATTGTATGAAAACTTTGCACTCCATATATACATTTCCAAAGTAAAATCATTGCCTGAGATAAAGAGATCAATAATGCAAAGGGCCTGTACTGTGCTGTAATGTTCTATGTTCTCTGTTCCTCTTAGCTTCACAACACCCACAGCAATATGATAGCATCTTGCAGTTTAGATGGAGGCAATTTAAACCAAGGTCCCTGTACTAGAGCTATCCAAATACCCATTCATTCACTATTTTGTACAAAGCTTATCAATGGGAACTTGAGGAGAGGACATTACATTGGAAGAAACACTGAATGCTCAGCATATTTGTCCACTTACAGAGCACAAAACTGGTCCATTGAGCTGGTGGGAATTGCACACCGACAAGAAAATCCTGGCAAACGTTTCAAGTGAGTTTGTGTTTGGTTCTAGCCATTTATGACTAAAACAAAACAGTACCAGAAAACCTGACATATTACTTCAAATCTTTCATCCACAGGCATTTGTGCAGGAACATCCAGATGTTTAGTCAAAAACAGAAGGAAAATTGACAATGCACAGAAAACTGCCCCATAAGCTTGGATTCAAAGCACACCATGGCAGAAAATAAATTTGAATACAATAAAAATTCTGGAATTAACAAGTTATCCTAATGATAGCCATGTAACCATTGCTGATTGCTGTAAAAGCCTATCTGGTTCACTAGCTTCCTGTAGGGAAAGGACATCTTTACCTGGTCTGGCCACATGTAACTCCAAACCAACAAAAATGTCTTTCAATTGGGCAATAAATGTCAACCACATTGCTGTTCCTAAAGGACATTAGTGAACCAGATGTGTTTTTCCCTGATTTGGGGGTCATCATTAGACTGATAATTTGAGATTTTTGTATTACCCTATTTAAAAACCAGTCATAGCAAGATTTGAACCCAGGTCCCCAGAACAATACCTGGGTTGCTAGATTAATAATCCAGCAATAATACCACTAGGTTATTGCCTCCCCACAACCCATAGGCTCAGAAAAAGAAAGACTGAACTTGGAAACTCTGGTGGCTTTCACAGAAACGGAATTCACTGCAAGACTGATGTCAACTGCTCTCAGCTGCTGCTCATTTACAAGGATAAGGCAGATCAGTTATGATATCAACAACAGCAAAGTGGAATTCTAATTAGCAAAAGGGATGAATTACTATGTTATGCGCATTCGCACCACAGTGATGAGATAATTATCTCAACTAATGGAGATTCCAATTTCCTAGTTTTATGGGGAGGAATGTAAACACTGCTATTTTCAGATAAAAATTACTGTGCAAACCATTCAAAGTAATATTTTTAAAAAGAACAGGAACCATGCGGTAATTCATCTCCAGGGTATATAATGATGGGTATATAATGATGGACAATAGGTGTAGAATGTCTAACATGAGCTATGTGAGATGTCTTTGAGATTCTTCAGTCCAGCTCCTGAGACTCCTCTCCAGAGTTGCGACTAACTTGGCACTGATTCGATAACTACTCCTTCCAGAAAGCTAACAGAAGTGGTGCGAGGGATCTTGTGGCACAGTGGTAGTGCTGCCGACCACTAGGCCATGAGATCCAGGTTCAAGTCCCACTTGCCCCAGCTGTATAACACATTAGGTTGACAAAAGTCACTGCAAAATGTAATGCGGTAAGTGAAGGGGAAATGCCCACTAACAAAATAGAAATATTGTGCTGAGTTTAGGGAATGGTGAGGGGGATCAGAAACATGCAGCTAGTTGCTCTACACGTGAACTGGGAATACCTGGGGAAGAAAAAACACTTTCCTGCAATTGATTATCACAAAATTCACCAAAATGTAGAACAAAGACATTGGGTTTCTATTTTACTCAACCAGATGTAATTCAGAAGTCATTGATGACTGGAAGGCTGAAAAGGTGAGAATTAATGGATTGTTTTCGTTCAGGAATTTCTGGCTTGCAATGAATACCAAGTAAGGGCATTCACAACATTATGAATGTTAGCCATTGTTATGTTTGCAGTAATTTATGTTTTAATAATTGCATTTAGAAACTAAATCATTATAAATCAACCAATCGGGAAAAGCTGTCGTTTCTATGAGAGGACACTGGATGCAGTATTTCATTCTCCGTTATATCACAATGTTAATATTTAGACCAGCACAAATCAGACTGAGAGGGGTACTGTCATGTCCCTCTTTTAGAGCCCATTGTGGTGCCAATCACAATTTATGTTCCAGTTTCCACCGAGTATAGAAAGTGGAAAGTTATTGCTGGCATTGAAAGTGCCCCATTATGAATTTGAGATTTTTTGTGTCACGTACTGGTGCTTTGCCAATGGTGTTGCTCACAGTCTGATGATGAACATAAGGAGATATTTTTATGTACAATATGACAATGGAGTTACATTAGAGGCTTCAGAAATTCCTTCCCCTGTATCACTTACTGACCCGAATTTGAAAATGCAAAAGAATTCACTCATCAAAATTAAGTGAAAAAAGTTAACAGAAATTCACAATAAATATGACAGATAAACATGTTATCAAAAAAAAACAAAAGCAGAGCTGTCCATCGATTATTGAGCAGTTTTTGGCTCCCTTCATAGTTACTAACTACAGAAGCAGGGGAACAGCCCTACATCCAGTAAAGCCTGAAGAACATCTAGGTTTGGCCTGATAAATAACAAGTAGCATTCACACTACTCAAGACCTGGGCAATTACCAGCTTAAAGATCATCCAGATTTGAGCATATATTACTTTTATTCTTGTTATTACTCATGCTCTCATGGAGGAGATCCAATTATCTCCCTACATAACAGCAGTGTGAGAGTACACTTATCTCATGGACTGTAACGTCACTCAACGCCACATGTTCAGTGATTGATTCTAAATGCAGGCCTTGTCAATGGCATTTATTTTTCAAGACTGATTTTTTTTTAAAAAGGCTTATGAACTAAAAATGACTCCTCCATTTTATGTTTAAGCAATATATAGATAATATTAAAACTGTTCCAATATCTGTGTACATCCTTCTTTACTCCTCCCCTTCTCTCCTGAAATTGCTAATCTTGCATTGTGAGGGAGTGAGAACAGGGACAATGGTGAATGGGACTGGTGCAAGTAGAGCATAGGTATAGACATTTGAAAAGGCTCAACGCTTCAGAGTGTAGAATGAGCGAGGACAGCCAGTTGTGAATTGGAATTGCCAGAGGTTACAAAGGCTTGGATAAGCATTTCAACATTAAACAAGTTGAGGTAGGTTGGTATCAATCAATGTTATAGAGATGGAAAGACTTAGCCTTAGTGATGGTACATACAACTAGTCAGAAACTCATTTCACTGTTAGAGGTGACATTAAGGCTGAATAATCTGGATCAGTCTTGAACAGTTTGGAAAAGAACTCTTGGTGAGGATCAAAAACAATGACTTCAGTCTCTATTTGAAGGAAAATTCTGCTCCCCCAGGACTGAATATATTCCTCTATTCCTGTCTGGTCTCCGAAATTTTACGGTCCATTAACTTGAGGTCATCCAAAACTCTACTGCCTGTGTATTAACATGCAGCAAGTCCTTTTCCCTAACAAATTGTTTCATTCTTTAAACCACATAAAGCTGAATTCATACATTACTTGGTTAGTTTTCATTAAATAGAAAACTTTTTTAACAAATTTGCATTATTTAAACTTGTATATATGACTGATTACTCCGTGGTTGATGTGATCTAAAAATTTGTATATTTAACTTATTAGATAGAAACAACATTTTCCTGATGTAATACTTTAAATGACCACAGATACCCATGTCATTCCAATAATATGGCTTTACGTGATGGCCCAGTTGTTGGCTATTTAATGACTCCTCTTAATTTGACTAAAATTGCTTCATAAACAATGATGGTATGGTTCCTTAGAAACTAACGTGACCCTTTAGTCTAGTGTCATGTGACGTCATTTTACAATCCCCATAGTCATCAATCATTCTAGGCATGTGGCAGCTCTAATAACAAAGTAGGCTGCTGTGGTTTGAAGATAAATCTGTGAAATAATATACTTTACAGCTTTTAAAGTTTTAGGAATCTCTTTATTTAGTTTTTGGTTTAATGCAAAATGATAGATTAATGTTTAATTTATATTTCTAGATCTTTGCTCCATCGTCAAAAGAACTTGCTGTGGCCTCGTTTGTGTCATTTTACCACTGGATTTTATTCAATTCACAGAGCCCTGCTGAAAAGTTGGACTCTGAGTCTGGTTCTGGACTTTCCCTCGCTGCTGGTTCAAAGATGACTGTTCAGAGGAATGTACATAAGCCGTACTGTGATGACCACTGTTTCCTCCTTTTACGTGGAGGCCTGTTTTAATAGTTTTGTCAGATTTATGTTCCAAATTTGTTTCCTACTAGCATGTAACAATATCTCTGCATTGACTTGGCCTCAATGTGAAAAGAATTGTACTGTGCCATCTTTAACTAGAAAGTTATACCTCTTCATTTTATGAGGCATGAATTGGCCACGATGCATTGGGAAATGTTACAAAAAGGAATGACAGTGGCAAGCATAGAAAGAGCAAGTTGGTAAACTACAAAAATGATTAATTCCTGTTTCACACAAGACTGGAAAGAGAACAATGGCTAAACAAGGGAAGTTAGAGATAATATTAAATGCAAAAAAGACCCATACAAATTAGTAAAAAGAAAGAATAGACCCAACGATTGGGAACTATTCAGATGTCAGCAAAGGAAGACTGGAGATTGACTGAGAAGGAGAAGACAGAGTATAACAGCAAGCTTCTGAAGAACATAAGAACTGACTGTAAAGGTTTCTACAGTTATGTAAAGAGAAAACAATTAGTAAAGACTGTTTACAGTTAAAGATGGGGGTATTTATAATGGGAAACCAAGAAATGGCTGACAAACTAAATTCAGGCTTTGCTTCTGTCTTCACAAAGGGAGATATAAATAACATACTGGAAATGGTGGGGAACACAGGGTTTAGTAAGAGGGAAGAACTGAAACAAATCTGCATTAACAGAGAAATATTGTTGGAGAAATTGGTGGGATTGAAGGCTGATAAATCCCAAGACTTAATAATTTACATCCCAGGGTGTTTAAGGAAGTGACCTAGAAATGGTAGATGCATTGATGGTAACTTTCCAAGATTCTCTTGACTTTGGAACTGTTCCTGCAGATTAACGGGCAGTTAACATGACTCCATTATTGAAAAAGGGAGGTAGAGAGCAAACACAGAATTGTAGACCAGTGAATCTGACATTGGTAGTGGGGAACAGCTCAAGTCCATCATCGAGGATTCTCCAGCAGAGTACTTAGAAAACAGTGGCAGAATCAGACACTGTCACCATGGATTTACAAACGAGAAATTATGTTTGACAAATCTACTGGAATTCTTCAAGAATGTAACTAGTAGAATTGACTGGGATGAGCCAGTTGGTGAGATTTATTTGGACTTTCAGAAGACTTTTGACGTAGTCCCATGTAAGAGATAATGTGTGAAATTAAAGTGCGTGGAATTGGGAGTAGTTTATTGAGATGGATAGAAATTTGGTTAGTAGACAGGAAACAAAGAGTGGGAAAAAATGGGTCTTTTTCTGAATGTAGGCAGTGACTAGGGGAGCGACAGGGTTTGGTATTAGGTCCCCAGCTATTCACAACATATATTAATTATTCAGATGAAGGAACTAAATGTATTATCTCAAAATTTGCAGATGACACAAAACCGGATGGAAGGGCAAGCTGTGAGGAGGGTGTAGAGGTGTTGCAGTGTGATTTGGCCAGGCTGAGTGAGTGGGCAAATGCATGGCAGAAGCAATATAATACAGATAAGTGTGAGGATATCCGCTTTGGAAGCAAAAATTGGAAGGCAGATTATTATTTTAAGAGCTGTAAAATTGAGAGAGGAATGTTCAATGATAGTTGGGTATCCCCACATAACAGTCATTGAAAATAAGCTCACAGGTGCAGCAAGCAGTAAAGAAGGCACACTGCATATTGGCCTTCACAGTGAGGGCATTTGAGTACTGAAACAAGGATGTCTTGCTGCAATTATTCAGGGCATTGGTGAGGCCATACCTGGAATGGTGTGTACAGTCTCGGTCTCCTTATCCAAGGAAGGATGTTCTTACTGTGGAGGGAGTGCAGCGAAGGCTTACGAAATTGATTTCTGGGATGGCATATGAGTAGAGATTGAGTCATTTAGGATTGTATTCTGTTGAGTTTAGAAGAATGAAGGGGGACTTCACAGGAACCCATAAAATTCTAACAGGACTAGACACTTTAGAAGGAGGAAGGATGTTCCTGATGGTGGGTAATCAGAACCAGGGGTCATAATGTAAGGATAAGCAGCAAACCTTTTAGGACTCAAATGAGGAGCAATTTCTGCTCAGAAACCAGTCCAACCTGTCTCTGCCTCCCTAACCTGTTCTTCCTCTCACCCATCCCTTCCTCCCACCCCAAGCCGCACCCCCATCTACCTACTAACCTCATCCCACCTCCTTGACCTGTCCGTCTTCCCTGGACTGACCTATCCCCTCCCTACCTCCCCACCCATACTCTCTCCACCTATCTTCTTTTCTCTCCATCTTCGGTCCGCCTCCCCCTCTCTCCCTATTTATTCCAGAACCCTCACCCCATCCCCCTCTCTGATGAAGGGTCTAGGCCCGAAACGTCAGCTTTTGTGCTCCTGAGATGCTGCTTGGCCTGCTGTGTTCATCCAGCCTCACATTTTATTAACCTGGAGGAAACCCATGCAGACACAGGGAGAATCTGCACACTCCACACAGGCAGTTGCCCGAGGCTGGAATCGAACCTGGGTCCCTGGCGCTGTGAGGCTGCAGTGCTAACCACTAAGCCACCGTGCCGCCCATTATTGAGGTTTAAGGTCCCTAGATAATGCTATGGGACCACTGCAGGAATTAGTTGGAAGAGTTCTTCAGGATTAGAGGTTTCCAGATAATGTAACAGCCCAACTATTTGGTTTAGAAGGAATGACATCATCCACAAAGGTCGTCCGAGAGATGTAAGATCCTCCAATGGACAATTAAGATCAAGATCAAAATTAACAACAGTCCTCAAACCAAAGACCTAGCAATCTTCCAAGTCCAAAGAAAATCTGCAACTTCCAAATCACCTGAATTTAGGAAGTCAAATACTTGACAGGGGAGGTAGATTTGCGCTAAATGTAAATGTGATTTTGGATCCCAAAGTCCAAATGTTAACTCTTGGGAAAAATGCTTGGATGATATGATATATAAATAAAGTGTCTGAAAAAGTTGATGTTTGAAATAGCATTAAGTTCCATCCAATCCGATGATGTCACACAGTCTTGGATAGAAAGATATGGTTACTAGCTTGTGGTAAAACATATTTAATATATATATGAATTACATTTTTAGATTTGGAATTCAAAAGGGAGCCTGATGGGTGACCCAAATACTTTAGTTCCAAGGAAACAGATGACTGCAGTCTCGTGCCTGGGTGAACCCTTATAAGTGTAAATAGAGTTTAGAGTTTGTGACAAGCAGAGTAAACACAGCAAGGCAACTTGTTCAGCTGTGACTTCAGAAAAGAAAGTTTTGAGTTTAACTCCAGAAAAATCAAAAGTTCAGTTCAGAAGAGAACAGTTTTCTTTCAGCATGAGAACCAAGCATTTTTGTTTCAATTCAGTTCAGGGAACGAGTAACCTCAGCATCAATCGTTTCTCATCTGTAAAGCTGCCAGATCGGGTGAATATGGATAGGAAACTTCATATTATCAGAACTCTATGACTAACTGAGAATTATTAATTCACCTGAATTGTGAGAACTTCATTCCTGCAGACTAGGAAAAGAATAATAAAATTGTCTTGACATCTCAAGAAAAGAAAACTAGAAAATGCAGTTAAATGTGTTCATATGCTAATATAACTTTTGGGGTATGGAGTTCAAAGGAGAGGCAGACAGGAGTTAGCTATTTCTCTGTTGAACAGGTTGAAATTTTGTTTTGATGTTTACATTAAGATTGTTCGAACTGCCTTCTATATATGGAGCATTGATTTATTTTCTTTTCTGCAATACACCCATGTTCTGGCATTATAAAACATTTGCAGCCTCATCTGAATATATTTCAGCAATTAGCCACCAAATTAACAAGCTGAAAATATTAAATAAATGGTCTATCAAGCCAGGTTTCAGTCTGTGATATGACATGTCCAGTATTACCAAAAAACTGGGATCATAACAAGAGCAAGATGCTGACTGAGACAGATACATAATCACTGCTTCCTGTTGAGAGTTAGCATGTGCAAAGGCTTTGAATATCTGAAGCACGAGGGGATTTATAAGTCCTGGATCAAGATTACTGAAGGTTAACGTGGAGGTTCAGTTGGGAGTTTGGAAGGGAAATATAATGTGGGCATTCAGTTTGAGCAGACTGGATAACAAGATCAGGGATGTACTACTGAGGCTGCATAAGGCTTGGGTCAGACTGCATTTGGAATATTGTGAGCAGTTTTGGGTCTGGTATCTAAAGAAGGATGTGCTGGCATCGGAGGAGCTCCAAAGGAGGTTCACAAGAATAGTCCCAGGAATGAAGGAATTGTCAAATGAGAAAATGGTGAGGCCCCTTTCTCCTGTGTGAAGACTGACAAAAAATATTCATTTAGGGCCTCTCCTATCTCTTCGGACTCTATGCACAACTTCCCCCTACTGTCCTTGACTGGCCCTAATCTTATTCTAGTCATTCTTTTATTCCTGACATACCTGTAGAAAGCTTTAGGGTTTTCCTTGATCCTACCTGCCAAAGACTTCTCATGTCCCCTCCTGACTCTTCTTAGCACTCTCTTTAGATCCTTCCTGGCAAACTTGTAATTCTCAAGTGCTCTAACTGAACCTTCACACTTCATCTTTACATTAGCCTTAAGTTCCTGGGAGTGTTGCCAAACAAAAAGACTACGGAGTGCAGGTTCATTGTCCTTGAAAGGAGTGTTGCAGGTAGACAGGATTGTGAGGAAAGCATTTGGTACACTTGCATTGGTCCAGGCACTGCATATAGGAGTTGGGAGGTCATGTCGCAGCAATACCAGAGATTGAGTAGACCACTGCATTCAATTCTGGACTCCCTGCTATGGGAAAGATGTAGTGAAAGTTGAAAGGGTTCATAAATGATTTACCAGGATGTTGCCAGGGCTGGAGTGTTTGAGCTATGGGAGAGGCTAAATAGGTTGGGGCTTTCTTTCCCTGAAGCATCAGAGGCTGAGGGGTGACATTATATAGTTTATAAAACCATGAGAGCCATGGATAGGATGAATAGCAAAGGTCTTTTCCCCAGGGTAGGGGAGTCCAAAACTAGAGGGCATAGTTTTAAGATGAGGGGAAATGATTTAAAAGGGACCTAAGGGGCAATTTTTTCACACAGAGTGTGGTATGTGTATGGAACAAGCTGCCAGAGGAAGTGGTGGAATCTGGTATAATTATAACATCCAAAGGTCATCTGGATGAGTTTATGAATAGGAAGAGTTTAGACGGGTATGAGCCAAATGCCAGAAAATGGGACTAGATTAATTTGTGATATCTGGTCAGCTTGGACAAGTTGGACTGATGGGTCTGTTTCCACGCTATGATTCTATGACATGAAATACCTCCACAGGCAGCTCAACTGGGTGAAACTTTCAATATTGGGTTGGTTACTCTGTTATCCAGTAACAGCCAGGGAGCTAAGGGTGGCTGTCTTAGGCAGTGGGGGTGATAGTCATGACATCTAAGGAGTTGGTGAACAGTTCTGCTTTTTGCAGCTCCCTGAGTAAAGTCTGAGACAATTTTTCATTGGCAATACAGAAGAGAGTGCAGCTGTGGTGATGTCATTGGATTCGTAATCCAGAGGGCTCGAATAATTGTCTGATGAACATGAGATTAAATAGTAGCTTTTGGAATTTAAATTCAACTAATAAATGTGGAATACAAAGGCAGTCTCAGTGACAACATCAATAGGGTGCACTGATTGTTGTAAAAGCCTGTCGGGTTCACTAAAGTTCCTAAGGGAAAGACATCTGGTATCCTTGTCTCATCAGCAAGTGACTGAAGACCCCAAGCCTTTTGAAGTAGCCCAACAAGTCAGTCAATTCAATGGACAACTAATGCTGGCCTTGCCAGTAACACTCACATTCTATGAATGATTTTATTTAAATTCCACAATGCCTACTGAAGAATAATGAGTAGAGCAGGCCCACTGAGCATCTGTTATTTGTTCATGTGATGTGAGCATCTCCAGCTAGGATAGCAGTTATTGCCCATAGGGCAGCTAAGAGCAAACAATGTCATATTAAGGCTTTTTTTATTGAATTAAAATTTCACAATCTGCAATAGTGGGATTTGAACCATATTCCCAGACATTAACCTGGAGTTCTGGTGTATTAATCCAGTTATAGTACCAACACATCACTGCTGTGTATTGTTATTTCCACTCATGGTTTGTTCTCTTTGCTGCTTTCACCTTTAGATGCCCATCCTTAATTGCTACCTAATGACTAGAAGCTTCCCATCAACACAATCCTGTTCCCATCATAATTTGACAGTCATCAAAAGATTTGGAGGATGTACTCAGAACGGAAAAGTGACATCTTTTAATATGAAGAAACTATTGCACAACAGCTGCTTTCACAGATATCTTGATAGAAAGAAACTATGATCCAAGGAACCAAGACAACTGTATGTATGTATGTACATTTGTGTGTGTTTGTTAAGGAGGGGGGGTTAAGTGGGGAGAGGAAAGGGTAATTCTACTGCAGCCTTCATTGGCCACTCAGATATTCCAGATGGTACATCTCGCCTACCTGTTCTGCCATTGAGGACTCTTTTGTCAGAGCCCAAACTATTGAGTATTTTCACCATACAACCTTCACGGCAACCAAAGTGGCACTGGACTGAAGTAGTACCACAGTGGTTCACCCTATTTGATTGATCATATCTTACTTCCCCTGATTCCACAACAAGGGTAAAAGGCTTTAGTGCCAAACTGAGACCCTAAACACATTCAGATGACCACCATCCAATGTCCAAAAGCTTGTTGCAACTTTACAATTCCAGTGGAGCCACATGGAGTTTAGGGTGCAAGAGACAGTCCAAAATGGGAGGAGGAAAATCTACTGGGGGAGGAAATAAACCATAAACCATTGACTACTGTTGTTTGTGATATGCATAAATGATTTGGAGGAAGGTGTAGATGGTCTGATTAGCAAGTTTGCAGAAGACACTAAGATTGGTGGAGTAGCAGATAGTGAAGGGGACTGTCAGAGATTACAGCAGAATATAGATAGATTGGAGATTTGGGCAGGTAAATGGCAGATGGAGTTCAATCTGCGCAAATGTCAGGTGATGCATTTTGGAAGATCTAATTCAGAGCAAACTATACAGTAAATGGAAAAGTCCTGGGGAAAATTGATGTACAGAGAGATCTGGGTATTCAGGTTCATTATTCCCTGAAGGTGGCACCGCCGGTCAATAGAGTGGTCAAGAAGACATTCAGCATGCTTTCCTTCATCGGATGGGGTATTGAGTACAAGAGTTGGCAGGTCATGTTACAGTTATATAAGACTTTGGTTCAGCCACATTTAGAGTACTGCATACAGTTCTGGTCGCCACTTTACCAAAAGTATGCGGATGCTTTGGCGAGGGTGCGGAGGAGGTTCACCAGGATGTTGCCTGGTATGGAGGGCGCTAGCTATGAAGAAAGGTTGAGTGGATTAGGATTATTTTCATTAGAAAGACAGAGATTGAGGGGGAACCTGATTGAGGTCTACAAAATCATGAGGGGTATAGACAGGGTGGATAGCAAAAAGCTTTTTCCCAGAGTGGGGTCTCAATTACTAGGGGTCATGAGTTCACAGTGAGAGGAGGAAAGTTTATGGGAAATATGCGTGGAAAGTTCTTTACGCAGAGGGTGGTGGGTGCCTGGAACACGTTGCCTGCTGAGGTCTTAGATGCAGACACGATAGTGTCTTTTAAGATGTATCTGGACAGGTACATGGATGGATAGGGAGCAGGGATACAGACCCTTAGAAAATAGATGACAGGTTTAGCCAAAGGATCTTGATTGGCACAGGCTTGGAGGGCCGAAGGGCCTGTTCCTGTGCTGTAATTTTCTTTGTTCTTTATAATCACAGATGCAATATTAGGACCACAATGATACCTGGAAGCAGATGCTTTTCTGACAGCCACATTTGATACATGTTGGCTAACACTGCTGCCTCACAGTACCAGGGGCCCAGGCTCAATTCTACCCTCAAGTGACTGTCTATGTAATGTTTGTACCTTATTATCCCTGTGTATGCGTGGGTTTCCTCCATGTGTTCCAGTTTCCTCCTGCAGTCCAAAGATGTTGGGTTTAGGAGGATTGGCCATGTTAAATTGTCCATAGTGTTCAGGGATGTGCAGACTAGGTGGATTAGCCATGGGACATGCAGGGTTACAGGGATAGGGCGGGTTTGAATGGAAGGCTTCTCCGAGGGTCAGTGTGGACCTGGTGCACTGAATGGTCTGCTTCCACACTGTTGGGATTGTATGATTCAGTGTATTTAATTGTATAAAGAAAAACTGACAAGTTCTAGTTCTTTTTAAAAAGAACCAATAATTCCATACAGTATGAAATGGTTATGGAAGGCGGTGATTGCCCGGTATCAATCAATTCTGCATCACTAGCTGCATAGCAATATTCTCAAGGAAGAAAAAGTCTCTGTGTAGTATTCCCAGCACAACCTGACTCATTTAAGTTCTCTCTCCCTCAATTCCCACTCTCTGCGAGCACTGTTTACTGAACAGATTAACCATTCTTCTCTTCTGCTCTTTGAGATGTTGCTGTGCAAATCTGGATGGCAGCTGCCTCTTTTACGGGCTGCAGCTACTTCTCCAAAGTCTGGCAACATGTGACCTTGGGCGTATTTTCATAATAGAAAATGCAAATTTATTCTTCTTAGGAAATGGCAGATGTTTAAATCCGTGAGAAGGCCGAACTGTTCAGAAGCTATACAGCCTCCAAGTGAAAGAATGATTTTTTTTTCAAAAAGGGGACAGAAAGAATTTAAACTTGACCCGACGACTGCAGATTGTCGCTGCTTTACAGGTGAGATCATGAAATGGTGCAGAAAATTAGAAATTACACCAATATTAGAACATCGTACCCTTAATGGTTTTAACTCAGGAATTTGCAAACTCCTCATGACTCTCCTATTACATGGAAGAATCAAGAGCGCGATCTACCAGGTGGAGTTAACGGGTGGTCAAACGGGAGGCTGGGAGAACCCAGCAGGCCAGGCAGCATCCTGGGCGAAAGGAGCCGTTCGCCTTTCTGGTATTATTACCCTTCCACAGGGCTGGTGTGGAAGTAGGGGAGGCTGCACATCACAGCGGCGTGGCAGTGAGAAAGGGACTCCGAGGGAGGCAGAGAAATTCTTCAGTAGGCATCCTTTGCAGAGAATTTGACTGCACCGTCCCAATTCCATAAGTGAGACCATTACTTCAGCCCCGGACTGAGTGGAATATTCAAACATTAAGCCTCACCCGCGATATGAGTGAGCTGCAGATCCGTCTATTCCACCCCCCAAAACCTACAAAACTCCAGCCCTGAGTCTGATTGCTGCGGTTGAGAGTTCATTTCAGGACTGCATCCCAGCTGTTGAATTATATCGAATATGTTGATAAAATAAACGCATTTTCTGCGACGGAGCTGCTGGTAGCTCTTACCCATTTAATTGCATAAGCAAAAAGCAGATGGCTGGCTACGCTCTTGAGGGGGAAGAACGTGTATCATTTATACAGCTCAGGGCTGGAGTCGTGCAGTCAGTATTAAATTACAGCACTAGCTAGAGCCCTGTTTTATCACATCCCTGATGCAGAAAAATAATAGCAGTTGCGTCATGTGAATATCGCTCAAAAATATTAGCATTGGATCCAAATAGATTCTGATTACTCATTTGCGCAGTGGAACAGATTTGAGGTTCCTTGTGGATCATTTAAATTAGGTTGGAAGCGATTACCACAAAATGACTTGGACGCGTCCGGGCAGAAATCCCACCGCAAACTGCATTATTAACAGCAGAATTCACAACTCTAGAGGTAATGCACAAACTATATGCAAAGGAGCCTACGCAGAAGGTAGATATGATAGAAGATATTTCCACTTGTGGGAGAATCTAAAACGTGGGGCAGTAAATATGACAGTCAGTGATAAATCCGGTGAGGAATTCAGGAGAAACTTTGCTTTTACCAAGACAGTATAAGAATGTGACTTCTCTGCTCTTTTCCGTGTTGAGGCAAGTAACATTCAAGGATAAGCTTGATCGCCACACGGAGAAAGCAAGAAAAGGATAACTGCAAGGAGTAAATAACGCGGGAGAAGGCCTGTGTGCGATATAAACATTAACATGAATCGGAGAAAGCAAGAACTGCAGACACTGGCGTCAGAAACAATACAGTGTGGAGCTGGAGGAAAACAGCAAATCAGTCAGACTGCTGTCCTGATGACGGATCCTGACCCGAAAAATCGACTTTCCTGCTCCTATGATGCTGGCTGACGTCCTGTGTTCTTCCAGCCTCACACTGTATTGACCAGCACGAATCTCCTGGCCTGGATAGTCCTGGTTCTGTCCTCGAACACTTCATATTAAGGTGGTATGGTGCCTCAGTGGTTAGTTAGCACTGCTACCTCACAGCGTCAGGGAGTTGGATTCGATCGCAGCCTCGGGTGACTGTAAACTCCACACAGACACTCTCCCCCATGTCTGCGTGGGTTTCCTCCAGATGCTTTGGTTTCTTCCCACAGTCCAAAGATTTGCAGGTTAGGTGGGTGAGCCATGCTAAATTACCCATAGTGTCTAGGGATGTGCAGGCTAAGTAGAATAGCCGTGTGAAATGTAGGCTGTCTAGGGTGTATGTAGGTAGGATGCACTTCAGAGGGCTAATGAGGACTCTGGGCAGAATGGCCTGCTTCCATGCTGTAGAGATTCTGTGTATTATATATCTAATCTGTGCACACATTATTAGAAAGTTTATGCAGCAGATAAATCCATATTAAATTGAAAATGCATATCTTCCCTTCTATAAAATAAACGGACAATATAAGATTAGTCACGATATATGAGAGAAATGGAAGCCCCTCAGCTAAAGGAATGACCACGTCCAATGGGCTAATTGTTTTAGACTTGCTTTGGCTGTTGAGTGAGATGCCAACATGTAGGCTTTAACAGTGCCATATGCCACCTTAATAAAATGTGAGGCTGGATGAACACAGCAGGCCAAGCAGCATCTCAGGAGCACAAAAGCTGACGTTTCGGGCCGAGACCCTTCATCAGAGAGGGGGATGGGGAGAGGGAACTGGAATAAATAGGGAGAGAGGGGGAGGCGGACCGAAGATGGAGAGTAAAGAAGATAGGTGGAGAGAGTGTAGGTGGGGAGGTAGGGAGGGGATAGGTCAGTCCAGGGAAGACGGACAGGTCAAGGAGGTGGGATGAGGTTAGTAGGTAGCTGGGGGTGCGGCTTGGGGTGGGAGGAAGGGATGGGTGAGAGGAAGAACCGGTTAGGGAGGCAGAGACAGGTTGGACTGGTTTTGGGATGCAGTGGGTGGGGGGGAAGAGCTGGGCTGGTTGTGTGGTGCAGTGGGGGGAGGGGACGAACTGGGCTGGTTTAGGGATGCAGTAGGGGAAGGGGAGATTTTGAAACTGGTGAAGTCCACATTGATACCATATGGCTGCAGGGTTCCCAGGCGGAATATGAGTTGCTGTTCCTGCAATCTTCGGGTGGCATCATTGTGGCAGTGCAGGAGGCCCATGATGGACATGTCATCAAGAGAATGGGAGGGGGAGTGGAAATGGTTTGCGACTGGGAGGTGCAGCTGTTTGTTGCGAACTGAGCGGAGGTGTTCTGCAAAGCGGTCCCCAAGCCTCCGCTTGGTTTCCCCAATGTAGAGGAAGCCGCACCGAGTACAGTGGATGCAGTATACCACATTGGCAGATGTGCAGGTGAACCTCTGCTTAATGTGGAATGTCATCTTGGGGCCTGGGATGGGGGTGAGGGAGGAGGTGTGGGGACAAGTGTAGCATTTCCTGCGGTTGCAGGGGAAGGTGCCGGGTGTGGTGGGGTTGGAGGGCAGTGTGGAGTGAACAAGGGAGTCACGGAGAGAGTGGTCTCTCCGGAAAGCAGACAGGGGAGGGGATGGAAAAATGTCTTGGGTGGTGGGGTCGGATTGTAAATGGCGGAAGTGTCGGAGGATAATGCGTTGTATCCGGAGGTTGGTAGGGTGGTATGTGAGAACGAGGGGGATCCTCTTGGGGCGGTTGTGGCGGGGGCGGGGTGTGAGGGATGTGTCGCGGGAAATGCGGGAGACGTGGTCAAGGGCGTTCTCGATCACTGTGGGGGGAAAGTTGCGGTCCTTAAAGAACTTGGACATCTGGGATGTGCGGGAGTGGAATGTCTTATCGTGGGAGCAGATGCGGCGGAGGCGGAGGAATTGGGAATAGGGGATGGAATTTTTGCAGGAGGGTGGGTGGGAGGAGGTGTATTCTAGGTAGCTGTGGGAGTCGGTGGGCTTGAAATGGACATCAGTTACAAGCTGGTTGCCTGAGATATATGCCATATGCCACCTTCCCCACTTTGCCTGTTTTCTGCCGGAATTATTTTGTTTCACAGTAGATCTATCAGAAATTAAATAACTCAGTTGCATATGTTCAAATTCTTGTGATTTTGAAATTGCAAGAAATAAAACTTTATAACAGAGGTTGTGAAATGTTTTGTTGTTGGACAAGCACCCAAAAGGCAGTAAATTATGTAATAAACACCATTGCACCAGAGAGCGGCATCTTACCTGACTTGCTGTTGTGTTACAGATCAGTCCGAGAGTTTGTTTGTTATGGTAATGTGTACCTTGCTTTGTACCTTTCCCTTGCTTGTTATAGACTGGAACATTGGATGGCGATAGTAGAGGCTCTAATAATCTTTCCATCACACAGATGATCCAGAATATTTACCAGGTTTACTGTCTCACAGAAGGATTTGTAAATTGATAATCAATCTGTTTGTAATGAATGTATCTTCCTTGGTCCTGGGGGACTTGAACCTGGGGCTTCTGGTTTCAAGATACAGATATTATCCACTGCACCAATAGACCATCACTGATCCTACCCGTAAGCAGCTCCATCCTTTAAATTTGAACTGTTGTCCTTTAATGTGTTTATTTCATTTTACATTTTCTACTTCCTCCCTCCTGTCCCCACCCAACATTGATTTCACTGCATGTGTGCAAGCCCCAAACAACATCTCAATCAGATCTGTTAGCTGAATTAGCCTTTATTAGTGCCATCTCCTCATCCTGTCAGCATGGTCCTCAGCACTCATCTTGTAGTCCTGCAAGTATATGGCCTGAGATTTCTGTCCTAAATGTTATGCTCTTAACCAGATATTGTGCCGATAATAATTGTGCTAATAGCCACAACATGTTTTCAGTATGCTAATGCACACAATCAGAATCACCTTTCATTCCATAACAGTTTTATAACGTTTCCAGAGTAAGTACGTGAAATAACTTTGTGCTGAGCGGCACTCACTAAATTGCTGATCAGAACCATTCCAAAGCTTCAGCTATTACATCCTTTAGGTGTTTTAAATTAAGTCAACTTTAAGGTATTTTAACTCTGAATATGGTTCTTCTACAGCTGCCTGTACATTCTAATATAATGCAAACAGTGACTGTGCAATTGTGGCCCATATTGCAGGTGACATTCAGACCATCTTCAACCATTCCATACTAATGGGTGATCTTTCAGGCAACAGAATAGCCTTTATTCTGGAATATCTTTTATTGTCACTTATACCAAATGAATATAGTGAAAAGTTCATACATCGCCAATTACAGCGCTGACGTAGATACAAAAAGTACCTAGGTACAGTTTCTTTAGTTACAAGATCTCAGACAATAGAGAAGTAAAACGTCCAGCATTGCAGAAATAAAAGTTCATACAACAGACCATATTGGTACCGAACTTCCACTCGGCAATGACACCATTCAAAAGGCCATTAAGCACTGAATCAGCTGCCCCAGCACAGCCTGACAAAAACTGCACAGCCTGTCCTTTAACAACAATGGAACTGAGCAAAGGCTATAGTCTCCAATGCTGCGATTGTCACCCCTCTTTTATATGACGCTGGGAAATGGGTCACTGACTAAGCCATCTGCAAGTACTAAGAATTTCCCCAAGTGTTGTTTCTACAGGATTCTCAAATTGAAGGTATAGGACACCCTCCATGAAACCTATTCCTGTTGCATCACAACCATGATTAATCAGAATCAGCTCTACCGGTCTGAACTCTGCAATCTCAAGACAAAGGTCAGCTTCTCCAGCATTTCAAGGGTGGTACTCAATCTCAAAGAAGACAGAAAATGTTTCAGGGATACATTGAAGATCTCAACAAGGAATCTATTTCAGTGTTTGGCAGAAATTGCCACCAACCGTCCTATGTAGTGACACATCATTTAACAAACTGCAACAGTGTTGGAAACTAACCTCCGAAGCTTAGCAGCAGAGAAGTGACAAACCTGAAGGAGAGAACAGAGCACTGACTTGGGAATGCCCCAGCCTCAGGGTGTCCCTTGATTTCAGTGCACCAATCCCTGTGCTGCCGGAATTGGTCGGCTGAAACACCTGAGATCATGAAATCTGGCAAACAACATTGTCATTTTTGAAGGACTGTCAATGACAGCATAAAAATATGAATTCTACAGGCTGAATTTTATGAAAAATCATTAATTGCCAATTTTGGAATGTTTCATGGAGGCTTTGGCTATATGAACTTAAACAGATTATCTCAAACAATACCCTGCAACTCACCTCACTGTGTATGTAGCATGCCTGTACAGCATCCCAATAGTGCTATCATAAAGCACTAGAAAAACAGAGCATAGAACAGTAGAGAACAGGAACAGGCCCGTTGGCCAACCATGATGTCATTTTAACCTAATCCCATCTGTTTGCACATGGTCTGTAAATCTCTATACCTTACCTGATCATGTGTCTGTCTAAATAAATTTTAAACATTGCTGTCGATTTGCTTCTACCACCTCCCCTGGTAGTGCATTTCAGGCACCCACCACATTCTACAAAAAAAAACTTGCCTCACACATCTCCTTTAAATTTCCACTCTCACCTTAAACTATGCCCCTTGTATTTGACATGTGCAGCATGGGAAAAAGACTTTGACTATCCACTCTAGCTATGCCTCTCATAATTTTTACACTTCTATCTGGTTGCCCCTTCAGCATCCAACATTCTAGCAAACACTATCCAAGTTTGTCTAACCCCTCCCTACAGCTAATACACTCAATCCAGGCAACATCCTGGGAAACCTATTTTGCACCCTCTCCAAAACCTCCCCATCCTTCTTATAGTGCAGCAACCAGAGTTGCTGACAGTACTCCAAGTGCTGTCTAATTATAGTTTATACAGCTGCAACATGACTGACAAATGTTTATACTCAGTACGCCAACCAATGAAGGCAAGCATCTTAGCTATGGATGTTGCCACTTTCAGGGAGCTATGGACTTGCACCCCAAGATTCCTCTGTATATCAATGCTCTTAAGGGTCCTGGCATTTACTGTATACTTTCCTCTTGCATTTGACCTCCCAAAATGCACCTCCTCACACTTGTCTGCATTAAAATCCATCTGCCATTTCTGCACCCAACTTTCCAACTAATCTATATCCTACTGTACCCTTTAACAACCTTCTTCACTACCCACAACTGTACCAATTTTTGTCTTGCAAAGTTACTAATCAAATCACCTATGTTTTAATTCAAATCATTTATACAATAAACAACAGAGATCCTAGCACCAATCCTTTGGAACACCACTGGTCACAATCCTCCAGTTAGATAACCATTCCTCCATAATTACCCTCTGAGGAAGTTCTGAGAACCCTGATTTGAGGAAGGGTCACCGGACCCGAAACATTAACTCTGTTTTCTCCTCCGCAGATGCTCACAAACCTGCTGAGCTTTTCCAGCAACTTTGTTTTTGTTCCTCCGTAATTACACTCTGTCTTCTAAGACCAAGTCAATTTTGCATCCAACTTACTGATTCACCATGAATCCCATGTGACTAAATTTTCTGGACCAGCCTACCATAGCAGACCTTGTCAAATACCTTAGTAAAGTCCATGTAGACAACTTCTATGGTCCTGCCCTCATCAATGATCTTTGTCACTTCCTCAAAAAACTCAACCAAATTTGAGACAAGACCTCCTCCACACAAAGCCATGCAGACTATACCTAATAAGTTCATTCTTCCTTAAATGCAAGGAAATCCTGCCGCTAAGAATCTTCTCCAATAATTTCCCTACCACTGATGTAAGACTGACTGGCTTATGATATTCTGGATTATCCCTGTTGTACTTCTTAAATAAAGGCACAATATTAGCTATTCATCAGTCTTCTGGAACTTGCCTCTGGCTAAAGAGGACACCAAAATCTCTGACAAGGCCCCAGAAATTTCCTCCCTTGCCTTTTTCAGTGTCCCTGATCAGGCTTTGGGGATATATCTGCACTAATGTTTTTTTCAAGTCACCCAACACCACCTTCTTCTTAATATCACCATGCCCCTCCTAATCTTGCCATCATCCATGTCCTTCTCCTTGGTGAATACCAATGCAAAGTACTCATTAAGGACCTGAGCCACTTTCTCTGGATCCATGCATAAATTCCATCCTTTGTCCTTGAATGGACACGCTGTTTCCCTCTTGCACCTAATATAAGCAAAAATTGTCTTGGGGATGTCCTTAATCCTAGTAGGAAAGGATGTTTCATTGCCCCTTTTAGCCCTCCTAATTCTTTATTTAAGTTCTTCCCTACTTCCATTATATTCCCCAAGAGCTTCGCTTCCTTTTCCTTTTATACTTTGGACATCTCTTGTCATCTGATGTACCTGAACTATGCCTTCCTTATCTTTCATCCTCACAGGAGCATGCTGGTCCTGAACTCTGATCAACTCGCCTTTAAAAGACACCCACTTGTTAGATATAGTTTCACCCTCAAACAGCTGGCCTCAATCCAATTTCTCTAGTTCCTGCCTAATACTGTTATAATTAGCCTTCCCCCGGTTTAGCATTTTCACCAGAGGACCAATCTTGTCCTCATCCATAACTATCTTAAAACTTGCGCAATTGTGATTACTGTTGACAAAATACTTCACTGAAATTTTGAACATTTGACCAGACTTATTTCCCAACAAAATTTCTGCTATGGGCCCTTCCCTAGTAGGAGACTATCCTCATATTGTTTCAAGAAGTCTTCCTGGATCACCAAACAAATTCTACCCCATCTAAACTTCTAGCACTAAAGGAGTCCCAGTCAATATTGGAGAACATAAAATCACCCACTCCAACAACTCTTTACATCTTTCTATGGCCTGCTTATGTATCTGTTCCTCTACGTCCCACTAACTATTGAGAGAGTTATAGTATAAAACTGTTGGCAGAAATACTCACCACAGCCAGTTCACATGGAATTCTGGCATTGGTGCCATATTTAACACCCACTTGCTCACACAAACATGCAGTGCCAGCCAGGAGAATTTGAAAAGTTTTGGTGGCCAAAAGGAAGAAATCTAATGCTTTATCTTAGCCCTGTTGTTATTCTGACAATAGGCTCTAGTCATGGTTTTTAGAGTTGAATCGTATTTCTCCAACGCTCACTGTGTTTATGGATGAAATGTAGTTGACTTCTATTATTTTATAACCAAATTACTGATTGTGTCCTGGAAAACGTATACATAAACTTAGAACATTGATCAGATGGTATTTCAGTTGGTAGTCCATAACAAATAAAAAACCTGAGTATTTTTTTCAGAGGGTATATTGGTAATGTGCTTTTGTTCTGGAAATTGACGTAGAAACAATGAAAGTCCATCAAGTTTCCAGTTCTCTCTGTTACATTTCAGGATTGTCTTTGCTCATGAATGACCAGAATTAGATGGTGAATTCAGCAATGAATCTGAATATGTTTTGTATTTCTGCACAAGCAAAGCTCCACAACCTCTGTATTCCCCTTCCTACTGTTTCTAATCCAAACTTCTTCTTGGAGAAATGGAGAGGGCACTATGTCCCTAAAATGCCGGGGTCCCACAGTAAAGTTTATACATTCTTGTAATTCTAAATATCAGCAGAAATGTTAATCCATCCCTTTGCTTGCTGTGACTTTTCCAAACTTTCTGCTTTTGTTTTCGATTTCAGTTGTTGCAATTTTTCTGCAGTGCTCCTGGGCATCATGCTTGATTTGCCTTTGTTCTAAATATAAAATGAGGAGAATTACCAACCCCTCACTTCTGTAAGAACACATTCAGGCGAGCTGTTTCTGTAGGAATTGGACCTGTGGAATTCCATCATCATTTATTTCTTTGCCTGAAGCCAGTAACAACAGTACTGGATAGCTTTATCTCAAGGAAAGCCACAAAATTCAATGTACTGCTCCTTGCAGCCAATACCAACCATTTGAGCTTTTATCCCTCACAAAAATAGTTTCTTTTTCCTGACCCCACACAGTGAAACATATCTTTTAATGTTTAGTAATTTCCTGCACTGTTTTTTTCCCACACATTGCTCAAGGTGAATACAGGTATCTAAATGGCCCATGAAATCTTCTAAGTTGTTTTGACACTTTCAGCTTATATTGTCACAACAGAAATGACAAAATGTATAATTCTTCCAACCCTCTGCACTGGCTTCTGGCCCAGAACTGGCATTTGTTTTCTGTAGGTTTAGTTGTCAGCTGAAATATGCTATAGAAAACACCCACAGTCTTCAATACAAGATTTACAATAATTGAAGTCTGGAGAAAAAATGAGACTAAAGATTTTTGACATAAAACGCTCCCACTATTTCACTTATCTACGTTTCCAATTAGTTTAATGTTAAAAACATGCATTCCTCTTTCAAAGGCATCTTGCAATTTGAATTAAAGATATTCCCATGCCTGGAAGCATCACTGCAAAAAAATATTTACAATGCAGTTGGGGGGACAAAAAAACAAGCATGTCTGAACTTAACTCTGCATGAGAAGTCTATCAACTTCATTTCCTGATCCATTCATAATTTATAAAGGCTTGTCTGCTGTCACTTAATCTATTTGTCCATGGTCAGGCTTGTCAAGTGCTCAGTTGATCTTACCTTATCATGGAGCTGGCTTCATTGAGAATTTTGTAGCCCACACACTCAGGTTTCGTAGCTGTTGGCAGCCTGGACTCAATCCCAGTCTAATGTCAGAGCTGAAAGATTGGTGTTCTGAAATGATGTTTCTAATATCTTCTGCAACAATACTGTTCACTAGTTGACCATGCATAGCTTATGTTGTACCTTGCTGAATTTCCGCTACAATGCAATGATGCCTTAGGTAACAACCAGACCCCAGATTAGGTTCCCAACCCATTCCTGTTTCAGAGGTAGTAGGAACTGCAGATGCTGGAGAACCTGAGATAACAAGGTGTCGAGCTGGATGAACACAGCAGGCCAAGCAGCATCACATGAGCATGAAAGTTGATGTTTCGGGCCTAGACCCTTCTTCACTTTTTTTCTGAGGAAGGGTCTAGGCCCAAAACGTCAGCGTTTCTGCTCCTCTAATGCTGCTTGGCCTGCTGTGTTCATCCAGCACTACACCTTGTTATCTCTCATTCCTGTTCCAGACAGGATATACGTACTGTTGAATTCCTGTGTGAGAGATAAACTGGCTCCCTTCTTTATTTGCCCACCATATCAGTTGGTAAGGCTAATTTACAAAGGATCCCTTCCCTGCTATCTCAGACCCAAATAAGCATACATTTTAAAACGAGCCAATTTAACCAGGCTTTCTTGAATTAACAAACAATTTGACTTTATTACTACACATGAGAGGAATTACGCAAGTCCTCAAGGAAATGATGTTAATATCATAGCAGGTTCAAAGAAGTGGATCTGGTTGCATAAAATGAACAACCAAGATGTGTGCAATTGTCTGACAAAGCCTATGTTGTAAAGTATTGAAATCTTTGCGTTTGATGATCTTTATAAATAGAGACATAGAGTATGAACATGAATACATTTTGCTGAACCTGGATAAAACATTAAAACCCTACTGCAGCTATAGTTTCTAATTCTGGGCATCAGAAGGATGTGAAGCTTTTTGTAGAGGGTTCAAAACAGATTTGCTGGGCAAGATGAGTAATTACAGGGAGGCTGGGATTGTTCTCCTTAGAGCCAAGAAGTTTAAAACAATGTTATGGAGGTATATATACTAATGAAAGGTTTAGACAGAAAAAATGAAACTTTTTCCATTGGCTGAAGGAACAATAATCAGATGACCCAGATGTGACTTCATTCAGTTGATTGACAAAATAAAACAGAGATAATACAAGGATTTTTTTAAAAATAGTGTGCTTGGGAATAAGAATGTACTCCCTCCCTGATATTGTACTGGATACAGATTGAAATAAAAGGACTGGCAGAGGGGATGTGGGAACAGTGGTTAGACTGACTTCATTTATTTTTGGAAGGACTGACTCAAACTGAATGGTCTCCACTTGTGCTGTTCTATTCAACTGCAAAGGTGCTCAACAGAAGCTATTAGGCATTACAAGTAGATGGGCAGATATTGAACCAGGAAGCAAGAGAGCACCATGGCCTATTCTTCTCTTCCTGATCCTTTTGGAATGTGCCATTCAAAAATAGATTACTTATTCTTAGTGCTCCCATTAGCTTCTCCAAGTTCGCCTGGATGGTCTTGTGATCCCATGTGGGGTGAGGATCTCTCTCTCATTCTGTTGATATTCTGCACCAAGGGTCTCCGTGCTTCATCAGAAGGCGCTGGAGACTGTCCTCTGCCACAGTGAGCATTTTTGTGTTTTACCCAGGTCAAAATCACTGCTGTGATGAATTCTGTCATCTTCTGCAGCTTTCCTTCAAGACTTGGAGGTTCGCTTTAAGTAACTCAGGCTAGTTTGAATTTGTGTTGGCCTCTTAGAAATTTACATTCCCCACTCAGGCTTGCAGTTACTCAGCAGCACCCTGATCATTGACTGTATGCCACAATCGTGTAATCAGGCTGTCTTGATTGTTCTAGATGGTACACAGGTTAATCACTTATTCTACCCTTGTACTTTGCAAGTTTGAGCATTGAGCATTGTGAAGATGACTGTTTTGTACTGAAGGTTTCAGGCTCTTAATTAAATATTTATTCTGTTGGCTTATACATGGAATAAGTCGCAAGGAATTAAGGGCTACAGGGAGAGTGCGGGTAAGTGGAGTTGAAATGCCCATCAGCCATGATTAAATGGCAGAGTGGACTCTATGGGCCAAATGGCCTTACTTCCACTCCTGTGTCTTATGGTCTTGTGGTCTTATGGTGATTCTTACTGAACAAACTCTTAGTTATCTTTTCCATCAACATTCAGTTCATCTGCTAATTTAGGGTCCAATACACCAGGTCGAAATCCTAGAATTCCCTTCCTGTCAGTACACTGTATGTACCTACATTTCATGGACTGCAACAGTTCAAGATAGCACTCCCCACCACCTTCTCAAGACAAATAGAAATTAAAAGCAAATGCTGGTTTTAAAAGGTCAAATCCCATGAAATAAACATTTTAAAAATTATACTCATACAAGTATAAAAATAACAATCTTAACTTTTCTGTAAGAATACTCAGCAAATGTTCATTTTAAAAGTGGATTATTCAACAAAATACTGTAACCTGCATTGAGATGTATTGTTACAAATGTTGTTCATCGTTCAGTTCAGCAAAAATTCTGAAATGTCACTGAACCACTTGCAACTACTTGTTTTAATAAAATTGAATTATCAGATATTTTGTGTTGATCAGCATTAATTGGGATTTGACTGTGTTGGCAACAATTATATCAAATAGGATGAAGTTCCTTCAGCTGTTAGTTTTATACAGCCATTACCAATAGTTTAATGTTCATGAATGTTGAACTGAGGAAGTCATAGAAGATTCAAACTGTTTTGTACCAATTTTAATTTGACTAGGAAACATAACAAAAGGCAGCACCTTTGTACTAAATGCATACCTTTAAGTCCCAGCTTCTTGTTTCCTTCTACATGTTGCTTTCAACAGATTGGATTTGAGGAGACAAACAATATTGCTAAATCTGCAGTAGGGTGGGAAGTACTTCAGCACTCCTTTTTAATGTGAATGGTGATTAAATGACAAAAGTTGACAACATTATAATAACAATCTCAGAGATGTTTTCTTACAAAGAATACTGCCAAGGCATAATTTGAACTTTAATACAGCATTTTCTGTTAGACTGTATGATGGAAATGGAGCACTAGCAGGCCCACTTAGGCTTCTTGGCAAGCACTTATAGAACAGTTTTTGTACTGAAAGATTAGTTTAAATGGCCCCATGAATCCAAACTAAATAAACTGCTGGAGCGGATTAAACAATTTAAGTGAAGCACAGGCATTAGAAAGGTGTTCGCAACTCATGATTAAAAGAAATTTCTTTTCTCATTTTACAGGAAGTGAGCCAAACTTACAAAGGACAGGGTGAGCTTAAAAGTCTCGTCTGAAAATGTAGCAATCTCCAATCAATTTTCATCACAGTTACACAGTTTGCGTCAATGAGGTGTTGAATGGATTTTGATAGATTTATGAAGACGCTGTTTAATGATGGTGAAATAGTCCATTATCATTGTCTCCTAGAAAGGGTGGAGATTGTTTTCCCAAAAGTCTGAAATGTTCTGTCTTCCCATTTTGAACTGCACACTCACTTTTAGTGCGCAGCCTTGAGAAATACAAGATTAGCGAATGGTGTTGTCTCATGGACCAGATGTTTTTACATGGTTTTTGTTTCCATTACACATAAAGGGGAGTTTAACCTCAGAGCTAGATGGAAGAGTTAGTAGAAAACGTTACTTTACACTGGTATCTTTTTTAAGTTCTGAAATACCTTTCTGAACCAGAATGTAAGTGAGACTCAAATAAAGGGGACAGAACTACAGCTGAAAAGACTAGTAACAATTTAGGTAGCAGCTTAGGATGTGCTTTTCCTGTGGAAAGACATTCACATTACAGCCATTTCTTGAAATCAATTAATTGAATTTTTCTAAAAATGTTTAGGAAAATTCAGTCATAAATATCAAACTCCAAAGAAAATTTCCAATAACATTTCTGGTACATTTTCCCCCACGTGAATGCATTTTTTCAATGACATACTATTCAGAGGGAATACATCATCACCATCAGCGACTGTCAATCCAAACAAGCAGTCATTTCAATTAATCTATCACCAAACTCATTCTATGCTCAGCTCAGCTGACAGTATTTTTCCACCAAATCATACAATTATGCATTTGGTCTCTACTTTAGGACATGAATATATAATCTCAGCTGATATTGGCCTGGGGGTACCCTGTATTGTTGCAACTGCTATCTTTCAGATGAAGTGCTGAACTAAAACCCCTTTTTTTCCAGTTAGCTGGATACTATTTTAGTACTTTAGCACTATTCAAAACAAGTAGGCATTTCATTGAAATTGGTGAAAGAGTTATCATCAACTTGAAATATGGGGCCAACGTTTGTCAAGAAAGTGGATGTCAAGAATCAGGAACTCTCCTCACCCTGTGATCTTATGTCTGTCATGAAGGAGCTTGCATACCTCAATTTGCTGTTGGGAAGGTGGACATGGGCTTGGAAAGGCTCATTTCTTCTGGAGACATCTACAAGGCAACAGTGGAACTGGGTTGGCAGTAAGGTTGAAAGTTTCAAAGGTCTACTTCCATTTATTGGGAAATTGACCCATTCATAATCATGATTACAACCCATCCCTCATTCTGACCCCCTTTGCCCCCTCATTTTCCTCTGTATTTCCATTCAATGGTTACACAATCATTAAGCCATATATTGTCACAATGATGTTATGAAATGCCCACAAGGGAAATGAAAAAAGTCATACAACATTTTCTCTTGAAAACATTGGCCATCTTCAATTTATCATAAAGCTGTTAATCAAACACAGACTGTTAAAATCCCATTTAAAAAAAACTCTTCAAAGAAATATCAGCTTGTTATAAGGCAATGAAGAGATGTTAATCACTCAGTGGTAGTTTTGGAATTGAGTAAATGGATGTCTACTTGGACTGGACCCTTTAACCATTCTTAAAACGCAGCCAAACATTCATAATGGGACTATCTGTAACTGTGACAACATAAACAAGTTGAGGAGGTAGTCGTACATCTGCCTTTTCCTAATCGTAAATATTTGATTGAACTCCAAGAATAGCTAATGGACACAATTCAGCAGGGTTCTGTTTACCTATTTGCAAATGGGAATCACAGACAAAATCAGAAATTGATGAAAACGCTCTGCAGGTCTGGCAGCATCTGCAGACAGAAATCAGAGTTAACATCTCAGGTAGAATGACCCTTTCTCAGAATGCAAATGGAACTGCTAGCTTCATGAGATTGCCATCTTTATTACTTTATAATTATCTGATCTCTTTGAAGAGGTTAGTCAGTGTCTCTCTGCTTATTTGGACAAGAGTAAGACAGGGGACGCAGGTTGAAGGTTTCCATGTGGGACTTTCTTTATCTAAGACTAATTGACAAATTTATGAATGGTTAAAAAAAGGGACAGTGGTTTCCTTGAAGAATTTTTCTTTGTTTTAGCCTATTTACTAGAAATGGAAAATAGGACAAGAATTCTTAAATTGCACTCCCATTGCTATTTTTAAATTCTTCCACCTCTTTCCCAACTCAGACAGAGGTTTGAATGTCTAGGCCTTTAGCTCTGATTCTCTCCACAGATGCTGCTGTATGAATTTTTTCCATCTTTTCTCTGATTTGCCTTAAATTAGCAGATGGCAAAGTCTAATTTAAATTGCATTTATTCTATCTAAAATTTTATGAAATAAAGAATAACGTCTTTTAAGTTACCATTATGAAAATTACAACCAGCAGTGAAATTATAAATTATTGATCGATCATGAGAGCTCTGGTCGCCAGAATACATTTTTAACAAACAGAATCTCAAATATGTGCAGTGGGAATAGTTTTGTGAAATTTGTGAGCATATACTGAGACTACTCAGGTAATAAATCACAAATATGAAGCCTTGATGGACTGCTTCAAGAAGGAGTTTTCAGTCTGTAAGTTAATGCTTCCAAATCCTATCATTAAATTGTAACAGGGATTAAAGCAGCCTCAACATAAGTACCACATATAGCGATGGGGGTTTTGCGGCATCAACATGAACAAGTTTATTTTTGCTTAAAGTTTAACGTTGAAACTGACTTGATATGGTCATGGCATGATTTATGTTTATTATTGCATTTTGGAAACTTTATTGTGTGGTAAATGCCTTCATATGTTCTATGCTTCAGAGAGACAAAAAAGTTTGCTTTAGCACACTGTTCAGAGTCTTTTTAATACACGTTTCTAACAATAAATCTGGAATACTATAAACATGAAATGATTGCATTATTTATGAAACAATTAAAATGAAAAAAGCCATCATTTTTATCAGGCCACCACGTTGCAAGTGACTTAGTTATATGAGTGCAAAGACTAAATGTTTGTCTTGAGAATTAGGCATAAGAAAATACAAAAACACAGGCAATACAGCCCCAGGATTGAAACAGCATTAAATTATTAGATTAATTATTTGACAAACCTGAAGAAAAAAAAAGGGGAACAAAAAGTTTGTTGTATTGGCAGCTAGGAAGGTGAATTCTGAATTCCAAATTATGCAGTAACCAATGACCTCCTCACGTAGTACACCAGGGATGAGTGTTGTTGAATGGTTAAGTTTTAATGTAAAGTTTTTGCAGGTTGGACCATCCAATCTACTTAACATTAAAACATGCACCTTTTAAAAATTACATTTTGTCAAAACGTCTTGTCTTGCACTCATCAGGACAAGAATGTCAATGAGAAGAGAAGTTAACATTTAACAGCAGCCAACCGAACAGAACTCTCAGGTCATATTGTATAAATATTGTATTCTTTTTCATTGCAATTCTGGCAAATTGTGCTGATAAGTGTAAGACAAAAAAGTTTGGACAAAGTTTGTGTTTTTTCAACAGCACTCGATTTCTGTTGTACCTGTTAACTACATTCAGCTTTAAATCTGATAAAATCTGCATGCAGTTCCTGAGACAACAAGGTGTGGAACTGGATGAACACAGCAGGCCAAGCAGCATCAGAGGAGCGGGAAAGCTGACGTTTCTGGTCAAGACCCTACTTCAGAAATCTTTCTGAAGAAGGGTCTCGACCCAAAACATTAGCTTTCCCGCTCTTATGATGCTGCTTGGCCTGCTGTGTTCATCCAGCTCCACACCTTGTTGTCTCAGATTCTCCAGCATCGGCAGTTCCTACTATCTCTACATGCAGTTTTGTTGCTTTTAACCCAATCAGAATACCTCTGGACTCTCAAATTATTCAGTCACATATGCATTGACGTCTATCCATTTTTTTCACTCAACAGAAATGTAATAGTACTACTGGTCCAATAACAATTTTGACAAATAAGTACAGAAACAAAATACTGCCTACACCACCTGTTTTAGCAGAGATCTAACAGTAATGCAGAATGTTGCTTTATTATTACAGGCAGCTTCCAGACACAATTAAATCAGCAGATAGTCAATAAGTTTTAATTCTATTGTACACAAATTGGATCACTTTTCATAAGGTGAGAGCCACCTTTTAGCAAGTGCAAACATCAACATTGAACCTCAACATTGCCTCCAATTGTAATGATAAATATTACAATTCAAAACTTGCCTGATTGTATCTCTCAACTTATTTTCTTTTACAGGCCCTTCTTTCCTGTTGCATTTCAGTCCATGCACACAGTTTTCAATTGAGCTCTCATTAATAACTCTCAGAATCATTTCATAACCACTACTTAATCTCTGATGGTTGCTATTTTCCCTTTTCATTGGTGTTCTTGTGAATCGTCCTGATGAGTGCCAGTCACAATGTTGTTTCCATTCAGGAAGAGCACAGTGTCCATTGTATTTACATCAAAACAATCATCGAACCACACTTCTCAGAAAAGGCTCTTTAGCCCATTGAGTCGGCACCAACAAAACTGTTCTAAATGTACACCAGACCCACTTTCCAGCACTTGGCCCACTAGCTTGAATGTATGACATTTTAAGTGCTAATGCAAGTACTTTTTAAAGGGTCTGATGTTTCCCATTTCAACTGCCACAAAGTTCTCCACCAGTGTCAAGCTACTGTACAGGACAAACGGGAAACCATTCAACTGATATAACAAAGTGTGGAGCTGGATGAACACAGCAGGCCAAGCAGCGTCTCAGGAGCACAAAAGCTGACGTTTCGGGCCTAGACCATTCATCAGAAAAGGGGGATAGGGAGAGGGTTCTGAAATAAATAGGGAGAGAGGGGGAGGCGGACCTAAGATGGATAGAGGAGAAGATAGATGGAGAGGAGGGTATGGGTGGGGAGGTAGGGAGGGGATAGGTCAGTCCAGGGAGGACGGACAGGTCAAGGGAGTGGGATGAGGTTAGTAGTTAGGAAATGGAGGTGCGGCTTGAAGTGGGAGGAGGGGATAGGTGAGAGGAAGAACAGGTTAGGCAGGTGGAAACGAGCTGGGCTGGTTTTGGGATGCGGTGGGGGGAGATTTTGAAGCTGGTGAAATCCACATTGATACTCTGCAGCCCAATGGTATCAATGTGCATTTCACCAGCTTCAAAATCCCCCCTTCCCCCCACTGCATCCCAAAACCAGCTCGTCCCCACCTGCCTCCACACTTTGTTATCTCAGATTCTCCAGCATCTGCAGTTCCCATTATCTCTAATCATTCAACTGATGTTGCTCCAGTCCAGAATTAAGTTTGTCCCATTCTGTGTCATCAAACTGCAGACAATGCTAGCATATGAGAAGACTCAAAGGACAAGCTACAAACCATTGTTATTGCATTCTTTGAGGTGTGTGAAAGAATGAACTTTAAGCTAACATCCAGAAGACAAAAGTCCTTCACTCTTCTGCTGCCGTCACACAATATTGTTTTTCCCAGCCCTCCACATGCCTCTCAAGACCAATTGGAAACTACATTGTACACAGAGTGGATCACTTTTCATACGTTGTTAGCCTCCTTTTAGCAAGTGCAAACATCAACATTGAACCTCAACATTGCTTCCAGTGAGCTAGTGCAGGGAACAGAGATAATGGGAACTGCAGATGCTGGAGAATTCCAAGATAATAAAATGTGAGGCTGGATGAACACAGCAGGCCAAGCAGCATCTCAGGAGCACAAAAACTGACGTTTCGGGCCTAGACCCTTCATCAGAGAGGGGGATGGGGAGAGGGAACTGGAATAAATAGGGAGAGAGGGGGAGGCGGACCGAAGATGGAGAGTAAAGAAGATAGGTGGAGAGAGTATAGGTGGGGAGGTAGGGAGGGGATAGGACAGTCCAGGGAAGACGGACAGGTCAAGGAGGTGGGATGAGGTTAGTAGGTAGCTGGGGGTGCAGCTTGGGGTGGGAGGAAGGGATGGGTGAGAGGAAGAACTGGTTAGGGAGGCAGAGACAGGTTGGACTGGTTTTGGGCTGCAGTGGGTGGGGGGGAAGAGCTGGGCTGGTTGTGTGGTGCAGTGGGGGGAGGGGACGAACTGGGCTGGTTTAGGGATGCAGTAGGGGAAGGGGAGATTTTGAAACTGGTGAAGTCCACATTGATACCATATGGCTGCAGGGTTCCCAGGCGGAATATGAGTTGCTGTTCCTGCAACCTTCGGGTGGCATAATTGTGGCAGTGCAGGAGGCCCATGATGGACACGTCATCCAGAGAATGGGAGGGGGAGTGGAAATGGTCCACTGTACCCGGTGCGGCTTCCTCTACATTGGGGAAACCAAGCGGAGGCTTGGGGACCGCTTTGCAGAACACCTCCGCTCAGTTCGCAACAAACAACTGCACCTCCCAGTCGCAGACCATTTCCACTCCCCCTCCCATTCTCCGGATGGCGTGTCCATCATGGGCCTCCTGCACTGCCACAATGATGCCACCCGAAGGTTGCAGGAACAGCAACCCATATTCCGCCTGGGAACCCTGCAGCCCAATGGTATCAATGTGGACTTCACCAGTTTCAAAATCTCCCCTTCCCCTACTGCATCCCTAAACCAGCCCAGTTCATCCCCTCCCCCCACTGCACCACACAACCAGCCCAGCTCTTCCCCCCCACCCACTGCATCCCAATACCAGTCCAACCTGTCTCTGCCTCCCTAACCGGTTCTTCCTCTCACCCATCCCTTCCTCCCACCCCAAGCCGCACCCCCAGCTACCTACTAACCTCATCCCACCTCCTTGACCTGTCCGTCTTCCCTGGACTGACCTATCCCCTCCCTACCTCCCCACCCATACTCTCTCCACCTATCTTCTTTACTCTCCATCTTCAGTCCGCCTCCCCCTCTCTCCCTATTTATTCCAGTTCCCTCTCCCCATCCCCCTCTCTGATGAAGGGTCTAGGCCCGAAACGTCAGCTTTTGTGCTCCTGAGATGCTGCTTGGCCTACTGTGTTCATCCAGCCCCACATTTTATTATCTTATAGTGCAGGGAACAGCTGGGTTTTTGATGACAAAGAACTCATGCCCAACACCTTACCTTGTGGTCTATGGGACAGCCATGTAACCTGCTCTTCTGTTTGTCGTGGAGACATGGACATTGTATGTCTCAAATACTGGAGAAAAGTCACCAGTGTTGCTCCCACAAACTGCTGCAAATGCTGTGGCAAGATGGGCTGTGCCGTCCATTCTTAGTGTCCTATCTCAACCCAATATCCCCAGCATTAAGGCTCTGGTTATAATCAGCTGCATTGGGCAGGCTACATTGTCCAGGTGCCTGACACAAGGCTCTCAAACCAAGCATTCTAACCATAATTCATCATGAGAAATAGTTGCCAGGAGGGCAGACAAAACAGTTAAGGGTGTCCTTAAAGCTTCTTCTGATAAAAATGTAACATCACCTCAGATTTGTTGGAATATCTTACCCGGAACTGGAGAAGAAGTCTCCACAAAGGTGCCAATCAGATCATCTCCAACAGGTCTAGGGACCAAGGCGTATGGTTCCATCCTACCCAGTCAGTTCAGGTCCCAAAACTCTGGAGTGTTGGAATGTCATCCTCTGTCACAAAGGAATGCCTAAGAAGAAGGACGCAGGAAATCTGAAATATGAACACAAATACTGGGAATGCTCAACATGTGAAGTAGCATCTATCAAGAGACGAGCAAAGTTAACATTTCAGGTCAGTAGCCTTTTATCAGAAACATCCTGAAATGTCAATTCTGTTTCTCTATACACATATACACAAATATACACTGGATACACAGTATTTGCATAAACTATGGGGAGTTTGCAGACAGTGATGGAAGCCAGAAATTTAATTAAGAAGCAGTGAATCAAATCAAGGTCACCATCTGTTCAGATATTTATTTGATATGGAATCTTACTCTGCATAAATTAAATGTATGCTTGCCTACAATGACATTACTTTAAAAGCTACTCCCTGTCAAGAATTTACGATGTCTTAAGAGTCTGAAAAAGCAAGAGTCCCTGAAAGTACTTTGGTATTTGTATGGCAGCAATCATTGCATGCTTACCTCTCAATTATCCAGGCATTGAGCCACGTCACTGAGCAAATCTTCTGTGGCACACAGGATTGACAGATTGCCCAAATCTACAACGGAGCTTGTGGTGCAGTGGTATTGTCCTAATCTCAGAGCCAGCATACCTAGGTTCAAGTCCAACCAGGTTTAGTGGTATGCCATCTCTGAAAAGGGTGTTTTGCAAATATCACCAACAACGGTTGATTTGCCAAAGTTATTTCAAAGTGTTTTGGCTGTTATGTAACCCCAACCAAGAATGATGAGAGATATGGATTATAGAACATAGAACATAGAACAGTACAGCACATAACAGGCCCTTCAGCCCACAATGTTGTGCCGACCATTGATCCTCATGTATGCACCCTCAAATTTCTGTGACCATATGCATGTCCAGCAGTCTCTTAAATGACCCCAATGACCTTGCTTCCACAACTGCTGCTGGCAACGCATTCCATGCTCTCACAACTCTCTGTGTGAAGAACCCGCCTCTGACATCCCCTCTATACTTTCCACCAACCAGCTTAAAACTATGACCCCTCGTGCTAGCCATTTCTGCCCTGGGAAATAGTCTCTGGCTATCAACTCTATCTATGCCTCTCATTATCTTGTATACCTCAATTAGGTCCCCTCTCCTCCTCCTTTTCTCCAATGAAAAGAGACCGAGCTCAGTCAACCTCTCTTCATAAGATAAGCTCTCCAGTCCAGGCAGCATCCTGGTAAACCTCCTCTGAACCCTCTCCAAAGCATCCACATCTTTCCTATAATAGGGCGCCCAGAACTAGACGCAGTATTCCAAGTGCGGTCTAACCAAAGTTTTATAGAGCTGCAACAAGATCTCACGACTCTTAAACTCAATCCCCCTGTTAATGAAAGCCAAAACACCATATGCTTTCTTAACAACCCTGTCCACTTGGGTGGCCATTTTAAGGGATCTATGTATCTGCACACCAAGATCCCTCTGTTCCTCCACACTGCCAAGAATCCTATCCTTAATCCTGTACTCAGCTTTCAAATTCGACCTTCCAAAATGCATCACCTCGCATTTATCCAGGGTGAACTCCATCTGCCACCTCTCAGCCCATCTCTGCATCCTGTCAATGTCCCGCTGCAGCCTACAACAGCCCTCTATACTGTCAACGACACCTCCGACCTTTGTGTCGTCTGCAAACTTGCTGACCCATCCTTCAATCCCCTCATCCAAGTCATTAATAAAAATTACAAACAGTAGAGGCTCAAGGACAGAGCCCTGTGGAACCCCACTCACCACTGACTTCCATGCAGAATATTTTCCTTCTACTACCACTCGCTGTCTTCTGTTGGCCAGCCAATTCTGTATCCAAGCAGCTAAGTTCCCCTGTATCCCATTCCTCCTGACCTTCTGAATGAGCCTACCATGGGGAACCTTATCAAATGCCTTACTGAAGTCCATATACACCACATCCACAGCTCGACCCTCATCAACTTTTCTAGTCACATCCTCAAAAAACTCGATAAGGTTTGTGAGGCATGACCTACCCCTCACAAAGCTGTGTTGACTGTATTTGATCAAGCCATGCTCTTCCAGATGGTCATAAATCCTATCCCTCAGAATCCTTTCTAACACCTTGCAGACGACAGACGTGAGACTTACTGGTCTATAATTGCCGGGGATTTCCCTATTTCCTTTCTTGAAGAGAGGAATTACATTTGCCTCTCTCCAGTCCTCAGGTACGACTCCAGTGGAGAGCGAGGATGCAAAGATCTTCGCAAGTGGCGAAGCAATTTCATTTCTCGCTTCCCAAAGCAGCCGAGGACAAATCTGGTCCGGGCCTGGTAACTTGTCAATCTTAATGTTTGACAAAATTTTCAGCACATCAGATTCCTCTATCTCTATCCATTCCATCATGCACACCTGCTCTTCAAAGGTTTCATTCACTACAAAGTTCGTTTCTTTCGTAAAGACAGAAGCAAAAAACTCATTAAGGGCTTCCCCTACCTCCTCAGACTCCACACACAAGTTCCCTATGCTATCCCTGATCGGCCCTACTCTTTCTTTGACCATTCTCTTATTCCTCACATAAGTGTAAAATGCCTTTGTGTTTTCCCTGATTCCTTCTGCCAAGCCTTTCTCGTGCCCCCTCCTGGCTCTCCTCAGACCATTTTTGAGCTCCTTCCTTGCCTGCGTGTAATCGTCTCTAGCTGAACTTGACCCTAGCTTCCTCCACCTTATGTAAGCTACCTTCTTCCTTTTCACAAGAAGCTCCACCGCTCTCGTCATCCAAGGTTCCTTTATCTTACCCCTTCTTGCCTGTCTCAGAGGGACAGATTTACTCATCACTTGCAACAACTGTTCCTTATCTGACCATTACCTCATTGCATCTTGTGAGAGTTGGTGCGTGCAATTTGGCTGCTGTGTTTCCTACGTTATAACAGTGACATAACATACTTGGCTGTAAAATGCTTAGGGACTTCCTGAGGCTACAGACAATACTGTACAAATGCAAATATTTCTTTTTTATACATTTCCAAATTTCCACCAGATCCTTTTGTGAAATCTCAGGGCTGTAGTGGAATTGCAAGTTGATTCTGTTTGGATTGAATTTCTTGTCTGTTGATGAACTGGATGTTGGATTGATGATCTGTACTGGCCATCTTTAGATTTGTTTAACAGACAAAATGATAAATATTCTTTGGTTAGCCTTATATTTATCAGGTTTTCTTTACCATTGTCCTCTGCAGTGTACACTCTTTAAAACAGGAAGAGAGTCATTTAGTTATTGCCATTGTAACAGTAAACTTTAAATCTTGAGAACATAAACAGAAAGTATTACCAGATTTTACCAGAAATTGGCTAAATGTCATTTTTGGTGAGTTCCATGAATGGTTTCTCACTCTGAGGTCTAATGTAGTTTCTCACCTTCCCAAACCCATGCTTTGGCTGACAAATGGCAAGTGACATTCGTACCACACAAATGCCAGGCTATGATAATAACCAATAAGAGGCAATCTAACCACCGTCCCTTGACATTCAATGGTGTTACCATCTCTGAATCCCCATTATCAACATCCTGGGGTTACCACTGGCCAGAAACTCAAATGGACTCATCACATTAACATAGTGGCTGCAAGAGCAGGTCAGAAGCTGGGAATACTGCGGGAAGTAACTCACCTCCTGACTCTTCAAAGCCTGTCTACTATCTGCAAGGCTCAAGGCAGGAGTGTGATGGAATATTCCCCACTTGCCTGGATGAGTGCAGCCCCAGCAACACTGAAGAAGCTTGACACCATTCAGGCCAAAGCAACCCACTTGATTGGCACTACACCCACAAGCATCCACTCCCTCCACCACCAATACTCAGTGGCAGAAGTGTGTATCATCTACAAGATGCGCTGCAGAAATTCACCAAAGATCCTCAGACAGCACCTTCCAAACCCACAACCACTTCCATCTAGAAGGACGAGGGCATCAGACATTTGGGAACACCACCAGATCCAAGTTCCCCTCCAAGTCACTCACCATCCTGACTTGGAAATATATTGGCACTCTTTCACTGTCGCTGGGTCAAAATCCTGGAATTCCCTCCCTAATAACATTCTGGGTCAACCTACATCAGGTGGACTGCAGCAGTTTAAGAAAGCAGCTCACCGCCACTTTCTCAAGGGCAACTAGAGATGGTCAAGAAATGCTGGCCCAGCCAGCGACACCTACATCCCACAAATGAATCGAAAAAGAAATGCCCACCTCATTGTCTATGTACTATGTCCCTGTGGAGTTCCACGTGTTGTACTCTCCGACTCTCCAAAAGTGGAAATACTGCTTTGACATCCCAGAATTCCTGGCAGTGGCATCATCTTTAAAGTGCAGCTGTTCCACCGACCAAGCACTGGCAATCCATATATTTCTTGTCAGGTTCATTTTGATTGTCCCAGATATGTCAGATGGAGGATAATTGGCATCCAGTTTTGTTGATAGGGACTGGAGTTTCCTGATGGATGAGGAGGAGAGGGAGGTGTGCAGTCACTGCTTACAGATTGTGCCCTGAGATGTTGGCGACCGATGGAGGCCCAAAGAAGCAATCACACGCTGGAATCAGCATGTTGCCGCTCTGCCTTTTATGTTGGGAATTGTCACCATCTAGCTCCTAACCAGCAGATAAGAGGATGGAAACCTGTATGTAACTGAGGTAAGATGACAGAAATGAGGATGTTATTGAAGGCAAACAGTCCTCTCAGTGCTCACTGGCAACATTTCACCTCAGCATTGATGGGATAGTGAACTTTTTTGCTCTTACTTTGAGGAGTTCCATGCTGGTAATCTCACACAGCTTTCCACAATGTTTTCACCAAAGCCCACATCATTCAGCAGCTACGAAGATTCCACCCAAAGTTCAGTTTTTATGACCTTACATCAGGACCAGAAAAAGCTAGAGGTAAGATGTGTATTGAGTAAGTATAATGGCAGGGAAAGGCTGGGTGCGGAGAAACTACATAAGGAAGAATAGAAGGCAGAAGTCATTAAGTGACAAAGGGAATGTTTAGATTAGATTCCCTACAGTGTGGAAACAGGCCCTTCAGCCCAACAAGTCCACACATCCCGTTGCAGCATCCCACCCAGACCCATCCCCCTATAACCCACACACCCCTGAACACTATGGGCAATTTAGCATGGCCAATCCACCTAGCCTGCGCATCTTTGGACTGTGGGAGGAAACCGGAGCACCCGGAGGAAACCTACGCAGACACAGGGAGAATGTGCAAACTCCACACAGACAGTTACCCGAGGCTGGAATTGAACCCGGGTCTCTGGAGCTGTGAGGCTGCAGTGCTAACCACTGAGCCGCCGAATGTTGGTGCAAGGTTAAAGAAGATGATAATGCAACACATGTCTAGGGCATCAGTTGTCAACATAGAGGTCTACAGCTTGGAAACAGGCTCTTCAGCCCAACTTATCCATGCCACCCAGTTTTCACAATTTACCTAGGCCTATTTGACTGCTTTTGGTTCATATCCCTCTGTACCTATCCCATCCATGTACTTGTCCAAATGTTTCCAACACATTGAAATCGTATTCACTTCCACCACCACCTCTGGCAGCCATTCCAGACCTTCTGTATGAAAGAATTGCCCCCCTGGGCCCTTTTGTTTCTCTCCATTCTCACCTTAAACCCTTGCCCTCTAGTTTTAGACTCCCCTAACCTGGGGAAAAGCTGTTGGTTATCTACATGATGTACACCTCTCATGATTTTATTGACTTCTACATGGTCCGTCCTCAGTCTCCTGCACTCCAGGGAAATAAAATCCCAGTGTATCCAATATATCTGCTCTCGAGGACCTGTTTCCTGTCTAATAAAAAGATTACAGGCTCACATCAAGTAAATACTTCATGAATTTCAGGACACAAATTATTAATATCACTCTTTTAGTTACTTGACATGAAAACTGTACTGGGAAATAATTCTCTATTCACATGACAATATTCAAATCTAAAGTTATATGGCTTCCTTCCCCAATTAAGGCACATTTCATTTAAAAGTCTTCAATCATATAAAAACTGAAGGTTTTTGTTTAGCTGACTGTAACCTTTATTGATCAAATGTATCAAATGTTTCACCCATCCACCAATCTGTATCTGAACATTCCTCATACCTGACTGTCAACATGAGGCTGAATCTGCTCTCGGATTGTCATCCACAAAACTGATACTTCCATCTCTCTTCATCAGCCACATGACTGTCTCACTTCAGCTGAACTCACATTGAGGCAATATTGTTGTTGAAAGTATTTTATGAATTCATGACATTTTTAAACGCTATTCGTAGATTGCAGTTGAACTATTTAGGCAGGAAAACCCTGACTCAGACAAATGTCAGTATTTCTTCTGGCAAGAAAACAGGCTGGCATGGTGGCTCAGTGGTGAGCACTGCTGCCTCACAGTGCCAGGGGCCTGCATTCAATTCTACCCTTGGACAACTGTCTATGTGGAGTTTGTACATTCTCCTTGTGTCTGTGTGGGCTTGTTCCAGTTTCCTCACACAGTCCGAGGATTTGCAGGCTCGGTGGTTTGGCCCTGCTAAGTTGCCCATAGTGGTCAGGGATGTGTAGATTTGGTGGGCTATAATGGGGTGGGGTGCTTTGAGGGTCAATGTGGACTTGTTGGGCCAAAAGGGTCTGTTTCCACACTGCAGGGATTCTTTGATTCAGTTACTTTATCATTACAAATTACTTGCCATTTTCTGCTTCTCTAACAGACCCTTGAAACAACCTTGTGGATCCTTAGAAGACGGCAGATTCAAGCCCAGACTTGACGGATTTTTAAAAATTGTTTTTTGGATCTGAGTATCATTAGCAAGCCCAGCATTCATTGTCCATCCTTAATTTTTTTAATAACTTCTTTTATGGGATGTCATGACCCTGACAACCCCAGCATTTGTTGTCCATTCATCCCTAATTGTTCTTAAACTGACTGACTGACTAGGCCACTTCAAAGGACAGTTAAGCTTCAAGTCTGTTATGATGGGTCTGGGTTACATGCACAAGGTACGGGTTGAGATAGGTATGGAAGGATGTGGACCAAATGCAGGCAAATATGAAAACTGGTGGCATGGATAAGTTGGGCCAAAGGGCCTGCTTCCATGCTGTAGACCTCTATGACCCTATGTTGAAAACTGATGCCTTAGGCATGTGCTGTATTAGCATCTCCTTTAACCTTGCACCAACATTCCCTCTGTCACTTAATCACTTCTGCCTTCTATTCTTTTCTTATGTTGTTACTCCACACCCAGCCTTTCCCTGCCATTGTATTTCCTCAAAACACATCTCACCTCTAGCTTTTTCTGGTTGTGATGTTAGTTCATCAAAGTGTACACAGGTAAGGATAGCAAATCTTCTTCTCTAAAAGACACCAGTGAACCAGACAGGTTTTTCAAATGATCATTGATAGTTTCAGGATCACCAATACAGAGATTAGCTTTCAATTCCAGGTTACTTATCTAATAATGAATCTATTCATTGATTTTTTAAAATCCACTAGCTGCCATAGTGGAATTTGAATCCAGTTTCCCAAAGCATTAGCCAGGACCTTTGGATTACTAGTGACATTACCTCTAAGCTCCCCATCTCCCCTAATGGCCCTTTAAGGTGCAGTGAACTAGCTTTCTGAAACATTGCAGTTTAACTGCTGCAGTTGCACTGCATTGTTGTTTGGAAGGGAGTTCCAAGAATTTGAACCAGTGACTCTGAAAGAACACAGAGCTATTTCCATGCCAGATCCCAGGTTTGGAAGGCACTGACAAAGGAGTTGAATTGCTGAAGTGCACCGTGTCAATAGTTTATATCCCTGCCAGTGTACATGATGGGAGCAACTGTCTGATTGGATGCCAGTCAGATGGACAGCTTTGTCCCGGGTGGTGTTTAAGTTTTTTGAAACTAATCTCCAGGGTGCTGCTGTCAACAACTTCAGAGAAAAGCCATGATGACATTCAAAATGTATCAAGTTGACATTTTTCATCTTACTTCAAAAGTTTTGCTTATTAGTTACTATTGTATTGTAAACAGGGGGGAATTCGTGTTTGATAGAAAATCAAAAATATCCAATTGGCTATAAAAAGGATCAGCTTGTTTCTTGTTGTTGTGAGAAGGCAGAATGCCAGGATTTGGGATTCTTTCGTGAGCAAACCATACTGCTACTCAGCACTCAGTATCAGCTCTCAGTACAATTGTTCACTATAAGTTAGTGAGCAATTTGCTGCCACCACATTTCAGGATTGAGACTTGCTTGGCACATCAGAGTTACAAGCATCACAGAGGATCTGCGGACACACTATAAGGAAGGAAGTTTCCCCTGACTGGCAAGCCTAGAACCAGGAGGCATTCTCTCAGGGTACAGAGTAGACCATTTAGGATTGAGATGAGTAAACATTGCTTCACTCAGTGGGCAGTCAACTTGTGGAATTCCCTACCACATAAGGCTGTCAAGGCAAAATAATTAAGTACATTGAAGAAAGAGATTAATAAGGCTTCAGATATTAAAGGCAAAGGTATGACAAGAAAGCAGGAATAGGGCATTGAGTTCAAGAATCAGCCAAGAACAATAGTAATGCAGAGCAGATACAAAGGGCCAAGTGACCTATTTCTGCTCCTAGTTTCTGTGTTTCAGTCACATTGGATAGATGAAGGGAGGTGCATGAGGCACTGGGAAACAGTTCACTGCAGCATGAGACCTAGATAATTTTAACTCCTGGAACTCATTTGATAATAGAGGAAAACTACTTGGTGGTCTAGCGGAACAATACTCTTGGCTGAACTATGTCCAAGTTACATTAATGCAGTCATCACCATGACAGAGGTTATGATGATGACCCAGATGGTAAGTCTTACTGCTAAACTTTCTTCTCACCAAGCCTGAATGAGATCATCATTGTGGGGCATGTTTAAGGTGCTCTTCAGCATTAACCCTTTCAGAACCTTACACATTTATACAATAAGGATATGTTGACCAACCAACGATGTCAGTACTTTAGCAGGGATGCTAGAAGCCAGAGACTATGTGATGAACTCTACAGCAATGCATCCAACCAGTATTTGCTACCTCAGTAGCTAACTCAGCAAAGGCAGCTGCCCACCAACTCAACCAAGGTGCCTTGAAAGATCCCTCTTTAGAAGAGTGGACTCAATTAATCCTTGTGTACGGAAAGCACTGTAAATTGATCACCTGGATATGGAATGAATAGATAGCAATTATTAGATTTGCCACTAAATTAATCACCTTTATCTCACTAGGCACTTTGTTCAATGATGTAGTTTAATGGAGCATAAGTCTTTACAACAAAATGTTACTGAAAAAAAGAGGTTATTCGATATTTGAATGCTCTTTAATCTAAAATGAACGGAATAGCAAAAGGCATTGCAACAACTGCAATACGATGTACCTCAGTGTGACTTTTTCAGGGCAGGACAATAAGCAGCTCTGAGTCAGTGAGCAGTGACACTGACCTTACCCAGTAGATTAATATGCCCAAAACTCCATGGAATGTGAAGAGATTTCAGATCTGTTCTTAACCTGGGCTGGGAAATCCAGCAGATTAAGAGTGAGTGCGGCAATGTGAAACATCCTCTACAGCACAAGACCTGGATACTTTTAACTCCTGGATCTCAGTTACATGTCCTTCTCTATTTGCCATCCCAAAACAGGCAGAACGTGGCATCTAGCTGCCAGGTGATAGCAAAATGTCTGGCAGCAGGAGACTGCTGGCCAGGACCAAAAGAATATTCACTGACACTCCAAAAGTGAAAGTTGAATCAGGCCTTATTGCTGGGAAATGAGTGACTCCAGGCAGTGATTCTCCTTTTGGTCCCCAAAGTAAAATATGATGAAGATGTTTTGTCTGTTTGGGACTTGATCACCTTCTTTACAGTGACCTCTTCTTACCACTATCATCATTTAACAAGAAAATTACAGCACCTTCTTAACTTGACACACAATTTAAAGCTGATATCATCAGGCCCTGATCTTTAAGTTTGAAGAAGGACCTAGCATCCACAGAAAGTTGACCTTAACAGTACTCAGAAGAGTAAATTGAAAAGAAGTCAATAGAAACAGGTAATGGAGAGAGAAGTTGACTTTTATTCCATTTTCTATAATTTCCAACTTAAAATGATTTGCCCTCAGGCTACAAGCCTGACTGGAAATGGACATTGTAAATATGCTGTGTACTACAATTCCTTTGAGGCACCTCTAAGTGGGATATGCTGTATGGAGACAAGTTGAATCTTAATCTTTACATTGAAATGACTTTTAGAGTACATTTACAAATTTTATGAATAAAGTTTTATGAATAAATGCTTGGGAAAGATAAAAGACAAGTAGAATGGAGCTAAATGTCAATAGGTAGTCTTAGGGCCATTGGTATCGGGTTCCACTGGCAGGCAGGATAAAAATTGCCCAGTGCATGCAAGTATCAATGACATTGTGAATACAGCAGGAAAGCCTCTGAAGAAATGACAAAAGAAAATTTAAAGAGCAAAGTTTATTGAAATTGATGACTGGAGGAAGTGGAACTGCTTTGAAATGTGACATGACAAACACATAACAACCAGATGCAGTTTTCCTCAAATAGACTAAAAGACATTTTCTCAATGAAAGCAAAAATTGCCTGTTTCAAATTAGAATCAAACAGTCTTATGATGTATCTCAGCACTTTCTGGAAGTTAGATGCTTTGACTGAAATGCCAATAGTCATTTGTTTCTTTTCATTTCCTGTTTTCTGCAAATGAACGTCCCTTCATCACATTCATTTGTTTGATGGCTCCTGTTCCAACATGCAAGTGGGCTGGTTTCCAACTTATGGTCCCGTTGTGAGAAGCATCTAGAAGTCACAAAGTCATAAAAGTCTCTTTAAAAATACTACCCTTTTTTTTAACCTTCATTTAAGCATTTTATGTTTTACTCATTTTGTAACAAGCCACTTCAGGGACAGGGTAAGTTAATGAAAATGTTTGCACCACATTCCATTGCTTTCTAACAGATGATTGAAATTGTAAATCTGCTCATTTACCATCTCCCTGGTGTATCTGTTTAACAGACCACATCCAAATGTCTATAAGTTGCTCATGAGTTTTAAATTTTGTTTTCATCCCCAGTCATTTGAGGGTTCATATTTATTCCATTCTAATTGAAATGACTATCAGAGTTGCTTTCATTTAGAGGAGACCTCTGGAGGTGTCCTGATGCTGAGGATGACATTTATACTGACAGCTTGAATCAGTTGTTTAGCAAGAGAGGGTATTGATTTCTTACTCACATGATAGCAGTCTTTACAATGTGACCCTAGTTATACTCAGATTTATTTTGTTTGAACTCTTTCATTGAGTTATAAATTGTTTGGCCATATAATTCAACATTCACTGAAAATGGAAAGGATAGCGATACACAAAGCTTCCGATATAGCCAGCAAACAGAATTCATGCTGTCTGCTTATTAAAATAATTTTAGCATGCAGCCAGGACTATGTGTGCTATTGAATGGCTGAAACCTGATCAAGTGGCACAAAACTTACCCAGCACTAGTTAAAACCAGCCAGCACCTCTTAAGGTGGAGATGCATTTTGACTGAAGGAGGTGCTGGATGGCATTGTAAAACTGATTTTGTCCGGGAAAAGCCAAAAGACTGGCACAGTGTGAAGAACACTAGGCTCCTAGATCACTGACACCACATTGGAGACTTTGATGTAGGAGATGGAGGACAGGAGAAATGTCTCCAATCCGCATCACTCCAGGAAGCTCAGCAGACAAATTTGTGAAGGCAGTGTTTTAGTTTTGATGGCCCATGACAAAAGCTTAGCCCCAATCAATTGGATGCAGCATGCCAGACATCACAATGGCAGTAAATATGTATCTCCAATGCCATTTCCCACCAACTCCAACTTTGGCCTCACAAGCTGCTCAACACACCTTACCCCTGTCATTCATGTTTATTAGCAATGCTTCATACTCAACTTTCATCTGATTTGCCTCACCCCTCAATAGCCAATCCATAAAAAACATGCATCAGCATTGCTGCAAACCTCGTTCACATCTCACACCTTGCCAGTTATTCAACCATGACAGCTGCATCATCCAACACTTTGCAGCAAACTCGCTGACACATCTCCCTATTTCTGATGGAACAAGATGGTGCAAAACCAGGGGCAGCTGGAGCTAATCAGTGTGGTTTCATGCCCCAACCCTTCTGTTCTCTCCTCTTACCCCAGAGGAATAATGTGCTTGCCATCATTGGAGCAGACTTGACAGAGATGGTGGCCAGCAAAATGACTGAAATATGCTGATACCTAACCCTCTTTCTCACATTCTCATTTCCTGTCACCTCTTATACAAGCTGCAGATGGTGTGGAAAGGCATCTGTCACTTTCCCCAACCTCCACTCACCATAACTTTCCTCTTCTGCCTTTCTCCTTTCCGATTCCAAAGAAATGGAGCGCGGCCTGGCAGTGTTGGAATAATAAGAGGTGAGAGGACAGGAAGACAGCAATGAAGAAGAAACACTGTCACTCGCCCACACACATTCATCAACCAAATCAGTTTTTAAGGCTGTGTATAACACCTCCCCAGGGTAAGACACAAGGCTCAAATGGTCTGCAGCCAGGGCAGAGTACATGGAGAGCATAGGTACCAGCTCACCAGAGAATGGCTTTAGAGGGCGGTGACGAGGACTTTAGTGATGTGGTCTAAAGGTTGATGGTTTTGCACAGAGATTTGCCAGAAAAACTGCAGTTAATGTCATGGAGCATAGAGGAGGCCAGTGCCCACGTGGTACAGCCTTTTGGGGCCAGAGCTCAAAGCCCATCTACTATATTGCAGATATGGAAATAGAGTTAGATTTTACTGTCACATGTACTCAAGTACAGGAATACAGGAGTACAGTGAAAAGTGTACAATGTTGCCCCACAAGGTGCCATTTTAGGTACGAAGCAAGGTACAAAATACTAAATATAAAGTAGAAAAATAACAAAAAATGTTAAAAGTGCAACATTACAGTCCTTCTTAAGTACTGAGCCATGGGCATGGATCCGAGCTGTTCCACCCTGACACTGAGGCCAACACCAGCACAAAGCAGTCAGCGCCTTGAGACCCTTCGCTGCACCACTGCCGCTGAACCAGAGCCAACCATCCTTCAGTGCCATCTTGTCTTTACTGATGACATCACCACTGGGCTGATCTCAGAAAAGTAGCTGCTGGGTCCCGCACTGGACACTGGGCCCAAACCCTCCTCCCTCCACCACTGCCACAGCTGGGAGCATGGACTCGACTCCCTCTGCATCTGCCAGCGACAAACATTGCCTCCGATGCATTGGACACCTTGAGCCATCCAAGCTCTCCACGGAAGGCAGGTAAGTTGGATTAATGTAAGCAAAAAACAGAGAAAGAAAGAAAAAGTGAAAGTGGACAGAGCAGATGAGCTCTGGGTCCTGGGCCAAGAAGCCCCCGTGCTGCACATCTACTCCGGCACCATCTTGACCAGAAGTTTCAGCGAACTTGTGGGACGTCACACAATTATAGATGCAACCATGAAGTCTCAGCTTGGCCTGCAGCATTCCCTTTGACTTTTGCTCTGTGAATTCTCACAAAAGCAAAAACCGCATAGCATCAGGGCCTTACAATGAACGATCAGTCTGATGTCATGCCTTTTCAAGAGGCATTTAAGGAAACTCACATGGTAAAACAAAAACTGGTTGGGTTGTGGATAATATAATTGCGCATGGAAATTTGATTAAAGAACAAAATAAAAGTACATGGGTCACTTTCAGGTTGACAGGTTAAATGAGTGGGCGAGAATGTGGTAGATGTTGTATCATGTGGGATGTGGGGAGGTTATTCACTTTTGGAGGGCAAAAGAGAAAAGCAGAATCTTCTCCAAATGGTTAGAAATTAAGATGTGTTAAATTTCAGTAAGATATGGATATCCTTACACATGAAACATAGAACATTGGCTTGCCAGCATAGATAGAAATTACAAATGCAAGTGGAATGCTGTTTGTTATGTGAGTGGGGTGTTGTGGAGCCTAAAGGAATGCAAGACAAGGAATGAACCAGTATTACAGGGATTACATAAGACCGCACCTTGTGTCCTGTACTTTTGGTCAACCTAGAAGAATACAATGTAAACATAAAATGCTGAAGAATCTCAGCAGCTCTTGCAGCATCTGTGGAAAGAGAAACATAATTCTTGTTTCCAGTCCAATATGATTTTCCTCAGAACCGAGGGGGCATGGAAAATGATGCTTATATGCTCTTGACAGTGGAGGAGGTGGAATGAGTGAAGGTGAGAATTCACAGAGCAAAAGTCAAAGGGAATGCTGATAGGACTTGTTCAAGCCTTCGTTCAAGGAAGAAGTAGAGAGCCTTCAGGCCATCCTGATGGGGCATGTAGAGTGGCTGCACATTCATCTTGAGGAGGAGATGGGTAGGGCCAGGAAACTGGGAATTGCGCGACCAACATAAAGCATCAGTCCTCACTTCCCTCCCTGCCAGTTTCCATATTCAAAGGATCTGCCAGCTTTTCTGCCACCTTTTGCAGATACTGCCACCACACATAGTATCTGTGATTCTGTGGATCCTGACCATTCTTTCCTCTGCCAGGATGCCAACATCAGTTTTCCCGTACTTACAAGACCAGCTTGTTGCTGGTTTGCTGCTCATGGCAGGATAATTTAGACTAAAGCCTTACATTCTAATGCAAGTTGCATTTACTCCTTTTGCAGTTGAATATGTTGTTTAATGATAGCACAGGCTTGAAGAGGATATGTTGGTTGCCTCTGTTCTTTCCCCTCCTCAGCTTCCTTCATATCATGAATTGGTTTTCTAATGATTAGTGCCAACAGTTGGGTCCTTTTGATGGCAATGTTTTGCAGGATGCACTCAGTAAAATGCATTGACACACACACTCTGCTGGGCAGTAGAGGATTCTGACAGAGCTGTCAGCAGTGAGAGTGTTGGTTAAACACCACAGTGGTCTGTTGTATCACATTTCATGCAGCAGCATGGCCCTTGTCTTATAAATTCTCCCGACATTCCATTCCAGGGAACATTAGCCTTGTTGCTCTCTTCGCAAATTCTGTCAAGCCCATTAAATATTACAGTATTTTCTATTTTTGAATATATTATTGGCATTGTGAACTGCCACTTGAGTGATTTAAGGATATTTCAGAAAACTAAAAAGAAATTGGGTTTTGAATTTTGTGAACCAAACATATTTTGCTTGAGATTTATGAATTAAAACAGATAGTGTGTTGTAAGCTTCGGAGTCAAATTGAAGGAGCCACAATTATTAGGTTTTTAGTCAGTTATTTATAAACAGATTTTTACATTGTCAATGGTATTAGAAAGTAACATGCTATTGCATTTATATGAAATTCACCTGTCTGTTTTTAATGATCATATATATCTGTGTAATGGATTATTGCCTTCAAGCAGCTAGTATGACTGGGCTCAAATCCAGATCCACAGATGGGAGATTACAATCTAAATCACTGTATGATCAATTTCTCCTCCAATGTTTGCATTACAAAATTAAATATGTCATGATTTGAATGGAATTTTTTCACTGCATTGAAACTCTAGATAATGTGACTGAATTAGGAGTTGCCTAGTTCTTTGGGTAATCTACAATGCATGTACTGATAGTGAATGAAGAGTGACTTGATACAATGGATTTATATATTAAATGACTGAATAGAGAATAATTTGATGGTCTGCAATCTGGATAAGAGGGTTTCCCGTTCTGAAAAGTAAACCATGCTTAAGACCTGCAAGGTTCAAAAGAGTAGGAGGAAGATGAGATAAATCAGGAAGCAGTAATACCATTGCTTACAATTTAAAAACTATGGATTGCAGGAGGAAAGAGCAAAAGAGCCAAGTGAAGAATTCCAGTTTTGAAATCCTAGGAAGTGAGTATGTGTGGGAGACTTGATTTCAGTAATTAGAAGGTGCAAGTGGAATGAAAAGCATATTGGATTAGGTGATTGTAATTTATGAGAAACATGAGAGGAGCATTCAGTAGTGAGGACTGGCCATAGAATAAATAATAACATGGAATAGGTCAAAAATGAATAAGACAGAAAGATTTTGAGACTATATGTACAAAGAATACTCTATATCTGAAAACAGGCATTTTCTGCTATCCTGCTTGGAGTACAAGGAAGGCATTAGTAGAGCTTTGAATGTTGTCATACTAAAGGCTTCAAAGAGGTCAATGCTGTTAAAATAAGAGGATTTAAAAGAAGAGAAACCAATAGAATATCAGAAGGAATTAGACAATGATACCTATTATTTATCGTGTTGATTTTTGTTTTCCTGGTGACTTTGCAGTTGTAATAGTTCAGTTATAGCACAACACCTTGCAGTCATAATAAGAGTCATGATGGTGAGCTATCTTAAAATCTGAAAATCTTTTACAGAAACAGTTGACTTGGCTGTGTTGAAATTCATTGGTTGGCACAACAGATATTCAAAGTCTGACAAATTCGGCACCTATTGGAGTATACATCATTGTTTCCTCATAATACAGAAAATCTATTGACATTGGGACATTAACAAGGGTGGAGATTAATTTTGTTTGCTTTCTCTAACCTTCCTCTGCAAAAGGTATGCCCAATGCTGGAATACCAGAGTTCCTATAAGATTTCCCATGATATGGGATGGAGGAATGTCTGTTTGCTTTGGGATACATAATTATTGTTATTTGCTCACCTTTCGGCTTACATCAACTACACTATCAGTTGATACTGGGGCCTTATTGCTTGTGTAATTTGGAGAAAACAAACTCTCTTTTATGATTGTGTGCTGGTAACAATGGTTGTTTTTTCTGATCTAATCACAGACCTAGGGTCAGCATACATCATCGTACTGCTGTTTGCAATATTGTTACATGTCCCTTGATTAATGGGGGTCAGTAGCAGCTCAAGTAATTCATCACACCTCAGACTTCCCTGATTTTATGCTTCTTTCTTTACACAGCTCTTCCAATAGTACCAGATAGGAGTGACCCTCTGTTGGACAGGACCTAGTGTTTGCTTTCCCATACTGTGTGGCCACATGGGCTCACGGTTATGAATATGCCAGGCCTATATCGTATGGAAGGATTCAGAAGTTCAAACTGGTGTCCTGGGGGAATATTGCACAGATGGACAGCATTTCCTACCAACCTTGAAATAATAATGTGTGGCTGAAATGTGGCACAAAATATTACAAAGATTTAAAGAAAGACTTGTCAGGTGAAGCACGCTGAGTAATTCATTTTAGTTTGGAAAAGAAACATTAGCTGTTCAATAATAAGAATTTACAGTGAGGTTTAAGGTAACTGCTGCTCGAATAAATAGTTACAGAACCATTGACGTGTTCCCCAGATGTGAGCTGAGCAGTGGTCACCTTTGAAAACAATTCCCTGCTTCTCCAATCAGTATTGTGGATATTTCCAGAGCAAAAGAAACATTTTGCAGTCAGTTCTTTTTTTACAGCTGTCAAGCAAAGGTCCTGTCTGGTTCTGCATCATTTCATTGGATGATTTGTTCTTACCTCACTGTGGTTCGAATGTAAACATTGCCATCTTAGAGAGTGGTCAATAATGTTGTTTCCAAGTAAGACATATTGGCCTTGGGGCAAAAGGACGCAGGAAGATTCACCAGAATGATGCTTGCATTAAAATTAAAAGGGCATGAGGACATGTTGCTTGAACTTATTTTATGTTCTGTTGAATTTAGAATGTTGTTGCTTGATCTATATAAGGTCAGTAAACAATTAGTGAAATCAATAAGATCGATGCATAGAAACTGTTACCTCTGCTAAGATCTCTATCAAAGGGCATAATTCTAATATTCGAGCTAGGTCAGTTAAAGAGTGAAATTTTAGGAAACACTTCTTCACACAAGGGCTAAAGAGATAAGAAGTCATTGTGCATAAATGGCAGGGTTCACTGAATTATTTTTAAAATTGTGATTGAAATAACTCCACAGAGGCTGGTATTGCATCACCAAGTCACCCTTTATTTACACATTCAGAATTCTTGACACTGACCCAGCTTCTTCAGAGGCAGCTCTCAGAGTAAACAGAACATCTGACACTCCTGTTCTTATCCGTCAGACAGGGCACCCTGATTAGACCAGATCAGCAGCACCATTCAGGGAACTCAAATCTATGAGGTCCATCTGGCGGACCTCTTTACAGTCACTACAGAGATGAAATTATTGCAGATGGTGGAACCTGTACTGAATGCAGCTGTACTGGAAGCTCCAATATAGAGTAGGCCACATTGGGTGCAGCGAATACAATCCACAACATTGGAGGAGGTACAGGTGAAATACAGCATGGGAGGAAACCAAACGCAGACTGGGTGACAGTTTGGTGAAACACCTCCAACCTGTGCGCCATCAAGACTCCGAGTTTCCTGTAGCCGGTCATTTTAATACAGCATCCTGCTCACATACCCACATGTCCATCCCCAGCATGCTGCAGTGTTCCAGTGAATCACAGCGCAAACTGAAGGAACAACATCTCATCTTCCAATCCGGTACTTTAGAATGTCCTGGATTTAAAATTGAATTTAACTCCTTTAAATTATGAACCATTCCTTCCTTTTCATGTCCTCTCTTCCCCCCATCCCAGTTACTGCCGTTTCAAATCTGGCAGGAGAAACACCATTGATCTGCCATTCTCACGTTCTGATACTTAATCTGATCAATTAACATCTTTTCTCCAACAGCACCCTCGACCCACTAACGCCCCGCCAAACTATAGCGTAAATGCAGCCCTCTCCACACATCACTTCAGCTCTGATGAAGACTCATCTAGACTGCAAACATTAGCTTGCTGTCTCCCCACAATACTGTGTGACCCACTGTGATCTCCAGCATTTGTTGTTTTCAAGTTATTTTGGTTTGGTGCAAATGTGAAGCAATTGAAGACTATGCAGAAAAATGGAGCTCAGATAAGCAGCGGCAATGATTGAATTTTGGAACAGGCTTGAGAGGCTGAATGACCAACCCCTGTTCCTTTATAAGAATGAAGTTCATTTCACATCAATGTCATCAAATTGGGCCAAACTGAAGCACCAGAATTGAAAATTCGAAAGCGTATGTGTAAGCTGTAAATGGGAGGTATGCAAGCTCCACTGTTTCAAACCGCACAGGCTAGTGTAAGTGGGCTTTCAGTAGAACTTCAGAGGGACCTCAGCGACTTCTATCACAGAACCACCAGGCTGTAACTGTTCCAATTTCACGCTGATGGCCCATATACTATTGGGCTTTTATTTTCATTCGACCTCACTTCCCTCTTCCAGTAGGGTGACTGGTCAGCCAGCACAATGAGACCTTGCATTGGGCTATGCACACCTATGTCTCACTAACTGTTCTTAATTGAGCAGTCTTTTGAATGCAGCATCCTGCAAGATGTGCTACTGAACTCCCCATTGGCACAAGCAAGGCCAGGACCTCCCCAGCTAATCCTGCTGCTTAAGAATTTTGAAAGGGGAGAAAATTCTATGATCCATTATCCATGTCTTAAAGATCCTGGTCCTTAAACACCTCAACTTTAATATTTTCCTTCGTATGGCTGTATCACTTCTTGGTCTCACCCAACCAATATCGACATTCTGCATCTCCTCAAGTTTTCCCAATCTCTGACTCTGGTCCAATCTATCTTCACAGAATTGATTGACATGGCTTCAGTTTCCCAGATTGTACAGCTGTAAAATAACTCTGCGGTTCTATTAGCCAAACTGAACAGGCCAAATTTCTTCAATCTTGATTTATTACTCGGACCTTTGACCCTGGGCACAGAGGTTTCGGCTGATACAGTGTGGGGCTGGAGGAACACAGCAGGACAGGCAGCATCTGAGGAGTAGTAGAGTCAACATTTTGGGCCTAGACTTTTCATCAGTCCTGAGGGTCTAGGCCTGAAATGTCAACTCTCCTGCTCCTCTGATGCTGCCTGACCTGCTGTATTCCTCAAGCTTCACACTGTACCGACTCTGACTCCAGCATCTGCAGTTCTTGCTATCACAGAAATTTATGCATTGGTTCCAATATTTTGAATATTTCCCCTGTGTTTTGATTATATAAACTTATCATAATATTCAACTGGTGTTTGACCAGAGCATTAAAGAAAAGCAAACATTGCTGAAAAATCTCAACAGGTCTGGCAGCATCTGTGGAGAGATATCAGAGTTAACATTTCGAGCCCAGTGACTCTTTCTCAGAATTCAGAGCTTCAAACAGTTTGATTAGTTTGTTTTTTCTGACTTATATTATATTGTTCTGTGATTCCCTAATACCATAAAGCTTTCCAGCTTTCCAGCTCCATCTCTATTCAAGGTCCTCAAAGCTTACTTTTTAGAACAAGAGTTTGGTAATATATCCTAGGCATCTTTGATTTAACATTCATTTTTTTCCCTTACACCTCCGTGATGAGCCTTGCAACATTTTTCTACATTAAATGAAGATTAAAAGTATATTTTTTTTAATGAGTTGTCTCAAGGAGGCCATGAGCTGGAGGACACTGCTGATCCTCGTACGACCATCCCATGACTTCTAAATTTCTAATTTTGGTTAAATTCTTACAATGCACAGAATATGTTGGAAAATATATGAATGTAGACTGAACAAGAGGAGATAGACGTTATTACAGACAAGTGTAAAGTATCGCAGATAGAAAGAAAGAAAACATGTTGACTGTATGAATAGTGTTGAAATAACTACAAATAAATTTGAAAGACGAAGTATCAGTAAACATGTAAAACCAGCACTGACCGGCAACAAAAAAGCCAGAAGATTTTGAAACACATCATCAGAACAACAGAATATAAGTCAGAAGAAAAACTATAAGCCAACGTTTTAAAGCTCTGGTCAGCCACTAGTTGAATATTATATCTGGTTTAGATAACCAAGATGCAGTGAAATACTCAAACGTTGGAACCAGTGCAGAAAAGAACATTATTCTTTGCCTAGTGTCAAAACGCTGAGTAATAAATCCACACTAAAGAAAATTGGGAACAAAAACAAAGTTACTGGAAAAGCTCAGCAGTTCCTCAGAACTGGAAGGGCCACTGGACCCAAAACATTGTTTTTTCCTTCAAAAATGCTGCCAGACCTCCTGACCTTTTCCAGTAACTTTGTTTTTGTTAAATAAGATTGGTCTTTTACAGCCGGACTAATAGAACCACAGATTCATAGCAGTGTACAAGTCAATTAATAGGACTCTTGTGACACAGTGGTAGTGCCCCTGCCTCTGGGATAGAAGGTCCAGGTTCAACTACCCCAGAGGTATTTGTTAACATCTCCAACATGTTAATTCAAATTGCATACATAAAAAGTAGTGGAATGGAAAAAGTAAATCTGAAAAATTACTTTGAAACAATTATCACTGTTAGATGTGACAGTTCAAGCTGGAACAAAAACAGAAGTTGCTGCAAATACTCAACAGGCCTGGCAGCATCGGTGAAGAAAAATCAGAGCTAATGTTTCAGGTCTGGTGACCCTTCTTAAGAACTGTTCAAGCTGGTGTTAGGTAACCTGAGAATGAATATCATGAAATCTCTCTTCACTGAGGTTCAGATGGAAAAATCACTGAAGAGGCAAGTATATTTTGCAGTGAGAGCAATGTGGGGTCTTTCTGAATACATAAAATTTCCTAGAATCATGAATTAAATCATCTGTCCTTTCTTATCCATAATTAATTTGCATGGTGCTGTAGTAGAATAGTATCTGGAGTTATGCTGTTGTTTCCTGTGTTGCTCTCTAGCCAAGAAAACTTACCTCTAACTATGTATCAGACATTAACAAGACTGAAGCTAAGTTAAGGTTTTCATTGGATCACATTGGAGCCCTTCACAATTTTGCAGTTGCAGTCCAGTTTTGCATTTTGAAGAAAGTACTAAACTCGTTACTAAAATTGCATCCAGTTCACAGCTTAATTACACTACACAGTTTGAGCTAAAGCGAAGTGGAAACTGCTTTGCAATATCACAAGTTATTCTAAGACCTAACCATGACCTGTTTGTTAGAAATGAATGACTGCCTCTTTTAATCATCCAAAAATATATACACTGCTCTGTATTCTATGATATACATCGATGCATCCTTCGATATATGCATACAGTGGTGCAATTTACCTTCACAAGATAGAATCATAGGGCAATTGACTTAAATACAGATGTTCATTTCTATTTTCTGTAACGACTTGAAGTGCCAATTTTATAATTGATGATAAGATAACACTCAATGTCAGATAAAATTGTTTTCAAACCTCAATTCTCCAGTAAGGCAAAAGATCAAACAAACCCAACTGAAAACATTCAGACTCCACAAAAGATTTAAGGAAGGTTTTCAAACCAGCTCTTAACTTTGTCAGTTTAAGATTAAAGTACCTTGCTTTTCATTTGCTGTTCTTCAAATCACTGGGCAAACGATTTTAGCTATGAATGAACTCTTTGGCATAGCTAAACCGAATACTGTCAGCCATGTGAAGTAACAAGGTCTGTTTCCTCAAAATTCTGAATTAGCACAATGTGTAAAATTTTGTGACACTCATTCCTTTAGGATTATATTGCACAGGTGTAGGAGCATCGGTGAACAAATAAGCAAAGTTGTGTGAGGCATGTTAAAAAATGATGATGGCATAATATGGCTGGGTGACAGATGATACAGAATGGATTGTATGGAAAAGAAAGATTCATGAAAACCATCTGATATCGAGGCATGATGCAGTTACAGTTTGGTCTCAGTATATTTTATTTAAGTCCTCCAAAATAAGGCAGGTACATTTGTGGAAATATGTTGGCATGCCACAGGTTAAACCAGCCTCTGGTGAGCCAGGTTAGACTATTTCATGCTCTATCATCAACTATACTTAAGTTCTCCTGGATTTTTCACTGACTTGTTACATATTGCAGTGTGTTACTTGCAGTTTGTCAGTGTTGGTCGGTTCAAGAATCGGACTTATCACCTTTGATGGCATTTCCTTCATCCAACATCTGACTGTTCTCCTGCAGTTACTCATATATCCGAAAACATTGACACATTTTAGAGATGACTAGTTTAAAGGCCCTCAGAAAGAAGCATCATCTTCTGCCACTATAGTAGGTACATTAAATGTTAGCGGTGACAAGTCTGGTGTTCTTTTCCACAAATACTAAAATTCTGAAAATGGTAAATGATCAAGCATCTGAAAAGGGAATGGCAACAAATACAATACAAATATCACTCAAGAAAACGTACAAGGGAAACTAATGCGGCTAAAGGCCTCATTAATAATGCGGCTAAATGGATGCGTTCTAGGATATTAAAGGGAGGAGCTACAGAGAGAATGGACATGATGGTAGCAATCTTTCAGTCATTCTTAGATTCTGGAAAAGTCCCAGAAGGTTGGAAAACTGCCAATATACATCTTTTGATGGGCTGAATGGCCTTACTTCCACTCCTATGTCTTATGGTCTTATTCAAAGTGATAAAGCGATTAAAAAAAACTATAGGCCAGTTAGCTTAATGTCTGTTATTTGGAAAACGTTAGACTCTATCATAAAGGATGTAACAGCAGGGCATTTAAAAGTACATGCTATGATCAAGCAGAATCAGCATGGTTAAATGAAGGGGAAAACATGTTTGTCCAATCTATTACAATATTTAAGAAGGTAACAAGCAGGATAAGTAAAGGAGAAGAAATGTATGTAATATGTTTGGATTTCCAGAAGGTGTTTGATAAGGTACCACATATTAGGCTCCTGAATAAGATAAGAGCTACTGTCTTGGAGATAGTATATCAGCATGGATAGAGGATTGGCTAAGAAGGAGAAGACAGAAAGCTGGGATAAAGGGCTTTATCAGGGTGGTAACCTGGGACTAGACGAATGTCACAGGGATCAGCCTGGGCCTTAATTATTTACAATATATTTTGGTGACGTAGACAAGGGAACTGAATGTATTATTGCCAAGTTGCAGATGACACAAAAATAGGTGGAAAATTAATTGGTGACAATGATACTATCAACCTGCAGAGGGATCTTGAAATTTTAAGTGAGTATAATATGAAGGTATTCATTTTGGCAGGAGGAAAGAAGAGCTATATATTCTTTAATTGGAAAAAAGACTGCAGGAAGTTACAGCACTCAGGAAATTGGGGGCCTTGGTACGTAAGGCTAGAAGGAAGTGAAACATTGGCCTTTATTTCCAGGAAAATGCAGCATGAAAGGAGGGAGGTTTTATTAAAAGTACAAGGCTCTAATTAGACCATAGCTGGAATAATGTGAATGATTTTGGTCCCTTATCTAAGATGGCATTGGAGACAGTTGCAATGTGGTTCCCTTGGTTGATCTTAGGTCTGGAGGAATTTTCTTATGAGGAGAGGTTGAGTATGTTGAGCTTGTACTCAGTGGAGTTTAGAAGAATGAGAGGCAACTTTATTGAAACATAGAAGATTCTTAGAGGACTTGATAGGGTAGGTGTAGAAAAGTTGTTCCCCTTGTGGTGAAAGTCCAAGGTCAGAGGGCATAATCTCTGCCTAAATAGTTGGCCACTCAATACACAGATGAGGAGAAATTCCTTCCCTCAGGCAGTAGTCAATCATGGAATTCTTTAAAGAGAGCTACAGTCATCCATTTTCAAGTGTATTCAGGGCTGAGATAGGCAGGCTTTTTTTGAATCAGTGAGGGAATCAAAGGTTATAAGGAAAAGGAAGAAAAGTGGATTAACAGATCCGCCATGATCACATTGAAATATGGAACAGTATTATTGGGCCAAATGTCTTATGGTTTTATGGTCTTAATGAGACCAATTAGAGCAGAAAAGTGGGCAGAAAACAATTCTCCAAATACTTTGCTTTTACCTACATTTCTGATTGACAGTTTGATGGCTTGATGTAGTTTAACGTTTCAGGTGGAAGCTTAGTTTGAAGATTTGATACTTTCTCAGACATTGGCAAGCAAATAATTTCCAAGTGATTATGGCAGATATGTTCCATCTATTGCCCATCACTGACACAGTTACTAGATGCTGGAATCAAATTTCACTGGATGTGTAACCAATGTTTCCTGAGTTTTATAAAACTTCTGAATACCCACAGAAAGTTTGTGCCTACCGATTTGGTCTACTTGTGTTTCTGCTCTGGAAATTGGCATCCTAAATATCCCAGTTGGAATTCTGTTTTTTGCTCAGCATGGTACAGACTGGGTGATGCCAAAACAGATCGTGGTGTAGATTGGCCCTGATGAAAATTTCTGTGTGAGACTTGAAGAGATGCACAGTACTCTTCTAGAAGTAAAATGCATATGAGCCACGGGATTCCAGATTCTGCACAGGGACAAGTCTGACCTGTACCTGGTTATTTACAAAGTCTTTTCTTTGTTTTAAAGAAACAGGAGGATAGGTGCAGCTGTAAAACTGAAGTCAAAACTGCTCAAACTGCAGAAGCAGCAGATTGCAAGTAGAAAGCATGAGCCAGGATTTTTATGTTGGTGACTACGCCTACCACCACACCCCGCTCTCCACCAGGCCCCTGCTAATTGAAAATTCAATGTTAAGTCTGCCCACACAGGCCCCAGAATCCCACACTCATTATTGCACTCCTCAGTTAATCAATTCCCTACCTCCATGACTTCCGACCCTCTGAGGCAGGCTGTTGCAAAAACTGCCAATCAGTTGGATGTCTGATAGCTTTTAGATACCAGCAGCCCTTTGGGAGATACTGTTGAAGAATTTCAGAGTGGAGGTAAGCGGGTTGTGAATCTCCAGGATGCTCAGGGAGATCTTGCTGAGGTGATGAAGGCGGGATGGGATTGCGAGGGCAGGAATGAATATCTTTAGCAGAGTGACCCTTGCTGCTGATGGTGGAGGGAGCAATGGTGTACTCAAACAAGAGGGACCTCCCTTGGTTGTCACCCCATAGGGAGGCTGCCAAGTTTCTCTGTTCAGCTCTCTAAATGGTTTAGTGCCCATAAGCTGTTGTCAGGACACTAGAGGCAGAAGGAAAAGGCAGTAAAGTGGGTCTAAAATTAGCTATTCAAAGCCTTAATTCATCTAAAACAGTAAGGCTATAGGCCACTTGCCCCACTGGTGATAAAATACCAGCAGAAGTGAGAAGACAAAGAACAAAACATTTCCCTCTGGCATTGCCACATGACGTTACTCTCCCCCATGCTTGTGTTTCCTGGAGGTGAAGAAGGGATAAACTTTCAGCTGCGGTTCCAGCAGGAAATATTTAAAAGACGGCAGCAAATATCTCAGAGTGAAGGAAATATTAATGTGACTGTAATTAGGCAGAGAAGGGATGCAATTTTGGAATTAGATGACAGCAGACCTGTTAACAAAGCAGCCAGGACCATATGGAAGTAGTTGTCATAGACAGTGAATAGCAAATCTTTAATCACCAGGATTCTCATGCAGTCCAGGAAGAGTTTTTTTTTCACAAGGTCAGCATGATAAGTATGTTGGCAACAAGCTGCTTTTTCCTTCTATAATTTGAACTAAATGGACTACAGATTGGTAATCCTAAAAATACTGTAATAAATGTAAGTACATAAACCTGTGAGCTGAAACATCTGTATAGACTATTTCACATGTAACGATTACACTCTATTACTGGGTGAACCCTATAGTATATGCATACTTTTGGAAGAGTCATTTTCTTCATTGGAACTCCATAAGAGAAATTCGCTAATAGATGTCAAATCAGCCATCCTGAGAATGAAAGTACCATCTGTTCTGCTCTCATGCCAAGTAGAAATTATTCCTTATTCTTGGGAACAATGAACTACAGGAGGTGATGGAACAGTGGGCATCTGGCTCTTAACTCATCAGAAGGAGGGAACTGAAATACTTAGAACCCCATAAACAGAGAGAAAATAACCCAATAGGAGAACTCTCATTTGAGGAAATAGCCAGTAAACAATCTCCCACAATGGCAAACATCCTCCACTCACCTTCTGCAATCTGACAGAGTAACTCAGATAGGATATAAATAGTTCAGATAAGGAGCAGTGGATATTAGGTGCTGTAGAATACAACGAAACCAAAAGGAAAATGTATTGACTGGAATGAATTTGTCTGTAGACTAAGGAGAAGACAGCCCATGGCCAAAGATAATTTAGACAATATTTTCGAGGCAGCAGTTATAAAATGATAACTGGGTATTAGTGGGCACTGCAAAGAATCTTCAGATGTTTGTTGTAGGTGGTAAAAGTGACAGCCTGTGCAGCACTGCCAGCAAATCTACTTGCGTTGTCCATTTCAACCTCTGTCTCTGGTAGATTTCACTCAGTCAATAACTGGAAAACATTCTACCTGAACTGCCTCTTCACTCAAAACATCTTACTTTTTAAAGTAGCATCACTGCCATTTGATTCTTACATAAGCAGCAGAACAGGATCAGTCTATTCAGACCCTTGAGCCAGTCCAACCATTCATTGCGACCATCATTAATTTATGATCAAATTCGTGTACTTGCCTTTGCCCTTACACCTTATGTCTTTGGTCATCACATACCTTCGAACTGTTTTAAAAATAACATTCTACCTTCCATAACAAAGTAGTTCTAACTTTTTGGCATTCTTTGCACACAAAAATGTTTCCTAACTTCTCTCTGAAAGATTTGACACTAATGTTCAGGCCTCACTCCTTTTTATTGACTTCCCAAACAGCAGAAATGGTTTCTCCCTATCTGCCTTGTTTTCCTTAATATTTTGAAAATTTTGATCAAATCACACTTTAATCTTCTAAATTGTAGGAAATACTGTCCTTACTTGTGTGATCTACTTTATAATTTAACCGCTGGCACTTGTGTATCATTCTGAAAAACCTACACTACAACCCCTCCTAAACATCCTTCTTACAGTGTGGTACAGGTAGTTCTGCTATAACACGTGTTTTGTTAGCTCAAATTGGCTGTAACACGACTTATGAATAATAGAAGCTGTTTGGATAAAGCAAACTTTCTGCTGTACATGTATAGCGATTTTCTATAGCAATTCCCAATAATGAAACTTTCTAAGGTGATTTTCTATAGCACAAGATCAAACAAGAACGCAACTGTCGCATTAAAGGAGAACTACTAGAACTGTACACAATCCTTCAAGAGTGTTCTGATCAGGTTTTCGTATAGTTTAAGCGTGATCTCTATCCCTTTGTTAAAAACCAGGATTCTCTTATTATTTTTGCTTATTATCTGCAGCTGTCCACGAGTGCCTTGCAATTCACCATTTAGAAACTACCCAATCTATGTGGTTTAAATTCAGATTGGGCCATCTCATATGTCATTGTTGAGGAATCAATTTACCACATTTTTTCTCAATTAATTCATAATGCAATCAATTAATAACACCTTCTGACTTTCTATTTCAATTGGCATTACTCACAGTGTCTATTTTTGAGTAATTGGCAATGTCGATACGTGGCTCTCCATCCTCTCATCTAAGTTATCATTAAATAAATGAAAAGGTGACATTCCAACATGAGATGCAGAGATATTGATGAATTGAGTGAGTATATAATATGTGAAAATATGAGGTAATTTACTTTGCAGGAAGAATAGAGGAGCTGAATATTATTTGAATAGTAAATGACTGCAGAAAGCTGCAACATAGACAGATTTGGTGATCACAAAAATCTATCATTGCATGTAAGTGGGTAATAGGGCAGGCAAATGGAATGTCAGCCTTCATTTCACATGGAATGGAGTATAAAAGAGGGAAGTCTGGCTAAAACTGTAGGATATCCTATTCGGATTAAATCTAGAATACTGTAAACAGTTTTGGCTTATCAAAGGAAAGATGTACTGACATTGGAGGCAATCCAGAGAAGGTTTACAAAGCTGATCCTGGGTGTGGAGCGATTGTCTTATGAGGAGAGGTTGAGAAGATTAGACCTGTACTAATTAGAATTTAGAAGAATGAGAGGCAGCATTATAGAAACGTGAAAGATTTGTAAAGATCTGTGAGCTAGTTTCTCCTTGTGGGAAAGTCCAGGACCAGAAGGCATAATCTCAGAACAAGTGTTGCCCAGTTACAGAGATGAGGAGGAATTTATTTTTAAAAAGTGGTAAAGATTAGATTAGATTCCCTACAATGTGGAAACAGGCCCTTTGGCCCAACAAGTCCACACTGCCCCTTGAAGCATCCCACCCAGACCCATCCCCCAATAACCCACACACCCCTGAACACTATGGGCAATTTTGGCAAGGCCGATCCACCTAGCCTGCACATCTTTGGACTGTGGGAGGAAACCGGAGCACCCGGAGGAAACCCATGCAGACACGGGGAGAATATGCAAACTCTGCACAGACAGTCACCTGAGGCTGGAATCGAACCCGGGTCCCTGGTGCTATGAGGCTGCAGTGCCAACCACTGAGCCATGAGCCACCATGCCACCCCCAAAATCTGTGGAATTCTTTACCAAGGAGAGTGTCAAGGCTGGATCGTTAAGTAAAAAAGCTGAGATAGAGTTACCTGCAAAGAAATCCAGAATTATAACGAAAAGGCAAAAAAGTGGAGTTGAGGATTATCAGATCAGACATGACCTCATTGAATAGCAGAGCAGACTTGATGCCCTGAATTATTGACTTATGTTCCTATGTCTTATGGCCTAAGCCCCCTCAGGGTATTGTGTATTTCAGTAAGATGGCCCTCATTCTTCTCAATGCTAATGGATAAGAGCCTACCCTCTTTAGCCATTATTGAAGGCAGATATTCATCCCATGAATCAACCTAGTGAATCACTTAGGGACTGCCCCCAATCCAGTACACCTGTACACAGTATTCCTGGTCCAACATCACCAACATCCTATACAATTGTAACAAGGCTTCTGCATTTTTAAACTCCAGACAGCTAACAATGATGGCCAAATTCCATTTGCTTTCTTTAACACTTGCTGCCTACATGCTAGATTCCTCTATTTCATTTACAAGAATTCCCAAACCCTTCTGTGCTGATATTTTTTTCTGGACTCTCTCTCTCTACATTTTACTTAATAGTCTGCTTTGTAATTTTTCCTACCAAGGTGCATGACCTCACGCTTCCCTACATTGAAGTCCATCTGCCAAGGTTTTGCCCACCACTTAACATACCCAAATCCCCTGCAAATTCCTTATGCCTTCATCACAACATGACCAGCCATCTATTTTTGTGAAAAATCACACGACACCAGGTTATAGTCAAACCAGTTTACTTGAAAACACTAGTTTTTGGAGCATTGTTCCTTGATTACACCTAAGGAAGGAACAACACTCCAAAAGCTAGTGATAACAAATAAACCTGTTGGACTATAACCTGGTGCCATGTGATTCTTAACTTTGTGCAACCCAATCCAACACTAGCACTTGCACATCTATTTTTGCATCATCAGCAAATTTGGATACACTGCAGACTGAACTCTGCCAAATCATTAATATAGATAGGAAATAATTGATGTCCCAGGACTGGTCCTTCTGGCACTCCACTAGCTACAACTTTCCAACCTCAAAAAGACTCACTAATCTGGACTCTCTGTCTTCTGTACGTTAACCAATGCTGAATCCATGCACATACGTTGCTTCCAATACTGTGAGGTCCTGTTGTGTGAATTCACCTCCTTGTGGCACCTTGTAGAATGCTTTCTGGAAACCCAAATGCATTACATCTACTGGTTCATTTTATCAACACTGCTTATTGCGTCATCAAATATCTCCAGCTTATTAGTCAAATGTGTCTTCATTATCACAAAACCATGCTGACCTTGTTTGATTGTGTTTCTCAATGTTCTGATATATTTTTGCTTGATATTGGACTTTAGATTTTTCTAAAAACAAATCTTGGGTGAACTTGCCAATAGTTTCCAGCCTTCCGTCTCTTCATTTCTTGATCAGAGACGCCACATAAGTAATTTTCCAATCCACTGGTACTCTCCTGAATCCAGTGAGTTCTGAAATACTTCCATCAAGGCCTCCATTATGTTTGTAGCCACTACCTTTAATGTGCTTGGATACAAGCCTTCAGATCTACAAAGCCATAAGTTAGAGGAGCAGAATTAGTCCATTTGGTCCACCGTTTGTTAATTACTGAAATGGTTCTCAACTTCATTCTCCTGCCTTCTCCACTTATCCTTTGATCCCCTTAGTAATTAAGAACGTAGCTACCTCTGTATTAAAGATACTCAATAGTGTGGCCTCCACAATCTTCTGTGGCAATGAGTTCCACTCTCTGACTAAAGAAATTCCTCCCTACCTCACTTTTAAAGTCATGATCAGAGATAATGGGAACTGCAGATGCTAGAGAATCCAAATAACAAATCATCCAGCTCCACACTTTGTTATCTCACTTTTAAAGTGTTGTCCTTTTACTATAAGTCTGTACAGTCATGTCGAAACCTCCTACCAATGGGTACATTTTCTCCACGTTCACTCTATCCAGATCTCTCAGTACATTTCAGTGAGAGCCCACAGCAGACCCCTCATTTTTCTAAACTCCATCAAGTATAGACCCACAGTCCTCAACCCTTCCTCATATGACAAGCCCTTCATCCCCAGATTCATTCTTGTAAACCTCCACTGAACCCCTCTAGGATCAACACGTCCTTCCTTCGATAAGGGGCCCAAAACTGCTCACAGTGTTCAAAATGTAATCTGAGCAGAGCCCCATACAGTCTCAGCAGTAACTCTGCTCCTGTATTCTAACCCTCTCAAAATGAATGCTAACATTGTATTTGTCTTCCTAACTGCCAATTGAACTAGCATGTTAACCTTAAGAGAATCCTGAACTAAGACTCCGTAGTCCCTGCGTGCTTCAGATTTTGGAAAATAATCTATTTCACTAAAGTGCATAACCGCACGCTTTCCCACATTGCCATCTGCCACTTCTTTACCCATTCTCCTAGTCTGTCCAAGTCCTTCCGTAGCTTCCTTGCCTTGTCAACAGTATCTATTCCTCAACCTGTCTGCAAGCTTAGCAACAATACTCAAAGTTCCTTCATCTGGATCAGTAATGTATAATGTGAATTGTTGTCATCCCAATACTGACCCCTGCATAACTCCACTAGTTACCAGCTACCATCCTGAAGAAGACCTCTTTATCCACACTCTCTGCCTTCTGCCAGTCAGCTAATCCTCTGTCCATCCTAGTAACATACCCCATGGTTTCTTTTGTTATTTAGCAGCTTCCTCTGCAGCACCTTGTAAAACTCCTTCTGGACATCTAAATAGATCACATCCACTGGCCCTCCTTTGTCTAACTTGCTCATTACTTCTTCAAAGAATTCTAACAGATATATCAGACCTCACCGTGACAAAGCTGTGCTGATTTAGTCTCATTTTAGCACATACTTTCAAATACTCCACAGTCTCATCCTTAATAATGGATTCTAAAATCTTATCAATAACCAAGGTCAGGCTAGCAGACCTATAATTTCCAGGCTGCTGCCTCTCACTCTTCTGAAATGGAGGCATTTCATTAGCTCCAGAGATTGTAGGAACTGCAGATGCTGGAAAATCTGAGATAACAAGGTGTAGAGCTGGATGAACACAGCAGGCAAAGCAGCATCAGAGGAGCAGGAAAGCTGACATTTTGGGCCTAGACCCTTCTTCAAAAAACAAAGAAGGGCCTGGGCCCAAAACATCAGCCTTCCTGCTCCTCTGATACTGCTTGGCCTGCTGTGTTCACCCAGCTCCACACCTTGTTATTTCTGTATTTCTTTGGGTATTTTCCAGTCCTCTGGCACTCTCCATGACTTCAGTGATTCCTGAAAGATCACCATCAATGTCTCTATAATCTCCTCATCAGTTTCCTTCAGAACTCTGGAGTGCAGTCCCTCTGGTCTGGATAATTTATCCACCTTCAGAAATTACAGCTTCCCCAGCACCTTCTCCTTAGTAATGGCGCTGCTCTCATTTCTGCCTCCTGACTCTCTTGAAGTTCTGGTTTGCTGCTGGTGTCTTCCACCGTGAAAACTGATAGAAAGTATCTCTTCAGTTCCATCACCATTTCTTTTCTCCATTACTACCTTTCCAGCCTCATTTTCCAGTGGTTCGATGTCCACTCTTGCAATTTAGATATTTAAGAAAAAACTCTTGCAATATTATTTTATATTACGAGCTGGCTTACCCTTATATTTTATCTTTTCCTCCATGGCATTTTTATTATCCAATGCTGGTTTTTAAAAGCTTCCCAATCCTCCAGTTTCCCACTAATCTTTGCCACATTGTATGCTTTTTATTTTGCTTTTGTGTAGTCCCTGACTTCCCTTGTGAGCCATGATAGCCTCATCCTCCCCGGGTATGTTTTTTCTTCCTAAGGTTACATTTCTATTGTGCCTCCTGAATTACCCTCAGAAACTTTTGCCATTGCTGTTCCACTGTTTTCGCTGCAAGGCTCCCTTTACAATTAACTCTGGCTAGCTCCTCCCTCATGCCCTTGTAGTTACTTTGACTCAATTGTAATACCATTACATCTGATTCCACTTGTCCCTCTCACACGGCAAGGTGAATTCTATCATATTATAGTCACTGTCCCCTAGGCATTCCTTTGCCTTAAGCTCCTTAATCATGTCTGCCTCCTTACACATCACCAGACCCAGAATTGCCTTTTCCCTCGTGACCTGTACCACAAGCTACTCCAAAAACTCATCTCATAGACATTCCACAAATTCCTTCCCTTGGATCTGCTGCCAGTATGATTTTCCCAGTCCACCTGTATATTGAAGACCCCATGATTATTGTAATAATGCCTTTCTTATGTAGTTTTTCTATCCCTCGATTTATTTTCTTCCCCACATCCTGAACACTGCCAGGAGCCCTGTACAAAATTCCTTATGGTTCATCAACTCTACCCACACAGATTCTATGCCTTTCAACCCTATTTCGTTCCCTGTTATTGATTTAATTTCATTTCTTTGCTGCAGGGAACATCATCATGCCTCTAACTATGCTATCCACATGTTTCTGTTTTCTACCCCGTGTTAAATGGTGCTCTGTACCATGGTGCTTTGATCAGTTTGCTCATCTTCATTACGGTCTGTGCCCTCATCCATGCTGCTAGCAAGACTGTCATCCCTGTTAGACAACAACATGGCTAAGGCTGCTCAAAATTTCAATTCTGCATAACCATACCTGCGTCACGCACAGTCACCCTCCCCTGACCATGGATCAAATATGTTGAAATTAATGTAAGGGGCATAACTGTCTCCTGAATCATTGTGCCCCAATCGCCCTCACCATCTCTGATGTGGCACAGTTTTTGCAGCTCAGGCTCCAGCTCATTAACTCAGAGCTAACATTCTTTGAGCAGCCACTTACTGGAGATATGTCCATCATTGATTGTACCAGTGTCTACACGCTCCCACATTGCTACACTGTAACACATTGCCAGCTAAGCCATTTTTATCCTATTTAATTAATTAAGTTGATTCAATATTTTTCTTAAACATGACCTTCCCAACTGTGCTCTCCAGTTGTCACATGGTCTCCTGATTAAAACTAATTTGACAATCAAAAGGGAAGCACAAGAATTATCCAACTACCTGCCTTCCGGCAACATCAGATTTTAGCTATAATGTGGACAGAGGTTAAACAGGCTCCCTGCTGCCTGTTTATCACTCACTGCCCTCTCCTGCAGATCTGCTTGCCTAATCCACTTCATTTCCATGTCCACTGTCCATTTCGCAGTGATCCTGACTTGCTGAAGTTGAATCATTCAGCTTCATTGTGTAGGGCTGAATTTTTGTACTATGTCTTATACTTGTCCATAGACTATCCATGCGATTATGTACTGAATAATTATGAGGACATCAAAATATACAACCCTCCTCTTCAGGGTATTTTGAATGTTTTGTGAAAAGGGAAGACAGCTGTGTATCTCCCTAAACAATCATACCGATGTGTTTTCTTCATTATTCCATGGAATATGGTCATTGTTGACTAGGTCAACATTTGTTCCCTATCCTCAATTTTCCAAAGAGCAGTTAAGAGTCAACCACATTGCTGTGGTCTGGAATCACATGTAAGCCTGACCAGGTAGAAATGCAGTTACCTTCCCAAAAGGACAATACTGATACAGACGGGTTTTTCCGCAACAAAAATTGATTCATGTCATTATTAGATGCCTAATTCTGTATTTTATTTTCATTGAATTCAAATTCCACTATCTACCTTGACAAGATTCAAACTGAGAGGCCCAGAACATTTTCTAGATCTGTAGTCTGACAGGGGTACCACTAGGTCATTGCTTTTTCTATTGTTCTTTTGTGCTTTTCTCTCCCTTTTATATATAATTAAAGAATTCACACAAGCACTGTACAAGTACTAAGCACTATCCACGTTTACATTGAAGATATGAACTTAGAACGGAATAAGCCAGCACAAAAACTTATAACCACAACTCAAGTTTGTTGACAGAAATTTTACTGGTAGGAAGTCCTCAACTTATTGCTTTAAGGGGTAATTAATCATTTAAAACTGCTCATGTTAAACTCCCTTCTTGATAGCGTCATGAGTCTACCTACGCCAAATGGATACTAGTGGTTCAAATTCACTGCATTTCAGCACTACCTTTGCAAAGGCTACTAGGGATGGGCAATAAATGCTGGTCCATCCAGTGATAACCCCTACCCCTGAATGAATTTAAAGAAGTTGAAATAAGAATTTGATATGAGTGCATAGTTATCGCACACGCTTTTAATATTTTAAAAAGTGGGTTCTTTGTAAATTTGAGATACAATGCAATAATTATTTAAATTTCAACATCATTATACATAAGGAACTGTTATTTTTCATATAATGTACAATAACTGTTCAATTTTGCAAGGTTTTCTGATTTTATGGGTTGTCATTAACATTGAAATCATGAACTTTAAACTCATTTTTAGTGTTTTTGGGGTTCATATGTAGCTCACAATCCTCTAGAACTCCCCTTTCACAATGTAGGACTTAATTTGTACTCCAATTCTTTTTAGCAGCGTTGAACATGGATTAGAAATAAAAAGAAAGCTATTTTTTCAGATATGAAAAAATGTGACATTAAAGAATGATTTAAATGTGAGTTTTATAAATTTGTTATAATTCGTTTTTATGACTGGAATAATCAATCCAAGCAATAGTATTCCAGTGGCCAGATCATGTGAATTATAAAACAAAAGTGTTATTCGAGTTTACACACAGGAAATTGCAAGTTCTTCATTCAACAATCCAGCTGTTGATATGAGTGTTGAGAACAAAATCCATCTCTAGGGCTAGAAACTGCTGCATATTTGAGAACACATTCCAGACTGAGTGAGGAGACCAGATAAGATTACAGCAAGTGCTGATAAATGAGACAACAATTGTCCTGTTAAAACAATAAAATTCTGACACTTGTAGTCAGGATAAACACAAAAAAGATGCTCCTGATGATGGGGGAGTTCAGAACCAGGGTTCACATTTGAAGGATATGGAGATTAGAACTGAGATGAGGAGAAATTTATTCACCTTGAGAATGGTGAATCTGCAGACCTCTCTGCCACAGAAAGCAGTTGAGGACAAAACATTAGAGATAATAGGAACTGCAGATGCTGGAGAATCCAAGATAACAAGGTGTAGAGCTGGATGAACACAGCAGGCCAAGCAGCATCAGAGGAGCAGGAAAGTTGATGTTTCAGGCCTAGACCCTTCATCCAGACAAAACATTGAATGTTTTCAAGAAGGAGGCAAATTTACTTCTTAGAGCTAAAGGGATCAAGGGGTATAGGGACAAAACTGGAATCGGGAAATCAGCCCAAGATCATTTTGAATGGTGGAGCAGGCTCCGAGGGCTAAATGGCCTACTGCTCCTATTTTCTATGTTGTTACAGACTTTTGATTTACTAAATTGTGACCAATGTTTTGACCTGTTGTAATTCCGTAATGTCAAGCTACAAGTCTTTTTCACAGCTTATTTAAAACACAAAGGTGTGATATTTTCTGACAACGATAGTAGTCTAAAAAGCTCATTCTGCTCTTCATAGATTGAGCAATAAGAAAGTCCAGACTTTAGATTGAAAGTATATTCTTCCTGGACTTCAGCCCTAATGGATGCAATTAGAACAGCTAAAAGGCATCTCGATGGATACATGAATAGAAACGGTTTAGAGGAAAATGGACCAAATGCTGGCAAATGAGACTAGATCAGTTTAGTATATCTGGTTGATGCAGATGAGTTGGACCAAAAGGCCTGTCACCATGCTGTATAACTCTGTTTATAGTCTACATATGTTTACTTTTGGGCTTTTCTGCTAATACTGTGATGAGTCTGGCCTCGTTGAAAGTTACTCAGTCAGTTGTAGTTAGCATAATTTATTGGAGACTGCAAAAACTGGAACATCAAAAGTAGAACTTTCTTTAACCTTGTGGTGTTTTATTTCATTTCTGAGTATCACTAATGCATAGGTGCACAGGAGAGAATGTAATAATTCAGCTCTTTCTGCTTGCTTAGAAAGAAGCGATGGCGCACATGGTCTCCCTTTATCTGACTTAACAGAAAGCTAGAATTCTTGCTGTAACCTACATGCCAAGATCCTCATAACTCTTTTATTCCCCCAAATGCTTGCACCATTGTTATGTTAGAGCTTCACTTTACTTGTAGGAGATACAATTAAAATGTTTGTAGATGACATGGAAATAGATAGGGTGGTAAATAGTGAGGAGGATTACTGTAAACTGGAAGAGGATTTCAATGAACTGGGGTCACTTGTGCAGATCAATGACAATTAGAATTCAACCTGGAAAAGTGTAAGATAATGCATTTCGAGATGGCTAACAAGGCAAGAGATTACATGATCAATGATAGGACCCTGAAGATCTAATATGCAGATTTGAGACAGCTAAAGAGTCCTACTAGACCTCAATTAAGATAGCTCATAGGCCGGTATTGAGGAGAGTGCACAGCCTAAAAATTTCAGTTCCAGGCAGCATCTGGAGTAAAGGAACAGTCATAACTCACATTTTTCCACATTGTAATACATCTGCCACTTCTTTGCCCATTCTCCTTGCCTGTCCAAGTCCTTCTGCAGCCTCCCTGCTTTCTCAGCATTATCTGTCATAGAATCATAGGATCCTTCCAGTGTAGAAGCAGATTGTTCAGCCCATTGAGCCCACACCGGCCCACAACAAAGCATCCCACTCAGATCCACCTGCCCCACCCCTACCTTGCCACTGTAACCCTGCAATTCCCATGGCTAATCCACCTAGCCTGCACATCCCTGGACACTAAGGGCAATTTAGCACATCTTTGGACCGTGAGAGGAAACCAGAGAACCCAGAGGAAATCTATGCAGACTCAGTGAGAATGTGCCAAACTCCACACAGACCATTGCCGGAGGGTGGAATTGAGCTTGGATCCCTGATGCTAAAAGCCACCATTCTTCCACCTATCTTTGTGTCAGCTGCAAATCTAGCCACAACGCCTTCGGTTCTGTCATACAGATCAGTAATGCATAACATGAATAGTTGTAGCTTCATAACTGACCCCTACGGAACTCACCTAGTCACTGTGTCTCATCCTGAAAAAGACCCCTTTATTCCTAGTCTCTGCCTTCTGCCAGTCAGCCAATCCTTTATCCATGCCCCTAATACCATGAGCTCTTATCTCATTTAGCAGTCTCCTGTGTGGCACCTTGTCAAAGCCTTCTGGAAATCCAACTAGATCACATCCACTGGTTCTCCTTTGCCTATGTTTCTTGTTATTTTCTGAAAGAATTCTAACAGATTTATCAGGCGTGACCTCTTCTTGACATAGCTGTGCTGACTTAGCCCATGCACTTCCAAGTACTCCACAATCTCATCCTTAATAATAGTCTAAAATCTTACCAACAACTGAAGTCAGGCCAATTGGCCTATAGTTTCCTGTCTTCAGCTTCCCTCCCTTTTTCAAAAAGGTGTCACATTAGGCATTTTCCAGTCCTCTGGCATTTACCCTAACTCAGCATCAATGCTTCTACAGTCTCCTCAGCTATCTTCTTCGGAACCTTGGGCGTAGTTCATCTGGTACAATGCTTTATCCACTTTCAGGCCTTTCAGCTTCCCCAGCACCCTCTCCTTAGTGACGGCCACTACACCCACCTCTACCCCGACTCGCTTGACATTCTGGTATGCTGTTGGTGTCTTCCACTGTGAAGACTGGCGCAAAGTACCTATTCAGTTACTCCACCATTTCTTTGTACTCCATTACAATGTCTCCAGTCTCATTTTCCAGTGGGCCAATGTTCACTCTTATCTGTCTCTTACCTTAACAAAAGATTTTTGTTTTAAAAGAAATTTCATTTTTAGAGGTTCCTAAGATAAGATATGAGTACAGGCTTTCTTTTTACACATTTTCTTTTTAAAACAAAATATTAAAACTGCAATCGAAGTGGGTAGTACACATGTAGGATGCTGTGTTAATCATGCAGCACACCGCTCATAGTATACAATACATAGTTTAAAGACTGCTGTCTATCTCTTGTCCTCAGTACATGAACTGTGTGGTCATCATGTAATCTGCTTTACTTCCTTCTTGTAATACACTGACTGTAAAAACTCACCTCCAAAAATTAGAAATATGGTCCCACAGGATAATGGAAATGCTGGTAGTAGACGATAGTATTTTTATGCCAATGCAATTATATGTCCAACCACAGAACCACACAAGTTTGCAGCACAGAAGGAAGTTATTTGTAACAGCATCTATATGGTGCCATCTCTTCACTACAGTAATCTAAAACCAGTTTTAATGTTTTTCTGCTGTCTCATAATCCTGTAATGACCCATACTACAAATATTCATCTACTTTGCTCAAAGAGTTTGCAAAGAACTTTGCTGCAATTCCATCTGTGATACAGCATCTTATTTTCACAGTCTCTGGTCCATATTTTTCCCTCAACTAACTTCACAGTATAACTATTCTTCCATTACTTGTGGGAACCTGCTGTCCTGTTATAACACATTCAGAGCACTTCAGAACTATTCGATCGATATAGAGTACTTCTGGGCATCCCAGGAATGTAAGAGCAATATATAAATTCAAGCCTATGTTTTTCAAGCTCCAACAATTCTCTACCAAATGAAATTTCTCCCAACTTCTCACTTTAGTTTGTTGGTAATAATTTTCAATAATGGTTTCCTCACCATTAGCTATACAGCCAGAGGGAACAGTCTTTCCCTATTCACCTCACCAAACTGTCCATATCTCTGACAAAACTTGTATTGCAACTTTTCTTTTATCCTTTGGCCTAAAGCCAATAATTTCAAAACCCAAACTATGTCCCAAAGGATTAATGCAGGCGTCAAGTTTTGTTTGATTGTTTTGTTCCTAACCTTATTGACTTAACTTTACACTTCTAAAGTTTAAAAGTATGTCCTGTTTAAGAGTTCACTACAGGCAGTCCCCAATTTACAAACATCAAAATTACAAATATTTGTATTTATGAACAAAATTCTATATTAATGTTGATTTTTGAGGTCTCACATGCAAACATTTGCCTGTACTTACGAGCAGCTCTTTAATGCTGTACAATAATTATATTATGTTCCAACTTGCATACAAATTAACTTAGAAATGTATTCAAATATGGAGCCCATTCGTAACCCAGGGACTGCTTGTATAGCATAGTCAGTTAAGAAGAAAATTGATATTTGGTTCTTTAACATTCTATTACATGTAAAGCCACATATTCCCTTTCCTGGTAACCTAATTGATCCAGATCAAATGTATCTGTCCATACTTTTTCAGCTCTGTTGTGCCTCGATGAAAATTCCTTCTGTATGCTGAGCCGTGAATGTAGGTTTGGACATTCCCAACTTTCACTGGGTAGTAATGCATACTGTGACAGTAACAATAGGTGAGATGTATTTTTTTCTTTCTTTTTTTGAAAAAAGATTTCCAGCCATGGGTGATGAGCAATCTGGTCCAATCCAATAAAATAAACAGCTTGTGAGGCCTTGGGGTTTTCTTTATAAGATGGAACAATAGCAGCATGAATTGGTGGAGTCATTCTCCCACAGAATGGGGTTTTTGTTTAGCTTTCAGCGGTTGTTAGGGTTTGAAGTTGGCTGTGGAGACTGTTACATCTCTCTGTTACCGTTAAAAGCTTGGGTTCTCTTTCTGCTGCCAGAATTGCATGTGAGACAATTCTGTTTTACTGACTTTACTTTTGCCAAAGGTGTGTTTATTGGATGTTGCTATTATTGAAACAGTTGCTGTTTAATGGTTAAATAATCTATTATTCTGTTAATTTGTAGATAATGTTTTACAGTTTAAGTTATACCAATTCTTTTTCCTTTTGTTTGCATTTTAACCAGAGGGAAGATTAAAATGTTGTTTGCTTAAAGCCAAGTAGTGTGAACAATTGAATTACATCTGGAGCACAGCACCTTACAATTACCTTTAAATAAGATAAAAATTCAGGTCTAGGCTATCTCCTTGATATAATTGCAGGCAGTTTGGTCTGATCCATAACAATACCAAAGCTGAATTACCAAATTTGTCACCCATATTTGTTGAATAGCTATTGGACAGTTTGTGAAGAAGCAAGGCAACATTATTATAAGTGCACCAGCAGTGATAGTTTTTCAGATTTTGTTTCACTAGTTTCCTCTTAATAGATAAAACTGCTGTTGGGCGTACACCAGCATTTTATTTACAGGTTAAAAGGGGAAAGTTTATTTCCAGTCTTCACTTTAGATGCCAGAAATAAGGACTTGGCCCTCCTTCATGTTTACTGTGCAATTCCTCCTCAAGCAACTTGCAAGCTTTATGCTATTTTGTTTTTAATTTAGTCCTTGCTAGTAGCATTGTTCACAATTGTATTATTGATAAAGCGTTGCATTCTATTAGGACAGCTTTGTCCTAATATACCTAAAGCTACTTCCCTGATATTTGCACGTTAATTTGTTACCAATTGACAGTCTTGTGTCAAAATTGAAGAAAAATCACCAAGCCAGTGAAGACACCAATCCACAAACAAATCCTGCCTGAATTAATATGAGCTACAATTGCTTTTAGGTTGACTCAAGAACAAAAGTAATCATTAGTAATCTTGTATGACTTCTGTATATATTCTTTGTTTTTAGTATATAGCAGTTATTGGATGTCTGAAATTCAGGCTCAAAGCCAAAATTTTACGAACATATGAGAATGCAGATTTGAAGCAAACATAGGTTCTTCAGCCTTTCAAACCTGCTCCACCATTCAACAAGGTTATGACTGATCTGTTCATATTCTAACTTCCAAATTCCCATTTATGCCTAATAAGACAGAACTTAATTGAAGTTAAAAAGCCCCAGATTTTGCAATGACCATAAAGCTACAGCATTAGGCACTAATCATTATCATGGAAGAGATCTGATAACAACACAAGGTATAATCATGTGCAATTATAGGGAGAAATACAAAAGTTATTATGTAAGGTACTTGTTGCCACAGTTGGTCAGTACTCAATTCCCACTGCCTCAGCATTGAAATAGCCTCAATTGCATGAACATAGTGACTCATTCAGCAATTCTTCAGTAAAAGTGGCTGAAAAAGGTAGGCTAGTACCTTCTGGAGTAGGTGATTCTTTATTGTTGAGATGTGTGATAATTAAACCATAAACAAAATCTCAGGTCCTGACAAGTTAATTTTATAATTGTGAAGCTGTATTCCCTCAGAGAAAAATTAAGGATTAAAATATATGTTTTTCACTGTTTTCTGTCCTGTTTTCTCCTTTATTTCTCTCTTCCATAACCTTATTTGCATTGCCAGACTTCATTTTGTTTTCTGTGCATTTTATCTCAATATAATTTGATTTCTTGCTTCATACAAGCAAGGAGAATTATGTGAAGGTAAGCATAAGCAAACCTGAAATGAGAATCTATGATATATCCAAACAAAAAGTATTTTATACGAGATGAAATGCATTATTTTGCAAAACCTTGAACTACTTTCATATTTCACCAACAAAAATGCATAGTAAAGTATCAGTTAGAATTAATTAACACTCTTCTGTCGTTCAATTTCGACCATTTTTAAAACAGCACCTTGGATTTTTCTATAATAATCTATTGCGATTGAATGTTCTGTTCAGTTTTCTCTACAGATATTGATGAACGTGTAAAACGGAGCTCAAAAATGTATGAAAGATATATTCGCCTTTTAAGTACTAGCTAATTAGAGCAACTCATCATTTTTATTGAACAAATGAATGCAGAAAACAATTGGACAGGGCTTCGCATTGTAGAAGTGGGACCCCTAGTGAGGTCGCAAGTGAGAATTTCCGAGTTCTGAGCTCTAAATGAACGATGGCAGCCGTGGAGCTCAGGCAGAGTTTTAATATCTGTGCCGTGATTCTCTCAGGCCCCCGACTCAACTTTCAGTTCTGCTGAGGGGGTCACAACAATCTTCAGTACTATAATAAGAGTGGTAAAGCATTTGCAAATTTTCAGTTGATCATGTCCACGTATGTCCCTGTCCTTCTAGGTGGTAGAGGTTGCAAATTTGGACGATAGTTTCGAAAGAACCTTGGTGAGTTGTTGCATTACACCTGGTGTGTAGAATAGACTGTTGCCACTGTGTGCCAATGGTGGAGGGAGTGAATGTCTACATGAGCTGTGGTTGGCGTGCCAATAAAGCAAGCTGCTGTGTATTGGACAATGAAAAGTTTAAGTATTATTGTATTCAGCAATGCAAAGAAAAAACAATATTCCTTTTCACTTATCCCATGTACGTGGTGGGTAATCAGGAGGTCAGTTACTCACTCAGAATTCCCTGCTCTCGTTGCCTCAATATTTATGTTGCTGGTTCTATCCAGTATTTTAATTAGTGGCTTGCCCATGAATTTTGATAGTGAGAGATTCAGTGATGGCAAGACCATTTGATGCCAAGGAGAGGTAGTTTAATTGTCTGTTGTCAGAGCAAGTCATTGCCTAGCACTTATGTGGGACTGGACATAAACCTGAATGATGCTTCGGTCTTGCTGCATATTACCACAGACTGCTTCATTATCTGCAGAGTTATAAATGATATGAATGTTTTGCAATCATCAGAGAACATCCCCACTTCTGATCATATGATGGAAAAGATGCTACTAACATGACAACATGGCCGAGTTATGACCAGCACCGAAATGACTTAAATATAAACCGTAGCCAAGGAATTTCACAATGTATGTATACATTTTTAAACAAAAATAAACTTCACTGGACAAAAAGTTTGGAGAAATTGGATCAAATGAAGCATGAAATTCCTTTGCAATTTTGTCCTGGTACAGCTGGATTCATTGAGAATACTACTTGACCGATGGTCTGGTAATGTGCATTAGAATGTTTACATAATGAATATCCTCTTCAAATTGTGAAAGAAAAATAGGTCCAGTAATTAGAATGTAAGGTGATATGCCCTGTATCCTGAAAGTGCTTCAGGGAAATGACATTCTCGCAAATTACATTATATCATCGAACAGACTAAAAACTCAGAACATATCAAAAGCAAAATGTCATATTTCCTATCCACGAAATAATTTTTCAATGGTTTACTGCATGAGTATCTGAACTGTTCCTTGATCTTTTTTATCAATTAATATGAGTAAAGTTATATTGCATTTACCCAGAAGCAAGCTATATACTACCAACTCTGCCATATAAAGCAAGGAAAAATATAGATCTGCATTGTGCTCCAAGCTCCATTCGGAGCTAATTGAATCCTACTTCTCCTGTATTATTTAACATTAGCATTAAGATGAAATTTGTGAATTTTCTAAGCAGTAGTTTCGACCACCTCGGAATATGTTTAACTTCTCTTGGTACCGCTATCGTTATATAGCAACCGATGTGAAGCAGGACCAATGGAAACGCTGCCCTGACAGTTTGACTCGATCCAGTTTGATTTAGTTAACCAAGTGTCTTATTCCAGACCACAGTATAAACCTTCCAAACGGACTCGCTCTGTGTCTGAGTCGCCACCCTGCTGCCACGGACAGATTGATTGGAAATGGCTTTGGGCACGAAACAACGCTAAGATGACCTGAGAGTCAGGGTATTTTCACCATACCACGATCAATATTTGCAATGTTCCGCCGCAGGGCTTATTTGCCATGAATTTGAAAGATCGAATTATTTGCAAAGTCCAGCTCCGCCTATCTTAAAAGATCCCAAGAAATCCCATGTAACAGGTTACGGTTTTCCAAACTTATCTCCCAATGTTTTAAAGCTGTTCGAAAACACTTTCGCCCACCTGTTCATCTTAAAATAAAACAGAGATTGCCTTTTCCTAGCTACCATCAGTTCTGAAGAAGGGTCACTGGACATGAAACGTTAACTTTGCTTTTTGTCCAGGCCTGTTGAGTTGTTCCAGCACAGTTTTTGTTCATATTACATGCTAGACTCTAGAAGGCCACAGCTCATATGTAAAAAATGCGATCTTATTTCTGACTTCTGTACCGCCTGTAAGCATCGATGTAAATCAGATCCAACAACTGTGCGTAGTACAGCACTCGTTATGTGAAGGGGGCGTTTGTGAACTTGCTGCGGCAAAGTTGGCTCAGCACTGGACCCAACAATGAAATGTCGCTGACCTATAGCTTTATGCTTGGGTTTTTATCTGCTTCGCTTCCTTTTATATTGAGTCGACACTAGATTCACATGGAGCAGATCCGCCGCCAAACGTTTTTTTAAAAAGCCAAGCAGCAAGGTGCAGCTCTTGAGTTCAATTATCATTTTGATGCAGTCGTATCCCTTTGCATTAATATACGTATGAGTTCCTCAGGACTCCTGGGTTTATTATATAAAAAAATTTGTCTTTTTTAATCCTGGGATGTGGGTGTGTCTGGTTGACCATCCCTAACTGACAGTCAGAAGGTGCGTTTTGAACCGCAGCAATCACTGTGGTGTGGGTACACCCACGGTGCTATTTAGGAGGGAGTTCATGGACGGAGCAAGACGTCTGACCTATTTCCAAGTCAGGGTTAGGATGTGAGTTGGAGGGAAACTTGTTTTTGGAGGAAGGGGGTATTAACAGTAAGTATTCTGCAGAATATCTTGAACAAATAACTAGCCTTGCCCAATTGGATCACTTTTTACTGAACCAGCCATCCCACGCTGAGTCGCAAGTTTTGTCCTAACTGATCATCACACAGGACATATCGAGTTCCACGCAGACCTGGCAAAATGCTGTGTACTGGAAATCGTGAGATTTCATTGATGTCAGCGTCACTCACCCTGTTAATGACGGATTCTTTCTTCAACCCGAGTCAGTACAGTGAGTGAGTTTTGAGAAGATTTGTAGCTCAGGTTGAGGTTCTGGACGTGAGTTTGCTCGCTGAGCTGGAAGGTTAGTTTTCAGACGTTTCGTCACCATTCTAGGTAACATCATCAGTGAGTCTCCGACTAAGCCCCGGTGTATGTCGGCTGTCTATTTACCTGTTTAGGTTTCCTTGGGTTGGTGATGTCATTTCCTGCATTGGTGATGTCATTTCCTGTTCTTTTTCTCAGAGGACGGTAGATCAGCTCCAAATCAATGTGTTTGTTGATGGAGTTCCGGTTGGAATGCCATGCTTCTAGCAATTCTCGTGCATGAGTCTGTTTGGCTTGTCCTAGGATGGATGTGTTGTCCCAATCAAAGTGGTGTCCTTCCTCATCTGTATGTAAAGATACGAGTGATAGTGGGTCATGTCGTTTTGTGGCTAGTTGATGTTCATGTATCCTGGTGGCTAGCTTTCTGCCTGTTTGTTCAATGTAGTGTTTGTCACAGTTCTTGCAAGGTATTTTGTAGATGACGTTCGTTTTGCTTGTTGTCTGTATAGGGTCTTTTAAGTTCATTAGCTGCCGTTTTAGTGTGTTGGTGTGTTGTGGGCTACCACGATGCCAAGAGGTCCGAGTAGTCTGGCAGTCATTTCGGAAATGTCTTTGATGTAGGGGAGAGCGGTTATGGTTTCTGGGCTGTCAGCAACAAACCCAAACAAACAGACAAAACAGGCCCAGAAACCATAACCACTCTCCCCTACATCAAAGACATTTCCGAAATGACTGCCAGACTACTCGGACCTCTTGGCATCGTGGTAGCCCACAAACCCACCAACACACTAAAACAGCAGCTAATGAACTTAAAAGACCCTATACAGACAACAAGCAAAACGAACATCATCAACAAAATACCTTGCAAGAACTGTGACAAACACTACATTGGACAAACAGGCAGAAAGCTAGCCACCAGGATACCTGAACATCAACTAGCCACAAAACGACATGACCCACTATCACTCGTATCCTTACATACAGATAAGGAAGGACACCACTTTGATTGGGACAACACATCCATCCTAGGACAAGCCAAACAGAGACATGCACGAGAATTCCTAGAAGCATGGCATTCCAACCGGAACTCCATCAACAAACACATTGATTTGGAGCTGATCTGCCATCCTCTGAGAAAAAGAACAGGAAATGACATCACCAGTGCAGGAAATGACATCACCAACCCAAGGAAACCTAAACAGATAAATCGGGCTTGATCACAGGTAAATAGAAAGCGGGACATAACACCAGCGCTGCTTCGGAGGCTCACTGATGATGTTACCTCGAAAGGTGACGAAACGACTGAAAACTAACCTTCCAGCTCAGCGAGCAAACTCACATCCAGTACAGTGTGTAAAGCCCAAAGCTGAGGTGCTCAGTTCTCGCCTTGATGTTGTTGTGGTGATTTCACCCAAATAACAATGAGCTTGATCCCAATCTCTGCACAAGGTGAATATTATGGAGTGGGACTGAGATAATTGTGTATCTCCTTGCACTGCATAAAAAGGCAGCCACAGTCTATTCAAAATCCTTCACGACCATGCGCTGGCGTTCGTATCTCTTTACTTTCTCAACAACTTTGTAACGAACTCCCTTTTTGGTCGAGGCTTGACAATTCTCAGCGAGTCTGAGCTTCGCCGTGTGCATTGCATATTGTAAACTTTCACCCTTCAACAAAATGTCCACCAACACTCGCACGGTGCGTGGAAACATCCCCCGGGCAGAGGGTTTGACATCTAGACACCAAAAAGGGAGAAACAACACGGCTCATAAGGATCGATCGGTCACTTGTACGCGCTCCTGGAATATTTCTTGGTCGCCCCTGATCTCTGAAAGAGACAAATGTTTGATCCATTCAGATCACGTCAGAGATTAATATTTAATGTCATTAAAAATAAATTTTAATTGTCACCAAATACCTTGAAGTGAATGTGAAGGTGCAGAAACCGAAAAGGGAAGCTGGGAGTGAGGCAGGAAAGGGACGGGTGCGTGCTTTAAAATGATTGTTAAGGTAAGTGTAACTTTTGAATAACGAGATAAAACAATCTAAAATAGTTCTAAATTAACCGGTCCCAAAGTGAAGGCTGTGCGCTTAGATATTGAAGTACCGCCACAGATGAAATGCTTTATAGAGACTCCTTTTCCAGTTTGACTGTGTGTTTGTTGTTATCTCAAAGTGAGCTCAATGTGATCAGCGCCTAATTTCTAATCGTGAGTACAGCTGCGGGGAATGAGTGAGTTCATACTCCAGGCAGTACGACATCTCAGCATCTGGTAGAGACTTTTTAAACCTTTTTTTCGGCCACTTGCATTAATCCATCAGAAATGGCAGGCTGGGAGAAAGTGATAGCTTGAGTATTACAATAAGTGAGACCAAAGGAACGCATTAACTGATTAGATGACAAGAGCGCTCCGTCCGTAGTTGTAGAGAGCTCAGGTATTTTCGACTGGTCACTGCCTATCATTCCCTCCAAGTAATGCACAGCAACACGATTGCTATTTAAACACGGTCTTCAAAACTCACGCCGATCAGTAGAGTAAATGCAATGGACAAATTCCTAACACTTGGAATGCATCAACACCTTTTTTTAAGTCAGTTATCCGAATTATTTTGCAATTAGTCTTGCTCAATTAATACTCCACCTCGATTACTTTTTTTGCAGATTTCTTTCGATCTATCAGGTCTCTTCAATGTAAAACTATCAAGGTCAGGCTAACTCCCGTAATTTGCATTTCGACGGTTTTCTCAAACTTTTCAGAGACCGTCCCAAACATGTTCACGTAATCAATTATTTGTTGTTTGTATAACCATGACGTGGAGGTGCTGGTGTTGGACTGGAGTTGGCAAAGTCAGGAGACACACCACACCAAGTCGTGTTCCAACCGGTTTATTTGGAATCACAAGCTTTGGAGCGCTGACGAAGGAGCAGTGCTGTGAAAGCTTGTGATTTCAAACAAACCTGTTGAACTGTAACCTGGTGCTGATGAAGTGCTGCAGATATATATACATTTTTGAAGTTCTATTCCAGTCCTCTGAGCGTTCACCCTGTTGACTTGTTCAGGCAAAATAAATCTGAAGCAGCAATGTAGCTGAAACAGCCAGCCTCACTGTGCCTAAAACATCTCAGTCCATCTTAATTGGAAACAAGAAATAATTTGACTTAGTACGTCAATTTCTTTTATCCTCAAATCACTCAGTCTCCCACTCAATCCACGCCTATTGCTGAAATGTACATTTGGTAGTTTATCAGCTCTCCACAACATGTCTCAGTCACTCATGTATCATCAGAGAAATCATTGACATTTAGGGGGGAAACTGTCCTTCCACAACATGTACATCTTGCTTTTGTCAATAATAAAATGAAGCGGATGACTGACATGGAGAAATTGTTCTTTCTCCACACCAGGTACAATTCAGTGTCGAGCTAGATTACGCTCGCCGTTGGAATCGATCAGCGGGAGCGACAAATTATTCATTCACGAGTTCGCATTGACAAATGCTGTATAAACGGCCCGTAATCTGCAATGCAGATAGTGCGACGGATTTTGATGTAAATTGGTGAGAATGAAGAGGTAACTAACATCACAATTAGTATTTAAAACAACATCAAGAAAAATGTCCAGCAATTTCGCCGATTAATCTCCGCAGTGGGGTATTTATCAATTGAAGTCTAATTTTAAATGATCGAATGTCGGCAAAACGAGTTCTTCATTTTGCAGCATGGGCAGTGATTCTTTGCAATAGAGCGAGGCATTCACTATCACCCTTGAGGCTGCTCTAGATCAATTAGAACTTCCCTCTTCCAAGGAGGCTCCAACAACACTATATACCATTATATTCTTTTTTAAATGAGAAAAGTGAACCTAAATGTAGAAATTTGCAGAGATGGGAACTCTCCAGCAATAATCAGAAATTAATGCTGAGCGGATAGCTATTCTGGGGAAAGAAAATCACTATTAAGATAAGTGTGAAAAGTGCTTTTCATTAGTAGTTAGATATAGATGTGCGGGCATAAATAAATTATTTCTGGACAAATAATAGCTTTAGCTGTTTCCTACGTTATTGGCTACATACATCAAAAAACCATCTGGGATAACTGTAGAATACTGGGCTATATAAATTCCAGCAGGATAATGAACCAGGAAGCTGGTCCTGTTTGTCATCCGCAAATCTCGTTCCCGCGGTGTTTGTTCAACATTATATATTAATGATTGATATTTATTGCAAAATTATATGTTTGATCAATGTAGTTCAGTGTTTATCGTAACTAAATAAAATTACTACGTTTGTTTTTTCTTTAAGTAAATAGAAATCTGAAAACCATTGTGGTATTATTTAATTTGTAGCACCTTGTAGGGTTGTTGGGTGGAATCAATAGGGAATAGAAAATAAAACCCATGTGTTCATACAAAGCGATATTTTTGCGTTTGTTTCAAATGGGCGGCTGAGGTGGATAAGGCTTATATTAGTGATAATTATAATTGTAGTTTTCAAATCTGCATTTGGGTGCAAATGTTTGCACTTATTGTGGGATTATCGCGTTCTATTTTCGGCTCCGATTTAGTAAGTAGCTTCACCCCATCAGTATTTCCTCAGGACTTTGTACAGAGGCCGTTGGATTTTAACTCTTGTGTTCGAAATGATAGATGCGAGGATAATCGGTCAGTTATCTTCGCGCAACCGAGGTGCCAGTGGTTAAAGGGATTGGGTTGCAAGTCGCGACCATATGCATTTCACCCAGTATCCAACACACTGATCTCGGCGTATAATCAGAACAGAGCAGAGAGGAGCAGAACGCCAGTCCACCATCTGATCCACAACGATGCTCTAATGTTTCAAACGGGACTTTGTATTAGTTCCGTCCGGCCATTTCCGACGCCGGGTGGCCGTTGTAAAATGTTCTGCCTGAATTTCGAATTTCCAACAGCTTCTCGTTTTAATTTTCACACCATTTAATAGGATTTCTACGATTTTAAAGTCCAGTCTACGGTATGCTTCGTTTAGAGCATAACTGAGTCAGGAGACATGGTTATTACAAGTAAGACTTGACATAAATTTATTCCACTTGATACATCTGATATACTAGAACCGTCCTTCTATTATCGAATACTATTTTTTAAAAACAGCCTGAAGGCCACCAATCGAAAGTTGCTCAGTTCCCGGGACAATGTACCGGCGATGTTAGATTATTGCATGGTTCTAAATTAAGATATTAAAAAGGGTGAGCTCTGCTTGCACACCGCTCAAAAACAAAAGGATTGGAATGGAAAGTATCATCAGACTGCATCTTTGTCCCTTCGTACAATTACCAAACGATTCTGCAGATGTCCGGCGTTCATTGGAGAAACTTTTCTGCTTGTCATCCAAAATTCCTCCAGACCTATCTTTTGCACTCGTGTTACAAATCAATTTACCACCCATGTAAATACGGTGTTAACAAAAATCAAACGATCGTAAACACCAAGCAGAGAGGCTCATTTTGCTATAGCACAAATAGACTAAACTCATTCTTTTTGAAAAATCAACTAGACAACCCTTTCCTCAAATGGCACAAATAATTTCAGCGAAAATACAGACAGCAGCGTCGTTTTTGAGCAATATGTAATTGCCAGTCACTCAAATATAATGTCAAGCACATGTCTACAGTAATCTCAATGACACAACAGCTTGTATTGTTTTAGCATGTTCTTTTGGGCGCAAGAGTAGGCCATTCAGGCCGAGTGTCCATTCAGGTGATCATTATCTACACCAGCCGCCTCCTACACATCCTTCATCAATCTCCTCAATATTGCATCCTTCTATCCTTTTTCTTCCCTATGAATTTTTCTAGCTTCCTTTCAATGCATCTATCTCAGTTACCTACTCTTGTTGTCATAGTGGCTTAATACACGAACTACTGGTTTCAAAGAAATTACTCCTAAATTTCCTTCTGGATGTACAAGTTTATTTTTTAACCCTAATTCTGGGCATCCTTGCATGTAGAAACATGCCTCCTAGACGTATTCTAGCGAACTCCTAGACAAAGTCTTCTATCGGCCCATTATTAAATGTGAGATGTAGGGCCAGAATTACACCATTTGGCCGATCGAGTCTGCTATGCCTTTCAATCATGGATGAATTGTTTTTCAACCCATTCTCCTGCCTTCTCCCCATAACTATTGACCCCCTTTCTCATCAAGAACCTGTCTACTTCTGTCTTAAATATACTCAATGAGTTGGCCTCCATAGCTCTCTACAGCAATGACTTCTAAAGATTAACCACTGAAGAAATTCCTCTGCATCTCAGTTCTAAATGGTCATCACTTCACTCTGAGGCTGTGCCCTCAGGTCAAAATCTCTCCTACTAGTGGAAGCATCTTCTCCATGTCCACTCTGTCCTTGCCTCTTGGTATTCTGTAAGTTTCAATCAGATCACCACCCACCCACACCTCATCCTTCTAAACTCCATCAAGTACAGACCCAGAGTCCTCAACTGCTCCTCATATGACAAACCCCTCACCCTCAGGATCTTTCTTGTAAGCCTCCTCTGGAGCCCCTCCAAGGCCAGAGATCCTTCCTTAGGTACAGAGCCCAAAACTGCAAACAGTATTCCAAATGTGGCCCTACCAGAACCTTGTACTCAGCAGTACATTTCTGCTCATATATCCGAGCCAACTCAAAATGAGTGCTAACATTGCATTTGCTTTCCGAATTGTCAGCTGAAACCTGCATGACAAACTTGAGAGAATCCTAAATTAGAACTCATTTGTCCTTCAGATTTCTAAAGCTCCTCTCCATTTAGAAAATAGTCTACCCTTCTCTTCATCCAACCAAAGTGCATAACTTCACACTTATATCCAATTTTCTCTAACTTCTGGCAAAAAGACAAAATAGCAGTCCTCCAGTGCCTCTGCATCCTTCTTATAGAATGAAGACCAGAAATGGCCACACTACCACCAACTGTGGTCTGAGCAATGTTAAATAAAACTTTAACATAACTTCTCTACTTTTCAATCCTGCATTTTTAGAAATAAATACCAATGTTTTGTTTGCTTTATCTTAATGTATTGACCTGCATCATTGTTATTTTTTGTGATTCATTTATCTGTGACTGAGTTATAGAGCTAGACAGCATGGAAACAGACCATTCAATCCAATTAACCTATGCCAACCAGATATCCTAAATTAATCTAGGCCCATTTGCCAGCATTTGGCCCATATCATTCTAAACCCTAGATAACAAAGTGTGAAGCTGGATGAACACAGCAGGCCAAGCAGCACCTTAGGAGCACAAAAGCTGACGTTTCGGGCCCAGACCCTTCATCAGAGAGGGGCATGGGGAGAGGGTTCTGAAATAAATAGGGAGAGAGGGGAAGGCGGACCAATGATGGAGAGAAAAGAAGATAGGTGGAGAGGAGAGTATAGGTGGGGAGGTAGGGAGGGGATATGTCATTCCAGGGAGGACGGACAGGTCAAGGGGGCGGGATGATAGGTGAGAGGAAGAACTGGTTAGGGAGGCGGGGACGAACTCGGCTGGTTTTTGGATCTGGTGGGGGGAGGGGACAAGCTGGGCTGATTTTGGGATGCAGTGGGAGGAGGGGAGATTTTGAAGCTTGTGAAGTCCACATTGATACCATTGAGTGCAGGGTTCCCAAGCGGAATATGAGTTGCTGTTCCTGCAACCTTTGGGTGGCACCATTATGGCACTGCAGGAGGCCCAGCATCTCCAGTTCTTCCTCTCACCCATCCCCTCCTCCCACCTCAAGCCGCACCTCCATTTCCTACCTAGTAACCTCATCCCACCCGCTTGACCTGTCCGTCCTCCCCGAACTGACCTATCCCCTCCCCACCTCCCCACTTACTCTCTTCTCCACCTATCTTCTCCTCTATCCATCTTCGGTCTGCCTTCCTCTCTCTCCCTGTTTATTTCATCCAGCTTCACACTTTGTTATCTTGGATTCTCCAGCATCTGCAGTTCCCATTATCTCTGATCATTCTAAACCCTCCCTAGTCATATACCCATCCAGATGCCTTTTAACAGTTGTAATTGTATCAGCTTCTGTCACTTTGGCTGGCAGCTTATTTCATACATGCACCACCCTCTGCGCAAAAAAGTTGCCCCTTAGGTCCTTTTTAAATATTTCCCCTCTCACCTTAATTATAATTCCCTCTAGCTTTGGCCTCTGCTACATGGGAGAAAATACATTGGTTCCTCATATGCTCTAGGGAGAACAGCACCAGTCTATTCAACCTCTCCCTGTAGCTCAAACTCTGGCAATGTCCTTGGAAATATCTTCTGAACACTTTCAAGTTTCACAACATCCTTAATATAGCAGAACTGAATGCAATATTCCAAAAGTGGCCTAACCAATGTCCCGCACTGCCACAATGTAACCTCACATCGCCTATACTCTAAGCACTGGCCAATAAAGGCAAGCATACCAAACACCTTCTTCACTATCCTGTCAACCTGGGACTCTACTTTCAAGGAACTATGAACTTGTACTCCAATGTCTCTTTGTTCAGCAGTACTCCTTTGTTCCTTTATTCTTTTAAATGCTTGCACAGAGCATATGGCCTCATTATTTCTCCTAGTAAAGTATATCATCTCACATATCTACATCAAGGCTCATCTGGGAAATGCTATACCCTTTTGGAAGTTTATTAACATCTTCTGTTTGACAGTTTTACAAATTTTGTGCTGTCTGCAAATTTTGAAGTTACATTTACAGTTCCCAAGTAGAAATCATATACTTAAATGATACCAGCAATGACCCAAATTAAACATCATTGGCCCTTTTTACTAATCTGAGTAATATCATCTTTAATCCTGCTCTCTCTTCTCTATTTTACATCAAACTTATAGCTACTTGCCTCCTCAATCTAGTTCTCTGACCATAGTCAATGATTTTTGACTTTGTCTAAACCTAAATATATTGCATCTGCAACTTTACCTTTATCTAGCTTTTCCATTATTCTGCTATTTCCATTTCTTGGAGCTATAAATTTATTGACAGCATACCAAAAGCAGCACCAGGTATGTCTAACAATGAAGCACAAACACAGGAGCACATTTACACTAAACAGTTGGCACATCATGTAATTAACAAAACAAAATAATTCATGCCAACAGATCAGATCAAAACCCTGCAGTCTTGACATATCGGATTGTGAACTGTGGTGAGCAACAGAAAAACTAAGAGGAGTTAACACTCTTAATTTTCATGCTGCCCAGCACACAACAAAGAAGACAACAATTGAAGCATTTGCAACCACCTTTATTAGCGGGTGCTGAGTGGGAGAGTCATCTCAACCACCTCCTGAAATCTTCAGCAACAAAAATTGCCAGTAATCAGCTAGTTCATGTGTTAACAAATGAGGGGAATGGCGTTAAGATTGCAATGGCATTGGACTAACAATTCAGAGGCTATTCTTTGATTAAATCATGGAAGTTAAATCTACTTAGCTGGAATTGAAAAGTTAGTTTTAGTCATTGTGACCATGGAACCATCTTTGATTGTTATAAAACCCATCTGGTTCATTAATATCATTTGGGGAAAGAAAGACTTGTGAAAACAGATCCACATCAACATAATTGAATCCTAACCTCTCTCAAAAGTGATTAGTAAAGGACATTAAATGCTGGCCTTATCATCAGCACTAACAGAAACATCTCATGAAATGACAAAGGGAAAAAGTGGCTTAGAGTTCTGGATGCATAAAACTTTGTGGCCTCTGACGACCTCCCAGCTGTAGTACTCAGAATCGTAAAATTGTTACAGTACACAAGGAGATTATTTGGCCATCGTGCTTTTCAGATGAGCAGGTCTGAAATTATGGCTCCACAACTAGCCCTACCCATAGGGAAGAACCATGCTATCATCGACCCGACAATTTGGAAAATAATCCAGCTTTATCCTGATCACGAAAAGCAGGACAATCTAATTAGGCCTTGACCATCTGCAAAGTGATAAAATTATTTTTGGTAAACAACACTTACTCAACAGCAACCTATTCATTGGTACTCAATTTCTGTTACACCAGGGTCACTGAACTCTGAACCTTATGGCTACTTTGTTCGAAAGATGAACAAAGGATCTTAATACAAAAGGGAAGAGTAGCTGCACTTAAAATCAAGACAGTATTTGCACAAGTGAGGCATCAATAAGCTCAAGCAAACATGGAGGCAATGACCAAAACTCCATATGATACGGGACTGATATTTTGACTATGTGATTGGTACATTTTAGTTACTGGAGGATTTCTCCCTCACTAAAGGGAGATGACTGGCAGTGAAGTAGGGTGGTCACTATTCCAAAGGCAGAGGACAACGAAAAGGAGACCCCTTCATGCTAAGCTTAGATGGTGCATAAATTGAACCCACACTGATGGCTACTCTAAGAAATGTGAGCAGATTTAAACCATCTGAAATATCTGTGCTGCTCTAAACTGGCCTCTTGAACACCCCCATTTTTTTTTTCAATCCACCGTAGTGGCTGTATCTTCAGTTTTCTGGGTCATGAATTGTCTTCCAGCGCCACTTTGTATTTCTACCTTTGTCTCCTCCTCTAAGAAGCTCCTTAAAACCTGTCTTTTGGCCACTAGTCCCAACGTACCTTTTGCACGTCAACGTTCGATAGTGCTCTTGTGAAACGCAATTGGCTCAACACGGTGGCTCAGTGGTTAGCACTGCTGCCTCATAGAACCAGGGACCGCGGTTCAATTTCACCCTCGGAGTTTGCATTCTCCCCATGTCTGCGTGGGTTTCCTCTGTGTGATCCAGTTTCCTCCCACAGTCCAAAGATGTGCAGGCTAGGTGGATTGACCATGCTAAATTGCCCGCAGTGTTCAGGGATGTGTCAATTATGGGGATAGTCAATTATGGGGGTAGGGGGTGGGATTCTCTGAGGGTCGTTGTGGACCTGTTGGGCCGAAGGACCTGTTTCCACACAGTAGAAATTCTATGATTCTCCTACTTGGAAGGTGCTATTTAAATGCATGTTAGTATTCTTGTTGTCTATTAAAACCCCACATGATTTTGAACGCTACTGTCAAATCTCCATTTGATCTTCTCAATTCTAAGGAATACAAACTCAAATTCTCCTGTCTCAGTTTAAAATTGGAGGCAGTCAGCTCAGCTGACTGAACAGTTGGTTTGCAACGCAGAATAATGCCACCAGTGTGGGTTCAATTCATGCATGAAGGGATCTCCTCTACCTTAACAACAGTGACCACCACCACCCAACCCTCCACCACGACCAACCACCCCACCCGCCACTCACCGCCAGTCAACTCGCTCTAGTAAGGGAGATATCCTCCGTTAACTAAAATACATCAATCATGTAGTCAAAATATCTACAGTTAGTATGTTAGTCACAGAGTTGCAATATGTTTATATTGCCACAGCAGGTGGGCACAATATAAATACATCAGCTATCATTACAAAGTAACAAAATAATGTCCTCTTCATAGCAGAAATAGAACAAGTTGCAAACCATGATATATCAATGCTCTAACAGCAGAATCATGACGCTAATCAGGTAAATACAGTAGAATAAATAATGACCTACATAGTAATGAAAAAAATTTGAATGGTATCATTTACTGTTGAAATGATGTCAGTCACATGACCAAATATTGGATTTGGAAATTTCAATGATAATGATTCAAGTTCTAAAACATTACGTTCCTTCATAAAGAAACCAGGATACATAGTCTATGTAGCATAATTTCAGTCACATGACGCTATTCTGTCGGAATTTCACTCACTCAATGATCTGCTAATCGCGTCATTCCGCACATTCAGGCCTTACACACTTGCACAATATTTTATTTTTTATTGTACAGTCAAGAAATAAAATCACACGCCTTACTGTCTGTCGATCCGATGCAATTTATCTTAATAGATAAAAAAAGCAACAAGAATTGAAGTTTATAAGTGAATGTACAATACGAGGCAGTGATATTAAGAAGCTGCATTCCTGGTCTTGCGTCTTCAGTTCCAGGGGCCGTTGTAATCTGTGCTCTTTACTGGAAACTCATAATCGCCCATACTGCCGTCACTGCGCTAATTTCAATCATTGGTGATTATTATCTAACGACTGACTGTGAAAATGAGTTAGTGAATCGGAGAAAGGGTGTGAACACGAGCTGATGAATAAACCAGTAAAAGAGTGGGGCGTGTAAGAACCAGTCTATGATGGAGACAAAGTGCATTAGATAATGAGAGAGGCAGTTAACGGATAACAAAATTAATGAGACACTACGAAAGAGAGAGATTGTTGGACAGACACAATAAGAAGAATGAATCAAGCATTGAATCAGTGGGTGTGAAATCTGAATGGTCCAAAAAGCAAAATATTAGATTCATAACACAAATAGTGAATGAGGCAGTGCGAGTGAGTGGATGAGTGAGGGGTGAGTGAGAGCCTGAGTCGATGAATGAAGGTGTGATTAGCACCGAGAGTGTGGGTGAGACTTGGTGAATGAGGTTGTGTGAGTAGTACGAGTGAATGAGGGAGGGATGCTGTGAATGAGTGAAGGTGTGATTGAATGGACAGAGTGAGAGTGTGTGAACGGGTGGTGTCATGCTAAGTGAGGGAGATCGTGAGGCTCTGAGTGTGACCGCGAAGTGACTGAATGTGTCCGTGGGTAAGTGAGTCTGTGATTTAACACGGAAGTTAGTGAGTAGGCGAGACTGCGAGCGCGCTAGACTGTGTAAGAGTCTGAGTGGGAGAGAGATCTTCTTAATTAGAGATTAAAGAGTGAATGGGGCAGTTGTAAGTCTGTGACGGTGAGATAGAGAGGTACTGAGGGAAATTATGACCAGCTGAATAGGGCTGAGTATGTGGGGCGGATGCAAGTACGAGGGGAACAACAGAGGGTGGAAATAGTCATCAGGCAGGGGGTAGACGAAGGCATTGTAGTATAGTGGCGAGGCTATTAATCCAGAGCCACACTGTTTATGTTCTGGGAGCTTGACTCCAAATCCCACAATGACACTTTGTAGAATTTGAATTCAATAATAATGATGGCCATGAAATTAATGCCAATGATCGGGGAAAACCCATCAGTTTCTGTAATGTCCCTTACGGAGGGAAATCTGCCATCCTCACCCGGTCTGGTCTACGTGTGACTTCAGACCCACATCAATCTGGTTGACTCTTAACTGCCCTCTGGGCAATTAGGGATGGGCGGCTGGTCTAACCAGTGACTCCCACATCCCAGCAGTGAATATAAAAGAGATCTGAAAGTACCCAGTAGACCCGAGCAGATTTTCAGAGCTTGGTCTGAAATGCTCACTCTCTCTCTCTACAGATTTCTCTCTCTACAGTTACTCTTGGAGTCGCTGGCTGTTTCTAAGAAGTATGGTGAATTAGGGAGCATCTAATGAACCATGAGAGACCGGGGTATGATTTCTAATCCCTCTCACGCAAACACTCAATCAAAAACTTCTGAAAAACTGGCGACAACATTAGCAACGCGTTTCTTATGAGAGATTACATCACACGAAAAGTGAGGACAGGATTGTCCCCCTGTAATCAGGAACTGGGAGATCTGAGAGTTAACAGGGAGAACTGCCTGAGAATCCCAAGTGAAAATAAGGTCATAGGAACTCAACAAGAATTTCCCAGGCTGGTAACTGAAATTGCCTGTCGTGACTGGATATAAACCGTCAGCAATGGAACCGGCTCTGAGCGAGATTCCTCTCCAGCTCCCATACGTTCAGCAACAGGACGGGGTCAGCGCGGATGACAAGTGACTCATTCAGCTAGAGAACTGAGCAGAGCACAGATAGCACCCACCCCCAAATCAAGCAGCAACATCCTCCGCTTGTTACGCAGCAGGAAGCTGCCCACTGGGAAGGTGACTGGAGACAAGCGCAGCGCAGTCTAGCATCTCATCTCGACCAGTTCGCTCAGCGGACCCAGAGCTCCCCTCTGAGCGCTGCCGCCTTCCCTACCGTGCTCCCATGTCAAGCGTCGGATGGTCGCGGCTGGCCCCACGGCTCCGGCGACTCACACTCTGCTCCCACTGCCCGGAATCAGCAGAAAGGCAGCGGCACTCGCCGGCTCGTTCTGCGCCCGAGGCATTCGCTCAGAGCTGAGGGCAGGTTGAATCAGAGAGCATTGGACTGGAGGGGTGGGGAGGGGGATCGAAATCACCGAGAAAATAAGCCACGGCGGGAAGAAGGGGAGACTCAGCACTCACCCAACCCTGAGTGGGAAGTTAACGCAAGAACTTCACTGGGATCTAGCCCGGAAACGGAGTCTCATGACTACAAACTCCAGCTCCAATAGAAGGAAGAAGTGTGCAGATCTAGAAGACCATCAAATACCGAAAGGCTTTCAAACTTTTTTTTCTGACCAACGCGTAGAGAGAGACAAACGTTCTCAGAGAGAGAAAGAAACGATAATAGAGACTCTAACGGATGTTTTCGGGGCTACAGGGCAAGTGTATTTATTATGTCAGTAACAGTCGAGCCCAATAGGCGAAATGAAGGAAAAGTCCAAAAATGCCGCGAAGACGAGAAGAGAAAAGGAAAATGGGGAATTTTACGAACTGGCTAAGTTGCTGCCTCTACCATCGGCCATCACCTCCCAACTGGACAAAGCTTCAATCATCAGATTGACCACCAGCTACCTCAAGATGAGAGCTGTCTTTCCCGAAGGTAAGCAATGGCTGAGGGAACACTGAAGCAAGCAGTTTAATTGAGAATCTGGTTGGTCAGTGTTCACCTTGCTTGGTGTTCTATTGTTCTTTAAAGTGACTTTTCCAGTTAAAACCAGGACTTTTCTGTTAAAAAACTTATTTTGTTTTAGGTTAACTGTTGTAAAAGTTCAGTTTTCATCGAAAGTTGACATGTTCACATTCATACCACAGCTGTGTTGCAAGACATATAAAAGTTGGCAGGGAAAATCCAGGAATTAATATTTTTAAAATGTGAATACGAAAGCATTGACCTCACTTCTAATTATATACTAGAGATTGCAGTTTTATTATAGCGAGTGTTATAGATTATGAATCGTTTCCTACTTAAAGTTGTCATTTTTCTGCGCATTGTGCAGTTCTGGCTGAGTTTATTCTGATTGTGTAACCCATCCAATACTTTCCAAGTTAATGTTGAGTGCTGACGGCACTAAATAATATCCTGTGTAATTTCACAGCGAAACAGCCTTTCAATATACGCTACACTGTTCTCACCACTTTGCGCTCTGGTTACTCTCGTGTGTTACTAATGATTGTGCTTATCTAACCAAATCTAAACTAATTTCTCGCTGTCGCCTTTACTTTGTGTGTGTGTGTGTGTGTGTGTGTGTGTGTGTGTGTGTGTGTGTGTGCCTGTGTGCAAATGCTCAGAGCTTGCAATAATTTCTAGGCTATACACAGATCCGAGTGATTGTCGTGTGTGAACGGGCCTGAAACAGAGAAAAATGGATGTCTCCGTACCCATGAAGGTCTCGGCTTACAGTCTCGGGCTCATTCGGGTTTTCGGTTGGTTTAGGGGCCGCAGATTGAAGAGTGGAGAATTCTTGGTAATTGGTGAAGTATGTCACTGTGTGTTTGTGTACGTGTGTGCTCATACACATTTCCCTCCGCTTAGGTTTGTAAGAGGAGAATTTTCTCCCCAAATAAATAACTCGATTTCTTCCAGAAATCATCTACAGCGCTTAAATAGAAATACCGGCCTACTTATTAAAGCAAATATAAATCAAGCGCTTGCTTGTGTAATGCAAACGCGCCGTGGAGGTGAATGCTTTGTTCCCTCAGGGCAGTCCGCTCAGATGGGTGTATAAAAGAATGCACGTGATTCAGAAGCAGGTTCCTTCTGAAAGCCTTTACTGAGGTCAGAAAGTGAAGCGCCAATCTCCACTCCGCCCCAGAACTGATGCTTTGCTCTCGGCCTACAGAACGAGGCACCGCAGTCTCTGAGCACCACGCCACACAGGTGCACTTCCTTCGATGGAAAGTGTGCACCAACTTAAAAAAGAAATATCGTTCTTTACCGCAGGAGAATGTACCAAGTTCAGCGAGATTGTGAACACCTTTCAGAATTCCGAATTAAGCAAAATTAAATATGTCACCGGTATTTTCCCGAAGAAATATAATTCACTCTCGGGTAATATATAAATTGAAACTTCCAAATATCAGAAAGCACTCTTTCGTAAAATAGAATCAATATTTTGCCGAGTAAAAGCCGGAATTACACCGTGATTTAAGTAGAAGGTGTAAGTAACAGGACTGTCTCTGTACGGCTCCCACGTTCTTAGAATTCTACAGCTAGAATCGCCGTGTTATGATACAACAGCTCAACATTTTGCAATATATAGGAAGCAGAGGTCGGATACGGCTAATCTCAAATAGGATCAGGTGGTGATTTGTTACCGAGTCATTGTGTACATTGACATCGCAATAAAATCCTGCGCCCTAAAATTTTCATTAAATCCTGGTTAATGTTCGATGAATAACTAAATAAACTGACAAGCCCCGCTCGTTGATATATGTGGCCGATCTTGCTCAGTGTGAAATAGGGGCTCGAATGTGACAGGATTCAGTGGACCAAGTAAAGGTAAAACCACAGCCGTCATTTCAGAGATACAATAGAGATTGAGGGACCTCCAGCACACCAGCACAGTGTCAGAAAGAACGGGTATTCTGAGCTTATCTTGCAAAGACTATGCAGAGTGTTTAGAAGTCCATGTCTAAACTACCTATTAATCTATAACTGCGGTTTAGTCCTTAAAATAACCCTATAATTAATACTATTAAATGTACGCTTCCATGATGGAAGCATTAATGATTTTTAGAAAGCACGGCCCTTTTGTTTAGATTCGACGCTGTGTACATCATTCCTACCGAACAATGCCTCTTTATATAGGTTTTATCAATCTATAACGTCCCCCCTGATGTACCCTTTTGGTCTCACAGCCGTTCCTCTTAAAATGTGGAGAACGATGTCATTCATTTATTATGAAGAAGCAGCCTGGAAAAAGAAATGGCAGGGCTGCAAAGTGCAATGCGAAAACAAGACGCATTAAATGTATCTTTCCAAAGGTATGACACCGGTCAAAGATAGCTCATCTTCATCTCAGATCATTTGTTTATGTCAGAGAGAAACCATGTTTCAGTCCTTTGCAGGACTCTTCGTATTCTTTCCTATTCGATTAAATATCGAAGATTTTTCTGCTTAGCTTGTGGCTGGATCCAAGGGGAGATTATCAAATTATTAAGCCAACAGCTTTCTGAGCCGCAAAACTGTACGGCCGGAGCAGCGGTCTGCTTTGGATGCAGTCCTTTGTTAAAGCTTTTCTAAGACCCCATTGCCAGCAGCCTGGTTCATTCGCCGAGTCAATTCTTCACGCACCTTCGTTAAACAGCTGCAAAGCGCTCAGTTTTTTAAGAGAGCAGCAGTTAAATCGGTTTAATGTCGATATTTAAACTGCTTTGTAATCCAGAGAGGACGGGCGAGATGTTATATCTATAAGATGAGATAATTATCAATTTATTTTCAGTTTATTTGAGACGAATGTGCCGCTGCATTTTGCATTCGGACCCATTCTTTTTGTTACGGAAAGGCGCCTCGGTAATAATTCTATTAACGAATGCAGCAGCTATATCAACTTTTTTTTATAGTTACGCAAGATTTTATAATCGGCCATATGTAAGTTGCGTTCGATATAAGACAACTGAGCACTATTTTAATCGGGTCCATTCATTTAAAAGTGGACAGCACACTGCACTATGATTCAGGGAGGAATCTGAAATGATCACTGTCAAATGAAACAATCCTTCCAAAGGAACTATAACGGCACAGAAAGTGGCCTCTGCGAGATTTCTTGGCGGCGTGGTGATGCATCTGTTCCAATCAACTCCTTACGCATTTTTTTTCTGTTCAGTTGGTAACTGGAATTTATAACAGATCTGACCAGGTCAATTTCGAAAGGAAACTTGCATTGCAGTGTCGAATGAAATCAGATTCATTTAAAATGCCTTGACGTCTTGAAATGTTCATTTCGTTCGTTTTAACCTGAAAGTGCAGATGGCATCAAAACAATAACTGTTCTAGTGGCGGGCATCTGACGTTACTCCGATGAAATTTCTAAGTTTACAGGCCAAGGGCTCTAGAAACACACTCAACTTTCATTCCAAGATAATAAAATGTGAGGCTGGATGAACACAGCAGGCCAAGCAGCATCTCAGGAGCACAAAAGCTGACGTTTCGGGCCTAGACCCTTCATCAGCTTTTGTGCTCCTGAGATGCTGCTTGGCCTGCTGTGTTCATCCAGCCTCACATTTTATTATCTTGGAATCTCCAGCATCTGCAGTTCCCATTATCTCTGATACAACTTTCATTCCAGGCTGCTTTTGGGTTCTTCGCCTATGGTAGCGTATACCTTGCACTCTCCTGGAAAACACAACTTGATTGCTACTGCAGTGATGGTGCCAGGGAGCTGATATCAAGTCAATGTAATGGATCAGAAACCACTGGAAAAGCTCAGCAAGTCTGGCAGCATCTTTGGAGAGAAATCAGGGTTAACATTTCGGGTCCAGTTATGAGAAAAGGTCATGGACCCTAATCACTAAGTCTGATTTCTCTCCTCAGATGCTACCAGGCCCGCTGAGATTTTCCAGCAATTTCCGTTTTAGTGTCTGATTTCTAGCATCCGCAGTTCTTTCGGTTTTTATTTGATAATTTCTCTTCCTATGTCAGTCTACGTTGTAACGCATAAATAATACAATTAATGCTGGACTATGAAGGAACTTGGCATCCGGAAAGCAGCTTATACCCGACCCCGGGAAATAAGGGACATTGAAGTGTTACAGTAAGGGACATCGGATGCGTCCAAAAAACACATTATCTTCGCAAAATAAGAAACAAAAAGCACTGCGGACGCGGAGCTGCTTTCAGAATGCCAAGTTCCTTCATAGTCCAGCATGAATTGTTTCATTAATGGGTCACAACATAGACTGACACAGGAAGCGAAATTATCAAATAAAAACCGAAAGAATTGCGGATGCTGGAAATCAGAAACAAAAACAAAGTTGCTGGAAAAGCTCAGCAGGCCTGGTAGCATCTGTGAAGGAAAAACAGAGTTAATGTTTCGGGTCTGTTTCGAGTTTCTCCGAACTCCAGTGGCGAAGTGAAATTATCACCTGCTCATGCTTTCGCTCTGATCAGGTGGAAGATCTCAAACCTCCTTTGCATGGGACTGGTCATGTAACCATTGGTGAAAGGGAAGAAGAATCACAACAATTCTAAGGCCGGGTGAGGGAAGGGGTTGGCTGATGTGGTCACATCCCAGATTAGACTAAATATGTGATTTTGTTGTTTAATTCCATTTTTCGGGAAGGACACAAAGGGCAGTAATACAACCAATCCCAACCCCTACAAAGGAGTTTCAGGTGCCTTTCATGTGATGGGGAAGCAGGGGCCTTACTGGGATTCAAGCCGCCTTTTGCTTTTCCGCTGATCTTGAACTGACGAGATTGAAAAGCTGGCCCAATTGGATCCTTCTTTCTCTTTGAATTTGCCACGAAAGTGTAGTATAACTGCAGCCCCTGTGTGATGTGTCCATACAGACATTCGGCTTCACAAAAGCAAAATTTCTAGGATAGATCTGTCCTGCAAACACTCCCAGACATCGGACCAGTTTAAAGCCGTTCGTTTAATGCAGTGTTTACATTTCTTTCCCTCTGTATGACGGGAATCACATTTATCCTGCCCAGAGTTCCACCCAACTATTAAAATGTAAATATTAACTACTTTAAGTTTAGGTCAGGCAGATTGTGCCCGCGGGCTTGGTAAATCCGCTTTAACACTGCATTAGATTTGCATTCAAGATTAGCAGACGTGTCCAGTGGAAATACTTGGCATCAGCGCGAAACAGCAATGCAAATACACCGTTAATACAATCTAGATTGGGGCTGCCTTAATGTGCAGGAATTACTACAAGTGTTGTCTATTGAGTGTCTGCGTATATACACAGAACGCCAGCTATAGAGAGGATGCATTGAACTAAGTGTCACCTGTAGGCACTGAGACATCTATGACATTATTCCCGCTGTTATAGTCAATATCTATCCCTGAGTTAACATCAGTAAAAATAGTTGATCCGCTCTTGGCGTAATTGCTGTCAATAAGAACCTGTTGTGCAGTTACAACATCACAATATTGGTTGGATTTTAATATTAACTAATGATTTTTATTTCACTTTTGAGGATACCGTGGTGTCATGAAAATTGTAAATGCAACGGTTTGCTTTTTATATAAGGATGCTTTTATAATGCAGGTAAATGCTGTCCACATACAATTACAGGTGTGAAGGCAGAGGCACAAATATTTATAAATGCATTAAAATACAGGCACACTTGTCAAAAGATTTTTTATTCGTTTATGGGTTGTGCGCAGCTGTCTAAGCCAATATTTATTGCTCATCCTTAGTTGCCCAGTGGGCAGTAAACAGTCAACCGCATTGTTGTGTGTTCAGAGTCATATGTAGGTCAGACGAGGTAAGAACGATAGACTTCCTCCTTTAAAGGACATTAGTAAACCAGGTCGTGATTACATTGATTCCCGTTGGACTATTTAAAAATTACTTTCTAAATTAAGTTTGTTAATGTAATCCACCTCAAAATCGAATTAAATTCCATCTGCCATGGCGGGATTAGAATTTTTGTCCGCAGACATCCGACAGAGATTCAGTAATATCGGCACTACATCACCTCTTCCCCATCCTTCGCACTCCCATCCCCAGCCCTAATGTGAGGGTTTGCATCCAACGCTTGTGTTTTGAACACACAAGCACGCACACAAACAAACAGATATAAATTTACCATGCTCCATATTTTTTTGTGTTGTGTACCTTAAAATCGTCGAAAATAATATTGATTGAGAATAATGAGCTGAAACCTCTGTTGGAGCGGCTAGACTTAACCCAGAACTTAGACCATTTAAAATAAAGTCTCTTTTAGCCGCTATTTGTTTTGATGATGCAAACTGGCGTCTATGAGTTTCTTGTGGGAACGTTACCATCGAAAGTGCAGCATGAGCTTGCATGACATAAAATCACGTACAATAAATTATTATTGTAAATCTTCTTTCGAATGCACACGGGCACTATCGTTAAATCTGGGATTACACTTTTCTGCGCCGACGCGGGCCTATCAACAATGAATCCTGTACAGAATTTAATTGAGGGATAAATTTGCTTAACTACATTAAAATGTGTTGCTAACTCATTATGTGAAATGCCTGAAGGAGGTTGTTGTGTTTATTTTGATACGAATGAGTGTATGAGAATCTACGCGCGACTTCACTCTCGCCGTAATCATTAAGACATCAATCAATGTAAACCTTGAATACAAAAGCTTTCAGAAAACTTTTCACAATAAGGGTATCTCGAATGCTCCAACAATAGAAAAACCACTTTTGAATTTTGTTTCTTTTTTGTTTTGGTCGTTTCTGATTCCAGGCGTCAGGAAATCTGTAGAAAGACAGAATTTAGTTAATGATGAAAAGGCATTGGTCGAAAGATACTTTCGATCTTCTGGTTAAGCAGCACGGATTTTGTAATGAGGGAGTACAAAGCGATATGCCTACGGAAAATATTTATTACGAAGAACGTTGGTAGTTGCTTTCATGAATTTTGAATAGTGATATAAGGCAAATTGTATTTTGGATGTGAATTGAAGTGACAATTACATTATACCAGCAGCGTCAAATAATCGAATCCCATTTCTCGAGGCTTTATTAGAAAAGAAAAGCTTACTGAATATTAAATAATACATCTCATTTAAGAATTTGTCCCAATGAACGGCTTGAATCACATCGCACCTTGCCGATCAACGTGTAATTATAACAGTAAGATGTTTATATAAGGCAGACACCGAGGCAATATTCAGAAGTGAAATGTCGCTTTTGTGAGAGTTATCTCAATCGTGACTGATATTTTATAAACTTTACATTGCAACAGTATGATACCGAAAGGGTTAAATATACAGAACTGCAAAAACGATGGGCAAAAACAGAAATCTGAAATGGAAGGGAATACTGGAAATGCGGGTTATTTGGCATTTGAAAGATGGTCAATCTTGAAGTTACTTTTTTTTGACTTAAATTCTGCCGTCATGAATCGGAGTGACGGTCAGCGTGTTTACAACTGATGTCTCAGTGGCTGTGAAAGGGGTGTGCAGAGCCGTGTGGTGCTTGTAACATTGTGAGACATGTTTAGAATATTCCGGATTTGTGCTGTTATTAACCGCGTGGCTTTACTGTTCTTCAACAGTTGAATAGCAAGGCGCAGGCCCCTGTCATTGCATTGTGAGTGAGCTTACAATTTGATGGTAGAATCCGGTTTAGCATGCCTTGACGAAACAAAATAATGAATGTGGGTATGAGTTAACAAAAGCAGAAGAAAGTAACGATAATCACATGAGCAGCAGGGATACATTGGCGCAAGAAACAGTGAGATCAAGGTGCTGGGTGCCTGTGAGAAGAGAGTTACAACAATAACTACAATATTTATATGTCACAAGATGAGAAAAAGTGGTGAGGTGATGGCCTAATGGTGTTTTTGCTGGACACGGCGACCCAGAATCCCGCCACGGCAGATGGTGGAGTTTGAAATCAGTTTTTAAAAAATACTGGGGTTAAGAGTCTAATCATAATCATGAAAAATCCCCATCCCTTAGAGAAGGGAACTGCTATCCTTTCCTGGTCTGCCCTATATGTGACTCCGGGCCCACAGCAGTGTGGTTGACCCTTAAATACAATTAGCGATGAGCAATAAATGCTACCTCGCCATGAAGAAAAAGATGTGAATTGAAGAGGAGCAGACGATGCCAGAAATACAGGCGGAAGCTGATAGGAAAATTCAGCAAGTCAAACAGCGCCTCTGGAGAGAGAAACTGAACTAACGTGTCAGAGCTAATGTTACACAGACAGACATCGGAACATTAACCCCTTTTTCTCTTGCTAGAGACAGCGCTTTCTGTTATTTCAGTACAGCATCCACTTATCTTTGCTGCTATTTTAGGACGATGGTTTATTCAAAGTGGTGTACTTGCTCTACTTCTGAATTCCAACGTCCCCGTTTGCACCAGAAGCGTTATATGTTTGCAGCAGTTTGAAAAGTGGGCGATTGCATTACCAATTGTCCTCTCACAGAGAGAGAGAGAGACCGGGATTGTACACTGACAGTGTTGGAATGCTTTTAAATTAGGCAGGTACTGTGGGAGCACAAATCTGTGGAAATTCCCGGCTTTCACATCAACTTGAGCCATGCAACGTTTGGGGATCAGGTAATCAGCAGCAACCCCATCACCCACCCAAATCACACCCCAGGCCCCCACAGACACACACAGGTTCGGGAGCATCTTTCTACTCACTGTCGGGAAACGGGGAGGGGGAAACGGTCGCTGGTCACGTGACATCAGCTTCACCTCAGTAACCCCCTCCACCCCGCTCCATTCAGCCGTTGGATCGAACTGTGTCAATGACTGACCAACACTAGACGGCAGCACATTACATAACTCGCTGAAAAAAAGATTTGCTTTCGAGAAGAGAACTTAGGGAAGCAGAGGTGACGACAGTAACTGTTCCCTCTTCAGCAGTCGCTTTATCCACATGCCCTAATACATCATCTCAAATACAGGTGACCCTTTATCATGGCGTTTAAATGCCAGAGAGAGAAAAAAAAGTACATGGGAACAAACTAAAGGTCAAGTGGCAGATTTCCTGATCTTTAAAAACAACTCGTGTTTCTTATTTCCGTGGACACTTTCCACAGCACGTTTGGGGGGGGGGGTGGGGGCAGGTGTGTGATCGTTATGGTGTTTTCAAAGAAAATATAAGGAAATGTCGAATCTTTTACTTTCTGTGTTTCCTGGAATTAAATTGTCATAGTCGATGAAGTTAAGTGACAGGTTTAGGAATGTTAGACCTTCCGAGAGCCCTCGCTTTCTTTGAACGTTTAGCTGTTGCTGCAGGAGTGAACAGTCAGAGCTCACTCCTTCAGGGAGAAACTCACAGGAGACGGTCTACAGAGGGTTATTGAAAGTAACTTGGAAAACAGAGCGATGTAGGGCTGGGGAGGGGGTACTCAATCTTGCCTTTTAATCTTTGGAAAGTGGGAAAAAAGGAAGCCAGGGAAGAGGCAGAAAAACACAACAGATCATTTATGTGTGGGATAGTGCAGATAGCGTTTAAACATTTGGTTTGCCTGCAGCGCCTTTCTAGGCTGTCACAACTTAGTGCAATATTTTGTGTTTGCACTAAAATAATGGCGAGCTGAGAGGATCAAACATTGTACGTACATAGATTATTACATACGGCCATTTATTATTGTACAGCCCATCAACGCAGCAGGGATGGTCTTTTACATATTCATAGTGTTATCTGGAAGACGTCTGAAATATCGGTCCGGCTTATTTGTACTGTGATTAGTTCTGGCCCATCCTATTACTTGCAATATTGTCAGGAGGTGTAATGAATGCTGAATACGGCAAGATTGGACTTCATTACTGCATGAAGGACAAAGGGATTTGGTACCAATTTGAACATGTCAAGACAATGACAGCAGACCGCTTACCAGAAGCCGACAAAATTTTTTGGGCCATCCGCACTCGACGAGAGGGGCAGTGATAGAATTAATAGAAACTTCAGTATACAATGACCCTCGATTTTATTTCTGAATTTTTTTCTCTCTATCTAGATATCCTTTCATAATAATTCACGTCCTTGATTCAGTAAGACTATCTCGACGGGTCTTTGTTAATCCATCAATCATGATCAAAAGACCTAACGACGATAGATTTAGTCTTAGCACAGGTGACATTCAACTTGTCCTCCTCCCCATTGCACTTTCAATGGGGTTTAAGCTAATTTACAGCAAGCTTTCTCCAGGCAATGTTTATTAAGTCTGAGTGTGTCCCTCAAACTCCACACTGAAATCGAATTTAATATGTTTACCGATATAATTTGTCTCTCCCTGGGCTCCAAACTGCAACCAAGTTCAAATCGAAACATTAACCTCACCCGTTCCCCGATACAATCTACCTTCTTTTGTTTATTGACAAGAGATTAAAGACCTTTCCAACTTTCAAAAGCTGAATGAGGCCGAATGCCCAAAATCCTACGCGTCTTTGTAATATTCCGAAAAGAAAGGTTGAATGATCTTTACACTACTTTGGAGACAAATTTCAGAAGAGAAACGGTGAAGTTGTTACAGTGACACAAATTGAGGCAAAATATCAACCACGGTCTTTCCAGCAAGCATCATTTAAATTAAACTAGAAGGGATTTAGATGCACGGCGGCGCTACCGCGTTTAAACTGAAGAAAATAAACTGCTCACAATTACCAAAGTACGTTATATATATTTGATGTGTCTCAAACTTCAGGTTTTCCTATAACCTCGCTAATGGGATGCAGTCTTTCGCACGACCCATTTGGAATTGGATTTCCTTATAGTGTCAAAGCCAATCCTTTTTGAGAGGTGCAGGGTAAGGATATCAGGCTAGCTCCTACAAAATATGTACCGCGGAACCTCTAGCTCTTATCGTTGAGTTTCGTTTTCAATGAGTTTGAGTTCAAATAATATTTTCTCAAGGACAAGGATACTCAAACTACATTACAGCAAAGCACCGATTCTGCTGGGTCGAGTGTAGAATTTTAAAATACAGAAGGAAGCCGTTCAGCACAGGCGATGTGGGTTAACGGGAAGAGCGATCCACTCAGCTCCATTCTCCTCCTGACCTATTCCCAGAGCACTTTGAACTTAGATTCACTTCCATTTTTAAAAACAATGATGGATTCTGCTTCGACCATTGTTGTTTTGGGGGCATTCCACTTCTAACAAGTCTTTCCCATAAGGAAATGCTTTTGCTCTTTCGGTGATGATTTTCATAGGCAAATTTTCAAGTTTTATGGGCGTCGCTGATTAGATGGGCATTTGTTCCCATCCCTGAACATTAGTGTGGAACTGTTTTCTTGAACTACTGTGGTCCCTGCGGCGTAAGGGAACGTGCAATGCTGCTGGGGAGGGAGTTCCTCGATTTTGACCCAGTGACAGTAAAGGATATGTGATACCCCTACTCCAAGTTAGGATGGTGAGTGGTTTGGAGGGAAAGTTGCAGGTGATGGCTTTTCTAATGTATCTGTTTCCCTTTAGCTGATAGAGATCAGGAGTACAGAAGGTGTTGTTAAAATGTCCTTTCTTGCCCAGTACACCCTCTAGATACGAACCAGTTGGAAGTGATTTGCCATTCTCATTAAACTCTTACAATATATGAACATCTTGATTGTTTCCTTTCTTCCTTTCAAACAAAACACACTTTTTGAAAAAAACTTACCCCATATGTAAAGTTTCTGATCTGACAATGTTTTAGTGAATCTCGTCTGAGTATTCTTCATTGCTTGAAATACAATTCCATGTGATAAATATCAAAAGCAGACTCAGTATTACTAAAGAAGCAATGAGCTATGAACCTATCATTACACAAATTAGGACCAGGGATAGGGCACTCAGGCCCTGGAACCTGCTTCTCCATTCACTAAGGACATGGCTAATCTGATTACTTCACGTTGCCATCCACACCACCTCCATAGCCTTTTATTCCTTGCTTACCAATAATCTACCAACTTCTGCCTTAAAAATATTCCAGGATTCTGTCTTTTAAGGAAGAAAGTTCTAACGTCTCAAAACTCTCTTTATGAAAAAAATCTCATCTCTGTCTTGAATGAGGCTCTCCTTATATTTAAATAGTGATGTCTAGTTCTAGATTCTCTCACAAGAGGAGCCATCATCTCCATATCGACCTGTGAAACTCCCTTATGATCTTGTATATTTCAAACACCACCTGTTATTCTTCTGAACGCCAGCAGATACAAGCCTAGTCAGTCCATCTTTGCTCACATGTTAGTCTAGTAAATCATTTTTGAACTATTTCCAATGCATTTACACCCTTTCTTATTACTGTGCCAAATAATCCATAGATGTTGTCAGCAATTCCCTGGTGTATTGGCGAGATCACATTACTGTGAGGCCAGTACCAAATTTGCCTTTATACCCAATGTCTTTATTGACTATACCCTACAAGCATTTTCAATTCGCCTTCACACAATTCAGTTCTCTCCATCCCATTCTAATTAATATATTTTAGCCTATTTCATTAACCTAAGTCTTTGCAAAGATACTTGTAGCCATTTTTAAAGTTAACTGTGCTCCTTCTTAAAATCAACAACAAATGCTAGTATTATATCCAAGTATAAATGATACATATCATGAAAAAAATTCATCCTAACTTGCTCCTGAGGAACACTTTGAATTATATTGCTCCTGTCTCAAAAAGCATTGATTTCCTATCACTCTAATTTCATCAAGCTCTTTCATCAAGGTTCTATCCATTCTGACATTTTCAGTTAACATGATGTCCATTAACAGTAAGAACAAACCATCTTTACAGTATCAAATCCAAATGTTTTCTGAAAATTAAATATCCACATATTCACTTGAATTGTTTTTCTTTTATCAACATTTTCTGCTAATTCCTCCAAGAAATGTTTCCAATTTAGCAGAAAGGACTTAGTTAGCTGTTATGAATCAATCCAAGCTTTTTTTGGTGAGTACGGAACTTTGCTTTTTGTTATGATTTTACAGGCCTGCTTGTTATTTAAAATCTCAGCAATGGTTTCCACGCTTATACTTTTGTCACATTATGAAAGGTAATATTCTTATAAACTTACAGTTCTCTACCACAGGGATCTTAGAAAATAATGGGCAAATTCTATTAGTTCTTCTTTGACTAGCGTCAGCATTCTGAAATGAATGTCATCAGCCTCTACAGTACCCCTTCCCACTTCCTTATGTCCCATCACTGAGTCCCATTATTTTTCTTCTTGCTTCTTTACTTGTAGTGGTCCTATCTAACAGTGCTATCTTTTTCTTTTTGTAGTTTCATCTTCATTCTCACTAAAGCTTGATAATGTGACAGTTCAGTGAAAGGACATGCTCAAGACAGAAATTGATAGATTTCTGGTTACAAATGACATCAAGGGATATGTGAATGGTGGGAAAACTAGTGGAATGTAAATGATAAGCCTTCATCTGTTTGACTGGTGCAGCAAGCTCAACGAGCTACTCCTGCTCCTTTTTTATGTTCCTGTGCACTATAATTGATCAAAATAATAAATTTATGAAGTATCCTCCTTTATTGCTTCATCATCTCTAATCACATCAATGATTTTCTTTTCACATTACTTCTTCTTATATCACTCACTAGTCCTTCTTTATATGCTTTCTTGGATTTTTAGTCTCATTTTGCTTATCACTGCCTATTCTCTACAGTCAGATTTGTTTTGAGTTATGATTTGCAGATTTGACACATGCAGTTTTAACTTTATTTCTTAGTCTCCATAAATTATCTTAACCTTTTGAACACAATATGAAACGTAGGCACATTTATCTTGTATTTTAAATATTTTCTGTTTAAATGCTTATTCTTAGCCCACCATCTTTGGCATTTTTATTTCCAGTGTATTTATTCAGTTCTTCCCTCCTATTTGAATTCATGTGGGCACTTTGACAATGCTATTGTAAACCTCAGTTCCATATCTGTTCTTTCAAATGTTCTTTAGACACGTTTGGAAATGTTATTTCATTTTTTTCTCCCCTTGACAAAGTGTTTGTTCCAGACTACATGCAATAGAGACTCTGTAAGATAACTGGCAGAAAATTGTTTTCATATTGTTACCTGTTTGGGCAGGATTCTTGTTCTTTCTACCTGAATGTGTTTAATCAACCGTCTCACTTTAAAAACCGAAAAAAACTGCGGATGCTGTAAATCAGGAACAAAAGCAGAAGTTGATGTAAAGGCTCGGCAGGCCTGCCAGCTTCTGTGAAGAAAAAAATCAGTTATCGTGAGATAACAAGGTGTAGAGCTGGATGAACACAGCAGGCCAAGCAGCTTCAGAGAAGCAGGAAAGCTGTGTTCGTCCAGCTCTACGCCTTGTTATCTCAGATTCTCCAGCATCTGCAGTTCTTCTATCTCAGAGTTGACGTTTCGGGTCTGGTGTTCTGAATTTTGAGGAAGGGTCACCGGACCCGAAATGTTAACTCTGATTTTTTTTCTTCACAGACGCTGCCATGCCTCCTCAGCTTTTCCAGCAACTTCTGTTTTGCGTGTAACTTTCAATATTGAAAAACAATCTGAACTCTTTCAGTTAAAATAAATATGTTTGCAATGGATATGCAGCTCTATCTCGAGCCTATCTCACAACCGAATGTGGCCTGAACACTATTCCACACCTGTTCAACGCAATATGGAGATTAATAGGTTCTTTGGTATGGATTCCTGGATATAAATCATTCAGCTATGGTTTCAAACAATTCATTCCAATGGCACCCTTCCAGTTCCTACAGCCAGATGCATTGTTTGGGGCTTTTCAATTTACGACTAGAATGTGAAATTGATGGATGGTTGTTAGGAAAGGGACTCCTGTTCCAGAAAGAAAGGCATGGGGCGAGGGTGGAGGGTTACTGTTTGATCTTGAATTTGTGAACGCTGTAGCGTGTTAATAATGTTGGGTATAAAGTCTCTCACTATTCATTTGGGACGCGACCGTGAGTTTCACAACCTATAAACGGCATCTTCTCCAAGCTGGTCACAAACCTTCAACCAGTAATGTAATTTCCTGGTCTTTGGCTTCGTGTTTTTGAAAAATTATGTAAACTACGATTGTTTCGTTTGGCCGAGACTCTGTGTATGTGCACAATTTCAATCTTCACCTCCGAATGAAATCTCAATGCGCAGCAATAAAACAAGAATGAATTCTACCCGAAAGACTGGGCGTTCATGGCTTGTTGCTGGTTCACTGGCTTTTGCAGCCATCAATCTGTTCGAAAATGTAAGGAAGTGATAAACAATTCGGAAGCAATGCCATATCTGTTCCTTAATAAGGAGCATTTTCAGGAGAATGCTGAACTCTACATGCTATCTGCATTCATTAGGCGTTGCCAGATTTTAATCTCGTTTTTACTGCCTTCCTGATCAGAAACTCGACACACGTGAAATGTCAAACTGCGCAGTTACAACTTCCTTGTAGCGACACTACTCTCCCCTCCAACAATCCACAAAGGACGTGTCTTTATTTGTAAAGTTCTTAGAGCGCTCAACGTCTTTACTCAGGGAAGAGAAGACATTATTACTGAAAGGTTAAAATTTGTGTCGTACTGTAAATGTTTGGTAATTAGTAAGAAGATAATTTACTGCAAAGATCAGAGGACAGCCTAGCAAAACTGGTTTACAACTGTCGGAAAGTCCAAGCTGAAACTGGAGGTGGTCCCTGTACCTTATTGTCTCGTTACATGAATTGGTACTTTGTAGTTATACTGATATTTCTGCATCGAAACAAAGGAAACTTTGACACATATCAGTGCAGAAAAGACTGACTGTCTACTGCATTGGGATCATTGCACGTCAGTCAGAATTCGTGCAGAGTGCAGCATAACTCCAGTCTTGATCTCCTCACATTGAGATAACAAGGTGTAGAGCTGGATGAACACAGCAGGCCAAGCAGCATCAGAGGAGCAGGAAAGCCGACGTTTCGGGCCGAGACCCTTCTTCAGAACGGGTCTAGGCCCGAAACGTCAGCTTTCCTGCTCCTCTGCGGCTGCTTGGCCTGCTGTGTTCATCCAGCTCTACATCTTGTTATCTCAGATTCTCCAGCATCTGCAGTTCCGACTATCTCATCAAATGGAATCAGTTTTACTGCTAATTCGTTGTGGCGTTCAATTTGCACCGATTGATGACTTTGAAGACGTTTTGTAATGACAGCACTATGCATTAAATTGGTCACCAGAACCTGCATCAGTGATTCTGAAGCATATTTTCAAGGAAATTCGTTATCTAACGTGTATAAGAGGATTGTTGATAAGTGGGCATCCAATCAAATGGCTCACAGAACTACACTAAATTACGCAAACTCTGGACTCTATGCTTTCTCTAGCAATACGGTAATTTTAGAGGTACGTTAAAGAGTTAACATTTCGAGTGCAGTGCTGGAACTGAAGAAGGGTCACTGGACGTGAAATGTTAACTCTGTTTCTCTCTCCACAGATGCTGCCAGGCCTGATGAGTTTCTCCAGCAGTTTCTGTTTTCGTTCCAAAGTAATGCTCCACCAACCATCTCGCATAACAAAGCGTGTACCTGGATGAACACAGCAGGCCAAGCAGCGTCTCAGGAGCACAAAAGCTGACGTTTCGGGTCTAGACCCTTCATCAGAAAAGGGGAATGGTGAGAGGGTTCTGAAATAAATAGGGAGAGAGGGGGAGGCGGACCGAAGATGGAGAGAAAAGAAGATAGGTGGAGAGGAGAGTATAGGTGGGGAGGTAGGGAGGGGATAGGTCAGTCCAGGGACGACGGGCAGGTCAAGGAGGCGGGATGAAGTTAGTCGGTAGGAGATGATGGGTGAGAGGAAGAACAGGTTAGGGAGGCGGGGACAAGCTGGGCTGGTTTTGGGATGCAGTGGGGGGAGGGGACGAGCTGGGCTGGTTTTGGGATGCAGTGGGGGAAGGGGAGATTTTGAAGCTGGTGAAATCCACATTGATACCATTGGGCTGCAGGGTTCCCAAGCGGAATATGAGTTGCTGTTACTGCAACCTTCGGGTGGCATCATTGTGGCACTGCAGGAGGCCCATGATGGACATGTCGTCCAAAGAATGGGAGGGCGAGTGGAAATGGTTTGTGACTGGGAGGTGCAGCTGTTTATTGCGAACCGAGCGGAGGTGTTCTGCAAAGCGGTCCCCAAGCCTCCGCTTGGTTTTAATCTCGCAGCCCGTTTCCAGTATTGAACGGATGCCACGCATGTAACACAATGAACGATAAAAACAGTAGTTCAATAAAGTAAGCGTATTTAGGCTTTAGACCAGAAGGCAGCAATCTCAGGACAGTAAGTTCTGGAGGATTGCTTAAACCATTGAAAATAGGCAGACAAACAGCCAGCTGAAGAAACAACACCGTGGCTCAACGGCAAGTGACGAAAGAGAGTTCTCCTTTTCGAAGGACACTGGCGCCAGTTCCTGGACTAGGCTCCCCTTAATCTTGGAGGGGCCCAGTGACCTAGCGGGAAATTAGGAGTGAGGAAGTATTTAAAGTAGCAGAATTGTTTGGGACGAGGAGAGTGGATATCTACAAGAGACGCATTAGCAATTCAAACGCAAACAAAATTAAGATAAAGCAGAAGAAATGAAACATGGAGGCCACTGATGAGAACGAATAGATGCAGAATATTAGTAAGTGGACAACAAATGTCGGTAATAAAATAAGAGAGCCAGTGATGTAAAGCAAAGAAGCTAACATCGGGATTACGAAGTCTTGGCTACAGAAAATGTAGGATCGTGAATTAGTCATTTAAGGCTATAAAACATGTAATTAAAAGATAGCAAGGGGAAATGTATAGGAAAATGCTTTTTTCTAAACATTATGCTTTTAACAAATCATTCACGAGGTTTGAGAATCACACTTGAGACCAGCTTGTCCCTGGGTGCCCTTGAGAAGGCGGTGGGGAACTGCGTTGTTGAACCTCTGCAGTCCAAGCGGCGCAGGTAGACCTGCAGTGCTGTTTGGAAGGAAGATGCGAGATTTTAAGCCGGTTCCAGTGAAGAAAGAGTAACGTACCCTGGTCAGCTTGGTGTATGGCTTGCGAAGAAACTTGCAGATGGTGGTATGACTGTGCATCTGCCGCTTTGGTCAAATGTAGGTCCCTTACAACCAGAAACAAGGAAAGTTATAATGGAGCACAAAGATGGCAGACCAGTTGAATACGTATTTTGGTTCTGCACTCACAAAGGAGGAAACAAATAAAATGATTGTGACCACAGGGTCTGAGGAGCGCAGAACTGAAGGTAATCAATATGAACAGGGAAATGCCTTTGGGAAAATTAGTGGGATTAAAGGCTGTTAAATCCCAAACACTTCAATAATCTGTATCCAAAATTACTTAAGGAAATGACCCTAGAAATAATGGATGTATTTATGGTGGATATCTTTGAAGATCTATAGATTCTGGAATCATGCCTATGGATTGAAGTGTAGTTAATGTAACCTCACTATTTAAATAGAGAGAAAAAAGGGAATTACAGACCAGTGAATCCAACATCAGTATAGGGAAATTTCTTGAATCCATTATAAAAGATATTGTAGCAGACCACTTGCAAAACAGTGTTAGGGTTGGATATAATCAGCATGAATTTCCAAACGCGAAATCGTGCTTGACAAATCTACTGGAATTTTTTTGAAGAAGTAATTCATTAAGTTGATAACGGGCAGCCATGGAATGTAGTTTAGTCAGGCTTTTTGAAGGTTATCACTAAAATACCAGAAAAGAAATTGGCGTGTAAATTTAAAGTACATGGGATTGAGGTAGTGGACTACCATTGACAGGGAACTGCTTTGCAGTCAAGAAACAAAGATTAAGCATAAATAGATCATTGTCCAAGTGGCAGGTATAACTAGAGGAGTACTGCAGGACCACAACTATTCACAATATATATTAATAATATAGATGCAGGAGCTAAACATAATATCTTCAGACAACACAAAGCTGGTTAGCAGGGTGAATTGTGAAGATGCTTCATTGTGATGTGGACAAGATGAGTGAGTGGGCAAATGGATGGCAGATATAATGTTGATGACGTGAGATTATCCACATTGTTAACAAAAACAGGAAAGTGAATTGTTTTCTGAATGGTGATAGATTAGGAAAGGGGAAGTGCAATGAGACCTGGGTGTTTTCATACTCCAATATTTGAAAGTAAGCAGGCAGGTGCAGCAGGCAGTGAAGGAGGCAAATAGCCTTCATACTTAGAAGATTCAAATACAGGAACAGAGATAACTTGCTCCCATTGTACAGGCCTTCCTGAGATGACACTTGAAGTATTGTGTGCAACTTTGATTTTCCTATCTGAAGAAGGATGTTCTGACCGGGGAAGGAGTGCAACAAAGTTTTACCAGATTAATTCCTTGGTTGGCAGGACTGACTCACATACGAAGAGTGACTGGATTAGTTAGGACTATATTCACTAAAGTTTAGAAAAGTGAGGAGTTATTTTGGAAATTTTGCCCTAACAATTTTATCTACAACACATGGATTGCAGCAGTTCAAGAAGGCAGCACGCCACGATCTAGGGCAACTAGGGATGGGCCATAAATTCTGGGACAGCCTGTGACACTCAGGCCACGTGAGTGAGTATAAAGAAAGAAACCTATAAAGTTCTAACATCACTAGAGATGATACATGCAAGAAGGATGTTCCCAATGACTGGGAAGTCCAAACCCAGGGGGTCACAGTTTAAGAATATGAGGTAGGCCATTTAGAACTGAGACAAGGTTAAAGTTCTTCACCCAGCAAGTAGTTAGCCTGTGGACTTCCCTGCCACAAAAAATGTTTGAGGCCAAAATGTTGAATGTTTTCAAGAACAAGTTAGATGTCATCCTTATACTTAAAGGGAGCAAAGACTAGCGAGAAAAAACAGAAACAGGAAATTGAGCTGGACGATCTTCATGATGATATTGAATGGCGGACCTAACCTGTTCCTATTTTCAATGGTTCTGTTTCCATGTGCTTTTGGACAGTAGAGATCTTGTGCTTGAAAGTGTCCGAGAAGCCTTGGTTAGTTGCTACAATTTATCTTCTACATGGTACATGTCACTACCACTGTGCATCAGTAGTGGATCAGTGAATATTGAACATGGTGGATGGGATTCTAATCAAGTGGGATGCTTTGTCCTGGTTAATGAGAGTTTCATGTAGGTTTTGGTGCTGTTCCCATTCAAAAAAGTAGTGAAATATTTTGTCATACTCCTATTTATGCCTTGTAAGTGGTGGACACGCTTTGTGGAGATAGGGGGTAACTTTGTATCCTCTGACCTATTCTTGCAACCACACTATTTATGTCGCTGAACCAATCCAGTTTCTGTTCAACAGTAACCCTGCAGATGGAGGATTGAGCAATGGTAACTCCATTGAATGTCAAAAGACAATAGTTAATGAAATATCTGCACTTTGTATTTAAGAAAGTTGACCTTTCAGGACTCCCTGTGCTGTGTATTTGTTATATTGCAACTCTTCCTGACAGTCAGTCTGCTATACATCTGCAAGTTACATACAAATCATTGACATTGATGTAATGTACACTTCATAGCTTATAATGCGTTTTATTGATTTGAATAAACCAACTGATGCAGATAACCAATTTCTGACAAGGGATGGATTATTAGACCATTGTCATTATCATGTCATGGTGAACAGTAGTGCTGCTCCAAACTCATCATGCTGATGTGACTTATCATGATTGAACAGTCAGCAAGCAATTTAATCTTCGGTGAAGCACCTGGCTCACAGTCTAAAATTTTGTTAAAGTGCATGAGATGATCCTCAATACATTTGTCTGTTGCAATGTTGAAAAGTGATAGAAAAAATCTTTTGCTGGTAAGTAGACAAGTCCCTATCAAAAGGTCAGTTAAACTCATTTGAGATTGGCAACTATTTAGGATGTGTGCCAGATCAATAGCAAGCAAAGGAAGGTCAGAGGCACATTGGCAGAATATCTTCCACAAAATTTTCTCTTTGGAACAAAATATACCTTCTTTGAAAATTCAAAATATTTATTCAGGATTCAGAGCAATTGTTTCTAGATTCAGGTGTATCTGATGCAGAAAAACAAGCCATCAAGATTTGCTGAGTAGTTGAGCATGGAGATGTACTGGGGCCTAACACATTAGGACTAACAGTCAAAAAGCAAAAAATTCTCAAAAGATATGGGCAATATTAGCAGATCAATTCACACTTAGATTCAATTTCCATATTCATTGAAAGGGGCTTATGTAATTTAGAGTAGAATAGACTTTATTGAAACTAGAAACTATTGAGAAGTTGCGGAGAAAGGAGTTCAGCATGCAATTTTTTTCAGGTGGGAGCTAGTATACAAAATATTTGAGCGGTGATCATATCCAACTCTCATGAAAGCCTTATAGGAAGATTTCTATAAGGAACAAACTGGAAACTTATCGTGCTGAAGAGTTACTGAAGGACAAATTGTAAGGGTAACATCCTCGAAGATCAATAAAGTTTACAAGTACAATATTGACATAATCACTAAAATGCCTAAGACATGTGGAAGGAGTAAATATAGAAAATGCTGGAGTTAATGTTTTGAATCCAACCATTGCTCTTCTTCCAAAACTGATGGCAAATGATGTTTTTTAATACTGTTAACAAGAAGGAGGAGCAAGTGAAGGGCAGTGAGAGTGTCCAAAGCAAAGATGAAGATACTGCCAATGTTAGTAGGGGAGGATTGATGTTAATAGTAGGTGTGTTAATCATAAAAATTAGTTTAGCTGTGCTGAATTAGATGGAAAGCTGTGGGGTGAGATGTGGGGTGTAATGAAAAGGGAGGGCAGTGTTCTTGGTGTGAAGTTGTTGAGCCCAATGTTAAGTCCTGAACATTGCAAAGTTCCTCAACAGAAAATGAGGTTCTGATCCTGTAGATTGCTTTGGTGTACTGCAGCAGGCTTAGGACAGAAATGTTAGTATGACAGCAAAATAGTGTATTGAAATGGCAAGCAACTAGAATATTAGGGTCATTCTTAGAGACAGACCAGCAGTGGTCCATAAAAGAGGTCACCCAATCTACATTTGATCTGATAAATGTAGCGGAGACTGTATTGTGATAAGTGAATCCAGTAGACTGAAAGAAGTACAAGTAAATCACAGCTTCACCTGGAAGGTGTGTTTGGAGCCTCAGACAAGGAGGCAGTAAAAGACATGCGAAAGTTGTGGTCTTCTGCATGCACCAAGGAAATTTTAAACAATTTTGCAAGGCATGTGGCAGAAAAGTCATCTGCAGGCAAAGTACTAGAGCAAAGCATCCACAGAAAGCTAAGCATTGACCCAGCAGACAGCGCACAAGGAGTACATTCAAACTATTGTAGAGACCATCTGTTATCTCACTGAGATATATACTTGAAGTGATTATCAAGTCAGAAACTAAAAATGTACAAAATGTAGTGAATACACGTTCCACACAGGGACAAATACAAATATTCTACCAAACCAAATTTTAACATACATGTGCCCACAGACACGGGAAGCATGATGCACAGTGCAAATGTTAAACTTTTGGCACACAACATTTTGCCAATTCCATTTGCAGGATCAATGGTGCTGGAGTGAAAGTACAATCAATCCACCTGGGCGCTGAAGATCTCAGGGATCATTGACGCTCACTGACGTATTTATATTTCACTTTCTTCTGAATTAGCGGAGCTAAAATCTCTGCTTTCTGCTGTAGATACAAAAATGAAAGTTCAGGAGGAAAATGCTCAATGGATTGAAGGGATCAATCCATTCTTCAGTATGCAATCTCTGGGATGATGAAGTCTTTACAAGATATATCTGCTCAGTTCACAACGGTGAAGGAAAAGCTGGGGCAGCATGGTGGCTCAGTGGTTAGCACTGTCACCTCACAGCAAAGGGATGCAGGTTCAATTCCAGCCTCGGGCGACTGTCTGTGTGAAATGTACACGTTCTCCCATTGTCCCCGTGGGTTTGCTCCAGGTGCTCTGGTTTCCTCCCACAGTCCAAAAGTGCACAGGTTAGGTGGATTGGCCATGCTAAATTGCCCCACGATGCAGGGGATTGGATGTTCTTCACGAGTTGGTGTGGACTCAATGGCCTGTTTCTGCACTGTAGAAATTCTATGAGAAAGAAAGTAAGTGGAATGAAATATCACCAATCCAATGAAAAGAATGCCAGTTTACAGAAAGATCTTGAGTGACTCACACATATCAGGCTCAGCAGAAGCAGCAACTGAAACATCAGCTTAAGTTCAAAGCAATACTGGAGAAGATGACAGGCTGAAACGAAACAGGCACGTGTGGGCTGCACTGAAAACAAGGAGCAGAAAATCACTCATGAGACAGTCTTTTTAGCATATATGATACTAATGATGTTCAAATGCAAATAAAACTCAAGCAGGATCAAAGAGGAAACCAAATAACCAATGAAACAACAAATGGTAGCTGTCCAGACTTACAAAAAAACTAAAGGAAAAAAGTGTTTGGACAATTATTAATGGAGGTTATGAAAGTGAAATATTTTGGACCAGCAAAAGGCTAAAATTTTGATTGAATTTGAAGAATCCAGAGTGTAAAAACAGAAGCTTCAAAATTAGCTGGAAGCTCTAACGAAGGCAAATAATAAATTCCAGGGAGATGTGAACAGCTCAAGGACTGAGATCAATCAGTGGTTAATCTGGCGCAAATCTTAACTGTAGTTCATCAAAGTATGCATAATTCTGGAATAGCATCAGCAGTCCATGAAAGAAAAACTTGACAACACAAATGACAAACCATATCATTCATGACTGTGAAAATCAATAGTACTTCCAGACAAAGTCACCATTACATAATCTGAGTATATCAACAAATTACCTAGACATTATAGGGACTGATATTTAATTGATAATATACAGGCCATCAGTATTTGGAAAGGAGAAGATGTTGTATATGTACCTCACATTTAAGGGAGTTCATTCTTAACAACTTAATGAACTGTGTTTATAAAATTGTGATCAGAGATAATGGGAACTGGAGAATCCAAGATAACAACGTGTGGAACTGGATGAACACAGCAGGCCAAGCAGCATCTCAGGAGCACAAAAGCTGATGTTTCTGGCCTAGAGTCTAGACCCGAAACGTCAACTTTTGTGGTCCTAAGATGCTGCTTGGCCTGCTGTGTTCTTCCACTCCACACTTTGTTATCTCTGTGTTCATAAAATATTGAGATTACTTCCTGTAGTTAGTCTGCTGTTGGTCTGCAAGCTGCAATCAGTGGTTTTGCTGTAATGTCTGCTTCATAAATTATAATGTGCTTCATTGTTTTAAATAAACTGAAATATCGGGTTAATCAGTCCAGAATGAGCAAACAATTATTAGCACATTATCACTAACAAGGTGTTCAGATTCTCACTTTTTGGAGATGCTCATTGCCTGGCACTTGTTTGAAACAATGCTACTTACAACTTATCAGTGCAAGTCTGGATATTGTCCAGGTCCTGTTAGATTTGGACACAAATGTCTTCAGAATCCAAGGAACCTCAAACAGTGCTGAATATCGTGCAATGACAGTGAAAATCCTTACTCTCGAAGGCATGTCATTGATCAAGCAGCTGAAAATGATTAGAAAAAATAGAGGACACAATCTGAGGAACTCTCCCCTCCCTACTTCTCTGTCACTTTTGCTCATCTGCATTGCTCTTAGCAGGCTTTTTACATAATTAATAAATTAGAAAACACACTTGATTTACTGGTGTCGGTTAACAGATGAAAATACCAGGGGTAATTTGGTGATGGGGAGAAAAATGTTCAGTTCTGTATCAAAGCTCTTCTGGATAAAAGAAGAACAAAAAAGAAAAAGAAAAGTCCTGAAGAGCTACATATAAAAAATATACTGACATACTTAAACAATGATATCCTAGGACTGAGATAATTGATCTTCAACAACTGTAATCATCTCTGTCACCAGTCCCAAAATGTTAACTCTGCTTTCTCTCCACAGATGCTGATAGACCTGCTGAATTTTCCCAGCAACTTCTAATTTTACAACCCTGTTCATTTGTGGAAAGTGTGACTCCAACCACCATAAAGTTTTCCTAACAATTCTCATTGACTTCAGTTTTGCTAGGGCTAATGCCATACTCAGTCAACTATTTTCTTGATGTTAAGGCCAGTCACTTTTACCTCATCTCAGGAGTTCAGGTCTTTTATCCATGTTTGGAACAAAGCTATTATGAGAGCAGGGCCTCAGTAGCACTGCAACACCCTGAGTGTCAGTGGGCAATTTATGGCTGCAAAAAGTGCTACTTAATCGAACTGTCATTGACCCCATCCATCACTTTGCTGATGATTAGGCTGTAACTGATCAGGTTGGATGTGTTCTCTTTTTTGTGAAATGGAAATATCCGGACATTTTCCAGACTCCAGTTAGATTACAGCATTATAACTGCACTGGAACAACTGGCTAGGGCTATGGCTATTGCCAGCACATGGTCTCTTAGCCCTTGCAGTATCCCAGTTCCTCAGCTCTTTCTCGATATCATGCAGGGTGAATTAAATTGTTTAAACATTGGCATGTGAGATGCTGATGGCCTCCTGAGAAAGCCAAGATAAATTATCCATTTGACCCTTCTGAGTGAAGATGGTTGCAAATTCTTTGACTTTTTTGCACTGATGTGCTGTGTTCCCCAACTTCAAGGATGGGGATATTTGTGGAGCATTCTCTATCAGGGCATTGTTTAATTGTCCACCATCATTTGTGACTGGAATTGGCAGGACTGCAGAGCTTAGATCTGAAGTGTTGGCTGTGGGATTACGTGTTTCTGTTTCTCATATTGTGTTTCCACTGTTTGACATTCCACCAGTCATGTATTGTACCTAGCTTGAGATCATGTTTTTTGATATGCCTGGCGCTTTTCCTGGCCTGTCCTCCTGCATGCTTTATTGAATCAAAGTTGAATCCTCAGCTACCAACGTGGAACTTGAACTCATGTCCACTGAGCGTTAGCCCACCTCTCTGGATTATTAACCTATAGAGATTATCACGATACCACAAACTCATTTTGGTGACGGTAAAAAGGGGCACAACAATCAGGAACATAGAAGTAGAACCCATTCAAGTAGGAAAATGATCATAGTAGATGAATCACTTTAAAGTGCACCTAATGGCAGAAGGAAGGCAGAGGAAGAAATGTAATGGCATGTCCTGTCAAACATACAGGACAATAATAATCATGGGGAATTTGAAATTTCCTGATAATAATTGAACAGAAGGGATAGGTAAAGGGGATAAGGGAATGGAGTTATGATAATGTGTACACAACATGTAAAGAGGTCACCAAGAGATTTGTTAATGATTTTTTTGTAGTCATTCAGTGGCATTGGTTCGGCGAGTATTTGTTGTTTTCCCCTAAATACCCAAAGAGCAGTTAAGAGTCTGATGTTACATGTAAATGTGGTGATTGTAACGAGGTCATCCAAATGGACCTCATAGAATATGAGGTCCTTGATTGGGGCTGTTGACTTGGTCCAATCACCGACAGCCCAGGCTGACAGATATAAACAGGAGTGTCAGAGATTCTGTTTACTCTGAGAGCTGGCTCTGAAGAAGCCAGACCAGTGTCAGGTACTGTGCACATGTAAATAGTATGTTTTAAGATAATGCCAGGCAAGGGCATGTAAACAGCAAAAATAAAAATTATTAGAAAGGAGAAAAGCTGATTTTGAGTGCCTGAGAATATAACTTGGGAAATAAAATGCGCAATGCTACGAGTAAACAATGACGCAGAGCAATGGCAAACAAAATGGTATTTGACAGAGTTCCGGAAAATGTATTGAGCAAAAGGGGAATAACAAACTAAATAAACTGCGTGGATGAATAAAGATACAAGGAAAGAATTATAGGTAAAGAAAGAAACATACATTAAATACATAGCAAGATACAAAGAGATCAGAGAGAATGCAGAGACATTTGGAAAAAAAATTTAAAAAAGAAAACGAAAAGGAAATCTGGAATTAAACTATCAAAGAACATAAAACAAGGCAGATGTAGGAATATTATGATTAAGAGATAATCAGAATTAGCAGGTATATTAAATCATTTTCCTTCTTTAGTAATTACCAGGGGAATAGAAAAGGTAGACATTAGGTGATAGGATGAGTAATGAGATAAGCGCATCAAAAATCAGGATTAAATTAACTAATCAAACTCAACAAGAAAACAACCTCTGGTGTATATGGATTAGATCCATGCATTTTAAAATAATCCAGGGAAGTGATAACAGAGGCATTATTAGACAATATTTGTAATGCCAGTGGACTGATAGACAGATAACATAATTCCTATATTTGAGAAAGCCAACAGAATATACAACTGGAATAATTATCAGTCAGCTTAACATCGGTGGTAGGTAAAATAACTGAAACCCTGCTATTTTAATCAATAGACAGTATAGATTTCAAAAAGGAAGCATCTTGTGTGTCCAATCTTATTTAATTTTGAGGAGTAAAAATGGACGATGGTAATGCAATAGATACAATTTATTTGAATTTAAAAATGCCTTTGGCAAGGTGGGCTATAATAGACTACAGAATACGATCAAAGCATGTAGAGGCAAGAGACTCAAAGTGAAAAGGAGGGGGAAGTTGTAAAGGGTAGTTATATACATGGGTCTGTAATGGTGTTTCAGGAGGATCAGGGCTAGAACCATTGTTCAAACTTTCCAAGAGCAAGTTAAATTTTGGAATCAAAATTACAAATTTCTGAATTTGTGAATGAGTCTCAATTTAGTAGGAGCATTGGTCAATACTGAGGAGACCGTAACAATTTACAGGAAGGCATTAAAAAATGCAGAATGGACAAATAATTGGCAAATGGAGTTCAATGCAGATAAATGTGTAGAATAGTGTTTTGAGAAGAAAGGTAGAGAATTGTGAGTTTAGTGGGAAAATCAAAGGCACCAATCAGTAAATGTTACACAATGCTAAATGTTACCTCTGGGTAAACAAGGCCATACATGAGCAAGTGAAGTACTAGGATTTCAAGAGCAATAGAATTGAAAAGTAGGTAAGTTATATTATGTCTGTACCAACCTTGATTAAAATATATTTAGAGGGCTGTACACAATTTTGGTCCTAGAGAGAGGCCTTAGAGAGGGTGCAGGGAAGATTTCCAAAGACAATGCCAGAGGTATTTTCATTACCTCTAGGCTAAACTATTCCAGTCGACATTGGCTAGACTCCCATATTCCATCATCCATAAATGTGAGGCCATTCAAAACGCTGCTACCCGTGCTTTGACTCTCAGAAATTTGTGTTTACCTATCACCTTGTGTTTCATCATCTTCTGGAAAAGCAATTTCTTGAGTTTCAAATTCTCATCCTTGTTTTCGGTTCCATCCCAGGCCTTTCGCTTTCCCTTGCCTATCACTATGTCCTCCAACCTGTCCTCAAGATGTCTGAGCTCTTCTATTTCCTTGTCTTGTGCATTTCAAATTGTGATTGCTCCACTATTGCTGTCTCCACCTTCAGTTGGCATGACTTTCAGCTCTAGATTGCCTTCTGTCATCTGCTGCCCCTCAATTCAACTCAGTCTCAACTCTTCAGCTGTAGCGTCATATGACTGAATAAGCTGCTTATCGACCTGCAGATATTTGGGCATTGGAACAGAATACCTCACAAGGTAATGGGACCTGGAATGCAAGATTTGCTTCCCTTCCTCTCCTTCTCAGTCATTATTCTGCCTTACCATTAGGGCGTTTACACTGAAACATATAGGTTAAATGACATATTGTCAATGTTTTGAACAATTTGTAGAAGCTCGTCGCAGTAGAGAGCTTCAGAGTGTTTTTGTCGTAGTTTCTTTTTCCTTCCTGCACCTCTCCATTTTTACATGTCTCTACTATCGCTTTCTTCCTTTAAGGCATTCTTTATAACCTATCTCTTTGACCAGGTTTTTAGCTTAATTAATATGTCCACATGTTGTTTAGTGTCATAATTTGTTTTATACTGCTGCTGTGATGTACCTTGACACGTTTCATTAAATTAACAATATAAATTTAAGTCATTGTAACATAAGCATGTGAAAAGGAATAAAAGTCTGAGTCAATTTTCTCAAAAATGTGTGACCTAATTGAGCGTTCTATAATTATGAAAGGTTTTGATGGAGTAGATGCAACCAATATAAAATAGCTCAGCAAGAAATCCAATTGTAAATTTAAGAGAATATTTTTATACAAAGAATGGTGAATATGTAGAGATCACTAATCTCAAGAGTGAATGATGCAAACAGTATAGATGTATATAAGGGATAAACAAATAAGTGAAGGAGAAGAAAATTGAGGGCTAGGCTTATAGAGGTTTAAAAAAAAACACATGTATTCCTCATCTCTAAGTGGCATTGCACAGGTATTGGGATACCCACAACTAAGGGCTTCATGGGCCATTTCAATGGTACACTTAAAATAGATATATAAATGCAGAAACATTGGAGCAGAAAGGCTAGCATGGACATATTGCTTCAAAATGGAATGTTTTTATTCCATACATCCCATGTATTCTTATGTAGAGACAATTAGAATACTCTGTACAATTCTGTTCGCTGGATTGGGAAAGGATGTGATCATGGAAGATAGAGTACAAAGGAGATTTGTGAGAATGTTGTCAGAAATATGGCTTTTGTTCAGATCGAAAGTTTAGGTAGGCTGCATTTGATTTTTTCAAAACAGAGAAGGCTGAAGGGAGATTTAAACTGGTTGAAATAATTATGATGGGCCTAGATAAGGAGAAATTTTAGTTAGCACAGAAGGTAATCACCAGGGAATGAACTCAAATGATTAGTGAAAGAACTGGATATCAGTGGAGGTGTTTTGTTTTTCTCACCCAGACATAGGTCGAGATTAGAAATTATAGCAGACAGAAAGCCTGATTGGCTTATAAAAAGGTTGTTGATATACACTTGAGGTATAATAATTCACAAAGATATAGACAAGAGCTTCAAGGAGAGATTAGACTAGATAGCACTTCTTTTCCAACATAGACATAATGGATCCAATGATTTCCTGCTATGCTATAAACCAAAGTTATATGTTCACCAACTGGATATGGAGACAACTCATTGGCTAAACTAGGGAATTCATTCAGAACTAGAAGACAGTGAATAGGCATATGGGTATTTTTCAAAATAACAGGATGGTTATGTACTGGAGTTGTGGCTTTTCACTGCATTTATACATGACTTTGATGAAGGAATAGTGAGCCAAAAATCTAATGCTGCTGATGACATTAAATTAGCTGGCACAGTAATTAATGTAAGCAGAAGCAGAAAGTTGCAATGAATTTTGAAAGATTAGTCGAGTGGCTAAAATTGTAATAGATGGATTCAGTGTAGAAAAACATGAGACCATCCACTTTGGACGCAAGAATACATCAAAATATTTGTAAATGGTGAGAAATTATGAGCCATTGTAAGTATTAAATGATTAATTTTAGATAATTTTCATGTTGTTCAATTTGGTTGAGTATGCTGAATTAACCAAATCTCAAAATAACCTCTTCAAAATGTATAGTTTAAATATTCCAGGCTCAACAGAGGTATACCATCAGGCAAGGCAAGAATGCTGATAAAAACAGAAATTTCACAAGAAACTCAGGTGTTTAAGCAGCAAGATGACTGGGTTAAATAATACAATTTTATTTTAAAGTTTAATCTCCTTAATGCCCTTTAGGGAAGGAAACTGCCAGCCTTACCTGGTCTGGCCTAAATGTGACTCCAGACCCACAGCAATGTGGCTGACTCTGAACTGCCTCTGGGCAATTAGGGATGGGCAATAAATGCTGCCTGACCAGCAATGTCCTCATCTTGTGAACGAATAAAGGAATGAAGAAATTAAGTAATATAAGTCATCCAACAGGTAAAAACTACTTGACAAACAAAAAACATCAGTTATATTTATCAGAAATACAAGATAGACTTCAAGCTGGATCCAGAACTTAATCCTTGGACAGAAACCTCTTCAGTCCTCAAATCAAAACACCTCGAGCTTTCATGTTGATAAAGTCCCTGACAAACTGGCTCTGAAAACTGCCAAAACTCTCACAGAATTTCCTGACTAATTATATTCCTTGCACATCATTCTGAACTCAATCTGGGTAGAACCATACTTCAACTCCCCTCAGGAAACTTGGAGTTCTCAAAACATGCTTCTTGGAACTCTTATGGTAACTCTCTCTTAAGTAAAATGTTGGTAAATCTCAATTTGCTATGAACATGGTGATGAGGTTCTGAGGAAGGGTCACCAGATCTGAAACGTTAACCCTGACTCTTTTCTTCACGGATACTGACAGACCTGCTGCGTTTTTGCAGCAACTTTTGTTCCTGATTTACAGTATCTGCAGATCTTTCGGTTTTTATATGGTGACACTTAATTTGATTGGATTTTTCTATGCGCAGTATCTCACTCTAAGACAATAGGGTATTGCACAATCTTCGTCTTATCTTAAATGAATGGCATCCCAATCATTTCTATAGCTCTGTGTTCTCTATGCACGGACCATCTTGGCTGACAAGAAATAATGAGGAGCAAATTTTCTCTTTCATTCTCAGAGTCTGGTAGATTTGCACAGTTTATTTTGGAAAAGAGTTTCTAAGACTTATTAATAAAAAATTAATAACAATACAAGCTTGACTCACTGGTAGTTGTGTGTTAATAATTCTTCCATCACAGGATAATTGAGGTGTTACTTTTGCCGGTTGCTACTCATAATTGAATTATCAGTGCTCCTGGATTGCTAACTGTGGCACCATATACATGGAACAGTGTAGTTTGTTAGATCATTAAAATACTCATAAAAGCAATGTAGCATGGATGCTGGTGATCTGAAATTAAAACATAAATTTCTTGAGAAATTCAGCGAGTCTGACAAGGATTAGTCATGAGCTTGGAATCGTGCAGTGACTAATTCACTCCTGATTTCCTGAAGCCTGCTCACCACCTTCATGATACAAGCCAGGAGTTTGTTGGAATAGTTCCAGCTACCTAAATTAGTGCAGCTCTAACAAAACACAAGAGGCTTGATACCATCCAGGACAAACCACCTTGGCTGGCACCACATTCTCAAACTTTCATTCCCTACAGGCAAGATGTAACTGAATCCCCATAAGCCATGCAGTTAGACACAGACAAAGCACTCACTTCTCGTGATAACAAAAGGCTGAAATTCTGAAATAGCACTGGCAGTATACAGGCATTCCTCAGCAGGCTAAGTAGTGTCTTTACAGAGAGGGGAGAAAAGTCAATCTTTCTGGGTGGTGAGAATTCTTTTGACCTGACAGTAATGATAAGCACAAACATCAACCTTGCACATGTATATGCGGAACAGCATAATAGCAGCAATGAATACCATCTACAGGATGCACTGCAGATACTCACCAAGGCTTCTTTGACAGCACCTTCCAAACCCATGACTGTGACAGTTCTGAAGAGCAGTTATACCAGACTTGAAAAGTTAACTGTTTCTCTTTCCACAGATGGTGCCAGACCAGCTGAGCTCCATGACCACTACAATCTAAACAGGCAAGGGCACAAGTATATGGGAACACTACCACCTTCAAGTTCTCCTCTAAGCCACTCTCATCCTAACTTAGAAATATATCATTGCTCTTTCACTGTCCCTTGGTTAAAAACCTGGAACTCCCTCTCCAACAGCACTGTGGCTCTACCTATACCAATGACTAGCAGTTCAAGAAGGCAGCTCACCATCACCTTTCTCAAGAGCACCAAAGGATAGACTATAAATGTACGCTCAGCCAATGAAACCCACGTTTCCTGAATGAATAAAAAGAGAACTGCATTCAATTCTGGACACTGCAGCTGAGTAAGGATGGATTGGCCTTGGTGAGGGTGCAGGGATGGTGAATGTTCATCTGATGAGGGTGTGGGGGAATCAGATTTTACAAAATGCAGACATCAACATTGTGAAATTGTAGTTTATAATCTCAGTTATACCGTGAGATTAGGTGGTTGTTTCGTCATTCTTCAAAGGTATGTACTGACACATAGGCTCAATTCTGTATTTCCGGCTTTGTTTGTATTTTGTTTTAAACGGGAGCATGCGGAATGCCAGTGATGCACAATGATGCAAATAGAGGCCCCACGTTTGCACAGAGACTTGGCCGTGGATCACAGAAAATTCTGGTGTTGCAGTGCAGCGTGGAGCCAAGGATTCACTCCCAAGTACAGAATACAGTACCTCTGTCCCTGTAACAGAGGGAACATCGACATTGCTGTAAGTGTCATGCAAAGTAGCTGTCAATTGTTAAAAGTCTGCTCACAGCCAGATCGATTTTAAAATCTTATTAGTCAGAGAAGTGTTTCAGAGAAGTGTTTCAAATTATTGGACCGCAAAATGCAGCTAATCTAGACGCCTATAATGGAAAGACCCAGAGGTTATTTTGGAGCAATAATCCATACGGCATTATGAATAAACTGTCCCCAAAATTAATTACCCGCTCTTCAGTTTGTAATAAGTGCTGGGCTCTCTGCAGGGAAGCAGCAATAATAGGAAAATCGCTGACATTTTCATCGGTCACAAATCTTGTCTATGGGCAGACTTCAAATGTTCCCTGGACCTAGGAGCCTACCCCTCATCAAATTTTCTCGGCTTGTTTTTTTTAGTATAAGTCAAGGATGTGTCTATTTTAAACTCGGATAGAGTAAGGCTGACGAAAAAAACTGCGTTCGATAATCATTATTTTTGTTGCAAAATAAAATCTTGAATCCCAATCTATTTAAGATTCAGGCTGAGGGTATCACATGGCGTAGTCTTTCTAAAGATATAGCTATTATTATTTGTTGAAGAATCTCATCAATCTTTAAGAGGCACTACAGACAAGATGTAACTGAATCCCCATAAGCCAAGCAGTTAGACACAGACAAAACACACATCTCGTGATAACAAAAGGCTGAAATTCTGAAATAGCACCAGCAGTATACTGGCATTCCTCAGCAGGCCTGGTAGTGTCTTTACAGAGAGGGGAGAAAAGTCAATCTTCCTGGGTGGTGAGAATTCTTCTGACCCGACAGTAATGATAAGCACAAACATCAACCTTGCACATGTATATGCACCAACTTGATGTAAAGCGAACCGCCGCATCTCTTAGAAGGCAGTAAGTCTATCGGGCTGCCATTTCAGTCAACAAGCTAAATGCCCTTTACGAAGAGGGCTCCCTGCTCCCTGTTCTGAGGAAGGGTCACCGGTCACGAAACGTTAACTCTGATTTTTTTCTTCACAGATGCTGCCTGACCTGCTGAGCTTCCGGCAACTTCTGTTTTTTTTGTCCCTGCTGGGTGGCAGTGTGGCTGTGGCTTATCTAATAGGGGTTGACGCGATATCTACCAAGAGACGGGAAATATGTGTAAACCTAGAGCACACACAGACACACATGATCGCGTGTGTAAATGTGACTGCACAGTGCACAAACCATAGACTGCACATAAATGCAGGTGAACAGCACACACCGACTGGATAAACAGAAGGCGCACATTAAACAGCACATCTGGGATTGTCCCCAGAAACATTCTGTGCTAGTTGATAGTTGATAGATTCCATAAAAACATGTAAATGATTGCACATCCCACTTGTAGACATGCATTACTTATTGCACACATAGGTCTACGTATAACTTATTGAAGTGCATAATATCTTCCGGTACTTACAACTTTCCTTCCCATATCAGAAATTGGCACTGGTCTTCATTGGGTTCCGTCTACAGTTTGCAGCAGGTAGTACCTCAGCACTTCAGTGAACAGCGAGAGTTCAAGACAAGCATGATGCGAAGATGCCGATGTTGGACTGGGATGGACAAAGTCAGAAGTCACACGACATCAGGCTGTAGTCCAACAGGTTTATTTGAAAGTTTGTGATTTCAAATAAACCTGATGGACTATAACCTGATGTCGTGTGACTTCTGGCACAGGACAAATACGCACCGAAGGGTTGTGTGTGAACCCGTATATTTTCAGAGTAAAAAGGACAGTTCAAATTGTTAAAGAAAGCTCTGCTAACGTTTCTGTAGTGAAGGTGCGTGAATTGGGGAGTTGATGTTGGAGGTTAACGGGCGACGGACGCTTTGTTTACGAGAAAGGTTTCACCTAAGAGTTCGCTTTATTGGGTCGCTCTGAAGGAGCCCGTATTCCGATACCATTTGGCGGGAGTAACTATGACTCTCTTATGTGATCGCATAGTTGCCCACTATGACGTTTTGACGTATTTTTGGCGCATAGTGCGTGTGGTGCCTCCCCGTTGGCCCCGCCGGTAAGCCCAGCTGGCTGCTGGGTGACCAAACGACCAGAAAAAGTGCGAGACGGCCGTGGTCTAGACAGACCAATCCTCAAAAAACCAGTATGATTTTTCCAGTGTCTCTGGAGCAGTTCGGCTGGGGAGCGTGGGGGATAAACAAGCCCCCCCACCCCCCCAGCCTCATCCACAACCACAAGCTGTGATAAGTCATTAGGTTGTACATGTTTAAAACCCGCAACAAGGTCCATCTGGGTCCAGACCGAGACAGTGACCTTGAGACGTTACCTCCTGCCTTACATGGAGCTGAGACCGGTCACCCCTCCCAGGGGGCCGGCTCACCCTGTATCGGATGACATAGATAACGTTGTAGAAGGCACCGTAAGGGCTGCCCACCCTACGGTTGAGACAAGCGTAACCACCCAAACCTTCTACAACAAAAGTTATCGAGACACGAAGCAGGGCGCAGACGAAAATACGATAAACAAGACTGGCGATGAAATAGCTGATGCAACTGCCTTCATGGAAGGAGTCGTTATGGAGCCAGTATGTGACAGAACGTCTGTCTCGGAGGTAATCATCCACTATCCCATCGATGGGCTGTTCTGCAAGGACTGCGACACCCTCTTCCCCACGGTGAGCCTGTTCAAGATCCATATGACTAAAGTGCACGGAATAAAGAACATCCGAACAAAATGTTCACGCTGTGATAAGGCAGGGGAATACCATTCAATAGCCTGCCATTATCCCAAATGCAAAGGAATGAAACAACCCCCAACTGGGTACTTTACATGCAGCGCGTGTGATCAACGGTTTTCAACATGGTCAGGCCTTGGTCAACACGAGAGGCACAGGCACCCGGTTCTACGGAACGAGAAACACCTCAAACTGGCACCAAAAGTCAAGGGCAAACCTGGGAGAAGTGACCGCGTATGGTCACAGGAGGAGGTGGCACTCCTGAGGGAACTGGAGGCGAGATTTGCAGGATGCAAATTTATAAACAAATCCATCGCAAGCATCCTTAAAACCAAAACACCAAAGCAAATCTCAGACAAGCGCAGGCTCCTGGCAAACACCCCAATGGAGGTCCAGACCACCTGCGAGCCAATGATAGACTTGCACGATTCTGAGGCAGAGAGTGTCCAGGAGAATTCCGATGATCAAGCCCACTGCCAAAGAGCCAGCCGAAAAACATCGGCTTCGATCCCTAAACATCGGGACGTAGATGACCAGCTTACACAAGCTGAGGAGCTCTTGAGCTCAAGGAAGGACCCGGACACGCTTGCCCTCGGAATCGGACTAGTGGAAAGCATTACTGACCTACTAATGAATAGTAGGAAAAGACAGGACAAAAACAAGAGGCCTCAAAAAGATCGGACCAAGAAAGACAAAAAGCCCAGTAGCAATACCGGAGCCAAAAAACAGTGGGCAGCAGGTAAAGCGCTGTTTAGAGCAACACAGCTGCTTTACAAATCCAACTGGCGTCAACTAGCTCGCGAGATCACGGGGGTGCCGAACTCATCCACTTGTCCTCTCTCAAAAGAGGAATTGGAGACATGTTTCCATGAGAAACTGTCTGCACCAAACAAGAAATCGAACATCAATAACTATGCCCCATACACAGGCAAAGTCGATGACGGGCCCTTGATGAAACCCATAGAGGTAAAGGAGGTTGAAGCGGCCATCAAGGGGAGAGACAAGAACAGTGCCGCTGGACCAGACGGCCTGAAACTGCAGGACATAAGAACACTCCATGAGCAGGAGGAAACTCATCTACCCCGCCTCTTCTCCTTATGGCTAAAGTCAAGCACGATCCCCGATTCACTAAAAAAGAGTCGAACGGTCCTGATTCCTAAGTGCGAGGATAAGGAACGCTTGAAAAGCATTGATAACTGGCGACCAATAACCATCGGTCCAATGCTGCTCTGGCTGTTCACAAAAATAATGGCAAAACGCCTGAGTGAAGCAGTCAAAATAAACCCCAGGCAAAAAGGGTTTCTAGCAGCCACTCCCGGATGCAATGAAAACATTGTTGTCCTCGAAAATACAATCATAAGGACCTCGCAGTTGCCTTTGTTGATCTAGCGAAAGCGTTCGACTCGGTTGGGCACAAACTATTGATCAAATCTCTGCAAAGAATGCAACTACCCAAAGCCTTTGTAAGTCTCATTGAAGACCTATACACTGGCAACACAACAGTGGTGGAAGGGAACGGTAACTCTACCACCCCAATAACCATTGAGAGGGGCGTAAAGCAGGGCGACCCACTCTCACCAATACTATTTAACATTGCTTTGGATCCGTTGGTGTGCTCTCTGGAGAGGGCCAACTCAGGGGTCTCCATGCCCCTGGGCGGCAGAAGAGTCAACTGCTCGACTTTGGCCTTCGCGGATGACATCGCCCTTCTAAGCGACTCACACACTGGTATGGCTAGGAACCTGAAGCTACTCCGGGCATACTGTGACCATACAGGCCTCAGTATAAACACAGTGAAGACGAAGGGATTCCACTTCACTTTTAAAAGGAAAACCTTTCTGTACAATCACTTCGCAAACTGGAAGCTGAAGTATGAATCCATAGCCTACATACCACCAGGTGACACAGAGAAATACCTGGGTGCCCGCATCGATCCATGGGCAGGTGTGGCAGAAGGGGAGTGGGAGGAGAAGCTGAAGTCCTGGGTTAAAGGAATTCAGGCAGCACCTCTCCGACCACGACAACGGTTGGAGATCCTAAAAGTACATGTCATCCCCCGATTGTACTTCCATCTGATCCTTACAGAAGCATCACAGGCTACTCTCAAAGCTGGACCAAATAATCCGCAACGCCACCAAAGAATTCCTACACCTACCACCTCATACCGCAGACGGAATGCTATATGCTAGCAACAAGAACAGCGGTCTAGGCGTCCCAAAACTGGAAGTGCAAATCCCATCCGCGATTGTTCGCAAACGCGAGGCACTAGACATGTCAAGTGATGTGGTCATTTGGGCCTCCTTTCGATATAAAGGAGAGAGCAACACAGAGACCGTTGCGGGACTACATGAGCTCAAGGTCCTCAAGGAAATTGAAAATTTCCAACCCAGTAGCCGCAGCAGTGGCAAAGGGAAAATCGACCTGATGGCCACCATCCAAGACATGATGCCGGCACTCCAGAAGGCAAACGCGGGATGACCAAAACCACCCAATAGGTATGCAGGCTGGAGGGAGTGGGAATTCGAAAAATGGCAAAAACTGGAATGTCAAGGGGCAGGCATCCAGTACTTTAGAGACGACAAGATCTCTAATTCTTGGACAAAGGCCGGAGTACAACAAAAATCCTCTAGATTTATTAACAGCGTGCTCTTGTGGTGTAATCTATACCTGACAAGAACCACATTATCTACAGGTAGGCCTAACCAAAACAAACTATGCCGAAGGTGTAAAATGGCAAACAAAACCATATCACACATCTCAGGATGCTGCCCATTCATTAAAAATGCACGGATAAAATGCCATAACAAGATCGCTGACCAGTTGCAGAAACATGTCAGTAAGTATGGCTGGACATCATATGTGGAGCCCAGACTGTTTGACAAAAACGGCTCCCTATGGAAACCCGATCTCATATTTAGAAAAGACCAGAAGATCGCAGTCGTAGATGTCACAGTGCGGTATGAGAATGACAGTAAAGCACTGGAAACAGCATGGCGAGAGATAGAGGAAAAGTATAAACACCTAAATGTCGAGGTCATGGAATTGATGGGAGGCATGGTGCCCAGATACTTTGGCTTCATGATGGGCGCACGAGGCAAGTGGCTGGATATGAATAACTGCCTCATGAAATTCCTCGGCATCGAGAGATACGACACGTTCTCCCAAAAGACATCAAGACTCACTCTGTCACTGACACTCGAACTCTTACAACTCTTCAGTAACAAGTGAGCAAAAATTGCAAACGGTGAGGTAAGATCCTCCACCGAGACATAATCCCTACAAATTTGCCAGTAACATCAGTAGGGCCCCGCTGATAATGACGATAACAACCAGCCTCATATAACACCAGTATCACCTGGTCCTTGGTCTGTGGTGATGCTAGAGAGTACACAACATCGACGAGCCATGTAAAGACTCGGAAAAGGCACTCCCCGGAGTGTTCCAAAATAGTCGCTATCAGGCGCGTTTGAAAAATCCTGCTTTCGATACAATGCATCTCTAATAAGCCATTTAGGATTGTCATTTGGAAGATAGGTGGGCATTTAGGCTTTTTTCTTTTTCTGCTACCACACAGCCCAGGAGTCTGACCAACCTGGGGCATTTGTAACAGCCTGATAGGAGTCCTGGAGTAAATGTATCCCAGAGGCGTGTGAGGAAGTGAAACGGGTTCCAGCCTATCGCTGAAACGTGTCATAAAAATCGGTGATCTGTTTCTATTCCTAAATTAGAGTGAATTTGGTGTCAGGTGTGACTACAATTTTTGCCCTACATAGAAACATGTACGTCCCATAAGCGCCTAATTACCCTTCATTAAAGTAAGTGGTAAATTCATATAAATATACATTAGCACGCCTCATTACCAGAACAGGTATGGTCTTTTTCTACAGATTAACAAGTATAAATACAGCGTCTTGCATGGCTTCTGTCCATAATCACACAAACACAGCTTGTGCACTAAAATCTTAAATAAAAATGTGACATGCGCGCACAGCAACACATAAGGCACTGCACTACTTCACATATATGCTGCGCTCACAATAATAAAAATAAAGCCTTGACCTTACATAGTTCCTTTCACAACCTCTGAAAGTCACAAAATCAATCGATTCTTTTTTAAAAGTTTAACTGTTGTTAATGAAAGAAACTGGTCGGCTAGTTTGCACTGCGCGCTTTCTCAAACACCGCTTTGATAATGATCAGATTATTTGTCTACAGTCAAAGTGATTGAGGGTAAACCAGACACAGAATAATTGCTCTGTTCTCAATCGGCATACGGTCACAGGAACTTTTAAGTCCACACCAGTCAGGGATTTTCCCCTCAGACAATTCAGCACACTCTCAGTCCTGCATAGAAATGTCAATTTGTTAGGTTCTGGCCCAAGTGTCTGGAAAGAGATTTGAATTTTCAAGCTTCTGAAAGGTGAGTGCTTCCACTGAGTCATTGCCAAGAATGTGCTTAATTACCGATAGACACGGTAAAGCACACAGCAAGCACACCAACATATAACTCCACCTCGCCTACAGTATAGTGACAATTGTGAGTGAAAACTGTCGGGGAACGGAACCTATTCTTTTAGGGGTGTGTGTCAGCAAACGATATGAACACGTCACAAACTATTTGAAACATTGTTGATTTACTCGCTATTTTTGGAGATAAGCCACCGTCTTGTTCAAACTTTAAACGTCTTGTCAGGTTAATGCAGCAGTTAATAACTGATATGGTTTTGAGAGCTGCTCATGTACTTGCTGTTTCTCACTCAGGTCTGGGAGACGCCTGGGGACAGTCTAGTCGCGTAAGTCCTTTGGACAATATGGCGAGAGAATTGGGATCCCACTTACTTCAGGTAATGGAATTTAACACATAATCCGGCTCTAGATAGAAAACGATGCGATTAAAAGCGGATCAAAGTAACGGAGGGAGTCCATTTTCACTATCTTACTTACCTCTCCTCAAAACTGCATTCAATACGGCGTACGTTCCTCTCGAATTTCAAATCCCCTTTCGCTGCAATGAACGCTTTGAATTATGGCAGTGCCTTGTTAACCTGTGAAGTGCAGGGAACTGTGTATCGATGTATTAATTGAAGCAATTCCCATTATTGTAAAACAGACAGACTTACGAATGTTTTCCTCTCTATTTCTGTTCCCTTTCCAGACTCTAGACGGATTTGTTTTTGTCATCGCGTCCGATGGTAAAATCATGTACATTTCGGAAACTGCGTCCGTACATTTGGGCTTGTCCCAGGTAAGAAGTCAAATGTGCCGAATATCTTTCAAATGTACAGTACACACATCCAGCATGGACTTGATGGGTCGAGTGGCCTCCTTCTGTGACATTAGTGACTCCATGACTTCCAATCACATAATTAATATTCTTATTAAGAAATTTAAAAGAAATGGAAACAGCAAGTGTAAAATCGCTTTGGGCCATCTTTAACAGCACCTTTTGGCGAGGCAAGGGAATACCAGATGAATGTTAGAATCCCAGGAAGTTCAGAAGGGTTTGAGTTATAAGGAGAGGCTGAATAGGCTGGTGCATTTTCACTGGCCCGTAGGAGGTTGAGGGGTGACCTTGTAGAGGCTATTAAAACCATGAGGTGAATGGCAGGGAGAGATTTCAAGAGTAGGCGGCGTATTTTTATGATGAGAGGAGAAAGATTTAAAAAGAACATGAAGGGCACCTTTCTTGCAGTGATTCGTGTTTGGAATGAGCTCCCAGAGGAAGTGATGGATGCCGGTAGTTATAAAAGGCTTTTGGATAAGTACATGAATAAAAAAGGTTGGGGGGGGCGGCGTGGATCAAGTGCAGGCAGGTGGGACTAGTTTAGTTTGGGATTATGGTCGGTATGAATTGGTTGGACCGAAGCGTCTGTTTCCGTGCTGTATGACTCTATGAATCTAAAACATCAGAGGGAACTTGCCATTCGGCAGTGGGACAGGTGGATAAGATGGTTAGGAGACAATATGGCATACTTGTCTTTATTTGCTGAGGCGCTGGTGTTAGTTCGGCCACAACTGGAGTATTGTGTGCAGTTCTGGTCGCCACATTATTGAAATGGTGCGATTATGCTGAAGGGGAAATTCATAAAGGAGACTCATCACTAGACTGGAGAAGTTAACTCTTTTTCCTCTCCAGAGATGCTGCCAGATCTGCTCAGTTACCCCAACAATATCTGTTTTTGTCTATTTCAGATCTCCAGCATTAGCAGTTTTAGTTAACATTATAGGATGCTGCCTGGGTTGTAGTGAGGTTTTTTTAACTCCCTGGTCGGATGCGGGCGTTGCTGGCTGGCCAGCATTTATTGTCTCCGCCCCCCCACCCCCCCAGTTGCCTTTGAGAAAGTGGTGGTGAGCTGCCTTCTTAAACTGTTACAGACCACCAGCTGTGGGTTGACCTACAATGCCATTAGGGAAGGAATTCCAGGATTTTTGCCCAGTGACAGTGAAGGAACACAGATATAGTTAAAGTCAGGATAGTGAGTGACTTAAGAGGGGAATTTGTAGGTTGTGATGACCCCAGGTATTTTCTGTCCATGTCCTTCTAAATGGAATGGTTATGGGTTTTGTATGGTGCTGTCTAAGGATCTTTGTATCTTCGCCTAGATGGGGTGGGCTTGTTACCCTTACAGCAGAAAAAGGCTTGGGGGAAGGCGTTTGGGGTGATTGTTAGGAGGAAATTATTAGAAACAGAGATTGAATAGATGACAATAAACCTTTCCCCTTAGACAAGGCGTCCATAACCGGGGGTATAACTTTAATGTTTAGAAATGATTTCAGGAAGACTTTTTTCACCAAAGGATGGTGAGTACCAGAGATAATAGGAACTGCAGAATCCGAGATAACAATGTGTAGAGCTGATGAACACAGCAGGCTCAGCAGCATCACAGGAGCACAAACTGCTTTCGGGCCTAGACCCTTCAGCGGGCCTGAAGCTTACTGCCCAAAAGCGTGGAGAAGGTGAAAACCATCACAACATTTAAGTATTCAGATGATTACTTGGAATGCCACAACATGCAAGACTTTAGGGCAAGCGTCGGAAAGTGGGGTTAGAGCAGACAGATGCTTGATAACCTACAAAGACAGATGATTGTGAAATGTTTAAGAAGAGTATACCTCTCAATGCCAGGAGAAAGGCTGCAGCCTTCATCTGGATTGAGAGTGCAGCAGGCAAAGGGTAAATGGTTAGTGTGGAGAAGAACCGAAAGAACCGCGGATGCTGTAAATCAGGAACAAAAACAAAGTTGCTGGAAAAACTCAGCATCTGTGAATGCAAAAACAAGCGTTAACGTTTCGAGTCCGGTGACCCTTCCTCAGTATCGTGAGAAGATGGCTCGTCTTAAACATCGTTCAATGGCTACAAGTTAGGTAACGGCACTGTAGTCTCTCATTAAAGTTTTGTTATTGTTAACAGTGTGTAGAAGAAAAGACAAAAAGAAGAAAAACAGAAAATCTCGAAAGACAACAATTTTCTATCCCTAGAATTCCTCCAAACTTGATTCACCTCTACCTCTCTTTCTACCCTCCTTTAAGACCTGTTTGGGTCATCTGTTCTTATATGTTCTAATATTAATCGACGAATTTTATTTGGTAATTATTAGCGCTATATAAAAGCGAGGCGCTCTTTTTCGGGTATAGGCCACTGCGAGGAGGAAGTTAATTCCAGTCGCCATAATTTGAGAATGCAGCCCTTTGTAATGATAAGGTACACGCATTCAGATTTGTCCTTTAAAGAAAACTCCATCTCAAACTTTGTCAATCCTCACTTTATCAATCCTCCCTCTTTCTATTGCTGGCATACATTGCCAGTTTTTATTTCACCATCAATCTTTGAGGGAAAGGACATAAACATGCCCTCAAAGATTAACCAATTAAAGCATGCGTCCCAGAACATGAACTGAATTTATGCGGGTTGGTGAAAAACCGCCATGAATGGACTCATTGGCAAAGCGTGATGGAACACACCGTTCGCTTAGCTGGACCTCGCTGTGCGCTTTCCCTTAAGTTCTGTGACTCATTGATGGTGAAAATTTCGCTTAAGGATGGTCAGTTTTCCATCAGATGCGCTGCTCACTCACCAATAAGCTCACTGTCGTTTAGAAGTTCAAACTGTTCCCTGATATTTTACAAAAGTGATCCTGCGAGATTATATCCTTTAATTGTACACTGTGGTTACAGAAGTACGTATAGTTGCGTTCTCCCTTTCGCTGTTCTCGAGGCTTCATTATTTTTGCTCGATAAGAAAACAAGTTGGTTCCTAACCTAATCGGGTTGACCCGCTGAACAAAACAATTTGTACACTAGGTGCTAAGCCGCGACCTGTCCAATCTCTATTCTGACCCACAAATTTTGAAATGAAAGATCAAAGTGTTCCTTTCCTTTTCACATGTTAATTTATTTCCAAGCGCAACCCTTTCTCAGCCCCTCTGTCTGGGAGAAATCTAACCGTCTCCAGCCAGGCGGTCACACTTACACATATTCCTCAGGCAAATTACCTGGCCCTTTCTGGTGTTATGGGACGTGCATCTTTCGTCGTTTACTTTTCGGTGACTTATTCCGTTGCAAATTTAAATAGCAGCGCGTGATATTTCACACCCTCAAAATCCATTAAGATCGTTCCGCGTATTTCCCTTTCTGGTGCCCGTCAAAAGACCCAAAAAAAAAAATCAGTGTACAGACCCGTTGATGAGGCCCCATCTGGAGAACTGCTTTCAGCATTTGGTGCAGCGTATCTCGGAAGGACATAATCGGCTGGAGAATGTCCAGAGCCCAGTGATCAGAACCATGCCAGAGTTTAGGTGGGTAAATTGTGAGGTAGCTTGCAAGGTCTTGCCTGGTAACCCCTTGAGTACAAGTGTTTAAGGATTATCTGCCCTAGGAGTTTAAAATGTTTTTAAAATGTGATTGTCTAGACGCTGAGAAGCTATTTTCTCTGGTATGAAAATCAAGAACAAACTTTAAAATAGTGTTCTGGCCTTTCAGAAGGGAAACAGAAAGAAAGCATTGTTCACACTAAGGGCAGTAGACTCGGAAGTGTTTTCACCAAAATGCTGATGCTACAGCAACAGGAACAATCAGGACTGAAATAGACATGACCTGTTAGAGTTTAGAGGTTTATAAAATTGCTGTGTTTCAGGATTATGAGCTGAAATTAAGGATAAAATGAAGGAGGTAATGTGACTTGTCCTTAAGGCTGCTTGACAGACATCTGGCTGGTTTGATTGCCCGAGTTGAAAGAAAAGCTTAGATTATATTGGGAATGGAGTTCAAGGTACTTATACTTGGAGAGAATGACAACAGCCTATGTAGTAACAACAGAGAAAGTCCCAAAGTCTCCAAAAGGCACTGAAAATATTATAGTGTTTATTTTGGATCACAGAGAGCATCCAAGTAGTTTTTTACAGATGTGGTTAAATGTAATTAAGAGAATGTTCAACAACAACAATTTGCTTAATGCAATCATTTATTGAGTAATAATAAAAGACGAAAAATGAGCATTTATTAAGTAAATAAAAAGAATGAAAAAAAGAAAGAAAAAATCAATAAGCTTCACACCCTTCTGTCCGTTGGGGACCCCTTGATTGACAGCTGGTCTGGAGGCTAAGGTTGTTCCTGGCACTGGTCGCGATCCCGGTCTGAGGTGAAGCCCAATGACCTGGAATAAAATTATCTCTCTTATACAGTGTAACAAGTAGCAAGGCACAGAAAAAAAACAACAAATACAGAAGACAAAGCATCTATTCATTACAGAAAACAGCTACAGAAAAACAAGTTACCAGAGTCATGTTTGGCATGAGAGATGATGGGAACTGTTCATGGGTTCATTCAAGGTCATGCAGCTTCTCAAATATCACCATTAACTTTAGCAGCCTATTTTACCAAAATATACAATCTATTTTCTCATGCAGCTTTCAAATATCAGCATTAGCTTTTAGTCCTTTCACTCATTTTCTAAAGGTGTAAACAGTTGTATTATGAATAGCCCAAGTTAGTTTGAAGTTGACAAAGGGAGTTGTGGTCAAGAATAGTTAAGTGCTACCTGGGTGCAAGGCTATTAACTTCCATGAGGCCATTGAGAAGAGGCAGGGGAAGTCATTTTTGAGATCAGGTTACAGGCTTCCCTACACTGGCAAACAGAAATTTTATGTGGTCAGCATATAGAAGAAGCTGTTAGACTTTGCAAACCATCATAGGTGGATGTGGGAGCAAAGCCATCTCAGGATGCCAGGGGATTCATTTAGGGGAGGCATTCATTCAAACTCAGCAAAATGGGAAATGTAAATATATTAGAAACTGAGAGCTGCCACTTCAAAATTTTAACATTTTGCATATTTATTCATCTGGAAGAGGACGTTACCTTATAACTTACATTTCAGAAATTAACTTAAATTTCATAAATTTCAAATTGTTCACCATTGAACTTATTCTTAAGAGAGTTTCGACCACAGTCCAGATGGCCTCATGCAACACACTTGCAAATTGACTAAACTCTAAACCTGGGGATCCACCATTCGTAAGTGCATAAGACAAGCTGTTTGCCAGTCACACTCTAAACAATATCAATTTGCCAAATGTTGTAACATTGTTATTTGGAGGTTGATTTGTAATTGTTTATGAGATTGTTATGATTTTGGGACTAAGAGTTCCATATCATCTCTTCTGAAATCTGCCTGACAGTAAACCTGGTTCTTTTGATTGTTAGAAAATAATCAAAGGCTTAGATTATTTTACGGGGTGAAGGTGCAAAGTGTTTAGGCTTGAAAACAATAGCAGAAACCTAGCTGTTACCAATGGAGGTTAAGAGTTTCCAAAGCCTCAGAAAGCTGTTGAGAACTTCTTATTGTAAATAGTTGCATGTTGAACTGTCCATTTAATTCCAAGATGAAAGATTAGGCTCACAAGATGAGCTAACTAGAATTTCCACCTAGATCCAGGACCCAGGTGATTCAGGGCATGGATCCAATGGAAGTCAGTGTAGAAATCAGGTTACGATATTTCTGAAGAGTGCTACCAAGTAACACAGATAGTTTTTTTTAAGTCTGCCTGGTTTCAGGGAAGAGGGAGCTAATAGAGACCAGAAAAATCTTTATGGTCTGCAACACTGGAATGGAGGCAGATTTAGAATGAAAAGAATGAATTTACAGAGAGTTAAAATGAGGCTGGATTTTGAGCTAGCAGGACAGTATCCAGGAAAAGAAAATCTCATATGAAATATACACCTAAGATTGCAAGTTACCAGGTTTAGGAAAGAAAAGAACAGGATGACAATCTTGGAAGATAAAAAATACTTCTATTGATTCTGGGAAAGTTAAATGGACACATATGTTAAAAAATATATTTTATTGGTTGAACTAATACAAGAAGAATACTCTCTTCTTTGATTTAAAACACAAGTTGCCTGCAGTGGTGATGTCTAGTTAATTGTGCTTTTTAGTTATTTGTTACATTAGATAACTTAAAACCTGACATTTTGAAATGTTAGTTTTTCTGCTATTAACTAGAATTTAAAATCTGTTTTTTACAGTTATTAATCTCTCTGGAGATTGTCAAAGCAAATTTTATCTGTCTGCTGGAAGACAATTGTTTTTGATGTTTTCAGAGACATTGATACGCCTCTTTGCTCTTTCATTTCAAGTGAAAGTTAGTGAGCCCATTTAGAGGCTTTATTAACAGCAGTGCATGATAAGGGCACAGAACATTCATTGTCTAAGTAACCTTGTTCAGAAGTATAATATAATGATTCTACTGGGAATAGAAATTTACTACAGTATCAGGGATGTCCATCTGAGATGTGGTTGAGACACGCTGTTGAGTCTAAATTTTCTTCACAGAGAATCAAAGGTAGTTTTAGGTGATATCACTAAAAGCTTGCTCAAATACATCACAGTTGGAGGGGAAGGACAGAAAAGAGATTTAGTGCATTAATTCCTGAACTTAGGGCCTAGAATTCTCCAAGCATAACCACCAATGCAGGAGCAAAGGAAATAATAGATATTCAAGCAGCCAAAATTGCATGAACATGAAATTCTCAGACAGTGGTCGGACTGATCAAAATTAGAGAGACAAAGAAGGGTGAGGGCTTGCAGACATTTAAACATTAGGAAATGGATTTTGAATTCAACATGCTAGACAGCGGGAGTCAATGGTCTTAGTGAGAACAGTGATTGAGATTTGCTGCTGCATCAGTTATAAGCAGTTGACTAAGCTGAAATTTATGGAGGCTGGGAGATCAGCCATGACAATGTTGAAATAACAGAGGTCGCAAGGCGATGGATGAAAGTTTTGCTAACAAATCAGCTAAGGGGAGCTCTTTATTTCACAGCCAATAATAGCTCCTAGAACATTCAGGGATGTGTAAATTAGGTAGGTTATAGGGGTGGATATGGGTGGGATGCTCTGAGGGTCGGTGTGGACTTGTTGGGCTGAAGGGCCTGCTTCCATACTATAGGGGTTCTATGATGATGATGAACATTTTGAGTCTATTGCAAAATCATGACATTTTAAATTTTTTAATTAATTATAATTTGAACATTCATTAATGTATGTGATAAATTGACTGGTAAATGAGCGTATCTGTTTAATCTTCCTATGATTGTGTATTTTGACCATTTATTAGATCACCTCCCGTGCCATTAAACATGCCTGGAAACAAATTACTGACATAGCTAAATTGCCCGTAGTGTTCAGTGATGTGCAGATTACGTGGGTTAAAGGGGGATGGGTCTGGGTGGGATGCTCTGAGGGTCAGAATGGACTTGTTGGGCCGAAGGGCCTGTTTCCACACTGTAGGGAATCTAATCTAATACATCTATTTTTGTAATATTCTTTTTGATGAAATGCCCTCTATTTGCTATTCAAGCCTTTAATGTAGTCAAGTTTTACTATTTAATATCTTTCAAGGACTAATTACAATTATGCCTACTATTGCACTGATCCATCCTAGATGTGAAACTACATGTAATTCTGAAGGAGATAATACATGCAGCTTCATCAAAGAGTTGTTTTAATTCCCCCAAATTATGAATATGGTTTGTGAAATTGACTGCAAGTTTATGAGTTCCATTCCTTGGGTAAACTGAGCTTCTTGATCTCCGCTTCTGTAGCAATAAGTGTACCATCATCAGCTTTACTAATAAGGACAATAAGAGTATGACGGGGCAGAACTGAGCTTTCCTACAGAGTCTGGAGGAGCAATCCTAACCTTCTTGGCTCAACAGGGGAAGTGAAGAAAAATATTTAAACTGGCCAATTGTTAACTTTCTTCTGCCCCTAGTTCACCCCGCTAGAATAATCAGGTAAGAAACTCAGTCTGTGCCCCACTGATGCTATCAAGGATAAATTAGAAACAACAAACAGCGAATGCTGGAAGAAGTCAACAGGTTAGACAGCATCTATGGAGGGAAAATAATCACTTCATGTTGGGTGATTTTTCTTCAAAATGTCTGTTCTTGTCAAAAATACTTCCCAACCTGCTGAGGTTTTCTGGCATTTTTCGTTTTTATTTCAGATTTCCAGCATCGGCTGGACTTTGCTTGTGTATCGTTCTCAAAGAAATCAGAATCAGTCCCAAAGAGGCCAATGTTAAACTGGGAATCTGCCAACTTTGGACAGATGCCCTGCCAGCACGCAAATGAGCACGTAATAATGAGACTGACTCCAGGATGTGTAAATGACCTGGGCCATTTTACCTGCTTATTCATCTGGTTTCCATTTTTATTTTATAATTAAAATAAGTAGAGTGATGGGCATTACATTGCAACATACTGTTATGTGTGTTTAATACGTTCTGGAATGCTTTCATTACCAGGTGGAGCTAACAGGAAACAGCATTTATGAATATATTCATCCTTCTGATCACGATGAGATGACAGCTATCCTCACAGCTCACCAGCCTCTCCATCCTCATCTACTGCAAGGTATCATCTCATCAGCATTCTCTATAAACTGTAAATTTAATTAAAATCAATGCCTAAACAGGGTGGGATTCAATCTATAGGTTTCAGCTGCTCATGATTCTAATCTAATTATCAAAGACTTTGCAAATACTACAAGAGAAATCAAAGAGGCCAGTTGAAACAATGTAATCAAAGATTAACAAACATGTGTTCCCTTTTTAGTACCATATTCAAACTTTTACTAGCACCTGGTATTACTGAACTTTGATCGACCATCTTGAAACTCAGTAGGTTCTCTTTTTACAACAATATCAAAAATGTTTATGAATTTCCATCAGGAGGTCTTATCGTCAGAATAAATTACTTTGGTTCAATCAGTAGCTTTCTTGTCTCAGAAAGTAAGTGACTTAAAGCATATTGCAAAACTTCAGCATATGATCAAAGTGGATACTCCAGCATAATACTGAGTGCAGACTGCTTTAATAGACTTGCTGCCCCCTGAATGCAACAGACAGAAATTGAGGACCTTGTGATACTACTCAAAGCAGAGCAGAGAGTTATCATTATGTTGTGGTCAAGAAATTTCCCCAAGTATGGATCCATATGTTACTTGCAATATATTAACAGTATTGTGAGTGATTGCTGCTTTTCTATACAGTACACCCATTTTATTTCAAAATAATTATTCATGAAGCATTTTTGGACATTTCTGAAAGATGCATGAAAAAAATACACACCTTTCCTTTCATTGATACACAAGGAAAGTGTGCCTTAGTAGTTCAAGTATTTATAAGCTGAGAAAATCCATTTCAAAAATATTTTTGAGTAAAAGTTCCACATTTGAAAATGTACTATATGGGAAGGCAAACATATTCATACAAGACATTTAGCAAGATAGAAATAGTATGAACCTTGTATCTCTGGCTGACGGGAGAAAGTGGAAAAGGCAAGACAAGATGGCAAGACAAGGCAATGAAAGGCAGGGATGTTGCAAGCATCCAGGTAGGATCAAATGTGTGTGTGCTATGTATGACACGATCTGCAGAGGCTGGAGATATAACCTGGTTCAATCCATGGGCTGGATGTGTGTCCCTGAGTGCACTGTGTCCTTGTTGCAACATTACAAAGACAGCTGCCAGTGCAGCCCAAGGTGCAGCACTGAAGTACAAAAGTGTTTTACACATGGATTGGACATGTGCCATGAAGGTTCTTAGAGGTTGGCACATATCAGAAGCCAATGTCTGTGGATGAGGAGTGCATGCGACCAATTCCCACGGATGTTGATGCCCAGTATCCAATACCAAGATACATTGAAGCAAGTGGCAAGTTGAATTCAATGTTGAGTTTTCTCAATGTTTATCTTATTTAGCAAGTTTGGTATTATAGGAAGCTGAATAATAATGAGGCAAGCTGTGCTGTCAATGAGGCATTTAAAAACTAATAATTCCCCTTAAGAGGCAAGTCGTCACTCACTGAGTGATAAACCCAACAAACCACTTGTGAAAAGTATAGAAGATGCAACAAATTGGTTCCAATGTTGAGGGCAGTTTTGCTGACATACCTCGGCATAGTCCACTTCACTCAGACCACTACATGATTCTGCCTTTAACTCTGTTTCTTTAACATTGCTTAAAGAAGTTGAAGCTTTTTGTCTTACACTTATCAAGACTAGGATATAAGAAACAGACTTGAGAAAAGGGCTACTACTTTCTACAGCATGATTATTTTGGCCATCTAGGGTATGAAGATACAGCATAGAATCATAGAAATATGGGAGCAGGAGTGGGCTGGCAGCCCTTTGAGACTGCTACACTGTTCTAAATCATGGCTGAGCATCTACCTCAACTCCTTCCTTCCTCACCATCTTCACATCACTAGATGTCATTAGAAGCTAACAATCTGTCAGTCTCTAAAATTAAAACTAACATTCAATGACTGACGTTCAATGGCCCTCCAGCATAGAGAATTCCAAAGATTCACCACTCTGTACGTGAAGATATTTCTCCTCATCTCAACCACTTGGAAGACTGCCAAAAGCAAGACATCTGTTTTGCCCTAGGCAGGAGAAGATCCCATGGCACTAGCAATTAGTGGCTTCCAACAAATGCACAAACAAACACAGGAGCAACAGCAGAAAGCATTGTCATGGGCACTATGCCTAAAACAAAGGCTATAGAATTACAGCAACATGGTTGGGACACTGCCACCTCAAGCATCCCATTGCCTGGCTTCCTCCATGGAAGTTGAAGATGTTGTACATACTGTTCTGTGGAAGTCACCATTAAGATGGGTTGACCAATAACCACAGGACACAGTGAAAGAGAAATCACCTCATTTGAGACCCAGGATACAGCAAAAAAGAAGTTGTCAATTTCAACAGGACAGCAGTCCTCTATGTGGGGTATCCAAGACGTTAAACATCCTCCAGCCTAAAAAGACTCATCAGGCCTCACACTGTTAGGAACACAATCAAAGTCAATGGTCTTCTACACAGACCTACAATTTTCCAAGTGTGAACAAAGCAACTTCCAGGAGAATAGTGAAACACCTAGACTGCTCAGATTCTGAAGTCAGAAACTTGTGGGCCAGAGGGAGTTGTGTTAAAGGTCTAAGAAATGCACAATGTTAGTATTGAGAAAAACAGCTTAGGGGAAATACTCTTTATGGGCATAAGGGTCTCAAAGGGTTCATACTGAGTTCCTTAAGCATCTGCTGCTATTATGACACATTTGGTGGGAGAAGCGTTTAGGATCTCAAAGGAGTACGACCTAACATCTGGGTCTTCCTCATAATTTCTATAATGATGTCTGTCAGATTAATGTAAGTTGTACATTGTTGCTTGTGGAATAAACTTTATTTTGTTTAAAGCAACAGCTTCTCAGACCAGCAAGCAGTTCTTCCCCACCACATTAAAGCCACAAGGCCCTGTGGGTCCCTACTAGGAAAGAGGATGGTAGCATAGATAGCTTTTACAACATGATGAACAGTAGATTAGATTAGATTCTCTACAGTGTGGAAACAGGCTCTTCGGTCCAACACGTAGTGAGGATTCATCTTATATCAGGTTATTCCATCACACATCAGACTTGTTAATTATAGACGGATGATAGACTTTGGGGTGACAGGGGTCTGACTCGATTTTGAAGGCCAAGAGTTGATATGGCCAGTCTAGTTCAGTTTTTGGTCAATAGTAAGATTGTTGAGAATGGTGGATTCAGTGATGGTAATGCCACTGAATATCAAGGGGTAGTAGTTAGATTCTCTGTGGTCGTAGATTGTAATTTCCTGGCAGTTATGTGGCATTTATGTTACTTATCATTTATCAGATTAAACTCGAATTTGTCCATTTTTCTTTTGCATTTGCGGTAGTGGTTAGGAGAAGTGCTAGACAGATTTACAAAACTACTCAATAACAAGCACAGATCTTGTCAATTCAAATTCTAATCCAGCAGCAGCTTTGAATTTTTTTTTTCCCTCACTTAAGTTCTTTGAAATGAAGGGAAAAATATTTGTGGAAAAGGTGAGAGAGTGAGTGAGAACTGGGTCAAGTTGACCCAAGCATTTGAGTAACAAGTCTCCAATTGGAGTCCAAACAGTAAATGCCAGAAACAGTTAACAAATTTGGTCCATGAACACAGCCAATCTTCAGCACCTGTTCCTTCTCTTTTTGGTGCCAATTAGAATCAATCAAATTAACAACAAAATGTCCCCTTCGGCAATTCGAGTAATAAATGCTTGTAACTGCTTATTCCAATATTTTAATATTGTGGCATTGTGGGTCTAATTTAAAATTTTATTGCTGTCCCCATCATTGACCACAAAAAACACAGTTGAATAAACACACAACAGTGAGTTTACTCTTTGATGTAGTTGTGCTTCCACAACTAAGCTGTACTTAAGCAGAAGTGAACACAAAAGACTAAGAAGATTAAACATGTCTTACTGTATTTGCGCAACACTGAAAATAATAACTTTGCGAAGGCTTGGTAAAATATAAGCCAATAAATTCATAAAAGTTGTTCTCTGTGCTAAGTTAGATAATTTTATTCAAACAAGGAGATTGGATGAATACGGATGTGTGAGGGGCTAACAATGGTTAGCACTGCTGCCTCACTGCGCCAGGGACCCAGGTTTGATTCCAGCGTCAGGCGACTGTCTGTGTGGAGTTTGCACATTCTCCCCATGTCTGCACTGATTTCCACCTGGTGCTCTGGTTTCCTTCCACAGTCCAAAAATGTGCAGGGTAGGTGGATTGGCCATGATAAATTGCCCATAGTCCTCAGGGAGGTATAGATTAGGTGGGTTATGGGGGGTTGGGTCTAGGTGGCACGCTCTGAGATTTGGTGTGGACTTGTTGGGCCGAAGGACCTGTTTCCACACTGTAGGGATTCTATGACAAGGTTAGATTAGAATAAAAACAGGCATTGCTGGAGAAACTCAGCAGAGCTGGCAGCATCTGTGGAGAGAGAAACAGATTTGAAATTTCTAGTCCAAAATGACTATTCTTTAAAACTAACAAGAGACTGGTGAAAAAATGATGGAATTTATACTGCAAAGAAAGGTGGAAGGAGTAAGTGGAACAGAATGGAAGGTCAGGAAAGGATAGAGGTTGAGGCAGATTAGAGACCAATCGTGTTTCATGCCAAAAGGCAAAACAAGTGGTAATGATTTTAGAGATGGGAGATAGGTCGAGGTTAGGTGTTAATAGCAGAAAACAGGTCAGTTCTGCTGGAAGTAAGAATGATGAAGACCAGACTCTGAGGATTAGTGTGCAGTAGACAGGAAAAATAAAGTGGACACAGAGTTCATGGTCTCTGAAGTTGTTGAATGCACTATTGTGTCCAAAAGACTGTAAAGTTCCTCAATGAAAAAGAAGTGTTGTTTCCCCAGCCTATGTTGGGTTTCACAGAAACATTGCAACAGAAATATGACATAAATTGCAAGTATTTGGCAAGATGATGTATAAAAATGGCAACCAACTGGAACGGACCCTTCTTTTGAATGACTCCCCAAAGCCTGTCCTCCATCTACAAGAAGCAAGTCAGGAATGTGATGGAATATTCCCACTTGCCTGGATGAGTGTGGCCCCAACAACACTGAAGAAGCTTGACACTATCCAGGACAAAGCAGCCCGCTTGACTGGCACTACATCTACAAGCATCCACTCCCTCCACCAACAACGTTCAGAAGCAGCAGTGTGTACCATCCACAAAATGCACTGCAGAAATTCACCAATGATCCTCAGACAGCACCTTCCAAACCCACAACCACTTCCATCTAGAAGGACAAGGGCCGCAGATAAATCAGAACACCAGCACTTCAAGTTCCCCTCCAAGCCACCCACTAACCTGAGTTGGAAATATATTGTCGATCCTTCACTGTTGCTGGGTCAAAATCCTGGAATTCCTTCCCTAATGGCATCAACCCACAGCAGGTGGTCTGCAGCAGGTCAAGAACATAGTTCACCACCATATTCTCAAGGGCAACTAGGGCTGGACAATAAATGTTGGCCAGCCATCGACATTCTCATCCCACAAATGTATAAAAAAGAGAATAATGAGTTAATGGTGCGTTTATACCTTGGAAATATTTATGTAATACAGATATAGATGGACAACACTTTTACAGGAATGAGTCAAGTAACCAAACTGCAAGTTGTTTGGGCTAGGTAAATCATGGAATGAATAGACTTGCATGGGCTGTATTGTATAGAAACAGGCCATGCAGTCTTACTGGTGTTTATGCTTCAAGTGCTCCCCAACTCCATTTCATCTAAGCTTAAATTCTCTGTCTAGCTGACCCTTCAAATCCTTTTTGGCCTTTTTGCCTCAGATCATGTGCAGCCTAGATTCATCTTATTTGTTTAATTTTTATTTTCTTACCTCAAAATTTAAAAATATACCATTTATATAAGCAATGTTTAACAAAAAAAACTTAAGCATACAGTCCACAGTATAAAATTATAAATCTTCTTATAAATTTCAGGCTTACTACTTAATTGTACATAAAAACATTGTGCATTTTTTGAAAGATTCTTTTATTCATAAAATTCACAAAAGTGCAATATATGAACATTCAAAGTTGACATTACAAAAAATGCCAAATAAATCACTTTCTTTCAAGCTTGTATGTTATACAGACAAATTCATTCAATATTTACAATGTTCATTGCACATCAAGCACATAGCATGAGGGGTTTATCACAGTTTAAATTGGTCACCTTAGCCCACTGCACCTCTGTTCCAATCTTCAGTGCATTGCTCAGTGCATAATCTGGGTCATTAGAAAGTGTCAGTCTGCACTTGGTGGTGGACAACCAACATTTTAGCTCAGTGAAATTTCAAGCTTTTCAAATGCTTTTGTAACCGGCAGAAGTCCCTGTGATGAGGTTGTTATTACTTAATGGAACTTGATAGTAACAGTCAAGTTGAACACTTACAGACACATTTGTTTTACATTTTAAGAAAGTTTACAAATTGCCCTGCAAGGGCATTTAGGCAGCTTAGGCCATATTGGAACCATTGCAATGGCTAACATATAATCTTGATTTCATTTCAGTGAAAATGTGCAGGTTCGGTTCATTAGCCATGCTAGCTTGCGCATAGTGTCGAGGGATGTACATGCTAGGTGGATTAGTCATGGGAAATACAGGGTTATAGGTTTGGGGGTTGGGTCTGGGAGGGGTGCCCTTCAGAGGGCCAATGTGCATTCAATGGGCCAAATAGCCTGATTCCACATTGTAGGAATTCTATGAAAGCAGTGCAAGCAGGGCACAGCTTGGTTTTGATGCTTATAAATTGGGACTTTTGATTTTCTTGCCATTTTTATGATCTCTGAGGCATGAAATTTATGGCACAACAAGGGCACAATAAACTGTGATCATACTGAAGTTTTTTTCATACATCATATAGTGCTTATGTTGGCAATCACCTGATGGCATTTTGTAACTGTGATATTGTTGCAGGTCAACTCTTTGTTCTAGTAGTACAGTCACACTAAGTTCATGGATCGAAAACCCCACCGATGTCCCCTCAGGAATGGACACAATCTGAAAGAAAATTAATAAAATTAGCATTAAAGGAACTGGAAAGTGTATGCATACGTGCTCTTAATTTCATGGAATATTCAAAGTCCCATATTACAGCCACATTTTTCTTGAAATATGAAAGAATTGGTTTGGTCTGAATTTGATGTCAGTATGAACATCTCTGGAAAGGATCTAACTTGTTTGAAGTTGTTGAAAGAGATGTTCTTAAAACTTCTGCTTTTACCGGAAACAAACTAGAAGTTAAAAGAAAAAGTGCTGGAAGTGGTAGATCATATCAGTGAAGAGGAGAAGAGTTAATATTTTTAGGTTAGTGACCTTTCATCAGAATGGAGACGAGTTTGAATTATAATATATTTTAGGCAAGCGAAAAGAGGAGAGTGGGATATGGGCAAAAGAGAAGGCCTATGTTAGAGTGGAAGATGAGAGAGATTAGAGAACAAATTAGTTGGCCGTGCAGATAGTGGAACAAGAAAAGATATAAAGTCTAGAGGAGATGTGAGTTGGCACCTGAAAATGAAAAGAAGAAAAGAGAAAACCAAAACATCAGAAAACCAGGCTGTCATTTTAATTCTCAATCTTTCTATCCTTCAATCCATGGATTTCTGCAATGCTCCAATGAAGTTCAATACAAATGCAAGGAATAACATTTTCTTTCTCAATTAGGCATTTTACAAACTTTATTAGCAATGGGTTCAACAATTTGAAACCATAACCTTTGACCTCATTTAGTTTCCCTATCATGGTTTTACTTTCTTCTTTTCCTCTCCCTTTGTTTGGGTGGCAGATATTCATCATCCTAACATTTACACCTCTTCTACACCTATTTTTTGTTTCTTTACTTGTCACAGTACAACACATGTTAGACTTGCACCTTTTTACTTGTTTATAACCTATTATATTTCTAACACCTTCCAGTTCTGATGGAAGGTCATCAACCTCAAACATGACCTGCTGAGAATTCCTGACATTTTCTGTTTCTATTTCAGATTTCCAGCATCTGCAGTATTTTGCTTTTGTTTTAGATAACTTTACATTCCCACAGCTTTAAGAAATCCAAAGTAAAGAAACATTTAAATTTATTTACAGAAAGGAAGCTCAGTCCATTGTGTTGGAGTCTTTTCAGAAATATATGCAGACTATCTAACCAATCAAGCCTATCCTACCATCATATTGGATGATTAGTTGATTTGTATTTTAACTCCCTTTGTTCCATATTCCTTATACCCTTATGCAATAAATGTCATTATGAATCATTTCAGTTCCAGCATCAGTAATCTTTTAAGAAAATATCCAACATTTATAATAACCTTTGTGTGCAAAAATGATTCTTGGTTTCACACTTAACTGGTTTATCACTAATTTTGAGATCACAAATTTTATACTGGATACCCCCCTCAAGAAAACAAGTTTGTTTGTTTTCACCCTTTGAAGTATTTCTACTACTGGCCTTGACAGTGATGCTGACATGCCATGAAAGGATTTTAAAAAATTATTTCCGACAAATTTCTCACCTAGCAAAACATTTGGAAATGCTCAGCTCAATATTCCCTATCACCTAATTTACCCTTTGCACCTGAAATAACTCCACAGAGACCAATGCCCTGTCATCAAGTCACCCTTTACTTATACATGGAAAGCCTTTGACACTGACCCAGCTCTCTCAGAGTGTAAGGATGTCTGACACCCCTGATTTTATCTGTGAGCCAGGTCCCCTGTTTGGAGCAGATTGACAATCAGGGAACTGCTATTCTATGAGGTCCACCTGGCTGACCTTGTTACAGTCATTACTACCCAGTTCCATGGTTCATTGTAACAGCCATGAAATAAAATTATTACCTTCCACGTACGCATCAGTTTCTTGTCTAGCTACAGAATGGACTCAATTTCCTGCACACATCAAATGCACAGTTTTCACCACAACACACAATACTCCTACACCCCAACATGGTTTTCTGCACACTCCAGCTACATTCTGATTGATTTAATTGTAATGTTTCAATTTTTTAAAGAAAATCTACTTTTTGAAATGTAAAGGATTCAGAACCCAATAAAACATAATGTGAATTTACAACAACAAAGAATAAATCCAAATATTGCTCTCAAAACAACATAATCTTGAATACCTTGTACAGTAAGAATCTTTTCTGCTGCGTATTTTAACAAGAAGCCCAGCAGCACTTCTCAGCAGAACTGAGAATGGGTAATAAATCTGGCCATCAGTCACATCCCAGAACAGGTAATAAGTTTTATACTAAAAGACAGCTTGTCTTTTTTCACATGGCTACAATAATTCAGGGCATCTTGTGTAATAACACTGCATGGTTTATAAGGTTTCAAAGCTCAGGTATAATAACATTTTTGATGTTCCTTTTCAGAATATGAAATTGAGCGTTCCTTCTTTCTAAGGATGAAATGTGTTCTGGCCAAAAGAAATGCAGGTTTGACTTGTGGTGGTTACAAGGTAAGAAACTGTAAACAATCATTGAAAGAATTGTACTCAAATTCTAACATTCAGATTTCTCATAGCCTAATTTATAAGTATATGAGTTTTCCTTTTGGGATAATTGAGGTGACATTTTGGCTGTCTTATGCTACAGTTCCAGACTTGTCGTTTTTTTCAGGGAACAAGGCAACATAATATCACAATATTTTCACTTAATGCTTTAAGCTACAACAGCAATCAACTTGCATTTATATGGTGCTTTCCATGTCATAAAATGCTCTGAGGCACATCACATGAGAGTAACATTGGGTCACATCTGAAGATATTGGGAAAGAGAAGACGTAGTTTTAAGGAGTCTTAAGAGGAGGAAAGAGATAAAGAGGCAGAGAAGTCTAACAATTTCTATAGCAGTTGAAGGTGCAGCTGCTAATACAAAATGAACAGGAATATTCATTGTGAATTTATCCTTCAGCTGAATTTTAAGTATTGTAAATACCATGGTCAGTAATGTAATCTGATACCTTTTTCCATTTCTTTCTGGATGTTACAGTGGAGAGATGCACTTTGAAAGCCCCAGTTTGATTCCTTGCTCTGTATGATTTTAGCTGTTTGCATTGAATCCTCATTTCTAGCCTGTGGAATATCAGTTTTGGGTTATGCTCCTTGTAACCATCTGGCATGAAAATAAACATATGGAAGGGAATGTGTCCAGCTCTGGAGTCACCTCCTATCAATATAACTGACTGGTGCCAATTGGGTGAAGTTGGACTGTTGAGTTTAGATAACGGCAAAAGTTTGATTCTTCAGAATTTAAAAAGAAAGAGAAAGTCAAAGGGAAATGCCAGGAAAGCCTCCTGAATTACCATGTCAGCTTCACACATGTAAAAGGATTATTTCTCCAGCCTGCCCTCCATCAGTTATGTTGACACTGAAGTCAGAAAGCTTGGCACATTATGAATCTTGATACTGATTCTTACCTATATCAATGAAATTTAGTGACAATATATTGATCACTATTAACATGAAGAAAAATTTAGAACTTGGGCTATTCACTGCAAGGTTGAGAATTTAGTAGCCTGAAGGTTGATATAAGGAGAACTAGTTTGCCATTCTTGACAATATTAATGGAGATGGGATGTCATTTCAGGCACAACTTTGGCAAGGATTATAAAGAGTTTTTTATACATCAGTTTAATTTAATAAATTAGTGATCACCGGTGATGAAAGAATTTTTAAAAAACTTATTTCCAACAAATTTCTATCCTACCAGTATGGAACTTGTCAAACCTTTGATCTCTATCACTTAATTTAACTTTGCGCTTTCTTCCATAATTCGCTATAACGGCTGAGGTAAAATTATTACTTTCCTCATTTTCATCAGTCTTTGTTCTAGCTATGGAATGGACATAATGTCCAGTAAACACCATATGCCCAGCCTTTTTCATAAATATCTTTGATAAAGCTGGTCAGTGATATTTGCAATAGTCAATAAACAAAGTCCAGGGTAACAGCTTGTTATATTACACAGCTCAATGACAGACAGCTGCCAATAGACAGTGCTATGATGTCCCTGTTAGTAAAGTATCAAATCATAACACTTTTATGTGTTCTATAGAACAACAAGCTAAGGAATTTCAATAACAAGGAACATGTGTGTTCTTTTGTAGTGTTATACTTTTGTAATTTATAATGTCAGCTCTGCCTTTTGGGTTGGACTTCAATGACAGAATAGGTTTTAAACGGACAATGACCCTGTCTACCCAATCGCCAAAAATTAAAATTACTTTTTCTATCTCCCCTGGACTGAATGTCAGCTATAAACACACAGGGTATCCAAACTTCAATTGTAGCCTGAGATGAGTAACTGCAGCATGCAAGCAGAGTTACAAAACCAAGTGATGCTATGCATTCCACCTAAGTATGATCTTCTCTGGGCCCCATGTTGCAGAGCTCCACATGGCCTGTGGCAGTTTTATGTTTGTGACCATACACTCAGATACACATACACTCACGCACACATTTTCCAATAAAATGTCACTGAATGCCAATCAATAATTGGTATTGTGGCTACTATAGGCAAGGCCCACAAATGTTCAATTATAGTGTGATTGCCAACACCTGAGTTGAATTGGTTACATCAGTGAATGTCGAGATGGAAACTAATCCTTTGTGTGGTTCAATTTCACTTTAGGCAGTGCATTAAACAACAGAGCCTACATGGATCTTGGATCGTTTCCCTTATGAATAGGAGTAATTGTCAGTTCAAACAAATACCTTTGAGTATCAATAGCTGAATGGAAACCATCTGACAATTTAAATTGTTTTTATACTACACCATATGACAGGCTTAGACTTCCTATTACAATGGAGTTTTTGTATCTTATGGGATTATTCCCTTTTATTGACTTCTTTTTTGGGTAAGTGGATTTCTCAATGTCTGCATTCCATCCATAGCAGGGAAGTGGAATCCTGCAAAATAAGTCAGTTGACTTGATTTAAAAGTAAGGCAAATCAAACCCATCCTAAAAATCTTGCCTCAGAAATGTGCTGAGCTCGATGTTGAAACAGAATTTGACAAACAAACAAACAAAGCCGAGAGACAACAAAGAACAATCAAAGTTATTTGAAGCAAGATTAATAAACACACAATAGAGAAAATGAGCATAACTAAGAAGGAATTATAGAGGACATGCTGTCTCAAAGGTTTGTGGAGTTGAAACAGTAAGCTGCAAAAGAATAAAACAGGGATGAAGTTGGGATTGTACTAATCAGAAAATAAGTTAACTTAAGTGAGAATTGGGCAATTCTAAGATGATCATTTGGTTAAATATTGGATTTTATGCAAAAATCCCTGCCTATTTTAAACAAATTATTCATTCATGGGATGTAAATTGCCCTCGAGAAGGTGATGGAGATCTACCTCCTTGAACCACTGCAGTCCCTGGAGCTTAAGTACACCCACTGTGCTATTAGAATGTTCCAGGATTTCGATCTAGCGACAGTGAAGGATGTTGAATGACTTACAGGAGAACTTGCATATGATGATGTTCCCATCTCCTGCCCTTGTATTTCTTGACAGCAGTGGTTATGGGTTAGGAAGTTGGTGTCAGAGGAGCTATGGCAAGTCACAGCGGTGCATTTTATAGATGGTGTACACTGATGCTACTTCACATCGTGATGTACAGAGTGAATGTTGAAGGTGGTGGATGGGACGCCAACATGCATGCTGTTTTTTCCCAAATGGTGTCAAACCTCTTGAGTGTTGGAGCACCGTTCATTTGACGAAATGGACAGTATTCCATCACACTTCTGACTTGTGTCTTGTAGATGAAAGAAAGGCACTGGGGAGACAAGAGGTAAATTATTCACCACAGAATTCCTACACTCTGAGCAGCTATGTAGCTACAGCATTCATGTGGTTGGCCCAGTTCAGTTCTAGTAAATGGTAACTCAGAATTACAGTAGGATATTGAGCAATGGTAGTGCCAGTGAACATCAAGGGGTGATTGCTAGATTCCACCTGTTTGAGATGGTCATTGCCTGGCACCTGGAGGCACTAACGTTACCTTAAAATTTTGATTACATCTGAGAGTTATATGGAATAAAACAAGAAGGGAATAGAGCCATCAAGCCTATTCCTTTTGCAGGCAGTCTATTTTAGGCATAAAGTGACAGTAACCACACCATATAATTCATTCTATAAGAAGTACTTCAAAATGATTTGAGAGCTGAGTTAAGACGTTATATAAATGCAAGTTCATTACCATGGTGCCGATGTAATCCATCTTCTGCAAAAAGTTTTCATAAACTTTCTTCTGTTCTCAAAATGCAGAACTCCAAAGTGACTATTTAACATTATGTTCTGCATTGCTGATCCTGACCAGGTTGCTGACCTTGACATGACATTTCTCTATCCCAGCAGCTCAGCAACCATCATTTAACAGGAATCATCCAACCATCCGCCTGCATTTCCCAAGCAACTTTCAATTACATCAAGTCAAAGGTGCATTGGATTTTTTTAAAGACATAATTCAACAATTAAGAAGAAAATTATTTAATGCACCAGATTCTTTATGCTTACCAGTTTTATCCTTTTTTTTCTAATTTTGATTGATCAAAATGAGGAATATCACTGGTAATGGGTGGGGTGGTGTCAACATTTTTTCACGAATAACAAAATGAAGATCACGGGTTAGATATCTGTCTTTTTGGTATCTCTCCATCTCCCTGCTACAGATTATCGTATACTCAAATGGTGAACAGAAATCTCCTCCCAAAGACATGGCTGGCAATTACAATTGCGAACGTACATTGTGCTCTGTCTGTACTGAACCATATTGGCTCGGCAATGCACTTCAGCACCTGGACTGCCCTTTTTTGGCAGTTTTCTGTTGCTAAATAGATTGTGGGACAAGTTAGTGTGAAAGTAAGTGTACAGTTTAGTATTCTTTAATAAAGTTCCCACTTTCAGCTTCCTTGAGTGAAACACATCAGTTTCATTTGCTTAGACTCTTCTGTGTGTTTAGAAAATATTTTCACCATGCATAAATCAACTGAAATTATCCTTCTCCGTAGGTAATCCACTGCAGTGGCTATTTGAAAATCCGCCAGTATGTATTTGACGTTACTCTCTATGATGGCTGTTACCAGATTGTGGGACTGGTGGCAGTGGGGCATTCACTACCACCGAGTGCTATCACAGAAATCAAACTTCACAGCAACATGTTCATGTTCAGAGCCAGTCTGGATCTCAAACTCATCTTCCTAGATGCAAGGTAAGAACTTCAACTGGTAAAATGATTTAACAGCAACTGATAGTTTCAAAGATTGAGCACTTTGAGAGTTAGAATTTCCAGGGTATAGGTGTCAAGGGGTTTCACTTCACTGAGATCCCAGTTTCTAATGCCTTCCTTCAAAATGCACAGGAGAATGGAAGACTAAACCAGGCCAATAAGATTTTGCTTCCATTTGAAGATTGCATTTTTGTATACCAGTGAGCTCTCAACTGAAGGAGACTGATACAAGGAAAGAAAACAATTGATGAGAAAGGCTTTGGGTCCTCCAAAAGAAACATAGCAGCAAATCAATTGCTCAGATCTGGCTGACAGGCTTGGCCTGAGACATTTTTCCGTTTATTCGTTGGATGTTGGCTAGGCTAGCATTTATTGCCCTTGAGCTAAGTTTCAGAGGACAGTTAAGAGTCAACCACATTACTGTGGCACTGCAGTCACATGTAGGCCAGACCAGGCAAGGTTGACAGATATTCTTCCCTAAAGGACATTAAAGAAACAGATTATCTTTTAACAGCAATCACATGGACTAGATTTTTAATTTTAGATTTTCCCTTTTGATTCAAATTGCATTGCAATTTGAACGATGTCCTGAAGACATGTGACTGGTTTAATAGCCCAGTGACAATACCACCACTTCTCTTTTGTGTAGGTTGTCAGACTAGACCACAATTGGTCCTCTCAATGAACACCTTTTGCTTGCAGTGCACATCTGGTTCATCCTTCATAGAACATTGTCAATTAGACAAGCATTACTTTTGTAATAATAAGACATTCAAGGTCATATTTGCAGCTGAATCAGTTGATTGCACTTGGAAAGAAAAAAAAGTTAAATGTTCTGTGTTAAGAGTAAGGGTGTATTAATGATAACAGTCTTATTTGGGCTCATTGGCCCATTCCTGTGTGCAATTGTCCATACAAAATACCACAATTATACAATAATCACCTTTTGTCTTATTGACGTTTTTGTTATTGTAATGATAGAGCATAGAGCAGTACAGCACAGTACAGCCCTTTCGGCCCACGATGTTGTGCCAGCCTATTATCCTAATAAGATCAATCTACCCTGCATACCCTGCGTTTTACTATCCTCCATGTGCCTATCCAAGAATCGCCTAAAAGTATCTGACTGCACTACCATGGCTGGCAGCGCATTCCACACATGCCCCACTGCTCTTTATGTAAAGAACTTACCTCTGACATCTCCCCTATACCTTCCTCCAATCACCTTAAAATTATGCTCCCTTGTAATAGTCATTTCCGCCCCTGGTAAAAAGTCTCTGGCTATCCACTCTAGCTATGCTTCTCATCATCTTGTACACCTCTATCAAGTCACCTCTCACCCTTCTTCACTCCAATGAAAAAAGCCCTGGCTCCCTCAACCTTTCCTCATAAGACCTGCCCTCCAGCCCAGGCAGCATCCTGGTAAATCTCCTCTGCACCCTCTCTCTAAAGCTTCCACATCCTTGCTATAATGAGGTGACCAGAACTGAATATAATATTACAAGTGTGGTCTAACCAGGGTTTTATAGAGCTGCAGCATAACCTCACAGCTCTTAAACTCAATTCCCCTGTCACGTCCTTCACATTACACGTCAGTAATTTTCAAGTGATTAATGGGAGGATAACAATTCTGTCTGTTCCGATTTTACTTCTCCCACCCTTTCTTCTCAAATAGCCGGGTGAGATTTGATACCTTCCAGTCTGTGGGAACCACTCCCCAAAATGTTGAAATGCTATTATCCATGCTTCCGCTATCTCCACATTCACAGTTACCTCTTTCAGCACTCTGGTACACATGTTAGAATACCAGGTATCCACCAAATTTCGGTCTCGTTATTTCCTCCAACTTTCTCCCTCGTACTAATTTCCATGAATTCCTGTTTACCCACCTTCCCAGCTCGGGGTCCCTTAGATCTCCCAGTCCAGGAGATTCCTTGTATTCTACTCAGTGAAGACAGACACAAAGACATCATTTTGTTGTACCCAGTTATAAATCCTGTAATGAACTCATCTTTGTCTTCGTCAACGTTCCTTCTGTCCGCACCTACAGAAGTTTTTACAGCCTGTTCTTGTGTGTTCTTTCCTCCTCATTTGGATTCACACTGTGTTCTCCATTTCTTTCCAGTCACTTGGTCCTCCTTTGCTGTATTCCACAATTGTCCTGAGGTTTATTACCACTCCTGGCAACTTCACTGGGCCTTTTTTTGTCAATCTTATGCAATGCTTCATCCTTTGATCTTAGATTATGTTATTATAGGCCATGATTGGAACAAAACTTGGCTTGATAGATCATATTTTATTTTGGTTTGATTTTAATGTAGTGGTCTCTCACTGAAACATAATCATGTATTGGTGTAGATACTTTTTAACAATAAAACAAGTGTATTAACAGAAAATTGAAGGTAATATAGAATAAACTATCTACTTATGTCACAAATTCAAAGATTTTTTAAAAACACAGTAAAAGCATAAAACTACTAATTCCCAAACAATCCTTTATAAATTGAAAAGAAAAACAACTGCTTTTGTATAGTACCCAAAATACACATCGCATAATGCCCAAAAACACCATCCATACAGCACTAACTGTACTGTCTTCATCCCTGTCTCCACCATCTAGTAGGTTTAAACACATGTGACTTTAACTTAGACTGGAACTTCTTATAGCTTCTTCCTGGAGTTATGATACATCTGAACCTAAATGTATGCAACTTTAAGTAATTTCATCAGTGTTTTGTACCAACACATCTTGTCTGAGTTTACCATTTACTCTTTACTCTAGAATCATAGGGATATACAGCACGGAAATAGACCCTTTGGTCCAAATCACCCATGATGACCAGATATCTTATATAAATCTAATCCCATTTGCCAGCATTTGGCAACATCCCTCTAAACCTTTTCTATTCATATACCTGTCAGATGCCTTGCAAATGTTGTAATCGTACCTGCCTCCACCACCTCCTCTGGCAGCTCATTCCACACACGTACCACCCTCTATGTGAAAAAGTTGCCCCTTAGGTGCCTTTTATATCTTTCCCCCTCTCACCTTCAACCTATGCTGTCTAGTTTTGGAACCTCATACCCCGGATAAAAACTTGGCCTATTTACCCCATCCATGTCCCTCATGGTTTTATAAACCTCTACAAGGTCATCCCTCACCCTCCAATACTCCAAGGAAAATAGCCTCAGTCTGTTCAGTCTCTCCCTACCGCTCAAACCCTCCAAACCTGGCAACATCCATGTAAATATTTTTGAACCCTTTCTCAACATCCTTCTTATAGGAGGGAGACCAGAATTGCACGCACTGATCCAAAAGTAGCTGAACTAATGTCCTGTACAGCCGCAACATGACCTCCCAACTCCTAGGGTAATCTGGTTTCATTTATACCTGTCCTTTCTCAATAATTCTGGTCTATATTGCCATCTTAATCCAACAACTTTTCAGGACTGCTAAAAATTCCAAGTAAAACCAAAGAAAGCTCTCCCTCTAAACTACCGTGTTTCCCTTAAGCTTGAAAAATCCTCTCCTGACTTTCTAAACTGGAGCTGGTTTCTCTTGTTTGGAACTAAAATCCATTAATTCTAAAGCTAGGCCTCAAAAGCTATTTTACAAGAAATTACTATGGCCAGAAATACTTACAAGTTAATTATTAATTTCAGGCTCACAGAAAAACTCATGTCTCTCACTAACCTAGAACCCAAACTTACAGAAAATGATATTAAAACTATACTTAAATCACACATCATATTTACATATATTTAATGGTGAAATTGCAGGAGTCCATGGATTCCCTTAAAATGGACCTATTGCACAGCACTGGAGGCAACTTCTTAGAAAACCTATTCACTTAATTCCGTTTCATAGGACTTTGAGCAACTCTTCTCTTACCCTTTATCTGCTCCAATGAAAAAAGGTTCGCTTTGTTGTGTCTTACTCAGGCCTAAACCTCAAAAATCTGGTTTCCTCCGTGTTTTCCTTTCCACTGTGAGCGAAAACACTTCAAGAAATAAGGCACCAAAATATGACTCACAATATTCTAATTCCCGCCAAACCAATTGTTTCACAATACATTTCATTCTTTCATTTTATTTCTCTCTATGCAAAACCCTGACTCACATGGACTAGTTGACTTTATTTCATTGTTTAAATTCGTTCATGGAATAAGGGCATCACATTTATTGGCCATACATAATTGCAGTGTTAAGTGTCAACCATGTTATCCAGTGCCTGGAATCAAATATAGGGCAGACTAGGTAAGGATAGCATATTTCTTTCTCCAAAAGAAACTCAGTGAACCAGATGGGCCTGTACAACAATTGACTGTGGCTACCATTAATATTTATTGCTGCTTTGTATTGAATCAAATTTCACTATCTATCATGGCAGGATTTGAACCCATGTCACAGAACATTATCCCGAGGATGTGGATTGCTAGTCTAATGATAATATCACTACACTATTACTTGCATCATTTTATTTGTCTTTACTATCAGGGTTGCGGAGTTAACTGGATATGAACCTCAGGACCTGATAGAGAGGACGTTGTACCATCATGTGCATGGGTGTGATGTTTTCCATTTAAGATATGCACATCACCTCTGTGAGTAACAAGCAGCTCACCCGAAATGGTACTCATTGCAGAACACATCATGCAGATTAATTATTGCACATGGCATATCAGTTAAAACTATTACACTGAATCTGGTTTTAGATTTGTAACTGATAGAACAATTAACTCAGGTTATCAATTGCAATTATGACACAGTCCTACAGTAATCATGGCATAGCCATCCATATTCAACATTATCACTCATTAAGAACAGAAGTAGTTAGCAATGTGGATAAGTTGGACAAATTATTGTTTGTTTTCCTTAAGAAATGAAGTCTGAACAAAATAATCATGACTTTCAAAGCATATGCTCTGAAAAAAGCAAAATGATAAATGAGATGCCAAACACATCAAGTTCACTCCCAATCCAATCACTTTTTGGTGAGAAGCCAAACGGATTGGCTAAACCTCATAAAGCAAAACAGTTCAGAGAAAAAAATACAAACAAACAAATGAAACAAACCAGGAGGTAGTTTTTGGATCCAGCTCAACTTACAATTTAAAGTCAAGTTTGTAGGTGCTGTGTATTTGCGTTTTGTGCGTCGACTGACACGTTGAGTCCGATCACGTGACATGATGATATCATCAGCCGTTTGGGAGGTCAAATAGCGTTCTCTCTCTCCCAGAGATAATGGGAACTGCAGATGCTGGAGAATTCGAGATAACAAAATGTGGAGCTGGATGAACACAGCAGGCCAAGCAGCATCTCAGGAGCACAAAAGCTGACGTTTCGGGCCTAGACCCTTCATCAGAGAGGGGGATGGTCTAGACCCGAAACGTCAGCTTTTGTGCTCCTGAGATGCTGCTTGGCCTGCTGTGTTCATCCAGGCTCCACACTTTGTTGTCTCTCTCTCTAACCTTGTTTCCTGTAGAGTGAATACCTAGCTACTGCTATTAACAGTTCTGCCTCCTGATTCTCCTTAGAGTCTAACAGTGGGATAAAGAAAACCTAATTCACTTAAGATATCCCACAATTTTAGGCTCTTGTAAACGATTGCATGACAATAGACTGCAAGTCATGAGCATTTAAACCAACTGTATAAATGTTTATCAGATAAGGACAAATGCTTTTCAATAATGTGTGACTGTTCTTTCAGAAAGATTAGCCTCTCTGTTAAATCACAGAATCCCTACAATGTGGAAGCAGACCATTCAGTCCAATGAGTCTACACTGACCTTCTGAAAGAGCATCCCAACCAGACTCCCCACTCTACCTGTAAGCTTGCATTGCCCATGGCTAACGCCGTCTAGCCTGCACATTTTTGGATTGAGAGGAAATCCACGCAGATAGTCGCCCGAGGCTGAATACAGGACCGTGATGCTGTGAGGCAGCGGTACTAACCATTGAGCCACCGAGACTTCCCCCACCCCGGCCAAAGTAGCGGATGTACTGACAGACGAAGGGTTTATGAATATATAAAGCATAATCAGCTAATACTGAGTATCAGTAGTTTTTAGTTAACAGTATGGTTTCAGATTCCTAGTTCAATGTTTCAAATGTTGTACAATGTGAGGAAATATTGCAAAATGTTTTAACATTCATGTGAAATAATGAGGTAATTTTGTTTTTAATTATTCCGGAAGTGTTGGTCAAAGGACAAGTCACAACGAAGTATTACAGGCTGCTGTCGAAGCATGGAGGCTGGGTGTGGGTTCAGAGCTATGCTACCATTGTTCACAACAGTCGTTCATCTAGACCCCATTGCATTGTGAGCGTCAATTATGTCCTTACGTAAGTACATACGTAGATGTGATCATTGGCGAAAAATTGTAATTGCACACGAAAGAAATAAAAAGTGTAAGAAAATGCAGAACTTTAAAAGATCAAACTAATTTAGTATACAATTTCCTGTTGGATTATTCTGTCATGAATTCCCTCTTTACCTATCTGTTAATTTTTAACTCTAGAAAACATTACTTGCCCCAACCAAAAGCGCCAGTTATTGTTGTTGAACAAACACGGAGAATACTGGAGAAATTCAGCAGCTCTGGCAGCATCCGTGGAACGGGACATTCTGAAGAAATTATATTGGACTCGAAATGTTACTTGTTTCTCCCACCATGGGTGCTGCCAGACCTGCTGAGTTTCTCTGGAATTCTGTGCTTCAGATTTCCGGCTTCTGCAGTGTTTTTAATTTAATGGTATTAAATGTCTTTACAACTCTTAATTCTGTTTTGGATATGAAACATAACAGATACTATTCTTGCTTAATTTTAGAAAACAGGAAAAAGGCAGTTCCAACTAGCAGATCCTACAACATCAGAATAAAAATGAGCAGAGTGGTGTGGGATTTTATGAAGGCTGTGTTAACCTTAAGAGTATATTGTAGATGATGGAGTGACTGTGGAAGTCAGGTTGGTTCTCCTTAGAGTATAGAAGGTTGAGCAGATTCAATAATAACTTTCAAAAGGGAATTGGATAAATAATACTTTACGGATAAACAGAGTGTTTTGGGGCTGTGGAGAAAAATTGAGTTGTGGGATGAATTGAATAGCTTTTTCAAAGATCTGGAACAGATATAATGGACTAAAAAGCCTCCCGTGTTGCAAGATTGTACAAAAATGTCAGAGCAGAATTTGGTGCACGTTCAGTACACCACAGGAATGCAACCCTTTCCTGTACCAATTTTCTAACCTCTCGCTCTCAAGTATTTTTACTGGCTCACTGACTTCTACCTAGGAGTCCAGCAGTAGTCAAGGCACAAATTTACCTCTAAGCCTCTGAGAGCGACTTGGGAATAGAATTTGCTTTGGAGGATCTGGTGTCAAAGTTTTTTGTAATTTAAAATATAAATCTCTCTTCACTGTTAATCCTGATTTTCAAGAATAAATAGACTGTTGTGACAGCAACCGTGTTTTGATGACAGAAAATAGATCTGATGATATATCTCCACCATTTTAATCATTTCAATATGCTTACAACTTTATGGGGAGAAGTCCTGACCAAATCTGAGACTTTACTTGCACACAGACACTCTATGATATGGGGACGGAATGAAATCAGTAGCAGAAGGGTGGAACTATTAACCTGGATTACAGACCTAAAATATTAAGTCAGAGAGTCATACAGCACAGAAGCAGACTCTTAGGTCCAAACTGTCCATACAAACCAATTTTCCCAAACTGAGCTAGTCCTACTTGCCTATGTTTGGCCAATATCCCTCTAAACCTTTCCTATTTATGTACATACCTGAACATCTTTTAAATGTTGTAGCAGTTCCTGCATCTACCACTTCCTCTGATAGGTCCTACCACACATGAACCACCCTCTGTGTGAAAAAGTTGCCCCTCAGGTCCCTTTTAAGCCTTTCGCCTCTCACCTTTAAAATAAGCTCCCTAGTTTTGAAATCACCTACCCGAGGGAAAAGACCTTTTCTACTCACCTTATCTTTTCCCTCATGATTTAATAAACTTCTCTCAGGTCACCTCTCAATCTGATATGCTCCAGTGAAAAACATCCTATTTGGCCCATCCTTAGAACTCACCCTCCAGTCCTAGCAACATCCTAATGAGTATTGGAGTTCCATACTGAATCTTTGCTGAGATCTCTCCAATTTATTAGCCTTCCTATGGCAGGTTGACCAGAACTGTGCACAGTATACAAAAGTAGCTTCACCAATGTCCTGTACAACCTCAGTATGACGTCCCAATTCATTTGGGGTGCCATTGGTGGTTCTGTGGTTAGCACTGCTGCCTCACAGCGCCAAGGGCTCATGTTCAATTCCAGCCTTGGACAACTGTCTGTGTGGAGTTTACACATTCTCCCTGTGTCTGTGTGGGTTTCCCTTAACGTTCAAAGATCTTCAGGTTAAGTGGACTGGCCATGCCAAGTTTCCCATAGTGTCCAGGGATATGTAGGTTAGGATGTAGAATTACAGGGATAGGATAGGTGGGTGACGCTGGGTGTGATGTTCTTCAGAGTGTTGGTGTGGATCTTTTGGGCTGAAAGGCCTGCGTCCATACTGAAGGGATTCTATGGAACTCCAATACTCAATGGTCTGAGCAATGAAGGCAAGCATGCTGAACACCTTAACCAGCCTGTCTACCTGTGATTCAACTTTCAAAGAACTATGTACCTGAGCCCTTCTGTCTCTCTGGTGAACAACACTACCCAGAGCCCTACTATTAACTGTATTGGTCTTGCCTTGTTTGTTTGACCAAAGTAAGATACTTGATATCACAGTGCTAATATCACTAGCCAAGTAATCCATAATCCCAAGTGAATATCCTGGTTTTGAGTCCCACCATGGCAGATAATGAAATCGAATAGAATAAAATTTGGAATTTAAAGGTAGTCTATTGGTGACCATGTAACTGTTGTCAATTGTTTAAAGCTCATCTGGTTTACTAATATCCTTTAGACATGGGAACCTGCCATCTTTCCCAGGTATGGTGAACATGTGACTCCAGATCGATGGCAAAATATTTGACTCTTAACTTACCCTCTGAAATGGCCTAGAGGGCCTAGCTCAGTTCAAGGGCAACATTGGATGGCACACACCCCAATCAAAAATGTTTTTAAAAATCAATAGCTATAAAGTAATGTTACTGAACAAATTAAAATCAAACAGAAAATGCTGGAGAAACTCAGCATGTCTGGTCACATCTCCTCGTGATCGAAACATAGTTTTGAGTCAAATGGCTCTTCTGAACTGAAGGAGGCTGGAAAATGGTGTTTTTACATTGTTGACAGAGAGGAGGGGTAGAGTGAGTGGAACAGATTATGAGGCTGCTCAGACAAAAAGAGAAAGGCAGTACAAATGGTGATAACAAAGATGTTAAATAGTTTTAAATGATGGTGAGAAAAGGATAAAATGTGTTTGCTCTGTTAAGAGCAAAGTCAACAGTACAAGATGAGAGTGGGTACTAGGGTGGGGTGATGACTGATGCTGGGTTGGTGATGAGTATGAGGCTGGATATTCAGAGGAAAGTGAAAGAGGGAAATCATGCAGTAAGGTTGCAGCATTCAATATTGATATTTCGTCAGGAACCTGTAGTAGGCCCATGATGTAAATGTCAGCATGGGAGGAAGATGGTTTATTGAAATGGAAATAAACTGGAAATGGGAGCTATTCTCTGGACAGAGTGGAGATATTCCACAAATCAGTCAAGCAGTCTCCATTTGGTCTCACCATGTAAAGGAGACCGCATGTGAGCAGCAAATGCAGGAGACTACATTGAAAGAAGTACAAGTAAAACACTGCTTCACCCCCGTGGGACAGTGAGGAGATAAATGGTCAAGTGTTACACCTGCAATTGCATGGGAAAGTGCCATGTGTGGTGAGAAAGTGTTTGGAGGGACGATGGAATGACCATGGTGTTGCAAATAGAACATTCCTTGAGGAATGCTGACAGTGGAAGGAGAGGGAAAGATATATTTGGTGCTAGCATCCTGCTGGAGGTGGCAGAAATGCCTGAGGCTTGTCCTTTGAATGTGAAGACTGGTGGGATGGCAAGTGAGGAGAAGGAGAAGCCTATAATCATTATGGAAGGAAGGGGAGGTGATGAGGGCAGAAATGTAGGAAATAGGTAGGACCTAGGTGAAGGCCCTTGCAGCGACAGTGGAGAGGAATCCTAGGGTTGAGGAAAAAGGTCATGGTGGTCCCAAGTGGAAGATGGCATCATTGGAAAAGATAATGAAGGTGGAGAAACTGGGAAATGGGATGGAATCTTGCAGGAAGCAAGGTGTGAGGATGGATAGTCAAGGTAACTGTGGGAGTCAGTGGGTTTGTAATGGATGTGGATGGACAGCGTATCTCCAGAGATGGAAATGTTGAAGTCGAGAAAGGGAAGGGATGAGTCAGAGATGGACCAGGTGAAGGTGAGAGAAGGCTGGAAATTGGAATCCAAACTGATGGATTTTCGTAAGTATGAATGAGAGCAGGGAGCAGCACAAATGACATCATTGAAGTATCAAAGAAAGAGTTATATGTAGAGGTCTTGGCAGGACTGAAACAAGGAATATTCCACACACCCCACAAAGAGACAGGCATAGCTAGGATCACACGGGTACCGATAGCCGTTGACTTAGAGAATGTGAGATGAGGTGAAGGAAAAGTTGCTCAAAGTGACAAGTTCAGCCAGGTGAAGGAAGGTGGTGGTGGGGATGGGAGCTGTTCAGACCTCTTTTCAAGGAAAAAGTGGAGAGCCTTCAAATGGTGGATAGATGTGTCAAAAGATTGCATGTCCATGGGCAAGAGGAGGAAGCTAGGGCCTGAAAATTGGAAATTATCGAACCAGCTTAAAGTGTCAGAAGAATCATTCTTGTAAATGGGTAAAGACTGAAAATGGGAGACAATATAGAGTCAAGATAGGAAGAAATAAATTGAGTGGGGCATGAACAAACCAGGGCACTCTGGTTTGTGAATTTTGGGAAGGAAGTAGAAACAGGCTGTATGGGTTGGGGTCGGTGAGGTGAAAAGTTATGGAAGGGAAATCTCCAGAGGAGATGAGTTCAGTGACAGTCCTGGAAATAACTGCTTGATGATCAGTGTGGCACAGGCTGTTCAATGCAAATGACATTGAGGAAAATGTAAGGTAAAAATAACTCGAACTCACTGTTAGTTTAACAACTGGTTCTATTTAAATGTAAAATATTCAGAGTGGTAACTTTCACTGAGTCGGTGGTAAGGTGATAGTGGAGAGATGGTTGAATTGGATGATATAAGTGGATTAGAATTTGATGCTTTAATATTAAGGATTCAAATTCAATCCATACTGATTATGGCTTTCAAATAAAGAAAACCTGCGATAGTATCAGTTAGATTCAAAACTGAATCACCATTACCTGAGCAGTCTCATTCAGGCTATTGATACATTGGTCGAACCTGGGAAATGGAGGTGTCTCCCTAATGTACATATCAGTATGAAAGTAACAGTGGTCCAATCAAGTCTCATAACGTAAACAGTATCATAGCAACATAACAAAACCCTTTTGTCCAAATAACTGCACTGGAAATTTAAAAGCAAAGAATATTTGATGTTATGATAAAGCCAATGGAATGACCATTCTCCAGAAAGAACAAGAGAAGTTATGGAAGAAGTGGAATTAAAGTTGAGATTTTCCTTGGAAAATGTCACTGAGCAAGTTGTGGCAGATTCAGGGCACACATTTCAAAGGGACTGCTGTGGAAAACATGCCAGAGCAAGTATAGTACAATTGTTACCAAGTCTCCCTTCTTCCCCTCCTGAACAACAATGATTAGATTAGTTCAAAGGTGGATCAAGATCTTTAGAAGGAGGTGGCTGCTTACATAAATTACAACAGTGTCTACACTTCATTGCCTGTAAAGAGCTTTAGGAGGTCCCGAGTTGTGAACAGTGCTATATAAATATAAGTTATTTCTTTCTGTGAATGACAGTAGCATTGTGCAGAGGAGCTGGCTTCAACTTCAGAAAATGTTCAATGATCTCACCAAGACTGGCAAGGTAAGGCCCCACAGGGTAGCTTCATAACCGTTTGGTATAGTACTCTACCTATTAATGCCATGGACTGTTCTCTACTACTGACCACTTATTATCACGTTTAACTAGGTTTTTACAATTGTCTACTCAGCTGCCCTTTTCAATTTGTGCCAACTCCTATTGCTAGCAAAATTCAATTAAAACCCTCAACAGTAAAACTCTGTTTCTTCAGGTACAGCACTTTCATGATGTGTGTTCAAGTCTTCCCAACATTTAAAGATATCACTATGATATAAAGGTTTCATTAGGCACTATAACAACAAGAGAGAATCTAAACATTGTTCCTTGACATTCATTGTCATTACCATTGCTGAATAACCCAGAAATGGCATTCTGCAATTCTGGCAGTTGCCATTGATCAGAAACTGAACTGAACAAACCATATACATACAGTGGCTTAAAGGGCAGATCAGATGCAGGGTATTCTGAGGTGGATAATTTACATCCTGACTCCTCAAAGCCTGTTCGCCATCTACAGGCACAAGACAGGAGAGTGATGGAGTATTCTTCAATTACCTGGATGAATGCAGCTCTAACAACAATCAGTGCAATCCAGGACAAAGCAGATGGCTTGATAGGACCTCATCTGACATCTTCAATGCCCATTCCCTCCACCACCAATGTACAGTAGCTGCAGTTTAAACCATCAACACTGCAACAACTCAACAAGATTTCTATGACCCTTGCCACCTAAAAGGACAAGAGCAACAGTTTAACTGGAACACCACAACTTGCAAATACTCCTACAAGCCGCACACCATTCTGACTTGGAACTGAGTAATCACTCTGTCATTGTCACTGGGTCAGAATCCTGGAATTCACTCCCTAACAGCACTGGTGGTGTATTTGCACCACATGAACTGTAGTGGTCGAAGAAGATAATTCACCCTATCAGAAGCAATTGGTGATAGACTGGAAGTTGTGGCCTAGCATCAAATGGCAAAACCTAATGAATGATAAAGAAAAGTTGGATGCCTCTGCTTCTGTTAACAAGAGATCTTCAGGAGGAAAGTAGGAATGGGAAGTGGACTATATAAGTTGCACTTTTGAGAAGCAGGATCTCCAAATACAGAAAAGATTGTGTGAAGAGAAATCACAGGATAGGACAGTAGAAGGTCTCACCCCTCATTCAGTATCACACATATCAAAGAGCAAAGAACACTACAGCACAGGAACTGGTCTCAAGTCTGCACTGACATGCTGCTTATCACAACTAAAACCCTAAAGAACAAAGAACATTCCAGCACAGGAATATGCCCTTCGGCCCTCCATCCTCCTTTTATTTTCCACCAGACCGAATCATGTGGTCACTGACAGTGAAGCACACATTGAAGATCAGTTCCATATCACCGGGATATATTGCATCCAGATGGTCTGCAAAAGATTTCCTCTTCCATCAGGAGCAGCTATGTGCCTCAAAATTCATTGCATCATTCAAGTGCGCCTTGGAAATAGAAGTGCTTTCCTATCCAACCTAGGCATTCAGAAGTTGAATTTGAGGAGAACATTCTAGGTCAAGCAAAATAGCACCAGTGACAGACAAGGAGCAGAAAAAGATGGTGAGAAGATAAAATGAATGAGGGCATGGCTCCTGATCTCAGAGACAGTGTTAGATGTTGGATGTTTTGTGACTAAGAATATCAGCAGCCATAATGCAGCTTCGTTAATCAACTTTTATCATTTGATAGGTATTGCAAGATATTCTGGAACCTGCACTCTAATATTTTGGTAATGAAACTGCTGTATCTTGGAACCTGTAGAATCTCCAGAACCATCAGGGATGGAGCATACACAGTGATGTCTCAATGTTCTGAGCCCCCTAACTTTGGCAGCTAGATGTGGGTTCTTCAAGTTATGGAAGAATGATCTGTGACATTCTAATGAACCAGAGTAATTCCCAACAATCAAGGCAATAGAAATGCTACTTCCCCTTACCTCTAGTGTGTTTGGTGACATGTCTTATAGAGACATGAAGCTCACTATGTATAAACACCCCTCAAGAATGAGGTTACTGCAAATACATCATCGTCCAGAGTTTTCATTATGTGGCTCTGGTCCCCAGACTTACACCTACTGATTCTGGAAGCAAGAAAAGAAAAAGATGGACTAAACACTTACTTTTATTTAGCACCAAATCAAATAAAGATATCCCACGTCAGTTTTCAACACATTATAATCAGAAGGCAGTGACTGTTGCTGCTGACGTTTTGCAGATGGTGCTACTGTTTCAGCTCATGTTCCACATCAAAGGTACAAGATTGAGTTGTATAAGTTGCTCCCATACACTGATGAAGGATGACAGCAAGGAAGTATTAATTGAAGTACAAGTCAGGTCAACTAATTGGTTGAAGTTAGCAATTACCAGACAGTGAAATTCACCAAAGCTCCTTAGATAGTACTTCCAAATACATGGTCGCTACTGTCTAGAAGGACAAACGCAGCAGATGCCTGGGAGCATCACAATCTGTAAGATCCACTCCAAGCCATTTACCATACTTGGAAACATATTCCCATTCCTTCACTTGCTGTGTCAAATGCTGGAATTCTCTTGCTAATAGCGTGGTGAGTCTACCTACAACACGCGGACTGCAATGGTTTGATAAAGCAACTCACCATCACCTTCTCAAGGACAACATAGAATAGGAATAAATACAGGCCCAGCCAGCAATGCCCACATCCCGTGAATGAATGAATCAAAAAGGGTGATCCTCTGTGAAGGACAGCTGTGAGTTGCAGCCGCAGACCTGGCAGGAGATCTTCCAATCAAAGCCTTCCCAGCCTGTCAGTTTCACAGAAGCAATATTCACTACAGCACGCTGCAGCACTGGCTGTTAAAGCAGAATGATTGGGTAAAATTGCAGGTAAAGACATGATTAATAAGTACCTAACAGCTGCTAGGTAGCTCCCTGCTCACCTGCAAATCTGTGCAGATGAAATAAAATCAGAAATTGCTTGAGAAACTCAGCAGCTGTGGAGAGAAAGCAGAGTTAACATTGAGTCCAATGACCCTTTTTCAGAACTGATAGTAGCTAGGAAAAGGCAGTATATATGCTGAGGGTGATATGGGAAGGTGGGAGAAAGGAATGAGGGATTGACAGAGGTGGAGCCCAGAGAGAAAGATTCAGCAATTAGGATGATGATAGTAAACCAGAGAGAAGGAAAAGCTGACAATGGGGACCATAAGTAGATGAGAATGGGTTAGCCGTGCTAAAATGTGATGACAGGACCTGGGGTGAGAAGGTGGGTAAAGGTTGTGGAAGGTGGTGTTCAAGTCCTAAAATCATTGATCTTGATGTTGAGTCTTGAGGCTGCAGGGTCCCCAAGAGGAAAATGAGTTGGTGTTCTTCCAGCTTGCAATGAGTTTCACTGGAGCACTGCAGCAAGCCTGAGAGAGAAATGTTGGCCAGAGAGCAAGATGATGTGATGAAGTGACAACCGGAAGTTCAGGGTCATATTTTCCATTTGGAACATAGCAGTTCTGCAAACTGGTCACCCAGTCTGCGATTACCTCCCAAAGTTGAGTTTAATATTGAGTCCCCAGTAATTTTAGGGCCAGATTTCTGTCCAGATAAAACCCTGACGTAGACTGAATGATGCTGGGATCACAACCTGACTCTGCTGTTTGGGGAATAAGCGCCTCCCACACTAGAATCTGTCTCCCCTTGGCCATTACAATTTCTCTTAAAAGTTTAGGTCAATGACCTTGAGTCTACCTGACTCAGGCAGTAATACTAAGCCAGGTAATTGCTAAGCATCAAATAACAGGGACATGATTGCCTTAAAATTAATACATCATGAGATAGTAGGAACTGCAGATGCTGGAGAATCTGAGATAACAAGGTGTAGAACTGGATGAATGCAGCAGGCCAAGCAGCAGCATAGGAGCAGGAAAGCTGACGTTTCGGGCCTAGACCCTTCAGAAGAAGCACAGGAACAAGCCCTTCGGCCCTCCAAGCCTGTGCCGATCGAGATCCTCTGTCTAACCTGTCATCTATTTTCTATCTGTCTATGTCCATTTGCTCCCTGCCCATCCATGTACCTGTCCAAATATATCTTAAAAGACGCTACCGTGTTTGCGTCTACACCTTGTTACATCATGAGTGCTGTAAGAATAGTAAACAATTACGTGCATTGCAGGTTCCAAGCAAACAGCTCGACTGATTCATGTATAACCTACTACTGTGCATAGATGCACATCATGTTGGGAGATTGGAAGAACTTTAGGGTTCTTGATAGGTAGCTGGTGAATATCCATGTGAAATGTATTTTAATTATTTATGTTTGTAAATAATGCATTGCCCAGTACAGTTAGACTGGCTTGATAGCCCGACCGCGAACTGGTAAAGACACCAAGCAAAAATAATTTGGGTACCACTGGCCACTTACACCCTTGAGTGCAATTGCAGACCGCCCCTTTTCTGGGGATCAAATCACCCATGTGCACTTCTGCTTAGCCAAATTCAGGTGTAGTTTCTGCCGCTGTGACTGTGAAGCTGAATAAATTTCTCACTCCCAACTTTCGTGAGTGCACAGCAAAGAATGAGTACACTTTAGTATTGAATAGGATGCAGTATTGTTATATTTAGCTGGCTAACAGAAATGTGAAGAAGATGTTTACAACAGGTATAAGCACTCCCAAGGACTGGAACATGATACAAAATACCAGTGGATCTCCTGGAGTGTTCTCCTGGTAGGTCAAAACATAGGATGAAGAACAATAAATGTAATGTAGTTGCCTGCTGCTGAGGTGCAGCTGTGTTAACATGGTCCACCCTTATTAATACGGGTGATTTAAATTGTCAGGACTGTCATTTTGGCTGCAATTTAAACAGCATGAAATATAATTTTTTTAAACACGCTTTTATCATTTTGAAGCAGCATGTCTGAAATGTGATTGTAATTACAACATGTTTTGTAAGAAAGAAAGAGCCAGTTACACAATCTCAAGATGTTCAACAGCATTTTACAGCCCATGTAATATTTTTGTAGTCTAACTATTGTTGGAATGTAGAAGATCGAGTAGCAGATTAGCACAAAATAAGATCCCACAAACAGCAATGTGACAATAACCAAATAATCTGTTACACTGGGGTGTTCAGGGGATAAAGAATGGTCTGGAGACCAGGGAACACTTGCCTGTTTGAACAGTGCTGTGAGATCTACTTTTACATGAGAGGGCAGATAGCAATCTAACTCTGCAGCATTCCCTCATTATTGCAGAGTGTGTGCTCAGGTCGCTGGAATAGGGCATGCAGCCGCAGCCTTCTGGTTTTCTGCCCTGTAACATATGACATAATATATTTTAGTTTGAGTTCTGGTGGTGTTGCCTCCGGAGAAAACGGGAAGGGGAGGTTTGTCTCTTCTAGAAACAGTATCATTCTCTTGTACTTTGTCGCTCTTACTATTTCGCTTCCCTGTGCCTTCCTGATTATCTTTCGCTTTTTAAAATCTGAATCTGTATAGTTTTAATACTTGCAGTGTTTATTCACCTTTTTTATTTTCATTTTCAATGTTCATCTAATTTTGTCTTTTGTGTATTTTGACTTGTCCCTCTTCCAATCCTAGCATTTAAGGCATTTAAATACAAGCCTTTATCTTTACTGACGCGAACAACGTTGTCAGAAATAATGATTTAAAATAGTAAATTGTGATTTTTAAAATAAGGAAGAATACAGAAGGTTCTAGAGAGAAGTGAGAAAGCCAGTACAAGATCCAAAGAGAGATTACGAAAAAAAGTCTGGTATCTAAAAGGAAATCCTGAAGTATTCTTTAAGCACATCAGGAGCAAAATGGTGATAAAAAGAAGAGTAAGGCTGATTAGATCTCTAAATGGGGAGTTTCACTTCGAGACAAGATGAGGTATTAAATGAATACTTTGCATCTGTTTTTACCTATGAGGCAAATGCTGCCCAGGGCATTGTTTCCAGGAGGAAACTCAGTCACAAGAAAGGATTCAAGTTCATAAGGAGGTGGTATTAGATAAGCTGTGGTACTTAAAGTAGATAAGGTGCATCCAAAGACATTGAAGCAAGTTAGAGTGGAAATTGCAGAGGTACTGGCAACTAACTTTCAATCTTCCCTGGATTCAGGATGTGGGATTGCCGGAGAATTGGAGAATTTTAAACATTATTGCCTTTGTTCAAAATAGATTGCAAGAACAATGTATCAGTTTAACTTCAATTGTGTGAGAGGCATTTTTTTTTACACACACAAGGTGTTAAGTGCCAGGAATGTGCTGCCAGAAGGGGTGGTAGATACAACAGCAACATTTAAGAGGCACAATGACAAATACCTGAGTAGGTGTGAAAGAGCGGGATACAGACCATGTAGAGGTAAAAAGTTTTCAGCTTAGAAACATATCATGTGTCAACACAGGTTTGATGGGCCGAAAGGCCTATTCCTGTGCTGTAGTGTTCTTTATTCTTTGATGGGGGAGCTTCTAGAAACAATTATTTGGAACGGAAGAGTTAACATAGATTTATGAAGGAGAAATTTTGTCTAACTAATTTGATGGAGTATTTTAAAGTGGCAGTAGAAACAGTTGATGAAGGAGGGACGTCGATGTGGTGGGCCGAGACTTCCAAAAGACTTTTAATACATCTCTACATGATAGTCTTGTGAGGAAAGTTTTTGGTCTTGGAATAAAATGAGCAGTAGCAACATTAATACAAAATTTGCTGACAGGTAGCAAACAGAGAGTTACGGTTAATGAGTAGTTTTTTTGACTGGAAGAAGGTTGTAACAGAGTTATAAAATCATGAAAAGTAAGAGTCCCAATGTCTCAAGGGTTGGTATTGGTGCTCTTATTTTTCATGACATTTATAAAAATCTAAATTCTGGTGTGCAGGGGACAATTTCAAAGTTTACATTTAGCACAAAATTTTGGAGAATTGTAAACCGTGAACAGGATATGGTAGAACTTCAAAAGGCCATTAACACTTTGATAGAGTGGACAGATAGGTATCAGATGAAGTTCATCGCACAAAAGTGCAAGGTGAAGTACTTTGGTAAAAAGAACATGGAAACATAGTATAAAATACAAGTTACTGTACTAACGGGTGTACAGAAGAACAGAGACTTATCTTTGTATGTATGTTGGTCATTAAAGATGGCAGGACAGATAGAGAGAGCTGTTAATAAATCATACAGTATTCTAGGCTTCAAACATATGTGCATAGAGTACAAGAACAAGGAGGTTACGATGAACTTATATAATACACTCATTAGACCTCAGTTGGAACACTGTGCACTGCACGATATGAAGGATGTGAATGATTTGGATAAACTACAAAAGAGGTTCCTTGGATGAGACATTTCAGTGAAAACTTGGAGAAGTTGACACTGTTTTTCTTGAAGAGGAGAAGGATATAAGGAAATTTGATACAAATTTTCAAACTCATGAGGCATCTCAACAGTTAATAGGATGCTTGTAAATGAATCAAAAACCAGGTGGCACAGTTTTGAAGTGTCTTACAGAAGCACATGGGAAGTGAGCAAATCTTTTTCACACAGTGAGTGATTCAAATCTGGAGGTACACTGCCTGGAAATGTGATGAGCTTTGGTTTAATTGAGACATTCAAGAAGGTATTGGAAGTTTGAATTGGAAACAATGTGGAACATTACATGGATAGGTAGGAGAATGCTACTTAGCTAAAATGCTCAGAAAGCTGGGGCAGATATTGAGCCAAATGGCCGCCTCCTGCTTTGTAACATTTCTGTGATTACCTGTTGTCTGAAAAAGTAGTTATTTGTTGAAAGTTTTAAAATCTATGTTGCGTCTGGAAAGCTTTAAATTTCTTAATGAAAGATATGGTTCTGTTCTTGAAGTTGCTACTGAATTTCACTGGAACAATTTAGAAGGCTGAGTTAGAGTGATCAGAGTGGAAAGGGGGAAGAGACTCAAAGCTGCAAGCAACCAAAAGCTCAGAGTCACTTTTGTAGACTGAACAGAGCTGTTCTATAAATCAGTCAGAAAGCTGTACAAGCAAACTGCTGTTTCATTCAGAAGGAATGTTTTGGAATTCAGGCAGTGAAAGGAAGGAGTTGTATTTTGAGTATTTCCATCGGCAAGTTGCATGCTAAGGAGATCTGATGGAAGAATAGGGAAAAGAACAGATATTGAAAACATTGGTACAGAAAAATAGCATCATCAAAAAGAAGTGTCATTAAGGGCTAACAAAGTGTGGAGCTAGATGAACACGGCAGGCCAAGCAGCATCTTAGGAGCACAAAAGCTGACGTTTTGGGCCTAGACCCTAGGCCCGAAACGTCAGCTTTTGTGCTCCTAAGATGCTGCTTGGCCTGCCGTGTTCATCCAGCTCCACACTTTGTTATCTCGGATTCTCCAGCATCTGTAGTTCCCATTATCTTTGTCATTAAGGGCTGTCGGATGAGGAACAGTTGAACAGCTTGGGCCTGTACACTCTGCACTTCACACGAATGAAGATAGGGATCTGATTGAAGTACATAAGATACTAAAGGGAATTGATAGGTGGACTTGAACAGATGTTCGCCCTTGTGGGACAGTCTCTAACAAGAGGTCATAGATATTACTGAGTGAGAGGAGGTAGGTTCAGAACTGTGACGAAGAGAAACTGTCTGAGGGTTGTGAATCTGTGGAACTCACTACCCCAGAGTGCAACGGAGGTTTCTGATGAAAAGTGGAATAAAGGGCTTTGGGGATTAGTCAGGAAAGTGGAGTTGAGACCAGGGTAAGATCAGCCATAATCATGTTAAGTGGTGGTGAGGGCTCAAAGGGCTGAATTGATCACTCCTGCTCCTAATGCCCATGTCCCTGTGTTACCTGCAGGAGTCAGTGGGCTTATAGTAGATAAGCCCTAATCAATTCCCTTTAGTATCTTATATACTTCAGTCAGATCCCTCCCTTCATTTGTGTGACGTGCAGGGAGTACAGGCCCAAGCTGTAGATATAGTAGATATTGGTTGATAGGCTATCTCCAGGAAGAGAATTAGCAATGTTTTATTTTCCTTTATTTCATTCACGGGATGAAGGTGTCGCTGGCCAGGCCAGCATTTATTGCCCATCCCTAATTGCCCACAGGGCAGTTATGAGTCAACCACATTGCTGTGGGTCCGGAGTCACTTGTAGGCCAGACCAGATAAGGATGGCAATTTCCTTCCCTAAAGGACACTAGTGAACCAGATGGGTTTTTCCAACAATTGGCAATGGATTCATGGCCATCTTTAGACTCTTAGTTCCAGATATTTTATTGAATTCAAATTCCACCACCTGCCATGGTGGGATTTGAACCCAGGCCCCCTGGGTTTCTGGATTAACACTCCAATGATAATACCACTAGGCCACTTACTGGTACAGGGGGAGGTAAAGAGATGAAGAAATGAAAACAAGAAATATTCCATATATTCTGTGAAAAGCCAAAGATCCACATGGGTTCATAATGTTTAATTCTGCAGAAGTGAGAGGAATAAATGGTGCAATGTCAGAATCAGTTCAGGCAGGGGAAGGAACACTGGTGATGAATGGCAACCAGATGGGCTTCCTTTCAATGGAGAAAGAAAGAGCCCGTAAACTGTGCTGGCAGAGATGAAGCTGTGGAGAGATTGAATGTACATCATGAAAAAGAGATGGTTAAGATCAGGAACCAAAACAAAGTTGCTGGAAAAGCTCAGCAGGTCTGACAGCATCAGTGAAGGAGAAAACAGAGTTAACGTTTTGGGTCTGGTGACCCTTCCTCAGAACATCCTGAGGAAGGGTCAGAACATTCTTAGGAAAGGTCACCAGACCTGAAATGTTAACTCTGTTTTCTCCTTCACAGATGCTGCCAGACCTGCTGAGCTTTTCCAGCAACGTTGGTTTTGTTCCTGATTTACAGCCCCGCAGTTCTTTTGGTTTTTATTTGGTTAAGATCAGGAACTTGATTAAGTATCAAAGAGTGTATGGGTGAGAACGATTGGAGTCAAATCAAAGAATTAGGTTAAGGGGCAAGTGTAGGCTTAAACGATGCATCTATCAAAGTAGTCCTCTCTTTGGTTCTTAGAAGGGAGGTAAAAGTTGACAGAGTGGGATTTGAGGACTATGAATTTAGGAGGGTATAGGATACAATGAGGTAAGATCAGTGACAATGTGAGAAATGATAGTTTGATATTCAATGATAGGATATTGGTCTAATGAGAGATAAGAGAAAGTGTTAGAGCATTTTCATCTAGTCACTTCCCATATTCCTTCACTACTATCTGCATCAAATGTCCCCTTGAAACATCGGCATTCTCTGCCTCAACCATCTCGTGGCAGCAATTTTCACATTTCTCAACAGTAAAAAGGAATAATTGCTCAGTTCTTTGTTTAATATCTTTCTGATAGTTATGCCCCTACAGACAAAATAGTTTCTCTGCATAATTTCACAGATCTCTATTTGATCTCCTTCTTTTCCAGAGAAGAGGTCCCCAATATATTCGTTTTTCTCGATATTCACATCCTCTCAATTTTGGTCACTGCTGTATAAATCCTTCCTGCATGTTCTCCAGTGTTTCCATATCCTTTCGAAGCACAAAGTCTACCACTGCTTACTCCTCGTGTGGTTTGACCATGGTTCTATATAAATCTAAGTTCTCTCCTTGTTTTTGTATTGTATGTCATTCCTCTCAAAAGAAATGCCTTTATTTGTGATTTACGCAATTATATTCTCAGATATCCTTGCATTTCTACACTATTTTAATTTCTTATCCTCCAATTGTCATTTCATCAAGGCACAGTTCACAAGAAATGTGCCAAACAATCCATAAATGTCAACCAGACAGCGTTATTGCTCGGGCTCTTGTGACACAGTGAGAGTTGTCTCCCTCTCTCTGTGCTGGAAAGCTTGGGCACAAATCCCACCAGCTCCAGTGGTATGTCATAGTTTGTCTGAACAGGTCAATTTAATAAAATCTACAATATTATTATGGTACAGCTGTATAAGTCATCTTTTCATTAACTGTACCATTTAAGTATTTTACCTGATGCTCAAGAAACATTATTAGGTTATTATTGTACAAGTATTACGATGAGTTGTTATTTCCCACTCCTGTTAAGCAAACTGCATTTAACAAAATGTAGTACTTTAAATCACATCCTATTATATCAGCAATCATGAATAATACGTGTAAAAAATAGGCATCAAACACTCATCTTGATAAGAAGAAACAGCTCCCCAAGCATTGTTTGCTATGATTTCATAATCTTGTGATTTTATGCAGCAGGAAGTAAAACAAGTCATCTCCTCAGCAGTCAGTTCCTGCTGCACATCAAAGCGCAATAAATTTTCAGCTTAATTCCTTTTAATATGCAAAAACGGGCTTTGTGAGCACTCATGATCTGATGAAATCAACAGTACACCAGGCACATTCCAGATGTCTGACAGGCAGTCCTGGTTGAAAGGAAATGACCACGACAAGTCTATCAGCTGGTGCCTGACAAAGAGACAGATTGGGATATTAAGCGGATGTACAGCTGGCAGTTACTTACAGTTAATACTGCTGTTTGAACACTTGTGGATTTAATTTCCTTCATTGCTATTTTCAAAGACCTAGTCAATGAATTTGCATTTAATGGTCAGTGCACTATTCTTAATTTATTTTGAACAGTCTAATATTTACTTTTTTATAAAATGATTAATACAACACATAATAATGGTATTGAATCTTATGTTGCAGGGACATTGAATACAAAGAACTACAATTGTCACTGGACCAGACTACAGTTACCAAGTCCTCATTCCCATATAAGATGCTGCTGCCTACCTCACATGAAAGCCAAAAACAACTGAAGCCTAAAATTGCCAAGTTGAAATCTAAGCTCAAGGCATCTCCTTACCCGCAGGTGCATATTATGGAAAACTATGACCCCTACCCACTTGTCCAGATATGGTAGGATGTTGAAGAATTGAGCTTGCTATACATTAAGTTTGAAAATTGATGTCTGCATGAATTCACAGCACAGTTGTCAAGGAGAGGTCTGGAACAGAGGGCAGATGTTTTCTTATAGGAAGGGTCACCGTGAATTACTCTGGCCTATTTCCTAGTAGCATGTCCCACTGGAATGTGGTGTGGTGCAAATTGAAGGATGGGATGAAAAAAAGCAGATGATCTGATTGTGGGCCTCTCTGGCAAAGCCTTTCTTGATTAAAGCAATAGGAAGTGTACAAAAATCATCCAGGATGACTCATTTGACTTTTACTTACTCCCTATGGGGATGCACTTGGCTTGTATTTTCTACTTCTCCCTGACAGCCTGGCTGAGGGCAAGAACTGTGGAGAATAATAAGCCCAAACCTACATCTGATCATATTAGAACACAATATACAAAGGGCTATTGCCATGCACAATGCTGTTTTACAGTAGCATAAGGTATCCAAACCAGCACATATTGAATTATTTTATTACATATTCAAACATGAAGTTAGAGATGGAAATGACATCTGCAAGATGTTGGCTCCATGTTTATTTTTAAAATCTCATTGCTTTTCAGCAAAGTAATAATTTCAGAGACTCAAATAAGAGAAGCACTGTATGTTCATCTCCTAATGAAAAACTACTTCCAATTTATCGTCATATATTGGACTGCCACTTATTGTAAAATTAAATTCTTAATGGTTAAGAACTGAGCTGAAAAGTAGCCCAGTTCTTTTTCAATAACACTTCCAAAATGATTATTTTCAAGTTTCTGATATTTATTGTATTTTTTAAAGAAAGGTTACCTTTTACATGCTCCTCATCACAAGACAGTAACTCATTCAAAGAAAATGTTCTATTCTGTTTCATCCAAGTGTCCATCAGGCTGGCAGGCTGCAAGCTTTTGAACCATGGAGAGATTATATCCGAGTCTGAACATTTTTTCTTTCAAAGAGCAGGGAAGGCATTTTGGAATATGGTTCATTGATACTATAAGGGAACTTGAACCCTGGATAATATTTGTCCTTTCCAGTCCTGGAGGCCATTTGTAGCATTCCACCCCTACTGCATCTGAAAACTGCCAAGTCAAACTAGGAGGACTGAAATTCTTGATTTTTTTTTAAAACACTGAACTGTCATGATCTGGAATGTACCAGCTGAAAGAATGGTGGATGTGGATTCAGTAATAACTTTGAAATGGAATTGCATAAGCAACTTGAAGGAGAAACATTTGCAAGGCTATAGGAAAATCAGGAAAATTGGGCTAATTGGAAAGCATAGGCATGGTGGCTGATAGTCTATTTCTGTACTGTACTATCCTTCTGCAACTTGATACTGCTCTAGACCAGTGAATTAACATTAATGGAAGCTATGTAGAAAACAATTAAACTGTGTAACTTGAATAGAGCCACACAACATGACAATCTTCAAATAATCTAATATGTGATCTTAAAGGGAGTAATGTTACATATTTGGAATAATTTACCAGGCAGGGTAATAGCTTTTAAAAACACTAGAGGAGACTAAAGTCAATAGCCCATGAAAATGAGCAGAAGGCATGATTAACCAACCTGTTGATTGCATTCCAAGAAGCATGCCAATGTCATGCTGCCTCTCAATTCAGTGATTACTGCATCTAGCTTGTGTTAACCACAATGCTAATTCACTGGGTACATTAGCAGGGGTCAATATCATGATTAACCAACGCTATTTAAAGTTAGCCTGCATTGTTTAAAGCTAGCTTACACGTTAGAAAGGACAAATAGACTCTGGCTGGACCAAGTGTTGGTACTCATGTGATAAATGAATCTGACCAAGGAGACATTGAAAAATGTCACGAGAAAGCACTGGCTCAAAGCTTTATGGACCTTGCACTTGGAGGTTTTGGTAAAGGATGTGGAATGGACAAATCCCTTGTGTCCACAGGAGGCCAGATAAACAGTCGAAAGACAATAAGACGACTTATTGGGGCAGCACAGTGGCTCAGTGGTTAGCGCTGCAGCCTCACAGTGCCAGGGACCCGGGTTCGATTCCAGCCTCGGGTGACTGTCTGTGCGGAGTTTGCACATTCTCCCCGTGTCCGCGTGGGTTTCCTCCGGGTGATCCGGTTTCCTCCCACAGTCCAAAAAGATGTGCAGGCTAGGTGGATCGGCTGTGCTAAATTGACTGTACTGTTCAGGGGTGTGTGGGTTATAGGGGGATGGGTCTGGATGGGATGCTTCAAGGGGCAATGTGGGCTTGTTGGGCCAAAGGGCCTGTTTCCGCACTCTAGGGAATCTAATCTAATCTAATCTAATCTAATGTCAAAATCAATGCTAGGAGTCAAGGCAAAGGAGCTGGATACAGTGCAGCCAAAGTTCAATGATCTCACATAGGTTCAAGGTCAGTCGATGCATTCTCAGATGACATATCCTATCAGTTGCACCACTTTCCTCTGCCACTTCTCAATTCAACACCACCACGCTCCCCTCCATCACTCACCTCCCAACATTCCCCATTAATCAGGGCCCAATCCTGCTATTCATATTTTTCCAGCATCTGCAGTTCCCATTATCACTCACACATTCATATTTTTCTGCTCACTCTTACAGACTGAATGCTGTTGCAAGCTTCACACCCATTTCCCACAACTTGCATACAACTACAACCATTCAGCCGTAGCCATCTCATAGCAGTCACCGCAGTCACTGACCCCCATCCCTCTTCATTCCTATTCAGTATGGCACACAAACAGGGGCAGCAGGAGATTCAGGAACGCCTGCATGTCCTCAACCCTGTGAAGGAGATATTGCATGTTCCTACTGTGATGTGACTTGTGGAAGGTCTGAGACCATCCAAAAAGACAGTATCCTCATACTAGCCCATCTCTTCTTCCTAATCTTACTCGTTTCACAATTTCTTCAGACTGACAAGCAATCGATGATATAAGTATGTAGCTCTTCCCCACCTTTACTACTACTCACGTCAACTCCGTAAGATAATCTTAACCTTGTGTATTTTTCCATTAGGATACTCAGGCAGTGGAAGAAGAATAATAAGTTTTGAGGATGAAGGTACACTGACTCTTTGATTTAATATTCATAGCCACCAGGCCAGATACTGGCACGCCAAGTAAATTGAAGGATAGCATAGAGGCAGGTCCTGCATCTGGTGAGACATTGGGTCCAAGTGGTCTGAACCAGAGTACTTGGAAAAGATAGTATCTGACAACATATCAGCTCAGACAAAGTTCTACTGCAGAATATTGAGACAATCACTTCCACAAGGCAGCTTGCAGAAAAATATTGATGGTATATACCCTAGAAATTTTTGATGAATATAGAATCCTGTCAGAAACTCTGCTGTTCACATCAAGGAGCTTGGACATATCTGGCATCAACTAAGAACAGCGCTTTACACCGCATTGTTCTTAATCTACTGTAGGATATGAGGTTTTATAAGTGACTGGTTAAGTGATTAAGGTATATTCTATTCCAATGTTTAATTTAGCATAGGAAATAGTGATGAGGGTTATAAAATACACAAAGAAAGAAAAGTAAATAATTGAATAAAATAATTAAGTTATTACATCCATTAAGGATGGCAGTGTGGGTAATATGTCATAGCTGCAGCATATGGGAGCCCCTGGATGCCAATGTGGCCCATTGAAAACGTGGCTTCAGTATGTGGAGTATGTAACAGCAGTTTCAGCTCAGAGTCTGAGAGCTACAGACACTGTGACACATCAGTATGGGGGATAATTACCTGGCTGCTTTGCACTAGTCACATCCCTGAAGATAGAATCTTCTGCTTTGATAAATGGTTAGGAACTAATGAGTGTTGACTTGTTTGCATGGTCTCTGTTCATTCTCCAAATGTCAGCAAAAACAACATCCTATTCAAAGAATACCACCAACCAATAGCTAACAATAGTGGTGAGTGGTGTTCCACAGGGCTCTGTCCTTGGGCCTCTACTGTTTGTAATTTTTATTAATGACTTGGACGAGGGAATTGAAGGATGGGTCAGCAAGTTTGCAGACGACGCAAAGGTCGGAGGTGTCGTTGACAGTGTAGAGGGCTGTTGTAGGCTGCAGCGGGACATTGACAGGATGCAGAGATGGGCTGAGAGGTGGCAGATGGAGTTCAACCTGGATAAATGCGAGGTGATGCATTTTGGAAGGTCGAATTTGAAAGCTGAGTACAGGATTAAGGATAGGATTCTTGGCAGCGTGGAGGAACAGAGGGATCTTGGTGTGCAGATACATAGATCCCTTAAAATGGCCACCCAAGTGGACAGGGTTGTTAAGAAAGCATATGGTGTTTTGGCTTTCATTAACAGGGGGATTGAGTTTAAGAGTCGTGAGATCTTGTTGCAGCTCTATAAAACTTTGGTTAGACCGCACTTGGAATACTGCGTCCAGTTCTGGGCGCCCTATTATAGGAAAGATGTGGATGCTTTGGAGAGGGTTCAGAGGAGGTTTACCAGGATGCTGCCTGGACTGGAGGGCTTATCTTATGAAGAGAGGTTGACTGAGCTCGGTCTCTTTTCATTGGAGAAAAGGAGGAGGAGAGGGGACCTAATTGAGGTATACAAGATAATGAGAGGCATAGATAGAGTTGATAGCCAGAGACTATTTCCCAGGGCAGAAATGGCTAGCACGAGGGGTCATAGTTTTAAGCTGGTTGGTGGAAAGTATAGAGGGGATGTCAGAGGCAGGTTCTTTACGCAGAGAGTTGTGAGAGCATGGAATGCGTTGCCAGCAGCAGTTGTGGAAGCAAGGTCATTGGGGTCATTTAAGAGACTGCTGGACATGTATATGGTCACAGAAATTTGAGGGTGCATACATGAGGATCAATGGTCGGCACAACATTGTGGGCTGAAGGGCCTGTTCTGTGCTGTACTGTTCTATGTTCTATGTTCTAAATCACTCTCATTGGCAGGGGACTTCAGAAACCCCACATACACATTTGAAAATTCAAAGCTTAAACTTTAACTCCCTCTAAAATCTACAAACTGACAACAGCTCTACCTCTAGTTGATGTGCCACCTGACAGATGCAAACATCACCAACGCCAATTTGGCAATTGACCCCAGAGAAGAGTCCCATGTTTCAAGCTTCCAAAAGCAATATGGACAACCCTAAAATGTTGGGGAATGGTTCAGGGATAATGTGAACACTAACGAACAGCTAACCAGTGACTGTGGTCATCCAAGTTACAGCATTGCCCATGTGCTAAATTCCTGTTCTAAGAATCCAATGAGATCGCAGCTATTCACCCTGTGGTATCCCACGCCATTGAATGGATTGTTAACCTTGACGTTAGCCTGTAACTACAACCTCAGTCATTGAAACAAACAAATTCTCCAGGTAGAATTCCAATAAGTGTGTCAACTAATTCACCCTTGCCTGGTGGTATCTGGTTTTCAAAAGCTTTATAGTTAAATTCCTTTAATATTTGCCACATCACCCCTTGTCGGTTTTAGCAACTTTAAATAACAATCAAAAGTACCAAATATTTTTAGAATAGTAGCAACATCCACAAGAAATCAATCAATCAGGCAGCTAACATATAAGTAGTCCATGATCACTTTCAATAGCACATGATGAGCACTTTCCTCCTGTAGAATGTGTTCCGCTGTCTGGGTGAAGGAAGATGTTTATTTGAGCTTTGAGCTCCAGGATGACACCACTGGCAATACATCAGCATTGCATGCTGATTAATAACATACTCTGCCTGACCCATGTAGCTCCAACAGCCACTCACTGAGCATGTGCTAATGCCCTCACCAACATGGCCTGGTCCAATTCACCCTATCTGTGCGTGCACACCATGGACACCATTTTGAAACTCCAAGTGCTTCCAAAAAAATAGCAGTAACGGTTCCAATTTTTCTGTCCTGGACTCCAAAATTTAAATTGCGAGATTACACAAAATAGAGTTTTGTTCACTGGAATTTAGAAAATTGAGGCTGACTTGATCAAATTTTCCAGGTATTAAGATGAAGCAAAAGCATTAAGATTTGTAGACACCATTTGGATTATTAAGAGCACTTTTAGCACCTTAATAAACAGGTGAACAATGCTGGAAATGTGAGCCAATAATGGACCAACAAGATCAACATTTGGGACCTTGGTAAATGATGGGACAGATATTCATCAATTATATTGAAAGGTAGGAGAAAAATAAAGAGAACAATGGGGAAGGAAACATGCTGAATGAATCAAAGTCAGATATAGGAGAAACAGAAAGAAAGGAAAACTTGGATTGAAAAAGAAAAAGATGAGGCTAAACAGAAAAGTTCTGAAAATGTTTCAAATGTTGATATTCATAAACTTTTAGGAACAATTTGCTACCTGTAGGAATGACAATCCATAACTTAAATATTTCCTATTTGGGTCTCCCAGGATTGAGTGACATGTCAGGAACAGTAATTTACCCCAATAACTGGCTATTAACCTCTTGAAATAGCCTTCCTAATTTCCTAAAATGAGTTTAGTTCACACTTAGTGTAAATCATGCAATTTCTTGAAACTAGTGGGAAGGTTGATGGCAACTAATGGTTATACCAGGCTAACAGCAGAAAAGCATTCATTATCCTGCAAACTGGAAAGTTTTAATACATGGTACATCTCTTCATCCTTACAAATTGTTCCTTGGTTTCTTAATAATGATAACCTATGTTAGAACTCTGATTGAATATGTCAGCCTGAACGTTCAGAGGATCAAGGATGTTGGAAAGGAGAAAAGGCTATTCAGTTCATTGTGTTCAAGCCCATCTTGCACATTGTAGCATCCATCCATATTTCAAATGTCCCTGATGTTTTGTTCTCCACTATTACTAAAACTGGAAAACATAAACACTTTTTCTGTTGAAGGGTCTAGGCCTGAAACGTCAGCCTTCCTGCTCCTATGATGCTGCTTGGCCTGTTGTGTTCATCCAGCTCTACACCTCGTTATCTTGGATTCTCTAGCATCTGCAGTTCCTATTATCTCTAAAACAAAAACACTGTAAGCTTACAAATCAATCACTGAACCTGAGTAGAACAACTTCCAAAAGCCTCAACAGTTTCTGGATACCTCACACAAGTGGTCAATCACTGTATCCAAGCTCAAATCATGAATGCTAACCATTTTACTTCAGAGGGCACAATTTCTGGTCCTAAACCTGCTCCCACCAGGCATTCTCAGATGCACTCCATCCCAAGTAGACACATACTGAATTGCAACTGGAAATGGGAACCCTCCTGCTCCTTATCATTCCATAACAATGAATGAAGAACGAACGAACTGGAATTTATATTGGCTTTCTATGCTCTCTGGACAAAGGAAATCACGGTCAATTTTTTAAAAAAAACATTTATGGATGTGGGTGTCACTGGATAGCTTGCCCTCCCTTTAATGGTCTGCAGGGTGGAGTCAAATATCTGCCAGATCAGGTAGATTTCCTTCCCTAAACGATATTAATGAATCAGATGTATTTTTACAGCAACTGACAGTAGTTATCTGGTCATCATTAAGCTGGTGCTCTGGATTGCTAGTCCAGCCGCTATACTACTGTGCCACTACTATCCCTTTTATATACTTTTGAAGTACAGCCATTGCTATAATTTAAACAGAAGCCACTTCCAATTTGTGCTCAGTCATGTCCCACATAAAGAAATAAATAACAAGTTAATCTGTTACGTTGGTGTATCGCCTAAGGAATTATTGGAGCCAGCATACAGGCAATAAGGTCTTAATTTAATGTCTGCTCTGCCAACTGTGGGGCTATCCCTCTGTTTGGACCAAAGTTTCACCCTAGATTATGTGCTAAAATCTGCAAAATGTGACTTAACTTTTCTTACCAGAATAACAATATTGAATTGTATTAATAAAACTTCTTTAAAAAATTAAATCAACATTGTGAATACTTTAAAAGTCTACTTTTGCATAAGGATACAAACGAGCAAGTTTTGAGAATTGAACCGTGATAATGCTGTACATCCTTTGAATGGAATGTTGGCTGCTTCCCATTGTCAACATGTTTAACATTAAATGACATAGCAACAGATTGCTGACTACTTTCACGTAATAAAAATCAGATGAAAGGACACAATGTGCAAGGATGATTCAATGGCATTTTGCCAGGAGGATAAGGAAATGTGTCAAAATTTCATGAGGACTACCTTTGTGCCTTTTAAAATCATGTAAAATAATTAGAATCGTAGAAATTGGTTTTAATGTCTTTTCTAGACAGAGTTCAGAGTTGATTTGTGTCAATGGCTTGTTGGGTCTTCGCACAAATGAGGAGAAAGCTTTCTTTTGTGTGGTACTTGTTGAAAAGTTATAAATGTGTTGGAATTCGGGTCTCTGATTTCATCAGGATTTGGGAAAGAAGAAAATGAACTCCTGTACGTTTTAGAATTTACAAAAATTGGTTAATATTCTGGGAACCATTTAAAAATATTCTCTAGAAAATCTAATGTAATCAACTTCATGCAAATAAGAATCTGTATGATATAGATATTTACAAAAAACATATGCATTCTCTTTTTTTAACACAGCTTGAGAGCAAGTTATATAATGAGATTAAATTCCCCTTGGGACATACTGTTCCCCCTTTAAAATTGACATTCCTTTTCTCTCTTTCACATTTTCAGCAATATAATCCATTTCACACAGAGAAAGCTGATTGTGACCACACCAGTAGTTGGGGAGGAAGTCGTATGCTGAACATTGTATCACCCCAGGAAGGCACTTCTCACCAGGAGAACAATGAACTGCTTTATGCCTCATCACATGGACACCCTTTCACCTATACCTATGGACACTTCCCATTGGACCCTCAAGTGCTTGCCAGCAAAAAACAGATGACGCCTAGTCGGATAGCTCAGAGTCAAAGGTCACCTTGTGAAACAGCAAGGTTCTATGTGGGTGCATTTCAGGCAACTAGTGACAGCTGCTGGCATCTGACAAGCTCATCATCAGCTCACAGTCAGTCTCCCTCAAAGAATCTGCAGGATCACCCAATCAGTGAATCCCAGTACAGCTCTGTACAGAATTATCAGTGTAAGTTATGCTGTTTCACTAACAGCCGTTGAAGAATGTATATTTTATGCAGCGTTTTCATTGCTGCCCATTCATTTATTTTAGGTGCAGTCTCTGATATACAGCCAAATGTAGCAACACTTCTAAGTTTTTTTTAGAGCTGGAACCTTCAAGCAGCAAATGCAGTGTGTGATAAGTTAACTCACTTTGAGTGGTGCTAGTTAAGAGAGGATTATTGATCAGGACATCAAAGAGAATTACTGCTCTTTGAATAGTGCCCAGGGATTGTCCATAGGTGATCAGACCATTCTTATAAATTCTCATCCAACAGAGCATATTAGAACATAGAACATTACAGCACAGTACAGGCCCTTCGGCCCTCGATGTTCTGCCGACCTGCCATACCAATCTGAAGCCCATCTAACCTACACTATTCCATGTACATCCATATGCTTGTCCAATGACGACTCAAATGTACTTAAAGTTGGCAAATCTACTACCGTTGCAGGCAAAGTGTTCCATTCCCTTACTACTCTCTGAGTAAAAAAACTACCTCTGACATCTGTCCTATATCTTTCACCCCTCAATTTAAAGCTATGCCCCCTCGTGCTCGCCATCACCATCCGAGGAAAAAGGCTCTCCCTATCCACCCTATCGAACCCTCTGATTATCTTAAATGTCTTCTCCCTAACGAAAACAGCCTCAAGTCCCTCAGCCTTTCCTCATAAGACCTTCCTTCCATACCAGGCAACATCCTAGTAAACCACCTCTGCACCCTTTCCAAAGCTTCCACATCCTTCTTATAATGCGGTGACCAGAACTGTACACAATACTCCAAGTGCGGCCACACCAGAGTTTTGTACAGCTTCACCATAACCTCTTGGTTCCAGAACTCGATCCCTCTATTAATCAAAGCTAAAATACTGTATGCCTTCTTAACAGCCCTGTCAACCTGGGTGGCAACTTACAAGGATCTCTGTACATGGACACCGATCTATTGTATTTAGAATCCCCACAGTGTGGAAGCAGACCATTTGACCCATCAAGTTTACACTGACCCATGAAGTGCATGCCAACCACACCCATCCTATTCCTGCATTTCTCACGGCAGTCCACCTCATCTGCACATCTTTGGACTTTGGGAGGAAACCAGAGGAAACCCACACAGATGGGGAGAATGTGCAAAATCTATGCAGACAGTCACCTGACGGTGGAATTGAACCAAGGTCCCTCGCACTGAGAGGCAGCAATGCTAACCACTGAGTCACTGTGCTGCCCATTTCCTGTCAGTAGTCTGCTTTCCTGAAATTCTTCATTGCAGTTTCTAAAAATTATTAATTGGTTCTACTTTAAAACCACATTGTACATTGAGATTCATTAATATAGAATGCATTAAAGGAAAACATTAAAAAGTTTGGATAATGAAATGTCAAAAAAGATTCACAACTAACATGTTCCTGTCAATTTATTTCTGATTATACATATGTCTAAATAAAACTCCAATTGCTCAGCATGCACAACATTTGACAAAATGTCAGTTTAAAACACACTTTACTATTCCAACTATGTTTTTATTCAAAGTATAACTTAAAAATAGTTCATGCCATGGTTTGTATTTGAGTTGGTTGCCTTCTGTTGATTATCCCATGGTGTAACTGTACACAGTGTTAAGTGATAACCACCAAGATTACAGGTAGCAATTTTAGTCATTCTCATTCAAATGTGGAAGAAAAGTTGCAACAATTAACCTTTATACTTGAACTTTCTGGACATAGACCAAGTTCTTTGCTATTAAATCAACCATTGAGTGTCCCTGAAACTCTCTGATGTTACTAACATTAACAACAACTGACACTTTCTAGAAATGAAGCAATTTCACCAAAATACTTTGTGCCCAAAATGTTTTGTTTAATGTGTTTTCTTTAAAGTGTTTTAATATTTAATTCATTTAAAGTATTTTAATGTTTATTTATTTTAAATATATTTTTAGAATCCCCACAGTTCCCTGTGGCAGGAAGAAACTACTACAGTACTTTTTAATATTAAGCAACAAACATTTAAATCAATGAATCTTTGTTAACCAATTGTTTGTATTATCTAGCACATTGCAAAACCAGTTTTTCAAATTTATTGTTCAAAAATTATTTTATAGCTGCTTTTCAAACTTGTGCATTTACATGGGTTACTAGAGTCATCAAAAATGGCTTTCATTTGTCAGAATATCAAAATTTAATTACTGGCTTATAATTTATTGTAGATAATCTATTATCCTATACATGTTGATGGAATTTACAAGCTTGTGTACAGAGTGATGCAAGACACATTTGTCTATAAAGATTAAATGGGTACAGTAGCTCCCCATATTATTCTCAATGTTCTGAAATGCCAAAGACAACATATGGTACAGTTTCTGTTCTAATAATAAATCAACCACTAGTCTCATTTTGCAAAGCTAACTGGAATACTTATTAGGATTCTTGAATAGATTGATTTGCTAGCACCTTAATGGGAGGCTGAAAATAATTGAACGTTGACCAAACAAACTAAGCTAATTAGAAACAGCAGTCACCAATTTAGTACTCATTCAACATCCATTGCATTCCCAGCACATCGTGCTTAACAATTTCTTAATACTTTCTTTTTCATTTAGGTGCTTTGCCTAATAGACGGCATTGTGAAGGAGAAACATCTGCCACCTTCTCAAATTGTGCATCATCAAGACCAAACAATAAATATAAGGAAGAACCTTATATTAATCCAATAAAGCAAAACAAAATCGAAGTACTTCAGGCCACACAGCATGTTGTCAAGGAAGAGTGCAAGGTACTGTTCAAACATAATTCTCAGGAGAAATTATGCAATGATGGGAAGTGTTTTTCACCCTGTTTGAATAATTCTTTGTTGGCTAAATCAGACTGTGATGCAGCCAAGTCAATGGCAAGGGTAAGCCAACAGCTTTTACCAATCCAAACACCATATGAACAAACTAGGAGGATTTGTATGAAAGAGCTCCAGTACGAACGTGGAAATCATCACAAAGCCAGCCCAGACAGCATGAATAATGTTCGGGGCACTACAAAACTGAATGAAGGGAGGGTACATGAACAGCAAGAACCATTGTGCATGGGGACATCAGGACAAACCCAGCTTGGATCCTTAAGTTATGGCCAGTTCTTTGCAAAGCACAACTTCCAAAGATCACCTTGTGCAGTTACAGGATATGTCATGGAACATCGGGGATGTGCTGCTGATGATAAGAATTCTTTTGGCTACAGAAACCCAAGTCCAGCATTGAACTCTTCACCAGAAATGCACCAAGAACCCGTCCTTCCTCATTATATAGGAACATCTGTCATAATAACAAATGGGAGGTGACATGGGATTTATTCGTGTAGATACAGAGTGCATTTGTTACAATGTAACTAAGCAAGAACTTTTGTTGCATTTCAGGTACAATAGTACTCCAGGTTTGCAGCTATACTGGAAAATCATGTATTACATATTCTGAAGCTCAAAAATCATGTCTTGAATTGCTGATGTATTTCTGGAGTTTAAAGTCTGAGGTTTCATCATGATCGCAAGAAGTCAAAAACACAAATCATTATCACTTGTGCAATATCTGCAATGTGTGCACATGGAACCATTCACAGAATGTTGCATTACTTCTTACTTGCATTATTGACAATATACTTTGCCCCACTAAAATCTATTATGTTATTGACTTATATATAATGGACACTGTCAATGCCAAACAGAAAATTACTTCTTGCCTGCTTGTAAGGTTTTATTTCAGATTCATGAAGGAATAACACTATATATTAAATGATTTGAATTATCAAAGGCAAGGTGCTTTATTGCTCAACAGTTTGCACAAGTTGACAAATGTGACCTATGCATTACTCAGTAGTTACAGTTAAGAATTTTAAATAACAAGCTGCTCCTTTTACAAAACTCCGTGAGAACCAAGTTTCTTTGTCAAACTAAATTGTTTCGAAACCATATATCTCACAAAATGGCTTTGTAAGGGCGAGGTATGGAAAAAAGCTTGCAGAAAATGCTGTGCTAAACAATCTCTGCTAACCCTTACCAGAGCAGTTTCACAGTCATGTCTCCAGTAGACCAAACCTGAAAAAACATACAGCACATGTGCTGTCTCTCTAAAATACAGATGTATTTCTCATAAATGTTACTCAAAAGTCAAAAGGGTTTATTCCCAGACTGAAGAAGGAGAGAAAATGTTGAACTTGCATGTTAATTCCAACAAATAAATGAGAATTACAAAAGTGGATACATTTTGGTCCCATCAGAAAAATCTGATTAAAATAAAATATTAAACATGTATTGATCAAGTTAATTTTGTTACTTATTACAAAAGGTAAGTTTATTTTTAGCCATCAAACATTTGCCGTACTAATGTCAATTGACACCAGCTGTTTAATTCAGGAGTCTGGCTAATCATCTCAGGACATTTTAAAAGTGAAACAGAAATGTTAAATGTGATAATGGGAACTGCAGATGCTGGAGAATCCAAGATAATGAAATGGGAGGCTGGATGAACACAGCAGGCCCAGCAGCATCTCAGGAGCACAAAAGCTGACGTTTCGGGTCGAAACGTCAGCTTTTGTGCTCCTGAGATGCTGCTGGGCCTGCTGTGTTCATCCAGCCTCCCATTTCATTATCTCAGAAATGTTAAATACTCATTTTTGTTCTGGTCTTTCTGCATCACTCTGCTACTAATACATATCTATAAAACATTAAAATTCTTACCCTGAGCACTCTACAAGTGACAGGCAAACAGCAGTTGCTCTTCCTTATATTTACCTGTTGATCTTCCTTCTGTTGGTTTTAAATAGAGAAAGACTGCAGAAAGCTACAGCAGAAGGATTAGGGAGTCCTCATGCATCGATCACGAAAAGCTAGCATACATGTTCAGCAGGTAATAGGGAAAATAAATTGATTGAATGGACTATAAAAGTTGGAAGGTCTTGCTAAAATTATCCAAGGCATGAGTCAGACCTCAGATGGAATACTGTAAAGCATTTTGGTGCCCTTGTTCAAGGAAAGATACACTGTCTTTACAGGCAGCACAAAGAAGGTTCACTAGGTTGATTCCAGGTATACAGGAATTTCCTTATAGGAAAGTTTGAATGGATTTGGCCTGTACTCATTGGAGTTGAGAAAAATGAGAGGTGTCCTTATTGAAACATACAAGACTTTACAGGGTAGGTGCTGAGAGGTTGTGTTCCTTTATAGGAGTCTAGGACCAGACAGCATAATTTCAGAGCTGAGGAGGAATTTCTTCTCTTAGAGGGTAGTCAGTCTGTGGAATTCATGATCATAAAGGGCTGTAGAGGCAAAAGTCCTTTTTTATTATTATTTATTTGTGGGACATGGGCATCACTGGCTGGCCAGCATTTATTGCCTGTCCCTAGTTGCCCTTCCAAAGGTGGTGGTGGTGAGTTACCTACTTGAACTGTAGAGAGGGAATTCCAGGATCTTGGCCCAGCAACAATACAGGAATTGTGATATATTTCCAAGTCTGGATGGTGAGTAGCTTGGAAGGGAACTTGTAAGTAGTGGTGTTCCCATATATCTGTTGCCCTTGTCCTTCTAGATGGAAGTTGGCATGATTTTGGAAGGTGTTGTCTGAGGATCTTTGATGAATTTCTGCAGTGCATCTTGTAGATAGTACACACTGCTACAACTGAGCGTTGGTGGTGGAAGAAGTAGATGCTAGTAGATGTGGGACCAATCAAGTGGGCTGCTTTGACCAGGATGGTGTCAATGGTAACCTCCAGAATGTTGGAAGTGGGGAATTCAAAGATGGTAACACCATTGAATCTCGAGGGGCAATGGTTAGAGTGTATCTTATTGGAGATGGCCATTGCCTGGCATTTGTGTGGTGCAAATGTTACTTGCCATTTGTCAGCCAAAGCCTGAATATTGTCCAGATTTTGTTGCATTTGAGCGTGGGCTCCTTTAGTATCTGAGGAGTCGCAAATAGTGCTGACCATGGTGTAATCATCAGTGAACATTCCCACTTCAGACCTTACGATGGAGGGAAGGTCATTGATGAAGCAGCTGAAGATGGTTGGGCCTAGAACACTACCCTGAGGAACTCCTGCAGCGATGCCCTGGAGCTGAGTAGTGCTGCTGCCAAGTCACTCTTGGTGGTGGGGAGTGAAATCAAATCCAAGCCAGAGTACATTCTGATGCCTTGCTGCCGTCAGTGCTTCCTCAAACGTTGTTCAAAATGGAGGAGAATTTATTCATCAGCCAAGAGGGGACAATTCAGTTCCTGACAGTAGCTTTCAGATCTCCTGTCATGGAAAATATGTACCCTCTCTTGATCATTTTATGCCAATACTGTGTTCAGCAAGATACACCAATTCAAGGCATGTAATCCATTCATTATTGTTATCTTGCCCTATAGCCTATTATTCCATTATCCACACCAGTGAGCAGCAAAGTGGCTCAGTGGTTAGCACTGCTGCCCAGGGACCTGGGTTCAATTCGACCCTCAGGTAGAGTTTACACATTTTCCCCGTGTCTGTGTGTGTTTCTTCTGGCTGCTAAAGTTTCCTCCCATAGTCCAAAGATGTGCAGGTCGGGTGGATTGTCGATGCTAAATTGCCTGTAGTGTCCAGGAGTGTGTAACTTATGTGGATTAGATGGGAAATGCAGGGTTATAGAGAAAGGGTAGGGGGATGGGTCTGGGTAGGATGCCTTTCAGAAGGGCAGTGTGTACTTGTTGGGCTGAATGGCCTGTTTTCAAACTGTGGGGATTCTATGATCTCATCCATATGTGGCCTAATAGAACCAGCTAGGACATAGGCCTGTGTATAGTGATACGGGAAGAGCCCAGAAGGAAGGCCATGTTTAGCAGGAACATAGAGCAGAAATGAAATCAAATTAAACATTTTCAAGCTTGCTTTATGACTTCATGCTCAGACAAAGTAAATGTAGCAGGAATAATCCGAATGCCAGAAGAATCCAGAACAAGAGGTCACAGTTAAGGACATGGGTTAAGCCACTTAGGACTGAGAAGAGGAGAAATTGTTGAGTTTAAAGTTCTTGAAGATTTATAGCTTGGGTTGTGGATGAGGTTGTGGACATGCTCGCCGAGCCAATGTATTTGATTGCAAACGTTTTGTCACCCTCCTACGTAACATGGTCACCTCCGGTGAAGCCTCGGTGTTCTATCCTGCTTGTTATTTATATGTTTCAGTTTGTTGGGGTGTTTAGTACCACCTCCAGTTCTGTTTCTCAGTGGTTTGTACACAGGGTCTAATTTAATGTGTTTGTTGATGGAGTTCCAGTTGGAAAAGCAGGTCTCCAGGAATTCCTGGGTGTGTCTCTGTCTGGCTTGTGTGATGATGGATGTGTTGTCCCAGTCTAATTTGTGTCCCTTGTTGTCTGTGTGTAGTGAGACAAGTGAGAATTGATCATGTCTCTCGGTGGATAGTGATGTTTGTGTATCAATATTGTCAGTTTTCTTCCAGTTTGGCCTATGTCGTGTTTCTCACAGTCTTTGCACAGTATTTTGTATGTTACATTGGTTTTACGTATAGGATCCTTCGCGTTTACAGGGTGGTTGTTGGCTATGAGCTACTCTGATAACCTTGGGTTCTGAGTAGTCCTGTGGTCATCTCTGATATGTCTTTGATGTAAGGTAGGTCATGACTCCATATTAGTGTTCCTATTCTGCTTTGCATCGTTCCAGGTTGCTTCAATGTGTTGTGGTTCTTTTAAATAGTGTCCCGATGCTCCATTTGTGGACATGGGGGTGGTTACTTGCGTGATTGAGTATTTGTTCTGTATGTGTGGTCTTTCTATAAATGCTAGTCTGCAGTTCCCCGTTGTTTTACATGAGCAACTACCCCAATGCTCACAAATGAAGCTGCATCAGGACACTATTTAAAAGAGCCACAACTCATTGGAGCAACCCAGAACTGCAAAGCAGATTAGGAACACTTATATAGAATCTTCAAAAGGAATGGATACCTGAAAAGCACAATCCACCATTATCTCCGAGACAGAGCACAACAGGAAGACACAACACGACCAGACTCACTAGTCACCCTACCTTACATCAAGGACATTACAGAGATGACCACAAGACTACTCAGACCCCTAGGTATCAGAATAGCCCACAAGCTGACAACCACCCTGTGATAGCTGCTGACAAATGTAGAGGATCCCATACCCAAAACCAGCAAAACCGGTGTAATGCACAAGATACCATGCAAAGATTGTGAGAAGCAGAACTTTGGTCAAACTGGAAGAAAATTAGCAATTCTGATACACAATCATCATTATCCACCAAGAGACATGACCAATTTCTCACTTGTCTCATCGTACACGTACAACAAGGCGGACAAATTAGACTAGGACAACACATCCATAATTGCACAAGCCAAACAGAGACACACCAAGGAATTCGTGGAGGCCTGGAATTCTAACCAGAAATTCAAACACAAACACACTGAATTAGATCCTGTGTACAAACCACTGAGAAACAGAACTGGAGATGGCACCAAGTACCCCAACAAGCGAGACAGAACACCAACGCCTCACCAGAGGTACACTGACCATGTTACTTGGGAGGGTGACAAAACATTTGCAAACCAAACACACCAGTTTGACAAGCATATCTACAATCTCAAATTGTTGAATATTCCATCACATTCCCGATTTGTTCCTTCTAGATGGTAGACAGGCTTTGGGGAGTCAGGAGGTAAAGTTACTCGCTGCAAGATTCTGAGCCTCTGACCTTCTCTTGTAGCAACAGTGTTTATGCCAATCTAAATCAGTTTCTGGTCTTTGATAACTTCTAGGATGTTGACAGGAGGAAATTCAGCAATTGTTATATTTTTGAGGGGTCCACATCATTGACTCTGGAATCCATAAATTCCCATGTCATTTGGTCATACATGGGCAAGGAAACCTCCAACAGATTACTACATACCACAGCCTCCAACCCCATCCTCAGCTGATGTATCAGTATTCTTTCATGTGGATAACCACATGGAGGAAGCACAGAGGCTGGCAGGGCTGCAGAATACACACTGGATGGGGGCCAAGCTGTTTGGGTCCTAAAGAACAGAGCTGCTAGACTCAGTCTGCAGCAGGTTGTGTGGAAACCAACAAGAGGGAAAAACACACTTAACCCCATCCTCACTAATCCGTTGGCTGCAAATATATCTGGCACTGTCAGTAGGAGTGACCACCAGACAGTCCTTGTGGAGGTTGTCTTGTCTTCATATTAAGGATACCTTATATTGTGCTGTGTGGCACTATCTCTGTGATAAATGGGATAGGTTTTGAACAGAACTGAACTAAAAATTGACCAGAAACAGTGTAGATTTATACACCAGTACTATCTGTAGCCTGTCATTATCCCTCCATCAACAAGTCAAGGGATCAAGCCTGTTCAATAAAGAGTACAGGAGGGCAAGCCAACAGCAGCATAAAGTATTCTTAAAAATGATGGGTCAACCTGATGAAGCTACAGCGTAGGGCCACTTGCATGCCAAACAGTATTAACAGTGAGATTTAGACAGAGCTAGGTGATTTCATAACTCCGCACATAAAAGATGGTTATAGTTATTGGATGTCAGTGACCTCAGCTCCAGGACTTCTCTGAGGAGTTCCTCAGGGTAGTGTGCTCGGCCTAACCATCTTCAGCTGCTTTATGATTGCCCTTTCCTTTATTATAAGATTAGAAGTGGGAATGTTCGCCAATGATTGTACAATGTTCAGTGACTGAACATTGTACAATCGTGACTGCTCAAATACGAAGCAATTGATGTTCAAATGCAGTAAGATCAAAAAATATCTACAGTTGGGCTGACAAGTCACAGGTAATGTTCAGGCTACATAAGACCACTAGAAACAAGAGAGAATAAAACCATTGTCCCTTGACGTTCAATGCCATACCATTGACTCAAATTTAAACTGGACTAGCCATATAAATAATATGGTTACAAGAGCAGACCAGAGACTAGAAATACTGCAAGTGATAAGTTTTTCAAAGGTCTCCAAATATATGGAGTCATGGAGATGTACAGCATGGAAACTCACCCTTCGGTCCAACTCGTCTATACTGACCAGATATCCTAAATTAATCTAGTCCCATTTGCCAGCACTTGGCCTATTTTCCTCTAAACCCTTTCTATTCATGTGCCCATCCACATGCCTTTTAAACGTTGTAACTGTACCCACCTCTACTACTTGCTCTGGCAGCTCGTTCCGTATATGCATCACCCTCTGCGTGAAAATATTGCCCCTTAGGCCCCTTCTTTATCTTTTCCCCTCTCACCTTAAACTGACACCCTCAAATTTTGGACTCCCCTACCCTGGGAAAAAAATCTTGATTATTCAGCCCATCCATGCCCCTCATGATTTTACAAATCTCTATAATGTCACCCTTCAACTTCCGAAGCTCCAGGGAAAGTAGCCCCAGTCTATTCAGCCTCTCCCTACAGCTCAAACCTTCCAACCCTGGTGGCATTCTTGAAAATCTTTTCTAAACATATTCAAGTTTCACAACATCTTTCCTATGGCAGGGAGACCAGAACTGGATGCAATATTCCAAAGTGGCCGAACCAATGTCCTGTACATATGCAACATGACATTTGAACTCCTATACTCAATGCACTGAATAAGTAGAATACTACATGTGGAAAAAGAAACTCAAGAGGATGGAAAAGTGATGAAAGACCTCAGGTGTTTTTACTGCATTAGGGTGGGACACACAAAGTCACAGAGCTGGTGGTTAAAGAAAGGCACTGGGAAAAAGGTTATGGTAAAAAAAGATAAATCGGTGGCATAAGTTAAAGTAGTGAAGGAAATCCCAAGACAAGTCAAGGAGCTGCAGGAGACTGTGCAGCTTAGTCTGGCTCATAAGATATTGCCCGATCATTACAAAGCCTTCACCTGTATGGGTAAAAGATTTATTCAAGTAGAACAGCGGGAGTAGGTAAAGAAATTAAAATATTGGGAGACACGGGAGCTAGTCTGTCTATAATAATAAGAGATGAAAATATTTGCAATCATTCTGAAACGTTGCCTGAGAGAGTGATAATCTGTGGAATAAATGGAGAGTGAAATAGTGTTCCCTTGTGCAAGATTAGGCTAGAAAGTCCAGTCAAGACTGGGGAAGTGATAGTGGAAGTGATGGAAAAATTGGCTATTCGAGAAATACAGCTTATTCTTAGAAATGATATAGCTGGATAACAGGTGGGAATACCCTGGAATTTTTCCAGACTGCATGGTGACAGATCCCATAGTCATAAGTTAAAACAAGAAGAGAAAACAAAAGAGAGAGATGAAGGAGTTCAGGTCCAGTTAGCTGACACTCTAATGAGATAGTAAAGGAGAAACCTCAGCAGGTCGAGGATCAGGCAGAGATGTTTAGTACTGAAAGATTAATGAAGTTATGACAAAAAGATGAGACAATAAAGGATATATATCATGATGCCTACTCAGAAAAGGAATCAGAATGTATTCCAGAATGTTATTACCTTAAGGATAAAATCTTAAAGCAGAAATAGAGATCTTGACAGGTGAGCACAAATGAAAAATGGGCAGAAGTTCACCAGATTGCCAGTAGAATAGAGGCAGGAAGTATTGCAGGTGGCACACAAATTACTTGTAGAAAGTCACCTAGGAGTGAGGAAGACTCGGGCTGAAATACAGAAGCTTTTTTATTAGCCTGGATTACATAAAGATGTGTTTGAATTTTGCCGTACCTGCCATATGTGTCAGATGGTAGGAAAGGCACAGGCAGTGATAAAAACAGTGCCTTTGATGCCAGTTCCTGCATTTGAAGAACCTATTACACTGGTTAGAATTGATCATGTAAGTTCACTCCCTAATCCAAAAGTCGGAACCTGTATTTGCTAACCATAATAGATATGTCTACCTGGTTTCTGGAGACAATTCCACTATAGAATGTCGAGGCACAAAAGGTTATGGAGGAGTTGCTTGCTTTCTTCACCCATTATGGACAACTCAAGAAGGCTCAGTCAGAACAAGGGTCCAATTTTACTGCCAAATAGTGATGGATAGTTTAGGTATCAAACACCTTAAATCAAGTGTGTGCCATCCTGAATCCCAGGGACCACTGGGAGGTGGCATCAGATCCTAAAGACAATGCTGAGGGCTTATTGCCAGGATTACCCAAATGATTAGGATAAAGGTATCCCATTTATATTTGCTATTAAAGATGCTCCAAATGAAGCGACTCAATCTACTCCATTTGAGTTGATATTCAGACACAAAGTAAGACGGTCTTTAAAATTAATTAAGGAAATGTTGACAGGTCCAAAGTCAGAGATCTCACAGTTGCATTATGTATCTGAGGTGAGAGGAAGATTAAACAGAGTAGGTGAATTAGCTAGGTAACATTTGAAGATGGCACAGCACCTAACGAAGCAAGAAGCAGATAAGAAGTCTAAAATTCAAATGTTTGCCTGTGGGGATAAAGTATTGATGCTGTTACCAGTGGTAGGAGATCCCTTCAAAGCAAGGTTTAGTGATCACTATCAGATTGAGAAGAAGTCAGGTGAATTATCCATTAAAGATTACAGATAGGAAAAAAAATAGTGGATATGTCATATGAACATGCTGAAACCTTGCTATTACAGTGAAAGGGAACCGGAGAAACAGGTATTAGTTACTGCCACTCAGAGTGAGGAATCAACTCTAGATGATTTGGATTTGATGTGTCTCAGAACAAACTGAATAATGATGAAGTCCTTAAGGAATGGGACAGGGTAGCGAGCTATCTGTCCCAGGAATAGAGAACTGAAATGAAAGACTTGTTACAGTGCAATGAAGACCTATATAGAAGTAGAATGGGGAGGAATAATGCCATAGTACATGAGGTTGACATAGGGAATGCTGTGCTGATGAAACAATACCCCTATAGGCTTAATCTTCTCAAAGCAGTGCAGATTCAGAAGGAAATGGAAGCAATCCTGCAAGAAAATATCATAGAGACCATTCAAAGCAAGTGGAGTTCATTGATCATGTTGATTCCCAAGCCTGATGTCATCAACAATTCTGCATAGATTATTGGAAGGTTAACACCGTGAATAAATCTGACGCATACTCTATTCCAAGGTTGAAGAATTGTGTAGAAAAGGTATGACATACCACTTAACATCACAAAAGTTGGACTTTGTAGAGACTGGCAAGTACCTTTGTCAGAGAGATCAAAAGAAGTTTCTGCTTTTGTAACTGCAAATGGGCTATATCAATTTGAAGTAATGCCCTTTGAAATGAAAAATGTACCAGCCACATAAAGCTCATGAACAGAGTTGTTGCAGGACTAATTGTGGTGTCTACATAGATGACTTCGTGATCTTTAGCCATTTGTGGAAAGATCACATTGCAGCATCTGGCACAGCTTTTTGAGAGACAATGGAAGGCAAAGTTGGTCATAAACTTAGCAAAAACAGAATTTGCGAAGGCACGAGTGGCATTCTTAGGGCACAACATTGGACATGGAACAATGACACCAGGAATATGAAGATGAAGGCCATTGAGGAATTTCCAAGACAATCCTTGAAGAAGGAAGTGCTACAATTTTTAAGATTGAGCAGATTCTACAGGAAATTTGCACCAAGCTTTAGTAGTGTAGTGGCATCGTTGACAGATTTGTTAAAGAATATGCAGTTTGGGTGGACAGAACAATGCCAGGAGGCACTTGAGAATTTAATAACCGTGTAAACCATTGCACCAATTTTAGCCACGCCAAATTTTTTGAAACCCTTCAAAGTCACCAGTGATGGAAGGTGTTGGAGCCGTGTTGTTACAGGATGATGAATGTAGAACTGAAAGGCCACTTGGTTATTTTTCAAAAAAACTCAATATCCACCTGAAAAAAAATTCAACCATTGAAAAAGAGTTGCTGAGTTTGGTAATGGCCTTACAACATCTTAATGTGTACGTTGCAAACAGTGCATGAGAGACGATTGTGTATACCAATCACATTCCTTTGATCATTTCCAGAAAGTTTTAAGGACAAGAACAGCAGATTATTTCACTGGAGTTTCATGTCACAAGCATTTAATTTACAGACTGTACATGTTGCGGGTCGTGAAAATATTATCACGGATGCTTTATTGTGGGTTAAAAGAAAAATGCTTATATAAAATAGAAACCATAGTGTTCAATGTTTTATGTATAGAATTAGTACAAACTGTGTAACTCTAGATTAATGTGCAATGGATCTAGTAATATAATGGGGTAAAGGTTTTACAAAACAAAAGAAGCCATCTTTTCAAAATGATAGTTCACTTTTTTCTTAGGGGAGAGATGTTGTGAAGTTGGGTAGAGTACTTATAGATTGGGAGGCAGGAAATTAGAATTTAGTGTTTATGCAATGCTCTGGGGGGAAAGCATTGCATGTCCCTTTAAAAGATGATGCGCTTTTTCTGTGCTTAAAGACTTAAAATCAATATCTATGAGACGCAGCTTGAAAGTTTGCTTGTACACAGACAGCACCCGAATTGAAACATTTGTTTTTACCTAGGCAACAGGCTTTTGAATTTAGTCAACCAATTTGAACCAAGCACTCAGATTCCAAAAAAAATTAAATTTAAGTCTGACTGTTTTGACAACATAGGACCAATCCTATTGTAAGAAGTATTGATATGTCATCAAGGGTAAAAAAAGAAGAGGGCAATTAGACAAAGGCCAGAGCTAGCTGCCATCACCAGACCTAACAGCCCTCAGCTCTCAAGGTAGAGTTCCTGGCTCTCACAGCATCCTCCATGTCTTACAGAAAGTACCATTTGAATAACTGGCACTGCTAGTTAATATTCCAGAAAGAAGAAATGATTAAGGCATTCCTGACAGAAGAATCAACAGAGAAGGCACAGAACATTCTGGAAGATGTAAGCAGGCTGTAATTTTGAGAGATTAAATTCTATTCTTTTTCATAGATACAAGTGGTGCTTGTATTTATTGGAACAGCAGACCATTAGCATCTTGTTTTATTCGGGAAGTCAGTGGTTAGAGTGGATTTATTCGGTTAGCTAATAGTTTAGTTAATTGGTTTACTGTTAAAGTTAGATAAATAAATTGTTACGTATTGATTTTAAAGTGAGTGTCAAGGATTTATTTTGTTTAACTGCTAAAAGTTGCTGAAGATGAGGTACTCCTCTTTGGGGCTTTTCAGTTTTAGTTCTCAGAGCAGGGTCAACTTCCACTTGAGGACAACATTGCTAGTGAAAGGCACAAGAGAATGCCAGAATGAGACGGTATGCTGCAAGAAGATGGAGTTTATTGGAACAACATGGCATCTGCAATCCTTGAAATAACTTGCAAAATCAGTGAGCACGGCAAGGTGTCAGAGCATGAGCCCACTGAGTTGGATCATAGAATCCCTACAGCGTGGAAGCGGGCCATCAGCCCATCAAGTCCACACTAATCCTCCAAAGACCATCCCACCCAATCCCATCTCCCACTCTATCCCTGTATTGCTCACCCTACACACTATGGTCAATTTAGCAATGGCGAATCCACCTAACCTGCACGTCTTTGGACTATGGGAAGAAACTCACACAGGTACAGGGAGAATGTGTAAACTCCACACAAACAGTCACCCAAGGCTGGAATTGAATCCAGGTCCCTGGTGCTGTCAGGTAGCAATGCTAACCAATGTGCCACCTTGCAACTATATAAATGTAAAGCCTTTCTCAGGAGTACAATCAAGTGGTTGAGCTGAAAAAGATATACAGTAAATGCATTAGCTGGAGCAAAATGTCCATCTGAGAGACCCAAAACCTAACTCACTACTGTACTCTAGAGTTGAGTTTTTGGATCTTGGCAGCATGGCCCAAACAGGCTTCCTCAGAGACAGGGTGTGGCTGTCACAAAAGTCACAAAAGGTGCTTTGGCTCTGAAACTGAGCCTGATTTTGTATCTGATGGTAAAGCGACATCACTTACTACTGACCTTGAAGAAAGCTGCCCACAAAGGTCTTGCAGTCCTGATGGTGCAGATTTCTTTCTTCCTGATGACTGTTTTAATGGTGCCAACGCAAAAGGGATTTTCAGGCATCCAGCAAACAGCATGACCCTTAAACAAGGGAAACAACCCAATCCCATTCAAGTGCACTTGCAGACAGGAAATCAAGAGAAAAAATATTGAATGTCTTTACTTTTAAATTTTGGATAGTGAGAAAAGTGATGGGGACATACATGTTGATAGAAGTTAAAATAGTAGATATGATCCTGCAAACTTCTACTTAAAGGAAGACCACTTATATCAAAGGAGATTTCCCCACTGAAAAATATATATCAGTAAAAGTGTACCCTACTCAAAACTTTTAGTTCCAAAACCTGAGACTATGTTATAAGTTAAATAAATGCAAAATACACAATACATAGTTCATGAAACCTATTGTTGACTAATGATCTGCACAGATAAATCTTAGAACTTAGAGAAGTTGCATCTTGCCCAGTAACCTTTATCTTTGTTCCTCCTGGTTATGCACATAGTTATTGGTGGAAGCACAAATGAACTAACTACAGCTATTGCCTTTTCACCAGGGTCATCACATCACAGCACATTCATTTTCTGTTTCAAAATCTTTGTTCACTTGTTCCATTTGTGATAAGAGGATCCCTTAACCCATCTAATGGACATTTATTAGCCGACTTGCACATTGTACTTATACTTTAGGATAAAATAATGGCGCAAAGTAGAGCAATGTCAGCTAACATAAACTGGACACATTATGTAGTCAATCCAATAACCTCTAATTATGCAGAACCTGGAGAATTATATATGTACAAAACGTTGCAAGAGACATGCACAGATTATTACTTATATTGCACCCCTTTGCGAACTTTCCAAGTACATGTGCCTACTTGCCAGGTGCCCACCTCCACGAACATCCAAGATGCATGGACAAATAGCTGCCAGGTGTGCCTTCTCTGCTAAATCACTGCAGACGGCACTCCTAGTTTAGTTGCGTGTCTTTTCGATCTCAGTCATGTGCAGCCTATTTTTATTGTGCTAGTGGGCTTTCTTGAGCCCATTCGAACATAGGTCATTCATTAAATGAGTATTTTTGGCACAGTACATTAGAACAATGCATATGGTATATAAACTAAGGAGGAGGAAGATGGTCATGTAATGATTCTGTCACTGGACTAGTAATCTAGAGGCCTAGGCTAATACATTGGGAAGATGGGTTTGATTCCCGTAACTGCAGCTGATGGTATTTTAATTCACTTAAGATGCCTGGAATATAAAGCTAGTCTCAGTGATGACGACCATGAGAACAAAACCATCGGGCTTATTGATGTCCTTAAGGTAAGGCCATCCTTAGCTGTTCTGGCTTACGCATGACTCCAGACTTCAGATGTGGTTGGCTCTTAACTGCCCTGTGGAATGGTCAACAAGCCACTCAGTTCCAAGTTCAATCAATCAGAGAGGACAACAAATGCCAGCCTTGCTGGTAACATTCACAGTCCATGCATAAATAAAGAGAAAACAATTAAACAGGAGTGTTTTTCAATTACATGTTATTAAACTACATTACTTGGGAATGTGTAAAAAGGAAACAGCTGTAAGTAAAATTTATCAAATAGAGAAAGGTGACATTCAATAAATATTAAACTATTTTTAGGGTGAGTGATTGTTTTGACAGAATTTATGAACCTAATACATTATTAAATTCTGAGTTACACCTCATGCAACATGGTATAACTTTTTCCAGTAATTTTATAGTGACGTTAAAGTTTATGACAGAGGCAACCTACTCACTATTGAAGTTTGCAGGATGATAGTTCAAACTCTGTTTGGCAATATGTTTCCCAGACTCACTGTTTCTTTTAATTGACTTTATATTAAAAATGTTGGCAACATCATATAAATCAATGGAAACTGAAATTTTCAAATTTAATTTTTATTTATTTAACCTATGTAAATCTATAAAACCAAGTGTTAGCCTCCTCATCAGGGGAAATTAAGTTGATCAGTTCACATTTAGCCAGATGTTTCACAACTCAGTGTCATGCAGCATTGTTGGCGTGTTATCACAAACTGCCAGAGTAGTGGAGGTTGGTTACACAGGGGCTCTGGCCTGTTCTGAACCTGTTCAAAGGGACCACTTTTATCATGGGAGCTCAAACACAACTCAGACGATATGGTCTGCCACAAGAAATTAGTTGGTGACTTCCTGTTTCTTCCCATTATAAGGTTATCGGCTGGCTGATCTTGCTCAGGAAGGCAGTTCGAAATGGGATCATTGTTAATAAACACTTTTCACTTTGATCCTATATGGAGAAAAGTTACTTACTACTGAGGGCTGCCCTTGCAGACTAATTCCTTCTCTGAAGAGAATAAAACTAGAAATTTTCATCAGTTCAATTTGTTGTCTATAGTCTGGGGACAAACTCCAACTTCCACAGAAGCACAGAATCAGAAGATGTACCTGAACGGAAATGAATAACACCAGGTGTTGGTAAGGACCCCAAATCACCATCTGAGCCGATAATCAATGTTTTCTGAATTTTCAAGTCCAAATAGGTATATGTGGATTCCAGACATTACTGTTAGTTTCAGCTGAGTACGGACAAAATACAGTGACAAAATCAGAAGATTTGTTTCCTAAATGGGTGATCAGTTGCTCAGATTATTATCTTGATGCCTAGATCATATTCATGGATATTCATTCTACCATTTCATGTCAAAGGCCTCCACACAGCACAAAAAATGAAATGATTTCTGTCTGGTCAACAAATTGCAATTGAAATATAGCTCTTTTCGTTACAATATGCCAGTTATGCCTTACAAAGGGTCCTAAAATGAATGACCTGTTATATTGTTTTTTGAAGGTACTGGTTGATGATGACTAGGATACAAGGAGAACATTCTGTCCTTCCTCACACGTTGTCATGGGATCTTTAACATCTACATGAATACTTAACTCATGTGAAAGATAGTACCTCTGACAATTCAGCACTTCCTCAATGTTGCACTGGAATGTCAGTTGGGATTATCGGCTCAGATGGTGATTTGGGGTCCTTACCAACACCTGGTGTTATTCATTTCCGTTCAGGTACATCTTCTGAAAATAAAAGTTCAGTCAACAATCAAGTTGTTTTTAGAACTTTAAAGCTTAACATGGTTTAAAAAATCTCCCAAGACAACAGCAATTCTTGGCAATTGTTTGCAAGATTACTATTGACTTGTGGCAGAGCAAGTAAATTTGACTTAGTAAGTGCAAATCTAATTTGACTTCCTGCTAGTAAATGCTTGTTTAACAGAACAGGCAGACTGGAATGCATCCCCACCCAGGTAAGTTTGATCTTTGAGAGATGTGGAGGGGGCAGGGTTGGTGAAGAGGGAGACAGTAAAAGGGGAAAAGATGATATGTGAATGACCCTCCACATTCCCACATCTACTTTAAAGTTTTGGCAAAAACCTGTAGTTCGGGTTGTGGGTGAGGCTGGTGACGACTAACTCTCCTTAATATTTGTACACTCAGACAACGAAGGCCATCAGTTTAACTGGGACAAGGTAACCATAGCAGCCCAAGCCAAACATAGACCCGCACAGGAATTCCCAGAGGCATGGTTTTCTACCCGTAATGCAATCAACAGATAGAGTTAGACCCCATGTACAAACCCATACAGATCAAAACCAGAAATGACACAAATCATCATAACAGACCAGACAGTATAAATTCGAAGCGGAGTAGAATAACACTTCATTGGATGCTCCACTGATGATGTCACCTAGCGCAGTGACGAAACGTCTGAGAATGAGCCAGCTCGGCAAGCAAGTCAACAACTTCTTACACAACTACTCCACAGAAGGAAAAGCTCAGGGATGGTTTACCTCCTCCTCAACCCCTCATCAATTTACATGAAGCTACTTATATTAATTTAAGGACCTCGTACCTCTAAGATTAGTAATTGCCCAGTAATAACTTGGGGGACTCATAGTGAAATGAAAATCTAATCTTTGTCAGGGTCAGTTGTGTGTTTCCAGCAAGCAGATGTCCCTCATTTATAAATACTGAGTGCCATTGCTGAGACCTTGCCTTGAGGAAGGGGGTTGCTCACTATGAGCCAACACCCCTGCCTTTGCTGCCAACATTCCCATTCAGCCCTTTTTACCTGCATTGCCTTGAGTTATTTAAACCATCTCAATCTTTAGCTCTTTCCCATAGCCCTGCAAAGTTTCCTCCTTTGTTTCATTTATTCAATTTTCGTTGTAGTCACCATTTAACTTTTTCCCATGCACCTTTTCAGCTAATGCATTTCAGATCACAACAGCCAGTGGGGAAAAGAATTTTCTTCATTTTTCTTCCAATTCTTTTGCTAATTGCCTTAAATCTTCATTTTTTGGTTACCAACACTTCTGCTCTCCAAACAAATTCTCACAATTTAGTCTGTCACAACTGTTTATGATTTTGAACATCCTGATCAAATCTTAGCATTCTTGGCTTGAAAGGGACCAATCCCAGTTTCTCTAGTGTCTCCACACACATCTGTGTTATAGATAACAAAGTGTGGAGCTGGATGAACACAGCAGGCCAAGCAGCATCTCAGGAGCACAAAAGCTGACATTTCGGGCCTAGACCCTTCATCAGAGAGCCTGCAAAAGGTTAGTGTGATCTGGTGAAAAGGTCAGAAGTCACACAACACCAGGTTATTGTCCTGGACCATAACGTGCTGTAGTGACTTCTGACCTTGTCCACCCCGGTCCAACACCAGCCTCTGATGAAGGGTCTAGGCCCGAAATGTCAGCTTTTGTGCTCCTGAGATGCTGCTTGGCCTGCTGTGTTCATCCAGCTTCACACTTTTTTATCTTGGATTCTCCAGCATCTGCAGTTCCCATTATCTCTGTGTTATAGACTCATAGTTATACAGCACAGAAACAGACCCTTTGGTCCAACTCATCTGCGCATTCCAGAAATCCCAATCAGACCGAGTCCCATTTGCCAGCATCTGGCCCATATCCCTTTAAACCCTTCCTATTCATATACACATTCAAATGCCTTTTAAAAGTTTTAATTGTGCTCCACCTGCCATCACTTCCTCTGCAAGTTTGATTCATATGCACACCACTCTTTACATGGAAAAGTTACCCTTCAGGTCCTTTTTAAAATATTTTCCTGTCACCTTAAACCTATGTCCTCGAGTTTTGGACTCCTCCACCCTGTGAAAAAAGACCTTGGCCATTCACCTTATCCATGCTTCTCGTGATTTTATAAACTTCTATAAGGTCACCCCACAGTCTAGGGAAAAAAGCCTCAGCCTATTCAACCTCTCTGTAAAGCTCCAAGCCTCCAACCCAGCAACACCCTTGTAAATCTTTTATGAAGACTTTCCCATTTAACAACATCCTTCCTATAGCAGGGTGACCAGAATTGTACGCAGTATTCTAAAAGTGGCCTAACCAATGTCCTGTACAGCTGCAACATGATGCCTCAACTCCTATATTCAATGCACAGACCAATGAAGGCAAGTTTGCCAAATGCCTTCTTCACCACCCTATCTACCTGTGGCTCTATTTTTAAGGACCTATGAACCTTGAACCCCAGGTCTCTTTGTTCAGCAAAATTCCCCAGGACCTTACCATCGGCTGTATATGTCTAGCCCTTCTTTAATTCCTATCTAGGTCTGCACCGCTCCCAAGTGCATGGAATTCTTCAGACAGGATGCTCAGAATTGGCCACAATTTTAAAGATGCATGTTAGGGAGTATTTTCACATAATGTGCTAGCTTTTGTACTCCATGGGGGGATTTTTGTGAGTAATTGTCTTCTGTCTCCAAGTCCCTTTCATTCGAAATTTTTCCATCATCAGGTCATGTTGTATATTCCTCCTCACTGTGAGCAAATGTGGGATGCTAATTTTGTGGTTCAGTGAAAGATCTGGCAAAGCCAGATGCTGTGGGTTCCCATCACCCAAACAACCCAGGAAATTAGGAAGAATCTGTGCTAGGCCTCTATCAGTGAAGTTGTGTGCCTTTTGAGCAGCCTTTTCAACTCATCCTGTCACTTACAACTGTCTATTGATGTGAAGCTGGAAATGTTGACTTTCTTGCTCCTCTGACACTGTCTGACCTGCTGTGTTTCCCAGTTTCATGCCAAAAGACTCTGGCTTTCCAGTCTTTAATGTCTCCTGTCACTTACAATCATCTGTGCAGGAGAGTTTGCCAGTCAGCAATTTGCTGCAAAAGGTTTGAGTGATCTGTTGAAAAGGTCAGAAGTCACACAACACCAGGTTATTGTCCTGGACCATAACGTGCTGTAAAGTGACTTCTGACCTTGTCCACCCCGGTCCAAGACCAGCGCCTCCACATCATTGTGAAAAGGGGCAGGCTGGAAGGTACAGACAAATACACAGCTTTCAAATATGAGGGCATTGTGCTTTATGAGGGCACATATAATACTCATTAACTAGTGCCAAGGGTGTGAGTAAACCAATCACACACATTTTACTCCATACGAGATAAAGTGAAATTGTACAGAAATTGGGGTTTGCAGTTGTAAGTGGTCCTTAAGCATTCCAGCACCAGCTGTTGTATCAGTTTAAGGGGTTAGATTAATTTATTGTGTCCTAATTAGAAGCATATGTGGTTTTCACACAATGAAATTATGTTAATCAAAGTATAAAATACAAAATCCCAGAAGGATTTTAAACAATTTTAAGATAAATTCCCCTTGTTTTGAGAAAGGAAATTTTAAAAGGTGGATTTCTTTAGATTTAGAATTCATCATTTTATGAACATTAAGTTGTTGAGGGTAATTTGGCAGCTTATTTTTTTAAAAAAATACAGATTATTTATTTTTTCAAGGCATTTAGATTTCTGCTCCAAGCTTTCCATCTGCCATAAAAGTTTGACCTCAAGTCAGGAACACATAACCGCAATGTGTAATTTTACACTACACACATTTAAAACCTATTAAGGGATAGAGAAAATCGAAAGTCTTCCCTGGGCCAGTCGTCCACAGCTTGGCAGCTGGCTAACAGCTAGACCTATGGTGTTGTGACATTTGGCCACCTGTCTGCTTGGCTTCAGGAAGAAGGATAGAAATAACAAACATAGTTTAAAAAATAAAGCACATCTCTTAAGAACATGTAACTACATTGCCAGCAATGTCACCTAATTTTTAGTGATCGTAAATCTAATGGTGATGGTGACTGATGTGATTTGGGACACAGAACACTTAAACTTAGAGGGAGCTAGGTTATTTCGAATTTCCAATTTATTGCAATAACTTTTTAAAGGTTATATATAATATTTACATCATTTTCACTGACCCTGGCTCATTGATATAAGCAAAAAATTATGGACTATGGTGGATTGTGGGCAAAATGATGTCTCGGGATACACACAGATTTGGCATCACAACAAGAAAATTCATATTTGACTGGGAACTCCAAAAGGAAATAAGTTCCAGCATAATTTGGGAAAAGCAGGTCTGTACAATGTCATGACTGTTTTCTAGGTTTTCTCCAAAATTAGATTACTGACTTTATCCGCAGTGCTGAAAGCTCACCAATAAACACAAACAAGGAAACTGGAGAGATTTTGTTTTGAGGTAAGGAGAATAGAAGCGTGCAATGTGAAAGCTAGGCAGAGTGTGACAAAGAGAATTTTATTAAAACACATGAATTTTTGGAAATGTCATTTTTTTTTAGAAAAAAACAAAAACTCAAATGTTTGTCGCCTTCTGTCAGCCATTAATAATTACTTCAGCTGAGTTGCCAATTCTCCACAATTCTCTCCGACAAGAGGAACAACTTCAAAACCATCCAAAATAATTACTCAAAATCAATATTCATTTCACTTTACTTTTCGTGTAAAATTTTACATTAATGCATTGTGTGACAGATTACACCAGAAATTTCCAGTGATTGAACAATATTGTCTTAACTGTTTCATGGTACTAACATAGTACCTGAAGTTTGATATAGTCATGAATGGCTTTCCAAATGTTAGATATGGAAATATGCTGTAAAAGTAGAAATGTTTTGCTACATCCGTACAGGGTATTGTTGAAACCACATCTGGAGCACTGAGCACAGTTTTCATCTCCTTATTTGATAAAAAGCATATAACGCATTAGAAGCAAATTAGAGAAGGTTCACTCAACTCATTGCTGCTTCAAGGGGCTTGTCTTATGAATAAAGTTTGAACAGTTTAGGCCAATATGAACATTGGCATTTAGAAGACCAGGACACGATCTCATTGAATATTAAGATCCTGAGGGAACTGGTTAGGGTAGATGTGAAGAGACTAGAACTAGGGAACACAGCTCAAGTATAAGTCTTCTCTCTTTTAAGAAGCAGATGAGGAGGATTTTTTTTTTCTCCAAGGGAATGCTCTTACCCAGAAAACACTGGAAGTTAGAACATTGAATTCATTGAAGGCTTGGTCAGATCGACTTTTGATTAACAACGTAGTTATGAGTTATGGGGTAAAAGCAAAATTGAGGATGCCAGAAATCTGATTCAAACACAGAGAATGTTTGAGAAACTCAGCAGTATCTGTGGAGAGAAAAACATAGTTAATGCTTTAAGTCCTTACTAGAATTGAAATGTTAACTCTGCTTCTCTCTCCATAGATGCTCCAGACCTATTAGGTTTCTCTAGCATTCCCTTTATTTGTTCAAGCTACAGGGCTCAAACAGGGAAGTGTTGTTCAGATAACAATTATCTTATCGAATGGTGGAGTTGACTGAAAGGACCAAATGACTTATCGCTGTCCTAAGTTCAACAGTCCAAATTAATTTATGTTTTGAATTTTATATGCACATTTCCTACAGTAACATTTTAAAAAACAAATCCTCAGAAATTAAACAAGCTATTTTAATCTCTAATACTATTCTGTATTTTTATATTTCTTCATTGCTTGCCGATGTTGTTAGAACATTTTGTTTCAATGAACACAGTGATACTCACACCTTAGAGAAAACCTAAAAGAATAGTTGAGAAGATAAATTACTGAAGCACTCTGGGGTTAACAGATGTATCCACCAATATTAATTCAACTTCCACACACTGTTTAGGGTCAGTGACTCTTCTAATTCTATTCAATACTAATGGCAGTAACATTTTTAAAACATGTAAGGTTAATAGAGAAAACCCCAATTCGATGAGAAAACAAAATCACAGTTTTGTGCAGAATTGAATTTTCAAACTGACAAGGATGGCAAGTGTTGGAACTCATTTTTGCGTGTGTTTTTTGGATCAATATCTTAATCTTATGACACATTATACATGCTGAGAAGCATGTAATTTGTAAAATCCCAGCAATAAAAATCAAAACTTAAAGTGACTGTATAAGATCATATGTTAATGCTTGGAGGATCACATTCCTTACTTAGATCCAGCTTTGAAAAGATGAAAATTTAACAATCTTGCCAGTAAAATTTAATGGGTTTGTGGTGTCCTGCAATTAATGTCATTGTTTTTTAATGATTTACTAATGTTGTTCCTCAAGATTATGCAATTCAATATCAATATAATTCAAGATATGCAATTTTGGAATTGCAAATTTCTGTCCATATTGCAATGAAAACCAGTGGTGTTATTTGTATATTTATCTTAGTTTGAAGGTATATGTTTTATGGTTTATCAAATGGAATCAATGTTACCTTATTTTTGTAATGCATGACAGCCAATCACACTTTCACATAACAGTTGATACACTGTGAAGCAAAACAAAAATGTACTGACATATCAACAAAGACATAGATTTTAGTCAAATTTTCAACATTTTAAAAAACATTCCATTGCAAAAGAGTATGATCTCTATACAGTGAAGTGTAAACATTTTGAACTTTGAACTATTCAATCAGAACTTGATTTAGAAGAATATTTGTCCAGAACGATTGAACAATGGTTCAACATACTGAAAACTTTAAATCTTAAAAACATTGATAATGTATGAAATTTCAGATGAAAAACAGATGTCTTGGGGGTGACTTTAGAAAAAAAACACCAAAGTGCACATTGTAAGTTACTTCTCATTCTATAAAAAACATATTCACTCTATTCTCAACATCTCCTTTCTGTAGCAACCAAACACTGAACTATTTAAGATCTGTTAAATAACATAACAGTAGGGTTTCTATGTCCTGTGTGGAAGGATTTGGTTCGATAGTGGGTAATGAAGCAAATACAGGACAGTGACAAATGATGTGTTTCAATGTAAAACTGCTGGCTGTCAAGACAATGAGAGGTCATGCGCACAAAAAAGGAGCCCATACGAAGAGGAAACAAAGTTATTCCCACAAGTTCCACCTGTGCACTGACTTGTCCACACTTCATTAGTTTCCATCTGTTAGACATTCAAACAGGAAATGAAATAATAATGCATTTTCCATTGAAGAAAACTCCGATATTATATTACAACCTTATCAGCATTTGTTTTTCATTAAGAAATTGTCAAAACAAATATCACAAGGAGAAGGTACAGTTGCCTTTCCTAATTAGTTCAATCTATTTGAACACCACTGCTTCAAAAATTTTCTCTCGCACATTTGGCCAAAATAATCCTGAGGTGGGGACAGATGCCAATCACTTACTATAGGGTGCTTCTGAGCAAGAAGCCTGTAACTCACCATCAATCCTCAAACTGTGATTTACCTGAAGCTGTATTAACTTGATTTCTAGAGTCTCTGGCCTTCAAAGTGCACAGGTTCAAGGGTAAGTGAAAGCATTGTACATAAACATATACTCTTCCCAGGCCCTGAATGCTGTGGCAAGTCAGAAATTAGATTCTTGACATTGAGAGGAACAAGTCCAAATCTCCAATCAAGGTTTAAATGGCGAGATGAGAATCTTGCTAGTGAGCACCCTGGGGCCTACTTCCATCCATTTCACGTATTAGAACAAAGAACAAAGAAAATTACAGCACAGGAACAGGCCCTTTAGCCCTCCAAGCCTGTGCCGATCAAGATCCTCTGTCTAACCTGTCATCTATTTTCTAACAGTCTGTGTCCATTTGCTCCCTGCCCATCCATGTACCTGGCCAAATATATCTTAAAAGACGCTAACGTGTCTGCATCTACCACCTCTGCTGGCAACGCATTCCAGGCACCCACCACCCTCTGTGTAAAGAACTTTCCACGCATATCTCCCTTAAACTTTCCTCCTCTCACTTTGAATTCATGACCCCTAGTAATTGAGTCCCCCACTCTGGGAAAAAGCTTTTTGCTATTCACCCTCATGATTTTGTAGACCTCAATCAGGTCCCCCCCTCAATGTCCATCTTTCTAATGAAAATAATCCTAATCTACTCAACCTCTCTTCACAGCTAGCACCCTCCATACCAGGCAACATCCTGGTGAACCTCCTCTGCACCCTCTCCAAAGCATCCACATCCTTTTTGTAATGTGGCGACCAGAACTGTACACAGTACTCCAAATGTGGCTGAATCAAAGTCCTATACAACTGCAACATGACCTGCCAACTCTTGTACTCAATACCCCGCCCAACGAAGGAAAGCATGCCATATGCCTCCTTCACCACCCTATTGACCTGCGTTGTCACCTTTAGGGAACAATGGACCTGAACACCCAGATCTCTCTGTTCATCAATTTTCCCTAGGACTTTTCCATTTACTGTATAGTTCGCCTTTGAATTTGATCGTCCAAAATGCATCACCTCGCATTTGCCCAGATTGAACTCCATCTGCCATTTATCTGCCCAACTCTCCAATCTATCTATATTCTGCTGTAATCTCTGACAGTCCCCTTCACTATCTGCTACTCCACCAATCTTAGTGTCATCTGCAAACTTGCTGATCAGACCACCTACACCTTCCTCCAAATCATTTACATATATCACAAACAACAGTGGTCCCAGCACAGATGCCTGTGAACACCACTGGTCGCAGGTCTCCAATTTGAGAAACTCCCTTCTACTAGTACTCTCTGTCTCCTGTAGCCTAGCCAGTTTTTTATCCAATTAGCATGACGTTTTTACCTAATCTCGCCTCATTTATTTGCACATTACCATTCTCCCATACACTGGAGAGAAACCAGACCGCAAAATTTTCCTGCCTGGAAGTTATCCAGCAAGTACCTGGCAACTACACCTCACCGTTTGCTCTTTCAGGCTATCACCTTGGACAGGACTGCTCAACATCTCAGGGTATGGTCCATGGTCAACAATCACCTGCAACACACTCCCACTGTTGCTGGATGATGGCATCAAAAATATACCAGCCTCAATGCATTCTGATCGCACAACCACTATCCACTTACAGAACAGTTCTCCACTTCAATGCTGCATTAGAGTGTACTGGCACCTTTGTCCTTGTAACTTTCCTGTCAGAACACTTCTCAGGCAGACACAGTAGATTCAATCCCTGGACTGGGTCACAACATATCACAAAGCTACACACTTACTCTCCTATCACTCACTTCAGTGCCTACTTGAAACACAGAAAACTAGCACACAAGTACAGCAAGTAATCAGGCAGGCTAGTGGAATCTTGGCCCTTATCCAAGGGGATTGGAGTATAAGAGTAGGGAAGTCATGCTGCAATTGTACAAGGTGCTGGTGAGACCATATCTGGAGTTTGGTAAGCAGTTTTGGTCCACTTAAGGCAAGGTCTCATTTCATTGGAAAACATTCAGTGAAGGCTCACGAGGACGATCCCCAGTATGGAAATTAGATTGTCTTATGGGAAAAGATTAAACAGGCCGAGACTCTACTCACTGAGTTTGGAAGAATGAGAGGTGATCTCAAGGAAATATTGGATTCTTAAGTGCTTTGACAGGGTAAATGGTGACAGTAGCTCATGGGAGAATGGAGGACCAAAGGGCATAGTCTCAGAATACAGAGGTGCCAATTTAAGACTGAGATATGGAGGAATTTCTTATTTCACATGGTTCAGATTCTTTGGAACACCTTGCCATTGAGGGTTGTCGGGTAGAGTCCTAATGTACATTTAAGGCTGGAGTAAATAGTATTATTAGGAGAATCAAGGATAATGAGTAAAGGGCAGGAAAGTGGACATGAGGAGTGTCAGATCAGCTGTGATCATATTGAATGGCACAGCAGGCTTGAGGGGCTAAACGGCCTACTCTAGATCTGCCTTGCCTTGCATTTTTTCACTTTGACCTCTCAATCAGAGCTCAAAGGTTCACACTCCTCAGCGCAGACACAAAGCCAGGCAGCTTGAAATGGTGGTCATCAGGGGTCATTAAGGGGCTAGAGATGTTTCTGTATTGCACTGAGCTATGTATCATGCCTTCAGAATGTGTGCCAGCCGCATGCACACCAAGCCACATTCCATGTGCTTCAGAGAGATGGCTCTGTCCCAAAGTCCCAAATGATGAGTTAAAAAAAAACTCAGATAGTTCAAGGGAGTCAGACCTTCAGTCTGGGCATTTAAGGGAAGGATAGCATCTGCTATCAATCCAGAAACTTGGTAAACTGGGGTGATCAGGGTTCCGTGCCTCTACAGTATGGTGAGTAGGCCATGGTTAGACCTGTGGCTCTGGTGTAAATTGTCTAGGCAGTGTAATAAGTCAATGCTGGGGCTGCACACGGGTCAAAGATCTGGTCTGACATCAGTTGGGGTTGTCCTTCCAGGTTGGTCACAGTCTGTCCTGGGGATCTGCTCTTAGTAAGTCAAGAGAGTTAATGAGGGGCCGCTGCGGAGGTACAGAAGCTGGGAAAGTCAATTGTGGGGATTGGAGGCAACATGATGGGATGCTGAATGGCCAATATCATGAAGGGGTGGGGGCAACTCAACGGAAAAGCTGGGCAACAATGAGAGTGCATTGGAGAACTTCAGTTACTGGAGGTTGGTGGGCACATCATTGATGGTCAATCAACTTGGTTCAATGGGGGACACTGCAGCCTGATGGTTAGCATGATTAAGTTATAGGCTTGGGGGAAGAGTAGCACTCCCTCAGACAGAGTTCTAACATGGGATGATGCTAAAGGCGGGTTACCTATGGAGCATGGTTCTTAAACTGCAATATCTTTAACGAATTTGCGCTTACATTTGCAATGAAGTGTCATGTGTATCACCTACATGTCCTGAGAAGTGTTTCCTTTTAGTTCTCCTCCCACTATGTGTAAAGTGAAGGACAGCATCTAGCTGGCCGAGTTTGGCCTAATTCACTGATGAGTTATGAAAATGGTGCCAGCGCCGGGAATCCCAGGTGGTCGAGGCAGTGACGACTACTACTGCCTCTGGAGAGAGGGAAGGGAGGAACAATGGGAAGCCACAGTGGTGTGATGCATCAGTAATGAGGTAGGTTTTGGAAAACAGTCTGAGAAACATCACTCAGACTTACGGAGAGAACCCTCCACAAGACTTGTCAAAATTGGCACAGAATCGATTTGGATTAGCCCTTTAAGCATTACAGCATGCAAAGCTATGACCTCTAGTGATGTAAAGTGGGTTTGGTGTACTTTTGGCAGTAGACTGGAGGGGCTGAATGGCCTCTTCTATTTCATATGAGTGATTTCTGGTAAAATTCAGTCTATGGTGTAATATTCCTTTCCTTGTAAAATGGTAACATCTGAATTTGAACAATGTCATGGGAAATCTTGAATTTACATCAATGATGTAAACAGAGTTTTATTTCTATTTATTAATGTACATGTTAAGTTATGAATTTTGAAAAGTTATAAATGGACTTTTCTATGTGCCTGAAGGAATTAATAGTAAGCTTGAGTGTTTCTGTGGCCACAGTGATTTATTTTTTAAAAATTTGCAGGGCTCTTTTTTATAACTAATAGTTTTGAGACTGAGAATCGAAAAAAAATGAAAGCCATCAAGATGTTAGAGAAAGATTTTTAGTTTGGTGTGAGTAATGTACAAGGTGTAGTTCTGAATACCATCCAGAGGTGTCTTGGAATCTGCAAGTTATTTAATCATAATTTTGACTGATAAAGATCTCAATATTTTTGGATTAAGAGGATTAAATTTCACCACGTGTTTCAAAATCTTTAAATTGGTGTGATAAGTGAACTGCAGATGCTGGAGAATCTGAGATAACAAGGTGTAGAGCAGGATGAACACAGCAGGCCAAGCAGCAGAGGAGCAGGAACGCTGATGGTTCTAGGCCCTAAACGTCAGCCTTCCTGGTCCTCTGATCCTGCTTGACCTGCTGTGTCCATCCAGCTCTACACCCTGATAAGTAAATAGTCTGGTTTATCCTATTTTATCTTCATTTCTTATGCTGAATAAACTTCTTTTTTATTGTTATAAAAAATCTGTAGAATTGTGTGCTTGTGTTTCAGTGAGAAACCATATTATTAAAACCAAAACAAAATATGATTTAACAAATCAGATTTCAGTCTGAGATCTGACTTGTCCATTGATGACAACAGCTGAAATCGTAATGTATCTAATACAAGGGTTTTTTTTTCTGGCAATACAATGAATGCAAAGTACTCACCAGACTTACATATGAGGTGATACTGAATGTTTATTAAACTGAAACTAATATTGACTAAAAAGGTACGAACCTATTAATCAGTATGCAAGTACAAAATCCAAAAGCTGCAGTCAAAAAAAAAGGCAGGGAAAAACAAGAAACAACTCAAAAAGAACTAATCAATCAAACTGTTCAAAGATTATTTTTTCTTTAATTCTTTTGAGATATGGGGACCACTGGCTTACAGTCATAGAATCACAGATATATAACAGACCTCTCAGTCCAACTCGTCCATGCCAACCAGATACAAATAAATCTAGTCTCGTTTGCCAGCATGTGGCCCATATCCCTCTAAACCCTTCTTATTCGCGTACCCATCTAGATACCTTTTAAATGCTGTAATTGTAACTGCCTCCGCCACTTACTCTGGCAGCTCATTCCACACATGCACCAGCCTCTGTGTGAAAAAGTTGCACCTTAGGTTCGTTTTAAATCTTTCCCCTCTCACCTTAAACCTATGCCCTCTAGTTTCGGTACCACCCAACCACAAGGAAAAGACCTTTCCTATTTACCTTATCCATGCCCCTCATTATTTTATAAACCTCTGTATGGTCACCCCATAACCACCGATGCTCCAGGGAAAATGCACCAGCCTGTTCAGTCTCTCCCGACAGCTCAAGCCCTCCAACTCTGGCAACATCCTTGTAAATCTTTTCTCAACCTTTACAAGTTACAGTTTCCTTCCTATAGCAGGGAGAGAGTGGCCAGTATTTTTTGTATCCCTAATTATCCTGGAGAAGGTGGTGGTGAAATGCTTTCTTGAACTCTGGATGTGAGTTTGCTCGCTGAGCTGGAAAGTTAGTTTTCAGACGTTTCGTCACTTTTTTTTTATTATTTGAAAAAAATATACTTTATTCATAAGATGTACAAAAAATAAAACATTTATACACCTACGCAGTCATGCAAGCTGCTCCAGGTTATCCAGGGGGTACGTACACCAACTAAAGGAAAAAAACAAACAAAGAAGAAAAAAAAACAAAGAAAATACCCCGGCAGTCATCTCCCCGCACAGTCCCAGTTGGCCCCCTGACCAGTTGGGGAAGGCGCCAGCTGGGCCCAGTTACCAGATAGGGCCCTTTTTTTCTATTCTGGACGAGGGGTTTCATACCGTGGTCTTTCCCCACCGCACCTTGGCGGAAACTGCCCCAAGCTTTAGCGCGTCCCTCAGCACGTAGTCCTGGGCCTTGGAGTGCGCCAGTCTGCAACACTCGGTCGGGGTCAGTTCTTTCAGCTGGCAGACCAGCAAGTTGCGGGCAGACCAAAGAGCGTCTTTCAACGCATTGATGGTCCTCCAGGCGCAGTTGATGTTGGTCTCGGTGTGCATCCCGGGAAACAGCCCGTAGAGCACGGAGTCCCGCATCACGGAGCTGCTCGGGACGAACCTCGACAAATACCACTGCATCCCCCGCCAGACGACCTGTGCATAGGGACACTCCAGAAGGAGGTGATCGACAGTCTTGTCACCCCCGCAGCCACCTCGAGGGCAGCGTGCAGTGGCACAGAGATTCCGGGCATGCGTAAAGGATCTCACTGGCAGAGACCCTCTCACCACCAGCCAAGCAACGTCCTTGCGCTTGTTTGAAAGTTCTGGCGATGAGGCATTCTGCCAAATGACTCTGGCAGTCTCCGTGGGGAACCACAAGACGGGATCCACCCTCTCCTTTTCCCGAAGGGTCTCCAGGAGACTACGTGCTGACCGCTGCCTGACGGCCTTGTGGTCAAAAGGGGTTTCCCTTCAAAAATTTCTCCATGAAGGACAGGTGGTACGGGACGGTCCAACTACTCGGAGCATTCCGCGGCAACGAGGCCAGGCCCATCCTTCGCAACACCGGGGACAGGTAGAACCTCAGTAAGTAGTGACACTTCGTGTTTGCATACTGAGGATCTATGCACAGCTTGATGCAGCCGCACATAAAGGTAGCCGTCAGGGTGAGGGTGGCGTTCGATACGCCCTTTCCCCCCATTTTCCAGATCTTTGTACATGGTGTCCCTGCAGACCCGGTCCATCCTCGACCCCCAAATGAAGTGCAAGATGGCCCGGGTGACCGCAGCGGCGCAGGTCCAGGGAATAGGCCAGGCCTGCGCCACATACAACAGTACCGAAAGCCCCTCGCACCTGACAACCAGGTTCTTACCCGCGATGGAGAGGGGCCGGAGCGTCCACCTGCCCAGCTTCTGCTTCAGTTTGGTGATACGCTCCTCCCAAGTCTTAGTGCACGCCCCAGCTCCACCGAACCAAACACCCAGCACCTTCAGGTAGTCTGTCCTGACGGTGAAGGGGATGAAGGAGCGGTCGTCCCAGTTCCCGAAGAACATGACCTCGCTCTTACCCCTATTGACTTTGGCACCCGAGACTAGTTCAAACTGGCCGCAGATGTCCAACAGCCTGCTCACTGACTGACGATCGGTGCAGAAGACGGCGACGTCGTCCATGTACAGAGAGGAAGGCCTCCGCTGCCTGGGATAGTCACGCCCTTCAGGCTCACGTCCTTCCTGATGGATGCGGCGAAGGGCTCCACACAGCACACGAACAAGGCAGGAGAGAGCGGGCAGCCCTGCCTGACTCCAGACCTAACAGGAAAACTGTCTGACTCCCACCCGTTGATCGAGACTGCGCTAACGATGTTGGCGTAGAGCAGCCGGATCCAATTGCGGATGCCCTCCCCGAACCCCAATTTGGAGAGGACGTCCCTCATGTAAGCATGAGAGACCCTGTCGAAGGCCATCTCCTGGTCCAGGCTGACGAGGCAGGTGTCCACCCGCCTGTCCTGTACATAGTCGATCGTATCCCTGATGAGCGCGAGGCTCTTAGCGATCTTGCTGCCCGGCACAGCACAGATTTGGTCACGGTGAATCACCGACTCCAGGACAGACCTGACCCGGTTGGCTATGACCTTGGCCAGGATTTTGTAGTCCACGTTCAACAGTGAAATGGGACGCCAATTTTTAATTTCTTCCCTCTCCCCCTTCCTCTTGTAAATGAGGGTGATGATGCCCTTCCTCATGGACTTGCACATTTCCCCTGCCCGAAGCGCACTATCGTACACCTCCAGCAGGTTCTGGCCGACCAGGTCCCACAGAGCGGAATACAGCTCGACCTGTAAGCCGTCGCTTCCGGGAGTCCTATTCCTCTCCAAGGACTTGAGGGCTCTGGTCAGCTCGTCCAGGGATATCAGCCGGTCCAGCCACTCCTTCGTGCCGTTGTCTAAGACCTCTGTGATAGACGACAGGAACAACTCGGAGGCCGTGCTGTCCGTGGGCTTCGTGTCGTACAGTCCGGCATAGAAGGATCTGCTGATCCTCAAAATGTCGGGCCGAGACGACGTCACCGAGCCGTCGTCCTCCTTCAGCCGGCTAAGCACAGAGCTCTCTTTGTGCACCTTCTGAAAGAAGAAACGTGAGCACGTCTCGTCCTGCTCCACGGAGCTGACCCTGGACCGAAAGATTATCCTGGAGGCCTCCACGGCGAAGAGCGCGGCTTGCTGGCCGCTCACCTCGCCGAGGTCCTCCATGACATCAACCCCCATCGACTGCAGAAGGAGCAGGTTCTGCACCCTTTTCTGGAGTCGCGACAGCTATCCCCGCCTCTCTCTCGCCTTCCGAACACCCTTAAGGACATAGAACCTCTTGATGTTCTCCTTCACCGTCTCCCACCAGTCGCCCGGAGACTCAAAGAGGGGTTTCACGGTTCTCCAACCGGCGTACTCCCTCTTAAGCTCCTCGACGTTCTCTGGGGTCAACAGAGTCGTGTTGAACTTCCATGTCCCCTTGCCGGCCAGCTGGTCGTCCTGTAAGTGACAGTCGGCCAGCAGGAGGCAGTGGTCAGAGAAGAACACCGGCTCGACACCAGTGGACCTGACCGAGAACGCTCGTGACACAAACAGGAAGTCTATCCTTGAGCGGATAGACCTGTCTGGCCGCGACCAGGTGTACCTCCGCTGCGCTCCGTCTGCAGGGGTGCTGAAGACGTCAAGCAGCTTGGCGTCCTTCACCGTGCCCATCAGGAATCTGGACGTGACGTTCAGTTGACTCCCCCCACCCGCTGTCCCCACGCCGGATCTTCCAACTGCATCGATGATGCAGTTGAAGTCTCCACCTAGGATGACCGGCCTGGACATAGCCAGCAGGGGTGGAAGCCGCTGCAGGACGGCCAACCGCTCATTCCGTACCGCTGGAGCGTACACGTTGATCAGCCTCAGGAGAGCGTTCCTGTAGGTGTCGTCAGCCACTAGGAGGCGCCCCCCCCACCACCTCCTGAACTTGAGAGATGGTGAAGTCGCGCCCCCGCAGCAGAATAGCCAGGCCCGAGGAGCGACAGTCGTTACCCCCCGACCAGATCGAAGGCCCACAGGTCCAGGCGCCGGACCATTTCCCATACCTGCTGAGGTGCGCTATCCCGCACTCCTGCAGAAACAGGAGGTCCGCCTTGATGGTGGTCAGGTAGGCCAACGTGGACACACATCTTGCGGTGGTCTTGACACTGCGCACATTAATGCTCGCAACGCATACCCCCATGGTGGGCAGTGACCGCAGTACCCTCCCCAAGTCCAAGGTCCAGCCCCTCCATCTGTCCCTTCATGCCCATTGCCCTTGCTAACTGCTGGACGCTCTCCGGGCTCAGGAAACCGTCCGTGCTGCCTTCCGGGTGGCATCCCCCCGTCAGGGGTGCGAGGCAGGAGGGTCCGGCTCTGGGTCAGGCTGGGGACGCGCTGTTTCCTCCTTCCCGCCTGGAAGTTCCGGGGGGCCCCTCCAGTGCCCCAGCGGCACTTGACTGGGTGTCGGAGGGAGCCTCAGGTCGCCCCCCTGTCACCTGGAAGCGTGGTGCTGCTTTCCTTCTCCCTCGAGATCTTTAACTTCTGCTTCGGGCGGGCCCTCTCCGAATTCCCCTCGTCAGAGGAGCTCTTATAGCCCCCTGTAGCTGCCTCTTCCCGCCTGATGGTTGCGGTTCCTGGGCCCGTCGACGCACCTTCCTCCTCGCGTTCCGGACCATCATCCACTCCCCTGGGTCGCCTGTCGCCGCCTCCATCGACTCTGGGTTGTCGGGGGGGAGCAGAGCCTGCAGGGGCGCTTTGCTGGCCTCGGGCCCATCCTGCGGGGCTGGGCCCTCCTGCACATTAGTGAGGTCCTTGCTGGGCCCTGGTGCCTTCCTCTCCTCCGGGGGGGGCTGGCCCTGCATTGCCCCTGCCGGCGACCTGGGTGTAGCTGGTCCCCCGCTGCGGGCATGCCCTATAGAGGTGGCCCGCTTCCCCGCAAAGGTTGCAGCTTTTCTCTTGTGGGCAATCCTTTGCAAGGTGTCCCTCCTCCCTGCAGTTCCTGCAGATGGTGGCTTTGCAGTCGGCCACCACGTGACTTGACCTGCCACAGGCATGGCAGAATTTAGGTTGCCCTGCGTAAGTCAGGTAGCCCTTGCTCCCGCCGATCGCGAAGCTGGACGGTGGGTGTGCGACATTCCCGTCTGCGCCCATCCTCAGCGTCACCTTGACCTGCCTCTTACTCGTCCAGATGCCAAAGGGGTCCACGATGTCAGTTAGGTCCCCTTCCACCTTCACATACCTTCCGAGGAAGGTCAGGACATCAACTGCTGGCACATGCGGGTTGTACATGTGTACAGTCACCATACGGCTCCTCTGTGCTGGCATCACAAACAGTGGGACAGCGGTCAATACAGAGAGGGGGGCCCTCACCTCCTTTCTCCTTGAAAACCTCCAGGAAGCGCTCGCAAAGCTTGGAACTCCTGAAGGTCACGTCGTAAAAACCTCCTCCGGGGAAATCCTGCAAGCAGTAAATGTCCGCAGCAGCAAACCCACAACAGTCCAACAGGACCCTCTTCACGAAGAAGGTGCGGTCCACAGGTGCACCTTCATCCACCTTCTTCACAGAAACACGGATGGTGTTCCGGACCCCCTGACCTGGGGCACGAGCACTTGCCGCAGCCATCGTTGCAGGTTGGCTGTTCCCCTGAACCAGCGTTAGGCCGAAGCCAGCATTAAAATCCACTGGTCGCAAGGGTGCACAGCCAACCCGACGTCCTCCTTTCACCTCCAAGATAGCACTCTCCGCCTCTCGGTCCACAAGAGAGTGGGTCTTTATTGTGTTCCAGACGTAAGCTGGTTCACTGAGCTTGAAGGTTTGTTCCCAGACGTTTCGTCACCATTCTAGGTAACATCAACAGTGAGCCTCCGACGAAGCGCTGGTGTTATGTCCCGCTTTCTATTTATCTGGTTAGGCTTCCTTGGGTTGGTGATGTCATTTCCCATGTTGGTGATGTCATTTCCTGTTCTTGAGCTACAAATCTTCTCAAAACTCGCTAGCTTTCTTGAACTGTTGCCATCCATTTGGTAAAGATTCACGTTGCTCCCCTTGTCCTTCTTGTCCAGTACAGTCACGGATTTGGATGGTCTAATCAAAGAAGCCTTTCAGTTGCTGGACTGCAGCTTGTATATGCTATACACTGCTGCCACTGTATTGGTTATAAAGGGAGTGAATGTTTAAAGTAGCAGATCATTGAAATAATTCTACAGAGGCCAGTATCCTGTCACCAAGTCAGCTTTTATTTACACGTGTAAAGTCCTTGATACTGAACCAGATGTCAGAGTGAGAGGATGTCTGGCACTCCTGTTTTTATCTGTCTGCCAGGCCTCTCTGATTGGACCAGATTAACAATTCCAATGAGGGAACTCATTTAAATTAGATTTCCTACAGTGTGGAAACAGGCCCTTTGGCCCAACAAGTCCACACCACGCCTTGCAGCATCCCACCCAGACCCATCCCCCCTATAACCCACACACCCCTGAACACTAAGGGCAATTTAGCACGACCAATCCACCTAGCCTGCACAGCTTTGGACTGTGGGAGGAAACCGGAGCAAACCCACACAGACACAGGGAGAACATGCGAACTCCGCACATACAGTTACCTGAGGCTGGAATCGAACCCGGGTCCCAGGTTCTGTGAGGCTGCTGTGCTAACCACTGAGCTACCGTGCCACCCCATTTATATGAGGTCTATCTGCCTGGCCTCATTACAATCAGGGGGCAATAAACTGGTCTGCTTTGTCTTGAGTTGTGGTCAGCTCGAATGTTGTTGGAATGGTGCTCATCTCAGCAAGTGAGCAGTATTTCATCACACTCCTAACTGGTGCCTTGTAGATGGTGGACAGACAATTTTTAGAATCGTCAGCGAAAAACCAACCATTCATGGAGCACTCTAAAATTTACAGTTTGTCATTACCAATGGAATTTACTTTGAATGGACGCCCCAGAGAAACTGCTTTCAGGACTGCTAAAGCAATTATATTCATCTTTAAATAAAAATCAGAGACAAAATTAAATTTTAGAAGTAATTATCCTAATTAAAAAACAACTTTATTCAAAAGATTGCTTATAGCATGCTATACTTATTAACAAGTGAACCTTGGTCCAAAATGGAACCTTAATGTTTTCTAACATACTCCAATTTTTTTCCAGTAGCTGTCTCTCTTTTGTTAGTTTACTCTGAAAACTAAAACAGTGCTTCATTACAGTCATGTAATTTCTAGAAGAAAATTACAAATAAAAGTCCAAAATAAAGCTTTTTCACAAACAATTCTATTATATCATGTATGGTTAAAAGTTATACATAATAAATAAGGAAAAATAAAAATAGCGAAGCAAAGTTCTATTTCTTTTCTGGCATTTTCCACAAAAAGCCAGTGTCTAAATGTATGAGTAGGTAATGGATGCTCCCCTATGAAATATGCAGAAATTTATTTATAAATTGTGGTAATCATCTTCCTGCAACACAGAAAACACAATAAAGAAGAACTTGCTAGCACCTGACTACAAACATGAGATGCATGCCATGACAGGTTGGCATGGCGACCATCAGAAATTTGTGGTCAGTCCTCATTACACAGATACAACAAGCTGTTCATGCCAATTGGTCACCTAATATGCCTTAACCATTAGGCCCAAGATATGCCAGTTCACTTACTGCCTTCAGGTAGATCCAGAAGAGATGAGGTAAACAAGAGAAAACCAACTTCGTATGAAGAGAAAGAGGGGAAAAATTCTTTGTTTACAAAACCTCAAGCAGTTCCCTTAAGAAACTGTAATTTAGACAATCACAGAGCCAGGGAAACTGGACAGAATTTGTAGAGCCCAACATCTATCTAGAATTTGAGCAATCTCAGAATGGTATTCTAAATGCTAGATCTTTCATTAGCTTATACAAGCATCTTAATGCCTGTTTAAAACAGTCACCAGTAAATATCACCCAAATCAAGGGTTTGGTATAATTCTTGTGGTTTTGGGCACGCGACATGGCGTGTGAAATTGGAGTATCTCACCAAGAAATAGCTGACATGGGGCAAAATTCTGCCCCTGTTTGTTTTTCAATGAACAATCAAGAATGTCATTATACCTCTGACTCTGGAGAGAACAAATATCTCCACAAGTTCTTTCCCTGAAGAAGTACATCACTTCCAGACCTCAGGCAGTCAATGCAACGAAATAACCACTCACTTAACAATGACCAAAGTTGGGTGGTCATTTGTTGCGCAAGAGTAACAAGAAAAAAGGCAAAACAAAATTTACTCATTTATTTATTCCTTACTCCAGGAAAACAAAATTTCCCCAAAACCTGATGGCATTTTTAATGATGCTTAGTGATCATCAAGTTACGAAGCATGTCGAACGAGTTTCCATCAGGCTGCACTGTAACAATGTCTTCATCATTTTCCAGCTGAACCTGAAGAAAGCCCGAATCATCCAGGCCAACAACCCACGCTATTGGACCGTCCTCTTTCCACAGTCGTACCTTTGTGCCACTACCAAAATGAAAGGAAGAATTAATAAATTCACAAAAAGATGCTCATGTAAATATATGAAGGCAGAGTTTATGGTCAGTTACGTGATTAATACATTCCTTTCCTGCTATGTGTTAAATAGGCTATAGCAGAGGGCCAGATTTCCTTCGACATAGCTTAATCAATGCCTTCAAAAAATAGGGGCACATTTATGATTCAACTTTTGTATTAGTGCTAAGTGATTATAATCTCACAGCAATATAGCAGAAATCCAGCGTTTGATCCTGACCTGACTCGAGCAAGATGAGTTATCCCGTATCAAGCTCTGACACTGGATTTAGATAATGTCAACAAACCAACCGTAGCTGAGCAGTACTGGTTACCTTATTTAAGGAAGGATGTGAATGGTGGCAATTCGGAGAAGGCTTTCTATAGCTATTCATGGAATGGGAAATTTGCCTTATGAGGAAAGGCTGGTAAGGCTTGTATCCACTGCATTTTAAAAGAGTTAAGAGGTGACTTGATTGAAATATAAAATCCTGGAGAGTCTGGGACAGGATAGATGTCCGGATGTGGTGGCATTGTGGACTACTAATCGAGAACTCCAGGCCAATGCCCTGAGGTCATGAATTCAAACTTTTCCACATCAAATGGTGTGTATAGGATGAGCTGAAGGCCTAAAATTGTTGATGATATTCTCGCAGCTGCATGATCTTGACTGAGTCCTGTGAACATTCACCACCGATTGGGATCGCAAATGGTGTAAAGAACAAGCTCAGCCTCCAGAATACTCGTCGATCAAGAGGTCCCCAATGGGCAGAGGGTCATTGATTTTTTTTCCCTCTCTTTTTCATTCTTTTTACTTACTTAAATGTTCCTTTTGTTGCGAAGTTGGGTAGAGCGCTCGTGGATTGGGAGGCAGGAGGTTAGAACTTGGTGTTTGTAAAATGCTAGGGAAGAAAGCATTGTGTGATCCCTTTAAAAGATAATGTGCTTTTTCGATGCTAGAGATTTTCAAGAAACGTCTGAGTAGCTTGAAAGTCTGCAACGATAGGCAGCACCCAAATTGAAACATTTGTATCAAAAGGCCATAGGGTTAGCAGGCCAAGCAGTTGTTTTGTTTTGTTATCAAGACAACAAGTTTTGAATTTAGCCAATCAACTTGAACCAGCCACTTAGGTACCAAAAACCAAATAAATTTAAATCTGATGGTTTTGACAACATTGGACCAATCCTGTTGGAAGAAATTGATAATGTCATCAAGAGTATAAAAGAAGGGGCAGTTGGCCAAAGACAGGAGAGGGAACTGCCATTTTTGCCAGTATCTTTGATTTAGATGGTGCTTACTCTAAAGCTTAGAGAAGGCTGTGACAGCCAATGATTCTTTCTTGAGCGGTGACTGCTGTTAACACTGGCAAATGGAAGTTCCAATAAAGAAGAATCGATGGAGGGAGCGTTCCTGACAGAACATTCATAGAGTCCCTATGGTGTGGAAACAGGCCATTCAGCCCAACAGGTCCACAGTGCCTCTCCAAAGAGCATCTCACCCAGACCCATTCCCCTACACCTGCATTTCCCACATCTAACCTAAACATCCCTGGGCACAATTGGCAATTTAGCATGGCTAATCTACCTACCCTGCACATTTTTGAACTGTGGGAGGAAACCCAAGCAGGCACAGGGAGAATGTGCAAACTCCACACAGGCAGTCACCTGAGAGTGGAATCAAACCTGGATCCCTGGTGCTGTGAGGCAGCATACTAACCACTGAGCCACCATGCCACCCCACAGAGAAGGAGAAGGCACACAGCATTCCGGAAGACGCATAATCTGGCTGTAATTTTGAGAGACTAAATTCTACTTTTTAATTTTATCTATGTGGAACTTGTATTTATTGGAACAGTATACCATTAAGATCTTGTTTTATTTGGGAATAGTTAATAATTAGAAGGGGTTTAGTCGGTTTGTTAATTTAGTTTGTTCATTGTTTGAGTTAGATAAATAAATTACTATTTGTTAATTGTAAAGTGAGTGTCAGAGGTTTATTTTTACTTAACCACTAGAAGTTGCTGCAAAAACAGGTTACTGCCTTCCCACACTCCTTTTAGCAGGTTATAGGGTGAGGCATTCCTATCTGGGTGTTTCAGTTTTAGTTCTCGGTGGAGTGTCAACCTCCGTTTTATAACACTTCCTTTTTCATCTTTTATTAGTCATTAGATGTTCATATTTAAGCAAATTGCTGTTGTCAAACCTTCATTTAACTACATTTAACAAAATCTCAAAAGAATCACTTTGATAAACTCTGTGAGCCAAGACATATTTGGCGTTGAGGATGCAATTCGGGAAAATGTGTAACAGAAGGGAAAAGCAACCTGATGCTCCGAAGACCTTCTGTATTCCAGGGTGGAACATAGCAGACTGTGAATTTGGGTCTGTAGCTAATATGTTAGCACAATTAGGGCTCCTGAAAGGATAGGGGACGTTTATAACAGGAAAAACGAGACAACTGGAGGCCAGGTTTCTGTGCTGTGCAAGTGCACTGAACGTTGTAGAAATGATAACTCTTCGTGGTGTGGTTTGAATGCACCTTTGTTTGTTCGTTGCTCAATGTCATCTTGTACAATTTGTGTCTTTGTATTCTCTGGAGCTGAAGATCTGGGGACACGAAGTTTTAGTTTGCATTTTGGGAATGTCTGGTGATTTGAAAGTGTAGTTCGTGCCTGTGTGTGTGTGTGTATTAGTGTGGAACATGTATGGTTAATGTAATGTCCTTTAAAGAAAACATCAGTGGTTGTGCAAAACAAAAATCTGCAAAATGTTGATTCAAAAATTTGGTTTATGGAGCTTGGTAAAAACTTACCTTTTGGAATTGGCTGTGTATGGTGTTGGACTTGGGCAAATTTTAATTCCAGAAACTACCATGTACGAGATTTCATTTTCTGGCCAGAGTGAACCTCCAAATACCATTTTGACACAAATCAGTCTTTAATTCCAGATGATAAGATTGACTCATCGTTAATATCCAAGTGATAGGGATGTTGGAATGTTGAAAATGTAACTCCGTGTGCAAGGATTTAAGAAAGGCAAATTTAATAAAAAGGTGGGTTTTTTTCTTCTTTCAAGGAGAAGAGACAGATGATGTAACTATGTGCAGGAATTTATGCCCCACCCCTTTTTTTATAGTCCATACTAGCTTAATACTAATAAACCTATTCTGCTTGACATGGAATGGATGGAACTTGTTTGTATCTTTAAAAATTGGAGGCACTGAAGGCTGAACACATTTGCAAAATTTCAACATCACAACACAGTGATTGATGAGGCTTCCTCAATCCATCAAGCCATTCACTCATAACACATTTCAGTGTTGGGGAAGTACTGTGTAAATATTAATTGTAATGAGTGCCTTGGTATTCTAAAACATTTAGATGAAATAGTTACCTGAAAATTTAAAGGAATTCTGGGAAATGGTAATGCGTAAGCACACAGACTCAGTGGATTCAGTGCATACAAAAATGATCAGTGGCTTTAAGGGATATAAGAAGAATTATGACCAAAATAAAAAGTGTGATTGGTGGTTATATCAAAATGTTACAGAAATGAAAGAATATGGACTCTGGGAGGAGTAATAGTGGACTGCGTGAAAGGGCCTATTGGATTGCATACAGATATCCAATCTTGAGCATTTGTATGATTAAACTAATAGGTGAAATTGTAATATGGTAGGGCAGTTAGTGTATGTAAAAAAAGGCCGAGCTAAGATTCAGACGGTGTAGGAATCTGTAGTAAGGGAACGCCGGGAAAAATAAAAGGCAGGAACCATAACTTGAAGGTAAAGCAGGATGAACATTAGAGCTGTATTGTTTGATACATGTATATTGTAGCTCAAAGGCGGTACCTGCATATGGAGGTAGTTACCACTCAATGGTACAATCATTCAGAAAGTTAGCAAGGAAGGATACCAATGAAGAGAGCTGGAGAAATTTTGAGTCCACGTATAACATTATTTTACTGTTACTGGGTGATGTGATCTTGGATAGGGAACAGAAGAATTAAAATAAAACACAAATTAAGGAACCTGAATCTGGAATATGCTACATTTTTCAGAAAATTATATACATAGATTAACTGAAAAAATATACAATCGACTAACAGCCAGGTGGTCTGGCACACACTTTTTTTCCCTTTCTCCCTCTTGCAGGTTTTAAGGGCCCTCAGCTGAAACAGGATCCTCAACTCCAGGATGGGAGCCGAAATAGATTAAGTTGCATGTATGTATTTGACACTACTGGGCGGTGACTGTAATTAAGGATATTACCGCCATCAGTGCAAGAATGGAAAAACTAATCCTCTGTGGGGTCCTCTCAAGTTAGAGCCTAGCAGAGGCAGACAGTCAGATGGCATGGATTGCTGCTTCCATCGTGCCTTGATCATATATTAGGGGTGAGATATATATTTAATGGTTGGTCCTCAAAGGCCACTGCAATCATTAATTTGTTAATACACCCTATTGTTATATTATTCCTATTGTTGACAGTTATTTTCATTGTAATTTTAATCTTCAAGTGTAGGCTGCGTACTCTTATTATATGTTCTTGTACAGCTGTCGTTGATTTGCATCTGCATCTGCAATTGTTAACATGCGCTGTCAAATATCATCGGGGTGGATTGTATAGGATGGGCTGTAGGACTAAAATTGTTGATGATATTTGACAAGCTGCATGACCGTGAATGAATCCTGTGAACATTCCTGTACTTGCCAAAGATGTTTTTCTATAACTGTTTTTCAGTGCCTGGCTGTTTGTTACACTGTATAAGGGAGAGTTCCAAGGTGCTCCGCTTGACCTCGGACCAGGATGGTGAACGGTGCCAAGAACAACCTTGGCCTCCAAACCAGCTGTCGATCAAGGGATCACCGACAGGCAGAAGGACGTGAGGGTCATTGTATTTTCCCTGGCTTTTTCAATCTTTTATTTACTTAATAATTGTTGCTTTATTTTTTGTCTTTTATTATTACTCAGTAAATGCTCATATTTAAGCAAATTGCTGTTGTTGAGCTTTCTCTTAGCTACTTTTAACTGAATCTGACAAGAACCGCTTTTGTGCTGCACCAGTGTAGCAAGACTTTACAAATTTTATATTCCATTCCCCCTTGCAATAAAAGCCTTTTCACAAAAGCACGCTGACTCTGTCTGGTTGTATTATCATTTTCGAGACATCCTGCTACTATTTCCACAGTCATGGATTTCAGCATTTTCCAAACTGCCTTTCACTCCCTTTCTGTCTCCGTTTTATCTTGTCCAGTGGCATTACATTTGTGGTTTTCCAATCTGCTGGGTGCATCAGGAGATCATGGGGAATGCTAACAACTCACTAGCTTCACTGAGATAACAAGGTGTAGAACTGGATGAACACAGCAGGCCAAACATCATCAGAGGAGCACGAAAGCTGATGTTTTGGGCCGAGACCACTTCATTTTTTTTCTAGGCCCGAAACAGCTTTCCTGCTCCTCTGATGCTGCTTGGCCTGCTGTGTTCATCCAGCTCTACACCTTGTTATCTCAGATTCTCCAGCATCCACAGTTCCTACTATCACTGGCTTCACTCACTGGTTTACTGCCCAGAGGCTGGGTTTCATTGGGCCTTTACTCTGACGACACTCAGCTATTCCTGTTCACCATATAATGTGATTTTTCTACTGGTTTTCTGTTGACGACCTATGTAACATCCAGTTCAAAGTTTAACAACACAGAAGACCGCCATTATCACCATTTCCACTCCCTCATCATTGACATCTTTCTCCTTTCTTTAAAAACAGTTTTACATTAAGTCAAACCATCAGCAACCTCTGAAATCAACACTGGTTGGGAAACATATTTATGTTTACTGACGGTGAAATACTGGAAGATTTTTGCCTATTTGACATTCTCTGGATAGAGAAAGGTTTTATCATGTGATTTCATGGAAACAGAAGTCAAACATTTAGTACGTGCTGTAAGTCCCCTGTCTTTTTCTTAAACTGTAAACTGAGTGATTCTGGAGAAAAAAACCAAGCAAAGGTTCTCTACCAGAAGCTTCTGGAACTTGATTGAATTTCCAAATACCAGAATTTCTGTCCACCTGACAAAACCTGTTGTAGCAACAACTAATTCTCAGAGATGTAAATCCAACCTTGCTGGAATTAGGACTGGTCTCTACCGTCATGGTCGGTAATTCAGTTTCGTCAACAGTAAACACAGTGGGTGAGAAAAGGCATCACACTTTATTCTTTGCTTTCAGACTTAACTGTGCACAGGAGTTACTTTCTTCCCACTGGCCAAGACAAGGGAAGTCTTCACCAACTCATATTTTTGTGTATTGTGTATGGGATTAAGGGGATATAGTCTTCTTGCCAATTCATCTCTAAGCTCTCAATCAGAATTTACCACTTGCTTTATGAATAAGTTTTACTTGTGATAAATGATTAATTTTGATTCATTAATGATGTTTGGTGAATATTTCTTTTATCCTAGACAGCACTGATAAAGATAAGTGATTATTTTGGTAACTGGTACAACTGATGGAGTGATGGATCTTTTTATTAGCTGACTCTGTCTTGGCACTTGTCCTGCGTCAACTACCAATTGTGCTGCACCTTATGTTTGTAACCCTTTTGTCCTTATCATTAAATTCTTTTGTGATCTCAAAGTCACCATCTCTGTAACCTCCTCCAAACCAACTCTGATCCTCTGACCTCTACTGCATCATCAGACCACTGATGGTTTTGTTTTCTGCAAATGCGGTTCCACATTTAAATCCCTCTACTTCATTATTTTTTTTAAAAATTCACATCTCCAATGAAATTTTTCCTAATCCTTTCCTAACACTTGATACTTTGGCTAAGTTTTGGTTTCTGTCATGTCTCTATGAAGCACTTTGAGATGTTTATGCTAAGGCCCTGTTTAAATATGAATAGTTATTGCTCACTTAATAAAGGTAAAGCTTTATGACATGATTGGGGCTTTGCTTTTCCTAAATAATTTTACTTTCATTTAGGTAAAATGGCAATGCACCAATTACATTTGGCTCTTGTAATTAAAAACACAAACACTATTGAATCAATCGCACATTTTATCTCAGCAAGTTAGTATTGTAAATTATTTCGATCAACTTGTTCGGACATGTTAGGAGACACCTCTGGAACAGTTGCGATGTGAAACCTGTCTATTTGGCCCAGAGGTAGGGTCAAAAGGTCCTAAATAAGTATTGTAGGATGCAATAAATTGCCTCTGGTACTAGCAATCAAGGCTCTTGTTTTCAATTCAGGAAACTCAAATATGAGTCCGGGCCAGCAATCAATAAAATATGTTATTTTGCTTAAAAAGTTGGTAAGAGACACTCAAACTCCATTCTGGTAATCTCAGTTTAATCTGAGAGAACAGAACTTCTTTTTTTAAGAAAAGCTCTGTCCTAATTTATCATTCACTAAGGTGGGCCATATCTCTTAGCTACAATTGTAACAGTAAATGCAAGATCTCCGTGAGCAGCTAGCCAAAATGTATAAAACCCACAAACTTTACCCCAAAAATAATCAATGCTATTTAATCCTTCAGAGAAACATTCAGGATAAAGAGTTTTAGAATTCATTTTTTCTTCACTTGTACAGAGTAAATTAATCACATTTTATGATTTTGATTTCATTACCAATTGAAAGGGAATTGTAAATATTGGTGTTAGACAAGACGATAATATACTATATCCATAAGATGATAGAAAACTGTTCCCCAGTGACTCTATGGTACAGCCATTGATTAATTTAGAACCTAGCCATACCATGAACAAGGAAGTCTTGAACTCAATTCCGAAGCTGTGTTAAATTAGCTAATCTCAGTCATGACAAAGATATGGATGCTAAAACTTTCCAATGCACTCTTGGAGAGAAAGACTGAAAAGAGAAAAATAAACGGCCAAAGCTTCAGTTCCTAAGCCATGCCCATTGATTTCAGCTATAAGTTGTGCCAGAATGAACCTGCAGCAAAGACAGGTGTAAGCACAGCTGTGAAGCCCCTGGGTTTGAAGATAAACTGATAATATTCAATGTCTAGCTTGGGTCAAGAGCACCACAGTAGCCAGTTTCACAGTATCAGAGGAGAAATATTGGGGGTTCAAAGAAAGTACACAAATAACAAACACAACAGACAGGAAGCAAAAATAAAAAGATGTACTGTATTCTAAACTTGTACACATATCTTCAATCTAACTCATGGCAGAACAGCAGAGATTCAGCAAGTCAGTCAAGATGCCTGTTGTTGGTTCACAAATGCAAACTACAATTTCATTGCCTGAATTAATTCAGTTCCAAAATAAGAAAGTTCACAGAGTGCAGCAAAGAAAAAAAAGAATAAATCATTTGGTACTTATGGGTTCATTTATTCAGGCAGCTCCTGACCCAAGCGGTCATAAGAATTCATTTGGATGTAAATTTTTTAGTCTGTCTGCTAAATAGGCCAAACCACTAAACTGATGAGAGAGCTGAACCAAATCAAATCATAAAAATGTTCAAATATACTTAGATGCTTCCCAGTCTTCAAAAAACATTCTAAATAATACATTTATTACATATTGCATTCACAGAAGTCTTGTTGTACTCGTTACTTTAATTTGAAGATGGTATTGATTAAATCCTCAAGTTGAAGAAAAAGCCCAGCCAACATACCGTTGCTTGGCCTACAGATTTTCTAGCCAGTGGATTTTCTGACATATTTTAGAAGTTGATAAATATTCTTAAAATACATGCAGTATTCAAACAATTTTTCTTAGGAAGGCATATATTAGAAACAAAAATGTTGCTAAGCTTGCTAAAATGCTGAGACATGCAATTAACCTCTCAATCTTTTTTCTGGCATCTTCCGCCACTCAGTCTCTACACTGGACTAAATTTCAACACAAGAAAACAAAACAGTATTTTCTTTTCAGTTCCAACATCTGAATCATTCTGTGTTAATCCATCTATTTACTTTGTGTGTGTGCACAGCCCAATGCTTGGCTCCAACAGTCCCTGTCCTTGGTTCTTAGTAAAATGCATTGCCAAATCTCTCTTTGTTCAGGCAGATTTTCAAAGTGTTCTTTGCAAACAGTCTACTTGAATTACTGATTGAGCCACCTTTTGTAGATGACAAGAAATTACTTTCAATGATTTTAGAAGAACCTGCTTGATTTGTGGGAGCATAGTATGCAGACACAACACATTGCAGATTTGTCTGTTGTAAGATGCAATGATGTCGAAAACTGACAAACAGCAAGTCAGGCCAATGGGAGAAAGGAAAAATAAAAGGGCTCAACCCAGGAAGTTACTTTCTCAGCAACTGGCTTTAAAACAGGATTAATAAGAATGGAGGTGGTTGTATGAACTGGGAAGAAAAAAAACTTCCATACAGTTATCCTCACTTAAAAAGGTGCCTGCAAAAGTAGTATTCTTTGATTTCAGTTTCCAGAAGTTTGAGTTATAAGCAGAGGCTAACAAAGTTAATCTTGTTTGTTTTGGAAAGGACACTGAGGCAACTTGAAAATTACTTACAAAGATAATTCACATTGAAGATCCAACCAATTGTTTTTTTTAAAACATCAGTAAAGGTTTCTTAAAACTTAAAAGAAATAAACAGCCTAACAGTAACAAGCAGAAAGAACAAATGGGCTCAACAGACAATAAAGGGGCAAGAGCATTGTTGAAACATAACAGTTTCAAGTTTGTGTTGGCAGGGAAGAATACTGCGACAGTTAAGATCCAAAATTTAATTCTCCAGTGCACTGAAATCAAGAACTTCCAAGACCAGCAGAGGCAGCTGCAGCAGATAGTAAGCTTCGCAAACAAACTTATGAAAGCCAACTGTCCTTGGAACTGAGCCTGCTGCAAATTCCTTGCAGAGGCATCAAGACCTCCTTGACAGATTTTACAATCAAAACAGATGTAACTTTCCTTTGATTCATGCTACTCTGCTTTGAAATGTATAGGTGCTGACTAATAATTTAATCTTCATGGTCTTCTGACTCAACAGGTAGCAGTCAACAAAAATAGGGTTTTAGGGAAGGAGAACACTGTAGTGATTTTAACGAGGTCAGCCAGTGAGACCTCACTGAATATGAGTTCCTGAATGGGGCTGTTAATCTGGTCCAATCAGGGAATCCTGGTTGACAGATATAAACAGGAGTGTCAGATATCCTGCTCACTCTGACAGCTGGCTCTGAAGGAAGTAGATCAGTGTCAAGGACTCTCCATATGTAAATAAAGGGTGACTCTGTGATGGAATACCAGCCTCCATGGAGTTATTTCAGTGGCAAGGAGAGTGGGATTAATGATGCAAACCATGCAAAAGCAACTATTAGCTGAAGCCCTACTGAACTTCAAATAGGCACTACAACTGGTTTTATCATTGGGAAATGCAGCAACTGGACCATATGAGTTGCAGGGTATTCCAGTGGAAGTGGACACCGTCGCCAATCCAACTGATCTTAGGGAACACCACATGAGTGAAGGCAATTACACAGCCTCACTAAGAACAAATCCTGAACAGAGAGAGGATATCAAAAGGCCGACATAACCAGAACTGAAACCTTTTTGTAACAGAGAGATCAGATCACAGTAGAGGATGGCAAATTATTATGGAGAGCAAGAGTGATTGTCCTAAGAAAAGTTCACTGCCAGATACTGGCTGAACTCCAACAGATCTTCCAGGGTTTTCCAAATTAAGATATTGGCAAGAAATCATGTCTTGTGGCCAGGATCAGATGCAAACACAAGCAGTGTTGATGGGGCAATGCCCAGAGTACCAACAAGAACAGAAATTACTGCCAGCAGTGCCCCCAAATTCATGGGAATGACTGGGTAAATTCTTAACTTACACATTGACCGTGCAGATCCTTTCATGAGGTCAATGTTCTTAGTCATTGTGGATGTCCACTTAAAGAAGCTGGTTATGGTTAGAGTTCATATGTCAAACACGGGAACAAGAATAGAAAAACTGCACGCATGTTTTGCAAGACAGTCGATAGAAGTGTTGGCAATCATTTAACAGAATGGAATGCAAGTAATTCCTGAAGTAAAATGGTATTTGATATATAACGACAACTCTATACCATCCATCATCCAAAGGTTTGGCAGAAAGGCTGGTCCAAATTTTGAAGGCAAGCTTAAAGAAAGCGTACAGCTTCACTAGATATCAAACTATCCCTGTTCCTATGTGATTATAGGACCATCCCTCATACAAATTCAGGGACAGTTCCAGCAGAGTCGCTCATGAGGAGAAGACTCTGCAACAGGTTTTAATCTGATCTTTCTGGGCCTGAGGGGTGGGGAGGGGTGTAATGGCATCAGGAATGCTAATGCTGGACACAAGACTCTGCTAAGTGAGAGACAGTTTACTTCAAGGGACGAAGTTTGGTAAAGGAGCCATGGGAATGACACTGCATGGGTAGGAGTCATGGTTGACGCATGGTCAGGTCCAGCGACATACAAAGTTCAGGTAGGTGCGACAATCCTAAATAAGCACCTGGACCATATGCAAGCTGCAAACTTGCAAATGGTATGGCAGCAAAACATGTCCGGCTCATCTGTTCTGGAACCCATGGGTTCTCCCTCTCGATCAGGCATCGAAGATACCTCAGAATCTGAGACGGACATAGTGGATGTCGCTGCCTCTGCCTGAACAACTTTGCCATTTAAAGAAGTTTATTAATTTCTTCTGAGACCGTCTGGGTGCAAGAGGTGAGCTAATGTGCATATGCACTGCCCATATCAGAGGCAGATTTGGAGGAACCCAATCCGGTGCTAAAATGTCCCAGGAGGAGCTATGAAAAAAGAACCACCCTATATCCATGGACTTGGACTGGGAGGGAAGTTGTGATTGTAATGAGGTCAGCCAGGTGAAACCTCAAAGAACCCCTTGATTGGGGCTGTTAATTTGGACCAATCAGGGAGCCCTGACTGACAGATAACATACACGATGTCAGACATGCTGTGCACTCCAGAGCTGGCTCTGAGGAATCCGTATCAGTGTCCAGGACTCTTCTTGTGCTAATAAAGGTGATTAGATAATGGGATACCAGTCTCTGTGAAGTTATTTCAAACACTTCTAATTTTTCCCCAATTGCAAGTATGATTTGGGTAACTGGATCTATTCTATACAGCAAGACTATATATATTTTCTTCCATAATTTGTTTCTACATACCTGTGTAGCCATCGTTTATAATAGAGTGGTAAAACTCCATTTGGCCCTTTCTCCTGGAAAATGCTCATCAGATTTTCAAAGATAGTGACGGTTCTTGCTATCAGCAGGTCTATTCGAAGTGTCTGCAAATCTGTTCCATTCTCTTTGTTATGTTGCTGGATGATATCATTGATACAAATCGTGGGGTTGCTGTTGCTTACATTGAATCCACAGCCTTTTGGAGAAAAGGACCACAATCTGTCTTAACTTTGTATGAATGCAAGTGATAAACATGCACAATGTTTTTAATCCTCAACAGGATAAACATCACTCAAGAGCAATTTTGGCTAGCTGAGAGGTTTGAGATGTAATATGACAGTGATCATTCAATCAATTAATTAGTTAAATAGAAGGGAATTGTAAGGTCACAAGTAAAATAGCAATAATCTGTATCAAATTAACCCAAATGACTGATACTTTATTTATACCAATTCTAACTAGTCAGCATCAGCTTAGGTAACAAAAACACAATATACTGGAAATGCTCAGCAGGTCTGGCAACATCAACAGAGAGGAAAATGGAATTAAATATTTCAGGTTATTGAATACTGATGAATGGTCAATAACCTGAATTGTTAAAACCTTCTCTCCTGGCACAGCTGCCAAGCCTGCTGATTATTTTTAAGAGTTATCTGTTTTTATTTCAGATATCTAATATCCATATTTCGCTTTTGTTATCAGCTTGTACAATACACAGATCATCCAGTGACAACTGAAAAGTTTGAATAAATACTCATTTTGTTTAAGTCATTGGTTTTCTTGCTTCCACTGAAATTCCATGAGAATAAAAACCTCTCATTAAGTAATACTAAGCTCAACTACAAATTGTGTGTCAGTAATGATTTCAGGCATTTATAGGTTTTATTAAAAAAAATGCCACTTTCAAAACCTGTGTCTATTGCATGAATTTGGTCAACCAGTTTTACACTTACTAAATGCATGATTTTGTAGCAAAACAACTTCAGTTATTTCCATCTGTCCTGAAGAAAATAGGCAATTGGATTGGAGCTGACTAGCAGCACAACTGATGTGCATCCTTTTAGACACTGAAGTGTGTGCATTCTGCTTAGCTGGTCTTTTTCAATTGTAAATACTGAAAGTTACATTATTATCCCTCCTTTAATGAGAACAGCGTTTGAATGATTTATTTAAGGTCTTCATCTCTTGTTTTGTATTCCAGAGTGATGGCTATGAATCTTTAGCAGTTGTGAAAGCAGCAAAAGCTTTCACAGGTACCTCTCTGATCCTAAAGCTATTCAACAGCTCTGTGAACAAGTAGCTTACACAATCAAATAAAGGGCTGTTCTAGTGTCAGTCATTCATATGAGACTATCATCGCTGAGACCTAATGAAAAAACTGTTGCATGTCAAAGCTGTGCTTTTTATTTCGAAGGCCCACTTATCAAATTTGGTAATGTACAGTCAAGTTACTTGTTCAGCAAAATATAACATTTAAATAAATTAATATTATTCTAATTTTAGTTCCAATTATTCCAAATTTAAGTAAGCTATGGTGAGTGAAGCTAAAGCCAAGTTGAGACAAAGCAGCTTAAAATGTGACATGGATACCTACAGCTAACAAACATGTAGGTGGATAAATCCATGAGATCCAATCAGGTGTACTCGAGAACTCTGTGGGAAGCTAGGGGAGCGATTACTGAGCGCCTTGCCGAGATATCTGTATCATCATTAGCCACTGGTGAGGTGCCAGAAGACTGAAGGTTGGCTAATGTGATGCCACTATTCAAGAAAGGTGGTAAGGATAAGCAAGGAAACTGTAGACCAGTGAGCCTGGCGTCAATGGTCTTCAAGTTATTGGAGGGAATTCTTAGGGAGAGGATTTACATATACTTGGAACGACAAGGACAGATTAGGGATAGTCAACATGGCTTTGCGCATGGGAAATCATGTCTCACTAACTTGATTGAGTTTTTTGAAGTAACAAAGTGGATTGATGAGGGCAAAGCAGTGAATGTGATCTTTTGTGGACTTCAGCAAGGTGTTTGACAAGGTTCTTCATGGTAGATTGATTGGCAAGGTAATCATACAGAATAGAGGGAGAACTAGCTACTTAGATACATAACTCTTTATTCATTAACAGGATGAGGGCATCGCTGGCTAGGCCGCATTTATTGCCCATCCCTAATTATCCAGAGGGCTATTCAGAGTCAACCACCTCACTGTGGGTCTGGAGTCACATGTAGGCCAAACTAGCTAAGGGTGGCAGTTTCCTTCATTAATGAGCCAAGATGGGTTTTTCTGACAATTGACAATGGGTTCATAGTCGTCATTAGATTCTTAATTCCAGATATTTTATTGAATTCAAATTCTGCCATGGTAGGATTCGAACCCAGGTCCCCAGAGTGTTGTCTGGGTCTCTGGATTAACAGTGGATAAAACCGCTAGGCCATTGCCTGCCCTTGGCTTGAAGATAGAAGACAGAGGATGGTGGTGGAGGGTTGTTTTTCAGATTGGAGACCCGTGACCAGTGGTGAGTTATAAGGATCGATGCTGACTCCACTGCTCTTTGTGATTTATATAAATTATTTGGAAGTGAATATAGGAGCTGTGGTTAGTGGGTTTGCAGAAATCACCAAAATTGGAGATGTAGTGGACAGTGAAAAAGGTTACCTCAGAGTACAATGGGATCTTGATCAGATGGGCCAATGGGCTGAGGAGTGGCAGATAGAGTTTAATTTTGATAAATAGGAGGTGCTTCGTTTTGGAAAGGCAAATCAGGGCAGGACTTAGACACTTAATGGTAAGGTCCTGGGTGATGTGTTATGGAATAAGTTGCCAGAACAAGTGGTAGAGGCAGGTACAATTACAATATCTAAAAGACATCTGGATGGGTAAATGAATTAGGAAGGGTTTAGAGGGATATGGGCCAAATGCTGGCAAATGGGACGACAGCAGTTGAGGATATCTGGTCAGCATGGATGGATTGGACCAAAAGGTCTGTTTCTGAGCTGTATATCTCTAGGATCCTCTGCACTTCATGGAATTTATCTCACTACATAGAAAAAATGAAAACACATCAGTGACAGGAGAAAATTCCAGATAAGAAATATTTTTCAGATCACTGAGTTCAAAAAACAGTTAGGGCCAAGTAATCTGAGGAGGTGGCGGAGTAAAAATGTAATTAGACCATCAAAAAAAAAGAAAACCCTTCTAAGTACAAGATTCTAAATTGCTCCAATTCGTATGGTGGTTTTACTAGAATCTATTAATTCTATTTCGACTGGTCATTAGTTTCAAGGTTCATTCCCTCAGCTTCACACACTGATTTATTAAAGGAGGTAGCTACATAGATAGTGGATGCCCTGGTAGGAATCTTCCAAAAAACATTAGATTCTAGAAGCGTCGCAGAAGAGTGGAAAAATGCCAATATCACCCTGTTTTTTTTTGAAAAAGAGAGATGGAGACAAAATCTATACACCAGTTAGTTTAATGTCTGTTGTTGGCAAAATGTTACGGTCTAGAGAGGACGTAATAGCACAGCATTTACACTTACTTACTATGAGCAAGTACAGTCAGCATGGCTTCATGAAGGGGAAATTATGTCTGACATTGTTTTGAAGACATACCAAGCAGGATAGATTCAAGGGAAGCAGTGGGTGTTATGTATTTAGATTTTTGGAAAGCATTTGATTAGGCACCATGTATCTGACTACTTTATAAGTTAAGAGCCTAGGTGTTGGAGGTAGTACACTCAGCATGGATAGACATTGGTTAACTAATAGAAGGCAGGGATTTGGGATGGAGGGCATTTTCAGGATGGCAATCTGTAGCTAGTGCCACTGGGATCAGTGCTGTGACCCAAATCTTCTATAATATATATTAATGACTTTGATGAGGAAAATGAAGATGCAGCTGTTAAGTTTGCAGATGACACAAAATAGGTGAGAAAGCAACTGGTGAGGACGACCTAAAATCTACAGAGAATACAGACAGGTTAAGCAAATGGGCAAAAACTTGGCAAATGGAATATAATGTGGAGAAATGTAAGATTAGGCACTTTGGCAGGGTGAATACAGGAGCTGAATTAAATTTAAACAGGATAGAATGGAGGAATTTGGGCGTCCTCAACCACGATTCACAAAAGGCTAGTATTCAAATTCTATTTGTAACAGGGAAGGCAATTGGAATCTTGGCCTTTACTTCAAATGGAATGAAATATTAAAGTAGGGAGGTTTTGCTAAACCCGTACAAGGCACTAATCACACCACAGCTGGAAGACTGAACAATTTTTGGGCCCCTTATCTAAGTGGAGATATACTGGTATTGAAGCTGGTATTGTTACAGAGGTCATTCACTAGGCTGATGCCTGGTATAGAGGGGTTATCTTACAAGGAGGTTGAGTAGCTTGAGCCTCTAGAAGGTTGAAACATACAAGGTTCTTAAGGGACTTGGCAGGATAGATAAAGGTTACTTCCCCTTGGCCAAGACGAGAGGCCATACTTTCAGAATAAGGGATTGCACATTTAAGAGAGATGAGGTAGAATTTCTTCCTTCAAGAGGATGGGGAATCCGTGGAATTCTTTACTGAACAGGTGATGTTGAGGCTGGGTGGTTAAGTATATTCAAGGCTGAGACTGACATATTTTTAATTAGGCCTGAATCAAGGATTACAGTGAAAAGGCTGAAAAGTTGAGTTTAGGACTATCAAATTAGTTGTGATCTTGTTGAACGGCAGAACATGATGGGCTGAATGACCTACTTCTGCTCCTTTGTCTTCTGGCTTGTGTAAGTGGTTCAACTATTAGGTAAAGGAGTTTTGTTTGATTATTATGGCCTCCTTTCAACGGTAGCACCTTCAGAAAAAGCCAAAGTGATCACAATGATTTAAAGACAAACTGAAACTACAGTCCATCACTGGGTTAATAAGATATTATTAGCATGATTCTTCCTTTCTTCTACAATGGTCTTCATCGAAATTGTATGATTCAGGGATAGTGGAAGGATATCATATGTAGAACTGTTCAAATTAGAGAGTATGTGTGCATGTATGTATTGAGATTGTAGGCATAATCGCTGAACCGGTGGGCTTGGTTGCAAACGTTTTCACCACTGTGCTGGGCAACATCATCAGTGCACCTCTGATGAAGCATCGATGTCCTGTCCCTCTTGTTATTTATATGCCTCAGTGTGTTGAGGTGTTTGGTGCCACTTTCGATTCTGTTTCTCAGTGGTTTGCACGCAGGGTGTAATTTAATGACCGAGTCCCGGTTAGAATACCAGGTCTCCAGGAATTCCCTGGCGTGTGTCTCTGTTTGAAACAATTATGCAATTGTGCAAATATGGATGTATTATCCCAGTTGAATTTGTGTCCCTTGTTGTCAATGTGTAGTGAGACAAGGGAGAATTGGTCGTGTCTCTTGGTGGCTAGTTTGGTGTTCATATATCCGTATTGTCAGTTTTCTTCCAGTTTGGCCTATGTAGTGTCTCTCACAGTCTTTGTACGGTATTTTGTATATTACACCAGTTTTGCTGGTTTAAGTTGTGGGATCATTTATGTTCATCAGTAGCTGTCGTAGGGTGGTTGTTGGTTTGTGAGCTACTCTGATGTCTAAGGGTCTGAGTAATCTGGTTGGCATTTCTGAAAGTCACTGATGTAAGGTAAGGTGATTAGTGTGTCTGGTCATGTTGCGTCTTCCTGTTGTGGTCGTTCTCCGAGGAAATGGTGGGATGTGCTTTTTGGGTATCCATTCGTTTCAAAGACTCCATTTTGGTGTTCCTATTCTGCTTTGCGTAGTTCCGGATTGCTGCAATATGTTATGGCTCTTTTAAGTAGTGTCCCGATGCAGCTCCATTTGTGGGCTTTGGGGTGGTTGCTAGTGTAATTGAGTACATTGTTCCATATGTGTGGTCTTTCTATATACGTTAATCTGCAGTTCCCCACTGTTTTTGCGTTCTGCCATTATGTCCAAGAAGGGTAGTCGATTGTTATTCTCTTCGTTTGTGAATTCTATCCCGGTGAGGAAGTTGTTTATGTGTCGGTGGGTTTCTTCTAATTTTGTGCATTTGACAATCACAAAGGAATCATTTGCAATATCAGCCCCAAAGTTTGGTTTGTATAGCAGGGAGCACTGTCGTTCTAACCTATGTGTTACTGCTTCTGCAATCAGTCCTGATATTGGGGATCCCATTGGTGTTCCGCTGATATGTTGTCATTGAAGGTGAAATGGGTTGTGAGGCACAGATCTAGTAGTCTCATGGTAATGTCCTTATTAATGTTGGTATCCTGGGGTGCCTGCCTGCTTGATTTGTCCAGTAGTGTGGCAATTGTCTCTTTGGTTAGGTCGATGTTTACAGGCGTAAATAGTGCTGTTACACTGACGTTTATCATCATCTCATCCTCTTCTATCCAGGTGTTCTTGATGATGTTGAGGGATTCTTGGGATGAGTGGATGCAGTGGGCACTGTTGTCAACTAAGTATTTCAATTTCTGTTCCTCTGAGGAAGGGTCACCGGACTCCAAACGTTAACGCTGATATTTTCTTTACAGATGCTGCCAGACCCGCTGAGCTTTTCCTGCAACTGCTGTTTTTGTTCCTGATTTACAGCATCCACAGTTCTTTCGGTTTCTATATGGCGGTGTGCCTAGTAGTGAGTCAACAGGTCTAAGGGGGACTCCTGGTTTGTGTACCTTGTGGAGTCTGTCGGGGTGTGCTGAATCCCTCTGGCTTCACCTTTTGGTAGTCTGTCTTGCTGATGTCTCCTGAGTTGTGTAACTTCTTCAGGGTTGTTGTAATCCGGTTCCCTAACTGTGGTGTCAGGTCTATCACCATCTGTTGGTAGGTGTCAGTATCTGCTAGTAGTGTGTTAGCTTTCTCGATGTATTGGGCTCTACTGAGGATTACTGTTTTGTGTCCTTTGTCTGCTGGTTAAGATTACAATGTTCCTGTCTTTCTTGACTCCTTCCAGAGCTTTCTTCTCTTCTGCATTGAATGTATTCCACTCACCTTTTTTGCTAGGTATTGGGGATATCGTCTGTTGTAATGGTCTGTTGTACTTCTTCCGTGAGTCCGTTGGTCTTAAGTGTTGATTCCAGCACAGCCAGAATGTCAGTCTTTATAATGTCTCTGTAGTTATAGTTCCATCTGTAGTTATAGTTCCATCCGCATGCTGGATGGTCATCTCCTTGTCTGTAAGTGGTCGGTCCGAGATATTTTTAATCCATGAATCTGTGTTGTCCATGTTGTTGATTTGGGTAATTTTGGACAATTTTTCTTGTAAGGAACCACCATGAAACTACTAGATCTGTGCCTCACAACCCATTTCCCCTTCAATGCCGACATATACAAACAAAGAGAGGATCTGATGAGGGTCTAGGCCCGAAACGTCAGCTTTTGTGCTCCTGAGACACTGCTTGGCCTGCTGTGTTCGTCCAGCTACATACTTTGTTATCTTGGATTCTCCAGCATCTGCAGTTCCCATTATCACTCACACATACGGTACCTGGTCCGTATTACATTAGCAACCACCCCAACGGCCAAGAATTTGGGTAACTATTTAAAAGAGCCACAACACATTGTATAGTTCTGGCTTGCTGCAAAGCAGAACAGGAGTACCTACACAGAGTCTTCAAAAGGAATGGATACCTGAAAAACACAATCCATCATTACCTCTAGGACAGACCACAACACAGACTCGCTAATCACTCTACTGGACATCAGGGACTTTCAGAGATGTCCACAAAGCTACTCACAACCACCCTGCGACAGCTACTGACGAACGTGAAGGATCCCATATCCAAAACCAGTGTAATATACAAAATACCACGCAAGGACTGTGAGACACACTACACAGACCAAACTGAAAGAAAATTGACAATACTGGTACACAAACATCATTATCCACCAAGGGACATTACAAATTCTCACCTGTCTCACTACACACTGACAACAAGGGACATGAATTCAACTGGATCAACACATCCATAATTGCACAAGCCAAATAGAGACACACCAGGGAATTCCTGGAGGCCTGGTATTCTAACCAGAACTCGGTCAGAAAACACACTGAATTACACCCTGTGTGCAAACCACTGAGAACAGGACTGGAAGTGGTACTAAAAACACCCCAACAAACTGACACATTTCGTTATCTTGGATTCTCCAGCATCTGCAGTTCTCATTATCACATATAAACAACAAGTGGGACAGAGCGCCAACGCTTCACCGGAGGCACATTGACATGTTACCAAGCAGGGTGATGAAACATTCGCAACCAAACACACCAGCTCGGTGATCAAGTCTACAATCTCATCCCGAGCTATAAATTTTCTCAAAAACTTCAAAATGTATGTCATGAGTTGGTTGGGATGAGAGGACATTTATGGAAATGGATCACAAGTTTTAGGAACTAAGGAAATAAAGCATTTTCTCCTATGTAACACCTACTTAAAACATGACCCAAAATAAGAACCCATTTCCCAGGATTCCCCTACTAACTGTTATAGCACTTAATGCTTTATTTCAGGGAAAGGGTGGCATAGTAGCTCTGTGCTTAGCATTGCTGCCTCGTAGTGCAAGGGACCTGGATTCGATGCCAGCCTTCAGTGATTGCCTGTGTGGAGTCTGCACTTTCTCCCCATGTGCACGTAGGTTTTAGCCAGGTGCTCTGGTTTCCTTAGAGGCCAAAGATGTGCAGGTTACATAGATTGGTCATGCTAAATTACCCTGTAGTGTCCAGGAATGTGCAAGGTAGGTACATTAACCATGGTAAATGTGGATTTACAGGGTCAGGCTAGGGGGCTGGGTCTGGGTGAGATATTCTTCAGAGGGTTGGTATAGATCTGATGACTCAAATGGCCTCTTTCCACATGGTGGGGATTCTATGATTTGAATACATCTATGACAAGAAGGCACAGAGCATTCCTTTTCATGGAACAGATTCAAACACATGACATCTGTCATGATTTTGCAGTGTAATTCTTGTTTGTTTTGCAAAAGGTAAGATGGATCCGGCATAACAATAACCGACGCAACCACAGAAACTGCTAGAGAAACTCAGCAGGTCTGGCAGTATCTATGCATCGAAAACAGTGTTAATGTTTTGGGTCCACTGACCCTTTAAAGAAGGGGTCAAATGTTAACTCTGTTTTCTTTCTACAAATGTTGCCAAACCTACTGAGTTTCTTCAGCAATTTTTTTCCCCAGACTTCCAGCATCTGCAGTTCATCAGTATTTTTGTTACAGAGAACACTGTCTCCAGAAAAAAAAGGAGAAAATACTCCGTTAAATCAAAACTAACAAATGTTTGCACAACACAGAATTCACAAGGCCTACCTAATGCAACTAAAAATCAAACTGACAACAATAGTTGACTACATTATTTGCTGGGAAGAGATTAATCATATCATGGATGATATACTTTTTTTTAATTACAATACATGCACAATTAGAACACAGAATAATTGTTAAGGTCTGATGATGAACAAGAATAGGAGGGAAGCAGTTCTAATATCCAAGAAATCATGCAACTTACAGTGATCCTATTTGTTGTTTTCTGAATGCCTCCAAATAAAATCCTGTGCACACTTTTTCCCTGATGTAACATACCACATCTGAATTATCAGGTTAGTGACACAAATTCATTACAAACCAGAAATATTTGAATCACCATATAAAAAAGCAATATTTTTATGATAAAAGCTTAATAATGACTTTTTTTTAAACTTGGAAACATGCAAACGTTAAACTTGATTGGAAATAAATCTATAACAGATGTAATAAATAGCTTTCAGTACATACCAACAAGTACATGAAAGGTTGCTCCCATCAAAGTGGAATTAACCAGGACTCCACCTAATTTCATGAGATTACTGTAGTAAATATCATTTGGCCATTTAAGCCTCAGATCAATATCCTATATAAAAAAGCAAGTGCAAATTACATGACATTCATTACTCCCTCATTAGCATGATAAAATAAATGCATTGTTCAAAATGGAAGCATGAAAATAATTCAAGAAATTCCTAATTAGTCACGTCTATTACATCATATCAATAAATTAATTTCAGGGCACTAGTGAAATGTTCAACCACTGGGTTCATCTGAATACCAAATCCTAGGATTCAATAAAAATTAAATGGCTCCTTTGTTTTATAGATATTTTTTGTTGTTTCACTGCAGTCACAGTTTTTCCTAAGTACTTCATAAGTGTGTGTGAATGTATCATACATACACAATAAAAGGGAAAATAATATTTTTTTAAAAATAGGCTTCCCATTGCAGATATAAGAAAATTGAGCAGTGTCAAATGTTCTAGGACCCCAGTACATACTCAATTTAACCATTCTACCTAAGATATAAGTTTCTTTCTTTTCCCCATCTCCATCAATTGATCCAGAATACAGCTGCAATTGCTTCCATAGAGGGCAATAAAGATGGATATCTGATCATGTTTAGCAACTAAATGGCAAAGTACTTAATGTACAGTTTACTGTCCTGCATGCAGTTGATTTGCTATAACCTGAGTTACTAATTTTCATCCACAGGCGAAATGTTATTAATATCTAAATTACAAAATGTTTACTTCAACTTTGAATGCCATGTTTTTTCTTCTTAGTTGTATATTTTGTTTGCTAAAGTTCTTTCCTGACTGACTATAGAAAATATATATTAGAACTGAGATGTAATTTAAGCTAAAAGTTTACTGCTACACTAAAAGCAGGAATTATCACTAAAAGCAAATGTTGACATATTACCATTCCAACATAAATCACAAATTGTTTACGTACGCCAAAACACAGAATAAAATAAAGGTCACCCACATCATCTGTAAATGACATACTATCAAATTCCAACAATACTGTCAGATGAATACCTGAACTAAAGTATTTCAAAATCTTTGTTAAAGAATGCATGACCTTCTGTTAAAAAAAAGTACCTCTATAGATATTAAATCAAAATGTGCCGTTGGCTGGTTTAATGGAATTAAGTTGCATTACCATAAGTGAATTAATTATCGAAGCAAGTGCCCTTCCAAACCACCGTCAAGAAATTGGTTTTGAGTAGGCTGCCATGGGTCTCTATCACGATTGAATGCCAGGCAAAATTGTTAAATAAAAGTGCAAACTACTCGTGTTGACGGCATCTAACCAATGCAATCTTTCTATTCATCATTTACGTAATTGAGTCAAATGTCAAGGATAAGTTTCCAATTCACAACATAAAACCAGCATCTCTGTGGAGTCTGCACGTTCTTCATTTGTCTGTGTGAGTTTCTTCTGGGGGCTCCATTCCACTCATAATTCAAACGTGCAGATTTAAGGTGGATTGGGCATGGGAAATGCAGTGTTACAGAGATAGGGAGGGGAATGGATCCGAGTGGGATGCTCTTCGAAGGTCAGTGTGTACTCGATAGGCCGAATGGCCTGCTTCCACGCTGTAGGGAATCTATGATTCTTTAAGGCTTTCTTTGAAGTAATATTGTAAAATAGTATTGTACCTGACCACACAGGCATATCACGTGCACTCAATGGTATAAATTAGCTCAATTGAGCACAAATAGATTAATGGGTATGCAGGAGCAGAGGAAGCTGGGTGTGTGCATGCACATATCATTGAAAGTGGCAGACTGGGAAGACAGAGCAGTAAGTAAAGCAAACAGTATCCTCAACTTTATTAATAGGGGATTAAAGTACAGGCAAGGAGGCAATGTTGAACTTGTATAAGACGCCCGTTAGATCATAGCTGAAATATTCTATACGGTTCTGGGTGCTATATTATAGGAAGGAAATGAACACATTGGATTCGGTGCAGAAGCAGTTTCCAGGAAGGGTTCCAGGGATGAGGTGCTTCAATTATGAGGATAGACTGAAGAAGTTGAGATTGTTCCCCTAAAAGAGAAGAGGAGATATGAGAGAGGTTTTCAAAACCATGAGCAGGCTGGATAGAGTAAATAGGGAAAACTGTTGCCACTTGTAAATGAAACAAAATCAAGACGGCATTGATTAAAAAATGATGTACAAAAGAAACAAGGATGAAGTGATAAGTTAAGGTATAGTTGGTACTGTCTGGAAATGTGGTTGAGGCAGATTCAATTGAAGCATTCAAGAGGGCACTGGATAATAATATGGATAAAAATAATGTGCAAAGATATTGGATAAACCGATAGATTGGCACTAGATAATGATGGTCATTTAACGAGCCAGTGCAGTCCTGACAGGCTGAATATTTAGAATAATCAGGTAATTTACAGTGAAGTTAAAGCAGGTAACCAGCTCTTCTACATTTCTAAATATAGCAACAAGTAAACCATTTCACAGTGGAAACAAATCAACTTACATCCATATTAAAAGCGACAGAGAACAGACACACAATTACATAATTCTCTCAGAACAGGACAGAAGAAATGTGAGAAAAATCATCTGCTGGTGATCAAAATGTGGAGATTAAAAAGATAGTCAAAACACATATGCCATTTAGTTGCTAAACATGATCAGATATAAGCAGTCATAACATTTTAATAGTATTGCATCTTTAGGTTGCTTAAGAATATAAATCCATCGTGCATTGACAGACAGACTCTTAGCAGGGTGTGACATGCCGATACACGCTTTAGAAAGGCTGGTCAGACCTTCCCTTGTAACAAATGCTCTCCATTCAACCTCAGAAACAAATACTAACTTCATTAAGCTAGCGAGAATTGCATCTGTGATGTCGACAACGTTTTTGCTCCAACTATGCAACCGGAAGCAGAAGTGAAACCCAATTTAAAAATACCTCTTTGCCAATAGTACAGGTACTTATACAAATAATCTTCTCTCAATCATGCCAATTTGCACATTCAACAGATCTGTTTCTCTTTAAGTTAAGCCTTTATTATGTGAAAACGTCATTAGCCTAATTTAAAACCACCTACTAATAGGACAGATTAGATATAACAGCAAATTGCCAACACACTCCCATTTGAAGAATATCCCTAGATATCAAACCTGCATTCAGAGACTGGAACACTGGTCTCTTGCTCACCACGGAAATAGAGGACTGTATTTCCTCACACATCCTCTTGTTGTTCATCTCATACTGTACTTCGTCCCAACTTATCCCCTCTCTCGTACAATCTCTTCTCACATTTTTGTACCTCCTGCTCCTCATGTACTGCTCTTTTCCCTATAATCCAGCTTCTCTCATGTTGCACTTATCAATTTCCACATTGTTCTTTCTATCTTCCCCAAATCCTCCACGTCCTCCTTTCCTTTTCCTTACTTCAACATCCACTATTCCCAAATGTTCTGCCTTCCTCCATTCACGCTCTTCATCTTCTCATGTTTCCTTTTCCCAACTCTCACCTTTCACATCCACTCCCCTTCAACTTCCTCTCCCTACTTTGTCACCCCCTTCCTCTCTTCTCCCTCTACTATCGAGCACCACTATCTGTCATCCTTCCTCCAACATCCATGAGTGTGCTTTCTATTCCCCTTTCCTTTCCCTCTAACCTACTTGACCTCAACACAGCACATGGTTTTGACTCAAGTACAATAGCATAACAGATCATTGAGTGAACTAGCTAAACATGAAATCTCAATATTATGAGAAGTATAATTGACAGACCTCATATCCTGGCATGGATACCACAGATTCCACTGCAGCCAGAGCCATTAAGTGCTGTACAAAAGAAATGTTCTGTCCAAGTTTAGAGTGGGCTTGAATCCTAGTGTGTAGAGTAAACATTGCACAGCCTATTGGACTTAGCCATATATTTCCTCCACGACCTACAGTTAAAATCAAAACCAGACGAAAAATGAATAAATCAAATTTAGTTTAAAAGATAAGCCATGCATAAAGAATCACAATGATAAAGATAATGCAATTCATAATTGTCCTTCACATCTGAATGTCAATCTGTTCTGAAATGACAAGACTAAGCTTTTCTCTTTTCAAGTTATAAGCATCCTGCATGAGACCCCTGGCCTTTCTGAGGACAGTCTTGCTGTGAATGGAAAGGTTGTGGGTTCAAGTTCCACACCAAAGATTTCACAGCAGTTCTAGGGCAGTGCTTATGGTCAAGGCAGCAATCATGATGTTGCATCAAAGGTCTGATTGGTCTCTCAGTTGAACAAAATAAGCTCTGTGGAACCCTTTATAAAGCATGGGATTTAATATATTTGAACAATTTTTAACGCTCAAACACCATTAAGTAAATTATTTGATTGATCTTTTATTGGCTGCACTCTGCACAAATTTTCATTTTCAACGAGGAAGGTACAAGAAATCTCCCAGAACTTGAGATCTCAGTGGCTGGGTTAAATGAGGGGTTGAAGGAAATCAGCATTAGCATGAAAATTTTACTGGAGACATTACTGAATTAATGAAATTAATGAATAATTAATGAAAGGTTATAAATTGCACAGTCAGAATGAGGGAGACTTCATTAGATTGAGACTGAGACGGATTGAGAAACTGGGAATTTGGGTCAAAGCAGTAATTCAAGGCAGAGGGGGCAAGAGGTGCTTTAATTAAGGCTTACTTCAAGAACTAAAGTTTCCAGAGTGAGAGGTGAGAGGGAAAGGAAATGAGGTGGAAGCAAAGATCTATACAAACTGTAGCAACAGCAGTGTGATATCATTAGTGCAGAAAATGCACCTAATTATTGTGCAGGCTTGGTCAGTGTTTCTCATTTTTAAAGTACAAGTTGTATATTAAGCTTGTGTTTAAGTCTCCGGAACAAAAACAAAGTCACTGGGAAAGCTCAGCAGGCGTAGCAGCATCTGTAAAGGAAAAAACAGAGTTAACATTTCGGGTCTGGTGACCCTTCCTCAGAACTGACAGTGGCTGGGAAAACATCAGTTTATATGTGGAAAACAGGTGAGGTGGGTGGGGTAGGGAGTAAACAATAGGATAGAGCCCAAAGACAGAGAAAGACAGTTGGACAGACAAAGGAGTTGCTAAAGACCAGGCTGAGAGGGTGAACAGTTGTTAATGGGGACTGTCAGTGATGAACAACATGGGGTGTATAACGGTAGGCTATGTGGTAACAAGGCCTGGTGTGTGGGGTAGGGGGCTGGGACATAGGAGAGTTTAGGCCCTAAAATTATTGAGCTCAGTAGAGTCCATAGAGCTGTAGGGTCCCCAAGTGGAAAATGAGGTGTTATTCCTCCAGCTTGCGTTGGGCTTCACTGGAACACTGCAGCAAGCTAGAGACAGAGATATTGGCCAGGGAGCAGGGTGGTGTGTTAAAGTTTTCCCATCCACCATTAGTTCTGAGGAAGGGTCACCAGACCCAAAACGTTAACTCTGTTTTGTCCTTCACCGATACTGCCAGACCTGCTGGACTTTTCCAGCAGCTTCGTTTTTGTTCCTGACTTACAGCATCCGCAGTTCTTTCAGTTTTTAGTTAAGTCTCAAATTTTTTTTCCCTTTTTCTGAGAAAAGATTTGTTATGTTTTCACAGTAAGTACATATTTATTCAAGTGTAACAAAATGTTTTTACCAGTACAGGACAGCAGATCAGAAGGGTCAATGATGTGTACATCCTGCGGTGGAGCCATACACTCTAACAGTAAAGAAACAGATCCTTCGAGCCAACTAGTTTATACTGACCAGGTTTCTTAAACTGAACTAGTCCCATTTCCTCCAAGCCTTTCCAATTCAAGTACTGTCCAACCAGTGTATTAAATGTTGCTCTGGTACCCGCCTCGAACACCTCCTCTGGCACCTCATTCCATACAGGCACCACCCTCTGTGTGGAAAAAGCTGCCCCTCAGGTCTCTTTTAAATTTCCCCCTGCTCACTTCAAGATTTTTGAATATCAATGGCATATAGATTATGGGGATGGGCTGGGTAAAAGATATTGAACTGTCCTATCAACCAACATCATATTGAATGATGGGGCTGAAGGGCCTACTCCTGTTCCTAGGTTCCCTAGGACCCGATAATGCACACCCCAGAATATTGAAGGAGGTAGTTACAGAGACAGTTGACGTACTGGTGAACCAACTTCAAAAATTCAACCCATAGGAACCATTCCTAAATCTTTCAGAAGGTAGTAAATGTCACTAAACTGCTTAACAAAGGAGCAAGAGAGAAAACAGGGAACTATAGATCTGAAAGCCTGACCTCAGCAGTAGGGAAAATGCTCAAATCTATTATGAAGGATGGAGTAAATAAACACTTCGATGATAATGATCCCATTTAGCATTATTTGTACGGATATGTGAATGGGAAATCTTGATAAACTTGGAACTTCTTGAAGATGTTAATAACAAAATTGACAAAGGAGAATTGACAGACATAGCACAGTGAGATCTTCAGAAAGTTCTGGATAATTTACCCCCCGCAAGAAGCTGGTTACAAAAATTAAAGCACATGCATAGAAGGTAATGCCCTGGTATGGATTAATAATTGGCCACCAGACAGAAAACAAGCCGTACAAATAAAAGGATTATTCTCACGTTGACAGGCAGTGACTAGGGGTGTCCACAAGGATCAGTATTTGGGCCCCGGCTGATCACAACATACATCAATGATCTGGGGTTGAGAGCCAAAAATAATATTTCCAAATTTGCTGATGATTCAAAATTGAATAGAAATGTGATGTGAGGAAGATGTAAAGCGGTTTCTAGAGGATTTGGACAGGCATGTAATGGACAGGTGAATACATTGTGGAAAAATGTAAAATTATCCACTTTGGTAGGAGAAACAGGTGCACAGATTATGTCTTAAATGGTAAGAGATTGGCAAGTGTAAATATGCAAAAGAGACCCAGGTATCCTCATTGATCAGCTGCTGAACGCTAACATCTATTCATTTGTGGGATGTAAACGTCACTGGCTGGCCAGCATTTCTTGCCCATCCCTAGTTGTCCTTGAAAAAGAGATGGTAAGCTGCCTTCTTGAAATGCCTCAGTCCACCAGCTGTAGACTGACCCACAATGGTATGACGGAGGGAATTCCAGGATTCTGACCCAATGGCAGTGAAGGAACAGCAATATATTTCCAAGTCAAGATGGTGAGTGGCTTGGAGGGGTAGTTGGAGATGTTGGTGTTCCCATATGCCTGCTGCCGTTGTCCTTTTAGATGGAAGTGGTTGTGGGTTTGGAAGGTGCTGTCTGAGAATCTTCGGTGAATTTTTTCTGTGCTTCTTGTAAATGGTACACACTGCTGCTGCTGAGTGTAAGTGGTGAAGGGAGTGAATGGTTGTGGATGCAGTGCCAATCAAGTGGGCTGCTTTTTCCTGGATAGTGTCAAGCTTCTTGCGTGTTGTTGGGGATGCACTCATCCAGGCAAGTGGGGAGTATTCCATCACACTTCTGGCTTGTGCATTGTAGATGGTGGGCAGGCTTTGAAGAGTTAGGAGATGAGTTATTCTCTGCTGTATTCTTAGCTTCTGACCTGCTCTTGTAGCTACAGTATTTAAGTGGTGAGTTCAGTTGAGTTTCTGGTCAATGATAACCCCCAAGACGTTGATAGTGAGGGGATTCAAAAATGGTAACAACCATTGAGTGTCAAGGGGTGGTGGTTAGATTGTCTCTTATTGGTGATGGTCATAGCCTGGCATTTGTGTGCTTTGAATGTCACTTGCCACTTGTCAGCCTAAGCCTGGATATTGTCCAGATCTTGTTTCATTTGAACATGGACTGCTTCAGTATCTGAGGAGTCGTGAATGGTGCTGAACATTGTGCAATCATCGGCGATCTTACGTCAGAGGGAAGGTCATTGATGAAGCAGCTGAAGATGGTTGGACCGAGGACACTACCTCAAGGAACTCCTGCACAGATGTCCTGGAGCTGAGATGATTCACCTCCCACAACTACAACCATCTTCGTATGTGTCAGTTATGACTTCAACCACCAGATAGTTTGCGCCTGCTAACTAATGATTCCAGTTTTGCTAGGGCTTCTTCATACCACACTCAGCCGAATATCAAGGGTTATCACTCTCACCTCACCTCTGGAATTCAGCTCTTTTCTCCATATTTGAACCAAGGCTGTAATGAGATCAGGAGCTGAGTAGCCCTGGTAGAATGCAAACTGTGTGTCACTGAGCAGGTGCTGCTTGATAGCACTGTTGATGGCAACTTCCAACACTATCCTGATGATTGAGAGGAGACTGATGGGGTGGTAATTGGCTGGGATGGATTTGTCCTCCTTTTTGTGTACAGGGCATACTTGGGCAATTTTCCACATTGTCAGGTAGATAGTGGTGCTGTAACGGTACTGGAACAGCTTGGGTAGGGGAGTGGCAAGTTCTGGAGCACAAGTCTTCAGTACTGTTGCCAGAATGTTGTCAGGGCCTGTAGCCTTTATAATTTCCAGTGTCTCCAACTGTTTCTTGATATAAAATGGAGTGAATCGAATTGGCTGAAGACTGGTATCTGTAATGCTGGGGACAACTGGAGGAGGCTGAGATGGATCATCCTCTTGGCACTTCTGGCTGAAGATTGCTGCAAATGCTTCAGCCTCATCTTTTGCATTGATGTGGTGGGCTTTTCTATCACTGAGGATGGGGATATTTCTGCAGCCTCTTCCTCCAGTGAGTTGTTTAATTGTCCATCACGGTTTATGACTGGAATGTGGCAGGGCTGCAGAGGTTAGATCTGATCCATTGGTTGTAGGATCGCTTAGCTCTATGTATCACTTGCTGCTTTCACTGTTAGGTGTGCAATTAGAACTGTTTGGAGGCTTCACCAGGTTGATACTTCACCTTCAGGTATACCTGGTGCTGTTCCTGGCATACCCTCCTGCACTGTCCACTGAACCACAGCAGATCCCCTGGCTTGATGGCATTGGTTGAGTGGGGGATATTCCAGTTTATGAGGTTACAGAATGTGCTACAGTACAATTCTGTTGTTGATGGCCCACAGCACCTCATGGATGCTCAGTCTTAAGTTGCTGGATCTGTGCAAAGTCTGTCCCACAACAGGATGCAAGTTATTCTCAATGTGAAGGAGGGACTTCATCTCCACAAGGACTGTGCGATGGTCACTCTTACCGATACTGTCACGGACAGATGCAACTGCAGCAGGCAGATTAGCAAGGATGAGGATAAGTATGTTTTTTCTTCTTGTTCGTTCCCTCACACCTGCCGCAGACTCAGTCTAGCAGCTAATTCCTTTAGGATCCAAACAACCCAACCAGTAGTACTGCTGCTAAGCCAGTGTTACACTGGACATTTAAATCTCCCACCCAGAGTACATTTTTTGTCCTTGACATTCTCAGTGCTTCGTCCAAGTGCTGTTCAACAGGGAGGAGTACCAATTCATCAGCTGAGTGAGGGCTGGACGTGGTAATGGGCAGGTGGTTTCCTTGCCCAGGAGTCAATGTCGAGGGCTCCCAGAGCAACTCCCTCCTAACTGTATACCACTGCGCCACCACCTCTGTTGGGTCAGTCCTGCTGGTGAGTCAGGACATATCCAGGGATGGTGATGGTAGTGTCTGGGACATTGTCTGCAAGGTATGATTCTGTGAGTACAACTCTGTCAGGTTCTTGCTTAACTAGTCTGTGAGACAGCTTTCGTAATTTTGCCACTTGCCCCCAGCAGTTAGAGAGGAGGACTTTATACGGTCGACAGGGTTGTTTCATTCTTTTCCGGTGCCTACATCAATGCCAGGTGATCTATCCAGTTTCACTTCTTTGAGACTTTGTAGCAACTGGTAAAACTGAACAGCTTGCTGGGCTATTTCAGAGGGCAACTGAGAGTCAACCACATTGCTGTGGATCTGGAGTCACATACAGGCCAGACCAGATGAGGGTGACAGATTTCCCTTCCTGAGGGATATTAGTGAACTAGATGGGTTTTCCCCGATAATCAGTAATGATTTCATGGTGATCAGTAGATTCCTAATTTTCCATAATTTTTAAAAATTATTGAATTCAAATTCCACCATCTGCCATGGTGGAATTTGAACTTGGGTCCCCAAAACATTAGCTGGGTTCCTGGATTAACAGTCTAACGATAATACCACTAGGCCATCGCCTACCCACTATGCAGGTGTTAGGAAGGCTAATGGAATGTTAGCCATTGCCGCAAGAGGATTTCAGTATGGGAGCCAAGGTAAGACTGCACTTGGAATACAGTGTGTTGTTTTGGTCTCCTCATCTTAGCAAAGATATTATTGCCATGGAGGGAGTGCAATGTAGATTGGCCAGATACATTCAAAGATGGCAGGAATGTTTATGAAGAGACACTGGGCAAACTGGGTCAGTATTCGCCAGAGTTTCAAATAACGAGGTGATCTCATTGAAACTTACAAAATAGAAAAGCACATGAACTGAATAGGGAAATAGCACAATAATAGGTAAAAAGTATGCTATATCATTATATCCAATTTAGTTTCCATAATAATGTGTACTCATGTTTGGGACAGCAAGTGTCAGATGTAGAACTCAAAGGTTTTAAATGTGGTCCCAAACATTGAAAACTATGACTATCTCATTATTACAATCATGAAGCACAGAGGAAATTCATTCAGCCCGTTAAGTTTGAATTAGCACTTTGAAAGAGCTATCCAATTATTCCCATTCTACTGCCTTTTTTTTCTAGTGCCCTTCAAACATTCTCTTTTCAAGTATATATTCAACTCATTTTTTAAAGTAATGACTGAATCAGCTCTGCTATTATTTCAGGTAGTGCATTCCAGAGCACAGAACTTGCATCATTCAAAGATATTCTCACTTCCTAATGATTCAATTTGCCAGATACTTTAACATGTGTCCTCCAGTTATTGACATTTTCCCCATTGTAAACAGTTTCTACTTAATTAATCCTACAAAATTTTGAACACTTTTATCCTGATCTAAATAGAAATATCTAGGTTAAACTACCCTGATGTTTACATTTTTGAAGATTAGAAAGGAAGGATGGAAAACTACTGACCTTTGCCTTGTGTTTGTCGAATTGCAATGGCAATTAACCCTACTTCCTCTGGAAACGAAAGCATCAACCTGTGAATTATGAGAAATGCACTCAACTGAAACAGACAATAGACATTGGAAGCTCACTAAAATCAGGACTATACCCAAAAATGTAGATTTAAGCAAAAATCATTTTGAATTATAGCTAAATTTGGCAAATTTAGCAATTAGCAAAATCACAATTACATTTTCCTAACAAATACTTACTCACTTCAAAACAATATCCAAAACCACTGCTTAATTGGCTAACTGCAGTTTTCTTTTAAGGATGTGGGGTTCACTGTCAAGGCCAACATTTGTTGCCCAACCCTAACTGCCCTTATACCGAAAAGTTTTGTTGGGTCATTTCAAAAGGGCAGTTAGGAGTCAAACAGATTGCTGTGGGTTTGGAGTTACATGTAGATCAGGCCAGGTAATGATGGCAGACTTCCTTCCCTAAAGAACATTAGTCAAACAGATGTTTTTACAATTTGTTTCAATCAAGTTCATGGGACTAGATTTATATTCCAGAATTATTAATTGAATTCAAATTCCACAGACTGCACATAATGGGTTTTGAACCAATGTTCCTGCAGCATTGCTGGGTCTCCAGATTACTGGTCCAGTGTCATTACCACTATTCCACCACCTTTATGTTATTACAGAATAATAAATGTGAAATCATTACAAGACAATAAACCCACCCATTTAAAAACTCAACATGCAGCATCAAGCACAGAGACTCTCGTTGCTGCCAAAATATATCTTCCATTAAAACAAAAGATTGTACCATCATATATCACCACAACAATATTAAACATGTTGAATTTCAGGGTCCAGTCTAATCTTACAGCTGGAGAATCTAGCGCAGTGAGGAAGTCGAGTACTGTCTATTACGCGACCTGCCCTCCCCTCCTATCATATCTGCAAATTGTTAATAGACTTCTTGTCATTAAGGCTGACACTACCCACGCAGCAGCTATGTCAACTGCATCCCTCTTTTTAGTAGCGCACTGAAGCAAACCTCCTCTAAAGCTTACCCTTACCCTAGCCCTAACCTGTTCCTTCCAGTTTGTTGCTCATCTCCTCTCACCTGTCTCCAACCTTACCTTGTCCATGACAGCCAACTCCTGTTGGCTTGATCCTATTCCGACTAAACTGATTTCCTTTCTTGGTTCCAAGGGAGCTAATGTTTATGATCGTTCTCTCTTCAGATGTCCTCCCTTTCTCCTCTACATCTGACATCATCTTTCTGTTCATAGAATCCCCCCAAACCTTCACAAAGTATGGATCAATCTCCGATCTGTCTTTTCTCTCCAAAGTTCTTGAATATCACCTTACAAATCCATACCCATCTTACCCAGAACCCTACGTTTTAGACTCCTTTAATCAGCTTTCCCTGCTACAGTTCCAAAGCAGTTCATACAAGTCACAAATGACAGCCTGTGAGGTAGTAACAATGCAAACTTCTATCCTTGTCCTTCCAAATATGTCTGCAGCCTTTAACACAGTTGACCACGCCATCCTCATTTGACATCTATGCACCATCATCTAACTGGGTGACAGCGCTCGCTCCTTGCTCCATTATCTACCTAATTGCATTCACTGCATCATTTACAAAGACTTCCCTTTCTGCTCCACACAATTATCACTGTGCCTCAAGGATCTATCCTTGGTCTACTCATATTTCTCATCTACATGTTATCCCTTCAATAACATCACCCAAAAACACAGCATTAGTTTCCACATGATCATTGACAACAGCAGTGCCAACCTGTTACCATTGCTGATAAATTAGCAGACTGTTTTCCCAACACCCAATAATGGATAAGCAGAAGATTTTCCAGTTAAAAATTAGAAAGACTGAAATTACGATTTTTAGTCCAGTATCCAAATCCTGCTCCATGGCAACAGGTTCCACCCTTCTCCTTAGTAATAATCTGAAACTAAGATCAAATTGTCATATCATATTTGATCCCTGGATGAGCTTCTACATTCATAGTATCACTAAACCACCTGTTTGCAGCTCAAAAACATCACGCAACTTCACCTCCATCTCAATGAATGTCTTCATCATCTCTGGATTCAAGTAGTCCAATGACCTCCTGGCTAGTCTCCCACGTTTTCCTACCTATAAACTAAAGAGCATTCAAAACTCTGCTACCTTCATCTTACCTTGCAACAGGTCACATTCACCCATCATTGCGACACTGCTCCCTAGTCAAGTAATATCCTTGTTTTAAAATTCTGACCCCTATTTTGAAATACTTCCATGGCCTTGCTTGTCTCTGCCTCAAAAATTTCAAACGGCTTCACAATTTTCCAAGATAACTGTCCTCTAATTCTGGACTTTTGGACATCCTCAATTCTAATTACTTTACTACTGGTAGCCATACCTTCTGTTACCTAAGCCCTAAGCTTTAGAATTTCCTCCTTTCCACTATTGGCTTCTTTTATCTCATCTTTTGGTCATCTGCCCAAATATCTCCTTAGGTTGCTTATGTCATATTTTGTTTCATAATCTCATTGTATTTAAAGATGCAAAACAGCTTCATATGATGAGATAATTCAAGTGCAGAGACTGATTTCTTTTTGCATAACAACAAAGAAATTAATGACTATGTAATCATAAACCTAACAAATTTATTATTTTTCATTGGAGTATCAGCTGTTACAGGAAACATTAATGTTCATGGCTGCCAAATGGTTGTAATTTGAATTTTCGAATTGGGAGAGACAAAGCAGAGGCCCAGGCCATTGTTGCAGCTCCAAATTTTGGCCACTAATTTGGGTAGTGATTCTTCAGATTATTGTGACATCCCCATGCTCCCAACACGATTTAGGGCTACATGCTCATAGTCCTGTAATGTTCAAAGGCACTGGTGCAAAGAAAGACCAACTCTTATAAGATAATGGCCAACAGTTGAGAATAATGACTTTTTCATGCTATTTTTCTGGATGTGTCATCACTGTAAATCCGTCGCAAAAATTTCTTTGCAAAATTTAGGCCACATAACATACAAATGATCACTTAATTTCAAGTAGGAAAATAATGGTGTTCTGTAGCTATTTAGCATTCCTTGCCCATACTTTCTTCCCACGCTTGGGCCTACATCAAGGCAAGAGAGTTTTTACTTGTGCACATTACCTAGACCTACAAACGAGTGTATTCTTCTATCATGAACATAAAATCAAGTATTGCTTCTTTATGCTGCCTGAAATATCAAGGTTCTCACACAGGCAGATAGTTCCTCAACTGTAATTGGCTTAACTCAGTAATCTGATATTCATTGATATTCTTTAAATGTCAATTAAGGTAAATCTCATTCACAATCTATTTCATTTGTCAGGTATGGATAGTTAGACAAGGCTGTTACAAATGTTCTTAAATAGATGTCAGTAAAGATAGCTTTGTACTGAGAAGTTACATAGTTAGAAAATGGATTATTATTTCACACAAATCTAGTATACAAACATCCAATTCGAAGTAGGAATATGCTAAACGCCTCATCCAATCCGTTCCACTATTCAATAAGATCATGGCTGCTATGATTGTGCCTTCAAGCCCACATCACTGCCTATCCCAATAACCTTCTGCCCCATGGCTTATCAAGAGCTAATCTACCACTGCCTTAAAAATATTAAAGGCTCAGCCTCCATTCCCTTTCCAGGTAGAGTTCCATAGACTCATAACCCTCCCAGACTGTCTTAAATGAAGGGGTCCCTTACTTTTAAGCAAAGATCCCTAGATGCAGATTCTCCCACAAGACAAAAAAATCCTTTCAACATCCATCCTCTCAAGGCTCCTTATGATCATGGATGTTTCAATCACGTCATTACTTACTCTCCTAAACCCCAGGGAATAGTGTCATGTCTTTTCCAATCTATCCTTATTAGACAACCTGTCCATTATTAGTCTAATAAACTACCCAAACTTGCTTCCAATGCAGAGATAGCAAGAACTGCAGATGCTGGAGTCAGAGATAACAAAGTGTAGAGCTGGAGGAACACAGCAGGCCAGCATCAGAGGAGCAGAAAGTTGACATTTCAGGTTGGGACCCTTCTTCAGATGCACTTGCATTTTTCCTTATATAAGGAAACCAATAAATTACAGAGTAATCTAGATGTGACCTCATCAATGTCCTGTACAACTGAAGCATAACATCCCTACTTTCATCTCAAGTCCCCTTGCAATAAATGTTAATATTCTATTTGCTCTCCAAGGAACTTGTGTGTGATGTCCTGGGTTCCCCGGTTGTTGAGCATTTGAATATTTGTAGATTGTCCATTGCATGTTGCTTCAGCAGTTTGGCATGCAAGTCCTTTGTTCGAATACATCAATTTAGTGTATTCTGAAATATCACTTTCCACATCTGTCACTGTATCTTTGTTCAATTCCCTTAACCTAATTTGTCAGTTCACTTCAGCGATCTATTTTTATGTCTGCATGAGTTTGCAAGTCTTGAACCCACTCTTCTTTCCTTCAAACTTGTTGACTCCAAGAAATATTGTTCCAAGAAATTATCCCAAAACATTCCACGCACTCATCATCCATGATCCCTTTGCCTATCTGATTTTTCCTATTTAGTGTACATTGAAAGCTACAATTGAAATTATAGACGAAATTATTATGGGACCTTGATAAACTCTCATTGTCTCCTCCCATATACTCAGTCTTACCACATTATTAGTTTGGGCGGGGGGGGGGCGGCACACCACTCCCACAGGTGATGCTCTGTCAACATAATTTCTAACAAAAACATTTCTCTATCCTGGTTTCCTGAACTTAGGTAATTACTCTCTGATGTGCTAACCCATCATAGCGAAGATAGTATAACCGATCATTAAAGATAGTATAACAGAGCACATCAAAGTTTTCTAATTCATTAGGCTCGCATTAAATTTTGTGAAAGGGAGACCATGTTTAACCAATTTATTGGAGACTTTCAAAGATGTAATATTTACTGTGAATAATGGGGAACTGTTAAATGCACTTATTTAAGATTTCTAGAAAGCATTTGTTAAGGTGCCTTCAAAATTTATTGCTGCAAATAAAAGAACATCATGTGGGCATAACATATTGGCATAGACAGAAAATATAAAACACAATAAACATAAATGGGTTATTTCTTGGTTGGCCATAGTTATGAGTGGTATGCCACAAAGATCAGTGTCGGCGCCCCAACTTTTTGCAACTTACATAAATGATTGGAATGAAGGAAATTAAGGCCAAATTCGCTGATGACTCAAAGATAGGAAAGCAGATTGGTCAGAGGACGTAGCAAGCTACAAAGAGGTTGAAATTTTCTTCCTGAAAAAGCAGTGTAAGCAGAGTCTCTGATTGTTTTTAAGGGACAGGTAAACAGTTTGTTGATAAGCAAGGGGGTGAAATATTATCAGGGGTAGGCGAGAATATGGAGCAATTAGATCTGCCATGATTTTGCTGAATGTCACTGCCACCTTCATGGATCACAATGACTGCATTCTCTCATCCCCTTCCACAATGAATTCCTGTCCAGCCCCGAGTAGATGTTCCAAACCCTGGAATCAGGTTGCCAACATAGCCGTCTGGGTTCCTACACTTTGCTGTAGTGAACGGCATCAAATGCTCAGTAGCAAACCAGCTACACAGTTTGCAATATCCCATTCCAATATCCTTACTCCTAGTGGAAAACAACATACTAAAATGAGGTAAGTTGGAAGTGAAGTATTTCTTTAACGCAATCATTTATTACACCATCTCAACTATGCGATGAAACTATAAAAGGATTTATCCTTTTGTTAAACATAAGTCAAACTAAAGAATAAATCCCTACTATGAAGTATGTTGCACATTGAGCAACATTGCTGCAAACATACAAAACAAAAATAAAATTAGTTTATCTCCCATATCTTTGCAGAGAAATAATCCACCTCATACAATAGCATCCGCAGTTCTTTTGGTTTTCATTTAATACTCCATCTCTATCTGCTAACTTGGCCAATGCCTTTAAACCCATTGCTCAACAAATACTCCCTCAGGGGAAATAGTCAAGTTCAGGTAATTGCAGCATTTAGAAACATCTCAGGTCAACGTGAGGAATTTGTATCATTGTAAATTTTAGTCTGCAGGTTGACTGGATTTTTTGTTTCTTTTAAAAGTGTTTAAGATACAACAAAGTGTAACATTTGAACTAACTTGCGTTGCATACATACATTTTACATCTAAACATCATTTTCAAGAACAAAGGCACTGTTATTCACCACCTGTCACTAATTCTGTCTAGCAATTCACCTTCAAGAGGAGTTAACTTTAGATTTTGTGAGATTTGCAGTTCAGCATCTCAGCCTATACCGATAGGTGATCCCTTGATCTTCCTCTCCCAGGGAAAGGTGTCACTTGGTAATGTGCTTCTTTAGCAACAGAATGAGACAATTTTAATTGTGCAACAATTTTATGTGGCTTGAAGTTTCCACTCACCTGCACTATATTTTCAATGCAATTCAACCAAAAGTCACCCTGACCAGAGGGCAAAGATCATTGAATCGTCATCACAAACTTTATTCATTACTTTGAGTTTCTATAATCTTTTCCACTAGTTTAAAAATCATCACTCTCAAAGTGGGCACCATCAAGACCCCAGGATATATTAACCACTATTGGGTAGGTCCACAAACAATGCTTTTGAAGTCCTTGAGGAAGCTCTAGAAATTAAGTTACTTTCTTGTGGGCATGAGGACGTTAATATGAATGCTTGAAAAGGTTAGCTGCAAAACTTGCCTTCAATTAGCTAAGTCCCCTGGGCCGGATGGGATTTATCCTAGGATCCTCTGGGAAGCCAGGGAGGAGATTGCTGAGCCTTTGGCATTGATCTTTAACTCGTCATTGTCTCCAGGAATTGTGCCAGAAGACTGGCGGATAGCAAATGTGGTTCCCCTGTTCAAGAAGGGGAGTAGAGACAACCCTGGTAATTATAGACTAGTGAGCCTTACCTCAGTTGTTGGTAGTGTTGGAAAAGGTTATAAGGGATAGGATTTATAATAATCTAGAAAAGAATAATTTTATTAGGGATAGTCGGCACAGTTTTGAGTTCTTTGAGAAGATGACTAAACAGGTAGATGAGAGTAAACCGGTTGATGTGGTGTATATGGATTTCAGCAAGGCTTTCAATAAGGTTCCCCACAGGAGGCTATTGTACAAAATGCAGAGGAATGGGATTATGTGAGATATAGCAGTTTGGATTGGAAATTGGCTTGCTGAAAGAAGAGGGTGGTAGTTGATGGGAAATGTTCATCCTGGAGTCCAGTTACTAGTGGTGTACCGCAAGGTTCGGTGTTGGGTCCACTGCTGTTCGTCATTTTTATAAACGACCTGGATGAGGGCGTAGAAGGATGGGTTAGTAAATTTGCAGACGACACTAAGGTCGGTGGAGTTGTGGATAGTGACAAAGGATGTTGTAGGTTACAGAGAGAGACATAGATAAGCTGCAGAGCTGGGCTGAGAGGTGGCAAATGGAGTTTAATACAGACAAGTGTGACGTGATGCACTTTGGTAGGAATAACCAGAATGCAAAGTACAGGGCTAATGGTAAGGTTCTTGGTAGTGTAGATGAGCAGAGAGATCTCGGTGTCCATGTACACAGATCCTTGAAAGTTGCCACCCAGGTTGACAGGGCTGTTAAGAAGGCATACAGTATTTTAGCTTTGATTAATAGAGGGATTGAGTTCCGGAACCAAGAGGTTATGCTGTAGCTGTACAAAACTTTGGTGCGGCCACACTTGGAGTATTGTGTACAGTTCTGGCCACCGCATTATAAGCAGGATGTGGAAGCTTTGGAAAGGGTGCAGAGGAGATTTACTAGGATGTTGCCTGGTATGGACGGAAGGTCTTATGAGGAAAGGCTGAGGGACTTGAGGCTGTTTTCGTTAAAGAGAAGAAGGTTGAGAGGTGACTTAATTGAGACACAGAAGATAATCAGAGGGTTAGATAGGGTGAATAGGGAGAGCCTTTTTTCTAGGATGGTGACGGCGAGCACGAGGGGGCATAGCTTTAATTTGAGGGGTGAAAGATTTAGGACAGATGTCAGAGGTAGTTTCTTTACTCAAAGAGTAGTAAGGGTATGGAATACTTTGCCGGAAACGGTAGTAGATTCACCAAATTTAAGTACATTTAAGTCGTCATTGGACAAGCATATGGACGTACATGGAATAGTGTAGTTTAGATGGGCTTCAGATTGGTATGGCAGGTCGGCACAACATCGAGGGCTGAAGGGCTTGTACTGTGCTGTCATGTTCTATGTTCATTAATTAAGAAACTGACCACTGTGCACTGATATAACTAGTAAATAGTTCTGTATAGTTTTAAAAAGTAATTTTCAGCAATTTAAAATCCTGTTACTCATAGGCAATACACTACAATTTTGTTTAATACATTGTTTGGGTGATAAACCTATTTTTTGCTGTTGGCAAACTGCTGCAAGTTACGACTCTTAAGTTTACCTTTATTCACTCAAGGGATGCAGGCATCAATGACTGGGCCAGCATTTATTCCCATTCACAGTTGCTTTTGAGAAGGTGGAAGTGAGCTAGCTTCTTAAAACACTGCAGTCCACCTGCTGTAGGTTGACCCATAAAAGAAAGGGGATTTAAGGATTTTGACCCAGCGACAGTGAAGGAAGGGCATTATGTTTTGAAGTCAGGATGATGAGTGGCTTGGATGGGAACTTGCAGGTGATGGTGTTAAAGCTAACATATAATTTCACAAACTAAGTTTTAAATGTCTTATCACTCAAGTCTATAGGTGATTATGGACCTAGCAAATTAGTTTCAGCAGAAACTTCTCAAAACAAGTGCAATTTCTTTCCAGATTATAGCCGCAATAGAAATACTATCCCACTGAAGTTAACATGCACCCTCCCATGGCTTGTACTGACAAACAAATAGATTTATTTAACAATAAAAGAATAAGTGAATTGTAGCAACAAACCGATGCAGTTTCTTGTGACAGTTACTAGGCTCAATAATATTGTGTAAACTGAAAATAACAAATAGTCACAACTTGCCCACTGAACTATATATGCCAGTTTCTCCAATGTCGCACTAACTGATGTGTCTAATTTCCAACATCTCTCATAGACTATCCAATTTTGAACCTGCCAGGTTGAGAAATAATTTTTCAAGAATCAATTGCATCAAACAAATTTGAGTAACAATCCATTAAAAATAATTGCCAAACATATAATTGAACAATTATCATTGTATTTAAATTAATGGCTTCAACCATCCCTCTGATACATGGTGACAATAAATCAACACAAAGTCAGTTCAGTGCACAGAGCTGGTCTTTAAGCCTGGGATATCGTGGAGACAACGCCAAATGTCAACAAAATGGCTCATGAAGCTGTATTGTTAATAAGTTTAAAAGTTATAGTGAATACACCGACACCTCTAGAACAGGATCACTTGACTCCTGGTCAAATTGCAATTTTGTTAAGAATGCTAAGTATAAATACACCGCTACTTTCTACCATTCCTGTTATAAATAATGGTATCGTCCTAGCGAGTTTTGAGAAGATTTGTAGCTCAGGTTGAGGTTCTGGATGTGAGTTTGCTCACTGAGCTGGAAGGTTCGTTTCCAGACGTTTCATCACCATTCTAGGTAATATCATCAGTGAACCAAATGATAATGGTATCGTCCATTACAGAGAATCTGTCCTAACTCTTCTAGGGCACTTCTTATTGTCTGATGTGCATCAGTGACTACTCTGGCCCCGCCATTATTCAGCTTGCTATAGTGTCCCAGTGAAGTCCAGCACAAGCTGGAGGAACAATACCTCATTTTCCGCTTGCCCTCCAGACCCAATATTGAGCTCAATAATTTTAGGGCCTAAATTCTCCCATGTCCCAGCCCCCACCCCACACACCAACGCTTGTTACCACAAAGCCTGCCATTACACACCCCCTGTTGTTAGTCACTAACAGTCCCCATTAACAACTATTCACCTTTCCAGCCTGATCGTCAGCAACTCCTTTGTCGATCCAACTGTCTTTCTCTCTCTTTGGGCTCTATCCTATTGTTTACTCCCTACCCCACGCACCTTCCTATTTTCTGCATATAAACTGACGTTTTCCCAGCCACCATCCGGTCTGAGGACAGGTCACTGGACCTTAAATGTTAACTCTGTTTTCTCCTCCTCAGATGCTGCCAGACTTGCTGAGCATTTCCACCAACTTTGTTTTTGTTCCAACATTATTCACTACTGATGTACAAAGGGCAGGAATGTACAAAATGAACAAAATTGAGACAAGGTAAGCAAATTCTGATTTAGTATCATTAAAAAGATGCAGGCATAGGTTTTGTAATTTGTCATCAAACTTGAAGATCCAATTATTCTTGTGAAATTTCAGAAAGCATGACATTTTGGATTAAGTTACTCTTCATTCTTGGTATCCTGTTCACTCCAGTAAAAAGGCAAAGACAACTGAATAAATGTGTCAGTTTACATGTTCCACGTACATCATAGAGAAAATCACCAAAGAAAGTGTCTCTTCTTGATGTACTCACATTGCATCTCTAAAACATCTAAATCATATGTGTTCCTATAAGTTCGCATAAGTGTTCTTTCAATACATATAAAAGTTCAGTAGCTTTATCACAAAAAGATAATTGTATAATGTGAATGCAATATATACATAAACACTGCAATGGTAATTTTTACAGTCACGTAGTGCACAAATGGTTTTCCATTGTTACTATCCTAATTCGGTGTTTTAATTAAAGTTGACTTCAAATTAACAATTTACCTAAATTGCTTTAATAGCTGTAAACTGTCCTTTCATCTCTGGGTTGATGTCTAGCCCAGATTGATTGGATGCAAGATTTATTTATTTAATGAATGAAGTCACTCTTTGCGTCCTGACTGTACAAGACATAAATAAGTTTAAGCCCACTCAAACTGGTGATCACAACACAAAATTATCCTGAATTCAGCATTAAGTAGCAATTTTGTGTTGTGTCTGTCGCTTCTGGCTAAGAGAAGCATTATCCAATGGACAGCATCAGTGCTGAAAATATATCAGATAAAAACAAATTAATATTTTTGAACTCTGGAAAATAGGAAACAGGAGGGACCAAGTTGCATGGAATGAATAATCATGTTTGTTTTCTTAAACAGCAGCAATCATGATGAAGGATACAGATACAAGTCGTCTACAAGTAAATAGTGCTAAAGCAGAAATTCTAATACATAGAACTCACCTAGGCATCTAACTGATCGGGTCATTACCCCTTAGCTAACTGTACCTGTTGCAACTTGCTCATGATTTTCCTTGTACATTAATGAAATGGAATAGATAAAAGTGATACTTCAAAACTAATTATGTGCCATTTGGTGGCATTATCAAAAACTGTATTACGTTTAGTGCCACAATTATTGCAGTATGGGCACTTCTTGCTGGAGCCGCTTTTGACATAGGATTAACTTCTAGAGGAATGCATTAGTCATGCTAAGCAGAAGCAAGCTTTCACTGGCCTGATAGATTGCACCACACTTCAAATCAGAAAACCCTTTTATTGACAGCTTTTCATTGAACGCCTAAGAGCATTAGTGTATTTAAGAGGTAGATGTGTTGTATAGTCCAAAGCTGATCTCATATTCACATTCTAAAATTAATTCAATACTGCTTTACATGTTAATCCTTACAGGATTGATTTTGAGGTCACAACAGTGCAGCAGTAGAAGATGAGAAAAAGCACTTAAAGTGACTCATTTCAGATCTCATTCCCCACATTGACTAAAGGGCTAATGTCCTTTCTTTTAGACAGTTCGCTGCACAAGACAGTTTCACTATCTATAGAAAAGATTAACTCAGTAGCAAGATAGTAAGTACGTCATCAAAACGAGCATGACAGGCTACAACAGTATTTCAAAGTAAAATATCTGTTATTTCCTCCAGTTCTGAAGGCTCTGCATTCCTCCAGCTTTGGCTTCTTGTGAATCCCAACTACTTTCGAACCATCACCGATGGTTGTACTTTAAGTCATCTAGGCCACAGTATAAATGCAAGCTGATGTTCAATTACAGCTATTTAATGCTATGGAGTATTATTCATTTACATTCCATTGCATCTCCAATATGGAATTACAATAACAATGTTAAACCCATTCCTATGCCAGACCAGCATCTTTTACCTTTCAATTGAAAATTAAAAGAAATTACATGGAACAAAAATATTGTCCAAATGTTGTGGCTTGAATATTGGTGCGCACACAGAAAATATATATATCAGGCCATACCACAGTGCTGCCCAAGGACAATCAAATGTTTGGATAATCTATGCACTTCGATAAACCATGAAATGCCTGACATCTTCTGTATTATCTTCCTCCAATTTCCTCATTTAATGTCAACCTTGTTAATATTAGATCTACATCATTTCCATCTTTATTTGTCCGCTGCTTATATGTACTGTTTGAGTTTGCAATTGCTTGCTCTACGTCAACTTGGTGATGCTAATTTAAAATGTTTGTCCACTCAAATACAAATACAAATTATTCTATCTACACACATGCACATAGCCTACCAGAAATTTCTGACTAGGCTGCCATATAATGAATGATTACTTGGAAAGCAGCTAATTGGAACCTCATATAAATTAACATCTGAGGGAGGACAGGAGAAACTTAAGAGGGGAAAACAGAAATCAGTAATTATGCTTGTGAAGGCAGCATAACAATAATAATAAACAATAATTCCTAGAAATTAACAAGAATTTGAAGACAGTTTTGCATTCTCACCATTTAATTGCTTTTTCACTTCAGTCACTTAATGTTAGAGACTCTTCTTTTGTTCATCCTGGACTGATCACATGTAAGCTACGTTGCGACTTGGTGTCTTAATTTTGTTCTTGTGCAGGAGACCCTTTTGCTTTGTCTCGATGTTGTGGCCGATGGTGCTTGGCACCGATTTTCTTATTAAACTTCATCTTTGTGTAAGAGGAATTGCAGAGGCCAGCTGGGCCTCCTGCCTGTATGCATCAAGAGTTAATTTTAAAGGACATACAGTCATCATGAACAAGTGCAGAAGGTTCTCTGGTGGTCCTGCCAAACAGCAAGGACTCTTAATTAGCAGCAGTGCTCAATCAGACTGCTTAACCTGGTGGAGCTCTGGGAGGTCATGCTCCTGCCTGCTGCACAGGCACAACAGCAAGCCACAAAGAACTGACAGCAGGTTTTTTAAATGCATCATTAAATGTGCCTTTTTCTACTTGTAACTCAATTTGTCATCAGCTTTTAAAAGACCAATTCTATGCTGCACAAAATAATAGTAAAATAATTTTTCAAACTGGTATCCCTAAGAAATCGCGCAGCTCATGAACTTGTTCGGACAGCTGGTGATACTTGATGAGAATATTCTTAACTACTCCAGAGGTCTATACCTTCAATTGCATTTGTTGCACTGACCACATTTATGCCAGAATACAGGCAGCTGAAAGGGTTTCTGCAGAGCTTACATATTACACTTCAGTATTCATTGAAATGATAACTTATTTGCACTTTAAATAGCTGCACATTTAGTATTGTTCAAACCAATTGTCCTGGATAATAAGGAAGCAACACAATCAATGCTGTACCTTAAATCTCTGTTCTAGTGCAGTCAAGAAAATTTCTTTCTAACTTGCAAGAGATGAAAGTAAGTGATTCTCATGAAGCCAAGATGGTCAAAGTCAAATCTCTTTGAAATGGGGAGCAGGACGAGCAGTGTTTCAAAGATGGCACACTTTATTTTAATACTTTATTTTTAAATATATTACCACCAATACATGGCTGAACTTTCTGCTAACCGATTAGTTTGAGAAGAATATGAGATGTAGGAAGAATCTTGTGAAAACTTAGCCTTTCTATTGGTAATACTGGATTTTAAAACTGCACTGAGGTATTGACTTCAAAAGTTAGAAGTAGAATCACACTAAATTTGCAATAAAATCTAAAGTCAATATTATTGGAAACTCTAAAGCCAACTAGAGCACACCACACCTTCAGATAAAGTGGGTATGAGAAACACACATATTCTGTACCACAGAAGTTCTGTCCAATCAACATTCAAGTGTAAACCCTGCAGGTATCAGGTTTAATATTGTGACCAAACTCAAATCACGGCATTCTGTAATTAGAACCAAAACTAGGATGGAAAGGAGACAGACTGATGAATCAACTCAGCCTTTCTACCTCTGTATTCATAACACAGTAAAACTAAACTGAAGACCTGTCATAGTTAGTCCAATACTTACTACCCACTGTTTTAAATAATCAATGCCAGACTTTGTAAATTAATTCCTGACACTGGTTTTGTATCTCAAACTAAATACTTAACAATTTATTAAATACCCAATAACTTTAGCAGAGAAAAAAATTAAACAAGATAATCTGTGTAACACCTAAGATTTTTATATTTGAAACATTTGTTTTCAGTCATGTTCACACAAAAGGCAGATAGACAGACAAACAAACAGTTAAGGGATAAACAAAAGAAAGTAACAAAACTGGTCAGATAACAACTGGCTTTCACAATATTTTGTTTGACAGGCCATAGATGGAGACTCCTTGGTTGCTCTTCTAGACCCACTGATCAGGATCACCTTCTCAGTTCATCCAAATATAGGCAATAATACTTCTAACTCAGCTTCCTACTCTCCATACTTCCAATCTTGGTATGGAAGATAGGCAGGGAACTTTCAAATCTTCAAGCTGTGTTGTCAACAGCCAAGCTCCTTTTCTGCCAGAAAACACAGTTCAACCACAACTCCAGCTCTGGATCTGCCCTAATAGACTGAACGTCTTTTCCCAAAGCCTCAATTACCATTCAACATCTGCCATCTACTCGAACACAGAATCTCTGCAGACTTGCCAGAACCAGTTCCTAGCTACTGATCTTGCTACTAACCAACTTCTGCTATCTCCTATCTTAAACGCAATGCTCTTCCTGGGCTCGCTGTATCTATAGGAGCCCTTTTATTCAAAACTCAGCTTGCAATTACCCTCAAGGCCTGGCTTCACAAATAAACAAAGCTCATTTTATCATTTCTTTTCCTCTTACCACAAGCTGCTTCAAAGTCCACAAGCCATCCTCAGCTCCAAGCCAAAATTGATAAAGGAATAAAAATAATTAAACATCAGCGAGGGTTCTAACACAGACTTTTAATTATGGTTTTTAAGCGACCTCTTTGGACATGTTTTGGCAGGTGAGACTTAAACCTGAATTTCTGATTCCCACGCAGAGTGTTTAAACATATGTGACACTCGGATTACCTAGTGCTTACTTTCAACCTTTTGTAGATAAAAGTGGATAACTATAAATAAATGTTAATTTGTTTAAACAAATAGTAAGGAAGAGCCTAAACAGAGTTCAAACATAGATAATTTATTGGTTCCTTGTATTATCTTACATTAAATGCATTTTATTCTGCAACCAAGATATGTTAAAGTGCATAAATGTATTAAAATGATGGCTTACATTTTTTGTTAATTCAGAAATGAAGCTGATTTGACCATTGAGGAAGAACTGAATCTTTTGATCAGAATTCTACAGTTCTTTGCATGTCTTGTAAGATGGAAGGCCTGTAAAATTTCCTGGGTGGATTTCCCCCCTCCATCCAGTCTGCAATTTTACATAGTTGACCCAGCCATATCATCCTCAATGGAGGCTATTAAGTAGCCAACTATAAGCCACCTAAGGTATTGCTACCCAAATGGAGAACGGTCGTTCCACCTCCAGCCAATTGACACTCCTCCTGCTATGATTGGGAGGTGAAGTCCCTGCCAAATCTTCCAGCGGCCAGTTGGGAAACTTTGCCATCTGAAAAAGCCTGCTCTTTATTTTCTTGTGCTTTTGAAGGGTTCATGCTCATTATTTAACTTACTTCTTCTCTTTCAGATTATAAACAGCCTGCTGTGCATTTCCAGTATTTTCTGTTTATATTTCAAATTAATACATTGTCCTGTAAATATTCATTGTTTCACAATAACGTGAGCATTATTACCATTTATTGCAAATTCCATTGCAAATGTACAGTTATGTATACAGTTGACAGGATTGTGTGGTCAATTAATGAGTAAAGTTGGCAAATTAAGGGGCCAATTCATAAATTTTAGATTTCATGCTAAAAAAAACTGCCTTTTGTTTTCATTTTTTAAAATAGCTTTGATATCCAACAGTGGAGTGCATTAATCCAATTTAGTCTAATTTTGTTTCCTGTACGTCTGCAAATTGTGCAATAGAAGTGGCAGCTTTTAAAATACTGAAAGAGATAATGCCATACAGAGTTGCGGCATAATGATTCAAAACTAATTAACTATATAAGCTCCCAAAATGTACTAATGTCATCAAGTGGAAATTCAACCCTAAAGGCTTTTCCAGTAAGGAAGAAAAGGTGACAGCAAAGTAAACAAAATTATATCCCAAGCAGTAGTTGGTGAATTATTCTTAGTTTTGACTAGTTGATAGTACCAAAAGCATAACATTTCACATAGATATGTTAGTACATAGATGACCGTATATTATTTTTAAAACAAATCCAATGGTTTTCTGGAATTTCAATGTAAATTTTCAGAGATGTCAGCAATTTATTTTTCAAATTTCACCTTTCCATCAGCCCAGCGTGCGGGTGTACATATGTGTACTAGGTGGCTTCACTGGCTCAGGCATATCTGCAGAATCAAAGACAGATACATTTCTAAGGCCTTTTTGTACACTGTGGTAGCCACAGCCAACAACCAGCAGGTCACCCAAAGCCCCGCTTCAAGGATGTTTTTGAGAGAGTGACATGAAGCCCCTACACAGATCCCTGGAAGACACTCTTTATTAGCAGGGCTAAATGTCAACACCTCCTGAAAGCTAACATATACCATCGCAATGATCGGTATATGGAAGCATAGCAGAAGGTACTGATGCCAAAACAGCAACAGAACAAGACATGGTGCAGCACCTGTGGCACAATCTGCCTCTCAAGGATTGGCCTCTTCAACCATCAGCAATGGTGTTCCATATGAAGACATCCAACTGAAAAGGATTTTTTTTGCTGTGCATCAATCACATTTGTTGGATCAATACAGTGGACAAACTATGACATCAAAACAATTCAAACTATAATATAATGTTCATAAATCCCCTAGTAACACAAAAACAATAATATTTTTCTACAATGTTTCATTCATAAGACAACCCATACTCTAATAAGGATCTATGGTTTACACATTAATACATGAGATATAAAAGACTCTCTCTAGAATGTACTGCATGTTAAAACATGCTTCTGTTGTAACAACGAACAGGATTTTTGCTAAATATAATTCGAACATTGTAGCGAAGTATCAATCATATAATCTTACCATGTGAAGAGCTATAAATCATGAGAGCCTATTTGTTTAAAACTCAGTTAAGTCTGTACTATGATATTTAATACATTGTTAAAATATCCATACTCTAGTAGTTAGATTGGTATTTTATTCACTAAAGAATTCAGTTTCCACCCGAATTGAGTTATTCACAAAATCAATACAGTACATAGTCAATAGCAGCAACATTGAAATGGTTAACAAGGACTTTCAGCTCATTGCTTTAATTGCAGCATTTTGCCCTGATACAAAATTCCTGAAGGTTATCGTCTCTCCAACTTTCGTACACATGCAATAAAATTATAAAATCTATCTGGTTACCACATGTCAGTATGTTATTAAAATATTGTACTCAAGGAGTCCTTTTTTAAAGAAAAATCATCTTGATTGAGTTGTCAGCCCAGGGAGGTTTAGAACAGCAAGGGAGACGGCAGCATTCTCTGACCTCTCTATCCCGAGGACTAATGCAGTAATGTTTAGTCTGTTCTATTGACACAGCCCTTTGCATTATAAAAGGTTTCATCAGCTTTTCTTAGGAGGGAAATAAATTGGAATTCTTTGTAAACTGTTAACTAAATTCAGAAATGTTAAACTAATCCTGTGGGTACACATATATCAGCCTGAGAATACCACAGATTCCTGATTTTTTTTGCACTTTAAGCAGATTTGAACATCGGTTTAAAATAGCAGAATAAACTAATTTCCCACCAGCTCTATAAGCTGCAGGTCCCAATTTTACTTCTAAAATCAATGGCAAGATACCTTCTTTAGACACAGCTGTGAATGTAATTTATTCTACAACCATAATCAAAATGTGCCATGTTAAATTGTACAGATCTACAAACTTAGAAAGTGAAACCACCCAGTCTCTGGATCTTTAGATTAAAGCTGCCATTAGAGGAAATATAAATAAAATGAGGGTAATATGAACCACATGATGCTTGTTCTGCTCTAAAGTGTTAAAATGATGGTTTGAAGCACTAAAAGCCTTCAGAGGGAAATAAGAATTAGAAAAATGAAACAAATAAAGGAAATAAATTAGTGCTCATTATCAAATGCAAATTTCAGGAAAAACTCTTAAAAGGTCCATGACATGAGTAGCCTCTTGACTAATATAGTTAAAACTCTGTTCTTTTGACGGAAATCATTATATCTTTACACGGGAGTGCTTGAGCACTCTCCTTAAATTTCTGCTATGGCACTTCAACTTAAAATGATCATTACGAAGTATCAGAGAGAGTTGTAACGCAGCTTCTCATTTTGTACTGGGTAAAATAAGTAGAAACAGAAGGAATATTATGCAGGCTGGAGATACAAAGTTTATTGTTAACAATATTAATATTCTACAAGGCTGAGACAATGGCAGTTAGCAGCAATGGAAACTGAATTGCTCTCATATATTGAGAACAGACGGCAATGTCAATGCACTCATGATGGCATTAAACACATTGAAAAGTCAGTGTGCTTTTTCTTAAAACTGGGCCACTAACAGTTATTCTGTAACTTTAACTACAATAAATGTCAACTAAACTGGAGACAACGGTATTTCAAGAAAACATCTTAAAATCATGTAACATTTGAGGGGGAGAACATGGCACCCTCTAACAACATATTGTTCCAATTCTTGAAGCCAGTAACTCATCATACAGTTCCACAACTATACTAATTCTGCAAAAAAAAGGTAATTCCTCAAATATGAGACTATTCATGGGTATGACATGCTATTTTGACCACTAGGCATTAAAACAAGGTCCATTAAGTCCTTACCCTACATAAACATACTTCTCTCGAAGCTTCACTGGCTATGATCAGAAATGAGAACCTTGGCTGATATCTTGCTTCCTAGCCTGGAGGCATTGAGGTCAACTGCACTGCTTGAATGCTACTCAGTCTGTGATGAATGAATTCTGCTGGAAAGTGCACATAGAACATCTGTTAAAAACAGAAGCAGGCTCAGTTGTAACACCCTGGTCTCATAAATAAAGAGTAATGACCTGGGTGAGGAACAGGGGAACTATCAGTGATCTTGGAACCATTCTCCAACAGTCAGCACTTTCAGGAGACTAAGAGAGAAAAGGGAAGGAATTTGAACATTAAGAAACAAACCAAAGGAAATCCAAGTTTTTGGGCACCAAGTAATAAATATGAAATGATTTAGCACTGAAAAGGTTTATTTCCAAATGTGCTGTAAGGACTTACGCTGCTATTTCTACTTCTTGCTTTATCACTTCATGGTTAGTTCTTGTGGAATAACCACAACACATGAATATGCTAATGATAAAAAGTCATTGGAAAATGTTGCAGAGAATTGTGTTTTGAATGCTACAGAATCATTTACTACTGTGTTCTGGCTTACAATTTACAAAAACAAATGTTTGGCAAACCACACTTAAATACACTCACAAAATGTCACAAAGGAACTTAAAAATATCAGCAGGAAAAACAAGATTCACTGCCAAAGTTGAGGTTCAGGCTACATTCTATAGATGCGTGTGCATGACTGTGGGTCACATTGCTCCTGCAATTACAAAGTACATTATGCAAAACACTGACAATACTTTTCAGCATACAGGAGTGAATCAAACCATTATTTAACACACAGAAAAACACCAAGCAATTTTAATTGTTCATAACTGCTTATTTTGGATAAAAACAAAACAAAGAACTGCGCAAGAAACATAAACAAACAATTACAAGTAAAATGAGATTACAAGTTCAACCCAGGAGCAGTTAAATCAGCTCCAAAAATCAAATTGTATTTGGATGGTAGGGTCGTTCACCTGATGGAAAATTATCAGTATACCCACATCTCTAAAGATATATGTTAAAAAAAATGAAAATAGACACAAAGAAGCAAGCACAGACCCAAGACTATGAACTCTTAAAACAACAATTCTAAATTATGAAGCCCCCAGCCTGCAGCAGCCTTAAAACGTATACAACACGTTTTGTATACACATATAGAAATGAATATTTGATGCAACTTTAAAGATGATGAGAATAGCTTTGTTAAACAAATGTAAGCTTTAAAAATGGAAAGATAAAATGTTCTTTCAAACTAAAGGAACTTCTGGTGCTATTCTCTTCACTGGGCCGTGAAAATACAGAATCCAGGTAATTTTCCTTAGGGTTTTTTTGTACAAAATATCCTTTCCAATAAACACAAGGAGCCATTGATGAAATTAATATCAGACCTTGCCACTAAATTACATATTCCCTTGACCTGACATTCATTATTTTCCTACACCACTTGGTACAGTGCTGAGTATTTTTTCAGAGAGGCACAACTCAGTCACATGATTCCTGTGGACCCAGTCTGTGAAAATTTACTTTGTTAGACATTAACCTTTAATATATTCCTGAAAAACTATAAGCTAATTCTTGGCAAAATAATAGCTGCAAGTCAGATTCTGAATCTGCATTTGATTGGGAATGGCACTGAGCTCTTCCAAAGGATAATTTCCATTCCTAACTGAAGGAAACAAAGGAAAAATAGCATTCAACTTCACTGCTCAAGCAACAGTTTTGTTGGTATCAAGTTTGATGTTTCTAGGAAGGAATAAGCACACATTTCCAGTCAAAAAGCAAACACAATGAGGCTGTGTGAAGGTCACACTGATAGAAGCAAGGAGAAAAAACATATACACATAAAATTTCAGAAGTAAAATCCCCTGCAGTTGCATTTCATGAATAATGTTAGAGTCTAATGCCCTGGATAAAATACAAAAAATAAATTAAAATTACAAAAACAATGAAGCAGTCCTACTTAGCACTGCTGTTATTTTTCAAGATTATTATTACGCGGTTCAGATTTATGAAGTTCAGATCAGGTATAAATTTTAAAATTTGGATTAACATTTAAAATTTAAAATGTATTAGTACAGATTGGAAATGCCAAAGTAAGATCATTACAACAGTAAATCTAAACTTAATTTACAGAAGCTTTGTAAAATTGTGTATTAGAATTCACTTTATTATGAGAAGCAAAACCACCATGTGCAACATATAGTCACAGTTGTCGGGTTTTAAAGAATCATTCCTATTGCAAATTTTTATATTTCAAATATGACACTGGAAAATGCAACAAGTTTGTTCAAGTCAATAATGTCTATAAACAGAAATTCCTTGTTTTATTCCCCCAAAATAGGTACAAAGAATGTATTTAAACTCATTCTTCGGGTGGGGGAACAACTATTCAACCTTCCACTCTTTTTAAGAAAACAAGATCATTTTGCCCTGAAGACTAAACATACCATTCAGGTAGCGAGAGTTACTCATTCTGATGAAACACATGGTGAATATCCTTCGAGAACAATTTTAGAACAGTTAATAGGTGAAAAGTAATAACTGTGCAAGCTGGTCTCTGTTAGCTGTCAACATTCATTAAGTGCACTGCTCACTCTCAATTTCAAACAAGCAACATTGTCTGGGTATAAAGTTTGTCAGTGACAGGCACTCCATGCAGTCTACTGCTCTCTTGCTCTAGCATTATAGCAATCACCTATTGCAGAAAGTTGAAAGGCCAAGTGATTTTGGTTATTACAAAGAGTCTACTTCCACCAACCTACATGCTGTTGATTATTCTTTAAGCAAATGAAAGGGTTCAGAAAAGATTTACAAGGATGTTGCCAGGATTGGAGGATGGCAGAGGCTGAATGGGCTGGGGCTTTTGTCCCTGGAGCTTCGGAGGCTAAGGGTTGAACTTCTGGAGCCTTATAAAATCATGAAGGGCATGGATATGGCGAATAACCAAAGTCTTTTTCCCAGGGTAGGAGAGTCCAAAACTACAGGGCATAGGTTTAGGGTTAGAGGGGAAAGATTTAACAAAGAGCTGACAGGCAAAATTTTCATGCAGAGAGTCATGCATGTATGGAACAACCTGCCATAGGAAATGGTGGAGGCAGGTACAATTAATGTCATTCAAAAGGCATCTGGATGGGTACATGATTGGGAAGTGTCTAGAGGGAAATGGGCCAAATCCCGGCAAATGGGACTAGATCAGTTTAGGATATCCAGTCAGCATGGACAGGTTGGAACACTGTGATTCTATGATTCTAAGCGACTCCCGAAATCTCTCCAGAACCTGTCTTTCGAGTCTAAACTTTGCTTTGCAGTTGGCATTTGACTTAAAATAATGCTGGAGTTTTAAGTTGTCTACTCAACTTCTGGGCCTGGAGCTGAATACTCAAATAATTTATAAATGAAAACCTGCCAAGCCCCAGCAGCAATGCAGATTCAGATATCCAGTATTATCCCGATAATCAGGGTTAAAATGGCAAACTACAAAAAAAAATCATCTCCTCAGCTTTGAAAGGAGTTGGGAAAAAAAGACTATATACAAGTGCATAAAGGATATACAATAAAAGTAAACCTAGAATGTTACAAATTAAATGCCAACTGTAAGACAAAGTTTAAATGTAGTAAAGTTACATTCAGTAGAGTTCAGATCAGTTAGATTCTATTGAATTACTCAGATAGATCACAACAAACTTTTCTGAGGCTGAACATCCTGGTGTGTCCAAGGGCTCTTTCAATTGTATGTATCTTTGTAAAATTGCCTGTCATTCAAATTAATGGGGGGAAAAAAGGTCCGAAAGAAAGCAGGCATGATTTTCTTTTAAGTCAATCATTTTTGAATAGAATCTTACCCAGATTCTCTAACAAATTCAACATCTATTGAACTGAAGTAATTTTAAAAATAAAGCCTTGATTGCCAATCTAATGAGTGTCAAGAAACAGGATTCCAAAACAGGCAAAAAAAACCCAATTCATGCGGGGGGGGGGGGGGGGGGGGTAGGCAGGCCGGTTTAAATGATGATATTTCAGTCAAAATTTTTTCATAAGTTTTTTAATGTTAATTTAACAATGAACAACTATCCTTGTCACCTATCTCTCCGTAATTTGTTAACATAAGGGACTACTTATTTCATACTCTCCAATCCTTATAGAGTTTGCCACATTTTTCAGGATTCTTGCGTAAATTCATTACCAATCTATTTAGCTGGAGTTATTTACACACACAGTTGTAGCGATGCATTTATTTTGTACATCCTGACAGAAGTCATTACTGTTTAAAATGCTTTTTTTGCTAACAGTTTTCAAGTTAATCATGCACTTATATTTGAATGGAACAAGTGTTATAAAACAGATATGCAACATCTGTTTACAATTGAAGACAACTGCAATTACACTGCACAAGGTCAATTTGGTCAATTGAGTTTTACATCAAGATCTGCTGCAGTGGATTTTTTCAGAGCATACTCCCTTTCGTAGTAACTGCAATCCAAGTACATGTTGTTAAATGTCAGTTTTAATTGAGACTGGCAAGAACAGTTAGACTCATACCCATGATGATTTACCCAAAATATAGTGTTGTTACTTTGTTAATTAAAGTTTACAAATTTTTTCAAAACTTGTTTGGAAAATAAGAATACATCACTTCAAGCAAAATGAGGCAAGAATAATGTGACACCTGACTTTGCACGTGGACCAAGAAATTGAAATAAGACTATAAAGAACAAAAATTTAAGACTATACCTCTTAAAGTAAAATGGCCACCTTGGCAGAGTGCATAATCATCTTTGATGCACAGAAGTTTATCAGTGGCAATAATAGCATGAGTCTCAGTATACATAAAATTGAGGCGTGGCAGAATGATGGCTCTACTAAATTATTATACAGATAATAAGTTTCTTTTCTTAGTTACATCAGTGTACACCATACAAGCATCAAAGTAAAAAGTAAAGTCTCCACAGTCCTATTGAACCATACGGCTCGTCTTTCATTATAGACAGATAACTGCTGGTGGTTTGACCTGAGGGTCAACATGCCTAAGTCAAGGGGACAGGCTGAGAAGGACAGTCCTTCATAGTAACCCCATATGGTGCAGGAACGGAAACCATGCTGCTGGTATCACTCTGCATTGCAAATTGGCCATCCAGACAATTGAGCTAACCAAGTTAAGTGGACTATGGGAAATTAGATAGGAATGGGCCTTTCGAAAAATTTAGCCTCCTCTACTATTCAATAAGATCACAATCCCGAAGGCACTCTATTAGTTTGCTAACCTGGAAATCATCCATTTGTCCTGACTTTGTTTGCTGTGTCCTCTATCCATGCTAATACATCAACCTAACATCATTGAGTTCTTATCTTGTGCAGTAACCTTTTATGTGGTGCCTTATCAAATGCCTTCTGGAAATCCAAATACACTATATTCACAATTTCCCTTTCCCTCTGCTCGAAAACTAATAATTTTGTATGTCACAATTTCCCTTTCACAAAACAATACTGACTCTTCAGGATTGTACTGTTATTTTCTAAATGTTCAAGCACTGCCTCCATTAATAACAAATGCTGGCATTTTCCCCACTGACAGATGTTGGCTAACTGGCCTACAGTTTCCTGCTTCATACATACCTCCTTTCTTCAATAGCTGTGTTTTCTTTGCAGTTTTCCGAACAGCTGGGATTTTTCCAGAATCTACGGAATTTTGGAAGATTATAACCAACTTTTCCACAATCTCTGCATAGATATAGAGGGAGACACTGGTCTTCCCCTTAAGATGCTAGGTTGAGAGGATGTGTCAGTCTTTAGTCCTATTAGTTTTGCTGGTACCTTTTCGGTAGTGACAGGTTTTATTTTCAGGTTCCTCCCTTCCTTTTACCTCGATGTCCTACTCTTCTTGGAGTGATTTCTATTTCTTCTGCTTTGAAGATAGATACCAAACATTTATTCAATTTCATCACTATCCCTTTATTTCCCATTATTAATTCCCCAGTCTCACTTTAGTTGCTATTCTTTTTTTATGGGAAAGGTTTAGTGCTGTCATTGTTAGTGACAGATGAAATCAGTGCACTAGAAAGAAAGAGTATTGGAGTGGCAAATCTAGATGTCTAGAGCTAAGAAGCAACAAGAGGCGGGAAACATTACTGGTGGGACAGGAATGACATTAAACAGGAAATTACTGATGCATGCAACAAGTGTGGCACAATAATCATGGGTTGATTTTAATCAACATTCAGACTGGGCAAAGCACAGTAGCAATAATAATGAGTTTGATGAATTCCTACAGAGTGCACAAGTTGGATATTTAGGCCTGGTAAGAGCATATAACATCAGCCCCAAGTCTCCGAAGTGGCTGTCATATCGTTTATTTTTATTTGTGCTATTAATTTACCCAAGTTATTACGAATGCTGCATGAATTCAAATGAGGACATTTAATTTTGTGTTTTTACAATTCATCTCTGTTCTAACCTTATTTCCCATTATACTGTTATGTTCATGCTGTCACACTCTGACCATCATTATCTGTATTGCTAACCTGCACTATGTCATAGGATAGTAGGATCTGCAGATGCTGGAGTTACTGAGATAACAAGGTGTAGAGCTGGATGAACAGATGCTTGGCCTGCTGTGTTCATCCAGCCCTACACCTTGTTATCTCTATGTCATAGGATCCCGTTTTCCTCCATTTCACAGATCTCCTCTCACGTGAACCATATCCAGACTGCTCAGTATAAAGCCCTTTCTACAGCTTTGCCAAGACATTGGTCTCAGTGCAGTTCAGGTGAATACCACCCCAACAGCACAGCATTGGTGTCGGTGCTGCATGAAGTGAAATCCACTTCTCCCAACACCATTCCTGAGCCCCTCATTCAACTCCCTAATATTACTTCTACCATGTCCTGTGTAACGGCTCAACAGCAATGACAGATTATTACCTCTGTGGTGCTACCTTTCAGTTTGATTCCTAGCTGCTCATAATCCCTCATCAGAACTTCTTTCTTAGTCTACCAATATTGTTCACATCCATATGGACCATGACTGCTGGATTCTTGCCTTCTGGTAGGAAGCTCCTCCCCAGCCTTAAAGAGAAACCTGAACCTTGGCACTCAGCTAGCAACACCCTTCAAGACTCAGACTCTTGGCTGCATGGAAAAGAATCTATCCCTTTAACTATACTGCTGTCAATCACAATATTCCTGCTCACTCCTTTCACTCAAGTGGTTCCATGCACTAAAAGGTGTCCTGGTTAGTTTGATCATACGCCCTACAGTCTCTGCTATCATCCACAGAAGTCGAAAGAGCATTGACCTTTATGTATAATTGCAAAAGCAACTGTTCCTCAACAGGTGTTGTCTGGGTCCTGAAAACTGCATTACTCATTTTCACATCACCTGTCCCTGACCACTGACCAACCTAAAGTACTTAGCTGGAAAGGTGTGAAAGCCTCCTGAAACAAAGTATCTAAGTAACTCTGCCCCAACCCCATCAATATATGCAAAGGTCCTTGGCCTGAACGTCAGTTTATCAACTTGGAGCTAAAGCTCCTCCAGCTGCAAACATTTACTACAGTTGTGATCTCCATGGATCACTAAGGACCTTGTACTGCAGTGGCAGAGTTCTTACCTTTGGACCATGGCACCTGGGTTCAAGTCCTACTTGCTCCAGATGTGTGTTGTGTATTAACAACTCTAAGCTGGTGATTAGAAAACATCTTGCCATTGATCACAGAGGTATGCACTAGTTTCCATATGCTACAGCTGCAATGCATTACCTGCCTGTCATATCTGGTGAGTTTTACTCAACAAGGTTTAAATCTAGAAATATCACTCAGTTCTTAAGTTTAGCCACACCAAGTAATTTAACTAAAACAAAGAATAATACAATGCAGGAACTGGCTCTTTGGCCCACTAGGACTGTGTCAACATATGATGCCTTTCTAAACTAAAAATTTTTTTGCCCCTTGTCCCTATTTTCCTGTCTATTCATATATCTATCAAGATGCCCCTCAAACCTTACTATTGCATTTGTCTCCAACACCACCTCTGGCAGCGCATTCCAGCACTCTCCATGTAAAATATTTGCCTCTCACATCTCCCTTAAACTTACTGCCTCTTACTTTAAACCTATGTGCCCCTAGTAATTGATATTTCTACCCTAGGAAAAAAACTCCAAATATGCATTGTATACATGCCTCACATAATTGTGTAAACTTCTCTCAGATCATCCTTCATCCTTTGATGTTCAAAGGAAAACAAACCAAATTTGTCCAATCTCTCCTCATGGCTAATGGCCGCCAAGCTAGGCAATGCCCTGGTACCCATTTCTGTACCCTCTACAAAGCCTTCTCATCCTTCTGGTAATGTGGCGACCAGAACTGTGCACAATAGTTCAATTCTGCCCTAATTAAAATTCTATACAGCTGCAAAATGACTAGCCAATTTTTATACTCTATGCCCTGAACGACGAAGGCAAACATGCCATATGCCTTCATGATCACCTTATCTAATTGTGTTGCCATTTTCAGGGAACTGTGAGCTTGTATGCATAGATCCCTCTGTATGCTGACGTTGCTAAGGGTTCTGCTGTTTATTTCATACATCCCTCCGACTTCAGAGCTTCCAAAATGCATCATATCACATTTGTCTGGGTTAAACTCCATCTGCCATTTCTCCACCCAATTTTACAGCCTATCTATATCATGCTGTACCTTTGGGCAATCCTGCACACTGTCCACTGCTCTCCCAATCTTTGTATCATCTGTATGCCTATTAATCAGGCCACTTACAATCTCCTCTAAATTATTTACATATACTACAAACAACAGGAGTCCAGTCACTGATCCCTGCCGAACACCAATGATCGCTGATCACCAGTCAGAAAAACATACTTCCATCACTATTCTGTCTTCTCTGATGAAGTCAGTTGTATCCACCTTATCAGCTCAGCTTCTGTACGAGCCTGCCATGAAGGCATTATAAATTTCAAGTAATATTTATATTTTCCTAGTACAGTTAAAACTACTGCCCATGTTTAGAAAAATGAAGCCTTAAATACTTACTAAACAACTACTTACCAGCTCAAGTGGTTAAAGCCTTGAAACATCACTAGCTTCTGAAGGCAGAGAGATTCCAAGCTGCCCAAAATTCTAAAGGTGCAACAAGCACTTTGTCACATTAAGGGTGAGGCATATTCCATGCTCCCACACTGGGCATAAATTTATCACAATTTGTGTGCTTATTTGTATCACAGAAAATTGCACAGCAGAGTTTTCAGAGTAGAAGATCGGGAAAAAAAAATCTAACAGGCAGAGTCAGCCATCAGGTGCACTGCTCCGGCAAATTCTTGACCATAACAGATTTCAAATTCTTTTTAAGTAATGAATACTTTGAGAAAGTTCTCAGTTTTGAATACTTAGGGTACATGTAGATAGTTGCTGAACAGTAATGTTTTCATAAATTCGACATCAATCAATCTTGAAGGGTAATAATTTATATACGTAAATCTATCAGCCAAATGTCTTTTCTTAGGTTTTTACAAAAGATATAGAACTTTCAACTGTACAAGAGGAAATCATCTCCAAACATGGCAACAATAAAAGTGAATGGACTTGAAAAGCCAAAACAAAAAAAATGGCAGATTCTGATGAATTCGTGACTTTATAAAGTCTGGAATACTTTAGTACACCTAACCTGAATGCCTAGGGAACATCTTTCAGTTAGGAATCTGAACAAACAAAACATATCGTGCTTGGAAAAATTGCTCATCCAAATTACAGTTCGATTACCCCAGCAGAGACTCTTCCACTCCTACAAAGTGACTGAGCTTTGCATCACTTACTGTCAAGCACACAGAGCTACAGTGTGGAAGCAGACCATTCAGCCAATTAAATCAATGCAGACATTCACTTTTCATGCAAACAAATAATCCTAATCATGCTGCCGATCCTACATCAATATTCGGCGCCGGGACTTCAGCTCCTCACAATATATATTAATTGTGTGGATGAGGGAACAAAACATAACACCTCAAAGTTTGTAGATGATACCAAGTTCAGTGGGAGGGTGAACTGTGATGAGGATGCGGAGATCCTTCAGCATGATCTCAACAAATTGGGTGAGTGGGCAAATCAATGGCAGATGCAGTACAACTTGGATAAAGGTGAGGTTGTCGATGTTGGTGTGCTCGCCCAGCTGTGAAGCTTGATAACAGAGGTTTCATCTCCTTACTAGGTGACATCCTCAGTGCTGTGCAGCTTCCTGTGAAGTGTTGTCATCATGGGCTGGTTCGAATTTATATGGTCTGATTTTTGCTGCTTCCAGTAGGTGCCAGTTTCAGCGGGGCGTTGTTAGTGGTCGGTTTGTTGATAAAGTCTGCAGATGAAGGCCAAGCCGCCAAGAATTTCCTGGCTGTCCTCTGTTTGGCTCGAACGATGATAGTCGTGTTGTCGCAGTTGAAAATGTGGGTTTTCCCGTTTGTGTGTATTGAAACTAAGGACACCTGGACTGTCATTTAGTTGCTAGCTGGGGATGTCACCAGTAAGGAGATGAAAAATCTGCTGTCAAACCTCCCAGCTCCGTGAACACACCAACATCTACAACCAGCACTCCAGCTACAAATCTTCACTTAAACCCTGAAAAGTGAGGTTATTCACTTTGGAGGCAAAAACAAGGCAGCAGATTAATACCTGAACGGCTGTAATTTGGGACAGGGGAGTGTGCCGCAAGACCTGGGTGTCCTTGTGCACCAATTGCTGAAGGTAAGCATGCAGGTGCAGCAGGCAGTAAAGAAGGCAAATGGTATGTTGGCCTTCATTGCAAGAGGTTTTAAGTACAAGGAGCAGGGATATGTTGTTGCAGTTGTTCAGGGCCTTAGTGAGACCACACCTGGAATATTGTGTGCAATTTTGGTCCCCTTTTCTGAGGAAGGATGCTCTTGCTCTCAAGGGAGTGCAGCGAAGGTTTACCAGACTGATTTTGAGGATGGCGGGTCTGATGCATGAGGAGAGATTAACTAGGTTAGGATTGTTTTTGCTGGAGTTCAGACAAATGAGGAGGCATCTTACAGAGACTTATAAAATTCTAACAGGACTAGACAGGGTAGATGCAGGGAGGACATTCCCGAAGGCATATCCAGAGCCAGTGGGTCACAGTCTGTAGATTTGGGGTAAACCATTTAGGACGGAGACGAGGTGACATTTCTTCCCCCAAACAGTGGTGAACCTCTGGAATTCATTACCACAGGAAGTAGTTTATACCAAAAATATTGAATACATTCAAGAGGTGCGTAGATTTAGCGCTTAGGACAAATGCAGTTAAAGGTTATGGGGAGAAAGTAGGATTAGGCTATTGAGTTGGACCATCAGCCATGATCATTATGAATGGTGGAGCAGGCTCGAAGAGTCAAATGGCCTCCTCCTGCTCCTAACTTCCTTGTTTCTATTCATTTATTCTTGATGCCTTCATCCAACTGATCACAACTTTTACAAAATATATAAGGCAAATAATGAAGTACTGTGTTCAGCTTCACTGAGGTTGTCTTCTGGAAATCAAGCTCCTAGATGCTGTTACAAAAGTTAAACATTTAATAAAATTATGCAAAACCCTCCAATTTACCCACCTTTGGACCCAGGATCACACAAAGCATGGACCAGGTTTCTGTACTCAACAAGAATGTATCAGTAATAGACAGCAGCAATCAAGTGAATCCTTTGACGTGAATTGGGAGTATAGGTGTACTCTTAAGAGGGAAATCAGGGGGGCAAAACAAGGACGTGAGATAGCCCAGATAAGGTTAAAGAGAGCCCAAAGAGATTCTACAAGTATATTAACGGCAAAAGAGTAATTAGGGACAGAACAGGTTCTCTTAAAGGTCAACAAAGCCATGTATGTGTGGAACCACAGGAGATGGGTAACATCCCAAACAAAAATTTCATGCCAGTTTTTACTGTGGAGAAAGATATGGAAGCGAGGGAGTTTGGGAAATAAGTCTTAATATCTTGAAAAGAGTCCATGGTACGAGGTGCTGGAGGTCTTAAAACATATAAAGATAGATAAATCCCCAGGACCTAATCAAGTGTATCACAGGACATTATGGGAAGCTAACAGAGATATCTGTATCATCGACAGCCTCGGGTGAGATGCCAGAACACTGGAGGTTCATAACATTGTGTCAATATTTGCGAAAGGCTGTAAGGAAAAGCCAGGGAGCGACAGGCCAATGAGCCTGATGTCAGTAGTGGGTAAGTTGTTGGAAGGGATTTTGAGAAACAGGATTTATGCACATTTAAAAAGGGACAGTCAGCATGGGTTTGTGCGTGGGAAATCATGTCTCCCAAACTTGAGATTTTTTTTGAAGGAGTAACCAAAAGATAGATGAAGGCAGAGCGACAGAAATTGTCTACGTGCATTTTAGCAAGGCCTTTGACAAGCTTCAGTATGGTAGACTGGTTAGTAAGGTTAGGTCACGTGGAATCCATGGAGAGCCAACCAACTGGATACAAAATTGGCTTGACGGTAGGGGACAGAGGGTGGTCAGAGGGTTGTTGCTCAGAGTGGAGGTCTGTGACCAGTGGTATGCCACAAGAATCAGTGCTGGGTCCAAAGTTGTTTGCCATTTCTATAAATGATTTGGATGAGAATACAAGAGACATGGTGAGTACATTTGTTGATGATATACATACTGGCAATGTATGGCCCCCGGACTTATTGCTGTGACACACCACTAGTCACATTTAGTCATCCTGAAAATGTACCCCCCATCCCACTTTAAAATGCTAAAAGAATTTGTCAGTGAACAGTGGACAGTGATGAAAGTTATCTAAGAGCATAACAGGATCTCAATCAACTGGGTCAGTTGGCTGAGGAATGGCAGAAAGAGTTTAATTTAGACAAAGGTGAGGTGCCGTATTTTGGTAGGACAAACCAGAGCAGGACTTACACAGTTAACAGTAGGGCCCTGAATCGAACAGAGAGATCAAGGGATGCAGGTTCATAGTTCCTTGAAAGTGGTGCCACAGAAAGACAGGGTGGGGAAGAAGGCATTTGTCATGCTTACATCAGTCATAGCACTGAGAACAAGAGTTGGGATGTCATCTTTTGGCTATACAAGACAGTAGCAAAGCCACATTCAGAGTACTGTGTACAACTCAGATCACCCTGCTTTAGAAGGATGTTATGAAACCAGAAAAGGTTCAAGAAAGATTTACTAACATATTACCAAGACTACAGCATTTGAGTTCTAAAGAGAGGCGGGATAGGCAGGGACATTTTTCCCTGGAGTGTAGGAAGCTGAACGGTGACCAGACTGAGATTTATAAAATCATGAAGGGCATAAACAAGATGAATAGCCAAAGTCTTTTCTCCAGAGTAGGTGAGTTCAAGAGTAGAGGCCATAGTTTTAAGGTGTTAGGGGTAAGATTTAAAAGGGACTTGAGGGGCACATTTTCACACGGAAGGTGGTGCGTATATGGAATGAGATACTAGAGGAAGTGGTAGGGACAAATATAATTACAATATTTAAAAGGCATTTGGACAGATACATGGATAGGAGAGATTTAGATGGATACGGGCCAAATGCAGGTAAGTAGGACTAGTTCAGTTTGGATGAGTTGGGCTGAAGAGTCTGTTTCCATGCTGTATTATTCTATAATGATGATTTAAGCAAATAGATTCTAGCTACAGATAACAACTATGATCAGATGGGCCAATGGGCCGAGGGGTGGCAGACGGAGTTTAATTTAGATAAACGTGGGGTGCTGCATTTTGGACAAGAAAATCAGGGCAGGACTTATACACTTAATGGTAAGGTCCTAGGAGTGTTGCTGAACAAAGAGATTTTGGAGTGCAGGTTCACAGTTCCTTGAAAGTGGTAGACAGGATACTGAAGAAGTCGTTTGGTATGCTTGCCTTTATTGGTCAGTGCATTGAGTACTGCAGTTGGGAGGTCATGTTGCAGCTGTACAGGATATTGTTTAAGCCACTTTTGGAATACTGCATGCAATTCTGGTCTCCCTGCTGTAGGACAGATGTTGTGAAACCTGAAAGAGTTCAGAAAAGAATTACAAAGGGTTGGAGAGTTTGAGCTAGAGGGAGAGGTTGAATAGGCTGGGGTTGTTTTCCTGGAGCATCGGAGGCTGAGGGGTGATCTTTATAAAATCATGATGGGCATGGCTAGGGTGAATAGCCAAGGTCTTTTCCTCTGAGTGGAGAGTCCAAAACTAAATGGCATCAGTTTAAGATGAGAGGGAAAAGATTTAAAAGGGATCTAAGAGGCAACTTTTTACAGAGGGTAGTGCATGTAGGGAATGAACTGCTGAGGAAGTGGTAATGGTGAGTATAATTACAACATTTAAAAACATTTGGACAGGCACATGAATAGGAAGGGTTTAGTGGGATATGAATCAAAAGCTGGCAAATAGGAATAGATTAATTTAGGACATCAAGTCAGCATCGATGAATTGGACTGCAAGGTCTGTCTCCATGCTGTACAGCTCTATAACTCTATGATGTAGAAGTCTGCCAGTTAAAACTCTAATCTCCTTACAAAATCCTCTTTTCACACACATATAGACAAGAAAATAAATCATGGTTATAAGTGGAAGGAAAGACTGGAAATCAACCCTGTTTACAGGGTTTGCTAAGGGGGCCTTTTGACTTGTGAGGACGTGATTCTCCTTCTCCAGATACTTTCATTTGATTGCAGAAGGTGGATGGTTCATAGAGTCATATAGTCATAGTCATACGGCATGGAAATAGATCCTTCGTTCCAACTCGTCCATGCCAACCAGATTCCCCAAAGTAAGCAATTTCCATTTGCTTGCATTTGGTCTATGTCCTTCTAAACCTTTCCTATTCATATACCCGTCCAAATATTTGTTAAATGTGGTTACTATACCTGCACCTACCACTTCCTCTGCCAGTTAATTCCAAATACGAACTATTCTCTGCTTGAAAAATTGGCCCCTCAGGTCGTCAGTTTTCAATCTTTACCCTCGCACCTTAAACCTATGCCTGCTAGTTTTGAACTCCCCTACCTTGAGGAAAAGACTTGCTATTCGACTCATCTGTGTCCCTCATGATTTTATAAACCTCTGTAAGGTCAGCCTTCAATACTCCAGAGAAAAAAGTCCCTGCCTATCCAACCTATCCTCATAACTCAAACACTCTAGTCCCAGCAACATCCTGGTATATTTTTTCTGAACCCTCCCCAGTTTAATAACATCCTACAGCACGGTGACCAATATTGCATGCAGTACCCCAAAAATGGCCTCACTTTGATGTACAAATGTCTTGTACAGCCACAACACAATGTCACAACTCTTGTACTCAATGCTCTGACTGATGAAGTAAGCATGCCAAACACCTTCTTCACCGCCCTGTCTACCTGTAACTCCACTTTCAAGGAGCTATATGCCTGAACCTCTCCATCGCTCTGTTTAATGACTCGCCCCAGGGACCAGAAGTAAGTCTTTCGGCCCATTGTGCCTGCACTGGCTTTGCCAATCTTCTGTCTTTTCCCCATGTCCCTGCACACTATTTCTATCCAAATAAACATCCAATGCCCCTCTTGAATGCCTCAATTGAACCTGGCCCCACCACATTTCAAAGCAGTCCATTCTAAACCTTCACTACTCTCTGGGTGAAATAAGTTTTTCTTAACTTCACCCTCACTTCATCTGCACATCCTCTTAAATCTGTGCCCTCTACTACTTGTTCCTTTTCAAACAGGAACAGCTCCTCTCTCTCATCTGCCAAGCACACACACCATTTTGAAAACTCTATCAACTCTCCTCTCAGTCTTTTTCTCCACGAGGAAAACAGTCACAACTTCTCCAATCTATCCACATCACTGAAATTTCTCATTTCTGGAGCCATTCTTGAAAATCATTTTCACACACTGTTGTCTGGAGTCTGTGACCATCTCAGCTTACACTCAGTTTCTGATTGTAGGTCTCTCTCTCTCTCTCTCTCTCTCTCTCTCTCTCTTTCTCTCACCTTATGTAAATCTTTCTGTCTCCTCTTCACCCCACTCACATTCACTCTGTGTGATTCTCTCTCGATGGTATCCCACAAACAGCAACACGAGAATGGCTCCTCATTGATTTTTTTTGGGGTGGGGGTTAGCCCTCATTCTGAATGTCAAGCAACAGCATCAAACCCTGTAGTTTCAGCACCTTCTACGAGCTAACTACCCACCGTCCTCCCGAGTCCCAGTCCCTGGAGTCAAAACCCCCACCCCTTTCCCCAAAGACAACAGCAAGATCCTAGTCAATCTGAAGAATCCCCTCAATCCCACAACTCCTCCCCCTGAATCTCGCTCAGACAAGACAGAGGCCAGGAGGAGGAAGTGGGACAGAGAAGGGTGGGGGCACTCACTTCCTTCCCTCCTAATTAAAATGCCAACAAGTGTCAGTGGGTATTCTGTAGAGAGATTCAGTGATAAAAAATCAAAAAGAATTGACAGAGAAACCAGGACAAATCCTGCTCTCCCTCCCACTGCCCTCAGAACCACAATAAAATACATTTGAACGGCACCTGTATCTTCCATTGAATCCTTGCTGTTCTGTGACCTGGTCTGAAAAACAGCAACTTTGACTCCCCAGCGATTCACACAGCCTCCCATAGGCTCTTGACCCCTTCCCAATTCCCTCAGCCCCACACAAAGGAAGGGCTACACAGTTGTAATGAATGAGCAACTGCACAGAAAGATCACATGTGCAGTTCCACTACACTCCAAAAGGAACACATCCCACAATTATAAACCACAGGCTGCAGAGATTGAGAGACTGTCACCCCCATCTTTGTGTCCCACTCTCTCCCTCTTCCTGTCTCCATTTCTCTCTTTTTCTCCCTCTTGTTCTCTGGATCTCCCCCTCTCTCTGTCCCTGTTTCTTCCCTTTGCTCTCTCTATCATTCTGTTTCTTTCTCTTTCCCTCTCCCTTTCTCTCTCTCTCTTTTCCCGTCTCTGTTTATTTCTTCACTCTGTCCTTGTTTTCTTTCTCTCTCTGTTCCTCACTCTATTTATTCTTTTCTTTCTCTGCCCCTGCTTTCTTTCTCTCACTGTCAATGTCTCTTTCTCTCTAAGAATGCTGTAATCTTCTCTCATGTACTTGGGGCTGTTTCTAAAGACAGCTGAAGAGAGATAGCGGAACAGAGAAAACTACACCAGCCATCACCACTCCCTCAATCTTTGAGTCTCTCTTTCTCTCTCATACTGCTCCCATTTTGTTCATTTATGGGCAATTGGGGATGTTCCACATAAAGTCCCATCTTGTCTTTTGATCTCTCCTTCTCACCACACACGCGCACACACACACACACACACACACACACACACACACACACACACACACACACACACACACATCATTATAAAAACTCAAGTTTATCTGGTTAAGAGCTAAAGCTTACAGCAACTACCGAGGGAAAAAACAAACTGGCTTTCTTCAGTCTTAAGGTTATTTTACTGCAGAGAAAGAGACAACTCCTGCCTTTGCAGAGGTCCAATTGCTTCTTGGAGACATTCACATAATTGTTGGCAGGCAGTAAGCCTTCATCGTTGATAACTGGTCACTAGTCCACAGACCAATCAGCTCCTTTCTGCCACCCAAATCTTCTTTCATATCCAGTCCTCTGGCGCCAGCACATCTGTAACCCGACTTCCATTACGATTTGAACAAGCAGCTATTAAACAGCACTTGTAATCAGTTTCAGGTTGCTTGCTTTTAAAGAGTGCAGGAATCTTTCAAAAATCCTTGATTTTAAAACAGTTCTTTTCCCATTTCAGTCCACAATCAAAATTAAAGAAAAATATAAAAAAATACAATCTTCCTACGATAGTCTCTTCATTTTGGTTGCTACTTAATTGAAGAGAAATTACACGAAAAGTTGTCATTCTACATGGGACTAAAATCATATGCAAATCCTAATATCAAAATGTTATGATTTTTTTGAAGACAAAATACGCTGTTTCCATTTTGTAACAATACCCGCTTAATGTGATGTGGTGGCAGGATAATTAACTTAGAATTTTAATTACGAGATTTAAATTGTTTGTAATTATATGAGATGATCTGATCAGAATGGGGAAATCCATCTGTTGCAAAATTATGCACAAGAATCATTTCAAAGTACACTGTATGTTGAATTAACAGGAAATAAATGAGTACTCAGATGCTTAATACAATGCACGCATTGAATGAGTAGGCCTGCACAGCATACTAAATAGCTTTGATGAGTTATTCAGTCTCCACACTTGCAAAATATTGCTAGTACTAAATTAGTCTAAGAGTTACTCATGACACAATGACATTCTCTCAGTTTTTTTTTAAATCCTGTTGCAGTCCAAACTAACTCAAAGTTTTAAATTTCGTAGCAGCTTTTCATTTTAAGGGGATTCCCACTCCTTTACACCTTCTCATAATTGAAACAAAGACCATATTTTCATCACAGATTACAACTGCAGATTTTAAACATTCCACCAGCAATGATCCTTGGTAACTTGTTCTGGTCTGGTAACCAAAAATTATTCACCATTACACCAACCATCTATATAGACATTTCAGGTTCACACAGCAGATGGCCAAACAGAATCAAGAATCTCCATCAACTTTTATATCTGTGTTGTACATATGGCAGTTCGCAGACGGAAGCCAGCTGAAAAGCTCACAGCTCTATTAAACTCCGTGGAGAGAACAACCACGTTACTACATGCATGTTCTTTTTTCCAACATTAAAGAGCCCTCTATGCACAAGGTTGGTTTAGAAAACAGAAGTCATGAAAATTCTTTCATCAAGTTATGTTGCTGATATGTATATTTTTAATAATGCATCAGCTAGGCTTTATTGGCAGCACTTTTTCTTTGAATTATGAATGCAATAATATTATTGAATGAACAGCACATATACCCTACAAGTCATTGCAGGACTGAAGTAATTTATTGCTGTAAGAACAGTCTGTCAATCAAAATGTTTCACCAAAGCCCCATCTCCCAAGACAGGATGTAAAAAATTTCAAGGCACATCACAGAAAGGAGCTAGGAGTTCCATAAAGTGCAATCTATATATGCAACTTCCTCATATAAATATATACCTTAAATGCAATGTTAAAGTGTTGAGTCACTAGCATGACATAAAAAAGGTCAAATTAACATGAATTTGATTCAAGAAACACTCGGTTGCATACTTGAGAAAATAGCATGGTACTAATTTCTTGAACTTAACACCAAATGAGAACGTGCAATCTGTCTGCCAAATTTTTACATCTGTCTATACGAGTTACTCAAAAGTTTACTCTTTCAAGTGTGATGTCTAATTCCTCCACCATTTAGTACGCTCAGAGTTTAAATAAAGTAAAAACTAAAACGCACATGTTGTTCTGCTTGCATCTTTTATCTCTCTCTTTCTTTTCAAACTATCTGCCTTCCAGGTTTCAGAAGTGGGAGAGTTGTGGGGTAGGGAAGCAAGCAGTGAAAAAGAGATAACAATCAGGTGGGTTAGGACCAAGATGATACCCACATCCATCCTGCCACCTCAGAAATCATGCTCCGAGTGGAAAGCTGATGGTCAATCCTCATGATCCACTGTCAATTAAGGGTCTTGAGTGGTCAATTAACAACTTCGCCGAGCTGCATGAGTAAGAACAGGCCTACCTGCTACCTAAGTGGTAACCCAACACAATCAGGCTGTTAGTTTGTGGCAATTTGGAGGTTAAAGAGAAAGGGTCCCTTAATCGGCAACAATTTGTGCATAACTCAACCTAGAACAGAGAAGGTGGCTTATTGTATCAGTGATAAGAGGAACTGTACATGCTGGAGAATCCAAGATAACAAGTTGTAGAGCTAGATGAACATAGCAGGCCTGCTGTGTTCGTCCAGCTCTACACCTTGTTATCAAGGTGGCTTATTAGCTTTGATTCTGACTCCTTTCCTCCTGCCCTGGCAACACCTAAGCCCAGGAACCAACCTTCACCCCTTTGCTGAACATCTGCCAGGGTCTGCTTAGCCAGCAGCTCCAGATGAGTTGGACTTCCCGGTCTGGATTCATATTTCCAGCAGAAACGCGTGCCAGAGGCTATTCAGTTGTCTGGTTGATGTTCGAACAGCCATGGGTTTCTCTCCAATAAGCTTTTTATTTTCAAAACTTGTCCAGAACCAGCGGAATCCCAACCTGACAAACAATAAGATTTCTAATTTATGTTTTCCATTTTAAATGCTGCACTCCTCTATACCAAGTGATTTGGCTGCCACGGCCTGCGCAGAAAGACACGAGCAGCAGAGGTAGAGGTCATAAGACCACAAGGCAACCAGAGGTAGAGGTCGTAAGACCACAAGGCAACCAGTACACTAAGTATATAATTCCAAATATCAAATTTCATAAAAAGGCACAAAATAAAATGTATCAGAGATAATGGGAACTGCAGATGCTGGAGAATCTGAAATAACAAAGTGTGGAGCTGGATGAACACAGCAGGCCAAGCTTGGCCTGCAGTGTTCATCCAGCTCCACACTTCGTTATCACAAAACAAAATGTATTCACTAATATTTGCAGTTATATTTTATCTAAGTTAGTCAAGAAAATTATCATTTATTAATAGATCTGTGGGAAATATCTCATCAGTGATAATGGGATATGGTGACAAATCTGGGAGAAGTCCAGCAAAATCTGTGTCATTGGTGGGGATAACTGGGAACATTTCCTAACAGAGTCCCAGGAGTCAAAATAAGATTTCTGCTAGATAGTAGCGAGATGCCTAGTAACAGGAATATTCCTTGTTGTCACCTTAATTAACTGCCAATCTCACCTAATTAATAACAAGCCTCCTGTCTGACCAACCACTTCAAGGAAATGCAACACCGTAAACTCTCAACAAGAAAGTCTGTGTAGGACCTGGTGACTTCAATGTGCTGCTGATCCAACAGACATCTATCTTGAACACCTGGTAACAGCATCTCAAGGCACACTCTGTGTGCCAAAACCCGGCTCGCAGGTTATCAGTTTTGCCTTGCCCTTTATCGCAGACACAAAGCCAGGAGGCTTGTCATGGTTTTTGGTAGTCCTCAGTCAAGGCAAACAACCTTCAGTTACGAGTTTCCTGAACTGAAAGTCAAGGGTAGTTCTGATGTCAGTACAAGGGCTTGGGCAAGGTCAGTCACTTGGGGCAGTAAAGGTCAAGATCCTCTCTTATTGGATGAAGAACTAAATGTTGAGCAGGATGCCACTGGTCTTGGCTTTCAGCTCTATTGTAGGCTGTGCTCTCCTGGAATGACAGAAAGGGAGGTATTAAGGGAGATGAAAATGGCTGGCACTGCTATTAGTATTAGTGCAGGTGAAAGACAAGTGGTGAGTTATCCTGAGTGCTTGAGTGGGCAGTGCAGCAGCCATGTAGAATTTGTAGTGTAGGAGGCTGGGCTGAGTGACAGCGAGTGAGGAAAAATAGTCCACGCAGTAGCAAGAATCGTACAGCACAAGCTTTGATGGAAGTTGGGTTGAAGTGGCAGAGATACAGTATTTTGGATAGTAAAAAGAAAATTGGGATATCTTCATCTTACACTCCTGAGCATTCATCCAGATGGCTGAGACCACACTGACGTGGGTAGAAGCCTCAGGTCAGGCTAGCAGAGTCTGGTAATATGGTCTCCCCTGCCAGTTCTGGAGGATGGGAACAGCCCTCCCCCGCACCATCCTAACTTTTGAATTTCTTCTTCTACTTCTTCGGTCAGTTGGGCCATTTCAATCAGATGTTTTTCTGAGGCACTTGTCCTATCTAGATTTGGTCTGAGGTTCAGAGGCAAAGGGGAAATTGAGTTGCCAAATTTACAGATGGCCACAAGTACCTCATTCTGCATGGAGATATTTAGTCTCAGCGCCATGATGTTATGAATAGATACATGGACCAAGAAGTAACAATCATGGCTGTTAAAGTGGGTTGGAAGCAGAGTACATTTCCAAATAAGACAAATATTTCCCACTCAGTGTCTCTGTTTCTGCTTTCCCGTTTTGTTCCATCATAGTGTTGGATTTCTCCCTCTCTTCTCCATTGTGCACTGAAGCTACACTATCATCCTTTTAGGATTGACTCATCTTTGGCTGATTATGATACATCCAATTTCAGTGACAGGTTATGTATGGAGTTAAAAAGATTCTCCAGTTGTCCCTTTGCCCATCTTGTGGGCATTTCTTAAGTATTTTTCCCTTACACAGCAGAGAGAGGACAGATAGAGAGACTGACAGAGCGAGAGCGAGGGCGAGAGGGAGGGCGAAAGAATGTGTGCGTCCTCCCAATCTGGTCCAGTGTTTTGGATTATGGCCAAATCATCCAATTTAGGGAGACAATGGTCCAATGGTTTTATCACTGGGCTGTTAATCCAGAGACCCAGGTAAAGTTCTGGGATTTATGTGGAATTCTGCTTCAGTAGGTGGTAGAATTTGAATTCAATAAAAATCTGGAAGTAAGAATTTAACAATGACCACGGCTCCAATGTCAACTGTCAGGAGAAACCCATTTGGTCAACTGATGTCCTTTAGGGAAAGAAACAGCCATTCTTATTTGGTCTGGCTTACATGTGACTGCAGACCCACAGCAATGTTGTTGACTCTTAACTGCCCTCTGAGATGAGCAATAAATGCTTGCCAAGACCATGACATTCTCATCCCATGAATTAATTTTTTTTTAAAAGACTTACAGGTATGTGCATGTATTTGTAAGAGAAAACAGTTAATAATTCATTTAATCTTCACTTGGTTTTCACTTGATATATTCCACTTCACCTAAAATGAATGATTTCCATTTCTATCTGATGCACCTTTACCCGTTACCACCTTTTATTCTAAATTGGCCATCCCAGTAATTACCATTCTCTCTGATTCGGGAGCTCAAGAGAACCCTTTCTGTTCAGTTTTTAATCTATGAGGTTCTAAGCAGTAAAGAGACATTTGTAATTATCTCAACTGTAACTTGAACATTCCCTTCTTTCAAAATTATTGCCAACAACAGACTTCAGGGTTTCTCTTTGAGTAGAGCCTCAGCAGTGTTGTTGGGCTCACAGGTTTTGTGGTAGTCAGTTAATTTCTTCCCAAACAATCTTTTTTCTCTTGATACAAATTAAAACTGCCCAGACTGTTTCCTTTAGCTCTCATTTTAAATTAAGCTTCAATTATATTTTCAATTTTGAGCTTGAACTGGCAATTTGATACGCGTTATTTTATCAATCCCAATTTCAGAGACAATTGTATGCAAGGCTGGTGGTTTTAATTGCTGTTTTTATGTTTTTCGTCAGCAGGATCAAACAATTCAAGCTTCCAAGATACAAGTGATCAGTCAATTTAAGGTCCTGCTCTAAATAAGTTACCTCAGAAGACTCCTGAGTGTGTCCTTGAAACTTGTTTAGAAACACAAGAACATCCATTGTGGCTCTGGAAGAAGCTGAATGCGTATTAATAGAACATAGAACATAGAACATAGAACAGTACAGCACAGAACAGGCCCTTCAGCCCACAATGTTGTGCCGACCATTGATCCTCATGGATGCACCCTCAAATTTCTGTGACCATATGCATGTCCAGCAGTCTCTTAAATGACCCCAATGACCTTGCTTCCACAACTGCTGCTGGCAACGCATTCCATGCTCTCACAACTCTCTGCGTAAAGAACCTGCCTCTGACATCCCCTCTATACTTTCCACCAACCAGCTTAAAACTATGACCCCTCGTGCTAGCCATTTCTGCCCTGGGAAATAGTCTCTGGCTATCAACTCTATCTATGCCTCTCATTATCTTGTATACCTCAATTAGGTCCCCTCTCCTCCTCCTTTTCTCCAATGAAAAGAGACCGAGCTCAGTCAACCTCTCTTCATAAGATAAGCCCTCCAGTCCAGGCAGCATCCTGGTAAACCTCCTCTGAACCCTCTCCAAAGCATCCACATCTTTCCTATAATAGGGCGCCCAGAACTGGACGCAGTATTCCAAGTGCGGTCTAACCAAAGTTTTATAGAGCTGCAACAAGATCTCACGACTCTTAAACTCAATCCCCCTGTTAATGAAAGCCAAAACACCATATGCTTTCTTAACAACCCTGTCCACTTGGGTGGCCATTTTAAGGGATCTATGTATCTGCACACCAAGATCCCTCTGTTCCTCCACGCTGCCAAGAATCCTATCCTTAATCCTGTACTCAGCTTTCAAATTCGACCTTCCAAAATGCATCACCTCGCATTTATCCAGGTTGAACTCCATCTGCCACCTCTCAGCCCATCTCTGCATCCTGTCAATGTCCCGCTGCAGCCTACAACAGCCCTCTACACTATCAACGACACCTCCGACCTTTGTGTCGTCTGCAAACTTGCTGACCCATCCTTCAATTCCCTCGTCCAAGTCATTAATAAAAATTACAAACAGTAGAGGCCCAAGGACAGAGCCCTGTGGAACCCCACTCACCACTGACTTCCAGGCAGAATATTTTCCTTCTACTACCACACGCTGTCTTCTGTTGGCCAGCCAATTAATGTGCAATATTGTCCACAAATTGTCCAAAATGTCCACACCTAGTTCTGTTCAAAATCATGCATTAAGCCACACTACAGATGTGTGCTATAATATAAATACTGTCAGCGAAAAAGTTAACTCTGTGGGTCTGAGAAAGGCAAAACATGCTGGTCCTCAAAAGTGGTTTAGGTTTTTTGGTCGCTCATATCTTGTTTACAAATTTTTTTTCCTGGAAAACTAGAATAAGCACTATGTTCAACTTGTGATAATGGGAACTGCAGATGCTGGAGAATCCAAGGTAACAAAAGTGTGGAGCTGGATGAACACAGCAGGCCAAGCAGCATCTCAGGAGCACAAAAGCTGACGTTTCGGCCTAGACCCTTCATCTCTGATTTTCAAGGGACAGCCATTTTAAAATTAAAATTGAAAAGTAAACACCATTTTCAAACTATTGTCTGAACTTTGGACTTCTTAAATCAATTTTGAATCTGTGATCCTTGTGGACTGCTCTGTGTTCTAGTACTGATTTCAATCGAATGTAAAGAATGCAGAAGATAGGTGCAGGAATATCCTCTGTTGAGTATCCTCTGCCATTCAATAAGAGCACCGCAGACCATTCAGTTCAATACCTTAATCTTGCCTTCCCCCAGTATCTCTTGATCTGTTGAGCCACAAGAGTTATGTCTACTTCTTTCTTGAAAACATAGTGTTTTGGCCTCAACCACTTTCTGCAGTAATGAATTCTGCAGGCTCACTATTCTTTGGGTGTAGGCATTTCTCCTTATCTCAGTCCGAAAAGGTTTACCTCTTATCCTTAATCTGTGACCCTTTGTTCTGGACTCCCCTACCATCGGAAACATCCTTCCCACATTTAAACTGTCTAGACTTATCAAGAATTTTATAGGTTTTATGAGATCCCCCTTCATTTTTCCAGACTGCAGTGAAAACAATCCTAACTGTCTCAATCTCTTCTCATATGAGACCTGCCATCCCAGGAAATGATTTTGTAAACCTTCAGTGCACTCCATCTATACTCACTGAGTATGTCCAAATCACACCGCAAAATCTCTACATCCTCCTCATAGCTCAAGCTTCAAACCAGCTTGTCAGCTTTGTGTCATTGTAATATTCAATGGAACTCTCCATGAATACAATCCAAATTTTCACAGGGGGTTTCTTAACTTTGTTGGGAAAAAAGGGATGAATTTAGGGGTGTGACCTATTCCTTAACAATGTCTAAAGGCCCTTCACACACCTCTTCCACCTGCATCCTTGCTCTGCCCTGACTGCCACTGCATCAGAATGACAGAACAATGTGGAAGGTACTCTCAGCATGTTCCCAAGGTTACCTGGATAACGAAATGTGAGGCTGGATGAACAGAGCAGGCCCAGCAGCATCTCAGGAGCACAAAAGCTGACGTCTCGGGCCTAGACCCTTCATCGGAGAGGGGGATGGGGTGAGGGTTCTGGAATAAATAGGGAGAGAGGGGGAGGTGGACCGAAGATGGAGAAAAAAGAAGATAGGTGGAGAGGAGAGTATAGGTGGGGAGGTAGGGAGGGGATAGGTCAGTCCAGGGAAGACGGACAGGTCAAGGAGGTGCGATGAGGCCAGTAGGTAGGAGATGGAGCTGCAGCTTCGGGTGAGAGGAAGGGATGGGTGAGAGGAAGAACAGGTTGGGGAGGCAGAGACAGGTTGGACTGGTTTTGGGATGCAGTGGGTGGAGGGGAAGAGCTGGGCTGGTTGTGTGGTGCAGTGGGGGGAGGGGACGAACTGGGCTGGTTTTGGGATGCGGTGGGGGAAGGGGAGATTTTGAAACTGGTGAAGTCCACATTGATACCATTGGGCTGCAGGGTTCCCAAACGGAATATGAATTGCTGTTCCTGCAACCTTCGGGTGGCATCATTGTGGCACTGCAGGAGGCGCATGATGGACATGTCATCTAAAGAATGGGAGGGGGAGTGGAAATGGTTTGCGACTGGGAGGTGCAGTTGTTTCTTGCGAACCGAGCGGAGGTGTTCTGCAAAGCGGTCCCCAAGCCTCCGCTTGGTTTCCCCAATGTAGAAGAAGCCACACCGGGTACAGTGGATGCAGTATACCACATTGGCAGATGTGCAGGTGAACCTCTGCTTAATGTGGAAAGTCATCTTGGGGCCTGGGATAGGGGTGAGGGAGGAGGTGTGGGGACAGGTGTAGCATTTCCTGTGGTTGCAGGGGAAGGTGCCGGGTGTGGTGGGGTTGGAGGGCAGTGTGGAGCGAACAAGGGAGTCACGGAGAGAGTGGTCTCTCCGGAAAGCAGACGGGGTGGGGATGGAAAAATGTCTTGGGTGGTGGGGTCGGATTGTAGATGGCGGAAGGTTACCTGTCTTGTCTTGAGATAGCAGTCACAGATTCTGTCCATTCAAATTTTCTGGTCAACAAGTTTTGATTGTACCTTAATCAGAAAAGCCCATTTCATGATTCATCTCAAAATCAATATCAAGTTAGTCCAGTCACAAGATTGGATCCACCCATCGCCTTTTCCTTGTGTTATGCAAGATATGTATGGGACATCAAAGTAGGGAAGAAACCAATTTACCCCGCAGCTATTTTAACCAAATCCTGCAGTTCTTTATTTTTCCCATCCAGCTCTAAAGCATGCAAATTAGTATTGTTTATTAACCAGATTGTTTCTAACTCAATTGTTCCTTTAGACCCTCTGATGAAGGGTCTAGGCCCAAAACGTCAGCTTTTGTGCTCCTGAGATGCTGCTTGGCCTGCTGTGTTCATCCAGCCTCACACTTTGTTATCTTGGATTCTCCAGCATCTGCAGTTCCCATTATCCCTGTTCCTTTAGTAACTTTTTTAAAAGCCTGTCAAGGACACACATGTAATCACCATTATATATGTCCACAATTTTCAGCTCCTACTACAGATGATCAACTTTTCCAGTAATCTATCAATCACATTCTCAAATATCTCAGTGGATAATGACTTTCTGCTTTAAGTATTAATATAAGTATTAAGTTTAACTACAACCCAAATCTGCTACTGCTGAGACCAGAGGGTTTAAGCTACAAGGAAAGGCATGATAGGCTGGCAACATTTTGTGTGGGCTGTTGGATACCGAGCAGTGACCTTATTAAGGTTTTTAAAATCATAAAAAGCAGAGATAAGGTGAATAGCAACGGTCTTTTCTCTAGGGTAGGGGACTCCACAATTAGAGGGCATTAGTTTAAGGTAAGAGGGCAAAGATTTAAAAAGGACCTGAAGCCAACTTTTTTCACAAATATGGAACAAGCTGCCAGAGGAAGTGGTAGAGGCAGGTACAATTACAACATTTAAAAGATATTTGGACAGGTACATGGATAGGAACGTTTTCGAGGGACGTGAGCTAAATGACACAAGGGGCAGCCAAGTTGGGCCCAATGGCCTGTTTCCATGCTATATAACTCTATGACAAAAAATGACAAAACTGAGACAATTCGTTGATTCACTAACACCAGAGCACAAACAGACTGGCGATGCAATATGTTTCGGTCTCATATAAGTTATAAGGCAGCACCCTACTCCATAGCCACAGTTAAGTGAACTCTCCCCTGCTCTTACTCCTTTTCCGTTACATCTTCCAGCAGGAGAAGATGAATTCATAAGTCCACCTGATAAGGGCTGCTGTCTGATGAGAACTGTCTTCTAAGGACCATCCAACAAGAACTGCCCAATGAGGACCATCTTCTGCCCCCAAGGACTTAATGATATACCTATTTCTAGGGACTGATAACTTACCCTCTGTCAATCAACTGTTTGAATCCTTTTGATCAATGACCATGGGACAGCTACTCATGATGCAAAATGACAGCTGTTCCTTTGCCCACTTCCACTTGAAGCTTAGTTTATAGTTCTCTAAAGAACAAAACCTTCTTATTTTTTAAAAATACTACATTTCTACGGTATAGAGCTGTAAGGCATGGAAAGACACCCTTTGGTCCAACTCGTCCATGCTGACCAGATATCCTAAATATATCCAGTCCCATTTGCAAGCATTTGGCCCAAATCCCTCTAGCAATTACAAGGCAGTCTTACAAAGTCAGAGTTAGCGGTCTGTTATTTCACCTCAATTTCTCACTTACAACTGTTACTACTTATGGTTTCAATATTTTTGTTTTGCTATTGGAACATACTTTAGGCACATATGATGTTAGTCTTTGGATTGCATGACTTTTCATGCCTTTGGGATACATATTTCTCCACTCAAGGACTTCCTTTTACAAGTCTGTGCTAAATTCCTCTGAGTTCCTCATGGTCCTTTTCGTGATTTGCACTGCTGCCTTTGCCTTTCTATTTGACCGAGAATGGTTTGAAAATGATGTTTGGTGTTACATTTCGTGGTCCTTTCTTAATCAGCTGAATTCTTCATATGTCAATTGAAAGCTATTGTCATTCATCACAATGTCTGGGATGAGAGTTCATGACATATTATTATTTGGAAACTTGGGTCCTAAAGTGGACTGAACTATGCTGTAAGCGACTGATGAAGGATCACTTAACCAGAAATGTTAACTGTATTTTCTCTCCAAAAGGTGCTGACAGACCTGCTGAGATTTCCAGTAATTTTTGTTTTTGTTAAGGTCAACTTGTAGTAATGTGTAGAGCAATTCATCAGAATCATTGACTGACATCTTTCCAGCAGTTGACTTCGTAGTCTTGATTTTCTCCTTTCTAGCTAAGCACCTGTGTGTGAAATAGAACATAGAACATAGAACAGTACAGCACAGAACAGGCCCTTCAGCCCACAATGTTGTGCCGACCATTGATCCTCATGTATGCACCCTCAAATTTCTGTGACCATATACATGTCCAGCAGTCTCTTAAATGACCCCAATGACCTTGCTTCCACAACTGCTGCTGGCAACGCATTCCATGCTCTCACAACTCTCTGCGTAAAGAACCTGCCTCTGACATCCCCTCTATACTTTCCACCAACCAGCTTAAAACTATGACCCCTCGTGCTAGCCATTTCTGCCCTGGGAAATAGTCTCTGGCTATCAACTCTATCTATGCCTCTCATTATCTTGTATACCTCAATTAGGTCCCCTCTCCTCCTCCTTTTCTCCAATGAAAAGAGACCGAGCTCAGTCAACCTCTCTTCATAAGATAAGCCCTCCAGTCCAGGCAGCATCCTGGTAAACCTCCTCTGAACCCTCTCCAAAGCATCCACATCTTTCCTATAATAGGGCGCCCAGAACTGGACGCAGTATTCCAAGTGCGGTCTAACCAAAGTTTTATAGAGCTGCAACAAGATCTCACGACTCTTAAACTCAATCCCCCTGTTAATGAAAGCCAAAACACCATATGCTTTCTTAACAACCCTGTCCACTTGGGTGGCCATTTTAAGGGATCTATGTATCTGCACACCAAAAATGCTTCATCTTCTTGTTTTTACCATAATGCTTTACCCATGCTGACACACTTTCTCTCCTGTAACATTCTCCATGATATTTACATCTTGCCATAGAGTCAAATAGCATGGAAACAGACTCCTCCATCCAACTCTTAAATGCTGACTAGTTTCCAAAGTAAACTAGTACCACTTGCCTGCATTTGGCCGGTATCCATCTGAACCTTTCCTACTCATGCACCTGTCTAAATGTATTTTAAGTGTTGTAACTCCACCTCCATTTACAACTTCCTCTGGCAGTTCATTCTATATACAAACCAACCTCTGATTAAAAACATTACCCTTCAGCTTCTAAATCTTTCCCTCTCACCTCAAAAATCTGCCCACCAGTTCTGGACTTCCCTACCCTGGAGAAAAAAATCTTTGCTGAGCACATTATCTTCCCTACCCTGGAGAAAAAATCTTTGCTGAGCACCTTATCTATGTCCTCATAGGCTCGGGGGTGTTAAGTCTGGGTGGGATGTTCTTCTGAGCATCGATGTGAGTTAGTTTGGCCGAATGGCCTGTTTCAACAGTGTAGGGATTCTACAACAACAAAAACAAAGTTGCTGGAAAAGCACAGCAGGTCTGGCAGCATCTGTGGAGGAGAAAACAGAGTTAACGTTTCACATCTGGTGACCCTTCGTCAGAATTAAGTATTCTATTCTATGGATAGTCCTGGCAACACCCGTGAAAATCTCTTCTGATCTCTCTCCAATTCAATAATAACCTTCCTGTAGGCTTTGATGTTTCTGCTGGTTCTTCTGCAAATATTTCTTCCTTTTATTGCAATATTGTTCTTATTTGTACTGGAATGTCTCTTGGCATAATAGAAAGCCTCAACTTACACCCATCAATACATTTACATCTAAAGCAATCCTATTTCTGAAAGATAATTTTTCAATTATCCAAACTCTCAGGATTCAACTCAATGCATCAATGGAGTCAAAGACTGAATAATAGCCTTCCTGCTTCCTACCCTCCCCAAAACTCTGATGCAGAATACATAGAGTAAGGACCATAATAATAGGGAATGCCATTCAGACCTTCAAGCCTGCTGTACCATTCAATGAGATCATCGATGATCTGTGACCCAACTCCATATACTTGTTTTTGGCCCACGTTCCTTAACATATTTGCTGAACAGAACTGTATCTATCTCGGATTTAAAATTAACAACTGTTCCAGCATTGGCTGGCATTTGTGGAAGAGAATTCAAAACCTCTCGCACCCTTCCTGCATACAAGTGCTTCCTAACATCTCTCCCAAATAGACCGACTCTAATTCTGGGATTATGCTCCTACTCCCAGAAACACCAGCCAATGGAAAAAAAATTCAAAAATTTATCTTTTCCTGCTAATATCTTCATAAATAATATTAATATGGTTTTCAAAGCCTTCAAAACCTGTGTATCTCTTTCCCAAGTACTGACATCAGAATTTCTATTCTTATTAGCTCAGGTTTTTTTAGCTACTTCTATAAATATTCCATAGCTTTGCCATTGAGTGAAAAAAAAGTCAATTCTGTGCATATCTTCTTTCATTTTCACAGCAGCAAGGAATGGATAATACACAGCCATTTTGATTCATCCAAAATTCAAAGTTGCATACTGCCAATTTTTTTTCCACTCCTTCCTTAGTGTCACTTGCAGTAGTTCGTTCTCTTTTTAAATTCAAGGCTTTGACACAACAACAGTGAAGGAACAACAATGTACTTCCAAGTGAGGAAAGTGAGTCATTTGGAGGGGAGCTCGCAGGTCTTTGTGTTCTTGAGAGAGAGACACAGAGAGAGAGAGAGAGAGAGAGAGAGAGAGAGAGAGAGAGAGAGAGAGAGAGAGAGAGAGAGAGGCCTTGAGAAGACATTTTCTCAAATAAACCACAGACTAGCTGACAGCTGACAGCCTCATTAATCTATAATGCAGGCTCCAAATGCAGTTTATTTTAGTACTTAAAGAACAAATGGCAACCTCATGACAGGTCTAAATAGAAGTTTTAATACCTATTAAATATGATACTATTGTCTCCCAAAAGCAGGCTTGAAGGGTTGTGAAACACATTCTCCAGACGGAGCACATGCAATCTGCAATTACTCCTCACTGCGGCAGAATTACATTGGATCTGCCAATGTTCCCGTGTTTACCTTCAGCTTTCCACAATACTTCATTTGTCGTTTTAAGAATATTTGAAGTTCTAGGCGACAAGTTTCAAAAGATTTATTCAGCTGCTCAATAATTAAACAAAAAGACAGCCTGTGAGTGAAACACAAAAGTAGAAACACTAACTATGGCAGACTGTACTGATTACATTCTGCTTATGTCTGAATTATAAACAGTTCAGTTATGTTCAGTGGATAAGTCAGTCTGTGTATAATAACTTCAGTCTGTGTATTTTTAAAAATTATTTGCATATAAACTGCATGAAGAATTTAAGAAGGATTTCAACCAATTCCTGAAAATAGATCTTCTTCCCTTCAAAAATTTTCAAACGAAGCAAAACAAAACGATCACAAAATGAGACAGATGACTTTTGAAACATTTTCAGGCAAACAGAAAGATTCTTCATTGGTTTTTGCCTTGTTAATAGCTTAAAAATATAAATATTCTAATTAGTGATACTATCACGTGTCACGCACATTCAAATCCTATCCAGGAACTAGCATAAATGCATTCAATGACCTAGAGTTTCCATTCAACTGCACTAGTATTTCAAGCATACTTTGATGACAATGGCATGGCTAATTTTAATCCCCATCCAAACCATATGCATGATGCCGCATTTATCCACCTCCTGACACTACTCCTTACCCCAGTCTTGAGCACAAAGGGATTCCCCCGCTTGAGGCCAAGGATGAACCTTTCACCTGTACGACCTCCTTCCCATCCCCATGTTACTATATACCCCCTACAAGTATTAATGTCCCTCGACTTCACAATTGTCATCCCACATTCCCCATGACTGTAGCTTCACACCCCCCATCCCAAAGAAGAGATTCCAGAGTCTCTACCCACAGTAGTGGAGCTCCAATGAACCCAACTCCTTGTGGTAGGCATCACAGAGACACAGAGACATGGTTGCAGGGAGTTCAGGACTGGCAGTTAAACATCCAAGGATTCACAACTTTTTGAAAAGACACGGAGGTGGGTATCCTAGAGTGCTGAGGGAGGTGGCTGAGGAAATAGCGGAGGCTTTGGTTGTGATCTTTCAAAAGTCACTAGAGTCTGAGAAAGTCCCAGATGATTGGAAAATTGCTGTTGTAACCCCCTTGTTTAAGAAAGGATCAAGACAAAAGATGGACAATTATAGGCCGATTAGCCTAACCTCAGTTGTTGGTAAAATTCTAGAATCCATTGTTAAGGATGAGATTTATAAATTCTTGGAAGTGCAGGGTCAGGTTAGAACAAGTTCAGCATGGATTTAGTAAGTGGAGGTCATGCCTGACAAACCTGTCAAGAATTCTTTGTAGAAGTAACAAGTAGGTTAGACCAGGGAAACCCAGTGGATATTATCTATCTAGACTTTCAAAAGGCCTTTGATAAGGTGCCTCATGGGAGGCTGCTGAGTAAGGTGAGAGCCCATGGTGTTCGAGGTGAGCTTGGATTGAGGATTGGCTATCTGACAGAAGGCAGAGAGTTGGGATAAAGGGCTCTTTTTTGGAATGGCAACCGGTGACAAGTGGTGTCCCGCAGGGTTCAGTGTTGGGGCCGCAGCTGTTCACATTATATATCAATGATCTGGATGAAGGGACTGGGGGCATTCTGGCGAAGTTTGCCAATGATACAAAGATAGGTAGACAGGCAGGTAGCACTGAGGAGGTGGGGAGGCTGCAGAAAGATTTAGACAGTTTAGGAAAGTGGTCCAGGAAATGGCTGATGAAATTCAACGTGAACAAATGTGTGGTTTTGCATTTTGGAAAAAAGAATACAGGCATGGACTATTTTCTAAATGGTGAGAAATTTCATAAAGCCGAAGTACAAAGGGATCTGGGAGTGTTGGTCCAGGATTCTCTGAAGGTTAACTTGCATATTGAGTCCGTGATTAAGAAAGCAAATGTAATGTTGTCGTTTATCTCAAGAAGGGATGAGCCAGGACAGGTGATTGATGTTTTAGTAGGAGAGCATTTTGGGTTTAGTGACCATAACTCCATAAGATTTCAAGTAGTCATGAACAAGGACAACAGTAGCCCTCGGCTAAGGGTGTTTAATTGGGCATGAGCCAATTAAATCCAAATTAAACAGGAACTGGGGAATGTGGATTGAGAGAAGTTATTTAAAGGCAAATCAATACCTGGCATGTGGGAAGCTTTTAAAGATTGATTGAAGTGCAGGACATCCATGTCCCTGCAAAACTGAAGGATAGAAATGGCAGGATCCAGAAAACATGGATGACAAGAGTAACTGCAAACTTAGTCAAAAGGAAAAAGGAAGCATACAATAGATGGAGGCAGCTACGAACTGACAAAGCCCTTGAGGAGTATAGAGAAGTTAGAAAGGAACTTCAACACAGAATTAGGAAGGCTAAAAGGGGCCAAGAAACATCTTCAGCAAACAGGGTCAAGGAGAATCCCAAGGCTGTTTTATGCATATATTAGAAGAAAGAGGGTAGCAAGCAGGCCCCCTCAAGGACAAAGGAGGAAGGTTATGCGTGGAGCCACAGGAAGTGGGAGAGATTCTTAATGAATACTTTGTATCAGTATTCACCGAGGAGAAGAACATGACTGTTGTTCAGGTCAGGGACGAGTGTGTGAATACTCCAAAGAATGTCAATATATTAAAAGGAGGAAGTTTTGGGTATCCTAAATTACATTAAGGTAGACAAGTCCCCAGCACCAGATGGGATCTATCCCAGGTTACTACAAGAGGCAAGGGAAGACATAGCTGGGGCATTAGCAGATATCTTCACATCCTCTTTGACCATAGGCAAGGTTCTGGCAAGGACTGGAGATCAGCCAATGTTGTTCCCTTGTTCAAGAAAGGAAGTAGGGATAATCCAGGAAATTATAGGGCAGTCAGTCTGACATCTGTGGTGAGGAAGCTCTTGGAAAAGATACGTAGGGACAAGATATATGCACATTTGGAAGAAAATGGTCTAGTTAGCAACAGGCTGGGTGTTATTTTTGTGAGGAAGGTCATGTCTCACCAAACTAATCAAATTTTTTGAAGAGGTGACAAAAATAATTGATGAGGGAAGAGCTGTGAATGTCATTCTTGAGATTAAGGCATTTGATAAAATCCCACATGGCAGATTGGTTCAAAAACTAAAATCGTATGGAATTTGGAGTAGGCTGGCTAAATGGATAAAAAAACTGGCTTGGTCACGGGAGACAGAAGGTAACGGTGGAAGGGTATTTTTCAGATTGGAGACCGGTAATTAGCGATGTTCCATTGGGATTAGTCTTAGGTCCTTGTTGTTTGTAGTGTATATAAATGATCTGGATATAAATTTGGGTTGTCTGATTAGTAAGCTTGCAGATGACACGAAGATTGGTGGAGTTGCTGATAATGTCGATGATTGTGAAAGGATACAATAGGATATAGATAAGATTGGTGACTTGGACACAAAAATGGCAAATGACAACGGGCATGGCTTGGAGGGCCAAAGGGTCTGTTCCTGTGCTGTACTTCGCTTTTGTTCTTTGTTCTTTTGACAAATGTCAGATGACAAATGCCTGGGACAAGTGGTCCATGTGACTGATGCTATGGAAACTGGTAGTGCATTTCTGACATTACAACAATGAGTACACTTCAAAAATACTTCATTAGCTGCAACATGCTTTGCCATGTCCTGAGGTCACCAAATGTGCTGTTTAAAATGCACATTTTTTTTCTTTCTTGAAAATATTTTCTTGGCAGGGAAATTCTTGCACCTAAGAATTATGTATTATAGTGACGGACAAGTTTAGATTTCTCTAACTTAAACAAAGCACACAAACATTCTGTGGATGCCCAGTTAGTTTGGGACAATCAAATGCCATACCACTGCATGCAACAGAGGTGAAATTCTCATCACACCAATCACAAGATCCCACAGAAAGGCTTACTTTGAGCTCAGTGGTGAGTGTCCTTGCTCTGCCACTGAGTTCAAAATCCAGCCCATTAGCCATTGCTCTCTCCAAGATGTTGACTAGTCTTTTCAGGATTTCCAGCATTTTCTGTTTAAGCTTCATATTTTCTAGAAGACTTTTTAGATGCTATCTCATTAGTTTGAAGTCATCAAGTTGGGTCGTTAGATCATATATAGAAAGACGGAACAGTATGATAAACCTCATAACCCTGATTTCATTGAATATGCCAATAAAAATGAGACCTTAGAGATTTTTCCAGTCTTTTTTGTTTCCATCAGATTTCTACACATTGCTATATAAATTAGACGGCGGGGTGGGGATAGGTCCTATAAATCAACAATACACAGTATAAATGATGTAGCAGAATTGTGATGTCCCAGTGAACAATGGGCTGAAGTGAAAGTAATGGGAAAGGTGTAAATAATTAACGGATATGCTAGCAATATAATGTTAAAAAAAAAGCCATTTCAGTAATATTCTTTCCATGCTCGGCCGGCAATCATTTCTGTGCACACAAACTTTTTTTGCTAGAAATCACAAATTTACTGAACACTGTTGTAAATTCACTAGAAATATCGTGAAGTGCTACTTATATTAAGTCAAAATTGAAAGCTAACATTAAATTGACAAATAAAAGCCAGTGAACTGAATCAACTCTCCATTTCCAGAAAAGTCTGTAGTTGAAAAGACTATTGTAACCAACTACTATTTGCCCAAGGGCAAGTGCTCCAATTATAAAATAGGCACACTCCAAAGTAAAATAATGATTTCACAATAAGTTAAAGTTTTACCATTATAGCAAGTATACTCATATTAACCAGTTTCCTATTAACATGACAGGAGGAAGCCAATATCAAATTTTACTTAAAATGCTTAGATATCTGAAGAAAAAAAAGCGTTTTACCTTGGCTGCTTAAAATTGAGTGATTAAAAGGACAGTTCCGTTAATGCTAAAAAGATAATGTCTTTTTTGTCATAAGGATTTGGAGATCTATAGCTCAGGTCGTGGGTGTTGAGGTTGGTTGGCTCGCTGAACTGGTTTGTTGTTCCGCAGGCGTTTCGTTACCGTGCTGAGTAACATCCTCAGTGCAGCCTATGATGAAGCGTCAGTGTGTTTTCCGGCCTGGTTTTTGAACTCTGGGGTCCGTTGCAATGGATTGCCTCACTTCAGGGTTTCCTCTGTAGTGGAATGTATATGGGGTCGAGTTCGATGTGTTTATAAATAGCCTGCTTTGTGGAATGCCATGTTTCTAGGAATTCTTGTGCCTATCCAGTCCCAGGATCTTGGTGTTGTCCCAGTCGAAGTCGTGGTTCTCCTTGTCCATGTGGATTGAGATGAGTGAGTATTGGTCGTGTCTTTTTGTAGCCAGTTGGTGTTCAGGTCCTCTTGTTGTTAGTTTCCTTGCTGTTTGTCCGATGTAGTGTTTTTCGCAGTCTCTGCAGGGGATTAAGTAGATGACACTGGTCCTGTCCGTGGCAGGGAGTGGGTCTTTAGATCGGGTGAGCATCTGTCGTAGGGTTACATAGAACATAGAACATTACAGCACAGTACAGGCCCTTCGGCCATCGATGTTGTACCGACCTGTCATACCGATCTCAAGCCCATCTAACCTACACTATTCCATGTACATCCAAATGCTTGTCCAATGACGACTTAAATGTACCTAAAGTTGGCGAATCTACTACCATTGCAGGCAAAGCGTTCCATTCCCTTACTACTCTGAGTAAAGAAACTACCTCTGACATCTGTCCTATATCTGTCACCCCTCAATTTAAAGCTATGACCCTCATGCTTGCCGTCACCATCCTAGGAAAAAGGCTCTCCCTATCCACCCTATCTAACCCTCTGATTATTTTATATGTTTCAATTAAGTCACCTCTCAACCTTCTTCTCTCTAATGAAAACCGCCTCAAGTCCCTCAGCCTTTCCTTGTAAGACCTTCCCTCCATACCAGGCAACATCCTAGTAAATATCCTCTGCACCCTTTCCAAAGCTTCCACATCCTTCATATAATGCGGTGACCAGAACTGTACATAATACTGGTTGATGTGGGTTTGTGTGCCACTCTGTTGCCCAGTGTCGTAGAAGTCTTGTGGTCAGTTCTGACGTGTTCCTGATGTAGGGTAGTATGATGAGTGTGTCGGGGCATGTAGAATCTTTCTGATGCTGTTCCTGCAGGCATCTCCTGACCCAGTTCTTTGGATATCCATTATCCTTGAACACTTGGAAGAGGTATTCCTTCTCTTCTTGGTGTAGTTCCATGCTGCTGCAGTGCGTTGTTGCCCTTTTAAATAGCATTTGCACGCAGCTTTGTTTGTGTGCTGGACTGGTTACTATCGAAGTTCAATAGCTGGTCATAATTTAGCTGTTTAGACAGCAAGATGGTACAAATCATTTTAATACACAAAAATTTGTAACATTTTCCTTCATATTTGTTGTGTAATTGAGGGATTAAAGTTTAGGAGTGAAATGCAATCCTCTAATCTCAGAATCCTCATTGAAATTGGTAAATCAGTTGGAAGTTTAGAAACATTACGCCACAACAGAGCATGACAATAGCCAGGTGGAAGTTTGGTTACACAGAGCTTCCGAACTGCTGAAGAAACAGGCATGTCAAAGTTTCTGTCATGCACTTTTCAGGACAGATGCAGGAATATCAAATTTTAGAGAGAAATACTGTATGAGAATCTAACCGATTGGGTGGCAAATAGAATGTTTAGTTGAGGCGTTGCCAGGGGAAATGCTCTCAACACAGCCCCTGACCCCACCCCCTATCGTCATCCAAAAAAGGGCCTTTTCTGTAATTGGAAAGCAATTGTGCAACTGTGTCCTGCCTGGATACGCTCCTTTTGCCTACAGAGAAGTGGGCCCTACATTTGAATGTATCTAGTTCCTAGATAGTGCAGTAGAAGTAGATTCTGGTTATTATCACATTGCTGCTTGTGGTAGTTTGGGATGTGTAAATGAGTCACATTTCCTACATTGCAGCAGAGACTGCACTTCAAGAGTGCTTATTTAGGTGTAGAATCGTTTGAGACATTGATGATTGTGAAAAATAATATTATTTAGATGCAAGTCTTTCTTTTTAATTTTTAAATGAGATAGCTCCAATCTTCTTGTGGTATGGCAACCAGAGCAGTATGCAATACTCTGGCTGCGGCCTAACCAATATTTTACAGTTCCAACATAAACTCCCAGCTCTTAAACTCTCTGCCTTGGCTAATAAAGGCAAATATACCATATGAGTTCTTAACCACTTTATCCAATCGTTCTGTTATCTTCAAGAACCAGTGTACATGCACACCAAGGTGCCGATGATCCTTGGTGCTTCCCACGGTCCTACTGTTCATCATGTAATCCTTTGCCTTATTTAGGTTCGGAATGACTATGTTGGAGCCACTTCATTCTCGGAAATTTGTGCTAGACACAGCACTGTGTGAGTATAGCAGGCTAACTGGGAAGAACACAGGAACTATCATAGGCATGCACGTTTACAAAGCAGTTTTGCTCTCATTCTTATTCATAGTAACACAGGAAAAATTGTTAATGAAGGTTGCTGAGGAGCCCCTTTCAATTCCGATAGCACCTTGCTGGTTTTGACAATGGGAGATCAAAGCAATTAAAACAGAAAGTACTGCAGAAACTCATGAAGTATGGCAGCATCCATAGACAGAGAAACAAAGTCAAATGTGAACCTTCCTTGAAACTCAACGCTAGCAGTAAATTCGGCCTCTTTATCTATAAAAACATGTTGAAATGAGAATCATATAATAGTACATTTGCAGGGAGTTCAGGACTGGCAGTTAAACATCCAAGGTTTCACAACATATCGAAAAGACAGGGAGGTGAGCAGAGGGGGCAGGGTTGCCTTGTGAGTTAAGAATGAATTTAAATCTACGGCACTGAATGACGTAGGGTCAGAGGATGTGGAGTCTGTGTGGGTGGAGTTGAGGAACCACAAAGGCAAAAAAACCATAATAGGAGTTATGTACAGACCTCCTAACAGTGATCAGGACCAGGGGCGCAAGATGCACCGAGAAATAGACAGGGCATGTCAGAAAGGCAAGTTCACAGTGATCATGGGGGACTTCAATATGCAGGTGGGCGAGGTGAATAATGTTGCCGGTGGATCCAAAGAAAGGGAATTCATGGAATGTTTGCAGGTTGGCTTTTTGGAACAGCTTGTGATGGAGCCCACAAGGGAGCAGGCTATTCTGGACTTAGTGCTACGTAATGAGCCAGACTTTATAAAAAACCTTAAAGTAAGGGAACACTTAGGAGGCAGCGATCATAATATGGTAGAGTTCAGTCTGCAGTTTGAAAGAGAGAAGGCAAAATTGGATGTAATGGTGTTACAATTAAATAAAGGTAATTACAGGGGCATGAAAGAGGAATTGACGAAAATCAACTGGAAGCAGAGCCTAGCGGGGAAGACAGTAGAGCAACAATGGCAGGAATTTCTGAGTGTAATTGAGGACACCGTACAGAGGTTCATCCCAAAGTGGGATTAGACAGCGATGGCTGACAAAGGAAGTCAGGAAATGTATCAAAGATAAAGAGACAGCCTATGAAGTGCCCAAGGCCACTGGGATATCAGAAGATTGGGAAGGCTACAAAAACAAACAGAGGATAACAAAGAGAGAAATAAGGAAGGAGGGGATCAAATATGAAGGTAGGCTAACCAGTAATATTGGAAATGATAGTAAAAGCTTCTTTCATTACATGAGAAACAAACGAGAGGCAAAAGTAGACACTGGCAAAGGATGGAAAATTATAGGCCAATTAGCCTAACCTCGGTTGTTGGTAAAATTCTAGGCTCCATTGTTAAGGATGAGATTTCTAAATTTCTGGAAGTGCACGGTCAGATTAGAACAAGTCAGCATGGATTTACTAAGGGGAGGTTGTGCCTGACAAACCTGTCAGAATTCTTTGAAGAGGTAACACGTATGTTAGACCAGGGAAATCCAGTAGATGTTATCTATCTAGACTTCCAAAAGGCCTTTGATACGGTGCCTCACGGGCGGTTGCTGAGTAAGGTGAGGGCCCATGGTGTTCGAGGTGAGCTACTGGTTTCAATTGAGGATTGGCTGTCTGACAGAAGGCAGAGAGTTGGGATAAAAGTTTCTTTTTCGGAATGGCAACCGGTGACAAGTGGTGTCCCGCAGGGTTCAGTGTTGGGGCCGCAGCTGTTCACCTTATATATTAATGACCTGGACAAAGGGACTGGGGGCATTCTGGCAAAGTTTGCCAATGATACGAAGATAGGTGGGGAAGCTGTAGAAAGATTTAGGAAAGTGGTCCAGGAAATGGCTGATGAAATTCAACGTGAGCAAATGTGAGGTTTTGCATTTTGGAAAAAAGAATACAGGCATGGACTATTTTCTAAATGGTGAGAAAATTCATAAAGCAGAAGTACAAAAGGGATCTGGGAGTGTTGGTCCAGGATTCTCTAAAGGTTAACTTGCAGGTAGAGTCCATGATTAAGGAAGCAAATGTAATGTTGTCGTTTATCTCAAGAGGGTTGGAATATAAAAGCAGCGAAGTGCTTCTGAGACTTTGTAAAGCTCTAGTTAGGCCCCATTTAGAATACTGTGTCTAATTTTGGGCCCCAGACCTCAGGAAGGACATACTGGCACTGGAGCGTGTCCAGCAGAGATTCACACGGATGATCCCTGGAATGGTAGGTTTAACATATGATGAACGGCTAAGGATCCTGGGATTGTATTCATTAGAGTTTAGAAGGTTGAGGGGAGATCTAATGGAAACTTACAAGATAATGTACGGTTTAGAAGGGGTGAATGCTGGGAAGTTGTTTCCATCAGGCGGGGAGACTAGGACCGGTGGGCACAGCTTTAAAATTAGAGGGGGTAAATTTAAAACGGAAATGAGGAGACATTTCTTCAGCCAGAGAGCAGTGGGCTTGTGGAATTCACTGCCACGGAGTGCAGTGGAGGCTGGGACGTTAGATGCCTTCAAGGCAGAGATCGACAAATTCTTGATCTCACAAGGAATCAAGGGCTACGGGGAGCGTGCAGGGAAGTGGAGCTGAAATGCCCATCAGCCGTGATTTAAATGGGAGTGGACTTGATGGGCCAAATGGCCTTACTTCCACTACTATATCTTATGATCTTCTGGTCTCACAACAGTAAAACAAAAGTCTGCTGTAAAACCATAGGAACTGTAAATTCAAATTGAGAACAGTGCTGGTTAAACACTGTTTTTGCACCCCGACCTCAGTTAAACAATATATGCAACTCCAGCAGCTGATGAGTCCTAACACTATATTTAAGGTTTTAAATCAATCTGGCTAACACAAGCAAAACTAATGTTATTTAACAATCATTCACAAACACTCGCTTTCAAACTGAAAGAAAATCTACATCAAGAGTAACAAAACAAAGCACAAAGCAAACTATGACAATAAGTCATCTAATTTCACAAAGAATCAGGAAATTCTAATCAGCTTTTTTGTGTTTTGGCTACAGAAGCCTTGCAACCAGGCTATCACTTTCAATTCATTTTTAAACCATGGAGCAAAACTTCAGAAACAATTTTTCAAACCATTATGACAGATATAATAGCTCCCACCTGTTTTTGAACCCAAGTGCTGACTGGCATCTTACCAGTATAAGTGGAAATGTAGACAAAGACCTCTGTAGGCTCTGGCTGCTCACTGCTGTGAGGCCACTGAGGCATTAAATTAGTTCCACCCCACTAACTACCCTCCCGTGCCTTGGCTCTTTCAGGCCAAAGGTTTGTCACTGTTGTTATTACAGCAGGGTTAAGAACACACACTTAAATCAGCCTGGCATTTCAGAATTTCAAGCTGCCCTTCCCACCACTATTCTTCTTTCACTTTTTTTGTCTGTTCAAATACTTTTAATCCCACTATCTTCAACTCCCAACTTTGAGTCTAAACAGTTAAAAAAATGTAGTCAAGACCGACACTTGCACCTTCAGTTGTTTTAATAAATGCTCTGCCCACTTCTCCATCAACCTAAAATACTGCCACAAAACAAATAATGTATTTTTTGAAGAGAAACAGCAAAAGAAAGTTGGCTGAATTGTTATATGTTTAACAAAGGTCCCATTTGTACTTTACTTTAACATACTATATAAACATTTCATATTATTCACATATGGAGCCAGGTAGCTTTGCTACTTGAACTATTAACCTGGCCTTTCCAGGTCCTTGAAACAGGTGTTACTCTAACAACCTCTACCATGGCCTTGTCTAGAATTTTTGAATTTAGTATTCACCTTTTTGCACCAACAGCAAAGAAGTTGTGCAGAAGCTACATCCACACACATGTACTTGAGGAAGTCAATCATGGGATGCCAACAAGAGAATGGTTTGAATGTATTTCTTTCTGATCTGTATGAACGAGGGGGAAGGGTTGTCTGTCTCAGAAATTCATATGTGTATAACTTCAGAGATATATGTCTAGATGTATGCACATTCTATGTTGGAGCTTATATTAGATTCTATGGGTGAACTATTTCATGGCTATTTTACTGTCACTGTAGCAGTTAGATTAAAAATCACTTACTGGAATAAATGTGATTGCCATTAGGTAATATAAGTAATGTAATCTCATTATGAAAAAGAAGCTTCATTTTGCAAACCTTGAAGAAGTTATTCTTCTCCCTTCAGAAAGACCTCAGTGTATCTCTCTCCCACGGCAACCCACTGGCAGTATTTCCTAGCTCCCTTGCCCCTCCCCATTTCTGAAGAAGGGTCCCGAAACGAAACGTCAACTTTCCTGCTCCTCTGATGCTGCCTGACCTGTGTTTCTCCAGCTCCAACGGTGTTGTTTCTGACTCCAGTATCTGCAGTTCTTACTATCTCCAAGTGCCTTTTAATTCTTGTATTTACTGATTTACCAAAGGATTTAACTGACTGTATTTTTAACACTTCCATTTCTGAACAAATATGCTGCTTTGTAATTTTCTTTTCAAAAAAGCAACTTAAAACTGTAGCAAGCCAATTTATTAGAATTCCGATTTCCCCAAGCCATTTTCTTTATTTTTTAGATCACAGATTGATGCTGTTAATTGCACTAATACTAATAATGTCAAAACTATTTAAACATTGAAATATTATTATTCTGGATATGTTAACTATGCAAAAGAAGCCCGATTAAAAATTTTAAATACAAACATAACCCCACTATTTAAGAAAGGAGAGAAAGGGAAATTGGGGAACTACATACATGTTAGCCTGACATCACTAGTACTCAAAATATCGAATCTATTGCAAAGGATGTGATCACTGGACACTTGGAAAATGACCCGGGCAGAATCAACATGAATTTATGAAAGGGAAATCATGTTTGGCAAAACTGTTAGATTTGTCTGAGGACGTCACTTACAAATAGATGAGAGAACCAGGGAATGTGAAGTATTTGGATTTTCTGAAGGTTTTCAATTAGGTGCCCACACAAGAGTATAGTAAACAAAATTAGAACACATGGGGTAGGTGATACCTTACTGGTGAGGATTGAGGGTAGCTTAACAGAAAGAGAACAGCCTGGAGTAATAATTGGTCATTATCTAGTAGGCTGTGACTAGTTAGGCATTATAAGGATCAGTGCTTGGACCCGAGCTGTTCACAAGGTAGCATAGCGGCACAGTGGTGAGCATTGCTGCCTCACAACACCGGGAACTTAGGCTCCATGCTAGCCTTGGGCGACTGTCTGTCTGCAGTTTGTATGTTCTCCCATGTCTGTGTGGGTTTGCTCCAGGTGCTCCAGTTTCCTCCCACTGTCCAAAGATGTGCCAGTTAGGTGGATCAGTAATGCTAAATTGCCCAGTAGTGTTCAGGCTAGATGTACAGGTGGGGTTAACTATGGTAAATGTAGGGTTATGGGGATAGGGTGGGATGTTCTTCGGAGGGTCAGTGCAGACTCAGTGGGCCAAGCGGCCTCTATCTGCACTGTAGGGATTCTGTGAAGTAGCATCAATAATTTGCAGGTCTGGAGATGACACAAAGCTAAGTGGTAATCTGTGTTGTGAGCATAATGCAAAGGGACATGAACTGCGTTTGGACAAACTGAGCGAGAGGTCAAGAACATGGCAAATAGAATTTAATAGGAATAGGGGTGGCACAGTGGCTCCGTGGTTAGCACTGCAGCCTCACAGCACCAGGGACCCGGGTTCGATTCCAACATCGGGTAACTGTCTGTGCGGAGTTTGCACATTCTCCCAGTGTCTGCGTGGGTTTCCTCCGGGTGCTCTGGTTTCCTCCCACAGTCCAAAGATACGCAGGCTAGGTGGATCAGCCATGCTAAATTGCCCATAGTGTTCAGGGGTGTGTGGGTTATGGGGGGATGGGTCTGGGTGGGATGCTCCAAGGGGCAGTGTGGACTTGTTGGGCCGAAGGGCCTGTTACCACGCTGTAATCTAATCTAATCTAAGTGTAAGGTTATCCATGTTGGTCAGAGGAACATAGATGCAGAATACTTTTTAAAAATGTGATCTTGTATATTCTTCTTCATAAATCACTAAAAGCTAGTATACAGGTCCACAAAGGTATTAGGAAAGCCTATGAAGAGAGTTTGAGGAAAGTAGGCATGTATCCTGACAACTTTAGGATGACAACAGGAGAACTTATAAAAACTTAAAATTCTTAAAAGTTTAGACAGAAACAGAGAAAGGGTGTGTTCTTTGACCCAGGAATCTAAAACTAAAGTACATAGCCTCGGAATACAGTCAAGCTATTTAGAACAGGGAAAGGGAGAGATTTCTTCACTCAAACGGTACTGAATCTTTGGAATTTGCTACTCAGTGCAGCGATTTAAATATCATTTTAAAAAGCACCAGTTTAAATATTTAAACTGTAAAAATTCTATCAATTAACGATTCAAATGTTAACAGTTATGTTTACTAAAATTAAAACACTAACAAATTTCACTCAGCTCTTCAATTTAGTTATACCCATAAAGATGAAAAATAGCAATGGATAAATCTACAGAAACAACTATGGCAAAATCCTACATGGTATGCTCAAACATTACCAATGTCTTCCTAAAAAATAAGAACCTCTTTTCTGCAGCAATTTCGAACTTTTTACATAATATCCCAGACCGATCCAAAAATCAAATTAAACAAGAGTAAAATTCATGCGAATCAAATTTAATAAATTCTGCATTTCACCTCTGATTCTGGTCTTTGTTTAGAAGAATTAACATGTTTTCATGCTCTGGTGTCAGTCTTCTGCGCAGTCAATTAACAATAAGGCCAGCATTGGAAAATACATTTTCTGCAGGTACTCCAAAGAGTGCCAAATAGCAGCCTTGAAATCAATGAATTTTCCAATTCGTAAGGACTCTCAATTCAAAGGCAAATTTAGAGAAGACAGTTGCAAAATGAATAAATACTTCAAACTGAAAAACTTACTCTTCAGCAGACATGGCAGTTTTAGCTCATTTTTAAAGTGGAAAGCTACGGTAAGATAAGGATTTAAACAGGTTTTGTGAAATGAATAATCTGTGTCGTTCAGTTTGAAGTTGTGTTTGTTTTCTTTCAAGTACCTTTGCCACCATGGTGCACTAACGGAAATATGGAACTAGACTATTTGCAGTTTCACTGGTATAATCCATACAAGAAGAAAGGCCATAGTTTGACCGGAAAAACAAGGACAGATTCCCACATAATTCATCGTGCTGTAACTGAGCACAATGTTGCTTCCAATACCTTGTACGCATACCAAGAAACAGCCTGAAAGGCCTATCTTTCCAGTGTAGTATTTAATTTCTCAACCAGGTTTTCTGCTGTATGCTGTTCTATAATACTTTTGGTTTCTGGAACTGCAGATTGATTCACCCAATTCTTATTATAATGGCAAGTAATAGTCCTGCAATTTTCTGTAGTTAATGCTGTCCATTAGTTGGCAGCGAAGAACGTAGTAATGATGTCACAAAGTTGTACAGCATGGAAATAGACCTTAGGTCCAACTCGTCCATGCCGATCAGATTTCCTAAATAAATCTAATCCCACTTGCCAATATATAGCTCATATCTCTCTAAACTTTTCCTATTCATATACCTATCCAGATGCCTTTTAAATGGTGCAATTGTACCAGCCTCCACCACTTCCTCTGGCAGCTCATTCCATACATGCAACACCCTCTGCGTGACAAAGTTGCCCATTAGGTCCCTCTTAAATCTTTCCTTCTCACCGTAAACCTATGCCCTCTAGTTTTGGGCTAGCCCACCATGGGGAACAGACCTTGACCATTCATGCCCCTCATGATTTTATAATCATCTTTAAAGTCACTCCTCAGCATTCAACACTCCATGGAAAATAGTGTCAGCCTATTCAGCCTCTCGTTATAGTTCAAACACCCCAACCTTCACAACATCTTTGTAAATCTTTTCTGAATGCTTTCAAGTTTCACAACATCCTTGCTATAGTAGGGAGATATGAAATTAACACAGTCTCCCAAAAGTGGCCTAAAGAATGTCCTGAACAGCATCATGAACGTATTCCAATTTTTCCCAAAAAAACTTCACACAGTCCTCATAACAATTCTCTAAATGTCTGTCTCACAGGGACACAGTATTCAGGATCCAAAAATACATGAAAGCCTGTTCCCTCAACAGCACTTAAAGGAAGCACAGTCATGGTGATCATACAGTCTATCAGCTCAATTAGTTATTTTGCACATTGCATGTTGCTTTCTTGAACTACCAGAAACAAACATCATCTGGTTTGTTTGTTTTTTGCTTATTCACATGAAATGGAAGCATGCTTCAGATTTAGAGATAATGGGAACTGCAGATGCTGGAGAATTCCAAGATAGTAAAATGTGAGGCTGGATGAACACAGCAGGCCAAGCAGCATCTCAGGAGCACAAAAGCTGACGTTTCGGGCCTAGACCCTTCATCAGAGAGGGGGATGGGGAGAGGGAACTGGAATAAATAGGGAGAGAGGGGGAGGCGGACCGAAGATGGACAGTAAAGAAGATAGGTGGAGAGAGTATAGGTGGGGAGGTAGGGAGGGGATAGGTCAGTCCAGGGAAGACGGATAGGTCAAGGAGGTGGGATGAGGTTAGTAGGTAGATGGGGGTGCGGCTTGGGGTGGGAGGAAGGGATGGGTGAGAGGAAGAACCGGTTAGGGAGGCAGAGACAGGTTGGACTGGTTTTGGGATGCAATGGGTTGGTGGGGGGGGGGGGAGAGCTGGGCTGGTTGTGTGGTGCAGTGGGGGGAGGGGACGAACTGGGCTGGTTTAGGGATGCAGGAGGGGAAGGGGAGATTTTGAAACTGGTGAAGTCCACATTGATACCATATGGCTGCCCAGGGATCCCAGGCGGAATATGAGTTGCTGTTCCTGCAACCTTCGGGTGGCATCATTGTGGCAGTGCAGGAGGCCCATGATGGACATGTCATCTAGAGAATGGGAGGAGGAGTGGAAATGGTTTGCGACTGGGAGGTGCAGTTGTTTGTTGCGAACTGACCGGAGGTGTTCTGCAAAGCGGTCCCCAAGCCTCCGCTTGGTTTCCCCAATGTAGAGGTAGCCGCACCGGGTACAGTGGATGCAGTATACCACATTGGCAGATGTGCAGGTGAACCTCTGCTTAATGTGGAATGTCATCTTGGGGCCTGGGATAGGGGTGAGGGAGGAGGTGTGGGGACAAGTGTAGCATTTCCTGCGGTTGCAGGGGAAGGTGCCGGGTGTGGTGGGGTTGGAGGGCAGTGTGGAGCAAACAAGGGAGTCACGGAGAGAGTGGTCTCTCCGGAAAGCAGACAGGGGAGGGGATGGAAAAATGTCTTGGGTGGTGGGGTCGGATTGTAAATGGCGGAAGTGTCGGAGGATGATGCGTTGTATCCGGAGGTTGGCACGGTGGTGTGTGAGAACGAGGGGGATCCTCTTAGGGCTGTTGTGGCGGGGGCGGGGTGTGAGGGATGTGTTGCGGGAAATACGGGAGACGCGGTCAAGGGCGTTCTCGATCACTATGGGGGGAAAGTTGCAGTCCTTAAAGAACTTGGACATCTGGGATGTGCGGGAGTGGAATGTCTTATCGTGGGAGCAGATGCGGCGGAGGCGGAGGAATTGGGAATAGGGGATGGAATTTTTGCAGGAGGGTGGGTGGGAGGAGGTGTATTCTAGGTAGCTGTGGGAGTCGGTGGGCTTGAAACGGACATCAGTTACAAGCTGGTTGCCTGAGATGAAGACTGAGAGGTCCAGGAAGGTGAGGGATGTGCTGGAGATGGCCCAGGTGAACTGAAGGTTGGCATGGAAGGTGTTGGTGAAGTGGATGAACTGTTCGAGCTCCTCTGGGGAGCAAGAGGCGGCGCCGATACAGTCATCAATGTACAGGAGGAAGAGGTGGGGTTTGGGGCCTGTGTAGGTGCGGAAGAGGGACTGTTCCACGTAACCTACAAAGAGGCAGGCATAGCTGGGGCCCATGCGGGTGCCCATGGCCACCCCCTTCGTCTGTAGGAAGTGGGAGGAGTCAAAAGAGAAGTTGTTGAGTGTGAGGACGAGTTCAGCTAGGCGGATGAGAGTGTCGGTGGAGGGGGACTGGTCGGGCCTGCGGGACAGGAAGAAGCGGAGGGCCTTGAGGCCATCTCCATGCGGAATGCAGGTGTACAGGGACTGGACGTCCATGGTGAATATGAGGTGTTGGGGGCCAGGGAATTGGAAGTCCTGGAGGAGGTGGAGGGCGTGGGTGGTGTCACGGACGTAGGTGGGGAGTTCCTGGACCAAAGGGGAGAAAATGGACTCCAGATAGGTGGAGATGAGTTCGGTGGGGCAGGAGCAGGCTGAGACGATGCGTCGACCAGGGCAGGCAGGTTTGTGGATTTTGGGAAGGAGACAGAAACGGGCCGTGCGGGGTTGGGGAACAATGAGGTTGGAGGCTGTGGGTGGGAGGTCCCCTGAGGTGATGAGGTCGTGAATGGTGTTGGAGATGATGGTTTGGTGCTCAGGTGTGGGGTCATGATCGAGGGGGCGGTAGGAGGTGGTGTCGGAGAGTTGGCGTCTGGCCTCGGCGATGTAGAGGTCAGTGCGCCATACTACCACTGCGCCACCCTTGTCTGCGGGTTTGATGGTGAGGTTGGGGTTGGAGCGGAGGGAGCGGAGGGCTGCCCGTTCTGCGGGGGAGAGGTTGGAATGGGTGAGAGGGGTGGAGAGGTTGAGGCGGTTGATGTCTCGACGGCAGTTGGAGATGAAGAGGTCGAGGGAGGGTAGGAGGCCTGGGGGTGGTGTCCAGGAGGAGGACTTGCGTTGGAAGCGGGTGAAGGGGTCAGTGGAAGGAGGGTTAGGTTCCCGGTTGAAGAAGTAGGCATGGAGGCAAAGACGACGGAAAAACTGCTCTATGTCCAACCGTGACTGGTATTCGTTGATGTGTGGTTGTAGGGGGACAAAGGTGAGCCCCTTGCTAAGGACTGACCATTCGTCCTCAGTCAGTGGGAGGTCTGGGGGGATGGTGAAGATGCGGCAGGGCTCAGTGTGACTGTCTTCTCTGGGGTTGCTGGCTGTGGAGGTTGTGGGCAGAGCGATGAGGTCGTCAGCCGTGGGCGGGGTTCCGTCGGCCGTGGGCGGGGTTCCGTCGGCGGTTGGAGGATCGGGGTGGCTGGCAGCAGCTGCGGTGAGGGTGGTGTGTGGGGTGTTGTACCTGGACGTGGAGGTGGTGACTGCAGCAGCGGTTCCGGACGTTCTGTGGCCGGCGGAGGCGGATGTGACGTCATCGGTGCGGTCTCCGGCCGTGTCCTCATGGTCAATAGCGGCGGGTGCATGGTAGGGGAGGGTCAGGGACAGAGTCGGGATTTGGGAGGCACAGGAATCCTCTTGTGGGTGGCAGGGGCCAGTGAGTTGGTTGTACTTACGATTTTTGGTGTCCAGTAAAGCTGAGTGAACCTGGGTATTCAGTCTGTGGATCCTGCGGAGGATGAAAAACAGCAGAGGTCCTTTGCAGGTCTGGGAGAGGGAGGCTCTGAGCTGGGGCAGGCTGGATTGCAGTGCCTGGAGGTGCCGGCGCATGGCTGCGAGTGTCTGTTTCAGGACTCACAGGGAGAAACGCTTCTGAAGGGTCTGAATATTCTGGGTGTTGGAGATGATGGTTTGGTGCTCAGGTGTGGGGTCATGATCGAGGGGGCGGTAGGAGGTGGTGTCGGAGAGTTGGCGTCTGGCCTCGGCGATGTAGAGGTCAGTGCGCCATACTACCAGGAGGTAGAGGTGGTCACGGCTGGGGCCAAATTGGGAAGGCTGAAATGTGGACTATAGTCCCTTGGGGATGATCTGGTTCCGTAGGCAGGTGCTGAGGAAGGTGATGTGGCTGTGGTACCTGGTTTGCTTCAGGACATGGTCGAGCAGTTTCAAGGCCGAAGAGATTACAACAGAGTTGCAATGGGAGAGAGCTTCCCTGAGGTTGGTCCGGAGGGAGGAGGGTAACTTCTTCAGGTTAGGCATCCCTGGAAGGGGCTTCGCAGTGAGGTTAAAATAGTATCAGAGATAATGGGAACTGCAGATGCTGGAGAATTCCAAGATAGTAAAATGTGAGGCTGGATGAACACAGCAGGCCAAGCAGCATCTCAGGAGCACAAAAGCTGACGTTTCGGGCCTAGACCCTTCATCAGAGAGGGGGATGGGGAGAGGGAACTGGAATAAATAGGGAGAGAGGGGGAGGCGGACCGAAGATGGACAGTAAAGAAGATAGGTGGAGAGAGTATAGGTGGGGAGGTAGGGAGGGGATAGGTCAGTCCAGGGAAGACGGACAGGTCAAGGAGGTGGGATGAGGTTAGTCGGTAGATGGGGGTGCGGCTTGGGGTGGGAGGAAGGGATGGGTGAGAGGAAGAACCGGTTAGGGAGGCAGAGACAGGTTGGACTGGTTTTGGGATGCAGTGGGTGGGGGGGGGGGGGGGGGGGCGGAGAGCTGGGCTGGTTGTGTGGTGCAGTGGGGGGAGGGGACGAACTGGGCTGGTTTAGGGATGCAGTAGGGGAAGGGAAGATTTTGAAACTGGTGAAGTCCACATTGATACCATATGGCTGCCCAGGGTTCCCAGGCGGAATATGAGTTGCTGTTCCTGCAACCTTCGGGTGGCATCATTGTGGCAGTGCAGGAGGCCCATGATGGACATGTCATCTAGAGAATGGGAGGGGGAGTGGAAATGGTTTGCGACTGGGAGGTGCAGTTGTTTGTTGCGAACTGACCGGAGGTGTTCTGCAAAGCGGTCCCCAAGCCTCCGCTTGGTTTACCCAATGTAGAGGTAGCCACACCGGGTACAGTGGATGCAGTATACCACATTGCCAGATGTGCAGGTGAACCTCTGCTTAATGTGGAATGTCATCTTGGGGCCTGGGATAGGGGTGAGGGAGGAGGTGTGGGGGCAAGTGTAGCATTTCCTGCGGTTGCAGGGGAAGGTGCCGGGTGTGGTGGGGTTGGAGGGCAGTGTGGAGCGAACAAGGGAGTCACGGAGAGAGTGGTCTCTCCGGAAAGCAGACAGGGGTGGGGATGGAAAAATGTCTTGGGTGGTGGGGTCGGATTGTAAATGGCGGAAGTGTCGGAGGATGATGCGTTGTATCCGGAGGTTGGTAGGGTGGTGTGTGAGAACGAGGGGGATCCTCTTAGGGCGGTTGTGGCGGGGGCGGGGTGTGAGGGATGTGTTGCGGGAAATACGAGAGACGCGGTCAAGGGCGTTCTCGATCACTGTGGGGGGAAAGCTTCAGATTTAAATGGTTCAGAGCATTGTACCGGTGCCATTTACATACCTCAGCACTGCACTAAGTAGTTTACATCTAAGAATGTTTTCTTGTATTTTTGTGAAATGATTCCAGGCATTCCTCCTTTACAATTGTCCCATCTTCAGAATACATCATATTTCCTGGCATGTAAAAGCAATTTTCAAAAACTGCAATAACCTAGGCAGTTAGTATTGTTACAATTTTTAAAATGCATCATAATGTCAAAAAGTTATTTCATTAATCAGGTTTAATCACTAACAGCAACATAACAATGGCAAGACGCACATTTCTTACTAATTAGTCATTGAACCATTTGCTAAGTTACATAATAGAGGGCTGAAATAGATCAGTCATTAAATATGTTCAAGACAGAGATCAACAGATTTCTGGATTCTCATAATTTCAAGGAATATAGCAATAGCACAGGAAAATGGTATTGACGTAGATGATCAACTATGATCTTGAATGGAGAAGCAGGGTCAAAGAGCTGAATGGCATACTCCTGTTTGTATGTTCATGATCAGTTTTTGAGAAAAAAGTGTATTGATACGGTGAGTCCAGTTGAGTTTCTGGTCAACTGTAACACCAAGGATATTGATAGAGTGCAATTCAGCGATGGTAACATACAAACCAAAAACGGTGTCAACAACAAATTGTGCATCTAATGAAAGGGAAAAAATGCTCCAAATTTTTGGAAAATAATTGGGCCATCAAACCTCAAAATTATTACACAGTAAATCTGATGGCAATTGCCAGCATTCACACATGGACAGTTAACTGGTCTCGTCCCAGAGTGGAGGTCTTCTTCAGCAAGGGGTCCTTGTTCCGGCCTGGAAGTCTCATTCTGGGTATGCTAGCAACCTTGTCCTGGAGGGGCTGTCTTGGCTTGGTCTCCAGGTTGAGCCGTCTTCTCCTAGTATGGAGGTCTTGTCCCGGCGTGGTGGTTTCCTCTGGCGGTGGCTTCTGTGTATTCCAGCGTTTGTCGTTTTAATCAGCTTCCCCTGAACTGAAAGGAATCTATGAAGAATTCTGTCTTAACTTTCAATTTCGTTTTCTTCTTATCGTTGACTTATGTCATTAATACAAGCACCATGGTATGGCATCTTTTCACTGTTTTTGTAAAAATACACATGACAATAAATTGATTTTCTATTGTAAATACGAGAACGAAGAAGATGGTGTTCAGTTTGCTCTGCTCGGCCACAATCTTCACTACATCAGAGCCTAATCGAAAGACTTGTTATCACCATATATGAAGGGCATGATGCTGGTAGTTCTAGCCACAAGAGACTCTCTAAAACTCATTTCATAAGATTAGGGTTCATCCATTCAAACACAAGCACATTTTTAATTTTAAACAGTATTCACTATATGTGGGTATTGCTCGTTAGACCAGCATCTATTGCCCAGAGGGCACTTAAGAGTCAACCACATTTCTGTGGATCTCAAGTCAGATATAGGCCAGGCCAGATAAGATGGCAGGTTCCAGAGATAGTAGGAACTGCAGATGCTGGAGAATCTGAGATAATAAGGTGTAGAACTGGATGAAAACAGCAGGCCAAGCAGCATGAGAGGAGCGGGAAGGCTGCCATTTCGGGCCTAGACCCTTAAGATTGCCTGCTTGGCCTGCTATGTTCATCCAGCTCTACACCTTGTTATCTAAGATGGCAGGTTTACTTCCCTAAATAACACTACTGAACGAGACGGGTGTTTACAACAACATATAATGGGTCAACATTCACTTTAACGTAGAAACACGGAAGATAGAAGTGAGAGGCCATTTGGCTCTTTGAGTCTGCTCTGTCATTCATCACAATCATGGCTGAGCATCCAACTTATTAGCTTAATCCTGCTTTCTCCACATAACCTTTGATCCCATTCACCCTAAGTGCAATATCTGGCCGTCTCTTGAATACATTCAATGTTTTGGCATCAACTACTTCCTGTGGTAATGAATTCCACAAGCTTACCAATATTTGAGTGAAGAAATACTTCCTCATCTCCATCCAAAATAGTCTACCCCAAATCAGACTGTGACCCTTGGTTCTGGACACACCCACCATCGGGAACATCCTCCCTACATCTACCCTCTAGTCCTATGAGAATTTTATAAGTCTCTAGGAGATACCCCTTCATTCGTTAGACTTTTATTAAACACCAATTTCATCACCTGCCATTGTGGGATTCAAACCCATTTCAGCCAAACATTTGCCTGGGATTCTGGATTACTACCACGAACGTTACCGCTAAGCTACCACAAGTCTCAATGAGTACAAAATAATAATTCTAGTAATGAAAATGCACCTCTAAGTGTTCAGTCTCATTTCTTCAGCTGTTAATTGGATATTTTAAAACTGAAAGTTATTGTTCATTTTCCTATCTATTTCTTTTAGCTTTCCCTCTCTCAATCAAATCTTTATTTCACTTTCTGTATATCGTATTACATTAAATTAACATTCTTTTAGATAATGCATGCATTAGTGAATGTTCTTCAATCTGGCTGGTTGTATGCACACCTGTTCCATTTCCTGTTCATAAAAGTCCCAAATCTGTTTAGAGGGTGCTTCATTGAGACATCCAATACAATGCCCTTAGGTTGTCATGCAAAAGCCCACCAAAAGGCTGTAAATACATCAAACTCCATGCACTATCCTTTAAAACACAAAATACAGACTAAAGAATATGTTCAACTCAGAAGTTTTAATGTACCCAAGTTTGTAGTGATAGAATTTCTAGTAGTTTCAACAATCCTAAAATACTATTTAAAATAAAGTTTATCCCTGATTCTTTTCACATTAAGATCAGTCTTAGCTATGAAATTCCCTGCTAATGCTCAAATACATCAAGTGGAATTAATTATTAGTTCCAGTATTGTACCGCCAAAATAATACAAAAGCCATCCAAGATTAAAAGCAAGGTACATTTAGCCCATTTATCATAGTGTGTCATTTTGCTTTGTATTTCATTTCCCTTCTGTTTTCTATTAAGTATATATCCTATGTTAGATCATGAAACAGTGTATTTGCTTTTTGAACTCTGAAACCAAGCCAATTTCCACAACAAAAACAAAAGATTAGTGCTAGGCTACTTAGCTCCTTATTCCACTGCTATTAAAAGAGATCAGAACTGATTGGCAAATTAATTCCACAAACACACCTTTGCCCTATATCCCCAACACCTTCAAGTGATAGAATTTTATCAATCTCAGATTGATTTCCAAATGATCAAGAATCAATTGCTGTATGTAGAATATAGTTTGAAATCTTTTCATCACCCTTTGTGTGTAGAAGTGTTTCCTAATTGCACTCTTGAAAGTTCTGAGGTTTTATTTCAGTTATATCCCCCGGCGCTAGGCTCCTCAAACAGCAGAAACAGTTTATCTCCATCTATCTATTCCCCTTAATATTCTGTAAACATTGATTGAAACACCACCTAACTGAAATTCCAGGGAATACAAACTAATGAGTATAATTTTTCCTTATAATTAAGGCCTTGGAGTCTGGTATCATTCTCCTAAACCAGCACTGCATTCCCTCCAATATATCCTTCCTGAAGTGTCTGCCCAGAACTGCTTGCTGTATTAAATTCATTCCATGAACACTGTTTACTGGGTAAACAGGCTTCTCATTATGCTGGAGAGAGAGATAGTAGGAACTGCAGATGCTGGAAAATCCGAGATAACAAGGTGTAGAGCTGGATGAACATAGCAGGCCAAGCAGCATCAGAGGAGCAGGAAAGCTTGATGTTTCGGGTCGGGACCCTTCTTTATGCTATTGTTTTCCCAAGCTTGTTGCATGTTGTCGACACTGCAGAAAACAAATAGCCCTCTCTATATCGATGACACATTTTTAAGAAGAGCTCCTTCTCAGCTCATCACTCAAAACTATTTACTCTAATGAGAATTTTATATTCTTTAGTCTCTCTGATCAAATCGAGAAACTATCCATGCCCATTCTTTGGAAGACATCTCTGGGGATTCTTATCAATAATAGTGATCAAATGTGGAGGGCCATTTAAGTCTTAACATGATTTTGGTACCAGCATAACTTCTTTTAAAATCTCAAAGAATCCAGTTGCAGTTGTACAGATATTTAACACAGAAAATTTAAAATTGATAGCGACACCCTGGTCAATCAATCCACAAGCCAGATAGGAACTGAGCAATGCCAGCAGGAATACACCTCTAATAAAATATTTTATAATTTGACAAAAACTGATTGTTAAGGTTTAATACCTTGTAACCTTTGTTATTTTTAAATATCTGAAGGCAAAAGCTACTTAAGAATGTAAAGATTATTGCAGTCACATTTCCTTGAGCTTTCCAATGTTAATTATGCAATTCGCCCAACCTAATTAAACTGTTTTGAGAGATTACAGTAAGGTTAAAAGTTCATTGTAAAATTTAACATTACAGACCATCTCAAGACATGTCTCACCCAGCACAAAAGGAATTCTTTAGCTAAATACCACATAAATTAACTGTAACTTAATAACATAATAAATGTTTCATTAACTGAATTTTGCTAATTAGAACATAGAACAGTACCACACAAGGAACAAGGCCTTCAGCCCATCATGCCTGCGCTGACCATGATGCCATTCTAACCTAATAGCATCCGTTTGCAAGTAGTCGGTATCCCTCCATTCCCTGCATGTTCATGTGTCTGTCTAAATGCTTCTTAAATATTGGTCCCATATCTGCAGCTACCACATCCCCTAGCAGTGCATTCCAGGCACCTACCACCCTCTGTGTAAAAAAACTTTCCTTGCACATCTCCTTTAAATTTTTCCCCTCTTAATTTAAACCTATTCCCCCTAGTATTTGACACTTCCACCCTGGGGAAAAAAGACACTGACTATCCAGCCTATCCATGCCCCTCATAATTTTGTATTTTTCCACTAGATTATCCATCAACCTTTGAAGCTTTAGCAAAAAACAATATAAGTTTGTCCAACCTCCCCTTATAGCCATACTACTCCAATCCAAGCAACATCTTGGTAAATCTTTTGCATCCTCTCCAAAGTCTCCATATCCTTCCTATAATGTGGTGACCAGAATTGCACACATTAAAGCTTTGACAAAATACAAAACATCTATATCAAAACTGAGATTTCTATATAGCATTACAGAATGATGAAATAGGTCGTATTGTGCCCTCAACTTTGACTCTAAAACTAAAGCAAGACATAGAAAATATTGCAAGAAAATGTGACATCAAAACATTGGTAAAAGTGGAGTCCAATGTAATAAAAGGAACTGTATTTATTCAGTAACCATAAACCAATAATTTGTTATTTGTGGGTTGCAGCCATTATAAATTATGTGTTGAGATCAACGATTTTCCATCTACGTGGTAAAGTGCAAGATTCCTGGAATCTAATCCTCAAAAGAAAATCTTGGAATACTACGTAAAAATGGAATTTGATTCATTCTAGTATCATATACCAGTAGTTCTGTAAAGTAAATAGATTAGAGCATAGAGGCATTGCCTGAATTACAAGGGTGACCACCATAAAAGGGCAACAAGAACAAACAAGACAAAATCCAGTGCTGCATCGCAATTACAAATTTTCACCAAAGCAATATTGCAACCTAGACTCATGCCAATGGTAGCCTTACCCATCAAACAGATCCATTGTAGTTATGATCACCTCACTGAAGAAAACTATTTGACCTAGGACGTTAGTTTGCAGATTTTCGCAGTAGACTTTCAGGTCAAAATATTCTGATGAAACTTTTGGCGATTCTATGATGACGGGCAAGGTGTTACGTGTGACCTCCATTCCGGGTTGCTGCATTGTTACAACTTTTAAAGATACTTTCTGTGACTTAAGTACACCTTCCTTGTCCAGTCTGGGCCATAGCCATTTTAGGAAAGTTTGTCGAATATCCTGAAATAGTAAAAATTGCAAGCCTCGATGAAAATGAAACTTACTGGGTTCCTGACACCTGATTTTATTCTATAAGGAAATTATTACTCAAGGAAATGAGTACTAATCAAAGCAACTAAACACAGGAATCAATGACATAGTTTATGGTGCTAGTAGACTTTTACTCCAGGATTACCATTCTCAAAATTACCAGACAGACATCTACTATTAATGGTGTAAGTGTGCCAAGTTAAGTTCCAACCAAATAAAATAAATACATTATATTCAAGTTTTGCAATGTTAGTGTGAGGAATAACCCATTTCAAGCCCCTACTGTCTGCATCGCGTCCTCTCAGATCAGATAGAACAGTTGGATGCAGTGTAAAAGCTCTCAACTTGACACTAAAACATCACCTCAACCTCAGAACAATATTCCCCAATATATTACAGTGCAAGATTTTCTTTTATAATCCCATAACAATTATCCTAAGTCACCTCTATTAAACACTAATAATTGTCATATTAGCTGCAATTTTCTTTTGCCCACTCGTGCCTACTTAGTGCAGGTTTGAAACTGCGCTTATTACTTTCATCGAGCAGTCTGAAGGTCAGTAAACATAGAAGACATCTGCAGTGCATTTGAATCCAACCCCATAGGGGAAGGGCCAATATCCAATCCACCTTAGTGTAGTTTTGCCCTCTCATCCACCTTGGTTATCAAATACGTCCATGCAATTAACAATTCAGGTATGTCCACTTAAATTAAAATCTCTCTGCTAGTTCATGTGTAAATTATATGCAAATTTTAGCAGTGACACAGAGAAATGGCAAAGCTCCCAATAATATTAGGGGGAGAGAAACTGTACTGCTCTGGTCATGAGTTGAGCAGGTATTTTTGAAGAAAAAAGTAACATGCAACAGTAATTTAACTTGTCTGTAATTTATTATAAGAAAAACCTGCACTGTACGCTAGGGCACGTCTGATTCTGAAACAAATTCATACTACAGATATGCTGAATTTCCGAACCACGAACATTAAGCAGACTATTTTTACAGCTACCGCAGTTACAATGAATGATCTGGAAGCAATCTTATAAGCAGCCTGCACTCATCAGCAAAATGTTTATTGTGACAAAGTAGCCAAGGTCGAAGGTTAAATGTCACCTCCAAGCTCCTGACATACCTACAAAGGAATGAATGCAAGTTTTTACATTTGAGAACAGTGCGTTTTGTGTTGTGGAGAGTCATACAAAACACTAAACAGCTTAGCCGATATATCCATTGATGATGTGTATTTTTTAATGTGTACTTCCTTCTTTAAATGATCCATTTTGACAGAATATTCAAGATATCCAAATATTATATTGTGTGAAGGTTTTCAATGATATTTTCCTTATCAAATTGTTGCAATCTTTGCACTACTCATGTTTAAACAGAACCTATTCTTAGATAAATAATTTCTGTTATGAATAATTTTAAATGAAACTAGCTGCAAAACCTTCTTCGTCTTTATTAATTACTGCAATTATTAACAGAAGTAAACATATTTGTGAGACAAAGCGAAGGCACCAATTCAAGCTTCTCATCACCATTACAAATATCTTACACACACATTGAAATGTTTGATTTGACTATACCCTTCTCAAACTTAGAAAGATAAAACATTTCAAATGCAAAAGGAAAATTGTTCCAAGTAATTTGCTAATTTTAATGAAGTGTTTGAATCCTAAAAGGCATAAGCTACCAATTACGAAAACGGGAATTAAAGATGAGGCAAAACACTTTCACTCATGAGTTTTGTGATAAAATACTAGATCAGGGCACTGAATCAAATAATAATTACAAAAGTTAGAAATGCAAATGGCACTCATTCTGAAAAATGATACAATTGAGAAGCTTGGTAAGTGGGTAAGTGTGTGACTGATCAAAGAACGGTAAAATAGGGCATATGACTGTTGACTGTCCAATTTGCTTAGATCCTATGATGCCACACGACGAAAGAATAGACAATCAATTGCTTACAAAGTGTCAGTTAGAATTCTCAAAGGAATGGATTCACCAACTCAACTGCAAATATCCCACAGTATGAAAAACGTTAAAAAAAACTACCAATGAGAAAATAGTAGTGGATAACAAAGTCTTACAAACAGTTATTGTTAACTGGGGGATTGTGCTGGTAATCAAGCTTCACTACTCTGAGAGCTAAAAGAAAAGTGCAAATGTTTTATTCAATCACTGAATGGTCAATCATTTTCTCTTTGTGACTGTTATCCAGAAGAAAACAGGCTTTCACCAGGATCCTTCAATATCCTGAAAATAACTTGATTGTTATAAATACAACTTATTCTTTAAACAATTTACAAAACTGATTAACAATTGACCTGTTGTGCCGAACTAAATCCCACACACACAAATACAAATCTTCCCAGCCCTTGAAGAAGGGAGGCAATGGTGAGACAGTTAGAAAATATACCAAGAATATAATAAATTAAATTCTCAATAGAGTAGAGAAAAATCAGATTTTACACAAAGATTCAATGGCTAGATTAGAATCTCACTAGTGAAAAGCCAATTGATTTTATTAATATTTCATTATTCCTTAAGCTCCCCTCATTTATTTGCAGGTTGCTATGTTCCCATGCAGTGGAGAGAAACTAAACGGCACCAGTTCCCAACATGAAAATCCAAGTGGTCACCCGGTGACTGCACAGAGGTTGGCATTGGCAAAGCACTAGAGTCACCACAATCATCATACAACATTTCAAACTCACTTATGATAAAGTTCACGGCTGCCAATGTGCACTTTGGACATAGTAACATCATCCATTGCTCCACAGAAACCAGACAGGTCCTTGGCCTTATGTAGGAAGCAGTTTCAGGATCTTAGCTTGCTTTCTCCGCATTTACTCACTTTGCACCTACTGGATGCTCACAGCATCTCTGCCTTTTTGCGTATTGCTGCTTCATTCATAATTTACAGGCAAGTTCTGCCTTGCCTTGCCTTTTATGGTAGCCAGAAAGCCAGGCAGCTTGTCAAGCTCTCTGCAATGAATGGTAAAGGGATGGATCTGTTGCTGTTCAGCACTTGCTACATCAAGTTCACACCGACACTACATACCAGTACCCTAAATGGCAAACACACTGAATGTGCTTGAATCAAATCTAGTTAGACTTGTCCTCGGGCCATAAATGGGGAACTATGGTCAGTCAGCCCGCCCCATCACAGACAGCCAAGGGCATAGTTTGATCTCAGTCAAAGGGCTTGGACGCTGTCAGTCAGCCAGTTAGGACAATCAGGGTTGGCGAACAATCTCAATACAGTCCAATGAATGGGCTACAATCAATCCGCTGGTTCAAGATAAATACATCCAGGGATCTAGACGGAAATTAGTCAGAATCTGGTCCGTCATCACTCAGGCTGTCCTTCTAAATCTGTTATTGGGGTGAGCAACTGTCAGTCCTCTGGATCTGTGCATCGAAAATCAAGGGTTTATTATGAGTCAGTGTTGCAGCGGGGATGCCAGAGAAGTCAATTGTGGGATTGGAGACAGCTTCCTGGAATGCAGAGTGGAGCAACACAACATAACAGGATGGGAAACAATTCAGCCTGAGGGGGCACAGGGTATTGCAAGATGTTAGGGTCATCTATTGTCATGACCAACTTGGTTTTGATGGGCATCATGATAGTTGATCTAACTAAGCAGTAGGTCTGGGGTCAGAGGGGTAAAATGAGGAGATGAAGAGGATAAATAAAAGGGTGCAAGACAAAAAGGGAGCGATCAGGAGGGTTTGAGAGGCTGAGCCGGCAACTCATTCTCTGAAGCACTGGCTGTGTTGCCTTTCATTGCAAATGTGCACAAAAGTGAAAATGGCTCCCAGCATACTCACAATGGATGGGCTATGTTTTTTTTTGACCGAGGGGATGGGCTCTACTTCTGAGCAATGTGAGGCCCACAAGGCAAGCTGGTACAGAAGGTAGAGTCTCATGGGATCTGGGTGAGCTGGCTAGATGGATAACAAAACTGGCTTGGTCATAGAAGATAGAGAGAGAAGGTGAAACGGTGCACTTTGGAATGGAGATCAGTAACCAGTAGTGTTTCACAAGGTCAGTGCTGCAGGATTTTAGTTATGAGGAGAGGTTGGATAAACTCAAACTGTTTTCACTGGAAACGCCAGAAAGTAGGGTCGCAGGGTTTTCACTGGAAAGATGGAAGTTGAGGGGCAATCTGATAGGGGTCTACAAGATTATGAGAAGCATATACAGTGTGGATAGTCAGAGGCTTTCTCCCAGGGTAGAAAGATCAACTAAAATAGGGCAAAGGTTTAAGATGAGAAGGTGAAAGTTTAGGGTAGTGAGGAGAAACTTTGTCAGACAGAGGTTGGTGGGTACCTGTAACGCACTGCCAGTGGAAGTGGTGGATGCAGACATGTTAGTAACATTTAAGGTGTATCTTGATAAACACATGAATGGGAGCTGAACAGAGGGAAAGGAACCGTGCATAGCAGATCTAAATAAGAATTAGGAATCAGCACAGGTTTGTTGGGCCCAAGGCCCTGTCCCTGTGGTGTATTGTATTGAATTGTATTGTATACTTGCTTTCGGAGACTAGGGTGTAGGCCATCAGACCCTGGGATTTTTCTGCCTTCAATGCCAATAGTTTTCCAGTGCTTTCTCGCCTAGAACAACTGTTTTAAGTTCCATCCTTTCTGGAACCTGTGCATTAACTGTTATTCTCGGGATGTTCTCCACTTCTAATGTTGTCCACTGTGAAAACTGAGGCAAAATACTGATTTAGTTCCTCCACCATTTCTGTGCCTCTCACTATTAACTTCACAATCTCATCCTCCAAAGGACCAACATTCACCTTGGCAGTCCCTTCCCTTTTATATACTGACAGAAAGTTTTGCTATGTTTTATATTTTGCGATAGTTTTCTTTCATAATTTACCTTTGCTCTTTTTACTACTTGTTTAGTAGCACTTTGTTGATTTTTAAAAATTTCGTGATCTTCCAGCCTGCCACTGGCCTTGACAATATGGTAACCTTTAGTTTTTTTCGATTAGATTAGATTCCCTACAGTGTGGAAACAGGCCCTTCGGTCCTACAAGTCCGCACTGTCCCTTGAAGCATCCCACCCAGACCCAGCCCCCTATAACCCAAACACCCCTGAACACTATGGGCAATTTAGCATGGCCAATCCACCTAGCCTGCACATCTTTGGATTGTGGGAGGAAACCGGAGCACCCGGAGAAAACCCACACAGACACGGGGAGAATGTGCAAACTCCACACAGACAGTCGCCCGAGGCTGGAAGCGAACCTGGGTCCCTGGTGCTGTGAGGCTGCAGTGCTAACCACTGAACCACCTTTGTCTTTATGTTATCATTAACTTTCTTGCTTAGCTGTGGATTTTTCTCTCTCTTACAATCCTTCTTTATCTCAGGAACATATTCTAGTTGAGAGGAATTGAATATCCCTTTAAACATCAACCACTGCTCATCAATTGTTCTGCCATTTCACCTTCCTGCCCAGTCCACTAGGGCTAAATCTGTCCTCATGCCTACGTAATTACTTTTGTTTAATTCCAGAATACTAATGTTGGACTCCAGTTTCTCATCTCTTAAACTTACACCTCTGCTTTGAACATATTCAGGAAGTCTGCTTCCACCAACTTTTCTGGGAGAGAATTCCAAAGGCACGCCACCTCAGAAAACAAATTTGCCTAATCCATGTTATAAATAGGTGACACTTGGTTTTAAGAAATGGCCTCTAGTTCTAGATTCTTCCACAACAGGAAACACATCTCTCCACATCTATATAAAAGTTTCCCTATGATACCAATTCAGCTAACTGACCTAGAATTTCCTACTCCCCGACTTCACTTTTTGAATGTAAAAATAAAAGAGTTACATTTGCTTGCTTCACTATCATCCATAGTGAAGATGGATGCAAAATAACCTGATCATCTGTCATTGCCTTGATGTCAGAGGCCTCAATATCGCAATGTTTTAAGGACAACGGTTAAATTCATTTGTGTGCTGCAACTGCTGACTGATCACCTTATTAAGGAGCTGCTTTACTGTTGATATTCCCTACACAGGCTCAATGGAACTGTTTTCAAAGGGTCCAGGCCTAGCAGCTGTTATTATCCTCTGTGGCTAAAGTACATCCACAGAAAATGACAAGGAAAACGTGTGTCTCGAAGCTCAGATCCAACAGCAAAGTACAGCAAATGTACTGCAGCCTCCAAATGCAGGGCTTGCAGCAAAGTATTCCGTTCAGGATCCAGAGAAAGTGTAGGAGACCATCATTTGTCTTCAATGGAATACCCTTAAAATGAGCAAGATGCAAAACTGCTGCTGAACAAGGATGTCCCAGGGCACTGACAGAACATTCGTCTGCTGGAGCATTCAGGTGTACAGCATCATAGATTATACACACATGCCTTCAGGGAGGTACATTACAATGTCAAAAACAGCATTAATAGGAAATGGAAGATTCCATAAACACTCTCAGGATCCTGCTTTATGCCAAGGACAGCATGCCTTACATGGATCACTACCAGGAGACGAGGGCAATTCTCTCCAACTATAGCTGATAACTCATGACATAATATCCGAGCTGAGGTCAACTGTACAAACAATACCAAACAATTCTTCTTATAAGCCATCAAGAGCCACATGTTAGGGCTCCTTAAAATCAGGTTCCTGTGCTTGGACAGTTTTATGATCCCAGCTGATGTTATTATCAGACAAATTAAAGCACAGGCATCAACCTTGCTTGATAAATATTTTGATTTGTTTGGGATTTCACAAAGTGGTCTCTCACTGAAACATAGTTTTGCTTTACAAATAAAACAGTAGTTTATTACAGAAATGAAGCTAAAGTAAAATAAACCAAACTATCTGCCTATAATGCAAATTCAAGGTTTGTAATCAGTAAAAACAAACTCCCATTACTTTCTAAATTGTTTTGACAGGAAAGAGAAACAAAACAGCTTCTATACAGAGATAACACAGTGTGAAGCTGGATGAACACAGCAGGCCAAGCAGCATCAGAGGAGCAGGAAAGTTTGACGTTTCGGGTCAGGACCTTTCTTCAGAAAATCTTTGTATATATAGAACCTTAAAAAGCACTTGTACAATACTTATGCCAGAGTCCCTGTATCTAACAGCTCAGCTGATTTAAGTTGATTGTGACTTCAACATTTAGCGTGGTACTGCAGATAGTTTCTTCCATGAGCTATCATATATGCGAGCTTCAACGTACTCAGCTTTAAGAAACCTCTTCAAGGTTTTATCCTAATATTTCTGCGACTTCCCCCTCACTCTTAGTTCATGATATGTCCTTCCCTTTTCAGAAGCAAGGATAAATATAGCCATTTTATTCCAAGGTCTTCACAGGACTGCTCCACACTCAAAATAAAAACTGAAACTCAGATGTGCACTGAGACAAGAGTACCATCTCTTCACATAGGATTCCAACACCATGCAGCACTAAGGAAATGTAGCCTCGCGAGTATCATTCTTGTACCTACAGCTAAAGTTACTGCGGATCAGACAGGTGGTGATGCAAGGTGAAAATATATTTACAAACATGAGATTCTACTTACACTCATCTGTCACCCATGCTGCCTATGTGCCCTCAAAGATTTCTTTTTTCCTTTCCTTCCAGTGTCTAGCAGCAGTCCCAAAGGTCCACAGTTAGAGTGGAGAAGACCTAGCCAAAATTGGAGCTCATTGAGTTTGTAGGATTTTGGGCAGACATCCCTGGAGGCATTTGTGGCTACATGGCCCAGACATGCTGAGCATATCCTGGCCAGATGGAGACACATCCAACCTGGATTAACTTTCCAATGAGTTGCATGTCACAAACAAGATGGAAATGGAGGGGCTAGACACCTCTGGATTATCTTGCAAGGCGACTACTGGGGTGTGTGCATGCGTTTCTGCTTCCAGCTGGGTGCCTGCTAACTCTACCCTATCACGTTGTGAAGAGGAGATACCTGACGTGAGGTCAAGATCCCTTGTGCCCCTGTTGCCTTGCCATTGGATCTGTTCATCAATGGTTACAGCAATAGGGTATATGTCTACATGCATCTCAGCAGCCACTGAGCATACTACTGAACTCAGATCCCCACTGAGGTCACTCACCAGCCTGTCCATTGAGATATCAAGACATAAGCATGCCAAAGTAAACAAAAAACAGATCACTTTCATTGCCTCCTACAACCTTCTAAGCAGTTTACCCGAGTGTCTTCAACAAACACGTCCACTGCTCTTGTGTTGATTTGTGCATATCCACAAAGTTGTTAATGGCCAACTCTACAGGGTTCTCTCCCACCTGGAACTGAGCAGGTGTTTATCTCCAGAAGTCTTCTTACTGCCAGCAACCTGAGCGTTTCCTCCTCAGTAGATTGGGACATGTGTCACTCATGTGTTCCCAACTCTAATTTCGCTAACATATCCCCTAGATGTCAGTATCTGGATGGAGGAGGGTGCATGTGACAGCTTTGCCAGTGGCTCCCCTGAGATATTCATGGTTTCTCCCGCAAAGCTGAAAGAAGTGGTGATGGCTGGAGAGGCTGGTTTCTTCAAGGTGGATGTTGTTTGGAAGCAGAGGACAAGAGAGGGAATGAGTTGTGGAATGGTACTTAAGCTTAGAAATGTTAAGAACACATCCACAGCGACGGTAGTGGGAGGGCAACACAGCACTTCACAATGAATCTTACATGACTGTCAGCACACGGAGGTACTGGCACTGGTATCCTGGCATCAGTACATGAGGGATCTGGTCCACTCCTTGTAGGGGATGAACCAACAAATGTTGGGCACTACATCACACATCTTCGCCCTTACTGCCCTATTGTAGGCTGTTTGCTTTAGGAGTGACACAAAGGTACGGAATGACGGAGATGACCACGGCTGCCACAGTTGTTAGCATTGGTGCAGGTAGAGGAAATATGTTTAGGTACCCCAAAGGAATAGGAAGTGCAAGGGGTGGGAATGGTTGTTTGTTTGGGAGATTAGGTGAATGAGAGCTATTAGGGAAAAGTGCAATAGTGGGTACTGTAGCAGAATTGGCGAGAATATAAAGGTAGCAGAAGATGATGATGGCGCTTATCCATTTGAGATATACAAATGGTCATTAATATTCTTCCAACATTCTTCCGGACTGTGGTACCTGGCACCAGTCCAGTGGCAACTTCAGTCCAGGCTAGCAAGGTCTTGTGCAATGGTTTCCTCTGCCCTATTTCCTCAGGACTGCCATTCTTCCTCTCCACTATCCAGGCCTCAAGGTCACTCTCCATGACTTGGCATTCCAATTTGACTCTGTCAGCCAAATCCTCTGAAATTCTTCACATACTCAAACTGTTCAAGGCAAGTCTTGGCTTGGTGTATTTGAACTGGTGTCGGTGGCAGGAAAACTGCAAAGACTTGGCAGCAAGCATTTCTGCTGCCACTGAGTGTTAAAGAGCCCAAGTGCAGTACTGAGATTCATGCTTAATGAGGTGAGTACTATAAAATTGCACAACAAGGCTCACTACAGCTCACCAAGAGAAATTCTCCATGTAACTCCCCAACACTACCACAGCCACAATATGAGAAATTCAGCTCATTCATACAACAGACAGAACAACTCCGCATAGATAATATGGAAAAAGAGAAATGTGAAAACCACCCAAGTGAGCTGGTCAAGTGTCTAAACCCAAAGGATTAAAAAAGCAACTTCTCAGAATCCAATCAACTTCCTGATGTCAAGACCAAAATACTGACAGCCATAGGGTCAATGGGCAATCTTTAAATTGGGCCTCAATTCAGATGAAAAGTCAGTTACACTCAGCTGTTTGAATGGAAGTAACAGTTGAAGTGTCTCTTAAACTCTGAAAGCTGAAGGTACTCATTTTCAGTGTTATCTCAGGACCAAGAAGATAGTTATTGATGTAAGGTTTCCTCATCAGGAGACTGAAAGATCCTTATTAGCTTGTTTCTTGAAGGTTTGTTCCATTGACTATCACACATCTGTATGTACTGAAACAGTAACTTTAGTTCAGAGACTGTTGCTGGACAATTTTCAATACAGGCCATCCAATATCAACCTATCCACAAATAAAGTCATAAAACTCAGGCTTTACCTCTCTTAAAATCTTTTCTTGTCTGCTTTCCAAAGTTGCTTGATTTCAACCAAAATACCAAGTGCCTAACTAGAAACTTCTGATGTCAGTAACGATTGCTGACCACAGCTCCTAAAAGTCGTGTGCATTCAAAACATCCAAATCCTTCTCTCTCTTCTAGCTTCCTTCACACAGTTATCTTTTTGACTCTGCTTTCCCAGTAAAACATTACATGTACAGCCACTCATACTGCCATAGGTTTATTAGTCACAGAATCACATAATTGTTCTAGCACAGGACGATGCCATTTAGCCCTTCATGCCTGGACTGGTTCTTCAAACAAGCATCATTAACCTAGTGCTTTTTTTCGCTTGTGTTTGCATACTGTTTCTACCCAAATAATTATCAAATGTCTTCTTGAATGCCTCCATTGAACCTGCCTCCAGTTAACAATAAGATTCAATAATGCACCCAAATAGCTGTCTTTCCCCAAAGATAATCTATTTTTCCCTAATTTCACATTCTGTAATTGCTCTTCTCTGTTAGGTAACTGGGGATGGCTGGCATGTAGATCATTCAGGATGTCATCAAACATGCATGCTGATGAGCCCATTAGGTATACTGAATAATAAAAGGGATGCCCTTTTACACCAACACATCTGAGTCAGCAGGTGGAGAAAATATCCTGTTTTAGCTTTTGAGAATGTTTACTTGTTTTTCCTTTTTGAGATGCCCTGTGACCACCATGATCTATTTTTATTTCTGATTTCTGTATATTTCATACACAGAACTTCATTTTATGGTTTCAAAATTAGACTTTTTTTCATTTGACTACCATCCTTATTACTACACACTCACTGATTCTTACTCCTGGCAGGAGTGGTCACTATGTAACTGACTTTTGATTAGATAAGGTCCAGCAAGCTTAGTTTTTAAATCGCTCCCGAGAAACAGGTAACAACACTAACGCCTCTTCTGCTACAATATTTGAAACTTCAATTTGCAAGCATGATGAGCCAAATTACTTTCTTCTGCGCTGTAACAATTCTATTACTCTGTGATTCCATGAAAACTGCTGCTTTTTTGATCCTGAATACTCGACACTCATCTAAACAGGATCACAAATTTGTAGGAATACAATTACTGAATTCTTCTCAAAATGACGTTGTCATTTTTGCCCCCAACTGAGTGACCTAAGCAATTAGCCATTCTGACCATTAAGTCCAATCCATACCGCAAGTTAAGTTCCCAGTCTGAAAAATCAGATAAGTGTATAAAAGCTCAAGAAAAAGAGTTTAAATGCTCTCAGCTTCAAATAACCTCTTCAGGGTTTTATCTGAACATTTCTTGTGCAGGGGCTGACAGACGTATTCATGAGGATCACTAAAACTATATAGACAGGGTGAAACTGTTTCCACTTATGAAATAATCGACAGCAATGGGGCACAATTGCTAAATGTGGTTAAAGAAATATAAAAAAGAACCTCTCTGACATAGCAAGTACTCAGGATCCGAAGTACATTCAAAAGGGTGGTAGAATGTCATTTCAAAAGAAACAATGTACACAGTCACCAGGAGAAGGCATTAAGTGAAATGCTCATTCAATAAGCTGGTATAGACATAATAGGCCAAATGCTCCCCTCTGTGTTGTAATAATACTGTGATGACAACTATATGAAAAATACTTCAATGGATCAGCAAGGTTCAAAACAGTAGTCAGCAGGGGTGCAAATATCAACAATGACGGAAAAACTAAGTAAGAGATTCAACTTGGAGCCAGGAAGATCACACATGCAATAATAGAGTATTAGTATATGGAACTTCTTTGAAAATGCACTGTTAGTATACCAATAGGACAGCCACTGTTACAGTTAAAGAAGGAAGCTCATCTTCTCAAGAACAATGAAGATGTAAAGACAGTCTTTATTTTTTGTACGTTTTGAAACTGTGCACTCAAATATGCAAGAACTATTGTGAAACTAAGGGACTAACAAGGATGGCTGTATTTTGAAAGTAAGACATTTGATATCTACTACAAACACTGACGAAACCCTCAGCTAATTGGAGCTGAGGGACTATTTACAGATGAAGTTACTTGGCTTTAGGACTAGGATCAATTGTCAATGACAAAGGATGTCTGTCTGCCAACAAGGCGTTTAGTTGTTACCTATACAGAAGTTTTGTCAGACCAGAAGAGAAATCAAAAGATCTGCTACAGCCAAAAACATGCTCTCTATTCTCTGCTGTAAACCACATCAAGCCGGAAGAAAATAAGCTTCTCCTTCCTTCAGCAGGTGCTGCAAGTTGTGACTTTTAATTGGAAAAGTCAGAGACCTTTCAATAGTGAATTGGCCACCTTGCACCTTATGCAAACCAGTGGAAAATCCAGAAAAAGGAATTTTGAGAAGAAACAGTCAGATCAGCAAGAATGAACTCAAAAGTGCTCCCAAACAAAGCTTACAGAACTGTTTTCACAGTTTTCCCTCACCTATTTGTCCTCCTTGTCTATAATCGCCTGTCTATTTGTGTGCAAGGGTTTAACAGTCCTAACTTGTGGAGTTTACTTAATTTAGTTTAATTGTGCACCTGTAGTTAGAAATTAATGAGCTGTAATATATTGATCATCAAGTGGTCCACGCCTTATATCAACCTGGTCTGGAGGTTTTGGGTATTTCATTTAAGATCTTTAATTTTTTTAGTGACTCGAGGGAGAGTGAGACTTGATTTCCAGCACACACTCCCCAATGAGTTGTGACAACAGGCATAAACGTTGATATTGCTAGTGACACCCACAGCATAATGCAGACACTTACAAAGATAGCCACAAACCAAGTGGAACTCTTGGTATTTATCCCCCATTAACTAGTTTCTTCTTGACATTAAAACCTACCAATGTTTTTGCTTAAAAAAAGTCCCCAACCATTTTTTTCATCACACATTTTACTGAAATAGTTACACTTCTGTTTTGTATGATCAGCTCTGTCCTGCTGAGAAGGGTCATAAAGCATTCCAAAAATCTCTTCTATCTTATAATATTCAATCTCATCTTCACTAAGTTTTTAATCACAGGATTTTGATGGAAACAGAGTCACAGAGCTGTACAACATGGAAACAGACCCTTCAGTCCAACTCGTCCATACTGACCAGATTTCCTAAATAAATCAAGTTCCATTTGCCAGCACTTAGCCCATATCCCTCTGAACCCTTCCTATTCCTATGCCCATCCAAATGTCTTTTAAATGTTGCAATTGTACCAGTCTCCACCACTTCGTCTGGCAGCTCATTCCATACATGCAACACCCACTGCGTGACAAAGTTGCCCATTACGTCCCTTTTAAATCTTTCCCTCTCACCGTAAACCTATGCCCTCTAGTTTTGGGCTAGCCGACCATGGGGAACAGATCTTGACCATTCATGCCCCTCATGATTTTATGAACATCTTCAATGTCACTCCTCAGCCTCCGATGCTCCAGGGAAAATAGCCTCAGACTATTCAGCCTCTCATTATAGATCAAACCGTCCAACCCTCGCAACATTTTTGGAAATCTTTTCTGAATGTTTTCAAGTTTCACAACATCCTTCCTATAACAGGGAGGCCAGAAATGAACACAGTCTTCCAAAAGTGGCCTAACGAATGCCCTGTACAGCTGCATCATGACTGTCCAAGTCCTTTATCCAATGCACTAACTAATAAAGGCAAGCATATCCAAACACCTTCTTTGGACAGACTGGAAGGAAACTAGCCATCAGAATACACGAACATCAGCTAGCAGCAAAACCGCACAATGCGCTCTCCTTAAAATCTGCACGTTCAGACAACGAAAGCCATCAGTTTAACTGGGACAAAATAACCATGGTAACCCAAGGCAAACACAGACACGCATGGGAGTTCCTAGAAGCATGATTCTCCACCTGTACTTTGATCAACAAACATTTAGAATTGGACCCCGTATATAAACCCATACAGATCAAAACCGGAAATTACAGTACTAACTATAACATACTGGACAGTGTAAATTCCAGGCCGAGTAGAACACCACTTCATCAGAGGCTCCACTGATGATGTCTCCTAGCATGGTGACAAAACGTCTGAACAAAATCAAGCCAACTCAACTAGCAAGTCAACAACCTCATCCACAACCCAAGCTGCAGACTTTTGCCAATACTTTAAACCTTCTTCACTTTCCTGACTGCCTGCGACTCCACTTTCAAGAAAATATGAACCTTAACAATAAGTACATATGTACTGCCCTGATTTGCCTTTCCAAAATGTAGTAACTCACATTTATCTAAATTCAACTCCTTCTGCCACTCCTCGTACCATTGGCCCATTTGATTAAGATCTCATTGTACTCTGAGGTATCCTTCTTTGCTGTCCACTATACCTCCAATTTTGATGTCATCTGCAAACTTACCAACCATACCACCTACGTTCACCTCCAAATCATTTACATAATTGATGAAAAGCAATGAACGCAGCAACGATCCTTGTGGCACACTGCTAGTCACAGGCCTCCAGTCTGAAAAGCAACCCTCCACCACCATCACCTGCCTTCTACCTTCAGGCTAGTTCTCTATACAAATCAAAGGTTCTCCCTGTATTGCATGTGACCTAAACATACCAACCTGCTTACCTTGAGGAACCTTGTCAAATGTCTTATTGAACAGATACAGAAACGTCCACTGCTCTACCCTCATCAACCCTCTTCATTACTTCTTCAAAAAACTCAATCAAGTTAGTGAGATGCAATTTCCTACACAAAAAGCCATGTTGACTATCCCTAATCAGTCCTAGCTAAAGATCATTTGTTCCAATTCTAGCATAACCTTTATATGCTTCAGTTAACCGGAAAGAATTCCTTTCTATAATATACCCTCCCTGGACTACAGATCAACTGGTTTTAAAGAGATTGAAACGAAATATGTTATTGAGATTCGTGTGTGGTTTTAGTAACATTGAAATTGTTTCAATCAGATCTTAAGGCATCAAGAATGGCAGAGATTCATTAAATATTCTGGCACTCAGTGGGGAAATGTACCACCCATTATGGTACCGAGTCAATTGATCCATGAGGTGCCAGATGTAATCCACGGACTGTGTTCTTTTGGCTGAAGTCAGCTAGCCTGAATATTGCCCCCCCAACCCCTTGTAAAAGAGAAGGGGGGGAAACATACTGTGGTCAGACAGGGAATCTGAATGCTATTTAGTGACACCCTGCTGGAACAAGTGTGCACTGAGTGAGAGAAATGGTTGCAATCTTCTCCACCGCCCTTCTCTTGGCGTGCACACAACAAACAAAGGTCAGAAACAGAAGCAAAAGACTGCGGATGCTGGAAAAATTTAAGACTCAAAGTATGCCTCAAGAAGAATCAGATCAGGTTCAAAATGTTAACTGTCTTTGTTTCTCTCCAGGTGCTGAAAGAATTGCTGAGTTTCACCAGTATTGTCTGTGCCAGGAATAAGTATTGGATGATTGTCAGACTCATCATCTACAGCACTAAAAACTGGAAAGAGGGCAGGGAAAAGAAATAATTTTTGCACAGGTCTGAGATATTATGAGATTGCAAGACTTCAAGTCTAAATGCACTTGCTCTTTCCTTACATGACATCTCATCCATCTACACCCAATATTCATCACCATGCACTCCATTTGTTGCTTTGATTTATTACTGTCACATGTGCCTAGGTACAGTGAAAAGTTTTGTTTTCCAAGCAGCACAGGCAGATCAAAACATACTAATCATAGAGTTATAGAACAGAGCAAGGATTATGAAGTTACAGCAGCAAGGAAGATGCACGAACAGCAAGACCAACATGACTTTTGAAATTTGAATGGTCCAGTCGGAAGTCTAATTACAGTGGGTAAGCTGTTCTTGAACCTGTTGGCATGTGTGTTTAAGCTTTTGTATCTTCTGCCTGAGAGAAGAGGTTGGAAGAGATTATAACCAGGGTATTGGCTGCAAATTTTAAATCAGTTCTATTCCAGTTCTAGGTAATTTCTAACCAACATGTTCAGTAACGTAGTAAAAGACACCTGCAACAAATGAAACTTGAGCTCAAGCCTCCTGGCTCAGAGGTAGGGTTACTACCAAAGACCACAAACATTCTCTATTCCCAATCAATAACTCATTAATTCGGAACACTTTATCTGAAGTACAGAATTGAATCTTTAATTCAAGCCTAACTGTTCTCTTTGAATGCCTAGCTCCCTAAAAATGATCACCATCTCAATAGATACTAACCTACCTGCTGTGTGTCTCCAAAATATAATATTCCGCTTTACATTTTGCTCAACCTTCACAGGGCTGTCAATAATCAATGTCCAGCCCTTCAGGTAAAATGCATACTGTCACCTAATTTCCCAATCAAAATTCCCAATGGCATCTTGATGTTTTCATTAATTTCCAATGATAAGGCCCACCAAGTGAAAAAATAAGTGAGCTAAGAAAAATAATCGACTGACACAAACAAGTTAACAGTACTTTAGCAACAATAACGTCCTTAACAATGTATCCTAGGCAACAGGGAAGAAGAAAAAAAGTTTGATACAGGGCAAACTTTGCAACAATCCCATAAAATCTATCTGCAAAAACAATCTGGAATGCAGTTTTGTGTCAATCGAACTCCAGAATAAAGGTACACAAACTTTTTTAAAACTTTGAAAACAGTTTCGGACACACGTTATTAGAAAGACTTAATAAATAACTGATGGGAGGACAATGATTACATTTAACAATGAGGGCTTTAAGAAGCAAGCCCTGAATATATTGCAGCAACCAGTGAATTGAATGAGAAGGGGATTCAAAACTGGAGCTGTTTGCTGCATCCCTATTGAGCAAGTTAAATTTTCTTTAAAAAGCAGTAAGTCAAAGTAAAGATGAAAGTTTCACATGCAGCAGTTGTGCAGCTACAATCGCCAAGCATCTCCTTACCTGGCCCAGGCAAATGTCTGACTTGTATTTAGAATATTTATACAAATAAGCTTATAAATGAAATAGATTGAATTGATTTCCCGGAACTATAGTTTGCCTTAAAAGGTTGACTAATCCAATACAGACAATAATTTTATGTATTTCTTAAAAGATGAAAAAATTCTGGTTTCAGCAGTCACGTATTTTCAAATTACTTGATATTTCTAGGCATGCAATGCCTCCTTGTGGATAAGAAAACACTGAATGGAAACAGTAAACTCAGGTGCAAGTGTTTTTTCCCCCCAACTGAACACACTCATGTATATCAAGCATTTATGGTTGAGTGAAAAAGGAATTTGTCTACCTTCACACACACCTTTCCTTACATTTTCTGCTCATTGGATTAAAATCTCAAATGCATTTTAAGGACATTTTGTTTTACATTAATGCTTCAAAATTAAGTTTTGGTGAACACAAGGCATGCATTGAATAAAAACTAGCAGTTCTTTAAAATCAAATGCCTTTGAAAAGGCATTGTAATCAAGAATTCAAGTTGCAGTCAGATTCTTCTCCTACTTCTCTGGCACCCTTTAACAAAGAATTCTGATTTGGAAAACACAATCACAGCATGAACCATTCACCAGATGTCCAAGTTCTTTAAGGACCGCAACTTCCCCCCCACGGTGATTGAGAACGCCCTTGACCGCGTCTCCCGCATTTCCCGCGACACATCCCTCACACCCCGCCCCCGCCACAACCGCCCTAAGAGGATCCCCCTCGTTCTCACACACCACCCTACCAACCTCCGGATACAACGCATTATCCTCCGACACTTCCGCCATTTACAATCCGACCCCACCACCCAAGACATTTTTCCATCCCCACCCCTGTCTGCTTTCCGGAGAGACCACTCTCTCCGTGACTCCCTTGTTCGCTCCACACTGCCCTCCAACCCCACCACACCCGGCACCTTCCCCGGCAACCGCAGGAAATGCTACACTTGTCCCCACACCTCCTCCCTCACCCCCATCCCAGGCCCCAAGATGACATTCCACATTAAGCAGAGGTTCACCTGCGCATCTGCCAATGTGGTATACTGCATCCACTGTACCCGGTGCGGCTTCCTCTACATTGGGGAAACCAAGCGGAGGCTTGGGGACCGCTTTGCAGAACACCTCCGCTCAGTTCGCAACAAACAACTGCACCTCCCAGTCGCAAACCATTTCCACTCCCCCTCCCATTCTCTTGATGACATGTCCATCATGGGCCTCCTGCACTGCCACAATGATGCCACCCGAAGATTGCAGGAACAGCAACTCATATTCCGCCTGGGAACCCTGCAGCCATATGGTATCAATGTGGACTTCACCAGTTTCAAAATCTCCCCTTCCCCCACTGCATCCCTAAACCAGCCCAGTTCGTCCCCTCCCCCCACTGCACCACACAACCAGCCCAGCTCTTCCCCCCCCACCCACTGCATCCCAAAACCAGTCCAACCTGTCTCTGCCTCCCTAACCGGTTCTTCCTCTCACCCATCCCTTCCTCCCACCCCAAGCCGCACCCCCAGCTACCTACTAACCTCATCCCACCTCCTTGACCTGTCCGTCTTCCCTGGACTGACCTATCCCCTCCCTACCTCCCCACCTACACCTTCTCCACCTATCTTCTTTACTCTCCATCTTCGGTCCGCCTCCCCCTCTCTCCCTATTTATTCCAATTCCCTCCCCCCATCCCCCTCTCTGATGAAGGGTCTAGGCCCGAAACGTCAGCTTTTGTGCTCCTGGGATGCTGCTTGGCCTGCTGTGTTCATCCAGCCTCACATTTTATTATCTTGGAATCTCCAGCATCTGCAGTTCCCATTATCTATGAACCATTCACTGTTCACTACAAGCAAGATATAGAGAAAAACTGAATAAACAGGTAAAATAAAACTTCCCTATCCCCCAGCTGTAACTCTTAATATGTACGTTACCAATATATAACTTAGAGATTACTTTATCACAGATTACTATTACCATTAACCTATTCTGTTAATATATAATATTCAAAACAAGACAGTGCACTTGAGAAATTAAGGCTTCTTGCACTGGACCAAAGAAAGGTAAGGGGTGCAACAGTGAAATATAGCTGTAAATGCTGCAAGTACTCAGCAAGTCAGACAGCATCTGTGAAGTGAGAAACTGAATTAACGTTTCAGGTCAACTAACTTTCCATAATATTTGATGGTAGATCAGCAATCTGAAATGTTAACTCTGTTTTTCTCCACAAAGTGAAAGACCTAAAAACAGAACTAAAGACTATGAAGGACTATGGGAAGGTAAATACGGACTGTCTGCTGCCATTGGACATCTCGATAACAGACAAAATTGCGCTCTGCATTATTGACAGAATACGATATGAACCTAAATGGCAGAAAAACTGGTCATTTTACAACATGGAAACTTAATATAATTTAAGAAAACTTGATGCAAAAAGAAGAACAACATTATATGCAGAATTATTGTTTACAATGAAATGATTTGCCCCAAACTATTGTTGGAGCAGTTCATAAATGTTCCTAAAAAACAATTTTGATGTTTTATGAATACAGAAATGTTTAAAGAGCAGGATATAAGCATATGTGATTAAACTAAGTATAGAAAAACATTCAAAATATAGCTGGGCTTTGTGCCACATATAACTCTATTCTATCTCATTAATCACACAGAAATTATTTTCATCTGTCTCAGGCAACCCATGTCTTTAATTCAAAGTGGCTTATTTCAAATTATATCATAATTTAGTTTAGAACTACTAAATTTGCTGAATTATTTAGACTGCTTGGTGTGAGCTTTTAGATAATTCAAATTTTACAATGTAATGGAGGCTCAGGGGTTACCTTATAGAGGTTTACAAAATCATGAGGTGCATGGATAGGTTAAATAGATAAAGGTCTTTTCCCCAGGTGGGGAGCCCAAAACTAGAGGGCACAGATTCAAGACAAAAAGGGAAAGATTTAAAAGGAACTTCAGGGGCAAATGTTTGACGTAGAGGGTGTTGCGTGTCTGGAATGAGCTGCCAGAGGAAGTTGTGGAGGCTGGTACAATTACAACATTGAAAAGGCATCTGGATGGGTATATGAATAGGAAGAGCTTAGAGGGATTTGGGCCAAATATTTATTTAGAATATTTGTTTGGCATGGACAAGTTGGATCAAAAGGTTTGTTTCTGTGATGTATATCTATGACTCAAAAACTGTCTCTAAATACAGTTATTACCATATGTTACCACTAGGTGGTGACCTTTAGTAACAAATTTGAGAAGGCACCAACCAAAGTCATACAGGCCAAACAATATAAACATTAAATGGTCCAAAGACATAATTTCCTCAAAGCAGCAGAGAAGTCATCTCAGAGAACCAAAAGGCAAGTATTTGATTTGTGTTCCTTCAGAAAGGACAAAGTAATATTAAAAGGAAGGTTAATAGCACATCACTTGCACACCCCCACACATTCACAGAGATTTAAAAATGTATTACATCTTACAACAGATAAAAAAACAAGTCAATAACACAAAATAATCTTGTGAAAGATGATTTATTATGTGGAAGTTGTAAAATGTAAGGGAGTTTTTAAAATGTTAAAAAGGTCAATATTTTTTCTCCTAAGAAAAATTGAGCAATTCTTCTGAACTTTTGAAATTGTGCTTTGTTAGCAGTGCAATTGGCAAGTTGGCCTCACAATACGATTAATTAGTGAGTGACTCTTGAGACTGGTTCTGCTGAACAGGGTGATGAGAGAAAGAATATGTAACTGCAAGCTAGTGCACTCAGCTTTTCGTCTCAGTCCATACACTAGTAAAACAGTTATGATTAGATTCCCTACAATGTGGAAACAGGCCCTTTGGCCCAACAAGTTCACACTGCCCTTTGGAGCATCCCACGCAAACCCACCCCCCATAACCCACACACCCCGAACACCACGGGCAATTTAGCATGGCCGATCCACCTAGCCTGCACATCTTTGGACTGTGGGAGAAAACTGGAACACCCAGAGGAAACCCACGCAGACACGGGGAGAATGTGCAAACTCCACACAGACAGTTGCCCGAGGCTGGAATTGAACCTGGGTCCCTGGTGCTGTGAGGCTGTAGTGCTAACCACTGAGCCACCGTGCCGCCCCATGTTAGTAATACAAGACAATGATCTCTTAACTATATTCAGGAACTCCCCAGAGAAGATGCAGACAACTATTGCTTCCGCCATAAACCTAATTGTTAAATCCAAACCAAAATATCTTTCAAAAAATCATATGTAGTAAAGTATTTATCCACGTGAACCAGGGAAAATTAAGCCTTCTGTGTCCTAGCTAAATAGAATCCTTACCTCTGCTGTGGTCAGAAGGTACACTGGTGTCAGAGGTGGAACTTGACTAAGTTCACAGTTAAGTTGCAAATATGTCAGAATTTCTGTCAGTACTTCATATCGCAGTGCATTGCTCAGTTTAAGTGCTCTGAAATCCTGCTGCATTTGGGTCTCTTTTGAATCAGGAGGAATTTCAAGATGAACCTGTATGGGTATATGCACAACCAAAAAAGGTCAACTAACTCCCGAGTAATGTCTATAATTTCCAAGGTTTTGTTCAGGAAGGGGATTTTCCTTCAAATTCACTCTCTCCCACCCCAACTCTACTTTTGTTTTATTATAGATTCCTTTGCATTCTATGACAAGCCACTTACAGCCAACAAAATAACAATCTCAGAGTATTCAATGCCCCACCTTATCTAATTATTGACTACTTCTATGATCAGGTATAAGTGAAGAGAACAATGCAAGCAACTGTAGCAGAAAATTTGGTTGCTAGGAGTAAGTGAAGTCAAAGTATTGCAGAATAACTTATAAGGTATGTTTGACAAACTTATCAGAAAAAGATTTATTTCTCCTTTTTTAAGAATAGTCCATCACTGCCTTACTAAATTTCCATCAGGACAGAAACAGGCAAGGGAATAAATTAAACTAACAAATAAACGATATTTCTTTCACAAATATTTAAATTTTAACCATCATACCTGGCACAGCACAGCTTCTCCTCCATTTTCTCCATAGGGTAAACGTACAATTACTATGTCCTTTTCAGGATTAGCCAAACTCCCCCATAGCTCAAGATCTTCCATGGCTTCCTCTGCATTTTTGGTTTCTCTTAAGAATGCTTTGCCACTGATAAAAGCATGGAGGGTTATGTCCTTGCTGTCAGACTTAGTGAAGAACCATCTGTGAATCTTTCCTTTCAGTTCTTTTTTGACAGCTACTTTGATCTCACCAAAAGAAAATGATGTACAGAGTCCCAAGATCTTCCCACCTTTGGACAGGTAGGTCATGAACTTTGCATGAATCTGTTCAGGCACTGGATCATCACATGCCACAACCAGCAATACAGCATTATCAACCCAAGGAACTTTTAGAACCTGCTCTTCTAGAAGGGGATAGATCACATAGCTTTCATTGTCAAGGCAATCCAAAAGTACGGATTTTATTTGCTTAAATTTTACCAAGTACTGACTGTAATCAGAGCCAACATAGATCAATACATTGGGAGGTTTCCCATTCTTGTTACTTTGTCCTGTGTTTATTGTAAAATTGTCCTCCCCAACCACTGTTTCATCAGAGCTTCCACAATAATCATCAGGGAGGTCCAGTAGGTTTTCTGCTGAGGCGTATTTGACTGACTCAATGGTGCTGTTTTCCAACTCCAAACACTCAGAGCAACTGGCAAGGTGAAGGCAATAGCCTTCGTGTTCCTCGAGTTCCTTTGCCTCTTGGGTGATATGAAACTCTTTATTTTGAATGGCCTTAAGTTCATCCATTTCTGGTTGACGAAGTTTCTCAGTAGAACCAACTGTACTGCAGGTATCGCCACACGAACCCACATTTTGGTCAGTCACTGGTTTGATTAAAGTACTTTTATGACATGGTTCCATTGCAATATCAAGATCCTGGAGATGACCAAGCTCCTGCCACTCTTTTTGAAACCCGACACTTGGTTCCAGCAATTTCATTTGGACAGATTCATTGAGCTGTAGAGCTGAAAGAAATACACATGCACTTGAAATCAGCAACATTGAGTGATACAATCCAATGTATTCCTAAATTCAATGTCATCAAATATCAGACAGGAAGCATCCCAAAGCATTTTCCAATTGTACTGTCAAAGATTACATAGGAATTAAAAATTTGAACCTGATCGAAAATATTACCTTATGGACAGAGAAAAGCAATCCCAATTTTTGCAAACAAATTCATTGGTCCTACACTGGATTTCTGCCTCTGCCCCACAACAAACCAAAATATATTCCAAATTTCTTCGATCATCTGCTTTGCTCACAAACTTTTAAGAGCCAACATAAGAGTAGCAATTATATCAGCCAGTCAACAAAATAACTGAAATAACTTCCATCAGACAAACAGGAGGCTGAAAGAACACTGCAAGCAAGGCAGCATCTAGAAGAAAGGAGCAGTCGATGTTTTAGATATTACGCTTCTTCAGAACTTAAAGGATACCCATTTTAAAGAAGTTCTCTGCCTCCTTTCCTCCAGATGTTGCTTGGCTTTCCGTGTTCTTCCAACCTCCTGTTTGTCTACCTTGGATTCCAGCATCTGCAGTTGTTTTGTCGTTAATTGAAATAACTTCACTGCTAATTGAGCTGAGCAAACTATTCTCAACAGTCCAAGTCATCTTACCATTTATATAGTCTCAACGGCTTTTATGCCTCTACTATTTGGGTCAGCTCCAATGGCACAGGCATAGACTGGTAGCCCAGTTATCCCTAGCAGGTACTTCAGTCAATCTTAAGAACTCATTGCAAATTATTTGATAATTTCAGCGCATAATGTAACATCCAATGAAATACAGTAAAGACATGGCTTGCATGTGAAGACTAGTTCATGACCTGAAAGTTTCCCAAGATGTCAGCAACCACCACACAGTTATATATAAAAGAAATGTTAAAAGTTTTAAGTTATTTTAGTTTTCTCCATTATAAATACTTTGCCTACCTCAGTATTAACATGATAATCATAAGTGCTTGCCAGATGACCAATACAAAATCCATATCAACTGTTTATTTTTGTAAATATTGTTTCACTTGGTATTTAAAAGAGTTATTTACTTCATATTAAATGGGCAATTTATTTGAATGAAATTGCTGAAGACATCTATGATGCTAGTGAGCTCAGGATGAAGCTAAGATGACCATCAGATGGCTCGACATATTAAGTGTGGAGCTGGAGGAACACAGCAGGTCAGGCAACATCAGAGGAGCAGGAAAGTTGACGTTTCGGGTCAGGACCATTCTTCTGAAATGGGGAGGGGTAACACAGCTCAGAAATAAATCGAGAGGAGGGGTGGGGCTGGGGAAGGTACGTGGGATGGTGATAGGTGAATGTGGGTAGGGAGTGGTGGGGATTGGTCAGTGAGGTGGGAGGGGCAGATAAATGGGAGAGAAGATGGACAGGTTGTGTCAGGTCAAGGAGGCGGAGATGAGGGGGAGAGGTGGTCATGCAATGAGGCCGGGTAGTTCGGAGATTTTGAAACTGGTGAAATCCACGTTTAGGTCATTGGGCCATAGGCTCCCGAGGCGGAATAGGAGGTGCTGCTCTTTCAGTATGCGGGAAGTATCATTGTGACACTGGAGGGAGCCCAGGATGGACATGGATTTCTCCCCAATCCCGGCCTTGTCCAATGTCAAACCATCCCGATCATTCCCTCCTCCTTGACCTGACACATGTCCATCTTCTCTCTCACCTATCCACCCCTCCCACCTCAGTGACCAATCCCCACCACTTCCTACTTTCACTCACCTAACACCATCCCACCTACCGTCCCCAGCCCCATCCCTCCTCTCTATTTATTTGAGCTCCCTAGCCCCTCCCCATTTCAAGAAGGGTCCAAAGCCAAAACATCAACTTGCCTGTTCCTCTGATGCTGCCTGACCTGCTGTGTTCCTCCAGCTCCACACTGTGTTATCTGTGACTCCAGCATCTGCAGTTCTTGCTATTTCTGAGTCAATCATATTAAGGATGGGAATATTTCGTTATTCTCCTCTTTCCATCAGTTCTTTAGTTGTGTACGACTATTCATGATGAGATATAGTGCAGCCAGCATCACCATATTGGCAGAGATAACAAGGTGTAGAGCTGGTTGAACACAGCAGGCCAAGCAGCATCAGAGGAGCAGGAAAGCTGACATTTCGGGCCTAGACCCTTCTTCCTTACAAGAGAGTTGCAGTGGGACAGAGATCCACTGAGGTTTTTCCGGAGGGAAAGGGGTAACTTCTTCAGTGTAGGCATCCTTAGAAGAGGCTTCACAGTGGGTTTAACATTGTTTCAGAGATAGTAAGAACTACAGATGCTGGAGAATCTGAGATAACAAGGTTTAGAGCTGGATGAACACAGCAGGCCAAGCAGCAGAGAAGTAGGTAGGCTGACGTTTCGAGCCTAGTCTAGGCCTTCTTGCTCTCAATATGCTGCTTGACCTGTGTTCATCCAGCTCTACACCTTGTTATCTCAGATTATCCAGCATCTGCAGTTCCTACTATCTCTCACCACATTGGCATCTCATTTTTACGTGTACCTGGTGATCCTCCTAGCAATATTCTCATTGAATCTGGTTTGATCTCCTGAATTGACAGCAACAGTAAAATGGAGAACGTATAGCATGTGGTTACTCATTGTGGTTGAATAGAAGTTAGCACCTCCTGATGGCCTACTATGCTTGTGAATATACAGTGTATTCCATTTACAACAGTGATAACAGCATGCAACTTAACCAACACCACATCCACAAACTCATCTGGAGTCACCACATAAGCGAGTGGCTACGAGAGCAGGTCAGAAGCTAAGAATACTGTGGTGAGTAACTCACCTCCTGACTTCACAGAGCCTGACCACAATCCAGAGGGAACAAGGCAGGAGTGTGATGGAATACTGCCCACTTGCCAAATGAATACAGTCCCAACAACAGCTAAGAATGTTGACACCATCCAGGACAAAGCAGATTACTCGATTGGCACTACATCCACAAGCATCCACTCCCTCCATCACTGACGCTCAGTCACAGCAGCGTGTGCTATCTACAAGATGCACTGTAGAAATTCACCAAAGATCCTCAGACAACACCTTCCAAATCCACAAACATTTCCATCTAGAAGGATAAGGGCAGCAGATATATGAGAACACCAGCACTTCAAATCCCCTCCAAACCACCTACCATCCTGACCTGGAAGTATATTACCGTTCCTTCACTGTCGCTGGGTCAAAATCTTGGAATTTCCTCCCTAATGGCATTGTGGATTAACCCATAGCAGGTGGGCTGCAGCAGTTCAAGAAGGCAGCTCACCACACTTTCTCAAGGGCAACTAGGTATGGGCAATAAACACTAGCCAGCCAGCAACACCCACATCCCACAAATGAACTAAATTAATATTGCTCCTCCATAAACAGTAGCAGTATTGCATGCTATCTACATGATGAACTCCAGAAATTAACAAAGGATCATGAGACAGTGCCTTGCAAACTCATGACCACTACCATCTGGAAGGACAACAGCAGAAGATACAGGGGAATACCATCACTTTCAAGCTCCACTCCAAACCACTCATTATACTGACTTGGAAATATTTTGCCATTCCTTCACTGTCACTTGGTCAAAATCCTGGAACATCCTCCCTAATGCTGTTGTGGATCTATCTACAGCAAATGGACTGCAGCAATTCTCAAGTGTAACTCAGGATGGACAATAAATGCTGGGCCAGCCAGTAAAGCTAACACTCCATGAAATGAACAAAACAAAACTGGACACAAAACTGTTGAAAGTGAAGTGCATGCTCACAATTATACAGATAGTGCCTCCCAACAAACACTCATTATTAATCCTCACAAAACAAAACAACTAGACTAATTGAATGAAGAAAGGTGCTGCGACATTTGAAGTCATATCCCAGGATCATTCACTATCAGGAAAGCATTGGAATAAAGCTTGGTAAAATGGTCTGAAATAACTCCCCAGAGGCCAGTATCCTGTCACCAAGTCATCCTTTATTCACACATGGAAAGTTCTTGACACTCATCCAGCTCCCACAGAGCCAGGTCTCAAAGTGTCAGGATGTCTAATAACCCTGTTCTTATCTGTCGACCAGCACTCATTCCCGATCCGGGAATTCTTATTCTATGAGGTCCATCTGACCGACATCTTTACAATCATTAATTTCCATACTCCCACCCCACCCAGAGTCCAAGGACATTGGTTGGCTCTTTTTTTGTAGCTCCTCCTGGAGGATTTTAGCACTGGGTCAGGTTCCTCCAACTCTGCCTCGTATACTGGCAGTGTGTAACACATATAGCTCACCACTTGCACCCCAGAGCATCTTGGAAGAAATTCATTCTATTCTTCCAGCAAAGGATGTCGAAGTGATGACAACCGCCATGTCCATCTCAGATTCCGAGGTCTCTTCAACAGTTGAGAGGCAGGAATAACACGCAGGTTCAACCAGCATTTTCAAATGTTCCAAGGAGCTGGGCACATTTTGCTCCTGTCCTGTTTGTGCATTTGCAGCTTTCACATGGTTCACTTCACAGGACCATCACACTTACCCGAACTTCCTACATCACTGCACCTGACTTTGCGTCGACCAGGCCTCTTACCCATGCAGGCTGCCATTCCCATGGTTCCCACATCAATCTTTGCCCATTGAAGTAAACTGTCTCTCTTGCTTAGCAGAATCTTGTGACCAGCACTGGCATTCTTGATGCCATTTCATCCCTCCCCACCAGAGGTCCAGGAAAATCAGATTTAACCTGGTGTGGAGTCTTCTGCCCATTAGCAACACTGCTGGAGCTACTCCTGTAGTTGCATAAGTGGTGGTCCTATGATCATACAGGAATACAGACAGTTTGGTATCAAGGTGTAGGCTAGTTTTTTTAAAAGCCTGGCTTCAAAGTTTAGACTGCTGTTTCTGCCAAACTATTGGATGATGGAGAGTATGGAGCTGTGCTTACATTGAATGCCATTCGATTTTAGGAAATACTCAAATTCCCTGCAGGTAAATGATAGCCTGTTATCTGTGACCATCACTTTTGGAAGATATGTATTGCAAAAGATGTGCACGATTTTTCTATCGTCGTACCCACATTTGACGAATATACTCTACACATATCCAGTGGGCATCCACAATGACAAAGAACATTGAGCCCATGAAAGGACCTGCATAGTCGATGCGTGAGTGAGTTCTGGGTGTACCTGGCCATTCCCTTGAATAAAGGGGAGCTGTTGGTGGTAATTTTTGTACTTGTTGACACTCGTGGCACTGCCCCATCAACAGGGCTATGTCTGCATCCAATCCCGGCCACCAGACATAACTTCACACTAACATCTTCATTTTGGACATCCTGGACTACCCTGGTGGAGTTCAGCCAGAATCTGGCAGCTGCCTTTGCTCAGGAAAATCATTCTTATGCCATCCTCCACTGTGATCCAGTCTCTCCGGGTCCAAAAAGGTTTCAATTCCAGTTGTGACAGTTTCCCCCATCACCACCAGTTGTTTCAGTTTTGCCAGGACTGGATCTTTCTGCATCCAAAGTCTGATACTGTCAGCTGTGACTGAAAGGGTATTGAGAAAATTTAAAACCATTACAGACCCGTTCAGTGGCAGTGACGTGAATCAGCAGGAGGCAGCTCAATGCATCTGCTCCTTAGCCTCCCAGACAGTGTTACAACCTGCAATTATATGTACTTATTATTAGAGCACACTGCTGAATTTGGCTTGAAGCTATGAGCTGAACAGACTTGTCCTCTAAGTAGACCTAGCATGGGTTTGTGGTCCATTACAAATTTCCACCCATAAAGGTATTGCTGTGTTCATCCAGCTTCACACTTTGTTATCTTGGATTCTCCAGCATCTGCAGTTCCCATTACCTCTGAAGGTATTGGTGTAACTGCCTGACTCCAAATATGACCATCAAACACTCTTTCTCTACCTAGGCATATTAATGCTCTACATTAACAAAAGTCCTGAATGCATACACTTTTGGGCATTCCTCTCCACTAGGCCATCTATGAACTAATATTGCTCCAATGCCATACGGGGAGGCATTGCATGTCAATACTAGATCCTGTATGGAATTACAGTGTGTCAACACCTGAGAGAATGTCATCTGTTTCTTCAGCTCCCTGAAAGCTACGGCTTGGCTATGCGACCATTGCGAACAGAAGAGGCTGACCCCTCTCAAAAGAGTTGATGGAAAGGTGCCAGGATGCAGGCCAGGTTACATATGAACTTTCCACTACAATTCACCAGTGCAAAGAAAGTCCTAAGCTCTGGTGCAGTTAAGGGAGCCAGGGCATCTTTGATTACGCTTACTTTATCTTACAATTGGTGTAACCCAGTCTTGTCGACTCTGTAGCCCAGGTAGGTCACTTGGGGTTCCTAGAACACACACTTTTCCTTTCTAAGGCATAACCCTGCCTTGGAGAATCATCTAAAGACTATGTTCACACTCTCTAAGTGCTCCTTTTTGGTCTTCCATTAGTAGCATGTCTTCTAGATAAATGGCGACCTGGGGTAGCCCTCATGAAAGTTCTCCATCATCCGCTGAAAAATTGCACAGGCTGACAAATAAATCCTTATGCACATTAATTGTGGCATACTTCTGGGAATCCTCACCTAACTGCAATTACCATGACTCATGTCTAACTTCACACAGGACAGACTCCTGTCAGCTTTGTTTTAAGTCCTCTATGCAAGGCTTATGGTATTTATGCAGCTGTGAAAAGCGATCTACCGTTTGTTTAAAATCCCCACAAACTGACCCATTGGGTTTCACGGTCCATACGGCGGGTGGTGCCCATTCCACAAACTGGGCTGGTTTGATGATCCCCTTGCTTTCTAGCCTTCTGATTTCTGCTTTTTTTTGCCTGTAAGGCAAATTGCACTGGGCAGAATCTTGCAGAATCATGGAATTGCTTCCTGGTCAACATGCAAAGTGGCCTTAGCTCCTTTGATAGACCCAGACCTTCCTGAAAAATTTCTGCGAATTTAATTAGATCTTCATTCAGGCAGCCATTTTCTAATCAAAAGATGTTGAGCCAATTTAGGTGAATCTTTCTCAACCAATTTTGTCCTATCAAGCTTGGGCCCCAGCCTTTTACTACAATCAACGGTAAATGAACCAGCTGCTTCTCATTAGAGAACAGAACCAAAGTCATGCCTTTAATCTGAAAATGTTCCCTAGTCCAGATTTTCAGTCTAGCCAACATCTTGTGCAAACTTAAGGGTTGGAGTCCAGAGAGGAATTTTGTTAAAGACTAGTTCTGTGATTACTGAAATGCCACGCCAATATCAATCTCCAATAGAACCAGGTGACCATTTAATTGGTAGTTTATTTTTGATTGGTGCTGATTTGGATGTTCCTAAGCAATTTAATTGTTCCAAACTAGATGCAGGTGGACTTTCCACGGTGTGTACTCTCTTGGATACCGGTCTGAGAGTTCTTTTGCTCAAATTAGGTCTTGTGGGACTCTTTTGCGGTCTCGAGTCCGCATTTTGGCAATAACTATAATGGCTTACCATCCAGATCCTGATGAAAATTGTAACCATTTGGTGGAGGCTTGGCTTTATTTTGTGATTTTGCTGTGGGAAAACTTCTGTTCAAGATATGTCCTGAGTGAAATTTTGCAACTTCTTTCACTCAAGTCATGTTACCCAGCTCAGCCAGACTGGCAAGGGTGTCCACTTCCAACAGAATACCCTGCAGCACAGATGGTCCACTAGCAACATTTTCCAATGATGAAACCAGTTGTAGTACCTGTTTGAAGTCTAGTTGGACTTCAGCTAGTAGGCACTTGTGCCTGGCTACATCATTAATCCCACATACTAAATGACCCTACAGCATCTCTAAAGGGGTTAAATCAAAGTCACATGCCTCTAACAGTCATTTTAACCTAGTCAAAAATCCCAGTATGGATTCCCTTGATTCTTGAAGAGACAGTAAAAACTACAGCATTTCAGAATTATAGGAGTCTTGGGGTCATAACATGTTTTCTAAAGTCTTCAACTCATGAATGGTTTTAGTATCTTGTGCCTCAGAGAAAGTTAGGCTCCTATACACTGTAGGGAATATAATCTAATCTAACCTAACCTAATCTACTCTATAACTGTCAGGAGAACAATTCATTGCTTTTTCACCTGCCCCAACATCATTTGCCCAGAAATAAAAATAATGCATTCTTCCCATTCTTTCCATACTGAGCCCAGTCTTCGACAGCAGGGTCAAATGAGTCAAGCTTCCCAAATAACAGCATGATGCAAGCAATTCTCAACCCAACTCAAAGACAACTGTTGCAAGCTAGTTTCTTCAGGATGTATCCCACTCTTGCTGACAATGAAGTAACTCCTCAGAGGCTGGTATCCCATCGCCAAGTCATTGTTTACTGAAACAGAGAGAGTCCTTGACACTGATCAAGCTCCCACAGAGCCAGAGTGAGAGGAGTCTGACAATCCTGTTTTAATGTGTCAGCCAAAGCTCTTTGATTAGACCAGATTAACAGGAAACTCATATCCCATGAGGTCCACTCAACTGATCTCTTTACAATCGTTACATGGTCCTTCAACTTTTATTAATGCCATCTCATTCTTAACAGAGGCTCAGTTCCTCCTAAGTGTCTGCATGTAAAAACAACTTTGTAAATTAGCAAAAAACGATGATAGTTACTTATTCTAAATAGGTATTAAATAAAACAAATAACTTAAACTCTCACAGACTTGATTTAAACTGTGAACAGAAGATAGGAACAAGAATTTAAGGAGAAAAATTACTGCAGATGCTGGAATCTGTACTGAAAACGACGGGTCAGACAGCACCTTTGGCAAGACAGCAAGCTACAGCTTCAAGTCGAGATGACTTCAGAGCTGAAGTGAAGTATGGAGTGGAAATCATTTAAGCTGTAGTTAGGGGGTGGGACATGAGGGGCTAGTGGGTGTAGGGTGCTGGTAGAGAAAAGATGTTGATAGTTCAAATTAAGTGATCAGAAAGTGAGAATGGTCTCTCCTGCCAGACTGGAAAGAACAGTAACTGGGATGTTGAAGTCCATATTAGGTCACCTTTAAATTCTTAACCGATTCTTCCTATTCTTTTAGCTTGTTATCATGTCCTCCCCTCCCCCTATCCCAGTTACTGTCCTTTCAAGTCTGGCACAGGACACTCCATTGGTCTGCCATTCTCACATTCTGATCACTTAAACTGAACTATCAACATCTTTTCTCCACCAGCACCCTACACCTATTACCCCACAACCCCTCTCACAAACAACAGCATAAATGCTCTCTCCTCCATACCTCATTTCAGCTCTGATGAAGAGTCATCTAGACTTGCTCTCTCCCCAGAGATATGAATTTCTTTGGTTGCCACATATAACCACAATGTAAAAGTGTTAATGTCAAATTCAAGAAAAGAAACATGCTTGCATATTTATGAGAAACACTAAACATTGGAAGTCCTTTCAAAGATGTTTACAATGTCTCTACAAATGGTCACCAATTAAACTTTTACCCAAGAGCTTTACATAAATGTAGTTAATACAACTAAAATTCTGAAACCAAATGCAAAAAAAGGCACTCACAAACAATTTTTTGAGGTACCATGCCATTATCCATCTGTAGTCTGTTCTCCATGAAGGCAACACCAAGCCTGCTAAAATTATCCACATTTGCTTCAGCAATTAGTTTGTATGGGTTCCCAAGCAAATATGCCAACGGTACACATAAGTCAGAATACTTTAAAATCTATAGGAAAAGAAATACAATTGTCTGGTTTAAAAAAAAACTTTAAATAATTTGAAAATTCTGTCAACGTTAACCTGGCCACTTTACTTACACTGAAAATATTGCAGCAGAAATATCTGTCCAAATCTTAATTATATTTAGTGTGGTCAATGCAATTTCAGTTTGATGCAAAAGTGTCATAACATGCTTGGTTAAACAGTGGCTGGTTTCGACAAATTTGTGTTTTATCTAGCTGAGTTGTAGTAAAGACAATAAGAGCGAACTGAGTTGGAGACAAGTATCCCAGCAGATGTTTCCCCTTTCTGAAAACAAAATTCTTTACATCATTTCACTGTGAAACCTGTATTTTGGAAGACTGACTGGAAAAGCATCTCACGTTTGTACTTCCTGATCAAACAGTGTCTGAAACACTTCAGGGACAACAGTGTATGACTTCTACATATGCTCAGAGAAACAGGCTCCAGAACATCCTACATTTTATCCTTATTAAGAATAAGCCGTTTCCTTCTGCATAAAGCCCATCACTGAACGCAAATCATTTTTGCTCTCTTCATAATGTCTATGGATTGTGAGCATATTTTTGGGTTATTTCTCTATGTGTGTGCGTGTGTGTGCAAGTGTGTGTGTTACATGTGCTATTAGGAAGGCTAACAAAAATGTTATCCCTTATTGAAATCTGACTTAAATACAGGAGCAGTAAAGTCAGAGATAACGCAGTGTGGAGCTGGACGAACACAGCAGGCCAGGCAGCATCAGAGGGTGTTTAAAATTGACATTTCAGGTCAGAACCATTGTTCAGAAATGGGGAGGGGGAAGGAAGCTCAGAAATAAATAGAGAGGGGTGCAGCGGGACTAGGTATGTAGGTGGGATCGTGTTAGGTGAGTGCAGGTATGTGGAATGGTGATAGGTGAGTGCAGGTAGGAAATGGTGGGGATTGGTCAGTGAGGTGGGAACGGCAGATAGGTGGGAGAGATGATTGACAGGTTGTGTCAGGTCAAGGAAGCGGGAATGAGAGGGAGGGTTAGTCACGGGATGAGGCTGGGGGGTGCTGGTGGGGAGATTTTGAAACTGGTGAAATCCACGTTTAGGCCATTGGTCTGTAGGCTCCCGAGGCGGAATAGGAGGTGCTACTCCTCCAGTTTGCGGGTGGTGTCGTTGTGTCACTGGTGGAAGCCCAGGATGTACATGTCACCCAAGAAGTGGAAGGGGAGTTAAAATGGTTGTCAACCAGAAAATGTTGATATTAGAGCACAGATGCTCTACAAAATGGTCTCTTCCTTCAAATGTACGTGAGCTTGATAAGCTACTTGTGGAGTACTCTAAGAGGCATCTTAGGAAATGCATTGTTGCCACAGCGTGTAACTTAGGTTTACTAGTCTTGTTCCTGTTCCTTGAAGAGAAATTAGGCAAACTTGGGCTTGTATTCTCTAGCATTTCAAAGAATGAGAGGTGAAACTTACAAGGTACTTAAAGGGACAGGCAGTAGATGCACGTTAGATGTTTCCTCTAGTTCAGAAGTCTAGAACCAGGATGCCTAATTTTAACATGACCGGGGTTGCCATTTAGGTCTGAAATGAGGAGAAACATTTTACTCAGATAGCTGTGAATCTTTGGATTTCTGTACCAAAGAGGCCCATTGAAGCTCAATTTTTAAGTATGTTTAAGGTTAAAACTAACCTTCCAGCTCAGCGAGCAAACTCACATCCAGAAGCTCAACCTGAGCTACAAATCTTCTCAAAACTCATTAAAACTTATAGATTATCAGCGTTATATAGGGTTATGGGGATGGGGTAGGTAAAAAGCACTGAAGGGTTCAATCAACTATAATGATACTGAATGGAGGGGCTGGCTCAATGGGCTAAATAGTCTATTCCTGTTTCTACTTCAAAGTAGTGAATCTTTATTCAATAAGTTTTATTTTGATATTAAACTCAAATCCATGTACTGATCTTCATCCAACATAGCACATGATTGATGTTAAATAAACCCATCAACAAACTTCAGCTTAGTACTAAAAAAGCACACAGCTTTTGCGTCAAAGCCAAGTTTTCTGTCAGCTTCAAATCACTGGTTCAAGTCAAAGTTTCTCAGTGAGGCACGTGACTGTTTTAGTGTGAAGTATGGCCATACTGTATACTTTTATGCATCCCATCCTCTGTTTAATTTCAGATTTCCTATAAAAAATTTAAATTGAACATTTCATTGAATCAGTGACAAAGAGAAGTTCACAGGAATATTTTTAAAGGCACACTCAAGAATAGTTGGACATAAGTAGAGTTCTTCAGATCATTTAACACAAATTTTGCCAAATCCATTGATCTTTTAATTTAATGACCTTTCCAGTCATATTGTTTCCAATCTCGGTCCAAACTTCGTCTGCCTACACTTCTTGACAATTTATACTTCTTGGCTTCGCATGTCTATATGCTTTCTTTCATGAAGAAATAAAGAGGCAGTGGACAGTTCGTTGGGAAGAAGGTGCTCCAGAAAACAACAGAAAGTGCACTCAGCTCGGCGCTGCAGCCTAGGCAGTAGGTTTTGGCAACACAGTTGGCTTCCCAAGATGTAGAGCAATGATAGACTAGGCAAACGCTACACAGAAAAAGCCACACCGTACTGCAGCTGAGTTCATCAACAGAAAAGGATTTCAAACCATTGTTATGTGAGTCCTCTGTGATCACAATGTCACATCTTAGATGTCTGCACCAAGTACCCTGGAAGCTGTCATGATGCCTACCTATATAATCAATGCCCTTGAGAACTCTCATGTTCTTCGTGCATTGAGTCGCAAGATGCCTTGCAAGGTCTAGACTCTCACATGGGCCTGATAAGGACAGTCAATATCTTCCCTAAAAAACATTAATGAACCAGTTGGGTTTTTACGATAATAAAGCATGATCCCAGTCATAATTGAACCCTTAATTCCAGATTTTTATTGAATCTGTCTACCATGGTGGAATCCGAACCCAGGGCACCAGAACATTACTTAGGTCTCTCTGGATTAATTATCTAGCAATAAGACCACAAGGCCACTGCCTCCTCTATCTGTAATATCAGCCAGAAAGACAAGGCACCACCCCATACTTCAACTCTTCATGGCTTTTCTCAGGTTACCTGTGCATTGCCCAATTGATCTTTAAGGAAGTGGTGCTTCAGGTACGGGCTAGGTCTGTTCCAATGAGAAGGGGATCAAAGTTCTGGGAACAAAATCCTCAGTTGCTTGGATGAGGAGGAAGATAGAGATGATTAAACAAAAAGAGCATGTAAAGTGCAGTTCAGGTGAATTCCAGAACCAGGCTGAGTAAAACAAGTTTAGAAGGAAAATGAAAAAGAAAAATAAAACAGCGGAAGAGAATATAAGAATAAAATGTCAGTTAACACAAAATGGAACCCAAAAATTTACAAATGGCCTGTAAACATTAAATAGTATGGTGGCAGATGAGGGGCAAGGATGATGGTATGTGTTTACAACATGGAGCCAAGGTTAAAATATATGGAGTACCTTGTATTGATGTTTGTTAAGGATGATATGTTGACGAAATATCAGTAGAAGCTGAATTGACAGAGAAAACAAGCAGAGTAAAAACCTGTAGGCAAAATATGGAGGGAAGACTTGTTATAATGCAGACAGCGATGTCACCTGAGCTTGTAACCTGTGTTACTAAGGGAAGCTGAGGTGGAGATAGTGCACAGGCTTGCAATATTCTCTAGAAATGGGGAATTGCCAGAATATTAAAAACTGGTAAATATGAAACTATTACTTGAGAAGAGTTGCAAGGATATTCACAGGGCAGTCAGTTTAACATAGGCTGCGGATGAGATTTTAGAAACTATAATCATAGCTGTTTCAACATTTGCTGAAGATACCACAAAACAGATATGACAGTGAAGACGATACTAACTAACTGCAACATGACAACAATCAGGTAGCCAATGGGCAAACAAAAGCAGATGAGACTTAATACAGAATTGCGAGGCAATGGGAGACAGTTCTTCATAAAAGCATAATTTAAGACTGCTTTATTGCTTAAAAGGCAAGGAAGCATTGTGGCTTATTCAGTAAGTAGCTCAGACAGCTGTTGCTATAAACTAATACAGCATAATTTCAAAATAATCAGACTTTATCTTGAGCATAGCATAGCAGCAACTAAAATATCAAATGATAATTTAAAGATATCCAGCTAAGGAATGCCTAACAGGTTGTAGATTTTGCAAATTAAAATAATCCTTATAAATAAAAATTGTTTTATATAAGATCAAGTCACTTACTTTTTCAGAAGAAACAGAGATTGTATCAAAACTAGCATTTCCGAAGATAGCTTCTATCAGAAAAGTTATTTGCTGTGCCTGCTGCTTGTGTTCAGTGCTAGCTATCACAGGTTCAGGGTGCAGTGACCATTTACTCAAGTCATCACAAAGCTGAAATATTGGTAAAAAAAATGCAAAGTAAGTATATTGTAGATCACAAGGTCACAGCTAGTGGGACAAGTTAGTAAGTGAATCTAACCAACTGACCCAGGTTGACATACTAATGTAAAAAAAATTTAGGAAAAAGGTGGTAAGGAAAAAGCCAGGGAACTATAGACCAGTGAACATTACATCAGTGGTGGCTAAGTTGTTGAAGAGGATTCTGAGAATCAGGATTTACATGCATTTGGAAAGTCAAGGTCTGATTAGGGACAGCCAAATCATTCAACAAGGTTCCACACGGTAGACTGGTTAGCAAGGTTAGATCATGAGGGATAAAGGGGAGCTAGCCAACTGGATACAAAATTGGCTTCAAAGTAGGAGATGGAGGATATGGCAGATGGTTGTTCCTCAGGCTGAAGGCCTGTGATTAATGATGTGCTGCAAGGATCAGTGCTGGCTCCTCTGCTTTCTGTCATTTATATAAAACGATTTTGATGTGAACATACGGAAACATGGTTAGTAAGTTTGCAGGTGACACCAAAATAGCTGGTGTAGTGGACAGTGAAGAAGATATTCTCAGGGTACAACAGGACCTTGATCAGATCAGCTGATAAGCTATAGGGAGGCTGAATTTGCTGGGGCTTTTTACCCTGGAGCATCAGAGGCTGAGGGGTGATCTTACAAAGGTTTATAAAATCATAAAAGGCATGGATAGAGTGAATAGCTAAGGTCTTTTTCCCAGGGTAGGGGAGTCCAAAACTAGAGGGTACAGATTTAAGGTGAGAGGGGAAAGATTTAAAAATGAACTAAGTGGCATTTTTTTTTTAAATGCAGAGGGTGGTGTGTATATAGAACAAGCTGACAGAGTAAGTAATGAAGGCTGGCACAATTTCAAACTTTTTAAAGGTATCTGGATGGATACATGGATAGGAAGGGGTTAGAGGAATATAGGCCGAATGCTGGCAAGTGGCACTACAGCAGTTTAGGATAATAAGGTGTAGAGCTGGATGAGCACAGCAGGCCAAGCAGCCTCAGAGGAGCAGGAAAGCTGACATTAAGCCCGAAATGTCAGCATTCCTGCTCCTCTGAGGCTGCCTGGCCTGCTGTGTTCATCCAGTTCTACACCTCATTATCTCAGATTCTCCAGAATCTGCAGTTCCTACAATCTCTGAATCTATTTAGGATATATGGTCGGCATAGACGAGTTGGGCCAAAGGTTCTATTTCTGCACTGTACAATTCTATGACTTTATAATTGAAGTTATTTTTTAATTCTTTCATGTGAAGCAAGTATCACCGGCAAGAACAGCAATAATTGTTTTTTTCAGAAGGTTGTAGCAAGTCTATTTATGAGTGGCATGGTGGCTCAGTGGTTAGCACTGCAGCCTCACAGACCAGGGACCCAGGTTCGATTCCAGCCTCGGGCAATTGTCTGTGCGGAGTTTGCACATTCTCCCCGTGTTTGCGTGGGTTTGCTGCAGTTTCCTCCCACAGTCCAAAGATGTGCAGGCTAGGTGGATCGGCCATGCTGAAATGTCCCATAGTGTTGGGGGTATGTGGGTTGTAGGGGGATGGGTCTGGGTGGGATACTCCAAGGGACAGTGTGGACTTGTTGGGCCGAATGGCCTGTTTCCACACTGTAGGTAAATCGACTTCTTGAACTGTTCCAGTCCAACCAAATGTTCAGCTTATAAAACACACTGAAATGGAACATGAAGCCTTCCTTCCATTTTTTAAAATAGTTTCCACATGCTCCACAGCATTAAGGTAGCCCTTACCAAAGTCACAAATGACATCACTCTGTAGCCTTTGACCTGGTCACTAATAACTCGCACTAAAGTTTGGTTAACTGTTTTTTTTTGCTTGGATTAATTATTTTAAATTCAATTATAACATTGGCCCTTTCTTCATTTATGTACTATCCTTTGACAACATTATTAACAGGCATATACTAATGGTACTTAATTCTTCCTCACCACTATTTCTTTTTACTTTTTTGTCTACTTGTTTGAGAACCTCCACCACCTGAACAGTGAGGACACAGAAGCCACTGATCCAGCTATTCCAGCAGATTCCAGGCACTCTATCAGGCTACCGACAATTCACTATCTTAACATCCTGTTCATTCCTGATTGGAGTTTCCAAGTTCACTTTCTTAACAACATAAAATTACCCATTTTAACCTACTGACTCCAAAATTTCCCAAACATTCAAAACTTCAAGACTGTACTGCATAATCCTATCATTAGCATTTCATCATCCAGGCATTTTATCCAGTACTCCCTCCCACAACCTTGCTGCTCATGTGCTATCCACTAATCTTTATTTAGATTCCCCATTTTTGCCAGCCTAATCTACTACCGGCAAGCTAATGTTTTGAATTTAAAATGCTTGTCCATATTTTAAATCCATGGCTTTTGCTCCTCCAATTTACCGCCACAGAAACGAAAAGCCTTCCTCAAACAAACTTTTCACTTCACGTTGACTTCAATTATATCTGCCTTCAGTTTCTTACCTCTGGCATCCATGATTCATTTGTCTATACTCTAAAAAATCCCTAAAGTTTTCCTTATCTCCACTGTTAAGGGAACCCAAACTCCCCTCCCCTGGTTAAACACTAATAATCTGTTCGACTCTCCAAACTGCCCATCTTGGCTTCTGCTTTCATATTGATTATCTACTACCTCATGTGCAAGTTCTTGCTTTTAAATGGTGCATTGTCCCAGAGTTGGACCATAACACAGGTCAATGATCCACCAACAAGCACCAACTCTCTGGCAAGAGAGTTGAATTAAATCAATGATTTATTTTAAATAAACATTTTTAACAAATTTATTACTTTGATAATTTCATTGGTATAAAAGTATGAATATAATCTCAAATTTTCGTAACACCCTTGCTGCATAAACTATTACTACTGAAACATATTGAACTAGAAATCATTTCATGGGGTTGTAGATTGGTTCAGTGAGGGGGCACAGATTTGGTAGATGCAGGGTAAAGCAGGAAAACGAGGCTGTCCACTTTGCCATGAAAAATGTAAAAAAGGTAGGTTATTATTTAACTGATGAGAGATTGCATCAATTTGTGTAGTACACAATCCAAACAAGCTAGCATGTAGATACAACACATGATTCACTACACAAATGACGTGTGTGTGTGTGTGTGTGTGTGTGTGTGTGTGTGTGTGTGTGTGTGTGTGTGTGTGTGTGTGTGTGTGTAAAACCAGGGATATGATTCATCACTTGTACAAAGCCTCAGTAAAATCACTTTTTATTTTAAAATTCATTTGTGGAATGTGGGCATTGCTGGCTGGTCAACATTTATTGCTCGCCTTTAGCTGCCCTCAAGAAGGTAGTGGTGAGCTGCCTTCTTGAACTATTGCAGTCCAACTCCTGTGCATTGACCCACAATGCCATTAGGAAGGGAATACATGGTGTACAATTGTGGTTTCTTTACCCAAGGGGTATAATTGCATTCAGAGAAGATCACATGGCTGATTTCTCAGAGGAAAGGGTTAGCTTATGAAAACAGCTTGTGCAAAAAAAATGACAGGAATGAAAGGTGACCTTAATGAAGGAACAGAGTGGATGCTCAGAGCACTTCCCTTTGTATTCCTCTCCAGGAGTTTAGAACATGGAGGCACCATTTTAAAAAAAGAAATTTAAAACAGAGGGGGGGAATTATTTTCGTCTAGGATGGTTATTAGACTTTGTTGTCTATTTTCTCTCAATATTTTCTTTCCGTTGCATGGACCTCTGTTGTCTTCTGGAACCAGAATCAGAGTCAGAGTCAGAGTCAACAAAGTGTGGAGCTGGATGAACACAGCAGGCGAAGCAGCATCTTAGGAGCATAAAAGGTGACGTTTTGTGCCTCAACCCTTCTGACGAACAGTCTAGGCCCGAAACGTCATCTTTCGTGCTCCTAAGATGCTGCTTGGTCTGCTGTGTTCATCCAGCTCCACACTTTATGATCTCAGATTCTCCAGCATCTGCAGTTCCTACTATCTCAGAGTCAGAGTCAATTTGTCTGCATGCCAAATGCATTTGCAGACTCTCCAAGTGGCATATTGTTTGGAATTCCCTTCCCCAGACAGCAGTGTAGGTTGGATCACTGAATATATTCAACACAGTTAAAAATAGATTTTTGATCCAAAGACAGTAAAGGGTTATGACAGGCAAGCAACAGGAAAGTGGAATTAAGATCACAATCAGGATAGCTATAACAAAGCAGGCTCGGATGGCCTTCTCCTATTTCTTATGACCTCTTCTGATCTTTCTAAGAATAGCATTACAAGCTCTCAGAAGCAAAGATGGCTGCATCTGAACTATACAGTCATACAGCACAGAAACGAGCCCTCCAGCCCACCATGCCTATGCTGACCAAACTAATAATCCCATTTACCAATATACTAAAATAACATTTCAATATTTAATATGGTTTATACTGGCTTAGCTGATCTCAGCATTGTCAGGTAAGGACTGGACAAAGTGGTCAGAACAGCAGTGGGTTAGTCAAAGAGAAAGCTCATCCATGATTTCCACTCCTACTGGAAACAGGACAAAATTCCAAACCCACGACCGCTACCATCTAGAAGGGCAAGGGCAGCAGAAACACAGGAACAAAACCACTAACAAGTTCCTATCCAAGTCATTCACAATGGCATTGCGAGTCTACCACCACCAAATGGACTGTAACTGTTCAAGAAGGCAGCTCATCTCTATCTTCTTAAGGGCAGCTAAGAATGGGAAGCATATGCTGGCCTAGCCAGCGATGCCCATGTCTTATGATGTGGGTTTGGCCAGCGTGGGGAAGCCTGCAGCATTAACACATGATAATGGTTACTTGGATGAAATGAAACAGAGCTTACAGAACTGTACCTCAATTTGAGAGACAATGACTTCAGGAAAATAAGATTAAATAAAATGTAATGTTTCCAATATGGTTTTGCATCGCTTCCAATTATATTGCACTAGTGTGAAGTTCAATTAGTTTCAAACTATCTCAAGACTGTCAAACCAGTTCCCAAAATCTGAATGTGTAAAATATTTTCAGATTGGTCACTTCTTTAAAAAAATAGCAGAGTTGTCTGGACCACTCCGTGCAGGGATTCAAACCCCAGGAAGGAAAGTTCGGCTCATTAGAGAGAGAGAAAAAAAAAAATCACAGGGTCTTTGAGAGTTACAAGCTTTGGTTTTGTCCAACAACCCCATTTACACTCTCAGAAGAAATAATTTCCACAGGGAAATTCCAACAATCCAGTTATCAGGGTGCAAAGGAATTAAATGAGGTAAGACACTCCTGGAGAAACAGATTCTTCAAATGTTGCTGTTCAGCCCATAGGATGCAAAAAAAAGTTACATTATCAAACTATTTTGTTCATATTAAAAAAGAACATAGAACATAGAACATTACAGTGCAGTACAGGCCCTTCGGCCTTCAATGTTGCGCCAACCTGTGAAACCAATCTGAAGCCTATCTAACCTACACTATTCCATTATCATCCATATGTTTATCCAATGACCATTTAAATGCCCTTAAACTTGGAGAGTCTACTACTGTTGCAGGCAGGGCCTTCCACACCCTTACTACTCTCTAAGTAAAGAATCTACCTCTGACTTCTGTCCTATATCTATCACCTGTCAATTTAAAGCTATGTCCCCTCGTGCTAGCCATCTCCATCCGAGCAAAAAGGCTCTCACTGTCCACCCTATCCAATCCTCTGATCATCTTGTCTGGAAATGTTTGTCTTTTTTTTGCAAAACTATTCATTGTTAACTAATGCCGCTTAACTTCTGCCAATTTAAATACTTGGGAGTTCAGAAAAGTCACAAATTTGCGTGTTATCAAAGTGTGGGGCTGGATGAGCACAGCAGGCCAAGCAGCATCTTAGGGAGAAATTAAACTTATTTAAAGGATTATACAAAAAAACTTCTGTTAAGTTTTTGTCTGTCTACCTCGTCTTTCGCAACCACAGAACATCCAAAATCACCTAATACCCAAAGTATTTTTGAAATGTAGTCACTGTTGTAATACAGCAAATTTGGACACTAATTAAAATTTTAGCTTGCCTTTTCTGAATATTGAAATCGTCCTTTTAAAATCTTTTAAACATGTATATAAGTTTCTGCTTACAAGGTTATCTCCTGTCATCAGTTCAACTGTATGTTGAATTTATGATGAACATTGCATCTAGGCCCGAAACGTCAGCATTCCTCTCCTCTGATGCTGCTTGGCCTGCTGTGTTCATCCGGCTCTACATCTTGTTATCTAACATTACATAACTGCTCAGATATACTCCCCACTTCTTGTGAAACGTAGTACAGCTTCCCTGAAAAGTATTTACAGTTCTTTGCCATTGAGCCAGTTATCACATTAATCAACTTTAATATCAAGCGGTACCAAAATGAAATGCAACCTCATTGTAATGTCCAGTGCATTGCTTACAAGTTCCATGAAACAAACTTTTCAAATTCCGACTAACTTACCTGGCCCACCCAAATAGTTTTGGCAAACAAAAACAAGGTGTTCCCCACCCAATTCTGTATGCCTTTCAAATGACTATGGTAGATGTCTAAACAAGAGTGATCCTCAGCAGTTATTGTAATCTTCGATACATTCCACTCTCAAAGCAACAAGGAATATTCCAGAAACACCAAAATTAAATTTCAGATTTTTGAATTAGAGTTTTGAATTTTTGAAAATCTACAAAAAGCATTTCGTAATATTACCAAGATGCTAATTACATTGCAAGTGTGTTTTACCATGCAAAAATTTTTATGGCAAATTTTATATGAAAGAGATCGCTCTTTTATATTCAGTGCTTTTTTTTCCCCTCACTGATACATGCCAAGATAGGAACACAAAACTGCCAGGGAGGCTTTTTGAAGCAGCATAGTGGCCATCAGTCACTTTCTAAAAAGGAAACTGTGAGTATCATTGCATTAGTGAAACATCTTAACAAGCCAATATGCCCTACTTATGTGGGGAAGTATTACATTTTATTTATTATGATTGTTGTGTAATCAATCAGTTGAATTGTTTCAACTGCTATTATACACATTTACCTTATCATGAAATAAATCAGCTTGATTTAGATCAGTGAATGTCAGTGAACCTGAAAAGATACCTATGCCAGATATTGTCTGTTGGCATATGGAAATACAGCCTTGGGTAAACAAGGGCATGCATGAACTTACAAAATAGGAACAAAAATAAACAATTCAGTTCCTCAAGCCTGCTCCTCTGTTAAACAAGATCATGGCCTATTCCCAAATCTATCAAAAAAATCTATTTACTTCTGTCCAATCTTCTGGACTAAGGCATATGTACACATGCTTTATTCTGTAACTGGACCAGCTAACTTAATCAACGACCCCTCCCATCAATGTTATAGTATCTTCCATTGGGCAGAAGATACAAACACTTTAAAACACATACTAACAGATTCAAGAACAATTCCTTCTCCATTGCTAACAGTCTTATGAATGGACCTCTCATTTATTGGAGTTGATCTTTGTCTGCACCTTCTCTGTAGCTGTAGCATCATATTCTGTTCTATTACCCTGATGTACTTATGTAAGGTATGATTTGCCTGGATAGCACGCAAAACAATATTTTTCACTGTAACTAAGTACATGTGACAATAATAAATTAAATCAAAAACGTGATTAGACATGCATGGTAGATCAAAATTATAATTAAGCACAAAGTCCAATGCAACTGATTTATTTTTTGATATGTATTACACATATTTGAAACATTCACACCATTTTGCACATTATAGGTTTTTCTTGGAGCAGATGGGCTTTATTATGTATAAAACAACTTTTTTTTGAACATCTGTTGTGTACTGTCTGTTTATTAATTCAGTTCTGCATCACCGGAAACTGCATTTACCATGACAACTTCGTTGCCAACAATTGAAGATTGCCCTGAAGATATTGAGGGTTCTCAAACATCAGTGGAAGTGCTACAGATTGGGTTGTGATTTTCTTCTGTAAACTATGTGCTGCTAATTAATAAAGGCAAGATCTTGCAATCTCTGAATCACTCCTAAGAGTATTTACAGAATGCTAATGCACCCACATTAAACCTTCTCTTTATTGTGTCAGAATTTGGTCAATTTCATTTGCATCTCCAGTCAAAAGTAATATTTTCAAATGGTGATATCATTGATTCTTGGAAGGAACTGGTAAGCAATTCTTATTGTTGAACTAATAACTGTCTAAGTGACAGACCAGTGATAACGGGAACTGCAGATGCTAGAGAATCCAAGATACAAAGTGTGGGGCTGGATAAACACAGTAGGCCAAGCAGCATCTTAGGAGCACAAAAGTTGACGTTTCGGGCCTAGACCCTTTATCTGATGAAGGGTCTAGGCTCAAAACATCAACTTTTGTGCTCCTAAGATGCTGCTTGGCCTGCTGTGTTAATTGACAGGCCACTCCAGTTTCATTTCAATCACAGTACAAGGGAAATGGTAACAACTCACTACAGGACCAAGTTATAGTCAAACAGTCAAAGTTTGTCTCAAAAGCATGAGCACAACTCAGTAAGCTCTTTTCATTACATATTAACCTCAGTTTCTTGAAGAAAGTCTTCCAGCACTCCAAAGTCTAGGGAAACACAAACAGAAATCCACCAGATCCCACTGCAGAGCCCTGAAACTGATTATTCCTTCCTCCAGTAAGAGGTATAATTTTGTGTTGCAACTCCAAGTGAATGTGTTGCAAACCATAATGAGCTAGCATACGTCATTTTGGTGTAAATCCACATATTTTGCATTGAATTCCTCCAGCAGACTCCGAAACTGGTTGTTGCTCAGAGCTAGCATTTCCATAAAGTGGCCACTATGTTGGCCACATTCATTACCAGCTTCAGGTTGGTTCCTAAGCTCACTGGAGATTCTTGATGCATAAAGCATTAGTGGCTTGTCAGCTGTTCACCTGTAAAGCAAATGACACTATATCAACAATGTTTGCATTTCCACTTAGAATGGAAGCACAAGCAGCAGCAAAAAAAAATACTTTCATCAGTCATAACCATCTTGATGAGTTCCTTAACTCCACACCTTTCCCCAAACCAGATTGCAGCGCATCAGTCGTCAAGCTTCAGGCATGCAATTACCTCTTTCGAGTGCAAAAGTAGATCGGACCCTGTTAACCAAGTAATATGCATTATAACATGTATAAAGGATTATTTTTCAATTCGGAAATTCTGAGCATTTTAAATTTAATTTTACCTTTTACGATTTCCTGGATGTTCTCCAAAACTGCAAGTTCTTCAAACAATGAGGAGCTTGATGGCATTCACATTGCTGCCCCACTTGTCCATTATAAAACACAGCCTTATCAACCAATTTCCCTGGGTTATCCTTTGAAAATTGGTCCACCATTTGGTGGATTGTGTAGATTGGTCAGTGACGATTCTTCACAGCTAGGCAAAGATTGTTGCGACTTCCATTGAGTGCTTCAGAGCGACACTAAGGAAGGGTTGTTTTGCCTTTGCGATTAGGTCTGTCACAAACACGCTAGGCTGCTACATTGTTTCAATCCTGGTACATTTGAAAAATTAAAATTTGATTTTTTAGTTCACTAACTTCATTATGTTACAAAGTTCAATTAATGCTGTTACATATTTATTCCTTGTCTCAGATTGAACTCAAACGTATAGCACATTATTGTGTAACTTTATTCTCTTTTCCTCTCCCCAAGAAATTACAAGTAGCTAAAAGTGATTTTGTTACTTGCAGAAAAGACCATCAAGAAGTAAAGACAATCCTAGGTTTATGCTATATTTCTTTGCATACAAAAGTAAGGAAGTCATTTAACTTATTAAGAAATACTGGCTCAGCCACGGTTGTGGTATTGCATATGGGTCTGATTGTTCCAGTAATTACAACAGCAATGTAAAGACTCGTCAAAATTCACGAAAACACCATAATTGTATTTATGAAACCCTGAAGCCCATTTGTGTCATTAGGTTTCATTCTAAGGTCATGTGACTTCTCCAGGTAGAAAACAAGACTACTTCTATCGGTTGTCAATTCAGTAACACAGGATCCGTTATTTTCATCATCCGATTCTTGTATTGTTATGACATGACTCCAGACGGGACTTCTAGCCCAGAGGTAGGGAGACTACTACTGTGCCATAAGTCCCTTACTATCACAGAACATCAACTGAATACTGAGTGGAACATTATAAAGAGTTAGTTCCAACAATTAGAAAATGAGTTGTTTTAAAGCAAATTTCAGGTATTAGTGGAATTCTGAGAAAGTTATTTACCGGAAAAACACTCTGCAAATGCTGGGCATTTTCAACTTTGTCCACTTTATTGAATGCAGACTACAAAATCCTAGGATCATCGCCAACCAGGTCAGGTCTGTTCTGGGATCGATAATTCAGCCATCCAAACCTCTGCTATATTGGGCAGGACAATCTTGAGAGCCTCGCGCTCCTCAAGAATATGATTGCCTACATGTATGACAGGGGGGTGAAAGCCTGTCTCATCAGCCTGAACCAGGAAAAGGCCTTCGACAGGATATCGTACATGTGGGATGTGCTCTCCAAAACTGGCTTTGGAGAGGGAATTCACAACTGGGTCTTCCTGCTCTATACCAACATCATGAATGCCGTCTCAATGGGTGGAAATCAGAAAGCTTCCAAATCAGATCTGGAGTCAGGCAGAGTTGCCCACTCGCATCTGTCTTGTTTATGTATTGTATATAGCCTTTTGCTGAGTTCATCAGGAAGGAAGTAAGCCTAATAGGGGTGATTATTCTAGACAGCGGAGACCAGGAGGTCAAAGCCTCCCTATACGTGGACAATGTTGCCATCTTCTGCTCAGATCAGCTGTCAATGCACGGACTCATGAGTATCTTCAACCAGTTGGAACTTGCTTCAGCAGCCAAGGTAAATCAAGGCAAAAGCGAGGCCACATTGTTTGGGAACTGGGCCAACTAATCCTTTCTTACTTTCACCATCAGGACAGATTAGCTGAAGGTGCAGGGAATATCATTCGGAGAGGACAAAGTATGTGCATAATCATGGAAGGAGTACATTGACAAGGTGAAGCAGAAACTGTTCTTTTCACAGCATCATTCCCTCTCCATTGCAGCAAAAACCTGGTCATCAGGCGTGAGGCACTCTCTCTGTTGTTGTACCTGGCGCAAGTCCAGCCCATTCTCCGAAACTGCAATCATCCAAGCCATCTACCAATTCATCTGGACGTCTAAGATGGACCATGTCAGCAGAGTCTCCATACACAAAACTCTGGACAAGGCGATGAAAATGTACCCAATGCTGCCCTCATCCTGATGGTCACCTTTATGTGCGATGGCATCAAGCTGTGCACAGGCTCTCTTCATGTAAACACCAAGTGTCTCTACGAACATGTTCCACCTGTCCCCGATGTTGCAAAGGACGAGACCAGCCTCATTGCCACGGAACACTTCATGCAGGTGATCCGTTCCATATCATCTGTCCTTCATGGATAAATTTGCAAGAAATAAAACTTCAACCACAAGTCTATCAGAAAGTGGTCAGCACTTAGCGTCATCAAAACCCTGCAAGAAAAGAAGGGGGTGGATCTTGTTGCATTGTTCCCTGAGCAGACGGTCAATGTCATTTGGCAGAATGCCTCATCACCAGTGCTTTCAACAAGTACCAAGACATTGCTTGGCTGGTGGTGAAAAGGGCACTACCTGTGAGATCATTTATGTGCACCCAGTCTGTCAGCACCAATGCAAACAGCCCTTGATGCAGCTGTAGTTGGGGATTTGGGACTGTCACACATCTCCTTCTGTAAGGTGCCTTTGCAAAGAAAGTCTGGAGAAAGATGCAGTTGTTTTTATCGAGGCTCATCCCAAGCTGCTCTGTGAAGCAGGACCCTGTGCTCTACTGTCTGTTCCCCAGGTCGCAATGGAGACAAACATTGGCTGCACCTGGAGGACCTTCAACTCAGTGAAAGACATTCTTTGGTGTCTCCGAAACTTGTTGGTCTTCCAGAACAAGGAGTTGATCTTGAACGAGTGTTGCAGACTGGCACATTCCAAGGTCTAGAACTATGAACTGGGGGACACACTAAAGTTTGTGACAGCTACTGCCAAGGTGCAGTGGGGAAGACGACTGGTGAGATCTTTCTGCCAAGTTAAATGGGGTCCATTCAGTTATTGGACCCTCCTGGCACTTCAAATGCATGTAAATACAATCCTGTATGTGTAAAAGATGTGTTGTGGCTATATTCATAGAAAATATCTTTATGTATACATATAATATCTTTATGGCTATACATATTTTATTCATAGAAAATATCTTTACGTATATTTGTGAGAAAAAAAAAACATTTCCAGATAGGAATTGGATACACAGCCAAAAATAAATGCAAAAAACAAACTGGTGAAAGGTCATTAGCATGAAACATTACCTCCACTTCTCTCCATAAATGCCGACTAATCTGACGAGTATTTACAACATCTTATTTCCCAATCCCTAGGGAAATGTAGTGAACATCTGTTGAAATTAAAATCAACCTCCCAAATTCACTGTTGAGCCATGTTTATTTCTGGCAACAAAGCATTCATTTCTCTTGCAACCCAACTCAGATTATCAACGTCTGAAATTCTTTATGCACTTTTATCTGAAAAGTTGGTCTTATGGGCTTACAGTAGACAGCTCTTTAAAGATAAAGAATCACAGAGAAAATAGGCTTGTGTACTTATGAACATATAACGTTTCTATCACCAAGGACAAAATATTTGATAAACGAATGGAACTAAAGGCAGACATGATGGCCTGCAACCGAGGGTATTAAAGGAATGGCTGCAGAGACAGTGCAGGCACTGGTCGGAATAATACAGGCTCACCTGATTCCTGTAAAGATCCAGTAGGTTGGTAAACCAGAGGGGTGGAGACTAATGGATATTTTATCAGGTTAGAAACACGTAACTAATAGAATGCCACAAGGATCAGTCCTAGGATCTCAAAAATTTACTATCTATGTTAATGACCTGGACGTACAGACAAAAATGTAGCCAAATTTGCTGACAATATAGAACAATGAGGGTATGTTGTATTGAGGACATAATGCAATTGCAAGGGGGTACAGATAGGTTGAATGAATGAATAGACAAAAATTTGGCAGATGGAGTTTAATGTAGGAAAGTGAGAGCTCATGCACGTTGGAAGGAAGAATCAAAAGGCAAACTATTGTTTAAATGGAGAGAGACTCCAAAAGATGAAGTACAAAGGGATCTGGGTGTCCTTGTGACTAAAACACAGCAAGTAGGATGCAGGTGCAACAAATTATTAAGATGGCATATGGAATTAGAGCATTTATTGCTAGGATTTTGTAATTTAAAAAACAGAAGTCTTGTTACAACTGCACAGGGTCTGGCTGAGGTTCTGCCTAGACTGCTGTGTACAGTTCAGTCACTGAATTTAAATTAAAAATGTAATGATATTGGAGGCTATTCAGAATAGATTCATTAGGCTGATTCTTTACATAAAGGGAATGGCCCTTCAAGAACTGTTCAACAGGTTAGGCCTTTATTCAGCAGGAGTTTAAAAGATTGAGGATGACCTTATTGAAACATACAAAATTCTGAGGGGGGGGTTTGATAGGATAGATGTTGAGAAGGTGTTTCCATTAATAGGGAAATCTTAAACTAGCAGACAGAGTAAGGGAACACTCCTTTAAAATTGAGATGCAAGAGAATTTCTTCTCCCAGAGGGTAGTGAATGTCTGGAATTATCTATCCCGGGCAGTTGCAGAGATTACAGCACTGAAATTTCTTAAAGAGGAGGTAGGCAGATTTTTGAACGATCAGAGCTTTGATGGCAATGATGAGTTGACATGAAAGAGGAATTGTGACCGCGGGCAGATCAATCACAATCTTGTGGAATGGCAGGGCAGGCTTGAGGGCTGAATTGTTTACTCCTGCACTTACTTCTTATGCTGTTATATTCTTATTTCAACCTTCAGTAAGATTATAATTGATATGATTGTAGTCTCAACTCCACTTGACTTTCCCTTCTTCCCAATATGACAATGGCTTTACTCCATTTTCCGCACAATGGCTGAGTTGTTAGCACTGCAGTCTCACAGCTCCAGGGACCCAGGTTCGATTCCAGCCTTGGGCAACTGTCTGTGCGGAGTTTGCACATTCTCCCTGGGTCCGCATGGGTTTCCTCCGGGTTCTCCGGTTTCCTCCCACAGTCCAAAGATGTGCAGGCTAGATGAATCGGCCATACTAAATTGCCCATAGTGTTCAGGGGTGTGTGGGTTATAGGGGGATGGGTCTGGGTGGGATACTTCAAGGGGCTGTGTGGGCTTGTTGGGCTGAAGGGCGTGCTTCCTCACTGGAGGGAATCTAATCTAATCTAATCTAAACTGAGTGTGTTCATTCAGCTCAACACTTTGTTATCCCTGTGTATTTCAATATAGCTTCCAGTATGTACTACTGCATCAGACTGCACATCTAACTAAATCATAGTTAAAAGGCAATTTTTCCATAGTGTGGATTAGTTATTGGAAAAAAGGCTCATGGAGACTATCAATCTCTGCCGCATTCCCATGGAACCACACTGATCACGGTCCCCCTACCTGGTCTAAGAACTAAAACTGTCAGTTAACAGCTGTATCTCCACACTGACATCAGCCTGAGAAATCAGCATCCTATTTTTCTCAGAGATAACGGGAACTGCAGATGCTGGAGAATCCAAGATAACAAAGTGTGTGGCTGGATGAACACAGCAGGCCAAACAGCATCTCAGGAGTACAAAAGCTGTCGTTTCAGGCCGAGACCCTTCATCAGAGAAGGGGATTGGGAGAGAGTTCTGAAATAAATAGGGAGAGAGTGGGAGGCGGACCGAAGATGGATAGAGGAGAAGATAGGTGGAGGGGAGAGTATAGGTGGAGAGGTGGGGAGGGGATAGGTCAGTCCCGGAGGGATGGACAGGTCAAGGAGGCGGGATGAGGTTGGTAGGTGGGAAATGGAGGTGTGGTTTGAGGTGAGAAGAGGGGATAGGTAAGAGGAAGAACAGGTTAGGGAGGTGGAGACGAGCTGTCTCTTTTCAAAGAAAAAGAGACAGCCTATAAAGCGGCCAAGAGCACTGGGAAATCAGAAGATTGGGAAGGCTATAAAAACAAACAGAGGATAACAGAGAGAGCAATAAGGAAGGAGAGGATCAAATGTAAAGGTAGGCTAGCTAGTAATATTAGAAATGATAGTAAAAGCTTCTTTCAATACATAAGAAACAAACAAGAGGCAAAAGCAGATATTGGGCCACTCCAAATTGGTGCTGGAAGGCTAGTGATGGGAGATAAGGAAATAGCTGAAGAACTTCATACGTACTTTGCGTCAGCCTTCCACTGTGAGTAGTATGCCAACAATTAGGGAGAGCCAGGGGGCAGAGTTGAGTATGGTAGGCATTACAAAAGAGAAAGTGCAAGAAAAGCTAAAAGATCTAAAAATTGATAAATCTCCTGGCCCCGATGGGCTACATCCTAGAGTTCTGAAGGAGGTGGCTGAGGAAATAGTGGAGGCTTTGGTCGTGATCTTTCAGAAGTCACTGGAGTCTGAGAAAGTCCCAGATGATTGGAAAATTGCTGTTGTCACCCCCCTGTTTAAGAAAGGATCAAGGCAAAAGATGGAAAATTGTAGGCCGATTAGCCTAACCTCAGTAGTTGGTAAAATTCTAGAATCCATTGTCAAGGACGAGATTTCTAAATTCCTGGAAGTGCAGGGTCAGATTAGAACAAGTCAGCATGGATCTACTAAGGGGAGGTCATGCCTGACAAACCTGTTAGAATTCTTTGAAGAGGTAACACGTATGTTAGACCAGGGAAACCCAGTAGATGTTATCTCTCTGGACTTCCAAAAGGCCTTTGATACGGTGCCTCACGGGAGGCTGCTGCGCAAGGTGAGGGCCCATGGTGTTCGAGGGGCCCATGGATTGATGATTGGCTGTCTGACAGAAGGCAGAGAGTTGGGATAACAGGCTCTTTTTCAGAATGGCAACCGGTGACGAGCGGTGTCACGCAGGGTTCAGTGTTGGGGCCGCAACTGTTCACCTTATACATTGATGACTTGGATGAAGGGACCGGGGGCATTCTGGCGAAGTTTGCCCATGGTACAAAGATAGGTGGATAGGCAGATAGTACTGAAGAGGTGGGGAAGCTGCAGAAAGATTTAGACAGTTTAGGAGAGTGGTCCAGGAAATGGCTGATGAAATTCAATGTGAATAAACGTGAGGTTTCGCACTTTGGAAAAAAGAATACAGGAATGGACTATTTTCTAAATGGTGAGAAAATTCGCAAAGCAGAAGTACAAAGGGATCTGGGAGTGTTGGTCCAGGATTCTCTAAAGGTTAACTTGCAGGTAGAGTCCATAATTAAGAAAGCGAATGTAATGTTGTCGTTTATCTCAAGAGGGTTGGAATATAAAAGCAGCGATGTGCTTCTGAGGCTTTCTAAAGCTCTAGTTAGGCCCCATTTGGAATACTGTGTCCAATTTTGGGCCCCACACCTCAGGAAGGACATACCAGCCCTGGAGCATGTCCAGCGGAGATTTACACGGATGATCCCTGGAATGGTAGGTTTAACGTATGATGAACGGCTAAGGATCCTGGGATTGTACTCATTAGAGTTTAGAAGGTTGAGGGGAGATCCAATAGGAACTTACAAGACAATGTATGGTTTAGAAGGGGTGGACGCTAGCAAGTTGTTTCCGTTAGGCGGGGAGATTAGGACCCATGGGCACGGCCTTAGAATTAGAGGGGGTAAATTTAAAACAGAAATGAGACAACATTTCTTCAGCCAGAGAGTGGTGGGCTTGTGGAATTCACTGCCACAGAGTGCAGTAGAGGCTAGGACATTGGATGCCTTCAAGGCAGAGATCGACAAATTCTTGATCTCAGAAGGAATCAAGGGCTACAGGAAGAGTGCAGGGAAGTGGAGTTGAAATTCCCATCAGCCATGATTTAAATGGTGGAGTGGGCTTGATGGGCCGAATGGCCTTACTTCCACTCCTATGTCTTATGGTCTTATGGGTTGGTTTAGTGATGCAGTGGGGGGACGGGGCAAGCTGGGCTGATTTTGCGATGCAGTGGGGAAGGGGGAACATTGTGTAGCTTGTGAATTCCACATTGATACCATTGGGCTGCAGGGTTCCCAAGCGGAATATGAGTTGCTGTTCCTGCAACCTTCGGGTGGCATCATTGTGGCACTGCAGGAGGCCCATGATGGACATGTCGTCTAAGGAATGGGAGGGGGAGTTAAAATGGTTCACGACTGGGAGGTGCAGTTGCTTATTGCGAACTGAGCGGAGGTGTTCTGCAAAGCGGTCCCCAAGCTTGGTTTCCCCAATGTAGAAGCCACACCAGGTACAGTGAATACAGTATACTACATTGGCAGATGTGCAGGTGAACTTCTGCAAAATATGGAAAGTCATCTTGGGGCCTGGGATGGGGGTGAGGGAGGAGGTGCGGGGGCAAGTTGCGGGGGAAGGTGCCGGGTGTGGTGGGGTTGGAGGGGAGTGTGGAGCGGACAAGGAAGTCACGGAGAGAGTGGTCTCTCCGGAAGGCAGACAAGGGCGGGGAATGAAAAATGTCTTGGGTGGTGGGGTCGGATTGTGGATGGTGGAAGTGTCATAGGATGATGCATTGTATCCGGAGGTTGGTGGGGTGGTCTGTGACGACGATGGGGATTCTCATCCCAAAACCAGCACAGTTCGTCCCCTCCCCCACTGCATCCCAAAACCAGCCCAGCTCGTCCCCGCCTCCCTAACCGGTTCTTCCTCTCCTATCCCCTCCTCCCACCTACCAACCTCATCCCGCCTCCTTGACCTGTCCGTCCTCCCCAGACTGACCTATCCCCTCCCCACCTCCCCACCTATACTCTCCTCTCCACCTATCTTCTCCTCTATCCATCTTCAGTCCGCCTCCCCCTCTCTCCCTATTTATTTCAGAACCCTCTCCCAATCCCCCTCTCTGATAAAGGGTCTAGGCCCGAAACGTCAGCTTTTGTGCTCCTGAGATGCTCTTTGGCCAGCTGGGCTCATCCAGCTGCATACTTTGTTATCTAGCAACCTACTTTCCTGCTGTGTAAATTGGTGACCCTTTGTCAAGCCTGTTTCTTGTACCCTAGTCCTGGTGATTACAAGACAGAATACTTTGACTCCTTGACTCCTTTAGAAATAAGGAGGCAAAAATCATGCACAGTATGCCAGGTGTGCTTTCACCGAGACCATGCACATTAAAACTTCCCTACTGTTATATTCCAGACCCATTGCAATAAATGCCAGCATTCCATTTACCATCACAATCATGGGAAACCTACAAACCAACTTTTTAAATGATTCATGTACCAGAACATCCAGATGCCATTGTATCTCAAAGTTCTACAGCCTCTTTCCATTAAATAATATGTAACTTTTCTATTTTTTGTCAAAGTACACGCGTTCATATTTTCTCATGCAATATTCCACTACACTATCCAACAATATAGTTAAAAAGATTTGCCCACTTACTTAGCTTATCTCGAAATTTTCAGATTATCTACCTATTCAACTGCTTAATTTCTTATCTAACTTACAGTCATCAGCCAAATTAACTAGAATACTTTTGATTCCCACATCCAAATCATTAAAGTCAATTGTAAATGGCTGAGATATTAATGATCCAGGGTGGCACAAATAACTTGCCAAATCAAAATTTATCCCTGCTCACTGCTTCATGGTACTTATCCAATCCTTTATCTATACTTGTATGTTATCTCTTACATCATGAGCTTTTATTTTGTACAGAACCTTTTAATGTGGCACCTTTTGGAAATCCGAGCATATCACACCCACAGGTTTCCCTTTATCTACGTTGCTTGCTATTCTCTCAAAAAAAGTCTATTAACTTGGTTAAACAGAATTTACTTTCTCAAAAACCAAGATGACTGATTTATCAAATTATGATTTTCTAAGTATCCGACCATAAGACTCTTCATCACAGATTCTAAAATTTCACTATTTCAGATGTTAAGCTAGATGGCCTGTAGTTTCCTTCCTGACCTTACTTGAATGTGGGGTTACAGCATGCTAAACAAAAGATAATGAATTGTGAGGCTGGATGAACACAGCAGGCCAAGTAGCATCTCAGGAGCACAAAAGCTGACGTTTCAGGCCTAGACCCTTCATCACAGAGCGGGGATGGGGTGAGGGTTCTGGAATAAATAGGGAGAGAGGGGGAGGCGGACCGAAGATGGAGAGAAAAGAAGATAGGTGGAGAGGAGAGCAGAGGTGGGGAGGTAGGAAGGGGATAGGTCAGTCCAGGGAAGACAGACAGGTCAAGGAGGTGGGATGAGGTTAGTAGGTAGGAAATGGAGGTGCCGCTTGAGGTGAGAGGAAGGGATGGGTGAGAGGAAGAACAGATTTGGGAGGCGGACACAGGCTGGGCTGGTTTTGGGATGCAGTGGGGGAAGGGGACGAACTGGGCTGGTTTTGGGATGCAGTGGGGGAAGGGGAGATTTTGAAGCTGGTGAATTCCACATTGATACTATTGAGCTGCAGGGTTCCCAAGCGGAATATGAGTTGCTGTTCCTGCAACCTTCGGGTGGCATCATTGTGGCACTGCAGGAGGCCCATGATGGACATGTCATCTAAAAAATGGGAGGGGGAGTGGAAATGGTTCGCGACTGGGAGGTGCAGTTGTTTATTGCGAACCGAGCGGAGGTGTTCTGCAAAGCGGTCCCCAAGCCTCCGCTTGGTTTCCCCAATGTAGAAGAAGCCACACCGGGTACAGTGGATGCAGTATACCACATTGGCAGATGTGCAGGTGAACCTCTGCCTAATGTGGAAAGTCATCTTGGGGTCTGGGATAGGGGTGAGGGAGGAGGTGTGGGGGCAAGTGTAGCATTTCCTGTGGTTGCAGGGGAAGGTGCGGGTGTGGTGGGGTTGGAGGGCAGTGTGGAGCGAACAAGGGAGTCACGGAGAGAGTGGTCCCTCCGGAAAGCAGACAGGGGTGGGGATGGAAAAACGTCTTGGGTGGTGGGGTCAGATTGTAGATGGCGGAAGTGTCAGAGGATGATGCGTTGTATCCGGAGGTTGGTGGGGTGGTGTGTGAGAACGAGGGGGATCCTCTTGGGGCGGTTGTGGCGGAGGCGGGGTGTGAGGGATGTGTTGCGGGAAATGCGGGAGACGTGGCAAAGGCGTTCTCGACCACTGTGGGGGGGGTAAGTTGCAGTCCTTGAAGAACTTGGACATCTGGGATGTGCGGGAGTGGAATGCCTTATCGTGGGAGCAGATGCGGTGGAGGCGGAGGAATTGGGAATAGGGGATGGAATTTTTGCAGGAGGGTGGGTGGGAGGAGGTGTATTCTAGGTAGCTATGGGAGTCGGTGGGCTTGAAATGGACATCAGTTACAAGCTGGTTGCCTGAGATGGAGACCGAGAGGTCCAGGAAGGTGAGGGATGTGCTGGAGATGGCCCAGGTGAACTGAAGGTTGGGGTGGAAGGTGTTGGTGAAGTGGATGAACTGTTCGAGCTCCTCTCGGGAGCAAGAGGCGGCGCCGATACAGTCATCAATGTACCGGAGGAAGAGGTGGGGTTTGGGGCCTGTGTAGGTGCGGAAGAGGGACTGTTCCACGTAGCCTACAAAGAGGCAGGCATAGCTGGGGCCCATGCGGGTGCCCATGGCCACCCCCTGAGTCTGTAGGAAGTGGGAGGAATCGAAAGAGAAGTTGTTGAGGGTGAGGACGAGTTCAGCTAGGCGGATGAGGGTGTCGGTGGAGGGGGACTGCTCGGGCCTGCGGGACAGGAAGAAGCGGAGGGCCTTGAGGCCATCTGCATGCGGAATACAGGTGTATAGGGACTGGACGTCGATGGTGAAAATGAGGTGTTGGGGGCCAGGGAATTGGAAGTCCTAGAGGAGGTGGAGGGCATGGGTGGTGTCACAGATGTAGGTCGGGAATTCCTGGACCAAAGGGGAGAAAATGGAGTCCAGGTAGGTGGAGATGAGTTCGGTGGGGGAGGAGCAGACTGAGACGATGGGTCGACCAGGGCAGGCAGGTTTGTGGATTTTGGGAAGGAGATAGAAACGGGCCGTGTGGGGTTGGGGAACAATGAGGTTGGAGGCTGTGGGTGGGAGGTCCCCTGAGGTGATGAGGTCATGAATGGTGTTGGAGATGACGGTTTGGTGCTCGGGTGTGGGGTCAAACCATTTCCACTCCCCCTCCCATTCCTTAGATGATATGTCCATCATGGGCCTCCTGCAGTGCCACAATGATGCCACCCGAAGGTTGCAGGAACAGCAACTCATATTCCACTTGGGAACCCTGCAGCCCAATGGTATCAATGTGGACTTCACCAGCTTCAAAATCTCCCCTTCCCCCACCGCATCCCTAAACCAGCCCATTTCGTCCCCTGCCCCACCGCACCACACAACCAACCCAGCTCTTCCCCTCCACCCACTGCATCCCAAAACCAGTCCAACCTGTCTCTGCCTCCCTAACCTGTTCTTTCTCTCACCCATCCCTTCCTCCCACCCCAAGCCGCACCTCCATCTCCTACTTACTAACCTCATCCCACCTCCTTGACCTGTCTGTCTTCCCTGGACTGACCGATCCCCTCCCTACCTCCCCACCTATACTCTCCTCTCCACCTATCTTCTTTTCTCTCCATCTTCGGTCCACCTCCCCCTCTCTCCCTATTTATTCCAGAACCCTCACCCCATCCCCCTCTCTGATGAGGGGTCTAGGCCCGAAACGTCAGCTTTTGTGCTCCTGAGATGCTGCTGGCCCTGCTGTGTTCATCCCGCCTCACATTTCATTATCTTGGATTCTCCAGCATCTGCAGTTCCCATTATCAATGCTAAACAAAAGCATGTTTTAGGTGGCAAACTTGACATTACTGGAAAACATTTATTGTAGATTCAATGTCTTTCGAAATTTAAACCATTTAAACTTCATTCGAAATTCATTAGGAATCCAGTCATTCCAAAATCAAACATCCTTGCAATAATACTTGGTTAATTTGGATATCTTATACAGAAACCCAGCGGGCAACTCAGTACGCTCCAAACCAATTTGATAAGAGAGCCAAGTACAGTTTCTGTTTGCCCAAGATAAAGAGCACTGATTCTGCACCCCACGGATATAGCACATTTACACAAATCCAAACATTTTATGAAGACTCAGCAAGAATCAAGGTGCACATATAGCACATGTCTACGTCTTTGGTCAAATTTGACACTTGTGCATCATACTGTCATTCTGTTTACTTCGCATAACGATAGCGATATGCACCAGAGTCCGGAAATAAGGTAATATTTTTCATAACGTTATGCAATTAGATTCTTGTGCAATACTTCTGATTTAAAAGAATAACAATGTAATTTATCACTGTACTAAAAAAGTTTATAAAACAGTTCAAAAGAGCATAGTATAAAACATCCATCAGATTACAAGCAACAAGAATCGTGAGGCAGACTCAACAACTAAGCAGAAGGTCCAATTCATATTAATGATGATTAAGATAAAAATAAAGTGCGACAATCTTGGATTAAGAATTTGCGCGCGGATCACCTTTTGGGGCTCAGCCAGGAGGAAAGCCCTATCGGCCAGACGAACACAGATGTTTTCCTGGACAGCTGCAGAAGGGCTGTAAGGCCGGGCCTCGCTGTCAGGCGGCAACGCGGTGAAGGTCAGGCTAAACATGCGGTGGAAACGCCTCACGGACCGAAAGATGATCATGGCATAGCATTTCTGCAGGCGAATCCACAGGTAAACATAGCACAGAGTGATCAACATGGCGACCAAGCCGGCAACATGACTAACGTCTAACCACACTGCGTTCAGCTTCCCCCTTGGAAACCCATCTCCTCCCGCTTCCCATTGGCCATTGCCGCAACACCCGACCCCAGCACCTCACGGTCCACGCTTCCCATTGGTCACTGTTCCGGCACCCATCTCCGCTCCGGCCCTTTCCCAGCTCCTCATTGGTAATTGCTACCAACAACTTGTCCCGCCCCGCCCTTGTTCGGGCTGTCCAATGATCTTTTTCCACGAGTCCCCACCCCCTCACCGTTCATGCTTCTTATTGGAAATTGCTCTAGTGTGGCATCCGCCTCTTTCAGGCTTGAACCCCGCATGCAGCCAGCGTTGGCTCAGTAACGTCGAAAACGTGGTGTCAGCGGAGGTTGAGCTGTTTTCCTTCGCCAAGTGTAAAGTGTTACTCATTTAAGAAGTGTAGGCATTGCTAGTGCCTCGTGCAGTTTTAGCTGCACTTTTCTATTCCATTCCCTTTGGCAGAGAGGCCAACATTCAATTTGCCTTCCCTACTAATTACCCTCTGAACTTGGATGCTAATTTTTTGTGATGAATGAATGAGTATTCCCAAATGCATCTGCTCTGTAGATTTCTGCAGTCTTTCCTGATTTCTTTTGAAGAAGTAACATAGAGTATTAATGAGGGCCGAGCAGTAGATGTTATCTATATGGACTTCCGTAAGGTGTTCAACAAGGTTCCTCATGGTAGACTGGCTAGCAAGGTTAGATCATATGGAATATAGGGAGAACTAGCTATTTGGATATAGAGATGATGGGAACTGGAGAATCCAAGATAACAAAGTGTGGGGCTGGATGAAAACAGGAGGCCAAGCAGCATCTTAGGAGCATAAAAGTTGACATTTTGGGCCTGGACCCTTCATCAGAAAAGGGGGATGGGGAGAGGATTCTGAAATAAATAGGGAGAGAGGAGGAGGTGGACTGAAGATGAATAGAGGAGAAGATAGGTGGAGAGGAGAGTATGGGTGGGGAGGTAGGAGATAGGTCAGTCCGGGGAGGACGGACAGGTCAAGGGGACGGGATGACTTTAGTAGGTAGGAAATGGAGGTGCGGCTTGAGGTGGGAGGAAGGAATAGGTGAGAGGAAGAACAGGTTAGGGAGGCGGGGTCAAGCTGTGCTGGTTTTGGGATGCTGTGGGGGGAGGGAAGATTTTGAAGCTTGTGAAGTCCACATTGATACCATTGGGCTGCAGGGTTCCTAAACGGAATATGAGTTGCTGTTCCTGCAACCTTCGGGTGGCATTAATGTGGCACTGCAGAATGCCCAGGATGGACATGCTGTCTAAGGAATGGGAGAGGGAGTTGAAATGGTTCGCGACCGGGAGCAACTCATATTTGGCTTGGGAACCCTGCAGCCCAATGATATCAATGTGGATTTCACAAGCTTCAAAATCTCCCCTCCTCCCACTGCATCTCAAAACGAGCACAGCTCGTCCCTGCCTCCCTAACCAGTTCTTCCTCTCACCTATCCCCTCCTCCCACCTCAGGCTGCACCTCCACTTCCTACCTACCAACCTCATCTTTTCCCCTTAAGCTGTCTGTACTCCCCAGACTGACCTATCCCCTCCCCACCTATACTCTCCTCTCCACCTATCTTCTCCTCTATCCATCCTCGGTCCGCCTCCCCCTCTCCCTATTTATTTAGAATCATCAGGCCCGAAACGTCAGCTTTTGTGCTCCTGAGATGCTGCTTGGCCTGCTGTGTTCATCCAACTCCACACTTTGTTATCTCGGATTCTCCAGCATTTGCAGCTCCCATTATCTCTGACCAGCAATATGCTTTCAGGTGACTTTATAAAGCTCTAGTTAAGCCTCATTTAGAATATTGTGACCAATTTTGGGCCCCACACCTCAGGAAGGACATACTGGCGCTGGAGCATGTCCAGCGGAGATTCACACCGATGATCCCTGGAATGCAAGGTTTAATGTACGATGAACGGCTGAGGATCCTGGGATTGTATTCAATAGAGTTTAGAAGGTTGAGGGGAGATCTAATAGAAACTTACAAGATAATGCATGGCTTAGAATGGGTTGACGCTGGGAAGTTGTTTCCATTAGGCGGGGAGACTAGGACCCGTGGGCACAGCCTTAGAATTAGAGCGGGTAAATTTGAAACAGAAATGAGGAGACATTTCTTCAACCAGAGTGTGGTGGGCCTGTGGAATTCATTGCCATGGAGTACAGTGGAGGCCGGGACGTTAAATGTCTTCAAGGCAGAGGTTGGTAAGTCCCTGATCTCACAAGGAATTAAGGGCTATGGCAAGAGTGCAGGGAAGTGGAGTTGAAATGCCCATTAGCCATGATTAAATGGCAGAGTGGACTCATGCCAAGTGGCCTCACTTCCACTCCTATGCCTTATGGTCTTTTGGTCTTAAGGTGCTTGGTCCATTGCTTTTCATCATTTATATGGGTGTGAACATTGGAGGTGTGGTTAATAAGTTTGCAGATGACTCCAAAATTGAAGGTGTAGTGGACAGCAAAGAAGGTTATCTCAAGTACAATGGGATCTTGATCAGTTGGGCCAATGGGCCGAAGAGTGGCAGATGGAGTTTAATTTAGATAAATGTGAGGAGCTGCATTTTGGAAGAGGAAAACAGGGCAGGACTTATACACTTAATGGTAAGGGTCCTGGGAAGTGTTGCTGGACAAAAAGACATTGATATACAGATTCATAGTTCCCTGAAAGTGGAGTTGCAGGTAGGTGATATAATGAGGACGGCATTTGGTATGCTTGCATTTATCCGTTCGTGCATTGAGTATAAGAGTTTGGAGATCATGTTCTGCATATTGGTTCAGCCACTTTGGAGTATTGCACGGTATTCTGGTCTCCCTCCTATAGGAAGGATGTTGTGAAACTAGAAAAGGTTCAGAAATGATGTATGAGGATGTTGGCAGGGTTGAAGGGTTTGAGCTATGGGAAGAGGCTAAATAAGCTGGGGCTCTTTTCCCTTGACCATCACAGGCTAATGGGTGACTTTATAAATGGTTATAAAATCGCGAGAGGCATGGATAAGATAAATAGGCAAGGTCTTTTCCCCAGGGTGGGGGAGTCCAAAACTAGAGGGCATAGGTTTAAGGTGAGAGGGGAAAGATTTAAAAAGGACCTAAGGGACAACCTTTTCACACAGAGGGTGGTGCGTATAGGGAATGAGCTGCTACAGGAAGTGCTGGAGGCTGGTAAGATTATGACATTTAAAAAGTATCTTGTTGGTTGTATCAAAAGGAAGGGTTTAGAAGGATATGGGCCAAATGCTGGCAAATGGGACAAGATTTATATAGACTATCTGCTGGCATGGACGAGTTGGTCCGATGGGTCTGTATATCTCTATGCCTCTAAGACTCTAATTAAGTAATATTCAGAGCTTCTATTCTTCCTGCCAAAGAGCATAAACTCACATTTTCCCACATCATATTCCAGCTACCAAGTTTTTGCCGATTCACTTAACCCATCTTTATCTCTTTGCAGACTCTTTGTCATCCTCACCAATTGCTTTTCTGTCTATTTTTGTGTCATCTGCAACTGTGGAAACTTTTCTCAACTGAAAACACTGAAGAAATGGCATATATTTTCAAGTTAGCATGATGAATTGCTTGGAGGGAAACTTGCTGGTGGTGTTCTCATGTTTCTGCTGCCCTTATCCTTCTGGATGGAAGTGTTTGGGATTTGGAAGGTGCTTTCTAAGGAGCCTTGGCGAATTTCTGCAGTGCATCTTGTAGATGGTATACACTCTTGGTACTAAGTGTTGGTGGTGGAGGGAGTGGGTGTTTGTGGTGCCAGTCAATTGCGCTACTTTGTCCTGAATTGTGGCAAGTGGAGGGCATTACGTTTCATTCCTGACTCGAGCTTTGTAGATGGCGGGCAGGCTTTGGGATGTCAGTTCCTTGCTGTACAATTCCTACCCTTTGACTCGCTTTTGCAGCCGGTATATTTACATGATTAGTTTACTTCAGGTTCTGGTCAGTGGAAACCCCCCCGGTGTTAAGAGTTGGGAATTCAGTAGTAGTAATGCATTTAAATGTCAAGGGGTGATGGTTAGATTCTCTCTTGTGGGAGAAGGTCCTTGCTTGGCACTTGTGTGGCAATTACATTACACTTGTCAGCCCTAATGTGGATATGTCTACATCTTGCTGGAATCCACAGTACAGAAGGGATGTGATTGCATAGGAGAGGGTTCTTTGCAGATTTACCAGGATGTTGTCTGTGCTGAATAATTTACTTTATGAAGAGAGGCTGGATAGACTGGGGCTGCTTAACTTGGAACAGAGGAGACTGGATTCAGACAACGATTGAACTCCACAAAATTAGGAGGAGCTTGGGTGAACAGAAAGAAACCTTTCCTTTTGGTGGAGGAATCAATGACTGGGGGCCGAGATTTAAGGTAAGGGGATCGAGGGAAAGAGGCGATGTAAGGAATATCTTTCTTCATGCAGAGGGTGGTGGGAACCTGGAACTCATTGCCTATAACGGTGGTAGAGGCAGAAACCCTTATAATACATAAGAATAACTTATATATACACTTGCAATGCCAAGACACACAAGTATTGGAAGGTGCTGGAAGATGGAATTAGAATAGGTGGATATTTTTGACAGATGCAAACTCGATGGATCAAAGCATCTTTTTCTGTGCCGTAGACCTCTATAACTCTATGCTACATTTGGGCTAGACTGTTTCAATACTAGAGGAGTCACAAATAGTGCTGAGCATTGTGCAATAATCAACAAACATCCCTACTTCTGAGTTTATGATAGAGGGAATGTTATGATAAAGCAGCTGAAAGTGTTTGGGTCTTGGACACTACCCTGCGGACCTCCTGCAGAAATGTCCTGGAGATAAAATAAATGACTTCCAACAATCACAATCATATTCCTTTGTACTAGGTATGACAGAGAGATACCCATCGATTCCCCTTGACTCAGTTTTGCGAGAGTTCCTTGATGCCACACTTGGTCAAATGTGGCCTTGATGTTGAGGACAGTCACACTTAACTTCCCTTAGGAGTTCAACTCTTTTGTCCATATTTGAACCAAGTCTGAAATGAGGTCAGGAGCTAAGTGACCCTCGTGAAACATAAACTGAGCATTAGGCTATTGCAAATACAGCTTGGTAACAGTGTTGATGACACCCTTCATATTTGATGACACTTTACTGATGATCACGAGGAAATGAACGTAGAATCATAAAATCACTGCAGTGCAGAAAAAGATCATTTAGCCCACTGAGCCTGCACCAACCCTTGGCAGGGCTTCACACCCAGACCCACGAACACTACCCCCACACGGGGCTTTTACCATGGCTAATTCACAGAATCTGCACATACCTGGACACTATAAGGCAATTTTTAGCATGGCCAATCTGCCCAACTTTGGACTGTGGAAGAAACCAGAACACCCATAGAAAACCCACACAGGCAAGAGAATGTGAAAACTCTACACAACTTGGGTCCCTGGCACTGTGAGGCATCAGGGCTAACCACTGTGCCACTGTGCTGCCACATAAGGGGACAATAATTAACCAGGTTAGATTGGCTTTATATATAAAAGATGTACATGGACAATTTTCACATTGTCAGGCAGATGCCAGTTTCATTGTTGTATTGGAATAGTTTGGCTAGAGGTGCAGCAGTTCTGGAGCACAAGTCTTCAGTACTATGGCTGGAATGTTGTTAGAGCACATAATCTTTGCAGTATTCGGTACCTTCAATTTATTCTTAATATTGTGTGAAGTGAATTGAATAGGCTGAAGGCACAATGATGCTAGGGAGCTCTGGAGGAGGCTAAGTTGGATCAGTCACTCAGTATATCTTGACACTTTCTATACAGTATGATGATCACATCTAATGATACTATTGGACAGGTAAGATTCCAGAACGAAATTTGGCTCACTTACTTTAATGTTACTGAATCAAAGTCACACAAGGCTACAGAGTGTTTGTTTAACAACAAAAATCTATTATACAATGAAAAGGATGAAACTCAAACCATCTCAAAATGGAACACAGTTTGAAAAACCTTATAACACACAGCAGATGAAAATCTCATCCTATTTCCCAATTTTTCCTTCCAGTGAACTAGAAAGCCTTTTTACATCAATGCACAGAAAATAAGAGCTTATACTTTCTTACCTTCTAATAATCTGCATCGTTCTAACCAAGCACCCTTAGTTTAGTAATTTCAAAAACTAAATGTTTACTCTAAGCTAATTGTGTTTACACTCAGCTGTCCGATAGTTCCTTCCAGGAGGGAAACTATGTTTGCTTTTGACCCCTATTATGTCTCTTCTGAATTACCCTAAAACATTTAATCTCTGGATTTCCTCAGATGAAATCAATCCTTGATTATCCTGTACCAAAAACAAGCTAATGTCCTTCAATGAAAGATGGGACTACTCACCACTGGTGGGTCTTTTCAGCAGACACCCCCTGGCACAGCAGATTTGAAGGCCAGTTGTGAACCAATTCACATACTACAAGCCAGGAACGATCTCCACAATGTGTCACTCAAGCCTCAATTTTCAAAGGCAGGGACCTGAAAGTCTTGGTGAACAGGATGGCAGGAAGAAGTGCAGACCTTTTTCCTGACGACTGCCCCAGGAGGCCATGCCACCAGGTTAAGTCAGGCTGGACACAAATTGTAGCCCATGGCAGTGCTATAGCCACAGTGAAAAGGGATAGTCAGCACTGTGGGAAGAAGGTAAATAATCTTCTGCACTCAGCAAAGGTAAGTGTCACTGTCTTCTCCATGCTGTATCACATTCACAGCACCGCATTCACTCTAACTCTGCCACCGTGCACACATCTCACCGAGGTTCATGGACTACAATTCTCACGATTGCACACATCATGCCCACTCAAAAGCTTTCATCCAATCCTCCTCCAAAATGACTGATGCTTCCATCCCCCCGTACTTCGGTCTCATTCATTGGGGATGCCTATTCTGATCTTGCAAGAAGATTAATTGCTATTCCACTCAGTACCGTCATACTTTATCCCTCCCTTTGTCTCACTGCTGGAATAAGTGCCGAACACCAGACTAAAGTCTTCACAGCACTCTGAATTGTTTATCTGTACTCTCAGGATTAGTTGCAATGACCAGCAGAACAGACCATGGCCAACCTCTGGACTGGAATTGGATGTGTGAATTTGACTGACTCTTTAGATGGTTCCCCAAACTGACTGTACACCCCCTTCACTCCACAAAAAACTGCTATTTCTTTACTTCCGTACATAGCCATTCACTTGAAGCACTAGCAATGTGCCTGTCACATGAAGTACTGGCAAATGCTACAGATGTGACATTGACAAAGGATGGTTGACACACCAGGATGTTCACTGCTCGACAGCTCAATGCTCACCACTTTGTTAAGCCACCTGCCTCTCCCTCAGTACTAAGAAGCAATGCAAATCATAGAGGTTGGCAATGTTTAACTGTGCACCATAGACTCTGTGCACAGAAAACAGTGTGCTCCACACAGAAGCTGATAGTCTATAAGTCAACGCTGATGTCAGTAGATAAACATTAAGAAAACAAACTAGGAATCATAAGTTGTATCTTGTGTGGCTGCATGAGATCCATGCAAAGTGAAGCATGCAAATTATATCTGTCCCTGAGCTCCACAATAAATAGTTGAAGGGCTGAAGTAGTGCCTGAGTTAGATCAAGAACAGGCATGTTGTGGTGATGCTAATGCCAGTTTGCATGGAACAAGTGTCAGGGAGGATACTGTTTATGGTGCATGCAGGGACATTGTTGCAAAGAAACAGTCAGATAGTGTCCAAGTCAAGCATTCAATGAGCTGCAGCCACCAAGTACCCACTGTGATTTAAATGCTGGGAATTGTGCCGTATAGTTTCTTGGTGAAGAAAAAGGGAATTGTACATGACATGTAAATGAAGTGAGTTTGGGCTTGAATGAGGTGCAAATGAGTGGAAATAAGGTAGTCACCACTCGTTGGGAGATTGTGAAGTTGCCATGTAATTCTTGAAGGGAAAATCAAAACCAAAATTTTTTTGAGATTTTGATTTTTTTCATTCTGTTCATAATTTCCCACCTTTTCACTATTATATGCCAAAGCAGGAGAGGTAAAACCCTGCACCAAGTCCAGAAAAAAAAATTATAATACAGCCAATAAAAATTAATAGCAAGCTACAGGCATAATTCCAACCAGCATCTTGCCTTGTGCACAAATTTTAATAGAAAACACTTCATACTCATGTACACAAGGCAGGAAAATGTACTTCTCATATTTTTTCCAAACAAACACTCAACAAACAAGGAATTCAAGCAATCACAATGACGAAATGCACACATATACTTTGCTTTTCATTTTACTATTCAACCAATAATTCCACAAAAGATTTGAGTGTACTTCAATTAACTGAGTGAATATCTGTTGAGATCACATGCCCAATAATAATTATGCACAGCTTTATTCACAAATCAGACATGCAATTAGCTTCATCTGAATTCCCAATGTGCTATAAATTAAGAGCAGGAGTAGGCAGCTCAGCCTGTAGAGTTTGTTCTGCCATTCACCTAGATCATGCCTCATCAGACAGGGGTTTCAACTCTATTTTTTGTCTCCCCATTTATACCTTGCTATATTGTCAATCAAGAATCCCACAGCCACTCTACGACAAACACTCACAAGGATTAAACACCCAATTCCCACAACATGCAGAACCAATATAGTTTATAAAATACCAAGCAACAACTGCCACAAACATTACATCAGACAGACAGGAAGGAAACTAGCCATCAGAATACACGAACATCAGCTAGCAGCAAAACGACACAATGAGCTTAGCTTAAAATGAGTAAGCTCACAAAATGAAGGCCATCCATTTAACTGGGACAATGTAACCATAGTAGCCTAAGCCAAACATAGACATGCATGGAAATTCCTGGAGGCATGGTTCTCAACCCATAATGCAATCAACAAACATATAGAATTGGACCCCATATACAAACCCACAGAGAACAAAACCAAAAATGACACAAGTCATCATAATGGACCAGACAGTATAAATTCCAAGCAGAGTAGAACAATATTGCTTCATTAGAGGCCTCACTGATGATGTTACCTAGCATGGTGACAAAACATCTGAATGAAAAACAAGTCAGCTCAGCGAGCAAGTCAACAACCTCAGCCACAACCTGAGCAATAAACCTTTGCTAAAACCTCAAAGAGAATAAAGTTCTCCCTGCCTTCAACTTAATTGGAAGCTCCTTATTTTTAAACTGGCCCGACTTACAGTATATCACTAAAGGGAAAAGTTCCCAGGATATATCTTGGCAGGTACACTCAGAATCTTATACATTCCAATAAAATCTCCTCTCATTCATCTAAACTCCAACCTGATCAGCCTTTCTCATAAGATAACCCATTCATTCCAGAAAAGAGTCAAATGAATGCTCTGTGAATTGTTTCTAATTAATTTCATCTTTTGGTAAAATAAGGCGACCAAAACTGTACACAGGACTCCAGTGTGGTCTTGCCAATGTCCCGTACAACTATAGAAAAATATCACTACTTTTATATTCTGTCCCCTGTGATAAACGTTATTCCTTTTGCCTCTTAATCACTTGCTGTACTTGCAATGCTAACATTTAGTGATTCATGTACCAAGACACTGTCGTAACATGCAATAGACCCTATTATTCTTTAATTCTAACAATTTATTTCATACCTGGGTCTTTTGTTTGCAAGAAACCGCCTTTAAATGAGCCAGTGTGGAGCTGGAGGAGCTCAGCTGGCCAGGCAGCATCAGAGGAGCAGGAAAGTTGACGTTCTGGGTTGGACCTTTCTCCAGCTCCACTCTGTGTCATCTCTGACTCCAGCATTTGCAGTTCTTACTATCTTTAAATGAGCTAGGACTTCGGTTCAAACTTTGGTTTGAAGCCATCTGATCTGCAAACCGGCCAAGCTCCATAGGGACTTGTGAAGTGGATGCCTAAAATAACATTGCCAGGAAACTGATTTGCATTAAGTTAATTGAAATGGATAATAAGCAAAACACCTTTTTCTAAGGGACATGTAAGAAGTGCCACGAGGGGTCATAGTCTGCCATGAAGGGTCATAGTTTTAAGGTGTTAGGAGGAAGGTATAGAGGAGACGTCAGAGGGAAGTTCTTCACCCGGAGAGTTGTGAGCGCATGGAATAGTTTACCAGTGGTAGTCGTGGAAGCGGAGTCATTAGTGACATTTAAGCGACTGCTGGACATGCATATGGGCAGCAGTGAATTGAGGGGAATGTAGGTTAGGTTATTTTATTTTTGGATTAGGATTATTCCACGGCACAACATCGTGGGCCGAAGGGCCTGTACTGTGCTGTATTTTTCTATGTTGTATGTTTTATGTTCTAAGTAAAAGAGATCTACCAAATCCCAATATGCAAAGAGAAGAGCTAATGACCTCACTTATCTATTTCAATGGCATCTTGATAGCTTTGGCAATGGAGGATTGAAACTCCTTTGTTCATACGTCTTGCCTCCTTTGAGTACAACAGTCGGATGTCCACGTGACTGAAACCCACCTAGGAAGAACTAACATTGTATGCTTTTCTGTAACATCAAGAAGGCCTGCACAATGGAATAATAGTTCTCTCAAATATTTTTTCAATCTTGGACACTATTTCTGTTACAAAATCACAGAGACAGAGAATTTAAAAATAATAGAAGTTTTAAATGCCACAGAACCCACTGTGAAAAATTACTGATTATAATTAGAAGAAATTGTCACTAGAAGATCGATCAGTTTGTATTAGCCACAATGCCACCAGAACTTCAAGATCATCTAAAGGAACCTCAGAACATAGAATGCTTTTTTACCATGGACTTTAACTTTCTTCCAAATTTAATTCCCTGCTGTCCAACCCCACAGCTTGTTCCGTTGCATGCTAGTGTGCATATGTTGTGAGATTCAGGATGTGTTTTATCTCTAAAATGTTTATATTTTTAGATGGGAGAGCTTTATTTTCATAATTAATCTTTTTACTTACAACATTAAGGTACCTGACTGGCTTGTTTTGACATAGTTTTACACATTATCAGTTGTATAACAAATTGAAAAATCATGTAACTTTAAAAATTCAAAATCTGTTCAATGACCTCAGGGTGAATATAGGGAAATTTATTCATCTCTCCAGACTTTGTTGTAATAAAACTCAGATCCCCCTGTAGTCCAGATGTACTATAACATTTCTCCATTTAAAAATGTACTGTTTTCTATTTGTCCTATCAAAGTAGACTCATGGATTCATCGGATCCCTACCTACAGTGCAGAAGCAGGCCATTTGCCCTATTGAGTCCACACTGACCATCTGAAGAGCTGCCCACCCAGACACACCTCCCTACCCTATCTCTTTAACCCTGCATTTCCCATGGCTAACCCACCAAGCTTGCATATCCCCATACACTATGGACAAGTTTTCATGACCACTGCACCTAACCTGCACATTTTTGAACTTTGGGAGGAAACTTGAGCACCCAGAGGAAACCCATGCAGACGTAGGGAGAATGTGCAAACTCTACACAGATGATCAGCCAAGGATGGAATCAAACCAAGGTTCCATTAATCCCTACGGTGTGGAAACAGGCCATTTGGCCATTGTCCACACGCACCCTACAAAGACAATCCCATCCACACCCATTCCCCTACCCTATCCCTGTAATCCTGCATTTCCCTGGCTGAGGCACCTAACCTACACGTCCCTGAACACTATGGGTAATTTAGCATGGCCAATCCACCTAACTTGCACATCCTTGGACTGTGGGAGGAAACCAGAGCACTTGGCAGAAACCCAAGCAGACAAGGGGAGACTGTGCAGTCGCACAGACAGTCACCCTAGGGTAGAATTGAACCCGGGTCCCAGCCGCTGTGAGGCAACACTCTACACATCTTTGTGTCATCACCTAATCTTGTAACTGCACATTCAGTCCCTTTATCCAAGCTATTCATATGGATTGTTAATAGTTGAGACCAAGCTTTGATCCCTGTGGCATTGTACTCATCACAGCCTGCCAATTCAAAAACAGTATTCATCCCAACTCCCTACTTCCTGTTAGCTAAGTATTTCTCTATCCATATGAATAATGCTAACCCAGAAAACATGGTCTCTTATTTTGTCTAGGCATTTTTAATGTGCAACCTGCTCAAAAGCCCTTGAAATCCATGTATACCACATCCATAAGTTGCTCTTTATCCACATTGCTTGACACTTTGTAATTTAATGCACTTCATTATAGTAAAAACGAATAATAATTCTTATCTCCATCATGCAACAAATGATAGCAAGACATGAGAGAAAGGCAAAAACATTTTGCATGGATTATACCAAATCTGATAAATCCTGACTATAATGTAAGTTGTGTGATTTATCTATATTTTAATATCATTTAGTAAAAGGCTTTGGATTTGAGCTAGTGGCATGTGGATTTTGGTCTGTGTGACTGAAGTGATTTAATGATTAGCTTGTAGATACGTGTTCTGAGAAATAATCTGAGCGAGTTAGTTCAAGGGTATTTAATGCAAATTGTTTTCATTGGGAGTTTTATCTTTCAATTTAGAAGGTCAGAGACTGATTTTTCTTTCTTTTGATTAGAGGAAACACCTATAGATTTAAGAAAGCTTTTTGAATTTCAGTTCAGCAGGTTTGTGGAAGTCTTGGCTGAAGCTGGCTGTGTAAATCAGTTGCTCCTGAGCAAAGGAGATCGTTTAGAACTATTAAGAAATAGGGTACCTCAGCGTAAAAAATTTAAAGTTCAAGAGCAGAAGTCTTTGCTTAAAATGCTGAAGAGACTGTTCGAAGCTGACAAAGTCTGAGCTCAGTTCTCTGAGATTCAAGGAAGAGACTATCCCATTTTCATAACTTGTAATTGACGCACAGTTAAACTAAGCCCTAGGGGTGCAACTGAGAAGGGAATTCGCTGGAAGAATACAATAAAGGAGAGCTGTAAGGATTAATCAGATTGAATTTTACTGCATGTTTCAAAACCTTTAACTTGTGTTAAAAGTAAGTAATTTGTTTGTTCCAGTTTATCTTCATTATTAATTTTTATTGGCCAGGATTATACAAAGATGTTTTCAAATTTTGCCAAAACACAAACCTTCAATTCAATCAGAGATAATGGGAACTGAAGATGCTGGAGAATTCCAAGATAATAAAATGTGAGGCTGGATGAACACAGCCGGCCAAGCAGCATCTCAGGAGCACAAAAGCTGACGTTTCGGGCCTAGACCCTTCATCCGGTCTAGGCCCGAAACGTCAGCTTTTGTGCTCCTGAGATGCTGCTTGGCCTGCTGTGTTCATCCAGCCTCACATTTTATTACCTTCAATTCAATCTGCACCTTTAATTCTAATACCAGCTTTTGATGAACTGTTTGGTAGGGTCTAAGTGGGCGGGTAAGTTGTGTACAACTCCTGCCTAAAACCTGGAATGTTACTCAGTAACTTATGGATGTTTTCACAAGATTTCCTAAAGCATTGCCTTTAGGGAAAATTATAAAACTGTTTGTGGAAAATTCAGTTCAATATTTTATATGAAATGATTATCCTAGGAAGTATAATCAATACAAGGTTCAAACTTTAAGTCACAATTATTCAAAAAAGTGATGATTCATTCAGGAATAAAAATTTACATCTTTCTGCCATCTTTTTCCACTTAATCTAAAGGGACTTTGGAATGATCACATCAAATTTTGAAGAACATGATTGGAGGTTATTACCAATCTGTGTCCTAACGATTGGGACAAGGGAATTCATTTGCTACAGTGTTCTATTAGGAATATTCCTAATAATTGGGAATTTGAACTTAAATTGCCCACTTAAACTAATTAAAGAGAAACTGATAAGCTAAAGTGGAGAAGCTATGTTTCCAGCCCACATTTTGAGTTTCAGAGAAAAATTGATCATTATCTATGAGTTGTCTAAGGTGAGTGGTAGACCAAAGTGCACAGAAGACATTGAAAGTCTGCAGAGGGATATAGATAGTCTAAGTGAGTGGGCAAAGGTCTGGCAGATGGAGTACAACGTTGATAAGTGTGAGGTCATCCATTTTGGTAGGAATAACAGCAAAATTGGGAATGTTTTAAATCATAAAAAATTGCAGCACGCAATTTTGGGTGTCCTTGTGCATGAATCTCTGAAAGTAGGATTGCAGGTGCAGCAGGTAATTAAAAAGGCAAATGGAATTTTATCTGCCATTGCTCGAGGGATGGAGTTTAAAAACAGGGAGGCTATGCTGCAGCTGTATAGGTTCCTGGTGAGACCACACCAGGAGTACCGTGTGCAGTTTTGGTCTCCTTTCTTGAGAAGAGACATACTAGCACTGGAGAGGGTGCAGAGGTGATTCACTCGGTTGATTCCAGGGGTTGAGAGGGTTGGAGTATGAGGAGAGGCTGAGTAGACTGTGATTATACTCATTGGAATTCAGAAGAATGGGGGAGATCTTATAGAAACATAGAAGATTATGAAGGGAATAGATAAGGTGGAGGCAGGGAAGTTGTTTCCGCTAGCAGGTGAAACTAGGACTAGAAGGCATTACCTCAAAACAAAAATAAGCAGATGTAGGACTGAGGACAGGAGGAACCTCTTCACCCAAAGGGTTGTGAATGTGTGGAGTTCCCTGCCCAGTGAAGTGGTTGAAGCTACCTCGCTGAATGCTTTTAAGACAAAGCTAGATAAATTTTTGAACAGTAAAGGAATTAAGGATTATGGTGAGTGGGCGGGTAAGTGAAGCTGAGTCTCTAAAAGATCAGCCATGATCTTACTAAATGGCGGGGCAGGCTCGAGGGGCCAGATGGCCTACTCCTGCTCCTAGTTCTTATGTTCTTATATTCTCATATATCTAAAAAACATTCGAAATGTGCTCAATAATGATAACTGCAGCAGATAAAAAGGCCAACATTTGAAATTTTGCTGTTGAAGACCAATCATTAGTATCACCACCTGGTCTTAAAAGAACAATTAAAAGCAACATTCACTGGATGTTACCAAATCATAAAGAAATTCAATGATGTGAATTATTTAGTGTGTACTTCACACAGGAGAAGGTGGGAGATTGATTTATTTTATTATTTAGACAATGGTTAGAAGTGGAACTTGCAAATCCATAGAACAGTGAAGTAAATAGTGTAGATGCATTTAAGGAGAATCTCACTCAGTCCTGGTGTCTTATGTTAGCTGCCCATACTTTTTCAAAATCCCTTTTTGCTTCTCATACTTGATTTTTAGCTTCCCGCTGAACCTCCTATATCCAACTTGGTTCTCAAATGTCGCAGACGTACATTTTCTTCTTTAGCAGAATTTCTACTTCCTTTGTAATCCAGGTTGCTCTGGATTTGTTTGTCTGAAATTTTCTTTTGAGGGAACATACTTTGACTGTGCCCAAACCATCTCATTTTTGAAGGTAACCTGTCATTTAGCAACGGATTTTCCTGCTGATATTTGATTCCAGTCCATCTGGCCCAGACCTGTTCCTGTCCCATTGAAGTCTGCTCTCCTCCAGTTATTTATTCTTATTCTGGATTAACCAATGTAACTTTTTAACATCATCCTAAAGCTTATGACACAATGATCACTGTTTCCTAAATGTTCACCTATTGTCACTTATTTCACTTGGCCCACCTCATTTCCAAGAACCAGGTTTGGCAATGTTTTTATTGTTGTTGGACTGAACGTACACTGCTGTCCTTACACTACCAATATCGCAGAATATATACAGGAAATTAAAGTTCATCATTCTAACTTTCTTAAGATATTTACCCTGTAATTTCTTTGGAGATTTGCTCGTTATATACATTCCACCATATATAGGTCTATAGTTTAGTAACGTAATTGAGCCCTTCTTATTCCTTAACTCCAGCCAAGTCAATTCTGTCCTTGAATCCTCTAAAATTTCCTCTTTCTCTCGTACTTCAATGCTCTCCTTAACTGAAATTGCCATCCCTTCTCCTTTCCTTCCCATTCCTGTCTATTCTGAGCACCTTGCAAACAGGAATATTTATCGTCTCAGATCTTTCCTTCCTTAATCTATTCTCCATTATTGCCATGATATCATAATCTCACAAAGTAATCTATGTATGTAATTCCTCAGCCTTATTAACTATACTCTTATTAACTATTCACATGCATGCAATGTAACCCTGATTTAGACTTCATTACTTTCTCTCTTACTCCAACTTGATCTATTAAGTGACTATTGTTTATTTTAGTACTGTCTGCCTCTCGCAACATTTCAAGCACCCTGGGATTAATTTCTAATATTGTCTCCTGGTCACAGAAATGCCTCTCTGTTCCCCTAAGTAAATAATTCCTGTCAGAACTATACCTACTCTCTTTCTCACCTCTTCTGGGCACCTCACCTGGGCACCCATGGCACTAGTGACTCAATTTCTTCTGCACTCCATCAAGGATCCATCACTTCCACTGATATCAAGGACAGTAAATCAATTAGTGACCAGAAGCTCTAGGGACTACTGCACTACTTACCTGTATACCTTGGATACTCGTCAGTCCTCATTCCCCATCTGCCTAATAACTGTGACCAGCTCTCTGAACATCCTACCTACATTGGTCTTTGCCTCATGGATGCACTTCAGTGACTCTCGGCATTGATTGAGCTCTGAAATCCAGAGCCCCAGCTTGTGCAGCTGGAGACACTTCCTGCACATGAGCTGTACATTTGGGTCATAAGAAGAGTCCGTGATTCCCCACAGGCCACAAAATTGGCATTCCCCTTGGCTGAGCCATGCTGCATTCCTTAGCCATAATTTTTGAAGTTACTTTCCTTCAACATTAGAGATAGTTGGAACTGCAGATGCTGGAGAATCCGAGATAACAAAGTGTGGGGCTGGATGAACACAGGAGGCCAAGCAGCATCTTAGGAGCACAAAAGCTGACGTTTCTGGCCTAGAAGGGTCTAGGCCCAAAACATCAGCTCTTGTGCTCCTAAGATGCTGCTTGGCCTGCTGTGTTCATCCAGCTCCTCTCTTCCTTCAACAGTAGTTACTTTTACTTACTTTATCTTACTTTAATCTTATTCTGGTACTATTACAAACTGAAAATCAGTAGAAAGTAGAAATTCTTTGACCTTACTCTAAAACAGCACCCTCTCCTGAGCCTATAAATTATCATGTGGAGGTGCTGGTGCTGGATTGGGGTGGACAAAGTCAGAAGTCACTGACACCAGATTATAGTCCAACGCCTGCAGAAGAGGCTGTGCTCCAAAAGCTTGTGATTTCAAATAAACCTGTTGGACTGGTGTCACATGATGTCTGACTTTATAAATTGTTACTTTCACTGCACTACTTTAAAAATGTGTTCCAAAGTTACTGGATTTGAAATACAGTCCCCAACAGCAGCTGCTTAACCACAAGATTTCTTTTCAAACTCAACTAAATAGCCCCAAAACAGCCCCTCTACAGATCTAGCACAGTGTGGAGCTGGGTGAACCCAGCAGGGCAAGCAACATCAGAGGAGCAGGAAAGTTGATGTTTTGGGTGAGAGCCTTCTTCAGAAAAGTTGCTGCTGCTCTGATGCTGCCTCCCCTGCTGTGTTCGTCCAGTTCCACTCTGTGTTATCTCTGACTTCAACACTGGCAGTTCTTACTATCCCTCTACAGATCTGACTCCTGCAACTCTCAGAAGGTACATGTGGACCAATCGACATGACCTCAGGTGCTTTTTCCCTCATATGCATATCTAGCTTTTCTTTAACCACATCTGTGCTACACCTTAACTCCCCCTTAGGGTAGTGTGTTCCACATTTATGCTATTATTTCAGTCTTGAAAAGTTTCTCCTGAATTCCATTTTGGATTTCAAAGTTATTATTTTACACTTATGAACCATGGTTTTGGATTCCTGCACAAGTGGAAACAGCAATTCTACATTTGCCTTATCAAATTGCTCTTGCATTTTGAAGACATTTATTAGCTTCATTTCCCTCAGCATCATCTTTTCCACAGTATGAAGCAGCAGCTCATTCAGTGTTTCCCTGTAGCTTGCATTATACGTGCACTGCAGCTAGTTGATATTTACTTTCTAAGAGAAGACAGCAGTGTTGACCAGAAACTCCAGGCTAATGGGGACATGAGTTTGAATTTCACCACTGCAGCTGGGAAATTTAAGCTCAATTGTAAGTCTGGAATTATTTGTGAAACTACCATTGATTGTTGTAAAAACAAATCTGTCAGGTTCGTTAATGCCCTCAAAAGAAAGAAATCTGCTATTCCAGCCTTCTTGTGATTCCAAACCAACAGCATCATGGTTGTTCCTTAACTAATCTAGTTAACCATTCAATTATATGGACTTTAGTGATTCAAGAAGGTGGTTCACATCATCTTCTCAAGAACAAATAGAAATGGACAACAAATGTTGGCCTTGCCAGTGATCCCTTTAAACAATTTACTAAATGACAGGGTAAGGAGAGATGCTAGAAGCTCAGGTGATTCTTCTTGATAGATAGACCATGCCTCAGGACATTACATTGTGACAAGAAAAATCCATCTATGGTAGCTTAGATTGTCACAAGTTTTCCAATGTGGCTGGGAGAGGAAATATCCAGGCAATGTAATATCTGGACATTTCTCCCCTCCATAGTCCCATCATTTCCAGTCTAAATATATAAGTGTAGAAGTTCACTGTAACCATTTTTGTCAATCTTTTCTGCAGTCTACGTAATGCCGATTATTTAATACTGCTTAATTATACTTAAAACTGATAATTTACTAATTTGCTTGTAGAATGAGAGCAAAAGAAGTGATGAAGAAGAGAATCAGAGATTAAAAAAATAGAAAGCCAATAAAGGTAAGTGTGTAGTAATATACAAAAGAAGGTTAAAAGATAGAGAAAAAAAGGAAGACAAATTACGTGGCAAAACAACAGAAGGAGGAAATAATTAAATACAGACAGTCCCTGGTTTGCAAAAGTGTTCAATTCTCGAGTCCATTCACAAGTCAATTTATATTCAAGTCAAAACGTGAAAAAGGGTGATATTAAGTAGCCATTCATAAATACAGGAAATGTTCATATGTAAGATCTTTAAAATTAGACCGCCATATGGGATTGTGCTCGTAAGCACAAGCAATTTGTAAGTCAGACATTCATAAATCATCCAGAAAGTGGTGGAAGCATGATCGTTGAATATTTTAACCCAGAGGTAGACACATACTTATCTAACAAGGGAGGCAAAGATTATGAGAGGTAAACATTAGTGTGGGGTTGAGATTACAATCAGATTATTCGTGAATTTATTGAATGGCCGAGCAGGATAGAGGGGCCATATGGCCAACTCCGGCTTCTAACTTGGTATTCATGGGATTTCCATGAAAAAGTCTGTACAAAGGACCTCTACTGTTAGAGATGAAAAATGTTTGACTTTTAAATATGCCCTCCACAAATCAACCTTGAGGGGTCAGGGAACAGAATTGTTTTGAACTCATAAAGGAAGGTCATCTAAACATCCCCAGGTAAGTATTAATTTAAAATACCCCTGTCAAAATACAATTTTTTATTACTGACAGGTCCAGATATCTCTGCTCAGTAAATACGTCCGGAAGTATCTGATTCCATAATAACTTTCAACCACAGGGCGTGGGACACATGAATGAGAGCTGATAAATATCCCAGAGAGCTGACAGAACCAGTGGAAGGTAAATTCCGGTCTTAGTGAGAGACCACCTTGGGGCGAAAACAGAGATTTAAACCAGAGACATAGTCTGTGTAATTATGCTTTCTGAAAGTTTGAAAAACAATTCATCCATGACACATTAAGAATTAAAACTGAACTGTCCTCGAGCTATAGTTTTGATTAATTCAACAAAGGGTACTTTTTTTTATTGCAGAGTATTTTTCTTTATTCCTTCTTTAAAGATATTGGCCCATGCTGGGGTACAATTCCTCAGCACCCAGTCCTTTCATATTTTGTTGGCACAATGTTTCTTCATTAGTAACCCTACATGTTGATCCAGCCTTGATAGAATGTCCAAATACGCAAGCATTCCAGAGGAGCCATTGGGCCTGATCCCCTAGCTGATGTTTCCTCTCTAGGCCAATTGTTATCATTACCTAACCCAGGATAGACACAAATTAAGCCAGAGAATTTCTTATATTAACAATACCTTAAATCTGTGCTGTCCATTTATCAATCCTTCGCCAATGGAAACAGCTTTCCTCCCTCTGCTCTGTCCAAATTCCTTGTAATTTTACATACCACGTAAAATCATCTCTCAACTTTCTCCCCTCCATAGTCCCATCATTTCCAGTCTAAACACATAAGTATAGAAGTTCCCTCTAATCCATTTTTGTCAATCTTTTCTGCACTCTATCTAATGCCTAATATTTAATATTGCTTAAATATACTTATAACTGATAATTTACTAATTTGCTTGTAGAAAGAGAGCAAAAGAAATGATGAAGAATAGAATCAGAGATTAAAAATAGAAAGCCAACGAAGGTAAATGTGTAGTGATATACAAAAAAGGTTAAAAGATAGAGAAAAAAGGAAGACAAATTACATGGCAAAACAACAGAAAGAGGATTTCCTGCCTCTCCAAACCAAATAAAATTATGATTTGCAAAGTGATTCCCTACCCAAAATACAGCTGTGACTTTTCACCCATCAATACTGATATTTGCAATAAGCTCACATTCAGAAGTGTGTAAGATCCTTTCGAGGATAACCCTGCCACAAATTCTCCTGAAAGCATTTCTGTAGAAAAATTTATGGGTTTCCACATTTTTTTTTATTCCCCCACTGTCTGCCAACAATTACATACTTGATATTGGTCATCCACTTTGTAAAGAATCACAGGCCTAATGTTGCAGTCTACCCATCTCTAAATCAACTGTGTTAATGCTAATGTAGCTCATCAATGTGCTGTCATAAATTTTGCTTTTAATCCCTGTTATATCAAGTCTTTATACAGGCACAGAGAAAGCTGAAATTACTGTGTAGATTAGGCAATGATTCCCAAATCCAGACTAGGGGAATCAAGAAGATGCTGTCTTTCCCACAATGGAACTGACCAGAGAAGGGGTGCAACAGTGAGCTTGCAACAGGCACCCTGTATCCAGCTCAATACTTTTCACCACCCCCAATGTAGTGATTGTAACAAAGTCAGCCAGGTGAACCTCATTCTGAAGAAGGGTCCAGATCCGAAACGTCAGCTTTCCTGCTTCTCTGATGCTGCTTGGCCTGCTGTGTTCATCCAGCTCTACACCTTGTTATCTCGCTTCATAGAATGTGAGGTCCCTGGTTGGACTGTTAGTTTTGTCCAGTCATAGACCCCTGGTTGTCAATATAAACAGAACTGTCAGGGGCTCTGTTCACTCCAAGAGCTGGCTCTGAGAAAGCCAGACCAGTGTCAAGTACTATGCTCATGTAAGTAAAGGGAGACTTGGTGACAGGATATCAGCCTCTGCAGAGTTATTTCACCCACCTCTATTCAGAAAGAGTGGGAAGCATGAAAATCCAGACCATTTCCTCAAATTTTTTGAGTAATTCCAGCTTTTTCTATTTTTATGTTCCAATTTCAAGTATCCCCTGTATTTTGATTTTTGCTTGCACAAGCTAATTAACCTTTAACTAACGATAGCAGGGTCAAGTCTAGACATGACATTACAATGGATTTGTATCTATGAATAAATATTGCAATCCTATTGTACAAGATTAAGCAGTCACTGGAGGGGGAGGTTATTATTTGTAACATCTAATTACCTCTAAATTTATGTATTAAGAATGTAAAGTGCTAAAGTAATACAGACCTATTCTTTAAAAATGTGGATAATTTATACTCTTCTTCATAAGGAGTATTTGAACAAGGAAATGGGATACCTTCCCATTTCAGGGATCCAGTGTCAGCACCTAACATTTTTAGGTCAGGTTCTGATACAGCTGGTAAAGAGTAAGTATATCTTTACTCTATCCTCGCAAAACATCTAGTTTGAATGCAAACCAAGTCTCAGACGCACATTCTCTATTGCATCAGTAGGACATATTCCCTACCCTGTACTCGTTTTAATCTTGTGTCCATGGTCCTTGAAATGAGGCATGAGGTTTTGATTTAAAAACACAAAATGCCAGACATTCTAGTGATGAAAGGTCACCAATCTGAAATGTTAACTCTGTTTCTTTCTCCGCAGATACTTTCTGACCTCTGTTTCCAGCATTTCCTCTCTCTTTTTTTCAGATTTCCATCATCTGCGTTGTTTTTACATTAGGTTTGGTTGTTTGAAACAATTTCACAAAGGCTGAAACATGACAGGTGGTAGAGAGAGAGGACATTCATCCTGTCAGTCAGAATTGAGTTTGCACTCAAGTCCCAAAGTTGAAAGAGAATTGTGTGTTAACCTCATTAACCATCAAAAATCCTGATATCCTAATTTGTAAAATATTTAGAAGTTGATCTCAGTGCATAATATCAATAACTTGCATTTATATTGCACCTATAAAGTCCTAAAATGTCAAAATGTGCTTCATAGAAGAATTAAAACACAAATTTGATTTAAAATTCCTCTTGCAATTATATCAGTAGCTCCTTATTGAGACTGATACTGACCAAAGAATCATGTACTCCAAAGCGTGGCTACCAGTCAAGAGTAACATCTCCAAGATCGAGCAAGATAATTTGTAATCAACCTGTCCCAATACATTATTACACACCTCTGGATCAGGTGGGACTTGAACTAGGGCCTTCTGGCTGAGAGGGAGGGACACTATTGCTACAAACGACCAGGGGGACTAAGACTAAGCAATCAGGATTGATGTTGGGGATTGATGTATTATTCAAAGTTTACCTAATTTTCTCCTTTTCCTCCCGTAGCCATGCCACGGCCACCCTCCCAACTAGAGAGGTCAATTCCAATTAAGTCAGGCAGATGCAAAAAATCAGTGAAATAGAAAAATACAGTAATTAAAGATATATTAGGAAAAGTACAAGGAAGGAACATTTCTGCAAAGAATGGAGAAATTAGTTTCTGGTCAATTCACAAGGGATATCCTGGGAGAATGATGGAGGCTCTGTAGGAGGTTTCAAAGACAGCTGGATATGTGTTTGAAAGTGATTAATTTAGAGAGCTATGGAGATAGGACATGAAAAGGACTGGCACTAGCTGGGTAGCTCTTTTGGGAGGCAATACAGGCAGGCTGGGTTGACTAGCCCTCTTCTGTACTGTAAAATTCCATGATTCTATGAATATATTAGAAAGATAATTGAAGTGGGGGATAGCAATTGCATGACCTGAAACTTCAGCATGAGTTTTAGTTCCAGGACATAATGCCAACACCAACCTGAGCTTTGGGTGAGAACCCAGATGTATCTGTGGCATGTCCTTCTGGGAATTTTTCAAGGAGGCAGTAACAATAAGCTGGTACAGTTCAGGAGAGTGGCAGAGTCTATAGCTTGGAGATCAAAAGAAAGTACCCAAGGTCTATGCATTTGACAGCCTCTTTTGTGAAAGATACAAAATACACGTTCGCCAAAGCCATCCTTGCAGAAAGGAAGCTTGTGGCCATGACTATGATCCTTGCAAACCATTGAACTGCTTTGACAGATGCACCACTACTGTCCCACTACCCAGTCCTCTGATATCATCCAAAATTCCTAGATCCCCTCTAACCCAGTGTTGTGCCTCCAAGCTACCGCTAACACCTGTAACCACCAACAAACTTTACTACCCTAACCTTCTGCAACCACTAACACCCTAATACCCAAGCATTACTGGGTGAAGGCAAGAGAATGGGGTTATAGAGTCATAGAGTTGTACAGCATGGAAACAGATCCTTCTATCTAATTTGTCCACACTGACCTAGTCCATTTATCAGCATTTGGCCAATATCCCTCTAAACAGCACCTATTCACATACACATCCAGCTGCCTTTTAAATGTTGTATTTATGCCTGTCTCCACCTTCCTCTGGCTGCTCGTTCCATACATGCACCACTGTTTGCATGAAAAAGTTATCCCTCAGGTCCCCTCTCACCTTAAACCTATGCCCTCTAGTTTTGGTCTCCCCCACCCTAGGAAAAAGACCTTGGCTATTTACCTTATTCCTACCCCTCATGATTTTAAAAACCTCTACAAGGCAACCCCTCACACTCTGACACTCCAAGGAAAAAAGCCCCTGTCTATTCAGCCTATGTAACTCAAACCCTCCAGTCCCAGCAACATCCTGGTAAATCTTTTTGGTTCCCTCTCTCAAGTTTTAACAACAGCATTCCTATAGAAAAGTGACCAGAATTCTATGTAGCATTCTAAACATGGCCTCACCAATGTCCTGCACAGACGCAAATAATGTCCAACTCCTCTATTCAATGTTCTGACCAAGGAAGGCAAGCATACCAAATGCCTTCTTTGCCACTCTGTCTACCTACAACTCAACGAATGATGTGCCACATCCCCCTATCTCTTTGTTCAGCAACAGTCCCTAGGACTTTACCTTTAATTAAATAAGTCCTGCCTTATTCTGTCTCACCAAAATGCAGCACCTCATATGCATCTCAATTAAATGTCATCTGCTACTCCTCAGCCTGTTGACTCATCTGATCAAGGTCCCATTGTACTCTGAGATAATCTTCTTCATGGCCACTACACCACCTACATCTGGTGTCTTCTGCAAACTTACTAACCATGCCTTCTACGTTCATATCCAAAATGACAAAAAGCAGTGCACCCATCCTTGTGGCATACTGTTGATCACAGGCCTCCAGTCTAAAAAGCAACCCTCTACCACCACCCTTTGTCTCGAACCTTCAAACTAATCGTATATCCAATTGGCTAGCTTTCTCTGTATCCCATGCGATCTAACCTTACTAACCAGTCTACCATGCAGAACCTTGTTGAATGCCTTGCTGAAGTCCATATAGACAATGTTTACCGCTCTGCTTCCATCAATCTGCTTTGCCACCTCTTCAAAAAAACTCAATCAATTTAATGAGACATGATTTTACACGCACAAAGCCATGTTGACAATCCCTAATCAGTTCTTGCCCTTCCAAATGCATGTAATTCCTGTCCCTCAGAATCCCCTTCAATAACTTACCGCCCGCCCCCCCCCCCCACCCCTCCACTGACATCAAGTTCACCGATCTGTAGTTCCTTGGCTTTTCCTTATGGCCTTTCTTAAATAGTGGCAACACATTAGCCAACCTCCAGTCCTCCGACAACTCATCCATGGCTGTTAACAGGTGGAGAAACATATCAGCCATGATTGAATGGCAGAGCAGACTCAATGGGCCAAATGGCTTAATTCTGCTCTTATCCCTTATGATCTTATACCTGCTAACGACAAGCCACCTTCTTGCCTCTGCTCCTCCTAACCCTGTATTAACCCCTAACCCTCAGGTAAACCCCTACCAACCTCTTTGTAACTTCAATTCCACCCTGCTAACACCAAGCCTTTGCTACCCTCTGACTGCCATCTACAGCCAGACAGCTGCCACCATTCTACCTCCCTGAGAGGAGGTGGCAATCAGCTGGCAGTGAGCCGTGAAGAAATTGTTGACATACCCATGTTCAAACCCACTACAGTCATGTTTAAAATTCAATACTCGGCATACATAATATGGTTTCAAGATAATAAAATGTGAGGCTGGATAAACACAGCAGGCCAAGCAGCATCTCAGGAGCACAAAAGCTGACGTTTCGGGCCTAGACCCTTCATCAGAGAGGGGGATGGGGTGAGGGTTCTGGAATAAATAGGGAGAGAGGGGGAGGCGGACCGAAGATGGCGAGTAAAGAAGATAGGTGGAGAGGAGAGTATAGGTGGGGAGGTAGGGAGGGGATAGGTCAGTCCAGGGAAGACGGACAGGTCCAGGAGGTGGGATGAGGTTAGTAGGTAGCTGGGGGTGCGGCTTGGGGTGGGAGGAAGGGATGGGTGAGAGGAAGAACCAGTTAGGGAGGCAGAGACAGGTTGGACTGGTTTTGGGATGCAGTGGGTGGGGGGGAAGAGCTGGGCTGGTTGTGTGGTGCAGTGGGGGGAGGGGATGAACTGGGCTGGTTTAGGGATGCAGTAGGGGAAGGGGAGATTTTGAAACTGGTGAAGTCCACATTGATACCATTGGGCTGCAGGGTTCCCAGGCGGAATATGAGTTGCTGTTCCTGCAACCTTCGGGTGGCATCATTGTGGCAGTGCAGGAGGCCCATGATGGACATGTCATCTAGAGAATGGGAGGGGGAGTGGAAATGGTTTGCGACTGGGAGGTGCAGTTGTTTGTTGCGAACTGAGCGGAGGTGTTCTGCAAAGCGGTCCCCAAGCCTCCGCTTGGTTTCCCCAATGTAGAGGAAGCCGCACCAGGTACAGTGGATGCAGTATACCACACTGGCAGATGTGCAGGTGAACCTCTGCTTAATGTGGAATGTCATCTTGGGGCCTGGGATAGGGGTGAGGGAGGAGGTGTGGGGACAAGTGTAGCATTTCCTGCGGTTGCAGGGGAAGGTGCCGGGTATGGTGGGGTTAGAGGGCAGTGTGGAGCGAACAAGGGAGTCACGGAGAGAGTGGTCTATCCGGAAAGCAGACAGAGGAGGGGATGGAAAAATGTCTTGGGTGGTGGGGTCGGATCGGTGGGGTGGGATCGTTCCCCCGCAGAACGGGCAGCCCTCCGCTCCCTCCGCTCCAACCCCAACCTCACCATCAAACCCGCAGACAAGGGTGGCGCAGTGGTAGTATGGCGCACTGACCTCTACATCGCCGAGGCCAGACGCCAACTCTCCGACACCACCTCCTACCGCCTCCTCGATCATGACCCCACACCCGAGCACCAAACCATCATCTCCAACACCATTCACGACCTCATCACCTCAGGGGACCTCCCACCCACAGCCCCCAACCTCATTGTTCCCCAACCCCGCACGGCCCATTTCTATCTCCTTCCCAAAATCCACAAACCTGCCTGCCCTGGTCGACCCATCGTCTCAGCCTGCTCCTGCCCCACCGAACTCATCTCCACCTATCTGGACTCCATTTTCTCGCCTTTGGTCCAGGAACTCCCCACCTATGTCCGTGACACCACCCACGCCCTCCACCTCCTCCAGGACTTCCAATTCCCTGGCCCCCAACACCTCATATTCACCATGGACGTCCAGTCCCTGTACACCTGCATTCCGCATGGAGATGGCCTCAAGGCCCTCCGCTTCTTCCTGTCCCGCAGGCCCGACCAGTCCCCCTCCACCGACACTCTCATCCGCCTAGCTGAACTCGTCCTCACACTCAACAACTTCTCTTTTGACTCCTCCCACTTCCTACAGACTAAGGGGGTGGCCAAGGGCACCCGCATGGGCCCCAGCTATGCCTGCCTCTTTGTAGGTTACGTGGAACAGTCTCTCTTCCGCACCTACACAGGCCCCAAACCCCACCTCTTCCTCCGGTACATTGATGACTGTATCGGCGCCGCCTCTTGCTCCCCAGAGGAGCTCGAACAGTTCATCCACTTCACCAACACCTTCCACCCCAACCTTCAGTTCACCTGGGCCATCTCCAGCACATCCCTCACCTTCCTGGACCTCTCAGTCTCCATCTCAGGCAACCAGCTTGTAACTGATGTCCATTTCAAGCCCACCGACTCCCACAGCTACCTAGAATACACCTCCTCCCACCCACCCTCCTGCAAAAATTCCATCCCCTATTCCCAATTCCTCCGCCTCCGCAGCATCTGCTCCCACGATAGGACATTCCATTCCCGCACATCCCAGATGTCCAAGTTCTTTAAGGACCGCAACTTTCCCCCCACAGTGATCGAGAACGCCCTTGACCGCGTCTCCCGTAGTTCCCGCAACACATCCCTCACACCCCGCCCCCACCACAACCGCCCTAAGAGGATCCCCCTCGTTCTCACACACCACCCTACCAACCTCCGGATACAACGCATCATCCTCCGACACTTCCGCCATTCACAATCTGACCCCACCACCCAAGACATTTTTCCATCCCCTCCCCTGTCTGCTTTCCGGAGAGACCACTCTCTCCGTGACTCCCTTGTTCGCTCCACACTGCCCTCCAACCCCACCACACCCGGCACCTTCCCCTGCAACCGCAGGAAATGCTACACTTGTCCCCACACCTCCTCCCTCACCCCTATCCCAGGCCCCAAGATGACATTCCACATTAAGCAGAGGTTCACCTGCACATCTGCCAATGTGGTATACTGCATCCACTGTACCCGGTGCGGCTTCCTCTACATTGGGGAAACCAAGCGGAGGCTTGGGGACCGCTTTGCAGAACACCTCCGCTCAGTTCGCAACAAACAACTGCACCTCCCAGTCGCAAACCATTTCCACTCCCCCTCCCATTCTCTAGATGACATGTCCATCATGGGCCTCCTGCACTGCCACAATGATGCCACCCGAAGGTTGCAGGAACAGCAACTCATATTCCGCCTGGGAACCCTGCAGCCATATGGTATCAATGTGGACTTCACCAGTTTCAAAATCTCCCCTTCCCCTACTGCATCCCTAAAACAGCCTAGTTCGTCCCCTCCCCCCACTGCACCACACAACCAGCCCAGCTCTTCCCCTCCACCCACTGCATCCCAAAATCAGTCCAACCTGTCTCTGCCTCCCTAACCGGTTCTTCCTCTCACCCATCCCTTCCTCCCACCCCTAGCCGCACCCCCAGCCACCTACTAACCTCATCCCACCTCCTTGACCTGTCCGTCTTCCCTGGACTGACCTATCCCCTCCCTACCTCCCCACCTATACTCTCTCCACCTATCTTCTTTACTCGCCATCTTCGGTCCGCCTCCCCCTCTCTCCCTATTTATTCCAGTTCCCTCTCCCCATCCCCCTCTCTGATAAAGGGTCTAGGCCCGAAACGTCAGCTTTTGTGCTCCTGAGATGCTGCTTGGCCTGCTGTGTTCATCCAGCCTCACATTTTATTATCTTGGAATTCTCCAGCATCTGCAGTTCCCATTATCTCTGATAATACGGTTTCACATTGGTTTGTAATTTATTATAATACAAATGGAAAATGCTGGAAAAATTCAGCAGGTTTGAGCCTGAAAGGAGTGCCATGATGTGCTTGAGCAGGTTGATTAAGAATACATTTATCTGCATTACTGCTGCTGACTGTAATGTCTACAGTGGTAACACATCAAGTGCATCATATAGCGTGTGCAACACTCTGCAGCCTTGTGTTACTTTTTTTTATCAACAGCAACTAGTTGGAATACACTGTAGATTTGTAAAAGCTCCACACTGTGTTATCTCTGACTCCAGCATCGGCAGTTCTTACTATGTCTGAGTAGATAGGTACAAGATAATAAAATGTGAGGCTGGATGAACACAGCAGGCCCAGCAGCCTCTCAGGAGCACAAAAGCTGACGTTTCAGGCCTAGACCCTTCATCAGAGATAATGGGAACTGCAGATGCTGGAGATTCCAAGATAATAAAATGTGAGGCTGGATGAACACAGCAGGCCAAGCAGCATCTCAGGAGCACAAAAGCTGACGTTTCGGGCCTAGATGCTGCTGGGCCTGCTGTGTTCATCCAGCCTCACATTTTATCTTAGATAGGTACAACTTGCCTTTACGTGGTGACTAGCGTACATGAATTGAGAGAAAAACTTCGGATTATACGAGACACCACTTTCACCACGTGCGCGCCAAGATATATCCACAGAAGCTAACCTGCTGGGGCGCCTGCGGACGGCGTGGTTTTTTCTAAAGCTGATGACCCCCTCTAGTCGCGATTAGCTATCACGTCAAGTTTCATTCCTAAAACGCGAGACTGCCTCATCTCCATCTAAATGGCTGTCTGCTTCTGAGGAACGGTCACCGGACCCGAAACGCTACTTCTGAGTTTTCCTTCACGGATGCCGACCGGCCTGCTGAGCTTTTCCAGCAGCTTCTGTTTTCAGCCCTGTCTGTTTAAATGTGTTAGCCGTCCTATCTCAGTCTTTCTGAATTGAATTCGCTTTCTTGTCACGAGAACAGTGAAAATGATCTGATCATGTATCTGACTGCTATCATGTAAACAGTTCGTGTCCAATATTGAACTACTACGTCTTATCAAAAATCTGTCCAAAATGAAAACAGGTATTTTGCTGATGAGGAGATAGTAGGAACTGCCGATGCTTGGAGTATCTGAGATAACAAGGTGTAGTGCTGGATGAACACAGCCTTTCTGAAGGACCATCCAGAACCGAAACGTCCGTCTTCCTGCTCCTCTGATGCTGCTTGGCCTGTTGTATTCATCCAGCTCTACACCTTGTTATCTATTTTGTTAATGAGATGTTCTCAATAATTGATGTGACTGAGGACAGGTCCTGGTGCACTGTATCAGATTATTGACGCTAAAAGAGACAGATTTATTTAGTGGACTGATGAACGTGGCTTGCGGGGGTGTGGCGGGAGTGGGGAAGTGAGCAGAAACCTACATTTGCATGATGAAGGTGGATAGCAGTAGAGTCCTAAAGCAAAACTGTTAAATTTGAAGGAGACTCGCTGTCCTGGTTTTTCTGAACATATCAGGAGTAAGCATGATTTTTGACGACCAGTTTGTTGCAAGAATGCGCTTGCGATTAAATGTGTGGATTTGTCTGCAAGGTTGAAAATGTAAATTTTTTAAAAATGCTTCAGAGTCAGCGGCTTCAGCAAAAAGCCTCACATATGAAGGGTTCTCGTCCACATTGTCGGCGTTCCTTTCAGAGATGCAGCCCTGAGCCAAACGGAAGCACACGCCCTCAGCCCCTCGGGCTGCTGAAGGAGTGCAGATAAGGCCTGGAGGCTGGGTGACGAGATGTCACTTGTCGTCCGGGGTCTGTCGCTGGCTGGCTGAAGTTACGCTAGAATGGACAGTGCCCTTTACTGTGTCCGGGCCAAAGTGAGACTGGCCTGTCAGTGCTGCGGGGGACTCCACGCAGAAACACGGAACTCGGAGCAGGCTCACAAGTAAGCGGGCGATTTGTAACTTGTACTGAAATATTCCCGTTTAAACCTATTAGATTGAAGGGAAGCATTTGAATGCCGGTGTCATTATGTAACATTTACCAGTACAAATAAACTGTTCAGTTCCTAAAACTAAAACGAATTAAAAAGGTTATCTTAGAAGCCTTTAATTTCAAATCACGTATGGGTCGTGTATTGCAATTTTAAGTCATCTGCTTTTGCAGAATTGTCCTTGTTGAATGTTACCATATAAAAGTTGCCAGAAATTGAGTTTTGTTCCTTTCCTGGGTTGGGTTTTTTTATCAGCACCGGCTCGTTAACATTACCGGCTTGTTTCGCTTTGCTTCTTTGTGTACAGTTCCTCAGCGTGGTGGAGACCCTGGATGATGACAGCGAGAGACGCGGAAAAGCAGAGGCAGAGCTCGGTAAGAAAGGAGTTCTCCTGTCCGCACGTGTTCACCGTGAGTCACCTCCAATCGCTGTGAAACTGCACCCTAAACCGAGCTGGGATTTCGGATGAAATTCGATTTCGCAGGAGATTCCCAGAGCCCATATAGAAATAATGTCTAGAGCAAAATCAATCAAAAGCCAGGAGCACGTCTGTCAATATCTGAAAAAAAGATAGTTTCATCAACACTGCAAAATATATCTTTACACTTTCAAATACCCATTAATGCATTGTGCATATCCAACATGTTTAAACACGTTTTATATTTCATTGCGTTATATACACCCACCACTTTCCGTTTGCCTATGGACTACTCATAATAGACTATTTTCTGTCTGCATTTCTATTTTATACATAAGCAACACTTTCTGTTTATGCTCCGGCCTTTCAGTGTTTTTGTTAGTATTTCCACAATCTAAATCCTGTAATTTCTGTGTCTCTAGTGTGCAAATCAACTATTAATCGTTTGTATTTCTAAACACATCTAAAATTTTCTGTTTAAATGCATGTTTCAGAATGTTTTGAGAAGGTTGTTCAGTTGTAGCTAGATCGCCGAATAACCTCAGATTGAATGTGACACGAAAAGGGTACTAGGTAATGTTGTATTTCGCCGCAGATCTGAGATTAGATAAATAGTTGCATCCACATATGCGGAGGGTAATAGCATTGGGAGGTACAGTCAATAGGAGAGAACAGGGATTAATTGATCGTTTTGCAACTTAACGTTTTGTCACCTGTACTCATAAAGGTACTCGGGCACTACATTCACAAATTTGGGATAACGCAAATACATGGGAGTGGGGGCATGTTAGGATCGAGGGAATTGAGTGAGGGAATTGACCTGCTTCTAGTAGATGTCTTTTCATACAGACAGGTATGGCATGATGTAACCGAGCAAAAAGGACATTCCAAGCAGGTATGGACCACGCTGGTTAACATACCTGAAGGTGGTTGAGCAACAGAAGAAACTGGGGTTAGCGCTCATGAATTATCGCTTATTCATGACCGCTGTTGCCAAAGTTGCAAATGGAACGTTAGAATGTTTTGCTCGGACCATTAGATTCAAAGTAGAAGTAGTAGCCTTCCTCCCCCGAGCTATCGATCTAGCTCCATCTTACAAACTTAGAAAAGACTGGTCAAGACCTCAAACTTTAGAAGGAAAATGGATTGACAAAGATTAGGGAACTAAGTTTTTGTAGTCTTCAGGAATTTTTCTGATTGCCTTCTCAGGCTAGAGGGGAATTTTACAATATTTTCTTACCTTGAATTAGCCACGGGTGTTTCTTTCTTGTTTTTTTTGCATTTCCCAGGAAAGTGCCAGTTTTTTTTAGGGAATGTGGTGTATGGAGTATGGTGTGTGTAGATGACACCATGTCCAAACGAGACAGTTTGATGGGCTGTTTTACTCCTATCCCATTACATATGTTCAGACTGTAGACAGCCAATAATTACACCTGTATTTCGGTAGTGTATTTCCAGCATTTAGTTATTCTAACTTACTTGACAATCAAAATAATTGCCTTTTATTCGTACAGCACCTCCCTGTATAGATTCTTAGGCTGAGTGCTTGTAATTTAGATCTATACATGAATAGGTTAAGAATTACACAAATCAGTTATAACTGACGCTACATGTGTTGAGCCTCCCCCCCCCCGACTCCCTACTACGCCCCGCATTCACAGTCAATGGAGAAAACAAGCTTTCCCATAGTTTGAGGGGAATATTTCCTTCAATATGTACGATTTAATTGTCAAATGTCACTGATTTTAGTTCTCTGATTCCGATTCGTTAAGTTTTGAGCAGACATCTATAACCAAAAACATCGGCACAAAATTTGACTATAATCTTGTGTAGTCGAGGATGCTGTGTGCAAAAGTAAGATGTTTTAAACATACATACGGATTTGTTTTATTTCAAAGACCAGCTCAATGAAAGAACTTACATTGCACCACTGACTAAAAAGATTCAGGATTTTTCATTTAAAATGGATGAACAGACCGAGACCATTAGTAAGGATGAACGGGGGAATATGCCTATGATTTGGACTGAGGTGCGAAATGAGAATTATTTTGAAGATAAAAGCAGATTGGTCAAATGAGTTAAGATGGTTTATTAATTGTTTGGAAGGAAGGTGCCACAGTATGGAGTGCTGTACACTGCATTATAATAGAGATGCACTATGAGCTAGAATTAACTACAAGACTGGCGGGAAGGAGACAAGGGTCAGAGAGACAGAAAGAGAGCACGGGCCAATTTGAAGCAATTGCTATCCGCTATTTAGTTAATGCCACGTTAGCACAATCACTGTCTTAAACAGCAGAACAGGAAACTCGGTTTTTGGAACCACTATACATTATACCGCGGCACTCATTTCAGCCACTTACAGATTTACCCACGGGCTGGGTCTGGGGGTTTTGCGGAGTGGAGGCTTATGGTAACATGCATTCAGACGCAAGTTCGCGAATACCGATGATTTCCAAAGCACATAACACATTTGTAGTTAAATATTCTTTTTTTCACACTATACAGCGTGGTTGTGACAGTCCCTCTGAAACCAGGCGACCCCTAGGATTTCAACACCCTGTCAGGTGCGTAAGGACTAGACCATTCCTGCTTCTACTGTCTTCGATAATAAATAAATAAAGTTCGAACCCCCAAATCTGAATTTTATCAGTCCGATGTAAAAAAAATGAAGCATGTTAGACCTGGGGTAGGAAATCGGTTCGAAGGCCTTTTTCTGAAAAAAAAACACGGTATTTTAAAGACATTTGTCAAGGTCGCTGTAACTGAATGTGCTGGGCCGTATTGTTAGCATTCATGTTTTTCTTTCCAGGCTGTACCTACCCAGATCCAAAGCTGAACATTACCTACACCACATGGGAGAGAAGGTTCTGGCCAGCTTCCCTGTTCAGGCAACAATTCATTTCTACAATGACGATTCAGAGGAGGAGGAGGAGGAGGAGGACAAACTCATGTCCTGTGGCTTAGAATCAGAAAGTACCCCGGAAACAGCGGGGATGTTTTGGAAACAGTGAAATGAATCGGAGCAGGAGATGGAGTGGCTTCGAAGCGGAAAAATCTTGCCTTCCGAAAGTGATACCACCACAACAAAACTAAAGGCCAGCACAACTCTCTGCTCCCTGCTCTCATTTGTAGCTGTAACTCAGACCGGTTAGTTAGGTATCTATAACACTGCAGGGCAATGACACATTTGCACTGTTTTATGTCTGTGTGTATGTGAATATATTTTGTATGATTATTACCTTAAGAACTTTAAACATATAAACTTTTCACATGAGGGTAAAATTTAATACAGAGGATCCTAGCAAGCAGGAACTTTCTAAGTCAGTAAAGTATCCGATGTCACCAGTCTTAAAATAACTTGTTAGTTGATATTCTCTAACATTTTCCGCGTATGTCAGTGTCTGTAGGTGGTGCGACGATCTCACGCACAGTCCATTTACAGCAAGGGTCTGGGTTTGAATCCTACACAGGCAACGGAGTCTTTGGACATTTACAATAAATTTGCAACATTGGTGCAAAGTGCTTTCACTTCACAGATATTGCATCTACAGCATCTCCAGTTCTAAGTGCACCCTGAATTCAGCCACAGGACACAACCTGAGTCCAGGGTAAAAGAAAACTTCTTTTGGAGAATTCTACCTTTTATTTTAACTTCTGCTCACGCAATGGCACACCAGAAAGGAAGGTAACGCAGATTTTAAAAACAGTTGGAAATTTGAAAATAAGATGACATCCATTGCTATTATAGAAAAAAATACACAAAATGCTGGAGGAACTCAGTTGCCTGGCAACATTGTGGCGAAGGAAACAGAATTAACGTTTTAGGTCTGATGTGAAGAGCAACGCATGGTTTGGATTATCAGTGCTGAGGTAAGGGTGTCAACTGAAAGAGCAAATAAAAATCAATGAAGCCTTGTAACGTAATTTTGAGTCAAAATGCCTTAAATATTGATATAAATTTTAATATAATCATAAAATCCCTACAGTGTGGAAGCAGGCCATTTAGCCCATCAAGTTTACACCAACCCTTTAAAAAGCATCCCACCCAATCCCTGTATTCCCAGTCGTTAATCCACCTAACCTGCGCATCTCTGGACACTATGGGCAATTTACCACAGGCAATACATCTAACCTGCATATCTTTGGACTGTGGGAGGAAACCATGCCTACACAGGGAGAATGTGCAAACTTCATACAGTCACCCACAGGTTGAATCAAACCCACATTCCTGGTGCTAAGAGACAGCTGTGCTAACCAATGATCCACCATGCCGCCTAACATAATGGAATATAACATGGGGAAATATGAATTAGAAGATTAGAAGAGTAGAATAGTCTTTAGATGGTGGCAGACTAGGAAATATTAGTAGTCAGAGTGATTAAGATGATATTGATACATTAACAAACAAAATTAACATAGCAGGTATAGCAAGCAGTTAAGAAAACAAATAATATGCTAGACTTTATTGCAAAGGGAGTATAGAAAAATATTTTCTGAAGAAGGGCCTAGGCCTGAATTGTCAGCTTTCCTGCTCCTCTGATGTTGCTTGGTCTGTTGTGTTCATCCAGCTCTCCACCTTGTTATCTCATTATCGTAGAAAAATAAAGGTCTATTGCAAATATATAGGGCCTGGCTGAGACCATACCTGCATCACTGTGCACCTTTTGGCTCTGAGAAGAATCTACTTTTATTGAAGGAGTGCAACAAACTTAATTAGACTGATTGTTAGAATGCAGGGAGACTGAGTAGATTTGGATATTATTCCATAGACGTCTGAAGAATGAGATGTGATCTAATTGAAACAAATACAAATTTTAATATGCTTGGCAAAGTGGACACTAGGAGGGTGTTTCCCCAGAGTTAGACAGATTTTTGATTGACAGGGCAGTCAAGGATTTTGTTCACAATAATGGTGAGATGCGATACAAACCATAAGGGTCGATCCTAAATGGAGTGCAGGAGCAGAGTAACTTGGGGATATATGTACCCAAACCACCAAAAGTGCCACACTTAAAATTGTTTTCCATTCAAAGGGTTGTCTTTGGAAATCTCTAATGCAGAACAGTTGTTGAGCATTTTCAAGTTAGGGATTGACACATTTTTGTATATTCAAAGAATCAAAGGATATGGATATTGCACAAGAACATGTTGCAGAGTTGTAAGTCAGTGCTCATTGAATGGTCGAGCAGTTAGAGGGGCCGAATAGCTTAATTACATTCCCACTGTTTTGGTTCTTACATGATTGCTGGTTATAATGGAATGTGGCCATTTAGTTTTAATAAAAAACCTGAAATTTTCTTAGATGTTGATTTTTAATTTTCAGGGATTCATGTGAAAGAGTAAAGTACTTCATAATTTTTTTTTGAAAGAGGTCAAGCTATATAACACATATATGTATTGTGAAATTTGAGGAGATAGTGATAGATTTCAAGAGGATATAGGCAAGTAGTCAGGTAGAGGAGTGGCTGTATTATAGATGAAATGTGAAGTGATACAATATGTTTGGAATAATGAAGAAATGGAAGTTAAACTAAAAGAGACAATTCTAAAGGAATTGCCATTGCAGAGAAACCTTCGGGTACATGTGCAAAAATCATTAAAGGTGCTAGAAAATTGGTCAAAAGGACACTTCGCTTCTATTTTGAGCTTTATTCCATTGTCCACACTGTTATTGCTGTCACATGCAATATTACTTGTTTCAAGCATGTTTATACCAGATTACCTACCTTCTCAACCTTTCTCCTTGCCTGAGATATGGTGACCTTCAGATTAAACCACTATCAGTCTTCTCTGTCTCATAAGTGAGCAGCCCTATGGTCCTCTGGGACTATGGTGACTTTAACTTTATACTTAATTTGTGTTTTTACCTTTTGATATCACAAGTATTTGAGTCGACTGACTTTCACACATGTTTTAGATTATTTTTATTTACTTTCAGTACCCTGTGCTTACCAATCATTCTAGACTCTTACTAGTATTGATACGGAACTTGACCCAGAGTTTATGGACACTCCCTACATATGATTATAAGAACATCAAAGCAGGTGCGGTGAACCTTTTGATGTAGATTTCCTTCTTGTCTGCAAATTACAGCATGAGGAAGTTATAGTCCTTCTGGTGCAGTAGGTATAGCTGCATTTCTGAGCATGATAAACAACTTCAAGTGTCATGAAATGCTGCCATCTAAGTATTGATGTGTGCCAAAGGAACCCAGCCAGAAGTCTAAGTCTCATTATCAGTGGGCATTCACAACCCTTTGTCTGAATAAACAAAGACATATTTTTATTACAAATAAGTCAGTACATTACAGCAAGAGCTTACGACTATATTCCATACATTGACTCAATGAAATACTATGACAACATATGAAATCTCCCATCATGACAAAATTTTAAATAAATGAAAAAATTTTAAACAAGTTAGAAGTATCAAAATTATGCAGGTGCAACGAGAGAGAAATCATTTTCTGTGCACTGCACAGCCCTTAGTGGTCTTGTGACAGAGAAACATAGAAGCAGAAAATAGGAGCAGGAGGAGGCCATTTGACCCTTTGGGCCTGCTCCGCCATTCATCACAATCATGGCAGATCGTCCAAGTCAATAGCTTAATCCTGCTTTCTCCCTATAACCTTTGATCCCATTCACCCCTAGTGCAATATCTGGCCACCTCTTGAATACATTAAATGTTTTGACATCAACTACTTCCTGTGGTAATGAATTCCACAGGCTCACTGTCTCCTCATCACCGTCCTAAATGGCATACCCCGAATCCTCAGACTGTGACCCCATAGTTCTGGACACACCCACCTTCGGGAACATCCTCCCTGCATCTATTCTGTCTAGCCCTGTTTGAATTGTGTAAGTCTCTATGAAATGCCGCCTCATTCATTGAACTCCAGCAACAACAATCCTGACCTAATCAATCTCTCCTCATGCATCAGTCCCACATCCCTGGAATTAGCTTGGTAAACATTCACTGTGCTCCCTTGAAAGCAAGAGCATTCTTCCTCAGAAAAGGAGACCAAAACTACACACTGTATTCTGGGATAACAAGGTGTAGAGTTGGATGAACACAGCAGGCCAAGCAGCATCAGAGGAGCAGGAAGGCTGATGTTTCGGGTCTAGACCCTCACCAAGGCCCTGATAACTGTAACAACACATCCCTGCTCCTATACTCCAAACCTTTCACAATGAAGGCCAAAATAACATCTGCCTTCACGAGCACTGTATCTGCATATCTGCCTTCAACGACTGGTTCACAAGGACACCCAGGTCTCCTGCACACTCCCCTCTCCTAATTTACAACCATTCAGGTTGTAATCTGCCTTCTTGTTGCTTCCAAAGTCAATAACCTCACACTTGTCCAAATCATACTGCATCTGCCATTGATGCCCACTCACCCAACTTGTCAAGACCATGCTGATCTTCCCAACTATCAATGACGTAGAACAACATCCTGAGGTACTTTGTCATAGCATAATCAAATACAAACATATAAGAGGCCAAAGAAGCGGATATTTGGAAGGTTGACTAATAGTTTAGATGAGTGACAGGTTTGTTAAATGGCAATGTTGATCAGTGGCACTCTTCCTTTCAAATCACAAGGTTATGCATTCAAGTCTCGCTCCAAACAATTGAACACAAAATTCAGACTGAAACTTCAGTACATTACTGAGGAAGTGCTGCACAGTTAGAAGAGTTATTAAACCATGGTCTCCATCTGCCGATTTGGATGTTTGTAAAAGACCTATATTGAAGAAAAATGTTCTCTAATGATCTAGTCAATACTTATCCCTCAATCAAAATCTTTTAAGAGAAAGGTTTTTGATTATTATCTTTGATTTGCCAGTGTGTTTTCCTGCAATGTAACAGTAACTGTACTTTATAAGCTGATCAATACACATGCTGTAAAAATATGAGTCTTTCTTTTCTTTCGGTAAAGAGGTAGGTTTTTAAAATGGTCTTGGGAGAGAGAGGTTTGGAGACAGAAATCCCAGGGCTTAGGGCCTAGATGTTGGTTGTCGATGATGATGTAAAGAAACTGGTGAAAACACAAAAGCCCAAAGATAACTAGAATATCACATGGATTGAATCGATTTGGCTGAATATTATGAGGGCAAGGACCTCTGAAGGAGGCCAAGATCAAGTATCCATCTCAACATTTCTGGCTAAAGGTGGTTACAAATGTTTCATCCGTGTGTTCTGTAGTAATGTGCTGGATTGTCCCACCATTGGGATGTGAATGTTTCTGGAGTCTCCTTACCTGTTGCTTAATTGTCTACTGCCTGTCATGACTGACCATTAAAGTATTGCGGAACTCTGATTTGATCCATGGTTTGAGAGATCACTTTGACTTTCTATCACATGCTGCTTCAGTCAATTCCACTCCCTCATGTTATGTGGATGTATGGTTTTTGACTTAGCTTTCCTCCTCTTCACCTGCATATACTTTCCAAATGTCAACATTTTTTTATTGTAGGGCTTCCCAAAGAGGGATTTGATATGAAAAGTAGGATTTTAGACCCTTCATATAATATTTTATCTTTTTCTATCTTTTGTTGGTCAAATTATGCCACTTGCTTCCAAGACTCTGATGCTGGGCAAATCTATTACCATTCATCATCTTCCTACTCCCCGAGATACAATGATGAACCTTTCAACAAAATATTCTGCTGCACAATGATGAGAATGTAAGGCTCCATAATGTTAGACAGTGCATGCCCTAAAATAATCCTTATTTCCAAAAGGTAGTAATGGCTATATTAGGGACTATCTTCAGATAATCAAGCTTCTATGATGCTAATACAAGTGGAAAATCTACATGATATACAATAGGCTGCACAGTAGCTCAGGGGGCAGCACTGTTGCCTCACTGCGCCAGGGACCCAGGTTTGATTCCACTCTCAGGCAACTTTCTGTGGTTGAGTTTGCATGTTTTGCCAGATCTGTATGGGTTTCCTTCAGGTGCTATGGTTTCCTCCCACAGTCCAAAGATGTGCAAAGTAGGTGGATTGGCCATGGAAAATGCAATGTTGCCAGAATAGGGTTGGAGGCATGCTTTTCAGAGGGTCGGCGTGGGCTCATTGGGCTAAATGGCCTGTTTCTGCACAGTAGGAATTCTATATAAAAATTTTCTGCAGACTGCACAGCAAGATGAGTGGAGGGGGGCATCTGGTGGCAGGGGGTCCAAGTAATGGCATGTAGGTAATGCTACTGTATAAGTGATCTAGACATCCAGCCTCCAAAGAGTTAAGGTAGCTTCAATTAACAAAATCTGAAATTAAAAAATCTAGTCTCAGTAAAGTTGGCCACGGATTATCTTAAAAACCCATCTCCTTCACTAATGCCCTTTAAGTGAGGATACTATTGATTCCCAAACTTTCATCTATCTTAATCTGCTCTTACTTACATGTGATGTAGAATTAATTGACACTTAACTGCCCCCTGAAGTAGTCGAGCAAACTATTCAATTCAAAGGCGACTAGGAATGGGCTGAAAACACTGGCCTTACCAGTGACATGAATCCCATGATAAAATATTTTTGTTGACAAATTATGATAACACAGAGTTAACTTTATTTGTTAGATTTATGCAGTCAATGAGATAAAATCATAACATAAGTTGAATGAAAAGAAGCCAAGTGGCCTGTCAAACTGTTTCTTCCACAGCCTATAAGACCATAACACATAGGAGTGGAAGTAAGGCCATTCGGCCCATCGAGTCCACTCCGCCATTTAAATCATGGCTGATGGGCATTTCAACTCCACTTCCCTGCACTCTGCCCATAGCCCTTAATTCCTTGCGAGATCAGGAATTTATCAACCTCTGCCTTGAAGACATTTAACGTCCCGGCCTCCACTGCGCTCCGTGGCAATGAATTCCACAGGCCCACCACTCTCTGGCTTTAGAAATGTCTTCTCATTTCTGTTCTAAATTGAGCCCTTCTAATTCTAAGGCTGTGCCCACAGGTCCTAGTCTCCCCACCTAACGGAAACAACTTCCTAGTGTCCACCCTTTCTAAGCCATACATTATCTTGTAAGTTCCTATTAGATCTTTCCTCAACCAATCCCAGGATCCTCAGCCATTCATCGTATGTTAGGCCTACCATTCCAGGGATCATTCGTGTGAATCTCTGCTGGATGTGCTCCTGTGCCAGTATATCCTTCCTGAGGTGTGGGGCCCAAAATTGGACACAGTATTCTAAATGGGGCCTAATTAGAGCTTTATAAAGTCCCAGAAGCACATCGCTGCTCCAACCCTCTTGAGATAAATGACAACATTACATTTGTTTTCTTAATCACCGGCTCAACCTGCAAGTTAATTTTTAGAGAATCCTGGACTAACTCTCCCAAATCCCTTTGTACTTCGGCTTTATGAATTTTCTCACCGTTTAGAAAATAGTCCATGCCTGTATTCTTTTTTCCAAAGTGCAAGGCCTCACATTTGCTCACATTGAATTTCATCAGCCATTTCCTGGACCACTCTCCTAAACTGTCTAAATCTTTCTGCAGCCTTCCCATCTCCTTTGTACTACCTGCCTGTCCACCTAACTTCGTATCATTGACAAACTTCACCAGAATGCCCCCATTCCCTTCATCCAGATCATTAATATGTAAAGTGAACAGCTGCGGCCCCCAATACTGAACCCTGCGGGACACCACTCGTCACCGGTTGCCATTCTGAAAAACAGCCTTTTATCCCAACTCTCTGCCTTCTGTCAGACAGCCAATCCTCAATCCAAGCCAGTAGCTCACCTCGAACACCATGGGCTCTCACCTTACTCAGCAGCCTCCCGTGAGGCACCTTATCAAAGGCCTTTTGAAAGTCTAGTTTAATAACATCCACTGGGTTTCCCTGGTCTAACATACTTGTTACCTCTTCAAAGAATTCTAACAGGTTTGTCAGGCACAACCTCCTCTTACTAAATCCATGTTGACTTGTTCTAATCCAACCCTGCACATCCAAAAATTTAGAAATCTCATCCTTAACAATGGATTCTAGAATTTTACCAACAACCGAGCTTAGGCTAATCGGCTTATAATTGTCCATCTTTTGTCTTGATCCTTTCTTAAACAAAGGGGTTACAACAGCAATTTTCAAACAATCTGGGACATTCCCTGACTCCAGTGGCTTTTGAAAGATCACAACCAATGCCTCCACTATTTCTTCAATCACCTCCCTCAGAACTCTAGGATGCAGCCCATCGGGGCCAGGAGATTTATCAATTTTTAGACCTTTTAGCTTTTCTAGCACTTTCTCTTTTGTAATGCCTACCATACTCAATTCTGCCTCTGACTCTCAATTGTTGGGATACTACTCATGTCTTCCACTGTGAAGACTGACACAAAGTACTTTTTAAGTTCTTCAGCTATTTCCTTATCTCCCATCACTAGCCTTCCAGCATCAATTTGGAGCAGGCCAATGTCTACTTTTGCCTCTCATTTGTTTCTTATGCATTGAAAGAAGCTTTTACTATCATTTCTAACATTTCTGGTTTGCCTACCTTCATATTTGATCCTCTCCTTCCTTATTCCTCTCTTTGTTATCCTCTGTTTGTTTTTGTAGCCTTCCCAATCTTCTGATTTCCCAGTGCTCTTGGCTACTTTATAGGCCGTTTCTTTTCCTTTGATACATTTCCTGACTTCCTTTGTCAGCCATGGCTGTCTAATCCGCCCCGGATAATCTTTCTTTTCTTTGGGATGAACCTCTGTACTGTGTCCTCAATTACACCCAGAAACTCCTGCCATTGTTGCTCTACTGTCTTCCCTGCTAGGCTCTGCTTCCAGTCGATTTTCGTCAGTTTCTCTCTCATGCCCCTGTAATTACCTTTATTTAACTGTGACACCATTACATCCGATTTTGCCTTCTCTCTTTCAAACTGCAGACTGAACTCCACCATACTCAGTATGTGGACAGGCCGACGAGGGGGGAGCCATTTTGGATTTGGCACTCGGCAATGAGCCAGGACAGGTGTCAGATCTCGTGGTGGGAGAACACTTTGGCGACAGTGACCACAACAGCCTCACATTTACCATAGCCATGGAAAGGGAAAGGAGCAGTTACAAGGGGCAGATATTTAACTGGGGAAAAGGGAACTATGACACTGTAAGGCAGGAGTTGGGAAGTACAGATTGGGAGCAATTGTTCCACAGAAAGGGCACAACAGACATGTGGAGGCTGTTTAAGGAGCAGTTGTTGTGAGTGATGCATAAATCTGTTCCTCTGAGTCATGTAAGAAGGGGTAAGATTAAGGAGCCTTGGATGACAGGAACAGAGGTGCTTCTCGTCAAAAAGAAAAAGGCAGCTTACGTAAGGTGGAAGAAGCAAGGGTCTAGCACAGCTTTAGAGGATTACAGGCTTGCTCAGAAGGAGCTCAAAAGTGGACTGAGGAGGGCCAGGAGGGGGCACGAGAAAGGCTTGGCAGGAAGGATTAGGGAGAACCTGAAGGCATTTTATTCATACATGAAGAATAAGAGAATGATCAGGGAGAATGTAGGGCTGATCAGGGATAGCGTAGGGAACTTGTGCGTGGAGTCTGAGCAGATAGGGGAAGCCCTAAATGAGTTTTTTGCTTCGGTTTTCACTAAGGAAAAGGACCTTGTTGTGAATGAGAACTTTGAGGACCAGGAAAACAGGCTTGAACAGATCAAGATTGAGGAAGTTGATGTGCTGGAAATTTTGGCAAACATTAAGATTGATAAGTCCCCAGGGCCAGACCAGATTTATCCTAGGTTGCTCCGGGAAGCGAGAAAGGAGGTGGCTAAGCCACTGGCGAAGATCTTTGCTTCCTCACTCTCCACGAAAGTCATACCGGAAGATTGCAAGGAGGCAAATGTTGTTCCTCTTTTCAAGAAAGGGAATAGGGAAATCCCTGGAAATTACAGACCAGTCAATCTTACGTCTGTGGTCAGCAAGGTTTTGGAAAGAATTCTGAGGGATAGGATTTATGACTATTTGGAAAAGCATAGCGTGATTAAAGGGAGTCAGCATGGCTTTGTGAGGGGCAGATCATGTCTTACAAATCTTATTGAGTTCTTTGAGGAAGTCACGAGACAGGTTGACGAGGGTCGAGCAATGGATGTGGTGTACATGGACTTCAGCAAGGCATTTGATAAGGTTCCCCATGGCAGCCTCATTCATAAAGTCAGGAAGTATGGGATACAGGGTGATTTGGCTGTCTGGATTCAGAATTGGTTGGCTGACAGGAGGCGGAGAGTGGCTGTAGATGGTAAGTATTCTGCCTGGAGGTCAGTGCTGAGTGGTGTCCCGCAGGGCTCTGTTCTTGGGCCTCTGCTCTTTGTAGTTTTTATAAATGACTTGGATGAGGAGGTTGAGGGGTGGGTTAGTATGTTTACTGATGACACAAAGATTGGAGGTGCCGTTGATAGTATCGAGGGCTATTGCAGGCTTCAGCAAGACATTGACAGTGTGCAGAGCTGGGCTGAGAAATGGCAGATGGAGTTCAACCTGGATAAATGCGAAGTGATGCATTTTGGAAGGTCGAACTTAAAGGCTGAAAGGCAGGATTCTCGGCAGTGTGGAGGAACAGCGGAATCTTGGTGTTCAAGTGCATAGCTCTCTCATAGTTGCCACCCAGGTGGATAAGGTTGTTAAGAAAGCATATGGTGTTTTGGCTTTCATTAACAGGGGGATCGAGTTTAAGGGCCGCGAGGTTATGCTGCAGCTCTACAAAACCCTGGTGAGGCCACGCTTGGAATATTGTGTCCAGTGCTGGTCACCCTATTATAGGAAAGATGTGGAGGCTTTGGAGAGGGTGCAAAGGAGGTTTACCAGGATGCTGCCTGGACAGGAGGGCTTGTCTTATGGAAAGGTTGACTGAGCTCGGACTTTTCTCTCTGGAGAGAAGGAGGAAGAAAGGTGACCTGATTGAGGTGTACAAGGTAATGAGAGGCATGGATAGAGTCGAAAGCCAGAGACGTTTCCCCAGGGCAGGATTGACTGCTACAAGAGGTCATAGTTTTAAGGTGTTAGGAGGAAGGTATAGAGGAGACGTCAGAGGGAGGTTCTTCGCCCAGAGAGTTGTGAGCGCATGGAATATTTTGCCAGTGGAAGTTGTGGAAGCAGAGTCATTAGTGACATTTAAGCGATTGCTGGACATGCACACGGACAGCAGTGAATTGAGGTGAATACAGGTTAGGTTATTTTATTTTTGGATTAGGATTATTTCACGGCACAGCATCATGGGCCGAAGGGCCTGTACTGCGCTGTACTTTTCTATTTTCTATGTTCTATATTATAATTGCTGCCTCCTAAGTGTTCTCTTACTTTAAGACCTCACTGCGAAGCCTCTTCCAGGGATGCCTAACCTGAAGAAGTTACCCTCCTCCCGCCGGACCAACCTCAGGGAATCTCTCTCCCACTCCAACTCTCTTGTAATCTACTCTCCTCTCCACCTATCTTCTTTTCTCTCCATCTTCAGTCCACCTCCCCCTCTCTCCCTATTTATTCCAGAACCCTCACCCCATCCCCCTCTCTGATGAAGGGTCTAGGCCCGAAACGTCAGCTTTTGTGCTCCTGAGATGCTGCTTGGCCTGCTGTGTTCATCCAGCTTCACACTGTTATCTTTTATCAAGTCTGGTTCATTACATCGCACTAAGTCCAGAATAGCCTGCTCCCTTGTGGGCTCCATCACAAGCTGTTCTAAAAAGCCATCCCGTAAGCATTCCATGAATTGCCTTTTTTTGAATCCACTGGCAACATTATTCACCCAGTCCACCTGCATATTGAAGGCCCCATGATCACCGTGACCTTGCCTTTCTGACATGCCCTTTCTATTTCTCGGTGCATCTTGCGCCCCTGGTCCTGACCACTGTTAGGAGGTCTGTACATAACTCCCATTATGGTTTTTTTGCCGTTGTGGTTCCTCAGTTCCACTCACACAGACTCCACATCATCTGACCCTATATCATTCAGTGCCATAGATTTCATTTCCTTCTTAACTGGCAAGGCAACCCCGCCCCCTCTGTCCATTTCCCTGTCTTTTTGATAAGTTGTCATCCTGAACTTTTCTTACCAATTCAGATGTGAATATTTTCTAATCAATCTGCCTGGAAAAGTTAGTACACACTTCTGGAGCAGGTGAGGCACTAGCTCTGACATGAGTCACAGCAGTTCATTCCAAAGCAGCTGGTGATCGAATTTAAGGCAATGAAACAGCAATGGAACATTGTACGAATTCTGTTTTACAACAAATGGAAAAGTTGGTCAGCTCATCCATTCAGCAACAGGCAGCTTCTTTTCATGGCACATTGAAAAATGAATCTACATTACAACCTTCAAAATGTTTGCGAGCTAATGAACTATTTTGGAAGGGTGGCTGTATATATCTTAACTCTTTCCTATTTCATGTCTTTGTTATAAGTTGCTTTCAAACATATCTGTTTGCTGAAGACTTTTTTTAATATTGGACGCTTTGTTTATCATTTGGCTTTATATTATCCCTAATATTTCATCATCTTCAGGCTGCAGATGCAGATAATTTATTTTTGGACTCAATCATTTCCTGCTTTACATTAATTAATTGTTTAACCACAACATAAACTTGCTGCTGTCCAATGTGGGCTCTATCATACTTTGGTATTACAAGCAGCTTTTCAATGTTTACGGACAACAGAAGCTAACCTATCCCAATGAACAAATTTGAAAAGGATTCATTTCCTGCTTAAATTGCTTGATTCCATTGAAAAGTATACTGATTGGCTTCAAATCAAATTAAATTAAATTAAATACAGCTGCTGCAAAGGCGCAATGGACAAAGGTCACACTGTATAGTCTTTCAGCAGTAGTACACTCAGGGGTAGAAAACTGAAAAATGTCTTGAACTGTATGTTCGGAATTTAATGAGTAAATTAGAGGTTATTTTAAATGATCCGAAGACCATAAGACATAGAAGCAGAATTCGGCCATTTGGCTCACTGAGTCTGCACCACCATTCGGTTGTGGATGATATGTTTCTCTCCCTCATTCTCCTGCCTTACAGAATCATAGAGTCATACAGCATAGAAACAGGCCCTTCGGCCCAACCTGTCCATGCCAACGAAGTTTCCTAAACTGAACTAGTCAAATTTGCCTTCATTTGCCCCATATTACTATTTGCGTACCTTTTAAATGTTGTAATTGCACCGGTCTCTACCACTTCGTCTGGCAGTTCGGTCAGATATGCATCACAATCTGTGTTAAAAAGTTGCCTTTCAGGTCCATTTTAAAACTCTCCCCTCTCACCATCAACCTATATCCTTTAGTTTTAGACTTTTCTCTGAGTAACCCTTGATTCCTTTATCCAATCAAGAACCTATCTATCTCTGTCTTAAATACAGTCAATGACTTGGCCTCCACAGCCTTCTGTGGCAATGGTTCCACAGGTTCCCCACCCTCTGGCTGAAGAAATTCCTCCTTATCTCAGTTCTATCCCTTCATTCTGCGACTGTGCCCTCAGGTCCTATTCTCTCCTAATAGTGGAAACATGTACATGTCCATTCTAACTTGGCCCCGCTGTGTTCTGCAAGACACAGTGAGATCCCTGTTCATTCTTCTAAACTCCATCAAGTACAGGCGCAGAGTCCTCAACCACTCCTTATATGACAAGCCTTTCACCCCTGGATTCATTCTTGTAAACATCATCTGGACCCCTTCCAAATGTAACGAGTAACTTACAGTATTGTAAAAATTAATATAGTTTGTGCTTTATCTAATGTCAACTTTGAATGGTCACGTAATGCATACTTTAAAATATTATAAATAATGCATATTTTTAGAGGAAAATATGGAAAATAACACATGCTGGTATTAATAAAAACAAAAATCTGGAGAAACTCAGCAGATCTGGCAACATCTTTAATAGACTCGCCACAGCGTGGAAACCAGTCACACAGCCCAACAAGTCCACACCAACCCGCTGAAGAGCATCCCATCCCTGTAACCCTGCATTTCTAATGGCTAACACACCAAATATACACATCCTTGAACATTATGGGTGATTTAACATGGCCAATCGACCTAATTTGCACATCTTTTGAACTGTGGGATGAACCCACGCAGACTTGGAGAGAACATACAGACTCCACACAGATGGCTGGAATCAAACCCAGGTCCCTGGCACTGTGAGGTAGCAGTGCAAACCACTGAGCCACTGTGCCAGCTCTGTGGGGAGCAAAACACTCAAAGTTTCAAGTCTGATATGATTAATCTTTGTCTGTTCATAGATGCTCTTAAGTTTCTCTAGAAACTTTTGCTTTTTTATTTCAGATTGCTTGCATCTGCAGTATTTTGTTTTAATATGCTAATATTGATTCGTTACAAACAAATTGATAAAACTGTCTTAAACAGCACCAATGTGAGCTTATTTCTACCACTGTCACAGGCTGTTAAGACCGTGGAGTTCATAGTCTGGTTAACAAAGAAATGTAGTCTGTAATTAGTGCAGCATTCAGCTAATAACAAAAGGCAGATTCGATGCTATTCTTTTTTGATGCAAATATTCAAGCATATTTCCCAGTGAACCATCCAAACCTAGGAGCCCACTTAAAATTGAGGCTAGCAGATTGCTTTATTATGTTTTGAGACAAGCTCATGATCACCTGATGTCAACACATATGTACCAGCATTCACCTATTATGCCACTCACAGGTTTCTCTATTTAATTCCTTCTTCAGAGTATTTTGTGCTCCATGACTCAGCCATGCGAAAATTGTCAAAGCTGTTTGAGCTTGATACTTCTCACAACTTAGAAAGTAAGAAAACGGTCAGATTACCAACTTGTGCATGTTTCTTTGCAAAAATAAACCAAAAATGCAATGAGTAGGTGAGAAAATAGTTATGTTATTATATTTTATCTTAGCAGCACATGAATAAGATTAGCGTTAGAGATAACAAGGTGTGGAGCTGGATGAACATAGCAGACCAAGCAGCATCTTAGGAGCAAGAAAGCTGATGTTTTGGGCCTAGACCCTTCATCAGATGCTTCTGGTGAAGGGTCTAGGCCTGAAACGTCAGCTTTCCTGTTCCTAAGATGCAGCTTGGCCTGCTGTGTTCATCCAGCTCCACGCCTTATTATCTCGGATTCTCCAGCATCTGCAGTTCCTATTATCTCTTATAAGATTAGCATTGGTAGGGCATTTTTCAGGGCCTCAGCATATCCCAAAATACAATTCAGTTAATTAAGTCATTTTAAAAACTGTTATCATTGTTGCAATGGCAAAGAAAACACAGCAGCCAATTTGGACACAGTAAGATCTCTCAAATAGGATGTGGTTAAAGAGCAGATAATTTTGTTTTAGCATTTTTGATTTAGGGACTGTAGTGATTGTAATGAGGTCAGCCAATTGGAGTTAATAGAATATGAGTTCTCGGATTAGGGATGTTAATCTGGTCCAATCAAGAAGCCCTGGCTGACATAAAAAGGATGTGTCAGGCATTCTGGCACTCTGGTGCCTGACTCTCTATGAGGCAGTACCATAATCAGACACTGTTTGTGTATAAATAAAGGGTGCCTTGGTAATGGGATACAGGCCTCTATGGAGTTATTTCAGGGACCAATATTGGCCATGTCTGCAGGAACAGATCCCATCCTCTCCTTCAAAATAGTGTCATCGAATCTTTTGTGTTAGCCTGTGAGGATAGATTATACCTCAGTGTAATGTCTCACAAAGAAAAGGCACGTCCAATAAGACCTCTTGCGATTTTTTTTGTTCAGATATGGAACTTTAACACGAAGCTTGTTAAATCCAAGAAGGTGAATTGCTAGAACATAACACAGGAATTGTTTTCTGAATTTGTACAGTTTAAACAGGATTACAAAAACCTCTGACTATTCGCATCTATTTTTATAGGACTGATCTCACCTATTTTAACATTTAATGGTGTTTCTGAATCTAGTGATGAATTGTTACGGTTAAAGTCATGATTTTTGGAAGAAGATTTACAGAGATGCATTTACAGATACAATGATGTATAGTCCAGTTTGGATTTTATACTCCCCAAAGCATCAAGCAGATTGAACTGAAGCAGTTTTGATGGTTTAATGCCAGAGATGATTATCAGACTGGTCATTCTCAAGTTTGTGTTCCTCAAGTCTCTCCTGTTTTTCTGTCCACAGACACTGCTAGACCGGAGTATCTCAATCTTTTTTTTTAAAATCCCAAGATCATCATTGTTAATCAATTACACTCTCTTATCCAAAACTATGCAAGATTAGTATATCTTCCACCATCTGGAAATCTTTTTCAAAAATGGACACAATAGATGTTGTTTAAAGTTCCGAAACCAAATCATTTCTCTCATTACTAATAATTACCAACGGTTCACAAATCTCAATGCAAGTACTACAGCTACAATTCATCTTGTGGGATTCATTTGTTTTTGAGCCCTTTAGGTCTTTTAACTTTCTATATTTCATGTCACAGATGTTATTTCTACTAGGATTATAACTACTGAGATACATTTTGTACATTTACCTGAATAAACACTTGGAAGAAGTAATCACTTGACAAAAATACCTGAGGGTAAATTTAAATATGAATTGTAGCATTGATGTGAAGTGAGTTTGCTTTGCACCAATGCTAATACAAGTCTAGTGTGAACCTCGCATCAAAATCCAGTCTGATTTGGTACAAGAAGAAGTAAAACTCCCTGGATTAAGTTCAGGGCCTCACACTATATTGGTATGCCAAACTGCAGCTTTATACCGATGGCGACTTTTGAGATGTGAATGTACAAGATAGCTAACTGCTTGGTGTGTGAAACTGTTGATCTGCACATTTTTATTACTTGCTTTATACTGTACCATGAAAGTCTGTTGCTGGGAAATGTTGAGGAAAAGACCTGTGCCAAGATATTTATGTCATTTAAATTCTAACATTGCTTCTTGAGGCATTAGGCAGTTTGTGAAAAAAAGATTGTACATTGGAAAGACATATTGAACAAAGATTGCAAAGAGGTGAGATTGAGGGCAAGTTTAGGTCCATATCACCTCCTGGCCCCACTAGACCAACACTTAAAAACTTTGGAAATATGATCTGATGCCATTTACTTTAAGCTGCTGAGTAAATCATTACACTGGGGACACTGCCCTATGGATGGAAGTCTTGTTTGTTTGACTGCTTTATCTGAAGGCAGTGATGACAGTTCAAAGCCACTGAATTGTCTGAGCTCTGTGTAAACTATGATAGGCCTGGGCTTAGGTGAAATTCTGCTGCTCTGTCTGAGCACACTGATTGAAAAGCCATGGTGAAAAACACATTGATAAAGATCTGCCACCTATTTCACTTGCACCCCTAAGATTAGGGGTCATGGACTGTAAGCCATCAATTTACAGTGTAGCTGCTTCTGTGCAGTGAGTGATCACTCTGAGTGCAAAAACCACAAATATATCAAAGATCCAGTTTGGAAAATTACAAACTAATTCCTTTTGAATTATCCTTTCAAACAGTTTACAACTAGAAATTATTCAGCAATATTACCTTATCATCTATTGCATGATTAAAAAGTTCTCCAGACCAACTCATGGTATGGCAGGATGACATCTGAGGAGATTGGGTAGATTGTGTCTGTAGTCTCTGGAGCTTTGAAGAGTAAGAGAGAATCTCATCAAAGTGTACAAAATTCTGACAGAGCTGAGCTGGAGTGTATAACAAGAGGTCATTGTCTCAAAATGCACAGTAGGTTATTTCAGACTGACAGGAGGAGAAATTTCTGAAAAGCATGATACATAGCCTGTTGGTATGTCTGTGAAAAAGAAACTTCTTCACGCAGAGGCTGGTGCAATTGTGGAATTCTTTAGCACAGTGGTTTGTGGAGGCCAAGTCTCTTATTATATCTAAGAAAGAAATGGATAGATTTCTGGAATCTAAACATGTTGGGGGAAATGTGGAGGAAGTGGAAGTACAGCATTGAGATTGAGGACAAGCTATAACAGTGCTAAATGGCAGATCGAGCCAAATGGGCTGAATAGCCAATTCCTGTTCCTGTTTTCAGTGTTTCTATACCAACGTCTGAAAGTTCAGTGTCCACTTGGGATAGAACTGACAAAATCTATTTGTAAATGTTACTCAGAGTTTATTTCACAAAGTGGTACGGATTCCATAAACTTTATTAACACTCAGGGTAGTGCAGTGAGTTTAGAGGGCAAGTCTCTGAATAGTGTTGATGCTCTTAAAACAGAGGGCAAAACCTCATTGGAGCCTGAGTGACAAGGAGAGAAACATGGCAGAATCTTGAGAAGTGCAATGATGCATATATCAACATCAGGAGCAACTTGCTGCATCTTTTAAGTAAGTTCTCCATCACAAACAAACTAGATGTCAAGGAGGAAGAGGAGCAACTTATCTATCTATTTGACACTTCAAAATCCTAAGGACTCAACATTGCAAATTCAATGATATCAGAAAATGCTGGAAAAACATAGAATTTGTGAAACACCTGAAATGTTAATTTTGTTTATTTCCCTATTGATGCTGTCAGACTTGCTGAATATTTCAGATTTCCAGCAACAACAATATCTCGCATATATATCAACTTCAACAATTTCAAGTCTGAACCTCTTTCCCATTTGTTTTTTTGATGGCTGTTATTTGTTGGAGATATGCTTTTTCCATTTGCACAGCCTCTTGATCGATATTTTTTTTTCATTTATCCCATTGCCATTTCATTCTGCCTTGCTCTATGAACCCTTTTGTCTTTGAATTTCTCCTGTCTTCCAAACTATCACAAAATTTCCCATTTGTTCTTTCGTGACAACCCAACTACCTTTCCTTTCTGATTGTGTTTATTTAAAACATGCAGCATCCCTTTTTCCACTTCTGATTAATATTATCCATTTGATGCATAATTCTATTTCTCTCACCATAGATGCAGCCTCACCTGAGTATTTCAATAGTTTTTACTTTGATTGCAGATTTCCAGCATTCATCGTATTTTACTTTTTAGCATGAAATGTAAGTACTCTAATAATTTGTGGACTTGTTGCGCTGAAGGGCCTGTTTCCATGCTGTAGGGATTCTGTGATTCTAGTTCATGTCCATATACAGCAGGAGCTAGACAACATTCAAGCTTTGGCTAAGTGGCAAGAAATAACATTTGCGCAACACAAATACCAGGCAATAATCCACCTGATTCGAACCTATATACTGCTCTTTTGATGGTACGCTGTTCAAATCCTGGAACTCCTTTCTAACAGCATTTTAGATGTACTTATACAGCACTGACACAGCTGTTCAAAAAGGCAGTTCTCTACACCTTCTTAAGGGCTATTAGGAATGGGCAACAAATGCTGGTCTAGCCAGGAACTTCCACATCCCAGAACAGAATCACTATATTTTTACGAAGTTGAGACAAGGGGAGAATGAAGTACCCCACAATGCTGTGTCAAAACTGTTTGCTAACTACTGTGATGAGCAAGTCAGATTGCCTCCCACCACTCACTGTATCAATTATCCTGTGGCTTTTTGTTTTGAATTTTGAAGTTTTGAAAATGTCAAAGAATGATATTTGAACCAACAATTGTATTATCCAACTCTTTAAAAATCATACTTTAGTCTCCCTGTGTTTTATAATACTCACTGCATTTGTTTTCAGATTTCTGTAGATATAAAACGTTGACTCAGCTCTCAGGAAATGTTATATAATGATCTAGTGAAAAGGACCCTCTATTTCTTTCCTCAGTGGGTGACTTCAGATTACAACCTACTGGATGGGAAACTGTACATGTAAATCTATAAAACTTCAGTCTCTTCTAGATGGGATGTTAGTTATTTGCTGGAGCTGATGACACCTAATGATGAAATAGCAACTTTTACAGCATACTATTGATGTTAGGCAAGGTAATGAATGGTAGAGGGGCAACAAATGGTCCTCATGCCTCTGGATAAAACACACAGCCATGGCCACTAACTGTAGTCATTGTCTAATAATCCCTGTGGCAAGTTAACTTGAGCATGATCATTAGTGACAGCAGGCGTGGACGCAGTTATAATGCTCCCATCAGTTGGACAGCTAATCAATCAATTCCCAATGTCAAAACAGGTGCTTAGTTCATTTAGTGAGAAATGCCCATACCATATCCCACAAACAGTCAACCCATTTGTCGATTTATATATAATAATAAGTACAGAAACAGGCTATTCAGTCAATTCCACCCACCTCATCTCAGTTCATTAAAATTTTAGTTCATTTTTCTCTCTTTTAAATCATCGAGTTTCCTTTTAAAAGCATCAATTTGTCCATGCTATTTTCAATGATAGGGATTTCTATCTTCTAATTACTTTGTGGATAAATACATTTCTCCTTAATTTTCTGTTAGATTTATTACAAACTATAGAGAAATTTCAGAATACATTCTAGAGAGAGAGAAAGGTTCAATGGAAAGGATGTAGTATCAGTGGAAAACTAGGGAGGTTAAAGTTAGTATCAAAATGAAATAAAAGCCATATAATTCTTCAAAGAGTGGCAGTCAGAAAAGCAAAAAAAAACTAAAAATTAAGAAGGATGACAGTTTACAAATACAGTATCGCCCATTTAAGAAGGAAATTTCCTGATATTCCCCAGAGAATAGTGAAGATAAGATCACATTTAAATTGGGGGTAGATAAGATCCTTGACTGACAAGGGAATAAATGACTATTGTGGGCACATGAGGACTTGGAGTTGAGGCTACAGTCAGAACAGGTTGTAGTCTTGCTCGTCAAGGCAATGTGTTTGATTGCAAACGTTTCATCACCCTGCTCGGTAACATCGTCACTGCACCTCCGGTGAAGCATTGGTGTTCTGTCCCGCTTGTTATTTATATGCCTCGGTTTGTTGGAATGGTTGGCATCACTTCACGTTCTGCCTTTCAGTGGCTTGTATGTGGGTCCAATTCAGTGTGTTTATTGATGGAGTTCCAATTGGAATGCTCCAGGAATTCCTTGACATGTCTCTGTTTGGCTTGTGCTATTATGGTCTCAATATACACAGACAAAAAAAGGACACAAATTCGACTGGAATAACAGTTCCTGAGTTATAAATCTTCTCAAAAACTTTAAACAGTCAGATCAGTTGGTAAATCAGGCTGGAGAATCTGAAACACCAACAGAAATTGCTGGAAAAGCTCAGCAGGTCTGGCAGCATCTGTGAAGAGAAATCAGAGTTAATGTTTCAGGTCTGGTGGCGCTTCCTCAGACTGGAGGAGAAGCTGAAGGGGTATTCCTACTTCTGTATGTTCATATGTTGTATTTATATCCTTAGTTTTAGATTTGTCCACATCCAGCCTGTTTAATTCATGCATTATTTTAAAGAATCCCATCAGCACTCCCTTAAAAACAGACAGAACAGTGAAACCTTGTTTTGAAAACAGAATGATGGTCACAATGTATATGCCATTCAGCTATGACTGAAAGGTTGGCAATCTGAACAAGTAAATTACCTCCCCTGCACATATGGCTCCAGTTCATCTTTTCCAAAAAAACTAGATTAGCTTTCTAATAACATTGTAACATTCCAACATTTAAACAAAATGACAGAGTCTGCCTATAGAAACAATGATAAAATCTTAAAATGGGATTTACAGTTCTCAGTTGCCCTTCTCCCACAATCTCAGTAACGTCAGATCACCAGCTGCATTCTGAACTAAGACTTCGAAGGAAATCTGAAGAATATGCAATCACAGTATTGGTTTTTGTTATGGGCTGTTCATGAGTTTTCTTTTTGAACTGAAACATAAATTGTCAATTTTTAATCTCTCAACTCTAAGGTAGGCAGTGCTTTATCTGTTTCCTCATGCATTATGCTTAACTTTAACTTACTTTAATTCCACAATTTTTGGGACCTATTACAAACCTCACCTCATCAGCTCTTGTAACAAAGCAGATAACAAATTTCCAAGGCTTAAGTTCTGCATTTGAGGTTTATGGAGATCAACAAGATGACAGAAACTCAAACATGAACTCTTGACCATCAGGTCAGCAAATTGATTGTGAGGGATAAGCTGATGTCCATTGACATTAGGATTTCTTGGTGTGACTGCCAGTTTAAGCATATAAAATGAAATCTATAGATATAGATCGTAGTAGCAATCATAACTCTTTCATTCATGATAGTCAGCGGTATTGATCATAACTCTGTCGGTTTCACGATAGTCATGGATAAGGATAGGTACATACGGCAGGGTAACGTTTACAATCGGGGGAAGGGTAATTACAATTCAGTAGGCAAGAACGGGGTAACATAAATTGGGAACAGATACGGTCAGGGAGGAGCACCACAGAAATGTGGAGATTGTTTAAGGAATGCATACTGCATGTGCTTGATATGTTTGTCCCTAGCAGGCAGAGAAGATGCAGTCGAGTGAGGGAGCCATGGTTCTCAAGAGAGGTCGAACAACTGGTTAAGAAGAAGGAGGAGGCTTATGTAAAGTTTAGGAAAAGAGACCATAAGCCCATAAGACATAGGAGTGGAAGTAAGGCCATTCGGCCCATGGAGTCCACTCCACCATTTAAATCATGGCTGATGGGCATTTCAACTCCACTTCCCTGCACTCTCCCCGTAGCCCTTCATTCCTTGTGAGATCAAGAATTTATCGATCTCTGCCCTGAAGGCATCTAACGTCCCAGCCTCCACTGCACTCCGTGGCAATGAATTCCACCAGCCAAAAAGAGGAACAGAAAGGCTCGAGAGGGATACAAGACAGCCAGGAAGGAACTGAAGAAAGGGCTTAGGAGTGCAATAGGGGGGCATGAGAAAACCTTGGCGGATAGGATCAAGGAAAACTCCAAGACTTTTTACATGTATGTGCAGAACAAGAGAATGACCTGAGGAAGGGTAGGGCCGATCAAGAATTGTAAAGGGAATTTGTGCACAGAGCCCAAAGAGATAGGAGAGGTCCTGAATGAATACTTTTCTTCAGTACTCACAACTGAGAGGGACCTAGTTGTAGAGAAGGATGTTGAGAAACAGGCTGGTAGGCTAGAGGAGTGGATGTTAGTAAAGAAGATGTGCTAGAAATTCCGAGGAAGTTGAAGATAGATTAAGTCCCCCGGGCCTGATGGGATTTATCCAGGGATTCTATGGGAAGCAAGGAATGAGATCGCAGGGCTTTTGGCGATGATCTTTTCGTCCTCACTGTCCACGGATATAGTGCCGGAAGATTGGAGAGGCAAACGTCATTCCCTTGTTCCAAAAAGGGAACAGGGATAGCCCGACAAATTACAGGCCAGTTAGTCTTATATCAGTGGTGGGCAAATTAGTGGAAAGGGCTCTGAGAGACAGGATTTATGATCACTTGGAAAGACACAGTTTGATTTGCAACAGTCAGAATGGATTTGTAAGGGGAAGATCATGCCTCACAAAGCTTACTGAATTCTTTGAAGAGTGACCAAACACATGGATGAAGGTGGAGCAGTGGATGTGGTATACATGGATTTAAGTAAAGCATTTGATAAGGTCCCCCATGGTAGACTCATGCAGAAGGTAAAGAGGCATGGGATATGGGGAAATGTGGCAAATTGGATTCAGAATTGGCTAACCCTTAGACAAAGGGTGATAGTGGACGGAAAATATTCAAAATGGTGTACCACAAGGACCTGTTCTAGATCCTTTTCTATTTGTGATTTTTATAAATGATTGGGATGAAGGAGTAGAAGGGTGGGTTAGCAAGTTCGTGGACGATATGAAAGCGGGTCACGCTGTGAACAGTGCGGAGGGCTGTTCTAGGTTATAAAGGGACATTGATAGAATGCAGAGCTAGGCTGAGAAGTGGCTGATGGAATTTAACCCTGAAAAGTGTGAGGTGATTCATTTTGGAAGGACAAACTTGAAAGCCGAATACAGGGTTAACGGAAAGATTCTTGGCAGTGAGGAGGAACAGAGGGATCTTGGGGTTCATGTTCACAGTTCCCTGAGAGCTGCCACCCAGGTGGATACAGTTGTTGAAAAGGCATATTGTGTGTTAGCTTTCATTAACAGAGAGACTGAGTTCAAGAGCCGTGAAGTTATGCTCCAGCTATACAAAAGCCTGGTTTGGTCACATCTGGAGTATTGTGTCCAGTTCTGGTCGCCTCATTACAGGAAAGATGTGGAAGTGTTAGAAAAGGTGCAGAGGAGATTTACCAGGACCATTACCTGGAATGGAGGGAAGGTCTCACGAGGAAAGGTTGAGAGAGCTACAGCTTTTCTGTTTAGAACAACAAATGATGAGAGGGGACTTGATAGAGCTGTATAAAATGATCAGAAGTATACATAGGCAGCCAGACTTTTTCCTAGGGTGGAGGTAATTTTTACGAGGGGACATAGTTTTAAAGTGAAAGGTGGTAGATACAGGGTAGATGTCAGAGGTAGGTTCTTTAATCAGAGAGAATGGTAGGGGCGTGGAACGCAGTGCCAGAGAAGGTAGTGGAGTTGGCCTCATTAGGGGCATTTAATTGGCCATTAGATAGGCATATGGATGATAGTATAAAGTAGCAGTGGTGGTTAGATAGACCTTAGGTTTAGGGTAAAAGTTCGGCACATCATGGGCTGAAGGACTTGTACTGTGCTGTACTGTTCTATGTTCATATATCTCAAGGGAAGGCAGTGACCTAGTGATAATGTCACCCGCCTAGGAATCCAGTACCCCAAGTTAATATTCTAGGAACACAGGATTGAATCCCACTGCCAGATGGTGAAATTTGAATTCAATTTAAAATTGTAGTAGCATTTCAAATCAGCCTTTTGAAGTGCGAGGGTAGTGTCCCTTCCTTTGGCTCAAGAGGCCTGTCTAGTCAGGCAATCTATGACCTACGATATTATTACAGAAATAGACATTTTTTCATAAGCATGGATTAGAAACTCAAAATGTGCAGGCCAAGTTTAAACCTAGCTGGACTCTGCAATTTGCAAACTGCAGACCTGGAATAGACAGTATTCATACAGTCAGGCCCTGGACAATTAATTGCCCATCAAAGCCAGAGAGGTCTGGAACTGCCTGGCCAGGTACTAACAGCCGCATTGTTTTGGAATGAACTGTTGTTTACCCCTTAGAAACTATTTAAAGAAATACTTGAGTCAATTATTTGTGTCATGGAAATGTTTGTATCTCTGTTGTACAACCCTCCATTTTCCCACTGCTACCTCACAGTTCAAAGGTTAGGTGCCATAATCAAATGGGCATCTCCTTGGTTGTGAGAGTGGATGTTTTGAGGCTAAGCTCCTTCCAGAACGTTTTGAGCTTGCCTGCCAAATCTCAAAACTTACTGGATAACTTCAAACTGCTCTTACCATCTATTCACTGCCAATTTCTCCCCCAATAACTATGATTGCACAACTGCTGTTACCAAGACACTCATTAAACGTCAGCTGGTATATTGTGTGCAGTTTGGGGCAACACACTATGGGAAGGATATGAACATCTTGGAGAGAAGGCAGAAGAGATCTATAAGAAAGGTTCCAGGTATGAGAAATTTCAATTACAAGGATAGATTGGAGAGGTTGAATGTGTTGTCCTTGGAATGAAGTCAGTAAGGGGATGGCTGATAGCCATTTGCAAAATAATGCGTGGTGTAGATACAAACTGTTGCAGTGCAAATAAGCTTCAAATATGATAGGGGTCAGAATTAAAGTGATTTTCAGAAGTAGTAAATGTGATGCAAGAAAAAAATTTCACACAAGTGGTTCAGGTCTGGAATACATTATCTGGAACTGTGGTGGAGGCAAAGGAAATGGTTTCTATATTCAAATATTCATCCAATATGCAAAGTCACAGGTAAAAGATAGGGCAGTAGCACTAAGTCAAAGCACGCATTTGGAGAAGTGGCCAAATACCTACCTTTTGCAATGTAACACTTCTCTTTTCTGTGATTCTTTACCAAGAATTAGTCACTAGATTAGGGATAGCCACCAGTTCTGGCCATCTGTCTCTCAAGCTTATACCAGTCAGTCCTATTTGCATTTATCTATTTCCTTGATTGCTAGAATTTTACAGGCCCAGAGATTTGAAAAGGACTATGACAAGGTTGTCTACTGTTGCCCATACTATTAACTTATAAAGTTTGATTGTTCAACAAAAAATAACGATTCAGGTTCACAGCAGGCATTGCTAAATAATTCAGACAGTGCTTTTCCATTAAGTGTGTTAAACCGTGATACACTGTGATGGATTTCCACAAATGTCCCATTTATATGGCTCATGGGAAAATATCAAAATTGCTGACTGTACAATATGCCAGTGCTTGGAAGTTGGTGAATCCAACTTCAACCAGGGCTTAATAATTTGGAGAAATAAGGATGCTTTGATCTTTTTACAATGACACCAAACCTCCAATGGGTTAACCTTGCAACTAATAGCATTTTCAGTATGAAGAAGTAGTCTTCCTTCATAACTGAACCTGTAGGCTTCCAATGTAAGTAGTCATATGTTCAAGATCCAGGATTAAGCTAAGGATAAAGTTTAAGAAAGAAGGGAGAATAGCTGTATGAATGTGGGTTCCAGGTACCCCCATCAACCAAAAGTATCCTGGAAGAAGACAGAACACCTAACAACAAACATGGCACTTTTCTTTTTAAAAAATGCTCACAACAACCTGTGTTGTGCTTTAAATTAATAGGCCTTGGATAAAGCAACTGCTCTGTTTTTGATCCTTGCAGCATGCAAAATGGATATTTCTCCAGTGCAGCTACAAAATAAATTCAAATTTGGAATGATAGCTGCTCACGCAAAAACAAAAAAAAGGATACATACTTGTATATGCATGCCTAGATTTAATCAATTACAGAAAAACCAAAAAAATTACAGACGTTTTGTACCTCCAATTATTGGAACCATTACTCGATGGGGTATGATGAGACTATGGTGTGACCAGGCAATATACTTGAGATTTGTAAAGTGATTTGTACTGCTCACCACATTACCTGTCAGGGTCTGCTGGTACCTGCAACAGCTCAAACCTATACTTATCATTTGTCTAAACATAAACCAATGAGGGTCTCAATCTGTCTCCAGGGTAATGTATTGGGCAATGCGAGTTTAGAACAAAGTAACAAGTTTAGAATTCAATTACCCAAAGGAGGCAGGTCTGCATTACTTGACCAATGCCTGATCAACAAGCCTAGTTCATCAATGGAATGTGAAGAGAGAAACCAGTCACTACAGCTCAGGTTCCTTCCCACTCAATTCCAAACAAACTAGAAGCTAATCCTGTGATGTTAGGAAACTTCTAGCTGGACAAGATGTTTCAAATTAACCACTGCAGAAAACATGTGAACTGCATGGATTTTAGTTAAAATCCAAAAATACACAGTCATACGTGATATCCCTAAACTTCCACACCACCAACTGCACTCAAGCACATAAAATGTGCAATTGTGTGCTTCGATGGTCCAAATGAGAGGATGGGTTTATTTTCAAGCGTCACAAATCCTAACCAATTTTTCTTCCGTCCTAGTCTAATGATGTTATTGCCAATTGGAGAATCCTTACTCCCAGTTAATTCAACACAAATTATAGGCTTAGCCTTGGGTCTTAACAAATTGTATGGCCCAATTTCGTACAGTGTAGAATAAAATGCCTTTGGAAGCAAAAGTATGATTTTCTAGAATTATGAAAATTTTAATTCAAGGAACTATAAATGAGCAAGGAATCAGAATGTATCTGTTGACAGTGTTCTTGACTAAGACGAAGCGTTATAGATACATAGTAACTAATGATCAGAAGTGTCAGTACAGTTCTCAGTAAATAAATCCATATTCTTAGCAGCACGTGTACGCCATATGTGTGGATGGTCACCAGCTGACTCGTGAGATGAGGAAAGGAAGAACATTCGATTCACTTCACTGATGGAAACATCTTGAAGGCCTGGGATTGCTCCTTCAACATACGGCTTGCTCTGTTGGCTTTTTGCATAGTTGTCTGGAAAAAAAAATCAAAGTAAGAACTGCCAAACTAATGAATTTATTATGTTAAGTGATGGATGTAGAGTAATAGATGTATTGGGCAATGACATTAAATGTTTCACACTTTCCAAATTTACCACTGTCCCGTATATATGTTAATGAGTACAGAAACATAGATTCAAATATGTATAAAGTGCCATATCCCTAGCTCTGTACTCATCCCTGGTACATGTGGATAAAGACACCTCTCAACCTCCTGATTGAAGGCGGAGATGTAGTCAACATTATCCTCTCCACACTGATCTCAAAACTGTGAACTTGGTCTCAGCTCCATTCTCTGCAACTGAAACCTCAGGTTTTTGACCTTTAGGCTGCAATCAATGAGGATAGGTAACTGTTCCTCCTTCACAATAACACTCAACACTGGAGACCCAAATGATGCATCCTCAGCTACCTGCGATACTCCCTGTCTGTGTTGCCAAACTTCAAATGAATGCCATCTACAAGTTCAGTGACAACACCACTGTAGTGGGAGAGATATCTAACAATGACAAGTCAAAATACAGAAGAGAGGTAGAGGACTTGGTGACGTGGTACAATGAAAACTGTCTCTCATTGTCAGCAAAATTAAACAACTGATCATCTACTTCAGAAAGTAAAGAGGAGAACACACCCCATCCACAATCAACAGAATGGACGCTGAGAGAGTGAACAGCATCAAATTCCTTAAAGTGACGATAAACAACAATCTGTCCTGGACTTCTCAAATAAATGCAACAATCAAGAAGGCACGTAGCACCTCATCTTCCTCAGGTGGCTCAGGAAATTTGGCATGCCCATAAGGTCCCTCATCAACTTCTACATATGCACCATTGAAAGCATACTGTCCAGGTATGGCAACTGCTCTGCCTAGGACTGTAAGGACTACAGAAGGTGGTGTGTACAGCCCAGGCCATCATAGAAGCCAATCGTCCATCCATGGACTCTACTTATACAGCTCACTGCTGTGGAAAGGTGGCCAATGTTTTCGAAGATCCACTGCATCCTGGTAATGACATCCTTCAACCTCTTCAGTCAGGCAGAAGATACAAAGCCTGAACACGAACGAACGAACGAACAAACGAACACACACACACACACACACACACTAGCCTCAAATAATGCAGCCTGCATGCAAGCCTCTAAGTTTTTTGATCTGTATGTCCTTTGATTGGTGTGATCTGCCTGTGCTGCTCGTAAACAGAGCTTTTCACTGTATTTCAATACACATAACAATAAAATGTAAAATCAAAGAATCAAAGGCCAAAGTTAGCAGAGATCAGACAAGCTATCCTACTGCATCTTTTTTTTCTAGTTTCTCTCCTATTTCCCTTTGTGTGCTCTCTGAGCTTATTTTACTCACAAGATTCTCTTCCTGTTTCTCAACCCTATTCCCACTAAACTGCTATGGGACCAAGTGCAAAGTTGGGTGCAGTGTTAATGGACATTGTCAATAGTTCTCTTTCTTCAGGTGGTTTCCCTCTCTTCAAATTTGAATCATCCCCACCAGTCAGTAGCCAAATCTTGACATCACTATACTTGCAAGGTACTGGCCTGTTTCTAACTCCCCTCTTCCTCTCCAAAATCCTTGAATGTATGTTTGCTTCTCAAGGCCATATCTCGTTTTCCTGCAAATCCATGTGTGAATCCCTTCAATGTTTCCATCCCTGTCACATCAAAGTCACAAACAATGTCCTATGTTGCTAAGAACAACAGTAAACTTCCCCCCTCATCCTTGACAGAACTGCAACACCATCTTCCTCAAACCTCTCTCTACAGTTGTCCAGCTAGGTGGAACTGCTCTCGCCTGGTTCCATATAACTTCTGCCAGAGTATCAATTGCAAGGCTTTTCTTCCTACGCCTGCACCATTATTTCTAGTGGCACTCAAGGATTTATTCTAGGCCGTCCCATGTTTCTCTTCTACATGCTGCTCCTCAGCACCATCATCCAAAAGCACGGCACCAGTTTTCAAGTGCAGAACCAACTCTATCTCATTAGTCTTTACTCCTGACTGTTACTAAATTACAAGACTTATCGCATATCCAGTACTGGCTGAGCAGAAAGTTTCTTTAATTAAATATTGGAAAGATTAGTGTCATCATTTTCACTTTAATGGTTGCCAAAACCTTCATTTTGCCTCTAGATTTGACTTGTCCAACATATTTCTGGCTGGTTTTCCACATTCTACCCTCTGTTCCATTTTTACCTTGCATCAAATCCAGTCCACCTACCACCCTTCTGCATTCAAATCCCATCGACTCTGCAGGTGCTCAATAACATTTCTGAACGGATTAATTGAAAAATATCAACAGCAAATAGGGGCAAACTGCTTCCACTGGTAGGAGAATCAATATCTAGTCATAGAAATGAGATTATTTGCAAAAGAATCAGTGCAGAGACAATGAGAGATATTTTTGCACAGCAACTTACAGTATGGAATATACTGGATGGTAGAAGTCAATTCATAACAACATACGAAATAGGAGCAGGAGTAGGGAATTGATCCATTGGGCCTGCTCTGCAATTCAACAAGATCATGAGTGATCAGATTGTGACCTTAGTGCAATTTAGCTGCCTGCTCACTATAACTCCCCAAGAGATTACCTCACGATGGGAAACTTCCTCTCTGCATCAATCTTGTCAAACGCCCTCAGAATGTATCAATTCAACAATAAACTTTTAAAGAAGTTTCAAAAATAATCAATAAAGATAAAATACAGCTCTTTAGGTACAAGGAAGTATGATTAACCAGATGGGTATTTCAAACAGCAATGACACACACAAATAACCTCCTTCTGTGCTGTAAGATTTTGTGAAGTCATCATATGATGGGTGCAACATTTAAGTTATTTCATTAATAGGTGTAAAGGAGATGCTTATTTCAAATGGTTTAAGATCTAAACTGTCCTTATTCGGCACTATTAGCACAAAAGTAAAAACAGTACATTAGTAAAGAAGGGGGTACCATGAAACCAGGCTGAGGATTGCAGTGAAGACATTGTAACTTGAGCTTCACTTTCCATGCCATATTCTTTTGGCAATTGTAGTTCACTGCAGCCAAGGACTGGATGCACGAAACCGAACAGTACTTTCCAACCTTCAAATTACCTGATCCTTGTCAGAAAATCAAGCATTCAACATAAGTTTTCATCAAAATATTTCAGAAAAAAATCAGAACTGGTTGACTAAAATAACGTGACTCATTCCTAATAGAAGAAACAAACTAACAAATTGTTTAATGGTCACACCATTCAAAGACCACATCCAATACTGGTTTGATCTGCACAGTTGTTCCCTGTATTGGTGTTTAGACTCACCTGTAATATTATCCACTGAATCCAGTGGAGCTGTGCTCATCATATTAATTCCACAGAGTAACATGTATGCAATCACTATCACAACAAGGATGTAAATGGGCAGGGCCACAGCCCAGTACCTGTAAAAGAAGTTAGTAACATGTTAAACATTCATGGTGGTGTTACAAATCAACTAAACATGCAGAAAAGTTTTAATCGTTTCTTTAAAAACAAAAACAGTAAATGCTGGGAAGATAACATGAAGAGTTAACTTTATTACAGATTATTTCATGATTTTTTTCTTCACTTCTACATTTAGATTTCTTGATATATTTCCAGAAAACATACCTCAGGCAAAAAAGCTGCAGAATCTGGGACATGATAAATTTACTGAGTCACATCAGAAAGTGAAACCAGTGGTACATTACAATAACTAAAGGAAATGTCTTGCACTTATAGAATGTTTTTTAGCCCTCATGATGTCCGAATATGCAAAGTTAGTCAATTAATTACCAATGAAGTATTAACTTTGTTCATACAGAGTAATGTCCCAAACAGCAGTGCGTCAAGTCCTCCCCACCACCCCCCCACACCAATTAATTCTGTGTAAAAATGCAGGCAAGATGTTTTTGATATAATGTAAGATTACTTCTCTGACAATTTTAAACAGTCCATAATGGATTTATTTTTAAAAGGAAGCAAACCCTTCTCAAAAAATGTCTTTAATATTATTTGAACCTGGGATCTTTCTGGGAACTGAGACAACTATTGTATAAATGGGATAATGTTTATCACATTAATTTGGAGACTCAAATATAATTAATATAATTTTAACTGATACTTACTTCTGTGGCCAGTAGGTGAGACCCACTGAGTGCAGCCAAGGTTCTGGAACATAAGCCCATACTAAATACAGAACTGTTAAACAGGAAAACAAATAACAAGAAAAACTATTGCAACAAAGAGAACAAGTACCATGGTAACAATGCATTTCATCAACCTCCACTGACACACAGGTTTACGCCAATTTCATTCTGCCTTGTTAAATGTTTTCAGTGTCATTTTAAATGACTACTGGTCTAACCAATATGATTCCAGTTACCACAGTAACACTGCTGACTCATAACTTCCCTGGCAATGGCATAGCAAATCATTACAAAGGCTTATCCCCATCTTCTCCATGCTGGACATTGTGACGGATGATAAAATCTTGGTCTCATAAGCAACAAACAAAAAAAAGGCTTGCTGTAACAGATTGCTTTAAAAGATTGAAGATGTGGGTCAGCCAGTGACTGGCTAAGCCTCAGCTGTGAAGTTCCTAATGTCAAATGGCCTTTATTGTTATGAACATTTTTTATTGCAGGGAGAATAATAGGCAAACTCAAAAAGCAATAAATGTAACCAACATGCAGTAAAGCCCTTTGAAAAAGAAGAGGAGAAAACTGGCAGAGAAACTGATGAGAAAAAGAATAATATCAAGTCTCTCGTCTCCTTAAGATCCCATTGATACGAGACATAGATACCATAAGTTTGTCATGTATCATACAAACATTTCATGCAAACGTCTAATTATTTCTTCAGTTTATTTAAGTAGGGCCATCTCTCCAGATTTGTATGGTCAACCACAAGCTAATCTTTTACAATAGGAACCAATATAAAGACTATTCACAGCTAACCACATTTGTGACCCTAAACCAAATGCATGTAAATCTAGCATACTTAATGTTACTTACTGAATGCAAACTTTGAGGCGAGGAACAAGACAAATCCATAAATGGCCCTTTCAGGTAATGGTGAAGGGGAGTTTACCACCATCGCTCATTTCTGAGAAAGAAAAGTTTATTTTCACTGAGAAATATCCTTTGGAGAGACCCTATAACAGCATATGGCTGATCAGCTATAGTGCAAGTAAATTCACACATTACCAAGAGATTCCTCACTTAACAGGGTAGCCACATTCCTAGGAAGTGAGAATTTCCATGAAACATTATGCAAAGCAAATTTTCCCATTAAAAATTAATGCATAAACTGGAGTTAGATTCTTTTAGATATCTGGACACCTTACCAAATATTTATTGCTTGCATTATGTGTACTAATAATCCTGAAATAGCCACAGTCTAATGATGGAATCAAAAACACAACCCATTAATAAAACAAAGAACTGGAGATGCTGGAATCTAAAACAAAAACAGGAAATGCTGGAGAAATTCAGCAGGTCTGGCAGTATTCACGGACAGAAAATATGTTAATGTTTCGAGTCCAGTGATGAAGGGTCGCAGGAGTCAAAGTGTTATTTCTGTTTTTTTCTCCACAGAGGCTGCTAGACCTGCTGAGTTTCCCCAGTACCTTGTGTTGTTACATTAAGCACTCTTGATTTGTGAACTTAATTACTGCTGCCAGAGAAAATAATGATAAATAATAACACGTTATACTATCTTACAAACTGACTAAAGCCTCTTTATTAACACCTCTCAAAAGCTCACTGCCAGTTTTAAGGTTTATTGCTTCCAATTATAATAGACATTTATATTCAATCCCACCCTTTTAATTCTCATTGTTACAGTCCACATATTTCGTACAATAATTTTCCTTTTAATGAATCACATAAAAGAGCTACAATTGAAATTCCCTTTTCCATGACCGTCAGCCCCAAATTGTACATGGTCATCCCCTTTAATGTTTCATTTTCCAGACTGAACATCCTAAAGGCTACACTGTAATTGAATTTACTTTAAGATCACAGTGGCTGACAGTTTTATTTAAACTAGCGAGTTTTGAGAAGATTGAACCTAAATCCATTTATTTAAACTATCAGACTGGGTTCAAATCAAACTAAAGTCGCGGAGGTGCAAACATATTTTGGTGTCCGTGACTTTTTAGAATTTTATTTAAATGTATGCTGGTCAGTTTTCTTTAAAACAAAAACAGAAATTGCTGGAAAAGCTCAGCAGACCTGGCAGTATCGGCGGACAGAAATCAGAGTTGACGTTTCGGGTCAAGGGATCCTCCCTCAAAACCACAGTTTTTTAAAAAATTCCTCTTTTGTTCTGTGCTACAACGAGGCAAAGCCTGCAGCAAAATTGAATGAGACGTTCACCATGGCAAAACGATAGCAAACTCACTTCAGTGGTAGTAAGTCAAAGTTATTTGCCCACAACCCAATTAGCAAGTAAATAACACCACGAAAGCCGTAGCTTCAACCGCCCATGGTCAAAGGGGAATGTTAGTAAGTCACACTGACAGCAGGCCGGGCTGGACAAGCGCATTGAAACGTCAACTTCTGTGTTCCAAAGACGCTGCTTGGTCCGCTGTGTTCATCCAGCTCCAGGCTTTGTTATCTCGCATTGACAACTGAATTCCTCAACACTCGGTGAATCTTCATCAGTAAAGATCGGGACCACCATCGACTGCACTCCAGCCCTGGCCCTTACTCAACAACTTAACCAAATAGCAAATACAAGATGTGATAATGGGAACTGCAGATGCTGGAGAATCCAAGATAATAAAACGTGAGGCTGGATGAACACAGCAGGCCCAGCAGCATCTCAGGAGCACAAAAGCTGAGGTTTCGGGCCTAGACCCTTCATCAGAGAGGGGGATGGGGTGAGGGTTCTGAAAATTCCATCCCCTATTCCCAATTCCTCCGCCGCCGCCGCATCTGCTCCCACGATGAGGCATTCCAGTCCCGCACATCCCAGATGTCCAAGTTCTTCAAGGACCGCAACTTTCCCCCCACAGTGGTCGAGAACGCCCTTGACCGCGTCTCCCGCATTTCCCGCAACACATCCCTCACACCCCGCCCCCGCCACAACCGCCCAAAGAGGATCCCCCTCGTTCTCACACACCACCCCACCAACCTCCGGATACAACGCATCATCCTCCGACACTTCCGCCATCTACAATCCAACCCCACCACCCAAGACATTTTTCCATCCCCACCCTTGTCTGCTTTCCGGAGAGACCACTCTCTCCGTGACTCCCTTGTTCGCTCCACACTCCCCTCCAACCCCACCACACCCAGCACCTTCCCCTGCAACCACAGGAAATGCTACACTTGCCCCCACACCACCTCCCTCACCCCTATCCCAGGCCCCAAGATGACTTTCCACATTAAGCAGAGGTTCACTTGCACATCTGCCAATGTGGTATACTGCATCCACTGTACCCGGTGTGGCTTCCTCTACATTGGGGAAACCAAGTGGAGGCTTGGGGACCGCTTTGCAGAACACCTCTGCTCAGTTCGCAATAAACAACTGCACCTCCCAGTCACAAACCATTTCCACTCCCCCTCCCATTCTTTAGATGACATGTCCATCATGGGCCTCCTGCAGTGCCACAATGATGCCACCCGAAGGTTGCAGGAACAGCAACTCATATTCCGCTTGGGAACCCTGCAGCCCAGTGGTATCAATGTGGACTTCACCAGCTTCAAAATCTCCCCTTCCCCCACCGCATCCCAAAACCAGCCCAGTTCGTCCCATCCCCCCCCCCCCCCCCCAACTGCACCACACAACCAGCCCAGCTCTTCCCCTCCATCCCAAAACCAGTCCAATCTGTCTCTGCCTCCCTAACCTGTTCTTCCTCTCACCCATCCCCTCCCCCCCCCACCCCCACCCCAAGCCGCACCTCCATCTCCTACTTACTAACCTCATCCCACCTCCTTGACCTGTCCGTCTTCCCTGGACTGACCTATCCCCTCCCTACCTCCCCACCTATACTCTCCCCATCACCTATCGTCTTTTCTCTCCATCTTCGGTCCGCTCCCCCTCTCTCCCTATTTATTCCAGAACTCTCACCCCATCCCCGTCTCTGATGAAGGGTCTAGGCCCGAAACGTCAGCTTTTGTGCTCCTGAGATGCTGCTTGGCCTGCTGTGTTCATCCAGCTTCACATTTCATTACCAAATACAAGATCCCTTCTCTCAACTGAATACCGTGCTAAGGATCAATCCCAGATGAAGCGCAACCAATTCCGCCATTTCCCCTCTTTTTCTCTTACCTACAAACACTCCTGACTAGCGGCGCAAAAGGCCTGGCGCACGTTTATAATTGCAAGAAAGCTCCAGTTTTTAAGAAATAAAATCTCTGCCATCACCATCCGCCCCGCAACAACATGGCGTCTCTTCCGACACAGCGCATGCGCCGGGATATCGTCATTGCTGCGCGGAGAGGACTGGGGTAATATGGAAAAACTGCAGGCATATTGCACTGAGTATCATGCAGCAATATGCAAACACTGTAGATATTACACTGGGTATCATGCAGCAATATGCAAACACTGTAGATATTGCACTGGGTATCATGCAGCAATATACAAACACTGTAGATATTGCACTGGGTATCATGCAGCAATATACAAACACTGCAAATATTGCACCGGGTATCATGCAGCAATATACAAACACTGCAGATATTGCACTGGGTATCATGGAATTTATAAACACTAGATATTATTGCAGGGTTTTATGGAGGAATATACAAACACTGCAGATATTACACAAAGTACCATGGAGGAATGTGCAAACAATGCAGATATTACACAGGGTATCATGCAGCAATGAACAGGTACTGCAGATTTTGCACATGGCATCTCCAACACACTGCAATGTAGTGCAAACTACAAAGACTGCTGATATTGGATATCGAAAATCAGACACACTGACTAATGTAGAGTCATAAATTTTAGATATTGTGGCATTTATTAATTGTACATATTGAACTCAGGACTATAATGCAATCATCATAGTGGCTATCTTGTGCATGTATAAGCTGTATAACATTGACTTACATACAAAATGTGGCTTATTTTCATTTGTCCACAAGATATTGCGATTGTTCATTAGGCCAGCATTCATTACCCATCTTTAAATATCCTGTAAAAGGAGGGACAGAGTTGCCCTCATCCTTGGGTTAGAGGGATATCCACAGTGCTGTCACATTTGGAATGCCAGGATTCTGATCCAGGTACAACAGCATATTTCTAGGTTTGGAATGGAATATGATTTGACAAGGAACTAGCAGATACTGGTGTTCCCTTGCATCTGCAGCCCTTGATGTCAGGGAAGTCATGAGTTTGGAAGGCTATCTAAGGAGCTTGGGAAAGTTGCTACAGTGTATCTTGTAGATAATACACACAATTACCACTGTATGTCAATGGTGGAAGGTGGTTGATATGGTATCAATCAAGCGGACTGCTTTGGATGGAGCTACACCCCTCCAGGCAACTGAAGAATATTGTGGTTTATTGATAGTGGTCAGTGTGTGAATCATTTTAAGTACTGAAAAGATTATGCATGGATCAGCCATGTGAAGTAGAGCAAAGTGTATAGGAGCATGATATTGTTGCCATGAGATTAGCATACAATACCAATGACAATATATCGGTATTTACTTTCATTAAAATTCTCGATGTCTGTGGCACTGGCATTCTCTGTGACACCAGAGTGATTCCTGAAATGGCAGGACTGACATTTGAAGAGAAACTGGATCAGTTAGGACAATATTTACTTAAATTTAGAAGAATAAGGGGACATATCATAGAAATTTATAAAATTCTAATACAACCAGACAGGGTAAATGCAGCAAGTATGATCCCAGTGACCAGGCAGTCCAGAACTACGGTTCACTGTCCTAGGATGCAGGGTTGGACGTTTACTACTGAGGAGAGGAGAAATGGCTTGGCCCAGAGAGTGGTGAGCCTGAGGCAGAAAGCAGTTGAGGCCAAAACAGTGAATGCTTTCAAGAAGGAGATAAATGTAGTTCTTAGAGCTAAAAGGATCGAGGATATAGGAAGAAAGTGGGATCAGAGTATTAAGTTAGATAATCAGCTATGATCATATTGAATGGTGGAGCAGGTTTAAACAGTCAAATGGCTTACTCCCACTCCTACTTTCTACGTTTCTATGTATCTCCAGCTCAGAGGTACACCCCACAGCGGCACAGGCAGAAGTGTACATTTCACCACTCCCCAACACAACGTCAGCAACCAATAGAAATGCCACGAAGGAACATTATCAATCTTTTTATATCCTTTGTGTAACTGCGTTTGTGCTCATCATTTTGTTGTGACCAGAAGAAAATAAATGCCTAAAATATATAGTTTGCTCTCCTGTTATTATCTTCCTCGCTTAAATCCCAAACCTGTGATAGTTGCTGATCACATGTAGGTTTGCCTTCAGCGCTCATAAATCAGTAGAACAAAACAAACAAGGTTTCCACTCCAGTGATCCTGGCAGAAGATCAATGCATATTCATGTATGATGCATATGATGGTTGAATGATCTGCTCACACTTACAGCCTGCACTTGCAGATGAAGAATTTTCACATGTTTAAGCAATTAATGAATCTAAAGGAAGTGCCAATTAAGTAGAAAAGGAAGCATTCAGAGGGGGAGCTTGTATTGGCAAATGTATATTATTTCAACTTAAAGAAGGACTTAAGTATGAGCATTCCCACTTACCCCAGCTACCACTAATATCTGTATTCCTATTTCTACACTGATTATTGCAAGTGAATGTCAGTTATTGCTGCAATTACTCAGCGCTTTTTAAGGAATTTTGGTCCATTACAAGAGGAATAGTCAATAATAGAGTCTGTGCTGTGTAAACAGAAAGTGTTAAATACTTTCAATCCAGCCAGTGAAGATCTGTCCACTAGTCACCCTCGTCTAAGTACACAAAAACCTAATAGCATATCTGATTCCCTTGCAGTGCTCCATTACTGAGGCACAAAATGTGATGACACATGTTGCACTGATCTGTGATAAGCAGGGGGTCTGAGATCAACAGGAAAACTAAAGTCAGCAAAAGTTCATCATTGCAGTTGACCCTTGTATGCCCTGCAGACCGTCCAGGTCAATGGAAAGTCAGAGGATCACCGACTGGTCAGTGCAACAAACAGAGATAGCTGAGGTCCCAGCAAGGAAAAGGCTCTCGGATTCTTTGGCTTTAACAACAACGATGCTAAGCAGCAATGATGAGTGCGGGACTGAAAAGTCAGCTGACCTGCTAATTTAACAGTCAATCACGGCCCTATACAAACTAATTCAAATTCCACCTTTTCAACACGTTGGAAATTGAGGGGTATGTTTTCTTTATAGTTATTTTTCAAACCAGATCAGGCATGGCACCAATAAATGAGCTACTGTACACAGCAAAGAGATTTCACATGTTTGGAGGCATTTTCAGCAAAATACTTGGCTATAATAATTAGAGGTTGAAATTAGAAAGCATTCTACCACCCCAAGTTAAAATGAACAATTTGTTCCATTCAAATAGTACATTGAAAATTCTTACTAATCCCACATAATAACAGAAGTGGCTGTATATTGAGAGAGGTCAGTACAATACACAGGATATTGGAGGTCCTTTCTGCATGACTGATCCAAGGTAGTAGTTGCAGATTGAATGCTTAGCTTGGGTGAACATCAGAACAGCACTAAACATACTGAATGACAGAGAGGAGACCTAAATGGTGTGCAGGTGTACATAGGACAAGTTGCAGAGATCTTCTCCAGTGTTCTTAGGGTTTTTATTTGGCAGTGCACACATGATGGGCCAAAAGGCCTCCTCTTTGCTGTATAACTCTATGACATCGTTGTTGGGAGCCTGGAGAACACCAGCTCCAGTTATCAGCTTATACAGAGAGAAGAGTCAATTCTCATAAACTCACAAATTACTTGACTAATATATTAAACAAGAGATGTGGTGCTTGAATGTATTCATTAGCGGGGTAAGGGTATCGCTGGCTAGGCAGCATTTATTGCCCATCCCTAATTAACTAGACGGCAGTTCAAAGTCAACCACATTGCTGGGGTCTGGAGTCAGATGTAGGCCAGTCCAGGTAAGAAGTGTTCTTTCCATAAAGGTCATTAGTGAACCAGATGGGTTTTTCCAACAATCAGCAATGGATTCATGGTCATCATTAGATTCTTAGTTGCAGATATTTTTACTGAATTCAAATTCCACCATTTGCTGTGGTGGGATTCAAATCCAGGTCCCCAGAACATTATCTGGGTCTCTAGATTAACAGTCCAGCAATAATACCACTAGGCCATTGCCTGCCCCTGAAATGTTCTTAATCACAAAATTAGAATTTATACATTTTCCCAAAAACTGAACTAGGACCTACTTAAACACCCACAAGAGTCCTCTGACACTCCACAATAATACAATCTCTCTCTCTTTATCTCTCTGCAGCCTAATACCCTAGTACAAGCTAATACCCACTCAGGATAGTAGCTGCTGTTGCTGATGATGGCCCAGCACTGCACTTGGTGTCATCACCATGTCCTTGACATAGGGTCTGCTTCTGCGATGGTTGGTCTCTGGAGCATTCGCTGGCTGCATGCCCTAAGGGTCTTCTTTTTATGCTTTCTCTATCTCTCTCACATGATGCTGTCTTCTTCCCATGGGCTTAGGCAAATTCATGTGTCACGTACCTTTACACTATTGGCCCTGGCCCAGAGACTTAGGTAGCATTACCTCATTGTTTCTGGTCCAAATAAGGCTTTTGCAATGCCTCATCTTTCTTACTTTTTGCAGAACTTAATTAATTCAAACCGGTTTAAATCGGCTCAAACTAGCACCTGACACAGGTCATTTTTATTTCACAAGCTGTTTCTTTCTTCATGGCATTCACAACCATCTGTTAACAATATTGGCAGCTGGTCACCCTCTCTCTCTCTTTCTCTCTCTACAGCCTCTGGCTAACATCTCCCCAGGCAGTGATGCCAGAAGCTTGTACTGCTCTCTCTATCTCTCTGCAGTTTCTGGCTAACAGAAATATCATAGATATTGATTTCCAGCCAATTAGATTCCCACCACTTGATATCAAGAAATGGCTGGAAGCACTGGATACTGCAAAGGCTACGGGCTCCAACACCATGCTGGCTATACTGACTTGTAGTACTGATCTGCCACAGCCCTAGCCAAGCTGTCCCATACAGCAACACTGGCATCAACCCAACAATGTGGAAAACAGTCCAGGTTTGTCCTCTACACAAAAATCAGAATAAATTGCAGAGGGCCAGTTACCACAATCTGTTCTAATCCACTCGTGATCATTAACAAAGTGATGGAAGGTGTCATCAACAGTGCTATCAAGTAGCACCTTGATCACTGATTGGGTTCTGCCACGGCCACTCTGCTCCAGACCTCATTACAACCTTAGTTCAAATATGGACCAAAGAGTTGAATTGCTGAGGTGACAGTGACATCAAAGCTAGAATTATACAAGTGTGGAATCCAGGGACCCTCACAAAACTGGATTCAATGGGAATCGGAGGAATCTCCACAGCGAGTCATATCTGGCATGTAGGAAGGTGGTTGCAGGGTTGTTCAAGGTCACTGAGCTCCAGGACATCTCTGCAGAATTTCCTCAGGGTAGTGTCCTGGGCCTAATCATCTTCAGCTGCTTCATCAACGACCTTCCTTCCACCCTAAGATCAGAAGCGGGAATGTTCACTGATGATTACACACATCCAGAACCACTTGTGACTTCTCAGATACTGTACAGTCTATGCACAAATGCAGCAAGGCATGGACAATGTCCAGATATTGGCTGACAAGTGGCAAGTAACATTTGTGTGACACAAGTACCTGGCCGTGACCACCTCCAACAAGGGAGAACCTAATTATTGCCCTTTAACCCTCTATAGCATTACCATTACTGGATCCTCTATTAGCAACATGCTGGGGGTTACCATCAACCAGAAACTGAACTGGATTAGCCACGTAAATACTGGGCAGGACAAAGGCTAGGAATCTTGCAGCAAGTAACTTCCCACCTGACTTATCAAAGTCTATCCACTATCTACAATGCACAAGTTAGGAGCGCGATGGATTACTCCATAGTTGTCTGGATGGGTACAGATCCAATAACACTCAGGCTGCTTGACACCATCCACAAAAAAGCAACCTGCTTACTTGTCACCACATCCTCAAACATTTAATCTCAACTGTATTGATGCTCAGTAACAGCAGTGTGTACCATCTACAATCTGCACTGCAGAAATTCACCAAGGCTCCTTAGACAGCACCTTCCAATCCCACGACCACTTCCATTTTAAAAGGACAAGTGCAGCAAATACATGGGAACACAACTATCTGCAATTTCTCCTCCAAGTTACTCACCACCCTGACTTCAAAGAATCACAGAAGTGTCACTTCTACACAGAAGTGCAGAAGGAGGCCATTCAAATGAACGTCTTTACTTACTGCAATCTTCTGCTTTTTCCTCATCCCCTTGCACATTATTTCTAACTATATAATCATTCAGTGCCCCAACTGATACTACCTCCATCACACTTCCAGGCAGTACATTCCATACTCTAACAATTCACTTTTTAAATTTTTCTTCCCCACTTCGCATTTGTTTTGCTTCTTTTGAAAATCTCTTTAATCTGTGGCCTCCGGTTCTTGATCCTTTTATGATTGGAAATGCATCAGCTTCCCTTTACTATATCTGGGTCAAAATTCTGGAACTCCAGGCCTAACAGCACTGTGGGTGTACCAACACCTCATAGTCTGCAGTGACACAAGACAGTAGCTCATAACCATCTCCTCAAGGATAACTAGGGATGAACAATAAATGTTGGCCCAGCCAGTGACAAACTTATTCCATGAATGAATTGCAAAAATGTTCCCTTCCAATTTAATCAAATACAAGCCTGAATTTATCTGAATATTCTGATCAACTATGACAACTTTGTTTTTATATTTTCACGGTATAAGTAACGCTGCAACTTACATTTAATATCATTCAATAGCAGTTTTGCGAACAAGTTGGACTTTCTACTACAACTGGGAGGCTTGCTCAGTTAGAAAGTGTACTGAGAGTCAAATAGGTGTTGAAAGCAGGAGATTCATGGGGTTTAAAACAAAGAGGACTTCAGTTGGACTTTTGCAATAGTGATCATACTTTCTCATGCCAGTCAACAAGCCACCAAATTTATCAAACTCAGCCCTCTTAATTACTCATACAGTGACATAACTACCATTGGCATATATCTTTCCAATGCAAAAAAATCCACCATGATTCATCTGCCTGCACACAGCTATGCCTGTGATGTTAGACAGTATAACATTAAACTAGCTGTAAGATGCTGCAAAACAAAGCAACAATAATAATTAGTCATTGTGGACTGGATTCTTGTTTCCTGCCTGGAATAAAATTCAAGGCAGCAGACATGGTTCGCTTTGTTACATTGACTCAGGTGCAGCTCTGTCACCTTTTGTGTTTGTGGACTGCAATGCTCCACCTAGTGGTGGCATTGCCCATAAACACAGCCAACTACCATATCGTTACATTTAGCAAAAATTATTAATTTTTTCCAGTAAAGCAGTTCTGGTTTTATGATTCATGGTATTATCTGAATCTCTTGATTTCCTTTTCTTCCATCTTCTAAATGCTATTTGCACTAATATAGCACCTTTCACATGATTGCAAAATCCAACACAATTAATTATATAGACACTGCAGTTATACTGTAACTTTGACACAGAAACCATTCTGTTCTGTTCCACAAACAGCAGCAAATTTAATGTGGTTTGCTTGGTGACACTAGTCATAAAGGAAATGTTGCTTTGTCAGTGAAAGTAAATAAAGTTACTATAGTCCCAGAAGACCATTGGACTGCTGTCTCATTAGAAAGAGATGACTGGTGGTGAATTAAACCTCAGGCAAGGGGTGGGATTGAGAAAACAGTTCCTTCATTCCCTCAGGTGTGGGAGTTGAACCTGTGTTATTGGTGTCACTCTGCATTTTAAATCAGCTGTCCAGCCAACTGAGTAACTGACCCCCATTGTCTCCTGCACTTCCATAGTACCATGCTTTTTGTTTTATTGGTCTTTGTTTTAAAGGGAATGGAGCAAAAAAAAAGTATTGCTAAAACTATAAAAAGCACGAGTCAGATCACAGCCATGAAAGCTCTGAACATTTTGGGCCCCTTATCTAAGGTAAGATACACTGCTGTTGAACGCAGTTCACTAGCTTAATTTTTGGTGTGGATGGTTTTTATTCTCAGAAGAGGTTGAGTAGGTTGGACCTGAACTCATTAACTGTAGAAGGATGGGAGGCAACCTTAGTGAAATGTATAAGATTCTTAGAAGATTTTTCAGTGTAGGTGTGGAGAGGTTGTTTCTCTGAGTGGGAGAGTTTAGGACCAGAGGGTATAATCTCAGAGTAAGGGGTCACTTAATCAAGACAGAGATGAGGAGTGAGTAGTGAATCTAGGGGATTCTTTACCACAGACGTCTGTCAAAGCTGGATTGATAAGTTCATTCAGTGCCGAGATGGATTTTTAGTTCATAAGGGTATCGAGCGTTATGAGGATAAGGCAGGAAAGTAGTGTTGAGGATTATTAGATCAGCCATGATTTCATTGAATGGTAGCGTAGACTCGATAAGCCAATGGCCTATTTCTGCTCCTAGCATGGAATAATTAATGTGCCCTACGTGGGATAGCATCTCTGAAAATGCAGTGTTCATTAAATGCTGAAACTTTAACACAGATTGTGAGCTAAAATCACGATGCATTGGTGCTTTTATATTTTTATTATGTTATCTGCACTATACAAATACAGCTGTTGTTGTGTGGTTCAAAATAATAAACCTTTGAGCTAGAGGCTGGAGGATTATACACTGAACCAACCTCACATTGCCTGCTGCTTTGTACTGTCTCTTGGCACTCAGGCACTGGCAACACTTCAGAACTTCATCCAATTCATGACCTTGAATATTGAGCATTAATAGGCTATTTAGTTATGGGGTCATCACATCTCAATCGAGTATATATTATCACGTTGATTAAAAAAACTGTTGATTTTTAATTCCATCATCCAAATTCATACCTGGGACTTTGATGGACTGAAATGTTTGTTTTAAAAAGGCTCAAAAGCGCAGACTTCAAATATCTACAGGCATTATCTGACTACTCAAGCGTCCAAGTTTCATCACGGTTTAGACAACAGACAGCCAAACTGAAATTAATATTTCAAACAAAGGCAACAAAATCAGCTAGCAAGCCTGTCTGAGGAGGTACAAAAGATCCTCATTCACATTTTGGACCTTGTCTACATTAATTAACAAATGGAATATAAACATTTTTAAGGAACTACTTTCACCAGAGCAGACAGATGAATAGAATAGAATATCCTTTATTGTCACATGCAGTCTATTGAAGAAGCAGTGAAAAGTTTTTACAATATCTGCCTCTTGTGGCACTATCTTAAGTACAAGCATCTAGGTACAAATCCTGGACACAAAAGAGGAATAAAAAGTAATTACTTTACTGACAGAGTTTAAAAAATAAGTTCAAAATAAGACATTTTTAAAGGATTGACATTAGAGTCAGGTAAAAAATTTCAGATAAACATCATAGCAGCTCAATGCAGGCTGACTGCTCACAGACCCCAGTCAAACAACCATTCCCACTCCACTTCAAGCCTCTATGAGTGATCATGGGAACCGCAGATGTTGGAGAATCCAAGATAATAAAATGTGAGGCTGGATGAACACAGCAGGCCCAGCAGCATCTCAGTAGCACAAAAGCTGATGTTTTGGGCCTAGACCCTTCATCAGAGAGGGGGATGGGGTGAGGGAACTGGAATAAATAGGGAGAGAGGGGGAGGCGGACCGAAGATGGAGAGAAAAGAAGATAGGTGGAGAGGAGAGTATAGGTGGGGAGGTAGGGAGGGGATAGGTCAGTCCAGGGAAGACGGACAGGTCAAGGAGGTGGGATGAGGACAGTAGGTAGGAAATGGAGGTGCAGCTTGGGGTGGGAGGAAGGGATGGGTGAGAGGAAGAACAGGTTAGGGAGGCAGAGACAGGTTGGACTGGTTTTGGGATGCAGTGGGACCACAACTTTCCCCCCACAGTGATCGAGAACGCCCTTGACCGCGTCTCCCGCATTTCCCGCGACACATCCCTCACACCCCGCCCCCGCCACAACCGCCCAAAGAGGATCCCCCTCGTTCTCACACACCACCCTACCAACCTCCGGATACAACGCATCATCCTCCGACACTTCCGCCATCTACAATCCAACCCCACCACCCAAGACATTTTTCCATCCCCTCCCCTGTCTGCTTTCCGGAGAGACCACTCTCTCCGTGACTCCCTTGTTCGCTCCACACTGCCCTCCAACCCCACCACACCCGGCACCTTCCCCTGCAACCGCAGGAAATGCTACACTTGTCCCCACACCTCCTCCCTCACCCCTATCCCAGGCCCCAAGATGACTTTCCACATTAAGCAGAGGTTCACTTGCACGTCTGCCAATGTGGTATACTGCATCCACTGTACCCGGTGTGGCTTCCTCTACATTGGAGAAACCAAGCGGAGGCTTGGGGACTGCTTTGCAGAACACCTCCGCTCGGTTCACAATAAACAACTGCACCTCCCAGTCACGAACCATTTCCACTCCCCCTCCCATTCTTTAGATGACATGTCCATCATAGGCCTCCTGCAGTGCCACAATGATGCCACCCGAAGGTTGCAGGAACAGCAACTCATATTCCGCTTGGGAACCCTGCAGCCCAATGGTATCAATGTGGACTTCACCAGCTTCAAAATCTCCCCTTCCCCCACCGCATCCCAAAACCAGCCTAGTTCGTCCCCTCCCCCCACTGCACCACACAACCAGCCCAGCTCTTCCCCCCCACCCACTGCATCCCAAAACCAGTCCAACCTGTCTCTGCCTCTCTAACCTGTTCTTCCTCTCACCCATCCCTTCCTCCCACCCCAAGCCGCACCTCCATCTCCTACCTACTAACCTCATCCCACCTCCTTGACCTGTCCGTCTTCCCTGGACTGACCTATCCCCTCCCTACCTCCCCACCTATACTCTCCTCTCCATCTATCTTCTTTTCTCTCCATCTTCGGTCCGCCTCCCCCTCTCTCCCTATTTATTCCAGAACCCTCACCCCATCCCCCTCTCTGATGAAGGGTCTAGGCCCGAAACGTCAGCTTTTGTGCTCCTGAGATGCTGTTGGGCCTGCTGTCTTCATCCAGCCTCACATTTTATTAACTTCAAGCCTCTAGTCTGCTCCAAGGTAGGTCCCTGGACTGCCTCTCCCATGCCCGTCGCTGTCCAGGACCCGCTGCCCACACCTGCCACTGCTCCTGGATTCACCTCTGGCAGGAGCATCTTATTCTGCTGCCATCTTGCTGAATGAAGACTAAGAATGAAGCACTGAACACAAGTTGAAACATTTTGCTGTGTGTCTCAAGAAGAAAGAAACAGCCAGTGAGCATACTGATTAAAGAAGAGCAACAGAATACCCAAAACTCAAGAGATGACAGCAATATTCACTATTGCTAATGATCCTAGACACCGACTAAATGAACATGGTTTCAGGTTAAAACATATTCCCAAGGACACCTCAAGATCTTTTTTTTAATATTCCTTTGTACTGGTCACTAGCCCCCTTTAAGTCCAATTTATGACTTTTCTGGTTTGAATAGCTGAGAATTTCGAAATTTGAAGCATTGACAGATTGGAGAGGTGAGGCCAGGATTATTAATCCAGAACTTCAGACTAATATTCTACGGAATACAGCAGACGGTGAAATTTGCACACATATAATTTTTTAAAATCTGGAATTAAAAAGCCAGCCACATGGTAATCGTGTAATAGTCAAGCATCTTAAAAACACACCTGGTTTATTAGTATCTGTTAGAGAAGGAAATCTGCCATCTCTACTCAGATGGACCTATGTGTGACTCCAGAGCCACCGCAATATCATTGACTTTTAACTTCACATGGGGAAACTAGGGATGAGCAATCAGGGATAAGTGATACCCACATCCCACCAACAAATGAAGAACAAATGCAAGTCAGTGAGCATGGGAATGAAGGGGGTAACAGGATCTGGTGTGCAACATGTGTACTAGAGTTTTTGAATGTGTTTAGTTTATGTAAGATGGGAACTGGGAGGTCAGCCAGGAGATATTGAAAGGGACAAGGCTTAGATGGAACAGTTATGCAGACCTTTTAACAGCTGATGATCTAAGAGTGGATGAAGACTGGCAAGGTTATTGGCAGCAAGTAATCTTGGTGATGGAGTGGATATATGGTTGGAAACTCATCTCAAGGTCAAATAAGACATGAAGATTGCAAATGGTTTGGTTCCACTGTTGTGGTTGGTTGGCTCGCCAAGCTGGTTCGTTGCTTCGCAGACATTTCATTACCCTGCTGGGTACTATCATCAGTGCACCCTCCGACGATGCACCCCTGACATTTAAACTCTGGTGTCCAATGAACTGGATTACCTCACTTCTGGTTTACCTTCACAATGGAGTGTATACAGAGTCGAGCTCTTTGTGTTTATTGATGGCCTTCTTAGTGGAGTTTCAGGTTTCTAGGAATTTCTGTGCTTGTCTCTGCTTTGCCTGTCCCAGGATCCTGGAGTTGTCTCGATTGAATTGGTGGTTTTCCTTATACATGTGAATGGAGATGAGTGAGTATTGGTCATGTCTTTTAGTTGCCAGCTGATGTTTGTGTACCATTGTGGCTGCACTGATGATGTTACCCAGCAGGGTAATGAAATGTCTGTGGAACAACAAAGAACAAAGAAAATTACAGCGCAGGAACAGGCCCTTTGGCCCTCCAAGCCTGCGCCGATCAAGATCCTCTGTCTAACCTGTCATCTATTTTCTAAGGGTCTGTGTCCATTTGCTCCCTGCCCATCCAGGTACCTGTCCAGATATATCTTAAAAGACGCTAACGTGTCTGTGTCTACCACCTCCGCTGGCAACGCATTCCAGGCACCCACCACCCTCTGTGTAAAGAACTTTCCACACATATCTCCCATAAACTTTCCTCCTCTCACTTTGAACTCATGACCTCTAGTAATTGAGTCCTCCACTCTGGGAAAGATCTTCTTGCTATCCAACCTGTCTATACCCCTCATGATTTTGTAGACCTCAATCAGGTCCCCCCTCAATCTCCATCTTTCTAATTAAAATAATCCTGATCTACTCAACCTTTCTTCATAGCTAGCACCCTCCATACCAGGCAACATCCTAGTGAACCTCCTCTGCACCGTCTCCAAAGCATCCACATCCTTTTGGTAATGTGGCGACCAGAACTGTACACAGGACTCCAAATGTGGCCGAACCAAAGTCCTATACAACTGCAACATGACCTGCCAACTCTTGTACTCAATACCCTGTCCAATGAAGGAAAGCATGCCATATGCCTTCTTGACCACCCTATTGACCTGTGTTGTCACCTTCAGGGAACAATGGACCTGAACACCCAGATCTCTCTGTTCATCAATTTTGCCTGGGACTTTTCCATTTACTGTATAGTTCGCCCTTGAATTTGATCTTCCAAAATGCATCACCTCACATTTGCCTGGATTGAACTCCATCTGCCATTTATCTGCCCAACTCTCCAATCTATCTATATTCTGCTGTAATCTCTGACAGTCCCCTTCACTATCTGCTACTCCACCAACCTTAGTGTCATCTGCAAACTTGCTGATCAGACCACCTACACCTTCCTCCAAATCATTTACATATATCACAAACAACAGTGGTCCCAGCACAGATCCCTGTGGAACACCACTGGTCACAGGTCTCCAATTTGAGAAACTCCCTTCTACTACTACTCTCTGTCTCCTGTTGCCTAGTCAGTTTTTTTATCCATCTAGCTACCACAACCTGGACCCCATGTGACTTCACTTTCTCCATCAGCCTACAATGGGGAACCTTATCAAACGCCTTACTGAAGTCCATGTATATGACATCTACAGCCTTTCCCTCATCAATCAACTTTGTCACGTCCTCAAAGAGTTCTATTAAGTTGGTAAGACATGACCTTCCCTGCACAAAACCATGTTGACTATCACTGATAAGCCCATTTTCTTCCAAATGGGAATAGATCCTATCCCTCAGTATCTTCTCCAGTAGCTTCCCTACCACTGACGTCAGGCTCACCGGTTGATAATTAACTGGATTATTCTTGCTGCCCTTCTTAAACAAGGGGACAACATTAGCAAGTCTCCAGTCCTCCAGGACATCACCCGTGTCTAAGGACACTGCAAAGATATCTGTTAAGGCCCTTGCTATTTCCCCTCTCGCTTCCCTCAGTAACTTGGGATAGTTCCCATCCGGACCTGGGGACTTGTCCACCTTAATGTCTTTCAAGATACCCAACACGTCCTCCTTCCTTATGTCAACTTGACCTAGACTAAGCAAACATCTATCCTTAACCTCAACATCTGTCATGTCCCTCTCCTTGGTGAATACCGATGCAAAGTACTCGTTAAGAATGTCACCCATTTTCTCTGACTCAGCGCATAACTTTCCTTCTTTGTCCTTAAGTGGGCCAATCCTTTCTCTTGTTACCCTTTTGCTCTTTATATATGAATAAAAGGCTTTGGGATTTTCCTTAACCATGTTTGCCAGCAATATCTCATGTCCTCTCTTAGCCCTCTTAATACCTTGTTTCAGATTCGCGAACCAGCTTGGCAAGACAATCAACCACAACATCCGCAACCCGAGCTACAAATCTAGTCTAAAACCTTAGGTTTTGTTCCCCCTCCCACAGTGACTAGCAATAAGGGTGACTCGGGAATAGTGTTTGTGACAGGGATGGAAATATTTAGCTAGTGAAAATTCCCGATCATCCAAGATCAGATATTGAATGAGCATACTCCTATTTAGGGACAAGGAGAGGTCAAGAGAGAACAGAAGAAAGGTAAGATCCTTCTAAGCAGATGAGTTAAAATGGATATATTTATTTTCAAATGAATATCTCTATTTAGATAAGCCCATGTTGTTGGAGGTAGCATATTGGTATGGATAGATGGTTAGCTAACAGGCAGGAAACAGCAAGTGGGGATGAGGGGCTCTTTTTCAGGTGGGCAATCTATGACCAGTGGTGTTCCACAGGGATCGGTGCTGGGACTACAACATTATCTATTAATGACTTGGAGGAAGGAAGTGAATGTACTGTAACCAAATTCATAGGTGATAGAAGAATAGATGGAAAGGCACATTTTGAGCAGGATACATCAGATTACAGAGAGATATTGTTAGATTAAGTAAGTAGGCAAAATGTTGGCAAATGGAGTATAATATGGGAAAATACTAACTTGTTCATTTTGCAAGGAAGAACAAAAGAACAGAGTGTTATTTTGATGGAGAAAAGATGCAACACAAAGGGACTTGGGGATACTTATGCATAAAACAAAGAAAGCTAACTCATAGATGCAGTGCGTAATTAGGAAGGTGAATGGAATATTGGTTCTTATTTCAAGGGAATTGGAGAATTTCAAGGGAATTTGGTGGCACGGTGGTTCAGTGGTTAGCACTGCAGCCTCACAGCGCCAGGGACCTGGGCTCAATTCCACCCTCGTGCAACTGTGTGGAGTTTGCACATTCTCCTTGAGTCTGCATGGGTTTCCACTGGGTACTCTGGTTTCCTCCCACAGTCCAAAGAAGTGCAGGTTAGGTGGATTGGTTAAGCTAAATTGCCCATAGTGTTTAGGGGTCTGTAGGTTAGGTGGGTTATAGGGGGAATGGGTCTGGGTGGGATGCTCCAAGGGTTAGTGTAGGCTTGTTGGGCTGAAGGGCCTGTTTCCACACTGAAGGGATTCTATTCTAATTGGAGTAGGGAAGTCTTTCTGCATATGCACAAGATGCTTCTGACACCACATCCAGAATACAGTGAACAGTTTTGATTCCTTTATTTAGGGAAATGTATCATTTCATTGGAGGAAGTTAAGAGAAGGTTCATTAGGATGATTCCTGGTATGGAGGGATTGTCTTATGAGCAAAGGCTAACCAGGTTGGGATTCTACTCATTTGAGTTTAGAAGAATGAGAGGCGATCTCATTGAACCATCAAGGATTTTTAGGGGGTTTGACAGGGTAAATGCGAGAGAATGTTTTGCCTCAAATGGAGAGTCTAGGACCAGAGGGCAATAAAGGAGTGCCAATGTAAGACTGAGGCATGGGGGAACCTCAGAGGGTTGAGAATCTTTAGAACTCCTTATCATAGAGTGGTGTGGGGACAGGGTCCTTGTGTATATCTAGGACTGAGATAAATAGATTCTTGATCAGTAGGAATCAAGAGTTAAGGATAAAGGGCATGAAAGTGGATGGAAGGAATGTCAGATCAGCCATGATCCTATTGAATCTTCCTATTTCTTATGGTCTTATGGCCTTTTTGATCTCATCAAATTTTATAAAGAATAATACAGACACTTGGTGTCTTGGATGGTCAGTAATAGTTAGTGTTTTTGTTACCTTTTGAGTTACAGAGTTATAGAGTCATACAGTGTTCTGATGTTTCTTTTTAAGCACATGGCAAATCTGCAAGTTCACATGTTGTTACTAAACACTTGACATAAGTTTAAGCCCTTACTCTTTCGCTTACAGTGTTACACTGTCTTGATTTATTGGCATTTCAAAAGCAATATCAAATTCCAAGCTAGAAGATAGGAATGAGTAGAGGTGAAATAAAGCTACTGTATGTGATTGCTATCCGTCCACAATTTCTACAGTCAACCGCCATGTGAGAGATAAGCGCCAGGACTATAATATGAGTTCCCTAGTTTCTCTACTGGCAGTGGAAGTCATCAAAAACTTCACTTTGAAGAAAAAAAAATTAAACTTACTCATATATAACATGGTATTTGGCTGAGAAACAGCCCAAGTTTTCATGGAAGATGAAACTCATTGACAATTTGTAAAGGCCCATTTTGCTCCTGACCTGAAGAGTGAAGAGATAAAAGATTAGTTTATCTGGTTCAATCAAAGTTGTTGAAGAAAGAATGCTGGTCAGGACTCCAGAAATCTTGCTCATTAAGCAACCGTTTTTGTTTGGGGGGGGTGAAGCAGGTGATCGTTCTGCATGCACACAACAGACAGCTGGTGCTTCAGTATAATATCTTCACTGTAGAATGACACCCTCTGATTGTGGTGTTCTCTATCTGTGAGGTATTTAAATATCACATGCACAAAATCCAGAGCAAAACCTCAAACTTCAGCTTCAAAAGCTGGTACATGACTATGACAGTGATAATGGGAACTGCAGATGCTGGAGAATCCAAGATAACAAAGTGTGGAGCTGGATGAACACAGGAGGCCAAGCAGCTTTTGTGCTCCTGAGATGCTGCTTGGCCTGCAGTGTTCATCCAGCTCCACACTTTGTTACATGACTATGACAGAAAGGCAAGGAGCCAGAGGACCATCTCTATTCATGAAACTGTGCAGAATCAAACCATGCAGAAGAGACCCATCAGCCCATCAAGGCTGTACCGTCAGATAAACACTATTATCTACACTAATCCCACTTTCCTGTGCAAGGCCCATAACCTTAAATGTTATGACACTTCAAATGCTTATCCAAGCATTTTTAAAGATTGAGGTTTCCTGTCTCAACTACCCTCCCAGGAAATGCCTTCCAGAGCCCCACAACTCTCCGGGTTAAAACTATTTTCCTCAATTCCCGTCTAAATCTCGTGCCTTTCACTTTTAAAAAAAGCTTCTTTTTTTCCACTTTAAAACAGTCTCTCTTGGAAGCTAAAATTCTCCCTCAGTCATATCCTACCTATCCTGGTGATTAGAAGTGCACACAGTTCTTCAGTCTGTGACCTAGCCAAAGTTCTATACTGCTCCAACATGACCTCCTTGCTCTTACTATAGTTGCCTCTACTGGTAAAGGTAAGAGTCTGGTATGCTCTCTCAACCACCCCATTAACATGCCCTGCCAACTTCAGGGATCTGTGGACAAGTATCCCAAGATCCTTCTGTCTACCTGAGCTTCCTGCTCTTCTGCCATTCATTGAGTATTCATTCGCTGTGTTCCTTCCCCCCCAAGTGTACTTTTGATATCCAAATTACATCTCTCAGCCTCTGTAAAATTCCATACGTAATGCGCAATTTTTAGAATTATCAACTGCCATATTATTCCGATTCACACATTTGACTTTTAGGTGTGTTTCATAAAATGATTTAAAAATAAAGTTGTGCTCAATTCAAACAATCTGTGATATTGGTAGCCGTTTTCCAAAAGTAAGTTTTTTTAAAAAAACAATCGTATGTATGGGCAATATAGTCTGTCCTTAAAGCACATTCTCTTCGGTAGAACCTCGCAAATTCTGACGGTGAGGCAGCTTGTGTAACGGGCAGAGCCGAAGTTGGTGAGGTCGGGGTTTAGTGAAGAACAGTTGGCTTGTTTAACGCTGGGAGGAGGTATGTCCGGAGTCCAGCTGTACATCTCCAGTGTGTCAGCATCGAGAGAGGTAAATGTAGCACAGTGAACACGAACAGTCCGCCGGGGGCAGTATAACTCACTAACGTTTTCACCGAAGTATCACCTTCTTGCTAATTGTTAGAAACATGGCTTTTGATCACTGTTGACATTAACGAACTAGACTAACTAAATAACGAAACTAAATTACAGAAACTATAATTAGTTTATTCCAAGTATTTGGGTAAAGCTTCTGCCAGAATAAATATAAAATTATTCGGTGAGTTCCGTATCCCATTCAGGGGTGTATAAGATCAAATTTTTCCATTCTCATCAATTATGATTGCTTTTGAGACAGTATTAAATCTGATAAAAACGTTGCGAGGCTTCAGAAAGACATTAAAGAAAAGCATCAACCAAAATCGTGAGCCCTCCTATGCTCAGTCATTTGGCAGGAGTTGCCCAGGTCCAGTAGAACCTTCTCGAGTTTAAAACTAAACGAAGGCCCTGGGATCTCTCCCTAACGAAAGCGGGCCGTTTAACATTCACACTCTCTCAGTCCAGCACAACAACATAATCACTTCGAACTCTGGTGCACTGCAGAAATCCTTGTGTAAGTGAAACTGTGACAGTGACCCATCAAACTTAGAAATTCCCAGCTTGATCCCTGATGTAGGAGGCGAATTGATTTCAGCCCAATTGATCGTCAGTCAGTGGGGGATAACAAGGTGTAGAGCTGGAGGAACACAGCAGGCCAAGCAACATCAGAGGAGCAGGAAGGCTGATGTGTTGGGTCTGGACCCTTCAGAAATGGGGGAGGGCAAGAGGGCTCTGAAATAAATAAGGGGGAGTGGTGATAGAAGATGGATAGAGGAGCAGATAGATGGGAGATGGACAGGTCAAAGAGGTGGGGATGAGGGGGTCTGGTCTTTGGATGAGGTTGGGGGTAGTGAGATTTTGAAGCTAGTAAAGTCAACATTGAGACCATTGAGTTGTAGGGTCCCAAGGCAGAATATGAGGTGCTGTTCCTTCTGTTTCTGGGTGGCATCATTGTGACACTGGACTCCCACAGCTTCCTAGACTACACCTCCTCTCACCCATCTTCCTGCAAGAATGCGATCCCCTATTCCTAATTCCTCCAACTACACTGCATCTGCCCCCAAAATGAGACATCCCAGATATCCTCATTTTTCAAGGACCACAATTTCCCCCCAGTGGTTGAAAAAGCCCTCGACCGCATCTCTTGCGTTTCCCGCACCTCAGCCTTCACTCCCCCTCCCCGCGATAAAAACTAAGACAGAATTCCCCTTGTCCTCATGTATCGCCCCATTAACCTCTGGATTCAACGCATCATTCTCCACCACGTCCACCACCTGCAATTTGACCCCACGACCAAGGATATATTTCCCGCCCCAGCCTTATCTACCTTCCAGACGGACTGCGCTCTCTGCGACTCCCTCATCCGCTCCACACTCCCCGCTAACCCCACCACCCCCGGCACCAATCCCTGCAACCACAGGAAGTACTACACCCACTCCTACACCTCCCTCATCACGTCCATCCCAGGTCCCAAGAAAACTTTCCACATTAAACAGATCTTCACGAGCACGTCTGCTAACATGATTTATTGTAACCACTGTTCCCGATGTGGCCTCCCCTACATCTGAGAAACCAAGCAGAGGCTCGGAGTCTACTTTGTTCAGCACTTACGTTTGATTCGCGACAAACAACACCTCCCTGTCCGGAACCACTTCAACTCCCTCTTTCACTTCCCGGACAACATATCCATCCTGGGCCTCTCCTAGTGTCACAATGATGCCACCCGGAAACTGGAGGAACAGCACCTCATATTCCACCTTAGGACCCTATAACCCAATGGTCTCAATGTGGACTTTACGAGCTTCAAAATCTCCCCACCCCAACCTCATCCCAAGACCAGCCCCCTCCTCATCCCGGTCTCCTTGACCTGTCAGTCTTCCCTCCTAAGTATCCGCCCCCCCCTTCAGTGACCAACCCCCATCCCAACTTCCTCCCTCCACTCTCCTTTACTAGCTTCATTCCACATCCTTGACTTGTCCATCTTCTCTCCCACCTATCTGCCCCACTATCCACCTTCTATCACCGCCCCCCCCTCTCTATTTATTTTAGAGTCCCCTCCCCTCCTGCATTTCTGGAGAAGGGTCCAGACTCGAAACGTCAGCTTTCCTGCTCCTCTGATGCTGCCTGGCCTGCTGTATTTCTCCAGCTCCACATCTTATTATCTCAGCCTCCAGCATCAGAAATTCCTACTATCTCTGAGTCAGTAGGGAATTCTGGTTTCTGTCCAATGATTGAGAGCACTCTCCTGTATGACACAAAAGGTAACTATGAGCGCCATCTTCCCTGTGTCTCTTTTTGAAAGAACTATCCATTTTTCCCCACTCCTATCTCTTGTTATATAGTGCAGCAAAGCTTTCCGTTTTAGTTACAACTTCAATTTCAGCTCTAATTCCCTTTTTAAAAAGCTTTTTTTTACTGAACCTGCAATCTATGCAATTTGGTATGGCAGATGGGTTAAGAAGAAGCTAAGAGCCCATGGACAGAGGATCAGACAGATATTGGTGTGCACGTCCATAGATCCTTGAAGACAGAAGGTAGATAAGGTTAGGTCTGAAGGTACAGAACGGCGCTGAAAGCTTGTGTTTTCAAATAAACCTGTTGGACTATAACCCAATGTCATGTGATTTCTGACCTGATTTAGCTGTTCAAAGTATTGAGGAGTATAAATAGGATAGAGGGAAGAGAAAGAGAGTGAGAGAGACACGTCTCCCCTTAACCAAGGACCATAGTTTTAAGATCATAGGCCATAAAGACAGAAGGAGACCAAACAGCCCACAGAGTCTGGTCCACTATTCAAATGAGATCATGGCTGATCTGATAATCCTCAACTTCAGTTTCCTGCCTTTTCCTCATATCACGTGATTCCTTTATTGATTACAAATCTTAGTCTTAAATATTGTTAATGACCCAACCTCTATAGTTGTCCGTGGTAAAGAATTCCACAAATTCACTATCCTCGTAAGAAATTCTTCTTCATCTGTTTTAGAAGGGTGACTTCTTAATCCTGAAATTATGCCCTCTGGTCCCAGACATTCTGTTCAATAAGATCTTCTCTCATTCTACTAATTTCCAATGTATACTGGCCCAACCAACTCAACCTGCCCCAAAAGACAATCCTGCATATCTGGGATCAACATTCTAAGTCTTCTCTGCACTGTCTCCAATGCTAGTTTATCTTCCTTAGGTTAGGGATCAAAATTGTTCACAGTATTCCAGTTGTATTCTAATTAGTACCTTGTAGAGCTTTAGCAAGACCTCACTAGCTTTACACTCATTCCTTTGAAATAAAGGGCAACATTCTATTTGCCTTCCCAATCCCCTGCTGAACTTGGATGCTAGCTTTTTAAAACTTAAGCCCCCAAATCTCTCTATGATGTAACTTTCTATAGTCATTCTCTATTTGAATACACTTGCCAGAGTGCAGAACCTCACATTTTGCAACAACATATTCCATCTGTCTGGCAAGTTTTTGCCCATTCACTTAACTTGTCTATATCTCTCTGCAAACTCTTTGAGTCATCCTCACAGCTTGTGACCTCAGCACTGATTCCTGTGGTATTCCACTCAATACAGGTTACCACCCTGAAAATGACCCCCCTTATCCCAACTCTATACTTTATTAGTTAGCCAATCTTCTATCCATGCTAATACACCATCTCCAAAACCATGGGCTCTTGTTTGATTAAGTAGTAAGAAGCACGACATCTAGGAGGAGATTTGAGGGTCAGAGGATTGTGCTTGTGTGTAACTAATTGGCTAAAAAAAGGTGATGGAGGCCGGAACATTTAAAAAGTATCAAAATGAGCACTTGAAATGTAGCATGCATGGCTATGAGCTAAGTGCTCGAAAATGGGATGAGGCTAGTTGTTTGATGATTGGCGTGGGCATGATGCATTAAACGTCCACTAAGACTGAAAAATCCAGGTGGCAACAATTTTGCTGCATGATTTCCTCTCCCACCCCACCTACATATTACCTTTAATTCTTTTGTCATTTACAAATCTATAGCCTTGTTATCATTTGCAGTTTCTAAACTTTTGTTAATATTGAACAATCTGCTGTAAGAACAACTCCTCCAGGGCTCTTTGATGTTTTGCATAACTGACCTACTGATCCCAATAGCATTCCAGTAAATCCTCACTGTGTCTTCTAAGACCCACCATCCTTCCCAAGGCCTAATGCACAGAAGTGGCTACAGTTAGCTATCAGGTAACCTATTGTAAACAGGCTTGCGGTAACATCTTCGTTTTTGTGCTCTTTTGGTTAGAAATTAATCTCAGGCAGTTGCATAGAGTATTTGAGAAGCCACTTAAGTTATGCAGCGCATTGAATTTCTTTTCAGTTATTTCAATTTATTTATGGGATATTGGTGTCACCAGTTGGGCCTACATTTACTGCCCATCATCAATTGCCTAAGTGGTGGCAGTGGTGAGCTGCCTTCTTCAAACATTGCATCCTTAGTGTGTTACTACATCCACATTGCCATACAGGAGGTAGTTCCAAGATTTTGACCCAACAAACAAAGGAACTGCAATAGAATTCTAAGCCAGGATGGCACACAGCTTGAAGTGGAACAAAGATTCTGTATCAAAGATTAATTGTAAACAAGGTTGTAACCAGACCCTCTGCAATTTCCTCTCTTACTTTCCTCCTCCCATTGAGTCATAGAGGTCTACAGCACAGAAAAGGCCCTTCAGCTCATTGTTGTTTTTGACTGATGTAGACACTGTTATAATCCCCTTTTCCAGCATTTGGCCCATAGCCTTGTACACCTTGTCATCACAACTATACATCTAAATATGTCTAAAACGCTATGAGGATCTCTGCCTCTACCACCCTTTTTTGGGCAATGAATTCCAGATTTCCACCAACATCTGAGCGAAAAGGTTTCCTCACATCTTCTATAAACCTATTGCCCATTACCTTAAAATCATCCCCTCAGTCATTGATCCCTCTATCAATGAGGGAAGCTTTTCTCTGTCTATGCCCCTCATTAATTTACACATCTCAATATGTTACCCCACCCCCTCAGTCTCCTTGGCTCCATGGAAAACAATCCCAGTCTATCCCATCTCTCTTCCTAACTGAAACTCTCCAGCCTGAACAATATCCTGGTAAATCTCCTCCATATCCTCTCCCATGCAATCACATCTCAACAAGTTTGTCCATCTTATAATGCAGTGTTGAATCTTATGCAGTTACCCAGGTAGAGAGAAACCCAGCCAGCAATTTTGCTATCACTACATCTCAAACCCAGGTTAATTTCTGTACCATTCATCTGTCATTAGTAGCTACCACAAAAGGTGGACTTTCAAGTGGCATATTCCGAGAGCAAGTATGGTTGTGGGCACATACAGATGTGGTGATGGGGCATTGGAGGCAGTGGCTGTGGGATAATAATGGAAAACTTAATGTTTATCATTTTCCACTATCCTGAAAACACTCTTTGTCAACCAGATCAGTTTCACACATTATAATTTTGAACATATGATGGAGACATAATTTCACATGCACCCTGATAAAATTTAAACAGGAGTCATTTGCCTACATTGCCTTTGTACTTTTGTTTATCATACCTATTTGCTTGCTATTCCTACAATGGGTATTCTGTCAGGACTATTTGAACACATCACCATTTCAAAGGTGATAATGGGAACTGCAGATGCTGGAGAATCCAATATAATAAAATGTGAGGCTGGATGAACACAGCAGGCCCAGCAGCATCTCAGGAGTACAAAAGCTGGCGTTTCGGGCCTAGACCCTTCATCAGAGAGGGGGATGGGGTGAGGGTTCTGGAATAAATAGGGAGAGAGGGGGAGGCGGACTGAAGATGGAGAGAAAAGAAGATGGGTGGGGAGGAGAGTATAGGTGGGGAGGTAGGGAGGGGATAGGTCAGTCCAGGGAAGACGGACAGGTCAAGGAGGTGGGATGAGGTTAGTAAGTAGGAGATGGAGGTGCGGCTTGGGGTGGGAGGAAGGGATGGGTGAGAGGAAGAACAGGTTAGGGAGGCAGAGACTGGTTGGACTGGTTTTGGGATGCAGTGGGTGGAGGGGAAGAGCTGGGCTGGTTGTGTGGTGCAGTGGGGGGAGGGGACAAACTGGGCTGGTTTTGGGATGCGGTGGGGGAAGGGGAGATTTTGAAGCTGGTGAAGTCCACATTGATACCATTGGGCTGCAGGGTTCCCAAGCGGAATATGAGTTGCTGTTCCTGCAACCTTCGGGTGGCATCATTGTTGCACTGCAGGAGGCCCATGATGGACATGTCATCTAAAGAATGGGAGGGGGAGTGGAAATGGTTCGTGACTGGGAGGTGCAGTTGTTTGTTGCGAACCGAGCGGAGGTGTTCTGCAAAGCGGTCCCCAAGCCTCCGCTTGGTTTCCCCAATGTAGAGGAAGCCACACCGGGTACAGTGGATGCAGTACCCGGTGTGGCCTCCTCTACATTGGGGAAACCAAGCGGAGGCTTGGGGACCGCTTTGCAGGACACCTCCGCTCGGTTCGCAATAAAGAACTGCACCTCCCAGTCGTGAACCATTCCACTCCCCCTCCCATTCTTTAGATGACATGTCCATCATGGGCCTCCTGCAGTGCCACAATGATGCCACCCGAAGGTTGCAGGAACAGCAACTCATATTCCGCTTGGGAACCCTGCAGCCCAATGGTATCAATGTGGACTTCACCAGCTTCAAAATCTCCCCTTCCCCCACCGCATCCCTAAACCAGCCCAGTTCGTCCCCTCCCCCCAGTGCTCCACACAACCAGCCCAGCTCTTCCCCTCCACCCACTGCATCCCAAAACCAGTCCAACCAGTCTCTGCCTCCCTAACCTGTTCTTCCTCTCACCCATCCCTTCCTCCCACCCCAAGCTGCACCTCCATCTCCTACCTACTAACCTCATCCCACTTCCTTGACCTGTCCGTCTTCCCTGGACTGACCTATCCCCTCCCTACCTCCCCACCTATACTCTCCTCCCCACCTATCTTCTTTTCTCTCCATCTTCAGTCCGCCTCCCCCTCTCTCCTTATTTATTCCAGTTCCCTCTCCCCATCCCCCTCTCTGATGAAGGGTCTAGGCCCGAAACGTCAGCTTTTGTGCTCCTGAGATGCTGCTGGGCCTGCTGTGTTCATCCAGCCTCACATTTTATCACCATTTCAAAGGGGCAGTTTTTGTTGACAGCTCCCATGTTGTCTTGTAAAAAAACAAGACAGCAAAATCATTGCTAAACATTTTCTTGCCTGCCAAGGATTGACCTACTTGCTTTTAATGATAAAGTATTTGTTGGTACTGGTTATTGATTCCCAGTAACTAGCCACTATACCTACTCTGTGAACAGAAGTAGAATCACAATGATTTTATCTTCCTGTAGGTATAGGAATAGCCACAGTAGCAGATGTTCAGTAGTTCTACCCACTGCCGGGAACTTCATGCCTTTGAAGAAATTATTTTCAAATGAGCCTAGTCTGAGATGTTAATAAGGCCCTCTGTAGCAGCTGAGACATGTACCGATACCTCCTTGCACAGAAGTACGGAGACTAGTGATTGGGCTCCAGCTTATTACAGCTCTTAAATGCAGGGGCTAGGGGTACAGAAATCAAATCCATCTTTCCGTTTTTCTCTGGACTTGGCTGGAAGACCAATTAGTGCAAACAAAAAGGTCAAACTAAGTAGAGGCAGCAAGACTGCAGATGGCTGGAGTCAGAGATAGCACAGTATGGAGCTGGAGAAACACAGCATGCCAGGCAGCACCAGAGGAGCAGGAAAGTTGACATTTCAGGTCAGGACCGTTTTTCAGTAGAAAACTCCTCTGATGCTGCCTGGCCTGCTGTGTTCCTCCAGCTCCAACCTGTGCAGAGGCAGCAAATTCGAGATATTAAGAACTTCAGATGCGGGAGTCAGAGATAATATATTCTGGAGCTGGAGGAACACAACAGGCCAAGCAGCAACAGAGGAGCAGGAAAGTTGACATGGTAGATCGGGATCCTTGTTCAGAAAAAAATGGGCAGCAACTTCGTCCTTTTTTGAAGCACATCCATAAATCAGTTCTGTATTAATCCAGGAGCCTTAGATAGTAACAATTTTCTGGTGTTAACCACAAATTTATCGGAGGTGTTGCATTTGACTTCAAATTTAAATTATGGTGAACTTTGAGCTCAAGATGAAAGTTTATTACCATAGTATTAGCCACACCTGCTGCTAACTAGTCCCTCAGAACCTGATCTACAAAGGAAATCAACTGTACTGAAGAGAGGCAGAAAAAGTCCCTTAAGGTACTTGGGATAAATGCACCTTACAATATAGTGCTGAGTCATTCACAACAGGCTGACACTATGTTTAATGCTCTTGTAGAGTCCAGCGCTAACAGACTTCAATTCAATATTACACATCAAGGCAGAAAACTTAAAATATTGTTACAAATGCATTTTACACTAGTGACACTAGGACAAATACTCCAGGAAGTTTAGTTTTATAAAAGAAGCCTGTCTTGAATTAAACTTAAGGGTTTATCATTCTTCAGAGAACATTCATTGAATATAGCATTGCTGCTGAGAAACTGTATACGTGGGAAGTCTCTGGATGATAAGTGCCAAAGATGATTTTCTATTTTAGTTCTTAGTAGATTCTTCACTGGTCCTAGGTCAGATCTCAACAGGCAGAAGTGGAAAGAGTACTAGAAATAAAACGAATAAAGTACAAATTGATAGATGTTTCAGTCAGTGAAGAAATCTTGGAAGAAATGAGAAACAGGACAGGCAATCCCACAGCTCTTCCACCACAAATATTCAATGACGATTTTTACTGTGGGGTAAGAAATCTCTATTTTATTGCTACAACCAGTGAAATAGAACATGAAAAGTAAATTTTTGTTAAAATCAATGTTGGAGCAAAACATCAGATCTCAGCTTAAAATTCTCCTTTACATTGATCTGTTACATCAATGACTGTATCGGCACTGTCTCGTGCTCCCACAAGGAGCTCAAACAGTTCATCCACTTCATCAACACCTTCCACCCCAACCTTAAGTTCACCTGGACTATCTCTAACACCTCCCTCCCCTTCCTGGACCCCTCTGTCTCCTTCTCAGGCAACCACCTAGAAACTGATATCCATTTCAAGCCCACCGACTCCCACAGCTACCTAGAATACACCTCCTCCCATCCTGCAAAAAATCCATCCCCTATTCCCAATTCCTTTGCCTCCACGGCATCTACTCCCAGGATGGGACATTCCACTCCCGCATATCTCAGATGTCCTTGTTTTTCAAGGACTGCAACATCCCCCCCACAGTAGTCGAGAACTTCCTTGACCGTGTCTTCCACATTTCCTGAAACACATCCCTCACACCCCGCCCCCGCAATAACGACCAAAACAGAATACCCCTCACGTACCACCCCACCAACCTCCAGATCCAACGCATCATCCTCCGACACTTCTGCCATCTGCAATCCGACCCCACCACCAAGGACATTTTTCCATCCCCACTCCTATCTGCTTTCTGGAGGGACAACTCTTTCTGTGACTCCCTTGTCCGCTCCACACTCCCCTCCAGCCCCACCACACCCGGCACTTTTCCCTGCAACCGAGGAAGTGCTACACCTGCCCCCATACCACCTCCCTCACCCCCATCCCAGGCCCCACGACTTTCCACATCAAGCAGAGGTTCACTTGCGTATCTGCTGATGTGGTATACTGTATCCACTGCACCTGCTGTGGCCTCCTCTACAGTGGGGAAACCAAGCGGATGTATAAATCGTGTGATGAAACAAGTTCATTGCTGGGTTTCACTCAGCACATACATGAATTGATGCGTTTAATGTTGTTCCAACAGCATAAACATTATGTGTTGAAATGGTGTTGAACCAATGTATATGGGCATTGTCCTACTAATTGAGAAACACGTTGTAATTAATCCCCCACTGGTACACTTATTAGGGGTTTATACACGTCGCAACCAATTTGTGACAGATTAAGGATCAACAATATGAGTGGACTTTGGTGGGCAGGAGCAATGGAATGAGGGTACTTCAGATCACGCAAGATAAAGTCACGAGTTCCAATGGAAATCTTCTCAAATCCTCATTCCTTTCTCAAGAATCCAGAATTTATGTAATGAATACATTTACGTTTCTGGCAGCCAAAACACTCTGACTAGACCCTGCCCTTAGCGTTGTGAAATTGTTTACTGTGTTTGAACATATATAGAAGCACATGCATAAGTTAGAACAATTTGACACAAGGTCTTTTTTTTTAAAAAATAGAATTACTGGGAGTTTTATGATGCTGTGGAGAATGAAGAGATTGATCACTTCTTAAAACTGAAGGGGAAAGAGAAAGAGCAGTTAGACCGTAAAATTCCAACCGACTGCAATGAAAATTATATCGCAAAAAGCTGATTCAACACATGCTGCGATACACAACTGTGTTCATTTTCTGGTAAATACTTAGTCGGTGTGATAAAACAATACAATTTAAATCACAAACCGTTGTATTTAGCTGTATTGACAACCAGTCATGGCAATTAAAACTGGCCTAATTGTTGTTTTTTAAATAAATGAAGGTAGAAGTTGGCACTTGAAATAACTAAGATAACAAAGTGTGAAGCTGGATGAACACAGCAGGCCAAGCAGCATCTCAGGAGCACAAAAGCTAACATTTCGGGCCTAGACCCTTCATCAGAGGTGGCAGATGGAGTTCAATATGGATAAATGTGAGGTGATTCACTTTGGGAGGAATAATAGGAAGGCAGAATACTGAGTCAATGGAAAGATTCTTGGTAGTGTGGATGTGCAGAGGGATCTTGGTGTCCATGTACACAGATCCCTGAAAGTTGCCACCCAGGTTGATAGTCTGTTAAGAAGGCTTACCGTGCGTTAGGTTTTATTAGTAGAGGGATTGAGTTCCAGAGCAGTGATGTCATGCTGCAACTGTACAAAACGCTAGTGCGGCCTCGCTTAGAATATTGCGTGCAGTTCTAGTTGCCCCATTACAGGAAGGATGTGGTAGCATTGGAAAAGGTGCAGAGGAGATTTACCAGGATGTTGCCTGGTCTGGAGTGCAGGCCCTATGAAGAAAGGCTGAGGGACTTGGGTCTGTTCTCATTGGAGAGAAGGAGGCTAAGAGGGGATTTAATAGAGACATACAAGATGATCAGAGGATTAGATAGGGTGGACAGTGAGAGTCTTTTTCCGAGGATGATGACTTCAGCTTGTACAATGGGGCATAGCTACAAATTGAGGGGTGGTAGATTTAAGACAGATGTCAGAGGCAGGTTCTTTACTCAGAGAGTGGTAAGGGCGTGGAACGCCCTGCCTGCCAATGTAGTTCACTCAGCCACATTAGGGGCATTTAAACAGTCCTTGGGTAAACATATGGATAATGATGGGATAATATAGGGGGAGGGGCTTAGATTAGTTCACAGGTTGGCACAACATTGAGGGCCAAAGGGCCTGTTCTGCGCTGTAGTGTTCTATGTTCTACAAGAACTGAAAGAACTGTGGATGCTCTAAACCAGAAACAAAAACAAATTGCTGGAAAAGCTCAGCAGGTTGGGCAGCATTAGTGGATATAAATGGGTGTTGACATTTTGGGTCGAATGATCCTTCCTCACGGTCGACCTGAAGCGATCCGATTTCACTTCACAGATGCTTTCCTACTTGTTGAGCTTTTCCACCAATTTATGTTTCTGTTTCTGAATTTGATAAGGTGGGCCTGATTCAAATTTGCCATTGCACGTCGTTATAGTACCCACATGAGAGGAATGAACAACACAGGGCACGCAAGCGCTAGGAACATCAGAGCTAAACTTAACGTGGCCTCAGCTGCCATAAACCTTTTAAGCAGAAGTCATTTGGAGACAGAGAAATGCTTGATTTTTCTTTCTCTCTGTCGCTCCCTTAGTAGGCCTGAAATTAGTTGTGGAGTTTGGCCAATGGCATACACCCCCAATATTTGAAGGGTCCAGGCCCGAAACGTCAGCTTTTGTGCTCCTCAGATGCTGCTGTGTTCATCCAGCTCCACACTTGATCTCGGATTTTCCAGCATCTGCAGTTCAAATTATCTTTGAACTTGAAATATGTGGTTACATTAAGATCTAGCAAGTGTGTGTTCTACAGCAGAGCTATATCTAATGACCAGGTGAAGATTTAGACATTAGAGCACCAGACCAGAGACAGGGATGGGGAGAGGGTTCTGAAATAAATGGGGAGAGAGGGGGAGGCAAACCGAGGATGGATAGAGGAGAAGATAGGTGGAAAGGAGAGTATAGGTGGGGAGGTAATAAAATGTGAGGCTGGATGAACACAGCAGGCCAAGCAGCATCTCAGGAGCACAAAAGCTGACGTTTCGGGCCTAGACCCTTCATCAGAGAGGGGGATGGGGGGAGGGAACTGGAATAAATAGGGAGAGAGGGGGAGGCGGACCGAAGATGGAGAGTAAAGAAGATAGGTGGAGAGGGTGTAGGTGGGGAGGTAGGGAGGGGATAGGTCAGTCCAGGGAAGACGGACAGGTCAAGGAGGTGGGATGAGGTTAGTAGGTAGCTGGGGGTGCGGCTTGGGGTGGAAGGAAGGGATGGGTGAGAGGAAGAACCGGTTAGGGAGGCAGAGACAGGTTGGACTGGTTTTGGGATGCAGTGGGTGGGGGGGAAGAGCTGGGCTGGTTGTGTGGTGCAGTGGGGGGAGGGGATGAACTGGGCTGGTTTAGGGATGCAGTAGGGGAAGGGGAGATTTTGAAACTGGTGAAGTCCACATTGATACTATATGGCTGCAGGGTTCCCAGGCGGAATATGAGTTGCTGTTCCTGCAACCTTCGGGTGGCATCATTGTGGCAGTGCAGAAGGACCATGATGGACATGTCATCAAGAGAATGGGAGGGGGAGTGGAAATGGTTTGCGACTGGGAGGTGCAGTTATTTGTTGCGAACTGAGCGGAGGTGTTCTGCAAAGCGGTCCCCAAGCCTCCGCTTGGTTTCCCCAATGTAGAGGAAGCCGCACCGGGTACAGTGGATGCAGTATACCACATTGGCAGATGCGCAGGTGAACCTCTGCTTAATGTGGAATGTCATCTTGGGGCCTGGGATGGGGGTGAGGGAGGAGGTGTGGGGACAAGTGTAGCATTTCCTGCGGTTGCAGGGGAAGGTGCCGGGTGTGGTGGGGTTGGAGGGCAGTGTGGAGCGAACAAGGGAGTCACGGGGAGAGTGGCCTCTCCGGAAAGCAGACAGGGGAGGGGATGGAAAAATGTCTTGGGTGGTGGGGTCGGATTGTAAATGGCGGAAGTGTCGGAGGATAATGCGTTGTATCCGGAGGTTGGTAGGGTGGTGTGTGAGAACGAGGGGGATCCTCTTGGGGCGGTTGTGGCGGGGGCGGGGTGTGAGGGATGTGTCGCGGGAAACGCGGTCAAGGGCGTTCTCGATCACCGTGGGGGGAAAGTTGCGGTCCTTAAAGAACTTGGACATCTGGGATGTGCGGGAGTGGAATGTCTTATCGTGGGAGCAGATGCGGCGGTGGCGTAGGAATTGGGAATAGGGGATGGAATTTTTGCAGGAGGGTGGGTGGGAGGAGGTGTATTCTAGGTAGCTGTGGGAGTCGGTGGGCTTGAAATTGACATCAGTTACAAGCTGGTTGCCTGAGATGGAGACTGAGAGGTCCAGGAAGGTGAGGGATGTGCTGGAGATGGCCCAGGTGAACTGAAGGTTGGGGTGGAAGGTGTTGGTGAAGTCCCCAAAACCAGTCCAACCTGTCTCTGCCTCCCTAACCGGTTCTTCCTCTCACCCATCCCTTTCTCCCACCCCAAGCCGCACCCCCAGCTACCTACTAACCTCATCCCACCTCCTTGACCTGTCCGTCTTCCCTGGACTGACCTATCCCCTCCCTACCTCCCCACCTACACTCTCTCCACCTATCTTCTTTACTCTCCATCTTCGGTCCGCCTCCCCCTCTCTCCCTATTTATTCCAGTTCCCTCCCCCCATCCCCCTCTCTGATGATGGGTCTAGGCCCGAAACGTCAGCTTTTGTGCTCCTGAGATGCTGCTTGGCCTGCTGTGTTCATCCAGCCTCACATTTTATTATCTTGGAATCTCCAGCATCTGCAGTTCCCATTATCTCTGATACTATAGGTGGGGAGGTGATAGGTCAGTCCAGGGAGGACGGACAGATCAAGGAGGCGGGATGAGGTAGGTGGGGAATGGAGGTGCGGCTTGAGGTGGGAGGACGGGACAGGTGAGAGGAAGAAGAGGCGAGGTAAGCAGGGACGAGCTGGGCTGGTTTTGGGATGCAGTGGGGGAAGGGAAGATTTTGAAGCTTGTGAAGTCCACATTGATACCATTGGGCTGCAGGGTTCCTAAGCGGAATATGAGTTGCTGTTCCTGCAACCTTCGGGTGGCATCATTGTGGCACTGCAGGAGGCCCAAGATGGACATGTCATTTAAGGAATGAGAGGGGGAGTTAAAATGGTTGGCAACTGGAAGGTGCAGTTTTTATTGCGAACCGAGCAGAGGTGTTCTGCAAAGCGGTCGCCAAGCCTCCGCTTGGCTTCCCCAATGTAGAGAAAGCCACAACGGTTACAGTGGATACAGTATACCACATTGGCAGATGTGCAGGTGAACATCTGCTTAATATGGAAAGTCATCTTGGGGCCTGGAATGGGGGTGAGGGAGGTGGTGTGGGGGCAAGTGTAGCACTTCCTGCTTTTGCAGGGGAAGGTGCTGGGTGTGGTGGGGTAGGAGGGGAGTGTGGAGCTGACGAGGGATTCATGGAGAGAGTCCAGAAGGCAGACAAGGGTGGGGATGGAAAAATGTCTCGGGTGGTGGGGTCGGATTGTAGATGGCGGAAGTGTCAGAGGATGATGCACCCGGTGTGGCTTTCTCTACATTGGGGAAACCAAGCGGATGCTTGGGGACCGCTTTGCAGAACACCTCCGCTCGGTTCACAATAAACAACTGCACCTCCCAGTCGCCAACCATTTTAATTCCCCCTCCCATTCCTTAGACATGTCCATCCTGGGCCTCCTGCAGTGCTACAATGATGCCACCCAAAGGCCGTAGGAACAGCAACTCATATTCCGCTTGGGAACCCTGCAGCTCGTCCCCTCCCCCCACTGCATCCCAAAACCAGCCCAGCTCGTCCCCACCTCCCTAACCTCTTCTTCCTCTCACTGTCCCCTCCTCCCACCTCAAGCCGCACCTCCATTCCCCACCTACTAACGTCATCCCGCCTCCTCTCCACCTATCTTCTCCCCCAAATATCTTCAATCCACCCCCCCCTCCCTATTTCTTTCAGAATCCTCTCCCCATCCCCCCCTCTCTGAAGAAGGGTCGAGGCCCGAAACATCAGCTTTTGTGCTCCTGAGATGCTGCTTGGCCTGCTGTGTTCATTCAGCTCCACATTTTGTTATCTTGGATTCTCCAGCATCTGCAATTCCCATTACCTCTGATCACAACTTGAAATAACTAAACTTGCACAGTTACAGAGCTAGAATCGGTATGATTAAATTGCTCCATAACATGCTGGCAAACAGCAACGGCCTTCCTTTATGACATAAATGAAACTGGGCACCAGAGTTGGAGGAAAAGATCTCTTGAACGGTTGTAGGACTGGCAGAACTCTAAGGAATAAGTTCGAGAAGGTGCTTTTTTTAAAATTAGGAACCGCACACAAGCTTTGCCTATCACTAGTAACAGCAACAGTTGGACTTTGGTTATAGTGCAGTCATTCGCAATTGTCTTAACGTTAGGAGAAATGACAATGTCTCTGCTAAGTAGCATGTACTCCATTCTTTACAACAGATAGTAGCGCAGGAAGGGCACTTGTTTATGATGATGTGGGGCTGAGGGAGAGCGAGAGAGGGGCACGGGGGGAGGGAGAGTGACAGTTAGGCCAAGAGATGGCTGGTTGTGAACCAGGGAAGGAGACAAGTTAATACAGGGACAATGGAGTAGCTGAAAATGGGCTGGCTGTTCTGAAAACAGCTCATGTCGGGAAAAGGCCTGGAATGAGGTGTGGGTAAAGAACAAGAAAGGTGTTCAGGCTTAAAAATAATTGAACTCAATATGGAGTTCTAGAGGCTGCAGTGTTCCCACGAGAAAATAAGGTGCTGTTTATCCTTGTGCTGAACCTTGCCATAGCACTGCAGCCAACTTGAAACAGATTTTGCCCGGCAACAGGGTGGTGTGGCAAAGTGGTGGGCAACTAGAAGCTCAGGAACATTTTTACGGACAGAGCGTAAGCATTTTTTGCTAGCAGAGGATTAGATTTCTTACAGTGTGGAAACAGACCCTTCGACCCAACAAATCCACACCGCCCCTTGAAGCATCCCACCCAGACCCATCCCCCTGTAACTCACACACCCCCTGAACACTACGGGCAATTTAGCATGGCTGATCCAGCTAGCCAGCACATCTTTGGACTGTGGGAGGAAACCAGAGCACCCGGACAAAACCTACGCAGACACAGGGAGAATGTGCAAACTCTGCACAGGCTGGAATCGAACCCGGGTTCTTGGCGCTGTGAGGCTGCAGTGCTAACCACTGAGCCACCGTGCCGCCCCAGCGATCTGCTGCCTGGCCTGCTGTGCTCCTCCAGCTCCACACTGTTATCTACAACTCAACCGCTGTTTCTTCTACCCAAATGTAAAGTGGACATGGATACAGTAGGCTGGATTGAGAAATGTGCACGTAAATCTTCGTTTTATCTGTACAATGTGTCTGGGGCCTTGATTATATAGGAGGGAGGTGGTGAGCTGCTAAGTATTACACCTTCCCAGATTGCACAGCAAGGTACTACAGGGAAGTGGGGGAACATGTTAGGAATGGACTAGTCGTGGAACAAAGTGTCCAGGAAGGAACAGTCCCTGTAACTAAGATTCTGCAGCAATTTCTGTTTCAGATCTTCAGCATTCACATTTCTTTATTAAAGAGGAATGGAAGACTCATTAAAAACAATTAAACAATTTCTTTTTAAAAAATGTCACCAGAATTAGGAACAGGCCCTTGCTTTCTGTCAAAAAAGGGCAAGGATATGAAGTACCCTTTTTTTATTTATTCATTAAGAGGACATGGGCATCACTGGCTTGCCCAGTATTTATTGCCCATCCCCAAACTGCCCAGGGGGCAGTTTAAATGAACTGCTTTGCTGTGGATCCGGAGTCACACGAAGGCCAGATCAGCTAAGGATGGCAGTTTCCTTCCCTCAAGAAAGGACATTAGTAAACCAGACCTCAATGGATCCATGGTGATCAGACTCTTAATTCCAGATTTTTATTGAATTCCACCATCTGCCATGGCAGGATTCAAACCTGGGTCCCAGAAGTAGTAGCTGGGTCCCAGGATTAACAGTCCAGTGATAATACCACTAAGTTACTACCTCTCAACATTATTGACACATTAACACAACAGCAACTTTGGACAATTGACAGATGGATGAGTGAGCTCAAAAGCTGATGTCCAATTTGTGCCATTGTTTTAGCTGTTGAAAAGACAGCAGGCAACACAATGCCTTTTTTTTACAAAGGCAAAGTTTCTGAATTGCATGGTCAACATGAACCAAATCTATGAAATTAAAACCTTGTCCTTTTCAACTGAAATAACCATTTAATAAGGTGGTATATGTTAATTACCGCAAGTAAGCCATTATGGTGCTGAAAATTAACTGCTACAACTATGGAACCTTTGTTCAAGGTTCAATTCTGCTTGAGAATTAAAGACTGAGATTTAATGTAATGTTTTACTTCCTTATTTCCTTTCTCCTTCCCTCGGAAATCAATTGTTCCCTCCCCCTTCCCCCCTCAATTTGTTTCCTTACCCGATTTGGCATTAAATCTTCTCAGAAATTAACGTACAATTTCTTTCCAGTTCTTCTGCCGTTCATTGCACAGTACGTCAATCAGAATCCTTAAAAAAGAAACCGTTGCTTACTCTGGTCACTCAGGTTCAAGGATATCCTCTTATGCTCACTCTCACTATTAACTCTCACTTTCAGCAACTTGATAGTTTAAAAAAAAATGCAAGGTACATCTAATTAATGGCAGACAGTGATAAATGCCATCTCACAGCAATGATATATTTGAACTCAGATGATACCACTTTAAGAACTAGATCTATGTTGCATCTTTGGACCAAGTATCACATGATCATTCATATGGAAAACACTAATGAGAAAAATGCGTCTAGTTCTTAACTGTTTACAAAATTCTGTTCAAAATTTGTGTTTTTTTTATTTATTTACGGGATGAGGACATCACTGGCTAAGCCAGTATTTATCACCCATCCCCAAGCGCCCAGAGGACAGTTAAGAGTCACCCACATTGCTGTGGGTCTGCAGGCACATGTAGGCCAGACCAGGTAAAGATGGCAGTTTCCTTCCTTAAAAGGACATTAGTGAGCCAGATGGGTTTTTCCTGACAATCAACAATGGATTCACGATCTTCATTAGATTCCTAATTCCAGATATTTTATCGAAATCAAATTCCACCATCTGCCGTGGTGGGATTCGAGCCTGGGTCCCGAGATCATTATCTGGGTGGTTGGATTAACAGTCCAGCGATAATACCACTGGGCCATCGCCTCCCCATTGTATGCAATAATCAATACAAATAAGTGAACGATTCACCAAAATTTAATTGAGTACAAAGTTACAGTGCAGTTTTACTGGCATGAATCCAGCATTAAGTGTGAATAATAGTCGAGTGATTTTACTATGTTGGAGACTGTGTCTGCACCAGGGAAGGGATTAAGCTAAACAATCGCAACTGCCATGCGGTTAGATCAGTTAGCTCCTTGTTTTGCTGTAGTTACCTTTGTATGAGAAAAATGACTGATTTTCCAGTTTAATTTCAAAACTGTTAAAGCTCACTTTCGGGCTCAATAGGTGAAAGTACTTCCTAAAACAAATTTTAAAAAATCAGGAGAGGTTCTCAGCTGTCATTTCCTCTGTACAAGGAAGCAGACAAACTATCACAGTAGCAATGGCCACTGGAATTAGTCTCACTGTCTTAGGTCAAGGAATGGAAAAAAATCTACTTATGTTCTTGGTTCCAACTGTCATCCACAGACTTATTTATTTGTTTCATACTGGCGGAAGACCAGAGGGACACAGCTGTACTAATCTTTGTGTAAAACACTCTTACAAGACTTGTGCAGTAGGAACTTAAGCCTCGGGAGAAGTCAGAATTTGTAAAAACTTACCATGCTTGTTTTAGATAAAAGAGAGAGTGAGGCTTTAGCTGATGGTAAAACTATTATGACTTTGCACATTATAAGTGAACATTTAAGGTGCTTTCAATGGAACATGACATTAAATTGGAATTGCTGAAACAAACAGTAAATGAAGGGACAAAATGAAATTAATCTAGAATGAGCAAAATGTTAGATGGCCCTCATCTTCATTTTGCTATAATTCCCATATTGATGCAATGAGAATATTGATCTGAATCCAGAGAACAAGCCTGTTACCATGAACAGAGGTGCATCTGAAAACATTCTGCTGGCAGTCAGGGTCTCTTTAGACCCCAGAAAATTAAAATTATTGAAAAATGCTTACATTTGTAATTGTGTTACCTAAATACTTTTAAACACATACAGAAAGGAAACACACTGATGGGTACAATGTAAGTATAATTGCTGGTGCAAAGGTATTTGGAAAGCTTTGAATGATCAAATGTTTTGGTGATAAGCACTTAGGAACAGAGCAGGGCAAAGGAGTAGGTTGGTTATTACAGCTTTCAGACAAGGGAATAAAGAATATTATGGCTACATTTCAGAATCAGCTAACAGTCGCATCATTCCACCAATTCAAATTAGTGTTCCAGGCAAAAGCATCTCAAAAGGAGCACCAGTTACACTCTAATGAAAAGTGGTAATATAACATGGGCTATCTTCCACAAACATCCACGTTGAAATGTCATGAGAAAACTGACAGCAATCAAATTACTTCCGTGGCATGTAGCACTAATGCATTCTCCTTTTCAATTTGATTTAAAATAACTGAAAATGGATGAGCAGCTATTTGTCTCAGATTCCTGTGGAGAAAACTGAAATAATATGCAAGATGTTGGACTTCAAACAGAGTAGTGTTAGTTTCCAGTTTGCATTGTTATTCTTCAAGACTCTATGGTTGGAGGCTAAACCAATACAAAAATCCACAAGAGGCAGCAAACCAAAGGGGTAAATCTAACTTTGCTGGGTAGTAAGCTCAGTCTTGTAGATTTGCTATTCATTAAGTGAAGGTCTGATTTATTTTCCTATCCAACTTCAACGCAATGAACAAACCAGCAACAGACAGCCAGCAAACTATTCACAATGTTACAGTTATCGTCCACCAGCGTGAGTCAAAATATCACGTTAAACCAGCACCCAACACTGCCAACTTTAAAACTAGATGAGGGGATTGTGCACAAGCAACCATGTATTTTGGTGAATCAAATTTATGCGCTCATCCTTTCTTTAATATAAAACTTTAAAAAAAGATAACATGGCGCAAAGCTGGATGAACACAGCAGGCCAAGCAGCAGGGGAGCAGAAAAGTTGACATTTTGGGTAGAGACCCTTCTTCAGAAAAGTCAACTTTCCTGCTCCTCTGATGCTGCTTGGCCTGCTGCGTTCATCCAGCTTCACACCGTGTTACCTCAGATTCTCCAGTATCGGCAGTACCTACTATCTCTGTGTGTCTGGTAGGAATACTTGGTGAGATATTTAGCTCATACTCTGAAGAAGGATAGAACTGTATTCCAGGTGTCCTTCTCTCAAATAAGCAGACTTCAATTCACAATAGTCACATGAGACTGATTAGAACAATACACACAATACACAAGGCAAAAAGAGCAACCCAGATTTGTGTTTTAAGATGGAAATGGTATCTGATGACGAGTCCTGGATCTCAGGATGGACATTTGAACTCCTAAGGAAATGAGAGTCAGTCAAGTCTTTCCAGGGAAGTTACAGTTTAACTTAACTGATTTCTTCTGTTTAAACACTGATGTAACACAAAAATGCTCTACTAAAATGAAATAAATCAGGCAAGGGGAGAAAAGAATAAAACAAGGAGTCTTTTTTTACAAAAATTCATTGCATCATTTACCAGTAATAACACTCTCCAACATTCACAGTAACTGTTTTCAGTGAAAGGAACATTGGCAAAAAGAAGGAAATAGAGGCAACTTGGCATAATTGAGACAATGAGGCAAAACTTCGCAAACATTGGCAGTTCTTATGCTGAAGGTAAGCTTCAATCGGCAGGGAGGAAAGTTTCAGCTGTTAAAGGGGCATTTAACCATGCCATGTTGTGGGGAGTGCCTAGATCAGCATACAAAAACCGAATTTTGCTTCTACAAAGTCCATTTGTTCAAGCATATAATCAGCTAATCAACTACAAACAAAAGGAAAAGGTTGATGTGGATCAATATTTATAAGAAAAAGAGTAGATGTTCCAAGGCTACTCCTTTGTAGAAATCCATGTCTATTTTTGAACTGCAGAACTTCTTGGACAATGCCAAATTTTCTATTGAGGTTACCACAGGTGGTATAATGTTCATGTTCTTCCACTTATGATTTTTTTGCAAGAGCTTCAGCTTCCTAAAAGAAGAGAGGGGTGGAGGATGGGGAAGGGGGAGAAAAAAAATGGTTAATTAAACACCAGTATTGATGTAAAAGATATCAATATCACTGCAGCCACTTGTTATGCAGTAAGCCCATCAATACATTTAACAAGTATATTTTCCCAGCAGAACAGGAATCCAAACTTATTGCAATGGAAAGCAATTTTTAATTTGTCAATAAATTCTTCTGATTGTTTTCACACAGCATGCAACAGTGAACATTTAAAATTTTCACATTTAATTAGATCCAAACATCCAGTCTAATAACTGCAATATTTGGGTCTGGGCACAATAGGGTGTATAGAGAGGAGGCAACATCCTTTGAGCAGGTACTTCAATCCCGGTAAAAAAGGTTCCTCAGTGTTACATAGATACAATTACACAGTCTCAAAAGTATCGATTAATATTGAAACTGCTCCCATTTGAAGTAAAATAACATTGAAATATATTGCATTTCACAAATGGACATCTTAAAAATTGTTTTTATACGCTATCCATGTTAACCCTTGTGATGATCCAGTTCAAACACTGTTCACAGTAAGGTACATCATTACAGCTTTATCTTATATTTATCATAAAAGTAGGATTCAATAATTATACCTAAAAGGCAAATGTTGTTAGCTCCAGCAGTGATAGATCTTAAGAGATTATTAAAATACAGCTATTAGGCAGATAGATAGCTGAAAAACAAAAGTTACATTATTCAGTACTACATATCTGGAGCCTATGACACTGGGAACCTTGGAAACGAAACAGAGAAAGCAAGTGCACAAACTTCGGTGAGTACAGTACAGGCACAATCTGCAATACAAGTGCTAACATGCTGTGCAAAGCCCAACTTAAATGTTTCACACAAAAAGAAGTTCTTCAAATATCCAAGTGATTATGAATGAGGGGAAATAGAAAAAATGACAGCTAAATAGCTATAAGCACCAATTAAACCCAAAATCTCCATTCCGGCAGACTACACCTGGCGATAATGATGAAACTCAATGAAAATAACTCATCTACGATACAAATTCAGAAACCAAAACTATTCAAACAGAGGATGTTTGGTGAGGTTAGTCAATATTATGTAAACTTTAAACTCAGTTTGTTAGTTGCCTTAGTTAAATTGGTATACCACCCACTGAGGCTAGTTCTCATCTCAGATCCAAAAAAGCAATGTCAACAGGCAAATCAATAATTTTGCATGCTTGTTCTGAATGCTTGAATCAAGTATATACTCGTTACCTTAACCCCTTACAGATGAAATCATATAGAAGCATAATTGTTTTTTTAAGATTCATCCACTTCATCCTCTTCCTATTTAACAAATAAAGAAAAAGTAAAAATAAGCACAAGGCAAATGATTGCAGTTTCACAGCACAGAAAACACCTTTCTGCCCACAGTCCCTACATCGATTATCCAGTATCTAAGTAGCCTAATCCCGTTTTCTTCCCCCTCCCCCCTCTTGTAGTTATGGTGTTTCAAGTGGGTTCCAGATACCCGCTATCCACGTGTGAAAACAATTTTTCACCCTCAAATTCTCCTCCAAAAGCTCCTGCTCCTTGCCGTGAAACTGCTCCTTCCTGACTAATCCACCTACAATGGAGAGACAAGTTCCTCCCCATCCATGGCTCTCAATTTTGTATACATCAATCCTACCCCCACCCTTCCTCAGCTTTGAGGACAACAAACCCAGCCCCTCTCTCTCATAGCTGAATCACTAGCACAGGGAGTATGGTGTTCAGAAAGTTACACAGTACTTCAGCTGTGGTCTAACTAATTATAACCGCCTTGCTCTTGTATTCAATGTGTTGACTAACAAAGGCAAGTAACCCACATGCTTCTTAAGCACCTTATCTACCTGTCCTGCTGCCTTCAAGGATATATCGACATGCACGTCAAAGTCCTTCTGATCCTCTCTACTTCCTAGGGTCCCACCATTCATTATGCACTTCCTTGCCTTGTTAGTCCTCCAAAAATGCACCCCTCTCATTTTTCAGGATTAAATTCCATGTGCCATTGTTCAGTCTATCTGACCAGCCCATCTATCATCCTGTTGTCCAAGACTTGCCTCCTAGCTATTTACCTCACCACCCATTTACCTGCTTTAAGTTCTACTAATTTCATAATCACAATCACTATCTATTCACAAAATTTGAGAGACGTAGATGTGTGGACAATACTTCTGCAGAATTTAGTTAAACTAAGGAGGTTATTAGTGCAATCAAAACTTTCCTCAATACAAAGGTTTTAATCATGTAAAATAAACATCTTTGAAATACAACACAACCAAGGTTATGAAAATAGCTTGATAACCTTTTTGAAATTCTGTTTGTTATAATTGGAGAAGTTTATGTAAGTACCTCAGTTACTGGTTGTTCTTCATCCTCCTCCTAACACATCAGAGGGGGACATGTGGAGGGTGAGAAAGAAAGTGGAAGTGGAAGAAAGAAAGAAAGAAAGAAAGAAAGACGTCTTAATTTGAAAAAAAACACAAAACAATTAAGTGTGGAAAACATCCTGCAACAGAACCAAAGAAGAATTCAGAATGTGAAGAACAGAGGCAAGGATGTAATGGATAAAACTGCAATAAAAAGGAGATAATGGATGTGGAGAGAGTATTCTAATATTTGCTTTAGAAAGAGACTGATGCCACAAACATCTAATTCCATTTAATTTCCTCAAAAGCACAACCAAGCTTTCCATGTTGCAAACAGGGAAAGGTAGGGCTCAGATGAATGCTTAAAAGTATTTGATTGTGAAAGAAAAGATTTGAACAAACTGAATGATTTGTTAACTATGGCACTGCTTTGATTTTCAAGCGCATTGTTCAGGAATACCTATAAGTCCTATAAGTCTAGTCTTGCAATTAACTTGTTAATTTTGCAAGCTGATATTATGGGGGAAAAAAAGTTAAAGTTACAAACACAAGGCAGACAATTCCTAGCTATCCCAGAATGGGAGTCAATGATTTCTATCCTAGTATATCTAAAACTCTTTTTGTGATAGACTGAGGCAGGTGTGCAAGCTTCAACATTGAAATGAAATAATTTGAAATACAGTACTTTGATTCTTCAGGATTGATACTTTTTTTTCCACTTTAATGTGACTTACTGAGCAATCAGGACATGGAAATGTAATCTTTGCTAGTCTGTTTGAAGTAGGATTTATATTCATGTTGTTAAGCAATCAGGGAACCTTAAAGTTTAATTTTAATCCCATTCTTTCTCCATTGAAGGGTACTTGCACACACGAGGCTCCAACATTATCAAGGAACGTTCCTTTGGTAATCAATGACTTGTGACTTTACACCTTCCTGTAAATAAAGTATGTTCTTCTCCTTAATGCATTTACAGAGGACTGAAATGAAGACTCCTTGCTGTGTCTCTTCCAACTTAGTCTTTTAGAGGGACTCAATCTTTTCCTGATGCAATCCAAAAACCAGGCTTCATCACCTGCTATCTGATCCCTGATTTACCTCAAAATTATAACTGACTTTTATCAACTTTAGCAACAGCCAATGCCACAAAACCCATTCTTCAGATAGAATTCTCAAGTGAAACTCATCACAAGCATTAATGCACAATTAAACTAACAATTTACACATGTATTATCAAAACTATATTTCAAAGAATCCATGGAACAATGCCATTGTCAGATCATTGACAGAAAGAATGTTTTGACTCAAATAGGTAATCAAATTTTGCTCATATCTAAAGATATTTGTAAATCAGAGGAAGTGTGCGTATGCATAGCACTACTCCACAAAAGCAACAAATTGCTCAAAAGTCTAGATGCTATCTGGCATCAGTGTATTCCATTCACATGAACCAATAATTCTTCAATAAAGTATCTGTCATGAAGCACGGATGAGACAGAAACAAAAAATGATTAATAAGATGATGAAAACTAATAACCCATTTAACCGGGTATCTACCTCAGTAACAGGTTGCTCTTCTTCATCCTAGAGAAGGAAATTATAGACAAGTGGCTAAGTAATTGCAATTAACAAAAAAGTGAAAGATTTGGATTAGTCAGAGTGAGATAAAAGGCAAACAGACATGTAATCAATCTAAACCTGATGAAACACTTCAAGCAGTTTGCATCAGGAATGTGATTTTTTTAAATAAAAAGTCACAACAAGGGCATACAGGAAAACTGTAGTTATTACACAAAAATCCTGTGAATTAGTTTGTAAACCACCAATCATCTGTAGGTGTCCACAGAATGTACTGATCGACCCTCTAACTGGCTCTGCTTCTTCATCCTAGTGAAATTATAAATAAGAACACATGGCAGGTAAGTGCAGAAGCACAGAACTGCTCAAAAATCATTGCAATACTCATGCCATGGCTTTGCAACTACTCCATTTATCCAAGTATTCTTTTTCCCCTTAGTCATGAAGCCTTTTCTATGTTAACCATGTGTGTTCAGAACAGAATCTCAAGTCAAAATTCTGCTTTTCTTTAAAAAAAATACAAGCTGGCTTTGAAGAAGAGTTCATACAGATGCAGATGTAGGAAGTGAGAAAGACGATATGTCACATTGATTCTAAAACAAAGCCAGAGAGGAATTGGAAAGAGAATGCAATCAAAGTCAAGAAGAGGGACAGGGAGGGAAGATTAGATGAAAATTACCTAATGAAAAGTTTGAATTGGCAAGTTCCACCCACCCAACCCACCAAACCCTTATAGTTTCCTTTCCTGACATATAGAATCACATGCATACACAGATACATTCATCATTCACAAAACTGTGAGGAAATAAAACATGACTGGTCAAACCTCTACTTCTGGTTCCTTCTCTTCCTTTGTCTGGCAGTGTCATGAAAACAAAAGATGAGATAGGGAGGAAAAAAAAGAAGAGGGATGAACAAACACCTGCATACGTGTATCGTTAAACCGTTGTTTCAAAACCTCATTTTCATTCAAAACAGTTAGGGCTTTTCTACTGAAAGAAAAACAGTTCATTTCCTATGACATTGCTCAAAGCTATTTTGGAGTAAAGAGACAAACGGAGAGCCAATGGACATGATCAATTTGGATTTCAATATGGCTTTTGACATGGTGCCACAGAGGAGGCTGCTAAATAAGATAAAGGGCCCATGGGGTGTTAGGGGCAAGATACTGGCTTAGCTGACTAGCAGAAGGCAGACAGTTGGAATAAACGGACGTTTTCAGGATGGATGCTGGTAAACTAGGGGTTCCACAGGGGTCAGTGTTGGGACCACAACTATTCACATTATGCATTAATGAAGGAACTAAGGGCATTGTTGCTAAGTTTGCAAATGACTCAAAGACAGATGGAGGGAAGTGGGGAGGCTGCAGAAGTACTTGGACATGCTAGGAGAGTGACAAATAAGTAGCAGACAGAATACTCCACTAAGGTTATGCAATCTAGTCAGAAGTATAGATGTATTTTCTAAACTGAAATCTTAAACACAAAGGGAGTTGGGAATCCCAGTTTACGATTTTCTCAAGGTTAACATACATGATCAGTTAGCAATTAGGAAGGCGAATGCAATGTTAGTCAGAGATGGGGCGGTACGGTGGCTCAGTGGTTAGCACTGCAGCCTCACAGCGCCAGGGACCCGGGTTCGATTCCAGCCTCGGGCGACTGTCTGTGTGGAGTTTGCACATTCTCCGTGTGTCTGCGTGGGTTTTCTTCGGGTACTCCGGTTTCCTCCCACAGTCCAAAGATGTGCAGGCTAGGTGGATCGGCCATGCTAAATTTCCCATAGTGTGCGTGGGCTATGGGGGATGGGTCTGGGTGGGACGCTTCAGGAGGCGGTGTGGATTTGTTGGGCCGAAGGGCCTGTTTCCACACTGTGGGGAATCTAATCTAATAATGGATTCTCCAGCATCTGCAGTTCCCAAGATAACAAAGTGTGGGGCTGGATGAACACAGCAGGCCAAGCAGCAGAGATAATAGGAACTGCAGATGCTGGAGAATCCAAGACAACAAAACGTGAGGCTGGATGAACACAGCAGGCCAAGCAGCATCTCAGGAGCACAAAAGCTGACGTTTCGGGCCTAGACCCTTCATCAGAGAGGGGGATGGCGTGAGGGTTCTGGAATAAATAGGGAGAGAGGGGGAGGCGGACCGAAGATGGAGAGAAAAGAAGATAGGTTGAGAGAGTATAGGTGGGGAGGTAGGGAGGGGATAGGTCAGTCCAGGGAAGACGGACAGATCAAGGAGGTGGGATGAGGTTAGTAGGTAGATGGGGGTGTGGCTTGGGGTGGGAGGAAGGGATGGGTGAGAGGAAGAACCGGTTAGGGAGGCAGAGACAGGTTGGACTGGTTTTGGAATGCAGTGGGTGGAGTGGAGGAGCTGGGCTGGTTGTGTGGTGCAGTGGGGGGAGGGGACGAACTGAGCCGGTTTAGGGATGCAGTTGGGGAAGGGGAAATTTTGAAACTGGTGAAGTCCACATTGATACCATTAGGCTGCAGGGTTCCCAGGCGGAATATGAGTTGCTGTTCCTGCAACCTTCGGGTGGCATCATTGTGGCACTGCAGAAGGCCCATGATGGACATGTCATATAAAGAATGGGAGGGGGAGTGGAAATGGTTTGCGACTGGGAGGTGCAGTAGTTTGTTGCAAACTGAGCGGAGGTGTTCTGCAAAGCGGTCTCCAAGCCTCCGCTTGGTTTCCCCAGTGTAGAGGAAGCCACACCGGGTACAGTGGATGCAGTATACCACATTGGCAGATGTGCAGGTGAACCTCTGCTTAATGTGGAATGTCATCTTGGGGCCTGGGATAGGGGCGAGGGAGGAGGTGTGGGGACAAGTGTAGCATTTCCTGCGGTTGCAGGGGAAGGTGCCGGGTGTGGTGGGGTTGGAGGGCAGTGTGGAGCGAACAAGGGAGTCACGGAGAGAGTGGTCTCTCCGGAAAGCAGACAGGGGTGGGGATGGAAAAATGTCTTGGGTGGTGGGGTCGGATTGTAGACGGCGGAAGTGTCAGAGGATGATGCGTTGTATCCGGAGGTTGGTGGGGTGGTGTGTGAGAACGAGGGGGATCCTCTTAGGGCGGTTGTGGCGGGGGCGGGGTGTGAGGGATGTGTTGCGGGAAATACGGGAGACGCGGTCAAGGGCGTTCTCGATCACCGTGGGGGGAAAGTTGCGGTCCTTAAAGAACTTGGACATCTGGGATGTGCGGGTGTGGAATGTCTTATCGTGGGAGCAGATGCGGCGGAGGCGGAGGAATTGGGAATAGGGGATGGAATTTTTGCAGGGAGGGTGGGTGGGAGGAGGTGTATTCTAGGTAGCTGTGGGAGTCGGTGGGCTTGAAATGGACATCAGTTACAAGCTGGTTGCCTGAGAGGTCCAGGAAGGTGAGGGATGTGCTGGAGATGGCCCAGGTGAACTGAAGGTTGGGGTGGAAGGTGTTGGTGAAGTGGATGAACTGTTCGAGCTCCTCTGGGGAGCAAGAGGCGGCGCCGATACAGTCATCAATGTACCGGAGGAAGAGGTGGGGTTTGGGGCCTGTGTAGGTGCGGAAGAGGGACTGTTCCACGTAACCTACAAAGAGGCAGGCATAGCTGGGGCCCACGCGGGTGCCCATGGCCACCTCCTTAGGCCAAGCAGCATCTTAGGAGCACAAAAGCTGACGTTTCGGGCCTAGCAAAAGGAGTTTAGTGTAATTAACTGCAACGTTAGTTTTCGTTTCAAGAGAGCTAGAATACAACAGCGTGGAAGTGCTGCTGAGGCTGTGTAAGGCTCTGGACAGACTGCATTTGGAATAATGACAGCAGTTTTGAGCCCTGTATCTAAGGAAGGACGCTGATATGGAGGGGGTCCAGAGAAGGCTTACAAGGATGATCCTGGCGAGGAACGGCTTGTCATATGAGGAGCAGTTGAGACTTCTGGGTCTGCATTTGATAGAGTTTGGAAGAATGAGGTAGGATTTAATTGAAACTTATAGGATACTGAGAGGCCTGGATAAAGTGGGCGTGGAGCAAATGTTTCCACTAGTGAGAGGGCACAGCCTCAGGCGAAGACCCTTTGGAACCAACACAAACAGGAATCTCTTCAGCCAGATGTGGTTAACTGTGGAACTTATTTCCATAGAAGGATTGAGACCACACATTTGAGTATATTTAGGACAGAGGTAGATAGGTTCTTGATTAGTAATGGGATCAAGAGCTACAGAAATGAAGGAGAACAACGGGTTCCTCATCTCCAGATGTGACTGAATGGTGCAGCAGACTCAAATGGTCTGAATAGTCTAATTCTGCTCCTATGCCTTTATGGTCTACAACATGCTTAAAATTATTAGTTACAAAGCCCTAATTCACTGTGGGATACAGTTGAAGCATTGGACCTATTCTCTGATTTTGCCTCTCCTCAGTTAAATGCTATTTTAAAGTCTACCTTTTCCTTACTCTTAATCTGTATTCATTAATGGGATAAGGGCATCGCTGGCTAAGCAGCATTTATTGTTCATCCCTAATTGCCCTGTTCACATGTAGACAACCCTGGTTGGGGAGGGGGGGGGGGGGGGGGCAGTTTCTTTCTTTAAAGGACGTTAATGAACCAGAGGAGTTTTTCCAACAATCGACAAAGGATTCATGGTCATCATTAGATTCTTAATTCCAGATATTTTATTGAATTCAAAGTCCACCATCTGCCGTGGTAGGGTTTCAATCTGGGTCCCTGGATTAACAGTCTAGCAATAATACCACTAGGCCATTGCCTGCCAATACTATTCCACTACAGCCTGACGTTCATAAATAGTTTTAAACAGCTGTCTGTAGAACATTTGAAAATATTTTTCTATACAAAATTGTTGTTTCAGAAATAGTGCAGTACAAACAGTTCACACTAAGTATCACTTTTCTCCCCTACATTTGTCTTCAGGACTAGTCTCCTTAGAAGAAAGTGAAATAGACAACAGCATTAAACTAAAATGTAAAGCATACTTTTTTAAATTACAAATTTGATGACAAGAGGTTTCAACACACCCTAGAGTGTTTAGAAGAACTGTATTTGTTAAATAGCAAGATGGAAGTGAGATGAACAAAGATTAACATGTTACATAATGGATAAATGGCTATGCATACATCCAAATGAAATTCATTCCACAACAGCTGAAAGGGTAAAGAATTAATAGAAGCACTCTGTAAATAAATGTATGATGACAGACAGAACAAGCCTTTGCTACAATGAAAAGCTACACACAGCCCACCACTATAACACTGATTGGAAATAGTCAAGCCTTGATCTTAAATTAAACTTATGAATTTGGTTTAGGATGAGCACCAAGGGTATTTTTAGTGGTGAAAGATATTCCTTCATATTTTCACATGGGTATGTGATGTTACAATCAGGTTATTTCTAGAGGGTTACTGGAAGCAAAACAGAGGAATAAACCACTGTAATGAATGGTGTTTCACCATGTTAAACCTGGAACTGAAAGAGGAGAGTAGATCTCTGTCACACTATACAGCTGTATCCCTGTACAATACAGTTGGGAATATTCACAAATGCCTGGATAATTTGGGGTCATAAGGATCACTGGCACTAACTGCAGATCTAAAATATCAAATTGATAATGTCAATTAATGATCAGAGAACTGTTTTCACTACCCAAAAACAGGTTGTTGTGGGTGCCTTTTCAAGTGCAAGGAATCTATTTTGGTAGGTTGGCAAGTTCAAATCACCAGTAAACCAGGTTGTAACTCAGAATTATCCACAGGTACAACATACCTTAACTACTATTTTCAGATGACCAAGTTAATGATTACAGACAGGACAATATGTTATAAAACACACACAGTCTCTATGGTCCCCTCTTGCATATCCTACCTCAACTTTAAAATTAAAGAGCAATGTTCATGCTTCTTTCCCAATCCTATCTGAAGATGCTCAAATTGATCGTGCTATCTTGAACTAAAATGATTGCTGAATTGAACATTAGATGGTTATCAAGTGGCATGTACATTATTAGTTTGTCCTGTGAACCAAATTAATTTAAAATAGGAATTAAAATGGAGAAATGAAATGGTCAAGCCACTCAAATGAAAAATGTAGGTCTGTTTATAAATTTGAAAGGTTCTCTTACAGTCTCTTCTGGTTCAATTGTTTGATGAACAGACTCCTCATGTTTGTCAGCTTCATTCTCACCAATGTTTTCCTGCACATGCCAATATCAATATTCAAAGGAAAGCAATGTACACAAAATCTAACTGATTCTATAAGTTCAAATGGAAAACAAACACTAAAAACTGCAAAGTCATTTAAACAAGTAAACTCTGGTGAAAACAAACATGCCGATATTTCAAAGTTAGGACTAAGTACAATTAAAAACAAAGGGGAGAAAATGAAAAGGATGAAAACTAATACTCAGAATAAAAGTGTATATGAATGCTAAATAATGATGACTAAATGGCAGATATTAGCATCATGTCTTTCCTTGATGAAAGGAAAAGAAAATTTCAACCTCTGACCCTATTCTCTCAGTCTATTACTTGCTTCCCAGAAAAGAAGAAGGATCAATCAATGTCATATCCACTGCTAATTTTAATAGTGGAGATTGATAGAAATTTGTTAAACAAAATGGTAGAAAACATGCTAGCAGAATTGGACTGCAAATCAGCTCCAAGTTCACCAAATAACAAACAGGTTATATAAGGTAAGTGGTCTACATGTGCTCTGTGTATTATGTGAGAGATGGCAGCACGAGAAGTCAACACATATGTTCTTTATTCTAATGTGCTTCAGTGCTCCACCATTTTAAATTTTATTTCCAGGAGTTATAAATCAGGTTGACAAATCTTAAATGCAAAAAGAATTAACAGTTAGGAATGATCAGTCAATTTTATCAAAGCATTTAGACAGAAATTTAAATGAATGAAACATGTAATACATGTAACCTGAGCCCCCAAATTAAGATTGGTGCCTTGATGTTCAAATTTGCATAATGGTGTATGTATATGTCAATTGAAAGTGAAATGCAAGTGATAGAAATCATATAATCCAACAGAAAAAGTTACATCTTCAGTAAATGTTATGGCCCACACTTAGCATGCTATATCAAAGGTCTGTAAAAAATAAATTCCAACTAAAAAGGCAGTTTAGGTAACTACATAAAATACCTCTAATACTTTGCTCCACGAAATTAAGGTATAAATTTGGCAGTCCAGCAAAATGTATTAAGATGTATTAATGCAGAACTAATATCTGACAATCCTTCAATCATTCGCTACTATCAATTAAGCTGTTAAGATGTATTATTTCTACAAAATGTATGCTTTAAACCTCACATCAAAATGGCAAATTTGAATTTTTAGGACCCATTACTGTGCTTGCACAAAATTACTACTTCCATCTCCGCATACCATTATGGAAAAGAGGTGTAAAAAAAAGCAAGAAAGCATGCACAAAACATATGCCACACACAATAAAAGCAAATGCATAATTACATTTATATCTGTTGACTGCTCAAAAGGAGTATGCAACATATCAATATTTTCTTCAGGCTGATCTTCTGCAGCTATAGACAGCTCATTGCCCTACCAAAGTGAAATATCAAGATGAGGGAAAGCAGTTGCATCATGCAGATATGTTGTAGACAAGTTTTACAGGCAGAAAGAAGAATATTGTTGACAGGCAACATTATTTTCTGTTAACCCAAGCTAAAAAAAATTAGAGACATGAAAAATTGCACTCTGACATTGAAAATACCTGCCATTGGAATTTATGTTGGAATTATAAAATGTTGGTGTGGCTTATGATTTGGTTAAAGCTACTTTTCTTCCAAATTTGAAATGCACATACCTCTTATTTCTCTAGGATTTTGTTATCCAAAACTAGGTTTGCAGACTGCAATGAAATTAAAACCTGGATACAGGCCAATGGCCCGATTTGCTAATGTTGCTATTTATCTTCCAAGTAAGTAATAGCCTCAATTCTTCTGGTGTGATTTTACACCCATATCCATAAGTTTGGGTTCAAAACAGACTGAGTGGAAGGCAAAGTTAAGAGCTGTCACCAGGCTCGGGCTTTCTTTTAAAAAAAATTATATATAAAAAGACTCGATACTACAACATGTGGTGTTCAGAGAAAATCAGCTCTAATCTTACTGTTTACATTATAGAAAGACAATTCCATGAAAGCTATTGCCTGATATTAATGGGTGTATTCTTGATGCTTCTTGAAACAGATTTCTGACATCCACATGGCAAAATTTCAGACTCCTGTCGAGCTCACTGTCTGCTTTCCTCTCTCACTTGTTTAGCTTTACCACACAGTATCTGGATGTGAGTTTGCTCGCTGAGCTGGAAGGTTAGTTTTCAGACGTTTCGTCACCATTCTAGGTAACATCAGCAGTGAGCCTCCGACGATGCGCTGGTGTTATGTCCCGCTTTCTATTTATCTGGTTAGGATTCCTTGGGTTGGTGATGTCATTTCCTGCATCGGTGATGTCATTTCCTGTTCTTTTTCTCAGGGGATGGTAAATTGGCTCCAAGTCAATGTGTTTGTTGATGGCATTCCGGTTGGAATGCCATGCTTCTAGGAATTCTCGTGCATGTCTCTGCTTGGCTTGCCCTAGGATGGATGTGTTGTCCCAATCAAATGTGTCCCACATCCATCCGAGGACAAGCCAAACAGAGACATGCACGAGAATTCCTAGAAGCATGGCATTCCAACCGGAATGCCATCAACAAACACATTGGCTCCAAGTCAATGTGTTTGTTGATGGCATTCCGGTTGGAATGCCATGCTTCTAGGAATTCTCGTGCATGTCTCTGTTTGGCTTGTCCTCGGATGGATGTGGGACACATTTGATTGGGACAACACATCCATCCTAGGGCAAGCCAAGCAGAGACATGCACGAGAATTCCTAGAAGCATGGCATTCCAACCGGAATGCCATCAACAAACACATTGACTTGGAGCCAATTTACCATCCCCTGAGAAAAAGAACAGGAAATGACATCACCGATGCAGGAAATGACATCACCAACCCAAGGAATCCTAACCAGATAAATAGAAAGCGGGACATAACACCAGCGCATCGTCGGAGGCTCACTGATGATGTTACCTAGAATGGTGATGAAACGTCTGAAAACTAACCTTCCAGCTCAGCGAGCAAACTCACATCCAGAACCTCAACCTGAGCTACAAATCTTCTCAAAACTCGCTAACACAGTATCTAGTGGGGAGCAGATTTTTACTATCACAAGGTTGTTCCAGGGGCCTAAAGTCCTGGCCCTACACTCATTCTTTGTGGTACTGTTTCCAAATCCCCATTAACCATCTCCACATCTATGCACTGAACTTGTTCCTTTGCCTACCTGTCCTAAAGTTGAGTGTCCACAGCCTCAAACTCGTATGTAAAAGTTTTTCATGCCTCTTTCCCACATCTTCTACATTTATTCTTCATCTCTGTATACATTCCCGTTAATTCATCAGTTGAAACTGCAGATTTCTACCTACTCTATTCCTACATAATTTTACACATACCCACATCAACTTACCCTTTAGTCATCACTGTTGTATGATAAAGGAAAATCTGTCGGTAGAATTACGGGATCTTATAGCTCAGAAGCCCTGAGAATATTGTGGATATGTCATTCTTTTGAAAGAACCATGAAATTACTAATTCATCCATTCCTCCCCCACAGATTTGCATGATTTCCTATTTAAGTATACACCCAATGCTCTTCTGAAAGATATGACTGAACTTGTTTCCAATAAGCTCTTATATGCATTCCAGATCATAACTTCATGTGAAAATAAACATTGGCAAAGTGGGAATTGTGTGTTTCACCAACTTCGTATCCTCTAGTTAGCAACCCACTCACAATGGAAACAATTTCTTCTTTAGGAGTTTGAATAAATCCTCTGCTCCATTCTCTCCATGTAACTGAAGTCCCACATTTTGGTATATATTCACTGCAGAGTTTGCAAGTTCTTGACAGGTTTCTGAAAATTACTAAACATATGGATAAAATGCCAGTTGGCTGCCAGTGATTTATGACAAAGGTGAGCATAACTTCCTTTCTTTTGTACCCCATCACTTTTCACAATGCAGAAGATCAGAGTGACCAACTCTTAAATATCTCATCTTTTAAAATAGTGTATCAGCTTGCTCGGTCACCTTAAATGTTGGTATATTGGTCTCAATGCTCCTATAAACCCTTCAAATGTAGATAGATAATTAATATTCGCTGCACATTCTTCCCCTGGCCAGTTTATGTCCTCCTGAAGTTGGTTATTGTTCTCCTCACTTTTTTTCAAAACCACATTTGGAATAGACATTGAAGCAATTTTGTTGTAGAGAAAATCATCTTAATATTTGTTTGCTTGTACATATCCCAATTGCATTAGTATTTAATTCAATAGTCCTGAACTACTCGAGATCTCAGTAGGCCTGATCAGTGCCAACTTCTGCAACCTACTTTCACTATCATAGAATGGTTACAGCATAGGAGGGGGCCATTTGGTCACACATGTATGTCCTAGAACTCTGCAAGAGCAGCTCTGTGTAATCCTCACCATTTCCCTGAAAATGGTTTAGACGTGAGAAAATTATCCAAATATCTTTTGAAAGCCTCCAATAACCTCACAGGCAGTGTGTTCCAGGTACTGACCACTTGCTGCAAACTACCAGACTGCTCCATGATATCCACGGACAGGTTCTATAATCCCTGTAACATCGCGTTTTCCACCAAAGCCTTCACATCCTTCCTACAATACCAATTGCAACCATTTGACCTATATCCCTCTAAACTCCTATTCAATATGCCCATCCAAATGTCTTTTAAATGCTGTTATTGGACCAGCCTCCTCCACTTCCTCTGCCAACTCATTCCATACATGCACCATCCTTTGCATGTAAAAGCTGCCTAAGGCCCCTTTTAAATCCTCTTCCTCTCACCATAAATCTATGCCATCTAATTTGGGACTCTGCTACCCTGGGGAAAAGATCTTGGTTATTCACCCTATCGGTGCCCCTCATGATCCTATAAACTTCTAGATGATCACCCCTCAGCCTGTGACACTCCAGGGAAAATAGCCCCAGCCTATTCAGCCTCTTCCCAGAGTTCAAACCCTCCAACCCTGGCATCTTTTCTGAACCTTTCCAAGTTTCACAACCTCCTTCCTATAGGGGGCAAACAAGAATTGAACACAGTATTACAAAAATGTGGCCCAATCTTGTCTGAAAATTTTATTGCTATTCTCTCTGAAGATTCTCTCCACATTTACTGCTATCACTAAATTTTCAAATTTGTCCCATCGACTCAAGTTAAAATCATTAATATGCATAAAAAAGCAGGGTTCCTAACATGGATCCTTAGGGAACCACTGTATGCTTTGTTCCAGTATGAAAAGCAACTTTTCAACTTTCTGTTTCCAGTCACTCACCCACTGATGCATCCATGCTATTATCTTTATACACCTTGGGGTCTTGACAAGTCTGCGATAAGGAACTTGTGCACTATTTCATCTGCAATAATTGCATTAAACTCTATTGCCTATAAAAACCAGTTTAAATGCAATTTGCCCTTGACAAGATTAATTTTGCCTTTCCTAATCAAAGTAACTTAATTTTGGCCTAGATTAGCAGAAGTGTTCACACCACTATGGTTAAACTGGTTGCTATATAGTTGCTGATCTTATCTTTACACAGTTCTTTGTGCAATTGCATTCACAATTCTACATCCACTTGCACCATTACTGAACCTAAACTGACATTACAAAGTAACATGTCTCCTCTGTACTGCTATAAAACATGGCAATAAATATGATCATTGTGAGAAAACCAAAACGTGCAAAACTGCAAACTGTCAGGCTGCACACTGTTATATTTGGATAAGTTCAGCTCCAAACAACTAAATTAATAGAGCTACAATTGTGAAATACACCCCAAAACTGATTCAGATTCTGTCCAATTGATACGTGCCAAAAAAGTAAAGATTATGCAGCTCCAAGCAGTGATCTAATCAACAATCCACAGGGCATGCTTCAAAAGCGCCAAGCAAAAACATCAGTTGTAATGGGAACTGCAGATGCTGGAGAATCCAAGACAATAAAATGTGAGGCTGGATGAACACAGCAGGCCTAGCAGCATCTCAGGAGCACAAAAACATCAGTTGAATGGGTTAGCTTAGATTATGAAGTAGAGGAGGACAAAAGGGGAAAAGCAAACTTAAAGCTTAATTACATCTGCTTGATCATTTTCTGGAACTTCACCATTCTGGATGATTGCAGCTTGATGTGCTTCCTGAAGCAGAGCAAAACCAAAAAAAAAACAGAAACACAGAATTGCATATAGCCTATAAATTAATAAACATGAGGAAATGATTTCAACAATTCACCACTTCAGATTCAGTGCAATAAAAATGACAAAATTGAGATTCACTAAGTTTGAGCATTGGTCATCATCCAGTAAAAATGTAAGTTTTCATACAGTTCAAAAACCAGATATTGAATTTTCACTGCAACTTTTAAATTCATGTGCTTAAATCTATCACAATACTTCCAATACACTATCTGAAATAGTATAACGTGCAAAGAAAATATGAAAGCAAATTTAACATACATGACGGAAGTCATTTATCCAGCTGACATTCCAAAAGAAAATAGCATTTTTACAACTACAATTAACAGGAATTTACAGAGGTTAAAATACAAGAACATGAAGGATTATTTCCAATCTCAAACATAGGGGCACAGGTAAGTGGTGGATTATTTGAGACTAAAATAGAAATTGCCTTGCTCAAAGTTGTGAATCTTTGGAATTCTGTACGCAAAAGCTTACAGAGGTTCCCCTCAATGATAGAATTCAATCATTGAGACAGACAGGTTATTGGACTCAGGGGATTGAAGGATGTAGGAAGTGGGTGAGAAAGTGGAGTTGATGTGTTTTGATCATATTAATATGGAGCAGCTCAACAGGTTAGATCTGCTCGGTCCTACTTTGTGTTCTTTTATGAATTCCAATGACGTTTTGATCTGAATTAATTGTTCAACCTCATTCTGGTTATTACAGACAAAATAGCTGATTAAAATAGCATGCATGAGGAACCTGCTATTTGGAGGTGGTGCGGGACACATTTCTGAAAATTAGACTCATTAGTATATTACATAAATGACACAAGTTTTTATTTTTGCCCGCTACCAAGTGAACTGTATGGAGCATTGCAATTCTCAGTTTAGTGCCATTATGGTTGCTGGTCCAGTGTTTGAACTGGCACTTTGTTGGCAACTCCACTCAGACAGGTCATAAAAATGACTGGTATTTTGAATGGAGATCAATTATACTGGTGCAGAAGATGATTCTCTTCAAGGGTGGGCCTAAGGCCAAGATAGAAAAAGCATACTGCTGCTTCCAATCAATTCTGTACTCAACTGGAAGTAATGATGCTGAGACCACATTCCCCAAAATAAAATCATCATAGGCAAACAAGAAGGAAAAGCTTCTGCTGGTTGCACATGCATCTGTCAATGGCAGCAACAGTAAGAATGATCACTGCACAGTCCTTGTGGAAACAAGGTCCCACCTTCATATTGAGAATAACCTCCATCATGTTGCATGGCACTATCCCATCATGCTAAATGGGACATACTTCAAACTGATCGAGCAACTCAAGGCTGGGCATCCACAAGGCACTGTACTACCAACAGCAGCAAAACTGCATTCCAACACTGCACATTCCCTACTACATTCAGTCTTGAATGATGGTGGACAATTCAACAATTTACTGGAGGAGGAGTAAAATATTGAATGATGGAACAGACTAACATATCAGTGCAAAAGTTAAGGCTGCAACATTTGCAGCCATCGTCAGTTAGAAGTGTCATGTGGATGATCCAACTCTGCCTCCTTCACTTGACCCAGCATCAGTTTTCAGTGAATTTGATTCACTCCACGTGGCATCAAGGAATAGTTGAAGACACTGCACAATGCAAAAGCTTGAGCCATGACAACATACTGGCAACAGTACAGAAGACTTGTGCTCCAGAACTTGCCATTCCCCTCACAAACATTTCCTGAACAGTTACAACATCAGTGTCTACCTGACAATGTGGAAAATTGCCCAAGTATGTCCTGTACACAAAGAACAGCATAAATCTAATCCAGTGAATTATCATCTCATCAGTCTAATCTTAATTATTGGTAAAGCAATGGAAAGTGTCATCAGTGTTATCAAGCAACACGGACTCAGCAACAACCTGCTGACTTATGCCCAGTTTGTGTCCTGCAATGGCCACTCAGCTCCTGATCAATTCACAGCTTTAATCCAAATATGAACAAAAGAGTTGAATTCCAGAGGCAAGGAGAGAGTGACACCCATTGACATCAAGGCAACAGTTGACCAAACACGGCAACAAGAATCCCTATCAAGGCTGGAAACAATGGGTATCAGGAGGCTGCTGGTTAGAGTCGATTCTGGCACACAGGAAGATGGCTGTGGTTGTTGGAAGTCAGTCACCTCAGATCCAGGACATCTCTGCAGGAGTTCCTCAGGAGTAGGGTCTCAAGCCCAAACATCTTCAGCTGTTTCACTAATGACCTTCCCTCCATAAAGGTCAGAAGTGAATAATACAGGATAGTACAGATTATCCTTGGTCCAATGTACTCCAGTGCAGAAGTACAGTGAAAGGTTTTACTAATGGCTGCCGTTAATGGCCCCATCTTAGGCACGAGTACCTAGGCATAAATCTTAGAGTAAAAATCAAGTGTTGTTACAAAGTAAAAATTAATAGATTACCATGAAACAGTGAAAAAGTCTAGAATGATAATAAGTGACCATAAGTACTCAGGTTGCATTCCATGCCTGCAGGCCCTAGTGCAAAGGTCATGCTGCCTCCATGCAGGACACAAAGGGGTATGTCCAGCACTATTTGCAAGTCCTCCGATACTGTCACTTCATGTTCAAATGCAACAAGATCTAGACAATGTTCAGTCTTCAGCTGACAAATGGAAAGTAATATTCAAGCCATACAAATGCCAAAAAGTGACCATCTCCAATAAAAAAAATCTAACCTCCGCTCCTTGACTTTCAATGGTGTTACCATCACTGAATTACTCACTATTAACATCATTACCATTGACCAGAAACCCAAATAAACACAAACAGTGACTACAAGAGCAAGTCAGAGGCAAGTAACACTGCAGCGAATAACTCATCTCCTGACTCAAGGCCTGTCCATCATCTGCAAGCCACAAGTCAAGTGTGTGATGGAATACTCCTCACTTGCCTGATGGGTGCAGCTCCAAAAGCACAAGAAGCTTCCCTCCATCCAGGAGGAAGCAGGCTGGAAGACTGGCACCATATCCAAAAACAGCTATTCTCTCCACCACAAACACTAAGTAGCAGCAGTATATACCATCTGTACAATGCTCTGCAGAAATTTACCAAAGATTCTTAAACAGCACTATCCAAACTCTGGACAGCTTCCTTCTACGAGGACAATTGCAGCAGATACATTAAGAACACCATGACTTACATGATCCCCTCCAAGCCACTCACCATCCTCACTGTCACATGGGTCTAAATCCTGAAATTACCTTCCTAAGGGCATCGCGGGTCAACTTACAGCACACTAATTTTTCAGCTGCATCAAACTGGACTATGACCATTCTTGATTCTCCCCCCCTTTTTGTTTGTTTGTAGGATCTGTGCATCATAGTTAAGCCAGCATTTAATTGCTGATCCCCAAATACCTGGAGAAGGTGGCAGTGAACAGCTTTCTTGAACCACTGCAGCCCTGGGGATCAGGATATATCCACAGTAGTGTTAGGAGGGGAGTTCCAGGACTTGAAATATTTCAAGAAATTTACTTCAAGACAATATTTTCCTTCATATTCTAAGATGCAGTCCATTGTGCAGCTTCTCACCTGAATGTTCATAGAGTCATACAGCGCAGAAATAGACCATTCAGTCCAACTAATCCGTATCCAGACATCCTGATCTGACCTAGTCCCATTTGCCAGCATTTGGTCCATATCCCTCGAAACCCTTCCTGGTCATACAACCATCCAGATGCCTTTTAAATTCTGTAATTGTACCTGCCTTCACCACTTCCTCTGGCAGCTTGTTCCATATGTGCACCACCCTCTGCATGAGCAAAATTAACCCTCAGGTCCCTTTTAAATCCTTCCCCCCTCACTTTAAACCTATGCCCTCTAGTTTTGGATTCCACCTCCCTAAGAAAAAGATCTTGGCTATTTACCTCATTCATGCCCCTCGTGATCTTATAAACTTCTATAAGACCACCCCTCAACCTCTGATGCTCCAGGGCAAAAAACCCCAGATTATTCAGTCTTTCCCGGAAACTCAAACCCTGGCAACATCCTTATAAATCTTTTCTGCACCCTCTCAAGTTTATCAACATTCTTCCTATAGAGGGGTGACCAGAATTATACACAGTATTCCAAAAGTGGCCTAACCAATGTCCTGTACAGCAGCAACATAACATCCCAACTGCTATACTCTGCACTGATCAATAAAAGTGTGCCAGTTACCTTCAGCACCCTGTCTACCTGTGACTTCACTTTCAAGGAACAATGTGCCTGCACCCTTAAGTCTCTTTGTTCGGCAACACTCCCCAGGGCCCTAGCATTAACTGTATAAATCTTACCCTGGTTTGCCTTACCAATATACAACACCTCATTTATCTAAAATTAAACTCCACTTGCCACTCCTCAGCCCACTGGCCCATCCAAAGTCCTGTAATACCCGGAGATAATCTTTTTCACTGTCCATGGCACCACCTACTCTGTTGTCATCCGCCTCCTTTATTCACATCTAAATCATTTAAAAGTAGTGACAAAAACAGTGGACCCAACACCAATTCTTGTAGCATGCTACTGGTCACAGGCCTCCAGTCCAAAAAGTGACCCTCCACGTCGCCAACGTTCAAGCCAAATTTATATCCAATTGTCTAGCTCCCTCGGATCCCATGTGATCTAAACTTACTAATCAGTCCACCACGTGGAGTCTTGTTGAACACTGATGAAGTCGTCCATACAGACAACATCTACCACTCTGCCTTCATCATTCTGTTTTGTAAGAGTTTTTTGAAGAGCAATCAAGTTAGTGAGAAATGATTTCCCATGCACAAAGCATGTTGACCATCTCTAATCGGTCCTTGAGTTTCCAAATGCTTGTAAACTCTGTCCCTCCAGCAACTGACCCACCACTGACATAAGGCTCACCAGTCAATAGTTCCCTGGTTTTCCTTACAGCCTTTCTTAAATAATGGCACCACATTTGTGAACCTCCAGGATTCTGGCACATCACACATGACTATAGATGACACAAATATCTCAGCAAAGGGCCCGGAAATCTCTTCTCCAATTTCCCACAAAGTTCTGGAAACCACACTCAAACTTCATTTGGACTCCTCCTGGTCCAAAGCGAGGCAATGACCAGCTCAAATGGACATCAAAACTTGACCAACAACGCAATCAAAATTGCTCAGTAAAGAACATCAACAACTCTCAGACAATTAACAATCACAACTGAACTGGACCAGTCACATCTACAACGCTACAAGAGTCAGGCAGCGACTGGCTATTTTGTATCCTGACCCTGAAAGGTTTTGCCACTGCCACAGCGTCAGAGAACTTTGATCAAACTTGACCACGATAACCAATTTTCCTAAACTAAACTAGTCCCATTTGCCTGTGTTTGGTCCATATCGCTCCAAATCTTTCCTATTCACGTACCCATGCAAATATCTTTTAAATGCTGTAATTGTACCTAACCCTACCACCTCCTCTGGTAGTTCATTCCGCATATACACCAGCCTCCGCTCCTTTTTAAATCTTTCCCACTCACCTTAAACCTATGCCTTCCAGTTTGGTTCGGCTCAAGTCACAATGGTGATGAAACATTAACCATTCATCGGATGAACGCAGCCTCAACAGCGCTAACAGAATTTAGTACAGAGGGAACAGGGTGGTCTGTCTTTCTACGACTGGATTCAATATTGTCTCCTCCCTCTTGTCATTTGCAACTGCAGTGTGTCACATTCACAAGCTAGAGGATATGATACACTGCCTGAACACAATCACTGGTTGAGAATACCAGCATTGCTTAAATCTAATCCATACATAAATTACACCATTCATCCTAGTTGAATCAACATCCTAGAAATTCCTACACCATGCACTTGTGGGAACATCTCTGCATCTCTCACATCATGACTAACTCACCTCCTGGACCCCAAAGCCTGTCCATCATCTACAAGGCACAAGTCAGGAGTATTATGGAATACCCATCACTTACCTGGATGGATGCAACAGCATTCAAGAAGCCTGACACCATCGTGGGCAAAAGTAGCCCCATGACTGGCACCATATCTACAAAGATCCACTTCCTCTACCACCAATGCTCAGTAGCAGCAGTGTGTACCATCTACAAGAAAAACTGCAGAAATTCACAAAGTTCCTCTGATAGGTCCTTCCATCTAAAAGGACAAGGGCAGCAGATACAGGGGAATACTACCATCTGCAAGTCCCCCTCCCAGCCATTCGTTAGCCTGACGTGTAATTACATTGTCATTCAGTGAAAATCTTGAGATTCCTGAAATTCCTTCCCTAACAGCATTGCAGGTCAACTTGCAACAAATGGACTGCAGTGGTTCAAGGTGGCAGCTCACGACCACGTTCTCATGGTCATCCAGGGACAAGCAATAAATGCTGGCCAATAAGCGATGGCCACATCCCACAAGTGAATAAATAAATCATCTACACACTCCCCTCAAAAATCACATTCAATCCCAACTTAGAACTATGTTGCTGTTTCTTAACTATCGCTGGGTCAAAGTCCTGAAATTCCTTCCCCAACACCTCTTTGTGTGTGTCTGTGTGTGTATCAACACCACATGGACTACGGCAGATCAGGAAAACAGCTCAGTACCACTATCATCTCAACAGATTTAGGATGGGCATATAAATGCTGGCTTAGGTAGAAATGTCCACATTCCATGAAGTTTTATTGTGCAATTCGTTTCTGACTGACTGAAAAGTAGTAATTGATTGAAATAGTACACGTGGATAAAAGACCCAACACCAGCAAGGCAATTGAACACCACCAAATGTAGTCTTGGTGACATTTTCCACATCTGGGAAGTGAACAAAAAAAAACTCCTGTTCCTAAAGACCTTTGCTTAGCACAAGGCATTTATTTTTATCTTCTATAGGAGTATTCAACTTCACAATAGCCCAAGAAAGCATCACAGACAGATTTCTTCACATCAGTTAGTTTATTTATACTGATAAATCTCAAGGTTCAAGGGCTTGTCCTAGTCCATTATTGTCCTCAATCTCCGCAGACTGTTTGAATTAAAACGAACATTATTAACAATAAGTTGTGCATTCATTTCCACAGTTTTATGACATTAAGTAGGCATTTTTTTTAAAAAAGTGGAGTACAATTCAGTGTATAATGAGGGTTTACCTTTGAACCAGGAGGAGGATCCAGACCAAGAAATGCATAAACTCCATTGTCTTCCTTGGCATTAAAGAAAGCTTCAAAGTCCTAGAGTGTCAAAATGATCAACGGCTTAGAAATTTGTGATGTGTTTGTAATGCATCAACAATGCTCCTTTTAAATACTATTGGAAATATCAACACAACATCATTACAATAAGCCCTGATGTGCAAGTCCCAGGATGAGTTATAAGTAGGGACTCCCTTGTCAGCCTTCCGCAAGGCCCATTTCCTCCAGACACACCAGTTTACTGCTCCTTCACTCCCAAAGAGTCCCCACAACCCCACCGCACCTTGCCCTGCAATCAAAGAAGGTATAGCAACTGCTCATTTACTTCCTCCCTCCTCACTATCCAAAGGTATCAAACACACCTTCCAGGTGAAGCAGTGCTTTTCCTGCACTTCACTGAAATCTAGTCTACAGTATTTACTACTCATAGTGTGGCCTCCTTTACACTAGGGAAACAAAGCGCAGACTGGATGACCACTTTACAATAGGCCTACATTCTGTCCACAAAATAGACCCTAAGCTTCCAGGTGAGTGCCACTTCAACACTTTGTTCCCTAGCCAGCATCTGTGTCTCAGACTTGCTACAGTGCTCCAGCAAAGCTCAGTGAATGCTGGAAGGACAGCACCTCATCTTCTGCTAGGGAACTTTGTGCCCTTCTGGACTTGAAGTAGAGTTCAACAATGTTAGGGCTTAACAGCTTTGCCCATGCTTACGACCGCCTGACATATCAGGTCTTGTCTTCACATCAGAGATAATGGGAACTGCAGATGCTGGAGAATCCAAGATAATAAAGTGTGAAGCTGGATGAACACAGCAGGCCAAGCAGCATCTCAGGAGCACCAAAGCTGACGTTTTGGGCCTAGACCCTTCATCGGAGAGGGGGATGGGGAGAGGGTTCTGGAATAAATAGGGAGGGGCGGGGGAAGAGGCGGACCGAAGATGGAGAAAAGAAGATAGGTGGAGAGGAGAGTATAGGTGGGGAGGTAGGGAGGGGATAGGTCAGTCCAGGGAAGATGGACAGGTCAAGGAGGTGGGATGAGCTAGTAAGTAGGAAATGGAGGTGTGCTTGAGGTGAGAGGAAGGGATGGGTGAGAGGAAGAACAGGTTAGGGAGGCGGAGACAGGCTGGGCTGGTTTTGGGATGCAGTGGGGGGAGGGGACGAACTGGGCTGGTTTTGGGATGCAGTGGGGGAAGGGGAGATTTTGAAGCTAATGAAGTCCACATTGATACCATTGGGCTGCAGGGTTCCCAAGCGGAATATGAGTTGCTGTTCCTGCAACCTTCGGGTGGCATCATCGTGGCACTGCAGGAGGCCCATGATGGACATGTCATCTGAGGAATGGGAGTGGGGGGGGGGGGGGGGGTTAAAATGGTTCGTGACTGGGAGGTGCAGTTGTTTATTGCGAACTGAGTGGAGGTGTTCTGCAAAGCGGTCCCCAAGTCTCTACTTGGTTTCTCCAATGTAGAGATAGCCACACCGGCCACCCTGTGGTTGCAGGGGAAGGTGCCGGGTGTGCTGGGGTTGGAGGGGAGTGTGGAGCGAACAAGGGAGTCACGGAGAGAGTGGTCTCTCTGGAACGCAGACAAGGGTGGAGATGGAAATATGTCTTGGGTGGTGGGGTCGGATTGTAGATGGCAGAAGTGTCGGAGGATGATGCATTGTATCAGGAGGTTGGTGGGGTGGTATGTGAGAACGAGGGGGATCCTCTTGGGGCAGTTGTGGCAGGGGCGGGGTGTGAGGGATGTGTTGCGGGAAATGCGGGAGACGCAGTCAAGGAAGTTCTTGACCACTGCGGGGGAAAAGTTGCGGTCCTTGAAGAATGTGGACATCTGGGATGTGCGGGAGTGGAATGCCTCATCCTGGGAGCAGATGCGGCAGAGGCGGAGGAATTGGGAATAGGGGATGGAATTTTTGCAGAAGGGTGGGTGGGAGGAGGTGTATTCTAGGTAGCTGTGGGAGTCGGTGGGCTTGAAATGGACATCAGTTTCAGAACTTGTCTTCACACAGACTGCCACCAATGCACTACCCAATGTAAGTCACTAATAGACCCCTTTAGCAGCTGTTCATTCCCTAAACTGACCTTTAACCACTCTTCTGTCTAATTTTTTCTGTCTCTTATAGGCTCCACCTCCATGTATCATTTACAATCCCGTTCCCATCTTCTTCATAAAAACCATCCTTTTCCTAGGTACTATCAATCAGCTCTGAAGCAGCAAGGGTAACTGGATCTGAAATATTAACACTGTTTTCTCTCCAAAAGATGCCAACAGACCTGCTGGGATTTTCAAGCAATTTCTGGTTTTGATCTAGGGACACGGGTTCAAATTCCAACATGGCACATGAATTTGAATTCAATTAAAAAGCCTGCAAGCCAGCCTATTTGTGACCATGTACCACTGTTAATTGATATGAAAACACAAATGTCTTTTAGGGATGGAAATATGCCATCATTACATGACTTGGCCTACACATGACTCCAGACCCACAGCAATATAGTTGACTCTTAAAGGATGGGTAACAAATGCTGGCCTAGCTGCTATCCCAAGTCCCATATTAAAAGAACATGGAAAACCAGAAAATCATACTGCTTTATTTGTTTAATCTTAACCTTTTGTTCAATTTGTTTTTCTACAGAATATTGCCCAATTTCATGGAACCAAATGAAAACTGCCAAAAACAGCAAACGGCATAAAATCCCATATCTTCGAAAGGCTGGCTTAGACCTGGATTTTTTTTTGGGGCACGGGGTGATCCATAAAATAAGTTTTAATGTTGGACTTGCTAAGGGAGACGCAAATACTTGAAATGACTATTTTTTTACCCAACTTAGTAACGGGGATGGCCTCTCATAATGACAAGACGACAGGGCTGCAGTTTCCATTTTTCTGTATTTTTTCCGGAAATTTCCACCCAGTTGTAACTATCACGCTTCAACACTAAACATTCAATGTATAAAATGAATAAATTTAAGCAGTAATAAAGCAGTACAATTGTGCTTCTTATGAATGAGAGGTATGCAATAATAACATCATAACACCAATAAAATTCATCACAGACTATGCATGCATTATAGAGCGATGTCTGGCAGGGTGTTTAACCCAAGGGTCATCAGAAAAAAAACAGAGAAGGCAAGATCCTCACATGGTGACTTCAGCCAGAACAAGATATGAACTTGCGCTGTCAGTGTCATCATATTGCAAACCAGCCAACTGAACTACCTGGCATCCCAGAGAGATTTTACAATTATGAACAGAACAGATCACACTACTCTTATTTGGAGTCAAGGCAATAAAAATTAACAAAGACACACAACAGACTCCTAACACACCATCATTTCGTTCACGTCAAATGCACTTGCAGGGTACCATCAGTTATCTTTTCAGTTAGTTATCAAGATAGCTGAAGAAAAGGACAGGCCACAAGCAGAGGTCCAGGAATGGTGTGCTTTATGGCATCAATTTGCCCCTCTTGAGCAGTGAAGACATGGTTTACATAGTGTGTACAATGAGATTCAAGAAAGATGCAAGCAAAGTAGTTTATTAGCTCAGGGATAAATGTAAACAAAAAGGCATCACATTTAAGAGATGATGGTGGAAGAACACAAACTCCTAAGAATTCAAAACAGAGGGAGTAAAGAAAATTAAATAAAAACTTACCCCACAATACAGTTCATCGTTGAAAATCTGTGGAGGGAGGGGAATGCCATTTTGTGGGCGTTTTTCTCCTGGAACATTTTCCCGCATCCATTTTCTGTTATCTTCATTTGCTGCTATATCCAGTTCTTTAAAATCAATTTTGTTGGCTTCTAGAAAACCCAGAACATCCTGTTGTTTCTTCTTGATCTGCGAACAAGATCACTGTTGAGTTGTGTGTGTAAGCCAAGTGAGGTAATAAATAAAGCAGAGGAAGAACAGGTCACACAGTCCTTTTGTAATTTCACACACTAATCTCTGCAAGTACTTATAATGTAAACACATGGATTCTGTGAACAGTTTATGACTGGATCACCACTCCTTCCCCAAGCACTGTAAAGAATTTACAAAACGTTCCGAGATGGTAAATGAGGCAGCATTAAAAAGGACGGTGGATGCATATTTCAAAATGACCTAAAATGCTTGGTTTGGAAGTTGCCAAGGGGATGGGGTATTGAATTTTTCCTGCAAGTAAACCTATTAACAGGTCTGCCTTCCAGTCAGATGGAAAGCATTCCAAATTAAGGAGCTTAGCTAAGGAGCCTTTAAAAAGCAAAAAGGACCAGGGAAGAGAGAGCAAGTTGATTATTGTCTGCCTGAGTTAGACAAGTGAGGAGCTAAGGAGCCCCAAAACATCTGAACGGAAATTTTCTTTTCCGATTTGTATCAGTTACAGTATTCTACTTAAATCTCCCAAACCTGGGCCAAACCCTAAATAAATAATTTCCAGGATAACAAGGTATGGAGCTGGATGAATACAGCAGGCCAAGCAACATCTTAGGAGCAGGAAAGCTGACATTTCGGGCCTTTGCTGTGTTCATCCAGCTCCACACCTTGTTATCTCGGATTCTCCGACATCTGCAGTTTCTATTATCTCTGACACAAAAAATAATTTCCAGACCACTTCTGCGTCCAGTAGCAGACTTCTAAGCATGCTGATTCAAACAAAAGTTATATTCTATAAACAACACATGCTCTGATCAGATAATCTGAACAGGAACTATTGCCAGTGAAATCAAGGTTAGGTGCTTGGAATTATACATCATTTTATATTCCTGCAATGATCAGATACATTGAAGATCAAAGAAAATGTTATCAAAAAACTTTAGCATTGTAGGAAGTTGGGTAGTTTTTTAAAAAGGAGAAAAATTGTAAATTAATTGTATCAGAGAGACTAAGAAAAAAAATAAAATATAAAATCAACAGTTAAAAATAATAGATACAAAATGGCAATAAGATTTCCAAAGTGGCTCATAAACACAAATTTACAAGGGTTGGGACAATGGAAGACAGATGAAGTTGTTTATTGTCTGATTTAAGTAGTATGAATTCACAATGCAGATAGCAAATAATTTTGGTCACTATTGTACATTTCAGGAAAAAGGACCGTTGGTTGGAGACACTGGGTACTGCAAAGGCTATGGATCCTAACAGCATTCCAGTGATAGTATTAAAGACTTGTGCTTCAGCACTTGCCACTCTCCTAGGCAAGCTCTTTAGCACGGCTACAACACCGGTATCTTACAAAATGGATCTTTACCCAAGTATGTCCTATACACACAGAGCAGGACTAATCCAACCCAGCCAAATACTGCCGCATTAGTCTATGCTCAATTGTCAGTAAAAATAATGGAGGGTGTCTTTAACAGTGCTACATTTGCTCAGCAATAGCCTGCTCAGGGACACTCAGTTTGGGTTCTACCAGGTATACTCAGCTCATGACTTCAATACAGACTTGGTTCAATATCAACCAATGAGTTGAATTCCAGAGGGGAAGAGAGACATCAAGGCCACATTTGATGGAGAGTGAAATCAAGGACTCCTAGCAAAACTGAAATCAGTGAGTGAGTATCAGGGGAGACTCTCCACTGGTTGGCGTCAGACCTGGCACATAGGAAGGTGTTTGTGGTTGTTGAAGGTCAGTCCTCTCAGCTCCAGGGCAACTCTACAAGAGTTCCTCAAGGGAGTGTCCTAGGTCCAACCGTCTCCTGTTCTTCAGTGATATTTCCCCATCAAAAAGTCAGAGAAGTAGGGATGTTTGCAGATGATTGCACAATGTTCAGCACCATTCATGACCCCTCAGATACCGACGCAGTCCGAGTTGAAACACAAGAAGATCTGGACAGTACCCAGGCTTGGGCTGACAAGTGACAAGTAACATTCACACTACACAAATGCCAGGCAATGACCATCACCAACAAGAGCCAAATCTGACCACTGCCCCTCGATTTTCAACAGTGTTACCATATCGAATACCACTACTAACATCATTCTCAGAGTCACTTTTGGCCAGAAAGAAACTTAACCGGACTAGCCACATAAACACAGTGGCTACAACAGCAGGTCAGTGGCTGGGAGTTCTGTGACGAATTCACGTCCTGACTCCCCAAAACCTGTCCACCATCTACAAAGATAGAAGTCAGGAGTGTGATGAAACACTTCCTACTTGCCGGCATGGGTGCAGCCACAAATAACACTCAAGAAACTTGACACTATCCAGGACAACGCAGCCCAATGATTGGTACAACATCCACAAAGATCCACTTCCACCAGCAGTAGCAGCAGTGTGTACCACTTACAAGATGAACTGCAGAAATTCACCGAAAATCCTCAGATAGCTCCTTCCAAACACATGACCACCTCCACCTAAAAGGACACACCATGGAAATATCACGCCTGCAAGTTTCCCTCGCAGTCAATCATCATGCTGACTTGGACACATACTGCTGTTCCTTCAATGTCGTTAGGTCAAAATCATGGAATTCCCTCCCTAATGGCATTGTGGGTTGACCTGCAGTGGTTCAAGAAAGCAGCTCACCACCACCACCTTCAAGGGCAACTAAAGATGGGCTATAAACGTGGGGCATGGCTGTCACTGGCAGGTCAAAAAATGAATAATAGTAAATCATGGGCACAGACAGAAAATCTTTTATGATAACCTCATGGGTAAACTGAACTGTGCTTTTTAATACAGTTATTAACAACTTCTCATAACATGGTAGTTTAAAAGGACTTTTGAAACTTGAGTGGAGGCTTCATCATACAACTATTTATAAGGCCACTGTTTTACACCAGAGTAAGCAAAATTCCATTTCAACTACAATGATTTCTAATTTTAGAAGTGGTCAGGGATAAAATTCCAATATTTATAATTTGACCCACTCGTGAACATTGATCAAAGACGTGAAATTCCGGTTTGATAATCACCTTGCTCAAATAGTATTTTTATAGATGAAAAATGAAACAGGCAGATTTGGACACATCACCAACACAAAGATTAAGAAATTGAAGTAAAAGTCAGTGTTGATCATATTCTCATCTGTGAATCAAGATATGAAATAATGATGAGAACAATGTGCAACATCACTGCAGTTTTTGAATGCAATACAAAGGGCTGTTATCTAATCACCTCACCTTGAGCAAAATAAAGATCCACACAGTTCAATGGAGAAGCAGAGAGCTTTCATTATGTCCTTTTTGATATACTCCCCTTAATCAACAAGCAGCAGCTGATCGTTCATCTCAGTGCTGTTTGTACAACCTTAGTGCACACAAGACCAAGACAACATTCAGGATTTAAAATTAATTTATTACAAGCAATTCACTTAGGTAAGTTTACTAATGTGGGATAGGGCACTGCAACCTTTTAACTGTCCAGCTTGTTAATAACCTTGATGGTATGCCATCTGCAATAAATTTATGCATAACACTCACTAGAACTATCAATAGCTAATATAAATGCAGTTTTAGGATCAAACCTCAAAAACTGGGTCTTAATGAATTGGAGTTTCTGTACTATCAGAGTTTTCATGCAAAAACAAGTGAAAACAATTTCATTTCAACAGCCCCATCATGGTCATGACATTTTACGTTTTTACTCAATGTTTTTCAACTCACCTCCACATATTTTTAAAACATATAGTCTTAAAGATTAACAATGCTTCACTAATACTGTATACATTATAAACTGAGGTGTTCTAAACTCAGTTCCCAAACTAGGAGGGGCAGGACAATTTAACTTTGCACACTGATAATTTGGGTTTACTGGATTTAATAAGGTCACGCAAAAAAAAAACTAATTATATGCCCTTGGAATAAACCCAGTCATACTTAGGTCATGGTAGACTGCTCTACATTTGCCATCTAATAAAACTTAAACACTTCACTATTAATTTTTTTACCCCTTCAATTTTCTGGGAGCTACAATTACATTGATTTGCATATTACAGATATTAAAAAGAATTAGTCAGCAAATGGGATCCTACTTCGTTTTAATTCAGTTCAGAAAAAGCAGATACAGCTGTATCTATGACACAAGAATGCAAGCCAGCTTCTCTCCCTGTAAAGATAGAGCAGATCTACAGCCATCACCAACTGACCTCCTCCCCCTCCCCCACAACACTGACTGAAACGTGACATTGCCATATCTGTTCATATGGTTTCTTGGCCTCGACTTTTTGTAGAGTACTTATACATTGATCAGGTGCTACATTAGCAAAGAATTAGCAAAGACGTAAAGGAGTAGCATTAATATCACTGGGCTAAGCTAATGTTTTGGGGACTTAAATTCCATCACAGCAACTAGTGGAATTTGAGTTGAATTGATAAAAGAACCAAACAAAACACTGATGATTGTGCTAAGACTTACCTAGTTCATTTGTGTCTTTTAGGAAAAGAAATATACTTTCTCGGCCAGATCTGGCCTGTAACATATAACTCCAGGCCACCAGCAGTGTATTTGACTCTTAAATGCCCTGTGAAATGGCCTGTATTAAACCCAGGACAAAGTCGGTGCTGGTCACATGGACTGCAGCAGTTTATAAAAGCAGCTCACTGTCACCTCCAGTCAATAACATCTACATCCCATGAATAAATAACTTTAAAATGTACAGTGTTAGTCCCACATGCACTGCTCATGTTATCAAGGTATAGTTTGTGTTAATGTTGTAACAAAGGCTCATACAGTTTTGCAAGTTTTGCTGCACAGAAATATTCATCTTGTACAAGATACTAATCTTTAACAATGTATGAAGAAGCAACAGTTGAAAAGGCTAATCGTTGCTTCTTCACTCTAAATTGACCTGGATTGAAATAAGGCTCTTTACCTTTCAGTCAGACAATGGCAGCACATTTTATTTTGCACAAAATATATTCCAGTGGTATCAGCCCTTAATGGATGCTACATAAAGTAATGATACAAACAGTCTAACCTGGTGCAGCCTCAGGCAATGCAGAAGTCTGTGCTGACAGCGTGGACATTGGCATGGTCTCTCATTCGGGACAAGATTTGGATTTTTGCTGGGAGCAGTATTTATGCCAACAAATTAATGCAGCATGTATGTAGACGCCAAGAAACATTAAATTGCATCTTGATAAAGAGAAGACTTTTTTTGGAACTGTATTTGTGGTCCATCCTTGCCACAAGAGAACAACTCAATGAACTAACGTGATGAGGAGGATTGATGATAGAATTCTACCCCAACCACAAGCCACCAGTGGTTGGATCCCAGACACCACAATTTTATAAACACAGGGCAACAATAGATTTTTCACCAATGTTTTTGGCATGCTGATAGCAGTGAACATTTGTGTAAAAAGCCCTGAGAAACATCTACAGTGAACAGAATTCAGAAGAACCTGAAGAGAAAGGAACAGAAAATTCTGCAAAAACATGTAAATTTGTGTTACTACTTTTAGGTATGTACACTTTTAAGAAAGAGCAGCTAGTCATCATCCGAGAAAGTTTAAATCGTCAGCAGGCAGAGACTCACAAGCTGTGACAGCTAAAAACTGCACTCCGAGGCAAAAGGACAGCCAAACCCAAAGGGAAAGGTGCAAAAACAGCAGTGTGGGTTTCACAGAGACACATTTGGGCAGTAATGGACAGATGGGAATCAGGATTTGCCCACAGTGTTACTGCATGTTGGAGCTCCAGCATTAAGTTGAAGGCAAACCTCAACAAAGAAAAAAAGGTTAGAAAAGTTGCTTTAAGTGGTGCAAATTCTTAGCTGATATCTTGGAAAAAAGAGGTGCTTACCAGGAAAGCCGATTAGCTAACAGGGAACAGAGGATAGGGATACTGGATTTTTTTTCCCCCACTTGGCATACTGCAAATATAGGAATTTTTAAAAGTTTATTCATTTGTGGGATGGGTGGGCATTGCTAGCTGGCCATTGCTAGCTGGCCAGCATTTGTTGCCATCCTGAGTTGCCCTTAAAGTGGTGGTAGTGAGCTGCCTTCTTGAACCACTGCAGTCCACCTTCTGTGGGTTGACCAACAATTCCACTTGGAAAGGAATTCCAGGATCTGACCCAGCAACAGTGAAGGAACAGAAATATATTTCCAAGTCAGGATGGTAAGTGGCTTGGAGGGGAATGTGGAGGTGGTTGTGTTCCCACATATCTGCTGACCTTGTCCTCCTAGATGGGAGTGGTCATCTGTTTGAAAGGTGCTATCTGAGGATCTTTGGTGAATTTCCACAGCGCATCTAGTAGATAGTAGCTAATGAGCAGTGATGGAGGAGTAATACTTGATGTAGTGCCAATAAGGCGGGTTGCTTTGTCCTGGAAACATCAAGCTTCTTGAGTTTTGTTAGAGCTGTACCCATCCAGGCAAGTGAGGAGTATTCCATCACACTCCTGACTTGTGCCTTGTACATGGTGGACAGACTCTGGGGAGTCAGGAGGCGAGTTACTCACCACAGCACTCCTAGCCTCTGAGCTTCTCTTGTAGCTGCTGCAGGCAAGTAGGGAGCATTCCATCACACTCTTGACTTGTAGGTCATGAACATGTTTTGGGAATTCTGAAGGAGAGTCATTCACTGAGAGATTCCTATCTTGACCAGTTCTTGTAGCTGTGGTACTTATGTGGCCAGTCCAGTTAAGTTCAGTTTCCCATCAGTAACACTCAGGATGTTGATAGTGGTGTATTCAGTGATGGTGATGCCACTGAATGTCAAGGGGCAGTGGTGAGATAGTCTTTTTTGAAGATGGTCATTGCCAAGCACATGTGTAGTATGAATGTTACTTGCCACCTGTCAGCCCAAACTTGGACATTGTTCAGGTCTTGCTGCATTTGAACATGGACAGTTCAGTATCTGACAAGTGGTGAATGGTTCTGAGTATTGTGCGATCATCAGTAAACATTCCCACTTCTAACCATATGATGCAAGAAAGATCATTGATGAAGCAAGCTGAAGATGGTTGGGCCAAGGATACTACCCTGAGGAACTCTTGCAGCTCAAACAAACACACCATCTTCCTTTGAGCCAAGTTTGACTCTGATCAGCACAGTACTTCCCCAATTTCCAATTACTCCAGTTTTGCTCAACACTTCTGGTTGAAGATTGTTTCAAATGCTTCAGCCTTATCTTTTGCATTGATGTGATGGCACTTCCATTATCGGGAATGGGGATATTTGTGGAGCCTCCTCCAGAGAGGAGTTTAATTGTCTATCACCATTCATGACAGGATAAGCAGGACTGAAAAGCTTCAATCTGATCCTTTGATTGTGGCATCAGTCAATTCTGACAATCACTTACTCTTATGCTGTATGGCATGCCAGTATTCCTGTTCAGTAACTTCATTAGATTGACATTTTAGGGCTGCTTACTCTAGGCATGACCTCTTGCACTCTTCGTTGAACCAGGCTTGATCCCCTGGTTGAAAGTAATGGTAGAGTATGAGAGGTGCCAAACCACAAGGTTGCAGTTTGTGTTAAGACTAATACCTATACTGTCGATGGGCCATAGTACCTCATGTCTGCCCAGTGGCTCAAAGTATCTCCAATTTGGCATGGTTATATGACCACACAACACAATGTAAGGTATACTCAGTGTGAAAGCAGGATTTTATCTCCACAAGGACAATACAGAGGTCACTCTTACTAATACTAATGAATAGATGCATACATGGCAGGACAATATGTTCCTGTATGTCTTTCCCTTACCACCAGGCACCCATCCAGTCAAGCACCCATGTCCTTTTGGACACAGCCAACTTAAGTCAATGGTGGAGCTGCTGAGCCATTCATGGTTGTGATCAGTAAAGTCCTCATCCAGAATACATTCAGCACCCTTGCCATCCTCAGCATTTCTTTCAAGTGGCGTTCACATGGCAGAATACAAATTCAGTTAGTTTGGGGGAGGGGGGGGGGTAGTGAAAGAGAGGTTAACATGGTAATGAGCAATGAGTTTCCTTCCCTTTTTTAACCTGATGCCAGGAGATTTCACAGGGTCCACAGTCAATATTGAGGGCTGCCAGGGCACCATCTCACCAACTATATAACACTGTCACCACCTCTGTTCAGTCTATTCTGCTACTAGAATAGAGACTGTCCCCAGGCGCCACTTTTTGATGTCATGATCTTGATAGTAATTTCATTAGCAACCTCTACAAAGTTGTTGAAATTTGTGAATATGGAGCCCAAGAGACAGAACTTACATTTAATTCACTTGTAGGATTGCATCCATTGCAGGCTCGGCAGCATCTACTACAAACCTAGTTGCCTTGTAGAACGGGGTAGTGAATTGCCTTCTTGAATTGCTACAGTTTGACCCACAATGCCATTAGGGAGGGAATTCCAAGATATTGATCCAGAAACCCTGAAAGGACGGCAATATATTTCCAAGTCAGGATGGGGAGAGGCTTGGAGGTGAACTTGCAGGTGGTGGGGTTCCCATGTCGCTACTCCCCTGGTTCTAAATTAGAGTGGCCATAGCTCCTTCCAAACCGATCTAAAGAGCCGTGGTAAATTTCTGCTGAAACAGCGTTCTGAGAAGTGTCACCAGACCTGAAACGTTAACTGATATTTTTCTTCACAGATGCTGCCAGACCTTCTGAGCTCTTCCAGCAACTTCTGGAAGTCATGCTGTAAATCAAGAACAAAAACAAAAGTTGCTGGAAAAGCTCAGCAGGTCTGGCAACATCTGAGAAGGAAAAAACTGAATTAATGTTTCGGGTCTGGTGATCCTTCCTCAGAACTGCACAGTTGTGTTCTGGATTTACAGCAACTGGAATCCTCTCAGTTTTTATTAAGAACTTGGTGGGGCTTAATAAGGACAAAGATTGAGCATGTACAGCTTAAAAACAAATAATCATTTCTATAATACAGGCAGATGTACAAGGCCAAATAATCTGGAATCAGTACCACAATACAAAGTTAGCATAGTCTGAGGGATATTGGCCTGTACAATAGCTGAACATGGTACTGGGTGCACAAAAATAAAGCATAATTGCTTTTCAACGCTGAACCAGTTAACGTAACTGCCATGTCAATCTTTAATATTTAGTTATTAAATAGATTTACCATTTCAAACCTTGGTTAATGCAACAAATCATATATAAAATTAGTCATCTGGAGGAAATATAATATTTTTTGACCAGGGAATAACCAATGATACACAGTAACAGAGAAACGCAAGAACAAGTAGTAGCAACAGGCAATTCAGCCACGAGCGTGTTTCACCATTTATTACAACAATGGCTGATCTCATCTTGACTTCAACTCCACTTTCCTGCCTACTCTCCATAACCCATTATTAATTAAAAATCTGTTTGGCTATCTCCTCAAATTTATGTAATGCCCCAGTGTCCATCGCACTCTAGGGTAGAAAATGACTAAATTTATAGTTACAAATATTTCAAGAATTAAAACCTACAGAAAGAATAAACACTAATTTAAGATTGGACTGAATAACTAGTTACTCTTAATTCACAAGTAAATCCATAGTATTTTCATGGAGTGTATCTGTTCAACCCGCTCTGTCACAGCAAACTGTGACTTCAAGCCCTACATTAGCACAAGTACATAAATTAAGTTGACACTTGCACATTATACTGAGAAAGGGCTGCATTGTTGTAGGTAGTGCCTATAGGTCAGCGCAATGCTCAAAGATCTTACCAATCCTGCTTCAGCAGGACCTGCACTGCTGAAAGAAAAGCAGAGAATATCAAAGTATAAATTACTGGCTTCCAACAGTAACGAATTGGCACCTCAATTAAAACAAAAAAAAAATAGCTGTTTGGTGGCAGAAAAGATTTTGCTGAACTTAGCTTTAAGTTGTTTTAAAAATTATAAATGGGATTCTTCCAGTGCTGTTACATGAACACAGAAACAAGATAATAAAGGTGATTAAGTACCACAGGGGGAAGGAACACAGTATATTTATGATGATGAATGTACCGAAGGGTTAAGCAGACTGAAAGAACTTTTATCTCAAAACTGTGTATGGTTACGCTGCCTTGCTTTTTTTCTGATACGAAGCCACAATATCAGGAAGTGGCTCGAACAAGGACAGAAAACAGAACACAACCTTACAGTGAACTGAATGTTTACTTGCAAACCAGCTTTATGCTTGAACTAATGCTGCAGCACAAAGCAACTGGATAGAAGGATGTTGCAAGAAAATACAAAAGTCACTCACTGAGATTTCTGTTGAAGAATGACAAAATGCCAATCTTGTCTCTTCTGTGTCACAAATTACTACACCCTTCTTTGTAGGAAATGAGGTCTCTGCTCAGAGAATGTGCATTGACAAGCACAACTGTGAACTAGGCACTATAATAGAGGACATCATTCTGAAACTCCATACTTAGGCTGTAGTTCCATTTGCTTTGACATCACTACTATAGCATTGTTTCTTAAGTACATGCTCAGTAGCTATTCTTAGGGTAAAGGCATAAGTACCATTTACCTTGTATTAACCTGGGATTATTCTTCCACACTCCACATTTGACGGAGATTATGCTAAATTCAAGTCTAATATAAATTGGATTGTTCACTTTCCACCAGAGGGAATGGTTAAAGCAATTACCATACAGGTATTAAAAATGGGGGCTGGATAAGCATATGGGGGAAGAATTGAATAGAGGAGAATGCTAATAGATTTAGTTGAGAATGATGAACATAAATACAGTGATTGGGTCAAATAGCCTGATTTTAAGTCTGTATCATTTATAATTTTACTCTACAACAAGATCACAAAGTGCTTTGTTGATGAAGCTTCAAGAGTAGACTGGAAGACCGACATGCAAATGTTCCACTATAACAAAGTGTGGAGCTGGATGAACACAGCAGGCCAAGCAGCATCTTAGCAGCACAAAAGCTGATGTCTCAGGCCTAGACCCTTCATCAGAAAAGCTTTTCTGATGAAGGGTCTAGGCCCGAAACGTCAGCTTTTGTGCTCCTAAGATGCTGCTTGGCCTGCTGTGTTCATCCAGCTCCACACTTTGTTATCCTGGATTCTCCAGCATCTGCAGTTCCCATTATCTCTGATGCCAATGTTCCATGCCTGGAAGACCTCATTAAGTACAGACCATTATATATACTACCTCACACAAACAACACTGCCAAAACTGGTCAGAAGGCTGCCAAGGTAATTGTCTCATGTTAAACCAATAAGTTACACAAATTAGTTGCAAGGCTTCCTACATTTACAATAGTGACTATACTTCAAAAGTGAAGGGTTCTTTTGCCACAGTAGTAGTGCCCTTATGATTGGATCTGAAGGCCTGGAGTTCAAGTCCCACCTGCTCCAGAAGTGTGTAAAACAGCACATCGGAGTTGGATTTAAAAATAAAATCAACCTCAAAAGATCATCGGGAAATTACCACCACACCACAACAGCCCTACCTAGGGCCAGGAGGCCTGTGTTCAAGTCCCACATGTGCCAGATATTTTATTTAAATGAACCTGCTCAGGCATGCTTTAAAAAGTCACTAAGGGACGCTTCTGGTGCAGCAGTTGTGTCCCTATCTCCGAGGAGGCCTGGGTTCAAGTCCCACCAGATCCAGAGATGTGTACTATCATCTCTGAACATGCAGATTTCAAAATATTTACTTTAAAAGTACTTCACTGGTTCAAAGTGTTTGCAATGTTTGGAGGTTGTTACAGATGCCACATAAAATGTGCATCCCTCACATTATGGAGTGAACGTCTCCTGATTGGAAATTAGAATGATACTGAATGGAAGAAGTGAAGCAAATGGGCATTTGAGCTTGATTGTTTGGACATTGCAGATTCCCAATGAATTCCTCAAGTCATGAAGACATCTGAATTGTTCCGTAATCAGTGACTGACTACCATGCAACTTCGATTGCAAAATACAAATACAAAGCAGCTAGAGATCTTTCTGCTCTGACAGCACTGTTTGCATTTTGATAGACTACAATACTTCCGTGTGTTAATATTTGCAAGCCATTCTCTACTGTATGTAAATTCTGGGACACACAATCAATTGGAGATCAAGTGCCAAAGTGGCAACCTATTAATCTTACTGAAGCAAAAGCTCAGCAAAATCTATTTAAGTAGTTACTCTTGAAAATCTTTCACCACTATTCTTACAGAATGAAGCTGTTCTGTGCAGACATTAAATATTGCAGCATTGAACAAGATCATTTGGGCAAAGGATTTCTTCTCCACAAGTTCCATTTTCCAGTCCCAATCTCCTGTTTGGTCCCCATACCCATATTTTTCCTCTAAGTAATTTGGATTGATGATGCCTGTTCCTCCAGAGATGGAGCATCATGCATATTTGCAGTTTGTGCCTCATATTTGCAGCTTGTGGAACAAAAGGAAACAGCACCAAAGTAGGAACAGTCACAAAATCATTAAAGTGCAGTCATGACTGCGCTGACTCTAAGTATTTAAACTTGGTGTTAATCTCGTGCCTTTTCATAGCAACACAGCAAATTTAATGATTATTTAAAAATGATACAATGCCCTCTCAAATGCCTCAATTACACCCAACTTCTCTACATTTCCAGGCAATGCATTTCCAAACCTGGATCACTCACTGCGAGAAAGCTTTTTCTCACCTCAAATTTGCTGTTTTTGCTAAAGTCTTCACAATAACTCAGAGCATGGATAGGAACATGGGCCTGGGATATCATAGCTACTTTGGAAACATGGCTGAGGGAGGGTCAGGACTGGCAGCTCAATATTCTGGGATTTAGATGTAATAGAAAGGGAGGCAAAAAAGGAGGGGGGGGCGGGGAGGTTTTTTTTGGATCGGGGAAAACATCACTGCTGTACCTACAGAGATATTCCTGGGGGATCTTCCAGTGAGGCGATATGGGTGGAACGGAGAGGTCAGAAGCAGGTGATCGTCTTGATAGGATTGTACTGCAGGGAGCACATGTAGAATGAACTGCCAGAGGAATTAGTAGAGGCATGTAATGTTACAACATTTAAGGCATATAGGGATTCGGGCAAAATGAAGGCAAATGGGAATCCACAAAAGCTAGAATTCTTGTCTAAGACAATTATAAACAATTTACAGCACAAAAAGGATGTACGCCAGCCCAAAAGGTCCATAATAATGTTTATGGTTGACACTAGTCTTCCTACACCCTATTTCATTAAACTTTATCAGCGAGTTCTTTCTCCCTCATATTTGTCCTTTAAAAGATCCTTTATGTTATCCATCTAAATGTTATTAAATTCTATATTCACCCACCAAGTCAATAGTTATTTATAACAGAGAGAGATAAACATTTTTATACCTCTCGTTTAGGAATGCGATTTGCAATATTCAAAGTTTTTTTTAAAAAGTTGATCGAAGTGTGCTTTGTTAAAAACAAATTCTCAGGACATAATTTAACACAGTTTACCTAGAGGTGTATTTCATTCTTTCCTATTTGGGCATGGATTACAGACCACGTATCCCAGCATTATCATGAAGATGGTGAGCACGAATGCCTAAAGTTGCAAGAGACAATGTAAGTGCTCAGGCCAACGAGTTTCAAAGTCCTTAAAAGTAAAGATGGGCTCTTGTTCCTCAAGTGTGCCTTGAGCTTGGTTGGATTATTTGTAAGCAAAAGTATAGAAAGGTTGTGTCAAAATGACAATTAAGATTTAGGTGTAGAATTAGCTTCAGAGCACAGTTGGTCTCTTTTTCTCTCCCCCATTTTAAGTGCAAGAAGTATTCGTACTCAATATTGTGACTATTTGAATTATGACTGAAAGAGAATGTTCCCACTATTCTAACAACTTGCAAGAACTGCAAAACCAGTTTTAAAACCAGATTAGTAAATATAGCAGTCAAGGAGTTCTTCTGTCCAAGTCTAGCTGCCACTATCAAACCCTTTACTTGTATTTTGAAAGTTGCAAAAGATCTGTTAATTGTCAGATTTTCTATTTTGAATAAATGTTTTTTTAAATACACTATTATGATCACCTATTAACCACTACTTTATTTCCTTTTGTAGATCAGCCAACTATTAATTTATATTAGTTCCTGCATCTTTTCAGTTGAACATATTTACATTAGTTCTGTGATAAATAGTGTCATCAATACTTTTGCTCCTTTTACAGAAACAGTGAACATGTAAAGACAGCCTGTCCTATAGCTACTTAGCCAGTGGGTAAGTGCATTAGTGTCAGAAGTCTAAACATTCTAGTATTTCAGCACTGTTACAAGTTCAGGATTGAGAACTAATGTCAAGCTATTTTGTTCTGCTGTTAATCAGTATAAACAAAACTATACAAAAAGAAAGTCAAAGCTGTTAAATTACACACAAAAATGGAACGGTTCCAAGCAATAAAACGGGATTGCAGCAACTGCCAAGAAAGACTCAAGTAGTGTTCCTGATCCTCCAACAAATTAGTAGCTACTGTAAACAGACACTCTTGCAATATCCACTAGCACCGCCGTATGAGATGCTAAAGCAACAAGTTGTGAGAGAGATGAGATTTGTACAAAACACTTTTACTGTACTTAAACATCATCGTAATTCATAGAATCATCAAATCTCTAGTGTGGAAGCAGGCATTTCAGCCCATTTTGAGTCACACCAACCCTTTGCATTTTGATACTGTCCTTTTGAGTTCTTTTTCACCTAACATATACGCTTGAAACAAATTAGATTTCCTACAGTGTGGAAACAGGCCCTTTGGCCCAACAAGTCCACATTGCCCCTTGAAGCATCCCACCCAGACCCATCCCCCTATAACCCACACACCCCTGAACACTACGGGCAATTTAGCATGGCCGATCCACCTAATCTGCACATCTTTGGACTGTGGGAGGAAACCGAAGCACGTGGAGGAAACCCACGCAGACACAAGGAGAATGTGCAAACTCCACACAGACAGTCGCCCGAGGCGGGAATCGAACCCGGGTCCCTGGCGCTGTGAGACTGCAGTGCTAACCACTGAGCCAACATGCCGCCCAGATAAAGTCTCCATAAACTAGTCTCCATAAAATGTACGGCATCAACAGACAGATAACTTGCAGTATCAGAGATAATGGGAACTGCAGATGCTGGAGAATTCCAAGATAATAAAATGTGAGGCTTGATGAACACAGCAGGCCAAGCAGCATCTCAGGAGCACAAAAGCTGACGTTTCGGGCCTAGACACTTCATCAGAGAGGGGGATGGGGAGAGGGAACTGGAATAAATAGGGAGAGAGGGGGAGGCGGACCGAAGATGGACAGTAAAGAAGATAGGTGGAGAGAGTATAGGTGGGGAGGTAGGGAGGGGATAGGTCAGTCCAGGGAAGACGGACAGGTCAAGGAGTTGGGATGAGGTTAGTAGGTAGCTGGGGGTGCGGCTTGGGGTGGGAGGAAGGGATGGGTGAGAGGAAGAACCGGTTAGGGAGGCAGAGACAGGTTGGACTGGTTTTGGGATGCAGCGGGTGGCGGGGGGGGGGGGGGGGGGGGGGAAGAGCTGGGCTGGTTGTGTGGTGCAGTGGGGGGAGGGGACGAACTAGGCTGGTTTAGGGATGCAGTAGGGGAAGGGGAGATTTTGAAACTGGTGAAGTCCACATTGATACCATATGGCTGCAGGGTTCCCAGGCGGAATATGAGTTGCTGTTCCTGCAACCTTCGGGTGGCATTATTGTGGCACTGCAGGAGGCCCATGATGGACATGTCATCTAGAGAATGGGAGGGGTAGTGGAAATGGTTTGCGACTGGGAGGTGCAGTTGTTTGTTGCGAACTGAGCGGAGGTGTTCTGCAAAGTGGTCCCCAAGCCTCCGCTTGGTTTCCCCAATGTAGAGGAAGCCACACCGGGTACAGTGGATGCAGTATACCACATTGGCAGATGTGCAGGTGAACCTCTGCTTAATGTGGAATGTCATCATGGGGCCTGGGATAGGGGTGAGGGAGGTGGTGTGGGGGCAAGTGTAGCATTTCCTGCGGTTGTAGGGGAAGGTGCCGGGTGTGGTGGGGTTGGAGGGCAGTGTGGAGCGAACAAGGGAGTCACGGAGAGAGTGGTCTCTCCGGAAAGCAGACAGGGGAGGGGATGGAAAAATGTCTTGGGTGGTGGGGTCGGATTGTAAATGGCGGAAGTATCGGAGGATGATGCGTTGTATCCGGAGGTTGGTAGGGTGGTGTGTGAGAACGAGGGGGATCCTCTTAGGGCGTTTGTGGCGGGGGCGGGGTGTGAGGGATGTGTTGCGGGAAATACGGGAGACGCGGTCAAGGCCGTGCTCGATCACTGTGGGGGGCAAGTTGCGGTCCTTAAAGAACTTGGACATCTGGGATGTGCGGGAGTGGAATGTCTTGTCGTGGGAGCAGGTGCGGCGGAGGCGGAGGAATTGGGAATAGGGGATGGAATTTTTGCAGGAGGGTGGGTGGGAGGAGGTGTATTCTGGGTAGCTGTGGGAGTCGGTGGGCTTGAAATGGACATCAGTTACAAGCTGGTTGCCTGTATCGTGCTTACCAATGTGGAGGATTACTCTACAAACTCCATGCTATATGTGACGTATTGCACAGTGATGCCCCCAGTAAGGGAACCACCTTCCTCTTATATAGAATTTTGCAACACAGTTAGTCACGTATGCAAGATACAATTTTTTGAACTTCACCATAGTTATCGGCCTAGCAACAGTGATCATAAGTGACTTAAATCATCTATCATTGGAAGCAAAGTTCATCTGCCCAAAAACAACACGTACACACATAGTTCCTCAATTCTCAACCGCCGCTTTAGACAGTTCCGTACCTTTTTAGCTTTAGTTCAACATTTACAGGGAGCAGACTATAATTAGATTACCACAATTTGTCTGCGAGACAGAGGCACCCATGACACAGCTTAGAACCTAATTTCTTCGGTATCAACAGAGCAAAAAGCACCGAATTTCTTTCATGTCAGCAGAACAAATATTCATCCTTTTACATTTCAGTAGAACAAACAAGATTTGCACTGATATAATTAATGGTAAGGCCCTGGGTAGTGTTGTAGAACAGAGGGTCCTCGACAGCAGGTACAGAATTCTTTGAAGCTTGCATCACATACAGAGTTAAAAAGGAATTTGGCACACTTGTCTCCAATGCTCAATCCTTTGAGTACAGTTTTTACACAGAGGGTGGTACCCTGTGGAATGAAGTTCTTGAGTAAGTGGTGGACGTGGGAACAATTACAACATTTAAAACACATTTGGACAAGTACATGAATAGGAAAGGTTTGGATGGATATGGGCCAGGAGCAGGCAGGTGGGACTAGTTTAGCTTGGGATCATGTTTCAGCATGGACTGTTTGGACTGATGGGTCTGTTTCTGTGCTGTATGACTCTGATGCTATTGAAAAGTCAATTAGACTTGCTTGATGTGTCAGGTTACAGAGAGAAGGAAAGCAATTGGCATTGCATGAAATACTTATTTGGAGAATTGGTGCACACATAGTGGGCCAAACGGCCTTCTCCCAGGCTGAAGTAATTCTGTTGTTCTACAATCACACTGTAATATTACAATGAGCTTAATTATGGACTGCAGTTTGAATTGAAGATATAAACAAAAAACTGTTAGTTAATTACATCTCTCTTCTCTCTAACCCCATTCCCCCAATACACTCAAAAGTAAACTTTAAAACCAATTTATTTCTCCCCCTGCAATCACAGACACCAGAAACTACATATATAACAATGCAAGTCATCCTTAAGCAGATAGTGGTAAATCATCTTCCGAAACTATAACAGCCTGCAAGTCATTTTGTTCAGGTTATCTTTATCCAAGAGAAAATAGATCTCGAGTGAAAAAAAAATCAACATAATAGGAAAGCCAAAGGATATATTTTTAAACATGTAAACAGGCTCGTCACTCCTGCCTCAGCAATAGTTATTTCATAAAATAGATACAGATATGACAGATTATTGGGTGCCTTTTGCAAATTTCAATACCAATGAAAACACTTCCCTCAAGAAATCATGAGATTACAGGAGGCTTGTTTGAGGGAAGAGTTGATGCATATTAATGGCATTGGTGTTCCAATTATTAAAACCAGACAATGTGAACAAATACATTGCATAAATTGCTTTGAAAATATATCATAAAATAGTCAGAAAGCAGAAACTGAGTCTTGCATTTGCATACAACCTCTCAACTTGAGTGTTTGACAGTTAGAATAAAAAAATGGAGGAAAACTATCCTCCTTATTCCCTTCTCAAAAATGCTTTAAGGAGAAGATTAAATGAAACCTCTCATGCTTGTAAAAACTGTTTCCTAGTACCTTAAACATTATGCTTTTATTTCCCCTCCTTCAATCAATTTCATTAAGAAGAACATTATCTGGTCATGGCCATATTCCAGTTTAACGGTGCTTTGAGTGCAAATTTGCTGCCACATTTCAATGTTACAACAATGATAATACTTCAGAAGTACCTCATAGGATGTCTTGAAGTGTTTTACAGCCAATGGTTGTGACCAGTGGTAGAAAAATGAAAGACTTATGAAGCCGTTTTTTCAAGTTAATAATTTCTCCTTAATTTGAAAGTGTAGCAAAGTGGGGGCTTCAATTTGAATTCCTGATCCAAGACTATGTGACTTCCAGATTTAATCTTAAATGGCCTCTAACTTTACATAATCAAAACATCAGTGACTGCATTTTCAGATTATTTCATTGGCTATAAACTATGTTGGTACATCCTGAGATCATGAAAGGGTCAGAATTGTTAGTAGTTGCACGATCTACAGTAAGCTAGATTTTAAACCAGAGTTTTTTGAAATTCCAATTTCACCATTTGCCATAAAAATCCACAAGCAGCATAATCTTAGAGCAACAGTTTGTACTGTATATAACATCTTTAACATGATGAGCTACACTTCATGGATTGGCTTCTAATGAAATTATGAAGTTACGACACTGTGCCACAGAAGAAATGATGAGGAATAGGAACATGGTTAAAGAGGCAGAAGCAATGACAGAAGGTGAGGTGGAGGGCGAGGTGGAGGTATTAAGAGGGAATCATAGGTTGAGGCATTAGTTGATGAATTTATGGTTTATATGGAAACAGCAGTGAAAATTGGGGATGGATTTGGGAGCCAAGACAGGCCAGAGAACTGTGTGATTGGGGCTCAGTGTGAGGTAGATGATAGTCAGTAAACAAAGACTTTCCTGATCTCAGGATGTACCAGAGTTTCATTGGCTGTAAACTATCTTTAAGTGCAGTAATTGTTATTTGAACAGTGTAAAATAACAGGCCAAACAAGATCAAGTCTTGAAGTCACAAAGTCTTGGATCAGGAATTCAAATTTGAGTTCTCATTTTGCTACTCTTTCAAACTTAGGAGAAATTATTAACTTGAAGAACGACTTATAAAGGCTTCCACAGTTCTTTAAGCAAGTGATTCTGTCATCCTGGTTTTGCCTACAAATGACTGCAGGCCCACAGCATTGTGATTGACTCGTCACTGCCAGCTGGGGATGGGCAAAAAAAATGCTGACCTAGACAGTGATATCCACAGTTTAGTATAAAACAAAGAACTGCAAATGCTAGAAACCTGAAACAAAGACAGAAATTGTTGGAGAAACCCAGGTAGCCTGGCAGCATCTGTAGAGAGAAAGCAGAGTTCACGTTTTGCGACTGGCAACTCTTCAAGTTCTGATGAGAAGCTGGAGGACTGGACTGTTTACTTTAGAAACTAAATACAAAAAACTGGAGATATGAAACAAAAACAAATTGCTGGTGAACTTCAGCAGGCCTGGCAGTAACTGTGAGGGGGAAGCCGCGTTAACATTTTGAGTCCAGTTTCTCACCAGAACCTGAAGAGTCACCAGTCACAAAACATGAACTCTGCGTTCTCCCCATAGATACTGCCAGATCAGCTGAGTTTATACAACATTTTCTGTGTTTATTTCAAATTTCCCATACTTGTTCTCAAACTCAATAACCAGATGTCATGCAGTTTTTAGGCTGGGCACCTTCTGATCACTTTCATAGCTAAGACTTCAGAAGTTCAACTCCTGTGCAATTTAAAAGTTTCATATCCTGTTGAACCCAGGCAGCAAAAAAGTTTTATCCTTTATCCTTCACTGAACGATTCTGTTCTTTATGCCATTAACCGCAAAAGCTTGATGCAAGTGATATTTCACAGATGAAAAAAATGCTTTAAAAATTATGTTTTACCTCCATTTTTCCCTCCTCTTCTGACACTATTCCCTGCTTGATGGAACGCAAGGTACAGGTCAGCACGGTGGCTCAGTGGTTAGCACAGGGACCCAGGTTTGATTCCAGCCTCAGGCAACTGTCTGTGTGAAGTTTGCACATTCTCCCCATGTCTGCATGAGTTTCCTCTGGGTGCTTCAGCTTCCTCCCACAAGTCAAAGATATGCCTGGTAGTTGAATTGGCCGAGCTAAATTGTCCGTAGCGCCCAGGGATGTTTAGGTTGGGTGGGTCAGACATGGGAGATCGGGGTGGGGGAAATGAGTCTGGGTGGGATGCCCTTCGGAACAGCAGCGTGGACTTGTTGGGCCGAATGGCCTGTTTCCACACTAGGGATTCTACGATTTACCAATGCCACTGTGTATTAATTCGATCAGTGCATGTTGTGGAACCAACTTACCATAGCAGTATTACTACCAAGGCTCAATCTGGCCCAACTCTTCAAATATACATTTTCAGAGTGGGTTAACAGGTGATCATTGGGCACAGAAACTCTGCCTGAACCAAGACATCATTCTCCCCTGTAACATCACTGGAGCTGAGATCAAATAACTCGGCACGGTTACACAGACACAATGCCAAAAATGATCACTGGATAAGGACGCCCTAAAGACGAGGTTTTCCTCCCTAATCCTGGAATACTGAAAGCTTTTGCAACACCCGCAGAATCAACTGTGCTGAGGTCAACCAATTCAGAGATCAGTGACACATTGCGAAACCTTGTACAGCTCAGCCACCCATTGTCTTATGCATCGTGGAAGCTTAGAGCTGTTCCCTGAAACGGATTGTATCCAGTTCTCGCCTTGTTACAACACGCCGTCTTGAAGTAAACGCAATGCCTTCTAAATGAAAGAAAATTTATAAATTAATGCAGTATAAAATAGTTGAGTATTTCGTAGGAAGTATGAGAAAGTAAAAATGTAACTTCAGGTTCTGGAAGGTTCGCTGTGCACTATCTGCGTGGGGAAGTGCCTGGGTTTGACTGATTGCTGGTCTGGGTCTGGTATGTGTTATCAGCTGTGCTGGATATAAAAATAAACGCTGCTCCTCCAGTGAATGGAGAGAGACAAGAGGAAAAAAAACTTTAAACAAGTCTCACTTACCGCGGTGGAACCGGACTGGCTTGCTATAAAGACCTTGATAACCATGGCTTCTCTCAACGTCAACAACACCTCCGAAAAAAGTAGCAGAGGGGAAAAAAGACAAATAAAACGCAAAAGAAGCGAAAATATCTGCAACGAATTTAACCTGGCAAGTTCCCACCCATGCACAGACAAGCAACTTCAGCGCAGCCTGGCGTTGGGGGGGGAGTCCCGACTCAGGAGAACGAAGGCCCACCCTCCCCATCAGGCGCCCACTGATTGGCCGCTAGCGGCTACAAACTGCCGCGTATGGATGGCAACCCGGTTCATGAATGGCTGAGCGTTCCATCAATCATATTCCGTCCCACCCACGTCGCCGCGCCCCTGCCGGGTGAGAGTGGCGCAACCTCCCCTAAATGGCAAGCGAACAGCACAAACCAATAAGATCGTAGGACCGCAACTGCAGAGGTGCAGTTCGTGCAGCTTTAGAGCAGTTTGAATATATTTTTAAATCTTCTAAAGTTTTGTCCCTGACGAGTAAATATCAACAGTAAAGTTTCTCGAAGATGCATTTATTTAGCTTATCGATAGAAAAAAAACCAGAAGCAAGCAATTTCCTTTCCAGCTGGTGAAATGGGGCTTATCGTGAAAACGGGCAGATTGATAAGTCAAGATATAAAAATTATAAAGAAAAAGCACCAGACTTTACACTAGGTCAGCCAGTTCAGCGGAAGACTGGCTAAGGTGGATGGTATAAGGTTATCAACAAGTTGAGATGGTGGAAAAGTCCCATTTTTTGTCGGCCGACTTTTTTTAAAAAAAATCGGGACTGTAAAGTTGCAAACTACACGGCAACTGACTTAAAATTGTTGGGCGCTATAAATAGTTGAAGCAGCCATCAAACTAAGATTGAAAAGGGCATGTGACTCTGTAAAATAATAACTACAAGTAGGGAGCACCTTTGATTTACTTAAAATATCAGAACAGGATTCCAAAAGCTTTGTTAAAACAGGCTATGTTTTAAAGGAGCACATTACAGGAAAAGAGGAAGAGAGCTTTGCAAAGATAATGTGGCAGACGGAGGCCGTGGCAATTAAATACGAGCCCGTGGTGGTCTCACAAAAAGAACCAGGAGTTGGATTTGGAGGAGGGCAGGGGTTTGAAAGGCGGGAGCCAGGTAAGAGTTGGGGAGTAAAAGCCAAAGAACTGTGCGTACTGTTACTCAGGAACAAAAACAGAAATTGCTGGAAAAGCTCAACAGGTCTGGCAGCATCTGTGAAGAAAAATCGGAGTTAAACGTTTCAGGTCCGGTGACCCTTCCTCAGAAAGTTCGGAGGAACGTTCTGGGAGCCAATGTAGGTCATTGGGAATAGGCAGTGATGGTGAACAGAACATGATGCGAGCTAGGCCACCAGTTGCAGATTTTTGAGTGGTTGATGTTTACACATGGTGGCAGTGGGAGGCCAGGTTAGAAAGCATCAGAATAGGCAAGACTAGAATATGAAAGATATGGTTAGGGTTTCAGCAACTGATAGGGCAAGGCAAGGTCAGGAGGAATACCAGTTTAAATGGAGAAAATTTCTGCTCATCTGAGCATCAGAAAAGTCAAGTAGCATTTCAAGGCAGTGAATTTGGGAGAAGGGTTGTGCAAATGTGGAACCTGTCATGTTTTCAGGGGAGGAGAAACCTTCCGAGGGCAGAGCCAAAGATTGATCCTTTGGGGATTCTAACAGTAACAATGCTGGTATAGAAATCATTGAAGAGTTCATATCTACAATTGAATAGATAGAAACTATACCAGGTGAAGGTAGTCCTGTCCATCTGGAGAACAGAGGACTGATGCTGGAGAAAGATAATGTAGTCAACTACATCAAAGGATGGGAACAGATTGACAAGTATGAGGAGAAATAGTTCATTATAGCGAAAGTCGCATGGGATATTTCAGATAGTGTTTTCATGTGCTGAAATGTTTGTGCAGAAGACCTGAAGTAGGAAAGACCTTCAGTTTATGGATGTCTCAAAGTGCTTTACCATTAATTAAATAATGGTGACACGTACTTACAATTGTAAGAGGGGGAATGTGGCAGTTCAATACAAAGCACCTGCATAAACTGCAATGTAGTAAGAACATAATAATCTTTTTTGGTGATGTTGTTTGATAGATAAATATATATTGGCCAGAACACCAAGGCTAACTCCTGTACTTTTCTTCAAAATAGTGCCATGGGATCTTTTGTTTCCATCTGAGAGGGCAGTCAGGCCCTAGGTTTAATTTCTCAACTGAACTAATATTACTAGAAGATAAATTCTCAACAGTACCAGAAATTCAATGTGTTCATTCAGTACTGTTATGAAATATCGATTGTTAGCCTGCTATGGGGCTTGAACGATCTTCTGAGAAGTAAACACAATACTAGCTGTGCCATGGTCACTACTGAGATATTTGTAACGCAAGTGTTGGTAGCTTCAGATCAATGCAGTTGGGCATCGTTGTAGAAGATACTCAAATGTTACATAGACAAAATACAATTGCTCTGCAAGCAACTTTGAGAGAATATTCAAGAACAATCGTATGCAGTCTGAAAGTTTTTGCTGGCTTTATCCAGGATAAAATGTGTGCAGATTAGTTGGACTTTATCCAGATAGAATGGTCCAGAACTTTGTTGGAGAAACTGAGTCCGCAGTGGACAATTTTCTTTTGATTTTGTTTGGTCCATAATACTGGAAAAGCCGCATTTATTTTTGATCCCTAGTTTTCCTCAGAATTTAGTCATGGACCTATCCTTTGAAAAAGTGCATTCTTTGTGGTAATGGTGTTATCACCATGACTAGGCAAGGATTTCCAGAATAACAATTCAGAGGCAGTGAAAGAGACATTATAGGTATCCAAGTCAGCATACTATGTGACCTATTGAGAAAGTTCAGCAGGTCTGGCAGCATCTGTGGAGGAGAAAACAACGAGTTAACATTTCGGGTCTGGTGACCCTTCCTCAGGACTGATAGTGGCTGGGAAAACGTAAGTTTATAAACATTGCCTTCCCAGCCACCATCAGCTCAGAGGAAGGGTCACTGGACCCAAAATGTTAACTCTGTTTTTTCATCCACAGAGGCTGCCAGACTTGCTGAGCTTTTCCAGCAACTTTGTTTTAGTTCCTGATTTACAGCATCCGCAGTTCTTTTGGTTTTTATTGGGAAAGTTGCCTTGTCTTCACCGAAATTGAAATTGTTGAATGTTTGTGACTGCATCAATCCAAGTAAATTACGTGCAATCAATCATAATGTTAAAGTGAACGTTATAAATCATGGGAAGGCACTGAGGGCAGCAAGTGAGCAGCAGCCAGTCTCTGCCCTCCTCTTCTTCATTTGGCTAGTTCAGTTAAATTTTCAATTTTGATTAGTGATGAACACCACCCCATCCCTGCACACTTCATCCTGAGCCAACTAAGTCACACCTACAACAGAGGAGATAATTGTGTTTGTTTGAGGCAATCATTTCAGTTCCAGGACATCACTGTAAGAGTTCTTTGGGGTAGTGTCTTATGGAGAATCACCTTCAGGCTTTCAACAGCAACCTTGCATCCAAGAGAGTAGTGGGGATATTTGGTGGTGATTGCACTACTCAGTTTTAATCAGAACTTTTCAGGTACTGAAGGAATTATGTGCCCATCTGCAGCAATACCTAGACAATGTTTAGGCTTGGGCTGATAAGCAGCAGCATGAAAAAAGTGCCAGGCAATGACTATCTCATCAAAAGAAAACCTAACATCTCTCTTGACAATCAATGATATTACCATCACTGAATCCCTATTGGCACTGTTCACGAGTTACCATTAATCAGAAACTTAACTAGACCATGTAAATAGGTACAAGAACATTAAAGAATTGGAACTCTTCAGCACATAACTCACCTTCTGACTCCCAAAATGTTACAGGTTGATTTGTGCTTACAAAGAAGTTAAGAACAGCCAAAATCTCAATCACACGTTAATTTTGAATTTGAAGATCGATCTCAAACTGGTGAGGCAAGCAGAGGGATTTTTCCAGTCTCTAGCAGAATACTGATTGATTACTCTGCAACTGGAAATGATTCAAGAAGAAAGATCGTTGCTTCACTCTCATATTCCCTAACTTACATTATTTGCTTATCTAACAATAGCTCAAATTTAAGATTGTCATTCGTGTGTTTCAGTTCCGGCATGGCTTTTTCCCTTGGGGAACCAGACATGCTGATTTTGCCAAGATAATCCAAGTTTTTCACAATTCATCCCAATATCCCAATAGGTTTCTCTAAATTGCTTAAATGTGCTGGTTTTGTCTCCTCATTTTCAGAGGCGTCACCTCCCAGAATCCCCTTCTCTTTCCACTGCCCCTTACGTTCTGTTTCTAATCATCTGGTGTGGTGTACTACCTTGGGAGATCAGAACGGCCATACCAGGGACATTCCTGTAAGTGCAGAAATCTTTCCCATTGGCATCCAGGGCCAGGGCCAGGACACTTCCCCCTTGTTCACCTTTCAGTGCCTTGATTGGCCATTTCATGGGAAAGGTTATTCCAATATGGAAGTTCATGGACATACATTATTATTCACTGGAAATACACATAATATAAATAAATGATAACAGTAAAAGATGATAACATGATCCGGATACCTAACTTTAATTAAGATCTATTTACTCACTCAGAGCGAACATCAGCAGTAAGAAGCAGGAACCTTGGAAGCATGAAGGACAGCCTGAACTGTAGTGCAGCCAACCGTAATCGGGGGACGGCAACTGTGGGAACGGTGGCTTCCCGGAGTTTCGACAGCAGTAGGAATGGTTCCTGCCTGGAATGATGGCAGCAGCAGATTTCTTGCTGAAACGGTGATCGTCGGAGGTGGCAGTGAGTTTGAGCCCAGTTCGGGACCCGGCAACTTCAGCGGTGGCTGCATTGCTGAGATTTGTCCAGCGTGGACTCACGGTGGCGACAACGTTTGTGGAGGCAAGGTAGCACTGACGAATGGTTCCAGCAGCAGTGACACTGGGCCATGGCTGGGCCCTGGTATCTGACAGCGGTGGGAGCTGGTGTTCCAGCTGCGGTGGGGTGCGGGTCTCGGGGCACCTGAGTGTTTGCAGACTATGGACATACTTTGTGGCTTTGTTATCCTGGCAACAAGGACACATGGCAGAGGCGGTGGGGGTCTGGAGGGGTGTTTCCTTTTCTTTTGGCTGTTTCTTTTATCTCTGCTTCTGTTTTTTAATCCTGTTTTTTTTTGTATTCTTTAAGATGTTGCCGGGAAATGACGACTTTGTCCACTTTTCACCGTACTCCTGAACTCGAGTATATGTGACAATAAAATCTAATAAAATTACCAGCTATTCCATTTATTACAAATAATTTTTATGCTCGAGCCTGCTCTGCCATTCAATACAATCATGGCTGATCTCAGCTCGACTTTCCTGCCTGTTTTCCATAGCCCTTCAACCAGTTACAATGAAAAAGCAATCTCCTCCTTCAACTTACTCAGTGCACCACACTGTGGGGTAGTGAATTCCAGATTCATGACCCTTTGAGAGAAGTACTTCCTCCTCATCTCTGTTTGAAATTAGCTATCACTTATCCTAAAATTATGGCCTTTCATTCCAGATTATCCCGTAAACAGAAATATCCTCACTACATCTATTTTGTACATCTTCTTTAATATCTATATACTTCTGACTGTAAGGATAAAATGCTCAATCTCATGTCATATGACAAACCCCTCATCTGTGGAATCAATCTAGTGGACCTCCTCCAAACTGCTTCCGATGCAACTCCATCCCTCCGTAGGGGCACCAAAATCATACATAATATTCCAGGTTTTGTCTCATTAATGACTTATACAGTTGCAGGAAGACTTTTGTACATTTATACTCTATTCCCATAGCAATAAATGTCAAAATTCCATAGTTTTTTGCAATTCATGCATGTCACACACAAGGACATGCAGATCCAGCTGCACCTCATCATTCTGAAGTTTTTCTCTGTATAGGTAATACATTGTCTTTCTATTCTTCTGATCAAAATGGATGCCTCACACATATCCATGTTAAATTTTAACTGCCAAATTTTGGCCCCTTCAAATTTATTTTTTTTTCATTACAACTTACATTCCCACCTTTTTTATGTCATCAGAAAACTTGACTGCAGTACCTTCTATCCCTGCATCCAAGTCATTAATATAGATTGTAAATAACTGGGACCCAAGGACCGAGTCCTGTGGCCCCCGCTAGTTACATCTTGCCTGCCAGAAAAAGACTCATTTATCCTGATTCTCTGATTTCTGCTGTTTAGCCAATCCAAGCTGATATTTTAGTCACTGACTTGGCGTGTTAGCCTTTTATGTGGCACCTATCAAGTGCCTCCTGGAAATCCATATATACTCGATCTAGATATCCATTCTGCAAGTTACATCTTCAAAAAACACAAAGATAGGCAGAGGGAAAGGTAGTGTTGAGGAAGTGGGACAGCTGCAGAAGGACTTGACAGGCCAGGAGAGTGGACAAAGAAGTGGCAGATGGAATACAATGTGAGAAAGTGTGAGGTTATGCATTTTGGTGGAACAGAAGCATAGACTATTTTCTAAATGGGGAATGGTTTTGGAAATCGGAAGCACAAAGGGACTTGAGAGTGCTAGTTCAGAATAATCTTAAGGTTAACATGCAGGTTCAATTGGCAGTTAGGAAGGCAAAAGCAACGTTAGCTTTCATTTCGAGAGGACCAGAATACTACAGCAGAAATGTACTGCTGAGGCTGTATAAGGTTCTGGTCAGATTGCATTTGGAATTTTGTGAGCAGTTTTGGGCCCCATATCTAAAGGACATGCTGGCTTTGAAGGGGGCCCAGAGGAGATTTACAAGAATGATCCTGAGGATGAAGGGCTTGTCATGTGAGGAGCCGTTGAGGTCTCTGGATCTGTACTCCATGGAGCTACGGATGAGGGGATGGGGGGATGTTCTCACTGAAACTTAAAGAATACTGGATAGAATGGATATGGAGAAGATGTTTCTTCTAGTAGGCGAGACTAGGACTCAAGGGCACAATCTCAGAGTGAAAGAATGGCCCTTTAGAACTGAAATGAGGAGGAATTTCTTCAGCCACAGGGTGGTGATTGTGTGGAACGCATTGCTGAAGAAGGTTATGGTCAAGTTGTTGAGTGTATTTAAGACAGAGATAGATAGATACTTGATTGAAAAGGAGGTCAAGTAACAGGAAAAAGGCAGGAGAATAGGGGGTGAGAAACAAATCAGCCGTGATCGAATGGCTGGCAGAGCAGACTCGGTGGCCTAAATAGCCTAATCCTGCTCCTATATCTATAGTCTTATGGTCTTAATTTTAGCAAATTGGTTAAACATGATTTACCCTTCTTAAAGCCATTCTGACACTGGTGGATTGCATTTTGACTTTCTAAATATCCTGTTATTTCATAATAATAGATTCTAACAATTTCTCAATTACAGAAATTAAAACTAACCAGTCTATAGTTTCCCAGTGCCTGCCTTTCTCCCTTTCTGAGTAGTCGCACAATATTAGCATTTCTCCAATTCACTGGAACATTTCCAGCATCCAGAGAATTTTGAAATTTTATAATCAATGGATTCATTATCTCTGCTGCTATGCCCTTTAAGATGTTGGGACATTGAGCAAATTTGGGGAGATAGATTCTTAAAGTAGTAATGGTATGAAGGGTTGAGGAGAGTGGGCAGGAAAATGAAGGCCGAGGAGATGAGATCAGCCATAATCGTATCAAATGGCGCAGCAGGATTGAGGAACTGAATTGCCTACTGCTGCACCTAGGTCTTGTGTTCTCTACGACCCTGCCTCCCTCTTCCATCTTTTTTTATATTCTTACCTAAGTTTTTGGTCACTTACTTTAATATGTCTATATGTGCCCACTCGCCAAATTATATCTGCTTATATCCCGGTATAGTGCCTTCAGACGCCTCACAACGTGAACATCGCCTTATAAATGCAGTTGCTGTGGTTTTGGAGCCAGGGTCATTCAGTGCGTGTGAGCATTGTCAGTTTATAAATGCAACTTATAATTACACCATCTTATTTTAAACAGCAGAGACCGACCCCGTGCTATATGGAATTAGATCTCACCCTTATATTGAAAAGACAGGATAAGAAGAAATGAACTACAGATCCCTCAAGGCAATATTTGATGCATGAGCACTGAACGCCTCTTAGACCGTTTCCAAGGCGATGGATCTAAATATTTGATACAGTATCCATTCGATTCCTGTGAACCATTGTGGCGCAGATTGTGACAGTTCGATGCAACAAATCTTTCGAGTCCTGCTCATTTCAGGTACAGGTCTTATGGACGATTCGCGTTTCATTCAGCAGCGTCTTAGAATAAACCGGTAAGTCATGTTTATAAGATAATAAGGTGTAGAGCTGGGTGAACACAGCAGGCCAAGAAGCATCAGAGGAGCAAGAAAGCCTGACGTTTCGAACTTAGGCCCTCCTTCAGAAATGGGAGAGGCGACGGGGGTTTTCAAATAAATAGGAAGCGAGCGGGAGGCGGATAGAAGATGGATAAAGGAGAAGATAGGTGGAGAGGAGACAGACAGGTCAAAGAGGCGGGGATGGAGCCTGTAAAGGTGATGTGTAGGTGGGGAGGTAGGGAGGGGATAGGTCAGTCCAGGGAGGAGGGACAGGTCAAGGGGGCGGGATGAGGTTGGTAGGTAGGAGATGGGGGTGGGGCTTGTGGTGGAGGGGGCGGGGGTAGGTGGGCGGAAGGACAGGTTAGGGAGGCGGGGCCGAACTGGGCTGGTTTTGGGATGCAGCAGGGGAAAGGGGAGATTTTGAAACTCGTGAAGTCCACATTGGTACCATTGGGCTGTAGGGTTCCCAAGCGGAATAGTTTCTATCTACATACTGGTGCGGATCGAATTCCATCAATTTCTCGCGAGAGGACCTTCACCGCCTCAGTGCATCCTGCTGCATTGTCCTGGAATAACACAGTGTGGAGCTGGAGGAACACAGCATGCCAGGCGGCATCAGAGGAACAGGAAGGTTGACGTTTCGGATAGGGACCCTTCTTAATTTCTGGAGAGTCCCGACCCGAAACGTTAGCTTTCCTGCTCCCCTGATGCTGCCTGAACTGTTGTATTTCTCTATCTCCACACTGTGTTATCTCAGACTCCGGCATCTGCAGTTCTTGCTATCTCTGCATTGCCCTGGGGTTTTTTTTGTATTGCTTTGTTCCTGCACGGAAGAGACATATTTCGGAAAATAATAGTGCAAATCTTATACAAACATGTTGTCATCTTTCAAAAAGAGAAACTTACCTTCAGAAAATATTTTAATTTGAAAACCGAACATCAAAATTCAAAAAGAATGGCATTGAGTTGAAATTCTACAGATTCGAATGTTTATATTTGAATGGTGTGTTGATGACATCAATAGGGAACGCACAGGGACAAGTTTGATTGTCTGATAACGTGAATGACGGTACAAAATAATGAAAATAAGGAAGATGATCAAATTATACATCTACTGATGTCTGTGCACTACCTGAAATATTAAAAGCTGACAACACTCAAATTAAAACAAACAACAGAAACAAGCATAACAAGGTGTAGAGCTGGATGAACACAGCAGGCCAAGCAGCATCAGAGGAGCCGGAAGGCTGACGTTTTGGGACTCGACCCTTCTTCACAAATGGGGGAGGGGAAGGGGGTTCTGAAATAAATAGAGAGAGCGGGGGGAGGCGGATAGAAGATGGATAGAGGAGAACATAGGTGGAGAGGAGACAGACAGGTTAAAGAGGTGGGGAAGGAACCAGTAAGGGAAACAGAAATGAGCGGAAGACTGCACCCACTGTTATCGCCCCTCTCCATAATAATTAAAATATATGATTAATCTTAGCGATTTCATTTTTCAAATGGGTCTGTTATCCTTTAAACTTCCAATTTATCATACAATCACTTTCAAGAAAAAAAACTTTTCGATTTCTTGTTGGGTGTGTGTAGATATTCAGAAATGCCAGAAGATTTACCGGTGCTGGAGGGGAGATGAGTTTATTTTAATATACTGAATTATCATGATCTGAAATGTGAATTAGCATGATCCAAATTGCATTGTTTTAAAAGCTGGTGAAAGCAGATTCATTTGTAACTTTCAAAAGGGAATGAGACATCATTTGAGAAGGAAGTGGTATAAGGTATATAGAACATAGAACAGTACAGCACAGAACAGGCCCTTCAGCCCACAATGTTGTGCTGACCATTGATCCTCATGTATGCACCCTCAAATTTCTGTGACCATATACATATCCAGCAGTCTCTTAAATGACCCCAATGACCTTGCTTCCACAACTGCTGCTGGCAACGCATTCCATGCTCTCACAACTCTCTGCGTAAAGAACCTGCCTCTGACATCCCCTCTATACTTTCCACCAACCAGCTTAAAACTATGACCCCTCGTGCTAGCCATTTCTGCCCTGGGAAATAGTCTCTGGCTATCAACTCTATCTATGCCTCTCATTATCTTGTATACCTCAATTAGGTCCCCTCTCCTCCTCCTTTTCTCCAATGAAAAGAGACCGAGCTCAGTCAACCTCTCTTCATAAGATAAGCCCTCCAGTCCAGGCAGCATCCTGGTAAACCTCCTCTGAACCCTCTCCAAAGCATCCACATCTTTCCTATAATAGGGTGCCCAGAACTGGACGCAGTATTCCAAGTGCGGTCTAACCAAAGTTTTATAGAGCTGCAACAAGATCTCACGACTCTTAAACTCAATCCCCCTGTTAATGAAAGCCAAAACACCATGTGCTTTCTTAACAACCCTGTCCACTTGGGTGGCCATTTTAAGGGATCTATGTATCTGCACACCAAGATCCCTCTGTTCCTCCACGCTGCCAAGAATCCTATCCTTAATCCTGTACTCAGCTTTCAAATTCGACCTTCCAAAATGCATCACCTCGCATTTATCCAGGTTGAACTCCATCTGCCACCTCTCAGCCCATCTCTGCATCCTGTCAATGTCCCGCTGCAGCCTACAACAGCCCTCTACACTGTCAACGACACCTCCGACCTTTGTGTCGTCTGCAAACTTGCTGACCCATCCTTCAATCCCCTCATCCAAGTCATTAATAAAAATTACAAACAGTAGAGGCCCAAGGACAGAGCCCTGTGGAACATCACTCACCACTGACTTCCAGGCAGAATATTTTCCTTCTACTACCACTCGCTGCCTTCTGTTGGCCAGCCAATTCTGTATCCAGACAGCTAAGTTCCCCTGTATCCCATTCCTCCTGACCTTCTGAATGAGCCGACCATGGGGAACCTTATCAAATGCTTTACTGAAGTCCAGTATATGTTCTGAAAGAGTTAAAATTGAAATTGTATTAGCTCTGCCCAATCTGGTTACGTCACAGTGTTCGGTGAGGAAACATGTCCATCTCTGACTGCTGATTGTTTTAATTATTCATGACTATTTAATGTTAATTATGCCTACTGATATCATACAATAAACTATATTAATGCCTCATTAAGATTCTCAGTGGTTTATCCTCTACCACTGATGATAAAATAAGTCCTGTGACTCGACATAAAACGAAGGATTAGGACTCTGGTGACACAGTGGCAGCATCCCTACCTCTGAGTTAGGAGACCTGGGTTCAAGTCTCATCTGCTCCAGTGGTGTGTAATAACAGCTTTCTGAGCAGGTTGATTAGGAAAATAACCAGAAAGGGGTATGGATTGCAATGAACTACCAGTAATTGGAATCCTAAGCCTGATAGGAGTAAAACTAATCAAACATCACTTTCCAATAATTATAGAGCCATACAGCATGGAAAAAGACCCTTTGGTCAAACTCATTCGTGCCAACTAGACACCTAGCCAGCATTTGGTCATATCCCTCTTAAACCCTTGCTATTCATGTACCCATACATAAACACAATAGGCTAAGTGACATCCTTTTCAATTGTATCATTCAATGAATATCATGTAGGGAGACCATAAATTTCACTGTGTTTATCATTAATAATTGTTATTTTTGTCCCTGCAGTTTTTATTCCTGAAGATTTGCAAGAGCTTGCATATACTAATGCAATGCCTGAACCATATAGCATGCATTGTGGATGTATGAATTGAAACAGTGTTGTTGTCTAGAATATTTGATTGTCAGAAATAGCCCGTAGTAACAGATCTGATTCCTCAAAAGCTTTATTATGAAAGGGAAAGAGAGCCCTACTATTGCACCCCTTAGCCCCAGGACTCTCAGACCAAAGCAGCATTCACCTACTACCCAGCCATAGAATAACGAATTGAACACAGACAATGCTTTACTTCTGTGACAAACTAGTTAAGTATAACACTATTTACTCACTTAACTGGGAAGATGTGCATATTAATTATAAATAGTGGCACGCAGATAATGTATTCTCCTTGGTTTGTTCAGGAAATTTATTTAAAATTGGGCCTTTGTTAACCCTAAGAACATTTAAAAAATGATCTCGAGGAGGTTGTGCCTCACTAACTTGATAGAGTTTTTTGAGGAGGTGATGAAAATGATTGATGAGGGAAAGCCATTGATATTGTCTACATGGACTTCAGTAAAGCCTTTGACGACATCTGTCATGGCAGACTAGTACAAAAGGTGAAGTCACACAGTATCAAGGGTGAGCTGGCTAGATCATTACAGAACTGGCTTATTCAGAGGAGACAGAAGGTAGTGGTGGAAGGATGTTTTCAGAATGGAGGACTGTGTGTCGTAGTGTCCCACGGGGATCAGTGCTAGGACCTCTGCTGTTCGTGATCTGCATGAATGATTTGGAGGAAAATGTAGTTAACCTAATTAGTAAGTTTGCAGATGATACAAAGATTGGGGGAGTAGCAGATAGTGAGGAGGATTGTCAGAGGACACAGCAGGATTTAGATGAGTTGGAGGCAAGGGTGGAAAAATGGCAGATGGAGCTTAAACCAGACAAATGTGAGGTGATGCATTTTGGAAGGTCAAGTACAGGTGGAAATTATACAGTGAATGGCAGAACACTTAGGAGTATTGATGTGCAGAGGGATCTGTTTGTTCAGGTCCACAGATCATTGAAGGTGGCAGTACCGGTAAATAAGATTATATAAAAGGCCCATGGCATGATCGCCTTCATTGGAAGGGGCATTGAGTATAAGGATAGACCAGGTGAAAGGGGATAGATTTAAGAAGAACCCGTGGGGCAACTTCTTCACACAGAGAGTGGTGCATATATGAAGTGGGCTGTCAGAGAAAGTGTTTGAGGCAGGTGCAGTAGCAAAATTTAAAAAACATCTGGTTAGGTACTTAGATGGGAAGGAATTAGAGGGATATGGACCAAATGTGGGCAATTAGAACCAGCTGAGTGGACACCATGGTCAGCATGGACCAGTTTAGGCCAAAGAGCCTGTTTCCATGCTGTATTACTCTACTCTATTCTAAGTTATGCTGCAGCTTTATAGAACCTTAGTTAGGCCACACTTGTAAGATTGCATAACGTTCTGGTCACCACACTACCAGAAGGATGTGGATGCTTTGGAGAGGGTACAGAAAAGGTTTACCAGGATGTTGGAGACAGATGCTGAAAGCTAGAATCAATAAGCGATCTGACCTGCTGTGCTTTTACAGCTCCACATTTATTGACTTTACCAGGATGTTGCCTGAAATGGGTGTTTCAGCTATGAAGAATGGTTGGCTAGACTGAATTTGTTTTCAGTGGAACACAGGAGTTTGAGGGGCAACCTAATAGAAGTTTATAAGATTGTGAATGGCTGGATAGAGTGGAAAGTATGAGGCTTTTTCCCAGGGTGGAGGCATAAATTACTAGAGGGGTCAGGTTCAAGGTGCGATGGGGAAAATTTAAAAGAGATGTGCTAGGTACGTTTTTCGCACAAAGGGTGGTGAGTGCCCCGAATGCACTGCCAGTGGACGTGGTGGAAGCAGACACAGTAGCAACATTCAAGAAGCACGTGGACAAATACGTGGAAGGGAATAGAGGGATACGCATCCTGTAAGTAAAGACAGTTTTAGTATGGAAGGGGAAAATCTGGTGGCGCACAATTACTGGAAAAGCTCAGCTGATTTGGCAGCAAATGCGGAGAGAAATTAGAATCAACTTTTCAGGCCAAGTGCCCCTTCATTAGAACTGGTGGCAGCTAGGAAAACATTAGTTTATATGCAGCAACTTGGTTGGGAAGAGAGGGTAAGGAGTAAACAATAGGTGGGTATAGAGCCCAAAGATAGAAGAACAATTGCACAGACAAAGGAGTTGACATCAATCTAGCTGGGAGGTTAAGTAGCTGTTAATGGGGACTATTAGCAGCTAACAATGGGTATGTGTAATAGCAGACCATGTGACAACAAGGCCCAGCGTGTGATAACAGTGTGGAGCTGGAGGAAATCTGTGAAGAAGGGTCCTGACACGAAACGTCAGCTTTCCTGCTCCTCTGATGCTGCCTGGCCTGCTGTGTTCCTCCAGCTCCACACTTTGTTATGTCAGACTCCAGCATCGGCAGTTCTGACTATCTCCAAGGCCCATTGTGTGGAGCTTGGGGAAAGGAAATGGGAGAGCTCAAGTCCTAAAATTATTGAACTCAATATTGAGTCCAAACGCTGCAGGGTCCCTAAGCAAGTAAACACACAAAAAAAGCATGGGCAAAAGAGATCATGAAGGCTTATTGCTTTAGACAAAGTCAGTTTAGTTACATTACTCTAAAGGTATATTCCAGATAAATTGTAAGAAACATCTGAAACTGAAATTTAGAACTTTAGTCTTGTAAGAACGAGAGATCTCTAATAGGTGGAATTTACATTGACAAGATTGTTCCACAAATATTTATCAATTATTTGGTAGAAATGATATTTTAGAGCAAAATATTTCACAACTAAAATACAAAGTATGTCAGGACGACGGCCTCAGGACATATAAAATACAGCGGATCCCATATGTAAATGTGGGGCCTAACATATCTCCTAGGACGCCACTGTTAAATTAGCCTGTTGTCAGCGGACACAGACCATTCTGGAATCTTAGTGACAAGCGTAATTAATAAGCGGCAGTCTACATAATCAGTAGATTTTATTTTAAAGAAAATGTTTGATATGGAGAAGCAGTTTTAAAATTTTTTTTCCTGTCTTTGCGGAACTCCCAAGGGCGTATCACTGTTATCCATTAATTGCCACCTTCTTCCTTCCCCTGCACCGCCCCCCCCCCCCACCCCCACCATCAAAACTGACCGAAGGACTTCTTGCAAAACCATGTTCATACCTTTGAGTCAAGAAAATGACTTCAGGAGGCTGCTGTCCCAATGTATAGAAGTGAGGCCTTACGCTCAATTCCTGGTGAACATCAGGCCTCCAAGTTAATGTGTGTGAGCTGTCTGTGCATCATTGCTTACAGTAGTCAAAAACAGGCCATAACCAATTTCTAATGCTATGTTTGCTTATTTTTATTTCCAGTTTGGTCTTCTAATTTTTTTTGTTCAGTGGTAATATTTTTCAAAACCTTTGACCCACTTCTTGTATTCATACATCGCATTGCACTAAAATATTCTGTCCAATCAAATGGCAACATAAAAAAAATACAGTTTCTCAACTATTCAGCTATACATCCTAAAATAAAGGTCCTCTTAAGAGAATAAACACTTTTGTTTTGTTTTCTTTCAGCGTATTTTCTCCAAGACCATTCAGTCTTCTTTGGTGGAAATATTCAAGCCAATCTCTCTCATTCTGTGCATCTTTGCTGTCTTGCTTCTGCACATGCACCCACTCTCCCAAAAGACTACTGTAGGCCTTTACGTCAATGTTAGCTTTACAACAATCTGTAAGACACGATCTACCACTATATTTAATGAGTATCTCATCAAAAATGTTCAATTGCGTGTAATCTTCCATAGTCTAGGGCATGCAAAATCAAGGAGTATATGATTATCTAGACCATAAATTCAAACTATATATTTTGTGAGAAAAGAGTATGAAGTAAGGCAGGAACATTTTGTTTTTCTTATTTGGTGCAGGTTACAAGGGCAAATAATAAAAGTGTTCAGACAATGGATAGGGTAGATGGGAGTGGACTGGTAGAGTAGAACAGTGTCAGGGGTGGGAAGCATTCATCTTAATTGTAAGAGAATTTAAAATGATGGTAGATTTCAATTCTAGGTGACTCATGTTTGGCGAAAAATAAAGGAGTAATTTGTTACCGGGATGATGCATTTATGCTTTGCGCTTCAAAACTTCAGTATGATCACAGAGCCTATAAAGATCTAAAAGCATTCCACAATATAGGACTCACATTAAACAAGAAGTGAAAATTTCAAAAACGAAAATTAGATTACGGGGGCAACGAAAAAGTATAATGTTAAATCTTAGGGCAAAAAAACCATCAGCAATTTTCCATTACAAAAGAATGTCAATGAGGACTGGCGATTTCTAGGAATGGTAAACTACTTAGGGAAGTTCATTCCAAATGATGCTTAGTAGCAGAATGTGTACTACTTACGAGATACACTGCTTAAATTCATCTAAGATGAATTGAGATTCATAGACTGCATCTTCTAAACCCATGACCGTTTAGAATTAGAATTCCATCTAGAAGGACAAGGGCAACAAATACGCCACCTGCAAGTTCCGCTCCAAGCCATTCAATTGCCACATCAACTATCCTGCCCCTATGGAATCTGCCACATCTGTGGGTGATGCAGACATGGTAATTCCACTTCCCACATTGAACGTGACAACTCTACACTATGCCAACCTGGTCCAGAGTTGCCACCCAGGTTAAAGTAGTCTTAGCCATCTTTTGTACACTGGAGGGGGAAGTTCAATGACATTCTCCATTCAGCCAGCCTAAGTACCACCATCTTTTCTCCAACACGTCACACTCACTTTATCTCTGCTACTTTAACCACCTCCCGCCAAGTCTTATGCTCTACCTCTCTGACTATTGTTTGCAACATCTTCCAAATTCATGCTCTTTCACCCGAACCTTGACATCACTGATCCTGCTTGCGCTCTGCACTGCCTAACCTTTCACATGGGACACCACAGAACTGCATCAAAAGTTGTGCCACACACTTTCATCTCCTTACTCCCTGCCTCGCTCTCATTCCAGTAGAAATACAACCCACAATAGAACAACTAAGGATATGTGAGGGGCTTGACATTCAATCTCTCACCCCTTATACTCTTATGCTGTCCACTTCATTTCGATTGGGTGATGGGTTGTGTGCAAACTCCTGGACTACAATTGGAGACTGCCCTTGACTTACTGTGCTTGAGTAAAGGCAATCCCCTTGACTAGACAGTGGCCCGCTGATAAAGGCTTCTTGCCTTTGTGTCTGAACTAAATGACAAGTCAACCCTGAAATAATATGATTCACATATCTTTGGCTGAGAGGGTAAAGTGCAAAAGGACAAGGCAAAACAGGGATGCCAGTGAGCATCCAGCTAGGGTCAGAAAAATGTGAGTGCTAGGACAGTGGGTGAAGAGTGAAGAGCCTGGTCCAGTCATGTGCTGAGTGCATTTCTCTGAGAGCATAGTGTCCTTGCATCAGTTCTACAATGATAGTTGCTGGTATAGTCCACAGTGGAGTACTGAAGTGCAGAAACATCCTGTAAGTGGATTGGAAATTTAGGTGTGATGGTTATCAGTGGCTGGCATATATCAGATGCCAATGTCCATTGATGTGGGCTGCGTATGATCAATTCCCATGGAGAGTGTCCTGAGGTTTTGGTATTTGGTCTCCAATGTGGACACCCTTCAGAGCAAACAATGAGCTGAATTCGCCAAATACCTGCCTTGATTTCCATGATGAGTTTTGTTGTCATCTAGTTTATTTGGTGAGTTTGGTAAGATAGGAAGCTGAATATTAATGAGGTGAGTTAGGCCATTAACTAGACAACTAAAAAGCCATAATTCCATTTAATTGGCAACTCGCTGCTGCTTCATGAGAAACTCATATCTGCTTGCAAAAGCAGAAAGGTGAAACAGGACATGCCAAACGTCATTATTGGCCTCACTGGGTTTCTCGTCCAATTCTGTCACAAATCTCACCACTCAGAACTCGATAAGATCCAACCCTATCTAAGGCAATGTCATAGATCTGTTAGCAAAATTAAAACATTTGCAATTTAAAAACCACACAAGCAGCAGGAGTTGAATGGTATCCTCTGTGATATATTGTTGATTGATTATAAGGAAACATGAATGGATAAATAAAATGAGTCATACAAATAAAAACAGAAAATACTGAACAATGCAACAGAGTATGGCAAGATAACATTTTTGAGATAGTCTGATTTGTTTTTCACTTTATGATCGTATCTCTGCAGAAGCTACACATGATATCAAACCATTCAGAACAACATTAATTATAGGAGGTTTTACAGCCACCTCCAGGTCCACTGTGAAAATACTTGGACTCACAAGGATGCAAAGAAGTTATATTGCTCAGCATGGCAAGTGAAAAAAGTTTGAAAGACAGCTCCTCTGATCATACCCCAGGAGGACCCGAGGGAGAATCTCCTACAAGCAGTAGCATTTCCAGTAATCAGGCAAATAACAGCATCAAAAGCAACAAGTGTCAAATAAATAGTGGGTGCACAGAGTATTCTGAGGATTTTGAAGATCACAGCAGTATCACAGAGTCAATCAAAGCAATGTGTGCTAGAAGCAAACAGCAACAAAAAGAGAAGAAAAGTATTCACAGGAACAACAGCCGAAGCAATCCAAAAATAGGTAAGCTCTTTTTCCAAGTCATTAAGTAAAATTAAACATGGTAAGTTTACTCAAATTAGAAATGACATCTCAAGGAGTTATTTTTAAAAAATGCTGGCGATGGGAGACAGTAATTTGGCATTTTAACAAATTGAAATGACACACTAGATGTTTATCAAATGTGGGATGTGAATTCCTCATTTTGGCTTAGATCAGCAGGAAGAGTTGCCAAGGTAGGCCAAGTGCTTCAGAGTAGAGAGGGAGGCAGAAATTTTAAAAAATCGGTTGGTGACTGACTGTTCCAGCACATATTTGAACCAGCTGGTCCCATTCATTTCATTCAGTATATCACAGTCTATGTAAGATAGTCAAGTAAGGTGATTGGGAAAATGCAAGTTGCAGTATTTATTATACCTGTGCCAATGAAAAAGCTAATAGCTTTCTGCATGAAATTGAACAAATGCTCAGGGGTGTGTGTGTGTGTGTGTGTGTGTGTGTGTGTGTGTGTGTGTGTGTGTGTGTGTGTGTGTGTGTGTGTGTGTGTGTGTGTATGCACATGCATTGTAATTAAAAAAATGTTACAATGCATCACGACTGAATAAGGAACTGACAGTCTAGCACAGTATATGTGTTGATATCCACAGCCTGGAGATACTAAGGATAAGCATCTAAATAGCATTAGTTTAAAGGTTATATTAAACATTTAAATGAAAATAAAATACTGTGGATGCTAGAAATCTGAAATAAAAACAGACAGTGATGGAAAAACTCAGCAGGGTCTGACAGCATCTAATAGGATTAGAGTCATATTGGGCTCAGAATGTTAACTGTTTCTCTCTCCATAGATACCACCAGACCTGCTGAGTTCTTTGCACCTTCTGTTTTTATTTCATATAATAAAGCAGTTATGATGGGAGAACTGAATTATGAGAATTCTCATTCATGTTCACAAACTCTGGAGGAAGAGACTCCTTTTTGAAGGAACATAAGAACACATATATTCATATATATGATATTTTAAAAGTTGTTTCTGCATAGTCTTCTGAATTAATAAGCTTGAGTGTCTAGTTTCAGCAAGTTTAATACTTTATTAAGAAATACAAGCATTTGATTTTGTCTCTTGTTTTGATGTCACTTTACTTGCTTAATGCATTCAAAATAGACTATTTGTTGATTAAAAATCAAAGCATCTCAAGACTGATTTCTGGTCTCTATAATTCAAGCTGCGTAGAGGCCAGAAGAGTTGTTGTTTATTCACTTGTGGAACATGGGTATTGCTGGCTGGCCAGCATTTATTGCCTGTCCTGAATTGTGCTTGAGACGCAAGAGGTGAGCTGCCTCATGAACCATTGCAGTCCACGTGCTGTAGGTTGACCCAAAATGCCCTTAGACAAGGAATTCTAGGACTTTGACCCAGCAACAATGAAGGAACGACAATATATTTTCAAGTCAGGATGGTGAGTGGCATGGAGGGGAACTTCCAGGTGGTAGTGTTCCCATGTAACTGCAGTCCTTATCCTTCTAAATGGAAGTGGTTGTGGGTTTGGATGGTGCTGTCTGAGGATCTTTGGTGAATTTCTGCAGTGCATCTTGTAGATAGTACACACTGCTGCCACTGCGTGTTGGTGGTGGATGGGGTAGATGCTTGTGGGTGTGGTGCCAGTCCAACTAGCTGCTCTGTCCTGGATGGTGTCAAGCTTCTTAAATGTTGTTGCAACTGTACCCATCCAGGCAAGTGGGAAGTATTCCATCGCACTCCCGACTTGTGCTTTGTAGACAGGCTTTGGGAAGTCAGGGGGTGAGCTACATGCTGCAGATTACTAGTCTCTGATCTGCTCTTGTAGCCTTTGTTGATGTGGTGAGTCCAGTTGAGTTTCTGGTCAGTACATAAATTTTTACACATTTTCTACCATACCTTATTATTTGGTCACTGGATCTGATAAAGCCATAGCTCCTTGCCATACTTGTCTAGAAAATGGAGGAAAGCAGTTCTGTTTAACTCTGAATTAAAAGTATTATGTCTCATCCCCTCCTATTTCCATGTTTCTCAGTTTTTCTGTTAATTATTCTCATTAAGTAAAAATTGGATCCTCTCTGGCCAAGGCAAGTCTGAAATTATCTACCTTGAACCATTTTACCTTTCAACAACTTTACAAATCTTTCTATTTGTTAACAGCTAGTTCCCTTCTGCTAATTTTTAATATTTGAAATATTGCACAAAGTCTTCTGCTCCTCGAAGTGGCAAGTTTAGATTTGGGAAGGGCACTTAATTAGACAGTCTGGTAGTGTACCCAAATCCCGCCAGGTTCCCACCTCCATTGGCGTTCTGTTTGAGCCTGGAATGCTTTTAGTGTCCCCTACCCTCGAAACTTATGAAAATTATTTAATCCTGTGCCATTTCCTGGCTCCCCATTATTAATTTCCCAGTCACATTTTCTAAGGGGCCTATGTTAATTTTGGCCTTTTCCTTTTCATTATATTTAAAAAAGTTCTTACTGTCAGTTCTTGTATTACTTGCTTGTATGCCATCAGAATTTATTTTCTGCCCCTTTATTATTTTTCTTGATCACCCTTTGTAGGCTTTTAAAACTTTCCCAGTTCTCTGGTTTGCCTCTAATCTTTGCCACGTTGTATGTTTCTTCTTTCAGTTTGATACTATCCTTGATTTCCTTGGTCAACCATGGGTGGTTTATCCACTTCCTAGAATCCTTCTTCCTTACTGGAATATATTTTTGCTGTGAGTCATGAACTATTTTCTTAAAAAAACTGTCATTGTTCTTCAACGATTTTTTCTGCTAATCTCTTTTACCAGTCCACTCTAACCAACTCTGTCTTTGTCCCACTGTGATTACCCTCATATATTTCCACATCAAGGAGATGTTCACCTGCACACCTGCCAACGTGGTATACTGCATCCGCTGTACCCGTTGTGGCCTCCTCTACATCAGAGAAATCAAGCAGAGGCTTGGGGACTGCTTTGCACGACACCTATGCTCAGTTCGCAATAAACAACTGCACCACCCAGTCGCGAACCACTTCAACTCCCCCTCCCATTCCTCAGATGACGTGTCCATCCTGGGCCTCCTGCAGCGCCACAATGATGCCACCTGAGGGTTGCAGGAACAGCAACTCATATTCAGCTTGGGAACCCTGCAGCCCAATGGTATCAATGTGGATTTCACAAGCTTCAAAATCTCCCCGCCCCCTACTGCATCCTAAAACCAGCCGAGCTTGTCCCCGCCTCTCTAACCTGTTCTTCCTCTCACTTATCCCCTCCTCCCACCTCAGGCTGCACCCCCATTTCCTATCACTGACCTTATCTGCCCCCTTGACCTGGCTGTCTTCCCTGGACTGACCAATCCCCTCCCTACCTCCCCACCTACACTCACCTTTACTGGCTCCATCCCTGCTTCTTTAACTTGTCTGTCCCCACTCCACCTATCTTCTCCTCTATCCATCTTCGATCCACCTCCCCCCTCTCCCTATTTATTTCAGAATCCTGTTCCGCTCCCCCATTTCTAATGATGGGTCTAGGCCCGAAATGTCAGCTTTCCTGCTCCTCTGACGCTGCTTGGCCTGCTGTGTTCATCCAACTTTACACTGTGTTATTGAGGTTAATCACAGCTGTTTTCAAGTCAAGTTTCTCACTGTCAAGCTGAACACTAAATTCTGCCATATAATGGCCCCTTTTCCTCATAATCTTTTAGTCTGTGATCATTTATTAAACCTGATCTGTTACATATTATCAGATCCAAAGTAACCTGAACACTGGTAGGATCCACAAGATTTGTGCCAGGAAATTGCCCCAAATAGATTCTATTTTATACTCACATAGTTAGAAAGAGGATTTACACTTACATTTACAACTGGAAGACTGCAATTAGCATCCAGTTTCCAGGTCCACTTTTGTCATAATTATGTGTAGCTCCAGGTTCAGAGCTATTTGTGTGCAGGGAGAAAACTAGTGGTGAAGTGAAAACTTATGGGTAAATTAAATTTAACCAGATGACAACATTAAAAGGAAGAAGTTTGAAAATGCTAAAAGCCTGTCTTCAATTCTAAAATGCATTTGAATCTGTTAGAAAGCTAAGCGATGGCCTAGCGGTATTATCGCTGGACTGTTAATCCAGCGACCCAGATAACGTTCTTGTCACCCAGATTTGAATCCTGCCACAGCAGATGGTGGGTTCAGTGAATATCTGGAATTGAAAATCTATTGATGACCATGAATCCATTGTTGATTGTTGGAAAAACCCGATGATTCACTCATGTCCTTTAGGGAAGGAAACGGCCATCCTTACCTGGTCTGGCCTACATTTGACTCCAGGCCCACAGCAATGTGGTTGACTCTTAACTGCCCTCTGTGCAATTAGGGATGGGCAATAAATGCTGCCTAGCCAGTGACGCCCTCATCCCATGAGTGAATAAAAAAAAAGTGCCAAGGTTGTAGGAGAAAAAAGTGTAGAGGCAACAGGAATAAAAAATTGGAAAGGAAACAGAATGTATGCATGTATCTGTAGGCAGGTACTGGAGCATCCTTATAATCAAGCCCTATTTAGTGGGCATGAGTAATAAGATGTTCAGAGTGATTGGTTTTTGATGTATGTGTCAGGTGGAGCAACATGAAATCAACAGTGAAAAGAACAGATTGCATGAACAGTAAATAAATTTGAAATGACCATCCATATTTAAGAGCTGGCAAAAAAAGAGTAAACCTAACTTGAATCTACTGGCAGCAGAACACTTTTTTGCAAACATTTGTTGTGAATGAGTACATAGATAAGCTGCAGAGCTGGGCTGAGAGGTGGCAAGTGGAGTTTAATGCAGACAAGTGTGAGGTGATGCACTTTGGTAGGAGTAACCAGAAGGCAAAATACTGGGCTAATGGTAAGATTCTTGGTAGTGTTGATGAGCAGAGAGATCTCGGTGTCCATGTACACAGATCCTTGAAAGTTGCCACCCAGGTTGACAGGGCTGTTAAGAAGGCATACAGTGTTTTAGCTTTTATTAATAGAGGGATCGAGTTCCGGAACCAAGAGGTTATGGTGAAGCTGTACAAAACTCTGGTGCGGCCGCACTTGGAGTATTGTGTACAGTTCTGGTCACCGCATTATAAAAAGGATGTGGAAGCTTTGGAAAGGGTGCAGAGGAGATTTACTAGGATGTTGCCTGGTATGGAGGGAAGGTCTTACGAGGAAAGGCTGAGGGACTTGAGGCTGTTTTCGTTAGAGAGAAGAAGGTTGAGAGGTGACTTAATTGAAACATATAAAATAATCAGAGGGTTAGATAGGGTGGATAGGGAGAGCCTTTTTCCTGGGATGGTGACAACAAGCATGAGGGGGCATAGCTTTAAATTGAGGGGTGAAAGATATAGGACAGATGTCAGAGGTAGTTTCTTTACTCAGAGAATAGGAAGGGAATGGAATGCTTTGCCTGCAACGGTAGTAGATTCACCAACTTTAGGTACATTTAAGTCGTCATTGGATAAGCATATGGACATACATGGAATAGTGTAGGTTAGATGGGCTTCAGATTGGTATGACAGGTCGGCACAACATCGAGGGCTGAAGGGCCTGTACTGTGCTGTAATGTTCTATCTATCTATCTATTAATTATTCCTTATGGTTACCTTTTGTAATTTGATTTTCCCAATGATTATGGTCATCCACGATTAATGGCCTGCCTTTTTTATATGACCTCATTTATTCCTGATTATTGTCTATACTACAGAACAGCAACTGTTAGGGAGTCTAAAGCCTACTCCCACGAGTGTCTTCTTCCCCTTGTTATTTCTAACTTGCACCCATATGAATCCTACATCATTTGATTGTAGATCATTTCTTGTTGGCTTATTTATTCCATCTCATCTAAAAATGCTAATCCACCACATCTTCATCTCTAAAGGTCCTCTGACTATTTAGAGTATGATAGACCTCTGATTGTTTAGTTCCCAGCTTTGATCTCCTTGTAAATATATCTCCCTATAGCTGTTAAGCTCATACTCATTAACCTCTATTTGTCTCATTAATTCATTTATTTTGTTCCAAATACTTTGTACATTTAAGAATCATTAACATGGCCTTTTTTCTCATATTTTTCCCCTTTTTGATACTATTTGCATCTTTTTTATGTTTGTACACGCTGTCCGTACAAAGTCATTAATTTATCCTGACTCATTACATAATATTAGGTCTAGTGTAGCTACTCTCCAACTCGCTTCAGAACATTTTGTTCTAAGAAATGATCCCAGAACATTCTATTACCTCCTCACCTAAGTTATCTCAGTATTTCTAATTTTACCAGTCTATACGTAGATTAAAGCCTTCCATGATATTTCACCAATGCTTTTTGACTGTCTCCCATTATTTCTTCCCTTGCACTCACCTTTGTGACTGTTGTTAGAGGACCAGTCCACTATTCCCATAAGTGACTTAATGCCTTTATTGTTTCTCAGTTCAACCCAAACTATTTATACAACATAACAAAGTGTGTAGCTGGATGAACACAACAGGCCAAGAAGCATTGTGCTCCTGAGATGTTGCTTGGCCTGCTGTGTTCATCCAGCTACACACTTTGTTATCGTGGATTCTCCAGCATCTGCTGTCCCCATGATCTCTGATCAAACTATTTTTACAGTCTGGTTTCCTGCCTTATTGCATTAACACAATTATTAATTAACAGAATCACCTCTCCCCGTTGTTCCTAGCTTCCTGCCCTACCTAAAACCCAACTACCCTTCAATATTCAGTTCCAAATCAATATTGACCTATCGATATGTTTGTAATGACAGTCAGGCATTTATTTATTTCTATCTGCACTCTCAGTTCAACTGTTTGATTTTGAATGTGACCTGCTTGCATACACAGAGGCTTTAGTTTTGCTTTACTTTTCTAATTTTTAACCTTATCTGTTGATTTCTGTGACTGGGTCTCAGGGCCTCAGGGTCTCTATGATTTACAAGAATAGAGCAACAACTACATAGATCATAGAACATTACAGCACAGTACAAGCCCTTCGGCTCTCGATGTTGTGCCGACCTGTCATACCAATCTCAAGCACATCTAACCTACACTATTCCATGTATGTCCATATGCTTATCCAATGATGACTTAAATGTACCTAAAGTTGGCGAATCTACTACCGTTGCAGGCAAAGCGTTCCATTCCCTTCCTACTCTGAGTAAAGAAACTACCTCTGACATCTGTCCTATATCTGTCACCCCTCAATTTAAAGCTATGCCCCCTCGTGCTCGCCGTCACCATCCTAGGAAATAGGCTCTCCCTATCCACCCTGTCTAACCCACTGATTATTTTATATGTTTCAATTAAGTCACCTCTCAACCTTCTTCTCTCTAACGAAAACAGCCTCAAGTCCCTCAGCCTTTCCTCGTAAGACCTTCCCTCCATACCAGGCAACATCCTAGTAAATCTCCTCTGCACCCTTTCCAAAGCTTCCACATCCTTCTTATAATGCGGTGACCAGAACTGTACGCAATACTCCAAGTGCGGCCGCACCAGAGTTTTGTACAGCTTCACCATAACCTCTTGGTTCCGGAACTCGATCCCTCTATTAATAAAAGCTAAAACACTGTATGCCTTCTTAACAGCCCTGTCAACCTGGGTGGCAACTTTCAAGGATCTGTGTACATGGACACCGAGATCTCTCTGCTCATCTACACTACTAAGAATCTTACCATTAGCCCAGTATTTTGCCTTCCGGTTACTCCTACCAAAGTGCATCACCTCACACTTGTCTGCATTAAACTCCATTTGCCACCTCTCAGCCTAGCTCTGCAGGTTATCTATGTCTCTCTGCAACCTACAGCATCCTTTGTCACTATCTACAACTCCACCAACCTTAGTGTCGTCTGCAAATTTACTAACCCATCCTTCTACACACTCATCCAGGTCATTTATGAAAATGACAAACAGCAGTGGACCCAACACTGACCCTTGCGCTACACCACTAGTAACTGGTCTCCAGGATGAACATTTCCCATCAACTACCACCCTCTGTCTTCTTTCAGCAAGCCAATTTCCGATCCAAACTGCTATATCTCCCACAATCCCATTCCTCCGCATTTTGTACAATAGCCTATTGTGGGGAACCTTATCGAACGCCTTGCTGAAATCCATATACACCACATCAACCGGTTTACTCTCATCTACCTGTTTGGTCACCTTCTCAAAGAACTCAATAAGGTTTGTGAGGCACGACCTTCCCTTCACAAAACCATGCTGACTATCCCTAATCAATTTATTCTTTTCTAGATGATTATAAATCCTATCCCTTATAACCTTTTTCAACACTTTACCAACAACTGAAATAAGGCTCACTGGTCTACGATTACCAGGGTTGTCACTACTCCCCTTCTTGAACAAGGAAACCACATTTGCTATCGTCCAGTCATCTGGCACTATTGCTGTAGACAATGATGTGTTAAAGATCAATGCCAAAGGCTCGGCAATCTCCTCCCTGGCTTCCCAGAGGACTACAAGTGAGTCTGAAGGCAATTAAGATGAATCATAAGAAGAAATGGCACTTTTCAAAATGAAATTATTTATTGTATGGTAATAATTTGCTGCAAGTTACATTCACAGTTAGCCATGCTTTAGAAGACATAAATAAGATGTCTGTCCTAATTGAAATCCAGAGCCATTCTCCTCGTTTCCGTAGCCAACACTATGTGTCCAATGATTGGGTGGAGTTTAATATTGTTTCGAACACTATTTTCAGAACCATTACTTTATATAACATTACCAATCGATTCTCCCTGCCAATCCATCTCCCCCAGCTTTTCACTCACAATTAGAACTTTTACATTCATGTACATAACTACAAAGAACAAAGAAAAAAGAAAATTACAGCACAGAAACAGGCCCTTCAGCTCTCCAAGCCTGCACCGATCCAGATCCTCTATCTAAACCTGTTGCCTATTTTCCAAGGATCTACATCCCTCTGTTCCCTGCCTACTCATGTGTCTCTCTAGATATATCTTAAATGATGCTATCATGCCAACCTCTACTACCTCTGCTGGCAACGTGTTCCAGGCACCCACCACCCTCTGCATAAAGAACTTTTCACACATATCCCCCTTAAACTTTTCCCCTCTCACCTTGCAATCGTGACCCCTAGTAATTGAGGCCCCCACTCTGGGAAAAGGCTTCTTGCTATCCATCCTGTATATACCCCTCATGATTTTGTAGACCTCAATCAGGTCCCCCCTCAACCTCTGTCTTTTTAATGTAAATAATCCTAATCTACTCAACCTCTCTTCATAGCTAGCACCCTCCATACCAGGCAACATCCTGGTGAACCACCTCTGCACCCTCTCCAAAGCATCCACATCCTTTTGGTAATGTGGCGACCAGAACTGTATGCAGTATTCCAAATGTGGTCGAACCAAAGTTCTATACAACTGTAACTTGACCTGCCAACTGTTGTACTCAATACCCCGTCCAATGAATGAAAGCATGCCATATGCCTTCTTGACCACTCTTTCCAAATGTGTTGCCACCTTCAGGGTACAATGGACCTGAACACCCAGATCTCTCTGTACATCAATTTTCCCCAGGGCTTTACCATTTACTGTACAGTTTGCTCTTGAATTGAATATTCCAGAATGCATCACCTCGCATTTGCCTGGATTGAACACCATCTGTCATTTCTCCACCCACCTTTCTAATCTATCCCTATTCTGCTGCATTCTCCGACAGTCCCCTTCACTATCTGCTACTCCATCAATCTTAGTGTCTTCTGCAAACTTACTAATCAGACCAACTGTACCTTCCTCCAGATCATTTATGTATATCACAAGTAACAGTGGTCTGAACACGGCTCCCTGTGGACCCCCACTGGTTACAGGTCTCCATTTTGAGAAACTCCCTTCCACTACAACTCTCTGTCTCCTGTTGCCCAGCCAGTTCTCTATCCATCTAACTAGTACACCCTGGATTCCATGCAACTTCACTTTCTCCATCAGCCTACGATGGGGAACCTTTTCAAACACCTTACTGAAGTCCATGTATATGACATCTATAGCCCTTCCCTCATCCATCAACTTTGTCACTTGTTCAAAGAATTCGATCAAGTTGGTAAGACATGACCTTCCCTGCACAAAACCATGCTATCTATCACTAATAAGTCCATTTTCTTCCAAATGTAAATATACCCTACCCCTCAGTATCTTCTCCAGCAGCTTCCCCACCACTGATGTCAGGCTCACCGGTCTATAATTTCCTGGATTATCCTTACTACCCCTCTTAAACAAGGGGACAACATTAGCAATTCTCTAGTCCTTCAGGACCTCGCCCATGCTCAAAGATGCTGCAAAGATATCAGTTAAGGCCCCAGCTATTTCCTCTCTCACTTCTGTCAGTAACCTGGGATAGATCCCATCCCAACCGGGGGATTTGTCCATCCTCATGCCTTTTAGAATACCCAACACTTCCCGCCTCTTTCTGCTGACTTGACCTAGAGTAATCAAACATCTATCCCTAACCTCAACATCCATCATGTCCCTCTCCTCAGTGAATACCGACACAAAGTACTCATTAAGAATCTCACTTATTTTCTTTGACTCTTTGCATAACCTCTCTACTTTGTCCTTGAGTGGGCCAACCTCTTACGCTCTTCCTCCTTACAGGATCAAGGATAAATTATATTTATCCTGTCACCATCTTGCCCCAAGTATTTGGCTTTATAAATTAAGACAATCTGGAAGTTACACAACTCTTCCAGAACATTTTCTCTTTGAACTTGGAAGATGGGTACATTCAGCTTTAAGGTCCTCATTCTCCTTTGTGGTCCCTAGTGTTCACTGCTGAATTCTAAGATTCTGAGCAGTTCTCTGCTGCTACAGTAATTAAAAGTCTGGTCCCGTTCAGCTGACATTGAAGCTGGACTGAGAAACCTTCCATCAAACACCATCAAGTAACCTACAGTTGTGAAATACTATCGATGCTCAGAATAAGTTCTCAAAATTAACCCACGGGCTGTTAGGCTCGCCAACCCCTCAACACAAAGTCAACAAATGGCAATGCATTCTCATCCCTGATTTTGTTCCTGTGACAAGATGTTGTCCCAAGAAGTGAATAAGTTCTGTGGAAAATTGACATCCCTTATGTCACAGAGTTCATTTCAGCAAATCTTTATTCCAGAGGGTTACACTGCCTGAACTAAGTAGTTTTATCCTTGTGGGTTATAACTTCTGTTTCGTCAACCATAGCATTCAATCTAATGTGACAGTGACCCTGACCAGTGGTTCCATCACAATAACATCTTCATCATTTGAAATTTTGCTGCTCTGAAACCTTTCTACTTATGTACATGCACTGAAAGTGTCATAATTTTATGGGTGTAGCATTATTTTGCCTCAGTGAGGCCTTTTTTGCTTCGTGTTGACTCTTTTGCTGACATTGACTCTTAGCATCTGTTGTTCATCCACTTTTTGTGTTGGCTTGTGACATGTTTGCAAAGTGCCTATATCTTATACTGTGCATAGATGCTGTTGCTCTCCCGTGGTAGGATTCTCCTTCTCCTCTTAGGATTTATCTGTGACTATTCCTTAAAACTGCTTCTTGCACATTCAGAACAGATTCTCCAAAGTCAGATCATCTTTGGACTGTAGTAAAACTGACAAAAACTCATTAATAATTCTGATTTCAAAACTCCATAATCACATGTGGAAATAATATCTAAAATTATCTATTAATACTGTGAATGCCGAACTCTTGTTAAGTTGCTATTTAACGAAGTCAGTAATTCTTAGAGTAAAGTCATTGTCAAAAACTTCTCCAAAAGTATCTGTCTATTTTTATATATTGGTGATTTATAACATCATCAGCTGCAGATGCTATTGAACACTATAGTGCATTTACTAATTCAGTTTGTAATTTTTAACTTGAGTTTAAAGCAATTTTGTAACTTAAGAACTGCATTCTCCAAGTTGTCCAATCCTATTTGGTCTATTTGGTCTATCTTTGATATTAACCCAAAGGGTTGTGATTCTGTGAAATTCTCTGTCCTGTGAAGCTGGTGAGGCTACCTCATTGAATGTTTTTATGATAAAAATTGATAGATTTTTGAATAGAGAAGGAATGAAAGGTTATGGTGAGTGTGTGGATAAGTGGAGCGGAGCTCATGAAAAGATCAGCCATAATCTTATTGAATGGCGGAGCGGGCTTGATGGGCCAGATGGCCTACTCTAGCTCTTATTTCTTATGTTCTTAAATGGTATTATTGCAGATGGTATTATTTTTCTGCTGTGTCTTCTCAATGTAAAAAATCTTTTCACTGTTCTCCTGTACTTGAGTACACATGACTATAAACTTAATTATGTATTCTTTGTACTTTAAAACTTTTAATTCCTGCAATGCAGCTAAGATCCCCTTCTTTTAAAGACTTTTACTTCTGTAAAAACAATGCTGTTTTATTTTCCTCATCTTAAAGCTACAAGCTGTACAGTATGACAATGCTCTGTTCTTGTTTGCCATTTAAAATTTTTGAGTTTTTAAATAAGAATTCTTTGTGTACAGCTTACTAGTTGCTTGCCTGCATTTTTTCAGTGAAGATGGAGATTTCCCACTTTTGCGGGTAAATAGAAGTCTCCTGCCTTTGAGTGGGCAAGGTCAGAAATCACAACCCTAGGTTATAGTCCAACAAGTTTATTTGAAAACAGAAGCTTTCAGAGTCTTGCTGCTTCTTCAGATGTTAGTGAGAGAGGTGACATCAGACGCAAAATTTATAAGAAAAAGATCAAAGTGTCATTGACTGATGTGAATGTATTGGACCAACCTGAGATGGCTGCTAAATCTTAAGCAGTTAGAAAGGAGATGTAGATTTCGATTGATTAATACGGAAGTCCTAGAATTTATTGCAAATCAAGTGGGCAAAATAGACAATTTCCCACATTTCACAGCCTCATACACGATACTTCCCCTTTTCCAGGACTTCTGAAACAAAGCATTGTGCTTGTGGCCTTATTAAATTCTCCATGTTTAAACTATGGATCTCTTGCTCTTATTGTGATCTCACAAGACTCCTAATTACCTTCACAGAATCCCTTAGATGTGGAAACAGGTCATTCAGCCTACTGGGTCCACATCAACCCTCCAAAAAGCATCCCACTCAGACCCACATCCCAACCCTATCTCTGTAACCCTGCGTTTCCATGGCTAACCAAGCTAGCCTACACATTCCTGGACACTACAGGCAATTTAGATTGGCCATTCCACCTAACCTGCACATCTTTGAGCTGTTGGGGCAACCCATGCAGATATTGGGAGAAGGGCCAAACTTCACAGACAGTTGCTCAAGGCTGGAATCTGATCCAGGTCCCTGCCCCTGTGAGACAGCAGTGCTAGCCACTGAGCCACCATGCCACCAACTGTTAGAAATTTCTTCTGTTAGACTCTGTTTGCTTCAGCTTTTACAATGTTCCTTTTGACACCTTAGTTCCTTTGTAGCATTTGTGGTGCCGTGACCTCAGAATAAAGTATCTCCTTGGCCTTTGATTTCACTATTGTAACCGTAACTTGCTATGGCAGCGAAGCTTGTTGTGACCTGCTTTTAGTTCTAGTCTTCTTAGTCTGGGTTTTGTGCTGTTAAAGTTTCTCCCCTTCAGTCACAGCCATTTTTAATTTCAGTCATCAAGCTCCAACACATTGGTTCCTAGCCAAACTTGCTTCCACTTGAATCTGTTACTGCCTGCTGCAGCTTGTCTTAAAGTTTTTGATAGCCCCGCATTGCTTCTTCTGTGCTCCCTTACCAGGTACGAACTGGATTACAGTCTTTAGCCTTGAGAGCTCCTTCTGTTCTGTCGGTCTTTGTACAAGTTCCTGTCGACTGCTTGTTTAGTCCAGACCTCGCAACTACTGCCTGTCTGAATGAATAGTTCTTAAAGTAGTGAAGTCTTTGAAGATTTAAACTTCCTTGGCCTCTCCTGGGCTCAACACATTTTTTTCACTGTTGCACCATGTAGTATTAAGCAACAATGCCAACCACTGATCACTATTTGGTACTTGTGTGCTGCCAGCATTCCTGTTTTCTTTGATTGTATCTGAGGCCCTGTTTGGTTTATAATGCTGGAGGAACAATCACAAGTGTGCCTTGACAAGAAAATATTATAGTTTTTATAAAATGCCTTTATTGCATAATGGCAATTCGTGCATTATGTAACGAGATAACTTGGAAACGTAAATGACACAACTGTCCCCTTCAAGATCGAAAGCTACTCTTCCCATTTTCCCACCCAAGACTTTATGGCATTATCAGACTGCATACAGCTTAATGCAGAATCCAACATTAATCCTCTCAGAACCATTATACAACAGTGACCCTCCTGGAAAGTATATAGATATAACCATCCAATGAGATCAGGACTGTCTGTGAGGTGCAACATTGTCAAGTAGTGTGCCAACACCTGTATAAGAATGCTGATCACTTCATTGAAATATCAGGCAGTCGCTGCTGCTGATGGATTTTATCCCACCGGATGTAAGAGCCTTCTGGAAAGAAAAGCAGCTACTAAAGCTTGGGGCAGCAGCTGCCACTGTCTGAGGTCTTAGAACATAGAACAGTACAGCACAGAACAGGCCCTTCAGCCCACAATGTTGTGCCGACCATTGATCCTCATGGATGCACCCTCAAATTTCTGTGACCATATGCATGTCCAGCAGTCTCTTAAATGACCCCAATGACCTTGCTTCCACAACTGCTGCTGGCAACGCATTCCATGCTCTCACAACTCTCTGCGTAAATAGGGAACCGTTCAGTTAATGGGATGCCCCCACAGTGTCTCAAATATATGTAAGTATTAGTATTGGTATGAGAGATATTTGGGTTTTTGGATAGAGTCCAATGTTTTGTTTACTTGATATGCAGCTGTACAGAACTGTACTGCATTTGTGACAATGCATATATGCAAAGATTTTTTAATGACTAAAGTACATTTTTGAAAGGCAGCTTTCTAAGAATGGCCATTCTTTTGGTTCTGGAGAGTCTTCAGTTGCAGTGAAACTGGGTAGAATGTGAGTTAGTGTCTTTAGGAAAATGAGAAGTTGAGTAAAACATTGCAAAATTGTATATACTGAATTCTGTGGGTGATTACTTGCACCTTAGAGATGAATGATAAAATGGCATTAATGTCTGAAACAAAGCTTACCAGGCTTGTAACCTTGGAGAAACCTGTTGATCATTTATAGATTTATTACTTAATACAAGCAACACTTAGTGGAACTAATGGGGAGTTTTGCTTCTACTTTGTCCTGCAATGGCAGATTTTACATAAGACATTGGTCAAACAGTTCACACTCAATTACATCACCATTGAAAAAATGAAAATTGTGATGTAATTACTTCAAATTTACTGTAGTTTAAACTGCTCTAGTTTACTCTGAAATAAAATGGATGAGTATTACTTAATACGCCGGTGGTTCTCCCGTGAGATTACATATGGTAAGTCAGATGATAGGCTATTTATGAAGACAATGAAGATATTATTATGTAATACACAGTATTTGCTGCTAAGGTAATGCTGTTTATCTGGTTTGACCTTTTAAGGTCACAAAGTCAAACATTTATGAATAGGCCTGGCCTGAAGTCAGTTCATGTTAAATTCATAGCAAAGACATCCTAACTTTAATTGGAGCTTCTTCTTAAAGCAGCTGGTTGCATGTTATTTGGGTCCCTAATTCTCAATTGTGAATTGTTGTTGTTTTAGGTATGTCACATTTCTGTCAACCAGAGCTAGTTTGATATAGACTGTCTCCACCTTTAGAGTAATGGATGTACCAGAATTAAATAGAGTTGATTTTACTTCCTCAAAACAGGTGGTCTTGTGGGGTGTGGGATACAAGAGATCTGAAATCTGAATTTGACACAACTTAGCCCAACTCTGTCCACTTCCACTATTATCTGAGGCCAGATGGGACAGGTGCTCCTAGGACACAGGTTCCTTTGTGTGGGACAGTTTGTCTCAGAACTGATCTCTCATTTCAGTTTGAAGACTGGCTGGTCAGGTTTATTGGTTGAAAGGAGATAAGAAGTGCTGCTGCAATACTGTCCCTCTGCTTCCCCCATTCCCCTCCAGTCAAAGCCTAGCTAAACATCTTCTCCAAGCCACAAGATCAGATAGCCCTTTCCTTCGCCAAAGATATTAGAATCAATCCAGCATCCCCACATTAACAATAATTTCATCCAAACCTCAGCTGCCCAGCCTTTGTCCAAGTTTTCTTAGTTGAAATGGATTTGGTTTAAAACAGGTTAGCAATCCCACACTCTCCCCTCACATAACCAAGCAATATAATAAATGCAATAACTATCTGAACTTGTATTCTGACACCCTATCTTTGTGGTTAAGCAGCAGTACTGTTTACATATTTGTTCAGCAATAATGCTGAACTCACCTGGTGTCCATGACCCGTCTGGGTACTTGCACGTTTACCTGGCGATTGCGCACAAGGTGACACAACAAGTCCATTCTGCCGGCTGGTTTGTATTTGAGCAGTAGTGTACCCTATCACTGGCCTCCCAGGGAAGTGTCTGTGAACTCCCAGGGATCCAGAGACCCCAGTTCTATTTCACACCAATTCTGTGCACCAATCAGCCTGTCCTCACTGATGATCTATTTGCTCCCTTGCTGAATTGGCGAGAGTTCTAGCTTACACGTTGAAGTGAAGTCCTGGAGCCGTTATGTATTTCAAGCACTTAGCTGTTTTTTCTGAGTTATGTTTTGTACATGGTAAGTGAATGAGAGACAGGTTGTAAAAAATACAAACCCCCATCTCTACACCAAGTGGCAGGAAAGCTACTTGTTCCAGGCTGTGATGTTTTCTGCAGCTTTACAGACAGCACTTCTATTCTCTGATTTAAATTCTTTTACTGTTGAGGTGTTAGTCTATTTATCTACAGCCAACTTTCATTCTGCTGATTACATCAGTTCTTATCTTAAAGTGGTAATCACAGTTGTGGTTGTACCATTAATCACAGCAAACCTCTAGGGTAGGGACAGAAAAATAAACTGCAAAAGTCCTGCTGTGGATCGTTAGTGATCCCTTCTGGACAATGTACAGTGGTGCCCTGAAAGGAGGTATATTTATTCTCATGATTTATATCCCTGTGCTGTTTTTCTGAGTGCCCAGAGGCCAATGGGAACAGTATGTAAGGCCCTGGAGCCGCTTTATTCACTTATATTGGAACAGGTATTTTGGGCAAGGTGTGGCAGCTGATGGCAGCTGGTGTGCAGAGTTCCGGATCGGCTGTGGTTGCCATGGCAGCAAGGTGTAAACAGCAGTAGAAAATATGAGGGGTATGCAGCATAAACCATTTCTTCTCCTTTTAGATAACACAATATCAACTTTTTGTTTCGCTTGAGACAACACAATTGGCGCCTACTTGGTATCAAGTGTAGCTTTTGTTTTCCTGGAACTGTTTCCCTGTTGGAAGTTTAGCCACATCCATGAGCAACAGAGTAATGGGTTGAACAGGGTAATAAAGCAGCATTGATACCTGCATGGAAATGAATCCAGTGAGAAATATCCCTTTAATGTAGATGTCTCTATATTCTGTAATATTCAGTGTAGGGCCTTATTTCTCCTGTTCTTTCATTCCCTAGCACAAACAAAACCAACATTTAAAATGCTGCAACACCTGAACCATTCAACATATAAGAATAAACCACAGAACTGTTCTAAACCGGACACTAGCGGGCAAGAGGTTGATCCAGTGACCCGCCACATATTGTCAGCCAGGCTGCACAAAACTAAAGAGTTGAAGAATGAGGTGTGTGATCTTCAGCGGGAACTGGAAAATGCCAAGCTGGAAAACAGACTGCTCAGGCAGCTCCAGTACAGACACATGAGGGCATTGGTCAAGTTCGAGAATGAGCAGAATAACTTACCCCAGCTTCTGAGCAGGCACGAGAGTGAAGTGCGGATGTTGAAAGAAATGCTGCGAAAGTCAAAAGAGCAAGATCGGAATGTGTCGAAGCAACTGAAAGAGGCAGAGTCAGAGCTGTGGAAGACCAAGAACTCTCTACAGAAGCTAAAGGTTCTCTGTGACAAGAAGAACTTGCAAGAGCGGGATGAGCTAACATGGAAACTAACAAATCTCACAAAAAAACTTGAACTCGATCAGCAAAAGATCCAGGTAAGCTGTTGATAGCAAGTGTTTGGCAGAAAAGTGGGATAAAATGTGGCCTGAAATTTAAACCTTCCCACAAGTAGTGTCTGATGGCACCTCCCACCTCACTGTTTTTATTGTAACTCGACACTGGTGAATGGTCATTGTCAGTAAGTGTATTTTAAATTTTTGTATCTGACCAGACTGCAAGCTGAACAACAAGCTCATATCTTCAACTTAATGCTCCCAAACTCTAACAAACCCCACCTTTAGCTTATCTTGCCCAATACTGGAGAAACCCTCTTGCAATTCTCCACCATTATCCAAATCTCAGCTGCCCAGACCTTGTATGAGTTTTCTTAGTCAAAATGGATTTGGTTTAAAACAGCTTAGCAATCCCACACTCTCCCCTCACATAGCCAAGCAATATAATAAATGCAATAACTATCTGAACTTGTATTCTGACACCCTATCTTTGTGGTTAAGCAGCAGTACTGTTTACATATTTGTTCAGCAATAATGCTGAACTCACCTGGTGTCCATGACCCGTCTGGGTACTCGCACGTTTACCTGGCAATTGCGCACAAGGTGACACAACAAGTCCATTCTGCCGGCTGGTTTGTATTTGAGCAGTAGTGTACCCTATCACTGGCCTCCCAGGGAAGTGTCTGTGAACTCCCAGGGATCCAGAGACCCCAGTTCTATTTCACACCAATTCTGTGCACCAATCAGCCTGTCCTCACTGATGATCTATTTGCTCCCTTGCTGAATTGGCGAGAGTTCTAGCTTACACGTTGAAGTGAAGTCCTGGAGCCGATATGTATTTCAAGCACTTAGCTGTTTTTTATGAGTTAAGTTTTTGTACATGGTAAGTGAATGAGATATAGGTTGTAAAAAATACAAAGCACAGGAGGTCTGGATGCCTGTACTCTCAGATGTTTCAATACTGTGGTCTATACAAATGGATGCAGATTGAGCTCCAGTTTACTCTGTGCCAATTAAAAGAATAGATTTATCGACAGTTAATACAAATAGGTCCAGATCTCCCCAATGGAAGATACTTGCTGCAGTAATATTCCCAGAAAGACACACAACAGAATCTCTTCAAATACATGGGAATTGCCTGAAATGTTTAAATTTCCAGTAAGCAATACCCTGCGTCTGGTATCCTCTGAAAAAAACAAGAACCTTGAGTTAAGTTTGTAAGCTACATGAGGTTCCAACTCATTGACCTGAGTAGTTTTACAGGAGTAGTTACAGGGATTAGAACTTTGTCTAACTCTTGGGTAATAGTAAAACTGATTTTCCCTCCGCTAACTCATCACTGACATATCATATGTGACTCCATCCCTTATCCTGATATCACGCCTCCCCAATCCAATTCTCACTGACCACCATCTACACTTGATGTCAGACCTCAGCTGGCCTGGCCTCATGGACTTGATAACCTACACTCAACCCACCTACATGCCAACCTACCTCCTCACTCATCTTACGCATCTGCCACTGTACCACCTTAGTCACCTGGCACCCTGTCCCTCACTGACTTACCTTGTACAATTACTTCTTTTAAAAAAAACTCCAAAGAACTGCAGATGTTGTAAATCAGGAACAAAAACAGAAGTTGCTGGAAATGCTCAGCAGGTCTGGCAGCGTCTGTGAAGAAAAGAAATCAGAGTTAATGTTTTGGGTCTGTTGACTCTTCCTCAGAACTTCTCTTTATAGTTTTTCTGAGTGCCCTTGAGACTTTTAAATCCACGAATACAGGGATATAGTTTGTCCTCCAGTGCTAATCCTTTTCTTTAATGCTCTCACGGGATGTGGACATTGCTGGCTGGGCCAACATTTATTGCTTCAGAAAGTCGTGGTGAGATACTTTCTTGAACTGCTATAGTCCACTTAGCGTAGGCAGACCTACAATACCATAGGATTTTAACTTAGTGACACTGAAGGAATGGAGATATATTTCCAAGTCAAGATGGTGAGTGATTTTGATGGAAGACATACAGATAATGATGTTCCATGTATCAGTTACTCTTGTCCTTTTAGATGGAAGTGATTGTGTGTTTGGAAGGTGCTGTCCAAAGAATCTTGGTGAATTTCTGAAGGGCATCTTGCCAACAGCACTCTATACTGTTATAAAGCAGGCTGCTTTGTCCTGGATGGTTTCACTTTCTTGAGTATTTTTGGAAAAACCCACATCCAGGAAAGTGGGGATTATTCCATTCCAATCCTGACTTGTGCTTTGTAAATGATGAATAGGATTTAGGGAGTCAGGACATGAGTTGCTCATTGCAGTATTCCTAGTCTCTGACCTGCTGTTGTTAATACTATATTTACATAGCTAGTCCAGCTCAGTTTCTAGTCAATGGTAACTGCCACAATGTTGACAGTAGGAGATTCAGTGATGGTAACACCATTGAATGTCCAGGAGTGATGTTTAGATTTTCTTGTTTAAAATGGTCATTTCTTGACACTTATGTGGTGAATGATCCTAGCCACTTGAAAGATGTTGTCTAGCTTTTGCTGCGTTTGGGCATGGACTGCTTTAGTATCTGAGCAGTCGTGAATGGTGCTGAATATTGTGCAATTATCAATGAATATCTCAACTTCTGACCTTACAATGGAGGGAAGATAACTGATGAAGCTGGTGAAGATGGAACTCCTGCAGAGATGCCCTGGCGTTGAAACACTTTGCCTCCGATAACCTCAACTACCCTCCATAGTTTTGGAATTAATTCCAGCTAGCCAAGAAGTTTCCCCGATTCCCATTGACTCCAGTTTTTCCAGGGCTTCTCGATGCCACATTCTGTCAAATGCAATTGCCATTCAGATGTCCACACACTTATTGGCATACCATAGCATCGATTTCAGGTTCTGGAAGTGGCTACCACACATGGACCATAGGTGTCCAGCAACAGGAAGAATTAGTGGCAATATAGGTCAAATGCAGCCTTGATATCAAGAGCAGTTCATCTCACGGCGCCTCTGGAATTCAGCACTTCTGTCCATGTTTAAACCAAGACTATAATGAGGTCAGGAGCTGAGTGGCCATAGTGGAACCTAAAATTGGTGACACGGAGCAGGTTATTGCCTGACAGCACTGTTGATGACACTTTCTTGATGGTCTGCACTGTACTTCACCAAAACACCAGACATACTCTTCATTTCTCAAGAAGCCTGTAGATGTCTGAGCCAGAAATGAAGTCTCTGGGACAGGGCAAGAAGAAAGGACAGAGCTGAAATCCTAAATTGATTGTCACTCCTTTGTACCACTGTACCAACAATACCTTTGTACCACTGGTTTATGACTGGCAGCTTTGAATAGTGCTCATGTTTTAATAGTGCTCATATACACAACTCACGTATAAAGCCTTGACAATCTTTAATTACGCAGTAATAATTTGCTATGGCAACAAATTGTAACATTTTGACTTCAGTACTCACAATAATTTCATACTGCTTGGCTCATTTTTTTATGTGTAATTTTTGTTATTCATTTTAGATCTACAATTTTGTGACCAAAATCCATTAATAATTTTATTATATTTAATTGCAAATAGTATTGGGACAATCTCTTGATATGACCTACAAAAAGTTATGATGGTTGACATTTTCCATGAAGCTCTGAAATATCTGGTTTCCAACTTGATGACGAAGTTAAGCTTTTGTGCTCCTAAGATGCTGCTTGGCCTGCTGTGTTCATTCAGCTCCACACTTTGTTATCTCAATTTACTAGTTGTCTGCTCACTGTCACCAGTATGACCAGGATTGCTGGAACTGGCCTGTGTCACTTGCACCTCTTTTGTACAAATCCAAAATGGGATTGAAGGGGGAGAAGTGCTCATGGTTCTGGCATTGACACAAAGATTTCAAAAGATTCCTCCTAAGGTCATAAATGTCAACAGTTGTACAGTTCCCTTTTGTTGATTTTTACTCAATTGCTGTTGTAAAAGGATGATTGTAAAGATGGAAAATGAAGCAGGATTGAATTTAGCAATGTATGAGAGGCTACAAAAACTTGTAAAAAAGTGATTTGCATTTTTATGATTCCTTTCACATTCTTAGATATTTTAAAACTATCAAATAAAAGCTCAATATTGTAAATGCTGGAGATCTTTAAAACGGAAATTTTAGGAAAACCTCAGTTGATTCGGCAGTATCTTTGGAGAGAGAAACAGAATTAAGTCCAACATGACTTGTTTGGAATCGAAGGGTTTGGAAAGTGCTGAAGATAAGCACTTTCAGTGTCCTCAACGGCTGTGACTGGTTTAGTGCACATAATTCCATGTGTTGTTAATCACACCACTAGGTGTCAGCATAGCCTCAGTTACGTGAGCATTGCCCAAAAGAAACCAAACAACATCTGCACCAAGATAATAAAGTGTGAAGCTGAATGAACACAGCAGGCCAAGCAGCATCTCAAGCTTTTGTGCTTCTGAGATGCTGCTTGGCCTGCTGTGTTCATCCAGCTTCACACTTTGTTATCTTGGATTCTCCAGCATCTGCAGTCCCCATTATCTCTGATACAACATCTGCGCCATTTGTGTGATTTTTTCTCTTAAAAACAACTGAGTATTTGAACAGTAATTCTGGGAAAGGAGGTACTTCTCATTTCAGTCACACATTGGAGGCACCAAGCATTACCAGATCAGCTATCACCCTGTAACCACAGACTCATGCTTGTGGTTCAGCCAAAAAATTTTTTTGAATAATTGTTATTTATTTTCCATTCCAACAAGAAAGTACAATTCCTCTTTCAAATTAAGACAAGAGCAGTTAAGCTCCAGGAGCCTGAGTCCACCTGAATGTCATTATGAGTTCAAGTTCATTTCACACAGTGCACATTGGGCAGAGAAGACCTCCGAACTGACCTACATTCAAATCCATATCCTTGGAAAGGAGGAAATGTACCTAAGCCACTTCCACCGGCCGATCCACTGCAAATGGAATATTTTAGAGTTTAAGATTCCAAAAGGTGATATGAGAGGAAAATGGTTCCATTGTTTCTCATTTGCATCCATTCCACATCTTTAAGTGGCTGATCTCAAGCTCTTCAATCCCTTTGTTGGAATTCTTTCTCTACTTCCAAAGTAAATTCCAAAGATATCCATTAGAATTTGAGCCTGTGTTCACTGAAGTTTAGCAAAATGAGAAGGGGAGATAATTGAAATGTACATGATTATGACAGGGCTGGACAGTCTGAATACAGGAATGATGTTTTCCCTCCCGGGTATCCTGAACAAGGGGACATGGTCTCAGGATATGCACCTTTTCAGGCTGAAATGAGGAGAAATTATCTACTCAGAGGTTGGGGAACCTGTGGAATTCTCTATCACATAAACTACAGAAGTGAAGTCAATGAATATATTTAAGAAAGAAGTAGCAATATTTCTAGAGGCTAAACAAGTCAAGGGGTAATGGGAGAGAACGAGTGTATGTTGTTGAGATAGAGGATCAGCCATGATCGTTTTGAATGGCCAAGCAGTCTCAATAGACCAAATACTTCTGTTTTTTCATGTTTCTAAGAATCATAGAATTTTCACAGTACAGAAGGCCATTCAAACCGTTGTGTCCATGCTAACTCTCCTAAGGAGCAGTTTACATACATTTTGTCCCACGTCTTTCTCTGCACATCACTGTATGTTATAAGACCTATTCTCAGACTCCATTCCTTCCCTTAGTTTCTCTCTCATCACTACATTTGCACTGAAGCCCCATTTCAAAGAGCTTCTGAACTTTCACTTAACCTCTGCCATGACTTTTCCTCATCTCTATTTGTATGAACAGACAAATTAGGAGCAGGACAGGCCGTTTGGTCCTTTGAGCCTGCTCTGCCATTCAATAAGATCATGGCTGATCTCATGGCAGCCTCAACTTCACATTCCCTCCCACCTCTGATAACTATTAATTCCGAAGAAGCTCTTGATCACAACTTTCTCATTGTCCATGCATCATGCTCCCAACCTTATTCCCATCTTTCAAAAGAAGGAACGGGATCTTAACCTTCCATCTGCTGTGAGCAGCAATAACCTGTATTTATATAGTACCTGTGATGTTGTAAAACATCCCAAGGTACTTTGCAGAAATATTATCAATCATAAATGTGAAACCGAGATACATTAGGATTTATTAATTCAGAGAGAGATGGGTTTTTGCAAGCAAGCAAGCAAGCAATTGAAAGAATAAAAACAGAGGTGGAATGGCTTGGGAAGGAAATTTGAGAATGCCCTAGCAGATGAAGGGTGATGGTGGAATATTTAAAAAGAGGATGCTGTAAGACTAGAATTGTAAAGGTGCTGATATCACTGAGGTTTGTAGAACTGAAGGAGATTCCAGAGATGGTGAGATTACACTGGGGAGGCCTTGGTGGGATTTGAAAATAGATGATAGATTTAAAAATAGAGAACCTACAGGGAGCCAACGTAGGCCAATTAACACAGGATGTAATGTTGAAACCGGATTGATACAAACACTACAGTTTAAGATCACCTTCATTTTACCATTTAAAAATTAATAGTAGAGCAAATATGATAGGTTGCATAAGTAAAGCAAATAGAATTTTGAACACCAGTACAGAGTTAGATAATAGAAATAGCTTTTCATCTTGCTTTGCAACAAGTTGCAGTCTGAGCTCTGAAATTTTGCAATTTAATTTTGCATTAGCCTTTGCTTGATGACCAACTACCAGAAGTAGAACTCTGATGTATTTGTTGTGCTTTAGCAGCCTATTGGGTTCTGACTTACACCACATTGATTTTAAAATTCAAGTGATGGAGAAAATATTTGAAGGTAAGGAAAACAATGTTCTCTATTTGTGATTATATTCGTAGCTTCCAGTGAAATCAGAGTAAGATTATGACTTTAATGGAATTTTGATGAAATTTATGTGAGAATTATTGATCTCCTGAAGTAGTGATATGTTCATAGGTACAATGTTCAGACATTGATTAGAAAAAGGTCAGAAAAGGGTTAGAAAAAGCAATTAATTTTGATAGACAGGAAAACCCTAAATCACTGATTATGAAGGAAACCAAGAGCCTGTTTACTTCTCAATCTAATTGTGAAGATTACTTCATCTTCTGTGAAATGGAACTTAAATCAAATTATGAGATTTAGAATCATGTGATGAGAGTTGCAATTAGAGGCAAAAACTGAGGTTGAAAAAGATTTTGAACAAAACTCCATTTTATCATTTTTGTGCTTTTTAAAGATTTTAATGTTGTTAAAAACTTAATTACCTGTTCTCCTTTAACCCATCCTGTATTATGCATCTATAATCCTTAATCTGAGAGAGTGGACAATTGATCTGTTCACAGGTCTCAGCACAATATAAAACTGCAAGAGGATCGAAAGAAGAGTATAAATGTGATCTGGGTTGATCCCTCCTCTAAATTCTACTAGAAAAAATCTCAGCCACACTTGAATTCTTCTCTTGTGAGTCAATCAAGATTGTGACATGTTGTCATTCCCTGCTGTTGCCTTTACATAAAAACAATGCAAAATACTGCAGATACTGGATACTGCAGCACTGAGTGGTGACCTGCTCATGGATGTTGGTTTAATTATGGGCTTTTGCAGAGTAATGGACACTCTTTCAGTTCCAGTGGGCATGTGTTTAATAACATCCTCTTCATCTCTGAGTTCCACACCAGATAGAATTTCAGCATTTAAATTCCCAATTAACTGAGAATTTAACCCAACATTCTAGATTCAACTAATAAAATGTGAGGCTGGATGAACACAGCAGGCCAAGCAGCATCTCAGGAGCACAAAAGCTGACGTTTCGGGCCTAGACCCTTCATCAGGTGCTCCTGAGATGCTGCTTGGCCTGCTGTGTTCATCCAGCCTCACATTTTATTATCTTGGAATCTCCAGCATCTGCAGTTCCCATTATCTCTGATTCTAGATTCAACTGTTGGGATATAGATTTCCAGAGCAGTGTGGAACACTTCAGGGGAAACTAGGGGGAGTACACAGAGATGAGTCATTGATCAATGAAACTGACAGACAGGGAAGTCTTTGAAGTGTGGTACTGCAAAGCTGTGGCCATCCTTTGTGGAAGATTGGTTCTGAAAGCCTGACTTAATTGTTTTAAGGGTGACATGCAGCTTTTTAGAAACTATTTCACCTGCACTGGATTTTCCTCAACTTAATTTCCAATTCACTGCTCTCAGCCTTCACTGCAGCTGGGAATCAATTTCTCCAGCTCTCGTGTGATGTGCTGCAACAGGAGTAACCAACCCAACAGTTGCAAGAACATGAGAGTCAGTAGTTTCATTCTTCGCATCGCAGAGGGATGGACAAACAGCTCTATCTGGAAGGATGCAATAGCCCTGCACTGGACGTACAACAGTATATAGAACCTGTTTAATAATGATGGATCAATAGGCTCAATCAGGAGGCTCAGGCAATCGCACTGGTGTGTCTCTGGCATCTGGTACCCTGCAAGGTGCCTACAATTGACCATCGAGATCACCTTAGACCCAGGTTTCTCCAGCTCCTTCCAGGATCTGACTGGTGATACATTTCATAATATGTTGTCAGTAAGTGTACCTCTCAGGTCGCTGACACTGTATTTTCCTGGCTGGCACTTATATACATTTTGCTGCAGGGTAGGCAGTTAAACAAGAGGGCTATCAGTTTCACTGCAATGAGTGGATCCCCTCAGGTACAGGGGTGCATTGACTGCACATACACAGTAGTCAAAATGTCCTCAAATCAGCCTGATGTGTTGATCAGTGGCAAAGGATTTCACTCTCTCAGTGTTCAGATTGTTAGTGACAACTGGAGGATTTGCATAAATGTCTGTAAAATATCCTGAAAGCTATCATCATTTGTTCATTCTGCAGCAATTACATTTCTCAAAGGTTTGTGCCTCTCCACTGAGTATTAGCAGCTGGCTTTGTCCAGACAAGGGCATTCCTCAGAGGACGTGGAAGATTCCAGCCTCGGGCGACTGTCTGTGTGGAGTTTGCACATTCTCCTCGTGTCTGCGTGGGTTTCCTCCAGATGCTCCGGTTTCCTCCCACAGTCCAAAGATGTGCAGGCTAGGTAGATTGGCCATGCTAAATTGCCCGTAGTGTTCAGGGGTGTGTGGGTTATAGCAGGATGGGTCTGGGTGGGATGCTTCAAACGGCAGTGTGGACTTGTTGGGCTGAAGGGCCTGTTTCCACACTGTAGGGAATCTAATCTAATTACTCATGTCTGTATAAATGACAGGAGAAATTCACCAAGAGCTACATAATCACAAAGACAATGATGATGATGCAGTATATCACTGAGTTGCTGAATATGCCTTGCCTGCTGCTCAGTAGATCCTTTCTGTTTGCCTCATTTTGGGTCTCCAGAATTGGGATGTTGGGTGCCCTTCACAACATCACACTGCAGACAGGAATAGAGCAGTAGGAAAGTGAATACAAATTGGTTTACAAGGAGGAGAAGGAAAAGGAAATGGCCTTGATTCCAGCTACCTCTTTCCCTTGGCTGGAGGGCACATACAGACATGCATCATCTAATCTTTGTGCTTGAAGGCATCTGAGAGTATCGTCTGAGCTCTGTGTCTCCCTCAGAACCCCATAGCACAATTCATTCCAATAAAAATCCACTTCCTTCCCATTAAAGCTGATCACACCATCCACTTCCTGGCTCATGTGACCTCTGCATGGACAACGGAAGGCAGTGTGTAGGCATCTATGAAAAGAGTAAGAAGTTGGAACATCTTGACAACAGTTCTTATTGCCATGCACTCTCTCTCCATCTTCACTCATAAACTACTTGAACATTCCTGTTAAGCAATAGCCTCAAACTACATGGCTACACATTAGTAAGGCATTGGCCCACCAATCCCTTGTAAAGGGCAGTGTGAGTGTACAGGCCAACATACACTAGATGGCCCTCTGTATCTGATTCCCATATAGGCGGCCAATCTTTTCATAGGGATGCATTATGCCTGAGATATCACAGCGCTCATGCTGGAGAGGGATTCTGACCATTATAATGGTAAGGATGCACACAGATTCTGGAAGTTCTGACAGAATCCTAGATAATTCTCAGACTCTACTTTCAACCATGCTTTTGTAAAGTCACCACTGAGGAAACAGCATGACCCTTCTGGCACTCACCGCCTCCCAGATAATCACCAGAAAGTTTAATAGAACCCCGTGGAAAACCTTGCCAGAATTTCCAACTGTTTTTAACCTTCCGAATCAGGGCTTCTTGCATATTCATTGCCAGGATCCCTTTAAAGAGACAACCTTTCATTGACATGTGGGGGCTGTCATCAGTTCCATATTCTGTGACTAATCGGTTTAACAGAGGAATTGGATGCTAAAATCATGACAGAGCTAAAGACCTCTTCAATTACTGTCCTCTCTGCTGCTTATGGGACTGTATAGATAAAAGTCTCCCAAACATGTTCGAACACCCCACACTTTACTGTATTTCAAAATAATATATAAGTATATAGAAAATAATGACACATTGCTGTACATGCTGAAGCAACAGAAAATCACCCATACCATTAATAATAATTGGGTAATCAGTTTTTTTCACTTTTATTTCATCCACAAGTTTTAGAAATATGAAGTAGGGTAGGTTTTGGAGCCTCATTAGCTATTAATTATGCTTCCATATGGATTCCATAGAATCCCTCAGTGTGGAAGCAGGCCATTTGCTTCAGACCCACCTCCATACCTTATCTCTGTAACCTTGCACATTCATGGGTACTACGGGCAGTTTGGCATGGCCAACCTACCTAGTCTGTGCACCTTTAGACTGTGGGAGAAAACTGGAGCACCCAGAGGAAACCCACACAAACACAGGGAGAATGTGCAAACTCCACACAGACAGTTGCCTGAGGCTGGAGTCAAACCTGAAACCACCATGCTGGCCCTAATATTTTGTAATTTTATCTTGTCCTATAATCTTGTACAAAACACCACCAAGTCATTACATAACACAAATTACATACGCGATAAAGTTGCTTCTATCTACCACTCACACAAACCCTGCCAAAACTGAAAGGAACAGTTTAGTTGTGCTCCAGTCAATTTTTCCATTACACACTAGCTGTCATAAGTGCCATTTTTGGTACATATATTTTCCATTATTCATCAATTATAATGATAAAGTGGGAATGCATGCTAAATGGGATGCAATTATTGAAGCTTGTGTCAAGCTCAATAAAATATCCTCCTCTCAGTAAGGTTACCAAGCAGGTACCAGATTATTTGTTGTGCACTCTGAATAGGTTGGAGATTTGTCAAATACATTTTGTTCAGGAATCATATAGTCTCATAGAGAGATTCATTTTATCAATCTGGACTGGATTTGATCACAGAATTGAAAGTACAGTGCTCTAATGGAATAGAATTTAATGCTTTTTACTTTACTACTTGCATTCTTATATATTAATTTATCTTTACTAAATACCTCCATATTCTAGAATATAAATCCTTCCATAACTGCCAGTTTGTGAGATATAAGGATGGATCTTAAGCATTTGCTTTTTTTATCAATTGTTCATGGAATGTGTGTATTAGGACCAAACCAGGATTTATTGTCCATCCCTTGTTGCCCTTGAAAAAGTGGTGGTGACCTCTCTTTGTGAACTGCTACAGTGATGTGGTGTAGTTACACCCACAATGCTATTACAGAGGTGACTCAGGATTTTGAACCAGTGACAGTGAAGGAACAATGTGTGTGTTTTGGAGATGGACTTCCATCTTGCTGTTCTTGTTCTTCTAGGAGTTGAGGACTCATGTTTGGAAGGTGATGTTGAAGGACCATTGGTGAGTTCCTGCAGGGCATCATGTAGATGGTGTACACTGTTGCGACAGTTTGCCTGAGGTTGAGGAAGTGATGTTTAAGGTGGTAGATGGGTGCAAAACATACGAGCTGGATAACTTTGAGCTTCTTAAACGTTCTCACAACCTTGGAACAATATTCATCTAGGCATGCAGAAGGGAGATCAGCTTGCATCACTTTTTAGTTGGGATTGAAAACCCACATGGCCAAACACCACCTCCCATATTTATGAGAGTGGTTCCATTTCAGTGAGATTAATACTTAATCCTTCCTTGTTGTATCCCCAATGCAACTAATATTAAACACATATGTTTCTGAACCCTTTGAAGGAGCTCACTTTAAAATAATTTTTTTGTTGTTTCACCATCAGGTGTTACCAGGAAGATTCACAACCATACAAGGTTTTGAGTATTTTGTTTACAATACATCGTCAGGTTAAAATCTCAGAGTGTTTTCTAACAATATTTAAAGCAAGTAAAATTGCAGCCAAGAGATTTGGTGATCTTACACACACCCAACTGTAAAACAATGCATTCTAATCAATTGTGCCATGCTTGGTGCTTCCTAGTCATTGCTATGCCAATCCACAGCACCTGACAAATTAGAAAGGTCTTGATTCAATTTCTAGTTGGTTGATCAAAGAAGACATGTTGAGACGTGTAATAAAAGTAATCTGATCACATGGTCCTGACAAAGTTTTCACCTCCTGATTCCTATGCATTAATTGCTTCTGGAGATTGTGGATAACGGACATTGGGTGAAGACAGATTTGGGTGCGCTATGACACATTGGTTGTCATGTCCCCATAGTAGAATGATCCACATTTCACACTATGTCCATGGATAGCTCAATCAGCTAATGGCGTCAAAGGGTTGCTGGTGCCTGTGGAATCATTCCATTTGACGAATCTTCATCTTCAGGAAAGGAAGAGATGTATGAACACAAAATGTTGTCTTCATTGGCAATTATCCCATGATTTTCCTGCAGGTGCTTATTTTGTTCACTGTGTCTTTAGGACCTGGAGAAAATTCTGGAATTAAAAGGTAAAAGTTTCAATCATCAGCTGGCTGCAGAACACAGAAAGACACAGGAGGCCCTTGATCTGGCAAAGAAGCTAGAATTGGAGCAACGCACCCTGAATCAAATGCTTACGGTATTGCTTTAACTGACCCATTGTAACATCATTGGTTTGTTTAAAACTTCAACAATGAATTGTGAAGCATAATGTTAAATTTAAAAAAACGTACTTTAGGTAAATGAAGATCCAGAATATCAAACTAATCGAGAACAAATTAAGTTTACAAGCAGGCCTAATACTGGTTCAGTACAAAGCAAAATTAGTTAATTTATGTATTCCATTTTTCTAAAGAGAAATCAATGCCTACCTCATCATCACCTCTCAGGCTCTCTTCCTTCCAGTTTGTGTCCCCACCACCCCACCCTTCACTCTACTGACTCAGGAAATTTCCAGCAACTCTTCCGTGCCTCACCTAAGTGACCATTGTTCCCTTAGTTCAATTGTCCAATGTTGATAGAGTGTAATCCTGGTTGGGTATCATACCTAGACCATGCCTTTCCTTGTCCAATGTCTGCACACCTTCCAGTAAGAGCTATGGCAAAATAATCAGGAGGAAGATCTCTGTCTGACCGTTCTCTTCTAAAAACCAATAATACAAGCAGCTTCAGAGATCCATGCTGGAAACTGTAATTAATGATAATGAACACACTAGCAAGAAACATCTCAGAATGACCTTTCAGTAGCAGTATATCATGTGTATGCATATATGTAAATGGAGATCCATTACTGTCCTTCAACTATGACATTCAACCTCTTCATGTTGAAATCCCATAAATCATGTTGTGCAATATTCGAGTAATTATGCTTTTGAGAAAAAGTATTTTTCAAATTAACACCACCTTGCATGCAAAGTAAATTAGGTGTTTGAGGACGGTTTTCCCTTGAGCATAGAAGCAGCACACTTTTCCCATGCCCCAGGTGCAGAGAGAAAAGTGGCAATAAGTCTATGCCATTTCGCTGTCTGTTTCAACACAGTCTCACAGACATGGATTACCTTGCAGCAATCCAGACTGAATGGTGGCATCTAACTCATCTGGCAAGTTGAAAAATAGCAGGCTTACAGTCAGGATAGGCACTATCTCTTTATTGCAGTTGTCCAAAAGAAAAACCTGTTTTCCAGGGCAAAAAAATGCAATTTATTTTTACATTATTAGTCCTGAGATGTTTTCTTTCTAGAATTTTCTGTCTGGACTGCACTGTCATCAGGCTGTTTGATCTGTTCTGAGATTTACAGATAAATTGTATCTCTGTTTTCAATTGGTATCCACAATATAGGCTGAATTGTACCAGAAATTGGCTAAATTGGCGTCCTACTCGTTGTATACTCCCATTCGCCACAGGTGGAGGTAATGGCCTCTGCCAGGGCCTCCCAGGATTCCTGGCAGGGATGCCATCTTTAAAGCTCAGCTGTGTACCTGGTCGAGTGCTGGTGGTCCGCAGCTGATCTGCCTGAGTCCCATCAATTGTGCCACACGTCAGGGAGAGGGAAATTGATAGTCCGCTTTGGTGTCAGAAACCTGGAGATTCTGGTGTCTGGGGTTGGGGAGTGTGTATGGTTACTGACCATGGAATGTGTCCTCAGATGTTGGTGCCTGGTGTCCAATATGGAGGAGCAGCAATGAACTGGAATCACCAGTCTGTATCAGGAGATGTGGTTTCTATCTGATGGGCGAGACAATGGGTATCTGTATGTCAATGAGGTGAAATGACATAAGAACGAGGATGCTAATGTTTGCACATCGGCCTCTTGCTGCTCACAGCAAAAATCTCATCTCACCATTCAACATTTGGTTGGACTTCTTTTTGAAGAAACAAATCTCTTTACTGATGATCTCACATGATTCTCCCAACTTTGTCAACAATGCCTATATTGTTCACGGGCTGGGAAGATTCCACCCTGTGTATTTTGTGACACGGTCACTGCACTGCCTTCAGGAGTGGGAACCATGACTGACTACATTCCTCATCTTAGAGATAGTGAAGCAAGTTCAGGTACTCCAAAGCTGTGCTTACCTGGTATCAATTAACTCAGCCTCAACTCAAGATAGTTCCTGGCAACCCTGATCTGTACATTTCAGTCTTCTCACACTATACAATGCATTTACCCACTGAAGGTGACTTATTTGGTCCCTTTTCATTTCTAAACATCTGCGTGTTGTTGTAGTAGTATAATCTGTCATCAGTTTGATTTAGTTTAGTTTGAATTCTGTCCAATGGAAAAATACAGCTATTACGCTAGCCTCAATCACTTAAAAATGAAATTACCCAATGCCTTCACTATTTCATGATACTTTCACTTTTAAACCAACTAAAACCCCTCAGTAAACTAATAGTAACGAAATGCTATCATGTGTTTATTGAACAGAGATGCTTTCACAGAAAAGGGATCGTGAGCATTCTGATTGCTACAGCATGGGAACAGCACTCGAATATTGGCCTAATTCTACATTTGAACCTTAAATCCTAGGATTACTGATGGCTCACTATGGAAAATTGAATAATCCAGAGAGCTGAAAGACCTTTGACTGATTACTAGTTTGAGAGCAGCTTGCTGTGATTGTAGTTTGCTAGCATTGGATCTCCTCAAAATGGCAAACTTAGTCTGGATAAAGTAATCTAATATTTTTGCTGTTGAATTTTGCTCAGTCAGCTCTGCTCAGTGTGTCAATTTTTGTGTTTAAGGATATTGTGTTAAGTCCTTCCAGAGCTTGGCTGAAATAGATCCCATGAACATTGAGTTTACTTGGCTGTAAAGTTCTAAAGTATCTCAAGGTCACCATCAATAGAATTGTGATGGTTGACTGATATTATCCCCCAGGGGAGGAGTAGCAGAGAACCAATGTTTCCAAGAGATTCTGATTTAACTGGTAAAGGGTGAAACTTCCAAAAGGTAAATAATGGGCTTTTGGGAGAGTTTGGTGGGGTCAACAATGGGTGCTTTCGGCGGCACTGGGGACTTGTGCACCTGTTGAGGTAAACCGTAACTGCCTCAGTCAGGGTACTTGTGCCCATGGGGCCCTAAAAGTGGACTCAATCCCCAAGAGGTGTCAATCAACTTGTGAACATTTCCTTGCTCAGAATTTTGAGACATGTAACTTTGTATTTTTCGTTACATAAATGAAGAGGAACAGGCAAGATTATGCCCTTCAGCATGGAAGAGTAGCAAATATTGTACCATTTTGCGTATTGATGTCATTTTGGCCGATGTTTTGGGGATATTGCCCAACACACACCACCTTTCTGATTTTAGAAAAGAAAGGCATGATTTTTATAGAATTCAGCAAGTTATTGCATGGATGCAACTGAAGCATGGCGTCCCAGGTGTGAGAACAGAAGGTGTGTTCTTGGAATTTTTCCAGCTCAGTTCATGAACTCCATTTCAGATCCATCCAAAATACCAGGAGGGAATGTGAGCCTGCGTTACAGCATATATATTCTTCATGCAATACTATGATAAAGCAATATTTTCAGTAGTGTCTACGCAAGAGATTTATAAAAACAAACCTACTTATCAATGCCAGAAGTCATGCAACATCAGGTTGTAGTTGAACAGGTTTATTTGAAATCACAAGCTTTCGGTGCATTGCTCCTTCATCAGGTGAAATGGGATGAAGTCCACTGGAAATTCTTCCACAAACCCCAAAATGTCAGCAGTGAGTCCAATGAGACAATCAATGAACTGGAACAATTGACAAAGAAATCCACAGCAAAGCAACCAAAAAAGAGAGTTGAATTTGACCGCTCCAGAAGGCCGCTCTCCGAGGCAAGTGCGCATCTCTCCATTTCACCCTTTGAAGGAGCAAAACACCGAAAGCCCATGATTTCAGATAAATCTGTTGGACTATAACCTGGTGTTGTGTAACTTCTGACTTTGTCCACCCCAGTCTAACACCAGCACCTCCAGATCATGGTTACTTATCAACAACACGTATGGAAGTTTATTTAGTTAAGGAGGTCTAACAAAATAGTATATAACAGGCCATTGCTGATACATTGTTGATAAGAAGGCAGCAGTATTTTCTTCCTGATGTAAAATTAGAAAAGTACTTGTTCACTAGAATCGTTGCATTTTTGTTAGCTACATTCAAAGCTAGAACTGAAAGACTGAAGCGCAGTTAGAACTGATCATTGACTTTATAATCTGAGGGTACAAATATAATTTAAAATAATTCTGAATCTAAAATAACATGTATTATTCAGGGCTGGGAAAGAGAAATAAACAAATTGTCTTGATTTGTTTTCATTCCAGCTCCTAGTAATTTACTCGCCATATTTTTTGCTTCTTTGTGAATCAGATTTCAAGTCACATACACTAGGATGACTCCACAATTAGTTCCTGAAGGACGCTAAGAGAGGTGGCAGTAATCTGCCAAACTGTCCTCAGCATTCACAAGGCTGAAAGGGAACAATCTGCTAAGGTTCATATTCCACTTGTTGTGAGTGGTTGCCATGTGAAAGGTTCTAGTGTGGCTATCAGTTCAGATACAAGATCTGGCTCAGTTGCTATTCCTCTCCCAGTTCCAAATGACACATTACTATTGTTGATTTTAAGGTGTTTGTGATCACGGTTACCTCAGATAGGCAGCCAACAATTTATTGCCATCTTCTGACAATTTGTTGAGAAGCAACAGTTTAGATATGCTATTTTAAGTAGTTAGATAAGGAAAGGAAATTGTCATCAGGAATCTCTCATTAATGAAAATGATTGTCACCTAGGAAATTCCATGACTTGGCCATGGGCTCTCTGAGTCTTTGCATAGATATTGAGCTTGATTCCAGAGCCACATTTCCAACTACACTTTTGGCACGTGTTTCTGGGAGAAAGAATTGGTCCTTGGCCTCATGATTGCCATTTCTTCCAGGTAGACACATTGTGTAGGACGCCTTTAACATAGAAATGATGCTGCACATCAGCAGACCCACGGCCCTTGATTGAAATTAGATCCCGTTCCAATAGCAAGGAAACCTTGATGACTACGCATCTCCCTGGCAGCCTTCATCCACTTTACAGCTGCTGCTATCACATGAATATCTTCTGCTTGGAACGCTGTTGAGAACTGGTGTTGCATTGCATTTTATCTGGTTCCTCCCCTTTGACTGTACCATCATGGCTGGCCTTCTCAGGAATTGCGAACTCGTGACAGCATCACTCTTGGGATCAACAGAACACTCGAGTCTCTCTGCAGAAAGGAAGAAAGGAAACGTATGACCCGTGACATTTGGAAACACTTAACCAATCCCAGAGCTATTCTGTCAAATAGAGGAGTAGAGGCAGCATATTCCTACATCCCAGTCATCCATAGGCACTTTGTGGTGGTCTCTGGTACTAATAACTTTTCTATTTCCCTCAGGTTGATGTAGGGGAATTCCTGGTCTTGCCCCCAAGGTGTGGGTCATCTCCCTGGATTTCTTGTTCTTCCTCCCCTGCAACCCTGTCCCTGTTAATATAAAATGTGAGGTTGGATGAACACAACAGGCCCAGCAGCATCTCAGGAGCACAAAAGCTGATGTTTCGGGCCTAGACCCTTCATCAGAAGGATCTAGGCCCGAAACGTCAGCTTTTGTGCTCCTGAGATGCTGCTTGGCCTGCTGTGTTCATCCAGCTTCACACTTTATTATCTTGGATTCTCCAGCATCTGCAGTTCCCATTATCCCTGTTAATATAAAACTTATTTTGGAAGCTGGCCATCAATGCTGCATCAATGACCAATGCCAACAGCCACAGGACAGTGACTATTGAGTCAGATGACCGTTGTCACATTACCTGTCTTCATTTACTGGTCAGTTTTCGTTCCTTCTTTGACCCAAACCTCCTTATTTCAAGACACTGTATTCCTTATAGAGTAGGTGCATGAATCAAGACTTTGATGATTCTTATGATTTCTCCTCTGTTTACATACAGAAATATGCTTACATTTGCAGAAGGTAAGTTACTAATGTTACAGATAGAAGAGGCCTCATACTACACAGGAAATACCAAATATGGAATGCTGAGTTAACACAGATTTTAGCAGACTTACCCCACCCCACAATTGTCAGCACTGTTCAAGCTTATACTAGAACATTACGTACTTGTATGAGATACGAGAAGAATTACTAATTTGTGTAGAATCAACAAATTAAAGAGGAGAAAAAAGGGGAGAAAAAGTATCTAGAGAACTTAAAGTGGATGCTAATCCTGCAACTTTGAAACCAGTCTGATATTCAGCAATATCATGGCTAATCCGACAGCTCATAGCTCTTAACTCTTCCATCAATCAAAAATTTGCCAAGCTTAAACTTGAATAAATTCAATGACACAGCTGCCATTGCTTTCTGGGAAGAGAATTTCACAAACTAATTACTCTCTCAGAAAAGGAAACACTGTAATCACTTCAGTCTAACAGGGAGATCAGTTATTTCCCAACTGTGTTCCTGTATTCATCCTATCGGCTCCCCTAACAATCTTATATACTTCAATGAAGTCACCTCTTTTAAACTTCAATGTCTATAAGCCCAATGTACTCAGTCCTTCTCATAAGCCCATTGTCCCATGAATGAATCAAGTGAACCTTCTCTGAATTGCTTCTAACACAATTAAATACTTTTTGTCTAAATGACACCAAAACTGTAGAATACATTAGATATAGTTTCACCAAGGCTCTGTAGAGCTGCAGTAAATCTTCACTACTCCCTGCAATAAATGATGGTGACCCATTTGCTTTTCCTAATTACTTGCTGTACTTGTAAAATAACTTTTCTGATTCATGTATCAGGACACTGAGATCCCTCACCACCAAATTCTGCAATCTGTTTACTTCTTTACTCTTTCATGGGCATGGCTGCTATTTGTTGTCTTTAACTGAGTGCTTGTTAGGCCACATTAAAAGGAAGTTAGGAGTCAAACATACTTCTGTGGACCTGGAGTTGCATGTAATCCAGTCCAGGTAAGGATGACAAATTTCCTTCTCGAAGGGGCATTAGTGAATCAAATGGGATGTAAGGTAATCAATGGTAGTTAATATGATTAGCTCTATTAAGACTCTGCTCCAGATTCATGAATTAAATTCAAATTCTTCCAGATGCTGACTTTTGTCCCACAGGATTAGCCCTGGGCCTTTGGATTGCTCCTCCCATGACATTACCATTATGTTATCATCTCGCTCCATTTAAATAATAAACCGTTTTCTATTCTTCCTGCCAGATTGGAACAAGCTCACATTTTCCCACATCATACTCCATCTGCCAAATTATTGTCAACTCACCTATCCTGTCGATATTCCTTTGCAGACTGTCAACCTCCTTTTCACAACTTAGTTTCCTACTTATGGCAAGTTGGTTAACTGGCAAATTTTCATCTAAGTCATTGACATATATTATAAAATAGATGAGACACCAGCACAGATCCCTGTATCACTCCACTAGTTAATCATCCTGAAAAAGAACTATTTGACCTTACTATCTGCTTCTTTTTACCGAAACAATGCTTTATCCTTGCTTGTATGTTAACCTCTACACAACGTGTTACATAAGAAATCAGACTTCAAAACACTATAGGTAATGCTTGATGCCGTCAGGCTCATTGACAATAGTCAACCCATTTAGAACTTCATCCATAGATCTGAATTGGATTTACTAGATGCCCAGATTTTTCTTCCCCAATGAGCTTGGGTGCATTTATGAGATGCAGGAGCAGACACAATCACAAAAGCAGATATTGATGTGATGCCTCATTTGTTTTAAAATGTATACCTTTTTCCCTGAAAAATAAGGCACATGCAAATTGAAAATCCAATAATGAATAACACAGTCATAAGAGGAATAACAAGCTTCATCAGGATGTTGCCCGGTCTCGAAGGCATTGGCCATGAGGAAATGTTAAAAAGATGAGAATTGTTTTCACTGGAAAAACGGCAGCGGAGAGGAGGCCCGATAGAGATCTACAAAATAATGAGAGGCATAGTTAGGGTGAATAGTCAAAGGTTTTTTCCCAGGGTTGAAGTTTCAATTACAGGGGGGCACAGGTTCGAAGTGAGAGGGTATAAGTTTAAGGGAGATGTGTGAGGAAGGTTTTTCATGCAGAGAGTGGAAGGAGTCTGGAATGCGCTGCCAAAGGAGGTGGTGGAAGCAGGCATGTTGGCTCCAGTTAAGAGGCATCTGGACTGTTACATGAATAGGAAGAGGTAGACAGATTAAATAAGGGCAGAAGATTTGTTTTTTAGTTTAATCAGGGCATGATGATCAGCACAGGCTTGGAGGGCCGAAGGGCCTGTTCCTGTGCCACACTCTTCTTTTGTTCTTTGTTCTAATTTGCCAATATCCGTATAGATACAATTAGCAATCCGTGCTGGCTATAACTCATTCAGATGTTCTAAATTGTTTGCAGGCTGCTCATCATGACACTGTCACATTTGAGTCTTTTTTCACCTTCAATGTTTACACAGGTGCACACCAAGCAGAAGTTCCTAATTAGCAAACTGGAGCAGGGACTTTGACCAGTTTACCATCCCTAATCTGGAACATAATGGCAATAACACCACCTCTACTATTGTTGTAAGGTCTGCTAACTTAGCACACAGTATGGAGAAATTGGAGTCCTACTGATTCCTAATGCCTGGAAATTTACAGCGTAGACTTACTGAGGCCCCAAGGGACCTTTCAAACATTGGGGGCAAATCTGAAATTGGGTCTATTTCTGCAGGCTGTATCACTGAGTTGCTAAAGTCTTTCTTCACCAAGTATAATCCTCCAATTAAGAATTTGCCAGAGAGGATCCCTGGGATGTTTGATCTCACATTCTGTCTCAGGAAGTATCCACACTTTGCTATCCTCACTCTGGCAGAAACAAGGCCCGGGATCTTCCATAACAAAATCATTGGCATGATTGTCATCGTTGTGACTTCCTTATTGGGGGAAAAAACCCTGGAATTTCTGCCTATTCTCATGCTCTATTTTAACTGCACCAGATCCCCACTTATGTGGGTAAACCGGATTACCACCACATCCCTGGCACAGTCATAAAGGTAGAGTGAACCTAGCTCTGGATCAATTCTGTGCAATGATGTGCTGTTGACAAAAATTAACCAGGATTCACAGAGTTAACAGCTAGACTTTAACAATGTGAGTCTTGGTGCTGTCACTGTTGGGACTCTTCACACTGTGTATCGATCTCTTCTGAGCAACTTGCTTCCAGATGTCCTTTGTCTATGTGTTCAGTAAAGCAGCTAGCCAAGGCATAAAAGTTTTACAAGTTAACACTGGAAGGAGAAGCCTGTACTGACTTGCCCCAAATTACCTAATCTCCCTTCACACAGTCAGTGAGTCTGAGCCAAGAATTATAAATTGTCCTTAAGTGCGTACATTGGTCCTATTTTAAGAAGTGTGCAAATGACAGCAAGCCTCAACCATTTGGTACACACATCAGGAAACTTGCATCCATTAAAATTCGTGAGAGAAATTCATGAGAATGCATGCTGGGTTTTTAATATGTATTATTGCTAACAGGCAAGAGTGTGATTTCAAAACCACAGCCTATAAATTAAACAGGTAATTCTACTTTCTCCTCTTGAGGCATGTAATACATGACTACAGGTTTACAAAAATAATTTTCAACTTGTATTCTCATCTTAAGTTGAAGGCAACACCAATGGGCATCAGCAGAACACTAGCATCGCACCTGTGCAGATATACAGCATGATTTTACATCTCTCTCTGGTGGGTTTGCAGCCATAATTTTACTAATAGTGGAGGTGGTATCAGCCAGCCTACCTACTAATTTTCCTACTGACCAATTAAATGGGCTACTAGTCCCCACTTAAGATCTCATGCAGTGGTCTCCAGGATTTAACTGACCTCACAAGTACCACCCCATCCCAGCAAAAAAGCTTTGCCAATTTAACATCAAGGAGATCGCTGACTCACCTGTTGCATCGACGTCAAGATAAGGTATCTGCAGTGGCCACTGCTCCTGGTGGCGTTGCTGGTTCTAGAGAGCTGCCAGCCGCGGATTAGCATCATGCTCTCTGAGGTGGAAATTCTTGTTCCTCATCTACTTGTCTACAAGTCTACAAGTTCCTACTTGTAATTGGCATCTGGGTATATAATGACTGTGGGCACACATAGACACAGTTGTTTATCTGATTAAAGTGCTGATCTAATAAACAAACTGAATTTGGATCACAGCATTGTATTTATCCCAACCTGTCGAGGAATGGTTTTGAACCCATCTGACACTGGTTTGACTACCAGTAGTCCTGGTACAGAATCTTCATTTAAACATTGTATGGCACAGTGGGTAGTGTCCTGCCTCTGAGTTGGAAACTCTAGGGTCAAAACCTCTCCAGGATTTGATGGCTATGGAAGGTGTGTGTATAATATGGCCAGTCAGGCTGACTATCAATTTGATCATCAATGACAGTAAGAGTTGGACAGATGTGGAGTGATCCCTCATATTACAGCCCTAGGCTCCAAGTTAGTGACATGTTCCAGCAAAATCCAGCTTGAAACAGGCACAAGCATGTGCTTTGTCTGCCATTAAGCATGGGAAAAGCAGAATTTTCAAGTTGTTCATACCAGTAAAATCATCTGTGGAGCAGTTTGCCAGGAGAGCTTGTCTGCAGGAAATGTGGGGGCCCAGAAAATGCAGCCTCCTTTGTAAGCCTTGGTCACCACATGGAATAATAATCCAATCCTACCACTCAGTGTCCGGATGCCTGCAAGTTTAGACAAGTGATATTGTCCAATAGTCAGCAGCAAAAACTCTGCTCATTTTCCTCCCTTTATTATGTGGGATTCTGATGCCAGTATTGCATGCCTGAAATGGCCCCGACTAAGATCCACCAACTCAGGGGAAGAACCTGGTATTTTCTTGTTCTACGTATAATTGCATGTGGACATAGTGAATAATTCGGATGACCATTTCCATACAGCAAAACTTCTCAATTCTCACCTTCAAATTCTTATCTCTGTCTCCATTTAACCAAGAAACTAATATATGTCTATTTGTTTTCTTAAAAAAAAACTCTTCATTCAGTTACGTACACTGCAGCAAACTACAGCAGACAGTTCTTATGATGGATTTTTCTCCTGATTAACCCTACTATTTCTTGGATAAACATTAATATTTTCATTGTCATTAGAGCCTTTCATATAACCACTTGCTAAATTAGCATGCGTAGGAGTGAACAGACTCAAATCTCTAAAGCCTGGCTTAGAGCCACATTGTTTCAGACATGGCATACTGAAGTACCAGTGTGTGATCTAATCACCAACACTCAGCGGCTGTTCTGACTAGATAATGTGAATGGGGTTGCTAGATCCTAATGTTGTATGTATTTCAGAAATGATAGATGTATGTTTCATATGGGTGACAATTTCATTTTTTTGTAGACCCACTACAAAATACTTCTGAGACTGGTGAAGCTTAGTATCTGGGTGCTAAAGTCTATCAAGGGAGATTTTACTTTAGGTTTTGAACCAAACTGCAATAATAAATGCTCACATTTTTCCACTGCATCTCCACTGAAACAATAGTTTGTGTCTTTTTAAACTCTTATTATTCCTTTCCCACCATCTTCAAACCCTCCTTATACTAGGTCAGCAACCTGTTCTTCAGTCTTAACACTGTGTGGAGTCGCAGCAATACTTAAGATAAACTAAAACAACTGAGGTTGGTTTAGTGTCAAAATCCTCAGCTCCCCTGTGAGCAAGCCGACCCTGCATCATTTATACTGTCTTTCTGCCATGGCAGGCCAGTTAATACAAAGAACTTTGCAGAAAATCACAGACACACACATGCTACTGTTCAGATAAATGATCTTTGTATTTTTTTAAAAATGCAATACAGTATAATACAATATAATGTGTGTATTTAGATGACATTTCATATAGGTGTTTATAGTGTGCACATTTCTCATAATAATTCTCATGTTTTCTTAGGAAAAAGAAAGGCAGCTAGGGGTAAGAAACATCTATTCTAATCGGATGCTGCTGGATCATTCAAAGAACAATCGGTCATCGCCAAGACACAAAGGTAAATTCATCTAAGGGTATTCACACAAAGTTGTTCCATAACATTTCATCAATAGATTCAGATGTCAAACCCTGATGTGCTTCAGATCCATTGTTGAGTATATTTCAGAGTTAGCACAGCACTATCAGGAAAGGTATGATTCAAATCTCTCTCTGACACCTCAATATTAACAACAGACAGGAGAAAATCAAGGAGATTAGATATTAAAGACCAGGGAACATAACCCAATCCATCACAAATGACTCTTCCCATAGCTTGCAAGAAAGGTGAGGCTTCAGCTTAATACTTGGGAGCCTGACTTAATTTTAACAGGTAATGGCCATGTTTCCCAGGATTAATGTTGCAGCTCTGCAACCTTCTGTCTGAACGTTATTGTCATTCATTCGCTCTTGGAACTAATGGCCAACACCATAAGTCCATGCATTACCAAACTAGATCTTTCCTGGTGATTAGGGAACATCTCTGATAACTTGGGTGTATGCTAGGCAGGGAATAAAGAAGACAATGTTCATGGAATTCTGTTGTTATGATCGGTAGAGTAGCTGCTTCCCTCACATGTCAGGGTTTTAGATGAGCTACTTCACTCCTCTGCACCCTTTCACATCCTCAAACATACTCAAGCTTTTGACTTGACGGCGTAATCTAGTCAACACTTCTGTGAAGGAATGCCAAGTTGTTTAAGATGTCATCTTCCAAATGAGAAATCAAATCAGGATTCTGTCTGCCTGTTTCAGTGGTTCCTGTTAGACATATCTCAATAATGGATGTAAGTTTGCTCGCTGAGCTGGAAGGTTAGTTTTCAGACGTTTCGTCACCATTCTAGGTAACATCATCAGTGAGTCTCCGGTGAAGCGCTGGTGTTATGTCCTGCTTTCTATTTATCTGGTTAGGTTTCCTTGGGTTGGTGATGCCATTTCCTGCGTTGGTGATGTCATTTCCTGTTCTTTTTCTCAGGGGATGGTAGATTGGCTCCAAATCAATGTGTTTGTTGATGGAGTTCCGGTTGGAATGCCATGCTCCTAGGAATTGTCGTGCATGTCTCTGTTTGGCTTGTCCTAGGGTGGATGTGTTGTCCCAATCAAAGTGGTGTCCTTCCTCATCTGTATGTAAGGATACGAGTGATAGTGGGTCATGTCGTTTTGTGGCTAGTTGATGTTCATGTATTCTGGTGGTTAGCTTTCTGCCTGTTTGTTCAATGTAGTGTTTGTCACAGTTCTTGCAAGGTATTTTGTAGATGACGTTCGTTTTGCTTGTTGTCTGTATAGGGTCTTTTAAGTTCATTAGCTGCTGCTTTAGTGTGTTGGTGGGTTTGTGGGCTACCCTGATGCCAAGACGTCTGAGTAGTCTGGCAGTCATTTCGGAAATGTCTTTGATGTAGGGGAGAGTGGTTATGGTTTCTGAGCCCATTTTGTCTGTTTGGGTTTGTTGCTGAGGAATCGGCAGACTGTGTTTATAGCGTACCCATTCTATTTGAATATGTTGTATAGGTGATTTTCTTCTGCTCTTCGTAGTTCCTCTGTGCTGCAGTGTGTGGTGGCTCGTTGGAATAATGTTCTAATGCAGCTTCGTTTGTGGGTGTTGGGATGGTTGCTCCTGTAGTTCAGTATTTGATCCGTATGTGTTGTTTTCCTGTAGACGCTGGTTTGAAGTTCCCCGTTAAACCAGCGTCTACAGAAAAACAACACATACGGACCAAACACTGAACTACAGGAGCAACCATCCCAACACCCACAAACGAAGCTGCATTAGAACGTTATTCCAACGAGCCACCACACACTGCAGCACAGAGGAACTACGCAGAGCAGAGGAAAATCACCTGTACAGCGTATTCAAAAAGAATGGGTACCCTATGAACACAGTCTGCCGATTCCTCAGCAACAAACCCAAACAAACAGACAAAACGGGCCCAGAAACCATAACCACTCTCCCCTACATCAAAGACATTTCCGAAATGACTGCCAGACTACTCAGACCTCTTGGCATCAGGGTAGCCCACAAACCCACCAACACACTAAAACAGCAGCTAATGAACTTAAAAGACCCTATACAGACAACAAGCAAAACGAACGTCATCTACAAAATACCTTGCAAGAACTGTGACAAACACTACATTGAACAAACAGGCAGAAAGCTAGCCACCAGGATACATGAACATCAACTAGCCACAAAACGACATGACCCACTATCACTTGTATCCTTACATACAGATGAGGAAGGACGCCACTTTGATTGGGACAACACATCCATCCTAGGACAAGCCAAACAGAGACACGCACGAGAATTCCTAGAAGCATGGCATTCCAACCGGAACTCCATCAACAAACACATTGATTTGGAGCCAATCTACCATCCCCTGAGAAAAAGAACAGGAAATGATATCACCAATGCAGGAAATGACATCACCAACCCAAGGAAACCTAACCAGATAAATAGAAAGCAGGACATAACACTAGCGCTTCGTCGGAAGCTCACTGATGATGTTACCTAGAATGGTGACAAAACGTTTGAAAACTAACCTTCCAGCTCAGCGAGCAAACTTACATCCGGAACCTCAACCTGAGCTACAAATCTTCTCAAAACTTGCTGTATCTCAATAAGGTGTTGATAACAGATTGTACTGTCAAGAATCATAACATTTAACATTGGAAATATCCATGAAAGCAGTCATTATAAAATTCCCTCTTTAAACAGCAACCTCAACTTACTGCCTTCAGTCATTATTTTAGCTTTACATGCCTACTATAATTCTCTGACACAATGAGTAACGCGAAAGGATTTGTACTATTTTATGAACATAGTTCTGTGGAGGGGTCACCAGACCAGAAACGTTAACTCTGATTTTTCTTCACAAATGCTGCCAGACCTGCTGAACTTTTCCAGCAACTTTGGTTTTGTTCCTGATTTACAGCATCTACAGTTCTTCCGATTTTAATCATAGTCAAAGATCCTACCCACCCTGGTTATCTTCTTCCCCACTGTATTCATACTTCTGAATGGACCTCTCACATTTTAAAATTAATGTAGATCTCGTTGGTACACCTTCTTTGCAGCCATAACATTGTATTCTTCACTGTGTTCTGTCACCCTGATCCACCTTGTATAGTGTGATCTGCCTTTACCACACGCACAACAAAACAAAACTCTTCACTGTACCTCGGTACATGGGGCAATAATAAGTCAAATCAAATTAAAGTTACTGTACTTCAAAATAATACATTGAAAGTGAAATGCTGTGGGACATTTCTTAAATTTGAATAAAGAGTGGAGCCTGTCTTTAACTCGCTCTACAACACCCTGCGCAACACATGTAATAATGTATTTGCAATATTCTATGAAGAAACTTAATTTAAATTTGGAACAAATTAAAAATTACATTCGCAAAGTGTCAAAGGAAGTAAGTTTAACAAGTGTGAAGCAGCAAAGTGTCAAAGGAAGTAAGTTTAACAAGTGTGAAGCAGGAAAGGGCAGAAACAAGTAACAAAACCAATTAGTCAGGCTTTTTGATTGTCAAGCCAGATTCATAAATGAGATTTATATATAAATGAAGAATCATGAAGAGCTGTGGCATCATTTTAATGTTATACTATAACTGTGCAGAAGAGGGTGCCATTGTGCCATCACAAAGCAAAGGCTCTTTGGGATAGACACGAGGGTTGGGATAGCAGAAACGGTGGTTAGAGAAATAAGTTTTAATTTAATTATAAGAATACAAATAGTTCCAGTCACATTAATTCCCTATATTTTGTGTCCAGGAATGCTTTACAATATGATTGATCTTTTAAATATCTTAATGGTGTTCTGAAGTTGGGTAGAGTATTCATGAATTGGAAGGCAGAAAGTTAGAATTTGTTGGTAAAAATAATCATGGGGAAAAGCAGTGCCATGGTCCCTTTAAGAGCTTGTGCTTTGACTATGTTTGGAACTTTACAAGTACTGTGCACAGAGAGTGCCCGAATTGAAACATCTTGTATTGAACAGCCAGGCTGCTTTTTACCAAGATAACAAAGTGTGAGGCTGGATGAACACAGCAGGCCAAGCAGCATCTCAGGAGCACAAAAGCTGACGTTTCGGGCCGAGACCCTTCATCAGAGAGGGGGATGGGGAGAGGGTTCTGGAATAAATAGGGAGAGAGGGGGAGGCGGACCGAAGATGGAGAGAAAAGAAGATAGGTGGAGAGTAGAGTATAGGTGGGGAGGTATGGAGCGGATAGGTCATTCCAGGGAAGACGGACAGGTCAAGGAGGTGGGATGAGGTTAGTAGGTAGGAAATGGAGGTGCGGCTTGAGGTGGGAAGAGGGGATGGGTGAGAGGAAGAACAGGTTAGGGAGGCGGAGACAGGCTGGGCTGGATTTGAGATGCAGTGGGGGCAGGGGACGAGCTGGGCCGGTTTTGGGATGCAGTGGGGGGAGGGGAGATTTTGAAGCTTGTGAAATCCACATTGATAGCATTGGGCTGCAGGGTTCCCAAGCGGAATATGAGTTGCTGTTCCTGCAACCTTCGGATGGCATCATTGTGGCACTGCAGGAGGCCCATGATGGACATGTCGTCTGAGGAATGGGAGGGGGAGTTGAAATGGTTTGCGACTGGGAGGTGCAGTTGTCTATTGCGAACCGAGCGGAGGTGTTCTGCAAAGCGGTCCCCAAGCCTCCGTTTGGTTTCCCCAATGTAGAGGAAGTCACACTGGGTACAATGGATACAGTGTACCATATTGGCAGATGTGCAGGTGAACATCTGCTTAATATGGAAAGTCATCTTGGGGCCTGTGATGGGGGTGAGGGAGGAGGTGGGGGAGCAGGAGTAGCATTTCCTGCGGTTGCAGGAGAAGGTGCCGGGTGTGGTGGGGTTAGAGGGGAGTGTGGAGCGAACAAGGGAGTCACGGAGAGAGTGGTCTCACCGGAAGGCAGACAAGGGTGGGGATGGAAAACCTTGGGTGGTGGGGTCAGATTGTAGATGGCGGAAGTGTCGGAGGATGATGTATTGTATCCGGAGGTTGGTGGGGTGGTATGTGACAACGAGGGGGATCCTCTTGGGGCGGTTGTGGCGGGGGCGGGGTGTGAGGGATGTGTTGCGGGAAATGCGGGAGGCGCGGTCGAGGGCGTTCTCGACCACTGCGGGGGGGGGGGAAGTTGCGGTCCGTGAAGAACTTGGACATCTGGGATGTGTGGGAGTGGAATGCCTCATCAATAGTGATTTCACACTATTGAACTCAGTGACAATAAGGACCTGAATGAAAGGATGGATTTGAATGTAATGGTGTCGAACTTCTGGTGAGAACACGATGGCTCCAAGCTGATCAATGATTGGCTGGAGACTGAATGTCAGATAAGTGCACAAGAGCACAGTGTATTTTAGGATATTGTCTGAAAAATGAATTTCGTACAGTTTTGGTACATGTATGGATTTTGTTTGCAGATCATGACCTAGAAGTTGTGGGAATGGGGCATCTGATTTTAAAAGGCATGCATTAGATTTTTCTCAAAAAAGTCATATATTTGCGCTATAAATTACTGGAAATTGTGTTGATCATGGCACAGCAAGGTCATTTGATCAGCTGTAACTTGCTCATCAGTTCCAATGGTGTACCTCCTTAAAGAGATTAATAATACAGGAAGAATAAAGCAAGTTATAGTGATGAATCAGAGTGAATTACAGTCACATAGGATATTGGAAAGGAAATAAAGTGACAGAAAGGAAATATAAGAAAACAAATTGAGAAAACATTAGGAAAAAATGACGACCTATGAGAGTAGTAGTCCATAGTTTCATTATTCCTGCTTGAAATTTCAAACTTGGGAGTGTACGTCAGGATCATAAATTGTGCTACTTTCCAGTCTTAGCCATGTTGCACCTTAGAAATGGGGCAACGTGGCCCAACTTCTAGACCCTTTTGTGCATTTGGCCTTTTCTAGGAATGCCGTTATTGAGATTAAATTCTGGAGAGTTGCAGGGGTAAATTCATGCTCTGTCACTGACACATGCTGAACCCCAAAGCAGTACCCACTGTATTGTTTCACTATTTCATATGTAGACCATTACCAAGATAGTTAAACTGAGAAATCTTTCAGCTAAAAGAATGAATGACACCTTCTCATAGGCAATTGGGCACAGGCAATAAATGCTTACTTAGCCCATGATATTTAGATCCCATGAATGACTTAAAAAAGAAGTTATTGCCCATAATGCCAAAATGACACTGAGCATGCACAAACATGCTTACATTCATTCTCTCTGGATCCCCTTACCTTCCCGTGAACACTGACCAAGGGGGAAAACTCTATGTTAATGGTGTAATCACCTCCTGGAACAAAATATCTAAGTAACTTGCCCCCTCCATGATGTATTGCAGTGTCTGTATTCTGGCCTTTAGCTCAAAAATGTAAGCAGCTTTGGCTGCTTAAGCTGCATACATTTACTGCAGTCATGTTTTCCCTGGATCACACTGGCATGCCCTGCATGGAGTAACTCTGACACATCACCTGTCTATCTGCCTTTAATATGTCTTAATTAACTACTTAGAGTCATAGAATCATACAGCCTGGAAACAGACTCTTTGACCCAAGTTGCCCAGGCTGCCTGGGTTTCCTAAACTGAACTAGTCCCATTTGCATGCATTTGACCCCTGTCCTTCTAAACCTTTCCTATCCTTGTATCTGTCCAAATATTTTTTATATGTTATAATCGTACTCACCTCTACCACTATTGAAATAACATGTTCAATTTTTTAGAAATTTCATTAGCTCAACACCAGTTCCTGTACAATATCAAATCTTAATAACCTTAACTATTTATCAGATAGTCAACAAACAGCTTTTTCCCACCATAGAGAAAGGAACAATTCCTAGAAGATGAAAAAGAGAAAGCAAAGGATTACTATCTTCCTTTCATTGCCTAACTCACCATGCTGCCAGCACACTGCTCCAAGTCACACTACAGTGAGTTTAAAATGCAGCCTGTGATCTGATTCACACTACAATTTAATGTTGCATTCATTTTTGATTGCCTTGACACAAGTACATATTAAGGCAAGAATTATGGAGAAGATCCATGAGAGTGATCCCTCATCTCAGGGTTCTGAGGTAAGAGGAAAGACTTTGGATTGTTATTTTCAAGTTTCCCTTAAAAATATGCAAAGAATGATGGAAGGAAATTCCATTATTTCTCGGAAAGGAGACATTTGAAAAGTGACCTTAAAAGGAGTACAAAGGAAGACAACTTATAATTAATATCTTTCCCAGCTAATGAAATATTTTTGAAGTTTAGTCACTGCTGTATTATAGGGAAATACAATTAATTTATCAACAGCAAGCTCCCAGAAAAACAAAGTGAGATAAATAACCAGGAAACTTGTTTTAATGATGTTGATCAAGTGAGCAATATTGACCATCCACACCTTTCCTGCTTGTTTTATGAATGACTGATTGATTGATTGATTGATTTATTGTCATGTGTACCAAAATACAGTGAAAAGCTCTGTTTATTAGTCGGTACAGGCAGATCACAGTAAGCAAAAGATGTACAGAACAAAAAGACTTAAACAGGGTGTGGGCGAGGCGAGATAAATGTTAGTAAGATCAGTGTTATTTGAGGCTAGGGTATCAATTCATGAGTCTGATAACAGACGGGACGAAGCTGTTAATGAACCTGTTCATGCGTGTGTTCAGGCTTCTGTATTTTCTGCCTGATGGAAGAAGTTGTAGGAGATCATTACTGGGGTGCGATGGGTCTTTGATGACGTTGGAAGACTTTCTGTGGCAGTGAACTGTGTAAATAGAGTCCATGGATGGAAGGTTGGCTTCTGTGATGGTCTGGACTGAACAAATGAATGAATGATTCATTGTCACATACACAGGGGGGCTCTGTTGTAATGCAATGGTTGCATTACTGCACAGCAGCTCGATTTTCTAGAATGCAATATAGAAATAATGACCCTGTGGGAAATGCAGGTTAGGGGAAGACCACCAAGAAGAATCACTCAAAATCACTCAAAAATCACTCAAAAGTCGAACACAAAGGATAGCACAGTTTGAATTAATGTTTAATTCATATCTAATAATGAAATAAAAATAAATTTAACACCTTATCTTGAAAAAATGTCATGATGACTTGATGGGAGAAAAGGTCTGTTGTTAATGCAGGGCTGATGGTCATCATCATCATTATTATCATCACCTTCAGGTGCAGTTGCGGTTGCAGGGTTAGAGCAAAAAAATAGATAATCCAGAAGTGCGTGGCTGTGGTTTATTGTCTTCTGACTGTGTCTTGGGGGTTGGCTTAAAAACGAGATCCAGAGTTTGCTGCTTTTCCCTTTCTCCTTCTTTCATGAAGAAGCTGTTCATAAGGTGCCAAATAAGGTCTTATTCCAGGAACTGCTATCCTGCCGCATTCTGCATTGCAATCATTGTCCTCTAAGAGCTGCAACTACTTCTCAGTTTCCCTCAAGATAGAACAGAAGTGGAAAGGTCTTGTGGTGCTGCATCCTGGGTTTCATCTTCTTCACCTCCAGCTTCCACTTCCCCTTCAGCGACAAGTTGTTGTAGACCAGCTGTAGAGAGGTCTTCACAGTGGGACTCAAGCAGCCCTTCAACATCCTCACTCTCCAAATCTTCAACTTGCTTTGCAAGAACAACACAATGTTCTTTGATTCTAAGGAGCTCCACTGACATGAAAGGTTTTAAAATCTTCAAAAATATCTGGAGGAAGCTTCTGTCAAGCTGCATGCAAGCAGTCCTTACTGACATCACCTCGGGCCCCATGATAATGTCAATTGCATTCTTGATGTTAAAGCTCTCCCAAAATTGAAAAACACTGTCCTTATCCCCCCTAGTGGCTGCAATCAGCCTCTTAAATGTGTGCCTTAAATAATAGGCTTTAAAAGCTGCATTAGCCACTGGGGACTCCATAGTTAGGGGGACAGATAGGAGGTTCTATGGGGACGAGAGAGACTCACGGTTGGTGTGTTGCCTCCCAGGTGCCAGGGTGCGTGATGTCTCTGATTGTGTTTTTGGGATCCTTAAGGGGGAGGGGGAGCAGCCCCAAGCCGTGGTCCACATTGGCACCAACGACATAGGTAGGAAGAGAGACGGGGATTTAAGGCAGAAATTCAGGGAGCTAGGATGGAAGCTGAGAGCTAGGACGAACAGAGTTGTTGTCTCTGGTTTGTTGCCCGTGCCACATGCTGGTGAGGCGAGGAATAGGGAGAGAGAGGAGTTGAACACATGGCTACAGGGATGGTGCAGGAGGGAGGGTTTTGGATTCTTGGATAATTGGGGCTCTTTCTGGGGTAGGTGGGACCTCTACAAACAAGATAGTCTTCACCTGAACCAGAGGGGTACCGATATCCTGGGGGGGAAACTTGCTAAGGCTGTTCGGGTGGGTTTAAACTAATTCAGCAGGGGGATGGGCACCAAAATTGTAGTTTGACTGTAGAAAATGTTGAGAGTAGGGTGGTCCGAAATAAAGTTTCAGGGAAGCAAGATGGCACCGGCAAGCAAGAAGTTGGTTTGAAGTGTGTCTACTTCAATGCCAGCAGCGTCCGGAATAAGGTGGGTGAACTTGCAGCATGGGTTAGTACCTGGGACTTCGATGTTGTGGCCATTTCGGAGACATGGATACAGCAGAGACATGAATGGTTGTTGCAGGTTCCGGGATTTAGATGTTTCAGTAAGAACAGAGAAGATGGTAAAAGGGGTGGAGGTGTGGCATTGTTGGTCAAGGACAGCATTACCGTTGCAGAAAGGATGTTTGGAGACTCGTCAACTGAGGTAGTATGGGCTGAGGTTAGAAACAGGAAAGGAGAGGTCACCCTGTTGGGAGTTTTCTATAGGCCTCCGAATAGTTCCAGAGATGTAGAGGAAAGGATAGCAAAGATGATTCTCGATAGGAGTGAGAGAGACAGGGTAGTTATCATGGGGTCTTCAACTTTCCAAATATTGACTGGGAACACTATATTTCGAGTACTATAGATGGGTCAGTTTTTGTCCAGAGTGTGCAGGAGGGCTTCCTGACACAGTATGTGGATAGGCCAACAAGGGGCGAAGCCACATTAGATTTGGTACTGGGTAATGAGCCTGGCCAGGTGTTAGATTTGGAAGTAGGTGAGCACTTTGGTGATAGCGATCACAATTCTGTTATGTTTACTTTAGTGATGGAAAGGGATAGGTGTATACCACTGGGCAAGAGTTATAGCTGGGGGAAAGGCAATTACAATGAGATTAGGCAAGATTTAGGGAGCATAGAATTGGGAAGGAAACTGCAGGGGATGGGCACATTAGAAATGTGGAGCTTATTCAAGGAAAAGCTCCTGTGTGTCCTAGATAAGTACGTAGCTGTCAGGCAGGGAGGAAGCTGTAGAGCGCGGGAGCCGTGGTTTACGAAGGAGGTGGAATCTCTGGTCAAGAGGAAGAAGAAGGCTTATGTTGGGATGAGATGTGAAGGCTCAGTCAGGGCACTTGAGGGCTACGAGGTAGCCCGGAAAGACCTAAAGAGAGAGCTCAGAAGAGCCAGGAGGAGACATGAGAAGTTGTTGGCGGATAGGATCAGGGTAAACACTAAGGCTTTCTATAGGTATTTAAGGAATAAAAGAATGACGAAAGTAAGATTAGGCCCAATCAAGGATAGTAGTGGTAAGTTGTGTGCGGAGTCAGATGAGATAGGGGAAGCGCTAAATGAATATTTTGCAACAGTATTCACTCTAGAAAACGACAATGTTGTTGAGGAGAATACTGAGATACAGGCTAGTAGACTAGGTGGGATTGAGGTTCAGAAGGAAGAGGTATTAGAAATCCTTCAGAAGGTGAAGATAGATAAGTCCCCTGGGCTGGATGGGATTTATCCTCGGATCCTCTGGGAAGCCAGGGAGGAGATTACCGAGCCTTTGGCATTGATCTTTAACTCGTCATTGTCTACAGGAATAGTGCCAGATGACTGGAGGATAGCAAATGTGGTTCCCCTGATCAAGAAGGGGAGTAGAGACAACCCTGGTAATTATAGACCAGTGAGCCTTACCTCAGTTGCTGGTAAAGTGTTGAAAAAGGTTATAAGGGATAGGATTTATAATCATCTGGAAAAGAATAAATTGATTAGGGATAGTCAGCACGGTTTTGTGAAGGAAAGGTCGTGCCTCACAAACCTTATTGAGTTCTTTGAGAAGGTGACCAAACAGGTAGATGAGAGTAAACCGGTTGATGTGGTGTATATGGATTTCAGCAAGGCGTTTGATAAGGTTCCCCACAGTAGGCTATTGTACAAAATGCAGAGGAATGGAATTGTGGGAGATATAGCAGTTTGGATTGGAAATTGGCTTGCTGAAAGAAAACAGAGGGTGGTAGGTAATAAAATGTGAGGCTGGATGAACACAGCAGGCCAAGCAGCATCTCAGGAGCACAAAAGCTGACGTTTCGGGCCTGGACCCTTCATCAGAGAGGGGGATAGGGAGAGGGAACTGGAATAAATAGGGAGAGAGGGGGAGGCGGACCGAAGATGGAGAGTAAAGAAGATAGGTGGAGAGAGTATAGGTGGGGAGGTAGGGAGGGGATAGGTCAGTCCAGGGAAGACGGACAGGTCAAGGAGGTGGGATGAGGTTAGTAGGTAGATGGGGGTGCGGCTTGTGGTGGGAGGAAGGGATGGGTGAGAGGAAGAACCGGTTAGGGAGGCAGAGACAGGTTGGACTGGTTTTGGGATGCAGTGGGTGGGGGGGAAGAGCTGGGCTGGTTGTGTGGTGCAGTGTGGGGAGGGGACGAACTGGGCTGGTTTAGGGATGCAGTAGGGGAAGGGGAGATTTTGAAACTGGTGAAGTCCACATTGATACCATTAGGCTGCAGGGTTCCCAGGCGGAATATGAGTTGCTGTTCCTGCAACCTTCGGGTGGCATCATTGTGGCAGTGCAGGAGGCCCATGATGGACATGTCATCTAGAGAATGGGAGGGGTAGTGGAAATGGTTTGCGACTGGGAGGTGCAGTTGTTTGTTGCGAACTGAGCGGAGGTGTTCTGCAAAGCGGTCTCCAAGCCTCCGCTTGGTTTCCCCAATGTAGAGGAAGCCGCACCGGGTACAGTGGATGCAGTATACCACATTGGCAGATGTGCAGGTGAACCTCTGCTTAATGTGGAATGAGGGTGGTAGGTGATGGGAAATGTTCATCCTGGAGACCAGATACTAGTGGTGTACCACAAGGGTCAGTGTTGGGTCCACTGCTGTTTGTCATTTTTATAAATGACCTGGATGAGGGCGTAGAAGGATGGGTTAGTAAATTTGCAGACGACACTAAGGTCGGTGGAGTTGTGGATAGTGGCGAAGGATGCTGTAGGTTGCAGAGAGACATATTGGCAAATGGAGTTTGATGCAGACAAGTGTGAGGTGATGCACTTTGGTAGGAGTAACCGGAAGGCAAAGTACAGGGCTAATGGTAAGATTCTTAGCAGTGTAGATGAGCAGAGAGATCTCGGTGTCCATGTACACAGATCCTTGAAAGTTGCCACCCAGGTTGACAGGGCTGTTAAGAAGGCGTACAGTGTTTTAGCTTTTATTAATAGAGGGATCGAGTTCCGGAACCAAGAGGTTATGGTGAAGCTGTACATCCCTACAGATCGGTATGACAGGTCGGCACAACATCGAGGGCCAAAGGGCCTGCACTGTGCTGTAATGTTCTATGTTCTTTTGCATCCTGGTCCATGGGTTGAAGGAGAGAGGATGTGTTTGGGGTAGAAATAGCATTTTGATGTTTTCAGAAAGCTCACCAATGGCAAGAGGATGGCTTGGCGCATTATCTAGGATGAGGTTAACATTGCACATGCTCAAGACTGTGCCTGCGAAATGATCATGTGATGTCAACGTATATTCCTCCACACACCAATGGAGTTGCATTATAGCTGACTCAAGTTCACATTTTAGAAATAGCCTTCCCCTATTTGTCAGTTATGTTGTAACCAATTTCTGTTGCCCGGAAACATGTTATAGCAGAATCTCCTATAACTCTGGAGATATAGTGAAAAGTGTGCGGTTGCCACAATCTGGGGCTGTTTTGACATATAAAACGAATAAAAGAAACTATTTAAATAGAGCTCATCTTCATCTGCTGGGGTCCCAATGACAGCTGCTCGCTCTGCAAGGTCCCCACCCCAGGCCTACCGCAGCCAGGAGTCCCTGTTCCACCATCGCTGCAGCCAACATCCCACTGCCTTTCCACAAGACAACACACAGGCAGCATTCACTCCTGACTGCATTGATAAATCAGCCTAGACTATGTGTTGAGGTTTGGGATTTGCCTCTGTGGTCTGCTGATACCCTGGCTAAGATAGTAAATGTTATTAAAAAGGTAAATCTGGAAGACTGAAATTAAAATGTGAATATTGGAATGAAACAAATGAGTAGAAAGTAATTTTAAGGCTGCAATCAATAAATTTTTCTCTACACAGAGGGACAACAACACTTGGAATAAGCTTTCAAATAGAATTATAGAGGCAAAAAACATGGGTCAAACGGTGTTCCTTATGTGTAATTATCTTTCGATCAAGTGTAATAATATCCAAGTAGATAGGATTTAGCTTGAGGCCAATAACGCCTCACTGCAACACTTTCTTCCTTAGAAAGTCCCTCTGGACTAGTAATATAGTTTAACCTATTTTTTTAAACAATTTGTTCAGAGGTGTCATTACACACCTCTGGACTAGGTATGGCTTGAACCCAGGAAAACAGTATTTCTTATTGTATCAATATAGTGTTTACAACATTAGCACCTGAAAATTCAATAATGTTCAAACTCTCGATTTCATGTACTGAATCAATAGGAGATTTTTTTATATTCATTCATGGGATGAGGGTGTTGCTGGCTAAGCAGCATTGATTGTCCATCCCTAATTGACCAGAGGGCATTTTATAGTTAACCATATTGCTGTGGATCTGGAATCACATATAAACTAAACCAGATAAAGATGGCAGTTTCCTTCCCTAAAGGACGTTAGTGAACCAGATGGGTTTTCCAACAATCGACAATGGAATCACAGTCATCATTAGATTGTTAATTCCAGAGTTATTGTGTTGAAATCAAATTCAAGCTGGGTCCCCAGAACGTTATCTGGGTCTCTGGATTAACAGTCCGGCAATAATACCACTAAGCCATTGCCTCCCCTCCTTTTGTCTACCAATGCCATTTGTATTGATGTGCACAATGACCTCTGGCTGTTCACCCACCCCCTTCAGAATGTTCTGCAAATGCTCAGAGACATCCTTGACGCTGCCACCCGGGATACAACACACCATCCTGGTATCTCTTCTACGCCACAGAATCTCCTGTCTGTCCCCCTCACAATTGAGTCTCCTATCAGTATTGCTCTGTCTAACTGCACCCTTTCCCTTTGAGGCTCAGAGCTGGTCACAGTGGTACTGACCTGACTGCTGCCACTAGTCCCTGAAAGGTCATCCCCTTAACAGTGTACATAAAGGTATACATGTTATTGAAGGGAATGACCACAGAGCTGAGGATCAAATTCTATTGTCCCAAATGGCTTCATTTACATTCCTTATTTGAATGAATATCTATAACTGATATTTAATTGGCCTTTATTTGTATTGCTTCTTTAAAATAAAATGACTTTTTTAGCGTTTGCTGTGACATTCCTCCTTCCCAAACCACCACATATTTCATAAAATGGCCAAGTGTATTGCCATTGCAAGTTCAGCTGCACTGCAATTAATAAGAATGGCAGTAATGATGTTTGAACGTGTTGCAATAGAATAAAGGCTAAACATGTATACATTTCCACTGCACCTGGTCTTTGGCAGGTTCTGTAGTAATTCTGCAGTTGCACTTATTGTTTCTTTTTGTCACACAGCTGAAAATGTGGCCAAAGCAATACAGACAGAAGAATCTTTGTCTCCCATCACTTCCTTTTCTCCTCATAATGTCCTTCCAAATTTAGAGAAGAAGCCTGTACATAGTGAGGTAACCTTTACATTGAATTTTTATTTCAACCACACTTCAGTTATAACATGCCCTGTTGTTTGTCAATTAACTGATACAACGTGATTTTTAAAGGAATTGCACTAAATACCAAAGGATAATTTACTATTTCCCATTGGCATGGATGATTCTAATGCAGTGGTGGTTAAATTGATAAGTTCACTTTCGGTTACAACTGACACAAATGGAAGAAGCCTGGTTTGAGCTAGGTAGTCTCGTTGCGAATCGCAATCGGGCTCCTACTGTGAGTTAAAGGAGGAAGGGGGCTGAAGTCAAGTATGGTTATTCTTGCGGATTGCTATTTCCGCATCCCTACAAAAACATGTGTACACGTTTTGAGATAACAAAGTGTGGAGCTGGATGAACACAACAAGCCAAGCAACATCTGAGGAGCACAAAAGCTGATGTTTCGGGCCTAGACCCTTCATCAGAAAAGGGGGAGGGGGAGATGGTTCTGAAATAAATGGGGAGGAGGATTGAAGATGGATAGAGGAGAAGATAGGTGGAGAGGAAAATAGACAACTTAAAGGGACAGGGATGGAGCCAGTGGAGGTGAGTGTAGGTGGGGAGGTAGGGAGGGGATAGGTCAGTCTGGGGAGGACGGACAGGTCAAGGGTGAAGTTGGTAGGTAGGAGATGGGGGTGCAGGTTGAGATGGGAGAAGGGGATAGGTGAGAGGAAGAACAGGTTAGGGAGGCGGGGATGAGCTGGGCTGGTTTTGGGATACGGGAGGGGGAGGAGTGATTTTGAAGCTTGTGAAATCCATCCTCCCTGGACTGAACTATCCCCTCCCTACCTCCCCACCTACACTCACCTCTACTGGCTCCATCCCCACCTCTTTAACTTGTCCGTCTCCTCTCCACCTATCTTCTCCTCTTTCCATCTTCGAACTGCTTCTCCTCTCTCCCTATTTATTTCCAGAATCCTCTCCCCTTCCCCCTTTTCTGATGAAGGGTCTAGGCCCGAAACGTCAGCTTTTGTGCTCCCAAGATGCTGCTTGGCCTGCCATGTTCATCCAGCTCCACACATTGTTATCTCGGATTCTCCAGCATCAACAGTTCCCAATATCTCTATACACGTTTTGAGTATCTCTTTGACACTCACTGTTTAGGCTTCTTGTTGAAGACTACATTGCTGTGAGGTTTCAAAGGATGTCAGACACCCAGCATGAAACATGCCTTTAAGTGCCTTGTCTATGTCAAGTTAGATGGCATGCAGATGTGGTGGTCATTCTGCGTGTTAATTTTATTCTATTACTTGAAGGTAAATTGTGCTATTGAATTTAGTAAGTCCCACTTTAAAGGCTGTTCACTTTGCTGTAAAATAAAGCTGCTTAAGTTCTCTTGTGCTACAGCGCTAGCATCTTTACCCCTGGGCTGAGAGGCCCAGGTTCAAATCCCACCTGCTCCAGAGGTGTGTAATAACATTTCTGAACGGTTTGATTAGGAAAAATAGGCTAAATAAAAAAGCAAATGTGAACTGAAGCAGCTTGAGTCCTCTGGTCGTGCAGTAGTAGCAGACTTAGCCTTGAATCAGGAGGCTTGGGCTCAAGTCCCAATATTCCAGAGGTGTGAAAGACATCAATGAACAGGTCAATTAGAAAAATAGATTGTTTAAAAAGCAGTTTATCAATTTGAATCTGGCCTTATTTCACCAGTGGTGCTTTGATACTACCTTCTATGATATTGAAAATATACACATTAAAAGAAAATCCAGTCCAGCTCACAGGAAATCCAGAAGTTAACCAACAGAAACAGCAAAATCTAAAGATGTTGAGCAAATCAAAAGGGTCAGAGGCAAAAATAATGAGTTTAATGGCAGAAGTCAAGAATGATGGGACTCAGAGAGAAAGGTAATCTCAGTCAAATGATTGTGAGTTTAAGGTGATGGAATAAGAATCTATACAGGGAGAATGCAAGACAAATGGAAAGAATAGAGAGCACGAGAGCAGAGTACTTTGCAGGAAGAAATTAAAGGGTACAAATTTGAGGTCGATGAAGACAAAGATTGCCAGCATGAGATAAAATAGAGAAAGAGCTAACATAAGCCCACAGATAAGGGTCAGCAGACTCTCTAGAACTGGAACTCTATCAAATCTGAGTTTGTACTTTAAAGAAAGGGATATTACTGTTAGATTTATCTGGTATTTGAATTGTGAGCTCGTCAGTATAAGCAAAGAGAAATAAATGAGCCAGCAGACTCATGACATGACTAAACAGAAAAAGGCCTCTCAGCTATTCAGCTGACAGTGCAGACTTTGATTTTAAACTATGTGCTGTTTTAGGGGTTTGTGATGTAACATCTCAAGCCTATTCTTGTCTTCAATGCATTTTAAATTTAGAATACATTAGATAAAACAAAAAGGAGCTTGGAATTCTGAATCTGCCTTTGACCTCAGTAGATTGAGGAGAACTGTAGCATTCCCCACAATGACTTCCAGCTGAGGTCTGCCAGCTTAGAACTAACCAGAGATGGAACTGGGAGACTTGGGTCTGCATCAAACTCTCAGGCTCAGTACCCTTGTCATTATCATTGCAATGCTTCCACTGAATGAAATGTTTTATTGATTTTTTTTTCTTCTGTGTACCTTGATTTTTGTTATGTTTGTTTAATTGAAGTAGAAGGCCAGAGGTGAGTGACAGCTGCTGTATGGTGCCCAGTCATATAATGAAGCTTGGGACAGTAGAAAATAATCCCTCAATAAAAGTGGTACTATGCTGCTGTTATCACACTGACCTAGAGATCACACTCTTATCAATACACAAAAGCTTATTTTGAAAATAACTATTTTGCAATGCAACAGAAGGAAGCACCAAATGAAGCTGATGATGATTGCAAAGCATCAAAAAGACAACTCAGAAAGGAAGACAGTGAATTAGATTCTGAGATGGAGAGACTAAGAAAAGGTGAGCCTTTTATATTCTCTACAGAAACTCATCGGAACTGAAAGTAATCAATTATAAGAAAGAGCATGAGAGACAACAAATACATCGAACCTGTTTTTAAAATTTGAGTCCTAAAATGCTACACCACAGAGGGCGCATTTTCCTAAAATCTTCATGCAGGTCCTCATTTGCTGCACTGTTCAGGGAAGGTGGACTGAGGCCAGGAAATAGGAGTATAAGGTTTGAGTGTGGGAGAAGGAGAGAGAGTAAAATTGGAGTTCTCTTGCACAGAAAAGTCCACCATCTGACCAATTGTTCAGGAATGAAAGATATACAAAAGAAACAGGGAGAGGAAAGCTCTCTCTTCAGGAAGTAAAAATACTGTGAATATTCTGAAGCTGCCCTATTTTGTTGGTGACAAATTAAAGTTTTCTATTTGTATACTCAGTGTTCTTTGTCTCCACTAATAATGATCATATGAATAATTTAAAACAGATATGAGAGGTAGTCATAGAGTCATACAGCACGGAAACAGACCCTTTGGTCCAACTCATGTATGCTGACCAAGTTTCCCAAACTAAACTAGTCCCACTTGGCCCACATCTCTCTAAATCTTTCCTATTCATTTACCCATCCAAATGTCTTAAACATTGTAACTATACCTGCATCTACCACTTCCTCTGCCAATTCATTTCACAAACAAACCACCCTGTGTGTAAGAAAGCTGGCCTCAAGTCCCTTTTAAATCTTTCTCCTCTCACCTTAAAAATATGCCCCCCCCACCAGTTTTAAACTCCCATATTCTACGCAAAAGACCTTTGCTATTCATCTTATCTATGCCCCGCATGATTTTATAAGCCTCTATCATCCCTGAACCATCTATGCTCCAATGAAGAAGTCCCAGCCTATCCAGGCTCTTCTCATAACTCAAACCCTCCAGACCCTGCGATTTCCTGACAAATCTTTTCTGAATCCTCTCCAATTTTATAATATCCTTCCTACAGCAACACAACCAGAACTCTACACAGTATTCATAAAGTGGCCTTGCCTACATCCTGTACAACCTCAACATGATGTTCCAACTCCTATACTCAGTGGCCTCAGCAATGAAGGCAAGTGTGACAAATGCCTTTTGAACCACCGTGTCTACCCATGACTCAACTTTCAAAGAACTAAATACCTGAACCCTTGAGGCCACTCTGTGCGACAACACTACCCAGGGCCATACCTTTGACTGTGTCAGACCTGCTGTTGTTTGTTTTACCAAAATGTAATATTTCATGTTTGACCAAATTAAACTCCATCTGCACCTCCTCAGCCTTTGGCCCAGTTAATCAAGATCCCTTTGTTATCTTAAATCTTCCTCACTGACAACAATTTTGGTGTCAACTGCACACTTACTAGCCATGCCTTCTACATTCTCATCCAAATCATTGAAATAAATGACAAACACCATTGGGTCCAGCACCGATCTCATTTCAATTTTTTTGTTGAAGTTGCATTGTTAGTAGTTTAAATAACAATGGGGAGCAGGTTCTTCTGTCCATTATTTTTCTAAGGCTGAAGCTAGGAGTCGGAGAGATCAACATACCTTTACTCAGAGCCGGAAGGTTGAGTAGTATTTTGCATTCAAACATTTACTAAGTTCGTCCAAATCTTCTATAGCCAGTGGCTCCACATCAGTCAGACGTGAAGAAAAACCTTTTTTTTTTAACAAGAAGAACATATTTTTGGTTTGGTTATCACACGATAATTTCCAGAAATCTCATTTGACTGTCAGATTGCCTTATAAAAGACCAGAATGGTGGCACCCTAGAAGTCTTTATTTTTGTTACATTACATATATTGAACTGTTATAAGTGTAACTTTATTGAAACGAAGGGAAAGATTGGATGATGTAGTGGCTTAGCACAATAGTCCTTCACCTCCGGTATTTGGGCTTCATGCTGCCTCAGAATACTGGAGTGAGAGCCTCATCTTCCAGCAGTGTGTAACCTGGCTAGCATGAACATGGTCAGGCTTTGCCACAACCACAAAGTAAATTCCTAATTTCCACTAATCAGCGATCTTGCTTTGAGGAACTGTTATAATGGGTATTGTAGGGAATGGAGATGTCATGGCAATGTTGTATGGCCTGGTGTTTGGACATTGAGCAGCAGAAAGAAAGGCAGGAGGAAAAAAAGCTCATTTGTTAGACACCTCATTACTTCTTCCAGACACTCCAAAGCTATTTAAAACTCATGACCTACTTTCCGTTGCACAATCTCCATTTTATATGGGCAAATACCAATCAACTCTCAGAAAAGAGCTAAAATATGATTGGCCAGTTTATTGCTTTTACTTTTAAGTGTGTTTTCTAAGGGAGAGTAGCTTCCCACTGTTCTATACCTACAAGAAGTGCTTTATTAACTCTGAAATGCTTTAGGATACCACTGCTATACAAATTGACTTGTTCCTTTCTCACCTGCAACAACGCAACCGGGGTCTGCTCTGAAGTATCAAATAAGATCATATGCTCAGATAAGTAGCGGGTTTGAACAGGTAACCAAACACCAGATTGAAATGCGAAAATGACAATTATTGATACCAGATTTAAATTGAAAAATGACAATAACTGAGATAAGACAACAGAATATTTATTCTGTACTGTTTTGTCATCTCCACTCCAAATCCACACTCCATTATTGGCTATTGACTCCATCCTTCTCTCTCAAAACAATCCAAGAATTAACTAGTCTGTTTGCAACCTTGGTATCACATTTGGCTCCAAGCTGAGCATCAGACCTCAAATACATGCCATCACTACAATAGCCTATTTCCATCTTCATACATCTCCTCATTCCATCCCTGCCTCGGCTCATCTGCTGCTGAAGCTTTCATTTGTGCTCTTGTTGCCTGTAGGTTTGACTATTCGAATGCTCTTCTGGTTGGTGTCCATTTTGTGAACTTGAGGTCATCCAAAAATCAGCTGCCTGAGTCTTAGTTGACAAGAATTCACCTATCACCTCCTATGCTGGCTAACCAAATTGTCTCCTTACAACGCCTTGATTTTAAAATTCTCATCTTTGTTTTCAAATCCCTTCTTAGCTTTTCTCCACCCTTTCTCTGTAATAGCCTCCGGCCCCACAACTCAGAGATTCATCTAACTTGCCTTTGAACATCCCCAAGTTCAATTGCTGTGCCTTCAGCTGTCTCGACCCAGAACTGTGCAATTACTTCCCAACACTTCGCTTTCCTTCCCAATTCCAGCACCTGGTAAAACATAACTGGAAACTAAGTCAGCACCTTCAAAAGAGCAGTGGAGAACCTACATTTGAAAAGAGCTTTGGAAAAAAGGACGATCTAATAATACAATTCAGGATCGGTGAAGTACACAAAAGAAAGAATCACAGAATTGTTACAGTGCAGAAGGAGGCCATTCAGCTGACTGTGTCCGCAACTGCTCTTCAAATGGGCATCATTTCTGGTGCCAATCTCCTGCCTTTTCTCCATAGCCTTGTGCACTATTTCTATCCAAACTGTCATCCAGTACCCTCTTGAATGCCTCAATTGAAACTGCCTCTGCCAAATTTCCAGACATTGCATTCCAGACCCTAACTACTGTGTGAAAATGTGTTTTCTCACATCATCCTAGCTTCTTTTACATGTCATTTTAAATCCATGACTTCATTCTTGTTCCTTTTTCAACTGGGAACAGCTTCACCCAGTACTCTATCCAGCCTGGATCACAGGATACAAATATAACATTGTATTGGTATCAAATCAGATATTTTGGCAGACTACTTTGGAACAGCTTTTTACATTTCTTTTCATCGTATATGGGCTTCTCTGGACTAGACTAGATTTTATTGCCTAATTGCCCTGGAGAAGGTGGTGGAGACTTGTCCTCTTGAAACATTATAGCCCTTGGTATGTATGAATACATAGTGCTGTTAGGAAGGAAATGGTAGTATTTTGACCCAGTGACAGGGAAAAAAATGGCATTATAGTTCCAGTCAAGATGGTGTATGACTTGGAGAGGAACTTGTAAGTAATGGTGTTCCCCCATGCATTAGCTGACCTTTTTCTTCTAGCTACATGTTGGTGGAAATGAAAGTGCTGTTCAAGGACCCTTGGTGAATCATTGCAGAGTACCATTTAGATGGTTGTTGTGGGTTGGTGGTGAAGAGAATGATTGTTGATAATGGTGGATCAGGTGCTAATCAAGTTGAATGTTTTCCTGTGAATGGTATCAACATTTTTGAGTGTTGTTGGAGCTGCACTCGTCCAGGCATATACGGAGAGTATTTTATCATACTGATTTTTTGATGGATGTACGGACACTGGGGATATAGAAGTTGAGTTACTCCCCAGAGAATTCTTAGTTCCTGACTCACTCTTGCAGCCAATGTATTTACATGGCTGGTCCAGTTCAGTTTCTGGACAATAGTAACTCTCCGGATGTTGAGAGTGAGAGATTCAGTGATGGTAATACTATTATTGTCAAGCAGAAATGATTAGATTCTGTTTGTTGGAGATAGTCATTTCCTGGCTTTTGTATGGCACAAGCTATTACTTGCCACTTATCAGGCTGTATATTGTCTGAGTCTTGATACTCATGGACACAGATTGCTTCAGAACCTGAGGAGTAGTAAATGATTCTGAACATTATGCAGTCATCAGGGGACATCCCCTCTTCTGAATTTATGCTGGAGGGCTGGTCATTGATGAAGCAGCTGAAGCTGGTTAGGCTGAGGACAGTACCCTGAGGAACTCCTGTTAGGATACTTTTGGAGTGAGATGATTAGCCTCCAACAACTGCAACTATCTTCTTTTGTGCTCAGTATGACCCCAGCTGGCAGGGGGCTTTCTCCAACAACTCCCATTGCATCCAGTTTAATTAAGGCCTCTTAATGCCTCACTTGGTCAAATGCTGTCTTGTTGTCAAGATCAGTCACTCTCAGCTCTCCTTTGGAGTTCAGCTCTTTTGTCCATTTTTGCACCAAAGCTGCAATCTGATGAAGAGCTGAGTGGCCCTGACAAATTAAACTGAATGCCTGTAAGCAGGTGATTCCCTTGCAAGTGCTGCATGATAGCATTGTCAATAATTATTTTGCTTATTCTTGGGAATAATATGATTAGACTATAATTTTGTTTTAGATTGGTCCTGTTCTTTATGGGAAAACCTATTTGGGTAATTTTTCACTTTGCTGGGTAGATGCCAGTGTGATAGCTATACTGGATTAACCTTAGGAGTGCAACAAGTTCTGGAGCACAGGCCTTCAAGTTCTTTTGCTGGAATGTCACCAGCCCTATATCCTTTATGGTATCCCATGCGTCCAATCATTTCTTGATGTTATATTGTTTGTATCAAATTGGTTGAAGATGGACATCTATGATGTTGGGAACTTTAGGAGAAAGCCAAGATGGATCATCCACTCTGGCTGAAGATGGATTCAAATAATTCAGCCTTAATTTTTACACTGATGTGCTAAGCTTTCCATCACTGATGTTGGGGATAATCGTACAGACTCCTCTTCCTATTAGTTGTTTAACTGTCCAATCACAACTGGATGTGGCAAACTGCAGAGACTAACGTTGATCTTTTATTCCTCTCTACTTCTGCTGTTTGGCATGTAAGTTGGCATGTATTGTAGCTGCTGCCAAAATGCCCTTCTGCACTCTTCACTGAACCAAAGTTGAATTTCTGGTTTAACAATAGTGGTAGAGTGTGGTATATGCTGGGCCATAAGGTGGCAAATGTGGATAAGTACAATTCTGCTGCTGCCTGAAACGATTTATTTTTTAAAAATTGGTAATATATACATTAGGAATACGTACACAAGCATATAACACAATATCAACATTTCACTTGCTGTTGCCTTTTACAAGAGGCAGTATGGGATCCCAGAAATCTACTGATTATGTTCAAGTTCCAGCAAATAAATCTGGAATTATTGCAAACTCCCATTCCAAATTTAAATATATCCATCAACTTTGCTTATCAAGTTCTCTCAGCATGACTGAGGTTATAAACAGCCCTAAGGCCTTAGCAGACAAGTTTCTTTATGTGCAAATTATTAATTATTATTATGATAATATAATAATAAATATAATAATAATAATAATAATAATAATAATAATAATAATAATTTAGGGCGACATGGTGGCTCAGTGGTTAGCACTGCAGCCTCACAGCGCCAGGAACCTGGATTCAATTCCAGCCTTGGGTAACTGTCTGTGTGGAGTTTGCACATTCTCCCTGTGTCTGCGTGGGTTTCCTCCGGATGCTCCGGTTTCCTCCCACAGTCCAAAGATGTGCAGGCTAGGTGGATTGGCCATGCTAAATTGCCCATACTGTTCAGGGGTGTGTGGGTTATGGGGGATGGGTCTGGGTGGGATGCTGCAAAGGGGCAGCGTGGACATGTTGGGCTGAAGGGCCTATTTCCACACTGTGGAGAATTTAATCTAATCTAATATTTCAGTTGTTACTTGTTTACACACATAAACTCTACCTCCTTATTTTAAGCCATCAAGAGCCATAAAAACAAAGACCACAAGACCAGAAGATGTGAGAGCAGACATCGACACTTACATCCATTGAGTCTGCTCTGCCATTCAATGAGATCATTTCTGATCTGATAATCATGAATTTCACTTTCCTGCCTTTTCTCCATTTCCCTAATTCCTTTACTGATTAAAAATCTGTTTATCTCAGCCTTAATGTGCAGCAAAATGTTCCAGAGATTCACTCCCCTCTGAGAGAAAAAAAATTCCTCCTAATCTCTGTTTTAAATGAGCAATCCCTTATTTTGAGAACATGCCCTGCAGTCCTAGCCTTCCTGCATTTATCCTGTCAAGTCCCCAAAGAATCTTATATGCATTGATAAGGTAACCTGTCATTCTTTGAAATTCCAATGAGTACAGACCCAATCTCTCTATAAGATAGTCCCTCCATACCCAGTATCAGCCAAGTGAATCTACCCTGAACTGCCTCTAGTAACCCAAAACAGGTGCCTTGGATTGTTTTAACAAAACCTAAACTTGTACTCCATTCCCTTTTGCCTTCCATTGTACCCACTGAATGTGACTGCCAGCTTTTCATGAATTATGCATGAGGATTCCCAAATCCCTCTGTGCACCTGTTGTTTTCCCCACAATGCCATGTAATAGGAGCCAAGTATGAAAATACTTGCATTTATTTGATACAAGTCAAACATATACACAGAGAAGGAAAAATAAGAAGGAAACAAAAGAGTTTACAATAAGAACAACTTTAAAAATGCAGTCAAAGAATATTACTAATCTATTGGACTTTGTTTGAGTCAGAAATTCAGTGTTCAGTCAAGGTTCTTTTCCATGAGAATTCAGATTCAGGTAGGTGCAGTCAGCTGAACTTGCAGAGTTCCTTTAGAAGTTGAAGAAAGTCTGGCAAGATAAGATTGCACTACAGACTTTGTCTACCTTTCTGCTAGGGAGACACTGTGACAACTGTTCCTTTGTGTTTGGGAGAGAGATAATGGGAACTGCAGATGCTGGAGATTCCAAGATAATAAAATGTGAGGCTGGATGAACACAGCAGGCCAAGCAGCATCTCAGGAGCACAAAAGCTGACGTTTCGGGCCTAGACCCTTCATCAGAGAGGGGGATGGGGGGAGGGAACTGGAATAAATAGGGAGAGAGGGGGAGGCGGACCGAAGATGGAGAGTAAAGAAGATAGGTGGAGAGGGTGTAGGTGGGGAGGTAGGGAGGGGATAGGTCAGTCCAGGGAAGACGGACAGGTCAAGGAGGTGGGATGAGGTTAGTAGGTAGCTGGGGGTGCGGCTTGGGGTGGGAGGAAGGGATGGGTGAGAGGAAGAACCGGTTAGGGAGGCAGAGACAGGTTGGACTGGTTTTGGGATGCAGTGGGTGGGGGGGAAGAGCTGGGCTGGTTGTGTGGTGCAGTGGGGGGAGGGGATGAACTGGGCTGGTTTAGGGATGCAGTGGGGGAAGGGGAGATTTTGAAACTGGTGAAGTCCACATTGATACCATATGGCTGCAGGGTTCCCAGGCGGAATATGAGTTGCTGTTCCTGCAACCTTCAGGTGGCATCATTGTGGCAGTGCAGGAGGCCCATGATGGACATGTCATCAAGAGAATGGGAGGGGGAGTGGAAATGGTTTGCGACTGGGAGGTGCAGTTGTTTGTTGCGAACTGAGCGGAGGTGTTCTGCAAAGCGGTCCCCAAGCCTCCGCTTGGTTTCCCCAATGTAGAGGAAGCCGCACCGGGTACAGTGGATGCAGTATACCACATTGGCAGATGTGCAGGTGAACCTCTGCTTAATGTGGAATGTCATCTTGGGGCCTGGGATGGGGGTGAGGGAGGAGGTGTGGGGACAAGTGTAGCATTTCCTGCGGTTGCAGGGGAAGGTGCCGGGTGTGGTGGGGTTGGAGGGCAGTGTGGAGCGAACAAGGGAGTCACGGAGAGAGTGGTCTCTCCGGAAAGCAGACAGGGGAGGGGATGGAAAAATGTCTTGGGTGGTGGGGTCGGATTGTAAATGGCGGAAGTGTCGGAGGATAATGCGTTGTATCCGGAGGTTGGTAGGGTGGTGTGTGAGAACGAGGGGGATCCTCTTGGGGCGGTTGTGGCGGGGGCGGGGTGTGAGGGATGTGTCGCGGGAGATGCGGGAGACGCGGTCAAGGGCGTTCTCAATCACCGTGGGGGGAAAGTTGCGGTCCTTAAAGAACTTGGACATCTGGGATGTGCGGGAGTGGAATGTCTTATCGTGGGAGCAGATGCGGCGGAGGCGGAGGAATTGGGAATTCCTCCGCCTCCGCCGCATCTGCTCCCACGATAAGACATTCCACTCCCGCACATCCCAGATGTCCAAGTTCTTTAAGGACCGCAACTTTCCCCCCACGGTGATTGAGAACGCCCTTGACCGCGTCTCCCGCATCTCCCGCGACACATCCCTCACACCCCGCCCCCGCCACAACCGCCCCAAGAGGATCCCCCTCGTTCTCACACACCACCCTACCAACCTCCGGATACAACGCATTATCCTCCGACACTTCCGCCATTTACAATCCGACCCCACCACCCAAGACATTTTTCCATCCCCTCCCCTGTCTGCTTTCCGGAGAGACCACTCTCTCCGTGACTCCCTTGTTCGCTCCACACTGCCCTCCAACCCCACCACACCCGGCACCTTCCCCTGCAACCGCAGGAAATGCTACACTTGTCCCCACACCTCCTCCCTCACCCCCATCCCAGGCCCCAAGATGACATTCCACATTAAGCAGAGGTTCACCTGCACATCTGCCAATGTGGTATACTGCATCCACTGTACCCGGTGCGGCTTCCTCTACATTGGGGAAACCAAGCGGAGGCTTGGGGACCGCTTTGCAGAACACCTCCGCTCAGTTCGCAACAAACAACTGCACCTCCCAGTCGCAAACCATTTCCACTCCCCCTCCCATTCTCTTGATGACATGTCCATCATGGGCCTCCTGCACTGCCACAATGATGCCACCCGAAGGTTGCAGGAACAGCAACTCATATTCCGCCTGGGAACCCTGCAGCCATATGGTATCAATGTGGACTTCACCAGTTTCAAAATCTCCCCTTCCCCCACTGCATCCCTAAACCAGCCCAGTTCATCCCCTCCCCCCACTGCACCACACAACCAGCCCAGCTCTTCCCCCCCACCCACTGCATCCCAAAACCAGTCCAACCTGTCTCTGCCTCCCTAACCGGTTCTTCCTCTCACCCATCCCTTCCTCCCACCCCAAGCCGCACCCCCAGCTACCTACTAACCTCATCCCACCTCCTTGACCTGTCCGTCTTCCCTGGACTGACCTATCCCCTCCCTACCTCCCCACCTACACCCTCTCCACCTATCTTCTTTACTCTCCATCTTCGGTCCGCCTCCCCCTCTCTCCCTATTTATTCCAGTTCCCTCCCCCCATCCCCCTCTCTGATGAAGGGTCTAGGCCCGAAACGTCAGCTTTTGTGCTCCTGAGATGCTGCTTGGCCTGCTGTGTTCATCCAGCCTCACATTTTATTATCTTATGTTCCTTTGTGTTTGTTGACTGCAATGTCCTCACAGTGCAAGGGTGTGACATTCCAGAACTCAGTTTTAAGGGAGATTTAGACTAGAACAGTCAAAGCTAACCCTGGATCCTGTTTGTGGTGTCATCAGTTAGGTTCTTAGTAGACTGTACATTAATAGTAGACTTAATTTTTACCAGACTGAGGCAAAGGCTTGTAAGTGTAAAATGAAAACCTATTTCAAACATCAAAGGAATTTTGGTCATAGTACAGGTCCATTTAAAAGTCATTTTGACAAATAGCTTCTGCCCCTCTGATCAGGGGTGCAGTAATCATGTTGGGAGAGAAATGGGAATGTTAGCACCTCCACAAGTGTAGTGGGGTTAAGCTTACGTGCCACCAGCCTAAATCCATTATTCATTATACGAGATAGGTTTTTTAGCTGTTGTTACCATTTAAGGCATAATGAAGTTGATGACTAATTTTAGCTTTCAGGCCTTGCTTGGGAGGCATGGTGTTTGTGCCTTTGTGTATGTTGACTACAAGGTCGTCACAGTGCAAGGATGTGAGATTTCAGCTTTGGTCTTGTAACTGCTGATTGGAACTTTTCAGAAACTATACCCAACTTGCATCATGTAATCAGTGGTGGCCAAGTCTTAGTCTAGCAAAGTCCATTTTAATGTTTAATCAAGAAAGGATAGTTTTCAAAATAATTTATAATCTCTGTTCATGTATTATGGACATGATAGGAGTAACTATTTCTGTGTATGAATCATGCCAACCAGTTTACACACAGAAAGCTTCTACAAACAGCAATTTAATATTAAACATATAAGTGATTTTGGATAAAAATGAAAAACACTGGAAATACTTAGCAGGTCAGGCAGCATCCGTGGAGTAAGTTCCAGAGTTAATCTTTCACGTCAATGACCTTTCATCAGAAGGAAAGCAAAATATTGTGAATTCTGAAGATTTGAATTGAGAACAGAAAGGCATTGAGAGATTATAGGTCTGACAGCATGTGGAGAAATTCTTCCAAAGAAAAGCTATAGACTCCCTACAGCGTGGAAACAGGCCCTCCAGCCCAACAAGTCTACACCAAACATCAAAGCATCCCATTGAGACCCATTCCCTATAACTCACCTAATCTACAAATCCCTGAACACTACAGGCAATTCAGCATGGCCAATCCACCTAGCCTGCACATCTTTAGACTGTGGGAGTAAACCAAAGTGCCCAGAGGAAACCCACGCAGATACAGGGAGAAAGTGCAAACTGCACAAACAGTTGCCCATGACTGGAATAGACCCCAGGTCCTTGGCGCTGTGAGGCAACAGTGCTAACCACTGAGCCACCGTGCCACCCCAAATTTGAATTCAAATTCCACCATCTGCCTACTTTTAAATGGGGAGAGACTTCAAGGTTCTGATTCTTAAAGATGTTGGGGGAGACAAGGATAGAGATATGTTTGTGATCGGGCAGAAGGTAGAAGAGATTGGGAGGCAGAAAGTTAGTCCTGCAAAGCAAAGGGAAGCATGAAAGGCAACAAGGTACCTAGAGCTGCCAAAACTCAAAAATTAGAGCAAAGTATTCAAAGAGAGTAACAAAGTGGGAATCTGGATGGTGGAGGTGTGGGTATGGTGGGGTTTACAGTCAGGTTGGGTAGCCTTGGAAGAGCTGAACTTCATTAACTTGGGAGAATTTGTAATAGATAGGAATGCACTGAAGAAAGTGCAGAAGCAATTTACAAGAATGGTTCCAGAAATGAGGAACTTCAATAATGAGAGTAGATTGAAGAAATTGGGATGCTCTCCTGGTAGAGAAAATGCTGACAGGTGATTTGATAAAGGCTTTCAGAATCATGAACAACGAGGTTAGAGTACATGGGGAGAAATTGTTCCTGTTCATATACAAAACAAAACCAGAGGGCATAGATTTAAATTGGTACGCAAATGAAGCAAGGGTGATGTGACAAAGAACTTTGTCACACAGTGAGTAGTTAGGGTATGGAAAGCACTGTCTCGATATGATAGAGGCAGATTCAATGAAGACATTCAAGACGGCATTAGATGGTTACTTGGATAGAAATACTGAGTACAGATATCAGGAAAAGGCAAGGGACTGGCACTAGGTAATAGAACCGGTACAGGCACAATGGGCTGAATGGTCCCCCTTTGCACTATAACAAATAGGAAGGATGGTAAATAGCAAGGAGGAAACAAGAACTTTACAATGGATATTAATGGGTTGGGAGAGTAGCCAAGATGTGGCAGATGGAGTTTAACATGGATAAGTGTGTGGTCATGCATTTTGACTGAAAAAATGGGAAGGAGACCTACTTTTAAATGGGGAGAGACTTCAAGGTTCTCCAGTGCAGAGGGATCTGGGTGTCCTCATTTTTGAGTCACAGAAAACTAGTATGCAGGTACAGCAGATAATAAAGAAAGTGAATGGAACTTTTTTTTTAGTTAAAGGAATAGAATATAAAGGTAAGGAAATATTGTTGCAACTATACAAGGCATTGGTGAGACCACACCTTTGTATTTCTTTACTTACTTATGGGATGAGGGTGTCGCTGGCTAGGCAGCATTTATTGCCATCTCTAATTTCCCAGAGGGCAATTCAGAGTCAACCACATTGCTGTGGGTCTGGAGTCACATATAAGCCAGACCAGGTAAGGATGGCAGTTTCCTTCCCTAAAGGACATTAGTGAACCAGATGGGTTTTTCCTGACAATTGACAATGGATTCATGGTCATCACTAGAATCTTAATTCCAGGTATTTGTTGAATTCAAATTCCACCATGTGCCATGGCATGATTTGAACCCCTTTCCCCATACATTCTTTGGGCTTCTGGATTAACATCCAGCGATAATAAGACTGGGCCAGCATTTTCCATCACCTGGAGTATTGTGCACAGTTTTGGTCCCCTTATTTGAGGAAAGATGTAGTGGCCTTGGAGGCAGTTCAGAGGAGGTTCACCAGATTGATCCCAGAGATGAGGGGTTTGTCATATGAAGTAAGATTGAACAGTTTAGGCCTATACTGCCTAGAATTTAGAAGAATAAGGCGAGATCAAATTGAGGTATTCAAGATGATAAAAGGTGGAGATAAAATAGACATAGAACGGATGCTTCCTCTTGTGGGGCATTCTAGGATGAGAGGTCATAGTCTTAGGATAAGGGATAGCAAATTTAAAACAGTGTTGAGGAGAAACTACTTCATCCAAAGGGTTGTGAATCTGTGGAATTCGCTGCCGCAAAGTGTGGTGGATATTGGGACAGTGAGTAAATTTAAGGAGGAGTTAGACAGATTTATGGGGAGTGAGACAGTTATGGGGTTAAGGCAGAAAAATGGGGGGGTGAGGAGCATATCAGCCATGATTGAATGACAGAGCAGTTCAATGGGCCACATGGCCTAGTTCTGCCCTATTTCTCATAAACTTGTGAACCTACCTGGAGCTGTCAGGGACCATCTCCACACACCTACCCGGAGTCATAGGGTCACACGGAAACAGACCCTAAGGTCCAACCAGTCCATTCTGAACATAAAACAACATTAAATTAGTCCCAGATAACACAGTGTGGAGCTGGAGGAGCACAGCTGGCCGGGCAGCATCAGAGGAGCAGGAAAGTTGATGTTTTGGGTCAGAACCTTTCTTCAGAAATGGGGCTGCTTTGCAGTGGGGTTATAACTCACTCAGAGATAGTAAGAAATGCCGATGCTGGAGTCAGAGATAACAGTGTGGAGCTGGAGGAGCACAGCAGGCCAGGCAGAATCAGAAGCATCATCAGAATTTCTGAAGAAGGGTCCCGACCCAAAACTTTCTTCCTCCTCTGATGCTGCCTGACCTGCTGTATTCCTCCAGCTTCACACTGATTCCAGTATCAACATTTCTTACTATCTTATAGTCCAACAGGTTTATTTCACAACACATGCTATCAGAACCTCAGTCCGTTTTCAGGTGTTAGTGAGACAGAGTAGTATCAGACACAGAATTCAGAAGTAAAAGATCAAAGGTTCACAGCATTGCTGAGGATGTAGTGTGAGACTTTGTTTAGAATCTGTTTGCATTTTAGTTTGCAGTCAGACTAGTATTTCTAAAGTTTTTTTTCCTTATTCATTCATGGGGCAACAGTGTTGCTGGCCAGGCAGCATTTATTGCCCATCCCTAATTGCCCAGAGGGCAGTTCAGAGTCAACCACATTGCTCTGGGTCTGGAGTCACATGTAGGCCAGATCAGGTAAGGATGGCAGTTTCCTTCCCTAAAGGGCATCATTAGTGAACCAGATGGGTTTTTTTCCCTGACAATTGACACAGATTCATGTTTGTCATTAGATTCTTAATTCCAAATATTTTTTATTGAATTCAAATTCCACCATCTGTCGTGGCAGGATTCGAACCTGGGCCCCCAGAAAATTATCTAGGTCGCTGGATTAACAGTCCAGCGATAATAACACTAGACCATTGCCTTCCCTATGGGAATTTATAAAACCCCATATTGACTGACTGACTATAAGTTGTATGCTTTTTGAACAAAATAAAATATAAAAAATACAGATTCACCCCATAGATTAACGTGTGTGTGTGAGAAGATGGGAAAGAGAGAGAGTGTGGCGGGGGACGGGCCTCCATGCACATCCACATACCCCACACACACTCTCTCTCTCACCCGATCTCCCTCCCCGCCCCCCCAACACACACGGAGGTACTTAGTTTCTTGGGGACAAAGGTAGCCCAGCTGGTCGCCAGAGAGCACTTCATGATGATATTAAAAGCAGGGAAAAGATCGCGGTGACAGACGAGCATCACAATCAGGGCAGCAAAAGCCCAGGTCCCAGACATCCACCGTCCCTCACCCTCCCGGGACTAAGGTTCGTGAATCATCAGCCGGATTTTTAATGAAGTGTTTACTCCTAAAAAGAGATAGTAGGAACTGCAGATGCTTCAGAAGAAGGGTCTCGGCCCGAAACGTCAGCCCTCTGCTCCTCTGATGCTGCTTGGCCTGCTGTGTTCATCCAGCTCCACATCTTGTTATCTCCTCCGAAGAAGATTCTCCTTGTCCCGATGTTCCGTCGACAACACTAAATCACCCGCTGAGCTCCGGGCGTGCGCCCCCGTTGCCCAGCGTTCCGCTCCTCTCTCTCATCACCACCTCAGCTCTCCAAAGAGATATTCCGACTATCTAAAACAAATTCGCTCAGAAAGGAGATAATGGGAACTGCAGATGCTGGAGAATTCCAAGATAATAAAATGTGAGGCTGGATGAACACAGCAGGCCAAGCAGCATCTCAGGAGCACAAAAGCTGACGTTTCGGGCCTAGACCCTTCATCAGAGAGATCTCTCTCTCTGATGAAGGGTCTAGGCCCGAAACGTCAGCTTTTGTGCTCCTGAGATGCTGCTTGGCCTGCTGTGTTCATCCAGCCTCACATTTTATTATCTTCGCTCAGAAAGGAGCTAGTTTGTAAATATCAGGAGCTAATAATGATCTGCAGTTCGGTGTTGAATGCAAATACATGTCAGCATTTTAAGATGACAGTTCTTCAGCAATGATGTGCTAAATTTGGGATCCACCTGCTCCTTACTCATTGCAGCTTGGGTCCAAACGTGGACATAAGTGCTGAACTTCAGAATTGAGGTGAGAGTGACTATTCTTAACATCAAGGCTATATTTAACTGAATATGGTACCAGGAATCCTGAGCAAAACTGGAGTCAAGGGGAACCGGGGGAAATCTCGCTGGTCGCAGGATTGCCCCTAAACGTTATTCCCGGACTATTATTCCCAGCACAAAAGAAGGTGAGTGTAGTTGTTGGAGGACAATCATCTCAGTCCCAGACCATCACGACAGGCTAAGCTCAGAGTAGCATCCCAGACCCAGCCATCTTCAGCTGTTTCAATGACCATTGCTCCATTATAATGTCAGAACCCGGAATGTTCACTGATAATTGCATAACGGTCAGCATTGTTTGACATTTCTCAAATGACAGCAACCTGTGCTATTAGTAACAAAGTCCTGGACAACATCCAGGCACAGCCTGATATGTGGCAAGTAATAGACGTGCCACATAAGTGCCAGGCAATGACCATCTCCGGTAAGAGAGAACCTAACCATTTTCCTTTCACATTATCAGTGGCATTATTATTGCTGAATCCAACATTGTCAATGTCTTCGGGGTTACCATTAACCAGAAACTGAATTGGACCAGACATATAAATACTATTGCTATACAAGCACATCTGAGGCATAAATCACCTTCTACCTCTTCAAAACATGTCCACCCTCTAAAGGCACAAATTAGGAGTGTGACTTTCATTCCCTTCATCGCCAGTGCACAATGGCAGCAGTACATTCCATCTGTAAGATGCAGTGAAGCAATGTACTCCTTCAAAAGAATATTCCAAAGCCACCACATCTATCACCTCAAAGGACAAGCACCAGATTAATGGGAACACTACCACTTGCCAGTATCCTTCCCTAATCACATTGTAAGTGTACCCACACATCATGGTCAACGGTGAATGAAGAAGACAGCTGACTAACAGCTTCTCAAGGGTACTTAGAGATTGGCAATAAATGTTAGGCCTTGTGGGTGATGCCCACATTCCATAAACAAATAAAACAAAATTCATGGGAGGCAGTGATGAATTGTAGTCTCACTGGATTAGTCATTCAGAACTCCAGACTTATGTTCTGGGGATATCAGTTAGAGTCCCACTGTAGAACATGATGGAATTTGCATTCAATAAATTTCTGGAATCTATAAAATGCTAGCTTAATGGAAACCTTGGGACCACGGTCAAATACCATAAGTGCCATTTGATTCACACATGTCCTTTAAGGGCAGAAATCTGCCACTCTTACCTGGCCTGGGCCTGCAAGTGACATCAGACCCACAGTAAGAAATGTAGCTGGCTCTTAATAATAAGTTGTGGCCAATTGTTGCTGGCCAAGCCAGCAAGGACCAAATTCCATGAATGAACAAAAGAACTTTCAATGCCATTTAGTGTTATTGTTTTCATGTAATTAGCTGCCTAAGTTAAGTTGGAAGTTACTAATGTTGTGATGTTGAACCAGAGGCGCACTAATATCCTGGGTGGGAAATTTGCTAGTGCTATTCGGGTGGATTCAAACTAGTTCAGCAAGGGGATGGGAAACTATGGTGTAGTTCCAGTGCACAGGAAGAAGAGAGTAGGGAGGACATGGACAGGATCTCACTGTCACAGGAGTATGCTGGAAGACAGCAAGCTGGATTGAAGTGTGTCTACTTCAACGCCAGGAGTATCTGGAATAAGGTAGGTGAGCTTGCAGCATGGATAGGTACCTGGGACTTTGATGTTGTGGCCATTTCGGAGACATGGATAGAGCAGGGTCAGGAATGGATGTTGCAGGTTCCAGGGTTTAGATCTTTCATTAAGATCAGGGAAGGTGGTAAAAGAGGGGGAGGTGTGGCTTTGTTAGTCAGGGTCAGTATAACAGTGGCTGAAAGAACTTTTGACGAGGACTCGTCTACTGGAGGTGGTATGGGCTGAGGTCAGAAACTGGAGAGGATAGGTCACACTGCTGGGAGTTTTTTATAGGCCTCTGCAAAGTTCCAGGGATGTGGAGGAGAGGATCAGCAAAATGATTCTGGGCAGGAATGAAAGGAACAGGGTGGTCATTATGGGAGATGTTAACTTGCCTAAAATTGACTGGAAATGCTATAACTCCAGTATGTCTGGTGGATCAGTTTTTGTCCAATGTGTGCAGGATGGTTTCCTAACACAATATGTCGGAGGGCCGACAAGAGGGGAGGCCACACTGGACCTGGTACTTGGTAATGAACCAGGCCAGGTGTTTGATTTAGTGGTAGGTGAGCACTTTGGAGAGACTGACCATAATTCAGTTACATTTTGTTTAGCGACGGAAAGGGAAAGGAACATTCCACAGGACAAGAGTTATATATCGGAGGAAGGGCAATTATAATGCGATTAGGCAAGACTTAGGAGGCATAGAATGGGGTAGCAAAATGCAGGGAATGGAGACAAACAAAATGTGGAGCTGGTTTGAGGAACAGATATTGCGTGTCCTTGATAGGTATGTCCCTGTCAGGCAGGGAGGAAGTGATAAGGTAAGGGAGCCGTGGTTTACTGAAGAAATTGTATCTCTTGTTAAGCAGAAGAGGGAGACTTATGTGATGATGAGACGAGATGGTTCAGCTGAGGTGATGGAAAGTTACAGATTAGCCAAGAAGGATTTAAAGAGAGAGTTAAGAAGAGCAAGGAGGGGACATGGACACACATTAGCAGGTAGAATAAAGGAGAACCCTAAAGCTTTCTATAGGTATGTGAGGAATAAGAGGATGATTAGGGTAGGAATAGGGCCAGTCAAAGACAGAAGTGGGAAGTTGTGTGTGGACCCTGCGGAGATCAGAGAGGTGCTCATCTGTTTTCACTCAGGAAAAGGAGAATATTGGAGAGGAGCAGACTGAGTTACCAGTGAGCCTTATGTCTGTTGTAGGAAAAGTTTTGGAAAGGATTATCAGAGACAGGATTTGTCATCATCTAGCAAGCAACAATTTGATTGGAGATAGTCAACATGGATTCGTCAAGGGCAGGTCGTGTCTCACAAACCACATTGAGTTTTTTGAGAAGGTGACCAAGCATGTGGATAAGTGTAGGGCAGTTGATGTGGTGTACATGGACTTCAGTACAGCCTTTGATAAGGTTCCACATGGTAGGCTATTGGAGAAAATACGGAGGCATGGGATTGAGGGAGATTTAGCAGTTTGGATTAGAAACTGGCTTTCGGTAAGAAGGCAACGAGTGGCGGTTGATGGAAAATATTCAGCCTGGAGTCCGGTTATTAGTGGTGTGCCTCAAGGATCTGTTTTGGGACCACTGCTGTTTGTCATTTTTATAAATGACTTGGATGCAGGCATAGGTGGATGGGTTAGTAAGTTTGCAGATGACTCTAAAGTCAGTAGAGTGGTAGACAGTGTGGAAGGATGTTGCAGATTGCAGGGAGGCTTGGATAAACTGCAAAATTGCGCTGAAAGGTGGCAAATGGAGTTCAATATGGATAAATGTGAGGTGATTCACTTTGGGAAGAATAATAGGAAGGCAGAATACTGGGTCAATGGAAAGATCCTTGGTAGTGTGGATGTGCAGAGGGATCTTGGTGTCCATGTACGTAGATCCCTGAAAGTTGCCACTCAGGTTGATAGTGCTGTTATGAAGGCTTATGGTGTGTTAGGTGTTAATGGTAGAAGGATTGCGTTCTGGAGCCATGATGTCATGATGCAACTGTACAAAACGCTGGTGCGGCCTCACTTGGAATATTGCGTGCAGTTCTGGTTGCCCCATTATAGGAAGGATGTGGAAGCAAAGGAAAAGGTGCAGAGGAGATTTACCAGGATGTTGCCTGGTCTGGAGCGAAGGCCTTATGAATAAAGGCTGAGGGACTTGGGTCTGTTCTCATTGGAGAGAAGAAGGCTAAGAGGGGATTTAATAGAGACATACAAGATGATTAGAGGATTAGATGAGGTGAACAGTGAGAGTCTTTTTCCGAGGATGATGACGTCAGCTTGTACGAGGGGGCATAGCTACAAATTGAGGGGCAATAGATTTAAGACAGATGTCAGAGGCAGGTTCTTTATTCAGACAGTGGTAAGGGCATGGAACGCCCTGCCTGCCAACGTAGTTAACTCAGCCACATTAGGGGCCTTTAAACAGTCCTTGGATAAGCATATGAATGATGATGGGGTAGTGTAGGGGGAGGGGCTTAGATTAGTTCACAGGTCAGCGCAACATCGAGGGCCAAAGGGCTTGTTCTGCGCTGTAGTGTTCTATGTTCTATGTTTATCTTGCATGAACAGAAATTTCCTTTAAGTAAATACTGAGAAGAGAAAAGTCGCTATTATAAACTCCATTCCCCAGCCATTAATTTCATCCCCAGTCCTGAAAATGGTCCAAAGCTGAAACATATGTTTGTGACATCAGTGCTATTTCATCCTGAATAAGTTTTTGATCTATTGTCATTTGGACCACTAGCTTTCAGCTCCAAACAGTAACTGACAGTAAACATTTAAATCATGTGCAGTTTGCAGTCATTAATTAATAATTTTATTTGTGGTAAAAGACATCATTTGATATTATGGTTAAGATAAATAAACTTGTCAATGTCTCATAACCATATTTTTCATAGAACTGGTGCATAAGTTTGATCTCGAGTTGGGTTTCCATCCCTATACCTGCTCCATCAGCAAGAACAGCTATATCCACAGGGGTAACATCACCTGAATTTACTGTGATTCACTGTGATTCACCTCTGCATCCCAGGTGCTACTGTTGAAATGCATGTTCATGGTTTTCTCAAGATGAAACCACAGCAATTCACTTTTTCAAAGCATTCTTGGCCAGCCTCCATCACCAATCTTCTGTAAAATTCAACCCATATCCACACTTCATCTTGCGCTTGAGGGCATTCCCCAGTGAAGAAAATCCTTGTATTTAGAATTCGTATCTTTTTATTTAATTCCCACAAGGCTTCTCTAACCTTCTTTAGTTCTTTAATTCCGGAGGAATTCTGCGTTTCTTCAAATTTTGACCTCTTGTGCACCTCCTACTATGTTTAGAGTCAAAGAGTCTTACAGGACAGAAACAGACCCTTCAGTTCAACCAGTTCGTAATCCCAAACTAAACTAGTCCTGCCTGCCCGTGTTTGGCCCATATCGCTCCAAATACTTCTTACTCATTAATGTATCTAAATGTCTTTTAAATATTTGAACTGTGGGTATAGTTACTTCCACACACAAACCACGCTCTGTTACAAAAAAAGTTGCCCCTCATGCCCTTTTTAAATTTTTCTCCTCTAAACTTAAAAATATGCCCCCTAGTCTTGAAATCCTCCACCCTAGGCAAAAGATCCCTGCCATTCACCTTATTGATCCCTCTCTATTTTATAAACTTCTACAAGGTCACCCCTCAACCTCCTACTTTCCAGTGAAAAGAATTTCCAACATTTCCTTACATCTCTTATTCCAGTTCTGATGAAGATTATCAATCTAATACATCAGGCTGAGTTCTCTTGGCTCCATGCACGTAGGCTTGGAGGTGTATGGGGATCTGGGGTAAACTGTCCCAAGATTGCTCTCTGAAACAATCCAGCCACTGCCTGAACAGGTTTCCTGGTATGGAATGAGAGTGCAACCAACTGTCTGCTGCATGAAGGTGTTCAACCAAATTGCATTGTTGAAAGTATCCACTGAGACAATTTTGCAATCTTGACAGGTCTTTACATTGGTGTTGAGCAGCCTATTTCATTTTGATGTCTTTTATGATTTAGTATTGTTTTATGGGGCTCAAAATTACATGGGGTGGTGGGGGGGAGGTGTCGAGCAGACATCTTCCCACCTCCACTTCCAAGATATTCAGAGACCAAATAGTACAGAAAAATCCCTTTCTGCTGCAGTTACATGCAGTGGTCGTAATTGATAGGTTGAGACTGGACTAACATTCCTCACTTGCAAAATGTCCCATTCTCTGGTGCTAATTTAGTTGGTAGAACATCCTGGCAGCAACAGAGCTTGGCAGTGGGCACATTAGCAGGGATTACATGCAGGCTACAAAATAAACGGCCGTGGATCCTCAGGAAAGTGAATCGGGGGGATATTAGAGGGAGGGCAGTTTCAGGAATGTTTGAAGCAGATGCAGCTAAGAAGGAAGGTGAGACCTAGCTTTTCAGGGGTGCCCGCCAAAGAAAGCACCACCCTTCCTTCCCACTGTTTTATAAATTTTGAAACAAAAACAGGGTCTGCCTATGCCTGCCCGATTACCTACGCTCACCTTATTATGATATGGACAGGACAATATCATGGCTAAGTGAGCTTTTATCAAGCTCAATTAACCCTAAATTATTTATTGACATCTGGTGAGCGGGCTGTTGATTTCAGTATCTGCCCACTCTCAGCGTTATGGATGTGAACTCAGATGGATGGGAAGTTGGTGGACTGGCCACCCGTTTTATTCCGAGTTATCCCCTCAGTGAAAGCAAAGCCCAGAGGCGGCACATAAAATCCAGCTCATGGTGTGGTGCTGTTTCATTGGTAATTCCTCAGTATGCACTCATCCAGGCAAGTGAGGGGTATTCCATCACACTCCTGATTATTCAGCTACAGGACCCATTGAATACATTAGTTTATGATCTTAGTTAAACATTTAGTGTTTTATTTTCAAGCAATTCTGTACTTTGGGAACAATCTTTTCCTATATGACCAATCTTATGTTTTAAGACCACTGAGGAAGGAACAGAAGTAGGTCATTCAGCCTATTGAGTCTGCTCTGCCATTCAATTAGAATGTAACTGGTCTGATGATCGCTAACTCCATTTGCCCACCTTTTTCCCACAATACTGGATTCCTTAACTGATTGAAGAAGTGTCTAATTCAGCCTTAAGCATCAACAGGTCTCTGGTAAAAAATTCCACAGATTCACATCCCTCTGAGAGAAGAAGTTTCTCCTCATCTCTGTTGTAAATGTGTGACCCTTAACTCTAAGACTGTGCATCTGCTCCCAGATTCTCCCACAAGGGGAACAACCTTTCTACATCTACCCTGTCAAATTCTCTAAGTGTGGTATGTTTCAAGAAGGACACTTCTCATTTTTTGAAATTCCAATTAGTACAGGCCAAACCTATTCAACATCTCTTCATAAGATCATCTATCTATCCTGATATCAACCTAGTGAAACTTCTCTGGACTGCCTCCTATGCCAGTAGATATTTCCTCAGGGAAGGGGCCTTCTATTTGGTCCATCTCTGACCTTGAAAGTATTTGGAAATATAATTTCTCCTTCTATTGCTTCTTAATTTAGTTATCCATTCTTACTAAGGCAAATCTGTTTTAAACCTGGAACTGACCCATTCTCTTTGTAATCTGCTGTTCTTTCTGTTTGTCTTCTTACATTAAATCAGTGCAGTTTTAAATTAAGTTGCCTTCAAGCTGCTTTAAAGTTTTAAACTCTCTATTCAGGCTTTAAAATTTTGTTTTTAAACTCAGTTTCACACCCTTTATAGGGTTTCCCCACTTCCTGCAGCCTAGATGGAGTTTTCCCACTTTTTGTGATGTACGATTTCCCACCCTAGTAGCCTTAGCTACAACACACTTTCTTCTGCCCAAATTTTTAAATCAAGTTCTTGACTTCTCACTGTTTAATTTCTAAGTCCTGGTCTTTTTAAATCTTAAGTTTCTTTTTCTGTCAGATCCTTTTTCCAAAGCCTACTCACAGTTGCAATGATCCAAGCAGGTAGTGTAGAGATTCTATTTCTGCTGACAAGAGAATCCAGAAAAAAGGCAAATAATATTAATAGATAATAAAATGTGAGGCTGGATGAACACAGCAGGCCAAGCAGCATCTCAACGTCAGCTTTTGCGCTCCTGAGATGCTGCTTGGCCTGCTGTGTTCATCCAGCCTCACATTTTATTATCTTGGAATTCTCCAGCATCTGCAGTTCCCATTATCTCTTATCTCAAATAATATTAATATTTGGGTTTTTGAGCATGAAATTAAAAAAATACATTTTGTGAGAAAAGTAGCATATATGTAGACTCTCTTCACTGTCTCTGCACCACACATCCATTCGCACCTATAACAGCATAGATACAAATCCTTCCGAAAGGTGGAGGAGCTGAAATCAACTGAAATTTTCAGTACCGAGACTGGTAGAGTTTTGTCAGAGTATTAAGGGATTTGGAGTAAAGACATGTATACAGAGTCTTAGAGTCATAAAACATGGAAACATACCCTTCAGTCCCAACTGCCTGTTCCTGGTCCATATCCCTCCAAACCTTTCCTATTCATATATCCATCCAAATGTCTTTTAAACGTTATGATCATATCTACATCCACCACTTTCTCATAAAGTTAATTCCACATGGAAACCATTCTGTATAAAAAAATGTCTTTTATGTCTTTTTTAAATCTCTTTCCTCTCAATTAAAAATGAACCCCCTAGTTCTGAAATTCCCCAAATTAGGTCAAAGACAACTACCATTTACTCTATCTATACCTCTCATTATTTTATAATGAGAGGTCACCTGTCAACTTCCTATGCTCGGGTGAAACAAGTCCCAGTGTATCTTCATGGGATGGTTTGGTGGTTAGCACTGCAGCCTCACAGTGCCAGGGCCCAGGGTTTGATTCCACCATAAGGCGACTGTCTGTGTGGAGTTTACACAATCTCCCTGTGTCTGCATGGATTTCCTCCCACAGTCCAAAGATGTGTAGGCTAGGGGGATTGGCCATGATAAATCACCCATAGTGTTCAGGGATGTGGAGATTAGGTGGGTTATAGGGGGCTGGCCTGGGTGGGATGCTCAGAGGGCCAGTGTGGACTTGTTGGGCCAAAGGGCTTATTTCCACGCTATTGGGATTCTATGATCTAACCAGGCTTTCTATATAAATCAAACCATCCATACTAAGCCACATCCTGGTAAATCTCTTCTGAACCCTCTCCAGCTTAATAATATCCTTCCTCTGTCTGAGGAACCAGAATTGGACACAGTATTCCAGAACAGGCCTCACTAATGTCCTAGAACATAGCACAGTACAGGCCTTTGGCCCCTGATGTTGTGCCGAACTTTTACCCGAATACTAAAGTCTACCTAACCTCCACCCCTAACTTATACAATCATCCATATGCCTCTCTAATAGCCACTTAAATGCCCCTAATGAGTTCGATTCTACTACCCTCTCTGGCAATGCATTCCATGCCCGACCACTCTCTGAGTAAAGAACCTACCTCTGACATCTCCCCGATATCTACCTCCACTCACTTTAAAACTATGCCCCCCTCCCCGCTAGGAAAAAGTCTCTGGCTGTCCACTCTATCTATACCTCTGATCATTTTGTACATCTCTACCAAGTCACCACTTATCCTTCATCATTCTAAAGAGAAAAGCCCTAGATCTCGCAACCTCTCTTTGTAAGACTTACCCTCCGTTCCAGGCAACATCCCAGTAAATCTCCCCTGCACCTTTTCCAATGCTTCCACATCTTCCCTGTAGTGAGGTGACCAGAATACAGACCTGAACACAATACTCCAGATGTGGCCAAACCAAGCTTTTGTATAGCTGGAGCATAACTTCAAGGCTGTTGAACTCAATCCCTCTATTACTGAAAGCTAGCACACCATACACCTTCTTAACAACTCTATCCACCTGGGTGGCAGCTTTCAGGGAACTGTGAACATGAACCCCAAGATACTTCTGCTCCTCCACACTGCCAAGAATCTTTCCGTTAACCCTGTATTCTGCTTTCAAGTTTGTCCTTCCAAAATGAATCACCTCACACTTTTCAGAGTTAAACTCCATCTGCCACTTCTCAGCCCAGTTCTGCATCCTATAAATGTCCCTTTGTAACCTAAAACATCCCTCTGCACTACCCACAACTTGACCCACCTTCGATCCTGTCCTGTACAACCTCAACATGCAATCCCAACTCCTGTACTCAAAGCAATGAAAGCAAGCCTGCTAAACACTTTTTTAACCACCCTGTCTATATGTGACACAAACTTCAAAGAATTATGCACTTGCACCCCTAGATCCCTCTGTTCTACAGCACTACCCAAGCCTTACTGTCAATTGTATAAGCCCTGCACTTGTTTGTTGTACCAAAATGCAATACCTTGCATTTATCCAGAATGAACTCCACATGGCATTTTTCAGCCCATTGGCACATTTGATCAAGATTCCTTTGGTATCTTAGATTACATTGTCTACAACGCGACCAATTTTGGTGTCATCTGCAAACTTACTAACTATGCCTTCTATATTCTCATCTAAATAATTTATATAAATAAGAAACAAAAAAGAACGCAGAACCAACCCCTGTGGAACTCCACCACACCCGGCACTTTTCCCTGCAGCCGCAGGAAGTGCAACACCTGCCCCGACACCTCCCCCCTCACCCCCATCCCAGGTCCCAAGAAGACCTTCTACATCAAGCAGATCCTCTTCTGCACATCTGCTAATGTGCTATACTGTATCCGCTGTTCCCATTGTGGCCTCCTCTGCATAAGGTAAACCAAGCAGAGGCTTGGAGACCGCATTGCAGAACACCTATGCTCAGTTCACAACAAACAACTGCACCTCCCAGTCATGAACCATTTCAACTCCCCCTCCCATTCCTTAGATGACATGTCCTTCCTGGGCCTCCTGCAGTGCCACAACGATGCCACCCAAAGGGTGCAGGAACAGCATCTCATATTTCACTTGGGAACTGTGCAGCCCAATGGTATCAATGTGAACTTCACAAGCTTCAAAATCTCACCTGCCCCAACAGCATCCCAAAACCAGCCCGGTTTGTCCTGTCTCCCTAACCTGTCCTTCCTCCCACCTATCCCCTCCTCCCACCTCAAGACCCACCCCCATTGTCAACCAACGAGCCTCATCCTGCCCCCTTGATCTGTCCGTCCTCCCTGGACTGACCTATCCCTTCCCTAGTTCCCCACCTACACTCACCTTTACTGGCTTTACCCCTGCCTCTTTGACCTGTCTGTCTCCTCTCCACCTAGCTTCTCCTTTATGCATCTTCTATCCGCCTCCCTCCTCTCCCTATTTATTTCAGAATCCCCTTCCTCTCCCCCACTTCTGAAGCAGTGTCTAGGCCTGAAATGTCTGCTTTCCTGCTCCTCTGATGCTGCTTGGCCTGCTGTGTTCATCCAGCTCTACACCTTTTTATCCCTGTGGAACTCCACTGGTTACAGACCTCCAGTCGAAAAAGCAACCCTCCACCATTACTCTCTGTCTCCCGCTTTTATAGATAAGCTATGATCAAAATGAAAAGCAGCAACTCCATGGGCTAAAACATGCTTCTTTGTTCTATCAAAAGAATTGGGTCTAAACTAACTCCACATAATAATAAGCCATTTTCTTTTGGGTTCTATTATTGTTTGACATCTTACACTAGGATTAGTTCAATCATTTCCATTTCTAAAATTCAAATGAATATGTTCCCTTTTAGAATATGAACAAGCAGAGAGGAGATGGAAGGAGATGACAGAAAATGATATCTTAGAAAACCTCGAAAGAGAAAAAAGAGAAAAACAGGAGAAGGAACAGAAAGAGACAGGAGAAGAACAAGACGCCAATGGAAGAGAGCAGCAAGAAACAATGGAGGAAAACAAAGAGGCAAATGAATTACAACCGGACGAAATCAAGAACATAGGTGAAACATTTATAGTAAATGACAATGCTGATAAAACTCCTGCTAGATTCAGAAGGCGCTATCGGTTCACAGAGCAAATTGAAAATCTCCACCAAGGACTTCCTGTTTGCAAAATATCTTATGCTACCCATATCAGCAACAAAAAAAGGCAAGACAGGCAAGAAAGTAAGGAGTTTCCTGACTTAAACTCTTCCTTCAGTGGTTATGAGCCATCCTTTGCGAAGTTGTGCAATCGATCGAATGAACTGAGGCACCAAGTTGGGAAAGGCCCAAATGAAAAATCTGAAAATTGTCTTCGGTCAACGTCAAGAAATGATACAAAAAATAGCCTTATTGAAAAATTATTTAGATCAAGCAGTACTTTAGAAAATAAACCCTCCAAAGGTGATGAAGCTAAAGCCACAGACAAACTAAAACAGCTACAAAGAAATAAACAGACAAGTCGAATTCAGGTTACTAACAAGAATAGGTTAAATGTTCTGGATCCTGACTTGCTGCCTGTGAGAGTTTTAGAACCATCCACAGACGAAAGTGAAAAATTGGTTTTACAATCTTTACATAAATAAAAATAAGAATATAGACTTCTGTTAAGTTTTATTAAGGTTGTTGTAGCACACTTCTCTCCAGAAATTGAGATAAATGGAAACAATTGCCATTCTGAAGGTTTTTCTGATGAGAATGCATAAGGGAAAGATGTCGTCCCTAATGTCTAAAGTAATAAACAATTGTTAGAATATTTTACAACTTGTTTGCACACATTTAACATTTTCCTATATGAATAGTCAACTCAGAAATCCATTTGTAATAGCATTGCTGATGTAATGCAGGTATGCTTTAAGATGGGTACCCAGTATAACTGGCAAGCTCGAGTTATATTATTAGTTCTGCGTTTTTCATTGCCCATACTAATCCAGTTAAAGATGATTCAGGATCAACAAAGAATCTTATATAGAGGTCAGTTTGCTGCCAGTATTCAACAGTTCAAAAGTGAAATTTAAATGGTTATCATGTGCCACTCGTAAAAGTTTGTTCTGCAAACCGAAGCCAAACAGTATCTGATTAAATATGTTGTATCATTTCAAGAGATGTTACTTGCCTAACTGCCCTCAGTTTGTATCAGTGAGAAACCATGATCCTCTGCACTGACATAAGATGTGCAGTATATTTCATTCAGTAATGAGTTCTGTTGGAGACTGCATTGGGTTCCACCCAATTTGATGATGTTACACATTTCAGGCTGGAGATCTGCTGAGTCCAACTCTAGATCCCAATGGTGTCAGACTTCTCATCTCTGGCTTCTGATAGTCTTTGTCATAATGTCTAACTAGCCAACATGTATCTATTGCTATCATGCAATAAACTGCACCTTATTAATTAATTCATGTTCTGTTAGTTGTTAATTTGTCTTCTGTTGCAGTGCCTGATCAGGGGCTGTTTAAAAAGAAATAGAGAGCTTGACTTTCAGTTTAAAGGAGCAATGGGAGTGTTACTCTAACTTCATATTGTCCCTGACATGGAGGTGCTGTTGTTGGACTGGGGTGGACAAAGTCATAAGTCCCACAACATCAGATTATAGTCCAACAAGCTTTTTGGAAATCACAAGCTTTTGGAGCGCTGCTCCTTCGCCAGGTGAAATCTTCCAATGCATTTACATCATTTCTTCAATGAGATGATCAATACTCTATGCAGTGTCTAGAGGCAGTTTCATCAGTTCCCTGTACAACTGAAGCATGAGCTTCCTAATATGTTTTTCAGTTTCCCTTGAAGTGAATAAAATTTGCTGAGGTTTACTTCTGACTTTCTATACCTGCCTACTAGCCTTTTGCAATTCATACATTAGGACACACTCTTGTATACCCTTCCCTGAAAACCTCCAATCATTAAGATAGTATGCTTATTTTTATTCTCTCTCCCAAAATGAATAATGACACATTGTCCCAAATTACATTCCATTTGCCAGACTTTTTCCAGTTACATTTGGTATCTAACAATCAAATGGGACTTTCCCTGAATCTAGAATTTTTCTATATTCAATTGTGGAAAAAGATGGCTGGCCAGTACCTATTGCCATTTCCTAATTGCCCTTGAGAGGGTGGTGGTGAAATGCCTTCTTGAACCACTGCAGTCCAGATGCTGTAGGTTGACCCACAATACCCTTATGGAGGGAATTCCAGGATTTTGACCGAGTGATAGTGAAGGAATGATAATATATTTCAAAGTAAGGATGGTGAGTGGCTTGGATAAGAGCTTGCATGTGTGGTGTTCCCATGTATCTTCTATCTCTATCCTTCCAAATGGAAGTAGTAGTGGGTTTGAAAAGTGCCCTCTAAGGATCTTCAGTGAATTTGTGTACTAGCTACAAGATACAATACATACCGCTGCAACTGAACAGCCAGTGGAAGGAGTCGCTGCTAATCAAGCAAGTTGCATTGTCCGGGTGTCAAGCTCCTCTGTTGGAGCTTTACCCATCCAGACAAGTGTGGAATATTCCATTAAACCCCTGACTTGTACCTTTATAGATAGTGGACAGGCTTTGGGGAAATCAGATGGTGAGTAACTTACTGCAGTATTCCCAGATTCTTACCTGATCTTGTAGCCACTGTATTTCTGTGGAGCCCAGTGGAGTTTCTGGTCAAAAATGGCCCTAGGATGTTGATATTGGGCTGCAGTTATGATAATATCACCAAATATCAAAGGGCATTGGTTAAAATTGTCTCTTCTTGGAGACTATCATTGCCTGGTGTTTGTGGTGCACAAATGATGCCTACCACATGTCAGCCCAAAACCTGGATATTGACCAGATCTTGTTGCTTTTAAACATGGACTGCTTCAGTATTTGAGGAGTCACACATGGTGCTGAACATTGCACAATCATTCACGAACATACCCACTTCTGACCTTGTGATGGAGGGAAGGTCATTGATGCAGCCACTGAAGATAATTGACCCTAGCACCGTCCCAAGGGACCCCTGCAGAGATGCCCTGGACTCAAAATGACTGACTAACCAACAACTACAACCATCTTCCATGACTCCAATCAGCATAGAGTTTGCCATTCCCCCATTACCCATTGATTCTAGTTTTGCAAGTGTTCTTGAAGCCAAATCAGTCAAATGCAGCCTTGATGTCAAGGGCTGTCATTCTCACTTTACTTTGGAGTTCAGCTCTTTTGTCTAAGTTTGAACCAAGGCTGTAGAGGTCAGGAGTGGAGTGACAGTGGTGGGACACAAACCGGGCATTGCTGAGCAAATGCAGATTGTGCTGGAGTATAATATTGCTGCTGTGTTGATAGCCCCCAATGTGTCAGACATGCCCAATCTTAAGTTGTTAGATCTGTTCGAAATCTGTCCCATTTAGCACGCCAATAGGCCACACACATGACAGAAGGTATTCTCAACGCAAAGCAGGGACTTTGGCGCCTGAATGCAGTGGTCACTCTTACTGTTACTATAATGGACAGATGCATTTGCAGCCAGCAGATTGCTCAAGTCAAGTATATTTTTCCCCTCTTGTTAGTTCCTTCACAACCTGCTGCAGAGCCAAACTAACAGCTATGTCCCATATGACCTGACCAGCTTGATTGGCATTACCACAGAGCCAGTCTGGGTGGTGGACATTGAAAAGTACTTTTTGGTGCCCTTGCCACCCTCAATGCTTCCTCCAAGTGTTGTTCAATGGAGGAATACTGATTTATTAGCTGAAGAAGAGCAGTACATAGTAATCAGTAGGTTCCTCGTCAATAGTTAACTTGCAGCGGTAAAACTTCATGGGGTCCAGAGTCAATTTGAAGATTTGTCAGATACCTATATACTACTGTGCTGTTACTTCTGCTAGCTCTGTCCTGGTAGGGGGACAGGACATAACCAACAATCGTGACTGCGGTGCTGAGGACAAGGTAGGATTCCGTGAGCATGACGATGGTTAGGCTATTGCTGGACTAGTCTACAATTAGCTCTTCCAATTTTAACTGGCTCCCATGATAATAAGGAGTTGGCAGGATTGACAAAGCCATTTTGCTGTTGTCTTTTTCAGTACCTCGGTCAATAGGAGTAGTCCATCCAGTACCATTTCTTTCTGGAGACTTCATAACCATTGACAACAGAGTCTGAGAACTAAAATCAATGCATCAATTATCTCATAAAATAATTGGCTTAAGGCCCTAGGATGAAACCCATCAATAACCAGACACTTGCAACTCCAACAGTTTATTAAATACCACTCTTTGTTGAGGTCCTGGTGTTGAACTGGGGTGGACATAGTCAGAAGTTAAATGACATCAGGTTATAGTCCAGCAGGTTTGACATCACAAGCTTTTGGAGCACCGGATCTTCATCAAGTGAAGTAGAAGGAAGTGCACATATACAGAATTTATAGGTGAAGAGACAGTTATCTCGACAATAATTATCCTGATTTCACCTGATGAAGCAGCAGTGCTCCAAAAGCTTGTGGTGATTTCAAATAAAACTGCTGGGCTACTACCTACTACCTTCTTACATCTCAGCATTTAATGTAACAACACAGCTAAGCATTTAGCAACTCTTTTACCTTAAACTAAAAATCATAATGAGGTAGGGTTAGGGTTGAGAAAATATCTACCAATTTCCTCTTGTTCACGGATACAAGAAACCCAGAACGGAAAAGATACACAATCATCTGGTGATAGCTTCCCACTTTGAAACTTTTAACTTGCTTTAAGGGCTATTGTCCATGGAGCGTCGGAGGCTGAGGGGTGACCTCATAGGGATTTATAAGGTCATGAGGGGCACAGATAGGGTAAAGTCGATAGGGTTTTCTCCCCATGCTGGGGGGGGGGGGGGGGGGGGAAGAGAGAGAGAGAGAGAGAGAGAGAGAGAGAGAGAGAGAGAGAGAGAGAGAGAGAGAGAGAGAGACACAAAAACTAGATGCACATGTTTAAGGTGAGAGGGGAAAGATATAAAAAAGGACCCGAGGGGCAACTTTTTCATGCAGAGGGTGATGCATATACGGAATAAGCAGCCAGAGGAAGTCGTGAAGGCTGGTACAATTATAACATTTTAAAGGCATCTGGATGGGTATAAGAATAGGAAGGGTTGAGAGGGATATGGGCCAAATGCTGGCAAACGGAATTGAGATGTCTGGGATATCTGGTTGGCATGAATGAGTTGGACCACACAGTCTGTTTCTGTGCTGTACATCTCTGATTCGAAGCGAGCCTGTGCTAATTCACAGAGGTCATTCCAACGGACAACCTGTATTTCCATTGTTGCTGCTTTCTCACAGCTCACTGATTTTGATACATTGGGGAAACTGAAAGGCACATTACAACTTAAAAACTCTAAAAGCAGTTATCTTGGTCCACAATCAAAGGAACACTGCTTTCAAAGCACAACTATTCGTTGACAAGTACATGAAACACCTGTAGATGTGTTGGGTGGTATAAAAGGCTTATAAAAATAGTTCCTATGTAGAATTCACCTTTGTCATTAACTAGAGTGATGGTACCGAGTAGCTGAAATATGAATATAGTGTGGTTTCATCCACAAATAGGAATCATTAGTTCTCAGTCACAAACTGCGTACAAATGCAATAAAAGCCCTTTATCACTAATTTGATTGCTGCATAGGTTCCATTCATGAGAAACGACCTTGTTAAAAATGTGGATATAAATGAATGTATGACAATTTACAAACTAATTTCTAGGCTGTCTCAAGTAGGACATGAAGTATTTCAAATTCACCTCTTTAGATCAATTAAAAAAAACCAATATCACTGCTGTATGTTCCAGACACTATAAACAATTCACACAACATCACAAAGGAACAACAATGTTTATTAACAGGCATTACAAGCTAATTACATTAACAGGCTAATCAAGCACACTATAACACAACACAAAATACCATTACAGACTGGTTTCTAATAGCTCTGCTATGCAAATAGTATGGCCATCTGCAACTAAGACTTTGTCCCTCAAATAAACCAAATTTATTTTAAATAAAAATGTTTTTCCCATTTATTCCTCAGTGACTGATATTAAATACACTATGACAATATCACCAAGCACTGTGGGGAACAGACGGAAAGATAATCTTCCTTTCAATTTAGTCCTCTGAACAGGCATTAACATTAGGAATGCAGGAGATTGGGAGGGGAACAAACTGGTGTCCTCCTCCCCTGAGGCATTATTCCGAACGTGCTGCAGCTCCCATGTAATAAACTGCTGAAAGTGAAATTCTATGTTTATTCACTTCTGTGCAACAAGAGAGGTTGAGGATATGCCAAGGACATTTTCTTCCAGCCAATAGATAATTTGAAGACCACAGACAGGGGCCGTCAATTGGACAAGGTACTATAGACCACCCAGCATCTTATTATTAGTGCACCTCATCGTGAAGTGGACTTCAAGGATGAGAGAAAATAGCCCTGCTAAAAAAAACAAAAATTGGCTAGTTCGGCAACAGTTTTTTGACAGTCTCATTTTCAACCATCTGTGATTTAAAGGAATACTGATGGAGACTGAAAAAAATTTTTTAAATGTGTACTACATTCGACTTTAAATAACCATGGCAACAAATGCCACCTAAAAAAGGAATTATATTGTTAGAAAAATTAAGATATTAATGTCACATGCTTAGAAAATAATAAAATCAACAAACATTTTAGCAATCAGCAAATTTTTTAATCCGAATTTCCTCCTTGGTTTAAAAACTGACAATAGCTTTGAAAGCAAAAGCCCTGTATTTGTAAACACAATGAAAAGTATTCCCCCTTAGTTGATAGTGAAAGCTATCAAGCAACACGATGAGAGCAATGCTGTGGGGCAAGAACACCACATCCAGTTCCGTCAAACAGCAAAAGACATGAACTCATTTACCTGAAATACTGAACTACAGCTCTGAAAATCACAAGAATTCTCACTAATCTGTGGGAATTTGTAAACAGAAAGCCCATTCAATTTTCTGAAAAACAGCCACTTATGAACTGCTAATTTGAGCAAAGTTTTTAAAAAAAACTCAGTTATTTTCTTGCAAGAACTTTTTTAAAATGTTTTTTAGTTAAAAATTCTTGCCGGTATGATCTCTCACTTACCAGCATTTTTGCCATTGTTTTATGTTTTTAAAAACATCTATTCAAGTGTCATTGAGAATTGTAATAGTGCACTATTATTTACACACATTCACAATATTGTAAAGATTTGCTGTGTAAACCAGCCCCTGCTAGGCTGCCTCCACTTTGAATGTTGCCCTTCAACGAATACCTAAAGAACAAGATAGTGATGTTCAGTGGCTCATTTTTACCCTGCAAGCTTTTCTGGTCTCTCTCTCTCTCTCTCTTTCTTCATCCCATTCTCAACCAATACCTCTCATTTCCATTTAACAACTGACAGGATACGGAACATCTCGAGTTTTCCACTTCAGAAATGGGGAAAGCTGCGGCACCTCTCTGTTCATATATAACAAAGTTAGCAAATAAAGCCTCCAAAAGACCCACATCTAAACAATTTAATAGCACAACAGCTTATACATTTTCCTAAATGTCTCATCAGTGGAGCTTCTAGACAACAATTTCGAACCACAAGGCAAAGTGGATCTAAAATATTTTGTACAACAGCTCCCATCAGAAAATCTGAAGCTTTATTCTAAAAGTGGCTTAAACAGCCTGCATACAAATGAAAATGTCCTATTTCTGGGACACAGATGAGAAAGCACATAGCCAGGAAAACTACATTCAAGGTCCAGGAGATTTCCTAGTTTGGTTGTGAACTTTCCAACTCATCTTCGAGCAAAGTTTGACTTTCATTGGAAAGTTAAATTGACAATACTACACATGGCAAGATTCAACATTTAAATGCAGAGAAACATCATGAGCACAAAATACTCATGTTATTAATAAAGTCAACTATTAATCTGCAACATATTCTTAAAACACCATAGGTTCTTCAAATTTAGGTTTCCAGTAACAAAAAAAAGATCAAAATTAATAAATACCTCACTCTTTCCTTCTTACTAAAAAAATGCAATTGACAGCTTTAGTTCAATGTCTTTCTCGGGATCCAGAACAGAATCCATTTAAGCTGTAAAGAGACCACCATTACTGGACAGAGATAATGGGAACTGCAGATGCTGGAGATTCCAAGATAATAAAATGTGAGGCTGGATGAACACAGCAGGCCAAGCAGCATCTCAGGAGCACAAAAGCTGACGTTTCGGGCCTAGACCCTTCATCAGAGAGGGTCTCTCTGATGAAGGGTCTAGGCCCGAAACGTCAGCTTTTGTGCTCCTGAGATGCTGCTTGGCCTGCTGTGTTCATCCAGCCTCACATTTTATTACCATTACTGGACATGTGGAATTTTAGCCTTAATGCCATAGTGTGAACTCTTCCCCTAACTCTCTACTGCCCACACTGTGTTTTGCTAATGTTACAGATTTATCTTTCCATATAGGCTCCATTCATGTTTTATTTAAAAAAAGTAAATCCTGACCTGAAACAGAGACACTGCCTGATCTGTACAGTTTTTCTAGCAGTTTCTATCTTTATTTTCTTTCAATTACTTAGCTTCTGTCAGCACTATTTTTTAAGACTGCAAATGTAAAGAATTATTTGAAACAAATTGCCATGAGATGCAAAACAATGATCCAATAAATAAATTTGCAACACGTAGACAGCAACACTTGTGCAAAACCGATAAAACTCAACAGCAGAAAATCACAGTTTGGCATCATAACTTACGATTATTGTTTTTCCAGGTATTAAAACATGTGCGATCATTTATAACTAACCCTAAATACCTTTTTCTAATTTGAAATAATTCTTCAAAACCGTCAATCCTATTGTATCACTCCCCCCGCCAAAAAAATTGATATGTTTGACAAAGTTTGGCTGGACAATCGTTCATTCATTCACCTTCTCCATTTAAATCAAAGCAGTTTAAAAAAAAACTTGACAAACAATTTAGAAACCACAACAATCCTTTTTTTAAACGAATATTTGATTCCAGAAGGGAAGCTAGCAAAATAATAAGAAATACAGGTTCTGAATTCCCAGCATCACAGTTCAGGTGAATGGCTGTAATGCTACAGCCACAACTTTATTGCAGACCAACAGCCAGCAAGTGATTCCAACCCCACCTGCAAAAAAAAAAGAAACTTTAGATGTAGAGCCTTAGACAAAGTCCTGTGCATTTATAACAAGAGGCCATGAATTATTGCGGAATCATTGAATTAAGAAGCATAATCTGTGTGGACCTCTAAACTAGAAGTAAAAAATGCATGCAGACAACACAAAATTAGCTAGGAAAACCAAAATCTTCCTGCTCATCCCTCCCTCCCATTATGAAAATAGCGTACAGGACAAAGATTCTCAGCTAGATACAATCAGCTGCTCCGAAATGAGTTCAGTATAAGTGAGTATTAAGAAATTCTGATGATCCGCAAGTTTACCAAATAACTCTGCTTCTGACTGCTGGAATTTGATGACAGTTGACTTGGTAAATTTCTATCAACTTTGTTGCGAGGATTTTACTTTGGACATCTCACGTTAAAACGTCCTATCCCATTTTTACAAGTCTTTGTACCAACTAACTAAGAAAAAAAAGGCAAGTTCAGTTGATGTCGCCAAGGTTTCTGACCTTCAATAATTTTCACTTATGAAAAGTAGCATCTGGCTCTCACACAAGTGGGGCAGTGTGAAGGACTTAGTTATGGGGAAAAGAAAAAAAACAATATGACACTAGCTCATCTGGAAATTTTGTAGTAAACAGGGTGATTCAGCATTGACAAAAATGTGTTGTGTTCATAGATTTTTGTCTTGTACTTATCAGTACAATTCACATGAAATACAAATGTAAAGAGCAAACAACCTTTTCTTACATAATCTGTGAAGCGTGTTAATTGGTTGGCAAGTCAGCCAATGTGTGTTGAGGTATTACCATGGAGAATGCACCAATTAATTGATGACCGATAGCTAACTACCAAGCTTTGTTTAAATGTGAACTAGGCAGTTGACTAATGGTCACAGCATTTCCAAGGAATGAACCAGCGAATTGTTTTCACCTATTTAATTTATCAAGCTGAAACAGACACAAAAGTACTGTCTACAAATAACAGAACCTGGCACATTAATCTGTGTAGCTACCAGTGCACACAGAGTGCTTTAAATTGATTGGTAACACAATGCTCAACACACTCAGGATTAGTGAGCAAATTATGTCCAATTGCATAATTGCATTTGATATTGGAAAGGGCATTTCTAATTTTTGTATACGTGGGCTGGTTGCAGACAGTCAGGTCAATTTAAATGAAACTGTTCTTAATCATCCTGTACCTTCTACACCAGTTGGGAAAGCTACCATCCTCTCCAATGGTGTCATCCATTTTCGTGGAAGCACAGCTACGGGTTCTGAATAATATTTCAATATTAGGGAAATCATTAAAACTGCCTGGAAGAGAAGAATCATGATATATTATTTTACAAGTAGTGATCTAAGCGAATATCAAGCTGATTCCTCCAACTCTAGCATTTTTCCAAAAGGTACCTACATTTAAATAAAGCTTTACCCAGCAACCAGTCATAACAGTGTATCTTTTGTGATTCATATTACAGCACGAGATGTTCTAATGACGTTGGTGCTATTGAATTTTAAGGGGCAGTACTAAGTGGCCACTGCAGGAAGCATATGCACACACACAGCTTTACATGTAGAAAACACTATATTCCTAAAATAATTTCTCGTCTTCTGGACTGAGCCTCTGCTCACAACCTGGAAATTCAAAGCACAAAACAGACAGGAACAGGCCTTTCAGCCCTCCAATCCTGCATCGTCACATTTTGTCCTTCCATACTAAAACTTGCCTTCACTTACAGCATCCGTATCCCTTTATTCCCTTCCTGTTTGTGCATTCGTCCAGGTACTTCTTGAATGCTGCTATTGGTAGTGCTATTTCACCACCTCCTCTGGGAATGCATTCCAGGCACTCACCATCCTTTGGGTGAAAAAGGTGCCTCGCACATCTTTTACCTTCCTTCTCCCCACTCCCCCACCCCAACACACACCTTGAACCTGTGTCCCCTAGTAACTGACCCCCCAACCCTGGGGAAAAAAGCATCACACTTTCTACTCTATAAGATTGTGAATAGCTTGGATAAACTTGGTTGCCCCTCAACTTCCTGCATTCCAGTGAAAGAGCCCAGTCTATTCAACCTTTCTTCATAGAGAAAATTCCCCCATACCAGGCAACAACCTAGTAAAATTTTTCTGTACCTACTCTGAAGCATTCATGTCCTTCTGGTAGTGTGGTAACTGGAACTCACTAACTTGTCTATCGTTCTACTCAATGTGTCTTCCAATGATAGCAAGCATGCCATTAGCCTTTTTAACTACCGTATCTACCTGACTGCCACCTTCAGTGATCTGTGGACCTATGCACCCAGATTGCACTGCATATCAATACACCTTAGGGTTCTGCCATTCACTGTATAATTTCCACCTGTACTTGACCATCCAAAATGGATCACCTCACATTTAAGAGATAACACTGTGTGCAGCTGGAGGAACGCAGCAGGCCAGGAAAACTAACTTTTCGGATTGGGACCCTTCTTCAGAAATCTGATGCTGCCTGGCCTGCTCCTCCAGCCTCCAGCTCCACAATGTGTTATCTGTGACTCTAGCATCGACAGTTCTTACTAACTCACTGCCATTTTTCTGCCCATGCCTCCAACTCATCTATATCCTGCTGTATCCTCTGACAATCCTGACTATCTGCAAGTCCACCAATCTTTGCATCATTCGCAAACTTACTAACTAGACCAGCTTTTTCTCCAATCATTTATGCAGTTCATAAACAGCAGACACCCCAGCACTGATCATGTGGAACACCACTAATCACAGACCTCATTCTGAAAGCATCCTTCCATGGCTACCCTGTTTCCTTTTCCCACCTGTGCAGACAACTTGCTGTAAAGATCAGACCCAATTGTTTCTGTGGTGTCAGTGAATAAGTTCAATTTTAATTCTGATTTCAATATCTCAGAATACAGCAAGTTAAAGTATGGCTGTTTCATTGGGCTAAAGTCTAAGTCTGAATGATGTGGAAGTCTTCCCTCTTTGCCAGCAATACACGTTCCATGTGCAATAAATCAGAACAATCTGTACAAGACTGGAGTCTAGATTGTAGACTCCAGCAAGTCAAGTGGCACACCCGGATAAAGTAAGCAGGTTATATCACACTAATGCAACAAGGTTCTTTTCAAAAAATTGGGATGGAGGCACATTGCTAATATAGGCAAGACATACAGTTAACTCTGCATCTAGGATAGTTAGATAATGGCACAGTCAGAAAAAAAGTTCTAACAATTCAACAGCTTTCGCTTATTGAACAAGGCAGATTCCAGAGAGCTGGGTTGGTTGTGTGGTGCAGTGGGGGGAGGGGACGAAATGGGCTGGTTTAGGGATGCAGTAGGGGAAGGGGAGATTTTGAAACTGGTGAAGTCCACATTGATACCATTAGGCTGCAGGGTTCCCAGGCGGAATATGAGTTGCTGTTCCTGCAACCTTCGGGTGGCATCATTGTGGCAGTGCAGGAGGCCAGGAACAGCAACTCATATTCCGCCTGGGAACCCTGCAGCCATATGGTATCAATGTGGACTTCACCAGTTTCAAAATCTCCCCTTCCCCTACTGCATCCCTAAACCAGCCCAGTTCGTCCCCTTCCCCAGCTGCACCACACAACCAGCTCAGCTCTTCCCCCCCCACCCACTGCATCCCAAAACCAGTCCAACCTGTCTCTGCCTCCCTAACCGGTTCTTCCTCTCACCCATCCCTTCCTCCCACCCCAAGCCGCACCCCCATCTACCTACTAACCTCATCCCACCTCCTTGACCTGTCCGTCTTCCCTGGACTGACCTATCCCCTCCCTACCTCCCCACCTATACTCTCTCCACCTATCTTCTTTACTCTCCATCTTCGGTCCGCCTCCCCCCTCTCCCTATTTGTTCCAGAACCCTCACCCCATCCCCCTCTCTGATGAAGAGTCCAGGCCCGAAACGTCAGCTTTTGTGCTCCTGAGATGCTGCTGGGCCTGCTGTGTTCATCCAGCCTCACGTTTTATTATCTTGGAATTCTCCAGCATCTGCAGTTCCCATTATCTCTGATTCCAGAGAGCGCAACTTGCTGGTGACAGGCTGCAAATTTTAATTTTGCAATTTGGTTATCAAGGTGGTCATTCATTTGGGAGTGTCAACATACTTTTAACAAAAGAACAATAAGTTTATTACACAAAAGAAAATACATATGACGATTTAAAAAAGATTTTATTAACAGTACAAACAACAACCCTGTTTCCCCAAGCAGTATATTTTACAGATACTGATCCCCAATAAAGTACCTGGCCTATCTTCATTTCAAACGAAAGCATTTACTTTTGGCTATTTTTTGCACATTGTCTACTTGGACTACTAAAACAATTATTCTAGCTCTGATGGCCTTGAAATTATAAAAACTAAAACTGCCCTTTTGCTATTATTAATCTTTTCCATATTCTGTACTAAACCTGGTTGTAGCTTCTGACTGGTCCTTCTGGTCATAAAAGGTCAATTGCATAATCACCTCAATAAATTTAACAAGGGAGCAGATCTAGTCATTTATCTCAAGACATGTACTTTGCTAGAAACGCTGGTCTGAATTTACCTTTAAAATCGACTTTCTGACCTTCAAAACGAAGGTCACTTTCACAAAACTAAAAGCAACAAACTATTTACCTCCATTTCAGCACAAAGCTCCCACATAATAAATCATAAAGCTTCATCATATATTCCTTAATGAGCAAACCTTTTACACTCTTTTGTATTTCTACAGTCCTTTATGTCACAGAAACACAAGTTATTATTTTTGAGTGTAGCAACTTAGCAGCCACTTTCCGCAAGAGCTCATTAACAGAAATGAGGTGACTACTTTTGATGAACAGGGCAAAATTCTACATTTTAAAAAAATACTCACCTGTACAATATAAAAAACAATATTCACCACCCACTTGATCTTTGCTAACTGTGCCGTTCTTGTTTTGACTACAAAAGAAGATATTCTGCTTAGTATACTGCTTTAGACAATCGAGAGTAGATAATCTAAATTTATTTCAGAACAATGAGATCCCAAATAGTGCTAACCAGAAGTCATGAACATAAGAAGATCAGGAAGGAAATGAATGTCTCTGAAATACTCTCAAATGGAGAAAGGTATTCTCCATCATTGCATTCAAAATTATTTTCTCAGCTTAATTAGAACTAGTCAGAAATCACAGGACACCAGGTTATAGTCCAACAGGTTTACTTAATATCACAAGCTTTCAGAGCATTGCTCCTTTTGTCAGGCTAAGTGACTTCACCTGAAGAAGCAGTGGTCTGAAGCTGGAGTTGTAGAACTCCTGACTCTGTCCATCCCAGTCCAACATCGGCACCTCTACATCATAACTAGAATTAACTATTCCTCAAAAGTAGATACAATCAGCAAAACTGACCAACTTCCATTGAGCAGAATGCAGTGAAGAATGCTTGAGAAGTGTGGTGGCAGCTGGTTGAATAATCATTTTCAAACCAGATTTTGACAAATATTGCAAGACAATGGGAAAAGACCAGCATTAATGAGATAACTTTTTCTAAACAGCCAGTATTTGGGTCAATGGGCTACATTGTAGCCTTTTCTACTGCAGTGTGCTTTGTTGCTATGGGTTACAGGACCACAGTAGATTAGAAAGACCAAGTCAATAAGAGAAGAGAATCAATAGGGGTAGAGAGAAAAGTGTGAAAACTACCGGAAGAAGTTGGTCACTCGATGGTCTATAAAACGTCAATTAAAGACGATGTAGGTTTCACCCAGAATTTAGATCAATCTCTGTCCCAATTATTTCAGGTAACAGTTGTTAGTATTGATTTGATTATTGTTATTTACACTTCTAGAGCCTTTTTTTGTTTCTTGCCACATTATTATGTTCTTTTGCCTTACACCATAATTTCAAAAGCTGTTTAATCACTACTTACCTCTACTTTTATCACAGACTTTCCCTTCTGTTCTTTTCTCATTTTCAAAGCCCTGAACTTGCTTACAAGTTATTAAATACTGCTTTGGCCATTAAACCAAATGTTGGCTGTTCGGAAGAACTATCAATCTAATTATTCTTTAACTTCATGTAGCTCTGTCAAATGGTCGTCAACCTTAAGTGTTAAATGGGTTGTGACTCAGATACGGCCATACTTGCGACGTATGTCATTGCTATTTTTACTCCAGATTTCTACCATCTGCAATGGCCTTCTTTTGCTCAAATAAATTTGATTATTTTTGTTTTGGAGATTAAAAAAAGAACTTTCCACCTTGATGGCTCAAAAGGAAAATGTCAAGACAAGCAGAGATTTGACCCAAAGCGGAGTTAACTAATTTCAGCAACAGCTTTGGTCATAAGATGAAGGAGTGTGAGATAAGAGGAGCAACAGAAATCTTGGAAACCAGAACATATACGGACATGTTGAATGTTATAGGTGAACATGAGATGAGGAGATGGATTGCCTCTGCATGCTGTCACACCCTATTGGCATTAAACTTTACGGCTCCCACATGAACAAAACTTTAGACAGAGTGCCTGTAGAGCTATATCAATGACAGAGTTGATGACTTCAGAAAAATGTGTACTGGTGACAGAGGGCTAAATAATATTACATTTGAGATATTAAGATCTCCTTAGGCTGAGTTGGTGACATAGGGACAGTAGAAAGAAAAAAAAAAGTCAGACAAATCTAAATTCATAAACATAATTCTCCAGATCCTCTTCCATTCAAAGTGTCAAAATAGGGAGTGTGGGAAAGCTACAATAATTTTTTGTTCCTCAATCTCAGTTTGAGTTCAGACTTTTTAAAAAAAAACTTTTGCCTGCTACAGGCTTATAAAGGGGAAACAGGTTTCTCAGTACCATGAGTTTTCAGTTTATCAGTCATTTTATTTATCTTGCGCTCCAGCCTTGCGTATCTGGCAAACTCATCCATCATACTGATTGTTGCCAACTCCTGCTTCATGTTTCCAATTTCATATCTCATTTGGAGCTCAGTCTCTCCATCTTTTTGCAGAAGTCTGGCTACCTGAAAAAGACATTCAAATAGAAGTGTTTTTAGTAAAGTACTACTTCATTCTCTTTCCACTTCTTCAGCACAAAAATCACATTAAGTGCTACAGTATAACAAGGAAACCATTCAGCACATCACTGTCTGCACCAGCTGTCTAAATAAGCATTATGACTGAGTGCCAACCTGCTGCCTGTTTTCCATTGTTACATATTGTTTCTATTTAAAAAATGTTGTTATCTAATGTTACCTTGAATGCCTTAATTGAACCTGCCTCCAACACACTATCAAGCATTACATTCTCCTCACCTTGCACTTACTTCCTTTGCATCTCACTTTAAATCCATGCCTCCTTGTTCTTGATCATGGTGTGTGGGAAGATCCCCCATTTATTTCATCCAGCCTCCTTGTAATTTTGAGAGCGTGTTTCAGAGGTCCTCATAGCTTCTTCTCTTCAAGGAGAGCCAAACTAACAAGGCCATAAGATACACGGGCCAAATTAAGCCATTTGGTCCATCCAGCTCCACCATTTCAACATGGCTGATATACTTCTCAACCCCATTCTCCTGCCTTCTTTCCCCACAACCCTTGATTCCTTATATTCAAGAATCTTTTAATCTCTTGTCTTAAAAACACTCAAAAGACTTAGCTGCCAGAACCCTCTATAGTAATGGGTTCCACAAATTCAATCACCCTCTGGCTGAAGAAATTGCTCCTCAATTCAGTTCTAAAGGATTTTCCCTTCACCTTGATGCTGTTCCGTTTATCGTCATAAATGGTGTGGCATCCAGTACACAATATTCCAGGTGAGAGCTAACAAATGTCTTCTACAAATTCATCATAGTCTCAGTGCTCATACTGTATGCTCCAACTAACAATGCAGAGGATACTGCATGCTTTATTAACTGCTCTTGCTACCTATCCGGCTACCTTCAATGATTTTCATGCATGTACACCTAGGTCCCTATGGTCCTTGAAGATTGTACACGCTACATTACATTGTCTGCCCATGTTCTTCCTAGCAAAATGCAGCACCTCACTTCTCTAGAGTTTCAACTGTCATCTATCCATTCACTCCACCAACTTGTCTCTGTCCATTTGGGGTTCCACACATTGAAGAGGTAAACTAAACTGTCTAAGTTTATCAAGCTTCCCAAGTTTCTAATCATCCACAAACTTTGAAATTGTACCCTGCACTCCAAGATCTAGATAATTTCAATCTATCAGGAAAGGTAGGGGAGAGCTCCTGGGGAACTCCATTACAAACCTTCTCCTAGCCGGAATAATATCCCTTGACCATTACTTTGTTTCCTATTATCAACAAATTGTTGCCAATCAAGTTCAAACATTTGAGGTTGTAGACTTGCTCGCTGAGCCGGTATGTTTGACTGCAGATATTTCATCACCCTACTAGATAACACTGGAGGTGTACTGACAACGTTCCCCAGCAGGGTGATGAAACATCTGCAAACACACTGGCTCAGTGAGCAAGTCTACACCATAAGCTGAGCCACAAGCCTTCTCAAACTTTTAGTTACAATATTTAAGCTACAATATTTAAGCATAAATCTCTGCATGGCATTGTATCAAGTGTCTTCTGAAAGTCTATGTACACCACAAAAACATTACCCTCACTGATCCTTTCTATTATCTCTTCAACACCTTTTGAAACCAATGTTGACTCTTCCTAATCAATACCATTTTCCATGTGATTACTTGTTGTTAGGGAATGACCTAACGGGACTGAAACACTTTGGTTCGCTAGACTAAAGGTGACCTCAAGGTTACCGCAGGTGGGAAGTAGGAGGCTGGCTAGGAATGTGTAGGAACAGAAACGATGGATATGTATTTTAACAACAGGGGCAGAGACAGATGATGTTAGTGAAATGAATATAGGCACTTACTGATGGGTTGGGTAAAATGATTGAAAGCTCATCCCCTGCCAGTTCTCACTATCCAGACTTATGCTGTGAGAGACCACTTGGGCAGGATTAAAACACTTGCAAACATCTTCAAAGTACTGAGTGGATAATCTTACTCAGCTTGAGCTCCCCACCATCTGTCTGCCTTCAGCAGAATCCAGTTCAGTTCACACGTTAAGTGACAGATCATGATAACATCCTGTTGGTAGATGGTGCACAGGTCTTCAAGAGTGTAATTTACCAGGCAGTTGAAAATTGCCTAGATAGTCCTATCCAGACATAAAAGAATAAAAATCTCTCTCATTCTGGATGCGTGCATCACTTCAAAAAGTATTAGCATTCAGGACAGTATAGTTTATTAGGCCTTTACATATTTAATGTCCATCCTCGCCACAAATAATCTACATTGTGCACTACTGAAACTCACTCACAGTCTCAACCACCAGGAATAACAGGCAGACTGGTTATCTTTAAGCTAAGAACCATAACTTGGATACACATTACCATTCTTCCACTGTCTGTGGATAAGAGTCCTGGACTTCCTTGTCCAATCTCTTTGTGGGATTTATTACAACAACTAGACAAAGAAATTAATTGCTACCTTGCTCACAATCCAATACAAACAAAAAAACTTGAAGGCCTTTTTGAAATCTTAATCAAACATTAAATCACCAACTTCAGGTGTAAATTTCCAAGGATTAAAAAAATCAACTTTAACTTAATGAAGTTAAATTCCCAAATACAGGGAGCATTTTCACATTGTAGCTCACAACTCAAGGAGTTTGTTGAGGAAGCAAATATCACAGGGTAAGTAAACCCATAGTATTTGTCTTGTACCTCCCACGGCCTAGCTAGAGTGGCACAGTATTCCTTGCCATCCCATGGTTGACTAATTTGCTCCTTGTTAAGCACTTCATAATGGGTAGAGCTCAAAGTGCTGAGAAGGGAGGGAACTGTCATTGGATAAAAGAATTGATAGAGTAAATGCTTTGGGTTTTTTTCCCAAATTGAATCCTTATTTTCCTAAGTTACAACTCATTATTTAATGTTGCAAAATATATCACTTAAAGGAATTAAAAACAGTAACTGGTATTCTAAGTTTCAAGCTGATTTCACAAAAAAAATGGACAAGGTCATTGTACATTATAGTTTTTTTTAATTAGAACTAGGTCAGATGGAAAATAAATCTTAGCAAATGGGAAAAGACCTTGTTGCCTAGAGCTGGATTTGAAAGTTAAATCACTCCCAATCCAATTTACGCATGCAAGATTAATTCTACACGTGGACCAGATTTATGCTATCCTGCATCAGGAAAAGATGCAGACTCACTTGTTCTGGAAAGGTCAAACAGTACTTTAGTTCAAACACACAATCTTATTAAAAAAGACAAACTTTAAAAGGAACTCAGAATGTTACTACCAGACATTAATGGTGATGCTTTCGCCACAGGAAAATTACATTTACTAGCGAGTTTTGAGAAGATTTGGAGCTCAGGTTGAGGTTCTGGATGTAAGTTTGCTCGCTGAGCTGGAAGGTTCATTTTCAGACGTTTCGTCACCATTCTAGGTAACATCATCAGTGAGCCTCCGACGAAGCGCTGGTGTTATGTCCCGCTTTCTATTTATCTGGTTAGGTTTCCTTGGGTTGGTGGTGATGTCATTTCCTGTTCTTTTTCTCAGGGGATGGTAGATTGATTTGGAGCCAATGTGTTTGTTGACTGAGTTCCGGTTGGAATGCCATGCCTCTAGGAATTCTCGTGCATGTCTCTGTGTGGCTTGTCCTAGGATGGATGTGTTATCCCAATCAAAGTGGTGTCCTTCCTCATCTGTATGTAAGGATACGAGTGATAGTGGGTCATGTCGTTTTGTGGCTACTTGATGTTCATGTATCCTGGTGGCTAGCTTTCAACGAGCCACCACACACTGCAGCACAAAGGAACTACGCAGAGCAGAGGAAAATCACCTGCACAGCGTATTCAAAAAGAATGGGTACCCTATGAACACAGTCCGCCGATTTCTCAGCAACAAACCCAAACAAACAGACAAAACAGGCTCAGAAACCATAACCACTCTCCCCTACATCAAAGACATTTCCGAAATGACTGCCAGAATACTCGGACCTCTTGGCATCAGGGTAGCCCACAAACCCACCAACACACTAAAACAGCAGCTAATGAACTTATAAGACCCTATACAGACAACAAGCAAAACGAACGTCATCTACAAAATACCTTGCAAGAACTGTGACAAACACTACATTGGACAAACAGGCAGAAAGCTAGCCACCAGGATACCTGAACATCAACTAGCCACAAAACGACATGACCCACTATCACTCGTATCTTTACATACAGATAAGGAAGGACACCACTTTGATTGGGACAACACATCCATCCTAGGACAAGCCACACAGAGACATGCACGAGAATTCCTAGAAGCATGGCATTCCAACCGGAACTCCATCAACAAACACATTGACTCCAAATCAGTCTACCATGTGTTTGTTGATGGAGTTCCGGTTGGAATGCCATGCTTCTAGGAATTCTCGTGCATGTCTCTGTGTGGCTTGTCCTAGGATGGATGTGTTGTCCCAATCAAAGTGGTGTCCTTCCTTATCTGTATGTAAGGATACGAGTGATAGTGGGTCATGTCGTTTTGTGGCTAGTTGATGTTCATGTATCCTGGTGGCTAGCTTTCTGCCTGTTTGTCCAATGTAGTGTTTGTCACAGTTCTTGCAAGGTATTTTGTAGATGACGTTCGTTTTGCTTGTTGTCTGTATAGGGTCTTATAAGTTCATTAGCTGCTGTTTTAGTGTGTTGGTGGGTTTGTGGGCTACCCTGATGCCAAGAGGTCCGAGTATTCTGGCAGTCATTTCGGAAATGTCTTTGATGTAGGGGAGAGTGGTTATGGTTTCTGAGCCTGTTTTGTCTGTTTGTTTGGGTTTGTTGCTGAGAAATCGGCGGACTGTGTTCATAGGGTACCCATTCTTTTTGAATACGCTGTGCAGGTGATTTTCCTCTGCTCTGCGTAGTTCCTTTGTGCTGCAGTGTGTGGTGGCTCGTTGAAAGCTAGCCACCAGGATACATGAACATCAAGTAGCCACAAAACGACATGACCCACTATCACTCGTATCCTTACATACAGATGAGGAAGGACACCACTTTGATTGGGATAACACATCCATCCTAGGACAAGCCACACAGAGACATGCACGAGAATTCCTAGAGGCATGGCATTCCAACCGGAACTCAGTCAACAAACACATTGGCTCCAAATCAATCTACCATCCCCTGAGAAAAAGAACAGGAAATGACATCACCACCAACCCAAGGAAACCTAACCAGATAAATAGAAAGCGGGACATAACACCAGCGCTTCGTCGGAGGCTCACTGATGATGTTACCTAGAATGGTGACGAAACGTCTGAAAATGAACCTTCCAGCTCAGCGAGCAAACTCACAGCCATTACATTTAGTAGATTTGTAGTTTTCAACCACTGCACTACTTCAGTCTACGACGCTGCCAAATTAACCTCAATTGGATTAATGCTACCAGATGAACAGAATGGACTCAGCAACTGAAGAAAGTATCAGTTCGGATCAACCTCAGGGAATCTCTCTCCCACTGCTCCACCTATATTCTCCTCTATGCATCTTCAGTCCGCCTCCCCCTCTCTCCCTATTGATTTCAGAACCCTCTCTTCATCAGAGAGGGGGATGAAGGGTCTAGGCCTGAAACGTCAGCTTTTGTGCTCCTGAGATGCTGCTTGGCCTGCTGTGTTCATCCAGCTCCACACTTTGTTATCTTGGATTCTCCAGCATCTGCAGTTCCCATTATCTCTGAAAGTATTAGTTCTAGATCGATATCGGTTTGAGAAGCTGTTCCTCCCATTTTTTCCTGAGTCAATGCTTTACAAAAAACTGACATTAAAACCGGCAAACACAAAACAAATAATGCAGCATACACTAGTTAAGTAGTAGTGGGGTTAAGATGAAGACACTATTTCATGATAGGCTTAAAAAGGTGGAGGGAATCTGAATATTCCAAGGCATGTGATCAAAAAATTTTGACACTGCTTGTGAAAATCAAGGTGCTTTCAGGCTAGAGGCAATGTAGACCAACTAGAATAGGGTTGAGTGAGATGTTGCGCAAGTTAAGGTATGAACAGCATTTTCGATTAGCTGAAGTTTACAAAAAAAAAAGACAAAGACAGATGGAGATTTCAGCATCAGGTGACCCGAGGCGGTATAAATTTAGGCAACATTATAGGGGGGGATGTAGGCAGTCTTGGTGATGGACAGGACATAGGCTCAGAGGCTTATCTCAAAGACAAATGGGAATCTGTCAGAATTGGGCATCTGAATCTTAAATGTTTTACTTTTCACATCCATAGTGATCAGATTAATTACAGAAATCTAATGCAATATTATATTTTTTAAAAAATCAAAATTCAGTATAAAGCCAGAAAAAAATAATTTAAGTCAGGCAGAGTGGAAAAAAAAGATTCTAATCCCAGTGAATTAATTCTGAAACTGTCATTAAGTCTCAATTAGCATAATATTAGAACAAGCAGTTCCGACTATGTCCAAGCACTACAGAATGTTTGGCAAAATGCATTTCAACAAGACAAATCAGACACACAGTTTTTCCAGAACACATTCCCTTAAAATGTAGATTTTCATACCTTGCTGAATATTTGTTCAAACAAACAATATCTTACAGCCTCCAAAACAAAGTGTCACCAATGCTAATGGGAACTGCAAATGCTGGAGAATCCAAGATAATAAAATGTGAGGCTGGATGAACACAGCAGGCCCAGCAGCATCTCAGGAGCACAAAAGCTGACGTTTCGGGCCTAGACCCTTCATCAGAGAGGGGGATGGGGTGAGGGTTCTGGAATAAATAGGGAGAGAGGGGGAGGGGGAGGTGGACCGAAGATGGAGAGAAAAGAAGATAGGTGGAGAGGTAGCGAGGGAATAGGTCAGTCCAGGGAAGACAGACAGGTCAAGGAGGTGGGATGAGGTTAGTAGGTAAGATCATATTTGGTGGTGGATCTGGATTAAGAGCTTCTGCCGCCGGACGATGCATCAAGGTGCCTCCGCCCAGCACCTTAATGCGCTCCAGTAGCAGAAGCTCCACCAAACAGACAACCCGCACACACCAGGGTGTGGGGGGTGTCTGTTTGGTGGAGCTTCTGCTACTGGAGCGCATTAAGGTGCTGGGCGGAGGCACCTTGATGCATCGTCCGGCAGCAGAAGCTCTTAACCCAGATCCACCACCAAATATGATCCTTCCTACTAACCTCATCCCACCTCCTTGACCTGTCTGTCTTCCCTGGACTGACCTATCCCCTCCCTACCTCCCCACCTATACTTTCCTCTCCACCTATCTTCTTTTCTCTCCATCTTCGGTCTGCCTCCCCCTCTCTCCCTATTTATTCCAGAACCCTCACCCCATCCCCCTCTCTGATGAAGGGTCTAGGCCCGAAACGTTAGCTTTTGTGCTCCTGAGATGCTGCTGGGCCTGCTGTGTTCATCCAGCCTCACATTTCATTATCTTGTCACCAATGCTATTCTATCAACTGTTTCTTCCACCAATTATTTCCTCTTAAGATATTGATTTCTTTAAGAGGTAGAGTTGGAGAGAATACCCTTGCCTTTACGTAGGGCTTTTCACCTAAGGCTGTCAAAAATGCTTTGCAGTAATGAGCTGTAGAGCAATCACTGTTGAAAAAGCAACATTCTTAATGTGCAGTCAATTTGCTGACAGCATACTCCCAGAGCCAACGTGGTAATCGTTGGAATTTTCTTCACCGCAGTATGGCTAAGGGATAAATATCGTCAAGATTTCAATACTAGTTGCCGAAGTGGTCACAATTCACATGCAAAACCTTGATTAGATCAACAGCTCTTGTGGGGTTTGTCAGCTACATCAAGGAAATTAAAACAGGTTAGTTTAATCTTGTCTTCACTTGTTATCCATACAGCACACTTATCAAGGCAGATAAATGATCAGCAATCAGGAGCCTAATGTTCCCTTTGACAAACCAGGGGTGCATGGAAATTCTGTATGACTACAGACCCCATCAAATTCTAAGTTAACAAAGACCAAGTTTTGAACCTGGAAGCTTCTTGATTTGGACAGTACAAGTATCATCTAAGCACGTTGGCACCTGAAGTCAATTGCTCTTCCCTGAAGAAGACAGGTCCTCTATCGTTCTCTTTTTACATATTGCAATGGGAAAACATGATCCTTGACTAAATTTTTGGCCACCTGTCCTAATACTGATTCAGTGTCAAACTCTGTCCGCTAATTCTCCTGAACCACAGCTCCCTTGACAGCATCCTTACCCCGAGTCAGAAGGCTGTGGGTTCAAATACCAGTCCAGGACCTGAGCACAAAATCCAAGGCCAACATGCCAATGCAGTGCTGGAGGGGCCATCTTTCAGATAAGTCTTTAAACTGGGCCCTGTCTGCCCATTCAGGTCCCTTAGCATTATTTAAGGAGCAAAGGTACACTGATATTCTGGACAATACTTTATCCCTGAATCTACAATACAAGTTCATCTTGTTATTACCACCTTGCTGTGTGCAAATTGGCCATTACATCTCCTATGACAGTGTCTACACTTCAAAGTGTTTCATTGGCTGTAAAGGAGTGCTTTTACAAAATGGTAATTGTATAGAATCAAAACAAGCCATTTCGCTCATTGAATCCACACTGGCCCTCCAGACAGCATCCTACCACGTCCTAACCCTGTACTCCTCTTGGCTAGACTACCTAACTGTACATCCCTGGGCACTACGGGAATTTAGCATAGCCAATCCACCTAACCTGCACATCTTTGGACTGTGGGAGGAAACTGGGGCACCCAGAAGAAACCCACTCACACATGGGGACAACGTGCAAACTCTACACCGACAGCTGCCGGAAGGTGGAATCAAACCTGGGACCCTGGCACTTAGGTGCAGCATTGAGGATAAGTGGAGGATTTATTGATCATAATCGAGTAGGATTTCATAATCCTACACCAACTGCATGAATGCAACCCAAGTCCAAGGAAATTATGAGACTTCTAAATGAATTTAATACAAAATAAAAAGCTGAAATTTTGACTACAACCCTGGAACCTGCAATGGAGGAGGACGGGTAACCCACTTTCATCACCTCCCTCCTGCAAAAGGCATCTGGACAGCAACATGTTGACAGTGGACATCTGTACCATCAAAACTCTCAGAATCACCACCATCTTAATGTGTCATCCTTTAGTTTACGTATTTGTAATGTACTAACCAACCAACAACATTTAGGATGGCAATAGATAAGTGTTGTTCATGGGTTCCTTTGTGTGCAGATAATTCTTCAGGTATAATGACAGCTGGTGGAATGGAAAGGGTTTAGTGAATGCTAAAGATTAGACAGAGCCCAAAATACTAATCTGGCTAAACTATGCCTTGCTGGACATAAAGCAGATTGAACATGAACGCAACACTAGATCAGCTCTTAAATATACATTTAACAATGCTTTCTGGAAGAATTTAAAAAGAAAAATCAGAATATTGCTATACTGTAAAACACAATTCGAGATTTCCAAAAATATAAGTGCTATCGATACTCTGATAGATAGGACACGGAACAAGATTTAAAACAGGAAAGAAAAGAGAAGAGGACTCATGGTCCCATTGCTGGCAGCAAACAATTCAACTCCTGAACACAATCAGAAGAAATTTAAAAAGAGTCTACACATAGGCAAATTGCAAAGAAAATGAAAAACGTAGGACAGTGAGAAGAGGCCAGTATACAGCAAATCCAATATGGGAGAATTTTGGACTTGGTGCTAGGAATTTAAGCTGGAGGTGGAAGGAGTAACATGAAAAAAAAGATTAGTGTTGGTGATCATAATTTAGTTAAATCTAACAGTTATGAAATAAACTTTTTTTAAATGTATAAGTTATAAAGTGAAAAAAAATATTTTACTATCAAGAGAACAAACTGACAAAAGGTTTATCAGCAACAGCTACTTGAGGCTGGACGAACACAGCAGGCCCAGCAGCATCTCAGGAGCACAAAAGCTGACGTTTCGGGCCTAGACCCTTCATCAGAGAGGGGGATGGGGTGAGGGTTCTGGAATAGATAGGGAGAGAGGGGGAGGCAGACCGAAGATGGAGAGAAAAGAAGATAGGTGGAGAGGAGAGGAGAGTATAGGTAGGGAGGGGATAGGTCAGTCCAGGGAAGACGGACAGGTCAAGGAGGTGGGATGAGGTTAGTAGGTAGGAGATGGAGGTGCGGCTTGGGGTGGGAGGAAGGGATGGGTGAGAGGAAGAACAGGTTAGGGAGGCAGAGACAGGTTAGACTGGTTTTGGGATGCAGTGGTTGGAGGGGACGAGCTGGGCTGGTTGTGTGGTGCAGTGGGGGGAGGGGACGAACTGGGCTGGTTTTGCGATGCGGTGGGGGAAGGGGAAATCTCCCCTTCCCCCACCGCATCGCAAAACCAGCCCAGTTCGTCCCCTCCCCCCACTGCACCACACAACCAGCCCAGCTCGTCCCCTCCCCCCACTGCACCACACAACCAGCCCAGCTCGTCCCCTCCAACCACTGCATCCCAAAACCAGTCTAACCTGTCTCTGCCTCCCTAACCTGTTCTTCCTCTCACCCATCCCTTCCTCCCACCCCAAGCCGCACCTCCATCTCCTACCTACTAACCTCATCCCACCTCCTTGACCTGTCCGTCTTCCCTGGACTGACCTATCCCCTCCCTACCTATACTCTCCTCTCCACTCCACCTATCTTCTTTTCTCTCCATCTTCGGTCTGCCTCCCCTTCTCTCCCTATTTATTCCAGAACCCTCACCCCATCCCCCTCTCTGATGAAGGGTCTAGGCCCGAAACGTCAGCTTTTGTGCTCCTGAGATGCTGCTGGGCCTGCTGTGTTCATCCAGCCTCACATTTCATTACCATGCCTCGAAGTATCTTTGCCTGCACTGTATGAGATAGACAACATTAGCTGCGTCACGAGTACCTGCCATGTATGTGGTGGGTGGTGTTCTCACGTGTGACAGTAGGATCCATGTCAATGTTCCTGCATGTCTTGTAGAAGTTGCCATGGCAAGGTTGTGTGGTGTTGTGGTTGATGTTGCCCTGAAAGCTGGGTAGTTTGCTGCGAACTATGGTCTGTTTAAGATATGACGGTTGTTTGAAGGCGAGGATTGGAGGCATAGGGACGATCTTGGCAAGACGCTCATTGTCAATGACCTGTTGAAGGCTGTGAAAAGAGCAGACCGTAGTGTCTCTGCTCCAGGGAAGTACTGGGCGATGACTGATTGCCTGTCTTCTAAAAGGAGGTTGTTGCAGTTTTTTCCACTCTGGCATGTTGGAACAGGCAGTTGATCAGTTGAGCATCATATTCCATTAACAGGACATTCTTCAAAATCTTTAGGTACCTATCGTGTCCCTCCTCATCTGAGCAGATCCTGTGTACATGCAGGGCTCGTCTATAGGGGATGGCTTCTTTAACTATGTTCAAGGTGGAAGCTAGAGAAGTGCAGCATTGTGAGATTATCTGTGGGCTTGTGGTACATTGAGATCTGAGGGGTCCATCCTTGATGGAAATGTGTGTCCAAGAATGAGACTGGTTCTGAAGAGTAGCCCATGGTAAATCTGATGGGTGGGATGAAACTTGGTGATAATTACTATGTAGTAATTTCAGTGATTCCTCGCCATGAATCCAAAAAGGAAGAAAATGTCCTCAATGTAACTGATGTACAGCATTGGGCAGAGGTCCTGCACAGCAAACATGTCTTGCTCGAACTTGTACATGAACGTGTTGACATGCTGGGGTGCAAATCTGGTCCCCATGGCTGTTTTGTGTGTCTGGATGAAGCACTCGTTGTCCAGGATGAAGCACGAGTTGTAGGATGGTGTCTGGAAATTGGCAGCTGTTGGTGTTGAGTACAGAGGCTGTTGCAGTGATGCCGCTGTCGTGAGGGTCGCTGGTGTAGAGTGCCGAAACATCCATTGTGACAAGGAAAGTTGATCATGGTTTGTCTGGTCTGTGGATACTTGCGACAGAAGTTGGGGGTCTCTTGTACAATGGGTTTCAAAATGCCATTGACATAGCCAGGGAGGTTCTCACACAGGGTCCCATTGCCTGATGTGGCACCCATGTTTGTTGGTTTTGTGTATCTTTGGAAGGCAGAAGTCTCCTATGTGGGAAGTACACAGGATGAGAGTGTGCAGAGGTCTGGGTCAAAGGTCTTGATCCATCAACTTAACAAGCTGATGGGTGTGTTCTTTGGTCAGCTGAGCAGGTAGCTGTGTGTAGTGTTCCTGGTTGTTAAGTTATTGGTATGCTTCTTTGCAGTAGTCTGTTCTATTCTACATGATGAAGGGTCCTCTTTTGTCTGCTGGTTTGATGACAACATTGCAATTGGTTGCGAGAGCATGGACGGCATTGCATTGTGTTTCAGTGACATTCTGTACTATTTTGAGAGCGTGGCTGATGATTCTGGTGTTAACGCTTCTCCCGACAGCTTGAACATATATGTTGAGCCTACAGCAGTAACCCTCTGGAGAGGTCCAATTTGACTCTTTCTTCTTTGGTCACTGCAACACGGATCAGTTCACTGTTTCAGTTCGTTGGTTGTCTCATTGGGCATGCTGCTGACATCTTGGGGTTTGTGGAAGAATTCTCAGAGCCTCATTCACCTGAAAGTCCTCTGTGTCTGCTGCGAGACCAGTGAGATCTATTTTGGAAGTTTGCAGCAAACTATCCAACCTTCAGGACAACATTGGCCACAACACCAAACGATCCTACCATGGCAGCCTCTGCCAGACACAGAGCATCGGCATGGATATTGCCATCAGATGTGGGAACACCACCCGCCATATACATGGCAGATACTCACGTGACTCAGTCAATGTTGTCTCTCTCACGCACCACAGGCAAGGATGCCCCAAGGTATGGTGCACTGGCAAGACCATGCAGACGCTATGACAACAGATGAACAGACACCACACAACAATCAGGCAGGAATGTTCCCTCTCAGTCAGCAAACGCAATCCACCTAATCCACAGCAGGCAGTTAAGAAAGCTAATGGCATGCTGGCCTTCATAACAAGAGAAATTGAGTATAGGAGCAAAGAGGTCCTTCTGCAGCTCTACAGGGCCCTGGTGAGACCACACCAGGAGTATTGTGTGCAGTTTTGGTTTCCAAACTTGAGGAAGGACATTCTTGCTATTGAGGGAGTGCAGCGTAGATTCACAAGGTCAATTCCCAGAACGGCAAGACTATCATATGTTGAAAGGTTGGAGCGACTGGGCTTGTATACACTTGAGTTTAGAAGGATGAGGGGATCTGATTGAGACGTATAAGATTATTAAGGGATGGGACACTCTGGAGGCAGGAAGCATGTTTCCACTGATGGGTGAGTCCAGAACCAGAGGACGTAGTTTAAAAATAAGGGGTAGGCCATTTAGAACCGAGTTGAGGAAAAACTTCTTCACCCAGAGAGTGGTGGATATATGGAATGCTCTGCCCCCAGAAGGAAATGGAGGCCGAATCGCTGGATATTTTCAAGAAAGAGACAGATTGAGCTCTTAAAGATAGTGGAATCAAGGGTTATGGGGATAAGGCAGGAACAGGATACTGATTGTGGATGATCAGCCATGATCATAATGAATGGTGGTGCTGGCTCGAAGGGTAAAATGGCCTATTCCTGCACCTATTGTCTATTTGCACATCTTTGGACAATAGGAAGAAACCAGAGCACCCAGAGGGAACCCATGCAGACATGAGAAGAATGTCTGTGGAGTTTGCAGTCAACTAAGGGTCTGGTGCTGTGAAGTAGCAGTACTAAAATGAGCCACTGTACTGCCCTATAATAATGTGTACAAATTCACTTGTCAATTGAATTTACTACATACAAATTGCATCCCATATTTCCTAAGACATTTTAAGTAAAGCTATGAAAGTGATGCAATCCACACACACCCTCCCCAAAGAAAGAGACAGAGAGACACATATGACAATGGCCAGTTTTGTTTAGGATCAACAAGAATCCATGTTTGGAGGACAGTATCAAAACAAGGTGAATAGACAGCTAATCCAACGTGAATCAATATCAAGTCAAGCACCATTTTTGATAAGCCAGTTGATTCAACGTAGCACATATTCACAAACCTAAGGCAGCATGTGACCACATAGAACAAAGAGTAAACTGGAGACGTTAGATGTAGCTGTGCAAAGTATAGGTTGAGCATGATAAATCTGTATGAAAAAGTGTCTTTGAACAGATGATTAGCATGCTGGATAAAGGAAACCTAGTAGAGGACTGCTTTAGGATCCTGTGGCAACCTTACCATGAGTCACAGTGAATGCATTACAGCGCATAAAACGGGCCCTTTGGTCCCAATTCATCTGTGCCGACCAGACATCCCATTGTGGCCTAGTCCCATTTGCTAGCATTTGGCCCATATTCCTATTTAACACTTTCTACTCATATCCCGATCCAGATGCCTTCTAAATTTTGCAATTGTACCTATATTCACCAGGTCTTCTGGCAACTTATTTCACACATGCACAACCCCCAACGTGAAAAAGTTACCCCTGAGGTCCCTTTTAAATCTTGCCCCTCACCTTAAACCTAGCCCTCTAGTTATGGACTCCCCTATCCTGGGGAAAAGGCCTTGGCTATTCATCCAATCCATGCCTCGCATGGGTTTATGAGCCTCTACCGTCACTTCTCAGCCTCCAGTAACGTTTTGGGTCCGGTGACCCATTCTGAGGAAGTAGAAATGTTAACTCTGATTCTGTTCTTCAGATGCTGCCAGATCTGCTGAGCTTCCAGCAACTGTTTGTGTTCCTGATTTACTGCATCCGCAGTTCTTTCAGTTTTTAATCTATTGCCTGTGATCCCACTTTCAAGTAAGTATGCACCTGCCCTCCTAGGTCTCTTTGAAGGGCAACACTCTCAAGGCATACATTGCACAGTGCAGACAATTAGGTAAATTGAAGATGGGAGACCATTAAAAGCTCAAGAGGACAGTTTCTGAACAACACATGATTAGAACCTGGTACCACTCAGATTACCATGTGTTATTGAATAGAATTATAATAAGTAGAATTCTACAGCAGACCAAGCCTGAAGACTGTTCGTTCACTTGTCTTTATCTTGACCAATCTGTCTTAAACTCAAAATCAAAAAGATATATCTTTTGATGAAATGTCACAACAAACAAAGGAAATTAAGTCACAAAGTATTGGTATTGAAGTGGAAATGTAAATCCTTAAAAAGTTAGTTGATGGACGAGTAAAGTTATGAAAGCTGGTTTAAACTCTAAATGAGATAACTTCCTACAATTATACAAACGTTGGGGTAATCATAAGCCACTGTATTTGGATACCATCACATCTGCACCAAACCATTTAGTCCTACCCTTTTATTTTAAAGAAAAGTCAGTTTCAGGTGGAACCAGAATATTTACCTCTGATTTGACTGGAATGGAGGACTCAACTTGAAACTGTATATCAAACAATGCCTACTTCTATCTCCATAACAGCCTTCCTTAACTCAGCAATTCATGTCCTGGTTCCTGAAATAACCGCACAAAGGCCAGTGTGCCATCATCTTCTACTTGCATGTGGGGTGTCCTTGACATTGACCCAGCTCTCAGTGAACAGAACCTCTGTCACTCCCGTTTATATCTGTCAATCAGGGCTCCCCAATTGGACTTGATTAACAACCCCTATCAGGGAACTGAGGGGTCCACCAGGCAGACCTGGTTATAATCACTACAGCCCTCCTCAGAGTCTGGGGATGTAGGCCAGTTCTTTTTCTGTAGCTCCTCCTGGGGCTTTTTAGCACTGGGTCAGGTTCCTCCAACACAGGTGTTGTGTTAATACACGGTAGCTCAGTTCTTGCACTCTGAATTTCTTCCAAGATATTCTTTCTCCTCTTCAGGAGAAGGCATTGATTTGGCGACATCTGCCACGTCCATCTCAGATTCCGAGCTAACTTCAACACGTGAACACAGAGAACCCACAGATTCTGGAACAGTCAGAAAGGCAGTTAAGGAGCCAGTCATGTTTTGCGCCTGCACGATTTGAGAGTTTAAGACAACAAAATGTGAGGCTGGATGAACACAGCAGGCGAAGCAGCATCTCAGGAGCACAAAAGCTGAACGTTTCGGGCCTAGACCCTTCATCAGAGGTTTGAGAGTTTGCAGCTTTTACACGTCCATGTGCTTGTTCAAGACCATCGTACTTACACGACCGTTATGTGTCACTGGGCCTGACCTTGCATCGACCATGCCTCTGACCCACGGAGGGATATTCCCACGGTTCCTACACCAAACTTTGCCTCGTTGAAATGAACAGTCTCTCTCTTGCTCAGCGAGTTGTGTGTTTGGTTTTGGTGGTGCTGATGCCGATGCTGATCCCCACCCATCAGGTCTGGGCAGATCCATTTGACCTGGTGTGGAGGTTTCTCCCTATTAGCACCTCTGCTGGAGTTATCCCTGTACTCGCATGAGGAGTAGTCCTATAATCAAACAGGAACTGGGATAGTTTGGAATCTAGTGATGCTATAGGTTATTTCTTTGAGCCTGCCGTCAAAGTTTGAAATGCTCTTTCTGCCAGACCATTGGATGCTAGATGTATGAAGTTGTCTTTGTATGTCAAATACCATTCAACTTTAGGAATGGACTCTATGCACAACCAGTCATTTTGAGTGGATGTCCAAAATAACTAAGAACATTGAGCCCATGAAAGGACCTGCGTAGTAGTTATGTAGCCGAGTCCAGGTTTTATCAGCTATTCCCAGGGGAGGGGAGCTGCTGGCAGTAATTTTTATCCTTGTTGGCACTCTGGGCATTGCCCTACCAACACAGATACCTCTGGTGTCCAATCCTGGTCACCAGACATAACTTCTTCGTTTTGGAAACCCCTGAATGACACTGAGTTCAGCCTGTATTTGGCAGGGAACTTTGTTCAGGAAAAAAAAAAAATCACCTTGCTCCCCACAATATACTATCCTCTACTGTGATCTGATCTTGCCAGGTCCAAAAGGGTTTAGATTCTTGTTGCGATGGCCCTTTGATTTTCCCTGACATCACCAGCTGTTTCAGTTCTGTCAGGACTGGAGCTTTTGCATCCAAAGTCTGACACTGTCAGCTGTGACTGGAAGGGTGTCCAAAAATATAAAGCCATTACAGACTCTTCCATTGGTGGTACTACTGGTGGTGTACCTGCCAATGGGAGGCAGCCCAATGCACTCACATTTGCTACTTGGCCTCCTTGACAGTGTTCCATGTGCAATTATACACACTTAGTATTATAGCCTAACGCTGAATTTGGCCTGAAGCTATGGGCATCACAGCCCTGTCCTCTAAGTAGGCCTCCCTAACAGGGGTTTGTGGTGCATTATTACTACTACAAATTTACATCCGGGAAGGCATTGGTAGAACTTCCTGACTCCACATATGACCACCAAACCTTTCTTCTCTATCTGGGTGTAGTTATCTCTGCATTAGCCAAAGTCCTGGATGCATATGCTATTGGGCGTTCCTCTCCATTGGGCCAAACATGAGTCAATACTGTCCTGACGCAATACAGGAAGGCAATGCATGACAATACCAGGTCTCACTTGGATGACAGCTCTTTATTCATTTCCTTGAAGACTGTGGCTTGGCTATGCAACCATTTCCAAGACTGAGCCTTGTTTTTTTAAAAAAGGAGTTGATGCAGAAGGTGCCATGATGGAAGCCCATGTCATGTGTTAACTTTACATAATCAGGAAAGACCTGAGCACTGTTACAAACATGGGAGCCGGGCAGCCTTGATCACCCTCACTTTACCTGCCAGTGGGTATAACCCAGTCTTGTCATCTCTGTCAATTAAGTAGGTCACTTGGGGGTGCCTAGGACACAATTTTTCCCTTCTAGGGTGCATGTCCACCTGGGAGAAGTCTCCCAGTACTATGTTCAAGTTCTCTAAGTGCTCCTTATTGGTCTTCCGTGTAATTTAGCACGTCATCTTCATCTAGATAAATGGTGACCTGAGGTAGTCATTGTAAAATGTTCTCCATTGTCCAACGAAAAGTTTATGCTTAGAAAAACTGCACAGGCTGACGATACCCCAAATAGCAGTCTTGTATATTGTAATTGTACCCACCTCCACCACCCCATTCCGCACATGTGCCACCCTCTGCGAGAAAAAGTTAGACTCAAGGTCTTTTTCCAAAATCTTTCCTGTCACCTTAAACTTATGCCTTCTAGTTTTGGACTCCCCCACCCTAGGAATAAGACCATAGCTATTCACCCCATCCCTTGCAATCTTATAAATTTCGATAAGGTTACCCCATAGCCTCTAAAGCTCCAAAGAAAAAAAGCCCCAGACTACTCAACCTCTCCCTTTTGCTCAAGCCCTCCATTTCCATCAACATCCCTGTAGATCTTCTCTGTGCCCTCTCAAGTTGAGCAACACTTTGTTTAGAAGGGTGACCAGAACTGTATTCAGTATTCCGCCAGTGGCTTCACTGGCCTGTAGAACTGCACATAACATTTCAACTTCCACACTCAATGTTCAGATTAATGAAGGCAAACATGCCAAACGCCTTCTTCACCACCCTGTTTACCTGCGATTTCCCTTTCAAAGAACTAGACACCAGCACCCCAAGGTGTCTTTGTTTGGCAACACTTCTATCATTGACTGTACAAGTCCTCCCCTGTCTTACCTCACCAAAAATACAACACCTCGCATTTATCTAAATTAAGCTCCACCTGCCACTCGGCCCACTGGCTCATCTGATTGAGGTCCTGTGGTATCCTGAGATAATCTTCTTCACTGACCAGTACACCAATTTTGATGTCCTCTGCAAACTTACTAACCATACCTCCTGTATTCACAACCAAATCATTTTATGTAAAATGATGAAAAGCAGCAGACCCAGCACTGAGATAACAAAGTGTGGAGCTGGATGAACACAGCTGGCCAAGCAGCATCCTAGGAGCACAAAAGCTGACGTTTTGGGTCTAGACCCTGCATCAGAAGAAAGATGCACCTACGGTGCTGATTGTGGAGCTGGATGAACACAGCAGGCCACTTTTGTGATCTTGGATTCTCCAGCATCTGCAGTTCCCATTATCTCAGACCCAGCACTGATCCTTGCAGCACACCGCTGGTCACTGGCCTCCAGTCCGAAGAACAATTTCTACTGCCATCCTGTCTCCTACCTTTAAGCCAACCCAGTTGGCTAGCTCCCCAATTCCACACGATATAACCTTCTAATCAGTCTGCCATGCAGAGCCTTGTTAGATGCTTTGCTGAAATCCACACAGATGATGTCTGCCACTCTGCATTCAATCAACATCTTCAGCTCTTCAAAAAAAAACACTCAATCAAGTCAGTGAGACTCTATTTCCCCATGTACAAAGCCACGCTGACTATCTTTGATCAGTTCTTGCCTTTCCAAATGCATATAAATCCTGTCCCTGAAGAAATCCCTCCCAACAACTTACCCACCACTGACGTCAACCTCACCAGACTGTAGTTCCCTGGCTTTTCTTTACTGTCTGTCTTGAATAATGGCACCACATTAGCCAATCTCCAATCTTCTGGCACCTCATCATGGCGATCGATGATACAAATATCTCAGCAACTGGCTCCTCAATCCCTTCCCTACTGTCCTACAAAGTTCCGGGAAACACTTGATAAGGTTCTGGCGATCTATAAGTCTTAAGACCTTCAGCACCTCCTCTTTACTAAAATGAACTCTGTTGAGATATAAACATATATTTCCTTGAGTTCTGTAGCTTCTAAGTCCTTCTCCACAGTAAATACTGACATGAAATATACATTTATTATCTCAACCATCTTTTGTGGCTCCTCACATAGACAGTCGCTCTGATCTGTTAGGGGCCCTATTCTCTCCCTAGTTATTCTTTTCCCCTAAAAGGAGAATCCAAAGAGATTCTAGGAACGTGTTAACTTTATTACAGGGAGTCCTGCTGCAACCCAATACAACATTGTGTAAAATCACGCTATATAAATAATTGGGACCATAGGAAAAGCATGGTTAGGGGTAGAACACCCAAAAAGCGTAACATAGCAGGATAAAAGTGCTATCTCTGACTGTGACAGTAGCTTCGCAGGTCCTTCTTGGATTGAGACAGCTGTCCTCACTATTTCCAAAAAGTGCAGGACAGTTACCCGGGTGTCCTGGTCAACACTTATCCTTTAGTCAGCAACACAATGACAGATTGTCTGGTCATTCCCACGTTGTTGCTTGTCGGAGTCTTGGCTAAAAGTTAGCTGCTGTATTTTCTACAGTGACTGCACTTCAAAAAGTGATCTAGGTTCAAGTCCTGCCTCAAGACTCAATGGCCAGGGAAGGTGCGTTCACAATGTGGCTAAAATGACGGAATATCAATTGGCAAATTCTAACACTGCCAGTAGTAGACTATAAGAATGGAAGAGATTCCTGCTCAGCTAGGTGACTAAAAGAACATTGTAGATTCTACCACCATCTATCGTTTCAGACTGGAATATATATGTTGCCATAGCAACTCAGACTCTTTCAACGATCTTATCACTACACCACAAAGGTACAGGGAAATGGAGCAAAGGTGGGAAAAATCAAATCAACAAGCAAGTACCATGATCTGACTAATTACTTAAATAGGTTACTGGAGCCTCTTATTGCATTCAGGTCCTGTGCCTGTTTCCTTTCAAGGTAAGCTAGATGTACTGTTTATCATTCTCCCCTGTACCCTACTTTTCCTGATAACAGACCTTCTGGCTTCTTACTTTTCAGTTTTAATGAAGGTTGGCCAAGAGAATTTTTCTGGGACTCTCAGAATCACAGCATTGTATAAGTACACTGTAGGTTTCATTAGCAAAAGGGCTCCTTACAGCAAGATGCCTATTCAATGGAATTGCATTATAGCTAACACAAGTTTGTGTTTTAGAAATAGCAATCACCTATTTGTCAATCGCGTTACAGCCAACTTGCATTACCGAAGCACACGTTATGGCAGAACACATGTAAATCTAAAGCTAGGCCTCCAAATCTGTTTTTTAAAAATTTGGAAATACTTTAGTTATTTAGTTAATTACTACCTTCAGACATAGAAAACCATATATTAATCCCCCAGTTTATATCACTGTGTAAAACAAATTGTTTCCAATAGCAGGGAAACAGAATGTACAAATTTGATGTAACATAAAAATGACATGGACACATTTTAGAAATTTCATTACACTACCCCATGCAGTGGTGAAAATTATTTAATAGTAGCTTTCAAAAAGGAAATGAGATAAATATTTGAAAGAAAAATTCCACGGATTTGAGAAAATCTGAGCGGGGCTAACTGCTGAACACCAGAGAATAAACATTGATTACACAGAATTCCAGGCAGGTGCTTTTCAGGTTATTCCAACTGTCACCACAACTCCAACCCCAATGATGACTTATTTCCCATATCATTTAGTTTGTTAAATTAAAAAATTGCACATGTGCACGCACACAGTTTCACTTAATTACCCTACTCAGCATGTAGCCATTACGTATATCCAATTTCACATGGCCTCATACATTCATGCTGGACCTGACTGGATGATAAAATGGACTGCATTTCAAAAAAAAAAGAGGCGAGCACTGGTTTGATAGGTTGTGTCATGGCCTACCCTGTTCAACACTGAATAATTATTATTGCAAATAGTTCATTGAAATAATAATAGAAAATTACCAAAGTGCTGCAATGATATGATGAACTTTTAAACAAAGGCATCAGATTGATGTATTGAAAAAAAAAAGAGATGACAACAGGAAATTATAATGGTGTGTTGGCTCAGTGGTAGATGTAATGTTACTAGGCTAGTACCTCAGAGGCCCAGGCAAGTCCCACCATGGCAGATGCAGGAATGTGAATTCAAAACATCTGGAATTAGACAAGTGGTGACCACTGCCAATTGTTGCAAAAACCTATCCAGCTGACTATTGCCACCTAGACAAGGAAATCTGCCATCCTTGCCTATATCTGGCCCACAGCATTATGGTTGACTCTTATCCACCCTCTGTGTTGACCTAGCATGCCATTCAGTTCAATGGCAATTAGGGACAGGCCAAAGAAAAAAAAAATCACCTGGCACCCAGGCAAGAATGGAAAACAGCAATTTTGGAAAACAGTTTGGTCTGATATCTTCCAGGACTCGGCTTTTAAAGGTTCCGAGCAATCTTTTAAGACTCAAGTAAGATACCTAGATCTCTATTATTTGCTTCTCAAAAAAATCATCAAATGAATGACTGGTTGTTCCACAAGCATGAAATCAGTCAAATGGTAGGAGTCTAAAGGCTTTAGAATCATAAACGCAAACAATAGAAGTGACAGTTGTCTGCTAATTTACTGCTTTACGAAGGCGATGCGTACTTTGAACCATTATATAGTGGTCATTATTTGATTGTGTGATTAAAATAAAAATACAGCAAGATATTTTATAACCTCTCAGCTGACAAGCTTAAAACTGTGAAGCTTCCATTACTTGGTAGCATCCACAGCTGGTTTGACCCAATGTTGATTAGAATTTAGCTACCTGATTAACATGCAAGTGTGTTTGCTCCAATCAATTGAATTTCTTAAGAAACTAAACATCAAGCCATGATTTCCCATTGCAGAATATGAAAATTATTGTCCAGGTATCAAAGAAAGGGTATTTCAATAAAACAATTAATCAGTTTTGCAAATTTTTCTATTGAATGAAACTGACTTCAACTTATAAAAACTCCAGTGGATTTACATTCCCAGTGCCCTGTCAAGTCAGTATTGTAACGTTGCTCATTTAAACAAGTAAATGCAAGGACATGACTGCAAAGGCGACAACCAGGCAATACATGAAAGGTGTTGACTCAGAATTAGACCTGTCATATTGATGCATTGGTGAAAATGGAAACCATCGTAAGCGACTTTTAAGCTTCTTCATTTGGAATGTGCAAACCTTAAAATAACATTACGACCCAGTACAACTCCTTCAATAAACTTACATTCTTCACAAATAATAGATATTTTCAACTACACCCTCCTTCAACTTGAAAACAAATGCGAAAAATGCTCAGTAAATAAACATTTAATAGGGTCCATTGCTATGATCACTTAAGACCGCGAGATATTACAACAGATGGTTGCAAACTATGTATCCCCATTAATGTCACCAGAAGTATGTTGTGACTTTCCCTAATCCTTCCTATGTGCCAACAGAGAAAGCTGGTCCACAGATGTGCTTTCCTCCTCATAATGTACATATTTCAGAATCAAAACATATGTATTTTCTCTAACAATATAATTTCCTTCAAAAATATCCTCAAAATTTCATATTTCTATAGTGTTTAGGATTTTGGCTCCAGTCTCTATGCAGACATTGTTTGTATCTCACGGCTACCACTTGTACTGCTCGCTTCCAGCGCAGGCTTGGTGAGCCAAAGGGCCTGTTCCTGCGCTGTACTATATTGTATAATGCAGGAACTAATTTCAAGGCTTCAAAAGGATCACCAAATGAAATGAACACACACACACCAGCATTTTGGTCATTTTCCCCAAATTGAGACTTGTGTATTTCAGAGATAGTTGACTGCAATTTTATGTCTTTGCACTGTTTCTCAATTAAATTCAAGTGGTGGCACAAAGTTAAGGAACAAATCAAAACACTACATCTGTCAGCATGTTCTGGGTAAAAGGAAGCATGCTACCCTGCAATTTTTGACATCCATTTTGCTAGTTGTTATGAAAAATTCCTACTCAAAAATTTTAGCATATTTTCTCTCTTTTAGGTCTGACTGTCAAACTATCACCAACCTTGCTGTGTATAGTTTCAAATTAAAAAATGGCAGATTATGAAGTCATAAGCCCTCATTTCATGCTGTAAATATTTTTGGGAGGGGATGCAGAGGAAAAACTGGTAGGTTGCCCTTCCATTTAGATCACAAAAATGGTTTAAGTCAGAAGAAACTTTTAAAAATTGTTTAACTTATTTCATTTTTACAGATTGATCTAGTGAACTTGCTCTACAATTAGCCATTTTGAATATTAATTAATTCAATGATATTAATTTTAAATAACCATAAACTTGCCAGGATCCTCTTATTACAGATGTCTGAATAATTTCTGACATTTATATTAATCCAATCTGTACTTTAATGTGACAACGTTGAACAAATTAATTTCAAACACTCTGATCTCTACAGTTTCAATCTAAACATTTTCATTACAACACTGGCTAAAGTTATTAGTGGCTTGGTTTAACAAAATATCCAATTTACTGTACCACTTTGGAATTATAGTGGTTTTTGTTTAAATACTAAATTTTATGTATTATCAGCTTTATTACATAAGTCATAAATTCCGTAATAGACAAGATACAAATCATAAGCACACCAGTTACACAAAGTTTCAGTCTACAAGAAGTAAAAAAACGCTTCCACAAACATATGCATTTCCCTAGTTCTTGGCAAACACAAGCAGAACCACCCCCCCGCCCCCCTACCATGATTTAGATAAAAACGAAAGAACTGCGGATGTTGTAAATCAGAAACAAAAGCGCAAATTGCTGGAAAAGCTCAGCAGGTCTGGCAGTATTTGTGGAGAAATCATAGTTAACGATTCGGGCACAGTGATCTTAATTTAATAGGGCACAAGTATCACTCACTGCAGTTTTTGACACTTTACTCCGCAAATTTAAGTAACTCTGGCTCCATTCGTATGGATAGTATAAATTATGAGTAACAACATTGTTGAAAAGGAATCGCTAATGAGAAGTTTTGCTTTGAATACACGTTTTATGTTTGTATAGGGCCAGCGAAATATCTAAAATTATACAAGATACCTTCCAAAGTTTTACTACGGTTTACACTCCTAATTAAATATTTTCCTTTGCTACAGTATCTGTACAGATGAGGGAGCCAGCAATATTATTTTAAATGTTTATACATTATACAAATTGCAATCAAAGAAGTATTCAATTATCACTGTTAGTCTAAGCTTGCAAATGATACTTACAAGTGAGGAAAGGGTCGGCAACAACATCTTGAACAGACTACATAATAAAACTGAGCCAAGCACTAACAACCACGCACAGCTCTCCGCCATGTTGCTGTCAAATAACCCCACCCCAAAGAAAAAGCTCACGATAACAGCCGCAAATGGTATACTCCACTAACAAGGGATTTCATCAATAAGTCAATTTGAGTGAAACACAGCAATTTTAAAAAAAAACTACAGGGAAGGAGGGACACGAATGATTTAATGCATACACTTTGGAAATAAGTGCTGGGGTTTACAATCACAGACAGGTTTCACCACGCCTTTGTTGAAGACAGCAAAACGTTCGGAAAACAAGAGTGCGAAACAGCTTCCAATCAGCGTCGCTGCTCCGCATGCCTCCCTCAACCCAAACATCAAACAGCTCGCACGGAGCGGGTCACCAATCAACTCGCTGGATATGGTTTGAATGCATGTTAATAGGCTACGATAGCCAATCGGCGCTCAGGACTCGCCATCATGATCGGTGATATTGAGTAAAGGAACGAATCTGGTTCGAACTAGTTGGTTTGGATGTATTAACGTTCTATAGTTGTATTGTAACAAGGTAGTTGTATAGGATCCGGGGGGTTGGCAGCGCAACTTAATGTTATAGCAGTGTAATCTGTTTTGTGTACTCGTTATCTTCCCTCCCAATCTTATTTTTTTTCGTTACGCAGATATACATTTTAAACAAACCCTCCAAACATGCCTAAGAAGGCGGTGAGTAGTTTTTCATTTCGTATTTTTTCGAGGAGGGAATAAACGGATTTAAAAAGGGGGAGGCGAAAGATATTGCGAGTGTGTTACATGTTTGACTTGGATGGAATTGTATTCAGAATTCTCCAACGTTCGGCCTTTGGCTAAATAAAACAGATCTTTTTAAAATAAAATCCTGTTGCGACAAAGTATACCAGATTTTTTTTATATATGGAAAAAACTGGAGTAATCCCTTTCCAGAAGCAGACTGGCAATTTGTGCTTCCATCAGTTCTGTGGAAGGATAAAATCTTGTCGGTAAATTAAAGTATAGGAAATTATTCCACACGCAACCAAACATACATAAAAGTGTTGAAAATGTTTTCTTCTCCGTGAATGTATTTTTACAGGCGGGCTTTTCCAGGAGACAAAGGTGGGGGGGAAGTAAAGTGTAAACCATAAAGAGCCATGTTGATTTAGGCTGCATGTTCATTCTGCAAACTGGCGGCTCCATTCAGAATCTCGAATATTCCGTAACCTTTTGGAAGGGTGAGAATGCAGAACGGAGTTCTGAAGTTTTTTTGTCCAGCAGGTTACAAATAGGCGGGAAGGATTTGCATTACGTCCCTTATTGCGCTCTGCATCCTCCCCCCTACGCATGTTTCCTCGATCTTACTGACGACAGTTTGCAAACATTTCAGCAGTACCATCCTAGCCCTGAAGGTTTCCTTCGTGATGTTGCTAGCGCAATTGAATTATTTATTTTTGTAACTGCTTTTTTTTAATTTAACAGGCCGCTGATACAGTAATAGACAAAGTAAGATGCATCTTCATTAATATTGCTATCAAATTTGTTTACGGTTTTAGTCCAGTTTAGAGTTATAAAAATCTGCTTTAAATTGCAATTGTACAACAGGCTTGCTGTACTGAAACATTATTGGGAAAAAAATAGAATGTATTAATTGCAGATTATGAATATCTATTTAAGATTATTGAAACAATTGTGTATGTCTGAATATTATAAACTTAGTTTGGTGTTCTTTTTATTTCAAAGCAATATGTTATTGTCCCCCTTCATATAGCACTGCATCACTACTGAAAATCTAGATTAGTTACTAGATTGCCTTCACGTAAAGCAAAATTATTCTGCCTTTCTCTTAAATTAACAGGAGTGTAATTTTTTTGGCAACCTTGACTCAGCTTCTGTATTTCCTTTCAATTTTAAGAAGCCGAGCTTTGTTGTAGAAATGTTTATGTTAAAGTTTGTCTGCACTAAACAATTTGAATAGAAGATGTCAAAGTTTGGATAGGGTCTTTTTTTTATTGTATAAACTCACTAGTTATTTGTTCTCTTTATAGTCACTACCACCACCTAGTCATATGCAATTGAGGAAGGTAAGGCATAAAACTAATTTAATCTTTATTCAAGTGAAGTTCTTTTGTGAAATATGATTGACTTTTTAACCTTCTACCTTCTCAGAGAAGTATAAAACCACCCAATGAAAACCCAAAAAAGAAACCGACTCCTCAAGTGAGTTTTAGTTCAAGTTATAAATTATGAAACTTTTTGCCCCCTGAAACATGCCCTAGAACTGCCTTTCTTCTGCAGAAAAAAACCAAGGCCAGAACAACAAAAGCAAATCCTCCACAAGCTAATCAAGAAGCCACTGATGATTCTGTACCTGCAGAAAATGGTGAACGGAAAAGCAATGAGGTAAATAGATTAATCAAAATGATCATATGAATTTTTGTTTACTTTGGATGTTAATGCAGATTCATATTTTGCAGGCACCCATTGCTGGAGAAAATGAAGCCAAGTCAGAATAACATCTGTCTTGCCCCTAATCATTGGTCGATGTACCTCTTGTACAATTCAGAGGAATATTTTTATCAACTATTTTGTAAATGCAAGGTTTTAGTCATTCAATAATGGGCAACGCCATGTTGAAATAGGAGGGAGTCCCAACACAATTACACTGTTCTTCCTTCCCCTGCCACCTGTTTTGCACCAAAGTTCATGTCTGTAAATGTTAAATTTTTATATTAAAGATAAAATAATTGTATACTTGGATGTTACAGGAATTTTTCCATGAGGTCAACAAACACACCAGTGAGAGATAGTGAGTTTTAAAGTCAGTTTTTAATCCAGATATAATGTAACATTCCATGGGCAAGGGTGGGACAGCTTGTTATCCTGACTGTCACGGACACTTAAAGGAGAAAAAAAAACTGACTTTTCTGAAAATATTTTGGACTCATGTTAAACAACAAATGTTAGGTAACACGTATGCCCATTGTTTGAAATTTTAATAGATAACTGCGTCGATCTGTTTTAGTCATGGATTTCTCTCATAAGCTGTGGCAATGTTGTCTTGACAATATCTGTGATAGTATTTCTTTTTCTCTTCTGTGAAACTGCTGTGAATGGGTTCATTAAGATAGTTTTCCAGATTTATAGTGTGACATGTCAGCAGTGTGAATAGGTTGAGTTACCCACAGACAAAGTTCTGACTGCCGTGCGTACATAACAAATGTTATACATATTTGGTCAATGTTCCCATAGTTACTGAAGTTTTCAAAAACATCATGCTGAAAAATCACTGCAACTTTAGAATTATGGTATTAACGTTTTAACTACAAGCATTTGGAGACATTCACTTTCTATTTCAGTACAGGCTCTGTGTAGGATTGTACAGACTGTTCATAGCTGTATCTGTGTAATAGTGAATTTTAAAAAAATCAATAAAATATGTGGCTTAAGTGTGGATTCTGTGGATTTTTAGATCATAGACACGGGACGATCTTTTTGGGGGAAAAAATCTTTGCTGAAAATATTAATTTTTAAGAAAAGTAACTGTTTACAGAGCCTCCCTGGAACAGCACATTATTAAAATGATTAAAACAATTCCAAGCACTTCACAAACTTTATCAGAGAATAACTGCCACGGAACTACGTCAAGAAATATTGGGACATTTGACCCAAGGCTTGGTCAAAGAGGTAGGTTTAAAAATAATTCTTACAAGAGGATGGAGACGATTTGAGGAAGAAACTGAATAGTTCTGGGCCTGGCTTGCTGGAGATTCTCATAGGTTGATGGTAATTGGAATCTGTATGATTGGAAAGGAATGTCATTTTTATCAGGATTGTAAATCTGTTGCAGTGTTATATAGAACATTACAGCACAGTACAGGCCCGTCGGCCCTGACAGTGAAGGATATGTCCATGAGTGGATTTGAACAAGATAATTTTGAATTCAAGATACTTTGAACTGGGTGCCGGTATACACCAGAAGTGTGGATAGTGATGCGTGAAGAGGGTTTGGTGCCAAGTTTGGGTTCAAGAACAGTTTTGGATGAGCTATGATTAACAGAAAATGCCCAAAGTCTAAACTGAGAGAATAAATACATAGGCATCTGATGAAAGTTTTGATTCTGCAAAATAAGTAAGCCCATTCAGTCCAGTTCCTGGTGGAATGTAGTTAAGGAATAGTGGAATGGAACAAAGTAAAGGCATATCACTAATACAGGAGGGATTCTTGTGTGAAGTTAAATTTTCTGCTTGGCCAAAATAGAACTTTATTTTCATGCTGTCTGCCGTCAGAAGAACTTAGTTTTGACCAGAAGTTGGAATGTTATATGCAAATTCCAACATCTACCTTGTACGAGTGTCTTGTGTAATCTTTGAAATTTAGTGATGGAAGAAAATCAGAAATTGTTGGAAAAACTCAGCATATCTGACAGCATCTGTGGACAGAAAGCAGAATTAATATTTTGGATCCAGTGACCCTTCTTTAGAACAGATTGTGGCTAGCAGAAGTTTAGTGGGGGTGGAGATGGAACTCAGAGAGAAAGAGGAAAAAGAATGCTCGGTGCAGGCAAAGGAATGGGTAAAATTTGGCCTGAGAAATTGAATAGTTGCTAATGGAGACCATTAGTGGCTGACAGTCACTTGAGTGTGGTAGCAGCCTGTGTAATGACAAGATAAAGTGTGGAGCTGGATGAACACAGCAAGCCAAGCAGCATCTTAGGAGCACAAAAGCTGACGTTTCGGGCTGAGACCCTTCATCGAAAAAGCGGGATGGGGAGAGGATTCTGAAATAAATAGGGGAGGAGGTGGACCGAAGACGGATAGAGGAGAAGATGGGTGAGGAGGGGGATAGGTCAGTCTGGGGAGGACTGACAGGTCAAGGGGGTGGGATGAGGTTAGTAGGTGGGAAGAAGAACAGGTTAGGGAGGTGGGGGTGAGCTGGGCTGGTTTTGGGATGCGGTGGGGGAAGGGGAGATTTTGAAGCTGGTGAAATCCACATTGATACCATTGGGCTGCAGGGTTCCCAAGCGGAATATGAGTTGCTGTTCCTGCAACCTATGGGTCACATCATTATGGCAATGCAGGAGGCCCAGGATGGACATGTCATCTAAGGAATGGGAGGAGGAGTGGAAATGGTTCATGACTGGGAGGTGCAGTTGTTTATTGTGAACCGAGTGTCGGTGTTCTGCAAAGCAGTTCCCAAGCCTCCGCGTGGTTTCCCCAATGGAGAGGAAGCCACACTGGTTACAGCGGATGCAGTATACCACATTGGCAGATTTGCAGGTGAACATCTGCTTGATGTGGAAAGTCACCTTGGGGGTGAGGGAGGAGGCGTGAGGGCAAGTGTAGCACTTCCTGCAGTTGCAGGGGAGTATGGATTGTTCAGGTGAGTCGCGGAGAGAGTGGTCTCTCTGGAAGGCAGATGAGGGTGGGGTTGGAAAAATGTCTGGTGGGGTCGGATTGTGGAAGTGTCGGAGGATGATGCGTTGTATCAGGAGGTTGGTGGGGTGGTTTGTGAGAACTCGGGGGATTCTGTTTTGGTGCTTCTTGCGGGTGCGGGGTATGAGAAATGAGGTGCAGGAAATGCAGGAGACACGGTCGAGGGCGTTCTTGACCACTGCGGGGGGGAAAGTTGTGGTCCCAGAAGGACTTCCCCCACTGCATCCCAAAACCAGCCCAGCTCGTTCCCGTCTCCCTAACCTGTTCTTCCTCTCACCTATCCCCTCTCCACCTATCTTCTCCTCTCTCCATCTTCAGTCTGCCTTCCCCCTTTCTCCCTATTTATTTCAGAATCTTCTCCCCATCTCCCTTTTTCTGATGAAGGGTCTAGGCCCGAAACGTCAGCTTTTGTGTTCCTAAGATGCTGCTTGGCCTGCTGTGTTCATCCAGCCCCACACTTTGTTATCTTAGATTCTCCAGCATCTGCAGTTCCCATTATCTCTATGTAATGACAAGGCCTAGTCTGTGGGGGTTGGGATAAGGACATGGGAGAAGGTGCTCTCGGCCTAAAATTGTTGAATTCCGTATTGAGTCCAGAAGGTTGCAGACTTCCCAAGTTGAAAATGAGGTGTTTTTCCAGCTTGTGCTAAGCTTTGCTGGAGCAAGCCTGGAACAGAGATGTTGGCCAGGGAACACAGTGTGGTGAAATGGCAGGCAATGGGAAGCTGAGGGTTATTTTTGTGGACAGAACATAGGTGTTCTGCAAAGTGTATGCCCAGTCTGCGCTTCATTTCCTTAGTGTAGAGGAGACCACATTGTGAGCAGTATATGATGGATTTGATGTTGGTATCCAGTGTATAAGCAGTAGATGGCTTATGACATTTTTAGTGGTAATTCTTCCAATTTGATTAGTTTTTAAATTTTGCAGCATAGTCTACGGACTGTGGTCTGGCATATTAATTTTGCAATTGACTTATATCTGAATGTATATGCACTTTCTTTGTTTTTTCATTAAATTGAAATTATCTTGATAATACTATATAAACAATGCTGAGTTTTTGAGTAGAACGTTCAAGTTTTTTTTATATACGTGGTGAAACCTGTTTTTAAGTCATTTACCAAGGCTAGGTTTGCGATTGTGTTAGGATCAACAGACCTTTGCCTCTGAATTCACATGAATCTAATAGAAAACATGAATCTAATAGAAAACAACAATTGGCAGGGCATCACAACTGCCTCAACGTTTTCGTGACTATCATTCGTTCTAGATTACAATAATAACTGCATATTTTAGAAGTTTTCATTGTCTGCTAAGTGCTTGTGACATCCGGTTGTGGAAGGGATGAATACAATTTTTTTTAAGGGACCATTACCTAGTGATTGGAATGAAGACCAAAGTGAATGAGATTTAAAATGAATTATTCATTTCAGCAAGTTTGGAAAAAAAATATATTTTTATGTCAACCCGTTTTGGGGATGTTATGAGATACCTCTGTTACATTTGTTACTTGAACCTGGACCTTCAAGCTCAAGAGTTAAGGATCCTACCATTGTGTTACTAGGGACCGTTTTGCAGAACACCTCCGCTCAGTTCGCAACAAACAACTGCACTTCCCAGTTGCAAACCATTTCCACTCCCCCTCCCATTCTTTAGATGACATGTCCATCATGGGCCTCCTGCACTGCCACAATGATGCCACCCGAAGGTTGCAGGAACAGCAACTCATATTCCACCTGGGAACCCTGCAGCCTAAAGGTATCAATGTGGACTTCACCAGTTTCAAAATCTCTCCTTCCCCCACCGCATCCCTAAACCAGCCCAGTTCGTCCCCTCCCCACACTGCACCACACAACCAGCCCAGCTCTTCCCCTCCACCCACTGCATCCCAAAACCAGTCCAACCTGTCCCTGCCTCCCTAACCTGTTCTTCCTCTCACCCATCCCTTCCTCCCACCCCAAGCCACACCCCCATCTACCTACTAACCTCATCCCACCTCCTTGACCTGTCCGTCTTCCCTGGACTGACCTAGCCCCTCCCAACCTCCCCACCTATACTCTCTCCACCTATCTTCTTTTCTGTCCATCTTCGGTCCACCTCCCCCTCTCTCCCTATTTATTCCAGAACCCTCACCCCATCCCCCTCTCTGATGAAGGGTCTAGGACCGAAACGTCAGCTTTTGTGCTCCTGAGATGCTGCTTGGCCTGCTGTGTTCATCCAGCCTCACATTTTATTATCTTCGATTCTCCAGCATCTGCAGTTCCCACTATCTCTTTAAGAAAATTGTTTTCAGTCTAACTGAAAACAAATGTGGAATCTTAACCACTCGCTTCAAACTTTGAAAAACCAAATGTTCAGATTTGCTGATTACTTTTCAGTATAGTAGTCATTAAGGAATTCTCACCTGTTTCAAAAGGATAATCAATGATCTGAGATTGCTAAAACTCCATCAGATGGAAGATGAAGAGGAGAGATTATATTAGTTTTTATTTTCAATTAGCCACCAGTTTACTTAATTACACATGAAACTAAGGCAATCCAGGAAAAGAGTAGCAGGTTGCTCTTTGTTCCAGAATCAACTTTCATACATGGTGGAGAGGCCCAGCATAATGTTTTCCACTTAATTCTTGGGAACAGAGGACTGCTGCCAGCATTTGTTGCTCTTGACAGTGTTTGTGGGTTACCTCGAACTATTGCAGTTGATGTTAGGTAGAAAGTTCCATGCTTTTGACTGAGTGGTTTTTAAGCAGTGATAATCTGTCCAAATCTTAATGATAATTGCCTGAGATTATAGGTTCCCTACATCCCTTGTTCTTTGGAGGTGCTGCTGGAGAACCTTGGGAAGTTTTCTGCTAAGTATGTTTATAACCGAGGTTGAGACAGATCATTTATGGGACTTTCAATTCAAGCCCTGCTACTTCTAACTTTGGTTAAAAAGTGCAATTTTCTGCTTAAAATAAATTTGAAGTTGGTATGTTTCTTACTATGGTAAGGCAATTATTTGAGTACATAACTCATAACTGCAAACTTCAAACAATATTTCCAGAACTATTAGGAAAACAATATTTGCAGAGATAGATGATTTTTCAAAAAAAAAACACAATCCACTGCTGTTCGGTCTGCAAAGATGTCGCCATCCGTACTCTTTAACAGTTTTCCACTGGTGACAGTCCAAGGGAATCTGCCAAAACAGCCAAACATCTTGTCCTCAATTGCAAAACTTCCTTTTTCTTTCCTTTTACATTGTACATTCTCTATATTTGTAGCCCAAAGGGAACACGATGATTCCAATGAGATGCAGTTGTGATTTGTTAAGCTACTTTTGACATATTGGTGTAGGACTGGAGTAACATAGTACAAACACTAGAGAACCACTGGATTCTTACACAATAGTCCAATGGTTTTGCAGTTTTTGTTTTTTCCTGATAAATTACTGAAACAATCTTAATTCTTTTTGGGATTTGAGTTCTCACTCAGTCTTTAGATTATTAATCCAGTAACAGCCATTGCACTTTTGAACCTACAAAATACTAATGGTTCCATGCGTCTTTCAGTATTTACAAACACAAGTACCCCAGTCCCTGATAATTACCCATCATGGGCCTGTTCATCCATGAAATAAAGCCAAGACTGTATTGTCATTGCTACAAATAATATTGCTGATTTACAAAATATTGATAGCAAGAATTGCAGATGTTGGAGTCAGAGTAAATGCAGTGTGGAGCTGTAGGAACAGAGCAGGTCAGGGTGCATTGGAGGAGTAGGAGAGTTGATGCTTTGAGCCTAGACCCTTTACCAGGACTAGAAACGTTGACTGTCCTACTTCTCTGCTGTCTGACCTGCTGTATTCCTCCACCTCCACAATATCAATTGTCTAAATTAGTACTAGTGGTTCTGATATGTACTGTGTAAAGCAGAAGGCCCCTCGTCATGTTATAAAGCAATGTTACATGCATATGCTTGAATGTGGCATGCGTCTTTCAATTTAGGAAGCATATGTTTTGAAGTAGTTTTCGCTATTTGGCCCATTATACCCATATTATAGTTGGTCACAGAACAATTTGTTTTCTGTCAGTGATATGAGACAGAGTTATTTGTTTTATTTATTTATGTTGTGTAGGTATTCAACATTGCTAATGCCTCATTGCCCATGAAGGTAGTTGCAAGCTACTGCAGTTCATATTGTGGATAGTTCTCCCATAAAGACATTGGGACAAGATGAAGAATTTTGAAACGGCGGTGGTGAAAAAATGCCAATATGTATTCAAGTTCAGATGGTATGAGACTTCACAGCAATGTTATGGCACAGCAGGAGGCCATTTAGCTATTTGAATCTGCACTGGCTCTTGAAATAAGCATAATTTAGTGTCATTCATTTGTCTTTTTCCCCCATACACAGGCATGTCATTTCTATTTTAAGTAATCATCAAATGTCCTTTCAAATGCTTCACTCAAACCTGCCTCCACTACACTTCCAGGCACTGCATTCCATTTGCAGCTATTTCTTGTGTGAATGTTTTTTTCTCATCACATTCTCCAGTTCTGCAAATCAGTTTAAATCTGTGCCATTTTTTTTTGTTGACGTTTATTTTGAACAGGAATGGCTTCTCCTTGTCTATTTTGTCCAGTCCCTTCATTATTTGAAAACTTCTAAGAGATCTCTTTGCCTTCTCCCAATCTATCCTCTGTCCTGAAAGTTTTTCTTCCTTGGAACCATTCTTGTAAATCACTTCTATACACTCTCCAGTACACTCTCCTTCTTATAATGTGGCACCCAGAGTGGTACTCCAGACTCCAGCTGAAGTCTATCAAGTCTCATGTAAACTCAGCAAGCCTGTTTCCATACTGTAGGGATTCTATGATTACCTCCTTGTTCTTGTACCGTATGCCTTTAATAATAAAGCCCAGGATATTGTATGCTTTCTTTCAATGATATGTGCACATTTACACCCAGATCTCTGAGCTCTTGAGCATTGTACTCCTACTGTCTGTCCATGTCCTTCCAACTAAAATGCATCACACTGGACGGAACCTTTTTTGATGCCCATGTCCACCAGTAGAGATCACATAAAATAGTTTACATTGTAGGCAAGTTGTATAAGTGACAAAAGGAAGTTATTGAGAAAAAAGGCTGGCTTTTTCTTTGATGTTCAGGCTTCAGTTGTCGTACCTGCACTTATAGGCAAATACAAAGTATTCCCTTGCACTCCTGTTTTGATTCATGGATGGTAGAAAGACTTTGGGGAATTAAATGGTACTTCCTGATTTCTGAGCTCTTGGTAGCAATATTCATGTAGCTATTTCAGTTGAGGTTCTGATTGACAATGACATCCACAATTTTAATAATGAGGATGCATAAATTGAAAGGCTTTTGACTAGAAGGTAAAAATTCTTTCATTGGAAATGGACCTGGTACTTGTACGAATATACAATATGGAGGGGAGGGGGGAAATGATGGCCCAGTGGTATTATCGCTAGACTGTTAATCCAGAGACCCAGATAATGTTCTGGGGAAATGGGTTCTGGGGAAAATCCTGCCAGGGCAGATGGTGGAGTTTGAATTCAATACTTTAAAGAAAGTTGGAATTAAGAATCTAATGACCATGTTACGATTGTCAGGAAAAACCTATTTGCTTCATTAATATCCTTAAGCAAAGGAAACTGCCATCTTTACCTGATCTGGCCTACATGTGACTCCAGACCCAAAGCAATGTGGTTGACTCTCAACTACCCTCTGGGCAATTAGGGATAGGCAATAAATGCTGGCTGGCCAGCAGCACCCTCATTCTGTTCATAAATTTTTTTAAAAGTCTCATGTTGAAACAGTGACATCAAATTTACCTGACCTAAAAAATTATCAGATTTACTAAAAGATTTCTGGCATTAGACAATCCCTAAAGCCTCCCAATCAATGACAAAACAAAACGGGAATGAATACAAAAATAAATAGCTGGAGAAACTCAGCTAGTCACCAAATGTTGACTCTGTGTTCTCTCCACAGATGCTGTTGGACCTGCTGAGTTTCTCTAGCTTTGTCTGCTTTTGATTCAGATTTCCACCATCTGCAATTTTTTTGTTCAGAAATAAATGCGATGGAATATTATAATGATTTAAATAGCCAATTTAAAATTAGTCGAGCTCATAATATGGCTCATGTTGTTAGAAGTAACTACATTCACGGGCAGGGAATGTTGGTGCTCTGCAAATAAAAGGAAGGCTCAAACCTTTTCTGAATAGCCTGGAAACTTCGAAAACTTATTGTTCGTCATGCTTTTTCCATGACAAAACTTCAGCAAATCTGCAGCAACTAATCACATCTTTTTCTCCAAGAGTAGATTGTGATGTTTTGAAATTTAACGTTTTTGCATTTGTTCCGAAGAGTGCAGCAGAATCAAACTGCTCTTTTATCCAGCAATATTCAAGAAATTATTTATTTGATTGCCTAATCTGGCCACTGGTTTTCCAAAAGTCATGTTTAATCTAAAAACTTGTCAACCAGTTTTTCTTAGTAACTGAAATATGTAATGTTCAAAATGGCTTCAAATAAAACATTTGTAAAGTGTTCTGATAAATTATCATTCTCAATGTTATCCTTGGTGTCTTTTAGAACATTCATTAACTATTTTACTTGAAGGCCTGTTTCCCAAAAGCCTGAAAGACCAACCCCATTGTCTTTGAATCCTGCCACAAACTGTCTTCTGGGCAATGAGTGAATTCTCTCTCCTTGGCCGCAATTGTGTCTGAAAATTGTTCCAAAGTTTGATTTCCCCCATTTGACCCCTACCTGAGCTTCTGCCCCCATATTCACTCAATTACCAAGACGACTTACTTGCCTTTTGCAACATTATCTGACTCTTCCCTGCCTTAGCACATGCATTGCTGAACGTTGTCTTTGTTACCTCCTAAAACTTAACTATTCCAATTCTCTTCTGGCTGACCTTGCACACCCTATCTTCACTTAAGAAACTGTTCTTTGGTCAATTATTCTCGTTAATGAGTAAAAAATAAATAGTTACAACTATCTAACCTGGCTTGTCAAATTTTGTTTACTGCTTGTTCCTGTGAAGCATCTTGTGGTATTTTACTATATTAAAGGGCTATATATGTGCAAATTGTTGTTTGTAGTTTGCATAAAGCTACAACTGCATGCTGAATTTGGATTGTGTTTAATATTAATGTATGCACTGTGCTTAATTTTCCAGAACATTATCAGTTATTCAGCTGTGAAGTACTCCTTTTTTTATTTTCTAGCACTTTTTAATCATTAGTTCTTCAAAGTAAGTGGTGTCATATCCAAATCTTTATTTAGACAAAATTGGCTTTTAAAAAATTGTGTGAATGTGTTTATGCTTAAAAGGAGGAAAACTGGTATTTGTGTACTACACGTCAATCAGCATTTCTTGAAATGTATCAAGCGGAGATAACCAATACATCGACACTAAAAAAGTGAAGGAAATGTATTGGTGTTGTCAGTAATAAAAAGTAATCTGTTATAAACAGAAATAGTAAATGCTGATTGCTTACATGTTAAAAATCCTTACATTAAGAGAGAAATAAATGGGAAGAGATGGATTAATGCAAATACAAAAAAAGCATTGATAGTTTTTATTGAAATGATTATATTGATAAGATCGGTTATCCCATAATTGATTGTGTTCCCACCTCTAAATCTCCAAATTCCAGGTTAAATCACCAAACCAATATTTCATCAGAAAAAAGGACTGACACTAGTGTACTACTAAAGGGGTGCTGCACTGTTGGAAGTGCCATATTTTGGATCAGATATTAAGCTTAGGTATCATCTACCTGCTTTATTGGCTATAAAGAAACCAAGGTACTATTTTAAAGTAGTGGTATGAAGGGATTATCCCTGATGTTTTGGCCAATGTTTTAAAAATAACTATCTGGTCATTGTCACATTATTGTGTGTGGAAGTTGATGGAATGCATTTTGGCTGCTGTGTTTCCTGACAATACTTCCTTAAATACTCCATTGGTTATAAAGTGCTTTGAGAGGTCCTATGATCATGAAAAGGAGCGATATAAATGTAAGTCTTTCCTTCTTTGAGTCTGTGTTCTGAATTAGTCCTCATTCTCTAACTTAGTTTTACCTGATGACTACACTTTTTGGGCAAGGAATTTCAGAGCAGCTTTTCTAGGTCTGCCACCAGAATTTTTCTGCAAATACAATAGAAATCATAATTATATGGGTCGGCTGTGCAGAAATTATTAGCCTTAGTCTTGACTTTATAGTATGTCTCCTAAGATACGTAAGTGCAAAGTTCTAGGTAAGTAGTATCAATATCCGATCTGTCACTACTATGAAAGTCTTTCTCTTTTCCTTTGTGAAAATGGAGATAATGATGGAAAGTATAGTTCCAGAGTACCCTCAGCTCTTAACTTGTAGCCGAGCATGAATAATTATTGACTACTGAAGGCATCATTAAACTAGATCCTAAGCAACATCCAAATACTTTCACTTTCTAATGATGGAAGGGAAAGCTTTTGAAAAACATACTCACATAAAACTATTCACTACTGCAATGGCTATACAGTAGCAGGCTCAAAATACAGGAGGGATTAATCAAGCTAAGGAATACAGAAGTGTGGAAAATAGGAACCGAAATAGATCATTCAGTCCTTTAAGCCTGCCCCATTATTCAATATGATCACTGATCATTCTCCTCAGGACCCTGTTCTTGCTATCATGTTTATATTTGAACTATATTTGTCTCCTTGAAAACATACAATCTTTTGGTCTGGACTGCTTTCTATGGCAGAGCATTCCACAGGCTCACCCCTCTCTGGGTGAAGAAATGACTCATCATTTCAGTCCTGTATAACTTATCCCATATCCTTAGAATGTGACCCTTGGTTCTGGACTCCCTGGTCAGCTGGAACACTCTCTTTTTACCCTGTTAGTCCTGTTAACATTTTTATAGGTTTCTATGACACTTTCCCCTCATTCTTCTAAAATTTTAAGTGAATATAGTCCTAACTGATTCAGTCTTTCCTCACACTGTTAGTCCTGCCATCCCAAGAATCAGTCTGGTAATTTGATGTAGTAATTCTGTCAAAAATAGGCTTCTGAATGCAGTGGAAAGAGATGAGATGAACGTTCACTTGTCCAAAATGCCTAGAATGTGATAAACATATTTCTAAAGGATGCACAGCAAATTTAATATGGAATTAGCTTTAAGTATCAATAACATACAGACAGAACATGACATATGGTACCCACATCTTTCTGATGTAATTCAACATAAAAGTACAACACATTGGAGTTTGTGGGGAATCTGTGGTTTTGCCAAGTCTATGATCAGCAGTCAAGATGACATGAATGCAATATCATAGTTTTAAATTAGTACCTATATCACATGGATTGCTTGGATGGGGCTGTGTTTTGTTACATCGTTAAGTCAAACCAATTAGGAATATTAACTGAATCTTAAATATTGCTTAATTAGCATATACATATTAAAAGTAAAGAATGTATGACAGTATCTGGTAATACAGAACATAGAACATTTCAGCACAATACAGGCCCTTCAGCTCTCGATGTTGTGCCGACCTGTCATACCAATCTGAAGCCCCTCTAACCTACACTATTCCATGTACATTCATATATCTTCATACAAAGACAAAAGGGATCTATGTCCAAATCCTACAGAAACCTGACAGTTATCTGGGAAGCTTTTCCATTTTGGCCTACAGTTATGGAGATTCCACAGACTTTTTTTAATGGCAGAAAGGACCCAATTCTGGGATTCCTGTCCAATTCCTGACATCTTCCAATTTTTCACCAGCATGAGAGAAAGGTGTGGGTTCACATTCCTAAATTAGCCAGCTCCATTATGGAGTCTGGTGTTCCTCCCACTCCTCCACCCCACCCCAGACGAACATTGGAGCAGATCAGCTCCATTCGAATGGCCCGTTGTACCAGATCCTAGCACTTCTATGCTCTGTCATCCAGTAAAAAAAATTACAATATTCTATAGATTGTTGCACAGTAAATTGAACATTTGTACAGCTATGTGTCAACCGTTCCACCTACGCGTCCTGTAAGTATCAGGTTGCTGCCCCACTGCATGCATGACAAAGAGCAACTCTGGAGCTGCTAATGGTTGACCGGGTACAATGAATTTCACATTAACAATGTCATGTGTTTAAATTGCTTTTGACAGTATTTTTAAGTATTTAAAATTCTTGAAAAATAAATTTCTTTTAAAATGCTGCTGAAACAAACTTGAAGTGTTAGACTACCCGACCATGAAAGAATGAGTAACAGAAATGATAAACTCTTGACACCTCTATCTCCTCTTATTGCTGCTGACAGTCTTTTACGCATCCTCTGTCCTCAATCTGGATAATTTAATGATATTTTTCACTGCAGTGTTACTTCAATCAAGTGCTGTGCTGCAGATACATTATAAGATGATGCCTCATTTGCATAGAGCTTGTGTTTTATGGTAAAGTTGGTGGATATGAAAGTAGATACATCAAGAAGATCAGCAAGCTCCACCCAAATATTCAGTTTTTGGCAGAGACACCTGCTAATATTCTAGGATCATTACTTATTTAAGTCAAAGATTACTACAGGCTAAAGGTGTTGGGTATATGGGGTAACAGCAGAAGTATGCCATTCAGATGGAGAATCAGTTATAATGTAATGATCACATCTTCTTCACTTTGGATTGCTGACTGAAAATGGTAAAATGGACTGCATTTTTTTAAAATGGCAAGGAGTGGTGTGTGTAACACAATACTATTATTCTTCTGGAACAGAGTCAGTACTGTGACCAGACAAATTGGCACTACTTGTTATTTGTTCAGGGGAAAGCTGCCCAGAGTCAGTCTTTTGATGTGTCTTTTCAATTGGCAGTCTTTAGAAATGTGTGAGACTATGGGGAGAAATCTCCCTCCCTCCCTCCCTCTCTCTCTCTCTCTCTCTCTCTCTCTCTCTCTCAAAAGAACAGGTAAAACTACATTTTTAAGAAAGGCACAAAAAACTGAAACATGAAGCAAAAGGAAAGACCCTGGTCCAACTGATTAACCTAAGAATTAAAGACTGATTACAATTTACAGTCAACACGGCGTCATCAATAAAAATGGAACAGGAGAACAACCCATTCTATCTTTCTGGTCTTGATTTGTAATGTCAAACCCCAATTCAGAATGGTCTGTTTGCTGCTCCAAAAAAACCTTAGGCATTCCATGAATTTCTTTTCTTAGTAATCTGCTAGCAAAAATCATTTTTCTCAATCCACTTGCATTTTGAAATGCCCCATGATTACTATAATCGTCCCTTTCTCACATATCTTTCTCCTGATTTGTTATTGGCCTCACATTCTGATTTCTGCTTTGGACATAATGCCCATCAAGGTCTTTTTCCCTTTGCAATTTCTCAACTCCACCCACACAGATTCTACACCTTCCAACCCTACATCACTTCTTGCTATTGATTTAATTTCATTTTTTTACTAACAAAGCAACATTGATCCTCTGCCCATCTATCTGTCCTTTCAATGGTATTTAGGTCACAGCCCTAATCTCCTTGCAGACAAGTACCGCTAATTTCAAAGTATGCCAAAAATTCACTTATCTTGTTTTATAGTGTGCATTTAAGTATAAAACCAGAAAATCATCTTAAGGGCCTGTCTTGGGGAAAGAATTAGCTGTATTGTGTTGATGCTTCACCTTAGTTGACGCATAGGGTTAACGAGTCATCAGCCATAATGATAGAAGGTAGCCTTTGTCCCACAGCAGCCGTTCTTGTTAGGTATCTGGACTCTTGTATGCAGCAGAAACATTAGAATCCTCAAAGGCAACATCACAGCTCTCAGGGTGCTTGGTGCAGACTTCTAAGATGTGGTAGGTGATAACAGATGACTTACATTCTCATGGAATGGAGCAATTTTCTATTGATGGACTCCACTGCACTATGTCATTGTGCCCTGTGAGGTCTATCATGCTCAGCACCAGGTCATGTTGACTATGTTGTCAAAGCCTGATGCCTGGACTGCAGCACTTGCATTTTCACAGGGAAACAGAATGAAGCAGTTTGGTCTGGCATAAATTATAGTGTTAACAGTCTTAATATTTGTTAATATTAATAGTTAATATTTAACCTCAATATTTGTGGGTTGAAGGATGTGGGATCCCACATAGGTCCCCAGAGGCTCGTTAGGAGAATGCAGTTACATTATAGTTCAATGCAGATGTCAACAACACCGGGATAGGATCACCACCCACCCTATCTATTCATAGCTTCCACTCCAGCACCTGACATAGTTCTGTGACAATGTCCAGGATATTCTTAGCCTGTGCTGACACTGTGCCTTGTTCATCTGGAGAAATGGCATTGAGGAGGATAGATTCTGAGCCTCTCATATATCCTGCACAAACTGAGTGGACTTTCAGCAGTGATATCTTCAGTTGGAGGCTGTTCAGCATCCCCTGGAGATTTCTGCTGCTCCTGGGTTGCTGCACATTGGTTCCTTCTTCACTGCTTTTGTTGTACCAAAGCGAAAATGACAATAAGATCTTTAAGGGTTAGATCCGTCAGTCACACGATAAACCCATGTGGAGAACATAAGAAAAAGAAAAAATGCTTTGGAACGTATGCAGTCAGCATTCAAATCACTGACAAATGACAGTTTAACATACTCCTCCATACGGTGGGACATGGACCACTCCAACAAAGAGGAATGTCTGTATGGCGTACTTTGACTTCTATCTTATTGTAAATGCAGCATCAGTCATGTCATAAATGGGTAACTGGAGACTGCAAGTACTGCATCAGTACTGAAACCTTGTGCTTCCATTCCCGCATCATCAAAGAAAGGCATCATTGCATGTAAGGTCATGTTGCAGAATACTTACAATTAAATGTGAGAGGGAATCTGTCCCATGCCCCAACGTAGTTGATGAGATCTTACATTATCTACGTGCTTTCTAGCTGGTGCTATTTTTCGGATCCTAGATTAATTCAGCTGCGGAAAGATGACTTGTCATTGCTGGTTGAAGATACTGACATGATTAAGATTACATCTGTATCTCAGAGAGGTGGACACTGCATGAATTTCACATTCATGATGCTATGATTACGGCACCAGTCCACAAATGACCCCTTATGGGCCTCATGTTGCGACAAAGATAATAATAGGGTAGACTCAGCCCACTCCCTCAGTGGTCATGGTCATTTTCCATTCATCACAGTTCACGTTTAGGAGTTGATTACATACGGAAGGCCACACAAGTTGCGCTTTGTGCAGTGAGTCTCAATCTCAACCTTGTGATCAGTCCTCCCTCAGCAAACCTCAATGTCATACAGTCATGGTGCTGTACAGTCCAGAAACAAATCCTTCGGTCCAATTCATCCAGGCTGACCAGATATCCTAAGATAATCTGGTTCCATTTGTCAGCATTTGGCCCATATGCCTCTAAACCCTTCTTTATCCCTGTACCCATCACGTTTCCCTTTTAATGTTGTAATTGTATCAGCCAACTCTGGCAATTCATTCCATACACAAACCACCCTCTGCATGAAAACACTGCTCCTGCCATCCCTTTTAAATCTTACCCCTCTCGCCTTAGGCCTGTGCTGTCTAGTTTTGGATTTCACTACCTTGGGGAAAATGTCTTGGCTTTTCACTGTATCCATGCCCCTAATGATTATGATTTTATAAACTAAAGATCAGCCTGCAGCCTTGTATGCTCCAGGGAACATAGCCCCAACCTATTTAGCCTCTCCCTGGAGTTCAAACCCTCCAATCTTGGCAACATCCTTGTAAATCTTTTCAGAACCCTTTCAACATCCTTTCTATAGCAAAAGGATTAGAACTGAACACAGTATTCTAAAAGTGACTTCACCAATGTCCTTCCTGTACAGCTGCAACATGACTTCCATATTCAATGCACTGACCAATAAAGGCAAGTGTACCAAACACCTTTTTCACTAGCCTATCTACCTGCAACTCCACTTTCAAGGAACTATGAACCTGCAACCCAAGGTCTGTTTGACAACACTCCCCAGGACCTTACCATTAAGTGTATGACTCCTGCCCTGATTTTGCCTTACAAAAATTCTGTACCTCACGTTTATCTAAACTAAACTCCATCTGCCACTCCTCAGCCCATCAGATCAAGGTGCAATTGTACTTTCCTTTGTGGCACTCTAAGAATACCCCATTATGACTGATTCTCCACATATTCCCACATGCCATGTGCAATTACATTTGCAGCTGTCATCATTACCTCTTGAGCCCTGGCCCTACAGTTTAGTCATACCCATCGTAATGTTCCATTGTCTCTTCCCCAGTCACTTCCTGCAAGTTAAGGCCACGTGGTGACCACTGAAAATTCTCCCTTCTGCAGTGTCTTGTGTTCTTATCATTGCACTAACATTCCCCCTGCCCTTATATGTTGAATTTTCTTCCTTTACAATATTTGTCCCCTTTGCATAGCAGGGTGCTTCCTCCAATCCTCAGCATTGTGTTACCCCACTTCCCAACTACAGCAATATCCACTGATAACCCTTCTTGTCTTTAATTCTGCTGAATGCCAGGACTGACCATTTCCCATTCTACTGGATGACTAGATCCTAACTAATTTCTGAACATTTCACTAGCAGTGAATCCCCTGCCTGTACGCACTGGGCCAGTAGGAGTAATCATGGCCCCATTCCCTAGTCTATACAGATATGAACCATATATCCCTCAGTGACCCAGGCAACTGACTGACCATGTCCAAGCTGCAAGACTGAGATAAGACAGTGCCTTTGACTGATTGTACTAGGACCTGGGACTGATGGCAGCCCCCTTGGCTTGATTGAGGACTGTGCCCCGATACATGGCCATTTTGTTGATGCACACACTGTGTTTGTAATATGGGTAACTCTTATGTGTTGTAGGCATGAGATTGACATAATATGAAGCCATACAGCATCATGTCCCCATGCTTGACTGATGGTTGCTGACAATCATGACCAATTGCCTGGTTTTGTGATTGTGCTATGCAGCATGCCAAGGTAGTATTGTGGCATTTAATATGTGGTTGTGAGAGCACAGCACCAAAAGGCAAGGCACAGCAGAGATGCTATGAGCATCGAAGAAGACGCAAAGTGTGTGAAACCAAGACAGCAAGCGAGCAGCCTTGAGGTGCAGCTCTGATGCTACAGGGAGAAAAACCCAGTCTATTCAGCTTCTCCCCTCAACTCTAATCCATGAGATGGATGCTTACTTCTGTGCATAATGTCCAATTAGCAGCATTGCAATGAAGGAGCCAGTCCACTCCAAAGTGCAACATTGTAGGTGGAGCAGAGATACAGTCAGAGTTGTACAGCAGTAAATAGAACCTTTGGTCCAAGCCGTTCGCACTGAACAGACATCTGAATTTGACCTAGTCCCATTTGCCAGCGTTTGGCCCATATTCCTCTAAAGTTTTCATATATCCATCCAGCTGCCTTTTAAATCATGTAATTGTACCTGCCTCCACCTCCACACCTGGCAGCCCACTCCACCCATGCACCATGGCCTGTGCGATAAGGTTAAATCACCATCCAGGTGTCCTGCAAAACCTTTTTCTCCCAACCCAAACCCACACTATCTGGTTCTGGACCACTCTCATCCTAGGAAAAAGACCCTGGCCATGCATCCCCAGGCTCTGATGCTACAGGGAGAAAAACCCAGTCTGTTCAGCTTCTCCCCTCAACTCAAACCTCCAGTCCTGGCAACATCCCTGCAAATCTTTTCTGCACCCTCTCAAGTTCAACATCATCCTTCTTATAGATGGGACCAGAATTGTTAATCAAAATAAAGATGTTACTTAACGGATGCTAAGACTGGAATCACTTGGTTGATAATTTTTTCTTGTTCTCAAATGTTTAATTTTCAATTAAACTTAGAAATCAAAAGAAGTGTCAAGAAGTAGTGTAACATAGGAGCCGGAGGAACTCAGCAGGACAGGCAGCATCAGAGGAGCAGGCAAATTGACGTTTCAGGTTGGGACACTTCTTCAGAAATGAGGGGGTGGAGAAGGGAGCTCAGAAATAAAGAGAGGAGGGTGGGGCTGGGGAAGATAGTTGGGATGGTGAAAGGTGAGTGCAAGTAGGGAGTGCGACGGATTGGTCAATGAGTTGGGAGGAGTGGATAGGCGGGAGAGAAGATGGACAGGTTGTGTCAGGTCAAGGAGGGGGGAGTGAGAGGGAGGGTTGGTCGAGGGATGAGGCTGGGGGTGGGGAGATTTTGAGACTAGTAAAATCCACATTTAGGCCATAGGGCTGTAAGCTCCTGAGGCAGAATGTGACGTGCTGCTTGGCCAATTTGTGGGTGGCATCATTGTGACACTGGAGGAGACCCAGGATAGACATGTCACCCAGGGAGCGGGCGGGGGAGTTGAAATGGTTCGCGACTGGAACGTGCTGTAGTTTGTCACGAACAGAGCGCAGGTGCTCTTCAAAAGCAGTCTCTGAGCCTCTGCTTGGTCTCACTGATGTACAGAGGGCCACATCGGGAGCAGCGGATGCAATAGACCACATTGATGGATGTGCGGGTGAACCCCTGTCTAATGTGGAAGGTTTGTTTGGTGCCTTGAGTGGAAGTGATGGGGGAGGTATAGGCGCAGGTGTAGCACTTCCTGCGGTTGCAGGGAAAGGTGCCGGGGTGGTGGGGCTAGCGGGGAGTGTTGAGTGAGGGAATCACAGAGAGAGCAGTCCCTACGAAAGGCAGATAGGCGTGGGGATGGAAACATATCATGTTAGGACCAGTAGCTGTCCTATTTCAATCCGTCAGGTGGAAGAATGGGAAAGTGCATATTAATTAGCTGATATTATCAATAATCTGTTAATACATGCAAATAGGCCTGTTGCCACTCATTTGCGAGAATTTCATGTCGCGATTTAACACTAGGTTGGAATATCACACTTTTTGCACTCGACATCAAGGAGCTCCTCACTGGTCATCTTATACAATTTTTCTAACTTTCCCTCTGATGCCAACATTAAGGGGCTGGGAGGATTCCGATCTTCTTTAAAGTTAAATTTTTCGCAGTCCTTAGCATACGAGTCAAAATATCTGATTTTTGTTATCTGTAAATGAGCATGTAAAGGGAGTAAAGGTGGAATAGCTTAAGTTCATGCTAGTAATTAATAATCCATCATTTTCTCATTTATGTTAATGCATAAGTGCTTATAAATTTTTGTAATAAGTAGAATTACTTTTCATGTCCACGAAGAGATCAGGTGAATCTTACTTTTGGATTGCAGCCAGTTAGGTAAACTGACTTCTGTAGTTTAATTAGATTCATGCACATTTGGCAGGGCTTGTGGAATTGTGGGACTTGATTACCAGCAACGCAGTCGTGATAAACGTTTAGGTACTTTTTGCTGGGATATTTTGAATGTTATAGTGTAAGTTTGGTAATTGAATAAGGGTCATATCAAGAGGATGGATACCAGGTTTCTCATACTATAAAATAAGTTGGCACTGGTAGGATATAAAACCATCTTGCAGTTAAAAAAAAATCCATAATGGATTATAAAACCTTACAAAAGCTAAGGTGGTGGACCTGCCAATCAAATTAGAAGTGGAATTGCATGCCAGAGCTAAGAAGGCAAAGGCAATTAAAACATTGACAAAGCATCTGGAACTGGTGGAAACACAAGGGATACTAGGTACACCAACAGTGAGTCACTTCAGCTAATAAGATTTCAATTACAGCTAAAGCAGTTTGAACATGCTAAAGAATTAAGGCAGTTAGAGATGGACAAGAAAAGAACATTGCAGATGAAAAGATGTGGGCTTTGCAGAGAAAAGAAAGAAATCGCAATTGAGCAGAAGAGGCAAAAAAACAAGTATTTCAGAGAAGAGAAATGTAAAGAAAGACTTAGGAAACTAGAATTAAAATTGAAAAAGGGAAAAGAGATCATGGGCAGTCACTCACAAATGAATATGACTGTCCACCTAGGAAATTCTATGACACCGGCCATCAGTTCGGTGGGTCCTTCCTTGCTGGTGAGCCTGATCCTAGAGGCATATTTCTAACATAAAAACACATGTTTTTCTGGGAAGGTGGAATTAGTTCTTGGTCTCAAGATCACTGGCATTCCTTTTTAGGTTCCTTTTCCATAATTCCTCCTATGGACAGGTGTTCTCAAAGAATTGCATTCCTTCATACAGGAGGTTCCTCCAAGTCATAGAACTTTAGTGAGTGCATGACAATGCCATCTCCACGCTCCTGGAACTGAATCTTCAAGCCTTGCTTAACATCTTCACAGAAGCAAATCGAAGAATTGATTTCAACCTCAATCTGAAGGAGACACAAGTCCTTTACTAACCCATCCCAGGGCAAGTTCCAGGCTATCCCTTAAAATAAATGGAGAATTCCTCCCAAATGTGGAACACTTCCCCTATCTGGGAACCATTAGGCTAACAATGACGTGAGATTTGACAGCACATCAAATCTGCAAGCACCACGTTCGATTGACTAAGGATGACCATTTTCAAGGATTGTGACATCTATACTGATACCAAGATCCTTGTGTATATGGCAGCTGTCCTTCCAACTGTTCTGGACTGCATCTCAAGGCCCTGGAGAAGTAATATCATTGCTGTTTGAGACAGATCCTCTGCATTAGATGGGAGGACTGGCATCCTTGTGAATCTTTTTTGCACTTTTAAAAAAAATAACATCTTTTCTATAGCAGGGTTACCCTCATTGTAGGAAGAAAGGAAGAGAAAATGAGTCAGATAGTAGGGTAGTGGAGGATGACAGTGACAGTAAGAGTGAGATAAACAGTTCATAAAGTGAATCTCCTACAATTTCACTAGCCAATGTGGATATACTGGGAGAGTCAGACACATTTAGACAGTTCGACAGTTAGAGGAAAGACAACAGACAAGTTCACTTAAGAGTATAAAGGGATGTGTAGAGATATAGCTTGATGTACTATGTTAGCTAGACGTGATTTGGATGTGAGAGAATTGGTATCCAATGAAACAACATTCTTACAAGTTAAGCCAGGAAAACAAATTTAAGTAGAAATAGACATTGGAAAAAGCAACCTGACTTAACCTAACAGATGAACTTCAACCTAACCCAGATGGTTCAGCTAAATTCTGTATAGATGGTAGAAAGTCACTGCAGTACTGAAAACTGATTCATACCATATATTCCTCTACTTTTCTTTCTAGCTGCATGGGCATCCTCCTCCCACTACTGAAAGAACAGAAAAAACCGCATTCCATGACACTGAAAAAAAGTTCTAAAGCATAAAGGGAAGGCCCTGAGTCCAACTCAGCAGCCAGTAAAATAAAGACTAACCATCATTTTGCAGGTTCAAATCCTGCCTTGGCAGTTGGTGGAACTTGGATTCAATTCAAAATCTAGAATTAGGAGTCCAGTGATAACCATGAAACTGGTGTTCCTTATCAGGGAAAACCCATCTGGTTCACTAATATCCTTCAGGGAAGGAAATCTGCCATCCTTACCTCATCTAGTCTAGGTGTGACTCTTGATCCACAGCAATGTAGTTCACTGTTATCTGCCTTCTGGGCAAATAAAGATGGACAATAAATGCTGGTCTAGCCAGTAATGCCCTCGTCCTGTGAATGACTAAAAACAAAAAATATTATGTTATTGTCAATGAGAATCATGAAGACTATGAGAACAACCTATCATATAAATGCGGCCTGCATGTGTGATATAGAACTGAGTTTACCGTATTTTATTTTATCTCTACCAATAATATTTGCACCAAGCTGTTTGTTTTATGGGACGTTCATGAATGATTGTGTATATAAGGTGAAAAAGATATGCCTTAAGTTTACAGTTGTAATTAGTCATCTTCTTTTCATTTTTGTTAAAGTATAAGTGTTTATAATAGTCATTTTTCCTGATCATCATGAATCCTCCTACATCTCATTTGGTTCCGAATTACAGGCAGTCAGACAGGTAAATTGATTTTTGCGGTTTAGTTAGATTAGTACACATCAGTAGTGGCTTGTGGAATAGATAGCTTTGATTATCAGTGCGCTGTTCCTAATTGAGTCATGTTGATTGGTAGAATGGGCTGAATGGCCTACTCTTGCTCTTATTTTCTATATCTCTATGTGTCTGTATAATAAAAGTTTTAATCTTCTATGGAAGATCAGTATGGATGAGCATTGGAACAAGTGGACAGGCTGTACTGCTCATGTGGGAAAGACCAAACAATTATGGGGACAAATTCTTCATTAACACTCCTGATTTAAAGCTTATTTCTGAATCAGCCTTATATTTTTTTCTCTCTGTGGCCAGATCATCTGCTATTATGTATTTGTCGAGGAGCTGATATCACCCCATTTTCACAAAAGGTATTTACTGTGTAATTCTATTTTTCTTCCCTTTTTTCTCTACACCAAATAGCACTGAGTGTAATTCAATTTTAATTCCTCTGGGCTACTATTTTTTTGCTAACTTGCTGTGACTGTTCTTTACGTAGCAGCTGAGACCCTGCATGTAAGTAGAAGATTCTGTAGACAGGCACAGCTAGTGTGATCCTATCTTGAGATATAACATTTGTGAATTATCAATTCAAATCCATTCATGTGATAAAGGACTAAATCACTGAGCTACAGAACTGTTACAGCACTGAAGGAGACCATTCAGCACGTCAACAGGACCAACTCTTGAAATGAGCTTCATTACCTAGCATCAATCCTCTGTTTTGGACCCATAGCCCTCAATTTCTGCCAACTTACTCACCAAATTCTCTCTTTAATGCTTCAATTGAACCTGCCTCTGCGATATTTCCAGGCAGTGCATTCTATAACCCGAACTAGTCCGTGTGAAAAGTTTCTTTTTTCTCTCAGATCACCCTTGCTTCTTTTGCAGCTCACTTTTAATCTATGCACTCTCATTCTTGTTCCTTATACGAGTAGGAACAGTTTCTTCATATCTACTCTACCCAGCCGCTCATGATTTAGAAACAAATCTCCTCTCAGCCTTCTTCTCTCTGAGGGAAACAGTGCCAGCTTCTTCAATCTATCCTCATAACTAAAGTTGTCCATACCTGGAATCAGTCTTGTAAATCGCATCCTCATTCTCGTTACTGCATTCACATCTTTCCTAAAATGTGATGCCCTAAACTGTACACAAGACATCAGTTACCAGTGTCTTATACAAGTTTAAAATCTCTTCGTAGTTCTTGTGTTCTATTAATTAAGTCAAGGACACTACATGCCTTATTAACTGCTCCCTCTATCTGTCTCGCCATCTTCAATGATCTGTACACATACACATCCAGGTCCTTCTGCTCCTGCACCCCTTTTAGAATTGTAACCCCTATTTTATGTTGCCTTTTAATATTCCTCCTACATCTCATACTTTACTACATTGAACCTTATCAGATACCTATATCCCACCCCAATATGTTGGCAATTTTTTTTGGAGTTCCACACTATCTTCCTCACAGTTTACAATTTTTCCAAGTTTTGTGTCATTGACTAGGCCAAAAGGATTTAGTTGGCCCATACTGTGGCACAAGACCAGAATAGCACCAGAATAAGCACCAGACCAGAATAGCACCAGGTTAGCACAGTGGCAAACACTGCTACCTCACAGTGCCAGGGACCTGGGATTGATTCCAGCATTGGCTGACTGTCTACGTGGAATTTGCTCATTCTTTCTGTGTCTGCGTAGGTTTCCTTCAGGTGGTCCAGTTTCCTCCCACAGTAAAGATATGCAGATCAGGTGGATTGGCCATGTTAAATTGCAGGATAGATGGATTAACGATGGTAAATGTGGTGTTATGGGGACAGGGTGGGATGTTTGGACAGTTGGTAAAGACACAATGGGCCGAATAGTCTCAAGCACTGTAGCGATTTTATGATGCAGGATATTTTAGACTTTCCCATATGTAAGACCAAATGTGAAATTTTACATTCTGTCACAGTTGATGCGCAGTTAGCAAAAACATGTCGAAAAAAGTTAAAAGACTTGAATGGACATAGGAATTGCCTTTAAGAATTAGAAGTAAGAATTAGCACCAAAGTTAGCAGTTTCAAAATATATACAGTTATTTTATATTATGCACTAGTTCCATTCTCGTGCAATTTCGCGTTATAACAAAATTGCGCAAAAGCGGTGCCATTTAAACAATGGGGCTGGATTTGTGTTTTGGCCGATACAGGGAAGGAACCCAACCTCCGGATACAACGCATCATCCTCCGACACTTCCGCCATCTACAATCCGACCCCACCACCCAAGACATTTTTCCATCCCCACCCTTGTCTGCTTTCCGGAGAGACCACTCTCTCCGTGACACCCTTGTTCGCTCCACACTGCCCTCCAACCCCACCACACCCGGCACCTTCCCCTGCAACCGCAGGAAATGCTACACTTGCCCCCACACCTCCTCCCTCACCCCTATCCCAGGCCCCAAGATGACATTCCACATTAAGCAGAGGTTCACCTGCACATCTGCCAATGTGGTATACTGCATCCACTGTACCCGGTGTGGCTTCCTCTACATTGGGGAAACCAAGCGGAGGCTTGGAGACCGCTTTGCAGAACACCTCCGCTCAGTTCGCAACAAACAACTGCACCTCCCAGTCGCAAACCATTTCCACTCCCCCTCCCATTCTCTAGATGACATGTCCATCATGGGCCTCCTGCACTGCCACAATGATGCCACCCGAAGGTTGCAGGAACAGCAACTCATATTCCGCCTGGGAACCCTGCAGCCCAATGGTATCAATGTGGACTTCACCAGTTTCAAAATCTCCCCTTTCCCCACTGCATCCCTAAACCAGCCCAGTTCGTCCCCTCCCCCCACTGCACCACACAACCAGCCCAGCTCTTCCCCTCCACCCACTGCATCCCAAAACCAGTCCAACAGGTCTCTGCCTCCCTAACCTGTTCTTCCTCTCACCCATCCCTTCCTCCCACCCCAAGCTGCACCCCCAGCTACCTACTAACCTCATCCCACCTCCTTGACCTGTCCGTCTTCCCTGGACTGACCTATCCCCTCCCTACCACCCCACCTATACTCTCTCCACCTATCTTCTTTTCTCTCCATCTTCAGTCCGCCTCCCCCTCTCTCCCTATTTATTCCAGAACCCTCACCCCATCCCCCTCTCTGATGAAGGGTCTAGGCCCGAAACGTCAGCTTTTGTGCTCCTGAGATGCTGCTTGGCCTGCTGTGTTCATCCAGCCTCACATTTTATTGTCTTGGATTCTCCAGCATCTGCAGTTCCCATTATCTCAGGGAAGGAAAGTTCGCTTTCTGCAAATAGCGGTTTAAATTCTGCAATCATGTTAAAGCCAATTTGCGTCGAAGAAACACGTGTTACAGCAGAATCAACTGTAAAACCTTTCAAACTGTTTTTTGGTAGCAATGACATTGGTGTGGGAGTTGTTTTTCATAAGATGAAGTGAAAATTGAATGACTTGTCAGTTACTTTTTAAAGAAACTAAACATATATCAGCAGAAGTATTCGGTTGAAAAAAAAGAGATGTTGGGAATTGTGTTGGCTCCACATAATTTTTACATTCATATTTTTTAGTAATAACACGGAAAGAACTATCATTTATAAGGATCATAAAATGAGAGGCTGGATGAACACAGCAGGCCAAGCAGCATCTCAGGAGCACAAAAGCTGACGTTTCGGGCCTAGACCCTTCATCAGAGAGGGGGATGGGGAGAGGGAACTGGAATAAATAGGGAGGGGGAGGCGGACCGAAGATGGGGAGTAAAGAAGATAGGTGGAGAGAGTATAGGTGGGGAGGTAGGGAGGGGATAGGTCAATCCAGGGAAGACGGACAGGTCAAGGAGGTGGGATGAGGTTAGTAGGTAGATGGGGGTGCGGCTTGGGGTGGGAGGAAGGGATGGGTGAGAGGAAGAACCGGTTAGGGAGGCAGAGACAGGTTGGACTGGTTTTGGGATGCAGTGGAGGGGGGGAAAGAGCTGGGCTGGTTGTGTGGTGCAGTGGGGGGAGGGGACGAACTGGGCTGGTTGAGGGATGCAGTTGGGGAAGGGGAGATTTTGAAACTGGTGAAGTCCACATTGATACCATTAGGCTGCAGGGTTCCCAGGCGGAATATGAGTTGCTGTTCCTGCAACCTTCGGGTGGCATCATTGTGGCACTGCAGGAGGCCCATGATGGACATGTCATCTAAAGAATGGGAGGGGGAGTGGAAATGGTTTGCGACTGGGAGGTGCAGTTGTTTGTTGCGAACTGAGCGGAGGTGTTCTGCAAAGCGGTTTCCAAGCCTCCGCTTGGTTTCCCCAATGTAGAGGAAGCCACACCGGGTACAGTGGATGCAGTATACCACATTGGCAGATGTGCAGGTGAACCTCTGCTTAATGTGGAATGTCATCTTGGGGCCTGGGATAGGGGTGAGGGAGGAGGTGTGGGGGCAAGTGTAGCATTTCCTGCGGTTGCAGGGGAAGGTGCCGGGTGTGGTGGGGTTGGAGGGCAGTGTGGAGCGAACAAGGGAGTCACGGAGAGAGTGGTCTCTCCGGAAAGCAGACAGGGGTGGGGATGGAAAAATGTCTTGGGTGGTGGGGTCGGATTGTAAATGGAGGAAGTGTCGGAGGATGATGCGTTGTATCCGGAGGTTGGTAGGGTGGTGTGTGAGAACGAGGGGGATCCTCTTTGGGCGGTTGTGGCGGGGGCGGTGTGTGAGGGATGTGTTGCGGGAAATACGGGAGACGCGGTCAAGGGCGTTCTCGATCACTGTGGGGGGAAAGTTGCGGTCCTTGAAGAACTTGGACATCTGGGATGTGTGGGAGTGGAATGTCTTATCGTGGGAGCAGATGCGGCGGAGGCGGAGGAATTGGGAATAGGGGATGGAATTTTTGCAGGAGGGTGGGTGGGAGGAGGTGTATTCTAGGTAGCTATGGGAGTCGGTGGGCTTGAAATGGACATCAGTTACAAGCTGGTTGCCTGAGATGGAGACTGAGAGGTCCAGGAAGGTGAGGGATGTGCTGGAGATGGCCCAGGTGAACTGAAGGTTGGGGTGGAAGGTGTTGGTGAAGTAGATAAACTGTTCGAGCTCCTCTGGGGAGCAAGAGGCGGCGCCGATACAGTCATCAATGTACCGGAGGAAGAGGTGGGGTTTGGGGCCTGTGTAGGTGCGGAAGAGGGACTGTTCCACGTAACCTACAAAGAGACAGGCATAGCTGGGGCCCATGCGGGTGCCCATGGCGACCCCCTTAGTCTGTAGGAAGTGGGAGGAGCCAAAAGAGAAGTTGTTGAGGGTGAGGACGAGTTCAGCTAGGCGGATAAGAGTGTCGGTGGAGGGGGACTGGTCGGGCCTGCGGGACAGTGGAGATGAGTTCGGTGGGGCAGGAGCAGGCTGAGTCGATGGGTCGACCAGGGCAGGCAGGTTTGTGGATTTTGGGAAGGAGATAGAAACGGGCCGTGCGGGGTTGGGGAACAATGAGGTTGGACGCTGTAGGTGGGAGGTCCCCTGAGGTGATGAGGTCATGAATGGTGTTGGAGACAATGGTTTGGTGCTCGGGTGTGGGGTCATGATCGAGGGGGCGGTAGGAGGTGGTGTCGGAGAGTTGGCGTCTGGCCTCGGCGATGTAGAGGTCAGTGTGCCATTTTACCACTGCGCCACCCTTGTCTGCGGGTTTGATGGTGAGGTTGGGGTTGGAGCGGAGGGAGCGGAGGGCTGCCCGTTCTGCGGGGGAGAGGTTAGAGTGGGTGAGAGGGGTGGAGAGGTTGAGGCGGTTAATGTCTCGACGGCAGTTGGAGATGAAGAGGTCGAGGGAGAGTAGGAGGCCTGGGGGTGGTGTCCAGGAGGAGGACTTGTGTTGGAAGCGGGTGAAGGGGTCAGTGGAGGGAGGGTTAGGCTCCCGGTTGAAGAAGTAGGCATGGAGGCGAAGATGGCGGAAAAACTACTCTATGTCCAATCGTGACTGGCATCTGCAGTTCCCATTATCTCATTTATAAGGATCAGAATCCTTTGACTTGAAAAGTTTTCAGGAAAGGAACTAAACACTACTGAATAGCTGAGACCATCCTGATGGGGGATAAATGCATAAAGGGACTGCTCGTCCATTGAGAAGAGGCGGCGGCTGGAGCCCAAAAGTAAACATTCTGAAAATGATTTAAAGCATCAGAAGAATCGCAGATATAAGTGGGAAAGGACTGGAAAGGAGAAGAGAAAATTGTGTCAAGATAATAGATGAGTTCTGAGGTTCAGGAGTAGGCAAAAACATTGTCGCTGTGAATTTTGGGAAGGGGAGGTAGAAGCAGGTTTTGCGGGGTTGGGGGACAATGAGCTTGCAGGTAGTTGGGCGGGGGATGGGGAGGGGATAACTGGATGAAATGAAATTGCGTCTACAGTGATCACTAATGGCTTGGTATCCTGTGGTCAGGTCATGGTCTGAGAGCTCGTGCTCAGTCGCAGCAATGTAGAAGTCAGTTTGCTAGATGTCATCAGCACTACCTTGGCAGCAGGTTTGATTACAAAGGCAGGGTTGGATCTGAGAAAACAGTGCAATCAGTTCATAGGGAGATAGGTTGGAATGGTCGAGGGATGCAGAGAAATTAAGGCGACCAATGTCATATTGACAGGTAAATGGCCAGAGGGAGGGGTCCAAATGGAGGATGAATGTTGGAGGAGGGTGAAGGGATCTGTGGAATGGGTAGAGGATCTTGTCCAAAGAAATGGGCATGGAGGCAAAAGTGATGGAGAAATGTTCAAATCTGTCATGAGGGTGCAGGGGTTTAAAACTAATTCTTTTACTGAGGACAGAAACTTCAGCATCAGAAAGTGGAAGGGATAGTAAATACTCGACAGGAGGTGGTGATGGGAGAGGAGATGGGGTCAGATGGGAGGGGAGGAAGTTGTCAGAGGGGCATGGGTATCTCTAAGTTGTTGCATCTTGTGTTCCTTAATGCCTGAAAAGGTTTCTTGTTAGAATGTCAAATGAGATGAAGGGTAAAATGGAACAGGGGGCAGGACAGCTCTGAGCAAGCATGACGTGATGCTGATGGAGAGAGACACGTTGAGAATGTGCATGTGACAACACATGCCACTGTGTGTGGGTCTCAGGATGCAGTAAGACCAGCTATTTGATGAGTGTTGTATGTCAGGAATTTAGAATTTGAAAAGTAATTTGTATCAAAACTACATAGATAATTTGCCCATTTGTCCATCAAAAACTTAATATTTTTAGTGAAGAATGAAGGATTGGAGATTGGGAATATGGTAAACTCATAAAAGAAAAGTGTTGGATGTCATATTTTTAAAAAATGCTGAAGGACTTTGTTAAGGCCTATAATAAGTCTGCCCGTTGTAAGAGATTTCAATGCTATGAATTTAAAGGTGAGGAATATGATTTATTATAGTATAGGAATAGATCATGGACTCTAAACCGTTTGTATCCCTCTCAAAATTTGTCCTCCACCTATTTTGTGTCATCTGTAAATTTGGCTACAGTATACCCACTCCTTCCTCTGAGTTATTAATATACATTGTAAACAATTGTGGTCCCAGCACCAGTCTCTGTGGAATCCCCTGGTTACAGGAAACCAACCTGAAAAAAAACGTTTATTCCACTCACTGTTTCCTGCCCATTAGCTAATCTGCTATCCCTGCCAATACACTACCTCCAACACCTTGGGCTTTTATCTTATGACTTACCTTTTGAGAGGATGCCTGTCAAATGCCTTCTGAATGTCCAAATTCAATACATCAACTGGTTCCTATCTATCCACTCTGGTTGAGATTTCTTTGACGGACAGCACTGAATTAGTCAGACACGACTTCTCTTTTGTGAAGACATGCTGATTCCACTTGTTACATTGGCAGTTTTTCAATTCTCTGGTACATCTCCAGAATCCAAGGATTTTCAGAAAATTACAACCATTAGCAGAGTTTTAAAGAAAGTAGGCGAGAATATTGCAGATGCCCTATCCATAATATTCCAATGTTCTCTCAGTTCAAGAACTGTTTCTTTAGATTGGAAAGCTGTGTGTGTCACTCCACGACTTGAGAAAGATTAAAGAGGAACATTAGCTCAGTACTGACCAATTAGCCTGGTGTCAAAAATTGCTAGACACCATTACCAAAGATAGGATGACTGCGCAACTTAAAAATATTCAGACAGCCAGTGTAGATTTTTCTAGATGAGCACAGATTTTTCTAGATGATGGCTTCCTTGTCAAATCTGAATTTTTTTGTACAGGTGTCAAAGGGAGTGGACAGAGAAATGTTTATGTATATGTTATTTCCATGGACCTCCAGAAGTCCCTCATTTGGTTTGTTGGCGAAAGTCAAAACTCATGAAAGTGAAAGCTGATGGTTACTGTTTAGGAAATTAACTGAGTGGCGGAAAACAGAAAACAGGGATAATGGAGAGAAACTTTAATTGACAGAATGTGGCTGGTGGTGTCCATATGGATCTGCATCAAGACCTTAACTATTCACCATGTTTGTTAATGACTTAGACAATGGGGTGAAAAGCCACCTATCAAAGTTTGCCAGCAACACACAGACTGATGGTATTATAAACACAATGGATGAAAGCATAAAGAGATATAAACAAATCATGTGCATGAATAAAACTATGGCATGCGGATTTCAATGTACGCAAATGTAGGTCATATATTTTGGGCTTAAAATGCATGAGAACAAAGTACTTTAAATATGGTGAAAATACTAAAGACACTTGAGGTCTAAAGCACTTGGCAATTCATGTACAAAAATAATTAAATAGAATCATAGAGTTGAATAGCACAGAAATGGACCCTTGAGTCCAACTCCTCCATGTCGATCAGAAATTGACCGAGTTCTAGTTGCCAGCATTTGGTCCATATCCCTCTAAACCCTTCCTATTCATATACTCATTCAGATGTCTTTTAAATGTTGTAATTGTAACCAGCCTCCATCACCACCTCTGGCAGCTCATTCCACACCTGTACCACCCTCTGTGTGAAAGTTTTGCTGCTTAGGTCCCTTTTACATTTTTGCCCTCTCACCTTAACGTTTGGCCACTAGTTTTTAACTCCTCGGATTCTCCCTACTCTATTTATCCTATCCATGCCCCTCATGGTTTTATAAACCTCTATAAAGTCACCCCTTAACCTCTGATGCTCCAGGGAAAATAGCGCCAGCCTATTCAGCTTCTCCCTCTAGCTTAAATCCTCCACACAACCTCCCCCACTGCAAAATCCTTAACTGTAAAGAACACGTCTGTAAAGTAACCAAAAAGCTCATCTCAGTCTTGACTTTCTAAGTACCAGAACAGCAGGGGATGAAAGTTACCCTGCAGTTTATTAAACTGTCTTAGACTACACTGGAACTGTAAGCAGTTCCGGTAACACTTTTGGAAGAACATAATGGTCTTAGCTTAGATTTATTAGAGTTATATTGATGTCAAAAGTTAATTTAAAAGCAAACTAACTTTTGGGAATGCAACCTTAAAGGGATTAGGGGAAACTTGATAAAACTTTCCAACTGACTAAGAATAATGAAGGGTAGATAAAGAAAAATTATTTCCACTCGAGAAGTCTTGAACCAGGAAGCATAGTTTAATAATTGGCACTGTCGTTACGGGTTGGTGTGGAAGTCTTGTAGCATAGTGAGTAACAAATTGGCCTCTAAGCCGCAAGTTCCAGGTTCAAGTATCAATCCAGGACTTCGACTTCATAGCTGCAGAACATTTGTTTATAGCATGAACAACATGTAAATCCTTCCAATTTCCCTATTGTTATGATAGGGGGATGGCAAGCCAAATCAAATCAGCCTCATTGCAACAAAATGAAATTAACACATTCAATGTCCCTTAAAATTGCGTAAATGTTCCTAATTAAATGTTATAAATAAAAGGTCTTGTATACCAAGTTTATAACGTAATCAAAAGTTAGCAATTTATTATTTAATAATGTAACTTTAGCAGAACATAGGTATGCAACAAGGTAAACAAAATAATATCTATGATCTAAAGCCTAATCTTCTTTGATCATAACCCCTACTCTCACACGATGAATACCAGGCCTTTTTGAAATCCTTGGATAATGAGTTATTCTCAGGGACATAGAACTATATATCTTGCTCGAGGTGCGAAGTCGCTGGTTAATGCAAACAATTTGACCAGACTCCGAGGAATATTTACTTATTTCTTACAGACTGGGATTCTTTCTGATTCTTTTCTTAGAATATTCAATGACCCAATAGAAACCTCGAGACAGCCAAACACAGCCAGTCTGGAAGTTTCCCTAAATCACTCTGTCTCTTTCAAAATAAAACTTAGTCAAGGACTGATTCTTTATTTTTCTTCTTTTTAATGAGCATTCTTTATGTCTGGTTGGTTAGCATCGGTCCTCCACTGATTGACCAAGTCAACATCCAACCAGTTGCCAGCCCTGAGCAGAGCAAACATTCGATGCTGAATCATCTACAGTGTTCTTAGGTGAATAATTAAGTTAGCTGTAAGGAGAGATTGGACAAATTTGGATTATTTGCGCTAGAGCATCAGAGACTGAGGGGTGGAGTGGGGGCACCTGACAAAAATATATAAAATTAGGAGAGGCATGGATAGGGTAGATAGAGTCTTTTTCTCAGGGTGGAATTTTTGTTTTATTTATTTGTGTGATGTCGGCATTACTGGTTAGCTGCCATTCCAAGTAGCCCTTGAGAAGGTGGTAGTGAGCTGACTTCTTGAACTGCTGCAGTCCACCTGTTATGAGTTGACCCACAATGCCGTTTCGGAGGAAATCCCAGGAGCTTGACCCAGCGACAGCAAGGGAACAACTTCTGACCTTATGATGGAGAGAAGGTCATTGATGAATCAGCTGTCAAGTGGTAGCTGTCAAATATCAAATAATAGAGGGCATAGGTTTAAAGTGAGAGGAGGGAAGTTTGAAGAAAATGTACAAGGCAAGTCTTTCACACAGAGGGTGGTGGTTGTTGGTAGGGAAGTGGTAGAAGCAGATACAATGACAATATTTAAGAAGCATTTAGACAGACACATGAACAGGCAGGGAATAGAGGAATATGGACCATGTGCAGGCAAATGGCATTAGTTTAGAATGGCATCATTGATGGAACACTCATGACAGGCCAAAAGGTTTGTTCCTCTACTGCACTGTTCTATGTTTTATCTAAGTTGTATTACTTTCCAGGACAGTTCCCAACAGATAATATCTGCTTTTGTTCTTTTCTCTTTTAAAACAAGCACCTATTTGAAGTTTAACTCGCAATCTCAACTGAGTTCCAAACCAAAGAAAATGACAAAAATAGTGATGGTCTCAACACTATGCCAGGTGACAAAACTAGTTGAGTCTTCCAGTCAGCCATGCTTAGTATGGAATAAGGCCACTTGAGTTATAGCCTTCAGCAACATGCTGGCAAGCTTTCCCTTGTAAAACTAGCCATGGAGGCAAACATAAGGACGTATTTTGTCTCAAGATCATACTGATAAGCCTTTCTTACCAGGACTTTAAGTATGTCAAAAGTAAGAAAAGGAGGTGAAGGAAGAGACAGAAGTGAAAATGACATCATTTCTCTAGATGGGCTGTCTGTGAGTATCTCTTCAAAATTTAGTTCCATGGCTACTAACTTGCCACTTTTCCAACCCTGCGTTCCAGACTGCCATGATGCTCCTTTGTCCAATGCAATAACAATTTTTAAACAATTTTATAAAACAACACCATAAAAGATTTGTGCAACAGCCAACTAATCATCCTGTGCATTCCTTCAGTGGTAGTCTTGCAGGTGGCTTTGCCTGGCCTAGTACTCCTAAATATTGATATTCCAATGTCTACATTAATGACTGGTGGATGGCTGCTGACTTTTAATCTAGGAAACCACAGATATCTTTCCAGACCTCAAACAGCTTTGGGTCTTAAGAACTTGCCTTTGAATTATAACACCTATGGCATGGCTAGTAGCAATCTACGCTAGGTGAATAACAACATTAACAAGACACTAGCAATGTGGCATCATGATACTGTCATGTTGAAAGAGAACACCAGTCTTGAGTACCACAAATTCACTGCCTGCTCACAATGTCTTTACAGCTATGCCTCACCACTTCTAGTAATCTGCTCGAGGACAAATTGATGGCCTCTTGATCCTTCAAGTACTTTTGAAGTGGTAACCCCATTTATGATGGAAATGGTCTGAGCCCATGTGAGAAGCCAGGCATTCAGGTAGCAAGCAGGGATCTCATTACTTTAGTCTAAAGTACCATTGCAGCACTCAGATGCTGAGTGGCTTCAGTTATATGGAGTTGGCAATCATTGTCACGTTAGAAAGGATGAGCTCCAAGCTCTCCAAAAAATCCAAAGCCAAAGTGGAACAGGATTCCTCCATGCTTAGTGACAATGACAACAGGCCTTCGGGCAGGCCTGCCAATGCTTCATGAATTTCAGTTTGTATGCACATCAACTTCTTCCTGAGTGCCACCAAACATTCTTCATGAGTTTTCAGTAGCAGAACTCATCTACGTGTTTGTCCTTCAGTGGAGCAAGCTGAAGCCAGATACCTGATTGCACCACGAAAAAATTCCATCCCTACAATGAATTCTAAGTTACATAAGATGCCATTATCTGAAATGAAAACAAAGTACTGCAGATGCTGGAGATCTGAAATAATAACAAAGTGCTGGAAAAACTCAGCAGGTCTGGCAGCATCTATGAACAGAGAAATGGATATAAACGTTTGATTCTAATATGATTTCTTCAGACTCTTTGAAAAGAAAGGACCATGCATTCTCCGCTCTATTTTGATATTTCCCCGCCACTCCACCCAGTGTCCTGCTTGCATGATTTTGCTCTCAGTGGAGCTGACTGAAGCTCTTCGGTCCGCCTCCCCCTCTCTCCCTATTTATTCCAGAACCCTCTACCCATCCCCCTCTCTGATGAAGGGTCTAGGCCCGAAACGTCAGCCTTTGTGCTCCTGAGATGCTGCTTGGCCTGCTGTGTTCATCCAGTTCCACACTTTGTTATCTTGGATTCTCCAGCATCTGCAGTTCCCATTATCTCTGAAGCTCTTGCCTCTCTCTCTACAAATGCTGCCAGAAGTGTTGAGTTTCACAACATTTTCTATCATTATTTGGGCTGGTGGCTATCTGCACCAATTCAAATTCTATTTTTTTTTCCCTGGTGTGGCCAGCAGCAATTCTTGGATTGACAGCATAAATGAATAAAATAACTTAGGTGTGAAAAATTAGACCTGTGGTCACACAAGATGAAGTTTGTACACAATTTTGGAAGGTAGGGAAAATGTGATGTCAGGAGGTTCATGTTAAGAAAACATTGTTATCCGAGATGGTTTGAATTTTGCCATGGCCTCTGTGATGGATTTGTCAACAAGGTTTAGCTTCAAGAATATGAAATGATAGCTGAATTCTGCAAACATGTACAAACTGCAAAACATTGATAGGTGTGTGAGGATGAAGTGGAACATGTGAATATTAGGTACGAGTCCTGATTGCTTGAGATTTTTTAAGCATGGATAAGTGGCTGGGGAGGGTTCAGCTGCATGGAAAATTTAAAAAATAACTTTAAAGAAGGAGTGCCATTTAGTGACGAAGCTGGTTGTTACTAGATTGTAAAAGGAAGGGACAGAACGTGTAAATGTCATATTGCATTGAGGGATTGTACAAGAATAGGGAATTGGAAAGAAATCCCTGCTGGGACTAACCTAGAGGTTCCCTGACAGTAGTAGCGTAGTGGGACACAATATCCAACCAGGAAATTACTGGAGCTTATAACAAAGATAAAACAATGATTATCAGTGATTTTAATATGCAGATGGACTGGATTAATCAAACTGGCAAGGATAGCCTCAAGGGAAAATTCAATGAATGGTTTGGAGATTGTTTCTTGGAGCAATATGGGGTGAAACCAACCAAACAGCGTGCAATTCTGGATTTGGTATTGTGTAATGACGTGGACTGAATTAATGATCTCATAATAAAAGATCCTCTGGTGACGAGTGATTGTAACTTGCACAAATTCAAAATTCAGTGGGAGAGTGAATAACTTAAGTTCCATAATCGTGTCCTGGAGTTAAATAATGGTAATTACATTGGCATGAAGAAGATTTGGCTTTCGTGAACTGAGCAAGAAGACAAAAAAGTAGGATAGTTGAAGACCCATAGATGTTTAAGAAGGTACTCAATTGCTCCTGACTAAAATATATTCAAAAAGGAAATAAAGATTGTAAGGTGGGAGGGGGGAACCATCCATGGTTAAGCAAGGAACTTAAAGATAATATAAAGGCAAAAATACAGCATAACATATTGCAAAGACCAGTGGCAGGCTAAAAGTTTGGGAAACTTTTGAAGATCAACAAAGGGTTACTAAAAAAAAGTAACAAAAAAAAACACAAGTAAAGTTTTAAAGAAAACTAGTGCAAAGGAAGTAACCAAGAAGATTGTTGAGGGCAGAGCAGTAGACATTGTTTACTTAGACTTTAGTAAAACCTTTGACAAGGTTCTGCATGGTAGACTAATTAGTAAAGTTAAATCACATAGAATTCAGGGTAAGCTTGTCAGTTGGATACAAAATTGGCTAAATGGCAGGAGACAGAGAGTGATGGGGGGAGGGTTGCTTTTCAGACTGGAGGCCTGTAACTAGCGGTGTTCCACGGGGATTGGTGCTGGGTTCACTTATGTTTGTCATTTATACAAATGATTAAGATGAAAATATATGGTTAGCAAGTCTGCAAATGACACCAAAATTGTGGACAGTGAAGAAGGTTATCTATGGTTACAAAGAGATTAATTGAGTCAATGGGCTGAAGAATGTCAGATGGAGTTTAATTTTGATAAATGTGAGGTATTGCATTTTGATAAAAACAAACAAGGCGGGACTTAGATAATTAAAAGTAGGGTCTTAGGTATTGTTGTAAAACAGAGACCTGGTGTTGAGACACAAAATTCTGTGAAATTTGCATCATATATAGACAGGATGGTTAAGAAGGTGTTTACCACATTTGTCTTCATTTCTCAGACCTTAAGATTTTAGGAGTTGGAATGTTATGTTGGGTTGTATAGGACGTTGGTGTGGCCTCTTCTGCAGTACTATGTCCAGTTTTGGTCACCTGTTGGTGACCTTAGAGGTTTATAAGACCATGTGGAATTTAGATAGTCGGGGTTTTCAAGACGGGGGTCTGTTTTTAAGGTAACAGGAGAAAATTTAAAAAAAAAGATATGGAGGCAATTGTTTTTATGTAGAGAATGCTTTCTGTGTGAAATGAGCTTTGAAACGAAGTGGTGGATGCAGGTACAGTTACAGCGTTTAAAAAAACATTTGGATAAGTACATGAATAAGAAATGTTTGGAGGGATACTAGCCAAGCACAGGCAGGTGGGACTGGTTTAGTTTGGGACTATAGTCAGCATGGACTGGTTGAACTGAAGCGTCTGTTCCCATGCTGTATTACTCCTTGACTCTAAGAAATAAATTTATAAATGCTAATGGATAGGTTAGGTGACTGGGCCACAATTTGGCAGATGAAGTTTAATGTGGATAAGAGGTTTTCCATTTTGGGTGGTGGAAAAGAAAGGCAACTTATTATCTAAATGAAGAAAAACTTCATAATGCTTTGGTACAGAGCAGCCTGGGTGTCCTCATGCATGAATCACAGTAAACTAGGATGCAGGTACAGCAGGTAACAAGGACGGCAAATGGAACTATGACATTTATTGCTCAAGGAATAAAGTTTAAAAATTGGAAGGTGTTGCTGCAACTGTACAAGGCATTTGTGATGCCATGCCAGGAGTACTGAGTACAATTTTGGTCCCATTTCATGAGGAGGGACGTAGCTGCATTGGTGGCATCTAATCCAGGCCACATCACTATCTCTTGCTACGAAGATCAAATATGTGAAATATGGTTATCTCAATTTGTCGCAAATTTCTACTCACAATTCTGCTCTAATTGGTCATCCCACAAAGAAATAACCAGATCAGCCTTGATGAGAAATTTTAAAAAGATGGTTTTGAGGAAAGGTTGTTTTTCAAACTCTATTTCGGAAAAAGCCTGTGAAGTGCCAATATATGTTTAATTAAATTAAAGACAATACATACAGTAATCAATTCTGAGGCGATAGCAATGTTAATATACTTCTGTTGGCATAAAGGAACTGCATTACTTCCACTTTAGGTTTATAAATGTCTGGTAACAGGATATCAAACATATTGATAAATGTAGGTAAATCAGTTTTGTGGTTATTAATTAATTAAGTAGGTTAATTTAATACGGTTTGAGAATCTTGACAGAAATAACCCTTTTCAAATAAAAATCATCATGGAATTACAGCCATCTTTTCAGTGAATCTCGCAAGTGTTATGGTGCAGGAGGCCCTTCAGACCCACTGTGCCTGTACCAGTTTGTTAAATGAACATCATTACCTAATGTCAACCTCTTGCTTTATACCCACCCTCCGATAGTTGCACATTCTTTTTATCCAAATTATCTAACAAATGCCTTCATGAATGCTTCAACTGAACTTGCTGCTACCACACAAAGATAGTACATTCATTTTCTCTTGTTTATTACTGCTCAAAAAAGCATGAAGTTCAATTAATGCAGTGGTTCACCAGATATGATATTTGCAGTAAAATCTTGTGCTTGTCTTATGATGAGAGATTATGTGCAGTTCAATCCTCTACTTACTACAGTTTATAAGAAGCATGAGAGAAGATCTAATTGAGGTACATAAGATTAAAGGGATGGATGAAATAGCCATAGAACAGATATTCCCCATGTGGGGCAATCTAGAATGCAAAGTCATAGATTTAGGCTAAGGGGTGGAAAATTTAAAACAGAAATGAATCATGAGCTTAGAAACAGGCCCATCGGCCTACCACGTCTATGCCAACTAACAAACACCAAACTATATCAAAGATAATGGGAACTGCAGATGCTGGAGAATTCCAAGATAAAATCTGAGGCTGGATGAACACAGCAGGCCAAGCAGCATCTCAGGAGCACATGTGCTCCTGAGATGCTGCTGGGCCTGCTGTGTTCATCCAGCCTCACATTTCACCAAACTATATCAATCCCACTTACTTGCACATGGTCCATAACCTAATATGGCCTGGCATTTTAAGTATTCATCCAGATGCTTCTTACATGTTATGACAGTGTCTGCCTCCATGGCTCTCTCAGGCAACACGTTCCATATTTCTAGCACTCATTGGGTGAAAGATTTTTTTCTCAGCTTTCCTCTAAACCACTTGCTCCTCACATTATATGTCCTCTGACCTTAAACACATGTCATGGGGAAAAGATTATCACTATCTACTTTCCCTATGCCTCTCATCATTTTGTATGCCTCAATCAAATACTCCCTTGTCATCCTTTGCTTCAAAGTAAACAAACCCAGCGATATGGTGTCTCCTCATAACTGAGACTTTTCATCCAGGCAACATTCCGAAGAATCTCCTCTGTACCCTCTCCAGTGCACTCACACTCTTCTGATAGGGTAGGGATCAGAACTAGTGTTCCAAGTTGTAGAAGAACTCCCCTTTTCCTATGTTCTATGGTTTGGCTAATGAAGGCAAACATCCTGAATACCTTGCAGATCACCACAGGTCAGGCAGCACCCGTGGAAAGAAAGCAAGCTAACATTTTGAGTTTAGATGACTCTTCATCAGAGTTAAAGGGAACTGAATGAGCAGCATTTATTCAATTGTGGGAGGGGAGGTTTGTAGTGCTGGGCAAGAAAAGATTTTGACAGTTCAGATTAAGTGATTGGAATGTGAGAAGACTTGATCTGAACTATCAACATCCTTTCTCCCCCAGCACTCCAAACCACCCTTCCCACTATTGCACAAATGCTGCTCCTTCCACACTTCACTTTAATGCTGAAGTCATCTAGATTCAAAACATTAGCTTGCTTTTATTTCATAATGTTGCCTGACCAGCTGTGATCTCCACCATCTGCAGTAATTTGCTCCTATCCCACAGACCTTCTTCACCACCAGGAAGAATGACTTCTCCCAAAAAATCTTGAATCTGTTGAATTCACTATTTCAGAGTGTAGCAGAGACCAGGATATTAAATAAGTCTGAGGAAGAGATTTGACATTTTTAATTACTAATGGGTTAAAGGCAATGAGCAGGAAAATGGGGCTGAAGACGAGATGAGATTAGTTATGATTGTATCAAATGGAGGAGCAGGCTCAACGGATTGAATTGCCTTTATTTGGTTTCTTTTCTTTAAAGCCTGGTGAAAGGCATTTGGGAGGAGGAGGCCACTGATGGCAGCAATATGAGGACAAGCCAGATACAGCTCCAACCCAGCCTGGGGTCTCCCTTCAAGCAAAGAGAAGGCCCTGGACCAAGACTTGCAGTATGGACTGAGGCACCAGGACCACAGCTTGGCCCATGCACATGAAGGAGCAGAAGCATCAGCTATAAGGATGGATGACCGATTGGCAGCAGCGCCAAGAGAAGTGTCATTTGGGGGAAAGGAGACTTCTCCAGCCCAGCGACAGTGGTTTACAGTGACCCGGTGTGGCGGCCTTCTTTGGTAGGGGCTTCTGGTCTGACCCTGGCGTGGCTTTCTTGCCCCGAAATCACTATCTCGTCCCAGCTGCGTCTTCAGGGTACTCCTTCATCGGCTTTGCCTGAGCCCAGGTGACGTTAGCAGAACCGTGATGAACTTAATTATAGATAACAAAGTGTGAAGCTGGATGAACACAGCAGGCCAAGCAGCATTTCAGGAGCACAAAAGCTGACGTTTCGGGCCTAGACCCTTCATCAGAGCTCTGAAATGTCAGCTTTTGTGCTCCTGAGATGCTACTTGGCCTGCTGTGTTCATCCAGCTTCATACTTTGTTATCTTGGATTCTCCAGTATCTGCAGTTCATTATTTCTGAACTTAATTATACTTGCTTTTATTACTATGTATGAGTTCTGTCATTAATATAGGTGCCGTAGTGTGGTGAATTATAAAATTTATCATTGTATTTTTCACACCAAAGTACATGTAACAATAAATTTCTATTCTATTCGACTCCTCTTCCTAGTTCTTATTTAGATCAGTTCGTGTTGTTACATCTGAAACATCAATTTAAAAATGCCAAAAGCTGATAACACAGCCTAGAACCAAATCAAAACTATATTTAATTCGTGAAACAAGATTTTAAAGGCACTTTAACTTTAAAATGGGAGCATATCCCTTTTGATATTTTTGTTTAAGTGTGTCACAAAAAAAAACACAACAAACAAATCAGAACAAACTTATTTACTGTTAACCAGCGAGAATCTGCAAATCGCCTATGCAATTTCAGAAACTACAACGTACTCGATTGCACAACAAAAGTTATTCAAAAAGGGACCAATACCCAAAATCAGAATAAATTTGTCGCTGCTAAAAACTGGGATATAATATGCGGGCACATAAAGTGTTAAGTGCAGAAGGCGATTGGTGAGGTTGTACATAAGGCGAAAATATTGGAAAATGACAGGAACGTGCAATTTTGATAATCGATAACAGGAAATAAATAAAGATATACGAAGTGACACACACACACACACAACACATGAAACCGGGAACTACTGGGCAGGATATAAAGGCACACGTACTTTTTTACCCCAATTTTTAAGTATTTCATTGCGAAGCAAACACTTAAACAGACATTTAGAAACATTCTGTGTCTGAAAGATTGAGTCAGAGAAAGTTCATCAGAAACAAACACACGATTAAAAAAAAGCGGCATCCCGGATACAGAATATTTCAATGCCGGCCACTTGAATATCTATTTAAGTCTCTAAGAAAACATGTTTAAAATATATACAGGAAGAAAGACCAGGCAAAACACCAATCTGCAAACTGCTCAGTGTCGCCATCTTGGGCGGATCAATATCAGCACGACTCCATTTTACATTCAACCCATCAAACGATGTACCTGTGTGCGCGGTAGAAAAGTGAAAGAAAGAAATCAAAGCATCTCTCAATGACCACACATCCTTCGTTTTCTTTGTCCTTTCTTCTATAATTGGCACCTTGTCCAAAATGTGACAAAAATTTGAAATTACCAGTTTCTTCCCCTGCCGCCGCACCCCTCCCCCCTTTCACCCACAGACTGGAACTCTTTTCCTTCCGCGCATGTGTACACTTGGTTTGAAGCCGGCCTCAGCACTCACTCAATGGCGACTGAAAATCTTGATTAAAGAGACCGGAGGCGGCCGGGCCCGGGACTCAGAGAAACAGCGGCGGGGGCAACATCCTTTTTCAAAAAAAAGCACACACACATACAAAAGAAATTTATTCTAAAGAAAATATACATATATAAATTATAAACAAGAACATCATGTATTAAAAATCCACCATTGAAATCTAAGTATATAATTAAAATTAAGGAAAAAAATGGCCGAGACAACCGCTACCTCTCCTAAAGTCTCTCTATTAGAATCAGGTAAGAACAACATTGGAAGAAAAGACGGCCTCAACTGTTTTATTTTACAAACAAAAAAGCAACGTTTAAAAAAAACGAGGTTTGTATTCTTTTTCGTTCCCCTCTTAGAGCTCTACTTCCTAATCGCTCGCTTTCTCTCGGCGGGTCCTTGCCGAAAGTCCGCGGAGGTGAGTGGTGTATTCGAGACCATAAAAATAATAAAAGTTCCTTCAGTAAAATATAAACGGTTTCGGTGATTATGTCGGAGATTAAACTTGTTCTTGTTGTTTTCCTGTCTGGCAGATACTGGTGGAGGAGCTGGAGGAGAAAGAGGTGCGTATCGGCAGACACCAGCGACCGCTCAGCTCGTCCTCTCTTGTCCTTTACTCCGTTTGCTGCTCCTGTTCGGCCTCTTATGTCACTCTAATGCTATCTGATTTGACGGTTCTTTTTTTCTCCCCCCTCTCCGCATTAATAAAAAAAACTCACCTGAGGTAGAAATTTAAAGACTTAACGCATTTTCCCCCCTTTTATAATATTTCCTCCCCCCTCCCCTATTTTTTTTCTTTCAGCTGCTCCCAAAGCGCCTGGACTGGGAAGGCAATGAACACCACAGAAGCTATGAAAACTTTGTAAGTAATTCTATAATTAAAAATAAATTATCGAGATAACTGTTAAGTGGAAGAAAAGTTTTAATCCAGCATTTTACATAGGAATGCTTTAAAAATAAAATTATTCTCAAAAACTGTAATAAATTGTGTATCTCCTGCGTTTCTCCAATTTTTTTTATTTTGAGGGCTATTTTGGGGTAAAAGGTATTAAAAATGATAAATTGGGTTTTCTGTCGAAGGGGGCGCGGCTTTCAGAGGCAACCCCTCGGCGTAACTACTTTGCATAATTAGGCCGCTGCCTAGTCACAATTCCGCTTTCATCGGCAAGGGGGAGAGAGTAGCTGAGCTTTAGTGAAATCGTCGCAGATTGGTTAAGAGAAGAAAAACCCTGACCTCTCCCGCGCATGCTCCGAGCGTTATTTAGTTCCTTTTTGGGAGAGAAATGCTGTCAGACCGGTTTGATCATTGGCGGAAATTCAAAATAAAAACAAATGTTAAAACTGTCACAGCGGGCCAATCAATCAGCTTTGGGGAGAGGAAAAACAGGTTAATGTTGAGAATGGCGTTTGTACCGAAGCGCACCCTCCTTACTCGTCAGTTTACTTTGTTTGTCACACGGGCCTAACTATTATAAGATATAGCAAGGTGTGGATCTGCATGAACACAGCAGGCCAAGCAGCATCAGAGGAGCAGGAAGGCTGACGTTTCGGGCCTAGACCCTTGTCCTCAGTATTGTGTTTTTCAGTTAGAAACATTTTTAAAAATCGAGTGGCTGTTCTGGTGCAGTGCCACTTCCCCCGGACCCAGTGACGTGGTTTCAAATCCCACCTGCTCCAAAAGTGTGTAATAACATCTCTGAACAAAATAGGAAATGAAAGGATGCTGTAAATCAGAAACAAAAACAGAAATTGCAGGAAAAACTCAGCAGATCTGGCTGCATCTGAGAAACTAGGGTTAATGTTTTGGGTCGAGTGACCCTTGTTAAGAACATTGAGATACTGGACTATGATTTTTCTCCAAGTTTCTGAACGGGTTGATTTGAAAGACAGGTGATAATGAAATTTCAAATATTAACAATAATGACAGTCACAATATGCGTAAACCTCAGTGAACTCTTCTCGCAAAGCAGAAAGTATCAACCCAATTTCCAATTGATTATGCTCTGCTGTTGAAACAAACACTTCCTATCTATGTTACCTGGAGACTTGACTGTTCAGTGCTTTTCTGGCCAGTGACTTACATTTTATGCTATAAAATTTGTGCCATCCAAAACTTTGCTACCCCAATTTGAAACTGATCCAAGTCCCTAACTGTTGTAGTCATGATTGTGGTCATATGCACTGAAATCTGCTTGAGTAGTTTGTCAACTTTATAATGCTACTACGAAGTGCGTTGGGACATTTTTAATGTTAAAGATGATTGTTATGTGATTTATCAATAATTAACAAATTAGCATCCTGACAATCTGAATTGCTCCAGCTTCTGGTTAATGTAGAATGAGCTGCATTTTTAAAATTATTATTAGCAATCTTGTTGAAATTGTTGTTCTGGTCAGATTTTGGATTTGGATTTAGCCTTAAAGTTGAGAAAAGTTAAAACACTATTGGATCTTACCTCGTTGCCCTCTCTATACTTCACCACTTACATTCTTTCTGATTTCGCTAGCTATTCTTTAAAATATTGTGCACATCAAGACAGTAAAATTAGACTCATCATGTTTGTTTATATTTTGCGGTCTCTGCCATTTATCTCATTTTGGGCCGAGTACACTGGATTTAATTCCATTTCAGTAGGAAATTAGATTCTGAAGGATGGCTGAGGCTAGAATGTACGGTTTTGCTTGACTGCACCAATGTGTTGCATCCTCTTTCTGATTTAACTTAGTTGTGGATGTTTATTTTTGTGCCAGATTTTGTCAAATCAACATGTGCCCCCTGATTACCTCTTGCGGATATGCCAGCGAATTGGCACACTGCTGGATAAAGAGCTTCCTTCAAGTGTGTTTGGTGTACAGTCCCTACTTGGTGCAGGCAGACAGTCCCTACTTCGAACTGCAAAAGGTATAGATTCTGGTTCACTTCCATTTTCACAGTATTACTTTTGGATTGTATCACCATGAAATATGAATGCTATTTAGTTGATTAGCTGTCTGGTTGCAGCCATTCATAGTCATTTTGCTAGCAGTTGTACTACTTAGCAAGTCTGTATGAGATGGAAATTATTGCAATTGCTTTATTTTCAGACGTTAAAATATCACATGGAATCTTCTGCATTAAGTTCGGCATCACAATGTTCTTGGGTTTTATGCGATGCCCAAGTAGTTGTCATTTTCTGAGAATTTTATCCGTCTGGTGAGGCATTTTGAACAGCAGTTGTTGGATAGCAGATCTGACATGGAAATAACAGATGTGGTTCTTCATAAATAATGTAAGAAATGCTGTACCCAATTATCACAAAACCCTACAAATTATAATCATTGATTTTCAATCCCTCAACTCATTTCTCTGTAAACAGTTCCAGCCTATGACCCTCCAAGATGTTTGTATTCTTCCAATTTTTTTTGCCTATTGTGCATCACCAGTTTTAATTGTTTTGTCTTAGGCAGTGATAACGCAAGCTGGATCATTTCTGTGCCATGAATGTTCTGTCTGAACACCACCTCCACCACCACCATCGACCCCCCCGCCTCCAAAAAACAATGCTCACTTGGACCAAGCTTTTGGTCATCAGTCTTGATGTTTTTTTTTGTGGCTCGGTGGTAAATTCTAGTTTCATAATTCTTATGTAAACCCAGTGAGTTGTTTTACTTTTTTAAAGTCACTATAAAGGTTTATAATTGCAAGCTATGAATAATATTAATGGAACCTCTTCTTTGTCAGAATCCATGTTTTACTGACAATAGTTTTGTTATCTTGAGCATAGTGTATACCCTAGATGCTTGGCTATCTGAGAAGTGAACATGAGTTCAATACACAGTAACTAGGTGTCAGTAAATTTTTTTAAAAACTGATTTGCACTGCTGGTACCTTAACCGTTCCTAAAGCATTTTGATTGAATTTGATTGCATAGATCATTTATGGTGCCTTTTTACTTGGGTGAGAGGGCACTTAACTTATTGTGCTGGAAAACTTGAGCCCTGTCCAGTTCCGAGAAAACAAAGTGTGGACCTGGGTGAACACAGCAGACCAAGCAACATCTTAGGAGCACAAAAGCTGACGTTTCAGCCTGGACTCTTCATCAGAAAAAGCTCCATGCTTAGGCTCCAGCTCCACACTTCGTTATCTCGGATTCTGCAGCATCTGCAGTTCCCATTATCTCCTGCCCAGTTCTGTTTGATTGATGCTCTACGGTTACATTTTTAAATATCCCAGATGAAATAGTAATCTTGGCTGCTAATTTTCTCTTTTTTTTCCTGTGCTCCAAATTGTCTAAGAATCAAAATGAGGGTGGAGAGTAATGATTTTTAACCTTAGAGGGAAATGTTCACAGATACCTTCCACAGGGGTATCGCAATGCTCCTGTCAAGCAACTTGGGGTATTTTAATAAATTTATTGTCGCGTGTACTGAAATTCAGTGAAAAGCTTTGTTTATGAACAGTACAGGTCAATCGTAGTAAGCAAGGATGTACAGATCAAAAAGACTTGGGGCATACAGGTTATGTCGCACAGGCCATACGCTAGGTGAGGTCAGTGTTAGCAAGATCAGCATTATTTGAGGCTAGAGTTCATTATCATTCTGATAACGGCCAAGAAGAAGCTGTTCCTGAACCTGCTCGGGTGTGTTCAGGCTTGTGTACCTTCTGCCTGACAGAAGGGGTCGTAGGAGATCATTACTAGGTGCGATGGGTCTTTGTTGGCAGCCTTTCTGTGGCAGTGAGCTGTGTAAATGGAATCCGTGGATGGAAATTTGTCTTCTGTGATAGTCTGGGCTGTGCACACCACCTTCTGTGGTTTCTTACAGTCATGGGCAGAGCAATTGTCATACAAGGCAGTTATGCACTTGGACAGTATGCTTTCAATAGTGCATCTTTAGTAGTTGATGAGAGTCCTTATGGACATGCCAAATTTCTTGAGCTGCCTGAGAAAGAAGAGGTATTGTTGTGCTTTCTTGATTGTCACATCTACCTGGGAAGTCCAGGACAGGTTGTCGGCTATTGTCAGTCTGAGCAACTTGATGCACTGCACCATCTGAACCTCAGTTCCATTGATGAAGATGGGGCATGTTCTCCTCCTTTCTTTCTGAAGTCAATGATCAGTTCTTTAGTTTAATTATTAATAGTGCTATATAAATATCAGTTGTAGTGCTTAAGTTCCTCAGGGTTTGGTGTTGGAACCGGTATAATTTTTAAAATATATTAGCAATCTGGGCATAATTCCAACGTTTAAAGATAATATAGAAAACAGAATTCTTGATGCGCCAGGAAATTAAAAACATTGCTGAAAAAGGCATATTAATATGAAGCTCTGAAATGACTAATTTCTGTAGGAAGCATGAGTAAAGGCAGTATCAAGTCAATGGGTGTAGTATTATAGGGGAGAAAAAAGATCTGGAGAATTTGTATATGCAAGTACACAAGGACTGTTTGGCTTTATAGAGACTTGCCGTATCATTTATAAATCAGCGACTATGTCCCAGTTGGAAGATTGTGGACAATTCTGGACATCAGGCTACAAAAGCTATCAAGGCTATAGATGCGGTGTAAATGAGATTCCCAAAATGATTTCATGTGCAAGATTTAAACTGTGGTGAGTCTGATGAGGTTAGGCAGAGATTTGATGCAGGCTTTCAAAATATTGAAAGGTTTTGTTGCGAGCAAATAAATGTTCTAGTGGCACACTGATACTGTCCTTACCTCTGACCCAACAGACAGGTTCAAGTCCCATCTGCAGAGGTGTGTAATAACATCTCTGAACAGGAAAATATTTTGTGTAAATAAAGGCTTCTTGTGGCACTGTGATAGTGAACCATGCTTGGACCCAGAAGGCCTTGAGAGTTTGGACCATAGAGTGCTGTGGAGGAAGAGGAGCTGGTTGCTGCTGCTTGGAGATTAGAAAGTGGTGCCTATTGCCTGTCATGAAGCCTGAGGCTGGAGCACAAAGTGGAGACTAAAGAGTGAGAGGACCCTGAAGGCTGAAATCTGAAAACTGGAACCTGTGCTGCAACCTGGAGTTAAAGTTGGTGCTGTTGCTTGGGTCTGAGCGGGAATTGCTGTGTGCTGCCTGAGTCCCCTTAAACTGTTACTGCTTTGGTTGCTATCTGGAGGCCCCTTGGATTGTTGCTGGTGTTGCCTGGGGCTGCTTTGAATATTTGCATTTCTGGCCTGGAGGCTCCGTGGACTGTTGCTGCAAACTCTGCTGCTATCTGTGGACCTGTAATTACTTCCAGGGGCCTGTACAACAGCCTTTGAACAGTTGGGGCTCATTTTGTTTGTGTTTTTCTCAATAATTGAGAGGTTGGTGTGGCTTGAAGACCTATGGTAATTTTAACACCAACGTTGCCAATGGCAAGGTTCAAGTCCTATGTTGAGGTAGCCACGACTGCTGCAGTTATGGCTCTATGACCTTTGGTAAACAATCTGTGGTTTCAAAAAAAAACCCACCTGGACATGTCAATTGAATCCCATATGAGGGCGATGCCTAGTACTGTTGGCCCATCAACCATTGTTACAGTATCTAAAATATGTGGCAAAGTTGTCTTTTCCCTTCTGTCCAAGCAGGTAGTAAACCTGGCCTTGGAGAAGAGACTTACTAGGGCCTACCTGCTGGTGGATCTCTTGGATCATGGCACTGTTTGGTAATCTCTTATGCCCAATCTCCTCATTGTCAGTAAGCTCTTCCTCTTCCACTTCCGTGGCACCTGGGGGAGGTGAAGTCAGGAATAAAGTACGTGTCTCACTTGTGTTGAAGGACAGCAGCCTTTGTCTTTGTCAGCCTGACCTGCGAGGAGGTTACTGAGGAGCTTTCTCTGTGTTCCATGAGGGGATTGGTGGATGGGGCAACTTGTGCAAGAAACAATAAATAAATTAAAAATAAATTGCCCCACTCTAAGGCTGCCTAAGCCCACCAGTGACTGCTGGTGGCACCACCGTGCCTACTCTGTCTCCAAAAGCAGCACCCAGAGACTTGTAAATAGGGCCTAAGGCAGAGGTTACTATCGTCATGGCTTCTGTTGGGGAGTGGGATGAGCATCTGCTTGGAAGAAAGGCATGATGCAAAATGAAACCTCTGGGGATGTGTCCTCTTGCACCCTGGAGTTTGATGCTCTGCCCCTAGAGTCTGAGTTCCAATCCGTCTTGCCCCACCTGTGACAAACCAGTGCAGTGATTCCAAACCTGACCCCAGCCTTCATCACTTCAGCATGAAAAGTGTGTGAATAGCCCTTGACCTTACCCTTCATCATCACGGCACAGGAGTCCCAAGTTGAGGCCGGAGATCACAGCAGCAGGTTTCCTTGGACCTTCCTCAAACTTGCCACAGCATTTTGATTGCTGAGAATCTTGGAGGGAGATGCAAAGAACCAAAAAGTCTGAGTGACAGGAAGCATGGAAGCTGCCATTATGACCAGGAAGTGGCGGCGCTCCCTTTAAGGGGTAACTCCTCCTGAGCTCTTGTAAGTGCTGGGTCTGGTGTATCAGACTGTCATGACAGGCACCTCAAGGGATGTGGCATATCCTACTGATACTTGCTTGTATTTTACCAGGCACCTCAAAGGGCCACATCACTGGCACGGTGATTTTTCTGAGTCACCAGGCTGGTGAGCAATAGGGTCATTTCCTCATTCGTTCCTGCACAATTTTACTGTGTACTGTAGTCTTGGGGGAGGACTCTTTCCCTGAGGGGCCAGATGATCCAGTATCATGAGGAGAGCAGGGTCCCAAGTGTCTGCCACCCGATGACCGGTACCCATGATGTCTGCTAAGGAACTCCCTTCTGGGGATGGTGACACTGGGGAAGTGAATTCTTGTTGGCTGAGGGCTTGGAGCTGAAGATGATCACCCAGTAGTTGAGACCTCAATGGTAGGCATTGAGAATGATGTGAAGACACTCTGTAGTGAGCTTGGGGATTCTGCTGTGGCCTACCTCTCCCCCTCACTGAGGTCCTCTTCATCCCCACTGAGAAGTTTCTGGACAAAGATCTGCATTGCTGTGAAAGACTCTAGCCAGCTTTGAAGCGCTTGGGTAATTGTGTGTGCCTTTCCTCCTTACAGACACTGAGGTTGATGGTGCCAATTGCACAGCGCTGGTAATGTGAAGACAATTATAGCTAGCCTCAACTTCGGTGGTTGCAGGGAGCCACCATGCATGTTCCTAAACTTCTCTGTTCCCCATGAAAGGCAGTATGCTATGTTCTTCCAACAGGAAATCCACACTACCCTGGAAGACAAAGCCACCTGGCTTCTGGAGTGGCAGGGAAGGATCTAAATGAGTCACCTTGCTTCCAGTTCTGGCAGGGTGGCTATCTTATTGACTGACCCCACAATTTCAACTGGAGATCTTGGAGGGCAAGTACCAGTGCCAGGCTGTTTGCTTCACCTGAATGTCTGACTAGAGTTTGTGGCACTTCACGCCATGAATGTGTATGCTTCTCTGGTTGGAAGAAGTGTCTGTTCGTCTTGTCTCCATCGAAGGCCAGTGTGTTATCCTGGGAAAAGTAGAAAATTTTGATTGCATCTTCAAGGACGGGACCAAGGTGGTGTTGATGCTGTGATAATGGGAACTGCAGATTCTGGAGAATCCAAGATAATGGAATGTGAGGCTGGACGAACACAGCAGGCCCAGCAGCATTTCAGGAGCACAAAAGCTGATGTTTCGGGCCTAGACCCCTCATCAGAGAGGGGGATGGGGTGAAGGTTCTGGAATAAATAGGGAGAAAGGGGGAGGTGGACCGAAGATGGAGAGAAAAGAAGATAGGCGGAGAGGAGAGTATAGGTGGGGAGGTAGGGAGGGGATAGGTCAGTCCAGGGAAGACGGACAGGTCAAGGAGGTGGGATTAGGTTAGTAGGTAGGAGATGGAGGTGCGGCTTGGGGTGGGAGGAAGGGATGGGTGAGAGGAAGAACCGGTTGGGGAGGCAGAGACAGGTTGGACTGGTTTTGGGATGCAGTGGGTGGAGGGGAAGAGCTGGGCTGGTTGTGTGGTGCAGTGGGGGGAGGGGACGAACTGGGCTGGTTTTGGGATGTGGTGGGGGAAGGGGAGATTTTGAAGCTGGTGAAGTCCACATTGATACCATTGGGCTGCAGGGTTCCCAAGCGGAATATGAGTTGCTGTTCCTGCGACCTTCGGGTGGCATCATTGTGGCATTGCAGGAGGCCCATGATGGACACGTCATCTAAGGAATGGGAGGGGGAGTGGAAATGGAAACGCAATAAACAACTGCACCTCCCAGTCGCAAACCATTTCCACTCCCCCTCCCATTCTTTAGATGACACGTCCATCAAGGGCCTCCTGCAGTGCCACAATGATGCCACCCGAAGGTTGCAATAACAGCAACTCATATTCCGCTTGGGAATCCTGCAGCCCAATGGTATCAATGTGGACTTCACCAGCTTCAAAATCTCCCCTTCCCCCACCGCATCCCAAAACCGGCCCAGTTCGTCCCCTCCCCCCACTGCACCACACAACCAGCCCAGCTCTTCCCCTCCACCCACTGCATCCCAAAACCAGTCCAACCTATCTCTGCCTCCCTAACCGGTTCTTCCTCTCACCCATCCCTTCCTCCCACCCCAAGCCGCACCTCCATCTCCTACCTACTAACCTCATCCCACCTCCTTGACCTGTCCGTCTTCCCTGGACTGACCTATCCCCTCCCTACCTCCCCACCAATACTGTCCTCTCCACCTATCTTCTTTTCTCTCCATCTTCGGTCCACCTCCCCCTCTCTCCCCACTTATTCCAGAACCCTCACCCCATCCCCCTCTCTGATGAAGGGCCCAGGCCCGAAATGTCAGCTTTTGTGCTCCTGAGATGCTGCTGGGCCTGCTGTGTTCATCCAGCCTCACATTTCATTACCTGTTGATGCCAGTTCAGTGTTGAAGAGACTGAGGGACTTTGTCAAGCCCTTTGATCTGGTGGAATCTCCACCTTGACTCCATCACTTCTTTACTTTTCCGAGGCCTCAGGTCGGAGCTTTGAGAATCAACTACCTGCATGTTACATGGGTATGCGTCTCCTTCATACCCCTGGTGGCATCCGTGCAGCAAGTGCCAAAAATGGACCACCATCTAGTGTGGGCAGAGCTCACCCATTCCAGCTGAGGTCCAAGTGCTGGAACTTGTAACAATCTGCTGCTGGAGAATGAGTGGTCCTGAAAATTGTTCCATTGGCTTTGGACCAGCTTAAGAATTAAGGTTTGACGGCTTCCCCTCCTAGAGACTGATGGGATGTGAGTAAGATTCATGCCTGGCCTTTTCTCGAATATGTGATGTGTTGACAGTGGTGGAAATCGAGAATTGAGATGTTGGAGGCGGTGGTGCTTGACCTGGAATCTCTTTTCAGTCAGCCTGATTTGGACCTGCCCTTTTGGGGGTGTGGTGGGGGGGGGGGGGTGCGAAGGTTTATATAAAGAAAGAAAGGGCATCCTGAGGTATGTGCAACTCATTGGTTCCTGTGGTATGTTTGAGATCATGGGTCTGGATCCTTGGGGACCTGGATCATGGCTTTCCCTTCTACTCCAGGCAAGAAGACGGAGAGGGCTGTCAGCAACTGCTTGTGCTATTGACTGCATTGAGTTCCTTGTCTTAGATATAGAGGGCATCAGGGCCTATTACAAACTATGTTCTCTCTTGATCTATTCAGTGAGGATTTTCACAGAACCCTGTGCGAAGACTTAATGCAGGTTGGCGTGAGGGAATGCTGGCATGCTCAATGTTCTTATCACTTTAAAGGAACTGACTGGTACCCTCGCCTGGCTCCCACACCCTGGGTCTGGGCAGGCTGACTATGGAACAAGAACAGAAATTGCTGGAGCAACTCAGCAGGTCTTGCAGCATCTGTGGGGAGAAAGCAAAGTTAACATTTTGGGTCTATCAGAACTGTTCTCCATGAATTTCAGTTTTAGTTTTGGATTTCTAGCAGCCGCAGTTCTTTGTTTTATTTTAAGACTGACCGTGCAGTTCTTCAGGGTGTTGTGGCACTTCCTGGGGAATGACTACATGTGGGTCCTCAAGCAATGTTTTGCAGTTCGAGAGCTAGCCTTTTCTTGGCACAGAGTGGTCATCATCCTTGCTGCCCAGGAAGGGAGCCCTTCATTTGCTAAAATAATGTTGCCAGTTCTCCCTTTCTTGGCACAGATAACAAGATGTTCGCCTGATGGTTATCATCTTGCCTCGGATCCATTTTGGACCACATGATACGCTCTAACCAGGCCTGCGCAGTCCTGGGCCAGAGGATCCATGACAGTATCTGAATATCCAGGGCCTGATTCATTATTCTCAGAGGTCTGATCTGTCAAGTGCCTTTCTTTTCTTTAATCGGGAGAAGGCATTCAACTTGGTGGATCCCAAGTATTTACTCAGACTCTGCAAGCACTCTGGTTTGGGGTGCAGTTTATTGCCCAAATCTAACTTTTGTATGCCACCTCCAAGGATTTGATTGGAATTAACAGGTCCTTGATGGTGCCCCTTGGCTTTGTCAGAGGAGTGCGTCAGGACAGTACCTTGTCTAACTGTACTGCCTGTGCATATAGCCTTTGCGGTGCTTCTTGCAGAGTAGGGTGTCAGGATTGGCTCTGCCTAGGTCAGATGCAGAGGTGGTTCTTTGGGTTTATACCAATGATGTGCTTTTCATGCTGACCTGGGAAGGAGTGTGAGGAAGTGTGCTTGGTCATGTCTTCAACCAGCACCTTTTATTGTGCTTTTTGTTTGCCTTCAGCCATACTGTGTAGATCAATGTGTGTATGGTGCAAAGGATTGTAGGCAGGTCAGAGGACCATCTCATGGGTCTGCTCCTGGACCTGACAAGGCTAGCTACTAACAGCTCTGGGCAGCAGGTTGTGGAGGGGGTCATAGCTGTTGATGGCCTGGCCGCCTTTCATGGCTGTGTGCGAGCCTGGGTGTTCTTGAAGAAGGAGCAGTGGTGTCCTTCCATCCTCTAGATATCTTTTGAAAGGTGGTGCTTTATCTCCTGTTGCAATTCTATTTTGATTTAGCTCTGTCCCCTTCTCCGTATCTCTTCATCACATTTTGATAGTTTACATTGCCCTTTAACAGGCTCCATGTTTAAATTAAACATTTACAAAACATAGGTGATTTGCTGGCGGTGGTTAATAGGTGAAAAAATGTCATGGGTGATTTGATACTGGGGGAAAAGCAATGAAAGTAAATAATGTTCTTATGGTTTAGTGGTACAGTCCCTACCTCTGGGCCAGCAGGTCTGACTTCCAGGCCCATCTGCTCCAGAGGTGTGCCATAACACTCTGAACAGGTTCATTAAAAATGAATAAACAAGGAATGTCTATTTCTATTCATGGAACGGGCAGTATATTTGAGAACAGAATATTAAACTAATAGTAGAAGAGCCAGTGTGGTGTTTTGGTCTGTGTTGGTTTAGTTTTGTATTTCAATGATGGAATCGTATTCAATTTCAAAGTGCAATCAACTGAGTACTTGTCAAAATACATTGTAGTGCGTTGTGGAAAGAGCGGGGGAGTGGGACTAATTGTACAGATCTTTCGAGAGGCCCCATAGGCGTAAGAAATCAAATAGCCTATTTTATGCTCTGTCATCCTATGCTATTTTTCCAGCAAAATAGGCTGGCTGGTAGACTGGGGTCAGTTATTGTTGCAATCCGATATTTATGTGGTTGGTCTAGCTCTGTACAGAATACTTTGAAAGTCATTGTTTCTGAGAAATTTGGAAACACTCAAGCACTGTATGCTATCAAAAATGCCAATTATATTGTTTCATTGGAGGATCAAAAGTGAACAGATCACCTCTGTTCTTTGATTCTTACAATGAGCTTATTTTTAAGTGGTATATTTGAACCAACAGTTTTGTTTTTTTATTCATTCAAGGGATGAGGACGTTGCTGGCGAAGCAGCATTTATTTCCCATCCCCAATTGCCCAGAGGGCAGTTGAGAGTCAATCACAATACTGTGGGCTCTGGAGTCGCATGTAGGTCTGACCCAACAAAGGTTGCAGTTTCTTTTCCTAAAAGACATTCGTGAACCAGATGGGTTTTTTCCAACAATCGACAATAGATTCAAGGTCATCATTAGATTCATAATTCCAGATATTTTTTGAATTCAAAATCCCATTATGGCAGATGGTGGAATTATGTTATCTGGGTCCCTGGATTAATAGTCCAGCAATAATGCTGCTAGGCCATTGCCTCCCCTAATAATGAAAGCTTAGGTCTTCTGGGACTGCTTTTGCAAGTGATGTTTACTGTGTCACGGGTAGTTGTTTGCTTAATGCAGTGTTCCAATCATAGAAATTAAAGGAGGCATACAATATTTATAGCTGCATCCTATTTCTCTGTGAGATTAACAATGCACAATTATTTACATACATGCGCAATGGTGGTTTCAAATCTATTTTCTCTCATGTTGTCCTTTTGTAACATGCTTCTAAATAATCTTTTGTCTTTCTTGTACTGTCAATTTTACCAAAACAGTACCTTGTTTTGCTTGCTTATTGCAGTTCTCTGTAATAGAGCAGAGAAACAGGCCCTTCAGTCCAATTAGTCCATGCCGAATATAATCCCAAACTAAACTAATATCACCTGCCTTCTCCTGCCCATATCGCTCCAAACTTTTCCTATTCATGCACTTATCCAAATGTTTTCAAACTTTGATTGTAATTGTCCCACATCCACCACTTCTTCAGGAAGTTCATTCTGCATACGAACCACCCTCTTTAAAATAAAACCTGCTTCTCGTCTTTTTTAAATCTTTCTTCTCACCTTAAAAATGTGTCCCCTAGTCTTGAAATCCCCCATCCTAGAGAAAAGACAACTCGCATCAACTCTAATTATACCAGTCCTTATTTTACAAACTTTTTTATTTGGTCGGCTGCCAACTTCCTACGCTCCAGTGAAATAAGTCTCAGCCTATCCAGCCTTTCCTTATAACTTAAACCTTCCATACCCAGCAACATCCTGGTAAATCTCTTCTGAGCCCTCTTCAGCTTGATAAATCCTTCCTATAACTGAGGGATCAGAATTGGACGCAGTATTCCAGAAGAGGCCTCCTGTGCAACCTCAACGTAACATCCCAACTCCCATAGTCAAAGCAATGAAGGCAAGCGTGCTCAACGCCTTTTTAACCACCCTGTCTATATGTGACACAAACTTCAAAGAATTATGTACTGCACCCCTAGGTCCCTCTATTTAACAGCACTACCCAAGGCCCTATCAAGTGTATAAGCCCTGCACTTGTTTGTTGTGCCTTGCACTTATCCAGATTGAACCCTACCTGCCATTCTTTAGCCCATTGACCCATTTGATTAAGATCCTTTGTAATCTTAGAAAACCACCTTCACAGTCTACTATGCCATCAGTTTTGTTGTTGTCCACAAACTTACTGACCATTCCTTCTGTATTCACATCCAGTGGTTAGCACTGCTGTCTCAGGGGTTCGATTCCACCCTTGGGTGACTGTCTGTGTGGAATTTGCACGTTCTCCCCGTGTCTGCATGGGTTTCCTCTGGGTGCTCCAGTTTCCTCCCACAATCCAAGAATGTGCATGCTAGGCGGATTGGTCATGCTAAATTGCCCATAGTGTTCAGGGATGTGTAGATTAGGTCGGCTATCAGGGGATGGGTTTGGGTGGAATGCTTTGAGAGTCGGTGTGGATATTTTGGGCTGCAGGGCTGGTTTCCACATTGTAGGGATTCTGATTCTAATTCTAATCATTTATATAAATGACAAGCAAAAGAGAATCCAGAATCAATCCCTGTGGAACACGGCTGGTGACATGCCTCCAGCCTGAAATGCAGCTCTCCACCATCACTCACTGTCTTCTGTTAAGCCAATTATGTATCCAATAGGCAAATTCAGCCTGAATCCCATGTGACCTAACTTTACCAATTAGTCTACCAAGTGGATCCTTGTCAAATGCTTTGTTTATTTGGATTTTAGTAAGGTCTACTGCTCTGCTATTGTCAAATCTTTTTGGTAGCTTCCTCAAAAAAACTCAATCAAGTTTGTGATACGTGATGTTCCCTGCACAAAATCATGGTGACTGTCCATAATCAACTTTTGCCCCTCTAAATGTCCATAAATCTTAACTTTTATAATCACCTCCAACAATTTACTTACAACCGAAGTCTGACTCACAGCCTATAGTTGCCGGTTTCTCCTTACTACCTTTCTTAAACAAAAGGACAGCATTAACCACCTTCCAGTCATCAATCACCTCACTTGTAGTTATAGATGAAGTGAGTATTTCTACAAGGTGTCTCTCAATTTCCTCCCTTACTTCTCAATTGGGATATATTACATCAGGTCCTGGAGATTTATCTACTTTAATATTCTCGAAGACCACCCAAACTTCCACTTCTGAAAATGTGAACTGATTTAAAAACATCAAAGTTTACTTCACTGCATTCTCTAAACTAATACACTAAATGCATTAGTTTTGCATCTTCTATCTCCTGCGGTTTAACACAGACAACCTCCTTGATCTTTAAGAAGACCTACTTCTCTCTTGTCACCCTGTTGCTGTTAATGCATTTGTAGAATCTCTGGATTATCCTTAACCTTATCTGCCAATGCTATCTCATATTCACTCTTTGCCTTCCTGATTTCTTGAACAATGCCCCTACGCATTCTCTACTCTTCAAGCGATTCGTTTGAGCCACGTTGTCTCTATCTAAAATAAGATTCTTTTGTTCTAGAACCTCAATATGTTTATTAATCCATTGTTCCTTAATCTTGCCAGTATTACTCTTCACTCTAACAGGAACAAAATGACTCTCATTATCACGCTCTTGAATGCTTCCCACTTGTCAGATGACCTTTTACCTGCGAACAGTCTACTCCAATCAACTATTGAAAGTTCTTGTCTCAGCATTAAAATTTACCTGACTCCAATTAAAAATTTGAACTTGTATGGAAGTCTTATCCTTTTCTATAACCATTTTGAAGCTAATTGAATTGTGATTGCTAGACCCTAAGTGTACCCCTACTTGAGTCACTTGCCTGCCTTATTGCTGAAAGGAAGGTCTAGTTTTGCTCCTTCTCTCGTAGGAGCATTCATATATTGATAAAGAAAGCTTCCTTGAACACATTTTGACAAATTCTTCACCATCCAAATCTTTAACACTGTGGTAGCCCCAGTCAATGTTTGGAAAATTAAAATCTCCTGTTATTAGAACCTTGTTATGCTTACATATATCTGAGATCTCCCTACATATTTGTTTCTCAATTTCCCTCTTATTGTTGGGGGGCCTGTAGAACAATCCCATCAAAATGATCTTTCCTTTCTTATTTCTTGTTTTTATTCATATTTTCATTGGGCGACTTTTCAGAAATATCTTCTCTAGTTACAGCAGTAATGTATTTTTCATCAAAAATGCACACCTCTCCACCTTTCTTGCATCCTTTCCTTCCTAAACCTGGAACATTGGGCTGCCAGCCTTGTCTCTATCCCAGCCAAGTTTCTGTAATAGCTGTGACGTCTCAATCCAGTGTTCTTAAACATGCCCTGAGTTCATCAGCCTTAACTGTATGACCCTTGCATCGAAATAAATGCAGTTTGGCTCTTTAGAGTTGCTACATACTCTGGCTTTTAAACTGAAATTGACAAGTATTTTCTCACTTTCATTTTGGTTGTTCACAAGCAAATCAGACAATCATTAAAATTTAGAATGTAATGTTTATTTTGGCAGCTGACTGATATATCATTTGAGCTACAAAGTTGGGATGGTTCCAGTCCCTGGTCTTTCTGAAGTATTTGCTTTTAAACTGGGTCACTGAGCAGGTGTAGAAAACTAACAGGATTACAGTAAAAAAAGGCCATGAGAGGGCTTTGGTGGCACACTGTATGAAAGGGACCAAAGGGGCAACTTTTTCACATGGAGGGTGATGCATGTAATGAACAAGCTGCCAGAGGAAGTGGTGGAGGCTGGAACAATTACAATATTTAAAAGGCATCTGGATGAGTACGTGAATGAGAAGGGCTTAGAGGGACCTGGGCCAAATGCTGGCATATGGGTCTAGATTTATCTAGGATATCTGGTTGGCATGGGTGAGTTGGACCGAAGGGTCTGTTTTTGTGCTGTATATCTCTGTGACTCTATGATTTTATGGTAGTGTCCCTACCTTCAGACTAGGACTCCCATCTTGTTCCAGAGGTGTGTAATAGCATCTCTGAACAGGCTGTTTAGAAAATAGGGGGAAAAAAAAGGCTCATATCTCCACTTCTTTAATTCTTAATAAAAGGTAACATGATTATAATTGGACAATTTGTGATGTTTTGGTACAGTCAAGATGTTTTTTTAGTTTAGATTAGATTTCCTACAGTGTGGAAACAGGCCCTTTGGCCCAACAAGTCCACACCGCCTGTTGCAATATGTTCCCTGTAATGTGAAAAGGTAGGACAGACAAATCTAATGTTTACTGAATGGTAAAGGAGGTAGAAATTAACATTAAAAAGAAAGGGTGTGCTAATGACAGAAAACAATTAAGAGTCAACAGGAAAACCAAATGATTAGTGGATGCAGTGAAAAACAAATAACAAAAGCAAAGGAGTTATAAGAAAATGCCAGCAGCTAACATAAACTACTTGGCGATTTCAAGATAATAAGATGTGAGGCTGGATGAACACAGCAGGCCAAGCAGCATCTCAGGAGCACAAAAGCTGACGTTTCGGGCCTAGACCCTTCATCACCCTCTCTGATGAAGGGTCTAGGCCCGAAACGTCAGCTTTTGTGCTCCTGAGATGCTGCTTGGCCTGCTGTGTTCATCCAGCCTCACATCTTATTATCTTGGAATCTCCAGCATCTGCAGTTCCCATTATCTCTGATACTTGGGGATTTCCCTTTGTTACACAAACAGTAAGTGAGCAGTTAAAGAAGTAGGGCCATTCAGAGGCCAGAAAGGGGTTTAAGATGGAGGTGGGGTCATGTCTGATGGGTTGAATACATACATGCCTCTTAAAAGAGGAGGCTGCTTTTCTTTATCTATTACTAGAATGGTTCAAAAGGAACATAGTAGTAGTCCTGGATAGATTGTTAGCACTTAAAGTTAAAAAGGCACTGGGACCAGATCAGAGACATCCAAGAATTTGGAAGGAAGGGAGGGTAGAATTGACAAAAGCAGTGGGCATCATATTTGTCTTGCATGCACTCCGGAGAGATACCAGAAGAGTGGAGAATTGCCAATATTACGTCCTAATTCTAAAAAGGTTGTCAGGCTAATCCTGACAGTTGCAGTTAGAACACTGAACAATATAGCTCAGAAACAAGCCAAATGGCCTATGATGTACCCAACATGATGTTGTGTTTAACTAATCCTTTCGGCATGCCGTTGGTCCATATGTCTTAATTCCTTGCATGTTCATGTACCTAAAAGTCTCTTAAATGCCCTGATTGGATCTGTGTCCACCATCACCCCAGCAGCATCTTCCAGACTCCTCCGACTCTAGAAAATTGGCCGTCACATCTCCTTTGAACCCTCCCCCTTAAGTGCATGCCCCCTAGTTTTAGGCATTTCAACTCAGGCTTGATGGTCAGAATCTTTTTCGCAATCTACGCATCTCATAATTTTATAGACTTCTATCAAGATGTACTTTTTTTGGACATCACAAAAGACAATTTAAAAACAAATTCTCAAGCGGTGCAGCAGCAAAGGAATCTGGTTCTGTGTCCAGATCATTGAAGGTGGCAGGCAGTGAAGCCCAAAATAAAGAATTGTATTCTCATCTTAAGTAAAAGTGGCAGAGTGTGCAAGAGTTAAGAAGTGATACTGGGAAAATGCTTGTTAGTTCTCTGGAATGTTGTGTCCAGTTGTAGTTGCTCCATTATAGGAAAGATGTGAATGCATGGGGAGAGTGCAGTGCAGATTTGATTTACTAATGGTCCCAGGTATGAGAACTTCATCTATCAGGATAGATTTAAGTTGGGACTGTTTTCTCTGGAGTGAAGAAAACTGAGAGGAGATTTAATGGAGGTTTACAAATTCATGAATGGGATGGGCAGTTAAAGCTGTTTCTGCTTGTAAAAGAAACAAGAATGAGAGGGTATATGTTAAAAATGATCTGCAAACAAAGCAATTTGTCATGTGAAAAGAACTTTCTCAGACAAAGAGTTGTTAGATTATGAAAGCACTGCCTGGAAATATAGTGAAGGCAAGTTCAATTGAGGCATTCGAGAAGGCATTGGATTTTTTTTTCGAATAGTAGTGGTTTGCAAGGACAGAGGAAAAAGGCTGGAGATTGGCACTAGATAGTAGAACTGGCAATGACTGGTTGGGGCAGTTGCCCCTTCTGCACCACTATATTTTTGTGAAGTTATCAAAATCACTAAAAAAGACACTGTCTGGAATCAGACATTCCATATAATGTTGTTCCCTGTTGCTGTTATTGTGGTAGTGGCAATTGGCATGTTATTCCCCATTCTCTACCTTGCTACAATGTCGTATGTAGGATACCGTGCTATTTACAGTCTGTTGTGTTGTGCTTCCTGCTTTTGAACCGCGGAGCTCCTTCATCTGCTAGCTTATCCTGGACCAACCGATTCTCTGCTTGAAATTCGTTTGTCACTCCTCAGATGCCATGTCCTAAATTTTATTCTTTTCCATCATTGGGAAACAGCCTCTAGGTTGGTTTTCTGCCATAAAGGTTTGTTTTGTTAGAATTTAGACCACAGTTGTATATTACATTTTTGAATATTATTTGTTTGCAGAATTGAAAAACGTATATTCTAATTTGTTCAGTATTAGCTTGCTGTTGAATTTGATATGACTTTCATATCTTTGTGTAATAACTTGGTTGAGTGGTTCTTGTTAAAGTGATGGTAAACTGCATTTGTGTTGAATTTGTTCTTGCCAGTTTGCAATTAACTAGTCAAGATCCAAAGTTTCACTTATTTTGCTGCAAGAGAGCAAGCAGGCTATACAGTGGTCAATCAGGATTTGTGTATTTAACCAGCATAACAATCTATATTAAAATTAATTACTTTCATTTGAATACTTCAGTCTGCTTTGAACAAAAGGAATGCAGAATTTGCAAATTACTTTGTACTCTTGATAGATTTACGAAAATGAAGTCATTTTTCTTCATTTTAGATTGTAAACAAGTGGCATGGAGAAGCTCTGCTTTTGCAGCCCTTCATAGAGGAAGGCCACCGGAAATGCCTCTAACCTATGGAAGTCCACCTAGTGTTGGTGAGTGAGAGATCAGAGCTGTGGTGCTGTAACAATGCTGTATGTTTGTGACTGAATTATTTCAGAAAATTAAAACTTGTGGCAAAATTATTATTGCAGTCGAGATAGTCCGTGGCAGACAATTGACGGGAAGTGGACATTTTGGCTCAATTTTTCCAACCTGTACCTATCAGCACATAAAGATGCACCGCAGAATTCTTGGACATCTGTCGTCAGTTTATTGTGTTGCCTTTGATCGCACAGGGCACAGGATTTTTACTGTAAGTAATGATTTTCGGTGAGGATATGTGCTTCCTTTTCTGCTAACCATTTTATTCTCTTCAAGATTGGAAATGTTTATTGCATATAAATATTGTGGCCTGCAACATTTTCAGAACTGGAAATGTTACAGTTGGCATAATCTTGTTAGCCTGGCACCTGCAAGAAAAATGCAGTGAATAAAGATGGTATTCATATCTTGCTTTCATCAATTTCACTGAACGTTGGACCATGTAGGTGAAGAAATTTGGCTGCCTGCTGAAGTTCAATGTGATCTCCTCTTTCTGTTGCAATATGGTGGGCAAGATTAACAATGATGATTCAGCATTGGAACCCTTTGAGATTTGCAGTGAGATCAAACAAATTTATGATTTGGTATCAACACACTTTGGCATGTTCTAGTCCTTGCTGTCATGCCTTCAGCATCAACAGAAGATATCTACTGACATACTATTTGTGAGGTCCTGAGATGGAAGACCAAGATGTGACAAGTTCTGTTTTGAGAGTTCACACTGATAGTATACAAATATTTTATGGACCGTTCAAAGATAAATAGATGTAGTTACAACTATAAATAGCTTGACCATCAGCAAAAGGACAGATGTCATGGTCCAGGTTGTAATACCACCATTCATTGGCATTGGCAACATGCTGTCAGTAAGCTGTTACTTGATGCAGAAATTGCCATATGAATTGTAGAAGCTGTACTATCCAAGCTGAATAAGAATGTAACCTGCCTGAGGATAGTAACTTGAGAATTCTGCAAGTATGTGATTTCAGTGCACATCTTTGTAGTAGCTAGACCGAGGCAACATATAAAGGAGGGAGAAAAGGCTGAGTAGTTTTCCATCTTCTCTGTCTTGGAGGTATCCTTGGCATCACTTTGCAGGACAAGGCCACTAATCCAGAGACCTGGGGGTTTGCTAACCATCAAAGTCATTTGAGCCAGCACAGATGTCATTATGTTTATTGTAAGGTGATGATCTTCATCCAAAGATCTTCTGCATTGTCAACTGGTCTCTGGCGTGACATCCCAGGTGCCCTTCTCTCCAATACAGATACCTTCAATCATTATATGAAGGTAATGGCACTGACAGTTGGAAGGCAGTTTCTGGTGGCCGTGACCTCCGGAAGCTGACTTTGTTTGTAGGGGTATTGGAAGAGTTGACCAAAGGCCAGCGTTACTGGTACCAGCCAGTTGTCGTCTTACTTGCTTATGAACCTGACCGTTTACAATCCTTAGATAATTACATTGAATTGGCCATCTGACATAGTAAGTCATGCCAGCTTAAACTCTGGCTTCCTCTTTACTCAGCCAGTTTATAAACCCTGAGTATGTTGTACATAGGTATTTTCTGCTCCTACCCAATATCTTGCAGAAGTGACATCTATGGTCTGTACAATAGAGACCATTGTTACATTTTGTTATTCGTTGATCTTGTACAAAAAGTAGTAATTGCTGATGTGACCTATGAATTTCAGTTAGTTATTAATCACATGTACTTCGATAAGATTGCCACCCTGTTTGGGCAGAAAAGTCTCTGCAAACAAACTGTTTACAATTTTTGGAATTGCTCAGATTAATGTGTTGTCGAAGGTGAAGTATAGTTCTCACAAAAGTAAATCAACAAATTATTTGAGTAAAAGGTCTTCGTAAATGGTTTCGTGGTAGTCTTGTAGATGGTAAAATCATGTTCGGCAACCAATATAATGTAATACAATAGAGTGCAGGAACAGGCTCTTCGATCCACTGAACCTGTGCCAATTCCCAATCCTTATTTAGACCTGTTAGTTATTGCCTGTGTCTGGTTTACATTCCTCTTCTTGACTTCTGTTCACATGTCTATCAAGACATGCCTTAAATACTGCTAACAAGCCTGCTTCTACCACCTTCATTGACAGAGCATTCCAGGCACCCACCACTCTAGCCTAAACTTTCCTTCTCACCTTGCATCTGTGACCTTGCAGTTGACTGTTCACCCTGGAAAAAGCCTCAGACGATCCACCCAATTTATGCCTCTCTCAGTTTTGTGGACCTCTATCAGGTCGTCCGTCTTTCCAGTGAAAACAATCAAGAGTTTATCCAACCTCTCCTTGTAACTGAAACCCTCCAGACCAGGCAACATCCCTGTAAATCTTCTCTGCACCCTCTCCACGTTCTTGTGGTAGTATGGTAACCAGAACTGCGCACAATATTCCAAATATGGCTGAGCTAAAGTTTTGATATGCCACAGCTGTGGCATATCAAAATTAAAAGTTGGCAAGTTGTCCCACCGGATGAAGGAAAGTGTACTGTATGCTTCCTGACCACCTTAGCTAACTGTGTTGCCACTTTCAAGGATCCATGGGCCTGTATGCCCAGATACCTCCAAATGGCCCGAAGGTTGCAGGAACAGCAACTCGTATTCCGCCTGGGAACCCTGCAGCCATATGGTATCAATGTGGACTTCACCAGTTTCAAAATCTCCCCTTCCCCTACTGCATCCCTAAACCAGCCCAGTTCGTCCCCTCCCCCCCACTGCACCACACAACCAGCCCAGCTCTTCCCCCCCCCCCACCCACTGCATCCCAAAACCAGTCCAACCGGTCTCTGCCTCCCTAACCGGTTCTTCCTCTCACCCATCCCTTCCTCCCACCCCAAGCCGCACCCCCAGCTACCTACTAACCTCATCCCACCTCCTTGACCTGTCCGTCTTCCCTGGACCGACCTATCCCCTCCCTACCTCCCCACCTACACTCTCTCCACCTATCTTCTTTACTCTCCATCTTCGGTCCGCCTCCCCCTCTCTCCCTATTTATTCCAGTTCCCTCTCCCCATCCCCCTCTCTGATGAAGGGTCTAGGCCCGAAACGTCAGCTTTTGTGCTCCTGAGATGCTGCTTGGCCTGCTGTGTTCATCCAGCCTCACATTTTATTATCTTGGAATTCTCCAGCATCTGCAGTTCCCATTATCTCTGATACCTCCAAATGTCAGTGCTTCTAAGGCTTTTGCCATTTATTGTATAATTCACACTTGAATTTGGTCTTCCAAAATGCATCAGCTCGATTTTGTCTGGATTAACTGACACCTTCCATTTCTCCACCCAAATCTGTGATCTTTCTGTATTCCACTGTATCCTTTTGACAATCCTCCTCCCTATCTGCAACTCTGCCAATTTTGGTATCATCTGCAAAATGAATAATCAGATCACATCAATGATCTGTAGGAAAACAGCAAAGGTATTACAAACAACAAAGGTATTAGTGCTGATGCCTGCAGAACACCACTAGTTACTAATCTCCATTCCGAAAAGCACCCTTCCACTGCTTCTCTCTCTCTTTTATGACCAAGCCAGTTTTGTATCCATCTAGCCAACTTGCCCTAGATCCCATGAGACTTTATCTTCTGTACCAGCCTTAGTAAAACCCACAGAGACAACATCCACTGTCCTTGCCTCATCATTTATTCTTGTCATCTTAAAAACTCAATCAAATTGGTAAGACGTTCACTGCACAAACCCATGCAGCTGATAACTAACAAGTCTATTTGCTTCCAAATGTGAATAAATCCTGTCTCTCAATACCTTCTCCAGCAGCTAGCTTACCACTGATGTCAGGCTTACTGGCCTGTAATTACCTGGATTTTCTCAGTTTCCTTTCTTCAACAAAGGAACAACATTGGCCATTCTCCAGTACTCTGGAACTTGTCTGAGGCCAAAGAGGATGCAGAGATCCATTAAGCCCCAGCTATTTCCTCCCTTGTCTTCCACAGTATCCTCGGATGGATCATACCTGGCCCTGGGGACTTGTCTAACTTAATGTATTTCAAGACATCCAACACTTCTCCCCCATTACATTGACCTTTCTGAGGGTATTCATGTACTTTTCCCTAACCTCAACATCCCTCGTGCCTCTTTCTTTGGTGAATACTGATGTCAAGCACTCACTAAGGATCTTATCCACTTCTTCTGGCTCCATACATAACCCTCCTCCTTTATCCTTAAGTGGGCCTACTCATTTTTTAGCATAAAATGCTTTGGGATTCTCCTTAATCCCACTGGCCAAGGACATTTCATAGCTCCTTTTAGCTCTACAAACACACTGTTTCAGTTCTTTCCTACTTTCTGCATATTCTTCAAGGATTTCATCTGTTTTGTTTTGTTGCCTCAATCTTGGTATGTGTCCTTTTTTTGGACTAAGATGATAATTTCTCCTGTAACCCAGCTGTCCTGAATCCTGCCCTTCATTTTCACAGGAACATGCCTGTCCTGCAGTTTAATCAACTGCTGTTTGAAAGATTCCAACATGTCAGATTTGGATTTACCCTTGAGTAGCTGCTCCGAATCCACCTCCTCCATTTCTTGCATAATTAGGTTGTGTTTGGCCTTGCTCTATTTTAACATCTTCATCCAACGTTCACTGTTGTTCATTTCTATAAGCCTGTGTAATATATTTTATAGGGCAGCTTTTATGTTCTTCGTATTAGTGGTGAATAGACTGCCAAGTTTGTGAGCTACCAAACTGGGCATCTGCCATGGGTGGCGGTGTGGCTTAATAGTTAACACTGCTGTGTTACAGCACCACGGACCCAGGTTCGATCCTAGCCAACTGTCTGTGTGGAGTTTGCGCATTCTCCCCATGTCTGTGTGGGTTTCCTCCAGGTGCTCCAGATTGCTCCCACAGTCCAAAGCTGAGGAGGTGCCAGCGTTGAACTGTGGTGGACAACGTCAATGGTCCCATGACATCAGGCTTTTGTCCAACAGGTTTCTTTGAAATCACAAGCTTTCAAAGTGCCACCCCTTCATCAGGAGAAGTGAAGAGAATATCCAGGCACACAATTGATAATCAGAGATCGAAAGAGCACACAGATGGCACGAGTGGTGTGTTGACAGGCAGAATAATAGATCTCTGCAGGGCATCAAGTGTGTCGATGGTGTAAGTAAAGTCAACAATTGAATAACAGTGAAGGGATGACCTACAGTCTGATTAATTGATGCATAGAAATAATTACAAAAAATGAAAAATAAGTTGGTGCAGAGGGTTTAACCAAAGTAACAAGAAATACAAAATTGTGCAAACTAATTAAGGTAGAAGGATCATACCAAGTTATCAAAGTGATGGTGTCAAGACAGTTCAGTAAGGAAGATTTTACAGAACAGTGTGGTGGTAGTATCACATGTAGTATGATGTGAACCCAAGATCACAGGTTGAGGCTGTATTCATTGGTATGCAACTAGGCTATCAGTTTCTGCTTGGCGATTCTGTCTTGTGTGTTTGGAAGGCTGCCTTGGAGGATGCTTACCTGTGTATTTCTTACGTAGGAGACTTCTGCCTTCCAAAGATAGACAAAGCCAACATACCTGAATGCCCCATTGTATCAGGCAACAGGACCCTGTGTGAGAACATCTCTGGCTGTGTCAGGGGGATCTTGAAACCCATTATGCAGGGAAACATCAGCTTCTATCGCAACACTACAGACTTGTTACAGAAACTCGGCACCCGTGGACCAGTTGAACCAGGGACATTCCTCGTCGCAATGGACATTTCGGCACTTTAAACCAGCATTGCTGCACCAGCCTCAGGACTCAACATGAACAACTGCCAATTTGCAGACTCCATCCTAATACTCATCTGCTTTATCCTTGACCACAACATCTTCACCTTTGACAACCAGCTGTTCATCGAGACAGACGGAACATCACGGGGACCACATTTGCACTCCTATATGCCAACGTTTTCATGTGCAAATTCAAGCAAGATGACTTGCTGCACAGGACCTCTAACCATTGCAATACCCTAGGTACATTGACATTTTCTTTGTCTGGACTCACAGTTAGAAATTAATGAAATGACTATGCAACAATATTACCAAGTTTTATCCACAATCAGGCTTACTACAGACCACTGGTTAACAAAGTATGCAGCTGGATGAACACAGCAGGCCAGGCAGCATCTCGGGAGTACAAAAGCTGAGGTTTCAGGCCTAGACCCTACATCAGAGAGGGGGATGGGGAGAGGTTCTGAAATAAATAGGGAGAGAGGGGGAGGTCTCATTCTTGGACACATGCTTGTCCAACAAGGATGGACGCCTTAGTACCTCATTCTACCCCAAGCCCACAGATAACCTCACAATGCTACACCTCTCTAGCTTCCACCCTAAACTTGTTAAAGAAGCCATCCCTTATGGACAAACTCTGTACACAGGATCTGGTCAGACGAGGAAGCATGTGACGGACACCTAAAGATGTTGAAAGACACCCTCAAAAATGGGATATGATGTTCAACTGAGCAGTTGCCAGTTCTGATGTGCCGCAACAACCTCCGTTGAAGACAGACACAGGATACAACTGATAGAGTACCTTTCGTTGTCTGGTACTTCGCTGAACAGAGAAACTATGCCATGTTCTTTGCAGCCTTCAACATGTCGATGATGATGAACATCTTGCTAATATCATCCCTACGTCTCCACTTCTTGCCTTCAAACAACCACCAAAGGCCATTATTCGCAGCAAATTACCTAACCTTCAGGATAACATCAACCACAACACCACACAATAACCCTACGGCAACCTCTGCAAGACATTTTTGATCATCGACATGGATACTACCATCATGTGGGAACACTACTCACCATGTACACGGCAGATACTCATGTGATTCACCAGTTGCTCTTTATTAGGTAGCAGCTGCAGGCAAGGATGGATGAATGGACACTGCACAACATTCGCCAGACAGGATTGTTTTCTCCCAGTTGAGGCATTCAGCCTTCAATCTTTTGGTAAGCATCCTCCAACGCGGCCTTCAAGATACATAACAATGCAGAATCATTGAGCAGAAACTGATAGCCAAGCTCTGTACCCATGAAGACAGCCTCAGCTGTGATCTTGGGTTCACATTGCATTACATGTGACCCCACCTTGCTGTTCTACAAAATCTTACTGACAGTCCTGTCTTGACACCATCACCTTGATAAGTTGTTGCGATCCCTCTACCTTAATAGTTTGTACGGTTCTGGATTACTTGTTACTTTGGTTAGACCCTCGGCATGCATCTCTTATACCTAGCACGTTATTTCAGTGTAGAGCCGGAGGAACACAGCAGGCCAGGCAGCATTAGTGGAGCAGGAAAGCTGCCTGCCCTGCTGTGTCCATCCAGCTCCAAGCTGTTAGCTCAGACTCCAGCATCGGCAGTTCTTACTATCTGTTATTTCAGTCATTTGATTTGTCTCCAGCAACACCTTATTTTCAATTTTTTTGTAGTTATCTCTCTGTGTCAATTAATCGGACTATAGGTCATCCCTTCACTTGTTATTCAGCTGTGGACACTTGACTGTCACTGTCTAACACTCTTGATTACCTGCAGTGATCTCCACTCACACCATTTGATCTTTCTCATAATCAGTTCTGTGCCTGGGTACTCTCTTCACATCACCTAATGAAGGGGCAGTGCTGGGAAAGCTTGTGATTTCAAATAAACCTATTGGACTATAGCCAGGTGTCATGTGACTTCTGACCTAGCCTAAAAAATGTGCAGTCTAGGTGGATTAGCCATGGGATGTACAGGATTACAAGGATAGGGTGGGGCCTAGGTCTGTGGACTCAATGGGCTGAATGGCCCGCTTTCATGCGCTGGAGATTCTATGATTGTATACCAGGCATCTATTTCTCACGCAAAACAAGACAAGTCCCATGAGACCAATTACTGACCCATCGATCTGGTTGTGTGCAGCACCAGCAACACTCTAGAGCATAGAACAGTACAGCACAGTGCAGGCTCTTTGGCCCACGATGTTTGCCAAACTTTTACCCTAAATCTAAGGTCTTTCTAACCTCTACAGCTATTTTATACTATCATCCATATGCCTATCTACTAGCTGCTTAAATGCCCCAAATGAGGCCAACTCCAATACCCTCTTCGGCAATGCATTCCACGCTCCTACCACTCTGAGTAAAGAACCTACCTCTGACATCTCCCTGATATTTACCTCCTTTCACTTTAAAACTATGTCCCCTTGTAAAAGCTACCTACACCCTAGGGAAAAACTCTCTGGCTATCAACTGTATCGAGACCTCTGATCTTTTTGTACACCTCTATCAAGTCACCTCTCATCCTTCGTCATTCTAAAGAGAAAAGCCTTAGCTGTCTCAACCTTTCCTCATAAGACCTTCCCTCCATTCCAGGCAATATCCTGTTAAATCTCCTCTGCACCTTTTCTAACACTTCCACATCTTTCCTGTAATGACGTGGCCAGAATTGGACACAATATTCCAGATGTGGCTGAACCAGGCTTTTGTATAACTTCACAGCTCTTGAACTCTCTTGAGAAGACAGCTCACCACAACCTCAGTTTCCATATTTAGGGATGTGCAACAAGTGCTGTACCCAGCAGTGCTCAGACTCCATGAGTGAATAAAAATAATCAGAACAGTGTTGTAAATTCCATTGACAGTGCTATCCAAAAGGATTCACTCTGTGCTGCTCAGTTTGATGCACCCTTATTCCAAATATGGATAAAAGATATGAAATCCAAAGGCAAGGTTAGAGTGACTTGCTTGACATTAAGGGAGCATTTTTCTGATTGTGGCATTAAGAATCCTTAACAAAATTCATGTCCATGTGAATTTGGGTATAATTCTTTCCACGGATTTGAGTTATAGTTACCTGGCACAAAGGTTGATGGCATTCAGTAGCGACAGCCAATCATCTCAACCCCAAGACGTTGCTGTAAGAGTTCCTCAGTAGCATCCTAGCCTCAACCATCTTCAGCTGCTTCATCCATCTTCTTCCATCATAAGGTCAGAACCAGGGATGATGTTTCACCAGTTGCTCTTTATTAGGTAGCAAAACATTCTATGCTGTTTGTAGTGATACCTGCAAACATTTGAACGTGGGATGAAAAGTGATAGGTTATATTCAGGCTACACAAACACCCATGCAAAATGCATTGCAGTAGCTTGCTGAGGCACCTTCAACAATATCTTTCAAATCAGCAACATTTACCGCTCACAGCAATTTCCTCTCCATTAGAACATCCTACCCTGACTTTGAACTTTCTTGCCATTCCATTACTGTTGTTGGGCTTAAACTCTGAAATTCCCTACTCTACCTTTCCTAAAAGTACTGTGGGTTTCCTGTCATGGTTAAAGAATTGCCAACTGGAGAGGAATTGAGGAGGGGAAACTTTTGCATACTTGCATCCAAAAATGAATTTTAAAGATGAAAATGATGTAGACACTATGGAGTGAAATATGTGAAAAAATTAATAAATATTTTGACTTTCTCTTGCAAATGTGAAAAATTGATTGCTCAAAAATGTTGAACTGTGACTTAATGTAAAATTAGCATTACACTACTTATGAAGGTAAAAGTAAAATGAGACTGAAAGTGGATTAAAAGTTTAAGTAAAAGTAAAACCAGGACTGAGACAATACTGCTGTGAGCTACATAGATATCTGCTAATTGTGAATCTGTCAGAACAAAATGCTCATCAAATTAATGAAACTTGGGTGATAAGAATATCATGTTTGTACTCATCAATAATGAAATACTGAAAGAACAACCACAACAATCTTGATTTGCTGTGTTTTTGCAGAGAGAAGTTGAAAGACTTAAAGATTTTTGATTTTTTTTGTACCTTCAAAGATTAGATATGATATAAAAAGGGATTCTTTGTGATCATTTTTCTCACTGTCTGTTATGTCATAGTTATTTAAAGCTAATTTAGGGTAAAATCATGTAAATTGGGAAATGGCAGGGATGTCACATTATTGGTCCCAGACCTCCAACTCAATAGATCTACTTTACATGTATCGTTCTATTCAAAATTAATGATATAGAGGAATTGGCTACAACACTTAAGACTGTTGGTCTTTTAAATGGAATATAGCGTTTAGGAATTGTGATAACTGACACATATAGATGATAACTTGTATGAAAGAAACACAATCTTGGCTACAGAAGCACTGTTTTCAATGAAAACCATATATGAGAAAGATAAAAATTGGATAATTGTTGTTTGAAATGAGAATATTTTTACACACTTGTGAGACACGGGCATTGCTAGTTGGACCAACATTTATTGCTTGTCCCTCATTGCCCATGATATGGTGGTGATGAGCCACCACCTTAAACTACTTCAGTCCACATGCAGTCAGTTGACCTACAGTGTCCATAGTGTCTACATCATTTTCATCTTTAAAATTCATTTTTGGATGCAAGTATGCAAAAGTTTCCCATCCTCAATTCCTCTCCAGTTGGCAATTCTTTAACCATGACAGGAAACCCACAGTACTTTTAGGAAAGGTAGAGTAGGGAATTTCAGAGGATTGAACTTTATTCAGTCAACTGCTGTTGCATAAAGAGCACAAAAGCTGACGTTTTGAGCTCCTGAGATGCTGCTTGGCCTGCTGTGTTCATCCAGCTTCACACTTGGTTATCTTGGATTCTCCAGCATCTGCAGTTCCCATTATCTCTGCTGTTGTATAAAAGTGCTTTTTTAAAAATTGTTCTTTCATGGGATATGGGTATCATTGGCAAGGCCAGCATTAGTTGTCCATCTCTAATTGTACTTGAAGAAAGTGGCTTCCGAGTACATTTCAGAAAGGCAGTTAAGAGTCAACCACAGAGCTACGGTTGTAGAGTTGCATATGGGTCAGATCAGGTAATGATGCCACATTTCCTTCCTTAAGGGCATTAACATATCAGATTTTAAAAAAAAAATATAGCAACCAACAGCAACTTCATGGTCACCAACATAGCTTTATTCGTGAGATCAACTAACTGAATTCAAATTCTACCAGCTGCAATGCTGGGATTTGAACCAACTTCTTAAGAGCATTAGTCTGGGCTTTTGGATTACCAGTCCAGTCACAGAACAACACAATGGTTGAATCTTGAAGTTAAGATTTTGAATGGTTAGTTTCCCTAGTGGTTTAGGTGATTTAAGTCAGTATGATAATTTTAACTCCAGAGTAGCTTAATACTTGAGATTTTTCATAAAAAATAAATTCTACCAATTCACACCAGTACTTCACTTTACTAAAACATTATGATAGTCATTTGAATGGCTCCTTAAAAGCTAAACAGTTTTTTTTCTTCTTGTATTCATGTGTAATTGATGGATAAGAAGATAGAAGGCAGACAGTAAGTTGATTGAACATATTAGTATTTAGTATTAAGTAAGATACAGCATGAATGGTTTCAACCAGCTTGTCGGTTTTTGTCAGTTGTGTGAAGTGATGTTTACAAGGACAGTAAGCCAGGGGAGGGAGAGAGGGTGAATGGGGAGCTTCTTGAACATTCATTTACGTACATTGACACTCCAAGTGAATGCAACAACAAGATGTGTGTGATATCCTGTGCCAGCTGAGTGCACACCATTGACACAGTATGAGAGGGCAAGTACTTGCATCTAGAGTGTTGCAATAGCAGTTGCTGACCGTCCAACTCAATAGCCTAATCCTGCTTTCTCCCCAGAACCTTTGCTTTCATTTGTCCCAAGTGCTATATCTTGTCACCTCTTGAATACATTCAGTGTTTGGCATCAACTCCTTCCTGATGTAATGAATTTCACAGACTCGCCACTCTTTTTGGGTGAAGAAATGTCTCCTCGCCTCCATCTTAAATCATCTACCCTGAATCCTCATAGTGTGACTACTGGTTCTGGACACACCCACCATCGGGAACATTTTCCCTGTGCCTACCCTGTCCAGCCCTGTTAGAATTTTACAAGTCTCTGAGATTCCCCCTCATTCGTATGAACTCTAGCGAAAATAATCCCAACCTAGTCAATCTCCTCATATGCCACTCTCAACATTCCTGGAATTAGCTTCTCTAAGGTTCATGAGTAAATGTGTAGCTCGGGTTGTGGATGCTGTGGTTAGATGAAGTTACTCAGCAGGATAATGAAATATTTGCGAACTAACTACAGCATCCATAACTCAAGCTACAATTCTACTCAAGAACCTTAGGAATCTACAGACGAAGTACACTCAAATTGGCCCAGAAATGGGAAAACTACATCAAACAACAGACCACTACGTGCAAGGAACTCTACTTCCTACATGGATGCCTCAGGAACCATGTATTACCACACAATGTGAGATACAAATCACTCCCCCATCACCAACCCACATGCACATAGGATGGCAGAACATAATTGCTGCAGAATGGTGGAGGTAGTGATCAATGACGCACACAGCCAGCTCCTTAGATATGACCGAGAAGGTACACATCAAAAAACATTAATCCTAAACCATACCAACCCAGGCTGGACAGTAGCCCTAGAATGAGTCATTAATGTCCGTCAATAGATAACAAGAACGAAGAAAAGACAGATCCTACAAGAAAAATTAGCTAAACTATCTCATCAAAAGGACAACCATAGGTCGGACACTTGGATAAGAAAGCTTTCAGACAGGAAACTAACACACACAGACAAAGCTGTTCTAATACATGGACTCGACTGCAACCATAGAAATGCTAACAAGGCAGAATTCCTAGCCGCACTAGAAGCCATACTGAAGACCAACAGCATCAATGAGGAAACACAACAAGCCACAAGACAGACAGCGGCATGGATACTGATCAGAAGGAAAGAACTTGACACTCACAACACTATCTGAAAGGAAGGCCCTAGAAGGACTGAAATAAGACAAAAACATCATTTACAACCAGCAGACAAAGGACACATGACGGTAATACTAAACATACGGATTACCTCACTACAGCACAGACATTACCAGGAGGCACGAACACATTCTGGCAAGTGCAAATGGACCTGATCCTATAACTGGGTCATAAAGTAATTAACATTCTTAAGAGACTTGAACAGATCGGACAGATCATCAAAATGGACTACCCAAAAATGAAAGCAACAGGAACAGACTCCCCCGATTCTGCGGCTCCCAAAAGTACACTGGAAGTACCCCTCAGATCCATAGTCTCCCTAGCAGGGAACCAACACACAGGTTAGCCAAGGAATTGCAACAAAGACTAAAGCACCTCGTCAGCAAGTCACCCCACTCAATGCACTCAGCCCAGGAATCCCTCAAATCCTTCAAGGACCTAAGGATAGACACTGATGAAACCATGGTGTCATTTGACATCACTGCTCCTATCACGTCGATTGACACACCACTGGCAAAAGAAACACAGCAACACTACTAAAAGAAGGAGACCTGAATGACACCATTTCCGCAGACGACAAGCTGAAACTACTGGACCTATGCCTTATGACCCACTTTACTTTTCATGGCTAAATCTGTGAACAGATCAATGAGATACCCATGGGATCATCTGTTTCTGGAATAATAGCAGAAGTGGTGATGCAGAGACTCGAAAACATGGCCCTTCTGTAGATCCAGCCTGAACCATGGATCTGATACGATGATGACCATTTTGTCCTTATCAAATGGACCAAACTAGAGGAGACACACCAACTAATAAATAACACTCTCACTGGCATCAAATTATCAAATTCACCAAAGAAGAACGAAAGAGCAGCAGTGTTCCTGGATGTCATGGTAGAATGCAGGGCCATTTGAGAATTTCTAACAAAGGTGCACAGAAAAGCCACGCACATGGATGTGTCCCGAATTTCAACAGTAACCACCCCAACACCCACAAACTAAGTTGCGTCAAAACACAATTTAAAAAAGCAACAAAAAGCACTGTAGCAACCCGAAAGAACACCAAAAAGAAGAGTACCCCCGCAAAGTATTCAAGGACAACAGATACCCCAACAATAGGGTCCGTCGATACCCATCTCATGAACAGCAACAGGAAGATACTGCATGGCCTAACACACTCATGACCCTACCGTATATCCACACTGACCACAAGACTCCTACGACCATTGGGCATCAGAGTGGCACACAAACTTATGTCAGCCCAGCGCCAACTGCAAACTCAAACCAAAGACCCCTTTTCCAGTATGGACAGAACCAAAGTAATGTACAAAATTCCATGCAGGGACTGCATCAAACATTACATTGAACAGACAGGAAGAAAATTTAACCGCAGGAGTACGTGAACACCAACTAGCAACAAAAAAATGACTAATACTCACTCACCTCCATCCACATGGATAAGGAGAACCACCAGTTTGATTGGGACAACACCAGGATCCTAGGACGCCAAATGGAGACAGGCACAGGAATTCCTAGAGGCCCGGTTCTCCACTAAGAAGGACATCAACAAACACATAGAACTGGACCCTACATATACACCGCTACGAAGGAAAACCGGAAATGAGGTAATCAAATCCAGCATACCCCAGAGTTTAAATACCAAGTGGGAAATACAACAGCACTTCATCAGAGGCTGCACTGATGGTGTTACCCAGCAGGATAATGAAATGTCTGTGAACTAACAAACCAGTCACAGAATTAGCTTCTGGTTTTGATCTTTACTGTTTTCTCCTGATGCTTCTGGAAGAACAAAGTCTCCTTCAGAGACATTCTTAAGTATATAGGGTTGAGATAATGCTTTAGTCTGTACTCGTCTCCATGTAGGTATGCGGTTCATTTTGGCACAGGCATTGTGGAATTGGAATACACAGGATATGATATTAGAGGAGCCAGTGTGAGATGCCATATGCTGCAGTGATTCAACAACCTTTGTAATATATTTAAGGATCTTGTCCAGGATGCAGAAGGCTGGAGTTTGGGTGGCACAACAGATGCCATCAAGATAAATGAATTTGCAAAACATAATTATTGCTAAGTCACTTGTGTATATGTTGAACAGTATTGATGCCAGCAGAGAGTCCTGTAGTTTGTCAGTTTACTAAGTTTCTCCCTGTACTACTTCCTTTACTGATGTGGACTGTCAATTGTCTAGTGAAAGATAGTTCAATATCTGTCCTCACAGAATCTTTATTTAAATCAAGAAATACTGCTTTGGAGATCTCAGACAAAGATTATTGTTTTGATTTTTGGGATAAAAGCATTGCGCTCTGAAGAAAGATTTAGGTTCAAACTATACTCAGCAGAGTTTAGAAGAAAGGAATGATATTAAAACACAAAACTCTGAGGAGCCTTGAGAGGATAGATTTGAAGGGGGTTGTTACCCCACATGGTGCAATTTAGAGATAAGTCCCACTCAGCACTGAGAAGGAGAAATTTCTTCTGTGAGGATTGTTAATCCTTGAATTTTTTCTGTCAGAACAGTACTCATTGAATACTTAGGACAGAATTTGACAGCTTCTTTTGTTATGCATGAAGAAGTGGAACTTTAATTGGGTAAGGATGTGCAGGCAAGAAAGTGGAGTTCAGGCCGCATTCAAATTAGTCATAACATTATTGAATGAATAATCGGGACTGAGAGTCAAATGGCCAACTTTTGCATTTTCTCCATGAATCACTGAGTTATTACTGTGCAGAAGAAGGCCATTTGGCCCATGATATCTGCACTGGTTCTATTACCTCACACCAATTTCCTGCCTTTTGCCAATACCTCTGCACCTTAAGTTCACATGAAAACACATGCAGGGTTTTTAGAGTGGGGCTAGCTGAGTAATTACTACAGAGAACTGGCACAGACACAAGGAACTAAATGCCATCTACTATTTTAAATTCATTCTATGATTCTGTGATTTAGTTGATGAAATTTATATTTAAATTTGAGTAGTTGTCCTAAACCTTGTCTCACTTTTGTTTTGAACAGATACCACTTGTGCATCCTTAACTTAACTTCTGAATTCTGCCCAGTTTCTCTTGTGTCTGTTATTTGGGAGAGTATTTCAGGAGATATGTCCATAATACCTAATAAAGAGAATCTCTGAACATCTGAAATTGACATTCAAGCCCAGACCCTTTTAAGTTGTGAGATTTCTTGTTGACTAAATCATCTTTAAATCTTGCCCTGCAAACTGACTTTTTGGACATCAGTATAATCTATAATTTTGTCCTTTTTAAAAAATGAACAAGATGGGATTTTCCAGACAATCAACAAAGGTTTAATTTGTCATTAGACTCTAAATTCCAGATTTTTATTGCACTCAAAAGACACCATTTGCCATGGTAGGATTTGAACCTGGATCCCAGAGTGTTATCTAGTCTCTAGATTAGTAGTCTAGCAATAATACCAGTAGACCATCACCATCTCATGAGCTAAAGTTTGATTTGAACACCATGTTTATAAATACATTGAATTTTGAAGAAATTATGTTTGTCAAATGTTTCATGTCCTGCTTCAATTTCTACCTCACAAAGTTGAATTAATTTCAAATACGTTATTTCAATAATTTAGATTGCTGCAGTAGATTAAAATTCTTCAGGACATAGATGTGTATTTCAAGGATGGAGAATTTAGTAATGTTATATTCAGGAGGGTTTGAAAGCTCAACAATTATAAAACGTATAGTAAAAATTTGTTTCTGCTCCAGGGTTCTGATGACTGTCTGGTAAAAATTTGGGCCACACACACTGGGCGATTACTGTCCACCCTACGTGGCCACTCCACTGAGATTTCTGATATGGCTGTAAATTATGAGAACACTATGCTAGCAGCTGGCAGCTGTGACAAACTGATTCGAGTTTGGTGCTTGAGAACGTGCGCTCCAGTCGCTGTGCTGCAGGGGCACACAGGATCCATTACTTCTCTACAGGTAAATTTCACATAGGTAAAATTATGCAACTTTAGTTGGTGTAAATGTGCTTGCTTATTTAGGCAGTCCGTAGGTTACAAATGAGTTACGTTCTTGATTATGTTCCTAAGTTGATTCATACACAAGTCAGAGCATAATACAGAATGGTATAAAATAGCTGTTTGTAAATAAAGGCATATAGTCGCATGTTGAATCTTTATTAATACAGTTCTGCATGGGATCTCATTCAGAACTAAAGGGATTTATGAGTCAGACGTTTGAAAATCAGGAATTGCCTGGATGTGTAATCTGTGCTTATTTATGTCCTTACAGATTTTAACTCTAATTCAGCCATTGCACTTTGTTGTATTCAAGATTTTTGATATATTGATAGCAAAATTGTGGAAATGTTGCTTTATTGACCTGAGCTAGTAAATATTGATATCACCAAATTAACACGAGTTAAATTCTGCCTTGCAGTGATGCAAAGAGTACATTATTTGTGTTTAAAACTTTGATTTCTTATAAATACCATTCTGATTCTGCTGAATCAATTCAGAAAGCTAATTGACAGTGAAGGTATTCTGCCTGTGTTTTAAATATAGTGTCTACGTGTGTGTGCACACTTTTTAAACTGATCTCTGACCACAGTACAGCTGTTAGCATAATTATTTTTAAGGCCAGACATTATTTGTATTTAGTCTGTTTTCGTGTACTTCAATGTTATTGAATGCAGCTATCTTCAAACAAAATTGGAAATTTAATTGAACTGTTTTATTTGAGCCTAGTTAAGAACATTTATATGACTCTTATGTTCAATAATAAATAATGAAAGGAAGTTTATTTTTGCTTGACAGATCAATTTCTATTGTAGATTTTAAAAACGTGATTGAAAATTTAATGGTACTGGTATTTTGCCTCTTTCTGCAATTATTTTAGTTTAGTCCGATGGGTAAAGGTTCAGTCCGATACATGGCTTCCACAGGATCTGATGGGAGTGTTTGCTTTTGGCAGTGGGATCCAAATACCCTGAAGTTCAAGTAAGTTTTCACAAATATTGCTCAGTGAAAACACTTACGTGAAACTATATTTGCAGTTGCTTCTTGTAAATCCTTTAACTACAGAAATAAAATTGCAAAGTACTGGTTTCGGAATTGTTCTATTAAGAATGCACATAACGTTTGTGAAGGAAGTTCTACTGTTGTAACTTTTAAACTTTAATTTTTGCCTATTAGGAAGCATGGACTTTCCATTCCTTTTTTAAAAATTAATCTTTTATTTGCCTAACTTGTAAAAATGTTCTGTTATTCAAAATTTGTTATAAAAAAGTAGATGTTTTCCATTCAGCTTCATAGCTAAGATATAGGATGACATCTGTGAGCTTTGTAGTAGTAGTTTTGCCACATCTAAAGTTCAAAAGATTGTGTGAGCACATGCTAAAGTAACTTGTCATGATACATTGGTGCCAATGTATTGGGCTAGATTTTAAAAACATTGAATTACTTCACTTTTATTATGATAGTGAAACATGATTGGTTCGATTAATACTGGAGCTTAAATGTGAATATATTTAAACAAAGCAAGTAATATTTAGCGATGTAGAAAAATTTGACTTGCCATAAATGTAAAGTTAGTTTTTCTGGCTTGCTGAGGGTGTTCAGCGGAAAATGTTAATTTTGTACTCTGACGGGCTTTTTATTATGAGTCTGAGCGTATGAACGGCAATTCTTTCATAGAACATCGACCATTACAGCGCAGTACAGGCCCTCCGGCCCTCGATGTTGCGTGGACCTATGAAACCAAACTGAAGCCCGTCTAACTTACACTATTCCATTATCATCCATATGTTTATCCAGTGACCATTTAAATGACCTTAAAGTTGGCGAGTCTACTACTGTTGCAGTTTTGATTTATAATTAATTGCAGTTTGGAGTGATTTCAACAGTGCGCCCTTTGGACAATTGTCCCTCTCACAGCAACTTGTGTTCTGCATTATTCTTCATATTATCAGGTTCCTAACTCAAATATAAGTTGGAGTAATTGTGAACACTGTAAATACTGTCACTGTTACCTCTCAGGACCACTGAATTGTTACGACACAGAAGGGGGCCATTCAGCTCACATCATCTGCAAAGGCGTGTTAAATGAGCAACAATACCTAGTACCACTCTCTCCTGCGTTTTCCCCATACACATTATTTATTATCCACATACTGATCTAGTGCCAGCTTGAATGGCTCAATTGAACTTGCCTTACCACATTTCCAGGCGGTGCATTTCATATCCTAACTATTCACTGTGTAAATAAAGTTTTTCCTCATTTCACTTTTGCTCCTTTTGCAGACGACTTTAAATCTATACTCTATTGTCTTTATTTTTACAAGACCGAACAGTTTCTCCCTATTCACTCTAGCTTGCTCATTAGATCTCCTCTTAGCCACCTTCTCTCAAAGGAGAACAATTCCAACTTCTTTAATCTATCCTTATAACAGAAGTTTCTCATCTATACAACCACTCTCATAAATTGTTTCTGCACTCTCTTTAGTGCATTCACATCTTTTTCTGTTGGCGTCCACAACTATGCAAAGTACTCTAGGTGACCATTGAATATGATTGATAACAATCATAGTGCTAAGCCTGGATTGTCTCACTGGCATATAAATCATAAATTAAAAACTGAAGTAGTGGTAGAATTCAGTCAGTGAACAATGGTGTTCTCTTTAAAGCAATTTCTTATTGTTTTAATGTGTTACCCAATATTACCTGCCTTTGTATAAGGAATCAGCCATTGAAGTTTACAGAACGCTCAAGGCCATGTTCTCCAATGATTTGCTCCTCGTTCAGTGTTGGTAAGTGACAAAGTTTTCTTTTGTTTCCCAATTTAATTAAATTTAAAAAGTACAGAAAACACTTGCTGAATTTCTTTGGAACTTTGCAGATATTTTCTTGGGACAGAAATGTAAATTCATTGATACTTCGAGAGCCTGGGCAAGGGAAGAAATTGCTAAAATTCCGTAATCTGATCATTTAAACAATGCTGTACTAGCAAAGTGTGTCTGTGCATATGCAACTACATATAGAAATTTCCTGATGAATTCCTTGACAGCTTTTATTATTAACACTTACACAAAGTGAGACACTCGAGGGCCCCTGTTGTAAAAAACATTTCCCATCATTAAGGGAGTCTAAAGTTATTGTAGGTAGGCAGGAATGTGGAAATAAAGTCACAAATCATATATTCTATAACCATTTTGAATGGCAGATCAAACATGAAAGCCAAATAATTACTCTTGATTCGAGCTCAAGCTTCTAATGACTACTTTAGCAAGTGAAAGGAGAGATAAAAGAGCATGAGAATACTGTTTTGTCTCAGTTTTTGATACCATTAAATTTGTTGCTGTGACGTTTACTTTCTTTTTTCACAGCTGGTGCCAGACCCAGCACATTACCTTAAATTCGTTAGGATCGATTTTATTTTGCTTTTCAGCTCCTGGCCTTCTGATGAGCTGCCTCCTCCAAAAGGAAGCCTTGATAAAAGCTTTAATCTGCGTTTGTCACCTGTTCAGGCAGTCAGCTCCCAGCTTCTGGGAGAACTTGGTGCCTCTAATTGAATGCCAAGGTGCCTCTTGGTTAATTAAGCTATTGTAAATGAGAATCATGTGGTTGCAATGTCAGGACCTGAAGTTCATCTGGGTGTCAGTTTCCATCTTATGATAAGCATTAGAGATAATGGGAACTGCAGATGCTGGAGAATCCAAGATAATAAAATGTGAGGCTGGATGAACACAGCAGGCCAAGCAGCATCTCAGGAGCACAAAAGCTGACGTTTCGGGCCTAGACCCTTCATCAGAGACGGGGATGGGGTGAGGGTTCTGGAATAAATAGGGAGAGAGGGGGAGGCGGACTGAAGATGGAGAGAAAAGAAGATAGGTGGAGAGAGTATAGGTGGGGACGTAGGGAGGGGATAGGTCAGTCCAGGGAAGACGGACAGGTCAAGGAGGTGGGATGAGGTTAGTAGGTAGATGGGGGTGCGGCTTGGGGTGGGAGGAAGGGATGGGTGAGAGGAAGAACAGGTTAGGGAGGCAGAGACAGGTTGGACTGGTTTTGGGATGCAGTGGGTGGAGGGGAAGAGCTGGGCTGGTTGTGTGGTGCAGTGGGGGGAGGGGACGAACTGGGCTGGTTTAGGGATGCAGTGGGGGAAGGGGAGATTTTGAAACTGGTGAAGTCCACATTAATACCATTAGGCTGCAGGGTTCCCAGGCGGAATATGAGTTGCTGTTCCTGCAATCTTCGGGTGGAATCATTGTGGCACTGCAGGAGGCCCATGATGGACATGCCATCTAAAGAATGGGAGGGGGAGTTGAAATGGTTTGCGACTGGGAGGTGCAGTTGTTTGTTGCGAACCGAGCGGAGGTGTTCTGCAAAGCGGTCCCCAAGCCTCCGCTTGGCTTCCCCAATGTAGAGGAAGCCACACCGGGTACAGTGGATGCAGTATACCACATTGGCAGATGTGCAGGTGAACCTCTGCTGAATGTGGAATGTCATCTTGGGGCCTGGGATAGGGGTGAGGGAGGAGGTGTGGGGGCAAGTGTAGCATTTCCTGCGGTTGCAGGGGAAGGTGCCGGGTGTGGTGGGGTTGGAGGGCAGTGTGGAGCGAACAAGGGAGTCACGGAGAGAGTGGTCTCTCCGGAAAGCAGACAGGGGTGGGGATGGAAAAATGTCTTGGGTGGTGGGGTTGGATTGTAGATGGCGGAAGTGTCGGAGGATGATGCGTTGTATCCGGAGGTTGGTGGGATGGTGTGTGAGAACGAGGGGGATCCTCTTTGGGCGGTTGTGGCGGGGGCGGTGTGTGAGGGATGTGTTGCGGGAAATACGGGAGATGTGGTCAAGGGCGTTCTCGATCACTGTGGGGGGAAAGTTGCGGCCCTTGAAGAACTTGGATATCTGGGATGTGTGGGAGTGGAATGTCTTATCGTGGGAGCTGATGCGGCGGAGGCGGAGGAATTGGGAATAGGGGATGGAATTTTTGCAGGAGGGTGGGTGGGAGGAGGTGTATTCTAGGTAGCTGTGGGAGTCGGTGGGCTTGAAATGGACATCAGTTACAAGCTGGTTGCCTGAGATGGAGACTGAGAGGTCCAGGAAGGTGAGGGATGTGCTGGAGATGGCCCAGGTGAACTTCAGGTTGGGGTGGAAGGTGTTGGTGAAGTGGATGATCTGTTCGAGCTCCTCTGTGGAGCAAGAGGCGGCGCCGATACAGTCATCAATATACCGGAGGAAGAGGTGGGGTTTGGGGCCTGTGTAGGTGCGGAAGAGGGACTGTTCCACGTAACCTACAAAGAGGCAGGCATAGCTGGGGCCCATGCGGGTGCCCATGGTGACCCCCTTAGTCTGTAGGAAGTGGGAGGAGTCAAAAGAGAAGTTGTTGAGGGTGAGGACGAGTTCGGCTAGGCGGATGAGGGTGTCAGTGGAGGGGGACGGGTCGGGTCTGCGGGAAAGGAAGAAGCGGAGGGCCTTGAGGACATCTGCATGCGGAATGCAGGTGTATAGGGACTGGACGTCCATGGTGAAGAGGAGGTGTTGGGGGCCAGGGAATTGGAAGTCCTGGAGGAGGTCGAGGGCGTGGATGGTGTCACGGACGTAGGTAGGGGGTTCCTGGACCAAAGGGGAGAAAATGGAGTCCAGATAGGTGGAGATGAGTTCGGTGGGGCAGGAGCAGGCTGAGACGATGGGTCGACCAGGGCAGGCAGGTTTGTGGATTTTGGGAAGGAGATAGAAACGGGCCGTGTGCGGGTGGGGAACAATGAGGTTGGAGGCTGTGGGTGGGAGGTCCCCTGAGGTGATGAGGTCATGAATGGTGTTGGAGATGATGGTTTGGTGCTCGGGTGTGGGGTCATGATCGAGGGGGCGGTAGGAGGTGGTGTCGGAGAGTTGGCGTCTGGCCTCGGCGATGTAGAGGTCAGTGCGCCATACTACCACTGCGCTACCCTTATCTGCGGGTTTGATGGTGAGGTTGGGGTTGGAGCGGAGGGTGTGGACGGCTGCCCGTTCTGCAGGGGAGAGGTTGGATTGGGTGAGAGGGGTGGAGTGGTTGAGGCGGTTAATGTCTCAACGGCAGTTGGAGATGAAGAGGTCGAGGGAGGGTATTGTGGTATACTGCATCCACTGTACCCGGTGTGGCTTCCCCTACATTGGGGAAACCAAGCGGAGGCTTGGGGACCGCTTTGCAGAACACCTCCGCTCAGTTCGCAACAAACAACTGCACCTCCCAGTCGCAAACCATTTCCACTCCCCCTCCCATTCTTTAGATGACATGTCCATCATGGGTCTCCTGCAGTGCCACAATGATGCCACCCGAAGGTTGCAGGAACAGCAACTCATATTCCGCCTGGGAACCCTGCAGCCTAATGGTATCAATGTGGACTTCACCAGTTTCAAAATCTCCCCTTCCCCCACCGCATCCCTAAACCAGCCCAGTTCGTCCCCTCCCCCCACTGCACCACACAACCAGCCCAGCTCTTCCCCTCCACCCACTGCATCCCAAAACCAATCCAACCTGTCTCTGCCTCCCTAACCTGTTCTTCCTCTCACCCAACCCTTCCTCCCACCCCAAGCCGCACCCCCATCTACCTACTAACCTCATCCCACCTCCTTGACCTGTCCGTCTTCCCTGGACTGACCTATCCCCTCCCTACGTCCCCACCTATACTCTCTCCACCTATCTTCTTTTCTCTCCATCTTCGGTCCGCCTCCCCCTCTGTCCCTATTTATTCCAGAACCCTCACCCCATCCCCCTCTCTGATGAAGGGTCTAGGCCCGAAACGTCAGCTTTTGTGCTCCTGAGATGCTGCTTGGCCTGCTGTGTTCATCCAGCCTCACATTTTATTATCTTAGGATAAGCATTGCCTTGAAATTCCCTTGTATTGAGTGTATCGTTAATTTGTTTTAATTTTAAATGTTCTCTTAATACTAGTTTCTTAGTTTTGTTAGTTGTTTTCTCTGCCACATTGTCAGTTGTTGTCTTAGGATATTTCATTTTGATGCTATTAACTCAGTCAGAGATTGTAAGAACTGCCAGTGCTTGAGTCAGAGATAATATAGTGTGAAACTGGAGGAACACAGCAGGCTAGGCAGAAGAATTTCTGTCGCAGGGTCCCGACCTGAAATGTCAACTGTCCTGCTCCTCTGCTACTGCCTGGCCTGCTGTGTTCCTCTAGTTCAATGCTGTATTATCTGGTTTTGATGCTAAGTATTTTTGTTGTCACCGTTTAGAGATCGGAATACTTTTACATTATTCTAGCTGGAGCAATTATATTTAAAAACATGCCTTGCTGTTAATTTAGTCATTGTGGGTAATCGTTGTTTCTGAATAAAAATTTGATCTGAAGAGTAATGTTTTGTCTTTAACAGGTGGCATGTTTCTAGCAGCTGGCAGCAGTGATCATATGATCAGAATATATTACATTGGATCTGGAACCCCTGAGAAGATTTCTGAATTAGAATCGCATCTGGTAAAGTTGTAGTAAAGTCTTGAAACTAGTTTTATTAGACTTGTGTGACTATGAATGAAGAGTAGGAGTAGGCTATTTGGCATCTCAAGCCCGTTCAAGCCATATGATATATTGTGGCTGAACTGATTATGGCCTTAACTCATTTTGCTACCTATTTCTGATAACCTTTGACTTCTTTTTTAGCCAAGATTTGATCTACCTTGTGATCCCAGACAGCAGTGGGAAGACAAATTTGTGATTCTGAAAGAAAAATAAATTCCCCTCATCTCAATCTTAAATGCAAATGCCATTGATTCTAAACTATGTTCCCTAGCCTAGTCTTTCCCATGACAGGAAGCATCATTTCAGCATCTACTGTCAGCTCCTCAAATTATATTTTAATTAGATCGCCTTTTGTTCTAAACTCTAATCATTAAAGGCCCAAACTATCTAACCTCCCTCAGCAACTAAACCCTTTGTCGCAGCATGCAAATTACTTTATTCCGTAAGAAATTCAAAACTGCACAGCTTTCTAGATGTGGCTTCACCATTGCCTTGTGCAACAATGGCAAAACGTCATGCTTTTATATTCTGTTCTCCTTACAATAAACAACAATGCTCTTCTTGCCTTCCTAATCACTTGCCGTACTTGCTTATAAATTATACGATTCATGGAGTCCGGCTTGCAGATTCCTTCATACCTCACCTGCGAAGATAATGAGGTGTTTATCTTTTCTTCCGAGTGGATAAGTTCACATTCCCTGCATCATACTTCATCTACTGAGTTTTCGTTCACTTCTTTGACTTACCTGTGTCCCTTTATAGACGTCTTCCGCGAGCTCTTATTCTAGTAGTTAACCTATGATGTGGCATCTTACCAAATCTACTAAATTAGTCAAGCACGATTTCCCTGTCATAAAAACATGTTGACTCTGTCTGATTGCATTGCTAAATACTAAGTGCCCCACTAATCTCCACAATAATAGGTTTCAGCATTTTTCCTGCGACAGCTAGGACTGCTTTTATTTCTTGGTTTATGTCTCCCTTCTTTCTTGAATAGTGGAGTCACATTCACTTTCCAATCTGATAACATCTTGGCAGAACAGAGAGAATTTTGTAAGATTAAAACCAATGTGACTGCTATCTAAGCAGGCGCTTCTATTAACATCTTAAGATGAAGTCCATCAGGACCTGTGGACTTGTCAGCTTTTAATTCCATTATTTTTCTTGATAGCTCTTCCCTGTAGTCGTAGTTGAAAGGGGAAGACAAATTGAAAAGTTAATTTTGGTATATTACCTGTATCCTTTACAGTGAAGGCAGATACAAAATATCTGTTTGTTTCTGTTTTTTAAAAACACTTTACATTATTAATTCCCTGCATTGCCCAGCATAGGACCAACAGTTGCTAACTATTTTTATATGTAAAAAATTGTTTTATTGTGTTATTATATGTCTAGCTAGCTTTCTTTCATTCTAATTTCTTTATTTAAAAATAAAATGACTAAAGACTATATTTTTCTAATGTGCCACTAATTTTCATGAAATTTTAAGCTTTATCTTTCAAATCCATTAATCTTTAACTGTTTTAGTGGGTCATGGATAGTGTGGCTTTCTCCCGAAACTTTATTCCTCAATGGAACATATCAGTATTAAACTTGTTGAAATATTACCTTAAATGTCAGTAACTGTATCTTTATTGAGCCTTTTCATTAACCTAAATTGACAGATTACATTAGCCAGTTCTTGTCCTATGCTCATATTTGCTTCTACTTAACTTTAAAGCACTCATCTTAGTTCACTGCTCTCTCACACAAATGAAATGCAGCATTTAATTATGTTATTACCAATACTACCTAGGGGTGCCCTTACTATGAAGCCATTAGATAATTCTGTCTTGTTGCACAATTGAATCTGGAATAGCCTGCTGTTTGGTTCTAGCATGTGGTGTTCTGAGATACAGTTCTGAATGCATTCTGTGAATTCATGTTCCAGGCTACCTTTGCTAAACTCATTCAGTTTCCAGCACCTGTCCGTCAACTAGAAATTGCAAGTGTGTTAGAATGCGCCTCACTTGGCTGGGTGGGTGCAGCTCCTACAACATTCCAGAGAGTTGATACCATCTAGGGTACAGAAGAGACAGTTCACTTGTTTGGCATGCCATCCAGCATTTTGACATTCACTCATATTACCACTGATGTACATTGATGAGATGCCCTGCAGTAATTTGTCAAGGCTCTTTCAACAGCACCCTTCAAACCTGTGATTTCTACCACCTATAAGGTCAAGGGCAGCATATTCATGGGGACACCACTGCATTAGATTTTGCCTCATTCTCATGCCATTCTGACTTGGAATTATGTTGCTGTTCCTTCATTGTCACCAGGCCAAATTACCAGAACTCCCTTTTCAACAACACCTTGGGTGTCCCTACATCAAAAGCCTAATGATGTTCCAGAGTGCAGCTTGCTATCAACTACTTGAGAGTAATTAGGGTTAGGCAATAAATGCTGTCATGTGAGCAATGCCCATATCCCCCCACAAGAAATCATATTCATCTAATATATATGTAGATTAAAGCATCCATAATTGTCACTGTACCGTTCTTTGTCCAGCCCTTCATACCATGTAATTGCTGTTCAGGGGTCCACAAGCTAATACTACAAGTTACTTCCGAGCTTCAATTTCTTACCTTTACCTAGGTAGAACCTATCTTTATCTTTGGGACTAAGCTTATCTCTCACTGTTGCACTAATATCAACCTTCATTGACCAGACAATAAAATGTGAGGCTCAGAGAGGTCCAGGCCCGAAACGTCAGCTTTTGTGTTCCTGAGATGCTGCTGGGCCTGCTGTGTTCATCCAGCCTCACATTTTATTGTCTTGGATTCTCCAGCATCTGCAGTTCCCATTATCACTTCATTGACCAGAGCTGCCTTTGTGTCTTATCCTAGCTTCCTGACTGTTGTGTGAGAGCCCCAGGAGACTGGAGCAGCCTATTGACACTATCATGGAACTGCGCATCACTGAACATAAATAACCAAGTGTGGTCAGAGTTAAAATAATCTAGCAAGAAAAATTGAGAGAGCACATGGAGATCAACATAGGAAGATAATATTTTGTCTTTACCTTGTGTAACTATAAGATTAGAGCTTAGTGTAGTTATAATCACCATGTATAACAGTATTTTGTATGAATATATAATAGCCTTCCTTTTGAAGTTTGAGCATGAAGATAGTTCTTGATTTTTGCTTTCTCCTCGAGCAGTCGGTCTTGACCCAAACTGTGTTACGGAGCCAGGCCAAATAAAGAACTTCCGAAATGTCATGTACCCTTAAACATTCAGGTCCCAGTTTTTGTAATCTTGTAGCCATGTTTCACAGTGATGATCAGATCATATATATTATTTCCATTTGGCCTGTTAGTTTTTCTGTTTTGTTGTGGATGCTCGGTATATTCAGATGCAGAACCTTAAACTCTATTTTTCTTGTTTTTGCAGTCTCTGGCCTTATCTGCTGACGTACTCCTAAGTTTCTATTGTGTCCATTATTGTCATTCTCTGCTCTGATCAGAACTCTCCTTATTGCTACCTTGCTCTTTTGTCTTTTTTTAATTTATAAAGTATTCCCACACTTGATCCCTCATCCCCACTATTTCGTTTGCTACCTTCTCCGTTGCCCTAGTTTCTAACTCATCAAAACACTGGTACCAGCATGGTTCAGGCGAAACTTGTCTGAACAGTATATCTCTCACTTTTCAATGTACTGATGCCTGTGTCCCAAGAATCAAACCTTATTGTTCTCACAACAATCTTTGATCTAACATGTAAATCTCTAATCTTAATTACTCTGTACCAGGTAGTTAGGTAGTTATCCAGAGATTATTGCCCTTGATGTTCCACATTTAGTTTAGCCTCTAGTTTCTTCTCTGTCAGCAGAAGCTTTTTCTCCAGTCCTAATGTGTCATTTGTACCAATTCTGATGATGGCCACTGCATCCCTTCCAGTGCAAATCCTGAATCTAGGCAGTGGGTAGGCAACACAGTCATCAAGATTGCTCCTCTTGGCTACAGAGAACTGTTTGTCCTGATTCTACTGCCCCCTACTACTACTGCATTCCTATTGACTCCCTCACTTGAATGGATTGTAGTATGTTTGGCTTATTCATTCACCTTGCAACCCACACTTCGGTTAATGCACATTGCAAGCATCTCAGAACTGTTTCTTATAATTTCTTCACTTCTACATTCATTGATCCCTTTACCCCCTGACTTGCAGTCATACTCTCCTGTGCCTGACCAGTGACCTGTTCTAACGAGTGTGACTTCTGATCAAATTCTCCAGTAACCTCCCCTCCCTAATGTGTCTGTGTCTACAATTTGTCCTTCGGCTCTCTTACTCAGCAAAAGCTACATACCTTGCAGGCATTCATTCTTGACCTGTTTGTCTGGGCTCTCAGGTGTTGGAAATAATATTTTTCAATTGCAACACATCATGTGTGTCTAGATTAAGTAATTTCTTTTAGTGTTTAAATTGATACCTCTAATTGGCTTGTAAGTACTCAGAATCTACTCAGAAATATTGGATTTAATTTCAAAAAGTACCAAGTGTCCTCAATGTACCATAAAACCTAGGAATAGGCTGTTCAGCCCCTCCAGTCTGCTCTACTATTCAATAGGATCATGGATGATCTGGTATTCTTCGTGTTCACTTTCCTGCCTTTGCCTGTAAACTTAGATTTTTGACCAATAAGAGAATCGATCTATCTCAGCCTTAAATTTACACAAGGAACGTCTGAAAAAGTCACACTTACTAATGTGATCCTGTAGAGGGGTATAATTTTAAACATCTGGCATGCAGACATTTCCTATAATTGAGAACAACTCCTTTTATATTGTAAATAAAAACCGAAAGAACTGAGGATACGACAAATCAGGAACAAAAACGAAGTTGCCGGAAAAGCTCAGCAGGTCTGAGTTCTGAGGTGCGGTCACCGGGCCTGAAATGTTAACTCTTTTTCTCCTTCACAGATGCTGCCAGACCTGCTGAGCTTTTCCAGCAACTGTGTTTTTGTTCCTTTTATATTATCCTGTATGTTGTTGCCATTTGCATACAAATCAACTTGCAAAGGGGTTTAAGAATAGAATGATTGTTCATACATTTATCAGCTATGATCATTCTGATGAGTTTCAGATTATGTTTGGACACAAGTATAAATAGTTATTTTATAAAATACGTCACTTTCATTGCTTAAATTAGATTACAGCATATTCATGGTCTCAGTAGATGAGTTATTCTTTGTGACGTTTGAGTTAGCATTTAGTGTTTCATCTCAGTATCCGCTGAGCAGAGCAAATCGGTTCCTATAAAAGGGGAGGAAGAGAACTTTGGTATTTAAAGTTGAAGATGCAGTTTCACATTTAAACTCATGTAATAAATCTGGTTTTATTGTAAATCCCATTACTTTGTAGTTTTTCTTTTTAAAAATAATGTGCTATGACTTTTTGTTATGTTAAAGCATATGCCAGCTAATAGTGTGTTGAGTAATTAAGGAGTTGTATGTAAAGAGCCTAGTGTTTTGTCCTTTATTCTAGAACAGTGATGAAGTAGGCAGAGCGTACCTTTGAATTGAGTGTCTTCCTCGGCCTCTTCAGCTGGTAGTTAAATGGCTTGAGTCACATGTTGGCAAGAGCAAATAAAGATGGGAAATGCTAGTACCTTGCTGGATGTAAATCAGAGGTTTTGTAATTATTTCCTGTGCTATCCAGGGGTTGTCTGCAGTGTGGTTGAAACCCATAATGTTCTGGCTTGAGTGTAAATGCTACCTCTGAGCCATTGTTCATTCAAGCAGTCTGAAATCCTTGAGGTGCAAAGCCAGTCAACTAAGGACTGATTAGAAAACGGGTGAACAGATTTGCGCCGGATATTGACAGACATATAAAATATTTTGTTATTTTAATCTTGCATTTTTTAATCATTATTGGCTCTTGTTTTTGGGTGTCACAGTGTATGGTGATTATATTAAACAATGAACACTATATTTTAAAATAATCTTACCAATTAATTTGCATACAGTATTAGTATTTTTTTGCATTCATATTTAATTTCACCTTTTCAGGACAAAGTAGACAGTATTCAGTTCTCCAACAATGGTGATAGGTAAATATTTACTTGTGATTATTATCTCATGAATATGATATTAATATGGTCTGTTTTACAACCTGACTTTGGAAACTCTTCTAAAGGATTACTAACATGTATGTATACATCTGCTTTATTGGTTTCTCATCGTAAAATTTCCATTATACTAACTGTCTTTGTTCTAAACATATGCCAAGTTCTAAATATTGACAATTCTGTTAAATACTGACTGAAATTGTTATAACTTCTTTAAGACTTGGAGAAAAAGTAGAAGAAATGTCATATGTAGAACAATTAAATTTAACTTTGTCCTATTAGTGAATCTGATCACAATAATTGCCATTCACGACCTTTGTGGTCAAGCTCTGCTGCAGTTTCAAGGCATACTCCATAGCTGCCACCTCTCTGTGAATACCCATACTGCTTTCATTTTGAGAGAAGAGCACAAGCAAAACTATATTTCTCTTTCATTAGTTAAAATTTAAGATCTGTTAACTATCTTCAAAATATCTCTGTCTTGGTTTCTGCTGTTTCTTAACCAAACAGCATGTATTTTTCATGCATGCGAGTTTGTTGCTTAATCTCAAAAGAGCAATGGTTAAACTTGAAATTAGATTTCCATGTGATTTAAAAATGATTAATTTAGAAATGTTTCAATTAGAATAGAGATATAAAGTTATGTATTTCAGCCATTATTTTCAAAGTTATACTTTGCTAAGTTCTAAGGACCTCAGTAATCTATAAACTTGATTTAAATAAGTTTGTTGAGAAATTATCATGTATAATAGCGAATGAGTCTTACTAAAAAGAATTATTAGGAACTGGTTGCTTTAATTTAAAGTGGCTATTTGCTCCATTAAGCCAGTCACCTCTATTTTTAAACGGTGCAGTGAAGTCATTCATTGACTTGTTCAGTACGTAGTTATCCAGGAGCAAAAATATATTTATTGCTGAGATTCTTTTAAATTTTACGTTTTTATTGTACATGTTTGAATTATTTAACTGTACTTCGAAATAAACTAGTTACCAAGGTTTTCATTCACCAAATTTTGTAAGATTCTTTTCAACAAGTGCTATTTTAAAATTTATAATCTTATATATTCAAGAGGTTCATCCTGTATATGTTGATATGAGTGTTTGTTTTATATGAAACAGATTGGTCAGTGGTAGCAGAGATGGAACAGCACGGATCTGGCAATATCAGTATCAAGAGTGGAAAAGTATCTTGTTAGACATGGGTGCTCAATTGCCGGGGTAAGTTGTCACGTGCTAATTTATTTACAAATGATTTTCATGTACATAACAGAGATGACCAGAAGTTGAGATTTGATTGTTGTGTAGAATATAACTGTACAGTGATTTGTAGCCCAGTTTTGAAGAAAGGGGCTTAATGAAACTTCAAGGAGATTTAAAAATGATTATGAACTATAGAAGGAAAACAGTAGAAAAATGAAAGGAGATTATCTTTGAGATCTGTAACAGTCTAAAACTTGAACAAACCATTCAAAAGCTGGTGTCATTTTCTGGTAGTAACAAATTTGAATGTATTCTTGATGTCTAGAAATATTGATGCTGTGACATGTAGTTTGTTACTTTATATTGTACAGTGTGATGATGATACTGTGGCTTTAAAGAGGGATATTTTATCCTTTTTTCAAACAAAGGAAGGCTGCGACAGATATGTGTAGAGCTGTCTGCTCAAAACCAATAACTTAAACTTCTTGTGAGGTCTTGGGTTTTATTTAAAGTTAAAACAGCCTGAATGGGTGGGGTCAAGCTCCCACAGAACGGGGTTTTAACATTTAGCATTCTGCAGTTGCTGGGGTCTTGAAGATGCATTTTGAATTAATTTTATTAAATTAATAAAAGCTGGGGTTCTTTTCCTCCTGCTAGAATTGCATGTGAGACCATTTGTTTTACTGAATTTATCTTTTCCAAGGGTGTGTTTATGGGACGTTATTGTATTGGAACAGTTAATTAGTTTTATAAAGTGTGTTTTGCTTAAAGTTGAATAGTTTGAGCAATTAAATTGCATCTGGAAAGCAATGCCTTACATTTAGCCTAGATCCTAACTTTTTATTATTTTAGAGCTACCTTGTTAATATATTTTGAGGAGATTTGGTCTGGTCCAGAACAAATTAGGAGCTCTTGTCAGGATCAAAATCCTTAATTCCAGGTAGGGTTCAGGATTATTGGACTAAAAGTGTTGGCGTTTATTTTGTGTTTGCATTTGGTTGGTTTAGTAAGGTGTACCTTGTGTAGTTAAGAGTTTGATGGAGTGGAGGAAGTCATTTCAGGAGTTTTGCAGAAAGTGAGTGGGATAAAGCTTTTGGAATTGGCAGACAAGCTGGAGTTGGGATTGCTCAAAAAGGAGAGGTAATTGCAGCGATAGCTTGCCATTTATGATTGCCAGAAATGCTGTCGGAATCATTGGAGATGGTTAAAATTCAATTGCAAATGAAGCGGCTTGAACATGAGAAAGAAATGAAACAGTTTGAACTATTATTGAAAGCAGAAAGAGAGAATAGCACTAGCAGAGGAAAACAGAAAAGGAAATACTAATCCTGGCAGAATGAAAAGCAAACAAAAGGAAACCCTAGCTGAAGAAAGGGAGATGGAAAGAGATTTTGAACTTCAGAGGTTGGAGCTAAAAACTCGAAGTCGATTTAAAATGGTGGCGGTGGCGTTGAAGTGTACAAGTAGTGATAGCGATGGAGAGCAATCCAAAACATAGCAAAGGCCCAATGTGGATCTATTTAAATATGTCCAAGTGTTGTCAGAGTTTGAGAAGGATGCAGAAGCCTTTCTCATTTATTTTGACAAAGTGGCTAAACAAATGAAATGGCTGGTGACAATGCGAGTATTATTGATCAAAAAAATGTTGGTGGGTGAGGTATTTGCAGCGCAATCAGAAGAGGTGTCTGGGGAGTCAAGGAAGTGGGGGGAGAAAAACTAGTTTTAGTGTATATGAGCTAATACCAGAAACCAACAGACAACGTTTGAATAATCTAAGGAGGGAACCTGGTCAAACGTACATTGAGTTTGAAGGATAAAGGCATTAAACATAGACCAAACAGATGACATTCTTAGAGAGACGATTATTTTGTAGGAGTTCAAATGTTGTGTAGGAGTTCCTGATGTTGTGAAAACTCTTGGAAGAGCACAGAGTTAAGACTGCAAGATCGTCTGCAAAAATGTCAGATGTTTGAGTTGGCTCATAAATCAAAGTTTGGCTTCTGACATGAATTGTAATGTGTGAGAGTTAGAAGTTGGAGAAAAGAGAAATTTGCAGGTGATGAGAGAAAAAGAGATCTCAGAAGACGGTTTACCACAGGGTAAAAAAGAAAACCCACGAGTGGGGAGAAGCAAAGTAAAAGAAAGTTAAGATGTTTTGAGATCTGGGAGCAAGTTGGTCTTCAGTGAGAGATGAGATATGTAACTCAGAAGGAGTATTGCCAGAAAAAAAATGTGATAATATGTGGAACTCGTGATGAGAAGAACTGTTTTCCATGATGTAAGTAAGGTTGGAGAGTTTGCTGAAAAGTCCCGTGGTGGTAGGATTAATATAGATGTTCTCAGTTCCGGAAATGCAGTTTGCCTTTGGTAATGATGCAGTTGGATCACAGATGGGAGTGAAGCCTATTGTGGTTGAAAAGCCAGTAGAAGATTGGACAACTGAAATGTTACAGGAAGGACATACTGGGAGTTTCCCTGACTCTGTGGTAACAAGGTCACAAAGCTGTAGCTGGAAACAGGAGGAGAATGAAGATAAGAAAGTTCAAGTTCAGTTATCAGAAACAATATTTGATAAAATGGTTGAACAAAAACAAGAATAGGTGGAGGACAAAGTGGATATTTTTAGTTAACAAACAAACAGAAGAATCAGAGTGTGACATCCTGGAATACAATCTTAAAAATGAAGTCTTAATGAGGAAATGGAGATCACCACACATTCAGGCAGATGAGAACAGAAGTTCATCAACCTCTATTATTGGTAGGTTATATAAGGGAGGTGTTGTGGGTAGCACATGAATTACCATTTGGAGATCATTTAGGAGTGAAGAAAACCAAGGCCAAAATACAAAAACAATGTTTTGGCATGGACTGCGTTTAAAAAAAAAAAGGCACTGGTTAAAACAGGGTGAAGAACTAAGTTCAGTTGATTCTGAATTGGACATTCCTCAATTTGAATTGGACAATGAGAAAGTTCTTAAAATTTGGAATAAATGATTGAGTTACTTTCCAGAGAAAAATTGAGATGACTTGAATTAATTATTACAATCACATGGGGAAATATGTGGAATAAGTTGGGAAGTATAATTTGATTATGCATGATACAGATACGAGCAATGCTGTTCCAATTAAGTAACGTTCTTTTTGACTTCACTGTCTAAAGTTGGCACAGGTTCAAAAAGAGATTGCACGCTTGTTCAAAGACAATATAATCTAAGTGAGTTGCAGCGAATGGAGCTCACCCTATGCTAAAACCAGATGGTACCCAACAATTGGGTACCATCATAAAGTCAATGTAGTTAAAAAATTTGATTTGTATCCTATTCGATATTTAGACGACTGCATTGAGAAGGTGGGACAAACAACTTGTGTTTCAAAGTTAGAATGACTCAGAGGATACTGGCAGGTACTTTTATCCAAAAGAGTAAAGGAAATTTTGGATTTTGTGACATTGAATGGACTGGACTGGTTTAATATCATGCCATTTGGTATAAAAAAAGTACCTGCCACATTTCAAAGACTAGCCAACAGAGTCATTTTGGGATTACCCAATTGTAAGGTGTGCATCAAAGATCCGGTGATTTTTAGTCACGTGGAAGGAACATTTGGAACATCTATCAGAATTGTTCAGTTGATTTCGGGAGGTAGGATTGGTGATAAACATGGCGAAGACAGAGTTCACAAAAGCCCAGGTCACATTCCTGGGCCATGCCATTGGACTGACATAGGTATCCCCAAGGGATGTGAAAACAAAGGTTTTGCGGAGTTTCACAAAACACTGATGAAGAGGGAGGCGCTATGATTCCTGAGTGATTTTTATCACAAGTTCATATTGGATTTTAGCAGTGTTGTTGTTGTACTGATTGACTTATTGAATAAGTGCAGAAAATGTCCGTGGATGGAGGAGTGTTCGAAGGCATTGACAGCCTGCAATCTGTGTTAACCACTGCCCCAGTGTTAGCCACACTCAGTTGTGCAAAGCTATTCAAGGTGGCTATTGATACAAATGATGTGGATCTTGGTGCTGTATTCTCGCTAGAAGATGATGAAAAAATTGACCTATTGGATATTTTTTCAAAATATTGAATAATCATCAACAGAAATATTCCACTATTCAGAAGGATACCTTGAGTTTGTTGTTGGAGTTACAACGTTTCAACATTTATATTGCCAGTAATTTGTCTGATACAATTGTGTATATACTGATCATAAATGTTCCCCGAAACTTTAAGATATTAAGGATAAAAATTCCGGACCATTTAGTTGGAGCTTATTATTGCAGCCATTCAATTTGGAAATTATACTTGTTGCAGGACAAGAGAATGTAATTGCTGATGTGTTGTCGCGACTTTGAAGGAAGACAGAGTCATTCAGTGACAGGAAACAACGGACTGAAACAGACTGTAGTAGTCAACATTTGCCTCCTAGCATATAATGTAACATATATATGTATTGTAGTGTACTAATAGAGTTAGGCTAAAGATTTTTTTTAAAAGTCAAGCCAGTTTGTATATTGATGGTTGGTTCATTTTTATGGTGGGAGGTGTGATGATACTGTAGCTTTATGAGATGTATTTTGTCCTAACTTCTTTTTGTAGAAAGATTGAGACAGAGGTGCCAGAGTAAGCTGCTTAAAGCCATTCAAGTAAACAGTTTGTGAGGCCTTTAGGTTTTTAAAAAAAATTAGAAATTGGAACAATACAAGCAACCTGAGAGGGCGGAGTCAAGCTCCCACAGAACCAGGATTTTTAGTTTTATCTTTCTGCAGTTTCTCGAAGATGGAAGCTCTCATTCCTCTCTTTCTTACAGCTAAAAACTGAGATTCACTTCCAGCTGCTAGAATTTACTGAAGTTGGCTTTGCCAAAAATAGGTTTACGGAATGTAATGATATTGGAGCAATTAATTAGTAACAGTTAATATTATATTTTTTGTTCGGGATTTCAATAAAGTTACAGTTAAGCCATTATTTTCTTTCTATTTTGTCTGTATTTTAACTGTAGTGTAAAAGTAATGTTTTGCTTTAAGTCAAGTGGTTTGACCAATTGAATTGCATTTGGAATGCAATGACTTGCGCTTCTTTAAAATAAGAAAAGGTTAGGGCCTAGCCTATCTTAACATATTTTGAGGGAGTTTGGTCCATCACAACACATTTTGAGGATATGGTGCTTTGTACAGATCTTTAGCAAATGCCAAAAACAGGAAAGGTTTATTAGCTTCTGTCAAGAGAATGACTTTTACTTCTTGAATTTTGTTTCTATCTAATTTCCAGATTTGTCATTTTTCTTTGTTTTATGGTTATTATAAATTACTTTTTTTCCTCAAAAAGTTTCATTTTAGCCTTTTCTCAATGTGCAACTGCTTGTTGTCTACTCCTTAGAATCACCTCCTGTCCAGGGGACGATAAGGTTGCAAAACTTAAAGTGACAATGGTTGCTTGGGATCGTCATGATGACAATGTTATCACTGCAGTGAATAACCATACACTAAAGGTGTGGAATTCATATACTGGACAGTTGCTGCACATCTTAATGGTAAGTGGTATCCAACAACTGACAAGGCATGGTTAAAATATGGAGTTACGTCAATGACTCAGTGAATGATTTGGTGCTGCCATGCTTTTCTGAAGCTCTGAAACTAACAAAGCCCATCTGCTGGGTTTTGTTCTTAAGATAAATTAAAGCAAAGTTACTGCAGATGCTGAAGATCTGAAATATAAACAGAAGCCTAGAGAAACTGATCAGACCTGTGGCAGCATCTGTGAAGAGAGAAAAGCCATGTTAATAGTTCAATCCTGATATAATACGTCTGAACTAAAAAGTTTTAGGAGGCACAAGATATTAACTTTGTTATATTGATATTAACTCCCTCCAAAGATATGACATGCTGAGTTTATCCAGCACTTTGCTTTTATTTCATTTAATTAGGTTGTTTGTTTGAATTTCAGCTTTGTAGTAAGGTTTAAGATCAAGAACATAATGTCTTACATAACTTAGAATAGGTATAAACCCATTGAGGTTGCAGTCTTAGCAAAGCTATCGGATGGTTGGAATCTGGTGGCCTGCTGTCTCACTGCAAAGAGAAAGATAATGGGATTTGGTAATTTCCTTCAGGCCAGTTCGGATTCATTGATGGAGTCCTTGGAATCACAATTTGTAAATCTGAAGAGAAACTGAAACACAACCTGTTTTAAAGGCCAAAGAGCAGAAAATATTGTCATGCCTATGTGTGTGCACCTGAAGTTGCCTTATTTGGAAAGCCTTGAATATTGTCACAATGAATGGTGTAAAAATCTTGATTTATATTGCCATCATGAAAGGTTTTTAGTGCTTTCATACTACCATGTTAATGAGCATGGGATACTGGAATACTGTTAAATACTGTCTCACTTTGTCCACCTCTTGCACATTTTCTCCCTCAAGCTCCTGTTCTTTGGTTTTGCTTTATTTCTAATCTAACCTGTTTATTTGTTAACAGTTCTTTTTCTGCCTCTTCAAAATGCATCATTTCCTCCTTAATCCCAGCTTTCATTTTGATGGTGGAAGAAGCAGAAGAAATTAAAAGAAATTAGCCTGAAAGAGTGAAGATTTTAGCCTATTCTTGAATTGATTATTAGAATTTGTTTGATCTGATTAATCATACAGATTTGACTGGGTTAATTTTTACTTCCAAGCAAAAATTATTCTGTGGCAGAGTACATAAACTGCTCACCCTGATTATAGCTGCAGAAAGTTGTGTTTTTCACAAGTCAGGATTTCGTACAAAATTTCGACTGAACAGTAGATGTCAGTGATGGCTTAACTGATAGCATTCACCTCTGAGCCATTAGATTGTGGGCATAATTTCTCTCCAAACTGTTAAGCATATTGAAACTTAACACTTCACAGGCGCTATCAGAGGTGTTGTGTGTCATTTGAAGTATTAAACATGAGGTCCATCTGCTAATTCAGAAGATGATAAGTTACATAACACTGTATATGTAAGATTGAGGAGTTTTTTCAACACCCAGCAAATATATATTAACAAAGCAGATTAATTACAAATTCGGCTGCTAGTTATCTAGATTTTCAAAGATGCGAGCTATTTTGACTTCAAAATGGCATCTGTGATGCACATGACATTTTGGTGAGTGATTGGCAGGCTTGCAGGAAGAGTTTACAGACAATACACAAGAGTAGGCAAATTATGTAGTCATTAGTGCATAATGCTAACTTGACACTAGTTTTCTCACATTGGACTCAATAAGTGTATCTTAACATCCCATCCTTTTTGAGCAACCACTTTTTCAATTTAGTTACTGATTTATTTTGGTTAGCTGTTGCTACAATTACAGAAGTGTTTGATTTCTCAAGTGCTTTTAAAGTTGCTGAAGTCCATGAAATGCTGAAGGACTTTGTCCTGACTTCAACTTTCCTATGCAAACTATTCACTTCTAGACATAGTTGCAGCAGCATCCAATTCCCTTGGGCAACAATATGGCATGGAGAAAAAAAGAGAGGTGATGCAGAATGTCTGAAGCTGCTGGATGAAGGAAGAAGTAGAAAGCTCTCAGCAGGAACTATACCCAGTCCAGGGAATAATTCCTGTACTTGATAAATTGTATTTTGACATCTGCATGAGTAAGGGCGTCCTTAATGAAATTTGTCAACCGTTTCAGCTACAGCTCCAACTACAGAACCGGGAGAAGTCAACTTTGTTAGTGGCTGCAAAGTTGAATGTAATTATGAACACTGATGTGTTGGGCTCCTTCCAGGCTGGAAGAGGTGATATAAGCATCGTCTCCCCAGTTTGTGATCCACTGTTGCATGATTGAGACCCTGTACTTTAAGAGACTTGAATATATTTCATTCTCCATTGCCAGAGAGAAGCGGGGCAACGAGCATATGGCTTCACAAAATGTGCAGGGTTCCATTTACTGCATGTATGTCACCTTCTGTGCACTGCCTGTCAACTCTGAGATGTACTGCTACCGAAAGGGATTCCAGTCCCTCAACATCCAGCTGGTGTGCGACCATACACAGCCTGTCATGCAGGTCAGTGCCTGGTATCCTGGCAGGAGTCATGATGTTTCGATTTTTTGTTTCTTACTTGTTCATGGGATATGGGCATTGCTGGCCAGACTAGCATTTACTGTCCATCCCTAATTGCCTTGAAAAGGTGACAGTGAGCAGCCTTTGGAAAGTGGTGCAGTTGTGGAGTGTAGTACATCTAAAGTGCTGTTAGAAAAAGAGTTCCAAGATTTTGACCCCAGAGCAATATACAACCGAGTCAGGATGTTCTGTGGCTTGGAGGCAAACTTGCAGGACGGAGTGATCCTATGAATTTGCTGCCCTTGTCCCCCTGAGTAGAAGTCAGGGATTTGGGTCAAAGGAGTTGGTGAGTTGCTGCAATACATCATGAAGACAATACAAACTACTGCCACTGTGTGCTGGTGGTGAAGTTAACATTTAGATTGATTGATTGGTGTTATGGGAAACGTTGATCTGTTCCCAGATTCTTTCAGCCCCTCCAAACCTGCCCTTCTATTTAATATGATCATGGTAGATCATCCAATTCAATACCCTGTTCCTGCTTTCTCAGTATTTTCTTTGATCCATTTATCTCTAAGAACTATATCTTCTTTGTTGTAAGCGTTCAATGTTTTGGCCTTTTCAGTTTCCTGTGGCAGAGAATTCCATAAGTTCATCATTCTCTGGATAAATAAAGTTCTCTTAATTTCTGTCCTCAAAAGTCTACCCTTTTATCCTTGGACCGTAAATCCTGGATCTGGAATTCAGGGGCTGGATGCCCCTGTCATGAAACCATCCTCACTGTATCTGCCATATCAAAAAACCTTGTTCGAATTTTATAGATTTCTGAGATCCCCCCTCATTTTTCTTCGCTCCATTGAATATAGTCCTCAATGTGCCATTCCAGAAATCAGTCTGGTAAACCTTCTTTGCACTCCTTAGGAGCTAGAGCTTGCATTCTCGTATGACGAAATGAAAAGCTGTGCAAACACTCAGTGTGGTCTTAGAAATGCCCTTACAGTTGCAGCAAGTTTCAGTCAAGTGGGCTGTTCTGGATGGTGTCACGCTTCTTGAATGATTTTTGCAACTGCTGTCCAGGAAAGTGAGAAATGTTCTGTCTTGACTTTTGACTTGTAGTTGATGGATTGGCAATAGACAGAGAGGAAGTGAATTGCTTGCGCAGGATTCCTAGTCTCTGAGCTGCTCTTGAGACCACAGTGTTTATATGCTGGTCCTGTTCAGTTTCTGGCCAATGGTAATCCCCAGACTTTAGATAAGGGAACTTTAGATAGTAATTCTGCTGAATGGTGAGGGGAATTGGTTGGATTCTTGTTGGAGACAGTCATTGTTTAGCACTTGGGTGCCATTTATCATCCCAAGCCTGGATTTTTTCCTGCTCTAGATGTACATAAACATGGACTGCTTCAGTGTCTAAGGTGTAACAAATAGTATTGAATGTTGAGTGATCAGTGAATGACTTCCACTTCTGACCTTGTGATGGAGGATGATCATTGACGCACCTGAAGATTGTCGGGCCTAGGACATTTCGAAGAGCACCTGCAGTGATATCCTGGGACTGAGATGATTGATCTTCAACAGCCACAACTGTCTTACTTTGGGTTATGTATGACTTTAAATGGTGAAAGGCCTTCCCTCTATTTCCAATTGGCCTAGTTGGATCTAATTGATTCTCTGAGTCAATACTGTCTTGACGTCAAGGGCAGTCATTCTCATCTCACTTCTTTGGTGTATTGGAGCTGAGTGGTCCTGGTGAAATTTAAACTAAGCATGCATGAGCAGGTTATTGTGGAGTAAGTGCTGCGTGACACATTTGTCAGTGATCCCTTCCATCACTTGGTGATTGATTGGACCGGACCTATATTTCCGAGACGTTTGGAAAATGAGATGGTTTTACTAAGAGTAGATGCTGGGGAGTGGAAAGTTTTGCATCCTACCCTTTTTATTTGTTATTTCACAGGTTGTAGGTGTTATCTAGGCCAAGATTTTTTGTTATCTGTGAGTGTTTTAGTGTCAATTACTTTGTGGAAGAAAAATTCCACAGGCCCTCCGCACTTGGGTGAAGACGGTTCTCCCCCATCTCCCTTACTCAGCAGGGGAGGCTATAGATGGCCTTGCTGGACAGTATCGAGCAGAATTGGCCCTCGAGGCTCTGCTTTATACATCTAGGTACAGCTAGATAGAATGGGTTGAGAGGGAAGTGGAGGAGGCTAAGGTTGGCAAGTGCAGAATATACCATTGCGCTTATGTGTTGTGTCAGGAGTGGTATCTGCCAGTGAAGTGTGAATGAGTGCTGATTTTTATTTTGCAACGTCCTGATACAGGACTGCAGGGTTGTCTTCCACAGTGTCACTGCCAATCCCTTGAGGTAGTGCCTCCATAATCTGCCTGATTAATTGATAGATGGATTGCTGGTCTACAATAACACCCTGTAAATATCACTGAACATTAGTATTGCAGCTATGTTTTCACTAGTCTGAGCTTGCATGGCAGTAAATTGAGCCTGTATTGCTTGTGTTTGTACTTGCATTATAGCACAGGTATTCGATGCCTTCTTATTTTGCAATTGAAGATGAGGTGTCAATCATCAGATATTTTAAACTGACAGGACCAATGAATTGGAGCATAAAGCCAGTGCTGATAAAGAGAGGTAGTCTTGTAAAAAGTTGGTGTATAAACCCTTCATGTTTCTTGTTTTTCACCCAGGGTCAGTGGCAGGTCTATATTTCTTTGCACAGAGCAGTCATTCACTTTCTGTAGCCTGCTACATTGTGTTCATCTGAATTCACGGCAGCAGAATGCTGTGTGACCTTGCCGTCTAGCTAGCTGACTGTATACCACCCTTCATTTTGCCTTGGTTGCAGGCTGCTAGTTAGACACTTCGCTTCAGTTTTATCCTCTGAAGTGTATGTGGTTTCAGTATAGGATTTGTTAGCTGCAATTGTATGTGATGAAGATTCTTCAGTGTTGCTGTTCCACCTCTTACTATTCTATGGCTGCTTGTACAGATTGGAGTTTTTGGGTATTCAAAATAAGAAAGACATGGACAAGAGTATGGTGAGTGGAGGCAATGAAATCAATGTGTACATGCTTACACAGTTTGCAGGTTGTAGGTAAAGAGACCCCAGCTGGTCATTTTCCTGCTGACCACTGTCTGTCTGCTGGGCCAAAAATCTCTTCACAGCTGGTTCGGTCATGTCCCTGGTTATGCATTTCTTTTCTGTGCTGCACTGACAACGATGCATCACGCAAAATGATAGTTAACCACTGCAGCTGAAACCATGTGCTCTAACCTGGCTCAGGAGCTTCACTCTGGAATGGCTAACTCTGCTTTACTTCTTCCAGAGGAAAGATGTTGGGTAGAGAACGTGTCCAACTCACTACCTCTCTCTTTTTTCTGAGCTACTTTCTCAGTTAGCTGAGCTTTTTGTTTCTGCTCCCCTCTTCCAATTCCTTTGTAAGCAGTCTGCCTCAAGAGGTCACAGCCATTGGTGACTGTTTCCCTGTTGTCGGTGTTAACTTCTGTCATCTTTATTTCCCATTTGTCCATATTCACCATAGTTTTCACCATACCATAGGGCTGCTCTCTCATTAGAAAGATAGAGAGACAATTGGTGGTGATTTAACCTAAGGGCTACCATGCTTCAGGTGAGGGCAGACATTGAGAAGGAGAGTCCTTCGAGATAACCTTGGCTGATAATGGAAATTGAATCCATGTTGTTGGCATCACATTATTTGATAAAGGAACCATCCAGTGAACAGAGCTAAGCCTGAGCTAAGGTCGGCTCAGGGCAGGGGAAGAGACCAGACAAAAAATTGAAAGTTCTAGGAGCGGGGCTTTTATAATCTGTAGCGATCGGGGGATTGGGCAGCACGAGGTCTGGGAAGTAGGTGGCCTCTTCAGAAGAACTAAATGCAAGTAGTAAGGTAAATTTTTCTTTTTTGTGTTTGAAGTTTGTTTTCTTGATCAGAAGTTTTAAAAAATGTTCAAAAGGAAAAGGTATTCAAGCTCCTCCAAGAAATTTTCAAAATAAATGATTTTCCTGAGATCATTGAAACCAAAACACCAACTTCAACTCACAAACAGAAGGTGCAAATCAGTGAGGTTTTTACTTCTTGTGAAGCTGACATTGTCCTATGCACTATTTCCTCGAATGTTGGAGCGAGTTCAGCACTGGAAAAAATGTGGTAAGATTGGAAATTGGACTACCTAAAGGGACGGACAGATTGCCTTATTAACTTAGAACAACAACTTGGTATTTTACAAATTTGAGCTGAAATACCAGGAGATTGCATGCTCCACCTTCTCACAGACAGCAAATAGACCAGTTCTGATATGTTGGAAGTTCTAATTTATAATATCGTACTTGGAGTAAAGATCAATGTATCTCTGCATTCTGTGCAAAATGTTCATGGTTATGCCGCAAAGCGTGCACCAATTATTTACAGGTGGCGCAGCAAGAATTTAAATTTGTAGAGAGCATTAACTAGGTCATTACAGAAACATTCCTAGATCAATTGTATAAATTGAGTTTTCCTATGTTGGTATTAGATGAAAGTGAAATCACCACCGTCCTACAACACCATAGGGCTGCAGTCTCGGAGAAAGATGACTGATGGTATTTTAACCCGAGGGCCACCACAACCCAGGGGAGGGGAGAGGCTGTGAAGGAGAGTAACCGCAGCTGGTGCAGGAATTGAACTCATGTTTTTGTTGTTACTACATCACAAACCAGCCAAGCAGCCACTGAGTTAACTGACCGCCTTGCCCCACCCACTTAGACAAAAGCACTGATATTCAGTGCAACAAATACTGATTTTATTGATCACTTTGACGAAAATCTGAACCTGTTTGCAAGACTGCCTTTGCAGAAATTTTGAAACTGACTGCTCTCACAATAGAGACACAGTTGCAAGCAATCAAGCAACTTAGTTAACAGTGACCCTGGTTTATAGAGGATGGCGATATTTACTTCAGATGGAGATTGTTATGCTTGGAAAGAAAAACTGAGAAGAAATAGTGTTGTAACGTGAAGTCAAGCATTGCATTGCTTTTAAAAGTTTTGGAATAGATGGTGCATCAAAGCAAGGTTCAATTATATATGATATTGAAACACTTCTAAGAACAACACATAATGATTAGCAAATCACCTGACCAAAACTTAGTTTAAAGAACTCATCAGTCACCATGTGATGCTGTGGGATTTTGATCACTAAATGAAGTGAGTTGGCTGTCAAGATACTTGATAAATGCACTTAGTGGCAAAAGTTGTAGCCAGTAGTTATTGGTGCACCACCTATCAGTCTGTAGAACTCTACTTTGTGCTTAGAGTTGACTCTACTTAATGCTTGTCGTATTTTTGCTTGGATTGCTCTTGTAATCTGAGAAGCGATCACTTGGCTTTAATGACCAGTTCATCACTGTAACATGTACCTTTAAACCGGTCAGCATTTTACTGCTCTTGCTTCCCCTATGTTGAGAGTGTAACATTGTAAGCGTCACCTCAAAGTATGCTCCATTTTGATTTTGTACTTTGCCAGGGGCGGGGAGGTGGTGGTGGTGGTGGTGTCAGAAAGTGTCATGTTAATTAAGTTAAGGAATTCTTCATTTTTATCTTGGTCTGTAGAATGGCTGATAATCTGAGGGTGATATTTCTGCTTTGAATGATGAAGCTTCAGAATTTCTATTTTAACCCTGAACTTTATTGTAGTAAGCATTGTTTATTGAGCAAACTGTTCAATTAGTTTTGGCGAAAATCGGGTTTAGCTGCTATCCATGCTTTCATCTTGGATATCTTTCAGGCAAAGTTTGTTCTGAAACAATGATTTAGCTATGCGCGTCATGGAGTAGCAGTAAAGTTTTAAAAAATCTATTTTTTTTATCCTTCCCTGGTTATGATGTTTGAGGCTGGTTGGCACCCACCCTTGTTAAAAGCTGTCAGTAGGCAAACATGGTCTGACTTGGACATTTTGCTGATAGTGTTATCAAGGCGCTCGTGAAACTGGTCCTTTTGTGTCTGTTGTGGAGCATAACTATTCAGGAGATTAACTGGTCTTGTTTAAGCTGAGAAACAGAGGAGAATGTATTCTGAACTATTTAGGTGGTTGATCATTGGGATTAGCAAGTGTTTACAGTGAAGCCTGCCTTGAGTTTTTAGCTCTGAGCTCCTCATCCCCTGCCAGTTGAATGCCTTCCTCTGTGATCCACTTCTTGTAGTGAAGTTTGCTGTTGGTCATTAAATTTCATGTTGATATCACTATCTTACATGCATGACTAACCAGCTACATGATGTCTGTCCATGCTTCTGACACACAACTTGCCTGTCACTGTGTTGGTATCTTTAGTTTGTTAATTTTATTGTATATTTGCTTGGTGTGATTGGATTCTGTCCGCTGGTTAAAGTAGTGACTTTGAAGCACCTATTGAAGCAGATAGAATGTGGGAACTGCCCAACGAGAGGGCTGCAGTGGGTGACCAATGGATATTATCCCCCTCAGCATTAGAAGTAACCTGTGGCAGCAGTTCTCTATATCAGTTGATTGACTTACCATTCATAGCTATGCCTATGGTGTGTTAACAAAACCAGAGGGTTCTGTCTATGGCATAAACCTGTAAACAGTCTATGGCGACTTCAGGGTGCTCAACCTTGAGGGTATCCTTTTCAACCCCATCCGTTGGTTCAAGGAATTCAAAACAATTTGACACCAGCTTAATTATAGAAGTTATCTAAATTGTCTCATGTTTAGACATTAAAATGAAATGAATCACTGAAGATTTGAAACAAAAACAGAAATTGGTGAAGAAACTCAGCAAGTCTGACAAAGTAGAGTTTTTGACTCCTTGCTGCAGATGCTGTGGACCCGCTGCTTTTCTTTCTTTTTTAGACATAATTGTTTCTGGGCTTCAAAGTAGATATTCTGTCTGAGTAATTCTTTTAACCTGCATTTTTGTATGTTAGAAAATAAGAACTAGAAGCAGGAGTAGGCAATTCAGCCATATGTGTCTGCTCTCCCATTTAACATGATTGAGAATGATCCCATTTTGGCCTCAGCTCCACTTTCCTTCTTGATCTCTGTAATCCTTTTAACCCACTATTAATTAAAACCTGCTTATCATCTCCTTAAATTTATTCAATGTCCCAGCATCCACCGCACTCTGGAGTAGTAACTTCCATGACACTTGATAGAGAGAATTTTTCGTCATTTGTGTTAAATCTGTTATCCCTTAGTCTAAAACTGTGACCTCTTATTCTCGCCTGCCCAACAGAGGAAATATCCACTCTAGGTCTACTTTTTCAATCCCTTTTAGTATCTTGTAAACTTTAATTAGATCTTCTCTTATCTTCCTCTTTAAGATGAGCCCTTTCAACTCTGGAATTAAAGTGAACTTTCTCTGAACTGCCTCCAGTACAACTACATTGTCTACAAAATCATGAGGGGTATAGACAGGGTGGATAGGAAAAAGCTTTTTCCCCAGAGCGGGGGAGTCAATTACTAGGGATCATGAGTTCAAAGTGAGAGGAGGAAAGTTTAAGGGAGATATGCGTGGAAAGCTCTTTACACAGAGGGTGGTGGGCGCCTGGAACGCGTTGCCAGTAGAGGTGGTAGACGCAGACACGTTAGCGTCTTTTAAGGTCTATTTGGACAGGTACGTGGATGGGCAGGGAGCAAATGGACACAGACCGTTAGAAAATAGATGACAGGTTAGACAGAGGATCTTGATCGGTGCAGGCTTGGGGGGGTGGTCAAAGGCCCTGTTCCTGTGCTATAGGTTTCTTTGTTTCTTTACATTCTTCCTCATGTAAGAGGATTAAAACTGTATTAAGTACTCCAGATGCAGTCTGACCATTGCCTTGTATAACTGCAACAGCACTTAACTACTTTTACTGCTGAAGGAAAGAAGTATAAATGCCTTAGTTACATGCTGTACCTGCATCTAGCTTTGTGCAACTCATGCACGAGGATGCCTAAATTCCCCTGTTTTGAAACATTTAATCTCTCAATTTATATAATTTGCCTTTTAATACTTATAACCAAAATGGATAATCTCTCACTTATGCGTGTTAAATACCCATCTGCCACACTTTGTCTCATTCACCGAACCTATCCACATAACATTTGTAAATTTCTTATTTCCTTCATTGCAGCTTACTTCTCAGCTATTTTAGTGCTATTGGCAAATTTGGCTTCTCTACTTTCTAGATATTTTATAATCAACCCATTCAGAAGTTTTATTACAAACCACTGAAGCAAGTGGGACTTGAATCTAGACCTTTAGGCTCAGGCGTAGGGGCACTACCTCTGCACTGCTAGCACTAATCATGCATCCAATATCATTATCCAGTACCGTTAATATAGATTGCAAATAGTTTGGGCCTAAAGTTGTGGTACCCCGTTCGTTGCAGCTTGCCGACCAGAGAATCCTGTCTCCGATAAACTATAATGCCACACCCCTGTGTCATCCTACGTTGTGTATTAACCTTTTGCGCAGCACCTAGTCAACTCCCGAGGTACCCAAAGAACAATGTTAGTCCTTAACTGTAAGTTAATTCATGAGTGTCAGGCTGTGTCAGTGTGCTGATGGACCTGTGTCTTGTATTTCAGGGGGCCAAACCTCCACAAAATTCTTCTGAAGTGTCAGCCTGGGATCACGGGCCTAGTTTCTGCATGTCACCATGCTGGAGAATCCGATTGAATTGTTTTGAAAATGGTGATTGTATTTTGCATTTACATTGACTGTAGCCTCTGAAAGTAAAAAGATCAATGAAGGCAAAGCGGTAGACGTTGCCAATATGACTTCAACAAAGCATTTGACAAGATTCTGCATGTTAGATTGGTTAGTAAGGTTCAATTGTTAGAAATCCTGAGTGCCTGTAGGGGAAGAAACATCAGCCTATGAAGAGAAGAGATTGTTCACTTTTGTGGCAATTTTGAGTGAGGTGAGGGCCATACCCAAAGTCTCGGCTTGAGGAGGGACATTCGCGAGTGCTAGATGTTGATTTAGTTATTTGGGGTCTTGCCTAAGTGGAGGGTGTTGCTGAGTTCCAGTCTCAGCCAGTGGGAAAGAGGATTCATGGGTTCTAATCTTTCTGGGGTAGGTGGTGGGTCTGGTCAATGGTCACCCGTGGAGTCCCAGTGGAATCTGGGCCTCTGTCTTGCTTGAAAGGAGTGTTGGAGGGGTGTTGGGTCTGAGTGTTGACTGAGGGGATTAGTGTCAATTCCAGAGTCTTGGCCAGGGGTTGAGGTTGCTAGACCTAAGTCTCAACCAGCGGGTAAGTGGATAATTAACCCAATGTTACTGGAACCGAAATGTGGTGCTGTTCGGGAATCAATACAATAGAGACATCTCGGTATTTGTGAATAGGAGTAGGTGTGGTCCATTCAGCTCATTGCATCCACTGCACTATTCAACATGAGCTTGTCTACGCCTCTCTAAGCTATACTTCGACTCTCTTTCCATACCCATTCGCACCATGAGTTTCTGGGAATACAGAAACATAAAAATAGGAATAGGCAATTCGACCATTCAATTTTTCTCCACTATTTTATATGATCATGGCTAATCCTTTACCTCAAGTCTATATGGTTACTTTCTGTCCCACACTGCCTTTAATATCTAAAAGTTCATCGTTCTCTTTCTTGAATATACTCAGTGATCCTGCCTTATCAGCCTTCTGTGAAAGCAAATTCCACAGATTCATGACCCTCAAATGCAGAAGGTTCTCCCCATCAAAGGCCCAAATTGCCTACTGTGTATTATGAGACCTAACCCTTTCTTCCAAATTTCGAAGCTAGATGAAATCACTGTATCCAGTCTGTTTGGCATTGTCAGAAATGTATATACTTAAATGAAGAACCCCCACTCCCCATCCAAAAATCGCACAAACTTCCAGCGAATACCGGTCCAGTTGATCTAATCTCTTAAAACCCAAAAAGAACTAGGGATGCTGTAATTCAGAAACACAAACAGAAATTACTGGAAAAGCTCAGAGATAATGGGAACTGCAGATGCTGGAGAATCCGAGATAACAAAAGTGTGGAACTGGGGAACACAGCGGGCTAAGCACCATCTTAGGAGCACAAAAGCTGACGTTTCGGGTCTGGACCCTTCTGGCAGCATCTGTGAAGACCATCAGAGTTTATGTTTCGGGTCTGGTGACCTTTCCTCAACTGCACTGGACCTGGAATATTAACTTTGATTTCCCTGCACAGATGCTGCCAGACCTGCTAAGCTTTTCCAGTAATTTCTGTTTTTGTTTCTGTTGTTGACCCAGTCTTCTCTTGTCTGACAAAACTGCCAGCCCAGAATTCAGTCTGGTGAGCTCTCACTGCGCTTCCTGTACAGCAAGTATATTATTTATTTAGTAAAGAAATTAGTTCTTTGATTACAAAGGGGACTGAAGGGAGCAGCAGTAGATTCTGAGATTGGTGAAGTGGAGTTGGGAAGAAGGGCCTGTTTGTGTGAGTTTTTGAGAGAGGCTGATAATGGGTATGTGGCTATGTGAAGCCAAATAATGTTTAACTGATATTTTACCTGAAATGCTTGGGCACCCTTCAATTCAAGATTACTTGTCAGATTTTCAATCGGAAATTCCTGTCCTCGTTCATACTCTTCTAAATTATAATTATTTAATATAAATGTCAGTTTTAGACTTTTTTTTCTTGATTGCATTTTGGAAACATTTATAGATGCCAAGTTTGAAGTAATAATAATAATAATAATAATAATAATACTTGTAATCTTTAGTGTTTGTGTTGTCGTTGCCTTTGCCAAAAAGAAAAACCTAAAGAAAATTCAACACAAATACACATAAAGATAATGCCATTCCATGACTAGGTTATCTAATAAAGAAATTGATGAGGGTGAAAAATAACCTGCAAAAATAGCCCAAGTGAATGTGTCAGAAAGAGCCCCTAGACTGATGGATGAGGAATTATTTTGGTTGTGGAGGACTCACAGTTGTAAAACTTGGGTAGAAATCATCACTCATGGACTGTAGGTTTGTGATGCATTCAGTGTCTACTGGTGCAGTAAATGGGATATGAAATTTGAGGATGCACTTTGAATTTTGTGTTGGCTGTCATTCCAACTTCTGTTGGCACTGCATGCCTGCTCATGGGGCCTGGTGGCTGGCATTGACTTCAGTGTCAATCTGTTACCACTGCCTTGTGCATGCTTTGTCTGAAGGCTCTCCTGGACCCATGTGATGAAAGACTTCACATCTCCTCTGATGCCTGCATCAAAGTAATCTCTTGGGACTTGATATCTCTTATTGCACTCTCATTGGCTCCCATTGCTATTCCAATAACACTTGTATCATCTGCTCTAGCCGAAATAATCGAAGGTTCAGTGTATGATCAATCTCGGCCACCTCCTGAGATCTTCAACATAACAGGTGCAGTCCTGACTCATTCTGTATGACATTTGAGAAGTGACCTATGGCCATGAACCCAGAAAAGGCTGTGGAACATGACAGCATCTCATTTTTTGAACATTCTAGCACAAGTGTTGAAGACTTGTGCTCCAGAAGTTGTCCCACCCGTAGTTAAGCTAATTGCACTGCCATCTACCTGACAAAATGGAAATTTGTTTGCAATTGCTCTGTTCACAAAAAGCAGAATAAATTGAAACCAGCCAGTTACCATCCTATCAAGTTATCAGCAAAGTGATGGAAAATGCTTCGACACTTGTGGCACCTACATAGCAATAACCCATTCACCAATTATTTGGTCATGCTCTTCCTGCGTGGCGTTTTACCTCTTCACAGTCTTGGTGTGAACATGGACAATACAATTGAATCAGAAAGTGAAAGTGAATACCTATGACATTAACCAGCATTTGATAGAGTGTGGCTGCCACAAAATTGGAGTCATTAGGAATTTTGGAAAACTCACCAGATGTTGGAGTACTATCTGGTGCAAAGGAAGTTGATTGTCATTGTTGGAGGCCAGTTATCTTGGCTGCGTTCGGGTTGTTGGGGTTCTATGACCAACCATCTTCAAAAGTTTCATCGCTGACATTCCCTTCATCAGAAGGTCAAAAGTGGGGATTTTGATAATTTGATTGTGTTCAGTATCATTAGGATTCCAGAGGTTGAAGCAGTCAGTGTCTGTTTGCAGCAAGTTCTGGATAGCAAACAGGGTTGTGCTCACAGTGGAGAGTAACATTGGTGCCACACAAGTTCCAGGTGCCAGCCATTTCCAACAAGTGAGGATTCGATATCTCCGCGTGACACTCAATGGCAGATTCATGGAATCCCCACCATCATGGGATTGCCATTAACTAAAATAGTTCAACAACGTAAATGCTGTGCAAGAGCAGGTCAGAAGTTTGGCACAACATTGTGGGCCGAAGGGCCTGTGTTCTAAGCCAAGTTTTCTCTGCTGAGTAACTGCGTAGCCTCCGTCCCCACCACTGCCACCTTCCAAAAAAGTGTGTCCAAGATCTATATGCTGCAAGTCAGGTGTTTTATTGAATGCAGCCAAGTGGACAGTATTTAACAAGGCTGGCACCATCCAGGGTAGTGCTCCTCTTCATCCAACCAACCACCTTAAATATCCAGTTCCTTCACCACTAAGGCACAGAGGTGTCAGTGTGCATCATCAGCAAGATCCACTGCAGCAAACCATCAAGCCATCTTTTACAGCATCTTCCAATCCTTTGACTCCTGCTAGCTGAAAGGGAAAGTGTACCACACATTTGGGAACGCCATCTACAGATATCCCTCCAAGCCACACGTTATTCTGATTTGGTACTAAATCGCAACTCATTCATTATTCCTATGTGAAAATCTAAAACACTTTTGTAACAGCACTGTTGATGGAAGTGCACCAGATGGACTGCAATGGTCTATGAAGTTGGCTCACCATTACCTTCTGGAGAATAATGTTGAGAATGGGCAATAGTGACACTTTTACCCTGTGAAAGGATGAAGAAAATGTGTTGAAGGGTCGTTTTAATTGGTGTTGACTGACCAAATTATCCCTCGGCAGAGGCACAGAGCTTCTTGCCGATGCATTTTATGCTGGCTGTTGTAGGAAAATTCACACACTGTACAAAATTGGCTTGCTGCTTGAATCAGAGTTGGTGATGGCGTGTTTAAATTGCATAGTGATCCCAGTGCTTATTTTAAGCGGCTTTTGAATTTGGCTGCATTATCTGATATTTGTTTCATTGCTATTTCTGGGAGCGTGCTGTGTGAGAATTTTCTGCCAATTGCTTTACAACAATGATTGTACTTTATTGGCTGTGATGCACTTTGTGTCCTGAGGCTTTGAAAAATGCTATTTAATGCAAGTTTTCCTTGTTTGAATTGAAGAAAGTTCTAAAACACACAGGTCGAAACTGGAAATGGACCAAATGTTTTTTCAGAAAAAATCTTGCATTTACTATGGTTAAGTTCAGCAGCAGCAGTCAGCATCTTCAGAATAAGACTCATTTTGCAGTTAACTCAGAAAATGTGCATAATGGAATCTATAATTTTAATTATGTCTTCTCTCCCATAAAATCTGCCCTTTTAATTCCATTATGAATCTGCACATCCTATTTATTTGCCTATCTATTTAATCAAATTACATAAAATATGTCCACTAAGATTAGGAAAGATGATTTGGATATCAAATCTGGGCGTAACCATTTGAGGCACAGTTGCTCAAGATATTTGAAAAACTTGCGACAATCCAATAGCTGCTACCTATGTTTAAAACACTCCTTTTACATTTCTGTGGTGCCTTTAGAAGAGCAGGGCCACCCCCAGATCACTAGTCCCATTCGTCCCAATTTTATTATTTCAATTATTTATTCGGGCGGCGCAGTGGCTCAGTGGTTAGCACTGCAGCCTCACAGCACCAGGGACCTGGGTTTGATTCCAGCCTCGGGCACCTGTCTGTGCGGAGTTTGCACATTCTCCCCGTGTCTGCGTGGTTTTCCTCCGGGTGCTCCGGTTTCCTCCCACAGTCCAAAGATGTGCAGGCTAGGTGGATCGCTAAATGCATGCTAAATTGCCAGTAGTGTTCAGGGTGTGTGGGTTATAGGGGAATGGGTATGGGTGGAATGCTTCATGGGGCACTGTGGACCTGTTGGGCCGAATGGCCTGTTTCCTCACTGTAAGGAATGTAATCATGTAATCTAAAAAACAAATCAAGCAGCAGGACTTTCATGAATACTCATGTTTTTAATTTCTGCATTGCATCTGTGTTTGAACGCCCTTTTATTCTATCATTTTGCTCTTTGCTGATCGACCATAAAATGGTGGTATGCTGTTACAATTGTGCATGATAGTTTAGTAGTTAGAATGGATTCTAAATCAGACGTACTGAACTACACTTAGCACACTCAAATACTCGCAAAAATGAATATCTGAATATCATGGGTTTTTCTACTGAAGAAGTCAGCTATTGAGCATTCAGTATGGTTAAGCCAGATACTATCAACATATATATGGTAGGCACCCATGTAGTTTATTGAACAACTGCAAAACGATATTGCTTGTATCAGAACTGCAAAATTATTGTAACAGTTGCGTGTCTGGATTGTAGAGGAAGAGAAGCTAGTTAAATTGAGCTAAGATGTGTCACGAGGACTTTGTGAGACATTGAGACGGTCAAAAGTTGTAGTAATAAATGATTTAATTTTAAATGGTATTCTTGTAAACTTCTATTCCATTTTTTTTAGGGTCACGAAGATGAAGTATTTGTTTTGGAGCCACATCCATTTGACTCCAGAATTATTTTATCTGCTGGCCATGATGGCAATATCTTCATTTGGGACATTACTAAAGGCATGAAATCTCACCATTACTTTAACATGGTAAGTGTTCTGAGCAGGATGCAGGAGGGGCTCAGCATTTATCTTCAGTTTGAAAGAGCTTGAATTTATTTGTCTAAGTGAGATTATTATTTTTACGAAGTACGATTTTGCATGATAACAGGGACATAGGAAATGAAATAAAGAGTAGGTTATTGTAATAGCTTTCCTATTCAATAGGGTAATGGCTGATCTCTTTGTGTCCTCAGCTTCATTTTTCTATCTACTTATATCACTCTAGACTCCCTCATCTGTGGAAAGTCTAACTAATCCTGCTTTCTGTAAATTCAGTGACCTTGGCTCCATGGTGACCCAGAGAAAATCCTTTTCATGAACTCTGTCTTAAAGGGAGTTCTCTTGTTCCTAAACAGTGTCCCTATGTTCTACTGTTCCTAACAATAGGAAACATCCATTTGGTTTTCACCCTATCAATTCAATAAGATCAACACCAAGCCCCACTGGTATAGCCCAACCTATTCACCTTTTCTTCATAAGGTAAGCTGTTCATTCTCAGAATGGATTGAGTGAATCTTCTCTAACACAATTGTATGCCTTTTGAACAAGGAGATCAAGATTCTGGAATACTGTCAGATTTCTTCCCACTAAGACCTGGTACAACTGCAGTAAAACTTCCTACTTTTATATTCCATTCTTACTATAAAATGACTACTCTATGTCTAACTTACTAATTCTTGTTTTTTTTTCAGATTTTAAAATGCATTAATGTAGGTTTAAATTACCTGTGTTATGATTCCTCCTTAGATTGAAGGTCAAGGTCATGGTGCTGTATTTGACTGCAAATTTTCACCAGATGGCCAACACTTTGCTTGCACAGATTCACATGGACATCTGCTTATATTTGGGTTTGGATGCAGTAAACTGTATGAAAAGGTAATCATTTGAGTTGCTTTGTGTTTTAATCTTTCAATTTCTTTAATTTTAATTGGCAAAATCTGCATTTGCTCTGTTTATCAGATGAAGCAAGGCAAGTAATGTTTCTTTATTTAATATAAAAACCACATTATAGGTGCTGTTTTGATAATAGTTCTTACCAATTTCACATTTAGCAAAGGAAGAAATTGTTATTCTTGTTTTTTGAATGCTGTCTGTGAAGCATATTTGGAAGATGCATGTACATTGATTTTAGGTGAGACCAAGATGAGTCTTGCTTGTGATACTCTTTTTATACTTGCGTGTCTGTAATCACTTACACTGGGACAATATTTTAAACATAAAATGTAACAGAGCGCCTCATAAAGGAGTTAACTGTACATGTATCAGAGGCTTTAAAAGACTTTGATGAAGAAGGGCTAAAAGGTAGGTCTCGTAGTTTTTTTTAAAATGTAGGGTAACAAGTTAAAATAAAAAGACCTAAGCATACTGGGGCCAAAATAGATGAAAGCTCTGATGTCAAATCAAAAATGTCAGAAGGAACGGCATAGGAATCTAGAGTTAATACTTAAAATGTTGGCATTAGCTGTGAAGGAATTTATAAGCAAGGATTTGTATTTTAAGGTGACAGTGCTGCATAAAGGATTGTTGAACAAAAGAGATCCCGAGGTTTAGGTGGCACAGTATTGAGGAAGTTGCAATTTTCTATAAACCAAGAATGACCTCTTAGATATGTTTATTGGATTATATTTTTTGAAGAGTTGTTGCCGTCGAGAGGGTAGATAAAACTTTGACAATCACAGTTTTGTAGTTATATGAAAACAGCATGGTGGGGGAGGGCACGTGGCTCAGTGGTTAGCACTGCAGCCTCTCAGCACCAGGGACCCGGGTTCGATTCCAGCCTTGGGAGACTATGCACACTCCGCACAGACATTCTCCCCTTGTCTGCATGGGTTTCCTCCGGGTGCTCCGGTTTTCTCCCACTGTCCAAAGATGTGCAGGCTAGGTGGATTGGCCATGCTAAATTGCCCGTAGTATTCGGGGGTGTGTGGGTTATAGGTGGATGGGTCTGAATGGGATATATCAAGGGGCGGTGTGGACTTGTTGGGCCGAAGGGCCTGTTTCCACACTGTAGGGAATCTGATCTAATCTAATAACTTGCAGTAAGAATGATGAATGCTGACTGATGCAAGTAATTTGGCTTGGACAGCATTTTGTTCCAACATAATTGGGAATTATGATATATATAAGTACAGTTACTTATGTTCAAAATAAAAAGATCATCAAATGCAAAACTGGATGATTAAAATAAAAAACAATTGGAAAAAAATTGAAAAATGAAAATATATTTGTAGTACTTACCAAGTGTTTTGTTTGCCTAAGCATCATTTATTTGACTTGAAAAGTAGAGACTTTGCTCTGTACAGGAACAATCAAATAAAAATATGAAATAAAAACAAATTGCTGCAGAAACTCAGGTCTGGCAGCATTTGTGGAGAGAGGCAAAGTTAACATTTAGAGTCCAGTGACCCTTCTTCAAAAAGTAAAAACATACTTTGCTTCCAGATTCCAGAACAAATGTTTTTCCATACTGACTATCGTCCCTTAATTCGTGATGGGAACAATTTTGTCTTGGATGAACAAACTCAACAGGCTCCCCATCTCATGCCACCACCTTTCTTAGTGGATGTGGACGGAAATCCTCATCGAACAGAATATCAGCGATTGGTGCCAGGTCGTGAGAAATGTCTGGATGAGCAGCTGATACCACAACTTGGATATGTGGCAACAAGTAAGTGGCTTAGTTTGGTCCCAAGTCTTAGAAAGGCCTCTGAAAATGGTGTTTCAGTATTGCTTCTAAAAACTGAATGATTAAGAACAGAAAATGGCTGTTGTGCAATGTTCCACCTACAGGACTCATTGCAGCGTCTTTGTTAGATTTTATGACAAGCATTATTATAACCAGTGACTTGTAAGTTGGAACAACAAATGTAACAGATGCATGGGAATACCACTGGAACACCCCTCCAAAACCCTTATTATCCTCTCTTGAAATGATATCACTTCAATGAGGAATGCAGTGTAGCATAATAGGAGCAACACCAGGGAAAACTAAAATAGAATGCCAACTCGGAGAAGTGATATATCGGGTTACTGAACATTGGAATTTCTGAATTCTGAGCGTTCTAAACCTCGGAATTTGCATGCGACAGAACTAAATGATCCCAGCTAGCAGGTCAGAATGAAATTTCTGTAGCCTTGCAATCACCTGGAAGGAAGTGGACAATTAGACAACTCATGGGAGGAGATGGAAACTCCGGTCATTTCCAGCCTCAGCGCAGAAGACGGCAGAAATGTTGACTGATCCATTTCAACCATCACCTAAGGTCTGTGTCATCATAGATGCTGGATTTCGGCAAATATAGTTCGTACTATGTGTTATCAAGAAACAGTAATACTGACTGATACTGGTTATCGTTTCAAACCTAAGGTTCCTGTGAAGTGTCTTATGCTCAACCATATTCAACTGCTTCATCAATGATCTTGCATGCACAAGGTCTGAAGCAGGGATATTTGGTAATTGCGATGCTCAGTACCACGTGACTGTTCAGACACTGAAACTGTCTGTGCCCATGTCCGTGTATATGTCCAAGTCCAATTCCAACAAGACTGCACTGGCACCTGGTAAGTGGCAAGTAAGATCTGTGCCGTGAAGTTACCATGCTCACCAAGAGAGAATCTAATGACTTCTCCTTGATAACAATTATTATTGAATGCCAACCATCAGAATTGCTAGGGAACACTTGACTAGAAACTTGGGCCAGCTATTTACACAGGTTGCAAGTGCATTTCAAAGCCTGCACATATGTTAAATATAAGAAATACAGGAGTAGGTCATTTGTGTCAAGTCTGTCTTGCTATTCAGCAAGATCATGGCTGGTTTGCCCCAGGTATCAACACCTCTTTTGCCCCAGGTTAGTTTAGTTGTCAACTCCTTGATATTTCTAAAATCTATTTACCTCCTTTTTTAAATACTTTGTAATCTAGCCTCCATGACCCTACTGTTTGGAAGACAAAATACCTTTGCATCTTTGTTTTATATGAGAGTCTTCTCATTCTGTAATTACATGTCCCTGTTTGAGATTGTCCAATGAGTAGAAACACCTCCGCATCTACCCTGTCAACACCCCCCTTCAAAATTTTGTGTATTTCAGTAAGATTATCCTTATTCATATAAACTCGAATGAACAAATGCCTAGATAACCAAGTGTGAAGCTGTATGAGCACAGCAGGCCAAGCAGCATCTCAGGAGCACAAAAGCTGACCTTCTTCAGAATGGTCTAGGCCCGAAACATCAGCTTTTGTGCTCCTGAGATGCTGCTTGGCCTGCTGTGTTCATCCAGCTTCACACTTGGTTATCTTGGATTCTCCAGCATCTGCAGTTCCCATTATCTCTGAACAAATGCTTAACCTGCTTAGCCATTACAGATAAGTTGGGGTGCTTTTATCCCAAGAATCATTGTGGTAAATTTGTTTTGTCCAGCCTGCAATACCAGTGTATATAGATAATACACAATAGGTGCTGGAGTAGGCCATTCGGCCCTTTGAGCCAGCACCACCATTCATTCTGATCATGGCTGATCATCCACAATCAGTATCCTGTTCCTGTCTTATCCCCATAACCCTTGATACCACGATTTTTAAAAGCTCTATCCACCTCTTTCTTGAAAGTATCCTGAGAGTTGGCCTCCACTGCCTTCTGGGGCAGAGCATTCCATATATCCACCACTTTCTGGGTGAAGACGTTTTTCCTCAACTCTGTTCTAAATGGCCTACCCCTTATTTGTAAACTGTGACCTCTGGTTCTGGACTCACCCGTCAGCGGAAACATGCTTCCTGCCTCCAGAGTGCCCAATCCCTTAATAATCTTATACATCTCAATCAGATCCCCCCCCTCATCCTTCTAAACTCAAGTGTATACAAGCCCAGTCGCTCCAACCTTTCAACATATGATAGTCCCGCCATTCCGGGACTTGACCTCATGAACCTACGCTGCACTCCTCCAATAGCAAGAATGTCCTTCCTCAAATTGGGAGACCAAAACTGCGCGCAATACTCTAGGTTCAGTTTCACCAGGGCCCTGTAGAGCTGCAGAAGGACCTCCTTGCTCCTATACTCAATTCCTCTTGTTATGAAGGCCAGCATGCCATTAGCTTTCTTCACTGCCTGCTGTACCTGCATGCTTGCTTTCATTGACTGATGCACAAGAACACCCAGATCTCATTGTGCTTCCCCTTTACCTAACTTGACTCCATTTAGGTAGTAATCTGCCTTCCTGTTCTTGCCACCAAAGTGGATAACCACACATTTATCCACATTAAACTGCATCTGCCATGCATCCGCCCACTCTCCTAGCCTGTCCAAGTCACCCTGTATTCTGATAACATCCTCCTCACATTTCACACTGTCACCCAGCTTTGTGTCATCAGCAAATTTGCTAATATTACTTTTAATGCCTTCGTCTATATCATTAATGTATATTGTAAACAGCTGCGGTCCCAGCACCGAACCTTGTGGTACCCCATTAGTCACACCTGCCATTCCGAAAGGGACTCATTATCACTACTCTTTGCTTCCTGTCAGCCAGACAATTTTCAATCTGCCGGTATTTTACCCCCAATACCATGTGCCCTAATTTTGTTCACCGGTCACCAGCGTGCTATATGTTTATTTTTAAAAAACCCACGATACTGGAAATAAGAAACAAAAACAAATTTTTCCATACTGACTATCATCCCCTTAGTTCGTGATGGGAACAACTTTGCCTTGGATAAGCAAACTCAACCGGCTCCCCATCTCATGCCACCACCTTTCTTGGTGGATGTGGACTCCATTTTAGTATTCAACGCTAAATGATGATCCTTTCCGGTCAGTCTTCCTGAGTTACTACAATATAATTATTTTTATCTTTCCCACTTATTCAACCTAAGCGGCATGCTGGCTCAGTGGTTAGTGCTGCTGCCTCACAGCTCCAGGGATCTGGGTTTGACTCCACCCTCAGGGAACTGTCTGTGTGGAGTTTGCACAGTCTCCCCTGTCTGCATGGGTTTTCTCCCATGGTTCAGAGATGTGCAGGTTAGGTGGATTGGTCATGCTAAATTATACAGTTTCCAGAGATATCCAGCTAGGTGGATTAGCCATGGGGAACGTGGGATGACAGGGATAGAACATGGGGCCTGGTCTGGGTGGGATGCTCTTTGGAGGATCAGTGTGGACTTGATGGGCCGAATGGCTTGCTTCCACACTGTAGAGTTTCTATTATTCCAACCGATGTAATCACAATATGCCCTCCAGCTAGTAGATCATCATCAGCACTCTGTCCCTGGTCAAGTCATTGATATAGATAGTAAATAAATGAGGCCCTAGGGCTAATCCATGTGCACTCCAGTAGTTATGCTGTTCAATCTTGTAAAAGATCCTACTGCGTCCGTGTGTTAACCAATCCATAATCCATGCTAATATATTACCCTCCATGCTGTATGATTTTGACTTGTGCAACAATCTTTTATGAGGAACCTTGTTGGACACTTGTTGAAAATTCAAATATACTTAAGTGTCTGCCATGACTGATCTATATTTCCTTTCATCCATTATTACAGCTCTCTTTACACTACTCTTCATACCTCGCATTTGCACTCTTGCTTCCGTTCTGTCATGCAGTCCAGTTGCCTCCCTCTTGCTCGCTTGCATTCTCAGTCCCTTCCTCTTGTGCCCTCGTGTGGTCCCCCCACTGGCGCCCTCATGCGCTCCCCTTCTCCCACTTGTTTGCTTGTGCCTCGCCTGTCTCGTTCGTTCTTTTCCCCCTCCGTCTGTCGCTCCCCTGCCTTCGCTCCCTCCCTGTTATTTGAAGCATTATTTGCCTTCCTACTGCCTGCTCTACTGCCCTGTTGGTATGTGATGCATGCTAAGCTAAATTACTGTACATACCATCGTTCAGTTAGCTCTCACTTCTCATTTCACGTTAAAGTGGAAAATTTATTCACTCAACATTTGTGAATATTGAAAATTCCCTAACCTGTTTGCTGTGTTCAGGACTGGGATTGATTTTTGAATATGAAGCAAGTTGAGGGTTAAATAGGTAAGGGTGAAATGATAGAACAAGTAATCACTGTACAACTCATTAAGGATTAAGAGATAACAGTGTGGAGCTGGAAGGACACAGCAAGCCAGGCAGCATCAGAGGAGCAGGAAAGCTGAAGAATTTCTGAAGAAGGGCCCCGACCTGAAACGTCAACTTTCCTGCTCCTCTGATGCTGCCTGGCCTGCTGTGTTCCTCCAGCTCCACACTGTTATCTCTGACTCCAGCTTCAGCAGTTCTTACTATATCATATTAAGGATAATATGGTTTATGCCTCCTCCTGTTGTATAGGATGTCTTGGATGATCTTCAACCCTAACGTCCCTTTCTGATAGCTAGCATCAACATTTTCCCCTTCTCAGTGATGTCTCAGCCTTCTGAAAAACTATTGGTTTAAATATCATCTTAATGTTGGACTGTTAATAGGTGATGGTAATGTTGTGGAACAAGTAATTGGGCAGCAAACAAATGATCAAGATGAGCAAAACATGGATGTGAGTGTGCTGGATGGCATAATCCGAAATTTACAACAGGAGCAAGACCAACGGTTGGGAGCTGAACAACATGGGGCAAGTAATCCCCCCAATAGGATCAGCACACCTTCAAGAGGTACTGATTTTGTTTTTGAGTAATTATTCCTTGAGCTTTGTTTGAAATTAGCCAGCTGCAGTGTACCACGTGTTAACATTTGTATACTTCATTTGTTCAGTCACCTGGACGTGGAGAGCAATTTTGTTTTGTACAACTCAACAGCATGGTGCTAAGTCATTCCGTAATTATGTGACAATGCCATACCTAATGGTAACTTGCTGTGATGAGATGATACTTTATTGTATTCTTATTTGTTATGCCCACTTTCAAAGTGTCTAAAGTTTTAAAATACATTAGACATAATTGACTTTCATATATTTCTAATCCTGTTTAATATAAAAGAAATTGTGCATTGTAAAAATCTTGAAGTTACACAAATCATCTTTCACCAACGCTTAGGAACAGAGTCTTACAGCACGGAAGAAGCTCTTTGGCTCACCAAATCTGTGCCGAAGCTACAACCATCTACATTAATCTCACATTCTGGCATTTGGCCCATAGTCATGAATATTATGACATTTCAAGTCCTCATCTACATAATTTTAAAAGGTTATGAGGTTTCCCGTCTCTTCTACTCTCAAGGCAGTGCATTCCAGATTCACATCACCCCCTAGGTGAAAAAAATGGTTTCCTTAAATCCCTCCCTCCTCCTGCCCTTAAAATTATGTCCCCTTGTTATTGACCTCTCAGCAAAGGGGAACAGTGTTTTCTGTCCATGCCCCTTATAATTTTTATGTACTTCAATTAGTTGACCCTCACCCCTGACCCTCCCCAGCCTACTCTGCTCTTGAGAAAAGAACCGGAGTCTATCCAATCTTTTTCATAATTGAAATACTCCAACCCAGGCAATATCCTGGAGAATCTCCTCTTCACTTTTTGCATTATAGTCACATCCGTCTTGCCGTGTGTGGTGACCAGAATTGCACACAATACTCCTGTTGTTGCCGAACCAAAATTTTTGTATAGCTGTAACGTAACCTCTGTGCTCTGAAAAATTATTCCACAATTGACAAAGGCAGGTGCCTCATCTGCCTCATGTACTGTTTATTAAAACAGGTTATAATTTTATAAGTGTTTTAACGTACAATACATAATCAGGGTTAGAGACACACTAAAAAAATTATTTAAAAATTGTCGCTTCAGTGCTTTTAGTTTTGCTGTGTTAATACAATAATAAAGCTAATCCTACCATTTAAGTAGTTTTTTTGTGGTATGGTTTGTTTCAGTGTCAGTGTATTTACATTAACACAAAATAAGTCTTTAGGATACCCAAAGCAGGCTATATTATCATCGGCATGGTTGGAGTTTAGTCAAGGTTTCTGGTGTCTGAGTGTGTGTTAGGACAAATTTTTAGTTGTATCTTGGATCTGGCAGTTTGCAGCTTGCTGAGAGAGGTTATACATTATAAATGACAGAGATTGCCTTGTAAACCTCATTGACTACATGCAAAGTGGGTGAGGCTTAACCTGAGTTTGAAGCTCATGAGAACATCGGAAGGTTTTGCCTAGTTTGAAGCTATTGGAAGAACCTACAGTGGATCTCACAGTATCCTACTGCAAAAAGAAGGCAACCAGAACAACAGACTGAGTCTTGCACGATAAAGAGGATAAATGAAAATAGAAAATATTACCTCTGAGTATTACATGTAGTATTATTTGCAACAAAGGAAATTTATCCAGAAGTTATATTTACGTATGGTCCTTACAGTCTTGCAGCAATAACAAATGAAATACCTGAGTGCATAAAATATTAATTCATTAATTTTAGTGTTCTCAAATTTACTTTATTGTATATAGAACAATACAGAATGAAGCAAACCAAGTTTGTAGCTTGATAATTTTGTAAGAAAAATGAAATAATGTGGTAAAGTTCTGCCTATTAAAGGTTAGGTTTCGTTTCGAATGTGGCCCCAAACCAGGTCATAGTTGAGATTTTAAAAAGAAGTGAGGGGTAGAATTCAGATAGGACACTTCATGCAGTATTCTACTTAAACCATTTTGTAAATTCCTCTGTAGGACAAAGACACAACTTCAAACAGTAGTGGTAATGTGAGTCATTGTATTAATTGGTGGATAGAAAAGCATTGGTTGTATTTGTAGTTGACTTCATTGTCCACTGTTGAACACTAACACTGTAAAGTGTGTTCGGGATGATTTTCTAGATTGACATGTTGAGGTACTAACTACAGAACAAGCTGTTTGAGATCTAGGATTATAAACCAAAAAGGACTAACCTTGTTTAAAAAAAACCTTTTGGAATGAGTGACCATAGCATGATAAAATTTTACTATTCGTTTGCAAATGGTGTTATTCATTCTGAAGCTAAAATGTTAAATTTGAACAAACAAAATTTTGAAGGAATGTGTTCAAATTAGCTGAGGTTGATTGGCAAAATACATCAAAAGTATGAAGATACAGAGGCAATGGATAGTCTATAAATAATTTTAAATAAAAACCAAAAGAACTGCGAATGCTGTAAATCAGGAACAAAAACAAAGTTTCAGGAAAAGCTCAGCAGGTCTGGCAGCATCTGTGAAGGAGAAAATCAGTGTTACCATTTTGAGTTCTCAGGAAGGGTCATGACCTAAAACGTTAACTCTGTTTTCTTCTTCACAGATGCTGCCAGACTTGCTGAGCTTTTCCAGCAACTTTGTTTTTGTTGCTTTAAATAATTCTCTCTGTTTACAGCAATTTTACATTTCTTCGAAGCCCACAAACCCCAAAAATGTCAGCCAACTGTGCCAAACAAAGGAAGTTAATGATTGCCTGAGATGAAAAGGGGTTAAAAAAGAGTCTATACAGTTGCCAGAAATAGTTGTGTACTTGAGGATCAGCAGGCTTTTGGAAACATGCAAAGGTGTACCAAGGATCTGATAAAGGAAGGGCAAATAAAATATGACTGTAAACTAGCAAAATAACAAAATGGGCTGTAAGAGCTTCAAGTACATGTAAAGGAAACTTTAGACTAGGACAGATGAGAATCCATGCCAGACAGAGTTGGTACGGACTAGAGAAATATGATATTTATGATGGAGATTATGCAAGAAATCATCCAAAACAGAGATCTAAGGGATTAGGGACAATAAGGAACTGTAGGATTTTCTTCAATTGTTTAGAATTAGGGTTTTACTGTATCTGGAGTGTTGTGTGCCGTTTTAGTCTCCTTACCTCAGACGGGATATTATTTCCACAGAATTAAAGCAACTAAGCTTCACCATAGTTGTTGTCAAAATAGTGGGTCTGCCCTTTGGGGAGAGATCAGGCAACAAGCCCTGTATTTTTTTGAGGTTTGAAGATTGAGAGGTAAGACCATAAGAGGTGGGAGCAGAATTAGGCTGTTTGGCTGATCGAGTCTGTTCTGCTATTCAGTCATTGCAGATATGTTTCACAATGCCGTTCTCCTGCCTTCTCCCCATAACTCTTGATCCTCTTAATAATCAAGAACCTATCTATCTCTGTCTTAAATAACTGATCACAATATTCCAAATGCTGTCTGACCAGATCCTTATACACCCACAATAATACATCTCTGCTTTTGAATTCCATATCTGACAATCTAATTGAAACATACCTGCATTTACTATGCCTTTAAGTATTTTATAAGGTAGCCCCCCCCCCGGTCATGGAGTCTGGGAAGAGAAATTCAAAATAAGGGGGGAGCCACTTTGGACTGATAACTAAAGAGTTTTTACTGAGAGGGTTGTGAAGCTCTAGCTTTCTCCAGTCAACAGGAAACTCCGCTTTGAGTATATTTAAAGTCAAGGTTGACACATTTCTAACTACCAATAATGTAGAGAAATAAGGGAATAGTCTAGAATAAGGGCAATGACATGATTGGTTGTGATTGTATTGAGCGATAGATGGTTAATGGACTGAATGGCCAATATACCGAATGATGGACATAAAGATATAATTTGCTTGACTGTACAGGAGTGATTGAACTGAGCACCAGTTGTGTTCACATTGATTTACCTCAATCAGCGTACCTTGATTTCACATAATATTATGTAATAATCAACATGTTGAACTTGCCTGCACCAATTGGTATTATTAAATGAATGTTTACACTTCATTCTCCTCAATGTACAGCAACTTGCATAGCTTTCTATTTCAATAAAATGTTCTACTTACAGACCTAGTTATAGCTAATTTCCTGTTTTGGTCTTGTATCTTTTTTCAAAAAAACTGTCTTTCTTTGCTGTAACCTCTGCCAAATGCAGGGAGCCAGAAAACCAAGTATAATGTGTTTTCTCATTGAATTGAAATAGCATTGGAGAAATTCAGCAGGTCAGAGAGAGAAACAGTTAACCTTTTTGAATCCGCTGACTGTTCTGTCAGAAGAGCTCAACGAGCTGAACCTACTTCAGGTTCTGAAGAAGAGACATTGGACTGAGAACATGAGCCCTGTTTCTCTTTCCACAAGCTGTCAGAATGGCTGAGTTTTTCCAGCACTTGTTCTGTTTATGATATCTAGTGTCCTTGGCATTTTGCTTTTTTCTTCATGTGATTTGGATGTCTCTGGCAGAGACATAGTTTGTTACCTATCCATACTTATCATTGAACTGAGTGGAATTCTAAGCTATTTCAGAGGGAATTTGAGAGCCAGCTGCATTGTTTTTGGTTGGAATGACTTATAACCTGGACCAAATAAAGATGGCAAATTTTTGAAAGGTGTTTGTACAACAATCAATAACACATGTCATGGTCATGATTATTGAAGGGACCTTTTGATTTCTGATTTATTAATCAAGTTTAAATTCCACCAGCTGTAGTTAAGAGGTTTGAATCAATGCCCCCAGAACTTTAGCTTGGGCTTCTGAAATACAAAAAGAGAATGCTGGAGAAGCTCTGCAGATCTACCAGCTGGTGTGGAGTGAGAAACAGTTATCATTTAAGTTCAGATGACTTCTTCAGAACTGAAAGGGGTTGGAACATGGTGTTTTTTGAAACAGGTCGAGGAAATACCACAACAACAGATGATATGGAGGCCCAGTGCAAAACACAGGCTGCTCATTAGGGTGAAAGAAATAAACATGTAAAATGGGTGTAAATGAAGTTGTGGAAGTCTGAAAATGGATCCTTTGAAGTTGAATCACATCAGACTCAAAATATTAACACAATTTCTCCATCCATGGTTTCTGCCAGACATGCTGAGTTTCAACACTCTAGTGATTTTCTAGCGCGCACACTGTCTCTCCTTAGTGCTTGTGCAGTTATTAAAACAAGCTAAGTGTTGAGTTCTGATAAAACATTATTGACCTGAAATGTTAACTGTTCTTTTCTAAGTAGATTTATCTGACTGTCTGAGTTTTGTAGAATTTGTTATAATATATCTGATGCCTTTCATTAGCAAATTAACTAGGCCACTACACTTTTCCTTGAAATCCCACCTCTATCTGCAGCTATTTCTCAAAAAAATTAACAGATAAGATTTCTCTAATCCTAATTTTTATGGAAAAGATGAATAGGCTACACAATTTCAGGAAAGTATTTACTGAAAAGAAACTAGAGGGTAGATTGCATTATTCAACTTTGAAGTGTATATTTACAGATTCTACTTTATATTCTGACACAATTTCAACCAACTGAGTAGTAAAAGTGCAGATATTGAAAGAGTAACGGTATATGTCACGTGGTAAGCCATCAAAATTGGATAATTTAAGATGCTAAAGATTCTTTGTCTTGCTCAACTTCAATGTTTTGTTCTGCTTTAAGTTTTAAGGAACCCCAGCTCTGACATTTTGTCACCACCAAATGTGGGACTGCGCCGTAGTGGACAGATTGAAGGTGTTCGTCAGATGCATCACAATGCTCCCCGTAGCCAAATAGCCACAGAAGGTGACATCATGGCCTGGAAGCGAAGAGTGGTAGTACCAGAAATACAACCAAGTGTGAACAGGTATGGTCGTACAGCAAAAATCTGAAACTGATTATTTAATATGATTTTCCTCATTTCTTAGTCAAGTGTAATAGTGAGTTGTCCTCTCCATTGGCAGGAAGAAGTAAAGTGAAGTTAGGCCTGCCTTAAAGGTTTCCTTGTGGCTTCAGTTTGACTTGTTCCACCTCTTCTGCCTACATACACTGTATCCTGGTTTATTATTAGAAACAAAAATAGAAATTGCTGAAAGAGCAGTTTCTCAGTTCTGAGGAACTTGATCTGAAACGTTAACTCTGATTTCTCTCCGCAGATGCTGCCGGACCTCCTGACCTTTCCCAGCAATATGTGTTTTTGTTTCTGATTTACAGCAACTACAGTTCTTTTGGTTTTTACAGTGTTATTTCCTGTTGAATGTTAATTGTGTTTATTCATAAAAATAATTTTGGAGCTATGTGTAGCCATCAACTGAAGACTGAACTTACCTGACTTCATCATTTAAGACTGTTAGAATGTATTAAAGAATGGTTTTGAGTCTGTCTGCATGTGATAAATTTAATGTTGGATCCTCATTGTCACATAAATTGAACAATGGACTGCTTTTAAAGAGGAGATCATTCAGGTATGCCCAGGTATAATCCTTCAAATGTGAAAAGTAGAACAAAAATCCTGAGATTCCTTTATGATAAAGGAGAGAAATTAAGATAATGCAGAAGTGTGCTTAAGACAAGTGGCCAGTAGAAAATAACGTTGGGTACCAAAAGGAATAGCAAAGGTTTAGCAAGGAGATGCAAGAGCAAATGAAGAGCAAGTTAAGAGAAACAGAAATTGAGGAAAGACTCGTAACCAACATAGAGGTGTTGCAAGGTCTTTATGGCCAAATAAACAGTAAAAGTGTGGTAAAAGGAGTACGGCCAGTTTGGGTCCAGAAAGGTGATGCACACCTGGAGGCAAGAGGTTGAGGTGTTAAATGTGTACTGTACCTCTGTTTTCACCAAAGACAGTGATGCTATCCAGGCCATAATGACAGTGGAGAACTGGATAGACACAAAAATGATGGGGCAGATTTTTTGATAGACCTTTGGTGCAAAGTTGACAGTGCAGCAGGACCGGAAGAGATGAATACAAAGATTCTGAAGTTAGTGTGTAAGTTGCAGGTGCAGAGGCCACAATCTTTGTCTTCCCTAAAACTTACAGGAAGTGCCAAAAGACTGGAGTATTGGAGTGTTTTTTGTCTGCCTCGTTTCCTGGAATGCAGTCTGAAGTCCTTCATTGGTTGCAACTGACTTTGGGATTATATGTAATCATGTGATGTGGTGCATAAATGCAAGGTGTATTTTGTTTCACGCTCTGGTTCTAATGCTCATTCTCACTCTGTCTTTCCGCCCTCGTACTAGGATGGAGTTGTTATGGAATTTTCTTTTATTTTTCACTGCAGATCACATTTTTGTTCCTTTTATTCAGGATGCAGGAAGATTTTAGGATTGCTAAAAGCGAAGAGGAAATTGCCTTGTATACAAGAGAGAAGAAAAGACGACCAGTACATATTACACAAAAGGTGGGTGATTTCACTGGTGTTAACAACTAGGTTGTTTTATTTATTTGCCGCCTCTGAGCTCCTTTCATCCAGGGGTCTAATCACTTGATCCCATCAAGTGCTCACGTAACCACTTGTATGCTGACTGACACTGAGTTAAACAGCAGCTTGATTTTAAACCTTAATCATTTTCAAATTCTTTCATCGTTTCGACTCTTCGTATGTCTGTAATCTTCTCCAATCCCAAATCTGTAGGTGTGCTCATAAGGTTCTAGCATTGTTAGCGTCCTTGACATTTAATCCATATATTCAGTCATATGACACTGACAAAGAACGGAAAGTTAGGCAAATACGACATAAGAATATCAGAAATACAGGTGGATCATTTATCTCCTCAAACCTGATGCCCTCGCCCTGCCGCCCCCTTGGTAAAATAGTGTTCATTTGCCCCAGGCCTCTTTCGTGCCAGCTCCTCATTGTCCTTAATTCCTTGATTTTTCAACAATCCATCTCCTCTTTAAATACTTTAATCTAGCTTCTAAAACTTCATTAGCCTCAGAAGAAATTCCTTCACAAGTCCAGTTTTAGGTAAATGTCTGCTATTCTCTAACAATATCTACTGACTCTCGCTTAGCGAAAACATCATCACAACATTTACCCTGTAAAGTCTTCTCAAAATCTTGTATATTTCATTTAAGATCACCTCTCCTGCCTCTGAATTCTAAAGAATTAAGGCCCAACCTAAAATAAAACAAGTGCAGATTAGATTCCCTACAGCTGGAAATGCTGGAGAACTGAAACAAAAGCAGAAGTCGCTAGTGAAACTCACCAGGTCTGGCATTACCTGTGGGAAGAAAACAGAATTTCAAGTCTGGTGGCTCTTCGGAACAGTTAGCTGGTAGGAAAACATGGTATTTATTATAAAGACTTAAGTTGAGAAAATTAGGGGTGAGGAGCGAGGACTTCATTCTGTTGTTCCAGTTTCTCCACCTGTCACTTCTATTCTGATGATGTCACCTTCCATAGAGGGCCTCAAAAATGTCCACCTTTTTCCTCCACCAAGAATTTCCCACTACCATCGTCGACAGAGCTCTTAGCTGTGTTTGATCCATCTTTCACATTTCTACCCTCGCCCCTTCCCTTCCTTCCTATAGCAGTGATAGCATTCTCCTGCTCCTCATTTACCACCCCACCAGCCTCTGCATTGTAAGCTGCCATTTCTGTCACTTCCAACAGGATGTCACTATAGGCACATATCTCCCTCCTGCCACCTTCTCCACATCACAATCCCCCCATTCCCCGGCAGCATTCCATCTGGTCCACTCTGATCTGTTTTCCACCATTCCCAACACCACCTCTCACCCCCACAACATCATCCCATGCAATCATAGAAGGTGTGACACCTGACCATTTACCTCTCCCTCCTCACCATTCAAGGTCCCAGACATGCCTTCCAGGTGAAGCAGTGATTTGCCTGTACTTACTTCAGTCTAACCTAATGAAGAGGAAGAGAGAAACTTTCAGCAGGTGCAAGGGAAGCAAATTAGTGGAGACATTAGTGCAAGGCGGAGCTTAAGAAAGCAATTAGGAAAGCAAAGAAGAGGTATGACAATGCTCTGGCTGGTAAAAGTAGGGAAAATCCCAAGATATTCTCGAAGTATGTCAATGGGATGACGATAACCAAGGAAAGAGTAGGGAGCAAGGGAGCAGTCCGTGAATGGAACCAGAGGACATTAGTAGAGTGTTGAACCAATACCTTACATTCAACTTCACCCAAGAGGAAGAAGTTGAAGGTAATGACCCCAGGGGAGAGACTGCGAGGTGCTTGTATAAGTTGACATAAAGTAGGACAGGTATTGGAAGTATTGGCAGACTTAAGCGGACAATTCTCCAGATTTGGATAAAGTGTCCTAGACTGTTGTGGGAGTGAGGAGATTACAGGGGCACTGACCAAAATCTTAATTCCTCGCTGGCTGCGTGTCAGATGCCAGAGTAGAAGAGCACAGCTAATATCGTTCCAAGGTGATGGCCTAGTGGTATTATCACTGGACTGTTAATCCAGAGACCCAGATAATGTTCTGGGGACCCTAGTTCGAATCCCGTCATGGCAGATTGTGGAATTTGAATTCAATAAATGTCAGGAATTAAGATTCTAATAATGACCATAAATCCATTGTCGATTATTGGGAAAAATCCATCTGGTTCACTTATGTGCTTTAGGGAAGGAAACTGCCATCCTTACCTAGTCTGGCCTGCATCTGACTCCAGATCAACAGTAATGCGGTTGACTCTGGATTGCCCCCTGGCTATTTTGGAATGGGCAAAAAATGCTTCCTGGCTAGTGACATCCTCATCCCTTGAATGAATAAAGAAAAAAAAATTAAGAAGGGTTGTAGACATAAGCCAGAGAACTACAGATCAATGAGTTTCAAGTCAGTGGTAAAGAAACTATGGAAGAAAATTCTGAAGGAGAACGTCAATCTCCACTTGAGAGAGGTAAGGCTTGATCAGGGATAGTAGGCGTGGATTTGTCAGAGGGAGGTCCTGCGTATGAAATTTAACTTGAAATTTTTGTGAATGTGATCAGATGTGAAGATGATGGTACTGCAGTTGATGTATGGATTTAAGCAAAGCCTTTGACAGTATCCCACTTAGGAGACTGTACAAGAAGGAAAACCTACGTGGGATACAGGGTAAAGTGGATTGAAAATTGGCTTAGTTGTTGGAGACAGAAAGTGATGACTGAAGGCTGCTTTAGTGACTGCAGTACCAAACTGATCTTGCTGGGTCCCTCTTTATTCGCCATTTCTGTAAATAACATTGACCTCTGTGTGGGAGGCAGTATGAATTATTAAGTTTGAGAACGACAGATTGATCAGGTGGTTAATGGTAAGGTTGAATGTCTTAGAATGGACAGGTATGTGGAAGGTGGAATTTAGCTCTGAAATGTGTGAAGTGATACAGTTTGGAAGGAGTAATTTGACAAAGTATTCAGTGAGTGGCGTGTTCTGCGAAATGAAGGGACCTTGACATGGTTGTTCATTGATGTTAGAAGGCAGATGGGCATGTTACTAGGGTGGTAAAAAGGCCTTTATCAATCGAGACACAGATTATAAAAACATGGAAGTCATATTAGCATTATGTAGAACGTTAGTGAGACGATGGCTAAAGTACTGTGCATTCCTGGTTGCCTCGTTACAGGAGTAATGTGATCGCACCAAAATGGTTGCAGAGGATTCACCAAGATGCATGAGTCACATTGTGTTCACCTGCCAAATAGCTAAGCTCTGGAATTACATCTCCCTCCCTCCCTGATTCTGTTCTCTGAATATGGACTCTTAAACCTACTTTTTATCTAAGTCTTTGGTCATCTGCCCCCTCTATCTCATTTCCTCGTGTAACTCAACTACTTTTGCTGCCAGTTAACTTTGTTCACGACATTGCCCTAATTATTGAATCAGAGAACGATTGTCTCCTATTTTAAGATATTGCTAAAGTACAGCACATAGAGTCATTGAATTCAAAGCTGTCTTGTGAAGTAATGGCCATCTTGATCTGACCCATTTCTTGCTTCAGTTTGCATAAACCCATGAATAGGCCTAAGGCAAGTAAAATAATCCAGTGTACCTCATTACCTTGAAAAGATGAAGTGTCTCAGAAATATTGAGAAATAGTTGAAGGTAACTTTCATGCTCTTATTTTGCAGTAGCGATATGATTGGATGTTGCTGTCAAGACAAAACAGTGATCTGTTTATCATGCATTAAGTAATGTAGTATATAAATTTAAGTGCAGGCCTGATGCTAGGTATGTTGGCCTACATGTCAAAGCATTTTACTTGGGCTGTTTGCAGGAAGGTACAATACTTGCTGTACCCAACTAGCCTGTGCCTCTAAAACTCGGAACATGCTTTCCCACACTAAATGTGATTCTGTGATTGGGTAGCATTTGCCAATTATTTCCAAATGTGCTAAAAATGATGCTGGCAACTGATTTAGGATTGCCAGTCAAGCTTGCAATGTGGTATCCGTTTCCAAGGAAGAGTCACCGGGCCCAAAATGTCAACTGTTTTTTTACCTCCACAGATGCTGCCAGACCTGCTGATCTTTTCCAGCAACTTTGTTTTTGTTCATGATATCCTTGCACTTGGTTCAGGCTGCATATAATAGTACACACAGCCTTGTTTTGCAGGCAGAAAGAACATATATACATTTTGTACCTGTTTCAAATTAAAATGGCCATTCTCCATTCATTCCTCAGAGCAATGCCTGACCAAAGCAATCAATCTGCCTGGTTTAAATTTAAGCAAAGGTTGACAATTCGCTGTCAGTCATCAAAGTATCCATGATAATGTCTCTACTAATCAAAACTCCATTGGCTAAGCAATCAATGCACTTTTCAAACTGTATAAAATGCAATTCTCCTTTAAATTTGTATTCTTGCGGAAGGTCCTGGTGAGTCCAAGATGAAAAGCTTGACAAGATGTACCTTTTTTATGTTAAAATCTCTGTTAAGGTGTTGTTCAGAAAATATTCTGATGTCTTTGTTGCAGCTGAAGTGGATCACCTCATACTTGCAGTGACTATCATCTGTCAGTTTTAAATCCCCACACACAATCTGTCCATAATAAAAGAAAATGCTGGAGAAACTGAGGAGACCTATAGCATCTGTGGAGAGAAAAACAGGGTTAAGAGTCATATCAGACTTTGTTAATTCTGTTTCTCTCTCTACAAATGCTGCCAGACCTACTGATATTTTCCAGCATCTGCACTAGTTTGTTTTTATGATTTTATAACTTCCATCTACAGAACTTATTGTTGCTCCTATCTTAGTGTCATGTGCACACTGAGTGATGTGATTGGTTCCTATTAGCAGTGTTCAAGGGAGAGATAGTGGTGTAGTGTTATTGTTACTGTTCTAGTTATCCACATGTTTGAGTCTATTGGTCAGGTGACATGAGTTTGAATCTCAGCATGGTGAAATTTGAACTCAATTAATGAAAAACCTGGAACTGAAATCTAGCCTAATGGTGACTATTGTTACTAAAACCTATGAAGTTCATCACTGTTGTTTAGAGAAGGAAACTCTTGCTACCCTTCCTTGCCTGGTCTGATCTATATGTGACTCCAGAGCCATAGCTATATGTTTGGCACTTAAATGCTCATTGAAATAATGTTGCAAGCCACTCATTTATATATAACCTTTACAAAAGTCTGCTGCATTGATCAAGGCACTGAAAACAATCATACCACATGCAGCCCTATTGACTGTGCAAACTGTTCCTGTGGACCTGTACCAAAATTGGAAGAGCTATCCCTCACACTAGTTGGGCGACAGTCCAACCTTGTAAGCTATGATTAGTGTTCAGTTTGCCCTGTCCCACAGACAAGTCAGAACTACCGAATGGCTGTGGCATAGTAGCAACAGTCAGGGAGTTGTTGTCCTGGAAGTCCTCGACATTAACTCCAGATCTCATGACCTCTCATAGTATTAAGTAAAAAGTGGGCAAGGTAACCTTCTCCTGAATAATATCTACCCCCAACCCAATCCCCATTCCCAGCAGGTGAATCCGTTCTCTCACCTGTTGATCATCTTGGAGGATACATTGAGGATGATGAGAGCACATAATACACTTTTGATAGTAGGCTTCATTTTCCATCATCAAGAGTGGCATGGTGACACCATTGTTGACCTTGTTGGCAGAGCTCTAAAGGACACAACTTCTAGATTGGGCTTGTGACAGAGTGAACAAGAGGAAGAAATGTGCATGACTTTGGCCACAGCAGTCTGCCTGGTTTAGATGTTTGTGACAGTACCAGTAGGAATGGCTGTAGTGCAAACCTTAAGCTGAAGTGCTGCCTTTACATTTGAGGATGCCCTCCATTGTGTCATGAGGCATAAACGCATGCTGAGTGGGATAGGTTTCAAATAAATCTCGTAGCTGGGCATCCATGAGATGCTGTGGGGCATCAGCAATGGCAGAAGTGTATTCAAACACAATCTGTAACTTCAAGGCTCACCGTAATTTCCACCTTGCCATTCCTATCAATCCAGGAGATCAACCATTATGCCAGGAGTATCAGGCATATCTAAAAATGAAGCTGAAACGCAACACTTCATGCATACTAAGCAGTATGCTAAGGTTTTGGAGTAGATCTGTAGCTCGGGTCGTGGGTGTTGAGATTGGTTGGCATTCCACTGCAGAGGAAACCCAGAAGTGAGGCAACCCATTGCAACGGACCCCAGAGTTTAAAAACCAGGCGGGAAAACACTCTGCTTCATCAGAGGCTTCACTGAGGCTGTTGCCAAGCACGGTAATGAAACATCTCTGGAACAACAAACCAGCTCAGCGAGCCAACCAACCTCAAGCAGCATGCTATCACTCATAATTAACAATTGAAAACAACCAACAGATCGTATATGCTGTCCTTTCGTGCTAAATCAAATCATGCAAGATGGTAGACAATTAAACGACTCACAGGAAGAGAAGACTCTACAACTATCCCTATTGTTGATTATGGTGGAGCTCCGTCCATGAGTGAAGAGCATCTGGCTCAAACACTTTGTAATCAAAAGTTGACAATCGATCTTGGCCTCTGAACGTGCTCCTAAATGTCAGCCATCACCGATTTTGTTCACTCCATATGATATAAGGGAATGGCTAAAAGCATTGGGTACTGCAAGCACTGTGCAGCCTGACAACATTTTGGCACAGTTCAGGTCTGTCCTGCTCATTTTTCTAATTCTTTACCTCTATTTGTTTCTGTTCTGTTCTCTAATCTTTATCTGACCTTTCCCTTGATGTGCTGATTTGTCACTGATCCAATAATCTTAATCTTATTCTTTTATTCTTACTCAAGGCTGAGTTTGATAGATTTTTTTGGTAGACAGTGGTTTTAGAGTTGAGAGATGCTGACAAAAGTGGAGCTGAGACCAAAACCATTTTGGTCATGATTTTATTGAATGGTGGAGCAGACTCAAAGGCCCAAATGGACTGTTCCTATACCTAAATTCCTGATGTATCATGCTAATTTTAAAAGGAGTTTTACTATACCTCGTAGGTGACCCTTTATTTTGATTTTGATCTGGAAATCATATCTTTCAAAAAATAGTTTGATTTTTGATTGAAAAGAATTCCTTGTTTTGGTATTCTCATTTTAGAATGACTCCTTGGAGTCGTGGGAACACACCAAAAGAAAAATGAGGGCACAGCGTCGTGAGCAACACAAGTATAGAACGCGTGCTGCTGTGGAGGAACTAGCTCAATTTTTCCATGAAGAAGCAGAGGAAGTTAGTTCTGAAGAGGTTCGTAATACAAGTCATACTTTGCATCCCTGATTTCACATAATACAGCAGTTTATTTTTTAAGTTATTGCAAAATTTGATTGTACTAAATTCGAGAAGGCTACTTTTAAGATTCAGGAAAAGATAGAAGATTGATCATAAAGCAAAATTTCTAAAATACTGTTGAATGCAAAGTAACATATATTTGAATGCATACTTGACTTGTCAAAAACAGTTTGCATTGTAATTTATCGTATAGAATGCGAAATATTTGTGACGAGGAAACGTTTTTTTCCTTCGAAGGTTGAGAGTCTTTGGAATTCCCTGCCTCAAAAGGCTGTGGATGCAGAAGCTTTAAGTATTTTTAAGACAGAAGTAAATTCTTGATTCCTGGGAGGAAAGATTATCAGGGATAATGCAGGATTATGGAGTGGAGGTTAAAATTGGATGAGCCATGACCTGAGTGAATGGTGGAGCAGGCTCGAAGGGCTAAGTAGCCTGCCCTTGTTTCTTGTTCCTGTGGCACAAAAATAAAACTGGAAAGTTGGTCCAACCATGGCAAGCAAGGATTGTTAGGGATGGTATCAGATCTAAGGATGGGCATACAAATTGGCTAAAGAAAGCAGCAAGCCTAAAGATTGCGTGCAGTTTAGATTTCAGCAAAGGAGAACAGTATGATTGATTAAGAGGAAAAACTGAGTAGGAGAGTAAGCTTGCAGGGAACATACAATCTGATTGTAAAATTCTCTAAAACTGTATGAAGAGAAAAAGATTAGTTAAGACAAATGTTACGTCTTTTACCATCAGACCCAGGAGGTTATAATAGGGAACAATGAGAAAACACATCAACTTAAAAGCATTTTTTGGTTGCTTTTTTCACAAAGGATACAAATAATGCCTCCAAGTCAATATAGTGTGGAGTTGGAGGAACATGGCAGGCTAGGCAACTTCAGGGGAGCAGGAGAGCCAATATCAGGACAGTCTTGAAGAGGGGTCTAGGCGGAAGTGTCGACTCTCCTGTTCCCCTGAAGCTGCCTGGCCTGCCGTGCTCCCTGCCAAATTAACTCTGACTTAACATGAAATATAATGCGGATCAATGTAAGGTTACCCACTTTGGGATGGCAGATTGAGAAAGTTGTAGCAAGACCTAGCTGTCCTAGTACATCAATTGCAATCAGTGAGGGCGCCTCCTAGAAACCTATAAAAATCTAACAGGACTAGACAGGGTAAACATAGGAGGGACGTTCCTGTTGATCAGGGGTCACTGTCTAAGGGTATAGGTTGGACCATTCAGCACTGAGGTGTGGAAAACGTTTTTCAGTAAGGCAGTGGAATTCGCTGCCACAGAAAGCTGTTTATGTCTAAACATTGAATGTTTTCAAGAGAGCGATAGCTGTATTTCTTAGGGCTAACGTGATCAAAGGGTGTGGGGAGAAAATGAGAATACTGAATTATTTGCTAGTAGGGCCGAATGTCCTACTTCTATTTTCTGTGTTTGTAACATACAAGTTGATTGTATTAGTAACAAAGCTATGTATTGAGACAGAAGAAAGCAGACCTAAAATATGCTGCTGTTTGTGGATATTTGGCAGTGAGTGAAAGAAGGCCAAATACACCATTTAACCGAACCTGTCTCTGCTGTCATTTATGTTCTACTTGAGCCTGCCCCTTTTCTTTTCTTATCTAATGTTATCGCGGTCACCCCCTACTTGCTTCTCCTTAATTTGTTTCCTTAAGTGTATCTGTAGTATTTGCTTCATCACTTGCTGCAAGAAGACATTGTGTTCCCAAGATTCATCAGCTAAAGTATTTTTCTGAATGATCTATTGCATTTCATGGTGACTGTCTTATTTGTTGACCTCTTTGGTTAAATTGTTCCCCCTCAGGAAGCACTCTATCTGCAAACACTTAATCAAAATCTTGTACAATTTTAATTACCTCATTTGGATCAGCACACAGACTTCTGAAAAACCTAATCTTTTCACACTTTGCTGTCAAGAATATTTCTGCTGTCATTCTTGTAAAGCTCTGCACTCTCCTAGTGCCTCGATATCATTTTTATAATATGGTAGCCAGAACTCCTTGTGGTATAACCAAGGTTTGATGCATGTTTAGCGTAACGTATAGAAAAGGTTGAGAGTCGGGTGGTCCGAAATAAAGTTTCAGGGAAGCAAGATGGCACCGGCAAGCAAGAAGTTGGTTTGAAGTGTGTCTACTTCAATGTCAGGAGCGTCCGGAATAAGGTGGGTGAACTTACAGCATGGGTTAGTACCTGGGACTTCGATGTTGTAGCCATTTCGGAGACATGGATACAGCAGGGACTCGAATGGTTGTTGCAGGTTCTGGGATTTAGATATTTCAGTAAGAACAGAGAAGATGATAAAAGGGGTGGAGGTGTGGCAGTGTTGGTCAAGGACAGCATTACAGTTGCAGAAAGGATGTTTGGGGACTCGTCAACTGAGGTAGTATGGGCTGAGGTTAGAAACAGGAAGGAGAGGTCACCCTGTTGGGAGTTTTCTATAAGCCTCCGAATAGTTCCAGAGATGTAGAGGAAAGGATAGCAAAGATGATTCTCGATAGGAGTGAGAGAGACAGGGTAGTTGTCATGGGGGTCTTCAACTTTCCAAATATTGACTGGGAACACTATAGTTTGAGTACTTCGTTTGGTCAGTTTTTGTCCAGTGTGTGCAGGAGAGCTTCCTGACACAGTATGTAGATAGGCCAACAATGGGTGAAGCCACATTTGATTTGGTACTGGGTAATGAGCCTGGCCAGGTGTTAGATTTGGAAGTAGGTGAGCACTTTGGTGATAGCGATCACAATTCTGTTATGTTTACTTTAGTGATGGAAAGGGATAGGTGTATACCACTGGGCAAGAGTTATTGCTGGGGGAAAGGCAACTACGATGAGATTAGGCAAGATTTAGGGAGTGTAGAATGGGGAAGGAAACTGCAGGGGATGGGCACATTAGAAATGTGGAGCTTATTCAAGGAAAAGCTCCTGTGTGTCCTAGATAAGTATGTAGCTGTCAGGCAGGGAGGAAGCTGTAGAGCGCGGGAGCCGTGGTTTACGAAGGAGGTGGAATCTCTGGTCAAGAGGAAGAAGAAGGCTTATGTTGGGATGAGATGTGAAGGCTCAGTTAGGGCACTTGAGGGCTACAAGGTAGCCAGGAAAGACCTAAAGAGAGAGCTCAGAAGAGCCAGGAGTAGACATGAGAAGTTGTTGGCGGAAGGATCAGGGTAAACCCTAAGGCTTTCTATAGGTATTTAAGGAATAAAAGAATGACGAAAGTAAGATCAGGCCCAATCAAGGATAGTAGTGGTAAGTTGTGTGTGGAGTCAGATGAGATAGGGGAAGCGCTAAATGAATATTTTGCAACAGTATTCACTCTAGAAAATGACAATGTCGTCGAGGAGAATACTGAGATACAGGCTAGTAGACTAGGTGGGATTGAGGTTCAGAAGGAAGAGGTATTATAAATCCTTCAGAAGGTGTAGATAGATAAGTCCCCTGGGCCGAATGGGATTTATCCTCGGATCCTCTGGGAAGCCAGGGAGGAGATTGCCGAGCCTTTGGCATTGATCTTTAACTCGTCATTGTCTACAGGAATAGTGCCAGATGACTGGAGGATGGCAAATGTGGTTCCCTTATTCAAGAAGGGGAGTAGAGACAACCCTGGTATTTATAGACCAGTGAGCCTTACCTCAGTTGTTGGTAAAGTGTTGGAAAAGGTTATAAGGGATAGGATTTATAATCATCTGGAAAAGAATAAATTGATTAGGGATAGTCAGCACGGTTTTGTGAAGGAAAGGTCGTGCCTCACAAACCTTACTGAGTTCTTTGAGAAGGAGACCAAAGAGGTAGATGAGAGTAAACCGGTTGATGTGGTGTATATGGATTTCAGCAAGGCGTTGGATAAGGTTCCCCACAATAGACTATTGTACAAAATGCGGAGGAATGGAATTGTGGGAGATAAAGCAGTTTGGGTCGGAAATTGGCTTGCTGAAAGAAGACAGAGGGTGGTAGTTGATGGAAAATGTTCATCCTGGAGACCAGTTACTAGTGGTGTACCGCCAGGGTCAGTGTTGGGTCCACTGCTGTTTGTCATTTTCATAAATGACCTGGATGAGTGTGTAGAAGGATGGGTTAGTAAATTTGCAGACGACACAAAGGTCGGTGGAGTTGTGGATAGTGACAAAAGATGCTGTAGGTTGCAGAGAGACATAGATAAGCTGCAGAGCTAGGCTGAGAGGTGGCAAATGGAGTTTAATGCAGACAAGTGTGAGGTGATGCACTTTGGTAAGAGTAACCAGAAGGCAAAGTACAGGGCTAATGGTAAGATTCTTGGTAGTGTAGATGAGCAGAGATATCTTGGTGTCCATGTACACAGATCCTTGAAAGTTGCCACCCAGGTTGACGGGGCTATTGAGAAGGCATACAGTGTTTTAGCTTTTATTAATAGAGGGATCGAGTTCCGGAACCAAGAGGTTATGGTGAAGCTGTACAAATCTCTGGTGCGGCCGCACTTGGAGTATTGTGTACAGTTCTGGTCAGCGCATTATAAGAAGGATGTGGAAGCTTTGGAAAGGGTGCAGAGGAGATTTACTAGGATGTTGCCCGGTATGGAGGGAAGGTCTTCCGAGGAAAGGCTGAGGGACTTGAGGCTGTTTTCATTAGAGAGAAGAAGGTTGAGAGATGACTTGATTGAAACATATAAAATAATCAGAGGGTTAGATAGGGTGGATAGGGAGACCCTTTTTCCTCGGATGGTGACGGCGAGCACGAGGGGTCATAGCTTTAAATTGAGGAGCGAAAGATATAGGACAGATGTCAGATATAGTTTCTTTACTCAGAGAGTAGTAAAGGAATGGAATGCTTTGCCTGTAACGGTAGTAGATTCGCCAACTTTAGGTACATTTAAGTTGTCATTGGATAAGCATATGGAGGTACATGGAATAGTGTAGATGGGTTTGAGATCGGTATGACAGATCGGCACAACATCGAGGGCTGAAGGGCCTGTACTGTGCTGTTATGTTCTATGTAACATTTCTCCCTTAGATGTCAGTTGTCGTCTCTAGGAATAAACCTTAATTTTTGTTTATTCATTCACGGGACATGGGTATCGTTGGCTGGGTCAGCATTAATTTTCCCAACCGTCATAGTGAAGAGGGCAGTTAACAGTCAACCACATTGCTATGGGTCTGCAGTCAGATGTAGGCCAGTCCAGGTTAGGATGACGGTTTCCTTCCCTAAAGGTTATTAGTCGACCCTTAATTCCAGATTTTTTAAAAATTAAATTCAAATTCCACCATTTGCCATAACGGGATTCAAACCCAGGTTCCCAGAACATTACTTGTGTCTCTGGATTAACAATTCGGCAATAATACCACAAGGCCATTGATTCCACGTGGTTTTATTCAGGGTTTTGCCAATTTGTGGTACATTGTTAGCACTTGGTTTATTTGCGCTTTGAGATCATTTATTTCCTCTATCCTACCTGTAGCTGTATCTCAAGTAATATAAGCTCCCTATTCTTTATAATCAAAATATCCCACCTAACATTTCTCTGCATTGAAATTCATTTCTGCCAAGTCCTTAATTCCTTCTACTTTGTTGCAGCGTTCCTTAGGATTGTCCATCATCCCCATTTTGGTGTCATTCCCAAATTTAGAAATTTTGTTCTTACAATGAATTGTGAAGAACATTTACCCTGCGCTGATTAGAAGTATATTACTATGCACCCTTTATCATTGGGCACGGCTGCTCTTTAATCCCACTCTGCCAAGTTATCAATCTATTTCATAATTCTGCACATGTAACTTGTCTCATTTATTTATACTATCCAGCTAAAGTTGTCTTTTAAAAACTTTAAAAGCAGGTAACTTGGGTCAGTATTATCTAAAATACAGGAATTATGTGGATTTCTAATTAATTAGACATAGGAGCAGGAGTATTCGTCTTGTGGAGTCTGCTCTGAGTCCGTTCCGAGATCGTGGCTGATCTGATAATCTTCAACTCTTGCTTTCCTTCCTTTTACCCCGAACTCTGACTCCCTTACTGATTAAAACTCTCTCTACTTCAGCTTTGAAAATACTTAACAAGGAATTTCTGGAGAAACTCAGGTCTGGCAGCATCTCTGCAGAGAAAACGAAGTTAATATTTCACGTTCAGTGAATCCAGTCATTTCTGAAGAAGGGTCACTAGACTTGAAACGTGAACTTTGCTTTCTCTCCGCAGATGCTGCCAGACTTGCTGAGTTTCTGTGGCAAATTCTGTTTTGGTTTTAGGTCTTTAGCATCTGCGATTCTTTGTTTTATTAAAAATACTGAATGTACTCAGCCTTAAGTCTTCTGTGATAAAGAATTCCACAGACACTCAACTCTTTGCAAGAAGAAATTCCTCTGTGTTGTTGTTTTAAATGTGCAGCCCCTTATTCTGGGATTACGTTCATGGTCCTATACTCTCTGACATGGGAGAGCACCCTTTCCACATCTATCCTGTCAGGTTCCCCAGAGTCTTGTACGCCTCGTCAAGGTTGCCTGTCATTCTTTTAAATTCCAACGAGCTCAGCCGAACCTCTTCAAATCTGTCATCATGAGACAGTCCCTTCATACTTGTTGTTAGCCAAGTGAACCTTCTCTGAACAGCCTGCAATGCTTGGAAATTTCCCCACAGACAAGGGACCCAAAACCATTCACAGTATTCGAACTGTTATCTGACTAATACCTTGTATAGTTTTAGTAAAACTGCCCTATTTTGTACTCCATTCCCTTTGAAATAAAAGCCAACACTACATATGCCTTCTCTATTACCACTGAAATTGGATGCTAGCTTTTTGTGATTTGTATTAGAGGACTCTCAAATCCATCTGCTCTGTAGTTTACTGCAGCCATTCTCCATTTAAATAATATTTTGTTCCTCTCTTCTTCCTCCCAAAATGCATAACCTCACATTTTCCCACAGTGTATTCAACCTCACTTAATCTGTCTGTATCCCTCCACAGACTCTGTAACATTCTCAGTGCTTGTCTTCCCACCCCTCTGTCATCTGCAAATTTGGCTATAGTACATTCTCTTCACTCATTCAGGTCAATATATATAGTAAATAATTGTAACCCCAACACTGGTCCCTGTGACACAACTCTGGTCACAGGTGAAAATGCCCCCTGTTATTTCTTGTTTCGCAGGCGTTTCATTGCCATGATGGGTAACATCCTCAGTGCAACATAGGATGAAGCGTCGGTGTGTTTTTCCATCTGATTTTTAAACTCTGGGGTCTGTTGAGATGGATTGCCTCACTTCTAGAATTCACTGCCACAGAAGGCTGTGGAGGCAAGGTCATTGAGTACATTTAAGATGGAGATAGATAGATAGGTTCTTGATTGTCAAGGGGATCAAGGGTTATGGGGAGAAAGCAGGAGAATGGGATTGAGGAATTTATCAGCCATTCTTGAATGGCAGGGCAGTCCCAATGGGCCGAATGGCCTAATTTCTCCTCTATCTTACGGTTTTATAAATTAGCCCTCATCTCTGTTCTAAAGGGTCGCCCCTTTACTCTGAGGCAGTGCCCTTGGATCCTGCTGTCTTTTACCAGTAGAAACATCTCCATGGCAACACTTTCCAGGCCTCTCCGTATTCTGTAAGTTTCAATCAAATCCACCACCCCCACCCGCTGTCATCATTCTAAACTCCATGAGTACAGACCACAGTCCTGAACCGCTTTTCATGTAACAAGCCATTCATTCCCAGGATCATTCTTGTACGCCTCCACTGAGCGCCCTCCAAAGCCAGCTTATCTTTCTTTAGATGCAAGGCCCAAAAACCGCTCGCAATATTCCGAATATGCCCTGACAACATATTTAAGCAGTCTCAGCAGTACATTTCTGTTCTTGTATTTGATCTCCCTTGAAACAAATACGAACATTGCACTTGGTATCAGCCAACAGATCCTGTATGTTAAGTTTGAAAATCCTGAAATAGGGCATCTATGTCCCTTCATGCTTTAGATTTCTGAAGCCCTTCCCCATTTAGAAAATAGTCTACGTCCTTCTTCTTCCCCCCAAAGTGCATTACCTCACACTTTGTTGCATTGTATCCCATCTGCCACTTCTTTGCCCACTCTGCTAGCCTGTCCAAGTCCTCTATAGCCTCCCTGATTCCTCAACATGACTTGTGTCTCCACCTATCTTTTTGTAACTTAGCAAAATACTCTCGGTTCCTTTGTCCAAATCATTAATATATAATGTAGATAGTTGTGGCCCCAACACAGACACCTACGGTACTCTACTTCCTCTGGCTGCCATTCTGGATAGGACCTCTTTATCCCTACTCTCTGCCTTGTGTCAGTCAGCCAGTCATGTATCCATGCCAGTGACCTGCCCCCAACAGTATGAGCTATTATATTTCTCACGTCTCACCCCATCAGCCTCCAGATTCAACGCATCTTTCTCAGCCACTTTCGTCACCTGCAATCTGACCCCACTACCAAGGATATATTTCCCTCCCCACCCTTATCTGCTTTCTGGAGGGACTGCTGTTACCATGACTTCCTCGTCCACTCCTCACTCCTTGCTAGTTCCACCATCCCTGACACCTTTCCCTGCAACCTCAGGAAATGCTACACCTACCCCTTACCTCCATCCCAGGCCCCAAGAAGACCTTCCACATTACACAGGTGTTCACCTGCACATCCGCCACTCTGCTATTTTGTATCTGCTGTTCCTGACGTAGCCTCTGCTATATAGGGGAAACCAAGCGGAGGCTTGGAGACCGTTTTGTGGCGCACTTGCGCTCGGTTTGTGACAAACGACAACACCTCCTAGTCGCAAACCACGTCAGCTCCACCCCCGGGGTGACATGTCCATCCTGGGCCGCCTCCATTACCACAACAACGCCACTGGAGGAACAGCACCTTAAATTCTGCCTTGGAACCCTGCTGCCCAATGGTCTCAATGTGGACTTTACAAGCTTCAAAATCTCCTCATCCCCGACCTCATCCCAAGACCAGCCCATCTTGTCCCCACCTCCTTGACCTGTCAGTCTTTTCTCCCACCTATCCGCTCCTCCCATCTCACTGACCAACCCCACCCCCACTTCCTACTAACTAGCCTCGTCCCTGCCTCATCGACCTATCCCTCCCATTTCCCTCCTCCCTGACCAATCCCCATCCTACACCCACCTGTACTGGCTTCATCCCTGCCTCCTTGAACTGTCCATCTTCTCTCCCCCATCTGCTCCTCTACCCACCTTCTATCATCGCCTCCCCTTCTATTTATTTCACAGCCCCCTTCCCCTCCTCCATTTCTGGCAAAGGATCCAGACATGAAACGCCAGCTTTCCTGCTCCTCTGCTGCCTGGCCTGCTGTGTTCATCCAGCTCTACACCTTGTTATCTCAGACTCAAGCATTGGACATTCCTCGTATCTCAGCATGAGCTATTACCTTATTTAGCAGCTTCGTGTGCAGCACCTTTGTTGAAGACATTCTTAATGTCCAAATAGATCATGTCCATTGGCTCTCCTTTGTCTAACTTGCTCATTACATCCTCAAAGAATTATAACTGATTTGTCAGGCATGACCTCTCCTTGACAAAGCCATGTTGACTCAATTTTCCATGCACTTTCAAGTACTCTGCAACCTCATCCTTAATGGACACTCAAACTGTCCAATGACCAAAGTCAGACTAACCAGTGTATAGGTTCCTGTCTTCTGCTTCCCTCCCTTCTTAACAGGGGGTGTTACATTAGCCATTTTCCTGTATTCTGCGACCCTTCCTGACTCCTGTGATCCCTGACAGATCACTACCAATTCCTCTGCAATCCCTGAGATATAATCTGTCTAATCTGGTTGATGTTTCTATCTTCAGATCCTTCAGCTTCCTTAGCATCTTCTTGTTAGTGAAGGCCACTACACACTTCGCTAGCCCCTGACTCTATCAAAATGCTGGTTTGCTGCTGGTGTCTTCTATAAAAATTGATACAAAGCACCTCCTCAGTTCCTTTGCCATTTCTTTTTTCTCCATTATTACGTCTGTATTAAATAATGTCTACCAATTGGCCACCCATTCGGCTAGCTTTTCTATGTCTATTGCAGTCAATTCAAGCCATCCTCACTGTTTACTGCCTCAAGTTTGGTACAGGTGGCAAATTTTGAAATTCTACTCTATTCCAAATTCCAAGACAACATGAAAATGGTGACATTGGTTTCATTGATTCCAATCAGCGAAAGTAGGCTGGCAGGTACAGCAAGCAATTAGGAAGGTAGATGGTATATTGGCTTTCATTGCAAGAGAATTTGAATATGGAAATAGTGATGTTTTAATGCAGTGAAACAAGGCCTTAGTGAAATTATGCCTGGAGTATTGCATATGGTTTTCGTTTCCATATGTAAAAGATATACCTGCATTAGAGGGAGTGCAGTGGAGGGTTCACTCTGCTGATGGGCACTACGGTCCTCTGTGGAGAGTTGGTGCAACTGCGCCTGTATTGATTAGGGTTTAAAAGGATGAGAATGGATCTGATTGAAACATATAAAATTCTAACCAGTCAGACAGACTAGATGCAGAGAGGGTGTTTGCCCTATTTGGGGAGCCTAAAATCAGGGATCAGAGTCTTAGAATATGGGATAGACCATTTAGGAGGGCACTGAACCTGTGACGTTCTCTAACGCAGAGAGCTGTAGAGGCGAAGCCACTGAATATATCAAGCAAAAGATAAAAATGCACATTGTGTGGACATCAAGAAGTTTAGGAAGAAAACAGGAATCTGAGATAGAGGATCAGCCATATCATATTGAATAACAGATGGGCCGAATGGCCTACTCCTCCTAGTTTCTGTGTTTATGACTAGACTAGTCTAGACTAGACAAGTCAAATCACAGAATGAAACTGGTTTGAAAATTTATTTGTTTGGTCATAATGATACTTGGTCAAGGAGGACATATTCGCACAAGCTGCAGATTTTCTTTACTTTCAGAACAGAAGTTTATTTTACAAAAATAAAGGAAAACAATTGAATTTAGCGATCGAAATATAAAAGATACTGAGAAAGATCGCTAAATAAGCAGGAAAACAAAGTTTTAAGCTGTTTACTGACACAGTCCATCCTCTGGGTGAAAGAAAATTTTCCTGATATCCCCTCTAAACCTCCTGCCCTGATTTTAAATCTATGCCCCATGGCCATTGATCCTTCACCAAGGGGAAAAGCTTCTTCCCATCTACTCTTGATATGTCCCTTATAGTCTGAAACATCTTAATCATATCCACCCTCAGTCTCCTCTGCTCCAAACAAAACAACCCCAGTCTATCCAATCTCTCTTCATAACTAAAACTGTATCGCCCGTGCATCATCCAGCGCAGTCATATCCCTCCTATTTGTGCCTTTCAGTATGGCACACAGTACTCTAGTTGTGACCTAACCAACTTTTTATACAGACCAGCACAATCTCCCTGCTCTTAAACTCTATTCTTCAGTTAATAAAAGCCTTCTTAACCATATTATCTACTTGTACTGCTACCTTAAAGGACAAATGGATGTGCATTATCAGGTCCCACTGATTCTTGGTGCTTCCCAGGGCCCCACTGTTCATCATGCATTCTCTTGTCTTTTTTGTCCTGTCTAAGTACATCTCTTCACACTTATCCAGATGGAATTCTATTTGCCACTTGTCACTTCATCTGATCAGCTGGTTTGATATCCTCCAATAATCTAAAGCTATCCTCCTTACTTTACCACCCACAAATTTTCATATCATCGACAAGCTTACTGATTTCTTTTTGCGGTGAACTCCAGAGGTGAAGTGAGGTGAGATGACAGCCCTTGACTTCCAAGGTCATATTTGACCAACCGTGGTATCAAAGAGCCGTAGTCAAATGGAATATATGGGACTTGGAACTCTACAGGTTGGAGTCAGTGTTGGGGCCACAGCTGTTCACTTTATATTTTAATGATCTGGATGAAGGGACTGGGGGCATTCTGGTGAAGTTTGCCGATGATACGAAGATAGGTGGACAGGCAGGTAGTACTGAGGAGTGGGGGAGGCTGCAGAAAGATTTAGACAGTTTAGGAGAGTGGTCCAAGAAATGGCTGATGAAATTCAACGTGAGCAAATGCAAGGTTTTGCACTTTGGAAAAAAGAATACAGGCATGGACTATTTTCTAAACAGTGAGAAAATTCATAAAGCAGAAGTACAAAGGGATCTGGGAGTGTTGGTCCAGGATTCTCTAAAGGTTAACTTGCAGGTAGAGATCGTGATTTAGAAAGCAAATGTAATGTTGTCGTTTATCTCAAGCGGGTTGGAATATAAAAGCAGAGATGTGCTCCTGAGACTTTCTCAATCTCAAGTTAGGCCCCATTTAGAATACTGTGTCCAATTTTGGGCCCCACACCTCAGGAAGGACATACTGGCGCTGGAGCATGTCCAGCGGAGATTCACACTGATGATCCCTGGAATGGTAGGTTTAACGTACAATGAATGGCTGAGGATCCTGGGATTGTATTCATTAGAGTTTAGAAGGTTGTGGGGAGATCTAATGGAAACTTACGAGATAATGTATGGCTTAGAAAGGGTGGACGCTGGGAAGTCGTTTCTGTTAGGTGGGGAGACTAGGACCCGTGGGAACAGCCTTAGAATTAGAGAGGGTGAATTTAAAATGGAAATGAGGAGACATTTCTTCAGCCAGAGAGTGGTGGGCCTGTGGAATTCATTGCCACAAAGCGCAGTGGAGGCTGAGACATAAATGTCTTCAAGATAGAGATTAACAAATTCTTGATCTCAGCAGGAATCAAGGGCTACGGGGAAAGTGCAGGGAAGTGGAGTTGAAATGCTCATCAGCCGTGATTTAAATGGCGGAGTGGACTTGATGGGCTGAATGGCCTTACTTCCACTCCTATGTCTTATGGTCTTATGGCACATAGGAAGATGGTCATGGTTGTTGGAGATATTTCACCTCAGCTCCACATATCTCTGCGGAGTTCCACAGGGTGGTATCTTAGACCCAACCATGTGATGGAATGCCTCCCACTTGCCTGAGTGAGTGCAGGTCCAAGAACATTTAAACTTGACACCATCCAGGGCAAAACAGAGAACTTGATTGGCACCACATCTACTTCGTCCATCATCAATATTCAGTAACAGCAGCATATACTACCTGCAGGATCACTGTAGAAATTCACCAAGGATCTTAGGAAGCAGCTTCCAAACCTGTCATCACTACCATCGAGAAGAACAAGCACAACAGATATATGGGAACAACACCACCTGCAATTCCCCTCCTAGCCACTCACCATCCTGACTTGGACATATTTTGCTATTTCTTTGATGTTGTTGGGTCAAATTCCTGAAATTACTTGCCTAATGGCATTGTGAGTCTACCTACAGCCCATGGACTGTAGCAGTTCAAGAAAGGAGCTCATCACCACCACCTCATGGGCAACTAAGGATGTGCAATAAATACTAGCCCAGCCAGCAATGTCTGTGTACTGTAGGCAAATAAACAAAAATTATGGAAACAACTTGAGTTATTTCCAAGTCAATTGCTGTCAATTTGTCACAATTCTGAGAGCCTAAACCTTCTCAGTTTTGAATAATCTATAGATTTCTAACTAGACTCTCCTGGTTTGGAAGGTTCACAGATAAAACCCGTTTCTGCTAATGTGACTGCTTCCCTGAACAACAACTCGGAGAAACTAAACTTGCTTCTGCATTCAATGATGGTATCTTCTGACTCAACTTTAAATAATCTTTGAGTGTTGACCTCAATGTTGCTGCTACTTGTCATCTTTTCATTAATGCCACAGGGTCTGCAGTCACCTTGCTGACAAATACTGAATTTTGTCCCTGTTCAGGAAGGACACTGACCTTATTTCTTTTCCCCCCAAATGAAAACCTTCCACAGTAGTAGCCAGCACCCATCTGCCTCAATTTGAAAGCCGAAACCTAAAAATATTAATGTGAATTGTGCACGTTTAATTAGTTCACCAGCATTCTATATGGTAACTTGTCTCTCACTTAAAATTCTGGTAAAATGAAAATGCTTGTATTTGGTTTGACTTGGTGAAGGCAAGGGCATTTTTTTAATGCCTGGGGCCGGATATTTAGATCCCATACGAAGTCTGTGTTCGGTAAAGGGGCCTGTGTAAAAGTGCTGGAACTTTGCCTACCACCTCCCAGGCCACGCCTGAGCTCAGCTCTATTATATGGATGGTACTGTATATTCATTAACAATTAAAAGTTATTTGAGCTTTTAAAAGCTCACTTGACCCTTTTGTTACAGTGCCTTTGCCATAATACAAATATTGGGTGCAATCAAGTAGAATTGGGAAACCTGTTGTTTTCTTACCAGATTTTAAGTGTAGGAGGAAAGAGGAATGCTACCTTCAGAGGCAGCCCATCATACACTCAAGCACCCCATTCCTTCCTCCCAGCGCAGACTTGAAAATTGTCTCTGCAAGCCCACTGCTGTGCACCTCCCCCACCACACCATCTATAAATTTGCCACACCTTTTCTCCATCCAATGGCCCTTGCTTATGTTGGTCTGGGATCCATTGCGACCCTCATCCAAGGGCTCATCATGCAGTTCCAGCTGCAACAAGTACCAAGCTCAGGTGTGGCTGAAGTTATTGGTTATTGAGATCGGCTGGCAGCTCAGGAGGGTAAGACTTCCGCTACTGAGAGGTGAATGTCCCCTGATCCCCTAATTTAGCCCTGCCTGAAGCATCTTAGGACTGCGAGACTGTTGTTTTGTAGCCGGTTTTGTTTCTGGGGATGGGGTTATGTGAGCTATCTGCCCCATCCCTGGGCGATTTCTGCTCCTGTGAGTATAAAGGTTTAAGTCACTAGTTAAGTCAGTGAAACTGCTAAAGTTGTTTGTGGGTAGCAACAAGAGAATTTGGATCTGGTGGCTCCCTGGTTAGCAATGTTGCCTCACTGCTCTAGTGACCCAGGTTCAATTTCAGCCTTGGGTCTCTGCATGGATTTTGCACATTCTTCCCTGTGTGCATGGGTTTTCTCCCGGTACTCTGGTTTACTACCACAGTCCGAAGATATGCGGCAACAAAAGCCAATTGCTAGAAAAGCTCAGCAGGTGTGGCAGCATTTGTGCAGAGAAATCAGTTCTGAGAAAAAAGTCACTGAAACCAAAACGTGAACTCTACTTTCTTTCCACAGATGCTACTAGATGTGCTGAGCTTTTCCACCGATTTCTATTTTTGTTTTTGATTTCCAGCATCTGCAGTTTCAATTTTTTTTGTTTACCAGAGATGTGCAGCTAAGATGGATTGGCTGTGCTAATTTGTCTGTGGTGTCCAGGGTTGTACATGCCAATGGGTTAGTTATGGTAAATGTGAGGTTGCGGCGATAGGGTAGGAGAGAGTGGAATGCTCTTCAGAGGGTTGGTGGGCTGAGTGGGCTTTATCTGCACTATAGAGTTTCTACGATTCTATTGTAGCTTGACAGTTTGGAAGATTGAGGTGATGAATTTATGTAATGTATTTAAGTTGTTCAAACTTAAATTCAAATAATGAAGCAATATTTATAAGCATGCCTGTTTAATTACAGGAAAGTAATTCAGCAGAGGGGACTGGAGGCTCTTCAGAGGAATGGCGGAGTGAAACTAACAGCTCAAGGTAACACAGCTGCTTCAGTGTATTTTTAAAGTACACATTTGTCGTAGATGTAGAAATATACTGGTATTGACAACAGGATTGAGTACTTTGCAATTTAAAGAAAAAATGAACTGCTGAAGAAGGGCCACTGGACTTGAAACATGAACTCTGCTTTCTCTGCACAGAAGCTACCTGAGGTGCTGAGTTTCCTGAACAATGTGTTTTTGTTTCAATTTTACTTTTATGTCTTTGTGGAATGTGAACATTGCTGACTAGGCCAGCATAGATTGTCTATCCATCATTGACCTGAAGAAGGCAGTGGTGAGTTCCCTTCTTGAACTATGCAGACCTTGATCACATTTTCCTTCAAAATGTTCAGGATTGGCAGTTGGAATTAAGAATGCATTGCAATGTTACCAAAAAGGGGGATAAAAAACAGTATTGAGAAACTTCTTCATTCTGATTACTTCAGCATAAATTCTCCTTTATGAGCACATCCTTTTTGACCACAAACATCTTGCAGTAATGTAACATCTTTAACATAGTAAGACTCCTGATGTGCTTCAATGGATTTCTCAAATAAAGGCCACACTAAGCTACTTAGTAATATTAAGACGTGTAACCAAATATTCAGTCAGAGACAGCTAGCTTCTAAGAGTGCCTTAAAGGAAGATAAGAGGTGGAGAGGTTCAGGGAGGAAATTCCAGAACTTGGCTGTAGAAAGCTGATGGCATCACTTCCAGTGGTGACATAGTAAATTTGGGGATGTGTAAGAAGGCAGAATTCGAGCCACACAAAGAACTTGAAAGTCTATAGTACTGAACAAGATACCGAAAGTATGGAAAGACAAGACCATGCAGAGATTTGAAAATAGCAAGAATTGAAGTGCTGTTAGACCAGGAGAGACTGATGCATTTGCTGTAAGTTATGACTTGGCAGAAGAGACTTGAAAGAATTTGGATTTACAGCGGGAATTAGATAGGAAGCTAGGAGGTTTGTGGCGTATGGTTATTATTCCTGATGCCCTGTTTGCTTTCTGTTTGATCTCTTCGCATTAATTGGCGACTTGCATACTAGCATAAAACAGGAAGACCTGTATTTGTGTTGTGTTTTTGACAGCCACAATATGTCCCACATGCTTCACAGTCAATTAAGCACTTTTGAAGTGCAGTCTCTGTTATAATGTGGGAAAGTTGGTTGTGAATTTGCACATTAAAATACTGCACTAATGGGAGACTAATAATAACTAGCAAATTTTTTTTGGAATATAACACTGATTGAGGGTGAACTGTTAGCCAGGAAACCGTGCATAACTTGGCAGAAATTGCTGGTAAGCTGTCACAGGTTATGCAGCAAATGTTTAGAGAGAGTTCGTATTTGTTCATATTTCAGTATGTGACCTCATATCAGAACTGGGAAAAGTTAGAGATATTCTAAGTTTTGAACAAAGGATTAATAGAAAAGCACAAAAGGAAGGTTTGTAATTTGGTGGGTGACAGGTGATTTTGTTTATAAGAGAGATTGGGCTAAGTGGGTTAGTATTTTCTTGTTTTGAAGATTGAGAAGTGATCTCGTAGAAGTCAACAAAATGCACAAAGGAAGTAAACAGAGTGAATATAATTAAGCTGTTTCCCAGTTTGTGGAGTCGAGAACCAGGGGTCACAATGTAAATATATGAAGAGAGTGCCATTTAGGGCTGAGAGTAGGAGAAATGGTTTTAACTCTGAGAGTTGAATCTCTTTGGAATTCTCTACCTAGGAAGGGTGTGGAAGTTAGTCCATTGCGAATGTTTTAGATAGAGGCTAATACATTTCTGATTACTAATGGCACAAAGAGTTAAGGAGATAGTATTAGTTAGAGATAATGAGTGGTTGATTAGTCACTGTTTTAAATGGTGAAGCAGGCCTGTGCTCCTCAAAGTTAGTCCTCCAGGTCCAAACTGAAGAGAGATGGAGCAGCAAGGAAACAAATAATGCAACCATAGTCATTGTTCATATAACTGAAAGAGCAAACCAAAACAAGCAAAGGACAGGAAACACAAGTTTATGTCTGAAATGGTTGAACTCCACATTGAATCTAGAAGATGAAGTGCCTAGTTTAAAAAAAAAATGAGGTGCTGTTCTTAATGCTTACTGTGAACCTTTCTGTAACACTGCAATAGACTGAAGACAAATATCAGAGTGAATGCAAGCTGAAGAATTAAAATGATAGGCCGCCGGAAGCTCAGGATTATGCTGGCAGATAGAATAGAAATGTTCCACAATATAGTTCCACTATTTGGTACTTGCTATCCTAGGAAGCAGCCACATTGTTAGCAGTGAATGCAGTAGACTAAATCAAAAGAAGTTCAGGTAAATTGCTACTTAACCTGGAAAGTGCCTTGGGCCAAGAATGATGCAGAGAGAGGAGGCAGAAAGGCAGCTGCTTCATCTCCTGTGTTTGCAGGGAAAGGTGATATGGGAAAGAGATAGGGCATTGGGGGTTCACTGAGGAATGGGCCACTGTCCTTTCAAAATGCTTTTTGATGGGGGTAACTCATCTACTTCTGTTTGGAATTGGGTCATGGGATCTTGTACATCACCTGAGAGGGCATACCTTTTAACAGATGTTAATTTGGAGCTTGACTTTATATACATATATGCATTGTATTGTAGGTACCTATGTGTTGGTCAACATTGATGCTACCTGTTAAATGTATGACCCATATCTTTCTTGCAGTCGTTAGTTCTTAAGAGTACTGACCAGTGCATATCTGTGGATTTGAAGATAATACATTATCCAGATCACTGAAATACTTCGATGAGAATGTATTTGCGCGCAATGTAAAAGATAACTTTTTGTTTGGTAATACAAACTTTGTTCTTCAAAATAGATGCATCTTCCTCTTTATAACAGTATCCATCAACTGACCCAACTTATTCTTGAAAATATGTTTTTGTGCTGAGCTTATTGATTATGTTCACGTCAGAACAACCTGTCAGCTTAGTGCAAATCCTGAGGCTTTAATGGTGCCCAGGTACAATGTATGTGCAATATTCTGACTACATTTCTCTGTGCAAACACAATTACATGATTTGTCTTGAACTTGTGAGCCTAGGAGGCTTAGAAGATGCATGTCATTAGGAAGTGTAAGATATGCATCAGTAAGAACAAAGAAAGTACTATCAGATAACCAGTCATTTTCATTTTTGTAATAAAATGTGAGGCTGGATGAACACAGCAGGCCAAGCAGCATCTCAGGAGCACAAAAGCTGACGTTTCAGGCCTAGACCCTTCATCAGAGAGCTCTGATGAAGGGTCTAGGCCCAAAACGTCAGCTTTTGTGCTCCTGAGATGCTGCTTGGCCTGCTGTGTTCATCCAGCCTCACATTTTATTATCTTGGATTCTCCAGCATCTGCAGTTCCCATTATCTCTGATACATTTTCATTTTTGTAAGTATTTGAGGAACTTTGTGTTGCAGCATTACAAAGCCAAATTGCAGAGGAAGTAAACAACTTTTACTCAGACATAGGTGGAAGTTGAAATAATTCTTATTTGCAGTTTCCGTTCTAAATATGGGAGATGAATTAATTCTTATTTGTGTTTAGTGATTCTTCAAGTGAGTATTCAGATTGGACAGCAAATGCAGGAATTAATCTTCAGCCACCCAAAAGACCAACCAGACGGCGAGCTCCACTCATTATGAGCAGCTCAGAAGATGAACAAGATGATAAAGCTAAGCCATCATGGAATCAAAATATAAAGAAACCTAAAGGAAGACCACGGAAGGTAACTGTAACTTTCATGTATGTTTTTCTAGTTTTGTGTTAGGGTATGTTATTTTTGGCTGTGGTCATTCTTACTCCAGTAGCTACCTGACACTTGCTCAGATGTTGCTCAACAAACAGTTCAGGTTCCTAAATGCAATCATGCCCCTGGAATTATTCATGGGAAATCCAATTTTTTAGGATTTGCTCACAACCTTCATCTGAACACACAACCAAAGTGTTGCTCTAAGAGCGAAATATTACCGATGTTGGATATCTGGAATGAGAACAAAAAAGTGTCAAAATACTCGGGTGATTTCATATTTGTGGAGAGGGAAAACCAGTTTGGGTTTCAGGTGAGTGACTCTTCATTAGAATGAGATGAGGCAAAGATTTCTGCTGAATGCTGAAACAAGAACTTTGTTTCTGTCTGCACTGAAATTGCCTGGTATACTAAGTATTTTCAGCACCCAGTTTTCATTAAAGTATTTCCTAACATGGTAAAGGTTCTTCAGATTTTCTTATCCTTCCTCACTGAATGAGACTATTTGGATGGAATGGGTTATGCAACAATGCAAGTATAATGAAAATGTAGCACTCAAAATACGGCTAGCACTCAAGGTCTTTAATTTCCTCATTCAAATTCTATATCAATTAATAGCCAAATAACAAGGAACTTGTTTTGTAATGTCACACTAATATATATTGTAAATCGTGTGAAACCTGTTTTCAACAAATAAACATTTTTAAGTTGGGGAGAGAGTTGTTTTTGATATAAATGGTATGTATCTGCATTACATAATTTTGCTTTCCTGTTGCAATGCAGAGACCCAATCCAGTGCCAACCGGAGAAGGTACAATTTCAGAGGAATGGCATCCCCCAAAGTGGATCACAGATACTGTACCCCGTAGGTCACCATATGTTCCACAAATGGGTGATGAGGTAAGAAAACTGACATTCAGTTACAAACAGTAGTGCACCAGGAATTCTGTGTATGATGCACAATCCCAAAACTTGTACTTCAGGAAATGAGTATGATTTAAATGAAGGAATTTTATGAAGATTCTTTTGTTTATTCAAAGTAACTAAATCCTGCTGTCTGGAGTAGAAGTTAATATTGTCCATAACCTCAATCTTGTACTTGATGCCTCTGCAATTTGATTTGGGTTTTTCATGGCTAGTCAACATCTTCAGAGTAATTTTTACTAATGCCGCACTTCATTACCACACATTTAGCACAGAGTTCAAATTCTTGCAAGGTTTGGGGGAAGTTTTACTTTTCGTTTGATTCTCATTACCTGTATATTTATCTGTCTTTGTATATTACTTTGTGTCCTTGCAAATCCTGATTTTTTTTATTTCTCCCCCTCTTATTGTTTATACTTCTAGAATATCTTGGAATTTTTTTTATATTCCTTCCATTTCTCTATCTGATTTTTTCCAAAAGGTGCGCCATTCTTTGTAATTAGTGCTGTTATCAACTGTGAATGTACCAAAGGAATGGTCAACTGATTTAGATTAGATTAGATTCCCTACAGTGTGGAAACAGGCCCTTCGGCCCAGCAAGTCCACACCGCCCCTTGAAGCATCCCACCCAGACCCCCATCTCCCTATAGCCCACACATCCCCGAACACTACGGGCAATTTAGCATGGCCAATCGACCTAGTCTGCACATCTTTGGACTATGGGAGGAAACTGGAGCACCCGGAGGAAACCCACGCAGACATGGGGAGAATGTGCAAACTCCACACAGACAGTTACCCAAGGCGGGAATTGAACCTGGGTCCCTGGCGCTGAGAGTCTGCAGTGCTAACCACTGAGCCACCGTGCTGCCCGATAGAGTTAGGGTGAGGATATGTTGTGGGATAGGAATGTCACTGGGAAGGCCAGCATGTGTTACACGTTCCTAATTGCCCTTGGATTAAGAGGCTTGCTGGGCTGTTTCAGGGTGGGGGTTGCAATTGAGTCAACCATTTGCTGTGGATTTTCGAAGTCACACCTAGGCCAAACTGAGTCAGGATGAAAGATTTTTTTTGCCTAAAGGATGTTGGTGAAACGGGTCGGATTTGACATCAGTTAACAGTAGCTGAACTGATTATCGCAACTAGTGGTAGTTTAGTATTCCAACTTTATTAATTGATTTGAAATTCCACCAGCATTAGCCCAAGCCTCTGTATTAGTCCAATGGCATTGCCATTATTCCTACTATCTCCCCTGACTTATAGCATGAAGAGAATTTTCATCTAATTGTATCTGGGGGGGAAAAAAGTTATCCATCCTAGTCCTTTATTTAAGCTTTTGGTCCATAGTGTGGTAGGTTACAGCATTTCAAGTTCTATCCAAGTGGTTTTTAAATGCACTAATTGTTGTTTCAGAGACATTCAGGCAGACACATGAACAGACAGGAAATAGAGGGATACAAATCATGTGCAGGCAGATGGGAATAGATTAGAATTGCACCAGGGTTGCTATAGACATGATGGGCGAAGGGCCTGTTCCTGTCCTGTAATGTCATTTGTTCTCTATGATTTTTCAGGTAGTGAGTTTCAGATCCCAAATTTTCTCAATGAAACTACCCTTATACCAATTATTTCTTAAGATGTGCCCTCCAGTTATTGCTGTCACTGTTATGGGAAGCTGTACTTTTTCATAAACCCTATCGAAGTCTTGCAGAGTTTTATGGATGTGAACTGAACCATCTAACAGCTTTATCTGTTTCAAAGAAAAGAATCCAACCGTAGCAGATCTTTACTCATAGTTAATAAAAAAATCTCAAATTTTGGGAGCATCCTTGATACTTCCTCTGCATCCTGTCTAATTTCCTTTTTCTTTTCCTCTGGAGAACTGAACTGCATCTTGGATTCTCACTGTGGCCTAATAAGTGTTTTATACAGTTCTAATATAACCTCTCTACTCTTATGTTGACTCAGGCATAGATTATATTAAAGTATCATTAGAACAAATGATTAAGTTCATTGTTAGTTGTTGGAAAAATGCAAACATATTATTTAGGAGCAAGAATAGTCTATTCAGCTCCTCGAGCCTGCTCCAGCATTCAATAAGTTCAAGGCTAATCTGATTGTTACTTCAAATCCACTCGCCCACATGCCCTTAATAACCTTGCAACTCCTTGCTTAACAAAAATCTTTCTCCTCTGCCTTTCGAGACTCTGCTTCCACCAACCTTTCAGGCAGAGTTTCAAATACTTTAAAAAGCTCTGAGAAAAGATGTCCCCCAACCTGGTGGCCCCTGAAACAGGAACCCCTAGTTCTGAGTTCTCCCTTATGAGGAAATTTCTTTGCCATATCTACCCTGAAGAGACCTTTGGGGTTTTTTTTTAATGGTTCAATCGTGATGTCTCTTATTCTGCTGAACTCAAATGGATATAAACTTGTCTGTTCAATCCTCCTTCATAAGACAACCTGGCCATTCCAAGAATTTGTGTAGTAAAGCTTCTTTGAATTGCTTCCAATACATTTAATGCTTCTATAAGACCATAAGATGACCAATATTCTGTACAGTCCTCCAAATACGATCTTCTCAGTGCACGATATAACAGGAACATAACCTCATTATTTTGGTATTCACTTCCCCTCACAACAAATTAGAACACCCATTTAGCTTTCCTAATTTCTTGCTGTTCTTGCATATTAATCTCTTGTGATTCATACACGAGGTCACCTCTGCATCTTAGACTTCTGCAGTATCTTAGTTTATATATTTTTTAAAGCTTTCTGCCAAAGTAGACAATTTAACATTTTCCCAAATTGGACTCCAATAGTCACATCTTTGTCAACATATCAATATATATTTTCAATGGCCTTGTGTCCATTGTACAACCTACCTTCCTACAGCCATGCTTTCTGTTCCTTCATCCAAGCATTTGGATAAATTGTATGCAGTTGAAGTCCCATTGGCAGACCATTTACTATATCTTAACCTGGAAAAGGGCCAGTCATGCCTATTTTCTGTTTCCTGTTAGCTGCCCAATCATCTTTCCATGCCAACATGCTACTGTCTATGCCAAGAGCTTTTCCACAGTAATCTTTGAAGGTTAAGGTTCAGTTTCCCTTTATCCCAATGCGTTATCTCCTTTTCACAAAACAATGACTCACATTATCTTGAACTTATTCAAGTCCACTGTTGTGATGTTTTAGCAGCTTCTAACATTTTCTCTATGACTGATGTTAACACCACTGGCCAGTTGTTTGCTTCTACTTGTCTGCCTTGCTTTTTGAACAAAGGAGTTATATTCAGTAATTGTGCTTAATACTATTGAAAATACAGAAATTTCTCCTCAGCAACATTTACAGATTATTCAATTTGGACCATTCCTATTTATACTTAACATATACAGCATTACAATTGTTTTTAAGCTAACGAGAATTTTTTTTCAACAGCTTGTCTACTTTAGGCAAGGCCATGAAGCCTATGTAGAAGCTGTCAAAAAGGCAAAAATATACACCATTAGCTTACGCAAGCAGCCATGGCATAAACTGGAAATTAGGGTAAGATTGGTTCATGAATTTGTGGAATTAATCTTTAACTTGAAAAATTTATAAAGCATGTATGTGAGCAGTTTGTGGGCTTTTATGCAGAAGATAGGATGGGGGGGGAGTTGCTGGTCGTGGCGATGATGAGAAGTAAACGATAGAACCCAGAGAGAAAGAAGAACAGTTGGACAGACAAAGGAGTGGATAACAATCTGGCTGGGAGCGTGACTAACAGCTAATGGGGTCTGTTAGTTAGTTAGAATATGTAGTCTGTAATTGCAGAACTGTGTGAAAACAAGGCCTGGTCTGTGGGCTTGGTGTCAAGGACGTGGGCAAGTTCAGGCCGTCAAATTGTTGAACTCGATATTGAATCCAGAGGGCTGCAGGGTCCCCAAGTGGAAAATGAGGTATTGTTCTTCCAGCTTGCACCGAGGTTTGCTGGAATACTGCAGCAAGCCTGGGACAGATGTTGACCAGGGAACGGGGTGTTGGATGAAAGTTGCAGGCAACTGGAAGCTCAGGGTCGTCTTTGTGGGCAGAACATAGTTGACCTGAACTCTTCCATCCCTTGTCCCCCTACCTCACACTCCAGGCCTTGTTATCACAGTTCTTTCGTTATATGCTACTTATTCTTAGTTACTAACAGTCTCCATTAGCAGTCTACATTAACAGCTATTCATCCTCCTATCCAGATTGTTATCCAAGGCTTTGGCTGTCCAACTGTTCTTTGGGCTGTATCCCCAACTACCCTTTACTTGTTACCAACAGCCCGCCACTCACTCTATCTTGTGCATAAAAACCCACATTTTCCCAGCTACAACAGTTCTGAGGAAGGGTCATCAGACTCAAAACATTAGCTCGACTTCTCTCTGCAGATGCTGCCGGATCTGCTGAGCTTTTCCAGCAACTTCTGTTTTGTTTCTGAGCCCTTCTCAGTTTGATTTAGTGATGTATTTATCCAACAGCCCGTTGAAAGAAATCATTTATATTGACTTGCTTTGATCCTTTTCTGCACTTGCTTAATGAATAAGTTGCTAAACCTGAAAGTTAGTGTTTCACCTTAGTGATGGTAGATGTCATTGTGAGAAGTTATCAGACTACTAGCCAGCTAAAGTAACAATTGGTAAGTGAGTATTAACTAGATTTTAAATGTTTGGATTCAATAACTTTTTTTGGTCAGAAATTAATCTGGACTTATAGAACACAACGATTTGTTTTAAACTTCAGCTTAATTTTGTTTCCACCAGGATCAAGAATTTTTAAAAATTGTTGGACTAAAATATGAAGTTGGCCCTCCTACATTGTGCTGTCTCAAACTTGCCTTCATCGATCAGGACACAGGGAAAATTATGGATAAGTCATTTTCTGTGAAGTAAGTTCAGTGTATTTAATACTTTTGGTTAAAAATATCTTAGTTGAATAAATTTATTAACTTGATTTTAAAACAATTGTTGCTTAGCATAGACACTGGGTTGAATGGCTGCCTCTTATGCTGTAACTTGTCCATAGTTTCATGGTTCTATTAAAGAACATGTCTAGGAATCTACCAATGAGCACCGATCCTCAAAGCTGTAGAATTGTCCTTCCAGTTTTGTCTTGACTGGTTTTCTTTAATGAGCACCATACACAAGTTGAAGAAGTTGAGCCAGTTCAACATCTTCAGCAGATGCTGCATCGAAAGTTAAACTGGAAAAGCAGTGATCGCTCTTGTATGTTTAAAATCTGCATATATGAAATGTCAAAACTTAAGAATGAGAGTGTAGGCCATTTAGCCCTCAACCTTTTCATGCCATAAAGTATGACCTTGCTGCATGTACAAGGCATTGTCTGTCACCCCCTTGAGACATTTTACACTTGTAACAGCTCCAGAAAGCACCAAAAATATATAAACTTGCATCAGCCAGCATAAATCAAACAACAACTAACCTATGAGTGAGTGGTGATAATTCCTTTAAGCAGCAACAGTTGAGTTTGTGGAATGGGAAATATTTTCTGTTACTTAACACATTTTCGGTTAGGAGAGGTTGTCACCTGGAACATCGAGTTCCAAATTGGCAGTGTTGCTTTCACGTTTGCATTCCACATTATGGACTTTAGACAGAAACCAATTTATTTATCAAGGTGTCTCTGGTTCTGTTTGGGTCAAAAGTATGCACTCATTCTGTTAACTATATTTGAGCCCTCAGGTCCCTTGTGGCACTCAAAACAAAAAGGAACTATGGTGTCCCTGAAGAGTCTGTACCACAAAGTATATGTTAGACCACGTTATTCAGTTCCTAATTATGTACGTCAACCAAACAAAAAAAGGAAAGGAAAGTCAATATGAGAAAGTTAAGAGACAGAAAAAGTAAGAAGTTTTGAGAATTTTCAGTGCTGGAGAAGTTCTTCTGTGTATTAAATTTCATTACTTCATGACTGAATGCACATTGTGATCTGACAGTCTTGGTCAACCTCTCATGACTAGGACTCGAATATTCAAAGGTGCATGCTAGGAAAAGGTGAAAAGGTAGTTTTGCTAATTCAGGAGGATGTCAATATAATAGACAGAGATTGCCTCAATTGTGGAGATCAGGTTGTGGGGTCAGTTGGGTAGAGATCAGAAATAGTAAAGCTGAGAAGTCAGTTGTGGGAGTGATTTTCGGTACCCTAATAGCAACAGCCCTACAGGAAAGGATGCAGGGGAAGAACTAATGAAAACTAGAGAAAGTTACAGTAACAATCAAAGGTGATTTTAATCTACCTATTGTTTGGATCAGATTATCAAGGGTAATCTGGATAACCAGTTTATAGTATATTTTCAGGAGCAGCATATTTCAAAGGCGAGCAGAGATCAAGTTAAGTAAATTTGGTAATGTGCATTGACATAGAATTAATTAATGACATTATAGTAAAGGCTCCCCTAGATAGTGTTGATCATAATGCATTTGAATCTTGCACTCACTTTGAGGGAGAGCAGAGTGTTTCAGATTCATATAAGAGCAATTAGGACAGCCTGAAGATAGGCCAGCCAAAATGATGGGAAAGGCCAGAGAGAGGTATAGTAAAAGACCCTTAAGGAAGACAACATGCATTCCCACGACAGGGAATGATCCTTGAGAAAGGACTTGCCATCTGTGGCCAGTTATGCAAAGGTGGAGGGAGGGGGTGTGATGGCCTAGTGGCATTATTGCTGTTAATCCAGAGACCCAGATAATGTTCTGGGAACCATGGCAGATGGTGGATTTTGAATTCAGTGAAGGTCTGGACTTAATAATGACCTTGAATCCATTGTTGATTGTTAGAAAAACCCATCTGGTTCTTTGATGCCTTTTAGAAAAGGAACCTGCCATCCTTACTGGGTCTGGCCTATATGCAACGCCAGATCCACAGCAATATGGTTGACTCTTGACTGCCCTCTGGGCAATTAGGAATGGGCAATAAATGCTGTATTTGAATATGGACTGCTTCAGAATCTGAAGGGGTTGTGAATGGTGCTGAACACTGCAATTATCAGTGAGCATCCTCACTTCTGACCTTGTGATGGAGGGGAGGTCACTTGATGAAGCAACTGAAGGTGGTTGGGCCTAGGACTCTACCCTGAGGAATTCCTGCAGAGATGCAGCAGTTACAATCATCTTAAAGTTTCAGCAGAGATTTGTAGCGTGGGTTGTGGGTGAGGTTGTTAACTTGCTTGCCAAGTTCCATCTGTAATGCAGTCAACAGACTTATAGAATTGGACCCCAAATACAAACACATACAGATCAAAACTGGAAATGACACTTCTCACCATTATGGACCAGATAAGTATAAATTCCAAGCAGAGTAGAACAACATCACTTCATTGGAGGCCTTACTGATGATGTCACCTAGCATGATGACAGAATGTCTGAATGAAAACAAGCCAGATCAGCCAGCAAGTCAACAACCTCACAACCATCTTAATTTGTGCCAGGAATGACTCTAAACGGGGAGACTTTGTCCCTCAGATTCCCTTTGATTCCAGTTTTGCTAAGGCTCCTTGATGCCCCATTTTTTTCAAATGCCGCCTTGAAGTCAAAAGTTGCCACTCTCACCTCACCTCTGGAATTCAACTCTTTTTTTTGTCAATATTTTAACTAAGGCTGTAATGAGGTCAGGAGCTGAGTGGCCGTGGCAGACCCCACTCTGGGCATCACTGAGCAGTTTATTTCTGAGCGGGTGGTGCTTGATAGCACTGTTGATGCCACCTTCCATCACTTTTCTCATGATCAAAAGTATGATGGGACAGGTAATTGGTCAGATTGGATTTGTCCTGCATTTTGTGAAAAGGACTACCCAGGCAATTTCCCACATTGTTGCATAAATGCTCGTGTTGTCCCTGAGATGTGGTCTCACCAATGACCTATTGTAACTGAAGCATGACTTAGTTTAATGTTCAATTTCTTTTGCCATAAAGGATGGTATCCTGTTGATCATCTTTATTGGTATACCAGCATACTGAAGTTTTTTGTGACTTGTACACCAGGGCTTCTAGATATCTCTACACTCTTAAAATTCAGCAGTTGTTCTCCATTTAAATAATACTGTGCTGTTTTGATTCTTCCTGCCAAAGTTAACCTCAAATTTTTGTGGTCTACTAACTCAGTCTATCTTTCTTGATTTCTGGAATGAATGAGGAGAGGCTGGACAAGTTGGGCATGTATCTTCTGGCGGTTGAGAACATTTTGACCACTTTATTGAAACACAAGATCCTTGGGGAACTTGACAGGCTGGATGCAAAAGAATGTTCCCCTTAGGAGAGATGCCAGAACAAGGGACACAATTTAAAAATAAGAAGTGACTTATTTAATATGAAGATGAGAATTTATTTTCTCATGGAGAGTCACAGATCTTTGCAGCTGTCTTCCCAGGGAGTGACAGAGGCGTGATTATTGAATCTTTTAAGGCCAAGGTAGGTAGATTCTTGATTAACAAGGTAATCATGGAATAGTAGGGATGGCAGAAATTTAGTGTCGAGGCCATGATTGTATTGAGTAGCAGAGCAAGGAAGAGGACTGTAATGGCATTTTCCTGTTCATTTGTATGTTCAGAATTCACTTCAAGTTAAACCTTGTCCATTTAAGTATAACTTTTACTGGAGTATTGCTTGATCTTCCAGTGATAAAGCGGTACAGCTACATTCCCTTCATATCTTGTAATATTTTAGTGACATACCAGCGTAGCAACATTTGTGGAAAAGTAGGGAAATTGCACAACAACTTCTTGATTTAAGTGTTTAACTGAACAAATACAGACTTGGAAAACTATTGTATGATTTGTTCTGTAGTAAACATGAGTGTTGCTAGCCTCTCCAGTCCTACCACAAAACAAGTTATTGGTTTGGTATAATAGTTCACCAATATGTTATTAATGTGTAAAATCCACTTGCTTGAGTGCTGTAGCTGAAGTTGATATCTCTAATTTATTACAAGTTGCTACTTTTCATTGAACTACATATATATTTTACTATATAATAAAATGTGAGGCTGGATGAACACAGCAGGCCAAGCAGCATCTCAGGAGCACAAAAGCTGACGTTTCGGGCCTGGACCCTTCATCAGAGAGGGGGATGGGGAGAGGGAACTGGAATAAATAGGGAGAGAGGGGGAGGCGGACCGAAGATGGAGAGTAAAGAAGATAGGTGGAGAGAGTATAGGTGGGGAGGTAGGGAGGGGATAGGTCAGTCCAGGGAAGACGGACAGGTCAAGGAGGTGGGATGAGGTTAGTAGGTAGATGGGGGTGCGGCTTGGGGTGGGAGGAAGGGATGGGTGAGAGGAAGAACAGGTTAGGGAGGCAGAGACAGGTTGGACTGGTATTGGGATGCAGTGGGTGGGGGGGAAGAGCTGGGCTGGTTGTGTGGTGCAGTGGGGGGAGGGGACGAACTGGGCTGGTTTTGGGATGCGGTGGGGGAAGGGGAGATTTTGAAACTGGTGAAGTCCACATTGATACCATTAGGCTGCAGGGTTCCCAGGCGGAATATGAGTTGCTGTTCCTGCAACGTGGTATACTGCATCCACTGTACCCGGTGTGCCTTCCTGTATATTGGGGAAACCAAGCGGAGGCTTGGAGACCGCTTTGCAGAACACCTCCGCTCAGTTCGCAACAAACAACTGCACCTCCCAGTCGCAAACCATTTCTACTCCCCCTCTCATTCTCTAGATGACATGTCCATCATGGGCCTCCTGCACTGCCACAATGATGCCACGCGAAGGTTGCAGGAACAGCAACTCATATTCCGCCTGGGAACCCTGCAGCCTAATGGTATCAATGTGGACTTCACCAGTTTCAAAATCTCCCCTTCCCCCACCGCATCCCAAAACCAGCCCAGCTCTTCCCCCCCCCCACCCACTGCATCCCAATACCAGTCCAACCTGTCTCTGCCTCCCTAACCGGTTCTTCCTCTCACCCATCCCTTCCTCCCACCCCAAGCCGCACCCCCATCTACCTACTAACCTCATCCCACCTCCGTGACCTGTCCGTCTTCCCTGGACTGACCTATCCCCTCCCTACCTCCCCACCTATACTCTCTCCACCTATCTTCTTTACTCTCCATCTTCGGTCCGCCTCCCCCTCTCTCCCTATTTATTCCAGTTCCCTCTCCCCATCCCCCTCTCTGATGAAGGGTCCAGGCCCGAAACGTCAGCTTTTGTGCTCCTGAGATGCTGCTTGGCCTGCTGTGTTCATCCAGCCTCACATTTTATTATCTTGGATTCTCCAGCATCTGCAGTTCCCATTATCACTGATATATATTTTACTACTTGTATTTGATTTAATATCTGTCAGAGATGATGTTAAAGCTGTTACTGAAGATGAGTTATAGAAGTTTGTGGTTTAGTAAGAGGCATAATTTACTGACATTTTTGAGGAAATGCATGCTGTTGACAAAGGAAAACCGATGAATGTACTGTACTCAGATTTCCAGAAGGTATTTGATAAGTGTCTCATCGTAGATTATTGCTTAGGATAAAAGGCATGCGTAAAAGATTGCCTAGAAGATTGGAAATAAAGAACAGATATAAATATAGGTCATTTTCTGCTTGACAAGATATCATTAATGGTGTGCCACAGGAATCAGTGCTGAAGGCGTCATTTTGCAGGTATATCAAGTAATTAGGAAAATTAATAGAATGTTGTTTATTGTAAGAGGAAATTGATATAAATTAGGGCTGGTTATGCTCCAATTGCATTGGGTATTAGAGAGACCACATCTGAAGGTTTACCTTACTACTACTTGAAATGTCTTGAGGATAGGCCAGACTTGTAAAAGTTCAGCAGGTTAAGAGGGTGACGTGATTGAAACACAAGATCCCGAAGGGTGGCCGTGGAATAGGTGTTTCCACTTGTGAAATAATCCATAATTAGTGGTTGCCCATTTAAAACAGAGATAGAAGAGTAGTGAGCATTACAGTAAAAGCAGAGAGTTTGAATACTTTTAAGGTAGACAGACATGAGGCCTTGATAAAGTAGGGAATGTAAGGTTGCAGGGGGCTGGGGGAGGGGGTTGCAGGGTATGAAGTAGTGAGGTTAGATATGATCTTATTGAATGATGGAACAGCTTGAAAATGAGTGGCTTACTCCTGTTCCTTATTGCATAATTGTTGTGTTTCAGATCCTGTCAGATACAAAACAAGATATCTCTCACTCCACTCCATTTTGCCCCAATTTTAGTTGAGCACTGCCCATATTACATGTAATTATTGTGCTTCATTATCACTTATTTATTGTTCTGTTTTTCAGATACCATGACATGCCTGATGTAATTGATTTTCTTGTATTACGTCAGTTTTATGATGAAGCAAGGGAGAGGAATTGGAAAGCTGGTAAGTTTTGATTCATTATGATTCCAAGTTTAAATTTTCAATTTCTAAAAGAAATTGATGCTAAAAATCTTACTTAAAAATGTTTTTTAAAATCTCAATTTTATTATTATTCTGAGGTCACTCAGCAGTTTTTTGTCATTTGTCTGGAAGATGGGCTTGTGAGCAGCTCCATAACTTCCATAAGTGATGCAATGTACTTTTATGATGTCCTTCACGTTATTTCCTCTAGCTTCATTGTTCATCAGAATGTCACAGTTATGGAAACATTCTATTAATTCAGTAGACCCACTGTGTACTTTATAATTTGTCAATGGTATTGAACAATATTTCTGTTATTTTGTTCTTAGCTGGGTATTTTATGGTTGTGGAGTTGCGATTGCATCCAAGAAAGGAAATTATAGAATTAAAGTGCTTATCATATGGTGAAATGGTACACAAAGTACAATTCTTTAGATTTTAGCATCTCTGTTTGGGTTCAATATCTTTATCCTGAAGATCAATCTAATAATACTTTTGGACTAAAGTGATGTCCTCTTTGATACGTACTGTGCCCCTTCAAACCAGCTCAATTTTCAGCCAAACCACCTCTTGAACAATTGATGCATGATCTGTGACATTCTCTTCAATTTTTCTTCTTTTGGCTGTGGGAATCTATTGCTTACAGGAAAATAACATTAGTGCAAGTCATCTGTTTCTCCGTTGAGCACTTTTGTTGCATGTTGTCAATCATTGCGTATTGAAAGCTATTCTGAACTTAGCTTTCACACCATTCAAATCAGTAATTATTTTTCATATTTATTCTGTTGCTGCAGGTGACAAATTTCGGTCTATAATAGATGATGTTTGGTGGTTTGGGACAGCCTTAAGTCAAGAACCATTCCAGCCAGCATATCCAGATAGCCATTTCCAGTGTTACACCGTTCGGTAAGTTCAGAGCAACCATATATGAACACTATAAATTGTGTATTGGATTTACAGCGATAATTTTTATAAGCACTTAACTGACTGTCAATATCTGTGATAAAATAAGCAGTAATTATTCGACAAATGTCTGCCTAATGCGAAGCAGCAGGCAAGCTACAGATGTAGTGAGGAATGTATGGAATAATTGGCCTCCTTTTGTGCTGTAATGACTAAGTCTGTCATTTCTGTGTCAGTTGTACAAGAATATAGTTACTAATCCCAATCCTTAGGCTTGCTCTATTGCTGGGTAATTTTGTTTTCCTCCTGTATGCCTTTACAATTGTTTTGAAAGGTGCAATTGAATCTGCCTCAGTACCCTTTCATAGTGTATTCTAAATTCTGACTGCATTTTGTTCTTTTTTTAAAAAAGCATAAATTAATAGAAGCAGTTTCTCTCTATTGTACTGAAATGGTACACATTTCATTACAAGTTATTATCAGTTTTGGAATGTGAATTTCAAAATAATGGCAAATGGGTGCTGGTTACTGCTGTGAAAGATTTTCTTTAGAAAAAAAGGTCAGGGCCCTTACAAATAATGACTTAATCCTGTACCTGTCTCAGAGCTGGTGACTGCAAATTCCTGTGGTCTTAATGGAACCATGTGTACACAGTATGGTTTTTATGACCGGTAGAGTAAACATGTAGGGCCATTAGCTTAGTTTTTACTTCAGAAATATCTGGGATGAACAAGGTTGTTTAAATTCCATTCCGAAGAAAGTTTATCAATTCAGCTCAGAAAGCACCATTGTTGAGTTCAGAAGTAAGATTAATTTCTGTCCCCAAAGAACAGTTCAGTTACCTCAGCAGAAATGTACTCTGTGAAACTTGCAAACCAGGAGTGTTTGATTTGAAATATGCAGATTATTAAAACTGTAATTGCTCTCAGTTTTGAGAAAAAGGTCATGTCAACAGATTTGGAAGAGTTATTGAATTGTCTCCATAGTCCAAGGCCAAGAAACTGTTAAGTATGGGTTAGGTAGCACCCTAAAACTTTGAGATATCAAGAGGCTCTCTGGACTTCAGCCTCAGATAGACATTGTTGGAAACAGATGAAACATTGTTTTGCTCTGTGTTTCGTATTTGGCTAACTGTCTTCAATTTTTATATAGTTTGGCATGTTTTTCATTTTTTTTGTAATATACTTCTGTCTCGATGCTCAAGAAAGTCTGAAGAGAAAATGTCTGTGATTGACATTAACTTACTAAAACAAATAAAACGAATCTATGAAGTATATAAAGCCAGATTTCATTCTGGGATCTAACTTGTCCAGTATTCACATCGTAATACTGTTCACCCCAGATTGTTTTAAACTCTCATCAAATCTCCTATCAAAAATGTGTTCTATTCTCTGAGGAGAATGACCCCTGAACTCCTACAGTCTTGCGCTGTGTTTGAGATTTCTCATTCCTGAAACCAGTTTCTAAAGTCTTTTCTGTGCTGTGTCTATGAACCTTCATATCTGCCAAATGTATGGTGTCCAGAATTAGCCATAATACTTTTTGAAGCTGAATCATTATTTTTAAAAGGTTCATTTAGTTTCCCTGACTATGCAGTCTATGCCTCCATTTGCAAAGTCCAAGATTCTGTATGCCTATTCAACTGATATCTCAAAGTGCCCTGCTGACTTCTGATTTGTATAAACATAATCCTTGTCTCTGCTCTTATAACCCCCACTTAGATTATGACTTTTAGATTGTATTGCCTTCCATTATACAACCAAAATGTGTTACTTTTCATTTCTCAATGTGCAATTTCATCTGCTAAACATTTGCCCATTCCATCAATCTGTATGCTGCTTTGAAGTCTGTCATTGCCCTCCTCCCAGTTCACAATAGTTCCGTACCTGTGTCTTCTGTAAATTTTGATCTCTCTGTAGCTCTCTGACTGACTGACCACTAATCCCAAGAATGGTTGCAATGGACCTGTAGGGCTGACTGTGATCTACTCTCCAGACTGTTGTGACAGGTAACCCCTGACTCTGACTGCCCCAAGAGGCTGAATGAGCCTGTGGATTGAGATCAGAAGCTGTCCTTGACTGACTGGGAGTGGTACAGTGACTCAGTGGTTAGCATTGCTGCCTCACAGCACCACGGATCCATGATTCTACCCTCTTTGGATTTGATGGACCAAATGGCCTCTTCCCACATTGTAGGGATCTGTGATTCTAAGACTGTGGTGGACTTCCTGATTGACAACAGTACTCCTTGACTGAGGACTACTCTCTTTATATTTTGAGACATGGCCATTTGGTTGAAATATATTGTGTGTTTGTTGTATGTGTAAGATTGATACTATGCGCACAAAAGCATGCCCACCCCCTTGACTGAGCACTACTGACAAATATGATATGCTGTTTGGCTTTGTGCCTGAACTAAAAGGCTAGGCAAAGCAGGGATGCCGAGAGCAGCTGAATAAACATAAAATCACTGAGTACTAAGAAGGTAAGCCCAGGACCCAAAGTGCACTGTGCTCCAGTGCATGAGTTAGGTACTTGTTCTTGCATGCACTCCAAAATGCAGGCTTAACATGGGTAACTGTATTTTAAATGAATTAGAGGTATGTCTGGCATGTGTCCAATGCAAAGCTCATGACCAGAGAGTGTAGGCAATCGCTACCCATAAAATCATGAGACCAAGGTGCAGGATTAGGTTGTTCAGCCCATCATGCCTGTTATGCCACTCAATGAGATCATGGCTGACCTGATAATTCTCAACCCCTGTTTTCTAGATTTCTCCTGTAATCCTTGATTCCCTTAATAATTAAAATCTATCCATGTTGATCTTAAACATATCTGACAACCCGGTCTCAAAAGCACTCAGGTTTAAAAAAAAATTCCACCGATTCACTACTCAGTAGAAATTCCTCCTGACTTTCTCAGCTATAACCAGGATTATGCTGTTGTCACAACTTGATATCATACTAGAAGTTAAGCTCACTGTTCCCAGAGTTTAAAAGTTAAAGATTTTAAAATAAGTACAAAAAATGCTTCAATTTACCTCCTTTCCAAACACCGCTTGGCAGAAAGCACAGACCAGGCTTCTGTACTTAACAAGAATAACAATTTATTGCAAGTAATTAGCCTCTTGATGCAGCTAAATAGTTAGAAAACATTCACATATAATACTACAAATCAAAACTCGAATCCCATTTAAACTGCCCATTACACACATTTGCGTGCGCACAAACAGACAGGGAAACATGGATTAGAAATAATGGGAACTGCAGATGCTGGAGTATCCAAGATAACAAAGTGTGAAGCTGGATGAACACAGCAGGCCAAGCAACATCTCAGGAGCACAAAAGCTGATGTTTCGGGCCTAGATCTCTGATGAAGGGTCTAGGCCCGAAACGTCAGCTTTTGTGCTCCTGAGATGCTGCTTGGCCTGCTGTGTTCATCCAGCTTCACACTTTGTTATCAGGGAAACATGGCTGATGGATGGAGGAAACCTGCAAAGGCACTTTGAAAGTTTCTGTTGATGGGTTGCTGAGACGATCCTCTTGATTCTTATGCTGGTTAGAACATTGTTTTCAGCTGTCTTTCTCCAGATATTTCTGCTGGTTTTCAAGAGACAAAGTGGTTTCTGACTCATCAATTGTGTGTCGCAGCTTACAACAACTGCTAAATACATAATACATTGGTTTTCTTAAGGTTTAAAGCTGTTTTTGACTCCAGAGAACAGAGTTCCTCAGCTGCTTTTTCCCAGCCCTAAGCTGTTCATTTACCGAGACCTAACCACAGGGTTGCGGCTGGCTTTTGTCATTGGTCTATGGATTAGTGACCAGTTATCAATGAACTTCGTGTCTCCACCCAGCTGCATCTGTACACACTCCCTCAGTTCCAGTTTGTCCCTAACACTGCTTGATCAAACAGCTGTTTACCTGATACTTGCCATGAGTGTCAGGTTGCCGCTTAATTGTTCTTCAGAACATTCGGCAATCCTTTAAAACACTAGTGTTTCCTCATTTCATCCCACACTTTAAAAAGCATAAAAACAAAAAGACATGGTCTTTACACTCTTTGGTCCTAAACCCTCCCAAAAAAGGAAGCAAGTTCTCCATTTCAACCATGCCAAATGTCTTAGGAATCTTGTATGTTTTGATATGGCCACCTCTCATTCTTCTAAACTCCAATGCGTGCAGATTCAATCTCTTGTCATAAAATCCCTTCTTACTTAGGATCGACCGAATGAACCTTCTCTGGACTGCCTCCAATGTCAGTTTAGCTTTCCTTAGATAAAGGGACCAAAACTGTTATGTATCCCAGCCCTGATCTATCTAGTTCTTTGTATAATTTTAGCAAGATTTCATTTGAAATAAAAGCCAACATTTCATTCGCCTTCTCTATTACCTGCCAAATTGCTTTTTGTGATTTGTGCCTCCCTGTTTTGCCAGCCTTCATCTCCACTTCCTCCTTGCCCCTTGTCATAAATACTCATCATATCTGTGCATGCACTGGAGCAATTTTGATATTATGGCTAATAACACATATTAAAATATGAGATATCTTTGGAAGATCATGCTCCTCAAATATCTGGTCAAGGAGCATAAAATTAGCATACAAATACAATAAGTAGTTAGGTAGGTAGAAGCCTTTCAAGAGATTTGGAACATACTATTATGTTCTGCTACGAATGCACAGTTGGAGCTGGAGCAGTGTACAGTTTTGATTTTTGTACCTAATAGATATATTTCCCTTCAGAGGAGATGCAGTAGAAGATTCACTAGATTGATTACTGGGATGAGAGAAAGTTGTTGCGTACGTTTTGGAATTCAGAATAATAAGAGATGATCTCATTGAAATATAAAATTCTTTAGATGTCTTAAAATCTTGTAAAAATAATGATCACACTCTTGCCTCGGAGCCAGAAGCTTAGAGTTCAGGTACCACTTGAAGTTTTGATGGTGAAATAAAGTGTGTTCAAAACGTGGCCAACCAGAGTATCAATTTGAAGGCTCTTGTGCCAGGGTTCTAACTACACCTGCGAAAGTGGGAGAGATTCCTGATGAATCGGGGGTGAAAAGAAAATCAGAGCCTCTACCATCACTAGTTATAGACTACAATGTGCATGGAAAAGTGCATCTTGCCACTTGAACTCAGACTCCTTTTAGAGCCAGTTGGCTGCGTAGACTGTGTGGCTCAGATTGGTGCCAGTGCATGGGTTTGATTGCTGTTCTGGCTAAGATGAACTCAGGACCGGTTGTCATCCCTACTAGTGATGAAGATTGTGGCGCTATAGGTTGGTCCTGCCGTCATTCAGATAACTATATGAGCACTTGACAGAGGTGATGCAGAGAAACTGTTTCTTTTATTTGGAAAGTCACAAATTAAGAATTGCTATTTTGGATCAAGATGAAGAGAATTTTGTTCACTCGGATATTTGTCTCGTCCTTTGGAATTTTAACCCCAGAGGGCTGCTGGTGTTCAGTCATTGAGTAATATAGTATTCAAGACAGCCAATAGATTTCTGAACTCCGAGGGAATTAAGGCAAATGGGGATAATGTACAAGGTGGATTTGTAGTCTAGGATCAGCCATGATCATACTAAGTAGTGTATATAGCCAGCTTAATGACCCTGTTGACCATTTTCTGTCCTATTGTGCTTTTATGTTCAGTTCTGGAAAAAGTTCTGGAAAAACACTGCCAATACACTGCGTGTATTTTATTATCCCTCTAAGATTCATACTTAATAGTGACCTGAACTGATTTGTAGCTAGTTCAAGTGACCCTATATTAAACGGGGTTGAAGTTGCCTGAACTTGCACAAGTACAAGAGAAGTAACCTTTTCAATCCATTATAAATGCTTGATTTTATACTGTGCCTTTTAAAGTAATATTATGTCTTAGGGCACTTTATTCACCTTAGTTGACTTAGATTCAACCACTGGAACCAAACACTTGTTCCTTCAACCATTGTCACTTCCAATGCATTTGTGTGGTGAGTATTTTGAAATTTCTGATTGAAGCCCTCCAGATTATTTGAATTACGTTGCATGCAAACAGAATGTTTGGCATTTGTTAAGCCAACTTTTTTTTATTCTGATGTAGCTTTTTGAGTTGTAATTTTGAAGTTTATTCTCGTTTTCATTTTCCTCCTTTCTCTGATTTGTAATGGTCTAAATAATTCCCTGAGAGGGTGCAGACTGCCTACATTCAGGCTTTAGCCACTCTCCAACAAACTACAAAGAGGAGCATGAACCACGTAAGTTCCTTTGCCTTTTTGTTTCCTATGAATCAGGTTGAGAGTGTTCATTTTCAGTACTTAGGAATATCAAACAAAATCCTGTCACACTCACATTGAAATTCAGGTAATGTACTAAGATCATGGAAGAAATACTAATGGTTCCTTCCACCAGCTACCACCTGTGAGACCATTACTGTTTATGTATAATCCCTTAAGTAGGCAGTGCAGTTGCAATTTGTGCACAGTAAGGTCACAAAACTGTAGGAAGATAAAAGTCAGTTAGTAGTTTTGGTCAAAAAACCAAAAGAACTGCAGATGTTGGAAATTTGTAACAAAAACAGAAGCCACTGAAAAATCTCAACAGATCTGGAGCATCTGTGGAGAGAAATCAATGTTAAGGTTTCTGGTTCAATGACCTTTCTTCCGAACTGTTCAGAACTAGTTTTGGTTATTTTAGTTGATGAATGAATGTTGGCTACAGTATTGGGAGAATTTCCTGCCGTTGAAAAATCGTGGTTAACTGTTTCATCCAAAATTATCAACTTCAAGCAAAGTAGTACTTCCTTCACGTCATACGGTAAAGCAATTACTTGTGTGTTCAAATCTTGCAATGGGATTTGAATATACATCCTTCATTACTATATCTTTGCACTTAACGGGGTGAATTGAGATTCCTAAATCATTAGAATATACCAGAATCTAGGATTAATAATTTGTCTCTCTTTTCCATTGTCTCTACAGCTGGGAGAACAATGAAATTGAAAGGCTCAGTCCTTGGGACATGGAACCTATTCCTGAAAATGGTGAGCAGCTGAAGTGCTTTGTCCAAATGAGTGCAAACCTACAGATTTATTTAAGTTTTAGTTCCATTGCATATAACATTGATCAATTTCAGGGTGATGTTATTTTGTAGCTAAACTGTTAATATTTTCTTTTGGCAAACAATCTACAGTCTAAGTAAAATGAACCAAATGTACGATGCAGTTTGCAGAGGGGAAGACAGTGGTGTAATGCTAATGTCAATAGACTACCAATCCAGAGCCCAAGCTGGTTCAAATCCTGCAATTTAGTAGAACTTAATTTCAGTAAGTACATCTAGAATATAAAAAGTTATTCTTATGGTAATTATGAAACCGTTGGAAAACCATCTGGTTCTCTAATGTGCTTTAGGGAAGGAAATCTGTCCTTCGCTAGTCTGGTCTATGTGCAACTCCAGTCTCAGAGCAATATGGTTATCCACTGCCCCCTACACTCAGTTCAAAGGCAGTTAGGGATGGCAAATGTGCTGGTCTTCTCGGCAATATACACAAAAAGTAAAGTCCTGTCACTGGTGAGATAAATTATTTTTATTGACATTTATTGAAAGATAAATATTTTCTACAGCACCTCTGCTGTCCTTTCTCATGGCATATTCTCAAAAGGGAAAACAGGACTTCAATTTAATTTTCTCATCCAGCAATGAGGCATGCTCCATGTTCCAGTGGACTGTATTTTCATAAGTGGATATAAAGTGTTAGTAGGCATTGTCAGCACATAAAATAAAACAACTTATAAGCAAACAAATTAGGAGCAGATTTTAGTCAGTTGAGCTTGCTCTGCCATTCAGTTAGATCAATGCAGATCTACTTGATTTGAATTCCATGTTCTCGTCTACCTCTGACGACCTTTGTTTCTTGCTAGTTAAGGGAATAAAGCTACCCAACCTTGAAAATAATTAACATCCCTGTCTCCATTACCTTCTGTGACAGAATTCCAAAGTATCTCACCTCTGAGAGAAAATATTCATCTCTGTCCAAAAAGAGTGACCCTGAATTTTTGAGCAGTGGCCCCTAGTTTAGATTAAGCTTCAAGAAGCAGCATCCTCTCCACATCTAGGTTGCTGTTGTCAGGATAATTCATAATTGTATATACATCAATTAAATCACCTGTCTCTCGAGTGGAAACAAGCTAGGCTCAACCTTTCCTCATGCTAGGTGTCAGTCTAGCAAACTTCCTTTACACTTACCAATGCACTTACATTGCTTGTGAAATAAAGCAACCAAATCTACCCACGATATTTGAGATGAGTCTTCCCCAGTGCCTTGTATGACTGAAGCTTATCATAATTACTTTATCATTTACTCATTAAAATAATGCATTCCACTAGCGTTCATGTTTACTTGCATGTTAACTTTTTGTGACTCATGGACTAGAACACCTAGATTCCTGTGCATCTTGAAACTCTGTAGTCAAAGTGAACAAATTCATATTTTCTCACATCATACTCCATCTTTTAGAGCTGTTGAACATTATTTTTGTCCACTCACCCAACCCATTTAAATTCAATTGCAACTTCTTTATTTCTGCTTGAGAATTTATGTCCCTGTCTTTGTACCTTCTGCAAAGTTAGTTGCCAGTCTTTGTGTCCCTCATCTAAGCCATTGATAAAAACTAAGACATCTGTGGCACTCGCACATCCTTCCATTTGGGGAAAAGAAGCATCCATGCAGATGGTGTTTTCTACCAGCCAGCCAATCTTCTATCCATACTAAAATATCACTGTCTACTCCATGAACTCCTGCTTTGTACCTTTTGTATGGTACCTTGTCAAAAGCCTTTTGCAAATCTAAGAACACTTATCTACAGGCTCCCCTTTATTCATAGTGCATTACTACTTCAAAAACTCCTATAAATTGGTTAAATATGATTTATTTTTCATTAAATGATACTAAAGCCTTTCTGATTTCTTCAAGTGTTCTGAGTGCCCAGATATAAGCACCAAGATGTCAAGCTCACTGGCCCATAGTCCTTTTCTCTGCCTCCTTCCCTGAATAGAGGGTTTACACTGTGTACATTCTAAGCTGATGAAATCTTACAAGAGTCAAGTGAATTTTGGAAAATTAATACCAACACATCTACCAGCTTATTAATGACCTCTACTATATATTTTCAATACATCGATCAGAGCAAAAGACCCCAAGATACTTCGTAGAAGTAAAGTCAATACTAATTTGATATTTTGGATGGTTTTAGAGCTGTTGAACATGACAAATATAAGATGGGGTAAGGCAAGTTTCAATTTGAAGTGTGTGGGAAAAAGAAACTTTCTAATGATATAATAAAGATCGAGCTACGTACATGGTAGTGGAAAAGTCCCCCACAGGTGAAATGCAAACTTTTAAGAAATTAAGCACTGTGGCAATTTCTGCAGTCTGCATAGAAGCTTGTTTTAAAAAGATCTGGCAGTACAGCAATTGTGTTCCTGACCTCTGAGCCAGGAGATGTGGGTTCAAGTTCCACCTGCTCCAGAAGAGTGTAACATCTCTGAACAGGTGGATTTAAAAACATCAAAAGCTTGTTTTTTTTAATATTGAATTAATATAATAGTTATCAAAGTATGAACTCAGAACCACCTCTTGACATCATTACAACTTTTGAAACACAGCCAAACATTTTATAGTGACATCATAATAACGTTTGGGGGAATAAAAGGCAAAAATGTCAAAACTGCCCAAATGCACAAACTTTTAACCCTCCTAGTTCCTTGTTTAATTTATATTCATCCAGGGTCTTGAATGATGTCTTTCCTAAACTATGTGTGTTTCTATTTTCTTTTTGAATAAGCTTTCAATATTTCTTGTCCTCCAGTATCCCTGAATCTTGCAATTCTTATCTTTCACAGGAACATGCTGATTCTGAATTCTAATCAACTAGCCTTTAAAAGATTCTATTCAGATGTGGATTTACCCGCAAACTCCTGCCCTGAATTTAATTTCTCCAGTCCTGCCCAATAGTGTTGTAATTAGCCTTCTTTCACACAAGGACCAGTCTCATCCTTATCTGTAACTATGTACTGAGAGAGAAATAAGTACTTGTTATAACTACTCAGGGATTTAAGAGCCCAGTACAAGACAGAATGGAGTCTGTTTGAACTTGTTGCTGTCAATTAGCCCTGCTATAAAATAAAGTTTCCTACTGAATGATTTATCTTCCTCCAACGAAAAGTTTGGATCTGTGAAAAATGGGAATTGAGTTTACTTATGAGCACCACATTTAAGGTTCTCACAATCTTCCAAGCTCTGCAAAAACCCCTCCCTAAAGTGCATAACTTTGACTGTAACATGTTTCCTTACGTATTGCTGGCGTGGATATAATGAATAATTTCCAATGTAAAATATCTTTGAAAACATTGCGTGTTCAATCTATTTCACACTAAATCCATTCACACAATGAGCTAGATTATACATGTTAAATCAAGACATTCTGTGTGGGCTTGACTGCCTTGTTGCTCTGAATAGACTATTGGCAGGACATGTATTAAATAATTGCATGCTTAAACGTAAATAAGGTCATGGTTAGCGAATGAAAGCTGCTGTAACCAAACCTTAAGTTTCAGTAACACTCCCAAACATGATCTTAATTTTCTTTCATGTAGTGAACTGTCTTTTTATGCTACTGTTCATATTGTAGCTGAATTTCCTGATGATCCTAGTGCTGGTGTTCCTGTGACTGTGGAAGAGCTTGAAGCTCTGCTATACAGACCTCAAGAAGGAGAGTGGGGAGAAAAATCAAGAGATGAAGAATGTGAGCGTATTATAAGGGGCATTGATGACCTTGTGACACTAGGTGGGTTCACAAACTGCATTTGTTTTCTGGAGATACAAATTTGATACTTGATACAATCGCTGTTGCCAGTGCAATACTATTAATCTTCAGTAATACAGAAAATAACCTGAATTGGAGATTGTCATAGAATCATATGGCTTGGAGCATAGAGCAAACCTTCAGTCCAACAAATCTGCGCCAACCATGCTCCCAAACTGAACTAGTCCCACCTGCCTGCACTTGGTCCATATCCCTCTAAACCTTTCCAGTTCATAAACTTATCTAAATGTCTTTTACATGTTGTAACTGTACCTGCATCCACCACCTTCCTCTGGCAGTTCATTCATTACACTCACTATGTGAAAAATTTGTCCGTTATATCCTTTTTAAATCTTTCTCCTCTCACCTCCAAAAATGCCCTCTAGTTTTGAACTCCCTCACTCTAGTGAAAAGACTGTTGTCATTCACCTTAACTATGCCCCTCATAATTTTATAAATCTTAGTTAGGTCAAACCTCAACCTCCTTTGTTCTAATGAAAAATTTCCCAGGTATTCCAGTCTCTCTCTATCTCAAACATCCTGGTGAATCTTTTCTGAATCCTCTCCAGTTTACAAATGACCTTCCTACAACAGGGCTGACCAGAAGTGCCCACAGTACTCCAGAAGAGGCCTCACCGACATCCTGTAGGTCTAAGCAATGACCTTCCACCTTAACTATGTTGCCTACCTGTAACAGAAATCTGAGTTCTGTACCTGAACCCCTAGGTCATTCTGTTCAACGTCACTACCCAGGGCTCTATCTTTAGTTGTGTAAGTGCTGCCCTTGCTTCTATTGCCAAAATGCTATACCTCTCATTTACCGAAATTAAACTCCATCTGCCATTCCTCAGCCTGTTGACCCAATTGATTAAGATCTCTTTGTAATCTTAGATAACCTTCACTGTCCACTCGATCTCCAATTTTGGTGTTGTCTGCAAACTTACTAACCATGCCTCCTATATGCCCACCCAAATCATTTTATAAATGACAGACAAAAATGCACCCAGTACCAATCCCTGTGGAACACTGGTCAGAGGCCTTCAGTCTGAAAAACAGCCCTCTCCTCCACCTTCTGTTTCTTACAATTAAGGCAATTTTGTATCCATCTGCAAGCTCACCCTGAATCCTGTATGATCTAACTTTACTAATTGGTCTACCAGATGTAACATTGTCAAAGGCTTTACTAAACTCCACGTAAGTAATGTTTATCACTCTGCTTTCAATCAGTCTTTTTGGTTACTTATTTAAAAACTCAATCAAGTTTGTGAGACACGATTTTCCTCTCACAAGGCCATGCTGACTGTCCCTAATCAGTCCTTGCCTCTCCAAATATATGTAAATGCTATCTTTCAGAATCAACTGTAACAACTTACCCACCACCAATGTCAGACTCTCAGGTCTGCAGTTTCCAGGCTGCTGCTTGCCACCTTTCTTAAATAATGGCACAACATTAGCCTCGCTTCAATCCTCTGGTACTTCATCTGTGTTTATTGATGATACAAATATTTCTGCTCGGGGCCCTGCAATTTCCTCCCTAACTTCCCACTTGTCATGTGATACACATCAGGTCTTGGAGGTTTATCTACCTTTTATGTTTTCTCAGTATTCTGCAGCTTCCCTTTCTTTCTCCACAGTAAAAACTGACGGGAAATATTCATTTAATGTCTCTCCCATCATCTTATTAATAGATATAGCAACTCCATTTAACGCTCCTGTGGATCTTCGTGCATATCCTGTATATTGTATGGTGGTTTCCTACCTTACAGACCTGAGCACCATTAGAATGAGACTGGTTAATAGATTTTACAGGTATGTGTGCTTTCTCCAAACAAATATAAATATGCTTGTTACCATAAATCATTAATTAAAAGTAATTAAATGTTAAGTATTTCAAAGTCACCTTTAGCTAACTATATGATTATGTTAAATGCAAGTAGATGTGTTTTAAGAAGGTTCTAAGGAATGAAAGTTTAAATATGGATGTGTATACGCAAAGAAGTAGGAATTATATGTACATTTAGAACACAGAACAGCACGGCACAGGAATGAGCCCTTCAGCCCACCATGTTCTGCTGAACATGACGCAAATTAAACCAATCCCTTCTGCCTGCCCATGGTCCATATCCCTTCATTCCTTGCATATTCGTGTCCTTATCTGAAAGTCCCCTAAATGCTCCTAACGTGTCTGCCTCTGCCTCCACCACCACCCCTTTCCAGAATCCTACCACACTGTGTAAAAAATACAGCAAAACTTGCCCCTCACATCTCCTTTGAGCTTTTCCCTCTTTCATCTCAAATGCATGCCCCTAGTTTTAGACATTTCAACTCTGGATAAAAGATTCTGACTGTCAATGCTGTTTATGCATCTCATAATTTTATAGACTTCTGTCAAGTCTCCCCTCAGCCTCCGCTGCTCCAGAGAAACCAACCTGAGTTTTACAAGCCTCTCCTTATAACTCATGCCCTCTAGTCTAGGCAGCATCCTGGTAAATCTCTTCTGCACCCTCTCCAAAGCCTCCATGTCCTTCCTGTAATGTGACGACCAGAATTAGATGCAGTACTGTAAGTGTGGCATAACCAAAGTCTCTTAAAGCTCTAACATGATGTCCTGACTGTTGTACTCAATTTGCCGACCAATAAAGGCAAGCATGCCATTTGCCTTGTTTGCCATCCCAACCACTGGGGTGGCCTCTTTGAGGGAACTATGGACTTGAACCCCGAGATCCCTCTGCATATCAATGCTGTTTAGGGTCTTGCCATTAACTGGAAACGTTTCCTTGACGTTTGATCTTCCAAAGTGCTGTGCCTCACTTGCCTGGATTAAAATACATCTGCCGTTTCTCAGTCCATATCTGCAACTGATCTATATCACTGTAATGTTCGACAATCTTTTACACTGTCCATAGCTCCACTGATGTTTTGTGCTGTCTGCAGACTTACTAACCCACCCATCTACATTTTCATCCAAGTCATGTATCACAAACAGCAGAGGTTCCAGTACAGATCCCTGCGGAACACCACCAGTTATGGATGTTTATCCAGAAATACACCCTTCCACCACTACCCTCTTCCTTCCACGGGCAAGCCAATTCTGAATCCATGCTGCCAAGTCACCATAGATCCCATGCATCTTTTGAATGAGTGTACTATGAGGGTCCTTATTGAAAGCCTTATAAAATCCATGTGTACAGCATCCACTGCTCTACCCTCATCAATCACCTTCATTACCTCTTTGAAAAATAAGTTAATAAGACATAATGACCTGCACTGCACAAAGTCGTACTGACTGTCCCTAATTGGGCCCAACTTTTCCAAATGTGTGTAAATCCTATCCCTATGAATTCTCCCCAAAAGCTTTCCACCACTGATGTGATTCTTGCCAGTCTCTGGTCTCCGAGATTATCCTTTTCTCCCCCATCTTGAACAGAGGAGCAACATTAGCTACTCGCCAGTTCTCCGGGACCCCTCCAGTGGCTAGTGAGGATATAAAGATCTTGGTCAAGGCCCCAGCGATATCTTCTCCTGCCTCTCTGAATAACTTTGGGTAGATACTACTGGGCCCTGGGGATTTATCCACCTTAATGCACTTCGAGACCCAATACCACTTCATTATTGATCTCAAAACGTCCAGGCATATTAGTATGCTCCACACAAATCCTCCATATCAATCTCCTTGGTGAATACCAATGCAAAGTACTCATTTAGGATCTCACCCATATCTTCTGCCTCCAGGTTCCGTCCTTTTATCTTGAATGATCCTACGTTCTCCCTACCTATCCTCTTGTTTTTAATGAATGTATAGAATACCTTGGGATTCTCTTCAAGTTGACTTGCCAAGGTTATTTCATGGCCCCTGCTTGAGTTCTTTTCTACTTTTTTATATTCTTCACAGGCCCTATCCAAATTTACCTTTCTCATATTTAGATATGCTTCTTTATTCCTTTTCACTAAATTCACAACCTCTCTTGCTATCCTTGTCCTTCCTCCTTCCTGGAACATACTGGTCCTGAACTCTGATCAGCAGGACTTTAAACAACTCCCACATGTCAAATGTGGACATCCCTGATAAGAGCTCTTCCCAAATAATACTTCTAGGTCCTACCTTGTAGTGATGTAGTTTGCCCTCCCCCAATTTAGTACCTTCCTGCGAGATCTTGACTTAACCTTATTCATAGCTATCTTAAAACTGAAGGAGTTGTGATCACTGTTTCCAAAATGTGCTCCACTGGAAGGTCAGTCACCTGGCCAGGCTCATTAGCCAACACAATAGGCCCCTCCTCTTGTTGGACTATCCCCATACTGTTTTAAGAACCCCTCTTTCATGCACTTAACAAGTTCTGCCCTGTCTTAGCCTCTTTCTCTAAGGCAGTACCAGTCAATACTGGGGAAGTTGAAGTCCCTCACTGTGACAAACCTGTTGTTATTGCGTCTTTCCATGATCTGTCTACATATTTGTCCCTCAATATCTCAGTAGCTGTTGGGGCCTATGGTATAAGTTTCATCCAAGGTATTTTTGAGCTCTATCCATATTGCCTCAGTGGATGAACCCTGCGGTATATCCTCCATGACTGCAAGTATGACATTCTCCTTGATTCGTAATGAAACTCCTCCACCTATTTTACCTTCCCCTCTATCTTGTCTAAAACAAGAAAACTGCAGAACCTTGAGCAGCCAGTCCTGTCACTCTCTCAACTAAGTCTTTGTAATGACCACTGTATCATAGTCCCGTAAACCCTTTTGTGTAACCACGATTCATTTTCATAAACTGAATGTGGTATATGTTTACATCTATCCTGTCCACTTGTTCCTCTAGTCACAGGCTGTCCCAGAGGGAAACAACCTTTCCGTCTCTACCTTGTCATGTGCGCTAAGAATTTTCAGTCTCAATAAGGTCACTTCTCAATCTTCTGAACTACAATGAGTACCAGCCCAATATAATTAAACTCTACTAAGAAGACAGTCCGACCATACTGGGGTCAACCTTGTGAACCTTCTCCGGACTTCCTCCTATGCTAGTTGATAAACTGTTCACGCTATCCCCGCTGTGGTTGGACTAATACTTTGCATAGTTTTAGCAAGACTTGCTTAATTTTATATTCTATTTCCTTTGAAATAAATGCTTGCATTCCATATGTTTTCCCTGCTGAACTTAGATGCTAGTTTTCTGTGATTTATACGAGAGAACTCCCAAACCCCTCTATAGTGTAGCTTTCTAGAGACTTTTTCAATTGAAAAAGTATTTATCTTAAATATTGTTCCTGCCAAAGTGCATAACCTCACATTTTCCGATATTATGTACTTTTACAGACTTCGTGTCATCTTCACGACTTGGCTGCCCGTCTATTGTTGTCATTACCAAACTTAGATAGAATTCATTTTCCTCATCCGAGCCATTAATATTTCCTGTAAATAATTCAAATTGATTGAGTTTAGAATGGCATCATGGTTGATACAGACACAGAAGGTAACATCCTGATAAACCTCTTTTGCACCCTCTCCAATGGCTCCACATCCTTCAAAATGCCCTTTGAAGAACTCATTCCTGGCTCTATTTGAGTGAAGTCCATCTGGCTTGTGCAGGTGCCATGTCCACCACAGCCTGTTCCACTTTCCCAGGAATATAAAGCCTTCTCTCCTGTACCATCTTTATTACCATTCATTCATCTGTCCCTCCTTAACTAGTAATGCAACACCCCCACCCCTTTAGCATCCATCTATCATTGTCTCAAACAGCTAAACCCGGAAATGTTAAGCTGCCAGTCCTGCCCTTCTCTCAATCAAGTTTCCATAATGGTTACAACATCATAGGTCCATGTACTAATCCAGGCTTCAAGCTCATCTTTACCTGTTGTGCTCCTTGCATTTAAAATAAATACATTTCAGACTGCTAGTTGCACTATGTTCATTAATCCGGACCTGCCTGTTCTTCTAATTAGACTAACTTGACTTGATTTCTACCTTTTTCTCAATGACCTACACAGTGGTTTCTACCCCACTGCTGCACTTGTTTTAAACCCTCCCAAGTGGCACTAGTGAACCTCCCTCTGCAAGGATATTGATGCACCTGCAGTTTAGGTGCAACCCATCTTTATAGTACAGGTCCTTCCAAACCTTGAAGTGATCCCAATGATGTAGATATCAGAAGATCTCCCTTCACCCAATCCCACACCAGCTCTTTAGCCATGTAATTAACCTTATAACTTTCCTATTTTTGGCCTGACCAGCATGTGACACAGGGAGTAATCCCAAGATTATAACCCTAGAGGTCCTGCTTTATAGCTTTCTAACTAGCTCCTGAAATTCCTTTTGTATCCCTTTCCCTCATCTCTCTTTGTGTCTATGTCATGCATACCAACACGATCTCTAGCAACAGGCCATCCTGGAATCTCTCAACCACAGAAATGCCTATCTGAGCTATAGAGTCCCCTGTTAATACCGCTTGCCTATGTTTCAACACCCCCTACTGTACCACAGAACCAATCATGGAGACACTGGTCTGGCTGCTGCTGTTGCACAGTATCCAGAACAGTAAACTTGTTTGAAAGAAGAATAGCTAAGAGGCCTCCTGCTCTGCTTGCCTGCCCAACCCTCCTGGTGGTCTCCCATCTATCAGATGTTTCTCTTCGGTGAGATAGGGTTAGGAGGAGAGGGAAAGATGGGTGAAAATGGCTGTCAGAATCACAGATAATTGTGTGTCTCAACTTGCTTGTTATCCCAGCAAATAAATAAATAAACTGGAAGACAGTGCGTATTGCAGTTGAAGTTGTATGCAAGACAAAACATCAGGATATTTCATAAGAATACCAATTCAAGGGAAAAGCCAAAATTTATACTGCATGAATGGAAAGTGTTGATTGATTGACAAGTGGACTCGAGTTGAAGCAGTGACATGGTGGATGCACCCATTAATACTGATTGAGAGTTAAGAGCCGGGCTTCCTTTAAAAAGGAGGTGATTGCTCAGAGGCTTTATCAATAGCTATTAATCATGAGACCCAGGTAATTTTCCAGGGATATTGGTTCAAATCCTGCCATGGCAAATGGTGGAATTTGAATTCATTAAAAATCTGAGTATGAAGAGGCTGATGATGACCATGAAACTGTTTTCAATTGTTCAAAAGCCCAACTGGTTAACGAATGTCCTTTAGGGAAGGAAATCTGCCATCCTCATCCAGTCTAGGAGATGTGACTCCAGACCCATTTAGTTGACTCTCATCAGTCTTCTGGGCAATTAGTGCTGGCAATAAATACTGACCAGGCCAGTGACGCCCATTTCCCATGTAATTGATGTTTAAAAATTCAAAACAAGGAAGTTGATTCTGATTGGTCAGGGCATTGTTCTGAGAAATGAGCCAGGGAATGGCTGTCATGTATTTTATTGAGTTAAAACAGATGTAATGCAACACATACTGTTTCAAACATGTATAAATTAAGGTTACGGGAGATGATTTAATGCTGTACACATAATGTTTAGAAGCATTGAGGCATTCTTTGATTAAAAAACATTAAATTTATTAGTGGTTACTGCTGGTGCAAAGTCTTAGTCACATTTGTGAAATAATTCAGTGGTTGTGGTTCTATATTGCTATAATGTGTATTAAAAGTATTTACAGTCTGATGTTTTTGCAATACATATTTGACTCTTTCAAAAAAAATTACTTTGCTGTTATGTTAAGTACTGAGATTTTGAAGCTGCCATCTGTATGCATTGTGTTCTCATTTGCAGGAGGATCAGTGCACTTGTATGGGAGGTGAGATATATAGAACACAATGCAAGAACTTTCAATGAACCAGATAGTCCTATTGTTTCATCAGCCAGGCGAATCACTGATCTGCTTCTCAAGTTCATTGAGTGAGTGTACACATTTTTTCGTCAAAAGATAAAAGTTTAAGTCCTACCATAGGATATATGACATAGAATTCAATAATCTTGTGGTCTGGGGGCTAACCCCAGAAAAAAAGTTCTGAAAACTGCTGATTGTCATTTTCTTAGGCAGTCTCTCAGGATCGAGGATGGCCTGCTTCCACTCCAGTTCAGTACGTTCTGAGATGGATGATAAGTCCAGTGTAGGATCTGCAGACTCTGCCATTTGTGGTGCTTGAAGGGTCGGGTAGATGAGTAGTTTGGAGGTTTGTGCTCTCTCTTGGATGCCTCAACTTCACCTTTCCTCAATATATTTGTCTTCCTGAATGAACCTTCACCATTTTGATCAGACTCAGGTCAACCGTCATTTATTGACAGGGAAGTTTGACCACTTGTGGGAATCTTTGAAATAATCCATAAAATGTTTTGTTCTTCTTCTGGGAGTCTCCTGCCAAATCTGATCTCTGAGAAGAGTAGTTGCTTCAGGAATCTGGTGTGAGGCAAACAAAAACAGTCCTATCCAACCAAGTGTATCATTAACACCTCAATGTGAGGCATGTGAAGTCCTATAAATTATCTCCATGTCTGTGGAGTTTTCTGGATGTGAGGTGTGCAGTACTGCAGAGAAGAAGTTGGTTGATGCAATAGTGCAGCATTTTTTTTGACCCCGGTCTTCACTGAGATATAGGGTCCACGATGGTTCCATTGGTGATAATCTCAGTTGTTATGTCTTTGAAGAAGGTGAAAAATTTCCGTGGGGAATCAGATTTGTGGAAGATACTCCATAAACCTTCATGACTTACAGTGAAAGGCTTTCAAGAATTTGAAAATATCTATGTATAGTGATTGGTATTGCATTTAGCATTTTTCTAGGATTCTCTGAGCAGTGTGCAAAAGCATGACTATAACACTGGAAGACAATCTTCAGCCACTAGGAGGATGTGGTTAACAAGCTCCTTATGTGATCAATGAGCTTTTCTGTGGCAGTTATCTTCTCTGTAGCTTTCATAATTGGACTCATTTCCCTTCCTCAAAGTAATCAACGTGAGATCTCCTGACATTCCCTGTCCTGCTAGTGAGGAATCTAATGTTGTATAGTCATATTTCACGTTTCAGAAATTCAGCAGGGATTCTACCTGATGCAGTGCCCTTGTTTTCTCGGCTTTGAGCGATTTGTTTCAACATTGCAGATCATGATCAAGTATTGAAGAATGGAGTTGAGAGCGCTCAATTGAAAGACCGAATCCTAGTTGAAGTATTTTCCGAAATATTCTGTTCAGTGACTGCTGGTGCCTTCGCCCTGAATGTTTTGAGCTCCCTTCGACATGTTGGGCTCATCAGCACTTAGGCTTTAGATAATCTCGACAGTGCTGTGGAAATCATGCATGTTGTTACTATGCAAGTTGGGGCATCTTCCATAGCTTGTCTACCCATCGTTGTTCACCGATTTTATTCTGTACTGTCTTCAAGCACCTATACAACTGCTATTTTTCTATTGAGTTGTGGTGAAGCTCCCAATCTTCAAAGGCTTTCCACTTACACTTCATTAGTATTTCTGTATCTTTTGATCAGTTTTGAGATATCAGCCGTGTTTTCATGAGCGGTATCTTGATAGATACTTAGCTTAATGGATTTAAGGGCCAAGCAAATGTTGGATTCATCACAGGTCCTGGTATCTGGAGATTGAGAGTTTGGCAGTGAACTAATTGATAAGGATTGCCTTGGTGGGTTCTTTGAAGTCTTCCATTTTAATTTAATTTGCAGGATTGCTACTATTTAGCAGGTTTGCTTCTGTTGAAAACTCTGTTTCTCACACAAAATATTGAACTATTAAGTGTTTTTACAAGTACTCTGCCCATTAACTATTAAACTCAAAAGACAAAGAATTATTTACAGACTGCCCCAGAATGTTAGTCTGTAATGAAAGTCACTTTACATAGCTGTCGGCTTTCTTCCTGGATCAGTTGCAGACATTGGATTTTTGTTTTCTTGAGGCAGTGGCATAAATTTTGAATGCTCCTTTAGGAACCATCCATTTGTACTAATGAGGTCCTCAAGTGGATTTTCAACTCAAAGTTTGAAGGATTTCAGAGAAGAGGAGAGAGCAAAAGCTGTTGCTGCTGAAACAAGTTCATATTCAGTTTCATTCCAATAACTTTGTTACATTCACAGACTGAACCATATGACTTCAAATTATTTCATGATGGGTAGGCTGAATTTTCGCAATTTGCTTTAGTGTTTTATTGAGTGAAGTTCATGACACCCAGTTTGTCATGACTTTCAGTTACTTTTCTCAGCAGTCTTTTATTCTTCACTTCATTAATTGTGCATCAGGTCCATATGGCGCCTTCCTCATGGTATTGAGTGGCAGGAGGGGTGGAAATGCTTGCTGTTCCCAGGACCTTCCACTTTTGTACTGTTGGTGCCATGACTTAAAATCCAGCTGCACACTGCTTCAGATACTGCAAGTCATCTTCACAGTGTGTGGTACTGCATCATTAGTACAGGTGACATGGCCCAGAGAGACAGATTGGCTTCCTATTTTGCCTGCAGAGAACTGGAGATGGTGGTAGAGAAGAGGGCAGTCCTTTGTACGTGGGCCAGAAAACCATGCCAGCTGATCCAGCCAGTCTGCACCCACATAGCGACCCAGCTCAGTGTAGTGTACAGGTTAAAAAAAATGCAGAAGGAAGATCTAAAGATCCACCTCTAACTCTGACACTGCTTAAATTCTCAACAAAGCTCAGACTACAATGCTAACCATTATATGCAACTTGTCTACTCAGTCTACTGTGGATAAATCAGTTTATGATCAGCTGTACTGCCAGGATTTAGTTAGAAGATGCTCTTCAATCCTTTGTTTTCCCTTATGAATTCTCCCATTTCAGACTAAGGAGCATTAATTTGTTTGCTTAACTATTTTTTTACATAGTTGGAAAATTCTTACCTCCGGCTTTTAGTTGTTTCTGTGGTCAGGAATGTGACATTGATGCCAGGTCACTGGGCAGCTGCAGGACGTTATGAAATGGGAGGGTGAACAACCAGAGATCCCGATCCATATCTGTTCTCACATTGTAACTTAAGAAGAGATGCAAGCAGAATTTTGGAAGTTAGAAAATAAACTTCAAACATCACAACTTCAAAGGTAGTAAACTTGGTATTACTCCCAGTGCTAGCAAGGTGACGAATTATAGAATTGACCAAATTGATGCTGAACGGAGAAGATGTAGTTGGGAAGGATTTAGATTGTTGAGGCATTAGGACCTACTGTGGGAAGCTGGATAGATTAGACTTCAAAAGGGCCAGGACTGATATCTTCAGAGGGGTGTTCGCTAGTCCTGGAGTGGCACAGGGTTAGCGACTTCAGTTGGGAGGTTAGTGAAAGAAACTAAAATTGAAAGTAAAGATAAAAGAAAAAGAAGAAATAGGAGATCAAATATGTGCTTGCAACCTTACCCTCTTTCTTATACTTTAAACACTTGTAACCCAGGTAAACACCACTTTTTACTTAGAAATATATACCAGCTCTAAGTTGCCAAAGTCACCACTCATCCCATGTTGGCTCCCAGTCCCACCTGCTGAGTTTGTTTTCCCTATGATGTCACTCTTAAATATCTTCAAAGCCCACTCCTGTCATGCAGCTTTTCTACTTTTGGTTTCTTCTAGGTTGTTTCACAATGATGGCACATTTATGATTTTGTCTGTCTCTCAAACCTGAAAATCTTTGCTGTGCACTCTGCCGGTCTGAGCTCTCAGCACTGCCTCTGCCCTGAGTGTGAACTCTGTGCCAGCCCTGCAATATGGCTGGGTCTGAAATTCTGCAACCACCCCACCTTTTTAAAAAAACATGCTGAGTCTGAACTCTGTCATTATGGACTTGCACCTTTTCTGACTTCTCATGCTGTTTTAATCCTGCCCACGTGTATGTTCATCCTGCAATCTTCAGCATGCTCTTACACTTTAAACCTTGCTGCTTGTGTTGTTTCTGAGATCTGTTTAAGTCTTTCGAATCTTGCAGCAGCTATTTAATCAGCTATTTAGACTGGAGCTTGGTACATTTCAGGAGTAGTGCTGTATAGCCCATGATTTGGTTGACGCTGTTCAAATTTTGTTTTAAACACAAGAAAACATTACTTTTTTTCATTTGATAAACAAAAAGTATAATTTAAAAAGCATGCTGTTGAATATTTTAATGTTTGTATCTTTTGTTTGCCTTACTGCACCCACTATTTCCCAAAACTGTAAGAGTCTCAGATGATCCAGTATTATAATAAAATGTGAGGCTGGATGAACACAGCAGGCCAAGCAGCATCTCAGGAGCACAAAAGCTGACGTTTCGGGCCTAGACCCTTCATCAGAGAGGGGGATGGGGAGAGGGAACTGGAATAAATAGGGAGAGAGGGGGAGGCGGACCGAAGATGGAGAGTAAAGAAGATAGGTGGAGAGAGTGTAGGTGGGGAGGTAGGGAGGGGATAGGTCAGTCCAGGGAAGACGGACAGGTCAAGGAGGTGGGATGAGGTTAGTAGGTAGATGGGGGTGCGGCTTGGGGTGGGAGGAAGGGATGGGTGAGAGGAAGAACAGGTTAGGGAGGCAGAGACAGGTTGGACTGGTTTTGGGATGCAGTGGGTGGGGGGGAAGAGCTGGGCTGGTTGTGTGGTGCAGTGGGGGGAGGGGACGAACTGGGCTGGTTGAGGGATGCAGTAGGGGAAGGGGAGATTTTGAAACTGGTGAAGTCCACATTGATACCATATGGCTGCAGCGTTCCCAAGCGGAATATGAGTTGCTGTTCCTGCAACCTTCGGGTGGCATCATTGTGGCACTGCAGGAGGCCCATGATGGACATGTCATCTCGAGAATGGGAGGGGGCGTGGAAATGGTTTGCGACTGGGAGGTGCAGTTGTTTGTTGCGAACTGAGCGGAGGTGTTCTGCAAAGCGGTCCCCAAGCCTCCGCTTGGTTTCCCCAATGTAGAGGAAGCCGCACTGGGTACAGTGGATGCAGTATACCACATTGGCAGATGTGCAGGTGAACCTCTGCTTAATGTGGAATGTCATCTTGGGGCCTGGGATGGGGGTGAGGGAGGAGGTGTGGGGACAGGTGTAGCATTTCCTGCGGTTGCAGGGGAAGGTGCCGGGTGTGGTGGGGTTGGAGGGCAGTGTGGAGCGAACAAGGGAGTCACGGAGAGAGTGGTCTCTCCGGAAAGCTGACAGGGGAGGGGATGGAAAAATGTCTTGGGTGGTGGGGTCGGATTGTAAATGGCGGAAGTGTCGGAGGATAATGCGTTGTATCCGGAGGTTGGTAGGGTGGTGTGTGAGAACGAGGGGGATCCTCTTGGGGCGTTTGTGGCGGGGGCGGGGTGTGAGGGATGTGTTGCGGGAAATACGGAAGACGCGGTCAAGGGCGTTCTCGATCACTGTGGGGGGAAAGTTGCGGTCCTTAAAGAACTTGGACATCTGGGATGTGCGGGAGTGGAATGTCTTATCGTGGGAGCAGATGCGGCGGAGGCGGAGGAATTGGGAATAGGGGATGGAATTTTTGCAGGAGGGTGGGTGGGAGGAGGTGTATTCTAGGTAGCTGTGGGAAGCTCTTTTGACTCCTCCCACTTCCTACAGACTAAGGGGGTGGCCATGGGCACCCGCATGGGCCCCAGCTATGCCTGCCTCTTTGTAAGTTACGTGGAACAGTCCCTCTTCCGCACCTACACAGGCCCCAAACCCCACCTCTTCCTCCGGTACATCGATGACTGTATCGGCGCCGCCTCTTGCTCTCCAGAGGAGCTCGAACAGTTCATCCACTTCACCAACACCTTCCACCCCAACCTTCAGTTCACCTGGGCCATCTCCAGCACATCCCTCACCTTCCTGGACCTCTCAGTCTCCATCTTAGGCAACCAGCTTGTAACTGATGTCCATTTCAAGCCCACCGACTCCCACAGCTACCTAGAATACACCTCCTCCCACCCACCCTCCTGCAAACATTCCATCCCCTATTCCCAATTCCTCCGCCTCCGCCGCATCTGCTCCCACGATAAGACATTCCACTCCCGCACATCCCAGATGTCCAAGTTCTTTAAGGACCGCAACTTTCCCCCCACAGTGATCGAGAACGCCCTTGACCGCGTCTTCCGTATTTCCCGCAACACATCCCTCACACCCCGCCCCCGCCACAAACGCCCCAAGAGGATCCCCCTCGTTCTCACACACCACCCTACCAACCTCCGGATACAACGCATTATCCTCCGACACTTCCGCCATTTACAATCCGACCCCACCACCCAAGACATTTTTCCATCCCCTCCCCTGTCAGCTTTCCGGAGAGACCACTCTCTCCGTGACTCCCTTGTTCGCTCCACACTGCCCTCCAACCCCACCACACCCGGCACCTTCCCCTGCAACCGCAGGAAATGCTACACCTGTCCCCACACCTCCTCCCTCACCCCCATCCCAGGCCCCAAGATGACATTCCACATTAAGCAGAGGTTCACCTGCACATCTGCCAATGTGGTATACTGCATCCACTGTACCCGGTGTGGCTTCCTCTACATTGGGGAAACCAAGCGGAGGCTTGGGGACCGCTTTGCAGAACACCTCCGCTCAGTTCGCAACAAACAACTGCACCTCCCAGTCGCAAACCATTTCCACGCCCCCTCCCATTCTCGAGATGACATGTCCATCATGGGCCTCCTGCAGTGCCACAATGATGCCACCCGAAGGTTGCAGGAACAGCAACTCATATTCCGCTTGGGAACGCTGCAGCCATATGGTATCAATGTGGACTTCACCAGTTTCAAAATCTCCCCTTCCCCTACTGCATCCCTAAACCAGCCCAGTTCGTCCCCTCCCCCCACTGCACCACACAACCAGCCCAGCTCTTCCCCCCCCACCCACCGCATCCCAAAACCAGTCCAACCTGTCTCTGCCTCCCTAACCTGTTCTTCCTCTCACCCATCCCTTCCTCCCACCCCAAGCCGCACCCCCAGCTACCTACTAACCTCATCCCACCTCCTTGACCTGTCCGTCTTCCCTGGACTGACCTATCCCCTCCCTACCTCCCCACCTACACTCTCTCCACCTATCTTCTTTACTCTCCATCTTCGGTCCGCCTCCCCCTCTCTCCCTATTTATTCCAGTTCCCTCTCCCCATCCCCCTCTCTGATGAAGGGTCTAGGCCCGAAACGTCAGCTTTTGTGCTCCTGAGATGCTGCTTGGCCTGCTGTGTTCATCCAGCCTCACATTTTATTATCTTGGAATTCTCCAGCATCTGCAGTTCCCATTATCTCTGATCCAGTATTAGTTCACTTTTCCAGCATTGATCCTGATCGCTATTGGTAGAGAAATATTAGTCATTCAGTACGCATTGAACTGACCAGAATAATCATTTATTAAAGTATTTTTGTGATTTATCATATTGAAGACTCAATGCGCTTTTATGCCTTGCAGGCAGCTATGTTTGACACATGAACAGTATTTTCTGTTACATCAAGACATTAGGCAAGTGCTCTGCTTTTTTTAATGAGTTTGGGATTTTGCGATAGGTAGGGCCTGGATTTAAAGAGTAGCAGCATGCATTTGTAAGGTATATTTAATGTAAATTATCCCAGGTACTTCATATGAATTGTGTGGAAACAATTTGACACGCAACCACACAGAGTTTAGGACAGGTGATCAAAAACAAAGGTATAGGTTTTAAGGAGAATATTAAAAACAGATGAGGAAGTGTTGAGGTGTAGAAGGTGATTCTGGAGCTTAAGACTTCAGCAGCCAAAGGCATTGTCACTGATTTTAAAAAAAGATTTAAATGAACCGTTTCACGTGGTTCCAGGCTTTGGAAATTGGTGTCCCCATGCAGCAACTCCCATCTATGCTGAAATAACGAGTGGCCATCAGAAAATCCGGGCCAGTGAACTCTGCATTTTTGCTTCACAGCTTAATACATTCAGCAGAATGAAAGGTTGCTGATTTAAAGAATTTAATGTGTTGCTTTTCGAATGCAGTTCATACAACTGTATGTTAAATGTATTGTGTTTAATTCCAGGAATAAAGACTGCATTGATATTTTTGAAATTTGGAGCATAATGGAGAACTGTTCACTGGATTCTGAAGGAGAGGATGAGGTACAGAAACAAATCAAAGGCTCCTTCTAAATTACATAGCTGAATTGATTTGGGTTTATTCTGTTAACGTAGTGTTTTACAATGTGCAGTACTTTTATGAATAAATTGCTGTATTTAAACCGAAATCTTGCCCTGCTTTTAGGAAAATGACGAGACAGTGAATGCTGCTGTTGCAGGAACATCTGCCACTAGAAGAGTGAGTAGCATAAATATTTTCCTAGCTAACATACTGTATAATTATTAGTCTTGGAGTAGGTTTTGCTATGCTTGGCTTTCACAGTGGGTCCAGTTCAAAGTCCCACTTGAGTATTTTGTGGCTCTGCCAATAGTACACAAAATTTGATACTTTTCAATGCGCCAATAACTGGACTGCTCCGTGGTAAAACGATTATGACAGCAAAGGTTGCAGTCGTCACTTTGGCATTGCGTACGATCCATATTACTAAGCAATGAAAGTTACTGGTGAACAAAGCAGGCAGAAAGAAAATGGCAACTTAAAAAAAAACACTAATTATGACAGTTCTCTTCACTATATTTATAATACAAGAACAAAGCTTTTTCCACCAACTTTGAAATATTTAATGTTTAACATGAGACTAATTTTCCTTCCAGTTGTTTATATACTTGTTCATAAAGGCTTTATGAGCATCCATCAGTGAATTTTTTTACCCCCCCAAACTTTGAAAGATGCTCTGCTGTTTCCAGTGAGTTTAAATTGAATCCATTAGCGATTATTTTGGAATGCAGAGTCCTTTGCATGATCCAACTAGACCATAGCTTATTAACAATTTTGTTTAAGGCTAATGTCAAGTCTGAAATTTATTTGTAATAAATTTCCATCTTTAAAGTTGCTATATATGTTGAAGTTTTTTTTCTATTTTCTTCTCTCACGAAGAGCTGTGTTGGGCACACGTTTGGCCGGAATCTGAGCTATGATATCAGCACTTGGAAAACTCAGTGCAGGGAACTGTTGGAGATCCTGTTTGAATGTGAAGACTCTGAACCTTTCAGGCAGCCTGTGGACCTCACTGAGTACCCTGTGAGTTAATTCACACTATTTTCGAAGGAAATTAATTAAAGCATTTCAATTTCATTTCATGCCAAACATAGCAAATGTCTTAGGGGTGATTTTTGTTGAGGACATTGTTTATGTAAAAAGAAATCACTGATGCATCAGCGCCGATGCTGGTGTGTTTTACTTGTGACCAAAGATGAGTATGTTTGAGCACGAGGAAAGCCTAATATTCTGACCTTGTACTATTTAAGTGAAATTCTTGAGCTTTGCAATGCTGGTGGTGTTTTGGTTTTTGTTGGAGAGTCCAAAATGCTTTCTTTTAACCTGTTAATTTAATGTAAATATATTCTGGTATAAGACGATTTTTTAAAAAATTGTACGCATTCTGTAGAGTATTCCCTTTTATTGTCAAATGAATTCTTGGAATCTTCCGAAACAATTATTAACTGACAGATTTGCCAATTTTGGTAAAAATTTTAGTTTAAAAAAATTAGTCAAAATTTTCATTGATTTATTTCTCTTCATGCCTTTCAGCTAGAGATGACAGTCAGTAGTATTTTCTCATTCTCTCCAAAATAGGTAAGGGTAATAAAAAATAAAACATGAAAACCCAGAAAAAGTGTAGTGAACTAAAAGCAAGTTAAAGTTTTCTGTTGGAAAGAAAAGTGATTTCTTTAACAATTAAAGCCCTACCTGATGGATTTTTTCAAAGCAAATTTTTATGAAAATGTAAATGAAATGTTTAAAAGCACTTTTGAAAATCAGTTTTGAAAGGATGTTAGACTAAGAGGTTGCCTTTTTAGGCCTTCTACCTGCCCTTGCCTCTGACTTCTTTTGACACCCTACCCCCTCCACAAGAGGAAGGGGAAAAAATTTGCTTACTGTCCACTGGAGAACCAATCCCAAAAGTGGTAGGCTACAACTGATGAACTTTAAGTTCCAGAGGCTGCAAGACTCTGGCAGAGCCTCTGACAATGCATTCACCAGTATTGAGATTTGTCATAAGGCCAAATACTCATCTTTGCTTGCTTGTCACTTCTTGAGAACTGGATTGACATGCATTCAGGTGAATTACCTCTATGGTGGGGATGGTGTGTTCATTGCAAAAATGAATCAGCTTTAAGCAAGTCACATTTTCTCGTTAAAACCAATGCAAACGGTATAAGCTGCATTCTTTAGGATTTTGTTTATTTGAATGCATGCATGTTGAAATACTGGGCTTGGCTAAATTCAGACATTGGAAAAGCTTTTAATCAATGAATAATGTAACCTATTTAAATTACATCCTGCCCAACAGACAATGGGTGCTGGAGTAGGCCATTCGGCCCTTCAAGCCAGCACCACCATTCATTATGATCGTGCGTGGCTCATCATCCACAATCAGTATCCAGTTCCTGCCTTATCCCTGTAACCCTTGATTCCACTATCTTTAAGAGCTCTATCTATCTCTTGAAAGTATCCAGAGATTTGTCCTCCATTTCCTTCTGGGGTCAGAGCATTCCATACATCCTCCACTCTCTGGGTGAAGAAGTTTTTCCTCAACTCTGTTCTAAATGGCCTACCCCTTATTTTTAAACTGTGTCCTCTGGTTCTGGACTCACCCATTGGCGGAAACATGCTTCCTGCCTCCAGTGTGTCCCATCCCTTAATAATCTTATATGTCTCAATCAGATCCCCTCTTATCCTTCTAAACTCAAGTGTATACAAGCCCAGTCGCTCCAATCTTTCAACATATGATAGTCCAGCCATTCTGGGAATTGACTTTGTGAACCTATGCTGCACTCCCTCAATAGAAAGAATGTCCTTCCTCAAATTTGGAGACCAAAACTGCACACAATACTCCAGGTGTGGTCTCACCAGGGCCCTGTACAGCACCAGAAGGTCATCTTGTTATGAAGACCAGCATGCTATTAGCTTTTTTCACTGCTTGCTGTACCTGCGTGCTTGCTTCCTTGACTGGTGTACGAGAACACCTGGATCTCATTGGACTTCGCCTTTACCTAACTCGACTCCATTGAGATAGTAATCTGCCTTCCAGTTCTTGCCACCAAAGTGGATAACCACACATTTATCCACATTAAACTGCATCTGCCATGCATCTGTCCACTCACCTAACCTGTCCAAGTCACCCTGTATTCTGATAACATCCTCCTCACATTTCACACTGCCACGCAGCTTTGTGTCATCAGCAAATTCACTAATATTACTTTTAATGCCTTCGTCTATATCATTAATGTATATTGTAAACAGCTGCGGTCCCAGCACTGAACCTTGTGGTACCCCACTGGTCACCATCTGCCATTCTGAAAGGGACCTGTTTATCACTACTCTTTGCTCCCTGTCAGCCAGCTCACTGCCTTTCCTGCCTCCCTTTCATGATCTTCCTAGTCACTGCAAATCTTCTCCTCCCCGACTCACTGACATGTCCTTTCTCTCTCCTTGATCTTCTGACTTGAGCTCTCTGCCCTTTCCCAGCCTCTCCCTATCTCGGACACTGAAACTGATTCACGGCCTCTGCCTCCACCAGCTCTCTGAACTTCCTACTCCCTGACTCACCTTGTCTTGAACCTGTGTTCTCGTTTAAAATCTTAATCCAATATTAACGCTCTGGGGTCGTAAAAGTGAGAGTCCCAATAGTGCTGAAGTGCCAAGTTGGGCTGTTAATGTTTTTTTAAATGTTCCTGTAACTATTCACTTTTGAACCCTTGCTATGAATGAGGGGCTCTTGATATTAATGACAGTAGTAAGAGGAAAGAGTGTCTTTGACAGTCATTTAAAACAAATGTATCAGCACCATTCAAATCTGCATTTTCACAAGCAGAGAGCTCAAGCAACAGATTGGGATCTTGGAAAGGGAAGCAGCACAGAGCTAAATAGGAGAATAGAAAGCTCAGTGGGAAGGGTGGGGGTAAAGGCCTTTCCAGAATTCTCCAATTGTGCTACATGGGGATCAACATAAATACTCAGAGATAATGGGCCTCATCAAATTATTGTATGGAGCAATTTCTGTTATAAATGTCCATAAGACCATAAGACATAGGAGTGGAAGTAAGGTCATTTGGCCCATCAAGTCCACTCTGCCATTTAATCATGGCTGATGGGCATTTCAACTCCACCTACCCGCACTATCCCTGTAGCCCTTAATTCCTTGTGAGATCAAGAATTTATCAATCTCTGCCTTGAAGATGTTTAACGTCCCGACCTCTACTGCACTCCATGGCAATGAATTCCACAGGCCCACTGCTGTCTGGCTGAAGAAATGCCGCCTCATTTCCATTCTAAATTGACCCCCTCTAATCTAGTCCTAGTCTCCCCGCCTAAAAGAGACAACTTCCCAGTGTCCACCCTTTCTAAGCCATGCATTATCTTGTAAGTTTCTATTAGATCTCCCCTCAACCTTCTAAACTCTAATGAATACAATCCCAGGATCCTTAGCCGATCATCGTGTGTTAAACCTACCATTCCAGGGATCATCCGTGTGAATCTCCACTGGACATGCTCCAGTGCCTGTATGTCCTTACTGAGGTGTGGGGCCCAAAATTGGACACAGTATTCTAAATGGGGCCTAACTAGAGCTTTATAAAGTCTCAGAAGCACATCACTGCATTTATATTCCAACCTTCTTGAGATAAGTGACAACATTACATTTGCTTTCTTAATCACGGACTCAACCAGCAAGTTGACCTTTAGGGAATCCTGACTAGCATGCACAGATCCCTTTGTACTTCGGCTTTATGAATTTTCTCACCGTTTAGAAAATATTCCATGCCTGTATTCTTTTTTCCAAAGTGCAAGACCTAGCATTTGCTCACGTTGAATTTCATCAGCCATTTCCAGGACCACTCTCCTGAACTGTCTAAATCTTTCTGCAGCCTCCCCACCACCTCAGTACTACCTGCCTGTCCACCTAATTTCGTATCATAGGCAAACTTCACCAGAATGCCCCCAGTCCCTTCATCCAGATCACTAATATATAAAGTGAACAGCTGCGGCCCCAACACTGAACCCTGCGGGACACCACTTGTCACTGGTTGCTATTCTGAAAAAGAGCCTTTTAATCCCAACTCTCTGCCTTCTGTCAGACAGCCAATCCTCAATCCATGCCAGTAGCTCACCTTGAACACCATGGGCCATCACCTTATCAAAGGCCTTTTGGAAGTCTAGATAGATAACATCCACAGGGTTTCCCTGGCCTCACCTACTTGTTACCTCTTCAAAGAGCTCATTTTATTTCATCTTGTCTCTAGATTGATATCTGAAACATTGCTTTCTAAACATAAATAATTTTTAAATTTAATTTTAAATAATTGGAATTTATAATGAAAGCCTTCATTGGCATTTTCATGGGTCATTAGAAATTTGGAAAAAGTCATGGAATTTGGAGATTACTCTTTCAGGTTCCAAAATCAGCAAAAGGCATGGAATTTTGTGAAGATGGGGATGAGATTTTTCTGACTTTGTGCAGCATTCCAACCTTTCTGACTTTCACTTTCAAATTACTTTGAATGTCAGAACATAATACAGGTAAATAGACTCGTGTCCCATAAGAATCTCTACCATGCAAGATAATTGTAGAATTGTTGGAGTGCAGAAAGAAGCCATTCATCCCATCAAGTCTGCACCAGCCCTCCGAAGAGCATCCCACTCAGAATAAACCACTCTGTCGCTGTGATTCCACATGCAGTTTTTGCGATGGCTAACCCTTCTAACCAGCACACCCCTGAACACTAAAGCATAATTTAGAATGGCCAGTCCACCTAACCTGCACATCTATGGCTTGTGGGAGGAAACTGGATCACTGGAGGAAATCCACGGAAACATGGGAGAATGTGCAAACTCCACACAGTTGGTCACCCTAGGCTGAATTGAACCTGAGTCTCTGGCGCTGTGAGGGAGTAATACCACCCACTGTGCTGTCCCAGTGTTTGGGAGATTGAGTATTGATGAACCTTGCATACAATGCAAGGCTTCAATACTTGTGTAAAACTACAAATTTCCAAATTTGTGACGTATTTGAAAGAAAAATGACATTTTTCAGTTTGGTTATGCATATGTTGTAGATTTGAATTTAGACATGCTGCAAGGGCGCTGCTTCACGGAGAGAGTACATATTATAAACGAGAGACACTTAGGGCGTTCATTGCGATTTTAAAACCTAATTTGCTTTTGATGACCTTTGGTCATTTGTAGGATTACAGGGATATTATACACACTCCAATGGACCTGGCAACTATAAAAAATCTATTAGAAATGCATTATGAAAGTCCCATGGAACTTTGCAAAGATGTGCGACTAATCTTCAGCAATGCTAAAGCTTATTCTCCAAACAAGAAATCTAAGGTAATCTGAATAGGTCACTTTTAAAGTAGTAAACCATAAGAACATTTCATACTTTTTTGGAAATGTGTTAACTTGTATGCATTTTGAAGTCAGTGGAAATAAAAATCAGTAATCTCCTTGTCCTCTTATTCACCACCCTCATATCTCCATTACATCTCCGCCTTCTGTCCTTCACTGTCTCCAACTCTCCCATCTTGATCCTGCCTGTCCTTCCTGCTCTTTGCCTTCTCTGTTACTTTCTTTAGTCTACTCCTTGTCTCATCACCACTTTGTTTATTCACCCACTCCACTTATCTAGAGAAGAATTTTAAGATGGGGCTCATCAAATTCAATAAAGTGAAGAAAATTATACAGAAAATATCTTCCTATTAATTTCAAATGGATTTTGTAGTGACTTACAAAGATTGCATGGGATTGCGCAGTAACAATGAATTACATCAGTATATTCTTAACAGCAATTTTTTTTTCTAAATAAAAATTAGATCTACAGCATGACTCTGAGGTTGTCTGCATTTTTCGAGGACCAAATTCGAACAATTGTCTCTGATTATAAAACTGCTCTAAAATACAAGAAAAGGAGTCAGCACAAACTGAGATATAAGAAACGTCTACATAGTTCTGATGCCTCCAGATCAAGCAGCAGAGCCTCCAGGTATGTTACTTGCAGGGCATTGTTTCCTCTAAATGACTTTTTTAAGCGGCTGCAGGCCATTAAATTGACCTTTGCAGCGTACTTAGTATGTTTATACTGTGGATTGGGAGAGTTAATGAAGCTGGTTGTGAATTGTCTGTCAGAAAATTTTCAAATTGAGTACTTGGGGAAATTCAGTCTTTTTGAAAATGGTACACATAATGCTGTCATTCCAGCTATGGTACAGCTCATTAAACATTCATCTCAGTGGTCTATTTTTTTATGTAAACTAGCTTCTTTGAGAAACGTAGGAACATTGAAAATAGGAGTAGGCCACTCGAGCCAACTCCTCCATTCAATGTGATCATGACTGATCGTCCTACTCAGTACCCCACTCTTGCTTGGTCCCTTTAACCTTAAGAACTGTATCTAACTCCACTTGGAAATCACTCGGATCATCATCACTTGGATGACATGGAGATGAATTAACGAGAAGATTTTCTGTTCAAAAAATGTTTGCAGGCTAGTTAAAGAAGAGGGGCATTTCAGTTTAAAGCAGTTAACAAAACCATAGGCTTTATCTGTCTGACAGGGGAGTGTTGAATGTTTCCAGTATAACTGAATGCAAATCTGTGGCCAATGGGTATACAGCCTTGGCGTGAAAATTACAGTGTGAAATCACTATTATGTGTAGATTGCATAGCCTAGGATGTTTGCTGTAAAGGAGAACTTCAAAAAATATATATTTATATCAATAAAAGCTATATTCTTTAAACTGTTACTTACTGGTACTATAGTTTGGTTGCCATTTTCACTTCAACAAAGTTGTTTGCAATCATCATGAGCTTATTTGTGTTTCTGTGATCTTTAGTCCAGAACGAAAACGGAAGCCAGTGAAGTCTCAGGCAAAAGTAGAATATATTTCCAAAATATCTACCTCATTACGTTCATCTCAGAATAGCGCAAGTAGTAGTGGAGATAGTGCCTGCACTGATGCCTCTGAGCATTCTTCTACATCAGCCAAAATAAGGAACATGAAGGCTAAGACAACTGTCCTAACCATAAAGAAGGACAGAAAAGAAGATTTGCCCAATGGGTCAGTTGAATCAACAACAGGTGAGCAAACAAACAGATTTTGATTTAGTATTTTCTATGTTCAAGATGCTGTCTCCATGCGACTTGTTTCATAATAAGTAAGTCATTGTATAGTGTAGTTCTGTATCCATTTCTTTTGTATGTCAAGTTTCACAGACACTTGCAAACACTTTCTTTACTTGGCTGTCATGAGTTATTGTTATGCAGATATTCACCAGTGGCCTCAAAGAAAGTTGTTGTATGTTTTGCCTAATTTAAACTTGAATTCTGAGATACTGCGTTCAGAATATTGATTTATTCATCTGAGTATTTAACCATTCAGCCAATGGGTGATATGTAGATGATATAACCAGGAAATATTTATTGAGTAACAGAGGTAATACTTAAAGAAGCAAGGCAACAGCTCTATTAGCTTAATGCAGGTCTTACTTCCTGATTCAGCCAAGATCACAGGGCAACAAATAACGTATCTCTTACATCTCTGGTCTTCTGATTAGAGAGCAGATACTTGCCTTCAGTTTCAAATTCAGCATGCATTTTGGCCCTGCAAATGGTGCTTATTAAACCTTTCCAAGCTAAACCATGTGCACGAACAGTGACATTCTTGAACACTCATTTGCCTAAGTGATGCCTGATCTATACAGTGCATTGAAACAGTCAGTGTATTAAAGCTGACACAGTGAAATACTTTGTAAATACAGCATGATGAATTCCATACAAAAGTGAAAAAGAACTGAATTGCTGCAAAAATTGATCACAAAACTGTTAGAATGCTGCATAAAAACTGAAAGAACTGCAGGTGCTGTAAATCAGGAACAAAAACAAGTTGCTGGAAAAGCTCAGCAGGTCTGGCAGCAGCTGTGCAGAAAATAATCAGAGTTAACGTTTTAGGTCCAGTGACCCTTCCCCACAGTTCTGAGGAAGGATCAATGGACCTGAAACGTTAACACTGATGTTTTTCTTCACAGATGCTATCAGACCTGCTGAGCGTTAGTAGCAACTTCTGATTTATTCCTGTGTTAGAATACTGCAGCTGACTGTGTGTTGTGAAAAGGAAGTGTGGTTTGATTCCCTTGACAGTTCTGTACTGGGAAAGCACTGTCAGAATGGATGTATGGGTCTGCGGTTCTGATGAAGCCCTGGTCGGAATCTCCTCTCAAAAATGCAGAGCTCCCTTCTTTCATTTCAAGTAAAAAAAAGTGAGGGCTGGATTGCCAAACCTCAGAAAATCAGACTTCTTTTTAAGAGGAATAAGTTGACATGAGATTAATTGATTAATGCAGTTTGCTTGATTATCACGAAAGTAAAATGAATATTACGATTCACTGGAGTAGCACACTGGAAACTAAGCATAGCTATCTCTGGAGTCCTCACAGGCATTAAGGATTTTAAAATAAGTACTCAAAATTCTCCAATTTACCCAACTTTCAGACTCAACTTGATAAAAAGCAGAGGCCGGATTTCTGTCTTACAGGAATTGCTGCTTATTACGAGTAATTAGGCTCTAGCTACAGGTAAACAGTTATGTCGGTATGTTGCACTACATGTTAAAGCTCTAATTCCCTTATAAACATACCCTTACACACAGGTAGATGTATACATTAGGTGAAAAAAAATGTATAGAGGGGAAAATTCTGTGAGACAGTTCACTAGTTTTTCATTCCAGATTCTATGGGGGAATTGGTTCTTGCTAAACTGCAAATTGCTTGCTTTTCAAATGCTCCCACTACTTTGCAAAGTGCTACTTCAACTGGCTGCTTTGCTTGTAACATGTCTGAAACATCAATTAAAAGTTTTTGCTCACAGTAACTGCCGAATGAAAAATTAACAGGCTTTCTTGTGAGTTTAAAATGAAATTTGACTGCAGAGAAAGATGCTGAGTTCATAAAGATCGACTGCATTTAAGCCTCTCATAATCTTATGCATATCACTCAAATCACTCTTCACTCTTTTTTAAAAAATTAATTCATGGTTTGTGGGTGTAGCTGGCAAGTCCTTCCCCATTTGCTCTTGAGAATGTGATGGTGACCTGTCTCTTTGAATAGCTACATCCATTTAGCATAGTACACCCATAATGCTGTTAGAGAGACAGTTCCAGGATTTTGATCCTAGAATACTGAAGGGTCAGCCATCTATTTTCACGTCAGAACGATGAATGGCTTGGAAGAAAGCTTATCTAAGAACTAGGAGCAGGAGTAGGCCTTCTGGCCCATCGAGCCTGCCCTGCCATTAAAAAAGATCATGGCTGATCTTTTTGAGACTCAGCTTCACCTACCCACCTACTCATCATAACCCTTAATTTCTTGACTGTTCAAAATTTATCTAGCCTTGCTTTAAACACATTCAGTGAGGTAGCTTCAACCGCTTCACTGAGTAGGGAATTCCACAGATTCACAACCCTTTGGGTGAAGAAGGTCCTCCTGACCTCAGTCCTACATCTGTTTCTCTTTGTTTTGAGGCGGTGCCCTCTAGTCCTAGTTTCACATGCTAGTGGAAACAACCTCCCTGCCTCCACCTTGTCTATTCCCTTCATAATCTTGTATGTTTCTATAAGATCTCCCTTCATCCTTCTGAATTCCAATGAGTATAATCCCAGTCTACTCAGTCTCTCCTCATAATCCAACCCTCTCAACTCTGGAATCAACCGAGTGAATCTCCTCTGCACCCCCTCCAGTGCTAGTAATATCTCTTCTCAAGTAAGGAGACCAAAACTGCACACAGTACTCCAGATGTGGCCTCACCGGGACCCTATACAGCTGCAGCACAACCTCCCTGTTTTTAAACTCCATCCTTCGAGCAATGTCAGACAAAATTCCATTTGCCTTTTTAATTACCTGCTGCACCTGCAATCCTACTTTTAACGATTCATGCACAAGGACACCAAAGTCCCTCCGCACAGCAGCGTGCTGCAATTTTTAACCATTTAAAACATAGTCCATTTTGCTGTTATTCCTACCACAATGGTTGATCTGTCACTTATCAACGTTGTACTCCATCTGCCAGACCTTTGCCCACTCACTCAGACTATCTGCAGATTTTGCCTTCTGCACACTTTTTGCTGTACCACTTTGTGTCATTTGCACATTTTGACACAACACACTTAGTCTGCAACTCCAAATAATGTATGTAAATTGTAAACAATTGCGGTCCCAACACTGATCCCTGAGGCACACCACGAGCCACTGACCAGAAGAACACCCATTTACCCCTACTCTTTGCTTTCTACTGGTCAACCAATCCTCTATCTATGCCGATACATTTCCTGTAATACCATGCAACTTTATCTTATGTAGCAGCCTTTGGTGAGGCAACTTGTCAAATGCCTTCTGGAAATCCAGATTCACCACATCCACAGGTTCCCCATTGCCTACCGTGCAAGTAATGTCTTCAAAGAAGTCCACCAAATTTGTTAAACATGACCTACCCTTCATGAACCCATGCTGGGCATTTCCAGTGGGACAATTTATATCCAGATGTTTTACGATTTCTTCCTTAATGATAAATTCAAGCATTTTCCCCACTACCGAAGTTAAGCTAACTGGCCTATAGTTACCTACTTTTTGTCCACTTCCTTTTTTAAACAGTGGCGTCACATTGGCTATTTTCCGATCTGTGGGAATCACCCCAGAGTCCAGTGAATTTTGGTAAATAATTACTAGTGCATTTGCTATTTTCCTCCATCACCTCTTTTAGTACCCTGGGATGCATTTCATCAGGGCCAGGAGACTTGTCTACCTTTAGTCCCATTAGCTTGCCCAGCACTGCCTCCTTCATGATCATAGTTTCTAGGTCCACACCTGCTATAACCTTCTTGCCATTAGTTTTCGGCATGTTATCTGTGTCTTCCTCTGTGAAGACCGATATAAAATAACTGTTTAATGCCTCGGCTATTTCTTCATTCCCAGTTATTAAATTGGTCTTCTCATCCTCTAAAGGACCAATGTTTATCTTTGCCACTCTTTTCTGATTTACATATTTATAGAAACTTTTGCTGCCTGTTTTTATATTCTGAGCTAGTTTATTTCCTTTATTTCCTTTGACATCCATGGCTGGCTCTCTCTCTTCCTGTAGTTCTTCCTTATCACTGCAATATACTTCTGAGCACTGTGAAAAATTGTTTTGAAAGCCCTCCTCTGTTCATCAATTGACCCACCATAAAGTTTTTGCTCCCATTCTACCTTAGCTAACTGCTCCCTCATTCTTTCGTAGTCTGCTTTGTTTAAGCACAGGACATAGGTACTGGATTTAACCTCCTCACACTCCATCTGTATTTTAAATTCCTCCATAATGTGATTGCTCCTTCTGAGAGGAACCCTAACTGTGTGATCATTAATTATTCCTGTCTCATTACACAGGACTAGATCTAGCTTGCTCCCTCGTAGATTCCAGTACGTATTGTTCAAGCAAATTATCGCCGATGCATTCTGTGAACCCTTCCTCAAGGCTGCCTTGAGTGACCTGGTTTGACCAATCAATATGTAGATTAAATCCCCCAAGATAATTGCTGTTCCATTTTTACATGCATTAGCTATTTCTATGTTTATTGCCCTCCCCACCATGTTGTCATTATTTGGTGGCCTATAGACCGTACTTATCAGTGACTTCTTCTCCCTTCTATTCCTAATTTCCACCCTCATGGATTCAACGTTTTGTTCAGTAGAACTTATATCATCCCTCATTACCACTCTGATATCATCCTTAAAAATCTGAGCAACACCACCTCCCTTACCTTCCTGTCTGTCCTTCCAAACAGTTTGATACCCCTGGATATTTAACTCTCAGTCATGACCATCCTGTTGCAGTTGGTGGTCTTTCTATTTATCTGCTGCCCTTTCCATCTAGATGGTAATGGGTCAGGAAGATAGTATACAAGAAACCCTTTTCTGCTTTGTGTCTAGTAGATAGTACACATTGCTACTACTGTTGTGGTAGAGGGAGAGAATGTGATGTGCTTATTAAGTAGGCTGCTTTGCTCTGAATGGTGTCAAGCTTCTTGTGTATTGTTGGAGCTGCACTTGTAGGGTGCAAATGTTACTTGTCACTTGTTTGTCAACCCGAACTTGGATGTTGCCCACGTTTTCCTGCATTTAGACATAGTCTGCTTCACCACTTGAGTTGAGATTAAGATTGATCATCATGCAATCATTAGCAAGCAACCCTATTTTTGATGCTGTGATGCAGAAGAGGTCATGGATGAAACAGCTGAAGATGGTTGCGTTTTGGACATTACCGGAGAAATTCTTGCAATAATTTCCTGGGGCTGAGATGACAGCCATCCACCAACCCCAGCCACAACCATCCTCCATTTTATTAAATATGACTCCAACCAGTAAAGAGTTTTCTAGTTCTGGCAATATGCTTGCATCCAACATGTTTCTGCCATTTTTTTTTCTTTTTCTTTTTCCTGGTCAGCACAAGCTAAGAATTCTGAGCAATTGCATAGTTTATAACTGTGCGGCACGGTGGCTGTGTAGTTAGCACTGCAGCCTCACAGCGCCAGGGACCCGGGTTCAAATCCAGCCTCGAGTAACTGTCTGTGTGGAGTTTGCACATTCTCCCCGTGTCTGCGTGGGTTTCCTCCGGGTGCTCCAGTTTCCTCCCACAGTCCAAAGATGTGCAAGTTAGGTGGATTGGCCATACTAAATTGCCCATAGTGTTCAGGGGTGTGTGGGTTATAAGGGGATGGGTTTGGGTGGGATGCTCCAAGGGTTAGTGTGGGCTTGTTGGGCCGAAGGGCCTGTTTGCACACTGTAGGGAATCTAATCTAATAACTGTCTCCGAGTTGGGCTGTGTGAATTTAACAGGCTTTGTGGTATTTAAGTCATCAGATCTCAAAGTGCTACCAATGTACTTCTAACAAAACAAATCAAGTTTACTGCACACAAAAGTGAAAAAACACAAATCGTTTGAAATAATATTCATACAAATATCAGAAATAAAACTTAAGCACTTGTACCTGCAACAATCTTACAGCTACTCAAACCTCTGGGATTATCCTGTTTCCATTTTAAAGTTCCTTGGTGAGTTGATACAACTGTACTTGGTTTCTTGTTGACAAACACTTACACTAGGGCAATGTTACTATCCTTAGTTAATGATCCCTTGAAGGTTTGAAACATCATGACTGAAATTTGAGTTAAAAAAAAACTAAAATGATACTCAGATCTAATGAATAGCCTTAAAAAATGATCTTTGAGACAATTTCTCTAGTGTCTGACAATTTGAGCGAAGATGCAGTATTTAGGGTTCAGAGTAAATTTTTAAATGTAAGAAGAGTTCAACCAAATTCGCAAGTTTTGCAAGACTAAGACTGTAATAAAAGAGCTCTCTTTCTATGATAATAAAGTGTGAAGCTGGATGAACACAGCAGGCCAAGCAGCATCTCAGGAGCACAAAAGCTGACGTTTCGGGCCTAGGCCCTTCATCAGAGAGCCTTCATCTAGGCCCGAAATGTCAGCTTTTGTGCTTCTGAGATGCTGCTTGGCCTGCTGTGTTCATCCAGCTTCACACTTTATTATCTTGGATTCTCCAGCATCTGCAGTTCCCATTATCACAGCTCTCTTTCTATGATGTGTTTCTTAGCATCAGACGGTGGAGACTGCAGTGAAAGCTCTGCAGAAGAGAATGAAAGTACTATTATGTCTTGGGCTGAGCCTGTGGCTGGCAGCAGTAGAACAGCAAGAAAGCATGTATCACCAAATAAAAAAACAGGTGAGCATGATTGTTTTCTTTCTAACAAGCATTAATTATGCAATGTATTGGTTTAGATGCACCTTGAAAAGTATCTCTGAAGTTTTTGCTTTCGTTTTGACATTTTGTTTGCATAATAGTTCAGCAGTCCCAGCAACTTTAATATGGGACAAAATCTGATTAATTCATTGTTGTGTACCATGGATTACTATTTGGTGCGCTCTGCTTGTTACTGAAGTTTATTTGTGTTTTAGTTTTTTCAGAGGGTGTGTGGGGATGAGGTTAATGTGTGTTGAATATTATGATTTTAGCTGGTGATAATACTGGACAAATCAGATCCCAAAGTGTAACCGGAGAGTCAAAGTTTTATTTCAGTAGTTTTTATTGTAATAGTCAGTCACTGAACATATTCAGAAGATGTACCAAAAAAAATCAGCCTACACCAAGAGAAAAAGCATGACTGATCTAAAACAAGTCTTACAAATATCAGAAGTAAACATTCAGCAGTTTTACTCTCAACAATCCTACAGATATTTAAATATTGTCACTATGCTACAAATCTTCTCAAAACTCATTGTCACTATGTTTCCACTTTAAAGTTTATTAATCATTTGCCACAATACTGTCTAAAAGTTAGTCTCACTCTTCATGAGACCTTTAATTGCTAATGCAGCTCACTTCGTCTTTAACATCTGTTTCTTACATTCATGCAATCAACAGCCTTGTAGGATGTCTTACCAACACATTGAAACCTTCTGTTTCTGGTGCTTTTCTCATACTAACTTCGAAGTTACTTGCAAATTTTTTTTATCTACCCTGCCTGTTTTTGAGACTTGGGTATTGCTGAAAAAGACATTTTGTCAAAGCTTTTTGACTTAAACTCATCAGGATATTTTGCAAGAATGCAAATTCAGGGGAAAAACTGACTTTAACTCTGAGCTGAAGGGCTTCTTTCTGTGCTGTAAATCTCTATCATACCTCATAGAGGAGAATGTTGATTGGTTGTCAAGTGGACGCTAATTAGTAGAGACATTGTCATGGAGAATGCATCTAATAATACTGATTCATAATTAATGTCAAGTTTTGTTTAGTCAACCTGTCTGGTTTAAGATTACGGTCAGGACATTGCCATGAGAAATGAACTAGCCAATGACTATCAGCTATTTTAATGAGTTGAAGCAAGCAGTGTATGTACATGTTATAGAGTACCAGTGATATACAGCACAGAAACAGACCCCTTTGTCCAACTCATCTATGCCAACCAGATATCCTATATAAATCTAGTCCTATTTGCCAACATTGTTTCTGCCTGCAAAGAACGAGGCCCGGAATGTTAATATATGTAGTTTCCAGTACGTCCAGGTATGCATACTAAATTGGTTTTCAGTGTAAAACCTTGCACACAGGATTATCCAGAATATATTATCCAATTGCAGAATTACATCTAATGTTAGATACTGTGTTATGGATTTTGCAAGTGCAGGATAGTTGAGAACATACGGTACCTATTTCAGTGTTATATTGAGGGAGGCTGCATGACAGAATTATTTGATTAAAAAAATGAATTGTCTTCAGTTTGTAAATATTCCTCTTCTAATTGAAAATTTTTAAAAGGTAAAAGTAATTCTTATTTTCTCTTTTAAATTCAGAAACAAGTGGTACTCAGGTAAATGGAGACAGCAGGAAATTGGTCCGTCAGAATAAGGCAGCAAAGAAACGCAAGATCTTGAGTGATTCTGAGGAAGAAGACTCTGTTTCTGAGAGGGAGCAGGAGATATTAAGTGCTGTTAAGCGAAGAAAATATGCCTGTGTTTTGGAAGATGATGACTCACTGTCTGAGAACGAACAGCAACATGAGGACGGGGAAGCCCGAAAACACAGTTCTGGTGGAAATACCAGTTCTGGGAATGAAAACTGCTCCCGCTCCAGTTCTCAATCAAAATCTCAATCAAAATCTCAATCAGACTCTGAATCCCAATCAGTTTCTGATTTGGATAGCGATTACAATGTGAACGCTAGGGCAAAAGTGAAATCAAAGATAAAAGTGAAAGCAAAGACACAGGTGAAGAGAGGGAGACCAAGAAAGATTAAAGGGAGAGGAAAAAATAAAATAGCTACTTCTAAAAAAGTCACCAGTAGGTTAGAATATAAGAAGCAGCAAAAGATCTTGGACAGCGATGATGAAGATGGGGATGATGACGACGATGACTCTGATTATGTAAAACGAGATTGTGTTTGTAGACCATCTGCAATAAGGACCAGAAATCAAGGCAAAAGGACTGTAAGATATGATGATTATGATTCCGATACAGACAGCCTTTTACATAGTGAGATAGCTAGCCATGGAGTGTCAAGGTCTGGACGGGTACGACGAATACCCATGAGAGTGAGAGACTGAAATGCAGCCATTTATTGGCATTGTACCACTGTGAATTTGTCTTCTCTAAAATTTCAGGGATTATATTTATATTTTTCTGGATTTATTTTTTGGGGAACTGGGGGGTGCTGCTGGCCATGCTTGGACACAAAATCATGATCAATATTGCAACCATTTAGGGACGTGTAGTGACAGCACAAAAAACTTCAGTAGTACTTAAGATAACTCTAGCAACGTTCATGGATCATGCTAGAAAAGTGCGTGTAACTTAGTTTTTTTTCTACTATTAAGCACTACAGCTAATGTTATTTATTTTTGCTTCCTTGCATGTATTTTAAGCCAACAGAACAGTGTATCTCTGTCTCACCAGTGATTGAAGCAGTTATTCACATTTAGGCAATGAATAATGGCAGCAGGAAGAAACAGAAGTTTACACCCATCTTCTTTTCATGATTATTTTATTTGTATTGAGCATAAATTCAATCAGTGCATTTTGCTTAAAGCTTGTGTATTTTATAAGCAGATTAGTCTTTGGAGGGCCATGGTAGAAATGAAGCATATCTTTAGTACAGATAAAAAGACCAGATTTTCTTTACATGTAGGTACACTATTGCTAAAATGCCTACAACTTTCTTTGTCCTAACATTTAACAAAGGATTGTTTAAATTTGTAGTAAGTTGAATAATCCTGATCCCTTTTTTTCTGTCAGATCAGCATTCACCACCTGTGTCTGATCAATTTGTTGATTCCTGTGTTTCAGTAAAGGACAAGAACAATGTCCTCCCAATAGCTGAATGACCAGGGTTTCTTTCCTTTGCCCATTATTTAAAAAGTGGAAAGGAAAGAGAAAATCATATTTAACAAAGTACTGACTGGAATTATGCAGATTTACTTTGGAATTGAGAAGTGGTTTGGCACAACGTTAAGGAGTTATATCTCAGAAACTGTATTCAAGAAAAATACATAAATTAACATGGGCTGGTTTAACATCAGTTTTACCCCTGTTCTAAATGACTTCCCAATTTACTGTTAAAGATTTATCAGGTTTGGTTTGTTAAATTGGTTCTTGTTAATATCTCAACATCGATCCAATTTTATAACATGAGCTGTCAAATTTAGCAGCATATGGAGTCTTTTAAAATAAAACAAATAATCTGGCTGAAAACAATTTCAAATGTTATTACATTTTTAAGAGGGAGTCAATCTGAATTAGAAATTGTGGATTAATTTTAGAGTGTTGTTTTGCTTGGTTAAATCACTTGTGAATATTCCAAAACAGCACTTGAAAGTAGAAAATGTTTTTCAAACTGTGTCATCAATGTGCTAATGCAGGGTACCTTATTTGTATCATAAAGCTGTACTTCAAAACTGAAGTTAAAAATTTTTTCAAGGTTTTAAAAAAGTGCATTCTTCCCACCATCCATTTCAGAAGATGTGATTCGCAGATTTGCAGTTCCATCTGTCATTTAGTGCCTTGTCCAAGTATCCGTCATGCTTGTCAAGGCAGTGAGCATTCATAGACATATCCAACCAAAGAGTTGAGAAGTAAGATTATTTCACCCAAGCCTGATGTTGTCTGTACCCACCATAAGCATAGAATTTCTAACAAAAATCAAAGGGCAGCGTGGAAACATTTCCTGATATTTTTACATTGTGTCTGGAGACATTGTGGTTAATTAAAGCCCCTCTCCACTAATTAATGGGCAGATTGGTATGAACTGACAGAAAATAACAAATCAAACTTGGGGCTTTGGTCTTTATTAGGTATCTGATGCCGTTGGAGAAGTTTCTGCACGTACCTTTAAATTCCAAGCTTCTTATCAATTTCCACAACAAAAATTTATCTGGAGGAATATATTTTCTAATCTCTATCTGCAACAAACCAGTTGTGTATAAACATTTTTAGACAGAATCTTCACTGATAAAGAAGTTTTTAAACATAGTTAGCAATTGCAGATTGCAAAATAAATACTGCAAGGAAAGTAAATACAGGTATTCACCAGGTTGCATGAAGGATCCATTCTTGAGTACAGTTGTAAGTGAGTACATACACAAGTCAGAATGCAATATAGTACAATTTAAAATAGCCATTCATAGGTATGAGGAAATGTTCACGTGTTGTATCATTGAAATTAGTACTAATGCACTCCTGTATGGGATCTTGTCCATAAGTATGAGTATTCATAAGTCAGAAGTTTGTAAATCAGGACTGCCAATTGCATAGTTTTGTTTGTAATGATAACAATGCAACATGTGAAAATAAATTTCTAAATTATTAATAGGCATGGGGCCAGATAAAACTTTTCTATCCCATTATAAGATAATTTGACTAAGTTTCTAGCATGTCCCTCAAGTTATAAATTTGGCTATTGAAACTAGATCAGATGCCTGCCCTCTGCTAATTGTATTATGCTCCAGGAAATCTTGGTATAAATGCTACTGTTTTCTGTTTTCAGATTTATTCAAAAGCTCTGAATTGTATTTAGTTTTGTCACATTTAAGAAATATGCAAATTACTCTATTCTTTCTTTTACTCCATTTTGGCCTTTACAAATATTTACACTTAATAGTATCATTAAACAACTTAACAGTATACATTTAAGTTTTAAAAGACACAATGAAGTCCTAATAAAAGTTCTGACTCTGCAAAGTTGATAAAAATTTTTGGCACAGCAAGACCATTGGCAACCATTCTTTAGAGATGTGATCCTGTTATACCCGGGGCAGTTTATCTACATAGTTTCTCATTTTACCACATGCATTTTTGGATGGGATGCAGGTATGAGTTAGAGATTGAATAAATGACCTTAAAGTTGTTTTTAACGCTGTTCAGTCTTTTAAAAATTGAACTTAAAACAAGTCACAGCCAAGATTTGCATTTGTCTTGTGCAGAATGTTTTGAGGTTACCAGTTGATCGCCCCAGAGAGGAGACAGTTGAAATATTTGTAAACTTGCCTAAGTGAGAGAATGTGATTGTTGACATTCAGCATCCACAGTATTATCCAATCTGATTTTTAAAAAAAACCCTATAACAGTAAGTGACCTTTTAGCTCATCCACAGTGTGGAATTGCATTTATGAAAAGAAATTGGTGCCTTCAGTTTTGTCTGTGCCTACAATGATGCTAGATCATATTTCTAATCTTTTGAGGTGTTTGTCCTCAGGAACACATGAAAGCCAAATGTTTTACCCTAGCTACCATCCTCTCAGCCCACCTGCCCCCAAGCAGCCACCTTGAATGTTGCAGAACATTTGGTCATGGTCAGACCTTGTACATTTAATATCTGTTCCAAAATTGAGGAGTAGTTTTGATGAGGTGGTTACGTCTGTATGCAAAATTGAAGGTGTAACTTTCCCCTCAATGCCTGGATAAGAAACTCACAGGATTGGATAAAATTCTAGTTTTACCTCCAGCCGAAAATTCGTCTTCAATGTTAATAGTGAACAAAATTGGGATGGTTAAAACCAACATGATACTCAATCCCATCAGTTTTCAGGTGGACAAGGTATGTTAAAAATTGGCACTATAATTTATCTTACATTTTTATTTCCTTGCATTAGCTGAAATTCTAAATCTGTGATTTGTCTTCCACTTAGAATTTTATTGTGACATCCAATAAAAGTGAATATTGTTTAGATGTTTGAAAAATGGTGCTAATTCTGTTTGGTGAATTCAGAAAATGTCAGTTTATAGAGTGGCTGCAAAAATATGATTTAGAACAACATAGTTATTGTTGAGTACCTATAAAACAGTTTTGATGTCCTTTTATGGAACAATAAACTCATTGGAGATGCAGGAGGTACTCTGCCTTGTTCCAACTATATTCCAATGAATGTACACATGGTAGTTTCAAAACTGGCAACGTTTCTGAATTAGTCCTTATGCACCTCAATTATTAGCCCATACTCATTGCATAAATCTTCTTTGTAATCCTTGGATCACAAGCATAAAGTTTTCTTTGATTTAATTTATTACCAAGATTTTATTTTATCTTCATTTCCAATAATGAGCTGAGAAGCACAATACATATGCTGTTCTTGTGTGACTCATGGTTATGAGACAATCATAGGAGTAGATTATTTGTCAGTACTCAGATACAGTATGCTATGCTCTTCTGGAAAAACGATATCCTTAAAATTGACAACTTTGGGAGGTGACTGACAATGAAATTAACAAGAATTATCTCCTAGTTAAGGATGTTGCTAGGACCATGTACAAATTTGCTGAACATTTTACATAGTTACTTGTGACTTACATTTGCCTTCCTAAGCTTCCCACCTCTATCATTCCATACTTCAGTGAGTAAATTTGGGTGTTGTGATTGAGTAATCTTTTTTACTTTTGTATAACATGTAAAACTGGCTTTTAAACACATGAATTGAGTTTAACATTACCACTGCCAGTTGAAAGTTTCTAAGGGGTTTTACTACCTTACATAATCTTGCTGGAAAAATGTCATAACATGAAGTATCAATGCATCCCCAGAGGTGAAAAATGCAATTTGTCAAAAAATTTTGTGACCATTTGCAGCAAAATTGCGATATGTACAAGTATTAAGGTACAGCTTTTCAAGCTACGTTCCACAGCTTCTAGGCATCCTGCACTGTTACTTATTTTCCTTAATTTTGAGTATCAGCAAGGCTTTTTGACAAAGTCAAGAGTGATCCTGAACATTTACTTTGTAGCTATATTCCCAATCTCTACAATTATTAGGGCTACTATAGTTCTCGGGTGTACTTGGGCAGTTAGTGTCAGAAAGCTGGCCAACTGGAGGTACTGGCATAGTCAACTTGGTGAAAAGATAGACTGCGATCTGAATTAAGAGTGCTGACATTTGTCCATTGCCCAGGAATGCTGTGACCAATTGTACTGTAGCCCTGTTTATCACCAGCTAACAGCACAAGAATTGAACTTCTTAATTTGTATTGGATGCATTTGCACAACTTGATCCCATTCTGTTGGACAGCCAAAATTATTCCTTAATGATTCAAAAACAAATGTTGCACACTCACATGCTGCCTTTTCACTACGTAATAAGTTCATGATAACTTGTATATGACAAAACTAGATATCTTTCTGGCTATGAATTATCAACATTCTCTTTTTGCTTTTGTGAATATAATATTAAAATGTATTCATCCAAAAACACATTTAAGTTCCTGTAACAATTCCTGTTGTCCAGCCAATGAAATAATAGTTGCTATGACTTAATTTCCTGAATGTGTCACGACTTTATTTTAAATCTCTCAGCATAATGGACTAAAGGGTCGAAAAAAGAAAGCCAATAAGAGATTCTGACCTGCAGTTTGCGTTGTAATTTATTTGGACAACCTATCTCTTTTATAAAGGGGTTTATTTTCAGGCAAGATTGGTTTTCCAAGAACTGCCACACAAAACATGAACTTCTATTTATCTTGTAGACCTGTTGTACGTTTGCCGCATTTCTGTTTTTGTTTTATATTTAAAATGTATTCAGATTGATCATTACGTTGACACAGGAGTGTTAAGACCACTTAATTTGACTGCAAAGCATGTTCTAAAACCATTGAGAGTTACAATGACAACTTTAATTTTAAAGAATTTCTCAAATCTTAAAGTCAATTACTCAAAATAAGTAATATCCCCCTGAATTGTAACACTGTCATTTGTTTAAGTCAAATTTCTTGAAAATAACCTTTAGTAGAGCAAAATTTTACATAACATCTTAAAACATTTTATACTTGTTTGCTTGATCACAACTTTGTAATACTTTGGAAATAACGATGTTAGTGTCTATGCATTTGAGTTTCCAATTTAGAGTATAATAGAAAATTAATTTTGAAACACTTTTTGCAGAATTAAGTACTATGTATATACAATGGACTGCATTTTGACTTAATACAGGCTGACAAAGTTTATTGGTTTTGGAATGAATGCCGTGCTTTAATGTTGCAGACACTTCCAGAGGCTTTCCAGTCCTTGAGGTAGTTAACTTGTGAGATAAAGCAGCAATGTTCAAAATGATGTGAGTATGCCATTAAGAAGTTTTTGTTTGGGAGGGAGAACACTCCCATAATTTTGGAAGTATGATCCTAGTTGCCAAATTGGAGTGCCTGCATCCTAAACTGCCTCTAACTTATTTCAGTGGGGAATGTTGAACCTGTAAGGAGGGCCCTTAATAGTAACTGATCTCGCAGAGAATTGTAAAAGAAAAACAGTAGAACATTAACCATGCCTACAGAAGAATACCTGTACCATTATCCTGCAATGGAGTAGCAGAAATGACTGCAGGTATATACTACTTCAAGGATCGGACTCATTTGTGACCGTAGGCAAAAATGGCATGATTCATAGGGTGGGGAAGGTGTAAGAAATATGTGGGTTGAAATTGTAGAAATGAAATTGTGACATTCAAAATAATCTTACAGACCCCGTTTAAAAATTAAGAATATTTTATTCCTTTTCCTGGGACATTGCTTTTGCCAAATTGTTTCTATTTTGAGCTCAGGACCATTTATATGTACAAACTGAAGAATCAAATTATTCAGGGAGAAGTGTTTGCCAAAATGGCAAACTTCAGTTTTCTTTGATATGCAAGGAAAATCATTGGCCGTTTATTTTTTGTCATTTTTCTGGCAGTTTATTGTAAAATGTACATATGTAAAAGTTCAGAAAACTTGCAATTTTTGCATTAGCAGCATAGCATATTGTACAAATTAATGTATGTGGTTGTAATTATGCTATTTTCCAAGTTTTATGTGGAAAACTGATTCTCCTGTGTAAAATTACAAATTTTCTTCTTTAAAAATAAAAGGCATTTTGAAAATTCTGTGTTCTGACCTCAAATATCCTACGACCATACTGTATATTGTATGTAACATTTGAGCCAGGAATAGTATCTAAACAGATGGAAAAACTGGTGAGGGTAAGAAATGTTTGGAGTAATAAGTACATACTATGACAGCGATAGGGTTTAAAATGAGTATGATGCTAAGGAAAATGCTCATGCCCTTCAGCGACTACCAAACAGGACTACTTGTATGCCAGGCAGCAATACCACAAAGCCAAGTGATCACACAACAAATTTCTACAGTTCTACCACTGAATGGTAATGGGCAATTGAACAATTCAAGGAGTTGGCGCTTCCACAAATGTCCCCCTCCTCAATGATGGAAGAGCCCAACCAATTAGTGCAAAATGTAAGGCTGAAACATTCACAGCAATGTTCAGCCAGAAAAGCCAAGTGAATGATTCACCTTGGCCTTGTCTTGTGGTCCCCAGCATCACAGCCATCAGTCTTCAGTCAATTCAATTGACTGTACTTGATATCAAGAAACCACTGGTGGCACAGGATACAGCAAAAGCTATAGGCTGTAGCAACATTCTGACAATAGTACTGAAGGCGTATGCTGTATACTTGCTGCACCCCTAGCCAAACTCTTCCAGTACAATTACAACTTTGGCTTATACCTGACAATGTGGAAAATGACCCAGGCGTGCCCTGTACACACAGCAGGATAAATTAACTAGCCAATTACCACATCGTCAGTCAGTCTACTTTTGATTGTCGTTAAAGTGATGGAAGGTGTCTTCAGCAGTGTTATCAAGCAGCACCTGATTATCAGTAACCTACTTGCTGACACCCAATTTGGGTTCCACCGGGGCTACTCACCTCCTGTCCTCAATATAGCCATGGTTCATACAAGGGCACAAGAGCTGCACTTCAGAGGTGAAGTGAAAGTGACTGCCCTGGTTGCATTTGACCGATTGGCATCAAGAAACCTTATCAAAACTGGAATCAATGTGTATTAGAGGGCAAACTCTGCTTTTTGGAGTCATAACCTGGCACATAGGAAGATGTTGTGTTTGTTGGTGGTCAGTCATCTTAACTCCAGGACATCTTTGCAGGAATTCTTCAGGAATTGCCCTCGGGTCAGTTATCTTCAGCTGCTTATCAGTGGCCTTCCATCCAACGTAAGTTCAGAAATGGGGATGTTCGTTGATGATTACACTATGTTCAGTAGCATTCATGATTCCCCTGATACTAAAGGATTCCATATTCAAATGGAATAAGACACCGGCTACCCGGCTTGGTCTGATGACTGGCAAAAAACATATGTACCACTCAAATGCTGGGAAATGACAATTTCCAATAAGAGATTACCGAACCACCATCCCTTGACATTCAGTAGTATAACCATTGCCATATTCCCCACTTTCAACATCTGGGAACTTACCATTAACCAAAAACTCAGCTGGACTTGATATGTAAGTACAGTTGATACACGAGCAGGTCAGAAGCTAGGAATACTGCATTGAGTAATTCACCAAGCCTGACTTCCCCCAGCCTGTCAACCATTCACAAGGCAGAAGTCAGGATGGAACAGACTCTCCTTGCTTGGATGAGTAGAGCCCCAACAACAGCCAAAAAGCTTGACACCACCCAGAACAAAGCAGCCCTCTTGACTGGCACCACATCCACTCCCTCCACTACAGGAGCTAGGTCACAGCAGGGTGTACTATCTACAAGATGCACTGAAGAAATTCACCAGACCCTTAGCCCCTTTAAAACACACTATCAATTCCATCCAGAAAGTCAAAATCAGCAGATAGAGGGAGCATCACCACCTGTAAGTTCCCCTCCAGCATCTCACCACCTTGATTTGGGAACTCTATCACCATTCTTTCACTGTTGCTGGGTCAAAATTCTAGAATTCCCTCACTAAAGGTCTACGTGCAGCAGTTCAAGAAATCAACTTCCCACCAACTTCTCTGGCAACTGGAGATGGGCAATAAATGCTGGCCAGCTAGTCACACCCACAAGAGAATAAAAAGAACTTAAGTCTGAATTTAGTATGCAATATCTGGAGCTAATTGATGTGTGTCACGATTTTAGCTTGTGCTAAACCAGGAAACTTTTTTGAAGCAGAACGACTGTGCTCCTCTTGTGCTCTAATGTAAGCAGGTAGAGTTATTTGGCTCACACCCAAAAGCTCATTGAAGAATAAATCAGGAAGCTTCTGACCTATAAGAAGATTAAGGCTGTCTTCTCTTTCCTGTCCTTCCATGCTGGACTTATTATCTCTCTCTTTTTCACACAGATCACAGTACCTTTGAACAAGCATTCCCCATAATCTGGGAAATTTATGTAAGTTGATGCGGTGGAGTATTTATGGTCTTGGCTGAATTTCTTAAAAAATTCCAGAACAAATGTTTTCCCAATAAATTTTGGAGGTATATCTTCACAACTCTAGCAGTAATAACCATAAGAGAGTTCATGTTCCTCTTCTTGTAGCACTGGGTGTCGTCAGAATGTTTCAAGCTGTTGACCAGCTTTTGCTTGTATTCTAAGCTGGCATGTAGTTACTTACACTCTGTTCCTCCAGTTCCATGTGGGATAATGGACAGCAAGACACTGCCAACTGACCTGTCTGCCACAATCTCCTTTGCTCCATCCCCCTCTCGAATGTTCTGCTTAAATGCACTTCACCAGTATTCCTTTGGAAGGTCCCATCCTTTTTTTCCATCTAGTGATGTCAATTCTACTTTCACTTTGTTGGGACTTATGTCCGTGAGGCATAACTGTCTCTCGGTATCTTCTTTACTCTCCATCTTCGGTCTGCCTCCCCCTCTCTCCCTATTTATTCCAGTTCCCTCACCCCATCCCCCTCTCTGATGAAGGGTCTAGGCCCGTAACGTCAGCTTTTGTGCTCCTGAGATGCTGCTGGGCCTGTTGTGTTCATCCAGCCTCACATTTCATTATCTTGGACAGGAGCTCCTCCCGGCGGTGGCTGTGAGTTCACTGCGGCGCCGGCGGACAGGAGCTCCCCCTGACGGCGGCTGCGGGTCAGTGCGGCGCGGGCGGACAGGAGCTCCCCCTGACGGCCGGTGCGGGTCAGTGGGGCGCGGGCGGACAGGAGCTTCCCCCTGACGGCGGCTGCGGGTCAGTGCGGCGCGGGCGGACAGGAGCTCCTCCCGGCGGTGGCTGTGAGTCAGTGCGGCGCCGGCGGACAGGAGCTCCCCCTGACGGCCGGTGCGGGTCAGTGCAGCGCGGGCGTTGAGGCGCTCCCTCTGACGGCGGCTGCGGGTCAGAGCGGCGCGGGCGGACAGGAGCTCCCCCTGACGGCCGCTGCGGGTCAGTGCGGCGCGGGCGGACAGGACCTCCCCCTGACGTTCGGTGCGGGTCAGTGCGGCGCGGGCGGACAGGACCTCCCCCTGGCGGCCGGTGCGGATCAGTGCGGCGCGGGCGTACAGGAGCTCCCCCTGACGGCGGCTGCGGGTCAGTGCGGCGCGGGCGGACAGGAGCTCCTCCCGGCGGTGGCGGTGAGTCAGTGCGGCGCCGGCTGTCAGGAGCTCCCCCTGACGGCCGGTGCGGGTCAGTGCAGCGCGGGCGTTGAGGCGCTCCCTCTGACGGCGGCTGCGGGTCAGAGCGGCGCGGGCGGACAGGACCTCCCCCTGGCGGCCTGTGCGGATCAGTGCGGCGCGGCGGGCAGGAACTCCCCCTGACGGCCGGTGCGGGTCAGTGCGGCGCGGGCGGACAGGAGCTCCCCCTGACGGTCGGTGCGGGTCAGTGCGGCGCGGGCGGACAGGACCTCCCCCTGGCGGCCGGTGCGGATCAGTGCGGCGCGGCGGGCAGGAGCTCCCCCTGACGGCCGGTGCGGGTCAGTGCGGCGCGGGCGGGCAGGAGCTCCCCCTGGCGGCCGGTGCGGGTTAGTGCGGCGCGGCCGGACAGGACCTCCCCCTGACGGCCGGTGCGGGTCAGTGCGGCGCGGGCGGATAGGAGCTCCCCCTGACGGCCGGTGCGGGTCAGTGCGGCGCGGGCGGACAGGAGCTCCCCCTAACGGCCGGTGCGGGTCAGTGCGGCGCGGGCGGACAGGAGCTCCCCCTGACGGCCGGTGCGGGTCAGTGCAGCGCGGGCGGACAGGAGCTCCCCCTGACGGCCGGTGCGGGTCAGTGCGGCGCGGGCGGACAGGAGCTCCCCCTAACGGCCGGTGCGGGTCAGTGCGGCGCGGGCGGACAGGAGCTCCCCCTGACGGCCGGTGCGGGTCAGTGCGGCGCGGGCGGACAGGAGCTCCCCCTGACGGCCGGTGCGGGTCAGTGCGGCGCGGGCGGACAGGAGCTCCCCCTGACGGCCGGTGCGGGTCAGTGCGGCGCGGGCGGACAGGCCTCTTCGTTATGGCCACGTTCTTCGGGGAGGTTTTGCCAGTTTTCTCTCGGGCGGTGGACGATGAGGATGAGGAGGAGCAGGAGCTGGAGATCCGGAGGGAAGTTGAGAGCCAGAGGTGAGGTCGGAATGAAGGGGGAAGAGGATTGGGCCCGGGCGGTGAATGTGGATCCGGATTGTATTTGGGATTAATCCCCGGACTGATTTTGCTCAGAGTCAAGATTGACTCCGGCAATGATGGTGGATTGACTCTGGGATAGACTTTACACTGACTCCAGGATCTGGATTTGGTGATTTGTAACCGACTCAGAGCACAGAAACAGACCCTTCGGTCCATCCAGTCAATGCTGGTCATAATCCCAAACTAAATTAGTCCCACCCTGCCTGGGCCATATCCCTCCCAGACTTTCCCATTCATATGTCCATACAAATGTCTTTTAAATGTTCTAATTGTACCTACATCCACCGCTTCATCATGAAGTTCATTCCACCCGCAAACAAATCTCTTTATTAAAAACATCGCCTCTAATGTTTTTTTAAAATCTCTGTCCTCAGTTTAAAAATGTGCCTCCGGTCTTGCAATTCCCCATCTTTGGGAGAAGACATCTACCATCAACTCTATCTGTACCTCTCATTATTTTGTAAACTTTTAGCAGGTCACCTCTCAACCGGCTATGCTCGAATGAAAAATGCCCCAACTATCCGGCCTTTCTTTAACTCAAACCTTCCATACCCGGCAATATCCTGATAAATCTCTTCTGAACCCTTTCCAGTTTGATAATTTCCTTCCCGTAACTGGGCAATATCCTTCTTATAACTGGGCAACCAGAAGTGTATTCCAGAAGAGGCCTCACCAATGTCATGTAAGACCTCAACGTAACATGCCAACTCCTACACAATCAGTCCTGACATAATGTGATAGCTCCGTTCTTGTGTGATCTCACGTTGTAAGAAAATCGTGCAACAGATGCACCCTTTAAACTAATGGGGCCGGAATTGCATTACAGCAATACCGGTGAGGAAAGTTTGTGTTCTACAAAAATCGGTCTAAATTCTTCAATCGCGTTAAAGCCAAGTCGCATTGCAGTAATACGTATTTTAGCAGAAATGACAGTACTGATAGGACTGAGCAATCAAGGCAAGTGTGCCAAATGCATTTTTAACCATCCTATCAAATGTGATGCAAACTTTCCAGAATTATGCACTTGCACCCAGGGTCCCTCTGTTCTACAACACTATCTGAGGCCCTACCTTGAATTGTACAAGCCCTGTGCTTGTTGGTTGTACCAAAATGCAATACCTTGCATTTATCCAGATTGAACTCCATCTGCCATTTTTCAGACCATTGACCCATTTGATCAAGATCCTTTTTTAATCTTAGATAATCTTCTCCATTGTCCACTGTGCCACCAATTTTGGTGTTATCCACAAACTTACTAACCATGCCTTTTATTTTTTTTCCTATTCGTTGATGGGATGTGGGTGTTGCTGGCTGGGCCAGCATTTCTTGCCCATCCCGAGTTGCCCTTGAGAAGGTGGTGGTGAGCTGCCTTCTTGAATCGCTGCAGTCCACCCTGCTGTAGATTCACCCATAATGCCGTGAGAGGTGGGATTCCAGGATTTTGACCCAGTGACTGTGAAGGAACAGCGATGTATTTCCAAGTCAGGATGGTGAATTTGTGGGTTTGGAAGGTACTGGCTGAGGATCTTTGGTGAGTTTCTGCAGTGCTTCTTGTAGATAGTACACACTGCTGCTACTGAGCTTGGGTGGTAGAGGGAGTGGATGCTTGTGGATCAAACGGGCTGTTTTGTCCTGATCATGTTGCATTTAAACATGGACTGCTTCAGTATCTGAGAAGACACGAATGGTGCTGAATATTTTGCTATCATTGGTGAACATCCCCACTTCTAACCTTATGATAGAGGAAAGGTCATTGATGAAGTAGCTGAGGATGGTTGGGCCTCGAACACCTGCAGAGATGTCCTGGAGCTGTGATGATTGACCTCCAACAACCACGACCATCTTCCTATGTGTCAGGTATGACTCCAACCACCGGAGCGTTTTCCCCCGATACCCATTGATTCCGGTTTTGCACAGGCTCCTTGATACCACACTTGGGCAAATGCAGCCTTTATATCAAGGGCTGTCATTCTCACCTCATCTCTGGAAATCAGCTCTTTTGTCCATGTTTGAACTGAGGCTGTAATGAGATCAGGAGCTGAGTGGCCCTGGCATAACCCAAACTGGGCATTGCTGAGCAGGTTATTGCTGAGCGGGTGCTGTTTGATAGCGCTGTTACTGACACCTTCCATCACTTTACTGATGATTGACAGTAGACCGATGGGGCAGGTTGGATATGCTCTGCTTTTTCTGTACAGGACTTACTTGGGCAATTTTCCACAGATCAGTTAGATAGCGGTGTTGTAACTGTACTGGAACAGCTTGGCAAGGGGAGTGGCAAGTTTTGGAGCATAGGTCTTCCGAACTTGCCGGAACGTTGTCATGGCCTGTAGCCTTTGTAGTTTCCAGTGTCTCCAACCATTTCTTGATGTTACATGGAGTGTATTGAATTGGCTGAAGACTGGTATCTGTAATGCTGGGGACCACTGGGGGAGGCTGAGATGGATCATCCTCTCGGCGCTTCTGGCTGAAGACTGCTGCAAATGCTTCAGCCTTATCTTTCGCATTGATGCGCTGGGCTCTTCTGTCATTGAGGATGGGGATATTTCCAGTGAGTTGTTTAATTGACCACCACCTTCACGACGGGGTGTGGCAAGACTGCAGACCTGTCTGTTGGTTGTGGGATCTCTTAGCTTTTTCTATCACTTGCTGCTTTCACTGTTTAGTGTGCAAGTAGTCCTATTTGGAGACTTCACCAGGTTGAATCTTCATCTCCAGGTATGCCTGGTGCTGCTCCTGGCATGCCCTCCTGCACTCTCCATTGAGCCAGGGTTGATCCCCTGGCTTGATGGTAATGGTTGAATGGGGGATATGTCGAGCCATGAGGTTACAGATTGTGTTGGAGTACAATTCTGCTGCTGTTGATGGCCCACAGTGCCTCGTGGATGCCCAATCTTGAGTTGCAAGATCTGTGCGAAGTCTGTCCCATTTAGCACGGTGATAGTGTCACACAACACGATGGAGGTTATTCTCAATGTGAAGGCGGGACTTCATCCACACAAGGGCTGTTTGATGGTCTCTCTTACCGATACTGTCATGGACAGATGCAGCTGCAGCTGGCAGATTGGTAAGGATGAGGTCCTTTGCATTTTTCCCTCTTGTTGGTTCCCTCACCACCTGTTGCAGACCCAGTCGAGCAGCTATGTCCTGTCAGACCCGACTAGTTCAATCAGTAGTACTGCTGCCAAGCCAGTCTTGGTAGTGGACGTTGAAATTCCCCATACAGAGTACATTTTGTGCCCTTGCTGTCCTCAGTGTTTCCTCTAAGTGTTGTTCAGCATTGAGGAGTACCGATTCATCAGCTGAGGGAGGACAATTTGTAATAATTAACAGGAGGTTTTGTTTACCATGTTTAACCTGAAGAAGTTATGACGTAGTTTTACAGCATGTTAATGAGGCTGCACTTGGAGTATTGAGTTCAGCTTTGGTCACCTTGCAGTAAGAAGATTATTATTAAACTGGAAAGAATGCAGAAGAAACTCACAAGGATGTTGCCAGGACTCGAGGGACTGAGTTACAGAGAGAGGTTCGACAAGCTAGGATGTTTTTCTCTCGAGTGTAGGAGATCAAGGGGGATGTAATAGAAGTGTATAAGAACATGAGAAGCATGGATTGGGTGAATGCACGCAGTCTTTTTCACAGGATTGGGGAATCGAGGACTTGAGGGCATCAGTTTAACCTAAGAGTGGAAAGAATACATGGGAATCTGAGGAGTAACTTTTTTTTTTACACATATGCAATGAGCTGCGTGTAGAAGTGGTTGTGGTGGGTACATTAACAACATTTGGGTAAATACATGGATAGGAAAGGTTCAGAAGGATATGGGCCAAGCGCAGGGAAATTGTGTTAGTGTGGATGGGCATTTTGGTCGGCACAAATCAGTTTGGGTGAACAGTCACCTTCAGACCCTTCAGCTTCCCCAGCTCCTTCTCTTTAGTGATGGCCATTATATTCACCTCTGCTCCCCAACTCTCTTCAAGTTCTGGTATGCTGCTGGTGTCTTCCACTGTGAAAACTGATGCACAGTACCCATTCAAATCCTCTGGCATTTCTTTGTTCCCCCATTCCTACTCCTACGGCCTCATTTTCCGGCAGTCAGTCCAATTGCTCTTGCTTCTCTCTTGCCTTTTAGATATGTGAAAAAAGACTCTTGAAATCTTCCTTCATACTACTAGCTATCTTATTCTCGTATTTTGTCCTTTTTGCTGTGCCCCTTGAATTACCCTCAGAAACTCCTGTCATTGCCGTTCCAATGTCTTCTCTGCTAGGCTTCCCTTCCAATCAACTCTGGCCAGTTCCTCCCTCACATCTTTATAGTTACCATTACTCAACTGTAATACCATTACATCTGATTCCAACTTCTCCCTCTCAAACTGCAGGGTGAATTCTATTATATTATAGTCACTTGCCTGAAAGGGTTCCTTCACCTGAAGCTCCCTAATCAAGTTTACCGCATTTTTTATTTTGAGGAAGTTACCAAAAAGATTGATGATGGCACAGCAGTAGATGTTATTTATTTGGATTTTAGTAAAGCCTTTGACAAGGTTCTGTGTGGTGGACTATTTGGTAAAGTTAGGTCACATGGGATTCAGGGTGAGCTTGCCAATTGGATACATAATTGGCTTAACGGCAAGAGACAGAGAGTGTTGCTTTTCAGACTAGAAGCCTGTCACCAGTGATATTAAACAGGGATTAGTTCTGGGTCTTCTTTTGCTTGTCATTTATATAAAAGATTTGGATGAGGATTAGGGGATGTGATGGCCTAGTGATATTATCGCTGGACTATTAATCCAGGAACCCAGCTAATGTTCTGGGGACCATGACAAACGATGGAATTTGAATTCAATAATTTGGGAGAACCTATTGGTCGCCATGAAATCATTGCCAATTGTCGGTTCACTAATGTCCTTCGGGGAAGAAATCTGCCACCCTCACCTGGTCTGGCCTAAATGTGGCTCCAGACCCACAGCAATGTGGTTGACTCTCACCTGCCCTCTGAAATGGCCTAGCAAGCCACTCAGTTGTACCAATTGCTGCAAAGTCTCAAAGAAATGAAACTGGATGGTTCATCTAGCATCGACCTAGGCACCGGCAAAGACAACGGCAGCAACAGCCCTGTCAACCCTGTAAAGTCCTCCTCATTAGCATCTGGAGGTTAGTGCCAAAATTGGGAGAGCCATCTCACAACAACAACAGCCTGACATACTCATACTCACAGAATCATAGTTTACAGACAATGTCCCAGACACCACCATCACCATCCCTTGGTATGTCCTATCTCACTGGCAGGACAGACCCAGCAGAGGTGGGCACAGTGGTATACAGTCAGCAGGGTGTAGCTCTGGGAGTCGTCAACGTCAGCTCGGGGCCCCACAAAGTCTAATGGCTCCCAACTTCTGTACTCAGTGCTCTGACTGATGAAGGCCAGTGTGCAAAAAGCCTTCTTCACTGCCCTGTTTACCTGTGACTCCACTTTCGGAGAACTGTGCACCTGAACTCCAAGGCCCATCTCTTCCACTGCACTCCTTAAGACACAACCATTCGCCAGGAAACTCCTGTCTTGATTTGACTTTCCAAAATGCAACATGTCATAGTTATTAAGTTGTATTAAACTCCATTTGCCAGCTGATCAAGATCCTGCTGCAATTTCTGATAACCTTCCTCACTGTCCACAATATTGCCTATTTTTTGTGTCATCTGCCAACTTACTAATTAAGCCTTGTACATTCTCTTCCAAACCATTGACAGAGATAACAAACAGCAATGGCCCCAGCACCGATGCCTGAGAGACACCACTAGTCACAGTCCTCCAATCTGACAGACATCCTTCCACTATTACTGTTTGCTTCCTACCGTTAAGCCAATGGTATATCCAATTTGCTAGCTCTTCCAGGATTCCATATGATCTAACCTTCCAGGGCAGGCTACTGTGTGGAACCTTATCAAAGGCCTTACTGGAATCCATGTAAACTACATCTACTGCCCTGCCCTCGTCAACCTTCCTGGTCACTTCATCAAAGAACTCTAACAAATTTGTGAGCCATGATCTCTCACACATGAAGCTATGATGACCACTCCTAATCAAACCCTGTCTTTCCAAATGGATGTATATCTTATCCCTCAGGTAACTTACCTACTGCAGATGTTAAGCTTACTAGTCTATAATTCCCAGGTATTTCAGTGCAGCCCTTCTTGAACAAGGGCACAACATTTGCCACCCCAGGACCTGACCCGTGGCTAATGATGATGCAAATATATCAGCCAGGGCCCTCACAATTTCTTCTCTAGCCTCTTTCAGGATTCTTGGATATAAGGACCAGGAGATTTATCCACCTTCATGGATTCTAATACATCCAACACCTCCTCTACTGTAATGTGGGCTGTGCCCAACATATTGCCACTAACTCTCCATTTCTTTCTCCCCGGTAAACACAGAGGAAAGGTATTTGTTGAGGGCCTCGCCCATCTCCTGTCGTTCCACACATACATGTCCACTTTGGTCCTCCAGGGATCTGATTTTCTAATTATTCTTTTTCTTCTAATGTCCTTAAACAGTCTCTTTGAATTTACCCTAATCTTTTCAGCCTAAACTATTTTGTCCCACCTTTTTGCCCTCTTCATTTCCTTCTTCAGCAAACTCCCTTATCCCCTTATCCTCCCTTATACTTCCAGGGATTCCCTTGATCCCAGCTGACTGTTCCTGAGCCACCTCCTTTTTCTGGTCAAAGCCTCAAAATCTCTTGTCATCCAGGATTCCCTACTCCTGCCGACCTTGCCCTTCACCCTCACAGGAACATATAGATCTTAACCTCTAGCTATCACGCTTCTAAAGGGCTCCCACTTGCCAGAAGTGTCTTTGCCTACAAACAAACTATTCTAATCAACCCCTGCAAGCTCCTGTCTAATTCTGCCAAAAATCGCCTCACCCCAATTTAAAACTTGAACCTGTAGACTAGTTTTGTTCCTCCCCATAACTATTTTAAAATTTATAGAACTATAGTCACTGGTCCCAAGATGCTCCCCTACTGTCACCTCAGGAACCGGTCCTGCCCTATTTCAGAAGAGTAGGTCCAGTTTTACCTCTTCCTGAGTAGGACCATCTATATACTGCTTGAGGAAACTTCGCTGAACACGTTCAACAAACTCCACCCCATCTACGCCCTTAACACTATGGCAGTCCCAGTCTATGTTAGGAAAATTAAAATTCCCCACCATGACAACTCTATTGCTCCTTCAGGGTTTTCCTACTCTCCCTGCATTTTTGTTCCTCTATTTCCCATTGAATATTTGGGGGCTTATAGTACAGTCCCAATAATGTCACCATCCCCATCTTATTTCTTAGCTCCACCTACAAAGCCTGACTGGATGATCCCTCAGATTTTCATCTCTGACTACTGTTGTGATACCCCCTCCGCTCTTTCCTTCACCTTTGTCCCGCCTAAAGCACCTGTACCCTCGCACTTTGAGCTGCCACTCCTGTCCCTCCCTTGAGCATGTTAACCATGGCTATAATATCCCAGTCCCACATACCAATCCGTGCTGTCAGTTCATTGACCTTATCTGTCAGCCCTCTTGCATTGAAATAGTTGCAGTTTAATCCAACAGCCATTCCTCGCTCTCTGTCCTGTTCCAGTTTGACTTGCCTCTTCAACTTTATATTTCTGGTTACTGTATCTCCTTCGAGCTTCACACTTGCCCCCTGCTGTTAAGGATCCCACCCCGCTGCCAATTTAGTTTAAACCCTCCCTTGCAACACATTTGCTTACCAGGGTATTGGTCTCCTTCTAGTTGACTTGCAACCCGTGCCTATTGAACAGGTCACCTCTGCCCCAGAAATGATCCCAATGATTCAGGAATCTGAATCCCTGTCCCCTGCATCAATTCCTTAGCCATGCATTCATAGAACATAGAACATAGAACATAGAACAGTACAGCACAGAACAGGCCCTTCAGCCCACAATGTTGTGCCGACCATTGATCCTCATGTATGCACCCTCAAATTTCTGTGACCATATACATGTCCAGCAGTCTCTTAAATGACCCCAATGACCTTGCTTCCACAACTGCTGCTGGCAACGCATTCCATGCTCTCACAACTCTCTGCGTAAAGAACCTGCCTCTGACATCCCCTCTATACTTTCCACCAACCAACTTAAAACTATGACCCCTCGTGCTAGCCATTTCTGCCCTGGGAAATAGTCTCTGGCTATCAACTCTATCTATGCCTCTCATTATCTTGTATACCTCAATTAGGTCCCCTCTCCTCCTCCTTTTCTCCAATGAAAAGAGACCGAGCTCAGTCAACCTCTCTTCATAAGATAAGCCCTCCAGTCCAGGCAGCATCCTGGTAAACCTCCTCTGAACCCTCTCCAAAGCATCCACATCTTTCCTATAATAGGGCGCCCAGAACTGGACGCAGTATTCCAAGTGCGGTCTAACCAAAGTTTTATAGAGCTGCAACAAGATCTTACGACTCTTAAACTCAATCCCCCTGTTAATGAAAGCCAAAACACCATATGCTTTCTTAACAACCCTGTCCACTTGGGTGTCCATTTTAAGGGATCTATGTATCTGCACACCAAGATCCCTCTGTTCCTCCACGCGGCCAAGAATCCTATCCTTAATCCTGTACTCAGCTTTCAAATTCGACCTTCCAAAATGCATCACCTCGCATTTATCCAGGTTGAACTCCATCTGCCACCTCTCAGCCCATCTCTGCATCCTGTCAATGTCCCGCTGCAGCCTACAACAGCCCTCTACACTGTCAACGACACCTCCGACCTTTGTGTCGTCTGCAAACTTGCTGACCCATCCTTCAATCCCCTCGTCCAAGTCATTAATAAAAATTACAAACAGTAGAGGCCCAAGGACAGAGCCCTGTGGAACTCCACTCACCACTGACTTCCAGGCAGAATATTTTCCTTCTACTACCACTCGCTGTCTTCTGTTGGCCAGCCAATTCTGTATCCAAGCAGCTAAGTTCCCCTGTATCCCATTCCTCCTGACCTTCTGAATGAGCCTACCATGGGGAACCTTGTCAAATGCCTTACTGAAGTCCATATACACCACATCCACAGCTCGACCCTCATCAACTTTTCTAGTCACATCCTCACAAAACTCGATAAGGTTTGTAAGGCATGACCTACCCCTCACAAAGCCGTGTTGACTGTATTTGATCAAGCCATGCTCTTCCAGATGGTCATAAATCTTATCCCTCAGAATCCTTTCTAACACCTTGCAGACGACAGACGTGAGACTTACCGGTCTATAATTGCCGGGGATTTCCCTATTTCCTTTCTTGAAGAGAGGAATTACATTTGCCTCTCTCCAGTCCTCAGGTACGACTCCAGTGGAGAGCGAGGATGCAAAGATCTTCGCAAGTGGCGAAGTAATTGCATTTCTCGCTTCCCAAAGCAGCCGAGGACAAATCTGATCCGGGCCTGGCGACTTGTCAATCTTGATGTTTGACAAAATTTTCAGCACATCAGCTTCGTCTATCTCAATCCATTCCAGCATGCACACCTGCTCTTCAAAGGTTTCATTCACTACAAAGTTTGTTTCTTTCGTAAAGACAGAAGCAAAAAACTCATTTAGGGCTTCCCCTACCTCCTCAGGCTCCACACACAAGTTTCCTATGCTATCCCTGATCGGCCCTACTCTTTCTTTGATCATTCTCTTATTCCTCACATAAGTGTAAAATGCCTTTGTGTTTTCCCGGATTCCTTCTGCCAAGCCTTTCTCGTGCCCCCTCCTGGCTCTCCTCAGACCATTTTTGAGCTCCTTCCTTGCCTGCGTGTAATCGTCTCTAGCTGAACTTGACCCTAGCTTCCTCCACCTTATGTAAGCTACCTTCTTCCTTTTCACTAGAAGCTCCACCGCTCTCGTCATCCAAGGTTCCTTAATCTTACCCCTTCTTGCCTGTCTCAGAGGGACATATTTACTCATCACTCCCAACAACTGTTCCTTAAACCGTCTCCACATGTCTATAGTTCCCTTACCATGGAACAACTGCCCCCAGTCCATGCTTCCTAACTCATGTCTAATCGCATCATAGTTTCCTCTTCCCCAATTAAATATCCTCCCATTTTGCCTAATCCTCTCCTTCTCCATAGCTATGTAGAATGTGAGGCAGTTATGGTCACTATCACCAAAATGCTCTCCCACCACAAGATCTGATACCTGCCCCGGCTCGTTTCCGAGCACCAAGTCTAGAATGGCCTCTCCCCTCGTCGGCCTGTCAACGTACTGCGTTAGGAAACCCTCCTGAACACACCTTACAAAAACAGCTCCATTCAAATCTTCTGCTCGAAGGAGGTTCCAATCAATATTAGGAAAGTTAAAGTCACCCATTACAACAACCCTACTGCGTGCACACTTTTCCAAAATCTGTCGACCTATGCTTTCTTCAATCTCCCTGCTGCTATTGGGGGACCTGTAGTAAACCCCTAACGAGGTGACTACTCCCTTGCTGTTCCTAATTTCCACCCATACTGACTCAGTAGGCAGATCTTCCTCGACAAAGGAAGCTTCTGTAGCTGTGATACCCTCTCTGATTAGTAGTGCTACACCCCCTCCTCTTTTTCCCCCCTCCCTATTCTTTTTAAATGTTCTAAACCCTGGAAGATCCAGCAACCATTCCTGCCCATGAGAAACCCATGTCTCTGTTATGGCCACAACATCATAGCACCAGGTACTGATCCATGCTCTAAGTTCATCACTTTTATTCCTGATACTCCTTGCATTAAAGCAAACACACTTTAACCGATCCCTTGGTTCCTTCCCAGGAAAATCCTTCCCACTAGCTGGTCTACCTCTTGCTACTGCCTCACCTGCATCAACGCTCACCTCCGGTATACAGCTCAGGTTCCCACCCCCCTGCCATACTAGTTTAAACCCTCTCGAACTACTCGAGCAAACCTTCCACCCAGGACATTGGTCCCCTTCCAGTTCAGATGCAACCTGTCCTTCTTGTACAGGTCCCACCTTCCCCAGAAGGCATCCCAATTATCAATTATTCATCTACCATACCCTCCTGTTCTAACCCTCACTAGCACATGGCACTAGAAGTAATCCAGAAATTGCCACCTTCGACGTCCTGGTTTTTAACTGTTTTCCTAGCTCTCTATAATCATTCTGCAGGACTATTAGTTTGTGGTTAAGATGGGCATGGGCTGGTTGGACCGAAGGTCTGTTTCCGAAGGGCTGTAAGGTTCTATAACTCTATGTTAACCCTGAGAAAATCCTGACTCCCAATTTTTACCTGTGTCATTTGTGCTAACATGTAAAATGACTTCAGGCCTGTCACGGTCCCCCTTGAGAACATTTTGCACCCAATCTGAGATAGCCCAGACCCTTGTTACCTGGGAAGCAACACAACATACTGGATTCCTGTTGGTGGCCTCAGAATCTCCCTGTCCTTCGCCCTAACTATTGAATCTCCTACCACTAAGGCCCTGTTTACCTTTACCTTTCCCGCTATGGCACAGAGCCAGTCATAGTGCCACTTACCTGGCTATTGCTGCTTTCGCCTAAATGGTCATTTCCCCCCAGGTAGTATCCGAAATGGTATACTTGTTTTCAAGGGGAATGACCATAGGGGATTCCTGCAATCTCTGTCTACTCCCTTTGCCTTTCCTGGTGGACACCCACCTACTTTGTGCCTGCACCTTAGGTGTGACCACCTCAATAAAACTCTTAGCTATGATGCACTGAGCATCTCAGATGATCCTGCATTCAGCTCCAGCACCAGCTCCCTAACGCAGTCTCCCAGTGGCTGCAGCTGGGTGCACTTCCCACATGTGTAGTCATCAGGGAAGGTGGAGGTCTCCCTGAACTCCCATATCCTGCAGGAGGAGCATGTCGCTGCCCTAACTGCCATTTCAACTGCTCTGAGACTGAAGAGGAAAGCTAAAAGGACTTTACCTTTGCTTCCCTGTATTTTTTGCTGAGCCGCTGCTCACTGAAGCCTCTCGAGCCAATGCTTTACTTCTCACTCTGCTACCAACATTTCTCTCTCCTCTTTTGATTGATTAGAGGAGGAGGGAAGGAGGGAGGGAAACACTACAGTTATGTCAGTGATTGGGGACAGGCTTTGGAAATCTGAAGCACAAGGGACTTGGGAGTCAGGATTTTCTCAGGGTTAACATAGAGTTATAGAACCTTACAGCCCTTCGGAAACAGACCTTCGGTCCAACCAGCCCATGCCCATCTTAACCACAAACTAAACTAGTCCCATCCACCTGCTCCTAGTCCATATCCCTTCAAACCTTTCCTATTTGTGTACCTTTCTCAGTGTCTTTTAAATTTTGTAACTGTGCCCATATCCTTCACTTCCTCAGGAATTTCATTCCACATATGAACTACCCTCAGTGTAAAAAAAAAAATTTGCTCCTCATGTCTTTTTAAATCTCTCTCCTATCACCTTAAAAATGTGCTCCCTAGTCTGGAAATCCTCCATCCTTAGGGAAAAGACATTTGCCATTAATCCTATCTATGCCGCTCATTATTTTATTTTATTTTCGCAGCCCTACTTTTAATCATGTAAGTCTTGTCTTTGTTTGTTTTACGCAAATGCAGTATCTCACATCCAAATTAAACTCCCATTTGCCACTGTTCAGCCCATTGACACTACTGATCAAGAACACTAAGCAATCTTAGATAACCTCTTTCACTATCCATTCGCTGTCTATTTGGGAAAATATGAAGACATGTTAACACTTCAGCTGGCAACCCTTTGGCTGAGTGGGAGTATACGTGGAAATCATTTAATCATCTCTTCCCTTTCAGATGCTCGCTTTTTCTAGCTTTCTTTTGCTTATTTGCAGGCCTCTACCAGATGTTATTTTCTGCTTTCTAATTAACCTTGTCTCAGCGTCCGAACCACCAGACTGCCTTTATCAATCAATCTTGGCCAGCTTTCATTACTTTTGGACAAATTGCATTGACTTTAAACTTCAAATGATCTTTTCCTCAACTTGTCACTAATGGTTTTGGTATTAATTCAGGAAGTAACTAGAAGTTCAATGAAACATTTCCCTGTGGTGTGGATTTTCTTCAGGTTGAAGTTTAATTGTATTTATATCTTCCTCACCAGAAAGATAGTTATTCAGTGGAGTCTGGAGAGCAGAACATCAACTGAGAGCACTACAGTGCATAGTTTGCCTTGCTCTACATTTCTAATTGCTGTTGGGCAGAATGCTGTAGGTGAGTAAGGAAGATGCTGATGTGGTCTCCAGGTGAGAATTGTTGTCAGATTATGTCTCTCCTTCAACCTTGGTTCTCATTGTTTGAATTTTGCATTGTTGGTGATCCAATTTATGTGTTGTTCTGCATGATTCTCTTACATTCATGTTAAAGGAAACATCTCATATATGGCATATTTCTCCTCCAGCTTGTACTGTAACTTGCTCTTCTGAACTCAGACGTTTTCTCAGAATTCAGCTTCCTCCAGAACTTTGCAAACCTTTCACAAAATGACTGACTGAGCAAGGGTCCCAGTGTCCAGTTGTAACATCACTCCTCGACCTTCACTCTCTGCTTCATAAAAACCAAAAGAACTATAGATGCTGTAAATCAGGAACAAAAACAAAGTTGCTGGAAAAGCTCAGCAGGTCTGGCAGCATTTGTGGAGGAAAAATCAAGTTAACGTTTTGGGTCCACTGACCCTTCTGCAGAACTCCTCTGTTTCATGCCTCTCAGCCAATTCTAATTCCTGTTTGCCACATTTTTTTTGGATCTCATGGACTCTTACCTTCACTGTCATGTAGGTGCTCATCAGAAGCCTTACAGAAGTCCAGGTAGTTGATATCAAAAGCATCGCGCACATCTGCATATCTCTGAAAAATTCATTCAAGTTAGCCAGACATGACCTCCCCTTTACAAAGCCATCCAGCTGTTCCTGACTAATTCCTGCCCCACCAAATGAGGATTAATTTTCTCCCTTAGAATTGTTTCCTATATTTATTTATTAATCATTTCTAAGTAAGAAGGTGGTGGTGAGTTGCCTTCTTGAACCACTACACTCCTCTCTTTATTAAAACCCAAGTGCTGACTTATCTGATTGCTGCTTCCCCATTTACTTTGCTGTTGTCCCCTCGTTGATTCAGTATACAACAATGAGTGAATTAATTCCGCTATTGACCTCTGCTGTTCATTTTAACAGGCTTTCTGAACTCCTTTGTCCAATGCTCAGGGAGCTGGGAAATAATTGGAGCTATTACACTGTGGAACGAGAGAGTTAAAGGCACAGATACCAAAAACCAGCAGTTTCCCACTGATTCGTCATGCCGTCTCTACCGGCTAACATCCAACCCAACGGTCTGTTTACTGATTTACTGAATGTGTCTGAATTGCTGGCAATCTTTTAAAATATATGTGATAGACATTCGCCCCAGCTACTGACACGCCTCTTATTCCTGTTCAAGTGCTTCAAATTCATTCTTCACCAGTTCAGACGACATGACTGTGGTGATGCTGTACTGGTTACCTGCAAGAATCATCGCAAGATTTGATTTGGGCTTTGCTTAATATCTAAATGTGCGGACATGACAATTAGTGACAAGCAGTGAGATACCTGGTGGTTTTTTTTTCAGATTGGGCAGTCCTGTGTGCCACAAATTGGCGCACGCAGAGATTGATGTTTGATTGGGTCCAATGTCAATATCCCTGCTGTTTGCCGCAGTTTGCCAGTCATCTTTGGCCACAGGTGGGGTCGCAGAGGATTGAGAATAGCCAGTGTTGTCCCATTATTTAAGAAGCTTATAGGGATAACCCAGGAAATTACAGGCTTGTGAGCCTCACATTAGGGGTAGGGAAATTGTTGGAAAAGATTCTCAGAGACGAGATCTTTACATATTTAGAAGCAAGTAGACTCATCAGCGATAGCATGGTTTTGTGGCAGGGGAGGTTGTGCATTACTAACTTATTTGAGGTTTTGGAGAGGTGGTGAAGATGATTGCTGAGGGAAAAGCAGTTGATGTTGTCCACACGGACTTCAGTAAAGCCTTTGGCAGTGTCCCTCAAGGTAGACTGGTAGAAAAGGTGAAGTCACATGGTATCAGGGGTGAGCTGGCAAAATGGATACAGAACTGGCTTGGTCATAAGAGACTGAGGGTAGTGGCAGGAGAGATAATGGGAACTGCAGATGCTGGAGAATTCCAAGATAATAAAATGTGAGGCTGGATGAACACAGCAGGCCAAGCAGCATCTCAGGAGCACAAAAGCTGACGTTTCGGGCCTAGACCCTTCATCGGAGAGGGAACTGGAATAAATAGGGAGAGAGGGGGAGGCGGACCGAAGATGGAGAGTAAAGAAGATAGGTGGAGAGAGTAAGTGGCAGGAGGATGCTTTTCAGTTTAGTGGGTTGTGACTAGTGGTGTTCCACTGGGACCAATGCTGTTTACGGTCTACATAAATGATTTGGAGGAAACGTGGCTGGTCTAATTAGTAAGTTGTGGATGATGCAAAGATTGGGTGGAGATGTGGATAATGAGGATTGTCAGAGGATACAGCAGGATATAGATCAGTTGGAGGCAAGGGCTGAAAATGGCAGATGGAGTTTAATCCTGACAGTTGTGAGGTGATGCATTTTGGAAGGTTAAGTTCAGGCGGAAATTATACAATGAATGGCAGAACCCTTAAGAGTATTGATATGCAGAGGGATCCTAGTGTGTAAGTCCACAGATCACTGAAGGTGACAGTGCAGGTAGATAAGGTAGTAAAAAGGGCTTATGGCATGCTTACCTACATTGGAAGGAGCATTGAGTGTAAGGATAGGCAAGTTATACTGAAGTTTTATAAAACTTTAGTTAGGCCACACTTGGAATATTGCATACAGTTCTGGTCACCACACTATGAGAAGGATATGGATGCTTTGGAGAGGGTGCAAAAAAGGTTTACCAAGATGTTGCTTGGTATGGGGGTATTTTAGCTATGAAGAAAAATTTGTCAGACTGTGTTTATTTTCACTGGAATGCAGGAGGTAGAGGGACAATCTGAAAAAAGTTTATAAGATTATGAATGGAATTGTGAATGGGATGGTTCTCTTGACCAATTGCGGAGGAACCAACTAGAGAGCAGGCCATCTTAGAGTGGGTGCTGTGTTGACGAGAAGGGAATCATTGCCAGTCTAGCTCTATGAGACCCCTTGGGGATGAACAACCATAACGTGATCGAATTTTTTTATCAAGATGGAGGGTGACGTTGTTGATTCGATGGTGCTGAACCTTAATAAAGGAAACTACAAGGATCTGAGGCATGAGTTGGCCTTGATAGATTGGGGAGAGTTACTTAAAGGGATGACGGTGGATAGACAATGTCAAACTTTCAAGGAACGGATGGGGGAACTTCAACAACTGTTTATTCCTGTCTGTCGCAAAAGCAAATTGGGTAAGAGGGCCAATCTGCCAGTCTGCATGGATTTATGAAAGGAGCATCTTGCTTGACAAATGTGTTGGATTTCTATGAAGATGTAACTAATTGAGTTGACAAGGAGGAGCTAGTTGATGTAGTATATTTGAACTTTCAGAAAACGTTTGACAAAGTCCCACATAAGACATTAATGTGCAAGATTAAAGTGCATGGGATTGGAGCAAGTGTATTGAGATGGATAGAAAACTGGTTGGCAGAGAGGAAACAAAGATTAATAATTAATGGGTCCTTTTCAAATTGGCAGATAGTAACTAGTGGGGTGCCACAGGAATTGGTGCTGGAACCCCAGCTATTGTCAATATACATTAATGATTTGGATGAAGGGAAAATTGTAACATCTCAAAGTTTGCAGATGATACCAAGTTGGGTGAGAGGGTGAACTGTGACAAGGATGCACAGATCCTTCAGCATGTTCTGGACAGGTTGGGTAAGTGGGCTAATCAATGGCAGAAGCAGTATAATTTGGATAAAATGAGATTATTCACTTTGAAAGCAAAAACAAGAAAGCAGATTAATACCTGAGTGGCTGTAAATTGGGAGAGGGGGAGTGTGCAGCGAGACCTAGGAATCCTTGTGCACCAGTCGCTGAAATTCAGTATGCAGGTACAGCAGGTGGTAAGGAAGGCAAATGGTGTGTTGGCCTTCGGTCTGAGGGGTTTCAAGTACAGGAACAGGGATGTGTTGTTGGAGTTATACTGGACTTTTGAGAGACCACACCTAGAATATTGTGTGCAGCTTTGGTCTCCTTTCTGAGGAAGGATGCTGTTGCTGTCAAGGGAGCGCAGCGAAGGTTTACCAGGCTGATTCCGGGGATTGCAGATCAGATATATGTGGAGAGATTGACTAGGCTGGGATTGTTTTCACTGGAGTTCAGGTGAATCTCATAGAGACTTAAACAATTCTAGCAGGACTAGACAGGGTAGATGCAGGGAAGATGTTCCCAGTGGTGGGTGTGTCCAGAACCATAGGTCACAGCCTGAGGGTTCGGGGTAGACCATTTAGGACAGAGATGAGGTGACGTTTCTTCACCCAAAGAGTGGTGAGCCTGTGGAATTCATTACCACAGGAAGTAGTTGATGCTATTCAAGAGGCGCGTCGATATAACACTTGGGGCGTATGGGATTGAAGGTTATAGGGAGAAAGCAGGATCAGGCTTCTGAGTTGGACGATCAGCCATGATTGCAATGGATGGTGGAGCAGGCCCATAGGGCCGAATGGCCGCCTCCTGCTCCTATTTTGTATGTTTCTATGTAAGAGTGGAAAGTATGAGACTTTTTCCCAGGGTGGAGGAATCAGTTACTAGGAGATACAGGTTCAAAGTGTGGCTGGTGCGGGAAGTTTAAAACAGATGTGTGAGTCAAGTTTTTCACACAGAGGGTGGTGAGTGCCTGGAACACGCTGCCAGAGGAGATGCTGGAAGCAGACATATTAGCAGCTTTCAAGAAGCACCTGGATGAATACATGAATAGGAAGGGAATAGAGGGAAGTGAAGACCGTTTTAGCATGAAAGGGCAAAATATGTCAGCGTAGGCTGAGAGGGCTGAAGGGCTTGTTCCTTTGCTCTATGGTTCTTTGCTTTTTGCCTTTTCAAACCCTCATCCCTGTATGATATGAGGGATATTACAAACCAATGGAAGTAATGATGGCACAGAGAGGCCCGTGTGGCCCCAGGGGAGTAGATTTATTCTTCTGCATTTAAGTTAGAAGCTGTATCATTCTGTTGTTTGACAGATGCAGCAGAATCCCACAATCCATTCACCAGTGGAGTCCTAAATTGTTCAGTATTGTGAATGAGCTAGTATGTTCATCAGCATCAATTCCTGTTTTATCTGCAAACGTTTCTGTTTTTTTATGTTTATGTCTTGCAAGCCAGTAATTACAACTGTAACTCTGCCAATCTGTTAAAATTCCTTGAGGTGAAGCAGCCTCTACGCTTTCAAAACAGGTCCTGAGATCATGCAGGCTGCTACAGAAATGCATATAGTTTTCTCAAAAGTATGGAATTTGGGCATTGCTGAAAAAATAATTGTTGTGTTGGAACTTTTCATCTTGCACACATTGGGACATTTACAATGTCAGAACAGCTTGCCATACAATGTAGAATTTTATTCGCCTTTAAATTAGTATTCTTGTGAAGGTCCTGAGTGTAAGACAGAAACTCCCACAAAATGTGTCATTTTTCAGCGGTGCTTAACATGTTGTCTCTCTGGCATTATGCACCATCTCTCTCTTCTTGCAGATTTTGACCTGCCATTGTAACTGTTACGTAGCTGAGGATCAACTCTTTCAGTGGACTGATAAGGTACAGGGCACTTTGATTGTTCCACTTTTGCAGCAATGTCACTGTTATTTTGGAAGATGCGTGGCCCTAGATTGATGCTGCATACATTGGTTTACATTTTCATGCGTGGAACAGCAGCAGGTTGCGAATGTGTAGAGTAACCTGGGGCTTGGCTGACAATCCAGAACAAATCCAGTAGGTTTCGGGGCCATTTGAGAATTTGAATTCAGTTTAAAGTTAATCTTGAAAGGAAAGGCTGGTGTTTATAAAGTGACCATGAAATATGTGGATTGTCAGAAAACCCTAAATAGTTCATTAATGTCTTTTAGAGAACAAAATCAGCTGTCCTTACTTGGTCTATCTGAATGTGACTCTAGTTCCATATCAATGTGGTGATGCTTATCTTTCTTCCACTGAGTTCTACAAAGTAGACAGCCTAGCAACACCTTGCCACTGACACCCAAATCCTGTAAATTAATAAAGAAACAAAATACTGATAGATACCTCTCACTTCTTCTCGATTTATACAACGCAGAGGGATATTAAATGTACCTACGAGAGAAGGAGCAAAACTTGACCTGCCGTTGGGAAATAAGGCAGGGCAAGTTACTGAAGTGTTAGAATTATGATCATTGATCTCAAAGTGTTCCCATCCTACTAGTTTTAAAATAGTTGTGAAAAGAATAAGTCTTCCATATAAGTTCTTAATTGGAGTAGGGCAAATGTTAATGATATGAGACAGGAACCGTCAAAAATTGAATGAAGTAAACTGTTCGCAAGTAAAGGGATGACTGATAAGTATAAAGCTTTCAGAAGTGTAGTAATGAGAGTCCAAATGCATTATGTTCCTGTTAGAGTGAGGGGTATGGCTGATAAGAGTAGGAATAATGGATGAATAAAAATATTGAGGTTCTGATCAAGAATACAAAAGAGTCATAGAATCACTACAGTGTGGAAGCACACCATTCGGCCCATCAAGTCCATGCTGTCTCTCCAAAGAGCAACCTAACCAGACTCCCCCAAACGCAATCCCCATAACCCTGCCTTTCCCAAGGCTAACCTACTCATCCCTGGACACTGGGTAATTTAGCATGGCCAGTCCACCTAACCTGCATAACTTTGGACTGTGGGAGGAAACCTGAGCACCTGGAGGAAACGCACGCACGTACAGGGAGAATGTGCAAATTCCACATAGATAGTTGCCCGAGGCTGAGCCACTGTACTGCCTATTGTTAGATGTAGGCACAAACACTATCTGTGGGAGTAAAGGCGGAATGGGTGTCTCAGGGGGAATGGTCCAAGGAAATTTCAGTTCAATGCTCAGATCACTGACATTTATTACTAGCTACTTTGTCTACTCCAAGAGTAATATGACAAGTGTACAAAGTTATGATATTCCCAGTTCACACTCGTGCTGTCCTGCACTCTCGCTTAGTTGTGACTGCAAAGCCCTTTGCACCGTTTTATCCCAGCTAAGAACCTCTTGTTACTGGTTCATCCGTCAAAGCTGTCAATACATTGATTGATGTGTAAATAAGTGGTAGCGATGACTAATCAATCAGAAGCAACAGTGCAAGATTGGGGCTAAAGTTTAAATACCACTAGCTTCTGCGACACTTGGATTGGCTGTTGAGCTGTGGCGTCTACAGACAAAGAGTGAAGTTGGGATTAAACAGGACAGCTGTTTGTCGGCTGATGCAGATACTATATGTCAAATAGCCTTCTTCTCCGCTATAAGTATTTCTCAGTTTCTAAAGTCCTGTGCCACATGAAAGTAGGTCACAATCTACTGAGTGGAAAGCACAGGTCTTGGGACACAGTCATGCACCCAGCTGACAAACTCACGAGATAATGAGGTCTACTAGAAACCATGCTGTTTTCACTATGAGCTCTGCACTCCTGTCATTTGTATTCTTGTGTGTTTGATTGACTTCAAGGAAGGAATGTTTGTTTCCAATTACAGATTTTTGGAAATATCCAGAAAAGGAATCTAAATGTGATAGTCTTATCGAGCGGCTCTGTGACTGAATATAAAACACCTACATCTATTTCCAACATCTCTGTACCTTTACTCCGAGCTTTGAAAACCAGTGCATTCCAGGAGACACCCCACTGTGTTTTACTGGAGCAGCCGAATGTGATATCTGGTCTCCCTGCATCAGGTATGGCCGTGAGTGTTTCTCTAAGATTTGTTTCTGCATGATTTAACAATTAATAACAGTATTTTTATCAATGAACTATATCTGTAGGACTTCAATCCCAGATGCTGCTGAAATGGCTTAGAGCTTCACGGTAAAAGGGGATTAAGTTAAAGTTTCAAGCTTTGAAGCTACAGTACCTTGTTATTACATCAGGCAAAGTATGTCCATTTTTGATGAATTAGTTTTCGTTTTCCTTTTACAAATGGTTAATTCAAAAAGAGTCATGCTACTGACTTCATAATTTTTAAAGTTTCTTAATTTTTCTTCCTGTTTCATCTCAAGAATACTTGTCTCCCTTATTTTGGATATTATGCCAGTGAAATGGTCAGCAGGGATGATCTCCAGCAGCACCGCCCCTTACCTGTTCAAAAAAACACTTTGACATTGATCACTTTCTAAGGTTTATGTTACTTTAATCATAGAATCCCTTCAGTGTGGAAATAGGCCCTTCGGTTTTGTGGAGCGATTATACAATCCCCAGCTGTAATCCTTGGAATTTGGAAGATTGGGGTTGATTTTGTTCAAAGTTTCCAAGATAGTGAGAAAAATGGTTAGGATTCACAGAGAGGAACTATTTCTGCTGGTTGGAGAGTCTAGAATTGGCGGCATAAGAGTCAGTCAGACCACTCAGAAGTGAAATTAGGAAATTTACACAGGACAGTGAAAGTTTTCAAGTTTCTGCCACAAATGGCCTTTGGTAATAAATAGATTGTCAATTATAACACTGAGATTGATAGTTTGTTGTTGACCACAGGGATATTTAAAAAATAGTGCATAGAGTTAGGACAAAGATGAACCTCGATCTCATTGAATCCCGTGACAGTCTTCAGAGGCTGAATGCCTTCCTGTTGTTATATTCTGTACTTTTTTGGAATATGAACACCGATGCTGACCTAGCTGGGTGAAATGATCTGCTTCTGTTCTGACATCCTGATGAACATTTCTCCTCTCCTTAAAAGTTATCTATTTTAAAACCTTGATTTCCCCTTAATTTCCCCTTAAATTCTATCCTTCCATAACCTCTTAGTTAGACGTCAACCAAAGTTCCTTTTTACCTGAGAATTGTGTAATCTTTCCTTATGAAAATGTCCCACTGTTACCTGGTCCCTTTGCTGTCATCTGCCGTCTTTGCAGGTACCTCTGTGTGATATTAAAACACTGGCAGATATAGTGTTCTAATGTCACTTTCACAGTGAGGTTATCCTGAACAGACTTCGAAAGTACATGTTTAGGACTGGCCAAAATAACTTTAGATACTCACAACCGATGCCAGTTCTGCAGATTACTGTGTTTAGATTTGAATTAGGTGTTTCTGTCTTTCAGGCCTAGCCTTCTGAACTCGTGTTCTCCTTTTAAAATCTCAGTGTTAATTTATCACCATTCCTGACAGAAAATTGCTGTTTCTTTTTGCAGTTGGATTTTTAGCATGTCACTTTGGTTCCTGTTAAAAATGCTGTTTCTGGGAGCTGCCCATTGACAAAAATTCCCACCCCAGCACTTGTTTTACATTTTTTTCGACCCTTTTCTCTCAGACCCTGTACTTTTGTTCCATAATTTCCCAGATGAAGGGCTGTAGCTCAAAGTGTTTGATTTCATTCATTCATGACCAAGTGGCCGTTGTTCGGGTGTTAACCTCACCAGGAAATAGCACTGAGGCCAGCTGTGACACATACACCACCACCCTGTGTGAGATCAGCCAATTTAGACCAGGGTGGAGTATGGAAATGTGGAAAGGTAGCTTGTCGAGTGGTAATGTCATGGGGCTAGTAATGCTGCCCAGGCTAATGCTGTGGGAATATGGGTACAAAATGTGGTTGACTTAGCCTGACAAGCCATTCATAGAATCCCTACAGTGTAGAAAGAGGCCAGTCAGCCCATCGAGTCTGCACTGACCCGCCAAAGACCATTCCACCCCATTCCTGTTACCCCACATTTACCATGGCCAACCCACCTGACCTGCACATCCCTGAACATGAAGGGTTCCTGGCGCTGAGAGGCAGCAGTGCTAAACACTGTGCCATGCATTTTAAGAACAATTTGGTGTAGGTGATAAATGAAGGGCCTTGCCAGTGATACCCACGTCCCATGGAAGAATAAAGAACTGAGAGTTACATTACATTGTGTAACTCATTGTCCCTCAATCTTCATCCATTGGGGAGGTGGAGCTGAGGAGTAGGAGTATGCTTCATGAACCATGTCCAATTTGTATTTTTATTTCAAAAATATACTTTATATACATACATAGTCTGCTGAAATTTCTTTTACGTTGTCTCCAGTCCTCAGTTACTGCCAAGTCCAGCAGATACCCGCTGTCCTCTATCATTGCTACAGTGATGTCACTACAGTAGATTCTTTGACGATAGAAGCTTTTCGGCCAGTGCTCGCCTGCAAGAGTCTCAGCTGCTTTGTGAAAGTAAGGATAATTCACTGTGTGTGTGTGTGTGTGTGTGTGTGTGTGTGTGTGTGTGTGTGTGTGTGTGTGAGAGAGACATTTTGTTTTATGTATGTCATAGGTGTTACGTGGCATTTATTTATTTATGTTGTATTTATAGCAATAGGCTGGTGATGCATTTTCAAATAATTATTTAAAAATCGTCTTTGTTGCTTAACAAAGCCAGAATTTGATCCCATTTCTCCCCATGCTTAATCTTGTGGTACTGAATCAATCCATTTGATTGTGGGAGGGTTATGCATGTAGTCAGCAGTCCTGTGATAACGGGCCAGCTCACCAGTCTATGAACTTACAAAGGTGTTCCAACAGGCTATTCAACAAAGCAGAGTGGGGCCCGTCATTGTATTGTGTTCTCATTTGATTTGATTTACTATTGTCACATGTACTGAGGTACAGTGAAAAGTATTATTTTGTGTGCTATCCAGACAAATCATACCTTAACATAAGTATATCAGGGTAGAACAGAATGCAGAATATAATGTTACAGCTACAGAGAAGGTGCAGAGAAATATGAACTCTAAAATATGAGAGGTCTGTTCATATTCTTATAATAGTGGGGAAGAAGCTGTTCTTGAATTTGTCAATATGTGTTTTCAAACTTTTGTATCTTCTGCTCAGGTGAAGAGGATGGAAGAGAGTATATCTGGGGTGAAAGGACTGCTTTCCTGGAACATTGGGAAGTGTAGATGGAGTAAATGGAAGGAAGGCTGGTTTGTGTGATGGACTGGGCTGCGTTCAGAACTCTGTAATTTTTTGTGGTCTTGAGCAGAGCAGTTGCCATACCAAGCTATGATGGATCAGGATAGGCTGCTTTCTATGGTGTGTCTACCAGAACTGGTCAGAGTCTTTGTGGACATGCCGAATTTCCTTAGCCTGCTGAGGAAGTAGAGGTGAAGGTGTGCTTTCTTGGCTGTAGCATTGATGTGGAAGGACTAGGACAGGCTGTTGGTGATATTTACTGTTAGGAACTTGAAGCTGTTGATCATCTTCATTTTAGCACTACTGATACAGACAGGAACATGCCCTACACTTCGCTTCCTGAAGTTGACCAGCTTCTTTGTTTTGCTGACAATGAAGGAGAGATTGGACTGTTGACAGTGACCTGACTGTTTGCTCAGTGAGTTTGTCCTGTGTGAATTTAGAGAATGAATATTAATAGGCTGCTTAACCAAAGAAAGAACCAGACTCAAACCTGACCAGACTCGCGTAACAACATCTGACTCACATGGAGCAGAATAGAGCATTTGGACTAAATGGCCTGTTTCGGTGCTACAATTTCTGTGTAACAACATATATTTATCTTACACTTCAAATGTTGAAAAACATCCCAAGGAGCTTCACAGAAGCATAAGGATAATAGGGATTCGAAGACAAGTTTTGGGATGAGTAATCATAAGTTTGGTTAAAGGTGTAGGTAGCCATAAGAAATGTCTTAAAGATGGCGAGTTAGCAGGAGAGAATTTAATTGTATAATCTAACAGCTGAAAGCACCAGCGATGGGTTGAATGTAGGATTGAGGACTAGAGGACTTGGGGGTGAAGGCATGATGGGTTGCAGTATTGGAGGCAGTTACACAGATCGGGAAGAGGAAAGCTATGAGCGAATTACATCAGGCGGTAAGAGTTGTAGGTTTGGGCTGCTGGTGCTTGGGCATATTCATGGATGAGGACAAGGGTGTTGGATAATTGGGCTTGCCGTGGGACAGAACACATTTCCGTTTTTCAGCAAGGGTCACTCGGAGTCAGAGCCTCTTCCCATTTCCTCAACTCTTGAGTAATCCTGCATACTCCTGGAACTTCTCACATTTAAAATCCTTTGGCATTTTCCAACATTGTCAAATGGTTCCTTTTGTTTCCTCACAGGATACCTCCCGAAGTGCAGAAATACTGAAACAGCTCATCGATGTGAACAAGATCCAAAGCAACCTGTATACATGAGATTGTAACAATATCTGAGCTATTTTAAAATTAACAAAAAAATTGAGAGATTTCCAAAAATACTTTGTTTGCTGTATGTATTTAGCAATATTTTGAAATGCTTAAGAATATTAAACTATGACAGAATTGTTTTGGAGTATATTGAATTAAATATTTTGTTGGATTGTGCAGTGTACTGTCTGTGTCTTTACTCAATGTTTTTTTAAATTTCTACCTTGATTTTTTTTTCTGTTGCTCAACTCATTTATTTCCAGTCTGGAAATAATTCCGTTAGCCCCAGTAATCTAGCTCTCGTTACATTGCTGCCATTGTTCTGTAGGCTGGTCAGTGATTAAAATCTGTGTGAAGAGATGCTTTTGTTTCCCTTTATTGAGGTCATTTGGCTGATATTTACAAGTTGGCGATGGGGAGTGGGTGAGAGGCTACCTCTCCGTACCCAGGTTTTAAAATCACAGACATTTACGATTCTGTGCCATCAGTCCTTGTACTCTTTCCTCCTGATACCTGCTGTTAATTAAATAAAAAAGACTCCCAATTACAAGCAATTGATTACACAATTGTGCCCACACCAGTTGCTTGGTGAAAGACAATGGTGCTGGATATTAGAAATTAAACGTGAGAAATTTACTGCAGTGAGAAAAGTTGTTTGATGACAAATTGCTCCGATCTGACATCCCTGAAGACTGGGAAGTTGAACCTGTGGCCATTTACTGTCTCAACAGTTGAAAGCTTACAAACTCTTCTGCCACTCCTGATATGATGTACATCCACAGCATTGTACTCATATATAACTTTTCTAACTCTGAGGAAGCTTTTTGTTTGAAGTGTCTGAGAGGAAATACTTTGTATTGGGCTGGCTTCCTCAGCTCATCCTTGCTGTTTATACTGAAGCTCGGTGTTGTTATCCTTCCCTCCTACCAAGTTTGTCAGCAAGGAACTGTAATCAATCAGGAAATTCATTCCAAGACAGCATTAAATATTCCTTTGGTGTTGGGAGAGGGGAGGAGAAGGACGAACCATGTCAAGCTGGAAATGATTGAATGCAAGAAGAAAGTGGTGAAGATTCAGGAAAAAAGAGAATAGTACACACTAATAATTAGGGGTTTCGGGTCAAATACATAAAGCCAGCAATCAAAAAAATGCCATGTTAACATAGTTTTCCCGGTCCTGGAAGGTGGGCCTAGAATGTGCAGCTAATTTTGTTTGCTTTCTTGGCTAGTGCAGACACAGTGGGCTGGATAGCCTCTTTTTGTGCCATACCTTTTTTGTTATCATTCCTTGGTTACTAGGTTGGTGATGTACAGGCCTGGACTGATAATGCGGAATCTGAGAGTTTAGAACCAGCCAAAGTGGGCCATTCTGCTCTCCGAACCTGTTCTACAGGTTAATAAAATAATGGCCCATCTGACTGTGGCTTCAACCCTATTTTCCTGAATGCACCTGTTTACCAGTTGACTCCTGCTTGATTGAGAACCCAGCTAGCTCAGTCTTAAAGATGTTTGGTGAGGCTGCTTCCACTGTCATTTGGGCAAGGGATTTGCACAATTGATAGAGAAAAGAAGTCCTCTTTTGTTAAATTGTCTTTTTTTTAAGCTCCCCTAGTCTGGTCTCTTTCTCAAGTGGAAGCTTCGTTTAAGCATCCAACCTGCTAAGCCCACTCATGATCTTACATGTTTGAATTCAGTTTGAAACAACATATGGAAGTGAGTAGCTGCCACAGTTTTTGTAAGACAGAAGGCCTCAAGAAGTTGTCAAATGGTCCGACAACAGTTGTCCAAAAATGTGTTTCTACTTCCTGTTTTTAAGGCTGCTGGTTATTTTGGAAAGACAGCCTGCTGCCTTTATCTGTGATGTTCCATGTGTGACTCCAGTCATACCTCAGATCTGATTTTTAACTCAACAGTACAGCAGGTCAATGTATGGCTCTTTGCTAATGATGGCAACATACAGAGAATGTATGTTTAAAATTGTTGCTCCCAGTGTCCAGATATTTTCTAATCAATCTATCCAGAGATGTTAATACACACCTCTGGAACAGATGAGACCTGAAATCTGCTCCCATGGCTCAGACTTAAAGTGTCAATATACTTTAACACAAATGTTCACATAGGTATCAACTCTCTTTTTGATCTTGATGTGGTTCGTCTCCTGCTTCCATGGAGCCCAAAGCTATGTTTTCCCCTGGTTTTGCTGTTAGCCCTACTTTTCTGTTCTGAGTACTGAGGTAGATTTCCAAGGATGATATTCACTCCCTGGGGTTATGTCAGTATTTGTGATATTTGTTCAGACTGGGATAAGGTATCTTCTAAGAACCAAGCCTAAAAGAAATGGGTTGTGGTTCTTTAGGACCTTGGAAAAGAGAAAATCCTCCCTCACTAGGCGTCTTTAACCTTGATGAATGTTAAAGCTGAGTTTAGTCTTTTTACAATGTTATTTTTGCTGGGTATAAACACCATGGTTCTGGGAATAGAGTAGAAATTCAAAATTTACCAGTGATACTAAAGCAGGAGCAATCATAAACGGTTAGGATATAATGAACTGCCTGCAGCCCGACATACATAGGCTAGTTGGAATTTAACTTGGAGAGGTTTGCTAGAAGGGATATTGACGGGAACTGTATAAGTGATGGCATAGTTCTAAACAGTTCAATGAGGAATTAGATATAAACTAGAAAAGTCAAAATTTGCAGGCCTCTTTCTGAGGAAAAGGGTGAGGGAGGATCTTGAGTTGTGCTTTCAGTGAGCTGACATGGGCCTGAATGACCTCCTTCTGTACTGTTGAATTCCTTGACACCACGATAACTTTACAGAAAGGACAATCAAGAACAGGAACTTGGTTAATTTGGTTTTCTTTTCTGGGCTAACCATTCCCCAAGAAAGAAAGTAAAGAGCAAGGGTCAAATTTGCAATCTTAGAAAGGTGCTTCCATGAGGACCTTTTTATATACTTTTCTTGCCTTTTTAAATGCAGCTTTGCAGCTAACAGGAGTTTTTTTGGTTGATTTTTCAGTCAGAACAAATCTGAGTTAACTCATGTGACACTGGGTTTAGACTGTTGTGAAATATTGTTGAGTTCAAAAGTCCTGCTTCAGTTCTAAAGGAAATACAGCAGACAAATCATATGGAACAGGGTGGGAGCTCTGGGTAGCAGAGGTGAATGATAAGTGAGTGAATGTTGCATGTGTGGGCCAGATGAGGCAACATTAATCTTCACTTGAAAACTGCTTTTCAGGAAAGTGCAGAGGTTTTGTTTGTGCTCAAACGTTTTGCAGAAATGTTTTGCCCTCCTCATAGCCAGTGAAGGACCACGTCATTGACTAAGACAGCTTTCCACCCAGCTGATCATGCCTGTTGGTAAAGGAAAATGGTTATCTCAGAATTTTCTCAATGTAAATGAAAGATGTAAAACCAAAACATCCAGGCTGCAACATTCAAGAGGAAATGTTGTTATTGACTTATATTTAATGACTTTTTTTTGTATAAATACATCTTTTCTTTCAATGGTCCTACAGTTATGCCTTCACATGAGATTATGCTCAGTAGAACTTCTCAAACTTTTAAAAATGTTTTTTCTAAATCTAAATCTAATTTCTCTAAACTTTTTAGATTTGAAGTAATAATGTTTCTGGAAACTTCTGTTCATCTTTTACTCTGAACCTTCACCACCACCGAGTTCGACAATGATTTCATTAGTGCTCACTCATGTCTCTGAATCAAACATTTTTGGGTTTAAATTCCATTCCAGAAGGTGAGTACAAGTTTCAAAGGTTCCAGGGAAGTGTATGAGGTATGTTGCATTGTCAGAGGTGCTGTCTTTGGACAAGACTTAATCTGAGGCCCTGTCTGGCCTCTGCAGGTGTGTAATAAAAGATAAAATAGCACTCCACCAGCACCCCACTCCACTTCAATACAGGCCCTGGTTTCCCTTCATTTCCCACCCCATTCTGCATCTCTTGGTCACTGTCGGCCTCCACTCTGGTTACAAACTGCATCCTTTGTAAACTTTAACCCAAACCCGCTTAAATCCAAATACACTGACGTCAGTAAACACAGCCTCCTGTGATACTAGTCCAGGGACACGACCATTACACCACAACAGATATTCAGAACTGCCGATGCTGGAATCAGAGATAACAGCGTGGAGCTGGAGAAACTCAGCAGGCCACGCAGCATCAGAGAAGGAAGAAAGCTGACATTTTGGGTAGGGACCCTTCTTCAGAAATGGGGGTGAAAAAGGGTCCCAACCTGAAACATTAGCTTTCCTGCTCCTCTGATGCTGCCCGGCCTGCTATGTTCCTCCAGCTCCACACTGTGTTAACCATCATACTATGGTTTTCTAATATTGTTTGAATCCCAGTGTGAATAAGAGCCTTCCAGAAACAACAATTAGAAGTAAAAATGCGAGTACTTTTCTAGATCATTTGAATATTTTATGTGAATACTGATGTGATGCTGTTTGCTCATGTCTTCCTTGGGCGATGCCATTTCACTGATATGCACAGACCACTAGATGGAGCTGCTGGTTTGTTTCATTATTTTGGTCTGAACTGTTGATTTGGACAACTCGACAGCACTTCGTTATCAAGATGGAATTCCTCTTTTAATGTTACGTGACACATTCCCTCATTTTTATAGAGATTCAGTCAAGACAATTCCAGAAATTGTACATTTCAAAGTTCAGATTTCCTGTGATTGCTTTGTTATCTCACACAGTTGGTATATCTTTGTACTTTTCTGAGATATGCTTGTGACATCGTCACTATTATAACGTCACCTCAGGATATAGAAGTCATAAACTCCATCTTAACTTGGGGTCACTTGAAGCATGACATGCTGGTGGAAGCTTGTTACTCTTTGTAACTGAATAGCTTAATGTCAGCTTGTGCTTGTATATTATTTGTGTATATTGGTGAGCTGTAATAAATGCTTGTTTGATGTTTCAATACATATTACTTACAACTTAGTTTCTCATATTACAAGGGATAAAATAAGTATTGCCATAAAATATCCTGCTGGAGGCAAAACCCCTATCTTGGTATCCATCTATTTAAAAAAAAACTAATAACTCCATGGTAGATGTTTGAAATCTCATTGAACATCAATTAGACAACAGACTTGGAAATAAAAGTATTCAGATGATTAGGAAAATCAGCTCCTGTGAGTACAGGTTAGTAGATGGGGCTTCTTTCTTCCTGATTGGAATCTAAAATATCTTTCAGGTCAGTAAGATCCGTATGTCCTTAAAAAAAAATAAACTGAGTTCTGACTTCGAAAAAAGCCATTAAATGCTCCATAGCTAAAAAAAAACTCTCCTAAAAGAATACAGCTTTTAAAAGACTAAGAAGTTGTTCAATACACTAATAAGCCTTATCTATGTCCAGAAATCAGTCAAATCTGCCATTTTTCTCCAAATCAACACCAAAGCAGAGGAAAGCCTGTATAATGTCTTCACGCCTTATTTGCCACAAATGCCGTCTAGAAGCTGAAATCTGCAGCTACTAGCCTGCAATCTTTAAACTCTGGGACTGAGTTCTTAAAACAACATTCTTGAAGGGACCACAATCCAGCAATGTAATAACAAAAAGGAACAGAATGAGAAATAGAGGAAAAGAAAAATAGTAGAGAAGTGAAACCAGTAATAGGAATGAACAAGCACTCTGCTTCATTTTAAAAAAGCAAGTACCTTCAATCAAAAAAATACAGAATTCAACACTAAACTATGAACTAGGCAACCAATGATACCTCAACTGTATTGTAACTGTGCCAACATCACATGTAGTTCTATTTAGAGATTAAGCAATGGATGATACTGATTTGAAAATCTTGCTTGCCATGGGCATGGAGGGCTTCATAGAATTACTATATCTCGTCATTCTAAATTATTATAATAATATTTAAACAGAGAGAAATGTCAGAGTGCTTTGGTGCAGAGGAATCTGGGTGTTCTCATGCATGAATCACAAAACATGTATTTAGGTACTGCAGGTAATGAGGAAGGTAAATGGAATTTTGGCATCTATTGCTAAAGAAATAAAGTGTAGATGTCAGGAAGTGTTGCTGCATCTGTTCAAGGTAATAGTGAGACTGCACCAGGAGTACTGCATAAAATTTTTGTCCCTTTACTTGAGGAGGAATATAGTTGTATTGGAGGCGGCTCAGAGGAGGTTCACTGGATTGATTTGGGGCTGGGGATGAGGGGCTTATGAAGAGAGATTGTGCAGTTTAGGCCAATACTCTCTCTGGAGGTTAAGAGGAATGAGAAGGTCTAATTAAAGCATAGAAGATGCAAGAGGGGTTTAACAAAATAGACATAGAAAAGGTTTTTCCCTTTGTGGGGCAATCTAAAATGAAAGATCATAGTTTTTGGATAAGGGGGTAGCAGATTTAAAACAGAGATGAAGGGAAGTGACTTCTCTCAAAGCATAGTGAAACTGTGAGATTCACTACCCAAGAGTGCAGTGGATGCTGGGACATTGAGTAAATTTCAGGAGGAGATACATTTCTTATTAGTATTGGGCAGAAGGGTTGTGAAAAATGGGCAGGAAAGTGGATTTGAGGCCAAGATGGATTAGTCATAATAGTATCAAATGGCAGAGCATGTTTGAGGAACTGAATTGTTGGCCCTTGCTCCTTGTTCTTATGTTCTATTCCATAGCTGATCAGAAAGACTCAGAAAGGACGTTGAAGGTACTTGGAGTCCAGCTCCAGGTAAGAATTAACTTCAGGGCTAACAGACTCCACCTCATATCAAACAGGCAGCAATCCCAAGAGTCTGCTGACCAATGTCTTAACAGATGCTGCAGTAAAAGGAATGAGCACATCTTTTCTGAAGAAGAGCTCTCAGGGAATATTATTTAATTATTAATTGCCTCTGAACCAGTTCAAGCCTTCAATAAGGATCTTCTGGGTAGGAAAATAGGGCTGTAACATTGACAAGTGGTTTGAGGACGCATGCATGTAAGAAAATGAAAGTCTTCATAATCCCAGCGGACCACAAGCTGCTTTCTCATTGGGGAACGACAACTGATTATGTTTATCCTGAGGGTCACCACACCTCAGGTGAGAGGTTGAGTTGAGAGGATAGACCAACCGTGGTGATTTCAGCAATACAGAAATTGAATCTGTGCTATTGCAATTCCTCTATATTCGAAACCAGTAGTCTAGCCAAAGGAGCTAGCTGATCCAAAAGCTATAATGATAGGTAATCAACAATTACATATCTAAGGTGTAGCCAACATCATTACTGCAGTCAGAAAAATGCACCAAACCAACAAATTCTCTAACAGGTATGGTTTGTCATGCCAATCCAAAAGCTTCCCAGCTTTTTGTGATATTTGTAAAGCATCTGGCACCAAAGGACACCTCTTCAGACAGGTATTTGATCACCAGATTGAGGTGAGTTGTTGCCTACGTGTAATCATGCATTTTTTTAGGTTAATTTTGAACAAAAGAGAATGTGCTATGTTTCACCATTAATATGTCAGTATATTTGTAAGAGACATGCTTTTGGTGTTATCGCTTAATCATAGCATGTGATCAGAGTGTGTAAAGCATCTCAGTCTCCATCTTAACTTGGACCACTTGAAGCATGACGCACTGACAGAAGCTGCTACTTTTTGTAACTGAGTGGCTTAATGTGAGCCCATTTCTGAATGTAATATATATACATATTAGTGAACTGTAAGAAACATCTATTAGATCTCTCAAGGCCATGTTACCCGTACCCTAGTTTTTTATGTTTCAAGGGATAATATGTAAGTTTTGCTGCGTCAGGGAAAGATGCCCTGCAAGAGGCAAAATCTACATCAATGCTTCTGTAGGGAGATTAAAATGCAGAGAAGAGTGTAGCACTTCAACATAATGTATATTGACAGAGCTTCAAAACTTGGATTGGAATTGATAAGCACCATTGATAGTGTTAAGTTCCAAAATTCCAGCAGGAAATTATTTCTATTATCGCAATAGGTTCTGCTTGGATAGATCTGCTTCAGGGTTTATTCCAAGAATGGTGAGCATAAAAAAGTGCAATTCAATTTTTGCTAAATAATTTCAATTATTCTATAATAGAATCATGTGATATTTGACCAGTGGTGACAAGAAATCCTAAACATCTCAAAGTTAATGTGTGTGCGTTTTGCAGATTCAGTCTCTCAGTAGTAATCACAGCCTCATTGTATTAGCTGAGATCAGCTTACTCAGCTCCAGACCAGCACCAAACTACAGCGTGGCCTGGGGACCTTTCTGACCTGCAATGCTCAGTACTGCACAGGGGGGTCAAATAAATCACTGAACTTGAAATGGTCAAAAGGATTTAAACTATTTTCACTTCTAATGTTACCCTTTTGGAGATTATACAACATGTTGTACAGATGGTGACCATGTGTAGTCTGGGCTGTAAAAAATGTACAATTTATAATCTAACCACAAGAGTGGTTACCTAATTTGCAGCAAACGTTCTTTAGCTGAATGGAGTGAATAATTCCATTGCATTAATTTAAGTGGAATCACTGGTTTTTACGCTTTGGTGATGGGTGGTCTTTTAAACAATAACTAAACTGTGCTATTTATTAAAACTGATAGCTGCAATATTTATGTCCGGGTCAGGGGTGAACCAAGGTTTAGTTTCACAAAAGATTTATATTTTTCCATTCCCACTTGTTAACATCTCGCATCCTGTGGCCTGAAATCGGAACCCCTGGCCCTCTCCCCCTCAACTGCACACAATTCTTTTGGCCACATTTCCTGTAGTTACTGACCCTTAACCCCTGAGGTTTTATACACTGACTGGTATAAATGTTTCCTTTTGCCCTTGGCTCTATTAGTGAGTGAGAGAAAAAATATCAGTGCCAACAAAATGGGATCCAGATCACATCTCCACCTTATGCATACAAAGCGGTCAGACAGAATTTAATTTTAACCCTGTCAGCACCAAATACCTCTAGTGATTTCCAACATTAGTACTGACAAGTTGTGCGTTTTGAGCTATTAATTCCATCAGTTCAGTCTCTCCATTTGGGAAAACCAGGGCCCATCTAACATTGTGTGCTTCAACAATACACCAAAAGGAGATTACACGACAGAACCATATAGTCCACTTTGACCTTAATAGATTTTCTAATAAAATCAGAAATATATGTGCCATCTGAAAAAGTCAAATGGGAACCCAATGGCTGCTGGGTGACACACAAGTGGGTTGTGGAGTAGGAGCCCACTCTCAGTTCCTATCAAGATCGACTTGTTTCAGAGCCACCTCCCCATAGCCTCACAGCTGTAATCAGTGGTCACTGTACAAAAAACAAACCAGAGCTGCCAACCTATGTTTTACCACAAGATGGTGGAATGGGCTAGTATTTACCTTGTTAAGTTCTGTTGGTGCAATTAAGCTAACTGCGCTCCTCGGAGTAACTTATATTTTAACTAGGTCTATAAATACCCTGGAACTCGTACTCACTTTATGTTTTGCTTTTCCTCTAATACTTCATGTTTTGTGCAGGGAATAATTATTCTACTGGAAGAACAAAAATGTAAAAACATAAGAAATTACAGCAGGATTAGGTCATATGACCCCTCGAGCTTCCTCCAACCTTCAACAGATCATGGTTTATTTGAAACACCAATCTTCCTGCCATATGTCCCCAGTTCCTTAATTTCCACAGTCACCAAAAACTAGTCTGGAATATACTCAATGAATAAGCTTCACAGCTCTCTGGGGGTCGGAATTCCAAATATTCACCAGCCTTTTGATGAAGAACTTTCTCCTCGCTCAGTCCTACGTAGCTGGATGTCTCCTTTCAAGATTGTGAGAGCCCTAAACTTACCAGCCAGTGGGATCAGTTTTACAACAACTACTGTGTTAAATAAATTATAGGGAATATAGGCATAAACTTTGCTCCCCTTATAAGACAGCCCTGTTGTCTCAGAAATCAGTGTTGTGACCCTTTGCTGCACTCTTTCTAAGGAATGTAAATCCTTCCTCAGGTGATAGTTTTTCTGTAACTCTCTATTCAATTGCAAGCCTTCCAGTGATAATCAAATAGTGGTAACATTGTCACATTTCATGGCTGGATTCAATACCTTTTATTGCACAGAATGTTAACTCTGAAGCAGATTTTATCCACTAATTAGTAGCAGGCCTTCATTGGGCAGACACTAGAAACCTGGTGGCAGAGGGAATGTGGTTTTCATTTAGTCTGGCTTGTGGAACTGAACTCTTTAAGTCTCATTGACAGTCAATAGTGCAGAGTTCAGTTCTGTTGTAACCTGTGTAATTACTGTGGCTCCCAGCTATAAGATCACTGTCATTGAAACACACTGCACTGAAATCTCAATGAGAACCAGACAGAGCAAATAAACAATCATAATTCCAATACAACAAAGAGAATATTGTAGTGAAATGACTGGATGGATGTTTTCCATTTGTCAGTTACGTTCTGTCAAAAAAACTGTACCAACCTAAAAATATCTCAAGTCTGATTCATTTTTAGCCAGAAATCAGTTGGACTGTGTTTCTTGTAGGGATGTGGCTGGTGAAATCCTCAGGGTATCTGTTTCGCTTCATGATCCCCCATTAACTGAATTCAGAATATCAGCCGCATCACCTTGGGGTCAGACACCTCATCATAGGATGTTGCAGAACACTGGGAGGCGGTCAGTCTGGGGCAGTTCTCATGTGTCCCCAGTTGGCCTCAAGTGGCAAGTGGCAACTGAATGGAATTTGTATGTCTAACATCAGGAATGCCTCACTTCCCAAATTCTTTAAATAATTTAGATAACTGAGGTTTTGTTTTACGTATTTGTAGTGTTTTTTTGGAACCCTAGTTGATGCCTGGCTGCTTTTTATACTGTCAATGGGATGTAGATTAGGCCCAGCATTTGTTGCCATAATTGCCCTTCAGCAGGTGACGGCTCACCACCTCCTTGACTGCTGCAGTCCGTGTGGTACAGACACATCCACACTGCTACTGTGAAGGGAGTTCCAGGATTTTGTCCCAGTGATAGTCAAGGAACAGTGATATTTTTCCAAGTCAGGATGGTGAGTGGCTTGGAGGGCAATTTGCAGATGGTGGTTTCCCCATGCATCTGCTGCTCTTGATGTTCTAGAGAGTGGCCTCTGAGTTTAAAAGATGGTGTCAAAGGAGGCCTGATGAGGCGTAACATTGCATCTTACATATCGTACACATTGCTGCCACTGTTATTGGTGGCGATGGGAGTGCGTGTAGAAGGCAGTAGGGAAGTGGTGCTAATCAAGCTGAGTGCATTGGCCTAGATAGTGTCAAATTTCTTGACTCTTCTTGGAGCTGTACCCATCATGGCAAGTGGAAACTATTTCATCAAACTTCTCATTTGTAGCTTGTTGATGGTGGGCACAAATTGAAGAGTCAGGAGGTGGTTATTAACTGCAGAATTCCCAGCAACTAACCAGATGTTGTAGCTACTGTATTTATATAACTATTCCGGTTCAGTTCCCGTTTAGTGGCAACCCCAGGATGTCAATAGTGATGTGTTTGGTGATATTAACGCTACTGAATGTCCAAGGGAGATGGTTAGATTCTCTTGTTGGAGATAATCGTGTGGTGTCAATGATTTTTGCCGCTTATCAGGCCAAGCCTGAAAGTTATCCAGGTCTTGCTGCAAATAGGCATCATTATTTTTCAGTGTCTGACTATTGCGAATGGTGCTGAACTTTGTGCAATTGTCAATGAACAGTTTTACATGTCACCTATAATGGAGGGAACGTCCTCGTGAAGCAGCTGAAGTTGGTTGGGCCAAGGACACTACCCTGAGGAGCTCCTCAGAGAGGCCCTGGGACTCAAATGATTGATCTCCAACAACCACAACCAGCTTCCTTTGCACTGGCTTAGGTAAAGTTGCAGGTGTGACTGTTATTTGCGAAACCCACACAGACACATAGCCGGGTCATGTGATTCAGAGGAAGGCCTGCTCAACCTGTTGACAGAACAGTTTGCAGGGTTATTGGGCTTGTGACTATCAGGTGACTCACTTAGCTTCACAGACCATCAAGCAAATAAAAAAAATGATGTTGACACAGTGCCTTTCATGACTTCAGAACATTTTGGAGGAGTTGGCAGCGAATATGTTATTTTTAAGTGTGGTTGGTGAGTGTCATGTGATGGTGAATTGTTCACAGCACAAATTCACAAACAACACAAGAATGTATGATTGAATAATATATTTCTGGTGGTATTGGAGGAATGTTAGCCACAGAAGAACTCCCTTCTTTTCTTTGAAGATCTCTTTGTTTGGCAGTGCTTGGTTCTAAGAATCTGTTCTTGACTTTGGCAAACATCAATCCAGTTTTCCTCAGTAAAAAACTATCAGCCTGTGAATGTTTCAATGGGCAGGCAGTTGTTTCTGCAACATAGATGAGTTTTATACCTTGGGACCCCATGAAAACTCTGACATGACAGATTCTGAAAGAATTGCCCAGAAATTGATCATGTTGCTTGGTTGTTCCTCTGGACTTGGGAGCCCTCCAAAAGTATTAATTTGTCTTGCTCTGTCTTGCGGCTTGGCGACTCTCTCTCTTTCTCTCCCTGTTGCTGTGTGGGTGATCATGGAGGAGTTTGGGAACACTATATTACTAAGGAGGGGTCACTGGAATCTTTTCAAAGTGTCTGTCTATTCACATTTTCCTAACAATGTACATTTCAAATTAATTTTAAGAGTTTGTCTGCCATCATAAGATTTGTTACATTATCATCCACAGTTCAAAGGAATATGTAACTTATGATGATGTAATTAATGATGCTGTTCTGGCATTAACAAGTGCAGAGTTGAGCAGAAGGTGAGACCAGAGAGAAGTACGTGAAGAGAGGGAGGACCTAGGCACTATATTCAGTAGCCTGTAAACAGACAGGAGATACATTAAATGAGGAGAATGAGAGATCTGTGCTCTAGGATAAAGATATACTAAGGACGCTAGGGACCAAGTAGGGTGGACGCCTCGTAAACAAGGGAGCAGCTTTGAAGAGTGTACGCGCATGTATTCAGTGGCAGGGGTACAAGGGATAAACTAGTTTGCTTATAAAACAGGCCGGCAGTGGCATTAGCATAATGCTTACTGAAAGAGCAATCACGCAAACCATGGTGTGTTATGTTTCAAAGCATAGCTTTCCTTTTTTTAAAATTTATTCATTCATGGGATGAGGGCATTGTGAGTTAGCCAGAATCTATTGCCCAGAGGGCAGTTAAAAGTCAACCACATTGCTGTGGGTCTTAAATCACATGTACACCAGACAGTTTCCTTCGCTAATGGACATTAGTGAACCAGACCAGTTTTTCCAATAATCAGCAACAGATTTATGGCTATCGTTAAACTCCTAATTCCAGATTTTTTAAAATTGAATTCAGATTCCACCATCTACCCTGGCAGGATTTGAATCCAGGTTCCCAGAATGTTATCTGGATCTCTGGAATTAACAGTCCAGCAACAATGCTACTAGGCCACTGTCTTCCCTCTACATAAACAAACGTTGACCCTTTAGTGTGCAAGAGTCGTCCATTTGTGCAAGGAAGAACAAAAGTTCTTTTTTATAATTGTTTGCATGTACATCTAATTTATTGCAAGGTGTCCAATCCTTGTTAGACTAATTAAGACATACGCCTTTCCATTAATGTGAATTTTCTGTTCGTATCCAAACAAAACACCTGGTGAAGTATATTCTAGAACACGGTATGCAAACAATATACCTTTATCTCCTATTGCTCATATACAATACAAGCCTGAGAGGGAAGAGGGTGAAGGACTTGTCTGATATGAGTTTCCCAGAAAGACAATGTTAGTTGGCACAGTTACATCACTTCCAGCTGTGCTTCAGTGCATAGCTCCTTTGGCAGGAAGTTATAGGTTCAAATCTCCCTGTGGAAATTTGAGCATTCAATCTAGGATGACACCTTAGTGCTTAAAATATCCAATAGCACCACCTTGAAGAAGAGTATGCTGGTAAACATTTATCCCTCAACCATCATCACAAAAGCAGATTAACTTGATCATTACTGCTCTGGGTAAGCCGATTGCTATGGTTCCTACATTACAGCAGTGAGTTCCCTTCAAAAAAAACAATTGAATTGGCCATAAAGTATTTTAGAACTTCCGGGGTGAAAGGTACTATATAAATGTAAGGCCTTTCTTTTATCATGCAGGATAGATGCTGTATTTATTGGAAAAGTTACATTTTGTGTAAAGAAAAAATATTAGACTGTTGTCTTTTTATGTACTTTATGAGACAAGAATGACCATTTGGCTCGATGAGGAATCAATCAAAAATATATTGAAGAACAAACTGGTGACCAGTGTTAGGAATGTGTCAGTTGGTGGAGGAGTGAACGGTGGCAGAAGTGGTGCTCAGTGTTGGATACTTGCTGGTTGGTGGAGGAGTGGGCTGGACAAATTCCTAAGTACAGACATGCTACAAGGCTGTGAATATCCCGCTCATGACTAATGACATCCACAGCCTTAAAAGTGTGATGCTCACCCCTCAAGGCACTAGTGTCCTTGAGAAGGCACAGATAGATTTGGTGGAATTCTATCTGAGTGTTCCTCCGTTCAGAAGGAACTTTACATTGGAACTCCAATTTTCAGAATCATGCGACCCACAATCTGAGCTATCTCGTGGAAATTTCCTCTGAGGCTTTCCATGCATCATTGAGGTTTTTCCTGTATGTTCTACTGGCACACACCCTCCGCGTCTTCACTTGCATCCAGTGTCTGGACACAGCTTGGGATTCACTGCCCAGTTGATCCCACTCTCTTTGTGGGAGTCCTCCCATTTTCCATTGCGCCCTAGGGTGGAGGCTGCTTTCGGTGTATGTTATAAGGACTTGAAGTGAAGTTTCAGATACTTCCAGGGTGTGGGCCTCATGGTACAGATTATGTGACAACAGGGGTCTAGAACAGGTATTTGCACCTGACTCTGTTTAGATCTAAACATCCCTTTTTTAAAAAGAAATTAGACATGCGTTATCTTGTAGGTTTTTAGTTATCCAAACTACCAATTGTATAATAGTTCTCCTACTTAACAGTTCATTACTGCTGAAGGGTCTAGGCCCGAAACGTCAGCTTTTGTGCTCCTGAGATGCTGCTTGGCCTGCTGAGTTCATCCAGCTACACACTTTGTTATCTTGGATTCTCCAGCATCTGCAGTTCCCATTATCTCTGATTACTGCTTTCAGTGTCTGCAAATACATTGCACACCAACCTCCAATAACCACGATCATCTTCCTATGAGCCAGGTAATACTCCAACTAGCAGAGTTTGCCCTTTGATACCCATTGATTCTAATTTTGCTACGCATCCTTGATACCACATTCGGTCAAATGCAGCCTTGATGTCAAGGACTGTCAGTCTCACCTTACTTTCATTTTAACTGTACAATTGTACGCAAACTAATTCAGTTTCTGGCAGTGAGAATATTGCTTTTCCTGAGTTGGGCATGCCTTCTCCTCTTTTCCATGGTGTCTTAGACCATGAGACCGTAACTATTTCAATTCTGCTTTTTGTCTGGGGTTGTTCTGCCCTGTGCGCCTGGAGAATCCTGTCAGTAAAGTTTGCACACTCTCCCTGTGTCTGCGTGGCTCTGGGTGCTCCGGTTTCCTCCCGTAGTCTAAAGATGTTCAAGCTAGGTGGATTGGCCACATTAAATGGCCTGTAGTGTTCAGGGGTGTGCAGATTACCTGGGTTATAGGGGGATGAGTCTGGGTGGGATGCTCTGTGGATCGGTAAGGGTTTGTTGGGCCAAAGGGCCTGTTTCCACACTGTCGGAATTCTATTCTACAAATAAAATGCAAGACCTGGTCTGTACTACCATGAATCTGTTGATTCACAACATTGGCAATTCTGCAAAGGTTCGTATCAAGTGTTGTGCTTTCACGTTTTGATTCCTTATACCTAACACAATGCTGCCTCTAATTGGATGTTCTTTTAATTGTCCAGCTCTGATTCAGTTTTCTAAAAGCTGAGCTATTGATGTTACATTTCGATCAATTAACTATTGATTTGCTCCCCAGTATTGAATACACATTGCTCATATGTAATGTTAACTTGGCCTATCTGTCATGGTTATGTACACACTCAGGTGCCCTTGGGGAGGGAGCACACTATGTCTGACTGCATGCTCAAAGCTGTTAAGGGCCTGCGTGTAGTGTGACTGAGAGATTGTATGAGATGCTGCGAGTGTGTGAGAGAGCCAGTTCTGAGGGCCAGAGATAATGGGAACTGCAGATGCTGGAGAATCCGAGGTAACAAAGTGCGGAGCTGGATGAACACAGCAGGCCAAGCAGCATCTTTGGAGCACAAAAGCTGACGTTTCGGGCCTAGACCCTTCATCAGAAAAGGGGGATGGGGAGAGGTTTCTGAAATAAATAGGGAGAGAGGGGGAGGCGGATTGAAGGTGGATAGAGGAGGAGATAGGTGGAGAGGAGACAGGCAAGTTGAAGGGGCTGGGATGGAGCCTGTAGAGGTCAGTATAGGTGGGGGGTTTAGGGAGGGGATAAGTTGGTTCAGGGAGGACGGACAGGTTAGGGAGTTGGTGACGAGCTGGACTGGTTTTGGGATGCAGTGGGGGAAGGGGAGATTTTGAAGCTTGTGAAATCCACATTGATACGATTGGGCTGCAGGGTTCCCAAGTGGAATATGAGTTGCTGTTCCTGCAACTTTTGAGTGGCATCATTGTGGTACTGCAGGAGACCAGGATGGACATGTCATCTAAGGAATTCCCCCTCGCATTCCTGCAGCCCAATGGTATCAATGTGGATTTCACAAGCTTCAAAATCTCCCCTCCCTCCACTGCATCCCAAAACCAGCCCAGTTCGTCACCACCTCCCTAACTTGTTCTTCCTCTCACCTATCCCCTCCCCCCACCTCAAACCTCACCTCCATTCCCTACCTCCCAATCTCATCCCGCCCCCTTGACTTGTCCATCCTCCCCGGACTGATCTATTCCCTCCCTACTCCCTCACCTATACTTACCTCTACAGGCTCCATCCTCAACTTGCCTGTCTCCTCTCCTCCTATCTTCTCCTCTATCCACCTTCAATCCGTCTCCCCCTCTCTCCCTGTTTATTTCAGAACCCTCTCCCCCTCCCCCTTTTCTGATGAAGGGTCTAGGCCAGAAATGTCAACTTTTGTGCTCCTAAGATGCTGCTTGGCCTGCTGTGTTCATCCAGCCCCACACTTTGTTATCTCTGAGGGCCGAAGCATGGTTTTCCACCATGTTTTTCACCATGGTAGGCTATATTAAACACAGCCTGTTAACTCTATTTCTCTTTGCACAGCCTTCCGCAACTAATGAGCATTTTCAACACTTTCTGTCTTTAATCTGATTGACGTTGCTCTTGGCAGTTTCAATGTTTAACTTCTTTTTCATGCTAAATTTGAAACATTTTGTGACATATGAAGTACTCTTTCGAAGAGTAGCACTGTTGGAACATAGAAGATGCAGCAGACAATCCAAGAACAGCAAACTCCCACAAACAACAAGGAGATAATAACCAGCTTACAGATGATATCCGTTTTCATGATGTTGGTAGAGGTACAAATAATAAGCAAGACAATTTGCACAAACTGGCTTTGCTTGTAAAGCTTATTTTGAATTTTGATTAATTATCTTTTATTAGCCTACAACATGCAATGGCACAGGTTTTTTTTTATATAAAACGTCATGGAGATAAGGAAGAGATGATGCAATGGTAACAAATTGATAAGAAAAATTCAGTGCAACATGACGCAGACAAGGCAAAAATTGCAACTCTTAATCTGTTATACTGAGCCCCCAGCACCCGAACCAAATACTATAATTAGTTCACACTTCAAACCCGTATAAATTTTCTTCAAATTTTATGCACATATAGTCTTGTTATTTTGAACAGATCGGTTGACCAGAGACCAAATCTCTTGATGATGTTCACTTTATAGAAATAGAAAAGTAGTTGAGATTTAAAGGGAGATAGTAGGAACTGCCGATGCTGGAGAAGGGTCCTGACCCGAAAACTCAAGCTTTCCTGCTCCTCTGATGCTGCTTGGCCTGCTGTGTTCATCCAGCTTCACACTGTGTAATCTGGGATTTAAAGGGAAGTATTTCAAGTTTAAAGGCTGAATTCTCTGCCCAATTTTTGGTGACGATCTAGAATCATAGAAGTGATATAGAGCAGACAGAGGCCATTCAGCCCATCAAGTCTTCACTGATCCTCTGAAGAGCATCCAATTCAGACCTAGCCACTCCTCGCCGCTCCACAATCCCAAGGCTAATCCACCCAGCGTGCACACTATGGGGCAATGTAACATCACCAATCCAGCTAACTTGCACAGCATCTTTGGACTGTGGGAGGAAACCAGACCACCCAGAGGAAACCCATGCAGATGTGGGGAGAACGTGAAAATCCCACACAGACAATCACCTAAGCTGGAATCGAACCTGGGTCCCTGGTGCTGTGAGATAGCAGTGCTAACCTGTGTGCCAACATATTGCCCTCTGAAGAACTTTGGCAGGAAAAGAGTTGTGGATCTCTGGTGCCAGCCATTTTCCAGCTAGGAAAGATAGTCGCATTACAATACGTCCATTTTGTACGGGACATATTGGGCTGGCTTTTCCAAGGAGTGGCAATCTCACGTAGATTTGCACTCCACCCTTCTGCTTCAGGGAACTCAGTACTTCTAATTAGACCTCCCTCAGATATGCAAAGGCATACTTCCAGTCTGATAGCACTTTCATAATGCTAATAGGTAGTCTGCAGAAGGCAAACTACACACCCTTTACAGAGTGATAGAGACCACATTTTGAAATTTAAAGTTCCAGAATAACAGGCAACCACTTTGACAGATGCTGTCAAATGTTAAGTATGTAAATTGAGTGTGAGATTAGTGTGCCAGGAGGATAGTGTGTCAGATAGATACGATAGTTGAGTACCAGGTAGGTAGGGTTCCAGGGTAGGATGCCAGACGAATAGGGATTAAGGTGCCAGGTTTGTATGGCAGGATGTTAGGATACATCATGGGAAGAGGTCCAAGTGGCAAGGGAGCCAGGTAAGTGATGCAATGTTTGAGGCAGGCTGGAGTTGGTGGGAGAAATCAAGTCTGGCATGGGATAGGAACAGTGTGTATCCAGTAACAGGAGAAGTGGGGGTTCAGGTGCTGAGTGAGCGGGGTGCATGTACAGCAGTGAGGGAAAGGATTCGAGTTCAGTAGTGAAGGAAGGGAGATACTAGACAAGCAATGAGGGAAGCATGGTTGGGTTCAACGTGGGTGAAGTTGGGAGAGGGGGTATAGTGTTCCAGGAGTGTTGGCCAGGGCCTGAGAGTTCTGTGCGGTCTGTGGAAGTTGTAGTTGAGGATGTATGAGGTAGGTATTGGGTTAATGGAATAGTTACTCAGGAATTAGATGAGGTCTTTAATCATTTGATTTTTCCTGAGTTTATTTACTTAATTTCATTGGAAACTTCTGAATTCTAGAAGTTAAATTTGATACTTCTGGAAGGTTCTGGGTGCAAAGAAGAAGCTTCAATTTCCAAGTTAATTCTTTTGGAGTCTGCTATGATGGGGATTCCACTGTATCCCGGCACTAGATTGGCATAACAAGTATCAGGTCAACAGAAAATCGAGGCCATTATAATTCAGCACAAACGTTGGAAATACATTAGCAGACATAACTTGCGAAGAAAGAATTAATTTGGCAGATTGAATGCATTGAGCTGAATATGACTTTCAACCAGACCTGTTTGAAGAAGAGTCAGTTTTGATGTGAAATGTTAACTCCGTTTCTCTCCTCATCGACAATCTGCTGATCTCTACTAGCAGTTTCTGTTTTTATTTTAGGTTTCCAGCATCTGCAATATTTTGACTTAATCCGATGTAAATTAGTCATTTGAAGCACAATAATGCTGGGCTAAAACAAATTTAAGGCATAAAAAAGCACAAAGAATTCTTAGGCAACAGTTGAAATGGCAGGAGTTGGAGGCTTGCACATGGCCAATCTTCAATTCAATGGGACTGAAATTATTCAAATTGACCTTTCCTTTTAAAAACTCTATATAGTGGATTGAAGTGCCGGATTGTTACAGTTCTTATAATGTAATGGCTGAATGGAAAATAAAAAGCAAAGAATGCAGTTTCTTTGCGTCATGAGAACATCCTTTCCAGGCAGTGTCACAGTTATTACTCAGCAACATTGCAATATTGCAACCACTAATATAAATAGTAGGCATTACATGGACCAGTCTGAAAGACCATGATAGTCTGATTGCATTGGCTGTGCTATGAGTAAAATACATTAACCTGAGTCAATAAAAAGAGAAGTTATTCTAGTCTGATTATATGGTGTTGATTTGTTATTGACTAGTTTTGCACTTATAACTGTTTTGTCAAATGCTTGGAAAGGAGTCTGAAGCCTTTCATTGCTTCTGGAATCTCCCAAAGTCTGGTGTAACAAAAGAAATAATAATTGACTGATAGTCTCCCATGATTATTAATGTAATAAACACAAGCAACCATCATTGTGAGGGGAAAATCTCAACGAATTTTGTTTGGAGTTTGTTGCTAAATCCTTCATGTTGAAATGGTAAATAAACTATCCTCTGCTTTCCCAGCATGTAATTAAAGATTAGCTGTAAATAGCAACCAGTTTCTGCACAACTGCATGTGCTCAGATCACCATGATTCTGAGCAGCTTCGGTTCCCAGTCAGGCCTCAAGACAATGCACTTAGGAAAGACAATTTGGTGTTCTGGTTTTGCAAACTGAAGGGTTTAATCAAAAAGGACTAGTCAAGGTGAGGGAGCAATTATTATCAGTACAGGTACAAGGTGGTCATTACAATGAACATTATTATCATATAAATAATTATTACAATCATAATAAATTTTTTAGTGAACTATCTTCTTACAAATTCCTAAACTGAGACCGTCCGACCTTGCTGGTGAACATAAAAGTTGCAGTTATTCAACTAAGAGCCGGAGAGCTCCCTACTCTATCCCAGCTAATGCTAATCCTTTAGCAAACATCACTAAAACAAATTATTTACTGATCAGCATATAGGAGCTTGCTATGTAGCAGACTGGCTTCCACGTTTTCCTGTTTTATAACAGTGGCTACACTGCCTGTGAAAAGCTTTGGATATCCTGAGGTCATGTAGCCTGATACATAAATGTAAATTTTTCTTATATAAATGGAAGTGTTAGCCTTTCAAAGTGACAGATTAAAAATGTTCATTGTTTTTTATTCACTTGTGGGATATGGGCAGTACCAGCTGGGCCAGTATTTATTACCTGTCCTTAGACGACCTTGAGAAAGTGGTGATGAGCTGCCTTTTTAAACCGCTGCAGTGCATGTGCTAAAGGTTGACCCACAATGCCATTAGGGAGGGAATTTCAGGATTCAGCGACAGAGCTGGAATGGTGACATATTTCCAAATCAGGGTGGTGAGTCGCTTGGAGAAGAACTTGCAGGTGGTGGTGTTCCCATGTGTCTGTTGCTCTTGGCCTTCTAAATGGAAGTGCTCATGGGTTTGGATGGTGCCGTCTGAAGGCCTTTGTTGAATTTCTGTAGATCATCTTGTAGATAGAACACACTGCTACTGAGCTTCAGTGGTGCAGGGAGTTACTGCTTGTGGATGTAGGGCCAATCAAGCAGAATGCTTTGTCCTGGATGGTATCAAGCTTCTTGAGTGCGTTTGAAACTACCGCCATTCAAGCAAGTGGAGAATATTCCATCACACTCCCGATTTGTGCCTTACAGATGATGAATAAGCTTTAGGGAGTCAGGAAGTGAGCTACTCATTGTAATGTTTCTAGTCTCTGACCTGCTCATGTAGCCAATGTATTTGTACGGTGAGTCCAGTTGGTCAATGGTAACCCCCAGGATGTTGATAGTCGTGTATTCAGTGATGACAAGACCATTGAATGTCAAAGGAGGGTGGTTAGATTGTCTCTTATTGGAGGTGGTCACTGGCTGGCAATTGTTTGGTGTTAATGTAGGAAAGTAGCAGACTTAAGATTATGGGTATTTAATAAGGATGGAAGCAAGTGTTTGGGACTTTTCCCTAACAATCAGATTACTTCTGCTCTATTTATTTGTTTAGTCATTTGTGTTGTTAGTCTTGTTAACACCTTCAAAACAATTTCCACAATGGTGAGGGAAGTAATTAGGAAGTCAATCTATCAGATAGAATGAGCTCATAGAATAATAAGAGAAATAAACCAGAATGCTGGGCAACTTTAACTGGTTTAAAGGATTATAAAAGAATTTGCCCTGCGCTGTACAAAGTACTGGATTTAAAAAAAAGCCAGCTATTTACCAGATAGCTTGAATTGTACAGAATTGTACATTGGAGAAATAGGCCATCTCACCAAACACATGTAAGCAACTGGTTTATTCATTGCAGACAACTCCTCCCATCATACATTATCATACCGTATCAAGATATCTTTCTATTTCTTTCTCAGTAAGCTTTTCTTTCTGTTTTGTGAGATGACGGCTTGCAACTTGTGTCCAACTCCATGTGAAACATCACTTTGTGCAGCTCAGGAGCACCATTCTGTCTCCAATGCACTTCCTGCAGATAAGGACAGTGTGCTCAGAAGATACAGAATTCACTGGCCTTTGGTTTCCCTTGGGATGCCTGCTTGACTAGTTGAATATTCTGATTTTACCCATCTCTTCCTTTTCTCACCCAACGACCACACCTCACCGAAACAGTCTGGTTCCAAATGTCCATCAAATTCTGATCCTGCTTGCAAGTAGCAGTTTATGTATTAGACTGTTTCAATGCCAGTTGGCTGAGAATTGCCAGCTGTGGACATGGTAAAGAACTTTCTGCTAAGATCATGCCAACTGAAGGCCCAAAGCAAATAAACAGCAGAAGTGAGGAAGAGAGTGATTTTGGTGCATCTTTGGGATTTGGAGACTGTCTTCATGACAGTTTCGAAGACTAAAACATCACGATGGGGGAGAGTAGTTCTACTTCTCATTGAGCCTCCTAGATTCTGTGTACATGATGCTCTGAAAGCTAATGATAATAAAAATGTTGGCGAAATATCATTGGCCAGCAAAAGCAAAAATATAATTGGATTGTTTTCTGTTCCTACCACTGTTTATGGCTTGCCTTGTTCTTGAAATGAATGAAGGAAGAAAGTGCTCCTGATCATTATCTGACACCCCCTCCCCACCCCACCAAGCTGTACCATTCTGTCTCATACGTTGAGAGAGAGCTGGGTGACAACCTCCCATTAAGCCCCTGGCAGGGATTCTTTCTGTCTCTAGTAAAGGCAAAGCACTGCGGAGGCAGGAAACCTGAAGCAAACACAGAGCTCCCTGGAGAAACTCAGCAGGTTTGTCAATATCTGTGGGGACAGAAGCAAGTGTTAATGTTTTGAGTCTGGTATGGCTGTTCTTCAAATCTTCAAATCTATGAACTTCCTACCTATACTCGGGGTACTTTCATTATACAGACTAATAGTTCCAGAACAGAAGTCACCACAGCAAACTTCTTGAGGGCATCTTTGTTAATTGCATGTGCTTAGAACACCATGGTGGTGCAACTCCTGCTCCCAGCCAGGCCTCGAGAGGACACATTTAGGGAAGTCGTAGCAATTTGGTGTTCTGGTTTTGCATATTTAACTTGACTTTAATAAAAGCAAAATTAGACTGGGCTTCGCTTAACCCTTTCCAAAGAAAGCAAATGAAGACCAAGGAATATACAACATGTGCAACTGAATGAAAGACTCTATTTTCAGTTTAAAAAGCAGAGTGCACTGGATATACTCAGCATCAGTGGAGAAATATGCAGAGTCTATATTTTGGGTTTGTGACCTTTCATCAGAACTGGGCATTTTCAGGTTTTGCAAAAGCTCTGTAATGTTAAACTTTCATTCACTATCACTCGATAACGACAATCAATGATGCTGGCAAATGATCAATTAAACACTGTCTGAGCTTTCAAATATTTAGAATATTGGATCTACAACATAACCTATCGAAACACCTACTACTTTACACTTTCAGTACTTTGGAAAAAAAACTGAAAAGCTAACAATCCAAGCTTAAGCTAAAAAGAAAACAGTAAAATACTCTATGAGTTGTAATATAAACAATCTCTTACCACCTGGAGTGGGCAGGATTTTGAATTGAAGTAATGGCAGATAGGTTATGATTAAGGAGAAATGACATTGTCTGAAATCAGACAGCCTGAGCAATAGTTCAGATGGTTTGGAGTCCAATAAATTGGAATGTGTACCATAAAAGCATTTCATTTGATGCATAATAATTAAGTAGATGTTATGCACAGACTGTTCTATGTACTGGAAATATTCTCAGAATGATTTCAGTGTACGTCACTGTCCCACTAAGGGTCAAAGATTAAATATTTTCTGCTTTAAATGGCTTATTCATTAATCTATCTAAAAACCATATCTGTAGTCACACCACCAGCAAGTAAACAGATGTGTATTCGGAAGAATAGCGTGAAAACCAGACCCACATTCACCAAACCAAAACAAAAAAAAACTGATTTATTTATATCACCCTCATTTAACCCACAGGGAAAAGATGTAGTATTTAATAAATCAACATAAAAAAACTAAACTGATACCAATGTAAATCTACACATCAATCTAATATAAAGGCAAACTCAATTTAGTTAAACGAGCCTGCATTGAGTATGGAATTAAAACCCCTATTCATGAAACAAAAAACAAAACCAAATAAAGTTCAGCAAATACCAAAGAAACCAAACATATGATAAATAAACCAAGTAAACGAGACAAGAAAAGAAAAAGAAAAAGACTCGCATTTATATCACTGCAGGACATCACAAAGTGTTTTACAGCCTCTGATATATTTTTGCAAACCAGTCATTGTTGGAATTAGAAATTTGTGGCAGCCAATTTGCACAAAGTCAAGTGTTACAAATGACTCCGATGTAATGACAAAAAATGACTGAGGGATAGACTTTGCCCAAGACAGTAGGGAACCAGGAAAAGAAGTATTTTGTGTCCTCTTGCTTCAGACCATGAAATATTTTCACCTTACAAATTCTGGTTGCAATTTCTTTTCATATCACAAATACATTTGAATAAGATTGATTTAAAATGTTATCAGGCTAAAATCATATTGATATCAGGATTATGGAGCACCCTCCTTCAGAAAGAAGTTTCCTCCCTGTCAAACACTAAAAAACTTCCAGCCACTGCATTTTTTCTTTATTAAAAGGATAGCAGTTACAATGTTGAGTTACTCTAGACGTGTAGGATGTGAGTGTGGTGAAATTATCACTTGGTTGATTGGGTTTTGTCTGGATATGTTGATGTTATTATTCTGATCTCTATGCAACCAACAGATTAGCCTTGTTTTAACTGTTTGAATGAGTTCCTGGAATGAATAATACCTGTGATGTGGAGCTTGCAGTCTGAACAGTGAGAACTTTTATTTAATGGTAAACTATATTAAATACAATGTGGTAAAATAGCGTAAAGTTTCACTTGGACAAATGATCCCTCAAAGTGCGTCTCCAAGATGCGTACAGATTAAAATAATAGTCCTTACCCTCTGGATTGTTGGAGATTAAAATAATAGTCCTTACCCTCTGGATTGTTGGAGATTAAAATAATAGTCCTTACCCTCTGGATTGTTGGAGAAAGGTCATATATACCAAAATGCACATCAGGACTCAAGTTCTGAGATAATAAAGTGTGAGGCTGGATGAACACAGCAGGCCCAGCAGCATCTCAGGAGCACAAAAGCTGACGTTTCAGGCCTAGACCCTTCATCAGAGAGGGGGATGGGGAGAGGGTTCTGGAATAAATAGGGAGTGAGGTGGAGGCGGACCGAAGATGGAGAGAAAAGAAGATAGGTGGAGACGAGAGTATAGGTGGGGAGGTAGGGAGGGGATAGGTCAGTCCAGGGAAGACGGACAGGTCAAGGAGGCGGGCTGAGGAGGTAGGTAGGAGATGGAGGCGCGGCTTGAGGTGGGAGGAAGGGATGGGTGAGAGGAAGAACAGGTTAGGGAGGCAGGGACAGACTGGGCTGGTTATGGGATGCAGTTGAGGGAGGGGACGAACTGGGCTGGTTTTGGGATGCGGTGGGGGAAGTGGAGATTTTGAAGCTGGTGAAGTCCACATTGATACCATTGGGCTGCAGGGTTCCCAAGCGGAATATGAGTTGCTGTTCCTGCAACCTTCGGGTGGCAGCATTGTGGCACTGCAGGACGCCCATGATGGACATGTCGTCTGAGGAATGGGCGGGGTAGTTGAAATGGTTTGCGACTGGGAGGTGCAGTTGTTTATTGCGAACAGAGCGGAGGTGTTCTGCAAAGCGGTCCCCAAGCCTCCGCTTGGTTTCCCCAATGTAGAGGAAGCCACACCAGGTACAATGGATACAGTATACCACATTGGCAGATGTGCAGGTGAACCTGTGCTTAATATGGAAAGTCATCTTGGGGCCTGGGATAGGGGTGAGGGGGCAAGTGTAGCATTTCCTGCGGTTGCAGGGGAATGTGCCGGGTGTGGTGGGGTTGGAGGGCAGTGTGGAGTGAACAAGGGAGTCACGGAGAGAGTGGTCTCTCTGGAAAGCAGACAAGGGTGGGGATGGAAAAATGTCTTGGGTGGTGGGGTCGGATTGTAGATGGCGGAAGTGTTGGAGGATGATGCATTGTATCCGGGGGTTGGTAGGGTGGTGTGTGAGAATGAGGGGGATCCTCTTTGGGCAGTTGTGGCGGGGGCGGGGTTTGAGGGATGTGTTGTGGGAAATGCGGGAGACGCGGTCAAGGGCGTTCTCGACCACTGTGGGGGGAAAGTTGCGGTTGTTGAAGAACTTGGACATCTGGGATGTGTGGGAGTGGAATGCGTCATCCTGGGAGCAGATGTGGCGGAGTCGGAGGAATTGGAAATAGGGGATGGAATTTATGCAGGAGGATGGGTGGGAGGAGGTGTATTCTAGATAGCTGTGGGAGTCGATGTGGTATACTGTATCCATTGTGCCCGGTGTGGCTTCCTCTACATTCCGCTTGGGAACCCTGCAGCCCAATGGTATCAATGTGGACTTCACCAGGTAGCAGATGTTCACCTGCACATCCACCAATGTGGTACACTGCATCCGCTGCACATGGTGTGGCTGCCTCTACATTGGGGAAACCAAGTGGAGGCTTGGAAACCGCTTTGCAGAACACCGACACTCGGTTCTCAGTAAACAACTGCACCTCCCAGTCGCGAACCATTTCAACTCACCCTCCCATTCCCTAGACAACATGTCCATCCTGGGCCTCCTGTAGTGCCATAATGATGCCACCCATAGGTTGCAGGAACAGCAACTCATATTCCGCTTGGGAACACTGCAGCCCAATGGTATCAATGTGGATTTCACCAGCTTCAAAATCTCCCCTGCCCTCACTGCATCCCAGAACTAGCCCAGCTCGTCCCCGCCTCCCTAACCTGCTCTTCCTCTCACCTATCCCTTCCTCCCACCTCAGGCCACACCTCCATTTGCTACCTACTAACCTCATCCCGCCCCCTTGACCAGTCCGTCCTCCCTGGATTGACCTATCCCTTCCCTACCTCCCAACCCATACTCTCCTCTCCACCTATCTCTCCTCTATCCATCTTCAGTCTGCCTCCCCCTCTCTCCCTATTTATTTCAGAACCCCCCTCCCATCCCCCTTTTCTGATGAAGGGTCTAGGCCTGAAACGTCAGCTTTTGTGCTCCTAAGATGCTGCTTGGCCTGCTGTGTTCATCCAGTCCCACACTTTGTTATCTTGGATTCTCCAGCGTCTACAGCTCCCACTATCTCTCATAATGGCCAAATCATGACACCCCAACTCCTATATTCAATATGCTGACCAATAAAGGCAAGATTTTCATGAGTGTTGTCTGGTGTGAGAAGTCTCAGCTTCTGATGGCAAGTCCCCTACTTTCCATGGCCCTCCTCAAAAGCCTCTGACTGTGGATAATACCTGGAAATGTAAGATAGATAATTCCTCGTCCACTTTCTGGGTAACTGCAGTCATTCACAATGACCCCTGTTCTCTTCTACCTCCCTATTTATTACCTCTACAACTATCTTCCAGCCTGATACAAAGCAACTACCACCTGATCACAGCACTTTACCCCAATCTGAGCACCATCCTGGCCTTGTTAATGCCACTGACCACCAAATACCATCTGACAGGACATGTTACACCCCTGATTAGCATCCATGACCCTACCTGGCTATTCCTGACCTATCTTTTCTTGTCTAGCCCGACCACCCACCTTATCTTCCTCATCCACCAGTCACCCTAACGAACTGTTGCTCAGAACACCTATCGCCTCATCCATTTTACCCCTCCACTCATTTACCCACTCTACACATTCATCCAATCACCCATTCACCAACATTCACACCGGACATTTCAACTCTTCACATAACAGCTAGTAGCTCTTTAATGTACGCCGTGCTCCATATTTTGGGGGAATTTAGATTCAGAAGCCTGGCGAGAAATGTGGAACATTGTCTGTGTAGTTTAAAGTCCGATGGCACAACAATCTGAAGATGACTACCAGTCCACAGAAAATTGGTGTATATGATTACTGCTGACAGCAAGCTTCCTGGGTGTGATCGCCTCATAATTTAAACTTCTCCATTTTGCTTCTCTGTTTTCAGAAGAATGAAGGCTTGAGAGGCAAAAGTAAAACAATGGAGTAGTTCCTCTTGACAAGTCAAATAACCCATTTGGAGGAAATTAGCCTCCAGTTTATTGATTATGTGCATTAAATGAGGTAAATGCGAATTTGGCAGCCTTGTGCCTATTCAAGGCTGTTCATTTTTATCTTCCTCTGACTCTACTCATTCACTTGCCAAATCTTGTAAATACTCTCAAATGTACCGTTTGTTTTTAAATTAATGATACCACATTCTTGGTGATATCGCTAACCAAAATCCAAAAACTGAGGGTCAATAAGGAGGTATTGAAACATCAGAATACCGTTGGATCCAAAAAGAAATTGCATCCACTGAAATTCTGCAGGAGCTACATGATAGTCTGGCCAATTGTATTCAGTACTGAATGCAAATAGGCTGACTGCTGAATAAGTAGAGATTAAGTAACAGGAGCACCTTATAAATTTTATTTCCTTACACCACTAGGCGCACTTGTATGGAGCAGAAAGAAAATAAGAAACACCCATCTTCAACTGCAGTGAAGAGAGAAGTTGGAAAGCCAATGTTTCTGTTTAGTCCGCCGACATCACCAGAAGTGATGAGGTGAGGTTTTGTAACATGATGATTTATGCTCTGGGGATTTACAAGATTGCATCAAGCCTTTGAAAAAAATCAAGAAAGCCTTTGCCAGCAATTTTTCAAAATACTTTTTTAAAATTTGAAGTGAAGCCAGGTAACGTAGCGAGACATACAAGATAGAGAAGTAGAATTACATTCAAGCCCATTTACAAGTTGTAGATATTACAGTCAACAGAAGGAATAATAAACCGAGATCCAAAAATTAGCAGCTGTCAATAACAAAGTTAAAGAAGTATGGTGCGGATTTAACTGATTAAGAGTGTGGTGTACAATGCACTAAACCTGACTAGACCTTGGTACAGCCAGGCTGCTTTGGTCAGCTATATCCATGACTTTCTCATAACCCATTCTCAGCTCCAAGCCTGCCTGGGCCAAATATAACAGCCTAAAGGTACCATTTTCAGGCCTAATATCTGGAAAAAGAAGACAAAGATAATTCACGGAGTTGCTACCTTTGTCTCTCTGATCCTCCTCTTGAAATGGGTGTTTATTGATCTTCACTTGAGAGGTTTACAGTCAAGACAGTATGCTTTGAAAGGTATTAGTTAGCTTTTGTTTTAGGAGAATTAAGAATTAATTACTTTTTTGCTCAGAGAGAAACACATAGATTAGAATGCTTTTATAGAATCATGGAATCATACAATCCTTAGAGTGCAGAAGCAGGCCATTTGTCCCATCAAGTTCACACCAACATTCTGAAGAGCATCCCACCCAGACCCACCCACCTACCCTATGTCTGCATTTCCCATAGCTAATCCAGCTAGCCCACACATCCCCGGACACTATGGGCAATTTACTCATTGGCTATTCTACCCTACCTGCACATCTTTGGACTTTGGTGTGATTTTGCAGCCAACCTAGATGAATTTAGATGTAAGAACAATTTCTCCTGGAGAAAGTAGTTAGTACAGAACAGTTAGGAAATATATTATCTCAGTGTAAAGGTTTTAGTTTGAAATTCCTGTCCAGCAGTATGGTTAGAAATCTGAATGAAGCTAAGAAAGCTAAAGGTTAGTTTTGTGAGTAATGAAGGAAAAGGGTACCAAATTTTCAAGACCGGAACTAGATTTTTAAAAATCTGTTAAGTTAAACCTGTAGCTGTGCTGGAAAAGGGAATTCATTTTGCTAATTGAGCACTGTAAACTGATCATGTTAGGATAGATAGGACTTTACTTACTGTGTGTTTTGAAATCATTCAAATGATGATATAAGTAAATTATTTGGTTTATTCGATTTTATCTTAATTTCTTTTGAACAATAAACTTTTGTTTTATTGCTCAAAACAATTCTGCTGCATCGCATATTTGTGTTTCAGTGACAGATCACCCTCATTAAACTAAAAAAAAAATCATATTTCAATCTGGGACCCGACTTGCCCAATAGTAACATAAGCTGGGATCACAGCAAAGCATTATTAAAAATGTTGGCCAGAAATGATACATGTATTTCCATACCAGACATTGTGCTAGACTGCCTGATTATATACCCAAAGACTAAGTCATGTCATCAGATTGAAATAATGCAACTTTAGAGTTAAATCTTCAAGAACCATGGCCTTATAAAGCATTATAGTCTACATCTTTATTTGTCAACTGACACAGCTGCCCTCATGTAATGACATATTCTTTGGAAATGTACTGTTTCATTTATCTGGGAAGAACTATGAACTATCAGTATAAGATCATCACCAAGAAATCTATTAGGGAATTCAGAAAAAAACTTCTTCACCCAAAGTGGGTGCGACAGTATGAAGCTGGATACTACATGAAGTGGTTGAAACAAACAAGAAAAGAAGATTTAAGGAGAAGCTGGACAAATTTATGAGGGAGAATGGAATAAAGTAAAATCATAGAATCAAAGGGTTGTAGTTAAAGCATTAAGAATGGAGAGACTGGAAAGGTGTCAAATGGAGCATTAGTGTTGTTGTGATCTTGATCGTCCAAATGGCTTGTTTCTGTGCTGTATGTCCTGTGTAATAGCAATGTTATGGTTCACTTTGAACGTCAAACCTGCAATGACAACGTACACTTTTACATACATGTTTTATGTAACATGCAGTCTGAAACAATAGATAGTAATGATAGGCTCCAGTGGTCTTTCCATCATTTGGCTGATCGGGAATCTCTCCCAATTGTATTGCCAACTATTAGTGCCTGTCACATGTTTGACATGTTATAAGAAGGATATTATTAAGGTGGAGTCGGTTTGGAACAGACTTCCCAAGATGTTGTCGGGAATGGACTGTTTGAGTTATAAGGAGAGGCTGATGGGCTGGGACCTTTTTCACTGGAGCATGGGAGGTTGAGAGACGAAGTTATAGAGGTTTATAAAACAACAAGGGTTCTAGATAAAGTGAATAACAAGTGTCTTTTCCCGAGGGTGGGGGATTTCAAGACTGAGGGACATATTTTTAACGAGAGAGGAGTAAGATTTAGAAAAGGCATGAGGAGCAATTCTTTTGCACAGAAGTTGGTTCTTGTGAGGGATGAGCTTCCAGAGGAAGAGGTGGAGGCAGGTAAAGTTACCATATTTAAAAGGCGTTTAGATAAGTACATGAATAAGAAATGTTTGTGGGTAATGGGCCAATTGCAGGCCAGTGGAATTGGTTTAGTTTGGTATTATTGCCAGCAGAGACAGGATGGACTGAAGGGTCTGTTTCTGTGCTGTATGACTGTATGACTCTATATTTTATTGCATTATGACCACATTTTCCGTTGAGTCTGGAATAGCTTTTAAAACCAGGGCTACTGACTCACAGACAAGGACTCTACCTATTGCACAATAAGACATCCTATATGTATGTAATCCTATATAAATGCAATGTTTTTGACTATTGCACATGGGCTCTCTTCCGGCATTGGGGAAACTCCTGGAAAGCCCCATGCAACACAAAGTTGGTGGAGCTGTTAATCTCTGTTATTAGGCCTCTATTAGATCATAAAAACATGGCAATACTTTTCAGAATACAGTGAGTGGGAAGAGACTGCCAAATAGAATAGATTTTAAAAATTTCCACACCAGGATGCAACTTCAAAAATAATCTACCTGTGAAGATATAATGGAGAAATTGAATTTTGGAATGTAGTTTAAGAAGGTGAAACCAAAGTGGTGTAATAGAAAAAAAAACTCCGTCAAGAAAAGCAGCTAGCTGAAACCCATTTCAACTTAGTCTGCTGCAAATAAATTAATCGAAAGGTACAGTACATGACAGCTAGAAGAACACAGAATGGATGTCTTGTTACTACTACTTTTCAGCATTAAAGTAAATCTCACTTGAAATTGGGAGCCATTTGGCTCATCCTATCTGTAATTGTTCATTAAATGAGCATTACCTAGTGCTAATTTTCTCCATACCATTGCACATTACATTTATCCAAACTATCAGCCAATGCCCCTTTGCATGCTTCTGTTGAACAGTATACTTGTCAAAAGTTCTATACCACTACCTGCACTTTCAACCTGGGGATCATGTGGGTTTGAGGGTTTAAACATCCAATTGTTACTGAAGGAAGTTTTATTTCACTGCATAAGCTATCAATGATACCACATCATTTCAATCTACCCTAAGATTACCACAAAATATTTAAAATTTACCAACATTGTCAGCTTATGTCCATTCCTACACAGAAAGATCATTGCAGAATTATTGGAAATGAAGTGTTAACCAGTACATCACATTGAATGTTATAAGTCAATCAGAAATACGAACAGGAGTAAGCAATTTGGCCCCTCTACCATTCTAAATTACAATGGCAGAGTCCCAAATGGTTAACCTTTGCTCCTAAGACAATCTCTCCAGAGGGGGAGATCATCTTCGTGAAACTTCTCTGAACTGCCTCCAATGGAATAATATTTTTTTAAACTCCATTTATTACTCCATTGTCATCTCTTGGGATTCTTCCATTCACAAGATGTTCACAGTACTGAATAGATGATTTAACAACAACTCATCCTTCTTCATTTTAAAATGAACCAATACTACTTTGAATTATAGGATTAGATTTTGCAATCACTGCTGAAGTATTTATACTCATTGCTGACCTTGAAAATATCCACCCACAAAAATCTAATGATACCTGTGATGTGGATTTCCTCATTTCTGAGTGGCATCTAGTCAAAGAATCCCTAAGTGTGCAACAATAATGACATCAGCAAACAAAGTGAGTGACCAATTACAATTATGTACTTTTACAGTCAGCAAATCAAGAAGCTAAAAGCACTGATTATCTCAGAATTGCAACTTTAGTTTTTCAATAGTATAATAAATTATCGTTGGATTTTGATGAAGCTAAAATATCAGCAAACAGAATCATTTTTAAAATATGAAGTGTTTTTGATCATGGTATAATTACAACATTTAAAGGCATTTGGATGGATATATGAATAGGAAGGTTTAGAGCGATATGAGCGAAATGCTGGCAAACGGGACTAGCTTAGTTTAGGATATCTGGTTAGTAGGATTGAATTGGATTGAAGACTATAAGTCCATGACACCATAATGCAATAATTTGACATTCCACAAATTAACATTAGATTTTCAGTTTCAGTGTGGGTGTTTAGACTTAATTGTGAACATTCAAAAAGATGCAACATTTTTAAACATTTTATAAGGGTGACTAAAAGTGATAAAGTTAATTTTGTTAATTCATCAATAGCTTAGGGATTGTGTTCTGAGGGTCCCTCAATTGCATATTCTCTGAAGAAGTGTCGAATCACTGGCAAATTCTGGATTTCTGTGTTATTTTAGGAAAGCATGTCCCAAAGTTTCTATCCGTTTCACTGGAATAATGCTGGCAAATGCTAAGTGTTTCACCATCATAACCAGAGCAAAATTGGAGCTGTAATTCTTCAGGTATGAGCAATCTCTTTTCACTCTTCCGCTGTCTCTGCACATTTAAACACAAACTGATGGTCACATAACTGATCCCTTAAGGATCTACCACAATCCTAAAGCATTTCTCGCAGCGAACACCAGAGGTGATTTTAACACTACTGTGCTCAGCTACTGGAAATTAGGGAAACTGTCCAACTGAGTTACTTACCTCGGGGCCACCCTTTCTCAGCTGGTGGCAAGGGCACCTGCTCAAACTGTCAATATCCTTTTTTCAGTTCAAATAGCGCAGCATTGGGTTAAAAACAAAGTGCTGGAGAAACTCTGCAGGTGTAAAAATATCTTTCAACATAGAAATGTAGTTAACAGTTCAATTCCGAGATGGCACATTTTCAGAGCTTTGGAATATCATACTGGGCTTGGAATCCTTTCTCTGTTTGTCTTTCCACAGATGCCACCACACCTGTGGAGTTTCTCTAGCAATTTATGCGTTTATTGCAGATCTCCAGCATTCACAGTATTTTGTTTGTATTTGGTTTGTCATTGAGATTTGAGTTAAGATTTTACTGGGCAGCCTTAATGACAAGTGGTGTTTGCTAGCATGATGCAGGGTGGTTTATGTATGCTAGTCTGACATATGCCACAAAGTCTGAGTTCTTGTTGAAACAGAGGTGTTAAGTTTATAATCAACATCAACTATAAACATTGACATGATATCTCAGACTCAGACATGTAGTCTTGGTATGGTCTTGCTTATCTTAATACCATTACACATTATATACACAGTTAACCAACTGAAAGGAAGATTAAAACCTTTTACACTAGAGCGCCATAACACGACAACATCTTGCTGTCTTAAAGATACAGCGCTTTGCTGATATCATAGAATCCCTACAGTGTGGAAGCAGGCCATTCACCCCATCGAGTCCCTACCGACCCTCAAGGAACATCCCACCCTCATCTTGAGTAGACCTTGCATGGTGGGAAAGGGGGAAATATCCTGTGTTTTTCCTTTAAGGGGAGTTGCATATAAACTTTTCCCTTTTCCTGGAAAATGAGGTGCAAAGTCATTTCAGAGAGACCTGGGAATTAATTACCCCAGGGTTCTATTTTGTTTCAGTGAATGAATTTGGGTTGATAATAAAAGTGATCTGATTAAAGCCCAGGAGTTTAGGTGCAGAAGCACTGATGAATTTTATTTGTAAAATTGCATCTGTTTTGTAATGTGCCTCTGAAGCAGCTTTGGAGAATTTGTGAACTCCTGTGTGAGAATCTGATGTGATATATCAAACTGTTGTGCCAGATTGCTATGTCATGATGTTTCAGAAGCTGTGGTTGCAGTGGTGAATGTTGTGCATGATGTTAGTCCATTTTGTTGGAGAACAGCTGAAGCAAAACTGGTGAAATGTGTTAATCACACTAAAAACAACTCAAAGGAAATCCCCAATTATCTATGTCACAATAATTTAATGGCCTTATACGACGCAATGAAGAGTTTGTAAAGCTTTTAACTTTATCCTTGCATTACTTATGTGTACCGTTGTGAATATCTAGTTCATGTGTTTTAGAGAGTACATTTTAGCCTTGGGGATTCAACTGTAACTGTAGCAGATAAATACAATTACAGCAGACTTGGGGATAATTATTCTTAAAATGTTGGGGTCACAATGACCTAAGAAGTTAACAGCTCAAAAGGTAAGATAAAAAAAATTCTGGGATTTAGAGATTTGCAGATAAAAAGATGTGAGAGTTCAAAAGATGGCTGTATCTGTCTAACAAAGTCAGAATTGGAGAGTTGGGACTGCAAGAGAGCAGTTACTTGGGTAAAGAGCTGGAGATGTGGGTCTGGATTTTCGCCAAGTTGTAAGGGGGAGGTGGTGGCCGATTGGTATTATTGTTAGACTATTAATCCCAAAACTCAGCTAATGTTATGGAGACCCAGGTTTGAAACACACCAGGGCAGATGATGAAATATGAGTTCAATTTTAAAATGTCCTGAATTAAAAATCTGCTGATTGATGACGACTGCATAATATTCACTTGTCAGCTTGGGTATTGTGCTAATCTTGTTGCGTTTGAACATGGACTACTCTCTATACAGTCACGAATGGTGCTGAATGTTGTGCAATCATTGGCAAACATCTCTACTTCTGACCTTATGATGAAGCAGCTGAAGATGGCTGGGCCTAGAGTACTCCCCTGAAGTTACCTGCAGAGATATCCTGGAGCTGAGATGATTGACCTCCGACAACCACAACCCAACCTTCCTATGTACCAGATATGATTCCAGTATTTTGTTTGTATTTGGTTTGTCATTGAGATTTGAATTAAGATTTTACTGGGCAGCCTTAATGACAAGTGGTGTTTGCTAGCTTGATGCAGGGTGGTTTATGTATGCTAGTCTGATATATGCCACAAAGTCTGAGTTCTTGTTGAAACTGAGGTGTTAAGTTTATAATCAACATCAACTATAAACATTGACATGATATCTCAGACTCAGACATGTAGTCTTGGTATGGTCTTGCTTATCTTAATACCATTACACATTATATACACAGTTAACCAACTGAAAGGAAGATTAAAACCTTTTACACTAGAGCGTCATAACACGACAACATCTTGCTGTCTTAAAGATACAGCGCTTTGCTGATATCATAGAATCCCTACAGTGTGGAAGCAGGCCATTCACCCCATCGAGTCCCTACCGACCCTCAAGGAACATCCCACCCTCATCTTGAGTAGACCTTGCATGGTGGGAAAGGGGGAAATATCCTGTGCTTTTCCTTTAAGGGGAGTTGCGTATAAACTTTTCCCTTTTCCTGGAAAATGAGGTGCGAAGTCATTTCAGAGAGACCTGGGATTAAAGTAGAGGCTTTGCACCCCGATTCCCAATGATTCCAGTTTTTATAGGGCACTTTGATACCACAATGGGTCAAATATGGCCTTGATGTCACTTTCACCTCACCTCACAATTTCAGCTCTTTTGTCCATAATGAACCAATGCTGAAAAGAATCATAGAATCCATTCAGCCCAACAAGTCCACACAGGCCTTCTGAAGACCATCCCACCCAGACCCATCCCTTAGCTGCATATTTCCTATGGAAACTTGCTGTCACACCTAATACACCTAACCTACACATCCCTGAACACTATGGACAATTTAGCGTGGCCAATCCACCTAACTTGTACATCTTTGGGCTGTGGGAGGAAACCTATGCAGACACGGGAAGAATGTGCAAACTCCACACAGACAGTCACCTGAGACTGGAATTGATCTCACGTTCCTGGCGCTGTGAGGCAGCAATACTGACCACTGAGGCACTGTGCTATCTCGGGAGCTGAGTAGCCCTGATGGAACCTAAACTGGGCGTCAGTGAGGCAGGTTATTGCTGAGTAGGTGCTGCTAGATAGCACTGTTGGTGACACCCTCAATCACCCTTAAACCTCATGATTGAAAGTAGACTGATGTGTTGGTAATGTCTGTGTTGGATTTGTCCTGCTTTTTGCATACAGGGCATGCCTAGGCAATTTTCCATAATGTTGTGTAGATGCTAGTGTTGTAATTGTACTTGAATAGCTTGGCTAGGGATGCAGCAAGTTTAGAGCACAAGCCCTCAATACTATTGTCAGAATGTTGTCAGGGTCCATACCCTTTGCATTATCCAATGCCTCCAACCATTTCTTAATAACATGTGGAGTGAATCACATTGGCTGAAGACTGGTATCTGTGATGCTGGGGACCACGAAAGGAAACATGGACGGATTGTCCACTTGGTACTTCTGGCTGAAGATTGCTGTGAATGCTTCAGCCTTATCTTTTGCACTGATATGCTGGGCTCTTCTATCATTGAGGATGGGGATATCTGTGGTGCCTTCTCCTCCAGTGAGCTTTTAAATTGTCCCACCACCATTCATGACTGGTTGTGACAGGACTGCAGAACTTAGATCTGATCAGTTGGTTTGGGATCACTTAGTTCTCTCAATCACAATTGCTGTTTATATTGTTTGGCACGCAAACAGCCCTGTTTGATGTCTTCACTAGGTTGACAGCACATTTTTAGACATACCTGGTGCTGCTCCTAGCATGCTCTCCTATACTCCCCACTGCAGGATATTTGATCCCCTGACTTGTTCTAATTGCTGAATGGGGGGATGTGCCAGGCCTTGATGTTGAAGGGTATGATTCTACTGCTGTTGAAGTCCGACAGCATGTCATGAATGCCCAGCCGTGTGTTGCGAAATCTGTTCCATTTAGCACATGATAGCACTATACACATGATGAAGAACATTCTCAATGTGAAGGCAGGACTTTGTCTCCACAAGGGCTGTGCAGTGGATACCGTGAAAGATTAGTAAAGGTCAAATATGTTTTTGCCTCTTGCTTTTTCCCTGACAACCTGCTGCAGATCCTGTCCAGGGGCTGTGTCATATAAGACCTGACCAGCTCAGCCAGCGGAGCTGCTGTCAAGCCCACTCTGGGTGATGGACATTGAAGAGTACATTTTGCACTCTTGTCACCCTCAGTCCATTCTCCAAGTGTAGTTCAGCATAGAGGAGTACCAATTCATTAGTTGGGGGAAGACAGTTTGTAGTAATTAGCAGGAGGTTTCCTTGCCCATGTTTAACCTGATGCCATGAAGCTGTAAGAGTTCCGGAGTCAATGTTGACAACTCTCAGGGCAACTCCCTCTCTACTGTGCTGCCACCTCCACTGGGTCTGTCTTGCTGGTGGATCAAGACATATCCAGGAATGGTGATGGTGGTGCCTGGGACATTTCTGTACAGTGATGATTCCGTGAGTATGATTATGTTAGGCTGTTTATGACCATTATGACCAGTCTATGAGACAGGTCTCCCACTTTAGGCACTAGCCCCCAAATATTAGTAGAGAGGATTTTGCAGGATTGACAGGGCTGTTCCTGCTATTGTTGTTTTCTGTGCCTAGTTCAATGCCAGGTGGTATGTCTGGTTTCATTTCTTTGTCGAGATTTCATAGCGATTAATACAACTGAATGGCTTGCTAGGCCAGTTCAGAGGGCAGTTGAGAGTCAAACTTATTGCTGTGGGTTGGAGTCACGTGTAGGCCAGACGAGGTGAGGGGTAGCAGATTTCTTTCTCTAAAGGACATTAGTGAACCAGATGGGTTTTTCTTCTGGCAATTGCCAATGATTTCATAGTCATCATTATATTCTTAATTCCAGATATTTTTTATTGAATTCAAATTGCAATGATGGGATCCAGGCTCGGGTCCTAAGAACATTAGCTGATTTTCTGGATTGATAGTTCAGGTGATAAACCACAAGGCCATTGCTTCCCCCCTGAGTTAGGAACCCTTTAAAAATGGTAGTGGTCCCTATTCCAGGATTCTCAAACTGATTTCCAGGCTTTCTGATATACACCAAGGCCACTTAAAGGTATGTGCCGGTCTGGGTTGTGAATCTGCATCTAACTGTCCTGGGGGGACACCATTGTAGAGATAGGCATGTCCCCTTACTTTCTTGAAAATTGAGTCTGCATGTGGGATATTTTTGAAAGGTAAGTTCAAAAGGTTCTCCTCATAATCCTAGTAATGCTCATCTACCTACCCCATAGATCCCATATCTCCATACCAAGCCTTGCTCACTCCACTGATCCTTCAAAGCCCACCATGATCCCATATCTATCTATGACATTTCAGTGCCTATTAATCCACCATAATCTGTGTAGAACCAATAAACCCAATTTCAATAACTGCTCATTCATATAATTCTTTAGAAAAATGATTCGTTGATAACCTTTCACTCTGTAAAAAAAAAGTTATTTCTCTGCAGGATGATAAATGTGTTAATCATTGAGATTGTTTAACGTACCAGCACCAGAGACTGCAAGCATTTGTAATCTCTTAATCTTGTGTAAATAAACATGGTACAATTGAGTTGAAGTCAAGCAATGTTTGTCTTTGGGTTCAGGTGTTTCAACAGACTAATGGATTTCTGGACTAACAGCCAAAGATGCATAATGTGGGCGAGGCAAGGTCTTGCTTGACATAGTGGGCATTAGGGACTTTGGAGAATGAGTTCAAGTGCTTGGCCTAGCACGGGGGCATGAGGGACCATGATGGATATATGTGGAAACATTAGGGATGGGCCATGGAAAGTGTGTAGAAAGATAGGGCGTGTGATCAGTGAGGGCTAGAGCGCCTTATCAGTTTCATTATTTAAAGACTATACATATTGTATTTGACAATATAACTGGAAAATGGAAGCTTGCATTATTACTTTCTTTTACAATTCAAAGGAGAAGTGAAACTTGGTGGTACTATTCTGCTGAACCTGGATTTAATAGTTTTGTGAGACACACTCGAACTACGTGTCTTTGGAAAAAAAAACTGCCCAGCAACAATTTGTGCATTAATTGAGAGGGAGCATTTGGGAGCCAGACTTCCAAAAAGCTTACCAGAAAACAAAATCTCGCTCTTTCTCTATCTCTAGGTCTCTGTCTCCGTCTCCGTGAGCGGGAAAGAAATAACGCTTTAAAGACTCTTCCAAAAAGAAGGAACTGGTAACTTAAGCCAAGGTCTTAGTGCAACTGACTGGCTTCCAAATGGAGGATTCTTTTTTCGAGAACAACATGGTATCAGTACCAAGACTCAAAAGAAATGTGCGAAAGTCATTTCATTCCACTGCTTTTGGTTTGGACTCCGACCTTTGTGTCTTTTTACTCAATGTCCTAAAACAAACCTGTTAGTCCCATCTGTTTTATCCATCTCATGTGAGTCTTTGGATTTAAAGGGAGTGTAGTTAAAGTTTGCATATTTGTAATTAATACTATGTTTTGCCACACATTAGAAGATACGTTCGTTATAATAAATACATATTTTGCTTTTCTTTCTCATTGATGAAAGCTAGCATGAATTTCTGTTACCTGAGGTAATGGTAATGATTAAATTGATCATGTTTCACATCTGTGGTGACTAGTGGAATAGTGGGGCTTGATTTTCAGGGGAATGGTGTCCCACAGCACTGAAGTGGGCCTTTTTAACAGATGGCCTCAACACCAAGCAACCTCAATGCTTTTCTTTGACCTCTTTCCTAGGTCGACTGGCTCTACTATAGCCCACATATGCCCCTGTCAATGAAGTCTTTGTGAGTATTGTCTTCTAAGGCATTAAACAGTGCTGGGGAATGGAAGCTGTACAAGCAACTGACGCATCTTCAGTCAAGAGGAGATAAACTATAATTTTACCTTTGGGAATGATTGAAGCTGAGGTAAATTATCTAGAGGACGTACTTCTGGTCAAGCCCTACAGAAATAAGTAACCTTGGATTGAATCTTCCCAAACTTTCTTACTTTCTTACCATTTTCATTAAGTTTCATGGACAGTTTCTCTTCACGACGTCTCAGGTTTTCTCATGCTTTCATTCCGAACTCGCTTCATTAATTACCCACCATGTTCCGGTGGCACATCTTTTATCCAATGCTAGCCCAATTCCCACTCACCACAGCTGGAAGTACTTGCAGTGATTTTAATATTTCACCCCATACAGGATCTGGTCATTATCATATTTCTTTTGAGGGATTTTACTTTGCAAAAATGTGTTTCCTGTATCGCAGCAGTGATTAAACTTCATAAACACTGTACTGGCCGTAAAGAATGTTGACAGATTGTAAGATCATGGAAGTAACTATCTAAGTGAAAGTCTAGTTTCTTTCTAAGATTGTGAAAAGTGCCAAAGCAGTGCAACTCTTTTCCTGTTTAGTATCTGCATGGCCATTCCTTGAAATCACACTATTATGGGATCTCTACTCTGGAAACAGACTGACTACTTATGAGAATCGAGAACTGAAATTTCACTCTAAAATTGCAAAGCTTAAAGAATAATTTCTTGTTTTCTGGCTCAAAGTCAGAACAGAGGGCAGGCCATCTCCATTCAGGACCAAGATTGTGAGTTGGGTAAAGAGAAGCCGTAAAAATATACATTTCAACTCTCTTGTGATCTCAAGGTTTAACCAGTACATTTTCTTCTGCATTAAGGCATAATATAACTAGAAGTTATTGTTGGCAGGAAGGTATATTTATTTCTCCCTTTGTTACAGGTTTTCTCTCTGCCCACAGCTTGGCTGGCCACCCTTTAAATGTTGCTGTTGTATCATTGAAGCTTGGGGCTAACTTTCAGCTATTTACTGCTGAGTTTCATTTTCAGGCCCTGGCCAGCTTTACAGTAACCCATGCAATGCTGAATGAGGAAAAATCTATTGAATGCCCAACATAAAAGACAGACGATGAGACATTTGCATGGTTGACATTTCTGGGATCACATCATAAAATTGCTACTGGGCAGAAAGAGATAGCAAGAACTGCAGATGCTGGAGTTAGAGATAACACGGTATGGGGGCGGAGGAACACAGCATGCCAGGCAGCATCGGAGGAGTAGGAAAGTTGGCATTTTGTCAGACTTTATTACTGGTCAGAAAGAGACCTTTTGGCCCAGCACATATGTAAAAGCTCTCTAAAGAAGCTAGTATCTCTCTCAGCCACTCTTCTGCATTGTCCCTGTCGTGTTGCAAATGTCCCCTTTTCAGGTAATGATTGAATTTCTTTTCGAACACCCCAATTAAATCCGTCTCCATCAAACTATCAGGCTGTGCATTCCAGACCACAACCATTAGTTGTGTAAAATGTTTTTTCTTGTGACGCCATTCTTTCTTTTACCAATTTTACTTCAAAGCTTCTGCTTCCTGATCATTCTGCCAAGCCAAATGTTTCCACATTCCTTTTCTACTACATTGGAGTTTAATAACTTTCTCAAACTTCCTCTCAATCTGTTCGTCTCAAAGGGAGACACTTTCAATTTCCACTGTTTGTCTATGTAGTTCCTCATCCCTCATATGAATCTTTACTGAATCTTTTGCAAAGCCTCATAATACTTTCTAAAGTGTGGTGATCTCACCTTGACACAATGCTCCATTTGAGGCCAAACTAGTGTTTACCATCAGGATTAACATTCCTTTCTACCTTCTGTACTCTTCCTCTATTGTTAAAACTCAGGATGCTTTATCAACTTCTCTCTCAGCCTGCCCTGCCACCTTCAATGATTTGTCAATGATATATATGCCTTGGACCCTCCACGTCTATACAGCCTTTATCTACAACCCTCATCAACAGTATTACCTACATTAGTCTATATTGTTACTTCACTGGCCAACTTGACTTGGTATCTAGCCACCAAGGATGGTGTAAACCTTCAAAAGAATATGGATAAAGGTTTGTGGAAGGAGCAGGCAGACATCAGATGAACTTTAATATAGAGAAGTATGAAATGATTCATTTTTGAAGAACAAGTGCATGAAAGCAACATACTGTACAATTCTAAATAGTATGTAGAAGCAGAGGGACTGGGTTCAATACGTGCATAAACCGTTGAATGTACAACAGTGGGGTCCCCACTGGTCAATCATCATCAGGTCAAAAAGAAGGGTCAAATAGACTGCTGACCATATTTTCTCCCACATTCTGTGTGCAGGCCACTTTAGGTAAACAGCATGAGGATCATGCACCATCTGCTTTTTGATGTTATGGCGGAGGGGACAAACTGGTTTATGCCTCAGCACGCACACAATAAATACAGGTAAAATATATTTGTCTAATTATGTCTTTCTATATGTTTTGCTGCATGCCAGCTGTCATCTAAGAGTGTGTCCAAGAAACCATTCTTTGTGATTGAACAAAAATAATGAACATCAGCAGAGCTAATGGAGGCCTTCATAGCTGCCCACATTTGTCCCTGGGGTTAGTGAATAATGCTAATGAGTGGAATCTATAGGAATATCAACAGAAAAAGATTAGTCAAGATGAATGTAGGTCCCTTAAGGTTGAAAAAGGGAAGCAGTTAGAAGCAGGGGAACAGTCTATCTTCCTCCCCACCTATCCACTCCACCCTTCCTACTGACAAATCCTCACCACCCGTTACCTGCATCCACAAATCACCATCCCATCTACCTTCCCCTTACTCCACCCCTCTTCCCTCTAGTTCTTTCCCAGCTCCCTTCCCACTCCCCAGTTCTGAAGAAGAGTCTCAACTCAAAACATTGATTTTTCTTCTTGCTATCTCCAAGATATAATGGGGAACAAAGAGACGGCAGATCAATTAAATTCATATTTTGGTTTTGTCTTCACAAAACAGGGCACACACATGCCACAAAACTGCTGGGGAACTCAGTCTAGTGAGAGTGAGGAACTGAAGCAAATTGATATTGGTAAGGAAATGGTGTTCGGAAAATTAATGGGATTACAGGCTACTAAGTCCACAAGGTGGCCATCTTTCAAGTTTCCATAGACTTTGAAACAGTTCTGATGCATTGGAGAGCAGCAGAGAAAAAAATTAAAGTGCATGGAATTATGGGTAGTGTACTGACAAGGATAGAGATCTAGTTTGCAGAGAGGAAACAAACAGTAGGAATAAATTGGACTTTTTCCAAGTGGTAGCCAGTGATGACACGCTGGGTTACCACAGAGATCAATGCTTTGACCCCAGCTGTTCACGATATATAATAATGATTTAGATGAGGAAACTGAATTTAATATATTCAAGTTTGCAGACGACACAAAGCTGGGTGTAAGGGTGAATTTTGAGGAGGATGCAGAGATACTGCAATGTGATTTGAACAATTTGAGCAATTAGGCATATGCATGGTAGATGAAGTATAATATGCATAAATGTAAGGTTATCCACTTCAGTAGCAAACACAGGAGGCAGATTCTTACTTGAATGGTGACGGATTGGGCAAGGCTAAGTGCAACAAGAGCTGGGTGTCCTTGTCACCAGACTCTGAAAGTATGCATGTAGGTGCGGTAGAAGGTGAAGAAAGCAAATGGTATGTTTGCCTTCATAGCAAGATGATTAAAGTACGGGACCAGGATGTCTTGCTGCAATTGTGCACTTTAAAATTGTGGTTTTACTGTGCCAGAAACTATTGTATTCAATGAGCACAGAACTGGTAGATAAATGGAACTTAAGTTATTGGTTGCAGAATTCTTGATGAACTCATGTTTATGAAATGTGCTATACTTAACCTCGTAGCACCACTTCCTGTGACAATGGTGCCAGAATTGTTTTCACTTCTACTGATGTGATACAAAATAAATTGTAGATTACATGGAATGATAGAAAATGTAACTAATATATTAATTTAGGAAATATTGGAATATAGGCCACAAGGAGAGAGAGTAAGTCTTTGGCCCTTCGAGACTGTTCTAATGAAGCAATGATTTATGGTCATGGATTACCATTCAAGATATCCACATTACTGACTACCTCAATCTCCAGCACTGAAAAGGATAAAAATAGCAACATCTTTTGAACACGTCATCTCTAAACACCCTCAAGTCAATACTATCCTCATTTTCCATTCACATTGTTCTGTTCCCACCACTAGCAACATGGTAGCTCAGTGGTTAGCACAGCTGCCTCACATTTCCAAGGATCCGGGTTTGATTCCAGACTTGGGTAACCCCGTGAGTGGAGTTAGCATCGTGTGTCTGGACGCTCTGGTTTCCTCCCACAGCCCATAAAGATATGCAGGTTAGATGGGTTTGCCATGTTAAATTGGCAGATTGTGTGCAGGGATAACACATTTTGGAGCTGGAAGAAGAAGGATCCCAACCTGAAACGTCAACTTTCCTGCTCCCCTGATTCTGCTTGGCTTGTTGTGTTCCTTCAGCTCCACACTGTGTTCTCTCTGACTCCAGCATCGGCAGTTTTTGTTACCCCTGGAGTCTCCAGGGTTGGGCAGGCTGGGTGGGCTAGCTATGGTAGGTGTTAGTGGTGTGAGGGGTGGGTGTGTATTCTATCTGCACTGTTTGGGATTCTATTATTATTTGTCGTTGGCTCAGAATCATGCAGTTTGCTAACCTCAGTGCAAGAACTTCAGCAGTTCAGGAAGAAAGTCAGCACAAGTTCCTCGGGGTAGCTAGGAATGGGTAATGAATGCTGTGCTGCCAGTTAGCAATTTCCTAAGAGAATGTGCAACAAGCTGATGCTTCTTCAGAGACACTGAAACCACAGTCAGCAACTCAGTTTAAATAGGGTGTTTAAGCTTGGGCTTTCTCAGCCTATGAGGATTGTTAGCCACACTGTGTAGTGCATTGGCCCACATTTTGCTTTGAAATGTGTAGAGTGGCAGAGAAAACAAGAATAAGCCCTGATGCATTACAATGTGTAATTGGCATCATACTGCTTTGGACTGAATAACTGCAAATGTCTGTCTTTTTATGCTGTCTGGCTCAGTGTGTTTTGTGGGTGTGTTTCAATTGTTCATCAGCCAAATGTTTGAAGTGAAATCCTGGTGTGGTGTTTGAATTACATTACATCACTCCAACTTTCACAGTCAGTCATTGTACAAAGCTCACATTACGAAAGTTCAATTAAACTATATTGTACTGCAATATGGCACAAGTATTTGTCTACACTGATATGGGATTTTGATTGTCTGGGTCATGAGATAACTGTATGATATTGCAATGTATTATAGTTACCTATTTACAAAGGTTTAATTCATCTCTTTAAAAAAAATGTCATTCATTCACATTACATGAGACATTCCTGGAAAAGCCAACATTTATTGCTTATTCTATAAAGTCCCTTGAAAGTGTTTTTTTAAATTCATTCATGGAATGAGGGTGTCATTGGCTAGACCAACATTTATTGCCTATGTCTAATTACCCAGAAGGCAGTTAAGAAACAAACACATCAGTGAACCAAGACAATAAAATGTGAGGCTGGATGAACACAGCAGGCCAAGCAGCATCTCAGGAGCACAAAAGCTGACGTTTCAGGCCTAGACCCTTCATCAGAGAGGGGGATGGGGAGAGGCAACTGGAATAAATAGGGAGAGAGGGGGAGGCGGACCGAAGATGGAGAGTAAAGAAGGTAGGTGGAGAGAGTATAGGTGGGGAGGTAGGGAGGGGATAGGTCAGTCCAGGGAAGATGGACAGGTCAAGGAGGTGGGATGAGGTTAGTAGGTAGCTGGGGGTGCGGCTTGGGGTGGGAGGAAGGGATGGGTGAGAGGAAGAAGCGGCTAGGGAGGCAGAGACAGGTTGGACTGGTTTTGGGATGCAGTGGGTGGGGGGTAAGAGCTGGGCTGGTTGTGTGGTGCAGTGGGGGGAGGGGACGAACTGGGCTGGTTTAGGGATGCAGTAGGGGAAGGGGAGATTTTGAAACTGGTGAAGTCCACATTGATACCATTAGGCTGCAGGGTTCCCAGGCGGAATATGAGTTGCTGTTCCTGCAACCTTCGGGTGGCATCATTGTGGCAGTGCAGGAGGCCCATGATGGACATGTCATCTAGAGAATGGGAGGGGGAGTGGAAATGGTTTGTGACTGGGAGGTGCAGTTGTTTGTTGCGAACTGAGCGGAGGTGTTCTGCAAAGCGGTCCCCAAGCCTCCGCTTGGTTTCCCCAATGTAGAGGAAGCCGCACCGGGTACAGTGGATGCAGTATCCACATTGGCAGATGTGCAGGCGAACCTCTGCTTAATGTGGAATGTCATCTTGGGGCCTGGGATGGGGGTGAGGGAGGAGGAGGTGTGGGGACAGGTGTAGCATTTCCTGCGGTTGCAGGGGAAGGTGCCGGGTGTGGTGGGGTTGGAGGGCAGTGTGTAGCGAACAAGGGAGTCACGGAGAGAGTGGTCTCTCCGGAAAGCAGACAGGGGAGGGGATGGAAAAATGTCTTGGGTGGTGGGGTCGGATTGTAAATGGCGGAAGTGTCGGAGGATGATGCGTTGTATCCGGAGGTTGGTAGGGTGGTGTGTGAGAACGAGGGGGATCCTCTTAGGGCGGTTGTGGCGGGGGCGGGGTGTGAGGGATGTGTTGCGGGAAATATGGGAGACGCGGTCAAGGGCATTCTCGATCACTGTGGGGGGAAAGTTGCGGTCCTTAAAGAACTTGGACATCTGGGATGTGCGGGAGTGGAATGTCTTATCGTGGGAGCAGATGCGGCGGAGTCGGAGGAATTGGGAATAGGGGATGGAATTTTTGCAGGAGGGTGGGTGGGAGGAGGTGTATTCTAGGTAGCTGTGGGAGTCGGTGGGCTTGAAATGGACATCAGTTACAAGCTGGTTGCCTGAGATGGAGACTGAGAGGTCCAGGAAGGTGAGGGATGTGCTGGAGATGGCCCAGGTGAACTGAAGGTTGGGGTGGAAGGTGTTGGTGAAGTGGATGAACTGTTCGAGCTCCTCTGGGGAGCAAGAGGCGGCGCCGATACAGTCATCAATGTACTGGAGGAAGAGGTGTGGTTTGGGGCCTGTGTAGGTGCGGAAGAGGGACTGTTCCACGTAACCTACAAAGAGGCAGGCATAGCTGGGGCTCATGCGGGTGCCCATGGCCACCCCCTGAGTCTGTAGGAAGTGGGAGGAGTCAAAAGAGAAGTTGTTGAGAGTGAGGACGAGTTCAGCTAGGCGGATGAGAGTGTCGGTGGAGGGGGACTGGTCGGGCCTGCGGGATAGGAAGAAGCGGAGGGCCTTGAGGCCATCACCATGCGGAATGCAGCTTGTAACTGATGTCCATTTCAAGCCCACCGACTCCCACAGCTACCTAGAATACACCTCTTCCCACCCATCCTCCTGCAAAAATTCCATCCCCTATTCTCATTTCCTCGGCCTCCGCCGCATCTGCTCCCACGATAAGACATTCCACTCCCGCACATCCCAGATGTCCAAGTTCTTTAAGGACCGCAACTTTCCCCCCACAGTGATCGAGAACGCCCTTGACCGCGTCTCCCGTATTTCCCGCAACACATCCCTCACACCCCGCCCCCGCCACAACCGCCCTAAGAGGATCCCCCTCGTTCTCACACACCACCCTACCAACCTCCGGATACAACGCATCATCCTCCGACACTTCCGCCACCTACAATCCGACCCCACCACCCACGACATTTGTCCATCCCCTCCCCTGTCTGCTTTCCGGAGAGACCACTCTCTCCGTGACTCCCTTGTTCGCTCCACACTGCCCTCCAACCCCACCACACCCGGCACCTTCCCTGCAACCGCAGGAAATGCTACACCTGTCCCCACACCTCCTCCCTCACCCCCATCCCAGGCCCCAAGATGACATTCCACATTAAACAGAGGTTCACCTGAACATCTGCCAATGTGGTATACTGCATCCACTGTACCCGGTGCGGCTTCCTCTACATTGGGGAAACCAAGCGGAGGCTTGGGGACCGCTTTGCAGAACACCTCCGCTCAGTTCGCAACAAACAACTGCATCTCCCAGTCGCAAACCATTTCCACTCCCCCTCCCATTCTCTCGATGACATGTCCATCATGGGCCTCCTGCACTGCCACAATGATGCCACCCGAAGGTTGCAGGAACAGCAACTCATATTCCGCCTGGGAACCCTGCAGCCATATGGTATCAATGTGGACTTCACCAGTTTCAAAATCTCCCCTTCCCCTACTGCATCCCTAAACCAGCCCAGTTCGTCCCCTCCCCCCACTGCACCACACAACCAGCCCAGCTCTTCCCCCCCACCCACTGCATCCCAAAACCAGTCCAACCTGTCTCTGCCTCCCTAACCGGTTCTTCCTCTCAACCATCCCTTCCTCCCACCCCAAGCCGCACCCCCATCTACCTACTAACCTCATCCCACCTCCTTGACCTGTCCGTCTTCCCTGGACTGACCTATCCCCTCCCTACCTCCCCACCTATACTCTCTCCACCTACCTTCTTTACTCTCCATCTTCGGTCCGCCTCCCCCTCTCTCCCTATTTATTCCAGTTGCCTCTCCCCATCCCCCTCTCTGATGAAGGGTCTAGGCCCGAAACGTCAGCTTTTGTGCTCCTGAGATGCTGCTTGGCCTGCTGTGTTCATTCAGCCTCACATTTTATTATCTTGGAATTCTCCAGCATCTGCAGTTCCCATTATCTCTGATACTATTTTAACATCAGTGAACCAGATGCGTTTTCCCACAATTGGCAATAGTTTCATTGTCATCATTAGACTCCTAATTCTAGATTTTCATTGAATTCAAATTCTACCATCTGCTGTAGCAGATTTTGAACCTGGGACCCCAGAGCACTACCTGGGCCTCTGGATTAACAGTCGCATTGTTGCCTCCTCTGGTGCTGAGCTGCCTCTTTGAAATGTTGCATTCCATATGATGAAGGTTCCCTCCCAGTGAGTTACAAAGGACGTTTCTAGATTTTGACTTAGCAGCCGTGAAGGAAGGATAAGGTATATCCAAGTCAGGATAGTGTGCGACCTGAAGGGAAACTTGGAGAAAGGGAAGTGTTTGTTGTGCTTGTCCTTCCAGGTGGAAGAAATTGGTAGATTAAGAAAGGATGTTGGTATTAGCAAGTTGCTACTTTTTGTGATAATAAAATGTAAGGCTGGATGAACACAGCAGGCCCAGCAGCATCTCAGGCGCACAAAAGCAGACGTTTTGGGCTTAGACCCTTCATCAGAGAGGCCCGAAACGTCAGCTTTTGTGCTCCTGAGATGCTGCTGGGCCTGCTGTGTTCATCCAGCCTCACATTTTATTATCTTGGATTCTCCAGCATCTGCAGTTCCCATTATCACTGCTGCTTTTTGTGAATTGGCCATACCTGAACAATTTTCTGCATTCTTGGATCGTTGCCAGTTTTGTTGCTCTACCAGAAAAGCTTGGTCGAAGGAGCAGCTATACTGGACACAAGCCTTCAGCACTAGAGTCAAGGTATTGTTTGGATCCTAGCTTTTGCAGTTTCATATGCATTCAGCTGCTTTATTTATTGTCACATATAACCAGAAAGGTATCATATAAAGTGTTTTGTAGCCACAATCTGGTGCCATTTTGACTTATAAAAAAGGATAAAAAGAAATTACACAAATAGAGTTCATCCTCTGGGCAAAGTGTCTTAAAACATTTCTCCGGGGCTTTTGCAAAGTCTCAGCAAAGTGTCCCAGACCTCAAGGAGTCCCTGCTCCAGGCACCTCCACTTTTGCAGCTGACAACCTGCCAACACTGATCCAGCTTTTTAGTGTCACATGGAGCTAACTCAGTTATCTGAAGAAGGTGCCGATATCTCTGTGAATGAATATTGATTCAAGTTGAATGTCTACTATCTGTATAGGTTCTTGTGTTGGGTAGCCAGAGGTGTAAAAATTAGTTTCAATCTAGAGTGTTAGGTCTGGTTGAAGTATATATTGGAATTCCAAGTTGAACAATAGTCCCAGATTGAAATCATTCTGGCCCTGTTTGCATTTGTTGCAGCCTGAGCTGAAGCTTTTGTCCAGTAGTTTAGACATTAGAAAAGTCCAGGGTCTTGCCCAGTATTTTAGATGACGGGGATTTTTCTTCAGTCCCGCAGATGTGGGTCTAAAGTCAGGTATGGTCTAAAATAGATAAACATGATATGCTTCCTTTCCTAAAGGACATTGATGAATTACTTCAGATGTTGTAGCCAACCCTTTCGCTTCATCTTCACGAATACAAAATATGAACATCTGGGATTTTTGGGCAGCATCTCTTTTAAATAACCAGGTCACTCATTTTTTGTTCACCTCTACACCTAGCACTTTGACTGTCAAAAGCCTTTGAGTTAGCCAGTCAAAGCATCTTTAGATTTCACAAAAGGAATGCTTGAAGCTAATGCGCTGGAAAGAGGTAAAGCGTGATAGACAGGCCAAACTGCCTCCGTTGACAGAAATAAAATGATTTTGCTTTAGCAAGTCAGTTCTGAGGAAGAACCCACTTCCAAAAGCACACAGTGAGAACAGGTTATTGTATGGCACAGAAAATCAATATGATTGAGAATTATATTTACATGGTAGCATAATAATCACAACATGCCATGTTTTACAGAGTTTGCAAGAACTACAGATGTTGGAGTCAGAAACAACGCAGTGTGGCGCTGGAGGAACACAGCAGGCCAGGCAGCATCAGAGGAGCAGGAAAGTTGACATTTCAAGTCAGGACCCTTCTTCAGAAATGGGGAGGGGAACAGGAGCTGGGAAATAAATAGAGAGAGAAGGGGTGGGGCTGGGGTAGGTAGGTGGAATGGCGATTGGTGAGTGCACATAGGGAGTGGTGGGGGATTGGTCAGTGGGATGGTTGGGTGGTTAGGTGGGAGAGAGGGTGGACAGGTTTTGTCAGGTCAAGGATGCGGGGATGAGACAAAGTTTGGACATAGGATGAGGCTGGGGGTGGGAGGTTTTAAAACTGATGAATTTCATTTTTAGGCAATTGGGCTGTAGGCTCCCAAGGCAGAATATGCGGTGCTGTTCCTCCATTTTGTGGGTGGGATGTCATTGTGACACTGGAGAAGCCCAGAATGGACATGTCACCCAAGGAGTGGGAGGGGGAGTTAAAATGGTTGACGACCGGAAAGTGTTGTTGTTTGTAATGTACAGAATGCAGATGCTCTTTGAAATGGTCTCCGAGTATATGCCCGGTCTCACCGATGCAGAGGAGGCCACATTGGGAGAAGTGTATATAGTAGACAAGGTTGACGGAGGTGCAGGTGAACCCCTGTCTGATATGGAAGGTTTGATTTGCGCCTTGAATGGAGGTGAGGAGGGGAAGTGTAGGGGCAGGTGTAGCACTTCCTGTAGTGGCAGGGAAAGGTGCTGGGTGTCGTGGGGTTGTTGGAGAGTGTGGAGCGGATGAGGGAGTCATGGAGAGAGCAGTCCCTACTGAAGACAGATAGGGGTGAGGAGAGAAACGTATCTTTGGTTCTGGGGTCAGATTATAGGTGGTGGAAGTGACAGAGAATGAAATGTTTTATCGGAGGTTAGTGGGGTGATATGTGAGGACAAGGGGATTTTTGTCTTTATTTTTAGGGGGAGGGGGTGTGAGAGCAGAAGTGTGGGAAATGCCAGAGATGCAGTTCAGGACATGTTTTACAAACTGCTGCATGAAAGATCATTCTTCATGGTCAGCATTAGTTAGCAAAGCTGATTGACTGCTTCCATAAAAGTCATCACCAAGTATTGGAACTCTTCTCTGGCAGTCACCATTACGATATTCTCTTCTCATGGTTAGCACGCTGATGCCGATCTCTTCCAATTTCTGCCAAGATGCTAATATAGGTCTATGTGCATGCAAAGACGTCAATGGCTAGTTGACAAAAATAGAAATTGCTGGGGAAACACAGCAAGTCCTGTGGCGAGAAAGCAGAGTGAACCTTTTGAAGAGAGAGATAACAAAGTGTGGAGCTGGATGAACACAGCAGACCAAGGAGCATCTTAGGAGCACAAAAGGGCCTAGACGCTTCCATTTCTAAATGAGCAAGAATTGAACAAGCCTTGCAGTTAAAGGAACTCTTAAACGCGGAAATGGGTTTCTCAGGACAGTAGTTATTTAGTTAACTGAAAATCAAACTTGAGGCCATTTGGGATGTTGGATACCACGTGAAATGTTTACACTCTTTTCTCCCTTGTTAAAGATCACAAAGGAAACAGTCCACGGGCCATAATGGTGATATTAAGTCTATTTGACGGAATGTGGCCACAGTTTGTTTCTTATTTGCACTGGATGCTTGTTGTGCCACCTGTTTATCAGGTACTGGGCGCGGTCACTATTTAAACATGTCTTTCAACACTCCTGTCCTGTGCTGAATGACTCAGTCTTCAGCCAATCCTGTGCTCTTAAATAAACTGCCCTGACCAGAAGTGGTCACATGATTTTTTGGAAAATGATTTTTGAAAAAAAGACGCCAGTGACGTCAGCAGCGTGTCTAATCTCCCCACTCAAACTGAGCAACAACATTCCGGGAACAGTGTTTCTGCCATCTGGTATGTGGCCAATGGCCCATGGCAAAGCGAACAAGTACACAAAACAAGCTGAGAGATGGCACTCTGCCAGTGGCATTATATCTGTTTCAGACTTGTTTAAACAGATGTATCAGTACTTTGCAAAAATATTGATCGGGTGAAAAAAAAACCTACCTTGATTACCTAGAAGAGAATTAAACTGACTGTCGGTAGCATGTATGTTTTGCTAGAGAAAGCATTCCTCAGGGACAGATGTACAAGTAAACCTTGCAAGATATTTTAGCAGAATATTTCTGTCCTTCAAGGTCCCATTTCATTGTGGGGCATGTTTCAAGAACGCTTGTAGCCCTTTCCTGGTTCAGTCAGGATACTGTTCCACATGTCTGTACTGAGGTCATAGAGTCATAGATTTGAACGGCATGGAAACAGACCCTTTGGTCTGGCTTGTCCATGCTGACCAGATACCCTAAATTAATCTATTCCCATTTTCCAGCATGTGGTCCATATCAGTCTAAACCCTTCCTATTCATGTACCTGTCCAGGTGCCTTTTAAATGCTATAATTGTACCGGCCTCCATCACCTGTTCTGGCAGCTCGTTCCATATACAGACAATTTTCTTTGTGAAAATGTTGCCCCTTACATACTTTTTAAATCTTTTCCCAATGCCTTAAACCTATGCCCTCTAGTTTTGGATTCCCTACCCTGGAAAAAGACCTTTGCTGGTTACCTTATCCACGTCCCTCAGAATGTTATAAACTTCTATAAAGCCACCCCTCAGCCTCGGGTGCTGCAGGAAAAATAGCTCCAGCCTATTCAGCCTCTCCCTATAGCACAAACCCTCCAGCCCTGGCAACATACTTGTAAATCTTTTCTGAACCCTTTCAAGTTTCACAACAGGTTTCCTATAGCATGGACACGAGAACTGAGTACGGTATTCCAGAGTGTGCTAACCAGCTGCAACATGACCTCCCAACTCCTATAATCAATATACTGACCAATAAAGGCAAATATACCAAATGCCTTTGTCACTATCCTGTTAACTTGCGTCTCCACCTTCCAAGGAACTATGAACCTGCACTCCAAGGACTCTTTATCCTGCAACACTCACCAGAACCTTACCATTAAGTGTATAAGCTCTGCCCTGATTTGCCTTTCCAAAATGTAGCACATCACACTTGTCTAAACTAAACTTCATCTGCCACTCCTCAGCCCATTGGCCCTGTCTGATCAAGGTCCTGTCATACTCTGAGGTAATCTTCTTAGCTGTCCACTACACCACTAATTTTAGTGCCATCTATTAACTTAATACCCATTCCTCCCATTTTCACGTCCAAATAATTTATATAAATGACAATAAGCAGTGGACAAGCCCAGATCCTTCCGGCACACTGCTGATCACAGGCCTCCAGTATCAAATGCAATCCTCCACCACCATCCTCTGTCTTCTACCTTTCAGTCAATTTTGTATCCATATAGCTAGTTCTCCCTATATTCCACGTGATCTAACTTCGTTCAGCAGTCTATCATGCTGAACCTTGTCAAACGCCTTACGGAGGTCCATATAGGCAACATCCACTGCTCTGCCTTCATCAATCCACAGCAAACGAAGGCAAATCATGACATGTGAGACAAAAACAGAAATTGCTGGAAAATCTCAGCAGGCCTGGCAGCATCTGTAGAGAGAATTCAGAGTAAATGTTTCGGGTCCAGTGACCCTTTTTCAGAGCAGAGATTTTAAATCATGGCATGTATTTGTTGTACCAATTAATGGCAGATTATGGTTGGACTTGAATTCTGCCACTAATCCTTTTTTATGCTATGTCTGCGGCTCTGTTTAGTTAGCAGTGGTGGAGGATAAACCACAAATGAGAGTTGAAGAAGTACTCATCTTATAAGACGATGTAGTGTGTTACATGATTACAATAAATACTCGGTACAGTGAAAGGTTAGGCATAACTAGGCACAATCATCTTTTGCTGCTTCCTCAATGACCTTCCATCTTTCATAAGGTCAGAAATGGGGATGTTCGCTGATGATTACACAATGTTCAGCAACATTTCCGACTCCTCAGATCCTGAAGCAGTCTATATTTAAAAACAGCAAAATCTGCACAATATCCACAATTGGGCTGACAATTGCACATAATATTCATACCACACAAGTAGTAGGCAATGAAATCTCCATGAGAGAGAATCTAACCATCATCCCTTGGTACTCAATGGAGTAACCACTACCGAAGCCCTCTCTACCAACATTGTTGGGTTCCTATTTGCCAGAAACTAAATTGGACTAGCCAGATAAATAGTCCAGCCAAAAGAACAGGTCAGAGCCTGGATTTCTGGAGCAAATGACTTACTTCCTGACTCCCTAAAGCCTGTCCACCACTACAAAGCACAGGCCAGGAGTATGATGGAATACTCTCTACCTGCCTGGATGGGTACAGTTCCAACAACACTCAAGAAGTTTGACACCTTCCAGGATGACACAGCCTGTTTGATATGCACCACAAAAAAAAACTCCCTTCACCATTGCGAAGTGAACTTTCTTAACCCACAATCACTACCACCTTGAAGGAGATGTGGATTTTGCTGCAGGGAGGCGTAATCCAAACAGGAGAGCTTGGAAATTGACAGCTGTCACTGGCGAAGGATACCTACTGTTGGCGAAGTGCCAGCAGCGATGGGAACAAGCCCTTAAATGGCCTCTTGAAGGCCTTAACTTGCCTCTGGGCAGGAAGGCAATGGCTGAATTTTCCTGCTGCAGGATGCATTGTATGGAGTTGGGTATACACCAGGTACTTCACCTTCAATCTTCCTTCTAGATTCAATGACCAGCCCCACCTCATAGCTTACTCCCTTGGATTGGAACACGGAGTCTCAATGACCTCCCTGACACAACAATGGGCTGTGAACTGGGAGTTGCTATGAATAATACTTGTTCCCTCAAGGCAAAAGCATTGAATCTATAGGAAAGATGTTGTTTACCTTGAAAGGGTGCAGAAAAGATTTACAAGGATGTGGCCAGAGTTGGAAGTTTTGAGCTATAGGGAGAGGCTGAATAGGCTAGGGCTATATTCCCTGGAGCGTTGGATGCTGAGAGGTGACCTTACAGAGTTTTATAAAATCCTGGGGGGCATAGATAAGGTGAATTGACAAGAATTGGGAGCATAGGTTTAAGGTGAGGGGGGAATATTTACAAGGGACCTGAGGGGCAACTTTTTCATGCAGAGGGTAGTGAATGTATTGAATGAACTGGCAGAGGTTATGGTGGAGGCTGGTACAATTACAACATTTAAAAGGCACCTGGATAGGCATATGAATAGGAAGGGCTTGGAGGGATATTGGCCAAATGGTGGCAAATTGGAATAGATTAATTTGGGATATCTAATTGGCATGGCTGATTGGACCAAAGGGTCTATTTCCATGCTGGACAACTCTATGGCTCCATGACTCTATAAACTCACGGCCATGGTCACATTCACAGGCTATGGCAATACTATTCTCCAGCTGCTCTGAGAGTGAAATATGTGGCAGATGTTCATGAGACACTCATTGCAAAGCGGAGGCATCTGATGCACTGTTCCTTCCTGTAGTTGAGATAAGAGATTTGCTCTTCAAAGATTCTGCATAGATGTGTACCCCCTCGGAGAGATCCGCTTCGCCTCCTTGTCCTCCCTTTTTGAAGCTTGTCTTCAAATCCATTGCCTCTACTCATTCTCCCTGTCATGGTGTAGACTAAATAAGATAGAAACCATTCCACCTATGTCCAGCAGCAAGTGGTTTATGCAGAAATATATCATTAGTCATAGAGTCATGCAGCACAGAAGCAGACACCTTGGTCCAAATATCCTGCCCAAATTAAACTAGTCCCACTTGCCTGCATATGGCCCATATCCCTCTAAACCTTTCTTATTCATGTTTCTTTCTAAATGTCTTTTATATGTTGTGACTGTACCATCATCTACCACTTCCTCTGGCACTTCATTCTACATACAAACTACACTCTGTGTGAAAAGATTGCCCCACAGGTCTCTTTTAAATCTTTTGCCTTTTATCTTAAACATTTGCCCTCCAGATTTGAACTTCCCTAACCTAGGGAAAGGATCTTTCCTATTCGCTGAATCTATGTCCCTCATGATTTTATAAACCTCTATAAGGTCACCCCTCAACCTCCTACACTGCATGGAAAAATGTTCTAGCCTATCCCGTCTCTCCTTAAAACACAAACCTTGCAGATCTGGCAAAATACTTGTAAATCTTTTCTGAACCCTCTCCAATTTAATCATATCCTTCCCACTGCAGGGCAACCAGAACTGCACACAGTGCTCCCTCTTGTACACAGAACAGTCACCTTCGTCTTGCTTCACATCACCCTTTAGATTTCTGAAACTTTAATTCTTATATTAGACTCCAAGCTCTTTTGCTGACTCAACAAAAGGTGGTACATAAAAGCAAGATTTTGTGGTTTGTATTTAACATGTTTCAATATTGTACTCATCTCTTATATTTCATGTACCAATGTTGTGAAATTGTTCTACTCCTACACATTGACCCAATTGATAGAGAGTTACCACGGGGTAGTGGGTAAGTAATTACATGGGCCTCTTTCCCTCTTTCCGGGCAAATGCGAGGTGATGCATTTTGGAAGATCAAATTCAAGGGCGAATGGTACAGTAAATGGAAAAGTCCTAGGGAAAATTGATGAACAGAGAGATCTGGGTGTTCAGGTCCATTTTTCCCTGAAGGTGACAATGCAGGTCAATAGGGTGGTCAAGAAGGCATATGGCATGCTTTCCTTCATTGGGCAGAGTATTGAGTACAAGAGTTGGCAGGTCATGTTGCAGTTGTATAGGACTTTGGTTCAGCCACATTTGGAGTACTGTGTACAGTTCTGGTCGCCTCATTACCAAAAGGATGTGGATGCTTTGGAGAGGGTGCAGAGGAGGTTCACCAGGATGTTGCCTGGTATGGAGGGTGCTAGCTATGAAGAGAGGTTGAGTAGATTAGGATTATTTTCATTAGAAAGATGGAGATTGAGGGGGGACCTGATTGAAGTCTACAAAATCATGAGGGGTATAGACAGGGTGGATAGCAAGAAGCTTTTTCCCAGAGTGGGGGATTCAATTTCTGGGGGTCATGAGTTCAAAGTGAGAGGAGGAAAGTTTAAGGGAGATATGTGTGGAAAGTTCTTTACACAGAGGGTGGTGGGTGCCTGGAACGCGTTGCCAGCGGAGGTGGTATATGCAGACACGTTAGTGTCTTTTAAGATATATTTGGGCAGGTACATGGATGGGCAAGGAGCAAATGGACACAGACCCCTAGAAAATAGATGACAGGTTCAACAGAGGATCTCGATTGGTGCAGGCTTGGAGGGCCAAAGGGCCTGTTCCTGTGCTGTAATTTTCTTTGTTCTTTGTTCTCTTTGTTCTTTATTTTTAAACTAGCTCTAGTGTACCATCATCCATATAGCAAATATCTTTTCTGTAGTTGCTATGTATTCATTGCTCCTCATTGCATACTGTTGAAAACAAGTAAATTGAAGTTCTTAATAATTCATCTGGTAATGCTGATGAATATGTAAATAAAGGTAAAGTTGTCATAGTCTTAATGAACTATAGGACTGGTCTCACGTTAGAGAAAGACAACTGGTGATAACTGAAGGTTACTGCACCTCAGATGCGGCTGAGAAGGCGAAGCCTTCAGGATTACCTCAGCTGGTTCAGGAATTGAATCCATGTTGTTGGCATCACTTTGCATCACAAACGGACCAAATCTGATGAAGACACAAGGATATCAAGTAGAGTACCAGCTTGTCATTTTGTGTGTTTTGAATTCAATCATAACTTGAGAAATACTCTTCAGCTGACTACAAACATCAATCAAAAATACAGCCCTGCCACCTCTCAACAATCGTCGACATGCCTTAAAAAGAGATCTCAGCCTGATAATATTATGTCTGTAACAGTGGAACCATAAATAGCTAACTCTAAAAATCCTTCTCCTGAAGTTCATTATCAAACAGCACGTATCACTCTAAGATGCTGTTGCAACATAATTATGAATATTGTGGCCTGATATCGGCAGTTGTTATGAAGGCAAAGCAGTCAGTGCTTGTTATTAGGATTGTGAAAAGCTGATAGCAAATTCTGCTGTTTGTTTATATGCAGTGAAAATGGGGAAACTGCTGTGATACCTGACTTTTCCATAGATTGTTCTGTCATAGTTATTGCAGATATGATAAGCAGAAAATCAATGATATATTAGGAATCTCAATTGTTAATTGTAAAATCTTAAAAATTTAAGCTTAATTGAATGAAGCATAATTGATTGAAATAATGCACAAAGTCGTATTTATTTCTGAACAAACTCCCTGGTCCTGAAAAGTTAATTTTAGAAGTACAATGTGCAATTTTCTCCATTCCTTCATAAAACTCAGTGTGTTTTTGAAATAATAGTAAATTTTTTTTTAAAGATTTATCTTATAACCTTTCAACCTCAATCTTAACCCCAGGTACCAATCTTTCTTTCAGTCACTATAAAATGATTACTCAATTTACTTCCTTTGTTTGTTGTCTAGAGGAATTCTTCCATCCAATTGGTTGCTCCCATGATGTCTTCACTGTTCCTGGATACCAAAAATCCCCTATAAATGGCTGCAGACAGAAACTAAAATTGTAATGGAATGATTAAAGTGACAAAACCTACTAAACCTTTGTGGGAAGCTTCTGCAGAGCTAAACCGACTACCTCCCCTTTTGTCACTGACTGTAAAATCTAGTCTATTTTATTTCTGTCGGGAACTATTTGCTAATTCCTAACTTTAAATTATCATCTAAATGTGCCATTAATTTTATACTGCTTGGGTTGTTAGTTCTATGCATGAGGAATGTGATTTTTAAGTGATCACAGTAAGCACATTCATACCATATCAAAATTCAGCTAATCAGGTGTAATAGTGTGATTACGGAATGCTTGAGCAATTGGATGCTGAGAAACATTTTCCGTGTCATTTGCTAAATCTCAAAGGGAAGGGAGGTGTGCTCACTGTCACCAGGCTGTAAAATCTGATCTCAAATTGAATCATCTATCTACGATTTGGATTTTTACTTGTTTTAGCCTGTCAGTTCAACCATCCAACATCTATTTTGTTATCTGCGCAGCATCACATCATAGAACATAAAACATTACAGTGCAGTACAGGGCCTTCGGCCCTTGATGTTGCACTGAACTGTGAAACCAATCTGAAGCCCATCTAACCGACACTATTCCATTATCATCCATATGGTGAGCTTTTACTTTAGGCATTCTGGATCCATTACTAAGACTGTGATAAAGTGGCCTGGTGTTTTATTTCCATGAATCTGTGGGGTTACCTTGCCATTGGAGGCCTTAGTCTGACATATCGTGTTTGCCATTAATACACTGTGGTCAATAACCATATATTTTCCCTGATGGAAAAAGTGCAGCAAAATCACATGAAAGATAAATTGGTGCTGATGATAATTGAAGAGGTGGATAGTACATTGGGGGATGTTAGTTTGGAGCAGATTAATGCCTCCTCATAAGCATATAGGCCATCTTGACCTTCCACGGCTTCCTAAACTATTGGTTTCTCATAAGTAGTGAGGAGCCTTAAGTCCAACATCACTTGCCCTCTCTTTGTCTGCGTTGACAATCTTGGCTCTGTTGTGAGCCAGTTTTCCAGCAATAAGTGAAGGAGCAGATTTGAATATGATGGAAGTGGATGCAAGAGCAATTAATGGTCAGACATGAGCCGGAGAGGTTGTGAATTGGCTTGAAAGAATGAATAGGAAGTATAGTAGGCAGGAAGGGCTAGTAATATGGAATGATGGTGTGGCTTTGAGCTGTTAAGTCTATGTGATGCACATGATGCTTAGGATTGTAGTCCATCACCTTTGATGAGATGCATGTCCATTGGTAGAGTTAGAGTGAGTGATAACCCTGTGAAAGAGGCTTAGTAGAGACAGGATAGTGCTACTTACCTTCATTGATCACAGGAGATCATTGGTATTCTCTGTGCACTGCCAGACACCCCTATTAACAGTGCAGAAAGCACTGATCTGTCCAACCAACCTGGACACACCTGCTGGGGCTCGCTTGTTACAGTCAGCTGCGAAGATAATTTAACTTTTCTCTGTCACTCTGTTCATCATCATCTCAGTAGTTTTCTCCGTGAAGTGGGAGTTAATTTATTTTGCTGCAGTTCCCTGTGTTGAGACATTAAAGGAAAGCAGCACAATGTGACTGGCAATTTCTGGCTTGCAACATCTGAAATGGCATCCAGTGGAAAAATATGTTTGATACTGGCATCTGAACCTTGGAAGCTGTGAAGTCCTTGCAATGGTGAGCAATTCCAACTGGTTCATCACCTGATTCACTGTATAACACGTTCAAAATCTTACTTACATGCTTAATGAGCTGAGAACTCGTGATTGTTCCAATTAATTGCCTGGAGCGATGGTGGAAATGATTACATTAACTCACTCGCTGCCATTCTTTAACTTCCACGATAAAATATGATCATTGCTCGTAGCAATATCCCATGGGTTCACTAATGTCCTTTTAATGCGCCATCCTACATATGACTCCAGATCTGTAGCAATGTGATTGACTCTTTACCACCCTCTGAGATTGCCTATCAAAGGCTATTATGGATAGCCAATCAATGCTGGCTTTGCCAGTGACATCAACATTCCATTAAATAGCAACTGGACTTCAGTTGAAGGTCCCCATTTGTTATGATCCTGGGTAAAGAATGATGATCCCGGTTCCCCTTCTTGGTTTCCAATCTCTGTTGGTGGCAATAAATTTAACTGAACAAGAAGGATTCCTAGATAACAAAGTCTGGAGCTGGATGAATACAGCAGGCCAAGCAGCATCTTCGGAGCACAAAAGCTGACGTTTCAGGCCTAGACCATCCATCAGCTAACATGCCTGACCTACACATCCCTGAACACAATGCGAAGTTTAGAATGGCCAAACCACCTAATGTGCACATTTTTGGACTGCGGGAGGAAACCAGAGCACCTGGCAGGAATCCATACAAATGCAGGGAGAACATGTAAAACTCCACACAGTTACCCGAGGGTGGAATTGGACCCAGATCCCTGGCATGGTGAGGTAGCAGTGCTAACCACTGAGCCATTAGTGCTGCCACAAAGCTATCCCAGTTCAAGTTCAAGATAACAAAGTGTGAAGCTGGATGAACACAGCAGGCCAGGCAGCATCTCAGGAGCACAAAAGCTGATGTTTTGGGCCTAGACCCTTCATCAGAGAGGGGGATGGGGAGAGAGTTCTGGAATAAATAGGGAGAGAGGGGGAGGTGGACCGAAGATGGAGAGTAAAGAAGATAGGTGGAGAGAGTATAGGTGGGGAGGTAGGGAGGGGGTAGGTCAGTCCAGGGAAGACGGACAGGTCAAGGAGGTGGGATGAGGTTAGTAGGTAGGAAATGGAGGTGCGGCTGGAGGTGGGAGGAAGGGATGGGTGAGAGGAAGAACAGGTTAGGGAGGCAGAGACAGGCTGGGCTGGTTTTGGGATGCAGTGGCAGCAGGGGATGAGCTGGGCTGGTTGTGTGATGCCGTGGGGGGACGGGATGAACTGGGCTGGTTGTGGGATGCGGTGGGGGAAGGGGAGATTTTGAAGCTGGTGAAGTCTACATTGATACCATTGGGCTGCAGGGTTCCCAAGAGGAATATGAGTTGCTGTTCCTGCAACCTTCGGGTGGCCTCATTGTGGCACTGCAGGAGGCCCATGATGGACATGTCATCTAAAGAATGGGAGGGGGAGTTAAAATGGTTCACGACTGGGACGAACAGTTGTTTATTGCGAACCGAGCGGAGGTGTTCTGCAAAGCAGTCCCCAAGCCTCCGCTTGGTTTCCCCAATGTAGAGGAAGCCACATTGGGTACAATGGACTGACCTATCCCCTCCCTACCTCCCCACCTGTACTCTCGTCTCCACCTATCTTCTTTTCTCTCCATCTTCGGTCCGCCTCCCCCTCTCTCCCTATTTATTCCAGTACCCTCTCCCCATCCCCCTCTCTGATGAAGGGTCTAGGCCTGAAATGTCAGCTTTTGTGCTCCTGTGATGTTGCTTGGCCTGCTGTGTTCATCCAGCCTCACACTTTACTATCTTTGATTCTCCAGCATCTGCAGTTCCCATTATCTCTCTCCAATTCAATTTCAATTTCTTTCTTCATTTCATTCGGCACGGTAACAAGGAACCTTTCTCTGTTCCTTTTATGTATTATCAAACCCAAGCTCCAACAACTCAAGTGTTCTGTTGGCCCTCTGGATCCTTTTTCTCCTCCCCTTCCTTCTGACTCCATCCCTTCATCCCTTGCACACTTTTTGTTGTGTATTCACTGTACCTTTTGACCTTCTCTCTCTGATGCTGAACAACCTGTGTTCAACAAAGAACTTCACTTTATCCATTTATGCCCCCATCTCAGGCACTACTTGATTCTGAACTCTTTTCCTGTCATTTTCACCTCTGGGCTCACTTCTTTGGACAGAAATCCACTCCTAGCATACAGGCTCTTTCATCTGTCCTCCATACTCTCCCTCCACCTGGGCCCCTCTCTTTTCTTACCTGCATTTCATCTCTTCATTGGGAACTGATGATATGGCATTGGCTGCCTTCATTTCTCTGCTCCCTCACCTACTCTATCCTGTCTCCTTGTGAATTGCTGTACCCTGTCCTCTTGTGTCCAACCCTGATCGTGTTATCAAACCTGCTGCCAATAACGATGGTGTAGTTGTTGTCTGATGTGCTGACATGTACCTTTTAAAGGCTGGATGTTGACTCTCAGACACTTCCTCCTATCTCACCCTGGATCACAAACCCACAGTGAGCATCAAGCTGTTCCAGAACTGACATAGAGGTCATCCCTTTCAGCGATTTCCCGTCCACAGTTTCCCAACTCGTCGACCCCAACCCTGCACAACCCACTTCTGCCTCTTAGAGATAGTAGGAACTGCTGAGGCTGGAGAATCTGAGATAACGAGTAGAGGCGAAGGGTCTGAAGGAAGGTCCAGACCCGAAACGTCAGCTTTCCTGCTCCTCTGATTCTGCCTGGCCTGCTTTGTTCATCCAGCTCTACATCTTTTGTTATCTCCACTTCTACCACTTGCCCAGTTCTGAAGAAGGGTCATACAGGACTCAAAATGGTAACTGTTTCTCTCTACAAGAATTCTGCTAGACCTGCTGAGTTTCTCAAGTATTTTCTGTTTGTTTCAATTTATTGAAAAGTCTTACTGAAAGTTCATTGTACCTGCCGACAACTTAGGGCTATCATCCAACAGCATGGCACATGAAAGTAATAACAAATAAACCCAGACCCAAAGTCACATTTAGGAAAAGCTTTTAAGTAATCTGGTACAATCAAAATAACAAACTGGACCATTTACCAGTTCAAAGATTACAATGGAAAGTTTAGCCTGTCTGTCTTTCCATGTTTAGTATTCATCATATGAAGCCTTACTTATAGTTTCCATTTCAGCCTATTGCATTGATGCAGAGCCTGAGAAAATATTTAATGCCAAATCTCTATGACTGTATAGAACAATATGATCGTAACGCCACTGACTCAACATGTTGCTGGTTGCAGGTACATGTTTAACTTAAAATCACTGTTCTTGATTCATACACTGAATATGACTGTAAAAACTGGATATGTTAGTATCCATACATTGGAATAGAAGCTGTAAGTTCATGCAAAGGCTTTATATGGGTGAGCCTTAAAAATTTAAAGGCTACAATTTCTATCCATCTTATACTTGATAATTGATTATAATTATACATGTAGATACTTAATAACTTGTTCAGTCTGATCTCACCTGGTCGCTCAAAGACAGACGACTTTTCCTAAATCTGGGACAAGTATAAACTATTATTCAAACTATTATTGTCACCAACAAACAGGGCAAGCCTATTTGTATCTACCTCTTATTGTGGAATGTGTAATTTGCCATGTACTAAATGGGAGAATAACACCAGGATTGCACAGCTATTTACCAGCTAGTATTTTGTGCCTTTCCTTGTGTTGTCTACCTTCTGTCTCGTTCCTCCTTTACAACTTGTAATCAATAATAGCAAAGAGTAAATGCTTCCAGTGAGAGTGAGAGTGACTGTTGGAAACATTCGATCAGAAAGCTTCACACGAGCAGCTGGGAGAGAACACCGAGAATGAGGCACTATGTGAGTGTGAGTTTCTGGGAATTTGAAACCGTGTAGGAATTCATTGCAGAGAGGAAGAAACAACTTTGGCTTTTTTTGGAGCATAATTTGTATATTTTTTTTAACAGGCTTGAGGTTCCAGCACAAAACAAAAAGTGACATCACATGAAAGCTGTAAGTTTATTGATTAGTAGCAGCTGCTAATTTGAACATGCATCAAAAGTTGTTTTCACATTAAATGTAAATAGGAGGAAAAATGTGAAGGGATGTCACAGGAAAGCAATGAGCTGATTGGTTAGTGAAGAATACTTTTCGGGATTTATCATAAATAGCATTTATTTGATAAGTGTAAAAGTGAATGAGGGATCAACATTTTTTACTCATTTGTGAGATGTGGGTGTTGCTGGCTGGCAAGCATTTATTGCCCATCCCTGGTTGCCGTTGAGAAGGTGGTAGTGAGCTGCCTTCTTGAACTGCTGCATGTCCTCCTGCTGTAGGTTGACCCACAATGTCATGAGAGAGAGAATTCCAGGATTTTGACTCAGTGACAATGAAGGTGATATATTTCCAAGTCAGGATGGTGAATAGCTTGGAGGGGAACTTGAAGGTGGTTGCATTCTCATGTATCTGCTGCCCTTGTCCTTCTAGATGGAAGTGGTCATAGTTTTGGAAGGCGCTGTCTGAGGATCTTTGGTGAATTTCTGCAGTACATCTTGTAGATAGTACACACTGCTGCTACTGAGTGTTGGTGATGGAGGGAGTGCAAAGTTGTGGATGTAACGCCAATCAAGAAGGCTGCTTTGTCCTGGATGGTGTCAAGCTTCATCAGTGTTGTTGGGGTTGCATTCATCCAGGCAAGTGGGGAGTGCTCCTTCACACTCCTGACTTGTGCCTTGTAGAGGAGTCAGGAGGTGAGTTACTCGTCACAGTGTTCCTAGCTTCTGGCCTGCTCTTGCAGCCATTTTTTATAATTTGGTAAGACTAGTCGAGTTTCTGGTCAATGATAACGCCCAGGATGTTGATAGTGAGGGGATTCAATGATGGTAACACCGTTGAATGCAGAGGGACTGTGGTTAGATTGTCTCTTATTGGTGATGGTCATAGCCTGGCATTTGTGTGGCGCAAATGTTGCTTGCCACTTGTCAGCCCAAGCTTGGATATTGTTCAGACCTTGTTGCATTTGAACATGGACTGCTTCAGTATCTGAGGAGTCACAAATGGTGCTGAACATTGTGTAATCTTCAGCAAACATCCTCACTTTTGACTGTACGATAGAGGGAAGGTCACTGATGAGGCAGCTGAAGATGGTTGGCCCCTGGACACTACCCTGAGGAACGCCTGCAGAAATGTCCTGGAGCTGAGATGAGTCACCTTCAACTTAGTGTTGAGTTGGAGGGCTGACAGGGCTGACATTGCTGTTATGTTTTCTGGTGCCTAGGTCGATGCCAGGTTATCTGTCTGGTTTCATTTCTTTGAGACTTTGTAGTGATTGGTACAACTGAATGGCTTGTTAGGCCATTTCAGAGGGCAATTGAGAGTTAACCAAATTGCTGTGGGTCTGGTGCCACATATAGGCCAGGCCAGGTGAGGATGGCACGTGTCCTTCCCTGAAGGACATTAGTAAACCAGAAGGGTGTTTCTGACAATTGTCAATGATTTCATGGTTGTCAGTTGATTCTTAATTCTGAAAACTGAAAATTAATTGAAAAGAAAAATGCTCCAGAGGTAAGTAGCCGTCAGAATAAGAAAAGTTGACGAAAGGAGAGAGAACAATCTTTTAGCTTAAATGATTAGAAAAGTTAGCCAGTAAGATTCAGTAAGTTTAAACTTGATAGGCAAGGGCAGCCAAATGGAATGTGTGACCGTGGGATGATGTTGTCACATTGAAAAAGTTATTTTGTCCTGGGTTTTGTTTTGAAGAGAGGTTGTAAAGGCAGAGCTACCTAAGTGGCTATGGGAATTGGCCAAAGTCAAGAGGTTAAGGGGCCTTCAGGGTTTCTTAAAGCAGTTATAACAGTGGAAGGAGACTGGCCAGGTCTCCCAGACCAGACTTCCCAGTTTGTTTTAACTGTAGAGGTAGAAGCTGTTTGTTTCCAAGAAGAGTTGCAAGCTTCAGTAAATGATTCCTAACTGTGACTTCCTCTGAAATCTCTCTTGATATTGTTCCCTTCTGGATTGGGAAAGTGCATGTAAGAGTCTGTGCCTGAATTTACCTTTTTTTACCAAGAGGTGTGTTTATGGGATATTACTATATTGGAACAGCTAATTAATAATAGACACTACATCTATGATTTGGTTAAGTTTTCTAATAGTTAAGTTAGTCTAAATTCCTCTTTCTTTTGTTTGTATTTTAACTATAATGTTTAAATAAATTGTGTTTTGCTTAACATTGAGTGGTTTGATCAATTGCATCACACCTGGAACACCCACTTCACATCTACCTTTAAAATAAGAAAAAGTTAGAGTCTAGACTATCTTCTTAAAATATTTTGAGGGTGGTCTGCTCCCAAAACACGTCATATGTGGGAAGTCACTGGTGCCTAAATGATCAGGGGTTCAGGAACTGCTCCCCATTACTGAAAATCGAGTTCTGGGTTTCGGAGTTTGAGTGGCAGCTGGGGACATTGTGGCACATTAGCGAAGTGCAGACTTCTGTGGTAACACTCTTAGAGAAGTGATCACAGCACAGCTCAATGGATTGGAGGAAAGAAGGGAATTGTGACCACCAGGCAGTCAAAGGCAATCAGTCACATTGTATAGGAGTCCCCTGGGATTTCATTCACAAATTGGTTTTCCAGTTTGGAAGCTGATGAGGGCACCGATTCCTCAAGGGGATACAGATGGAACCAAGTTTCTGACAAAACTAATGAGCTGACTGTACAGGTGGGAAGGAAGAAGAGAGCAAGAGCATTAGTGATAAGTGATTCATTAACTAGAGGAACTGAGAGATTTCTGCGACCACAGATGTGACTCCAGGATGGTGTGTTGCCTTCCCAGTGAGACAGTCATGGATGTTACTGAAAGGCATCCTGAAGACATAGCAAGATAAGATGGCGGTCATGACACACATTAGTTCTAACAGGTAGAACAAAGGATGAAGTCTTGCATCAAGAGTTCGAGGAGCTAGGCATTAAATTGAAATCAGGAATTCAAGAGCTTGTAATCTCAGAATTAATTCCAGTGCCATTAGTGAGCACAGAAATAGGAGAATAGGGCAATTGCATACCTGGCTCAAGAGTTGGTGCAAGAGGGTAGATTTTAGATTCCTGGATCAGTCGGACCATTTGTCAAGAAGCTGGGATACCTACATGTGAGATGGTCTGCATCTGGAGCAGGTAGTAGCAGTAGCCCAGTGGTCTAGCTAATAGAACAGACTGAAATGTCAACCTTGCATGTGGAGCAAGGCAGGAAGGTTGGCAAGTGCGTTGGGAAGAGTTTACTCCAGTTTGCTGGGGCAGCAGACACAGTGTATTGGTTCAATAATGATAAAGCATACCTTGGAAAAGGAACCTAGGCAGAGGGAGTTCAACTATGTTGTGCCTCAGGGGAGTAAGGCAAGGCTGGAGGACTTCTTTTTTAGTGCTTGGAATGTTATTGGTAAGGCAGATGAACTAAGGGTGTGGATTGAGAAAAGGAATTGTGACATTGTTGCCATCCCAGAGGTGTGGTTGATGGTGGGACAGTACTGGCAACTCAACATTCTGGGGTAAAGAGTCTTCAGGAGAGACACAGGAGGGTGTAAAAGAAGAGATGGTGTTACATTACAATTTAGAAGTCAGGTAGTGCAATAAGGATGGAAGGTATCATGGAAGGTTGTTAATTAAAGCTTTGTGGGTAGAGCCTTGTTGTAAAAAAGGGGCAGTCACATTGTTAGGAGTGTATTATCGAACCCCAGTCAGGTCGCAATTATGGAGTAGATTGGTAAACAATTCGCTAATGCGTGCAAAAATAAATGTAGTGCAATTATATCAAGGGGATTTCTACCAGCTCAATAGCAATTGGGACAATCATTGTATAAAGAATTTAGAGAGGGGGCAGATCTCTTGAAATATACTCAGGAGAGCTTTATATGTCCACATTTTAATGGTCCTACAAGCGACAGTGCAGTTCTGGATTTAGTTCTGGGAAGCGGTGCGGGACAGGTGTTTGAAGCTAATGCTACCTCTTTTCATTGTAACCTTCTCCAGCCCCACGACCACCCCTTTCCATTAAAAAATATCTGTCTTTGTTTCTGGAACCTTCTGAACACCTCAATCCAATTCCTCCCTTCCCCCACCATTGCTGGCCATGCCTACAGCAGCTGAGCACATGCTCAAACTTTATTCATAAATTGGTGTTAACGATAATCAAATCAGTCATGACCTTATTGAATTGTGGAGCAAACTCTATGGGCTGAATGGCTTTCTTCTGCTCTTATAAAGCATATTGCACAGTTTCTCTAAATGAGCAGTGTCATGTTAACATAAGGAAATTATGTTCTCTTAGGATAGCAGCAGTAGTCCAGTGGTCTATCTAACAGAACAAACTGAAGTGTCAAAAATACATGTGGAGCAAGGCGGATCAGAATGCATCTCACAATAGCTGAGCCTAGATACTAAAAAATTTTGCCAGTCATAGAGTTCAAGGACACAGGGCTTATAATGATATAAAATTACATCTGATATCAATATTTTTGAGTTCGGGAGTGCTGCTGTTATAAAGCAATTACCAACTGCAACGTCAATTCAACGTGCAGCTGCTAAAGATTGGAGCTGAATGTTTCAAGGTTGCAGTATAATTCAGAGTTATGCATTACAAATGGCTTTGGTGCTCCTCAGGCTGGGCAAGCTCAGAAAAGGATTGTCAGTAGGAAGTGTAAAATAGTTTCATTTTCAGTTTTCTGTCTTGGACGATAAAGATTCATACTGAAGTACAATGCCATGAAGACCTGTTATCTTCCAGAATGTGATCAGAGGTAATGGGAACTGCAGATGCTTGAGAATCCGAGATAACAAAAGTGTGGAGCTGGATGAACACAGCAGGCCAAGGAGCATTTATGCTCGGCCTGCTGTGTTCATCCAGCTCCACGCTTTGTTATCTTCCAGAATGTTACTGTTCATGTGTGAGTGTAGCAAGTGACTACAGCTCTGTTCTTTTAGCAATGGGGTAGCGTCAAACCTAACAAAAAGCCTGCCTCCAATCAGCATTACATGTGTATGTTTGAATAAGCCATTCTTGGATGGGTATCGGGGTGGCACTGTAAGCTTAATGTTGCTATCTGAACTGGTGATTATGAAATAAAGCTATCTCATTGAGCTAATCGTCCAGAGATAACAATGGAAATGCTGGCGAAACTCAGCATGTCTGGCAGAATCAGTGGAGAAAAAAGACAGAGTTAATGTTTTGGGTCCAAAATAACTTTTGTTCAGAACTGAAGAGAAGTGGAAATGCGACATATTTCATGTCATTGAAAAAGTGGGGAGCGGCATTTGGGCCAAAAGCAGAGATCAGGTAGAGGTTGTAATTGTATCAGTGATAATGGGAACTGCAGATGCTGGAGATTCCAAGATAATAAAATGTGAGGCTGGATGAACACAGCAGGCCAAGCAGCATCTCAGGAGCACAAAAGCTGATGTTTCGGGCCTAGATCCTTCATCAGAGAGGGGGTTGGGGTGAGGGAACTGGAATAAATAGGGAGAGAGGGTGAGGCGGACCGAAGATGGAGAGAAAAGAAGATAGGTGGAGAGGGGGTGGGTATAGGTTAGAGGGTAAGAAATTCAAAGGTATCACGGAACAAAAGACAAATGGGCTGACAATGGTTGTAGTGAAGAAACAAAGGACCAGAATAGGTTCCAATGGCAGGATAAAGGTCAGCTCTGACTGGAGGCAAAAGCATGAGATCAAGGCACAGGCACCAGAGGGAAAAAAGATGTCAAAATGGTGGGTGGAGTTTATTTTCTGAAGTGTTTGAACTCAGTGTCGAATCCTAAAGGCAGCAAGGTGTTTTAATTGGAAAATTAATGCTGTTCCTCCACCTTGATTTACAGGTCACTGGAAATCTGCAGAAGTTGAGGCAATGCACACGGACTGAGTGGGGGGCATTCTACAAAACAGTCAATATGTTTGCGAGATAACAAAGTGTGAAACTGGATGAACACAGCAGGCCAAGCAGCATCTTAGGAGCACAAAAGCTGACGTTTCGGGACGAGACCGTTCATCAGAAAAGGGGGATGGGGAGAGAGTTCTGAAATAAATAGGGAGAGAGGGGGAGGCAGACCCAAGATGGACAGAGGAGAAGGTAGGTGGAGAGGAGAGTATAGGTGGGGAGGTGGGGAGGGGATAGGTCAGCCCAGGGAGGATGGACAGGTCAAGGAGGTGGGATGAGGTTAGTAGGTGGGAAATGGAGGTGTGGCTTGAGGTGGGAGGAGGGGATAAGTGAGAGGAAGAACAGGTTAGGGAGGCGGGGATGAGCTGGGCTGGTTTTGGGATGTTTGCGTTTGGTCTTCCTGGTACTTTGCAGCCAGTAGATACAGCAGAGTGGATTGATAGAAGTCACCCAATGGCCTGGACTATTGATCTCTCAAATCTTGCCTTGGTAACTAGGAATTTAAATTTGGTTGGTTAAATAAAGAATACTGAACATAACCCCCCCCCCCAAACCCCCCATCTGATTCACTAAAGCACTATAGGGAATGACATCTGCTACCCTTACCTGATCTGACTTACCTGTGACTCCAGACTCACAGCAATACTGTTGACTCTCAACTGCCCTCTTTGGCCCATTAAGCTGCTCAATTGTTCAACATGTGCAATTAATGCTGGTGTTGTCAGTGATACCTATATACCACGAATGAGTGAAAGAAATGTTAGTTGTATTAGTCCTGACAGAGCCCTGGCTTAGAACAAACAGCTGAATACCCGCAATTTGATGCTGTATTGAAGTAGTGAATCACTGAAATAAAAACGGTGAATCATTGAGATGTCTGATGATTGCAGTTGCTAAAATTGCTGACTTTTGCTATTTTTCTCAGATGACAGATTGATTATATACTGCAATGCATTCACATTTAAAAATGGAAGAGTCATGGCACCAACATTACTTGCAAAACAGAAAAATAGTAAAAAAGGTAGAAAGAGGAAGTGTAAGACTGAGAGGCATCAAAACGTTTGCATCAAGATACACTGGAGGCAGGGTGTATAAAAGAAGTATTAAATGAATACTTTATAGCAATCTTAACTGAGGAGGCTAATGCTACCCATGCTATGGTGAAACAAAAAGTAATTCAAAGACAATTGATATGGAGGAGGTCAGAGATAATGGGAACTGCAGATGCTGGAGAATCCAAGATGACAAAGTGTGAAGCTGGATGAACACAGCAGGCCAAGCAGCATCTCAGGAGCACAAAAGCTGATGTTTCGGGCCTGAGATGCTGCTTGGCCTGCTGTGTTCATCCAGCTTCACATTTTGTTACCCTGATATGGGGGAGGTATTGGATTGGCTTTCTTGACTCAAAGTTGATAAGGTACCATAAGTAATGGTACGCATGCAATAAAACTGAGGGAAGTGAAAGTAGAAACTGTGGAGGTACGTGTCATAACTTTTCAGTCTTCCTCAGACTTGAGGGAAGTGCAAGAGGATTGGAAAATCATAAAATTGTTGAGAAAAGGATCTAAAGTTAAACCTGGAGACCACAGGCCTTGTGGATCAGATTTTACTCATTATGCCTTTATCCTTCTAGATAGTAGGGGTCATGGATTTGGAAGGTGCTGTCTAAGCAACATTGGTGAATTTTTGAAGTGCATCTTGTAGATATTACATGCAATTGTTACTGAGCATCAATGGTGGAGAAAGTGCATCGATGTGAATTAGTGTCAATCAAGCGAGCTGCTTTGTCCTGGGTGACATTAAGCTGCTTAAATGTTGTTGGAGCTGCATTTAATAGGTAAGTGGAGAATATTTCATCGCACCCCTGATTGATGCCTTGTAGATGGTGGACAGGATTTGGGGATTCATGATTTGGTTATTTGCTGCAGGATTCCTAGCCTCTGACCTGCTCTAGCAGCCAATTTATTAATTCAATTCAGTTTCTGGTTAACGGTAACTCTGGGATATTGATAGTGGGGGATTCTGAAATGGTAACAACATTGAATATCGGGGACAATGGTAGATTCTCTCTTCTTGGAGATGGTTATTATGTGGGATTAGTGTGGTGTGAATATTACCTGCCAATTTTCAGCTTGAGTATTGTCCAGATCTTGCTGCATTTTGACGTAGACTGCTTCAGAAACTGTGGAGTTCCAAATGGTGCTGCACAATATGCAATCATTGGCAAACATTCCCATATCTGACCTACGATGGAGGGAAGGTCATTGGTGAAGTAATTGAAGATGGTTTGGCCTGGGATACTACTTTGAAGAACTAATGCAGAGATGATCTAGAGTTGAAATGACTGACCTCCAACTACCATAACCATCTTTCTTTTTGTCAGCTATGACCCCAACCAGCAGAAGGCTTCCCCAATGACCATTGACTTTAGCTATGCTAAAGCTCCTTGATGGCAAATATAGTGAATGGTGACCTTGATACCACAGATAGTCACTCTCAATTCATCTCTGGAGTTAAACTCTTTTGTACATGTTCAGACCAAAATTCTAATGAGGTCCTGAATGGCCCTGCTGGGACCCAAAATGGGAATCACTGAGCATAGTACTGATAGTACTATTGGTGATTCCTTCCATCATTTTGATGATCAAGAATAGATTGATGGTGTTGTGATAGGCTGAATTGGGTTTTCCTGCTTTTTATGTACAGGGCATGTGCAGGCAATTTTCCATGTTGTCAGGTTGATGTCATTGTCATTGTTATGGCTGCACTAACACAGCTTGTCTAGGGGTACGTTAAGTTCTGGAGCACAAATCTTAAGGACTATTGCAGGAATGTTGTCAGGACCCATAGCTTTTGCAATATCCAGTGACATCCACAATTTCTTAACATCATAGAACATAGAACATAGAACATAGAACAATACAGCGCAGAACAGGCCCTTCGGCCCTCGATGTTGCGCCAACCTGCGAACTAATCTAGTTGCTGAAGATTGGCACATATCCTATAGGGACCTCTGGAAGAAGCTGGAATGAATCAAACACTTGGCATTTCTGGCTGAAGATTGTTGTGGATGCTTCAGCGTTACTGTTTACAATGATGTGCTGGCCTCTCTGATCTTTGAAGGTCAGTATAATTTGTGGAACTTCCTCCTTCATGTCTCTGTTTGGCTTGTCCTAGGATGGATGTGTTGTCCCAATCAAAGTGGTGTCCTTCCTCATCTGTATGTAAGGATACTAGTGATAGTGGGTCATGTCTTTTTGTGGCTAGTTGATGTTCCTGTATCCTGGTGGCTAGCTTTCTGCCTGTTTGTCCAATGTAGTGTTTGTGAGCCACCAGGATACATGAACATCAACCAGCCACAAAAAGACATGACCCACTATCACTAGTATCCTTACATACAGATGAGGAAGGACACCATTTTGATTGGGACAACACATCCATCCTAGGACAAGCCAAACAGAGACGTGCATGAGAATTCCTAGAAGCATGGCATTCCAACCGGAACTCCATCAACAAACACATTGATTTGGAGCCCATCTACCACCATCTGAGAAAAAGAACAGGAAATGACATCACCAACGCAGGTAATGACATCACCAACCCAAGGAAACCTAAACAGATAAATAGAAAGCGGGACATAACACCAGCGCTTCACCAGAGGCTCACTGATGATGTTACCTAGAATGGTGATGAAACGTCTGAAAACGAACCTTCCAGCTAAGCGAGCAAACTTACATCCAGAACCTCAACCTGAGCTACAAATCTCCTCAAAATTGATATCTCCCTTTCAACGTACAGTCTGCACCCTTGCCACTCTTAATGCTTTCCCCAAATAATGTTCTATGTGGAAGGGTACAAATTCATCAACTGATTGGGAGCAGTTGTATGTGGTAGTATCAGGAGATTTCCTTGTATGAGTTTAACCTGATGCAATGAGCCTTTATGGGGACTAGAGTCAATATTGAGGACTCCCAGAGTAGCTTTATCCTGACTATATAGCATGGTGTTGTCTGCTGGGTCTGTCCTGCCAGTCCTGAATGTGACATTGTCCTTTTTCGGGCTGAATTAATGGCATGCGCTTCATCAAGTTTCATTCCTTTGAGACTGCAAAGTGGCTTTTGACACAACTGAGTGGCTTGCTAGGTCATTCCATGGATAGTTAAGAATCAATCACATTGCAGGACTGATGTATGTGGAGAGACGGAATCGGTTGGGATTGAATTCACTGGAGTCCAGAAGAATGGAGAAGGAAGAATCATATAGAAATCTACAGAAAGTCAGTTAGAATTTTATTCAGTTAGATGCAAGAAGGATGTTCCTGATGCTGGGGGAGTCCAATACCAAGGCTCATAAGAATAAGGGGTAAATGTTTTAGGACTGAAGTGAGGAGAAGTGTTTTTAACACTGGAATTCACTACTGTTGTTGAGATCAAACTTTAGTGTGTATTTGAGAAGGAAGTAGAAATAAATCACAGGTAACAAGGTGTAGAGCTGAATGAACATAGCAGGCCAAGCAGCATCAGAGGAGCAGGAAAGCTGACGCTTTGGGTCTGGACCCTTCTTCAGCAATGAAGAAAGGACATTATTGCGCTCTGCAATCAGCCATGAACATAATGAATGGTGGAGCAGGCTTGAAGGGCCAAATGGCTCACTCCTACCATGTTTCAATATTGCTAGGAAGGCTATACACTAGAAGGGGTTACAGAGATGGTGACAGAGATGAGAACAAGCTGTGAATATTTTAGATTGAGACCGTACTACACTGGGAATCGGTGTAGGTCATCTAAAATCAATTTGGTGAGAATTAGGATGGGGATAGTAGAGTTTTATATGAGTTTATTTTTCAGAAATTGTTTAATCTTCATAAAACTTTGAAATAAAGTCACATTCCTGTTAGCTCATTTTAGGCAAAAGAGTTTTAAACTAAGACTGTGGGCACAATAAAAAGGTTCAATAACATTACTTGTGTAAATATTTGATTTTATGATAGTTAGAATGATTATACACAGAACTTTGGATTACAAATTAAATTTTCCCATCTCACTCTGCTCTCCAGAAGAATGGCCTCAAGTTCCCAATTGCTGTATTCAACGACTTAGTAAATTTTCTTGGCCTTTGCCTTCACAACACTTTGCTGCAAATGTTCATTATTCTCTGTATAAATATTTTCTGCTTATCCTAGATTTTCACCTTTGCTTTCAGGGCATTCCAAAGCAGCTTTACATGTACTTTTGAACTGTTGTAATATAGAAAATGTGTAAGTCAATTTATGCACAATGAAGTAATTTGGACAAGGTTTTTTGATATTATAGAAAATAGGTAATTGAGTGCTTTTGGATGCTCCTTCAGTGTCAGTGGGTTTGAGGAGGTCATTGAAGTAACACAGAGGCTGGTATCCTGGTCAACAAACCACCCTTTATTTACATGTGGTTTATCTTTGAAACTAATCCAGCTTCCTCAGAGCCAGCTGTCAGAGTGACAAGACCTCTGATGCTCCTGTTTATATCTATCAGCCAGAGCTCCAAGATTGGGGCTGTTAATCTGGTCCAATAAGGGAACTCCTATTCAATGATATCCACCTGGCTGACCTTGTTACAATCACTACAGTAAGTTATTTATAAACCAAGATCCTTTCAATTTGTAATCCAAATACTATTTATCATAATTAACATTTGCAGCATAATTACTTCTTCAAAAGTATTCTACTCATGCTTCATTTTGTTCCTGTGGTGAAATTAAAAACACCACAAAATTATTGTTGCAACATAGAAGTGAGTTAGCATTTTGCTTCCAATATGTTTGCAAACTTTGTAAAATGTTTCTTCCAGACAGGTGAAGTGCTCTTACATAGAACACTGACTATAATTCATTACAATACTTCAAGCACCATTATTTGAGTTCTTTACTGTCCTTTTACTATTTATTTTTCCACCCTTTTAGTTTGTAACTTGTTTTCTCCATCATGTCCCTCACTATTACTGAGTTAAATAGCAGATGAATCATCTATTCTCATGCCTATACTACTATTTAAATAAAAACCAAATGAACTGTGATGCTGTAAATCAGAGACAAAATAGAAGTTGCTGGAATAGCTCAGCAGGTCTGGAAAGGGAAGTCAGAGTTGAAGTTCCGAGTCCAGTGATTCTTCCTCAGAACACTTGGTATTTAAATGCCCTGTAAGAGTGATCTGACAGCAATTAATGTGGACTCAATCTGCTCACCTTCACTACTTACTTCAAGAATTTAAGATTGCGATAAAGCAAGAAATGAGGATAAGCCATTTGACCCATTAATTTTGCTTCTTTCAGAGACCAATTATGATCCATGGACTCTAAACGTATCTATTGAATTTCCTATGGCAAAATGATTTGTGAGTGTTTCCCCAAAGTAAATTCACTTTCGCATCTACTCATTTTATTCTGCCTGAAATAGAACACCTGCATTTGGAATTTTAAAGGAAAAAAACACTGTCCATAGCAAAACCCCACCGTAATCTGCCTCAAGTGAAGTATTTTACAGGCCCCTACCTTTAGGTTCAGAAATTGGTGGCATAGATAACTCTTTTCATTTAAACAAGAAAAAAAAAACAAGCTTTAAAAAGACCATTGGCAATGGTAGGAAGGTGCTCATTAAATTGGATTGCTCATGAAATCATATACAGTGCAGAAGAGGCCCTTTGGCCCTTCGAGTCTACACTGATGTGGGAAATGTCTGATCTTCAGCCTAATCTCATTTACCAGCACTTGGCCCATAGCCTCGCATGTTATTACATGCCAAGTGCTCATCTAAGTTCTTCTTAAAGAATGTGAGGCGACTTGCCTCTACCACCTTCCTAGGCAGTGCATTCCAGACCATCACCACACTCAGTTTTAAACAAAAGTGGTTTTCTCTCATTCCCCCAAACCTCCTGCCCGTCACCTCAAACCTGTGTCCGCTCAAGATTGCACTTTTAACTAAAGGGAGCGGCTACTCCTTATTCATTTGTTCCATGCCTCTTGTAATCTTTTATACCTTGGTCTTCTCTGCTCCAATGAACATAACCCCAACCTATACAGCCTTTACTCAATCTTAAATTTTCCGTCCTGGTGCGTCTCCTCTGCACACTGTCACTGCATTCATGTCCTTCCTGTAATGTGATGACCAGAACTGTACACAGTACTTAAGCTGTGGTGTCACCAAAATTCTATACAACTCCAACATGACTTCCCTGCATTTGTAATCTATAAAGGCAAGTGCTCTGTATGCCTTTTTACACCATCCTACTAACGTGCCCTTCTGCCTTCAGAGATCAATAGACGAACTCACCAAGGTGCCTTCATTCCACAGAACTTCCCAGTGTCATTCCGTTCATTGAACACTTCTTCATCAAATTACTCCTTCCAAAGTGTATCACCTCACACTTTTCAGGTTTAAATTTCACCTGCTACTTACCTATTTGTCCATCTCATTTATATCATCTTGTAGTCCAAGACACTCAACCTCACTTTTAACCACCTGACCAATCTTAGCTGATTCCTGATCCTGAAAGAAATCAGTTCTGGAGAGATGGTATGTCAAAGTTCCTCCCTGGCTCCATAATTTTAAGAGGATATAGAGTTTTCCCATGGCAAGCGAAGAAATCACTGAAAGTTAATGACTGCAGCACTCTTCTTGTTACAAATTGGTTAAGTGTGCCACATCCAGGTATACTGAAATTTACAGGGTTCCTCCAACAGTGTGGCACCTCAGCCCTCATATTTAATCCAAACTGGCATTCATCTCTGCACCCATTTACAGACCTGCCTGAAAATTCCATTTGGTAATCTCCGCACATCAAACAGACTGCTGGAAGAACCGCCTATTCCACAAATTCTGGGTGACCAATTTTCTGCCAAAATAAAGGTGCCTAGTGTTGAATATTTGCCCTTGCACCACTTTCCCTCTACTCTCCTCCACATGACCCCATTTTCCTTCACCAGCCCTCAATTCTACCTTCCTCCACTCCATCCCTCAAAGTTTCCAATACTGTGATTTACATGAGGCAATAATGACTGAGCAGGTTGTTGTTATTTAATTATGTCAAGAGATTTTGGAACTTATTCAACAAACTAGCCACTCAAATTTGTAGAGAGGAAATGACTGTGTGTATTTACATGACCATCGACAAATCATGGAAACTATTAATTAAACTCACGGTTGGACCATCTGTTTTTGAGTGCACTGCAGATGTATGGAAATTCCAACTCTATTATTAATCTACATTTTGATTTTACATTGGCCATCATGGAATTAGTGAATAAGACACTGGGGAAAGCATCAAGAACATAAAAATTCTTGAGACATGATTTATATCATTTGCTGACTAGATTCAAACCATGTAACAGTGAAACCAATTTTATCCACTTCATGTTAAATTAAAGCAATTAAGGGTTTGGAAGCTGAGTTAGTCACTCCCAGAGGCAAAGCTGACCTATAATTGGCTGTGTAATTGGCAAATGAATTAGCTCACATCTGCAAGTGATCATACTAATTTTGGCTTGCAAATACTGGAGTTGTCTGCTGCCAATTTAACGAGGGGAACTCTGCAGAGATAATGGCAGACAAAAAGATGAGGAAGAATTTGTTAGGAACTTGACATTTTTGATATGAATCTCTTCACTATCTGCACTCCAGTTGAAATGTTAAATAATTTTGTTTAAATGCAATGGTTACTTCAGGGTGAAATTTTAAGAATGTATTTCTCCTTTAGTAAAGTAATGAATATCCTTGTTTATCATGCAAAATATCAGGGTTGAATTTCTTGACGGTGAGATGGTTTCAGCTTGGCTCCATAGATCTCGTCCACCTGAGTCATAAGGATGTGTGTTCAAATCCTGTTCTGAAATAGGAATCATAGGTAAGATGACATTTCAGTACAGTTCAGAGGATGAAGCATATGCAGAGGTACCAAATTTTAAGAGATGTCTGTTGAGGAGAATATTACCATTTCTGGAGAAAAAACAGGAATATTCTCCTGATATTCTGACTAGTATCTATTCTCTAGCCAACACCAGTTTTTTTTTAAAAAAAGAGCATTAACTCACAGATAACAAGGTGTGGAGCTGGCTGAACACAGCAAGCCAAGTAGCATCAGAGGAGCAGGAAAGCTGATGTTTTGGGTCTGGACCCTTCTTCAGAATTTCAGAAACTACCACTCACTTGCTTGGGTCACCTCCCCATCTGCACTAACAGTGGCAGCTGCACCACTTACATTCATGTCCTTTTAATACCTGCCTGCCTCTCATTCCACAAGTAATACAGCCTTCAGGAGGTCAAAGATTCAAGATGGCTAGTAGTCTTTCTGAGGTTTGGCTCCTCTCTGTAGATGTGAAAAGGATCTGGACTCTGACCAGATGACTGAGACTGCACTGATCTGGGTGACAAACTCAGACCAAGCTGACACTAGTGAACCAGATGGCTTTTTCCTGACAATCGACAATAAATTCATGGTCATCTTTTAGATTCTTAATGATAGACATTTGGATTCCACCACTTGCTGTGACAGGATTCAAACCCTCGTTCCCAGAGAATTATCTGGGTCTCTAGATTAACAGTCCAGCGATAATACCACTAGGCCATCACCTCCCCATCCTTCCAACAATCCTTTTATAGCCAACAGGTCAACAATTGTGAACAGAGCATTACGACATTTTTAACGGCACAATACTTAATCAGGTCTCTCTGCTGATCAAAACCCATTGAAGCTCATATGTTGGAGTTAACTATTACGGCCAATGGATTTTTTGACATAATTTCTATTTCTTGTTGTCGTTTGTCATCCTTTAAATACTCTGGCAATTGTTTTGATCAGGAAAATTGAAAGATGTCTATGACTTACATCACTCTTAGCTTCAATGAAGCTATTTTGTCTGACAGGTAAAGAGGCTTTTTTGAGTTAAAACATGGAAGCAACACAATCAGTTTCATGAGTCCTTGTTGGTTGTTCATCATTCCCATGGGTAAATAGAACATATCTTGTTTGCCCTGCCCCCAGTCTGATCATTTAATTAATTCCAAATTACATCCTGTTATTAAGATCACAAGATGCAGGAGCAGAAGTAGGCCATTCAGCCCATTGAATCTGCTCTGCAATTCAATGAGATCATGCTGACCTGATCATCCTCAACTCCACTTTCCTGCCTTTTCTCTTGATTCCCTTACTACTTAAAATGTTGCTCATCTCCACCTTGAAAATACTTAATGACTGAGCTTCTGCAGCCCTCTGCAATAATGAATTCTACAGACTCACCTCCTTCAAGAGAAGAAATTCCTCCTCATCTCTGTCTGAAATGTGCGACCCATTATTCTAAGATTATGTCCTCTGGTCCGAGACTCTCCCACAAGAAAAAATAACCTTTTCACATCTGTACTGTCATGCTCCCTAAGAATCTTACACATTTCAATAAGGTTACCTCTCATTCTTCCAAACTGCAATGAATACAGGCCCAACCTACTCAACCTCTCTTTGTAAGGCATTGGCTTCTTACCTGGGATCAGCTCAGTGAACCTTCCCTGCACTATATCCAATGCCAATATATCTTTCCTTAGATAAACGGACAAATTAATATTATCTAACTTTATAATATTGATTTCTGGTCCAATCCCTAATTCCAATATGCAACCCACAGCCTGATTGCCTTCTGTGCAAAAACCTTCCTTGACTCTTACATTTATTTTAATGTCTGTATTCTTTCATTCTAGACTGCTCTAATCACCTATCTTAACTATGCATCGTTTAGCTACCACTTTCAAATTGTCTCCATGATAGTCACGGACCTGGTCCTGGATAAATTTTGTTTAGGACTCGAGGAATTTAAAAAAAATTTCTTTAAACTTCCTTTTCTTTCCTGAAGAGAGAGACTCTCACTGTGGTCCCATAATTAGACAGAAGCTGGCAGCCCTATAATATGCAATGTCGATTCTGAACACCGAAGGCCAGGCAGTGGGCATCAAAGCCAGATCTGATTTTCCACCCTATTTATTCCAGAACCCTCACCCCACCCCCTCTCTGATGAAGGGTCTAGGCCCGAAACGTCAGCTTTTGTGCTCCTGAGATGCTGCTGGGCCTGCTGTGTTCATCCAGCCTCACATTTTATTATCTTGGATTCTCCAGCATCTGCAGTTCCCATTATCACTGATACAATTTTAACTTCACTACGAAGCCTCTTCCAGGGATGCCTAACCTGAAGAAGTTACCCTCCTCCCTCCGGACCAACCTCAGGGAATCTCTCTCCCATTGCAACTCTCTTGTTTTTTCTCTCCATCTTCGGTCCGCCTCCCCCTCTCTCCCTATTTATTCCAGAACCCTCACCCCATCCCCCTCTCTGATGAAGGGTCTAGGCCCAAAACGTCAGCTTTTGTGCTCCTGAGATGCTGCTGGGCCTGCTGTGTTCATCCAGCCTCACATTTTATTATCTTGGATTCTCCAGCATCTGCAGTTCCCATTATCTCTGATTTTCTCCTTATTCACTTCTAGATTTCCCAGCAGAATCACTAATAGGAAATAGGAGGATGACATTTCTTCACTTTAACTCAATGCTCCTCGTCAAAATCAGAGACCTGGGTAACACGGGCTGGATTGTCAGTATCAAGCAGAGTTTGGAGCAGATGAAAGCACAATTTGAAATCATATTCCTAGAAGGTATCTCGAGTCCCACCATCTCCTTGATATATTGCAATTATCAGATTGAGGCACATGGGGAGGAACTTGAAAACATACCCACTTCTAATGTACAACTCATCAAGGTTTTCAGGAAGTTTGTTGACAGGTGGGAAGGCTGGGCATGCAATTTTTTAACGTAAGGTGAATAATTTCAGGCCCTGGTGGATCTTCCATTGGATTTTGCTATTAGAGTCATAGAGATGTACAGCGCAGAAACAAATCCTTCAGTCCAACTTGTACATGCCAACCACCTATCCAAACTTAATCTCTTCCTATTTGCCAGCATTTGGCCCATATCCTTCTAACTCCTTCCTATTCATGTACCTGTCTAGATGCTTTTTAAATGTTGTCATTGTACCAGCTTCCACCACAGCTTCTGGTAATTCATTTCATTCATGCTTCACCCACATGAAAAAGTCACCCTTAGGTCCTTTTTAATCTTTTACCTCTCACCTCAAGCCTATGTCCTCTAGTTTTGGACTCCCCCACCCTGGGGCAAAGGCCTTGACTATTCACCCTATGAACTTCTATAAGGTTGACCTTCAGCCTTGTATGCTCCAGGAAATATAGCCCCGGCCTATTTAGCCTTTCCCTATAGCTCAAATCCCCTCTTGTAAATTCTACAAATGTCTGTTCCTTTCTTCAATGCCTACATCTTAAGTGGCAGTCTTAAGGGTCAAACTCATAAGCATTGAGTATTTATTTTAACAGTTTCACAATCTGCGATGACTTTTCTGACAAACCGATGGACTTATTCACAGATATACCAGCGCATTAAGGTTCCTTGAAACCGGCAACCCACTGTTCAAGTCTCACCTGATCCAGAAGTGGGTAAAAGCATTTATGAATAGGTAGATAATAAAAATATCCAAACACTTTTTTTGGCCACTTTGCCTGCCCAACTACCTTCTTAATTGAGATAAAATATCTTTCAACTCCATTCTCCATAAAATGAAACACTAAACAGCGATTTCTAGTTCAACCAAATCCCTCATTTGAAACAGAATCATTCTCTGAGGTGCCACCTGTGCTTTTCTCATTTATTCTTTACTTTTGTCGCTCATGCTGTCCAAGTTCTCTCTTTAATTGAATTATGTCATGTTTGTACTTTCTCCTGTAGTCTGCCTGTGACCCTCTGAGGTACTTTGTGAGGGAGCAGCAGGTATCATAATTGCCATCCTTTGCAGCTGGCGCTCTGAATGCATCTCTTTCCTCCTTCTGATGCTTTGCATCAATGTGATATCAAGTACATCCACTCACACAAACACACACAGATAATAAATATAAAAGGGAACATGTCCAGTACTTCAGGTTTCCCTGCTATAGTAAGGATGTTGTGAAACTTGGAAAGGTTCAGAAAAGATTTAGAAGGATGTTTCCAGGGTTGAAGGGTTTGAACTGTAGGGAGAGACTGAATAGATTGGGGCTATTTTCCCTGGAATATTGGAAACTTAGTGGTGACCTTATAGAAGTTCATAAAATATGAGGGGCATGGATAAGCTGAACAGGGGAATCGAAAACTAGATAGCATAGATTTAAGTTGAGAGTTGAAAGGTTTGAAAGGGGCCGAAGGGGCAACTTTCTCATACACAAGGTGGAGCATGTGTGGATTGAGCTGCCAGGGGAAGTGGTGGAGGCTGGTACAATTACAACATTTAAAAGGCATCTGGATGGGTACATGAATAGGAAAGGTTTTGGAGAGACAAAGAGAAATGCTGGCAAATGGGACACTAAATTAGGATCAGAGATAATGGGAACTGCAGATGCTGGAGAATTCCAAGATAATAAAATGTAAGGCTGGATGAACACAGCAGGCCAAGCAGCATCTCAGGAGCACAAAAGCTGACGTTTCGGGCCTAGACCCTTCATCAGAGAGGGGGATGGGGAGAGGGAACTGGAATAAATAGGGAGAGAGGGGGAGGCGGACCGAAGATGGAGAGTAAAGAGGATAGGTGGAGAGCGTATAGGTGGGGAGGTAGGGAGGGGATAGGTCAGTCCAGGGAAGACGGACAGGCCAAGGATGTGGGATGAGGTTAGTAGGTAGATGGGGGTGCGGCTTGGGTTGGGAGGAAGGGATGGGTGAGAGGAAGAACCGGTTAGGGAGGCAGAGACAGGTTGGACTGGTTTTGGGCTGCAGTGGGTGGGGGGGAAGAGCTGGGCTGGTTGTGTGGTGCAGTTGGGGGAGGGGACGAACTGGGCTGGTTTAGGGATGCAGTTGGGGAAGGGGAGATTTTGAAACTGGTGAAGTCCACATTGATACCATTAGGCTGCAGGGTTCCCAGGCGGAATATGAGTTGCTGTTCCTGCAACCTTCGGGTGGCATCATTGTGGCACTGCAGGAGGCCCATGATGGACATGTCATCTAAAGAATGGGAGGGGGAGTGGAAATGGTTCGTGACTGGGAGGTGCAGTTGTTTATTGCGAACTGAGCGGAGGTGTTCTGCAAAGCGGTCTCCAAGCCTCCGCTTGGTTTCCCCAATGATGAGGAAGCTACAGCGGGTACAGTGGACTCTCGGTACCACTGTACCTGGTGTGGCTTCCTCTACATTGGGGAAACCAAGCGGAGGCTTGGAGACCGCTTTGCAGAACACCTCCGCTCAGTTCGCAACAAACAACTGCACCTCCCAGTCGCGAACCATTTCCACTCCCCCTCCAATTCTTTAGATGACATGTCCATCATGGGCCTCCTGCAGTGCCACAAGGATGCCACCCGAAGGTTGCAGGAACAGCAACTCATATTCCGCCTGGGAACGCTGCAGCCATATGGTATCAATGTGGACTTCACCAGTTTCAAAATCTCCCCTTCCCCAACTGCATCCCTAAACAAGCCCAGTTCGTCCCCTCCCCCAACTGCACCACACAACCAGCCCAGCTCTTCCCCCCCACCCACTGTATCCCAAAACCAGTCCAACCTGTCTCTGCCTCCCTAACCTGTTCTTCCTCTCACCCATCCCTTCCTCCCACCCCAAGCCGCACCCCCATCTACCTACTAACCTCATCCCACCTCCTTGACCTGTCCGTCTTCCCTGGACTGACCTATCCCCTCCCTACCTCCCCACCTATACTCTCTCCCACCTATCTTCTTTACTCTCCATCTTTGGTCCGCCTCCCCCTCTCTCCCTATTTATTCCAGTTCCCTCTCCCCATCCCCCTCTCTGATGAAGGGTCTAGGCCCGAAACGTCAGCTTTTGTGCTCCTGAGATGCTGCTTGGCCTGCTGTGTTTATCCAGCCTCACATTTTATTATCACTAAATTAGGATATCTGGTTGGCAAGGACTAGGTGGACCGAAGGTTCTGTTTCCACACTGTACATCTCTATGACTTTATGATATACAAGGAAATTAAATATTATGCAATTCAGAGTCCACAAGTTGTTGGATTCTTGACTTGTAGCTGCAGTTGTTTGGCAGTTGACGTATATCCCCAGCAGTAGCAGAATCTGTTGATATGTTTGATTGCTGGTGAATAGTTGTTTTCCCAATCTACTTTTTCACCACATGCTGCATTCTGGAATGATGACAGAAACAGCATATGCTCTTATTATCACACATTCATTTTTACTTCTCTTTGTACTGCTCAAAACCAGCTATTAAAATACAATAGGGTGTATTCCCAAGTCTAGCTTCATTGACTTTCCAAACTAGCTAATTGACTCATGAGTCTTTCATCTTCCAAAGTGTGAGGTTATTGTGACTATATATTAATTAAACAGGGGAAATATGAATTTCTTGACGCTGACACAGTTGCCTGGCTTTGATATATTTAGAACAAAAATGATAGTTTCAGTGTAAGATAACAAAGTGTGGAGCTGGATGAACACAGCAGGCCAAGCAGCATCTCAGGAGCACAAAAGCTGACGTTTCGGGCCTAGACCCTTCATCAGAGATGGTTTTGTATATTTCCCACACAGGACTCACAAGCTTGCCTCCATTTGTAGTCTGATGACCACTGTAGCCATTGTAGGTTCATGTTTCTTCCTTTTTCAAAAAAAACTGTTATAATCTATGAAGGATGTCAAGAATAATATTCCAACGATGCAAGATGAAAGTTCGGAGTTCCCACTATCATAACAACCACTAATTAGGTGCTGAGTTTGCTTCTAGTGCAGATAGGGCATTTATGTTTGACAACTGCATTGTGTGAGTGGTAAAGATATGGCGTGGAATCTGGACCTGGAAATTTTCTGGCTGTTGAGTTTCAAATTTCAAACTCAAAATCTGGCCCAAGGAGCAGAATTTTACAGGAATCAGTTGTGTATGGTGAGTCGACTCTTGCCCAGTCTCATAGCAATTTAAAATTAGGGCATTAATTGCCTAGTAGTGAGATTTCTGTCCTGTCTGGAGAAGGTGTCCCACCTATGAGGACTGCTTGCCAATCAAATATCCAGCAGCTGTATGTTCCCAGCAGCACAATCTGGAGTAGCAGCTCCTGCTGGAATGCAGCAACCCTGAATGAGGATCACTGCTGAAGGCGCAGTGAGAGATAAGTGGGGTTATTGTTGGGTATCAGCAGGGCCACATTGGTAAGCCTGGGTAAAGAGATGAGAGGCTGTATTAGACAGGGAAGGGGAGGAGGGTAAATATAGGAGTGATCAAACCATGAAGGGTCCTGCAATGCAAACTCAATGCTAGCTGAAGAACTTAATAAGCACTTTGCTTCAGCCATCACAGTGGAGGACATGAGTAGTATCCCAACATTTAGGAGGAGTCAAGGTGCAGAGTTGAGTATGGTAGGCATTACAAAAGAGAAAGTGCTAGAAAAGCTAAAAGGTCGAAAAATTGATAAATCTTCTGGCTACATCCTAGAGATCTGAGGGGGGTGGCTGAGGAAATAGCAGAGGCTTTGATTGTGATCTTTCAAAAGTCACTGGAGTCAGGGAAAGTCCCAGATGATTGGAAAATTGATGTTGTAACCCCCTTGTTTAAGAAAGGATCAAGGCAAAGGATGGAAAATTATAGGCCGATTAGCCTAACCTCGGTAGTTGGTAAAATTCTTGAACCCATTGTCAAGGATGAGATTTCTAAATTTCTGGAAGTGCAGGATCAGGTTAGAACAAGCTAGCATGGATTTAGTAAGGGGAGGTCGTGCCTGACAAACCTGTTAGAATTCTTTGAGGAGGTAACAAATATGTTAGATCAGGGAAACCCAGTAGATGTTATCTATCGACTTCCAAAAGGCCTTTGATATGGTGCCTCACGGGAGGCTGCTGAGCAAGGTGAGGGCCCATGGTGTTCGAGGTGAGCTACTGGCTTGGACTGAGGATTAGCTGTCTTTTTCGGAATGGCAACCAGTGATGAGTGGTGTCCCACAGGGTTCAGTGTTGGGGCTGCAGCTGTTCACCTTGTATATTAATGATCTGGATGAAGGGACTGGGGGCATTCTGGCGAAATTTGCCTATGATGCGAAGATGGGTGGACAGGCAGGTAGTACTGAGGAGATGGGGAAGCTGCAGAAAGATTTAGACAGTTTAGGAGAGTGGTCCAGGAAATGGCTGATGAAATTCAATGTGAGTAAATGTGAGGTTTTGCACTTTGGAAAAAAGAATACAGGCATGGACTATTTTCCAAATGGTGAGTAAATTCATAAAGCAGAAGTATTAAGGGATCTGGGAGTGTTGGTCCAGGTTTCTCTAAAAGTTAACTTGCAGGTAGAGTCCGTGATTAAGAAAGCGAATGTAATGTTGTCGTTTATCTCAAGAGGGTTGGAATATAAAAGCAGCGATGTGCTTCCGAGGCTTTAAAAAGCTCTAGTTAGGCCCCATTTAGAATACGGTGTCCAGTTTTGGGTCTCACACCTCAGGAAGGACATACTAGCCCTGGACCGTGTCCAGCGGAGATTCACATGGATGATCCCTGGAATGGTAGGTTTAACATATGATGAACGGCTAAGGATCCTGGGATTGTACTCATTAGAGTTTAGAAGGTTGAGGGGAGATCTAAAAGAAACTTACAAGATAATGTATGGTTTAGAAGGGGTGGACGCTAGGAAGTTGTTTCCGTTAGGCAGGGAGACTAGGACCCATGGGCAGAGCCTTAAAATTAGAGGGGGTAAATTTAAAACGGAAATGAGATGACATTTCTTCAGCCAGAGAGTGGTGGGCTTGTGGAATTCATTGCCACGGAGTGCAGTGGAGGCTGGGACGTTAGATGCCTTCAAGGCAGAGATGAACAAATTCTTGATCTCAGAAGGAATCAAGGGCTACGGGGAGAGTGCAGGGAAGTGGAGTTGAAAGGCCGTTCAGCCATGATTTGAATGATGGAGTGGACTTGATGGGCTGAATGGCCTTATCTCCACTCCTATGTCTTATTGTCTCATGGTCTTAAATATGGCAAACTCATTCCTGGCACAGGCCTGAGTCATCTTACCTACTAGAGATCCCATCTGTCACCACCACACAAGGGGGAAAAAGTCATGCAGGTGAGAAGTGGTCATTTAAGTGACCATTTATATTCATTCAAGTGCTTCCATTGACAAGGTGGCACAGTCTGCCTGAACTGTCCGAGTTACAAATAGTAAAACTGCGTCAGGACAGGGATTGATGGATAGCTACTAGAAAATGCACCCATGTTTTATTTTTGATGCCTGCTAAATCACTCACAGGACAGTGGAAAAATTCAGAATTGTGAATTAAAATTTTGTAACTAGGAGAGAGGAGCTTGACTTCAACACCATTATCTCTGGCAATGTTTCATGAATATCTGTTTAATTGGTATTCCAAGAAGCTAAATTAAATATAGCAGGAGAAATTGCTGAACTAAGCACCAGGAATGAACAGCATAATTCTTCTTGGTCAGACAGAAATAAGTTTTTGGTTGGGTTTGTTTTTTTTGTGTTCTGCATGTTCCTGTTCTGCTGCTTTTTTTAAAAAAAATATTATTTTAGTCAGAGTTTCTTGCAAGATTTTCTATTACAAGATATTTTCACCAATGGCTCAATTTTTGGGCAATGGCCTCCAAACTAAGAAGGAAGCTAGTGCCTAAGTGAAACGTGGACATTCAGATGTCAAATAAAAACTTCTCCTTTGTTAATATAAATTTAATAGCAATTATAATGTGAAGTAACTAAATGAGACAGTGTCAGGTAATTGTGACAGTTCTGTCCTCACCACCCAGTCTGTTGAGTTTCCCACGGTCTTACACAATTCACTGTACTTTTGGTTGACAATTTTTACACTCTCAGTACCCACACCCTCATTCAACAGCAACACAATTTTTTTGCAGAATTTCAGCATTTCCTTTGTGGCTTTATATCTTGAAGGGTATTTGCCCTACTCAGCCATATACTCCAAACCCTGACATTTCCAACCACTTGAGTATTTTTATCTTGTATTGGGGAGTAGCTAATGAAAGTTCAGCAAACCTCACTCTGTCAACTACAGTATAAATGGAGAAGAATTCTATGGTATCTTTTGCAAGTTCAATGGGTTTCAAAGCACTTTGCAGCCAAAGATGTGCTTTTAAATTGTAGTTACTGTTGTAATATGAAAGATGTGTGACAGCCATTTGCGCACACCATTTTCCCAAAAGTGTTTCACAGTCCTAAGATTTTGGCACAGAGTTGTGGGCTAGACTAGAGCCAAGAATTGATGTCACATAGCTGCTGAATATTGGGCTGGACGTAAGTGCCATCTTTCATATCTGCCTGAAAGTTTAGAATAGTCCTTGGTATATCGTCTTATCACAAAGAAAAACATGGAGTGTCTAGCTAGATTATGCTGTCATGTCTCAAGTGTTCTCTCTCAGCTGTAAATTTCTGACTCAGAGGAGAGAACGCTACTACTGCCCTATTTAAAAGGGCCCTGGGACTTTAGCAAGGAAGTTTTTTTTTAACCTGAATTTTGATTATTTTTCCTTCTCTTTTCTCTTGAAGTGGGTGGGTTTTAATCAGTAATCATAAAACTGCCTTCCTTGCCTGAATTTAAAAAAAAACTTGTAATTGTGCCAATTGCCCTCTGTTAACTCAAATGACCATTTATGAATTCTGAGGAAGGGTCACTGGACCCGAAACATTAACTCTTTTTTTTCCTTCACAGATGCTGCCAGACCTGTTGAGCTTTTCCAGCAACTTTGTTTTTGTGACTATTTATCAGCATGGACTAAGAGATCAAATATTTACAGGGTGTTGATCTATGCAGCACATCACAGGTCTGCTCTCATCAGTGGTTCACATTGCCCATTTCCTCTTCCTCTTTCTCAGGAACATTTGAGGTTAACTTAAAAAGGAAGTTAGCAAAGCAAAGAGATGACAGATAACTCTGGTGGCTAAAATAAAGCAAAACCCAAAGGAGTTTTTACACATATAAAACGCAAACCAATAACAAGGGTAAGAGTGTGGCCATTAGGACCATAGAGGTAACCTGTGTGTGGACCCAGTAAATGTGGGCACACTCCTCAATGAGTATATTCTGATCTTCACAATAGAAAATGGCAAAGGTGCTCTTGACATCAGGATGGAGAACTGAAATGTATGACATTGATGAGTTGGTGGCAGATCAAGTTCAATGTAGAGAAGTATGAGCTGATGCATTTCAGTCAGAAGAACACTGAAAGATAATATAAAATAGGAGGTTCAATACTAAAACGGGTTCAAGAGCAGAAAGTGGCAGGAGAGTAGAGAGAGCAATAAATAAAGCATGCAGAGTTTTCTGAGATAGTAAGAACTGCAGTTGCGGGAGTCAGAGATAACAGCGTGGAGCTGGAGGAACACAGCAGACCAGGCAGCATCAGAGGAGCAGAAAAGCTGATGCTTTGGGTGGGGACCAGAAGTATGCAGTGTTCTCAGCTTTATTAGTAGCGTCATTGAGTCAAGAGCAAGGAGATGATATTGAACCTGTAGAAGACACTTGTTAGACCTCCGCCGGAATGTTGTCTACAGTTGTGGGTGCCACTTGACAGGAAGGATGTGAATGCAGTAGACAGAATGTAAAATTGATTTACTAGAATGGTTCCAGGTATGAGAAGCTTCAATGTTGATGATAGATGGAAGAAGTTGGGGCTGTTCTCCTTGGATAGAAGAAGGCTGAGAGCAGATCTGATAAAAGTTTTCAAAATCATGAGCAGACTGGATAGAGTACATGGGGTGAAGCTGTTTCTGCTAGTAAAGCAAACAAGAATAAGAAGGTATAGACTTAAAGTGATGTGCAAATGAAGCAAAGATAACAAAGTGTGGAGCTGGATGAACACAGCAGGCCCAGCAGCATCGTGCTCCTGAGATGCTGCTTGGCCTGCTGTGTTCATCCAGCTCCACACTTTGTTATCTTGGATTCCCCAGCATCTGCAGTTCCCATTATCTCTGATGCAAATGAAGCAAAGGTCATTTGAGAAAAAACTTCTACACACAGCGAATAGTTAGGGTATGGAATGCAGTGACTGGAAGTGTGGTGGTTTCAGGTACAATTAAGGTATTCAAGAGGGAATTGGATAGTAATGTTGTGCAGGGATATGGGGAATAGGCAGGAGATTGGTATTAGATAATAAAGCCAAAGTGGACAAGGTGGGCTGCATGGCCTCCTTCTGCACCACAATGATTCTGTGATTCTCTAGTACTAGAAGACATTCGTAGAGAGAGCAAGAGAGAGTGAGGAGAAGCAATAGCAACTTGTGTGGCCTTAAAAGTGGAATCGTCCATAGATTCAGATGAGATGAACCCTAGGCTATTGAAAGGTAAGGAGTTACTAATGTCCTACCAGTAATTGTCAAACACTCTCTTGCCACATGTAAGGTTTCAGATTGCTTTCTTTAATTGTTCATAGAATGTAGGCATCACTGTCCAGGCCAGCATTTATCCTTCATCTCTAATTGTCCAGCAAACAGTTGAGAATCAACCACATTGTTGTGGGCCTGGAGTCATGTGTAGGCTAAACCAGGTAAAGATGGCAATTTCTTTCACTAAAGGGCATTAGTGAACATGACATTTTTTCAAAAAATTGACAATAGTTTCATGGTCTTCATTAGACTTTAGAATTTCATTTGGAATTCTACGCGGAAAAGTGGGAGGTGGTGCACGAGGGGAGGACTAACAAGTCAAGGGATTACACTATGAATGGTAGGACTACTGAAAATATTGAAGATCAGAGGGAACTTGTAGACTTAACAACATATTACTGAAGGTACCAGGGCAGGTAGATAAAGTGGTTAAACATGTACGTGCGATACGAAAACAGAAATTGCTGGAAAATCTCAGCAAGCCTGGCAGCACCTGTGGGAGAAAGCAAAGTTAACATTTCATATTCAGTTCTTCAGAACTGGGGATTGGGGGACTATGAGTTTGGAGGCACTGGTGGGGGGATTAGTGACTGTTGTGGATGCAATGGCCTGGTGTTCAATGGTGGAGTAATGGTCAAGTGTCCAAGAACTGGTGCTCAGTCTCTGCAGTGTAAAGGTTGGTATGCTAGACAACAACAGTACCATTTTAGTTGGTCGGCTTGATGACAAAGTCACAAACTCATTGCCTGAAAGGGTGGTTCAGTCAGAAACTCTTGCAACATTTAAATAGCTTTTAGGTGTGCACTTGCATTACTGTATCTTCAAGGGCAATGTGTCAAAAGCTGGAAAATGGGATGTGTAGTCAGATCCTTGCTGACCAGCACAAACATGATAGGCTGACTGGTCTCCTTCTATACTGTAAATGTTTGAGTCTAGGAATGGACAAGTGGATTTCTTTAGTGCCATCCTGGTTGAGATCAGCAAACTGAGACATTGTGATTGTGTACTTTCAGTACCAATTGGGCAAAACATAGTATTTAATGTTGAGATTTGGATCACTGACAACTAAACTTTCCTTTTAAGCAAACTAATGTTGAGATCAGAATATTAAGGGGGACGAAAAAGCAGAAGAGATATGGTTATTGAATTTTGTGTGGGAGAACTGAGGAGTTTCAAAGCTGCTGAAATTCACCTTTCCCAATCTGCTGGAGCTGAGGCAGTTTGGAGCATTATCTTGCTGAGGCTTGAGGAAGGACTGACAGATAAAAGATGGCACTGTCATTATCTTAGTGAGGAAAGTGAAGTGTGTGTGGGGAAGGGAATGGGGAAAAATATGTGTTGAACAGTGTGAAATTGTTTCTAATGTCACATTTCCCATCAACATTGCAGCACGTAAATAATTGTGAATTGAAATTGGAAATTTGATTAAAATTATGAGATGCCAACTCGAACAAGGATTTCCTTAAAGTGGCACCATTCCTCTGAGATCCACTGGAAACAATGAGAACATTTTCAGTCACATTTAGAGTTATGTAACTGACAGAGGAACCACCCACTAACCTCTTTCAAATGTTCTGAACCGAAAACTTTAGTCAGTCAGTCTTTAGTCAGCTAATGAGTCAAACGTATGAGTGCACTTTCTCATTACTCAGTGTTTTTCATGATTTACAAAAGATACATTTCACAGGGTTTATTCATTTTTATTTTGTTTGCTTTGGCTTACCTTTGTGTGCCTTGCCTCAGAAGACAGCTGTTTGCAAGAACCAAATATTCTCAGTGAATAGCATGCAAAACCCTCTTCAATGATTGAGTGAAGCAGTAAAAGAAAATCTTTTATCTGTTTTATCCCATTTTATTTTCTCCGCCTCTCCTCAAGGGACTAATCCATCACAGAGTTTGGTTTTCTCCTATACCTTTGTTGAGTGTCAGAGGGAAATGTGTCCATGTATCATAACTGACTGAGCCCAGCTCCACACACATGAATGTCCCAGCAGGAGTCGTTTAGACAGGGGTCAGGCGTAATCATTAACAAGTGCACTCAAAGCATTTTACTCAGTTAAGGTTTCCTAACTCTCGTCACTGTGTTAACACTGATGCGTGGTGATTTTATTCAGGCAGTAGGGTGACTACTTCCATCCCCTCCTCCACTCTTTTGACAGCCATCCCATGTCACCATCAATCCTACCATCTTTGGGATAAGAAACCAGGAATATGTGAATGGATGGACTTGCCTTGTGGGTAGAACAAAGAATATCAAAGAACAGTACAGCATAGGAACAGGCCCTCTGGCCCACCAAGACTGTGCCAATACATGATGCTTTTCTAAACTAAGAACCTCTAGCCTCTTGTGGTCCCTATCCCTCTATTCCCTGCTTATTTGCATATCTGTCAAGATGCCTCTCAAATATTGCTATTGTATCTGTCTCCATCACCTCTAACAGCACATTCCAGGCATCTTTGGTGTAAAGCATTTGTATCTTACATCTCCTTGAAACCTTTTTTCTTCTTTTTACATTAAAGCTATGTCCCTAGTAATTGACATTTTCATCCTGGGAAAAAGACTCTGAATGTCCATTCTATGCATGCCTCTCATAATTTTGTAAACTTCTATCAGGTTGCCCTCTTCCTTCGACATTCAAGTGTAAACAAACCATGTTTGTCCAGTCTCTCCTCATAGATAATTCCTTCCAAACCAGGCAAAACATCCTGGTGAATCTTTTCTGTAACCTCTCCAAAGCCTTCACATCCTTCTGGTTGTGTGGCAACCAGAACTGTACACAATTTTCTGAATGTAGCCTAACTAAAGTCCTACATGGCTGCAGCATGACCTGCCAATTTTTATACTCTATGCCCTGACAAATGAAGGCAAGCATGCCATATGAATTCCTGACAACTTCACCCACTTGCGTTGCCGCTTTGAACTGTGGACCTATATGCATAGATCCTTCTATATGTTGTTGTTCTTAAGGGTTCTGCATATATACCTCGCTCATACATTAGAGCTTCAAAAATGCATCACCTCGCCTTTGTTAAGATTAATCCATCTGCCATTTCTCTGCCCTAGGCTCCAGCCTATCAACATCCTGCTGTATCCTCTGGCAATCCACCTCACTATCTGCCGATCCTGTAATCTTTATGTTATCCACAAACTTAATCAGGACACCTACATTCTCCTCCAAATCATTTATATATTACAAACAACAGGGATCCCAGCACTGAACCCAGTGGAACACTACTGGTCACTGATTTCCAGTGAAGGAGAAAAACACCTTTGCACTGCCTCTCTGTTTTCTATGACTAAGCCAGTTCTGTATCCATCTTACCAGCTCACTATGCCCTGAAGAGGGGGAATATCCTAATGCTGGTTTCTCCTTTCCTCTAGATGCTGCCCAGCTTGCTGTGTTCTTCCAGCCTCCTATTTGTCTACCTTGGATTTCAACATCTGGAGTTTTGTTTCTGTCTCTCACCATGGACCTCATGTGACTTCACCTTTTGTATCAGTCTATCATGAGGAAGCCTGTGAAAAGACTTGCTAATGTCCATGGAGACATCATCTATAGCCCTGCCCTCATCAATCATCTTTGTCACTTTCTCAAAAAAAACACAATCAAGCTTGAGACACGACCTTCCATCCACTAAGTCTATATTTTTCCAAATGTGAGTAAATCCTATCCCTAAGGATCTTCTGCAATAATTTCCCCACGACTGATGTAAGGCTCACCCATATGTAATTTCCTGATGACACCTGATTCTCCAACAAAGGAAGAAAGTTGGCTATTTTCGGTCCTCTAGTACATCTCCAATGACAAAAGGAGATACAAAGAGTTTGTACAAGGCCTCAACAATTTTCTCACCTGCTTCCCTCAACATTCTGCTTTAGATCCTGTCAGGTCCCATCAACACCTCTTCCTTTTTTTATCGTGAATATCCTCAAATATTAATATAACTCTCCTAAGACTCACCACCCTTCATGTCCTTCTCCTTTACAAATGCCAATGCAAAGTATTTTTTAAGGACCACACCCACTTCCTCTGGCTCATAGATTCCATCCTACATCCTTGGGTGGACCTGCCCTTTCCTTTTGCTATCCTCTTGCTCCTTTTATGTGGATCAAAAACACCTTGAATTTTTTTCCTAATCCTGTTTGACAATGACATTTCATGGGATGGAGTGGGAGAATGATGTTTCTCCTTCAAAGGCACTTCCTAATTTGAGGGATGCAGTATTGGGAAGAACTATGTTTGCATGTCCATCTGCCTACCTTACTGGTGGCTCCTTCTTCCCACTCTCCCTGTGACACCTGAGACTGCCATCTCCATTCTGAAATCACCTTCCTGGGTTCCTCCTCGATCCAAGGCTTTGGGAGGTATAGTACCAGCAATGGCCCCTGCCTACCTGGTATTTTTTGCTGATTTCAGCAGAACTGCTAGTCTCTGATATACAAGCACTTCTCAGGGGCAGGAGGCAAGGCGTCTACTGGCTTGGAGGTCCATGAACCTGGAGCATGCCTCTCTACTGGCATGTAAATGCCTTCTTAACAAAACATGCTGTGGAGGCTCTTACCATCTCCAACCAGATGCAGCGACACCCATCACTTCACATGTTTTCACCATAGCAATCTAAACTGCATTCTTATCATATAAAATCTGACAACTGAAATCACCTCTACAGGCTCCATCCCCACCCCTTTAACTTGCCTGTCTCCTCTCCACCTATCTTCTCCTCTATCCACCTTCAATCCGCCTCCCCCTCTTTCCCCATTTATTTCAGAACCCTCTCCCCATCCCCCTTTTCTGATGAAGGGTCTAGGGCTGAAACGTCAGCTTTTGTGCTCCTAAGATGCTGCTTGGCCTGCTGTGTTCATCCAGCTCCACGCTTTGTTATTTTGGGTCAAGACCCTTTTTCAGAAATGAGGAGAGGGAAGGGAGCTGGGGAAGAAATAGAGAGAGGAGGGGTGGTGCTGGGGAAGGTAGGTGGGATGGTGATTGGTGAGTGCAGGTCGGCAGTGATGGGGATTGGTCAGTGGGAGAGTGGGTTGGATAGGTGGGAGAGAAGATGGGCAGGTTGTGTCAGGACAAGGAGGTAAGGATAAGAGGGAGGCTTGGACATGGGTTGAGGCAGTGGGTGGGGAGATTTTGAAACTGGTAAAATCCATGTACATCAGTCATCAGTCTGTAGGCTCCCAAGGTGGAATATCAGGTGTTGTTCCTCAAGTTTGCGAGTGGTGTCATTGTGACATTGGAGGAGACCCAGCATGGACATGTCACCCAGGGAGTTGAGGGGGGATACGGTAGAGCAAGTCTGATATAAAAAGTTTGTTTGGGCCTCGGATGCAGATGTAGGGGCAGGTGTAGCACTTCCTGCAGTTGCTGGGAAAAGTGTCGGCGTGGTGGGGTTAGTGGGAGAGTGTTGAGCGGATGAGGGGTAGCAGAGAGAACGGTCCCTACAGAAGGCAGATAGGGGTGGGGAAGGAAATATACCTCTGGTTGTGGGGTTGGATTGTAAATGGCAGAGAATGATAAGTTGAATGCAGAGGTTGGTGGGGTGATATGTGAGGGCAAGTTTTTTTTATTCTGTATTTATTTTTGTTGAGGATAGGGGTAGTTAGGGCAGAAGTGTGGGAAATGCAAGACATACCAGCCTCATCACATGTCCAATCCTCTCTCTCCTCACCGCCTCCTTGATCTATCACAACGTGTCCATCTTCTCTCGCACCTATCTGCCCCACCCACCTCTCTGACCAATCCCCACCACTGCCTACCTGCACTCACCTATCACCATCCCACCTACCTTCCCCAGCCCCATCCATCCTCTTTATTTGTTTCAGAGCTTGCTTCCCCCTTGCCCTATTTCTGAAGAAGTGTGCTGACCAGAGAAGTCAACGTTCCTCCTCCACACTGTGTTGCCGCTGACTCCGGTAACTGCAGTTCCTGCTATCCCAAAGAACGGGATAAAGTGACTCACAGATGAGTTTTTTTCCTACCAGTGGAACTGAAGTTTGTTTGAAATGAAGGAGATAGAACTGATTGTTGAGCAGAGTGTGCAATGTGCTGTTTACTGACGATGGAGGCTGAAATGTTGATTGAATATTTTCAAAGGCAGTAACAGAAATGTAGTTGACTCATACCTGCCCTCGGAGCGGCCAAGTAGCTCCCTCAGTTTTATTGGAGATGAGGGACTGAACAGACTGCAGTGGTTCAAAGAGGTGGAGCTACTTTTATCACTTCTTTAAAACAACCAGGAATGCGTAATGAATGTTGGCGTATCAGTAGGCCTCACATGCCGCAGATAAATATAAAATTTAAATGATCAACTTTATCAAAACAGTGCAGGGGGCAAGAGCTTCCTGCATGCAATTTTTTTTTTAGTTAAGTTTGGTTTCTCCAAATAGAATGTGCGATTCCTTTCGAGGAATGCCGTACAAGGTGCACATGTGGTTGTTTACCATAAAACAGGGAAATGTAAGAACACAATGAGCGACATTATGTTAAAGCTGGTTCGAGGCCCCACCCCGTGACTCAGTCAGCTAGTGACGTTCGTTTCTCTGCCTTTAGGGTGTTTAAAGCGTGATGACTTGCAGATGTTGGAAACTTGCAATTTGTGGCTGACTTTTGTTACTGCAGGGGCCGTTTTGCCTGAAGCCTTCACTCCTTGGGAGTGGAAGAATTTTTTCAAATCACAAGAATAACCACCAGATCTGATGATCCTAGCATTTCTGCACATAATCAAGAGCTGTTAATCATATCATGACAGCAAGAACATTTCTCCTGTGCCACTGAATCAAGCAGGTTTACTCACCTATGCTGAACAAAAGTTACTCTATATTTAGAGTTACAGAAGTCTGATTGGAAAATTCCAAAGGAATAAACAAAACATCAAAACTCTTCATTTGATTTAAACATTGATGAAGGGTTTGAGCTCACGTGTTTTGGGTGCAGCAAAACACAATTTGGCTGATTTTCTTGTCAATTTAAAAGCAGGGGTGAGGTCCTTGAGTGTCTGCTCTGCCCTGTGTAAGCTGCCTGTTTCTGCAGAGGGTGAGAGTTCAGTACTGGCCTCAAAAATCCAGCTTTATGGCTTTGTTTGCAATTTACTCAATGCCTTGTGATTGGTTTGAGGTTTTTAATTTTTTTGAGACCAACGGTAAACTGTCAGAATCTACTCCTTCAATCCCTGCAAGTGTGTTAATTTGGAAAATGGTGGCATTCACACAAGTAAATTTTAAGGCTTGGCACTTTATCAAAGATCGCAATCTGAGTGGGTGCCTTCAGCAGTGCTGAGGGTTGGCATTCCCCTTGATTGAAAGAAAACACCATGCCAATCAGCTGTATTTTTTTTGGACAATCCTCTGCCAGCATTTCAACTTGCACAAACTATTTCTAAAAGAGCTCAAGTTATTACCAGGGGAAAACAAGTGTTTTTTGTCCTGTAGTTTTTATTTTTAAAAGGCCCCCTTGTTAAAATACTGAATGTTATCACAAAGTTGCTGGCAAGGTTTAAGTATCTGGTCAAGTGGCCATGTTCTTCATGCATGGTGCCGGACAGGGAGTGTAAGCATGCCATACAATTCCAGGAGAATCATGTTTGAACCTAGCCTTACCTTACAACACCCTCATACCACATGTACTTTGTAACAACAATCATTGCTTGACACTTGCAAGTGCAACTTCCTTCCTCAGGATTACTCTGGCTAATTGTAATGCTCCAATTGCTACTCCTGACAGAAACCAGCTAATTCAGGGAAGAAAGGAGTGGCAAAACTCTTGAACAGGTGTTTTCTGTCCGTCTTCACTTTAGGAGGTATAAAAATCATTCCAGGATACTTGAAAATCAAGAGCTGAAAGGGAGAATGGAACTTAAAACAGTCTTTAAGAGAAAAGTACAAGGAAAGCAATTAGAATTAAAGTTGTGAAGTACGTTGGCTTTTGTCCTCCAAGAAGTGGCTGCAGAGGAGGTAGATGAATTCATAGCAGAGAATTTCAACTGTCTAAAATTCTCAAGGTTCCTATGACTGGAAAATTATTTCATGTATAGAATCCCTACAGTGTGGAAACAGGCCAATCAGCCCAACAACTCCACACTGCCTCTCTGAAGAGTATCCCACCCAGATCCATTCCCCTACTCTCTTCCCTGTAACCCTGATTTCCCAAGGCTAATCCACCTAACTTGCACACCCCTGGACCTACAGTCAATTTAGCATGACAAACCCACCTAACCTGCACATCTTTGGACTGTGGGAAGAAACCGGAGTTCCCAGCAGAAAACCACACAGCTGGGCTGTGGGAGAATGTGCAGACTCCACTCAGACAGTCACCCAAGGATGCAATTGAGCCACATGTCCCTGGTGCTGTAAGGCAGCAGTACTACTAACCATTGTGATCAGAGATAATGGGAACTGCAGATGCTGGAGAATCCAAGATAACAAAGTGTGGAGCTGGATGAACAAGGCAGGCCAAGCAGCGTCTCAGGAGCACAAAAGCTGATGTTTCGGACCTAGAGCTCTCTGACGGCTCTAGGCCTGAAACGTCAGCTTTTGTGCTCCTGAGATGCTGCTTGGCCTGCTGTGTTCATCCAGCTTCGCACTTTGTTATCCTGTACTTGACGTTGAGCTGCTATGTAATGTATCTGTTCCTGAAAGGAGGGAGACAGAAACTCTTGGCTAGTTTATCTAACGTCTGTCATTGGGAAAATGCTGGAATCCATTTATTAAGAAGCTAACTGCAGGATATTTAGAAAATCATAGTACAATAAGTCAAAGTCAATGTCAACATGGCTTTGTGAAAGGGAAATTAGGTTTGGATAATTTGTTGAGACTCTTTTTGAAGAAGTGAAAAGCATTAGAGCAACGGGAAAGTTGATGTTTTGGGTTGGGACCATTCATCAGGACTGGGTAGGGGGAAGGGAGCTCAGAAATAAGACCATAAGACAGGAGTGGAAGTATCGACTAGAAGCGGAGCCTAGCGGAGAAGACTGTAGAGCAACAATGGCAGGAGTTTCTGGGTGTAATTGAGGACACAGTACAGAGGTTCATCCCAAAGAAAAGATTATCCAGGGCGGATTAGACAGCCATGGCTGACGAAGGAAGTCAGGAAATGTATCAAAGCAAAAGAGACAGCCTATAAAGTAGCCAAGAGTACTAGGAAATCAGAAGATTGGGAAGGCTACAAAAACAAACAGAGGATAACAAAGAGAAATAAGGAGGGAGAGAATCAAATATGAAGGTAGGCTAGCCAGTAACTTTTGAAATGATAGTAAAAGTTTCTTTCAATACATAAGAAACAAACGAGAGGCAAAAGTAGACATTGGGCTGCTCCAAATTGATGCTGGAAGGCTAGTGATGGGAGATAAGGAAATAGCTGAAGAACTTACGTACTTTGCGTCAGTCTTCACAGTGGAAGACATGAGAGGTATCCCAACAGTTAAGGAGAGTTGAGTATGGTAAGCGTTACAAAAGAGAGTGCTAGAAAGCTAAAAGGTCTACAAATTGATAAATCTCCAGGCCCCGATGGGCTACATCCTAGAGTTCTGAGGGAGGTGGCTAAGGAAATAGCAGAGGCTTTGGTTGTGATCTTTCAAAAGTCACTGGAGTCAGGGAACGTCCCAGATGGTTGGAAAATTGCTGTGTAATCCCCTTGTTTAAGAAAGGATCAAGACAAAAGATGGAAAATTATAGGCCGATTAGCCTAACCTCGGTTGTTGGCAAAATTCTAGAATCCATTGTTAAGGATGAGATTTCTAAATTCCTGGAAGTGCATGGTCAGGTTAGAACAAGTCAGCATGGATTTAGTAAGCGGAGGTCATGCCTGACAAACCTGTTAGAATTCTTTGAAGAGGTAACAACAAGTAGGTTAGACCAGGGAAATCCAGTAGATGTTATCTATCTAGACTTCCAAAAGGCCTTTGATAAGGTGCCTCATGGGAGGCTGCTGAGCAAGGTGAGCCACTGGCATGGATTGAGGATTGGCTGTCTGCCAGAAGGCAGAGAGTTGGGATTAAAAGGCTGTTTTTTGGACTGGCAACCAGTGACAAGTGGTGTCCGGCAGGGTTCAGTGTTGGGGCCTCAGCTGCTCACTTTATATATTAACGATCTGGATGAAGGGACTGGGGGCATTCTGGTGAAGTTTGCCAATGATACGAAGTTAGGTGGACGTCAGGTAGTACTGAGGAGATGGGGAGGCTGCAGAAAGATTTAGACAGTTTAGGAGAGTGGTCCAGGAAATGGCTGAAATTCAAAGTGAGTAAATGCGAGGTCTTGCACTTTGGAAAAAAGAATACAGGCATGGATTACTTTCTAAATGGCGAGAAAATTCGTAAGTAAATTCGCAGAAGTACAATGGGATCTGGGAGTGTTGGTCCAAGATTCTCTAAAGGTTACCTTGCAGGTAAAGTCTGTGATTAAGAAAGCGAATGTAATGTTGTCGTTTATCTCAAGAGGGTTGGAATATAAAAACAGTAATGTGCTTCTGAGACTTTATGAAGCTCTAGTTAGGCCCCATTTAGAATACTGTGTCCAGTTTTGGGCCCCACACCTCAGGAAGGACATACTGGTGCTGGAGTGTGTCCAGCGGAGATTCTCACGGATGATCCCAGGAATGCTAGGTTTAACGTAAAATGAATGGCTGAGGATCCTGGCACTGTATTCATTCGAGTTTAGAAGGTCGGGGGAGATCTAATAGAAACCTACAAGATAATGCGTGGCTTAGAATGGGTGGACGCTGGGAAGTTGTTTCTGTTAGGCGGGGAGACTAGGACCCGTGGGCACAGCCTTAGAATTAGAGTGGGTGAATTTAAAATGGAAATGGAGACATTTCTTCAGCCAGAGTGTGGTGGGCTTGTGGAATTCATTGCCATGGAGTGCAGTTGAGGCTGGGACGTTAAGTGTCTTCAAGGTGGAGATTGATAAATTCTTGACTTCATAAGGAATCAAGGGCTATGGGGAGTTCTGGTAAGTGGAGTTGAAATGCCCATCAGCCATGATTAAATGGTGGAATGGACTTGATGGGCCAAATTTGGTGCGGGGGGCGTGGTGTGGCTGGGGGTAAGGTAGGTGGGGTGGTGAGAGATTGGTCAATGGTGAGAATTGGCAAATGGGTGAGACGGAAAATGGACAGGTTGTGCCACGTCAAGGAGGCAGGAATGAGAGGGAGGGCTAGACATAGAATTCACTCGCTTCAAAAATCTCTCCAAGCCCAGCTTCATTCCACGTTGAGGCCATTGGGCTGTAAGCTCCTGAAGTCGAACATGAGGTTTTGTTCTTCCAAGTTTTTTGTGTGACCTCATTGTAATATTGGAGAAGGCCAAGGCTGGACATGTTGCTGAGGTAGTGGAAAGGGCAGTTGAAATCCTCCTGGTCCTCATGCACCTCCCACCAGCCTCCAAATCCAACACATCATCCTCTGCCACTTTCACCACCTACAATCCGACCCCAGCACCAACGAGATGGTCACCTCCCCACCCCTCTCTCTGCGACTCTCACCCACTCCACACTCTTTCCCTCTCCCCCACCCCCCCACCTTGCCCTCCCCCCAACCCCACCACACCTGGCACCTATCCCTGCAACTGCAGGAGGTGCTACACCTGCCCCTACACATCCACCACCCCACCACCTCCGTCCAAGGCCCAAAACAATCATTTTGTATCGAACAGGGATTCACCTGTATGTCTTCCAACCTGGTCTACTGAATCTGTTACTCCTGATGCAGAGGAGACCACAGCAGAACAACCAAGTTCAGACTCTGTGACACCCCAATCAACACCACCTTCCTGTTGCCAGCCCTTTCAACTTCCCCCACCCACTCCCTTAGTGACATGTCCACATATGGGCCTCCTCCAGTGTCACAATGAGGCCACATGAAAATTGGAGGAACAACGCATGTTCTGCCTCAAGAGCTTACAGCCCCATGGCCTAAATATAGGATTCACCAGCTTCAAAATCTCCCCACCCCCAGCCTGATCCCATGTCCAGCCTTCCCTCTCATCCCTGCCTAATTGACCTGACACAACCTCTCCATCTTCTTGTCTATCTGCCCCACCCTTGCCTTTGACCAAACTCCCCAATCTCCTAACTGCATCCACGTATCACTGTCCCAACCCCCTCCCTCTATTTATTTATTTCTGAGCTCCCTGTCCCCTCCCCAGTCCTCATGAAGGGTCCTGACCTGAAACATCAACTTTCCTGCTCCTCTGATACTGCCTGACACAGCTCCACAAGGTTTTGACCTGAAGATTTCACGGTGTATGGGTTAACATATTACAATGAGTAAAGGATTAGGTAGCTAACAATGAGCAGAGCGTTGTGATAAGTGCCTTTCTTGAGTTGACATGCTGATGTTTATAAATGATTGTTTGAACTTCCCTTTTCTACTTGGGGGTGTGCGTGTGGGTGGGGAAGGTAGGGTGGCAGACAGCATTGTGAATTGAAGTCAGTAACTTGGGAAGTCCTGAAAAAGATCTGTTGTTGCAGAAGTGGGACAAAAAGCATGCTTGGGAGCTCTGGCGCTATGTTTAAGTTTTAAAAATAAGAATTAAAAAAAGTCCTTCCTGCCCTCACATTTGACCCCCATGTTCCATCTAGCCAACATATGCCACCCAATGACCTGTACTCAACTCATGGATCCCTCACATCCTCAATGTCGACCTAGCCCCAGTACCCAACCCATATGGCCACTGATGCCCTTCATACCACCTATACCTTGTAGCCATCCCTATGATTCTCTCATGCTTCATGTCAATTAATGTCTCTGTGCCCTTTATACTTTCACACACTATGCCAAATAATGTAGCTTTCATTATTGGCAGGCCTCAGAACTCACCTAGATGAGATCAAAATAAAACTACATTATAAAAGTTCTGCATTGTGGATCTAACTATAGAAAAACTACTTTATTTTAAAAATATGCAATAAATTGATGATGAGTAACTGGATTTGAAATGTTGACCCTGCTTTCTGTCTATGGATGTGCCAGACCAGCTGAGTTTTGTGAACAATTTCTGTTTTTGCCTGCTCATATGGCTAGATAACGTCTGACTGGACTGTTTTAGCTGTTAAAAGCTCAACATGAAAAGGTGAAAGTCAAAAAGCTCAACATGAAAAAGTGAAAAGTTATAGCAAAAACAAAATTGGATAAGCTTTTATTTGTGGAGAGCATTCCAGGAGTCCGACATGTCCCAAAATGTTTTAGAACCACTTTTGAAGTGTTGTCACTGCTGTAATGTAGATAGGTACAGCAACAATTTGTCCACAATAAGCATTCAAATCATGAGTGAAGATAAAAAATAAACTGAAGTTTTGTTGGGTGGTATCATCTGAGGGACAAATGTTGTTCTAGATACCAGGCAAACACCATTGCTCTATTTTGAAAACTGACACAAAATCCTTATTTCATCCTACATTTTCTGATGAAGGGTCTAGGCCCGAAACATCAGCTTTCCTGCTCCTTGGTTGCTGCCTGGCCTGCTGTGTTCATCAAGCTCTACACCTTGTTATCTCTCAAAATCCTTATGCCCATCTGAGAGTGCAGAAAGGCCTTGGTTTTTAAAGAAAGGACAACATTTGCAACAGCACAGAATTCCATTAGTACTGTAGTAAAGAGTGAGCCAAGAACTTGTGAGTGTACAAATGGATCTTGAATTCAAAACCTTCTGACTAAGAGGTGAGAATGTGACCACTGAACCAAAGCTGATAGCTCCCACTACTACTAAACAGAGCCTGATTTTTCCCATCAATAGGCCAGATGCTCCAAGACTAATTGTTTGACCTAAACTGTTACCTGCCCTCCATGAACATAAAAATTACATTCAAGGGTGGGCCATCTTTATCTTAGCCAGTCACTTGATAACAGCTGATCTGATTGTGACCTTTGCTTCCCTGCCCACTCCTTTCACACTTTGACTGCTTTATCAGACAAGAATCTACCTTAGTTGGTCGTAGATGTTCAAAGGTTGACTTTGCCCAGGCCCTGAATGACATGAGCAATAACAGGAAAATTGGGTGAGGTGTCAAGCCAGGTACTTTTCACTGTCAAGACCAAAAGATCATATTTTCCAACCAAGATGAAATTCTCACTGGTGATTGGTGAAAGGTCACTTTACCATGGATTATTGCTCACTATCATTCGTATTATTACCTTGTATCAACCCATCAATATGCAGTCTCCCATTCTTCCAATGGCCGAATAGAATGTAAATGCTGAGAATTGCTGTAGTTTATATAGATTTCAGTAAAACTTTGACAAGATCCCATATAGGAGACTGATAAAGAAAGTAAAAGCACTTGGGATCCTGGGTAACTTGGAAAATTGGATCCAAAATTGGCTTAGTGATAAGAGGCAGAGGATGGTGATAGGCTGTTTGTGTGACTGGAGGCCAGTGTCTAGTGGTGTACCACAGGGATCCGTACTGATTCCTTTATTATTCATGATAAGTATGTAAACAATGAAAGCAGGACACTAGAAAGCTCAGAAGCAGAGGGATTTGGGTTTCCTGATTACAGCTCTCAGAAAGTAGCAGGACAAGTGAATAGTGTAGTTATAAGGCTTATGGGACACTCCTTTATTGGTTATGACGTAGGTTATATCAGTAGGAAAGGAATGTTAGAGCTGTACAGGACTTTGGATAGGCCATGGCAGTGAAGGAAGGATGTGATCGCACTGAAGGCAGTGCGAGGGCAATAGATTCACTAGGATGTTAACAAAATAAAGAACCGCAGATGTTGGAGATCTGAAACAAACCAACAAACTTAAACCCAGGAGGTCTGACAGCATCTGTGGAGGGAATTAGAGTTAATGTTTCAAACCCAGTGAATCTTCCTCAGAACTGACCATACATCATCAGGATGTTATCTGGAATGGAACATTTTAGTTATGAAGGGATGCTGGATAGGCTCGTGTTGTTTTCTTTAGAGCAGAGAAGGCTGAGAGGGGACCTTGTTGAGGTGCATAAGATTGTGATATACATGGACAAGGTGGATAATTGATAGCTGTTTCCCTTGGTTGAAGTGTCACTAACAAAGGAGCCAGGTAGGACGCTTAGTTGGGATTTGGGAAAAACCTTTTGCACCAGAGTGGTGGGAATCTGGACTGCACTGCGTGGGAGGGTAGTTGAGGAAGGAACCTCACAATCTTTAAAAAGCACCAGAAATATCCAAACACGTACATCTACAGGCCAAATGCTGGTAAGTGGGACTAGTGTGGATTTAGGGTTGTTTGTCAGTGTAGATTTGATGGATTGAAGGGTCTTGTTGTGACCTAAATGATTCTGAGTGTCAAAGCAGGTACGTGGTGACTCCAACTCCATCTTGGACACCCAGCACCTACAACTCAGGATGTACTCAATGGACAATGAACGCATGTACCTTACATTGATGGCTATTGGCACCTGACATGTACCAACATCACTCTACTATCATGGTGCGTCTCAATCCACTTAGACACTTATGTGCTTCAATGCCATGCACCAGCACCTGTCTTAACATTGCTGCTGCAAGGATGTTTTGTGCACAGGGACCAGCAGCCAGCTCCCCTGAGATAGGACCAGGTGGCATCTCAGGAAACCTGAAGGCTACACTTGGCCAACTTTTGGAAAGATTCAGCCCAATGACCCTGCTTCTGCTGCTCTCTGAGGAAGTGAATTCCATCTGACAACTCTCCAAGCATCTCCTCATCTCCATCTGAAATGAGGGACCTCTTGTAATTACATCTGAAATCAATATGCTCAGCACAGCATGGGAATAAAACAGGGAAACGTATGGTCCTTTTTTTAAAAATTGTAACACAGGCCTATGCTTTCACTCACTGCATTGGTTGTGGTTATGATCTATTATTATGGCAAAATGTAAAATTTAAAACCTCTTTACACGTGGAGGGCTGCTCTTATCATTAGAAAGAGAGAGAGAGAGAGAGATAGACGGATAGTGGTTTAACCTGAGTGTCACCATGCATCACATGAGAGAGGTTGAAAAGGTGGGACCGTCATGGCAACCTCAGCCAGTGTGGATATTGAGTGCATACTGTTGGCATCACTCTGCATGGCAAGCCAATTAGCCAATTGAGCTAACCGTTTAACAACCCCCCCCCCCCACCCCAATCCAACACACAAATATGTAGTTGGTCCACATCCCCTTTCACACAAAGGTAGGCAGCTTCATTGCTGGGGGGGGGGTGGTCTCCCTGTCCTGCAGATGGATGCAACGTAGCTGAGGCTCTGTGGTTCAACGTAGAGGTCCATTACACAAAAAGCATCCTTTGTTAACCCCAACAGTCTTCCCAGGAGAGATTTCCCTCTAACCTCTCAGGCCTACCAATGTCAATCTTAACAATATTAATTTTAACATGCCTGACTAAGAATGCCTTCATTTTATATATTCTGAGGTGTACAGCTTAACTGCTTCTCCTGGCATCTGGAGACAGTCTACCCTTCTTAATTTCTCAGCCTGATTTTCGCTTCAAAAGCCTATTGTTAAACGCAGTTATAGTTAAAGGAAATACTTAAAACAATATTATTCTGATTGTTTTGTGACATTCAATCACTAAATATCACTGAGTGGGAAGAGGACCAATTATCCCCTGGTCATGAGCCTTTTTCTTTGAGGTCAGTCCAAAAGAAAGGAAACTGAACTATCATGATTTATGTTAGAGGCAGGCAACAGTTAGGATGAAAACTGACAATGGAACTAATTATTTTTGGAGTTTTTTAAAAAAAGTCCTGCATAGGATGTGGATATCATGGGCTGGGCCAGCATTTATTGCCCATTTTTAGTTACCCATGAGAAGGTAGATGATGGTGAGCTATTACATAAAGGCCAAAAGCACTGCTCATGCTGTAAATTAGAAACAAGAACAGAAATTGCTGGAAAACTCAGCAGGCCAAGTAGCTCTTGTGGAGAGAGTGACCCTTCCGCAGAACTGTTCGTTTTTCAGCTATTATCTGGCTTGTTTGGGTAATGATTATGATTTGAATTTTCCAACCCTGAACTCACTGCATCACCACTTCATAGAATGCCTCACCCTCTGGCAGCTACATGTCTTTTTTTTCGCATTGAACAAGTTAAATTGAATTGAATTATAATTAATTATACTGAAGTCATTATGTTTATGTCAACTGTGGCTCGGTGGTGACAATCTCACTTCTGAGTCATGAGATGCAAGTGCCGCATCAGAGATGCTCCAGTGCTGTATGGTGGTAATGCAGCACTGTTGGAGGTGATACCTTTAAGATGAAGTGCTAACTGTTTGTTCTCAGATGAATGTAAAAGAAACAAAGATCTGAACAAGAGCAACTTATTCTCCCAGCTTTCTTAATTGTCACCCCTCAACAAACATCTAAAACAGGTTACTCGATCTTTTCTTTAATTGCTCTTTGCAGAACCTTGTTACCTGCAAATTGGCTTCCAGATTACTTGCGTTACTTTAATAACAACACAACAGTCCTTTCGAAAACAGTGTGGATGGTGCCATATCAGCTCAATGGCGAATTAATAGTCGTATATAAATGTAACTTTTTTTTTATTGGTTCAGAAATTCTCTGCATTGTAAGAGGAGTTTCCGCTGCAATGCAGGCTAAATTACAGTAGTCTAGATGGAGAAGGTCTGAAGACATACTGACTCACAATGGTTTTATGTTACACCAAAATCCCAAATGAGAACAATGATTACCATCATTACAGACAAAAGTGCAAGCATCAGCTCTTCATCCTGGTAATCTGGAACTCCAAACACTCTTGCAAATTCAGAAGGAGAAGATGACAATCAAATTGCTGAGTGCCTTTCCCAGTTTCAGTCCACTTGTGCTATGATATAATGCTGAAAACATGTCAATAGCAAGAAGGCAGCAGTGACAAGAACATCGTGGCATGTGTAAAATTGGATAAAACTCAGCACATCTCTGGAAATGGTATTAGGATGACTTATTAGAGATATTGGGAACTCCAGATGCTGGAGAATCCAAGGTAATAAAGTGTGAAGCTGGATGAACACAGCAGGCCAAGCAGCATCTCAGGAGCACAAAAGCTGACATTTCGGGCCTAGACCCTTCATCAGAGAGGGAGATGGGGAGAGGATTCTGAAATAAATAGGGAGAGAGGGGGAGGCGGACCGAAGATGGAGAGAAAAGAAGATATGTGGCGAGGAGAGTATAGGTGGGGAGGTAGAGAGGGGATAGGTCAGTCCAGGGAAGATGGACAGGTCAAGGAGGTGGGATGAGGTTTGTCTGTAGGAAATGGGAGGAATCGAAAGAGAAGTTGTTGAGGGTGAGGACGAGTTCGGCTAGGCGGATGAGGGTGTCGGTGGAGGGGGTCTGGTCGGGTCTGTGGGACAGGAAGAAGTGGAGGGCCTTGAGGCCATCTGCATGCGGAATACAGGTGTATAGGGACTGGACATCCATGGTGAAAATGAGGTGTTGAGGGCCAGGGAATTGGAAGTTCTGGAGGAGGTGGAGGGTGTGGGTGGTGTCACGGATGTAGGTAGGGAGTTCCTGGACCAAAGGGGAGAAAATGGGGTCCAGATAGGTGGAGATGAGTTCGGTGGGGCAGGAACAGGCTGAGACAATGGGTCGACCAGGGCAGGCAGGTTTGTGGATTTTGGGAAGGAGATAGAAACGGGCCGTGCGGGGTTGGGGAACAATGAGGTTGGAGGCTGTGGGTGGGAGGTCCCCTGAAGTGATGAGGTCATGAATGGTGTTGGAGATGAAGGTTTGGTGCTCGGAGGTGGGGTCATGATCAAGGGGGCGGTTGGCCTCGGCGATGTAGAGGTCAGTGCGCCATACTACGACTACACCCCCCTTGTCTGCGGGTTTGATGGTGAGGTTGGGGTTGGAGCGGAGGGCTGCCTGTTCTGCAGGGGAGAGGTTGGAGTGGGTGAGAGGGGTGGACAGGTTGAGGCGGTATCTCCCCTTCCCACACCGCATCCCAAAACCAGCCCAGTTTGACCCCTCCCCCCACTGCATCACACAACCAGCCCAGCCTGCCTCTGCCTCCCTAACCTGTTCTTCCTCTCACCCATCCCTTCCTCCCACCCCAAGCCGCACCCCCATCTACCTACTAACCTCATCCCACCTCCTTGACCTGTCCGTCTTCCCTGGACTGACCTATCCCCTCCCTACTTCCCCGCCTATACTCTCGTCTCCACCTATCTTCTTTTCTCTCCATCTTAGGTCCATCATCTCCCTATTTATTCCAGTTCCCTCTCCCCATCCCCCTCTCTGAAGGGTCTAGGCCCAAAACGTCAGCTTTTGTGCTCCTGAGATGCTGCTAGGCCTGCTGTGTTCATCCAGCTTCACACTTTATTATCTTAGGATAACTTATCACTTCTTTCAAGAAGGATGAATGTTGCAAAGACGTGAAATGTCAGTGACAGCAGTATGTTGCATTTGCCAACAGTGTGCTATCTTTCAAGACCCACACAGTGGTATCTTGACCCAAATTCTCACGAACTGACCGTTCAGCAAATCTAATCTTTGACATAGCCTGGAAATTAAATTGTACAGTATTGGCTCATACAACATGCCTATGAAATCTTTTGTTGAGGGAAGGCAATGGCTTAATGGTATGATTAATCCAGAAACCCAGTGAATAATCTGTCATGGAAGATGGTGGAACTTGAACACAACACGTAAGAAAAATCTGAAATTAAGAATCTAATGATGACCATGAAAGTATTCACAACAGAAGTTGTTGGAAAAGCTCAGCAGGTCTAGCAGCATCTTTCAAGAAAATATCAGTTAATGTTTCAGGTCAGTGGCCCGAAAAGTTAACTCTGTTTTCTCCTCCACAGATGCTGCCAGACCTGCTGAGTGTTTCCATCAACTTCTGTTTTTGTTCCTGATTTACAGCATCTGCAGTTCTTTTGGTTTTTATGAAACCATTTGCATTTGCCAACCTGGCCTGGTCTGGCCTGCATGTAACTCCAGTGCCACTGCAATGTGCTTGACTGTTAACTGCTCTCTGGACAATTAGAAATAGGCAATAAATACTGGCCCAGCCAGTGACAGCTTCATCCCTGGGCATAAATTTTAAGAAAAACTGCCAGAACCGGGTCTGTAGCAGATGGTGAGGGAAAAAATAGGAGCAAATGACTGCAGATACTGGAATCTTAACTTAAAAAATGCTGGAGATCACAACAGGTCAGGCAGCAGAGAGAGAACAAGCTAACATTTTGAATCTAGATGACTCTTCATTGCTGAAGAAATATTTGTTTTCAGTCAAGAGGGGAAATGTATTTGATCTCATCCTTACCAATCTGCTGCTGCAATGCATCTGTCTATGACATTATCAGTAAGAGTGACCATCGCATTGTCCTTGCGGAGACTTGTTTCAGTCCACAAGCACTATGATATAATGCTGAAAATAGGTCAATAGCAAGAAAGCAGAAGCAGCAAGGACATCATGACATGTAGATTGTACGAAACCCAGCCTTCATACTGAGTACACCCTCCATCGTGTTGTGAGGCATCCTCACTGTGATAAATGGGACAGACTTCGAAAAGACCTAGCAGCTCAAGACTGGGCATCCATGAGACGCTGTGGGCCATCAATAGCAGCAGAACTGTAGTCCAGCACAATCTGTAACCTCATGGCCCGGCATATCCCTGACCCAACCATTGCTGTTGAGGCAGGGATAAACCCTAGTTCAATGGAGAATGCAGGGAGGCACGTGAGGATCGGTACAAAACATATCTGAAAATGAGGTGTCGACCTGACGAAGCTACCAAACAGGGCTACTTGCTGTTAAACAGCCTAAGAAGTGGGTGATGGGCAGAGCTAAGTGATTTCAAACCAATGGATCAGACTGAGCTCTGGAGTCCTGCCATATCCAGTCAAGAATGATGGTGGATAATTAAACAACTCACTGGAGGAGGCTTCACAGATATCACCATCCTCAACGATAGAGGAGACCCCATATCAATGCAGAAGATAAGGCTGAAGCTTTTGCAGCAAAGTCCAGGCAGAAGTGCCGAGTGGATGATCCATCTCGAGCCTCCTCCAGCGGCCCCAGGATGACAGACACTAGTCTTTAGCTAAACCAATTCACTCCACATGATATCAAGAAACAGTTAGAGGCGCTGGTTACTGCAAAGGCAATGGGCCCTGATAACATTCTGGCAAAAGTATTGAAGTGCTCCAGAACTCGTTCCCCTAGTCAAGCTGTTCAAATTCAGTTCCAACACTGGCATTTACCCAACAATGTGGAACGTGGCCCCGGTAAGTGCTATACACAAACAGCAGGACAATACCAAACTGGCCAATTACTGCCTCATCAGGTTCCTCTTGATCATCAATGAAGTGATAGAAGGTATCTTCATCAGTGCTACCAAGCATTACCTGCTCAGCAATGGCCTGTTTAGTGATGCCCAGCTTGGGTTTTGCCAGGGACACACAACTCCTGACCACGTTTCAGCCTTGATTCATCATGGACTAAAGAGCTGAATTCCAGAGGTGAGATGAGAGTGAGAGCCCTTGATTTCAAGACTGTATTTGACCAAGTGTGGCATCATGGAGCCTAAGATAAGATAAACTGGAATCAATGGGTATCGGGGACAAACTCTCTACTTGTTGGAGTCAAACCTGGCATGTAGGAAGATGGTTATGGTTAGTGAGGATCAGTCATCTCAGCTCCAGGACATCTCTGAGGGGTTCCTCAGGACAGAGTTCTAGGTGAAAAAAATCTTCAGCTGCTTTATCATTGACCTTCCCTCTATCTTAAGAGCAGAAGTGGGAATGTTTGCCAATGTTCAGCACCATTTGCAACACCTCAGATACTGAAGCAGTCCATGTTCAAATGCAACAAGATCTGGACAATATGCAGGCTTGGGCCCACAAATGGCAAGTTGCATTCACTCTACACAATTGATAGTCAATGACAATCACCACAAAAGACGACCCAAACACTGCACCTTGACATTCACTGGTTTGGCCATCACTGAATGGCCGTTACCATTGACGAGAAACTCAACTGGACTCACCACATAACCACAGAGGCTACAAGAGCAAGTCAGAGTCTAGGAATGCTGTGATGAGCAACTCACCTCCTGACTCCCCAAAGCCTGTCCATCATCTACAAAGCCCACATCAGGAATGTGATGGAATACACCCTGCTTGCCTGATTGGGTGCAGCTCTAACAATCCTCAAGAAGCTTGATACCATCCATACCAAAGAAGTTCACTTGGTTGGCTCCATGTCGACAGGTATGTGCTCCCTCCACCACCAAAGTTTCTTAGCAGCATGTGTGCTATGTGCACTGGACTAATTCATCAAAAATTCTTAGACCGCACCTTCTAAACTCATAATTACTTCCACCTAGAAGGACAAGAACAACAGCATGGAAATATCACCACATACAGGTTTCTCTCCAAGTCATTCACCATCTTGACTTGAAAATATATCGCTGTTCCCTAACTGTCGCTCAGTCAAAGTCCTGGAATTCCACTTTTCAGGGCATTGGGGGTCTAACAACAGCACATAGACTGCAGCGCTTCAAGAAGGCAGCTCACCACCACCTTGTCAAGGGCAAATTGGTTCAAACAATAAAAGCCAGCAAAGGCCATGTGCCATGAGTGAATTTCCACAATTAAAATCTGAAACTAGCATATACACTTAGATTTCACTTCTAATTTTCTCTCATGATTGTACAGTTTGCTAATGGACTGCACCTTCAGAAACAATAGCTTGGGAATATGACATTTCTGTTTGTAAATGCCTCATAGCGAAGATGGGAGTAGAATTCCGGTCTGTTGTTGTCATATAGCATGTTAAATAAAGGTTGTTGATTTGCAATGTTCTAAAGGGCTGATACTGTATGAACTACACTCTTCCATTTAAGAGTTTAGTAATTAAAAGGTAATACTACTGTTATCATAAAGGAATCCAGGTTGGTTAATTTTTAACTGATGTTGCCGGTTCTGAAAAAAACTTAGGTATCTGGGTATTTCTTTTACGTATATTTCTTCTATTGTCCAATGTTACGATTATATTATTACCTCAGAGGCAGCTAAATTGACACTATTTACAGAAATGAATAACAGTAGCTTGGTCATGGGAATTCATGTTGTATTTTGCCTCTCAAATTAATGTAAAACATCTTTTCATAGCTTGAAATTTTATATGTTTTGAGAAAGGTGAGATGAAGAATCAATCACTAAATCACAAGAAGGGCTTCAGTGGAAAGACAAAGATTAATCACGAAGTTTAGGTAATTGTTAGTAAAAGAAGACTTTCAAAAATTTATATGGGGAACGATAAGGGAATTAGGTTCACATTTTCACTCAGTGAGTAGTTAGGGATGCATGACCTGGAAGTGGGTGGAGGCAAGTTCAACAGAGACACTCAAGAAGGCACTGGGTGCTTATTTGGATAATGAAGTGTGTGAGAGTTTGGGAAAAGGCAGGGGATTGGCACAAGGTGACGATGTTTATTTGAATAGCCAGTTCAGTCAAGATGGGCTGAACTGCCTTCTTCTACACTGGAATGACTCAGCAATTACGAACAAAATGAATATGAGTAAGAGATGAAATGCAAAAAATTAATTTCATCAGAGTTCAATGCCTAGAGGAGGATTCTGTGTGAAGAAAGAGCTGGCGTTGACATTAAATGGTCATTACTGATGTCTTGGAGACAATGCAAAAGGAAATTTTTTTTTGTAATTCTAAATATATAGATTGTAAGCTAAGAACTTCTGCAGTACAATATTTGAATAATTGACTTAATTGAAATTTATTTCTTGGTCATGCTATCCAGCTCACTCATCATCAATGGGCAGATTTAGCTGGATTTTGTATAGTCATGTTAATCATTTTAGATAAGGAGTTGATGGAGAAGGATTTTAATCTATTTTCACAGGGACATGGGTCAAAGGCTCATATGAACTTGTTCCTCTGGCCTCAACTTATTACGAATTTTCTAATTTATGAAATAGGAGCAGGGGTTGATCATTTAGCCCCTCAGCCTGCTCTACCATTTAATGAAATTATTACTGATCTCTTTGTGCTTTGAATTCCACATTCACATCTACCCTGATAACCCTTGATTTCCCAGCTCAACATGAATTTTTCCACCTCAGTCTTAAAAATATTTATTGAGACGGAGGATGGGAAAATATTGTGGTAAGAACTGCTCCCTTTTTGAGGTATTTTCAATGATGGAGCTGATTTCCTCAATTTCCAGAAACAGTAATTACTGTTTTACAAGCCGTTGCAATGTCTCGGATCATGGGGAAAAATAATCAAAACCATGGCCCTTTAAAAAGGAGGAAGAGAGACAGAGTAGAGACCACATATGAAGTGATTCAAATGAGAAAGAAACTTACACTGCTGTCTGACCCAGCAGTGAATCAGCACAGCTATTTCCTCTGCTGTTTTGGGTTCAAGTATCTCTGGGCATCAGAGTGCATCTAAGCAAAATTAACAAACAGGGAAATTTGTCGCTCACCCTGGAGAAATCTGTGCTCACAGCGGGGGACAGCTAAGTTGATAATTTTAAAGTTTTTTACACACAGAGGGTGGTGCGTGTATGGAATGAGCTGCCAGAGGAGTTGATGAATGCTAGTACAATTCCAACATTTAAAGGAATCTGGGCAGGTACATGAATAGGAAGGTTTTAGAGGGATATGGACCAAATGCTGGCAAATGGGACTAGATTAATTTAGGATATCTGGTCAGCCTGGCCAAAGGATTTGTTTCTATGCTGTACATCTCTATGATCTGGCCTCCATTGCTTTCTGAAGCAAAGTTGCGTAGCCCTCTTAAAATATATCAAAGTCTCCTCATATTTGTCTTGAAAGAGTGATCTCTAATTTTAGAAGTGTCCCTTTCTTTGGGACTGATGTACAACAAGAAACATTGTTTCTATGTCTACCTTGTCATGACCATTCAGGATTTTACATCTGACAATCAAATCACCCCACACTCTTATAACCCCCCATTGAAACAAGCCCAGTCTGTCCAACCTATCCTCATAACACAATGCATGTAACTGCAGGTATCAATCTAGTAAACCTCTTCTGAAATGTAGTACTCTAGTACTGCCGCTGAAATGTGGCGCCTTTCAGCCTCTGGAATTCATTCGCCTAAATTTGGAAGTGAAACATCTGCTGCCACACAGTAAAAGCTCCAAGGTAGAGCCAGAAGCATGGCAAAGAAAATAGAAAGTTGAAAATTGAGCCCACGGCAACCTCAGGTGTGTGTGGAATAGCTGAGAGGAGCATTCTTGCTTTTCTGTTTCTGTAGGAATCTTAGTAAAAGGTACATGCATCTCTTTAAACTATTTCCTGGTCATCCATAAGATGGAAACAGAGTTTGTGTCTCTATCATCACGACATTTATCTCCAGACGACAACACGTATGTAAAAGTATATGTTGTTACAGCAACTCAAACTTTGAATGAACTTCATGTTACCACACCACCACACTTTAAATTGTCTCCCTCTGCACTCTGTTCTTTCAGACTTGACCATGACCTCATCATTATAACTGGTATTGTCTGGTCTACTGACTTCTATTTAACAGAGTATGTATATTAACTGTTGGACATTTCCTCCTAACTCCCATTAGACCACGCTGCCAACATTGAACATAGGATAATTTCTCCAGGATTATCAATGATTTTATCTCCTCAGGAGGTGTTTGCTTCATGGCCTCCAACATCATTGTTTTCCAACACTGAACACAATCACATATACCTCCTTCACAAGATCTAAAAACATGCTATCCTGATACACACAAGGTTTCAGCCTGTTCCTGCCCCAATGAATAGATTTCTCCTCATCTCAGTTCTACCTTTTCTCTCTTTTCCAGTTTGCAACTACATCCATAATTTTCATGATGTTCTCCATTGGTAAACTGTTTTCAATCACCTGCACGTAATTGTGTCTCCTTGTCATCATGGATGTCCAATTGTTCTCTACCTCCATCCCTCACCGGGAGGGCTGAAGCCTCAACATTTGTTTCTTGAATGGAAGTCCAACCAGTCTGTTTCCGTCAACAGCCGCCTCTACTTGGTTCAACCGCTTCTCTCATTGGACAATTTCCTTTTATACACATCTTACTTTCTCAAAATTGAAGGCTTTGTGATTAGTACCTACAGCTGATGAACGAGTTTCCTATGTTTCCAATTTTGATCATGTTATTTCTCATATTTTTCAGAAAGCACCATTACAGAAGAGAAATGTGAACAAATAATTGTTGATTGTTTCCTTTGCTGATTTAGTGATGTTGAGAATCACTGTCTGTTCCTGCTGCCCTTCTAGAAATTTCAGATCAAGACACCTAAAATATCCTTTGCTTGAATAGTTCTGCTGAATATTTCTTGGAAACTCTACCATGTAAAAGGCACACAGGTATTGGCAAGTTTACATTTACAGTGGTCATTGCCAGAATGTCAATTTTCCGTATTAATAGCAACAACTATGTTATTTCTTAGTTCACTTATATGAGTTGCATTTAAGAATGAATGGCTTAAAATGTTCTGGCTACAGTTACAGGGCATTTCCACATCTGCCTGTGGGATGCTGCAGGGCTTAGTTGTTATAAGAAACTGCCTTTTCTGTCAACAGTTCCCACAGCCGTAACCTCACATTGGAAGCTGTCTCTGTAAATTTACCAATATTTTGTTAAAGAGTAACCCCAGACATTGAAGGAATGCAGCCAGTTGGGATATTTGGTTTCTTAAACTTCTGTCTGTTTTTTTTTGTTGAGAAAAGAAAAGAAACCCAATGACTACATAAAGAGGCAATGTTATTACTCATAGTATTTTGCTAACCTTATGAAAGATTTGGTAAAATAAAGCATTGTGTCCCTTAATGTCACCTAGCTACTTTATGCCTGTTTTGTTTTTGTCCTCATGAATTATGAAAACCAGTGTTTCTTAGCCAGTTTGGGCAGATGATATTAATAGACTCTTTTGCTTCGTTGTGCAATTAAATTTCTTCATGCTACTATTCCCCAATTTTTGTCCTATTATGGAAGATAACAAATGCATGAAATCCACTACCCATGATCCACATAGGTGATTTGACCTTTTAGAATGAGGCAACTCAACGTTATTTGCTCTAATATATCTAACTCATTTAGATAGAATTGCAAGAGGCCATTCAACCCAACTAGTCCATGCTGGTGTTTATGTTGTGCAGGAGCCTCCTCATTTAAGTAATTTCTTTTTACTGTTATTGTGACTCAAAATAGTACTGGACAAAACACTTTTCACTGTACCTTCAAGGTTTTTGTGATAATAACTCATTCATTCACTTCCTGTTTCATCCAATTTGGTATGTACATCCTGCTATTTCTTTCTGCCTTGTGTAGTTATCTAGTTTCTCCTTAAAATCTTAAAATATTTGAAGTTTATGCGATTGAAGTTTTAGAGCAGTGGTCAGAGGTCAAATTCTGAATTAGAAAATTAATGGGTCGTAGTTGAGCAGCGCAATTGTGTCAAACCACTGGCCAAATGGTAAAAGTGAATATCAGCCACTATATTATCCTCCGTGGTTTTGTAGTGTGATGACCCATATATTGGGAAAAGTCTTTTGTACAATATACTTTCTAAACCAAACAGGGCTGGGACCTAGTGTGAAATAGATTATTTGATTTCCTGGTTATGACTTTGTTTGGTTCCAAATATTGCTTACTCTTCTTGCAGATTACTTCCAATGATTGGAGTCTGCCGATGTTTTCAGTTCCATTGCAGAGCAAACTAAGAATCTGTGCAAGGAAGAAATTGGAAAGGTTTTCTCCAAATGAAATGATTGGAATGCTTTGAACAGATTCTTATGCTGAAGCAGGTCTCTGAGAATAGAATGGAAACTGTAGTACAGCATTTTATATTGTTGGAAAGAGCTGACGACTGAAATGGTGATCGTTTATGGATTGGACAAGACCCATTGCTGCCATTTCAGTATTGCTAGACCAAAAAAATGAACCCAGAGGATGTGTATGTGGAGATACTGCACCATTAAGACAACTGTAGCCTGATTCAGAATGTAGTTGTAGATGTGAACCTTGTCAGTGATACCCATGTCTTTGGATATAGTGCAGCTGCTGGTGAATGTGACTTAAGGACTGAAAAAAATTGAGGGGAAGCAAGAGATCTTACATAGTAGAGACTGTATGTGCCACATTTGTTTAGGAAGTAATGCTTCCAAACTATGTAACTATGGTGCTTGGGAAACATCTTTTTAATATTGCATGTTTAAAGTGAAATTAAATTTTTTGTTTGAATTATTCTTCAGGTGTTAATTACTGTTTCAAAAAATAATGAATTATGTTGATTTTAGTTAGTATGCTACAGTAAATGTCTTAAGACGTGAAATTATGTCCAGCAGTTTTCTTTCTGTTGGCTTCATGGGGATTTCTTTCTGTTAAAAGTAATCTGTCTCCTGAGGTGGTAATAATATACACCTAAGCAGCCCATGAAGACTAAAATTGTAGTTACTCCTGCTTTAAAGTTCAATAGGATGGAAAGACTTTGCATTTATACTTTGATTCTATTATCTCTTTAGATATTCCAAATTGCTTTACGAACAATGAAGTTGTTTTAGAGTTTAATGACTGATATAATAGAGAAAAATAAGGCCCAATGTCTGAAAATTATTTGTTAAAAGGTTGTTTAAAAGTTTATTACTTTGTTAATGATATTAAAGGAGCAACATTGGCCAGGATAAGAGGAGACCTCCCTGTTTGCCTTTGAATCATATAAAGTGAATTATCTACCTGAGAGGGCAGATGGAGGCAGAGTTAAACTTCATATGTAAAGTATGGTACCTCTGGCAGTGTAGCACTCCTCTAGCACTGCTGAAATGTCGACCTAGATGATGTACAACTTTCTGATAAATGTAACTCAATGTACGTGTGAATCTGACTGAGACTGTGTACACACAATTGATATTTCTGGGGACTGGAAAGAATAACAATGGAAAATTGGATTGGTTTTTATCTGAAAGGAGTGTATCCTGCGGGTATTTCTTGACCTCAGGGTGTAAACATTATTACCATGGCTGCCAACAGAAAGACAAATTAACTTTAATAAAAAGGATTAAACACTTTCAAAACAAAGCCTTTATCTGATATGAACTGGAAATGACAGGGTGAGCTGTTAATGTAAAGTCTGCAATAGACTTTCTTTATTTGCGCTACAAATTTGATATTTGTCAATTATCACATCAAAGAAGGAACAACAGAAAAATGATTATATAGGAGCCGGGAAGTAAATATCATCAGGATGAAACACAAACAGTTCTTTGCAGCAGGAATCTAAATCACTGTTAAAAATAATATACTGTGAATGTTATAATTACAACCAGCTTAAACAGCCGATTCTTCTATAACAAGGAGCAGTAGGGGGTCACTAGGGAGAAATATATGAATAAACATGGACCAACTTGCAACTACACATTCACATAGTCCTACCTACAGCCACAGTTATATATAAACAGGGACACACAAAGTATCCATAGGCTCAAGACAGGGTGACTCATCAGCATTCTCAAATATTTTGAGTGACTCTAATCAGAAAGTTTGCATGTGTCAGGGCATGATTAGGTCTGGCTTGTGATGCCATTCATGGTCAAATTTCCTGCTGATAAGAATTGTCCAGACTTTGTTCTTTTAGCTTATGCTGCATTCAGAAGCTTGTAGGTTCAAGCTGCACCAAAGAGATTTGACACAGTGTCCATTTCAGTGCAGGGAGGGCTACACCAATGGAGGACGCATTAAATGCAACCCTTTATGCTTTTATTGTAGAGGAGATAGTGGCACAGTGGTAGTATCATTAGACTAGAAATCATGGACCTCAGGCTAATTCACTAGGAACAGGATTTGAATCTCACTATGGGTCATGGTGAAATTTGAATTCAATAAAAGTTTGAAATAAAATGTTAGCTTAATGGGAACTGTATAACCACTATCAATTGTTGTTAAAAACACAGTTTCACTAACAGCATTTAGGAAAGGATATCACTACACCCGACTTAAATGCTAGCAAGGGCAGGACTTTTCAAGAGAGACCTAGGGTTTCAGGTGCATAATTCTTTGAAAGTTGAATCACATATAAAGGCACACATTTAGCATGCTTGCCTTCATTTGAGACTTCTGAAATATAGGACTTGGGAAGTCATGTTGAGGTTGTACATGACTTTGGTGAGGCCCCTTCTGGAATACTATGTCCAGTTCTTGTCGTCCTGTTTTAGGAAGGATATTATGAAGATGGAGAGGGTTCAGAAAACATTTACAAAAATGTTGTTGAGAATGGAAGGTTTGAGTTATAGGGAGAGGCTGGATAGGCTGGGACATTATTCAATGGAGCATAGGAGGTTGAGGGGTGACTTTATAGAGGTTTTCAAAATCACGTGGGACACAGAAAAGGTGAATGACATGTCTTTTCTGTATGGTAGAGAATTTCAAGACGAGGGGTGATATTTTTAAGGTGAGAGGAGAAAGATTAGAAAGGACATGGGCGTGGGGGCAACTTTTTTGTACAGAGAGTGGATCATGTGTAGAATGAACTCCCAGAGGATGTGGGTACAGTTAAGTGTTTAAAAGACATTTGGATAAGTACATGAATAAGAAAGGTTTGGAGGGATATGATCCAAGTGCGGCAGGTGGGACGATTTTAGCTTGGGATCAAGGTTGGTGTGGACTAGTTGGACCAAAGGGTCTGTTTCTATGCTGTATGACTCTACTTAGTTTGGAATTTGGTAAATGCGTTTAATCTGCTGCAGGCTTCCAACCGTCATTTTGAGAAATATGTTATGGATTTCAATCATTACATTATAAAGAGGCACTCACTAATAGCAGGAATTCATAAACACTGCTTAGAATAGACCTTTGCTGAGTGGGAACAATAATATTTATCATATTTAGCCAATGAGTTGAATGAAATGGAATTTATGTGAGACAGAGTTAGTTTCTTTTAACATAAACATTACTCCAAATCCAAAATAAACAACTTGAATGATCAAATGTCAGTATGTATCTGGCATCTGTTATATGTATCTGTATCTAAAATCTGGTGTCTCTTTGACCATCATACTTAGGAAATCATATTTCAAATGTTATATTTGCATTTAGAAAAATATCTGTGCCATATTTGCATCTAATTGGTTGAAATTTAACAGCAGAAAATTGGAACAAGTGACAAGTGAAAGAGAAGATACATTCCAACAAGCAAGTTGTAGCTAATCAATGTTCAAAAGCCACAGAACAAAACTGGATAAATGGAAAACAGCTTCCAATAAGACAGAATGATTTATTGCTGAAAATTCCATTGGCTGCCATCTCACTAAACTCAAAGATCAGTAATGGAGCAAGGACACTGAAAAATCAGACAAAAAAAAGTCAACCATTACTCTAAGTTCATGTCCATCAAGCACCACCACTGACATAAGTAGGCATTGCTGACATTTCTCTGCAGTCATAGCAAGTATCCATGCCATGAAAGGATTCACGAGTACAGTGACCTAACAAAAATGTATTCACCTTTAGTGAGACAAATTCCATGTGGAAAACAAATACAGGGAATCTGGCCCACTCTCTCTGCATGACTGAGCTTATAAGGCTGACCATTATATATGGGCTTGTATTTGGGCCTTCCACATTAAGCTGAGGCCTGCCAAAGTTTATGGCCTGTCAATCTTAATGAAGTTGCAGTGAAAATGAGGGCTGTTGAATTTCAGTTCCAATATTTTGAACATAAGTTTTCTTAAACAAGAATGGTAAAAGTTGCTGGTATAATTTTCCTTCAAATATTTGACATGTATCTTGCAACTTTTTCTGTTCCTCTGAAAAGCATGAGGATAGAATTAATACAGTTGCTCAGAGATACCATCCTGCAAAACATTGAAGATATTCCATTTCTTACTTGTCAAATTCGATTTGGAGCTGGACTACATATGTATATTAAGCAAAGAATGCAGATACGCCATCTGAAGCATGTTACAGTAGCATCATAGTTGCAGCAGATAGTGGTAATCTGTCATAATACCAAGACGACTCCGATGGTGTGGGGTGGAGTTCCTTCAGAATAAATTAAAAAGGTCTCAATGTCTGGGAATCGGGTCTGGAAGTAGGAAATAGTCTTGTGGTGGGACAATATTCTAGTCTGATTCTCTGCTGATAGCACCAAGACTTGAAGAAAATCCAAAGGGCAAGCTTTGAGGGCTATTCAAACTCCCAGGTCACAATTGTGATACAATACAACAAAATTGGCTTGAAGGTAGGAGACAGAGAGTAGTGATGGAGGGTTTTTGTTTGCACTGGAGGCCTGTGAGCAGCGATGTGCTACAAGGATCGGCGCTGGGTCCATTGCTTTACATCATTTCTATAAATGATTTTGTTGTGATTGTAGGCAATATGGTTAGTAAGTTTGCAGATGGCACCAAAATTGGTGATGTAGTAGACAGCGAAGAAATTTATCTCAATGTACAATGGGACCTTGATTAGATGGGCCAATGGGCCAAGGAGTGGCAGATGGAGTTTAATTAAGATAAGTGTGAGGTGTTACATTTTGGTAGGGCCAATCAGGGCAGGATGGCAGGGTCCTGGGGACAAAAAAAACAAGGAAACCTTGGATTGCAGGTTAATAAAATGTGAGGCTGGATGAACACAGCAGGCCAAGCAGCATCTCAGGAGCACAAAAGCTGACGTTTCGGGCCTAGACCCTTCATCAGAGAGGGGGATGGGGAGAGGGAACTGGAATAAATAGGGAGAGAGGGGGAGGCGGACCGAAGATGGAGAGTAAAGAAGATAGGTGGAGAGAGTGTAGGTGGGGACGTAGGGAGGGGATAGGTCAGTCCAGGGAAGACGGACAGGTCAAGGAGGTGGGATGGGGTTAGTAGGTAGCTGGGGGTGCGGCTTGGGGTAGGAGGAAGGGATGGGTGAGAGGAAGAACAGGTTAGGGAGGCAGAGACAGGTTGGACTGGTTTTGGGATGCAGTGGGTGCGGGGGAAGAGCTGGGCTGGTTGTGTGGTGCAGTGGGGGGAGGGGACGAACTGGGCTGGTTGAGGGATGCAGTTGGGGAAGGGGAGATTTTGAAACTGGTGAAGTCCACATTGATACCATATGGCTGCAGGGTTCCCAGGCGGAATATGAGTTGCTGTTCCTGCAACCTTCGGGTGGCATCATTGTGGCAGTGCAGGAGGCCCATGATGGACATGTCATCTAGAGAATGGGAGGGGGAGTGGAAATGGTTTGCGACTGGGAGGTGCAGTTGTTTGTTGCGAACTGAGCGGAGGTGTTCTGCAAAGCGGTCCCCAAGCCTCCGCTTGGTTTCCCCAATGTAGAGGAAGCCGCACCGGGTACAGTGGATGCAGTATCCACATTGGCAGATGTGCAGGCGAACCTCTGCTTAATGTGGAATGTCATCTTGGGGCCTGGGATGGGGGTGAGGGAGGAGGAGGTGTGGGGACAGGTGTAGCATTTCCTGCGGTTGCAGGGGAAGGTGCCGGGTGTGGTGGGGTTGGAGGGCAGTGTGTAGCGAACAAGGGAGTCACGGAGAGAGTGGTCTCTCCGGAAAGCTGACAGGGGAGGGGATGGAAAAATGTCTTGGGTGGTGGGGTCGGATTGTAAATGGCGGAAGTGTCGGAGGATAATGCGTTGTATCCGCAGGTTGGTAGGGTGGTGTGTGAGAACGAGGGGGATCCTCTTGGGGCGGTTGTGGCGGGGGCGGGGTGTGAGGGATGTGTCGCGGGAAATGCGGGAGACGCGGTCAAGGGCGTTCTCGATCACTGTGGGGGGAAAGTTGCGGTCCTTAAAGAACTTGGACATCTGGGATGTGCGGGAGTGGAATGTCTTATCGTGGGAGCAGATGCGGCGGAGGCGGAGGAATTGGGAATAGGGTATTGAATTTTTGCAGGAGGGTGGGTGGGAGGAGGTGTATTCTAGGTAGCTGTGGGAGTCGGTGGGCTTGAAATGGACATCAGTTACAAGCTGGTTGCCTGAGATGGAGACTGAGAGGTCCAGGAAGGTGAGGGATGTGCTGGAGATTGCCCAGGTGAACTGAAGGTTGGGGTGGAAGGTGTTGGTGAAGTGGATGAACTGTTTGAGCTCCTCTGGGGAGCAAGAGGCGGCGCCGATACAGTCGTCAATGTACTGGAGGAAGAGGTGGGGTTTGGGGCCTGTGTAGGTGCGGAAGAGGGACTGTTCCACGTAACCTACAAAGAGGCAGGCATAGCTGGGGCCCATGCGGGTGCCCATGGCGACCCCCTTAGTCTGTAGGAAGTGGGAGGAGTCAAAAGAGAAGTTGTTGAGTGTGAGGACGAGTTCTGCTAGGCGGATGAGAGTGTCGGTGGAGGGGGACTGGTCGGGCCTGCGGGACAGGAAGAAGCGGAGGGCCTTGAGGCCATCTCCATGCGGAATGCAGGTGTACAGGGACTGGACGTCCATGGTGAATATGAGGTGTTGGGGGCCAGGGAATTGGAAGTCCTGGAGGAGGTGGAGGGCGTGGGTGGTGTCACGGACGTAGGTGGGGAGTTCCTGGACCAAAGCGGAGAAAATGGAGTCCAGATAGGTGGAGATGAGTTCGGTGGGGCAGGAGCAGGCTGAGACGATGGGTCGACCAGGGCAGGCAGGTTTGTGGATTTTGGGAAGGAGATAGAAACGGGCCGTGCGGGGTTGGGGAACAATGAGGTTGGAGGCTGTGGGTGGGAGGTCCCCTGTGGTGATGAGGTCGTGAATGGTGTTGGAGATGATGGTTTGGTGCTCGGGTGTTGGGTCATGATCGAGGAGGCGGTAGGAGGTGGTGTCGGAGAGTTGGCGTCTGGCCTCGGCGATGTAGAGGTCAGTGCGCCATACTACCACTGCGCCACCCTTGTCACCCATCGTCTCAGCCTGCTCCTGCCCCACCGAACTCATCTCCACCTATCTGGACTCCATTTTCTCCGCTTTGGTCCAGGAACTCCCCACCTACGTCCGTGACACCACCCACGCCCTCCACCTCCTCCAGGATTTCCAATTCCCTGGCCCCCAACACCTCATATTCACCATGGACGTCCAGTCCCTGTACACCTGCATTCCGCATGGAGATGGCCTCAAGGCCCTCCGCTTCTTCCTGTCCCGCAGGCCCGACCAGTCCCCCTCCACCGACACTCTCATCCGCCTAGCTGAACTCGTCCTCACCCTCAACAACTTCTCTTTTGACTCCTCCCACTTCCTACAGACTAAGGGGGTGGCCATGGGTACCCGCATGGGCCCCAGCTATGCCTGCCTCTTTGTAGGTTACGTGGAACAGTCCCTCTTCCGCACCTACACAGGCCCCAAACCCCACCTCTTCCTCCGGTACATTGGTGACTGTATCGGCGCCGCCTCTTGCTCCCCAGAGGAGCTCAAACAGTTCATCCACTTCACCAACACCTTCCACCCCAACCTTCAGTTCACCTGGGCAATCTCCAGCACATCCCTCACCTTCCTGGACCTCTCAGTCTCCATCTCAGGCAACCAGCTTGTAACTGATGTCCATTTCAAGCCCACCGACTCCCACAGCTATCTAGAATACACCTCCTCCCACCCACCCTCCTGCAAAAATTCAATACCCTATTCCCAATTCCTCCGCCTCCGCCGCATCTGCTCCCACGATAAGACATTCCACTCCCGCACATCCCAGATGTCCAAGTTCTTTAAGGACCGCAACTTTCCCCCCACAGTGATCGAGAACGCCCTTGACCGCGTCTCCCGCATTTCCCGCAACACATCCCTCACACCCCGCCCCCGCCACAACCGCCCCAAGAGGATCCCCCTCGTTCTCACACACCACCCTACCAACCTGCGGATACAACGCATTATCCTCCGACACTTCCGCCATTTACAATCCGACCCCACCACCCAAGACATTTTTCCATCCCCTCCCCTGTCAGCTTTCCGGAGAGACCACTCTCTCCGTGACTCCCTTGTTCGCTCCACACTGCCCTCCAACCCCACCACACCCGGCACCTTCCCCTGCAACTGCAGGAAATGCTACACCTGTCCCCACACCTCCTCCTCCCTCACCCCCATCCCAGGCCCCAAGATGACATTCCACATTAAGCAGAGGTTCGCCTGCACATCTGCCAATGTGGATACTGCATCCACTGTACCCGGTGCGGCTTCCTCTACATTGGGGAAACCAAGCGGAGGCTTGGGGACCGCTTTGCAGTACACCTCCGCTCAGTTCGCAACAAACAACTGCACCTCCCAGTCGCAAACCATTTCCACTCCCCCTCCCATTCTCTAGATGACATGTCCATCATGGGCCTCCTGCAGTGCCACAATGATGCCACCCGAAGGTTGCAGGAACAGCAACTCATATTCCGCCTGGGAACGCTGCAGCCATATGGTATCAATGTGGACTTCACCAGTTTCAAAATCTCCCCTTCCCCTACTGCATCCCTAAACCAGCCCAGTTCGTCCCCTCCCCCCACTGCACCACACAACCAGCCCAGCTCTTCCCCCCCACCCACTGCATCCCAAAACCAGTCCAACCTGTCTCTGCCTCCCTAACCTGTTCTTCCTCTCACCCATCCCTTCCTCCTACCCCAAGCCGCACCCCCAGCTACCTACTAACCTCATCCCACCTCCTTGACCTGTCCGTCTTCCCTGGACTGACCTATCCCCTCCCTACGTCCCCACCTACACTCTCTCCACCTATCTTCTTTACTCTCCATCTTCGGTCCGCCTCCCCCTCTCTCCCTATTTATTCCAGTTCCCTCTCCCCATCCCCCTCTCTGATGAAGGGTCTAGGCCCGAAACGTCAGCTTTTGTGCTCCTGAGATGCTGCTTGGCCTGCTGTGTTCATCTAGCCTCACATTTTATTATCTTGGAATTCTCCAGCATCTGCAGTTCCCATTATCTTGGTTTGCAGGTTCTTAGTTCCTTGAAACTGGAGTCACAGGTAAACAGAATGATGAAGAAGGCATTTGGCATGCTTGCCTTTATTGCTCAGTGCATTCAGTATATGAGTTGTGATGCCATGTTATGGCTGTACAGGACATTGATTGGGCCAATTCTGGAATACTGCCTTCAATTCTAGTCTCCCTGCTGTAAGAAAGATGTTTTAAACTTGAAAGGGTTCAGAAAAGATTTACAAGGATGTTGCCAGGGTTGGAGAGTTTGAGCTATAGGAGAGGCAGAATAGGCAGGAGCTCTTTTCCCTAGAACTTCAGAGGATTTGGGGTGACCTTATATAGAGGTTATAAAATCATGAGGGGCACGGACAGGGTGAATAGTCAACGTCTTTTCCTTAGGGTTTGGGAGCCAAAACTAGATGACATAGGTTTACGGTGAGAAGGGAAAGATTTAGAAGGGATATAAGAGGCAACATTTTCACACAGATGTTGATGCGTGTATGAAATGAACTGAGAGGAAGTGGTGAACGTGGGTACAATTACAACATTTAAAAGTGATGTGGATGGGTATGCGAATAGGAAGGATTTGGCTGGATATGGGCCAAATGCTGGCAAATGGGACTAGATTAATTTAAGGTAACTGGTCGGCATGAAAATTTGGATCAAAGCATTTGTTTCCATGCTGTATAACTCCATGACTATAACTTTGAATTACTGATCACAGTAAATGATTCAGTGTAAGTATTGCATTAGGAAAACTCCCTCTCAGAAACCCCTGCACCAAACACTTGAATTGAAGCTGCCTCCTGAATTGAATGAACCACACTACATTTGGATTTGCATACCACAAAACAGGATTTTATATGACTAACATGATGAGTGTACCAGAAGTCACTGTTTATAAACTACATCCTTTCCATTGCCAAGCAACATCAATTGAAGATATCAACAGGAACTCGGACATTGAATCTGTGATGGCAAAATTAATTTGTTTTTGGACGTTATCTAAACAAGATGGAACATAAGCTTTTGGTTATTACCTGAGGTAACCAACAGAGAAATAAAATGTCCATATTAGAAAAAAAACAAAAGAACTGTGGATGATGGAAATCAGAAACAAAAACAGAAATTGCTGGAAAATCTCAGCACTCATCAGTTCTGATGAAGGGTCACTGGAACATTAACTCACCACAGCTATTACCAGACCTATTAAGAAATAGAAATTCCTGAAAATCTCAGTAGGTTTGGCAGCATCTATGGAGAGAAATATGAATTAATGTTTCTGTTCCAGTGACCCTTCCTCAGAACTGATGTGATCTGAGATTTTCTGGCAATTTCTATTTTTGTATCTATAATTAAAATGTTGATGTGCAATGTAAGCAGGCTTATGCATAAAGCTATGCCAACAGAAGAAACAGATTAATTTGCTCATTATTCTGCAATGTGTAAAATTTATTCATCAAGGAGTTAGACAAGAATACTTGCTTCAACATTGTGTTGTTAGAAACCTCTTCCTTAACCATGTAATTAGTTAGGTACACCTCTTCCTCACTGTCCAAAGAACTTAAGGACAGGCATATAGGTCATGTAGCAAACAAACCCATTTTCATAGGGCTTTTGTGATCACTGGATGCTTCAAACCATATTAATACAATTTAAGCTCTTTGGAAATATCATGTAAGAACCATAGCAGGTAAGTTATACAGAGCAACCTCTTCCAGGCAACAAAGTAATCATGACCAGATTTGTTTTGTAATGTTGAACTCTAGGAGGAAATCCTCAGTTCTTTTCTTCATAATACAACTATGGAATCTTTTTACATCCACCCTAGAGGCCAGATGAGACCTTGGCTTAACATGGCAATTGAAAGATGGTTCTGGACTATTGGTTTAATGCAACATATAATTTGGAAAAGGATTTTGGACTTTTGACAAGTCCCAGGATGAAATACTTGTTGTAGCTATTAAATAACAACAGAAACTATTCTGAGGCAGAAAGAACATTTGAAAGTCATCAAACCAGCTGTAAGGCTATTATGCAGTCAAGTTAATTACAGCGGTATCTTGAAAGTGGGAGGGTTTCCTCTCCAAGTTCATCTCAGTACCCTCCCAATTGCAGCTTACCGAGAATGCAAGCTTTTCAAGGCCTTCAAACTTATCTAGCGAAGTACAGGCCTGCTTGGAAAGGAACTAAAATGTTTCAAATTTGGATTGGTTTTTTTCTTCAAGTCAATGCAAGCTTTGTATGAGTGATAATGTATGTGAGTCAAGTAAGTTAGACAATACAATTTTAAACCTCCAGGATGTAGGGGATAATAAATATCCTTCTTTATTCTAAGAAGATTGCTCCTGTAAAATTTCTGATTGAGGCAAGCACTCTGAAGGAAGGGTAATACTCACCATTCACTCATGAAAATACTTTGGGGAAAAAGGGAATATCTGAATGGGAATGAATGACCTAATTATTCAACAAAAAAACAGGCCAAAGATGGCATCCATAGAAAAACCTTTTATTTGGATTAAGTGAGAAGAGGTGAAGGGATGTTGTTCAATATGACTACAAACGTTTGGCCAGGTAAATAGTATGGTTGACAATTCAATCAATTCTCATCCAATGTAAGAAGCAGAGACCTTTCAAACCATCCTGGTAGGAATGGAGACGCAGAGTGATTTGAGATTCACATTGGAAATACGATGACTGGGGTGAAGAAACCGGAAACTTTCTCCCCCCCGACCCTCCTCCTTCTCCCCCCGACCCGCCTCCTCTCCCGCCCACACTCCTCCTCCTCCTCCTCCTCCTCCTCACCCCCTTACCCTCACCCTCCTCCTCCTCAGTCCTCCTCCTCAGTCCTCCTCCTCAGTCCTCCTCCTCAGTCCTCCTCCTCGTCAGTTCTCCTCGTCAGTTCTCCTCGTCAGTTCTCCTCCTCCTCCTCAGTTCTCCTCCTCCTCCTCCTCAGTTCTCCTCCACCTCAGTTCTCCTCCTCCTCCTCCTCAGTTCTCCTCCTCCTCAGTCCTCCTCCTCCTCAGTTGTCCTCCTCCTCCTCAGTTCTCCTCCTCCTCCTCTTCTCGTCCTCCTCCTCCTCCTCAGATCTCCTCCTCAGTCCTCCTCCTCCTCCTCAGTCCTCCTCCTCCTCAGTCCTCCTCCTCCTCAGTTCTCCTCCTCCTCCTCAGTTCTCCTCCTCCTCCTCAGTTCTCCTCCTCCGCATCTTCCTCCTCCTCCTCCTCAGTTCTCCTCCTCCTCAGTCCTCCTCCTCCTCAGTTCTCCTACTCCTCCTCAGTTCTCCTACTCCTCCTCAGTCCTCCTCCTCCTCAGTTCTCCTCCTCCTCAGTTCTCCTCCTCCTCCTCCTCAGTTCTCCTCCTCCTCCTCAGTCCTCCTCCTCCACAGTTCTCCTCCTCCTCCTCCTCCTCAGTCCTCCTCCTCATCAGTTCTCCTCCTCCTCAGTTCTCCTCCTCCTCAGTTCTCCTCCTCCTCAGTTCTCCTCCTCCTCCTCTTCTCCTCCTCCTTCTCCTCCTCCTCCTCTTCTCCTCCTCCTTCTCCTCCTCAGATCTCCTCCTCAGTCCTCCTCCTCCTCCTCAGTCCTCCTCCTCCTCAGTCCTCCTCCTCCTCAGGTCTCCTCCTCAGGTCTCCTCCTCAGTTCTCCTCCTCCTCCTCAGTTCTCCTCCTCCTCCTCAGTTCTCCTTCTCCTCCTCAGTTCACCTACTCCTCCTCAGTCCTCCTCCTCCTCAGTTCTCCTCCTCCTCCTCCTCAGTTCTCCTCCTCCTCAGTTCTCCTTCTCCTCCTCAGTTCTCCTCCTCCTCATCCTCCTCCTCCTCCTCCTCAGTTCTTCTCCTCCTCCTCCTCCTCCTCAGTTCTCTTCCTCCTCAGTTGTCCTCCTCCTCATCCTCCTCCTCCTCCTCCTCAGTTCTTCTCCTCCTCCTCCTCCTCAGTTCTCCTACTCCTCAGTTCTCCTCTTCCTCAGTTCTCCTCCTCCTCCTCAGTTCCCCATCTCAGTCCTCCTCCTCCACAGTTCTCCTCCTCCTCCTCCTCCTCAGTTCTCCTTTTCCTCCTCCTCCTCCTCCTCAGTCCTCCTCCTCCTCAGTCCTCCTCCTCCTCAGTTCTCGTCCTCCTCCTCCTCAGTTGTGCTCCTCCTCCGTTCTCCTCCTCCTCAGTTCTCCTCCTCCTCCTCCTCAGTTCTCCTCCTCCGCACCTTCCTCCTCCTCCTCCTAAGTTCTCCTCCTCCTCCTCCTCCTCAGTCCTCCTCCTCCTCAGTTCTACTCCTCCTCAGTTCTCCTACTCCTCCTCAGTCCTCCTCCTCCTCAGTTCTCCACCTCCTCGTCCTCCTCCTCGTCCTCATCCTCGTCGTCCTCCTCCTCCTTCTCCTCCTCCTCCTCAGTTGTTCTCCTCATCCTCAGCTCTCCTCCTCCTCCTCCTCCTCAGTCCTCCTCCTCCTTAGTTCTCCTCCTCCTCAGTTCTCCTCCTCCTCCTCAGTTCTCCTCCTCTCCACCTCCTCCTCCTCCTCCTCCTCATCCTCAGATCTCCACCTCCCCTTCCTCAGTTCTCCTCCACCTCCTCAGTTCTCCTCCTCCTCCTCAGTTCACTTCCTCAGTCCTCCTCCTCCTCAGTTCTCCTCCTCCTCCTCAGTTCTCCTCTTCCTCAGTTCTCCTCCTCATCCTCCTCCTCAGTTCTTCTCCTCCTCAGTTCTCCTCCTCCTCCTCCTCAGTTCTCCTCCTCCTGCTCCTCCTCAGTTCTCCTCCTCCTCAGTTCTCCTCCTCCTCAGTCCTCCTCCTCCTCCTCCTCCTCAGTTCACCTCCTCCTCAGTTCTCCTCCTCCTCAGTCCTCCTCCTTCTCAGTCCTCCTCCTCCTCAGTTCTCCCCCTCCTCCTCCTCAGTTCTTGTCCTCCTCCACCTCGGTCCTCCTACTCCTCCTCAGTTCTCCTCCTCCTCCTCCTCAGTTCTCCTCTTCCTCCTCCTCGGTCCTCCTCCTCCTCCTCAGTTCTCCTCCTCCTCCTCAGTTCTCCTCCTCCTCAATTCTCCTCCTCCTCCTCCTCCTCAGTTCTCCTCCTCCTCCTCCTCAGTACTCCTCCTCCTCAGATCTCCTCCTCCTCCTCCTCAGTTCTCCTCCTCCTCAGTTCTCCTCCTCCTCCACCTCCGTTCTCCTCCTCCACCTCCTCCTCCTACTCCTCAGTTCTCCTTCACCTCCTCCTCCTCCTCAGTTCTCCTCCTACTCCTCCTCCTCCTCCTCAGTTCTCCTCCTCCTCCTCCTCAGTTCTCCTCCTCCTCCTCCTCAGTTCTCCACCTCAGTCCTCCTCCTCCACAGTTCTCCTCCTCCTCCTCCTCCTCCTCAGTCCTCCTCCTCCTCAGTTCTCCTCCTCCTCCTCAGTTCTCGTCCTCCTCCTCCTCCTCCTCAGTCCTCCTCCTCCTCCTCAGTCCTCCTCCTCAGTCCTCCTCCTCCTCAGTTCTTCTCCTCCTCCCCCTCCCCTGTCCTCCTCCTCCTCAGTTCTTCTCCTTCTCCTCTTCCTCAGTTCTCCTCCTCCTCCTCCTCAGTTCTCCTCCTCCTCCTCAGTTCTCCTCCTCCTCAGTTCTCCTCCTCCTCAATTCTCCTCCTCCTCAGTTCTCCACCTCCTCCTCCTCAGTGCTCCTCCTCCTCAGTTCTCCTCCTCCTCCTCCATACTCCTCCTCCTCAGTCTCCTCCTCTCCTCCTCCTCCTCCTCTTCCTCCTCAGTACTCCTCCTCCTCAGTTCTCCTCCTCAGTTCTCCTCCTCCTCAATTCTCCTCCTCCTCAGTTCTCCTCCTCCTCGTCCTCAGTACTCCTCCGCCTCAGTTCTCCTCCTCCTCTTCCTCCTCAGTACTCCTCCTCCTCAGTTCTCCTCCTCCCCCTCCTCAGTTCTCCTCCTCTTCCTCCACAGTTCTCCTCCTCCTCCTCCTCAGTACTCCTCCTCCTCAGTTCTCCTCCTCCTCCTCAGTTCTCGTCCTCCTCCTCCTCCTCAGTCCTCCTCCTCCTCAGTCCTCCTCCTCCTCAGTTCTTCTCCTCCTCCCCCTCCTCTGTCCTCCTCCTCCTCAGTTCTTCTCCTCCTCCTCCTCCTCAGCTCTCCTCCTCCTCCTCAGTTGTCCTCCTCCACAGTTCTCCTCCTCCTCCTCCTCCTCCTCAGTTCTCCTCCCCTCCTCCCTCTCCTCCTCCTCAGTTCTCCTCCTCCTCCTCCTCCGTTCTCCTCCTCCACCTCCTCCTCCTCCTACTCCTCAGTTCTCCTTCACCTCCTCCTCCTCAGTTCTCCTCCTACTCCTCCTCCTCAGTTCTCCTCCTACTCCTCCTCAGTTCTCCTCCTCCTCCTCCTCAGTTCTCCACCTCAGTCTTCCTCCTCCACAGTTCTCCTCCTCCTCCTCCTCCTCAGTCCTCCTCCTCCTCAGTTCTCATCCTCCTCCTCAGTTCTCGTCCTCCTCCTCCTCCTCCTCAGTCCTCCTCCTCCTCCTCAGTCCACCTCCTCAGTCCTCCTCCTCCTCAGTTCTTCTCCTCCTCCTCCTCCTCAGTTCTCCTCCTCCTCCTCAGTTCTCCTCCTCCACAGTTCTCCTCCTCCTCCTCCTCAGTTCTCCTCCCCTCCTCCCTCTCCTCCTCCTCAGTTCTCCTCCTCCTCCTCCTCCGTTCTCCTCCTCCACCTCCTCCTCCTCCTACTCCTCAGTTCTCCTTCACCTCCTCCTCCTCCTCAGTTCTCCTCCTACTCCTCCTCCTCCTCCTCAGTTCTCCTCCTCCTCCTCCTCAGTCCTCCTCCTCCTCCTCAGTTCTCCTCCTCCTCCTCCTCAGTTCTCCTCAGTCCTCCTCCTCCTCCTCCTCTTCCTCCTCCTCCTCAGTTCTCCTTCTCCTCCTCCTCCTTGCCCACCACGCCCTCCTTCTCCTCCTCCTCCTTGCCCACCACGCCCTCCTTCTCCTCCTCCTACTTGCCCACCACGCCCTCTTCCACCTCCTCCTTGCCCACCACGCCCTCCTCCTCCTCCTCCTCCTCCGTCTCCTCCCTCTCCTCCTCCTCAGTTCTCCTCCTCCTCCTCTTCAGTTCTCCTCCTCCTACTCCTCCTCAGTTCTCCTCCTCCTCCTCAGTTCTCCTCCTCCTCCTCCTCCTCCTTGCCCACCCCACCCTCCTTCCCCCCGCCCTTCTCCTCCTCCTCCTTGCCCACCACGCCCTCCTCCTCCTCCTCCTTGCCCACCACGCCCTCCTCCTCCTCCTTGCCCACCCCGCCCTCCTCCTCCTCCTCTTCCTCCGCCTCAGTTCTCTTCCTCCTCCTCAGTCCTCCTCCTCCTCCTCCTCAGTTCTCCTCCTCCTCCTCCTTGCCCACCCCGCCCTCCTCCTCAGTTCTCCTCCTCCTCCTCAGTTCTACTCCTCCTCCTCCTCCTCAGTTTTCCTCCTCCTTCTCCTCAGTTCTCCTCCTCCTCCTCAGTTCTCCTCCTCCTCCTCCTTGCCCACCCCACCCTCCTCCTTCCCCCCGCCCTCCTCCTCCTCCTCAGTTCTCTTCCTCCTCCTCAGTCCTCCTCCTCCTCCTCAGTTCTCTTCCTCCTCCTCAGTTCTCCTCCTCCTCCTTGCCCACCCCGCCCTCCTCGTCCTCCTCCTCCTCCTTGCCCACCACGCCCTCCTCTTCCTCCTGCTCCTCTTCAGTTCTCTTCCTCCTCCTCAGTTCTCTTCCACCTCCTCAGTTCTCCTCCTCCTCCTCCTCCTCCTCCTCCTCAGTTCTGCTCCTCCTACTACTCAGTTCTCCTCCTCCTCCTCCTCCTCCTCCTCCTCAGTTCTCCTCCTCCTCCTCAGTTCCCCTCCTCCTCCTCAGTTCTCCTCCTCCTCATCCTCCTCCTCCTCCTCCTCCTCAGTTCTCCTCCTTCTCCTACTCCTCCTCCTCCTACTCCTCCTAAGTTCTCCTCCTCCTCCTCCTCAGCTCTACTCCTCCTCCGCTCTCCTCCTCCTCCTCAGTTCTCCTCCTCAGTTCTCCTCCTCCTCATTCTCCTCCTCCTCCTCCTCAGTTCTCCTCCTCCTCCTCCTCCCCCACACTGGTCCTCCTCCTCCTCCGCCTCCTCCTCCTCCTCCTCCTCCCCCACACTCGTCCTCCTCCTCCTCCTCCTACTACTCCTCCTCCTCCTCCTCCCCCACACACGTCATCGTCCTCCTCCCCCTCCTCCTCCCCCACACTCGTCGCCCTCCTCCTCCTCCCCCACACTCGTCCTCGTCCTCCTCCTCCTCCTCCCCCACACTCGTCCTCCTCCTCCTCCTCCTCCTCCACCACACTCGTCGTCCTCCCCCTCCTCCCCCACACTCGTCCTCCTCCTCCTCCTCCTCTCCTCCCCCCACACTCGTCCTCCTCCTCCTCCTCCCCCACACCCGTCCTCCTCCTCCTCCTCCACCTCCGTTCTCCTCGTCCGTTCTCCTCCTCCCTTCTCCTCCTCCGTTCTCCTCCTCCTCCACTCCTCCTCCTCCTCCTCCTCAGTTCTCCTCCTCCTCCTACTCCTCTCCTCCTCCTACTCCTCCTCCTCCTCCTACTCCTCCTCAGTTCTCCTCCTCCTCCTTCTCAGTTCTCCTCCTCCTCCTCCTCCTCCTCAGTTCTCCTCCTCCTCCTCATCCTCCTCAGCTCTCCTCCTCCTCCTCAGTTCTCATCCTCAGTTCTCCTCCAACTCCTCCTCAGTTCTCCTCCTCCTCAGTTCTCCTCAGTTCTCCTCCTCCTCCTCAGTCCTCCTCCTCCTCAGTCCTCCTCCTCCTCAGTCCTCCTCCTCAGTCTTCCTCCACCTCAGTTCTCCTCCTCCTCTTCCTCCCCCTCAGTTCTCCTCCTCTTCCTCCTCCTCCTCCTCAGTTCTCCTCCTCAGTTCTCCTCCTCAGTTCTCCTCCTCCTCAGTCCTCCTCCTCCTCCTCCTCAGTTCTCCTCCTCAGCCCTCCTCCTCCTCAGTTCTCCTCCTCCTCCTCCTCCTCAGTTCACCTCCTCCTCCTCAGTTCTACTCCTCCTCCTCCTCAGTTCTCCTCCTCCTCATCCTCCTCCTCCTCCACCTACTCCTCCTCAGTTCTCCTCCTCCTCCTCCTCCTCAGTCCTCCTCTTCCTCCTCCTCCTCAGTTCACCTCCTCCTCCTCCTCAGTTCCCCTCCTCAGTCCTCCTCCCCCTCCTCCTCCTCAGTTCTCCTCCTCAGTTCTCCTCCTCCTCCTCCTCCTCAGTTCCCCTCCTCAGTCCTCCTCCTCCTTAGTTCGCTTCCTCCTCCTCCTCAGTTCTCCTTCTCCTCCTCCTCCTCAGTCCTCCTCCACCTCAGTTCTCCTCCTCTTCTCCTCCTCCTCATCCTCAGTTCTCCTCCTCAGTTCTCCTCCTCCTCCTCCTCCTCAGGTTCTCCTCCTCCTCAGTCCTCCTCCTCCTCAGTCCTCCTCCCCCCTCAGTTCTCCTCCTCTTCCTTCTCCTCCTCCTCATCAGTTTTCCTCCTCAGTTCTCTCCTTCTCCTCCTCAGTTCTCCTCCTCCTCAGTTCTCCTCCTCCTCAGTCCTCCTCCACCTCAGTTCTCCTCCTCCTCCCCCTCAGTTCTCCTCCTCTTCCTCCTCCTCCTCAGTTCTCCTCCTCCTCCTCCTCAGTTCTCCTCCTCCTCCTCCTCAGTTCTCCTCCTCCTCAGTTCTCCTCCTCCTCAGTCCTCATTCCTTTCTCCTCTTCCTCAGTTCCCCCTCAGTCCTCCTCCTCAGTTCTCCACCTCCTCCTCCTCAGTTCTCCTCCACCTCCGCCTCCTCCTCCTTGCCCACCACGCCTCCTCCTCCTCAGTTCTCCTCAGTCCTCCTCCTCCTCCTCCTCAGTTCTCCTCCTCCTCCTCAATTCTCCTCAGTCCTCCTCCTCCTCCTGCTCCTCAGTTCTCCTCCTCCTCCTCCTCAGTTCTCCTCCTCCTCCTTGCCCACCACGCCCTCCTCCTCCTCCTCCTACTCCTTGCCCACCACGCTCTCCTCCTCCTCTTTGCCCACCACGCCTTCCTCCTCCTCCTCCTTCTCCTCCTCCTCCTCCTCAGTTGTCCTCCTCCTTCTCCTCCTCAGTTCTCCTCCTCCTCCTACTCCTTGCCCACCACGCCCTCCTCCTCCTCCTCCTACTCCTTGCCCCACCACGCTCCTCCTCCTCTTTGCCCACCACGCCTTCCTCCTCCTCCTCCTTCTCCTCCTCCTCCTCCTCAGTTGTCCTCCTCCTTCTCCTCCTCAGTTCTCCTCCTCCTCCTACTCCTTGCCCACCACGCCCTCCTCCTCCTCCTCCTTGCCCACCCCACCTTCCTCCTCCTCCTCGTTGCCCACCACGCCCTCCTCCTCCTTCTCCTCCTCAGTTCCCTCCTCTTCCTCCTCTTTGCCCACCCCACCCTCCTCCTTCCCCCGCCCTCCTCCTCCTCCTCAGTTCTCTTCCTCCTCCACAGTTCACTTCCTCCTCCTCCTCCTCCCCCTCCTCCTCCTCCCACCACTCTCATCCTCCTCCTCCTCCTCCTCCCCCCACACTCGTCCTCCTCCTCCTCCTCCTCCCCCCACACTCGTCCTCCCTCCTCCCCCTCCTCCTCCTCCCACCACACTCGTCCTCCTCCTCCTCCTCCTCCTCCCCCACACTCGTCCTCCTCCTCCTCCTCCCCCCCCCTCCTCCTCCTCCTCCTCCTCCCCCCACACTCGTCCTCCTCCTCCTCCTCAGTTTCTCCTCCTCCTCCTCCTCCTCTTTGCCCACCACGCCCTCTTTCTCCTCCTCCTCCTCCTTGCCCACCACGCTCTCCTCCTCCTCCTCCTCCTTGCCCAGCACGCCCTCCGCCTCCTCCTCCTCCTTGCCCACCACGCCCTCCTCCTCTTCCTCCTCCTCCTCCTTGCCCACCACGCCCTCCTCCTCCTACTCCTCCTCCTCCTCCTCAGATCTTCTCCTCCTCCTCAGTTCTCCTCCTCCTCCTCCTCAGTTCTCCTTGCCCACCCCACCCTCCTCCTTCCCCCGCCCTCCTCCTCCTCCTTGCCCACCCCGCCCTCCTCCTTCTCCTCCTCCTCCTCCTTGCCAACCACGCCTTGCTCCTCCTCCCTCTTGCCCACCCCGCCCTCCCTCCCTCCTCCTCCTCCTCAGTTCGTCAGTTCTCCTCCTCCTCCTCCTCAGTTCTCCTTGCCCACCCCACCCTCCTTCTTCCCCCCGCCCTCCTCCTCCTCCTTGCCAACCACGCCTTCTCCTCCTCCTCCTTGCCCACCCCGCCCTCCTCCTCCTCCTCCTCCTCCTCCTCCTCCTCAGTTCTCTTCCTCCTCCTCAGTCCTCCTCCTCCTCAGTTCTCCTTGCCCACCCCACCCTCCTCCTTCCGCCGCTCTCCTCCTCCTTGCCCACCTCGCCCTCCTCCACCTCCTCCTCAGTTCTCTTCCTCCTCCTCCTCCTTGCCCACCCCCGCCCTCCTCCTTCCCCCCACACTCCCTCCTCCTTGCCCACCCCGCCCTCCTCCTCCTCCTCCTTGCCCACCCCGCCCTCCTCCTCCTCCTTCTGCCTCCTCCTCGTCGTCGTCCTCGTCCTCCTTTCCCCCGCCTTGTTTCCTCCTCCTCCTCCTCCACCCCCACACTCGTCCTCCTCCTCCTCCTCCTCCTCCTCCCTCACACTCGTCCTCATCCTCCTCCTCCCCCCACACTCGTCCTCCTCCTCCCCCCACACTCGTCCTCCTCCTCCTCCTCTTCTTCCTCCTCCTCCTCCCCCCACACTCCTCCTCCTCCTCCTGCTCCTCCACCACACTCGTCCTCCTCCACCTCCTCCCCCCACACTCGTCGTCCTCCTCCTCCTCCCCCACACTCGTCCTCGTCCTCCTCCTCCTCCTCCCCCACACTCGTCCTCCTCCTCCTCCTCCTCCTCCCCCACACTCGTCGTCCCTCCTGCTCCTCCCCCCACACTCGTCCTCCTCCTCACTCCTCCTCTTCCTCCTCCTCCTCCTCCGTTCTCCTCGTCCATTCTCCTCAGTTCACCTCCTCCTCCTCAGTTCTCCTCCTCCTCCTCCTCCTCAGTTCACCTCCTCCTCCTCAGTTCTACTCCTCCTCCTCCTCAGTTCTCCTCCTCCTCATCCTCCTCCTCCTCCACCTACTCCTCCTCAGTTCTCCTCCTCCTCCTCCTCCTCAGTCCTCCTCTTCTCCTCCTCCTCAGTTCACCTCCTCCTCCTCCTCAGTTCCCCTCCTCAGTCCTCCTCCCCCTCCTCCTCCTCAGTTCTCCTCCTCAGTTCTCCTCCTCCTCCTCAGTTCCCCTCCTCAGTCCTCCTCCTCCTTAGTTCGCTTCCTCCTCCTCCTCAGTTCTCCTTCTCCTCCCTCCTCCTCAGTCCTCCTCCACCTCAGTTCTCCTCCTCTTCCTCCTCCTCCTCATCCTCAGTTCTCCTCCTCAGTTCTCCTCCTCCTCCTCCTCCTCAGTTCTCCTCCTCCTCAGTCCTCCTCCTCCTCAGTCCTCCTCCCCCTCAGTTCTCCTCCCTCTTCCTTCTCCTCCTCCTCATCAGTTTTCCTCCTCAGTTCTCCTCCTTCCCTCCTCAGTTCTCCTCCTCCTCAGTTCTCCTCCTCCTCAGTCCTCCTCCACCTCAGTTCTCCTCCTCCTCCCCCTCAGTTCTCCTCCTCTTCCTCCTCCTCCTCAGTTCTCCTCCTCCTCCTCCTCAGTTCTCCTCCTCCTCCTCCTCAGTTCTCCTCCTCCTCAGTTCTCCTCCTCCTCAGTCCTCATTCCTTTCTCCTCTTCCTCAGTTCCCCTCAGTCCTCCTCCTCAGTTCTCCACCTCCTCCTCCTCAGTTCTCCTCCACCTCCGCCTCCGCCGCCGCCTCCCCCTCCTCCGCAGTTCCTCAGTTCTCCCTCCTCCTCCGCCTCCTCCTCCTTGCCCACCACGCCTCCTCCTCCTCAGTTCTCCTCAGTCCTCCTCCTCCTTGCACACCACGCCCTCCTCCTCCTCCTCCTCAGTCCTCCTCCTCCTCCTCTTCAGTTCTCCTCCTCCTCCTCAATTCTCCTCAGTCCTCCTCCTCCTCCTCCTCCTGCTCCTCAGTTCTCCTCCTCCTCCTCCTCAGTTCTCCTCCTCCTCCTTGCCCACCATGCCCTCCTCCTCCTCCTCCTACTCCTTGCCCACCACGCTCTCCTCCTCCTCCTTGCCCACCACGCCTTCCTCCTCCTCCTACTCAGTTGTCCTCCTCCTTCTCCTCCTCAGTTCTCCACCTCCTCCTCAGTTCTCGTCCTCCTCCGATGCCTCCTCCTCCTCCTCCTCCTCCGCAGTTCCTCAGTTCTCCTCCTCCTCCTCCTCCTCCTTCTCAGTCTCCTCCTCCTCAGTCCTCCTCCTCCTCAGTCCTCCTCCACCTCAGTTCTCCTCCTCTTCCTCCTCCTCCTCATCCTCAGTTCTCCTCCTCAGTTCTCCTCCTCCTCCTCCTCCAGTTCTCCCTCCTCCTCAGTTCCTCCTCCTCCTCAGTCCTCCTCCCCCTCAGTTCTCCTCCTCTTCCTTCTCCTCCTCCTCCTCCTTCTCCTCCTCAGTTCTGCTCCTCCTCAGTTCTCCTCCTCCTCAGTTCTCCTCCTCCTCAGTCCTCCTCCACCTCAGTTCTCCTCCTCCTCCCCCTCAGTTCTCCTCCTCTTCCTCCTCCTCCTCAGTTCTCCTCCTCCTCCTCCTCAGTTCTCCTCCTCCTCAGTTCTCCTCCTCCTCAGTCCTCATTCCTTTCTCCTCCTCCTCAGTTCTCCTCAGTCCTCCTCCTCAGTTCTCCACCTCCTCCTCCTCAGTTCTCCTCCACCTCCGCCCTCCGCCGCCACCTCCCCCTCCTCCGCAGTTCCTCAGTTCTCCTCAGTCCTCCTCCTCCTTGCCCACCACGCCCTCCTCCTCCTCCTCCTCAGTTCTCCTCAGTCCTCCTCCTCCTTGCACACCACGCCCTCCTCCTCCTCCTCCTCCTCAGTTCTCCTCAGTCCTCCTCCTCCTCCTCCTCAGTTCTCCTCCTCCTCCTCAATTCTCCCTCAGTCCTCCTCCTCCTCCTGCTCCTCAGTTCTCCTCCTCCTCCTCCTCAGTTCTCCTCCTCCTCCTTGCCCACCACGCCCTCCTCCTCCTCCTCCTACTCCTTGCCCACCACGCTCTCCTCCTCCTCTTTGCCCACCACGCCTTCCTCCTCCTCCTCCTTCTCCTCCTCCTCCTCCTCAGTTGTCCTCCTCCTTCTCCTCCTCAGTTCTCCTCCTCTTCCTCCTCTTTGCCCACCCCCACCCTCCTCCTTCCCCCGCCCTCCTCCTCCTCCTCAGTTCTCTTCCTCCTCCTCCACAGTTCACTTCCTCCTCCTCCTCCTCCCCCTCCTCCTCCTCCCACCACACTCATCCTCCTCCTCCTCCTCCTCCCCCCACACTCGTCCTCCTCCTCCTCCCTCCTCCCCCACACTCGTCCTCCTCCTCCCCCTCCTCCTCCTCCCACCCACACTCGTCCTCCTCCTCCTCCTCCTCCTCCCCCACACTCGTCCTCCTCCTCCTCCCCTCCCCCCCTCCTCCTCCTCCTCCTCCTCCCCCCACACTCGTCCTCCTCCTCCTCCTCAGTTCTCCTCCTCCTCCTCCTCCTCTTTGCCCACCACGCCCTCTTCTCCTCCTCCTCCTCCTTGCCCACCACGCTCTCCTCCTCCTCCTCCTCCTTGCCCAGCACCGCCCTCCGCCTCCTCCTCCTCCTTGCCCACCACGCCCTCCTCCTCTTCCTCTCCTCCTCCTTGCCACCACGCCCTCCTCCTCTCATACTCCTCCTCCTCCTCCTCAGATCTTCTCCTCCTCCTCAGTTCCCTCCTCCTCCTCCTCCTCAGTTCTCCTTGCCCACCCCACCCTCCTCCTTCCCCCGCCCTCCTCCTCCTCCTTGCCCACCCCGCCCTCCTCCTTCTCCTCCTCCTCCTCCTTGCCAACCACGCCTTGCTCCTCCTCCTCCTTGCCCACCCCGCCCTCCTCCTCCTCCTCCTCCTCAGTTCGTCAGTTCTCCTCCTCCTCCTCCTCAGTTCTCCTTGCCCACCCCACCCTCCTTCTTCCCCCGCCCTCCTCCTCCTCCTTGCCAACCACGCCTTCCTCCTCCTCCTCCTTGCCCACCCCGCCCTCCTCCTCCTCCTCCTCCTCCTCCTCCTCCTCAGTTCTCTTCCTCCTCCTCAGTCCTCCTCCTCCTCAGTTCTCCTTGCCCACCCCACCCTCCTCCTTCCGCCGCTCTCCTCCTCCTTGCCCACCTCGCCCTCCTCCACCTCCTCCTCAGTTCTCTTCCTCCTCCTCCTCCTTGCCCACCCCGCCCTCCTCCTTCCCCCCACACTCCTCCTCCTTGCCCCACCCCCGCCCTCCTCCTCCTCCTCCTTGCCACCCCCGCCCTCCTCCTCCTCCTTCTGCCTCCTCCTCGTCGTCGTCCTCATCCTCCTTCCCCCGCCTTGTTCCCCCCTCCCTCCTCCTCCTCAGTTCACCTCCTCCTCCTCCTTGCCCACCCCGCCCTCCTCCTCCTCCTTCTGCCTCCTCCTCGTCGTCGTCCTCGTCCTCCTTTCCCCCGCCTTGTTTCCTCCTCCTCCTCCTCCACCCCCACACTCGTCCTCCTCCTCCTCCTCCTCCTCCCTCCCCTCACACTCGTCCTCATCCTCCTCCTCCCCCCCACACTCGTCCTCCTCCTCCCCCCACACTCGTCCTCCTCCTCCTCCTCTTCTTCCTCCTCCTCCTCCCCCCACACTCCTCCTCCTCCTCCTGCTCCTCCTCCTGCTCCTCCACCACACTCGTCCTCCTCCACCTCCTCCCCCCACACTCGTCGTCCTCCTCCTCCTCCCCCACACTCGTCCTCGTCCTCCTCCTCCTCCTCCCCCACACTCGTCCTCCTCCTCCTCCTCCTCCTCCCCCACACTCGTCGTCCTCCTGCTCCTCCCCCCACACTCGTCCTCCTCCTCCTCCTCCTCTTCCTCCTCTCTCCTCCTCCGTTCTCCTCGTCCATTCTCCTCAGTTCACCTCCTCCTCCTCAGTTCTCCTCCCTCCTCCTCCTCCTCAGTTCACCTCCTCCTCCTCAGTTCTACTCCTCCTCCTCCTCCAGTTCTCCTCCTCCTCATCCTCCTCCTCCTCCACCTACTCCTCCTCAGTTCTCCTCCTCCTCCTCCTCCTCAGTCCTCCTCTTCCTCCTCCTCCTCAGTTCACCTCCTCCTCCTCCTCAGTTCCCCTCCTCAGTCCTCCTCCCCCTCCTCCTCCTCAGTTCTCCTCCTCAGTTCTCCTCCTCCTCCTCCTCCTCAGTTCCCCTCCTCAGTCCTCCTCCTCCTTAGTTCGCTTCCTCCTCCTCCTCAGTTCTCCTTCTCCTCCTCCTCCTCAGTCCTCCTCCACCTCAGTTCTCCTCCTCTTCCTCCTCCTCCTCATCCTCAGTTCTCCTCCTCAGTCTCACTCCTCCTCCTCCTCCTCAGTTCTCCTCCTCCTCAGTCCTCCTCCTCCTCAGTCCTCCTCCCCCTCAGTTCTCCTCCTCTTCCTTCTCCTCCTCCTCATCAGTTTTTCCTCCTCAGTTCTCCTCCTTCTCCTCCTCAGTTCTCCTCCTCCTCAGTTCTCCTCCTCCTCAGTCCTCCTCCACCTCAGTTCTCCTCCTCCTCCCCCTCAGTTCTCCTCCTCTTCCTCCTCCTCCTCAGTTCTCCTCCTCCTCCTCCTCAGTTCTCCTCCTCCTCCTCCTCAGTTCTCCTCCTCCTCAGTTCTCCTCCTCCTCAGTCCTCATTCCTTTCTCCTCTTCCTCAGTTCCCTCAGTCCTCCTCCTCAGTTCTCCACCTCCTCCTCCTCAGTTCTCCTCCACCTCCGCCTCCGCCGCCGCCTCCCCCTCCTCCGCAGTTCCTCAGTTCTCCTCCTCCTCCGCCCTCCTCCTCCTTGCCCACCACGCCCTCCTCCTCCTCAGTTCTCCTCAGTCCTCCTCCTCCTTGCACACCACGCCCATCCTCCTCCTCCTCCTCAGTCCTCCTCCTCCTCCTCTTCAGTTCTCCTCCTCCTCCTCAATTCTCCTCAGTCCTCTCCTCCTCCTCCTCCTGCTCCTCAGGTTCCTCCTCCTCCTCCTCCTCAGTTCTCCTCCTCCCTCCTTGCCCACCACGCCCTCCTCCTCCTCCTCCTACTCCTTGCCCACCACGCTCTCCTCCTCCTCCTTGCCCACCACGCCTTCCTCCTCCTCCTACTCAGTTGTCCTCCTCCTTCTCCTCCTCAGTCTCCACCTCCTCCTCAGTTCTCGTCCTCCTCCGATGCCTCCTCCTCCTCCTCCTCCGCAGTTCCTCAGTTCTCCTCCTCCTCCTCCTCCTCCTTCTCAGTTCTCCTCCTCCTCAGTCCTCCTCCTCCTCAGTCCTCCTCCACCTCAGTTCTCCTCCTCTTCCTCCTCCTCCTCATCCTCAGTTCTCCTCCTCAGTTCTCCTCCTCCTCCTCCTCCTCAGTTCTCCTCCTCCTCAGTCCTCCTCCTCCTCAGTCCTCCTCCCCCTCAGTTCTCCTCCTCTTCCTTCTCCTCCTCCTCCTCCCTTCTCCTCCTCAGTTCTGCTCCTCCTCAGTTCTCCTCCTCCTCAGTTCTCCTCCTCCTCAGTCCTCCTCCACCTCAGTTCTCCTCCTCCTCCCCCTCAGTTCTCCTCCTCTTCCTCCTCCTCCCTCAGTTCTCCTCCTCCTCCTCCTCAGTTCTCCTCCTCCTCAGTTCTCCTCCTCCTCAGTCCTCATTCCTTTCTCCTCCTCCTCAGTTCTCCTCAGTCCTCCTCCTCAGTTCTCCACCTCCTCCTCCTCAGTTCTCCTCCACCTCCACCTCCGCCGCCACCTCCCCCTCCTCCGCAGTTCCTCAGTTCTCCTCAGTCCTCCTCCTCCTTGCCCACCACGCCTCCTCCTCCTCCTCCTCAGTTCTCCTCAGTCCTCCTCCTCCTTGCACACCACGCCCTCCTCCTCCTCCTCCTCCTCAGTTCTCCTCAGTCCTCCTCCTCCTCCTCCTCAGTTCTCCTCCTCCTCCTCAATTCTCCTCAGTCCTCCTCCTCCTCAGTTCTCCTCCTCCTCCTCCTCAGTTCTCCTCCTCCTCCTTGCCCACCACGCCCTCCTCCTCCTCCTCCTACTCCTTGCCCACCACGCTCTCCTCCTCCTCTTTGCCCACCACGCCTTCCTCCTCCTCCTCCTTCTCCTCCTCCTCCTCCTCAGTTGTCCTCCTCCTTCTCCTCCTCAGTTCTCCTCCTCCTCCTACTCCTTGCCCACCACGCCCTCCTCCTCCCTCCTCCTTGCCCACCCCACCTTCCTCCTCCTCCTCGTTGCCCACCACGCCCTCCTCCTCCTTCTCCTCTCAGTTCTCCTCCTCTTCCTCCTCTTTGCCCACCCCACCCTCCTCCTTCCCCCGCCCTCCTCCTCCTCCTCAGTTCTCTTCCTCCTCCACAGTTCACTTCCTCCTCCTCCTCCTCCCCCTCCTCCTCCTCCCACCACACTCATCCTCCTCCTCCTCCTCCTCCCCCCCACACTCGTCCTCCTCCTCCTCCTCCTCCCCACACTCGTCCTCCTCCTCCCCCTCCTCCTCCTCCCACCACACTCGTCCTCCTCCTCCTCCTCCTCCTCCCCCACACTCGTCCTCCTCCTCCTCCTCCCCCCCCTCCTCCTCCTCCTCCTCCTCCCCCCACACTCGTCCTCCTCCTCCTCCTCAGTTCTCCTCCTCCTCCTCTTTGCCCACCACGCCCTCTTTCTCCTCCTCCTCCTCCTTGCCCACCACGCTCTCCTCCTCCTCCTCCTCCTTGCCCAGCACGCCCTCGCCTCCTCCTCCTCCTTGCCCACCACGCCCTCTCCTCTCTTCCTCCTCCTCCTCCTTGCCCACCACGCCCTCCTCCTCCTACTCCTCCTCCTCCTCCTCAGATCTTCTCCTCCTCCTCAGTTCTCCTCCTCCTCCTCCTCAGTTCTCCTTGCCCACCCCACCCTCCTCCTTCCCCCGCCCCTCCTCCTCCTCCTTGCCCACCCCCGCCCTCCTCCTTCTCCTCCTCCTCCTCCTTGCCAACCACGCCTTGCTCCTCCTCCTCCCTTGCCCACCCCCGCCCTCCTCCTCCTCCTCCTCCTCAGTTCGTCAGTTCTCCTCCTCCTCCTCCTCAGTTCTCCTTGCCCACCCCACCCTCCTTCTTCCCCCCGCCCTCCTCCTCCTCCTCTGCAACCACGCCCCTTCCTCCTCCTCCTCCTTGCCCACCCCGCCCTCCTCCTCCTCCTCCTCCTCCTCCTCCTCCTCAGTTCTCTTCCTCCTCCTCAGTCCTCCTCCTCCTCAGTTCTCCTTGCCCACCCCACCCTCCTCCTTCCGCCGCTCTCCTCCTCCTGCCCACCTCGCCCTCCTCCACCTCCTCCTCAGTTCTCTTCCTCCTCCTCCTCCTTGCCCACCCCGCCCTCCTCCTTCCCCCCACACTCCTCCTCTTGCCCACCCCGCCCTCTCTCCTCCCCTCCTTGCCCACCCCGCCCTCCTCCTCCTCCTTCTGCCTCCTCCTCGTCGTCGTCCTCATCCTCCTTCCCCCGCCTTGTTCCCCCTCCCTCCTCCTCCTCAGTTCACCTCCTCCTCCTCCTTGCCCACCCCGCCCTCCTCCTCCTCCTTCTGCCTCCTCCTCGTCGTCGTCCTCGTCCTCCTTTCCCCCGCCTTGTTTCCTCCTCCTCCTCCTCACCCCCACACTCGTCCTCCTCCTCCTCCTCCTCTCCTCCCTCACACTCGTCCTCATCCTCCTCCTCCCCCCCACACTCGTCCTCCTCCTCCCCCCACACTCGTCCTCCTCCTCCTCTCTTCTTCCATCCTCCTCCTCCCCCCCACACTCCTCCTCCTCCTCCTGCTCCTCCTCCTGCTCCTCCACCACACTCGTCCTCCTCCACCTCCTCCCCCCACACTCGTCGTCCTCCTCCTCCTCCCCCACACTCGTCCTCGTCCTCCTCCTCCTCCTCCCCCACACTCGTCCTCCTCCTCCTCCTCCTCCTCCCCCACACTCGTCGTCCTCCTGCTCCTCCCCCCACACTCGTCCTCCTCCTCCTCCTCCTCTTCCTCCTCCTCCTCCTCCGTTCTCCTCGTCCATTCTCCTCAGTTCACCTCCTCCTCCTCAGTTCTCTCCTCCTCCTCCTCCTCCTCAGTTCACCTCCTCCTCCTCAGTTCTACTCCTCCTCCTCCTCAGTTCTCCTCCTCCTCATCCTCCTCCTCCTCCACCTACTCCTCCTCAGTTCTCCTCCTCCCTCCTCCTCCTCAGTCCTCCTCTTCCTCCTCCTCCTCAGTTCACCTCCTCCTCCTCCTCAGTTCCCCCTCCTCAGTCCTCCTCCCCCTCCTCCTCCTCAGTTCTCCTCCTCAGTTCTCCTCCTCCTCCTCCTCCTCAGTTCCCCTCCTCAGTCCTCCTCCTCCTTAGTTCGCTTCCTCCTCCTCCTCAGTTCTCCTTCTCCTCCTCCTCCTCAGTCCTCCTCCACCTCAGTTCTCCTCCTCTTCCTCCTCCTCCTCATCCTCAGTTCTCCTCCTCAGTTCTCCTCCTCCTCCTCCTCCTCAGTTCTCCTCCTCCTCAGTCCTCCTCCTCCTCAGTCCTCCTCCCCCTCAGTTCTCCTCCTCTTCCTTCTCCTCCTCCTCATCAGTTTTCCTCCTCAGTTCTCCTCCTTCTCCTCCTCAGTTCTCCTCCTCCTCAGTTCTCCTCCTCCTCAGTCCTCCTCCACCTCAGTTCTCCTCCTCCTCCCCCTCAGTTCTCCTCCTCTTCCTCCTCCTCCTCAGTTCTCCTCCTCCTCCTCCTCAGTTCTCCTCCTCCTCCTCCTCAGTTCTCCTCCTCCTCAGTTCTCCTCCTCCTCAGTCCTCATTCCTTTCTCCTCTTCCTCAGTTCCGCTCAGTCCTCCTCCTCAGTTCTCCACCTCCTCCTCCTCAGTTCTCCTCCACCTCCGCCTCCGCCGCCGCCTCCCCCTCCTCCGCAGTTCCTCAGTTCTCCTCCTCCTCCGCCTCCTCCTCCTTGCCCACCACGCCCTCCTCCTCCTCAGTTCTCCTCAGTCCTCCTCCTCCTTGCACACCACGCCCTCCTCCTCCTCCTCCTCAGTCCTCCTCCTCCTCCTCTTCAGTTCTCCTCCTCCTCCTCAATTCTCCTCAGTCCTCCTCCTCCTCCTCCTCCTGCTCCTCAGTTCTCCTCCTCCTCCTCCTCAGTTCTCCTCCTCCTCCTTGCCCACCACGCCCTCCTCCTCCTCCTCCTACTCCTTGCCCACCACGCTCTCCTCCTCCTCCTTGCCCACCACGCCTTCCTCCCTCCTCCTACTCAGTTGTCCTCCTCCTTCTCCTCCTCAGTTCTCCACCTCCTCCTCAGTTCTCGTCCTCCTCCGATGCCTCCTCCTCCTCCTCCTCCTCCGCAGTTCCTCAGTTCTCCTCCTCCTCCTCCTCCTCCTTCTCAGTTCTCCTCCTCCTCAGTCCTCCTCCTCCTCAGTCCTCCTCCACCTCAGTTCTCCTCCTCTTCCTCCTCCTCCTCATCCTCAGTTCTCCTCCTCAGTTCTCCTCCTCCTCCTCCTCCTCAGTTCTCCTCCTCCTCAGTCCTCCTCCTCCTCAGTCCTCCTCCCCCTCAGTTCTCCTCCTCTTCCTTCTCCTCCTCCTCCTCCTTCTCCTCCTCAGTTCTGCTCCTCCTCAGTTCTCCTCCTCCTCAGTTCTCCTCCTCCTCAGTCCTCCTCCACCTCAGTTCTCCTCCTCCTCCCCCTCAGTTCTCCTCCTCTTCCTCCTCCTCCTCAGTTCTCCTCCTCCTCCTCCTCAGTTCTCCTCCTCCTCAGTTCTCCTCCTCCTCAGTCCTCATTCCTTTCTCCTCCTCCTCAGTTCTCCTCAGTCCTCCTCCTCAGTTCTCCACCTCCTCCTCCTCAGTTCTCCTCCACCTCCGCCTCCGCCGCCACCTCCCCCTCCTCCGCAGTTCCTCAGTTCTCCTCAGTCCTCCTCCTCCTTGCCCACCACGCCCTCCTCCTCCTCCTCCTCAGTTCTCCTCAGTCCTCCTCCTCCTTGCACACCACGCCCTCCTCCTCCTCCTCCTCCTCAGTTCTCCTCAGTCCTCCTCCTCCTCCCTCCTCAGTTCTCCTCCTCCTCCTCAATTCTCCTCAGTCCTCCTCCTCCTCCTGCTCCTCAGTTCTCCTCCTCCTCCTCCTCAGTTCTCCTCCTCCTCCTTGCCCACCACGCCCTCCTCCTCCTCCTCCTACTCCTTGCCCACCACGCTCTCCTCCTCCTCTTTGCCCACCACGCCTTCCTCCTCCTCCTCCTTCTCCTCCTCCTCCTCCTCAGTTGTCCTCCTCCTTCTCCTCCTCAGTTCTCCTCCTCTTCCTCCTCTTTGCCCACCCCACCCTCCTCCTTCCCCCGCCCTCCTCCTCCTCCTCAGTTCTCTTCCTCCTCCACAGTTCACTTCCTCCTCCTCCTCCTCCCCCTCCTCCTCCTCCCACCACACTCATCCTCCTCCTCCTCCTCCTCCCCCCACACTCGTCCCTCCTCCTCCTCCTCCTCCCCCACACTCGTCCTCCTCCTCCCCCTCCTCCTCCTCCCACCACACTCGTCCTCCTCCTCCTCCTCCTCCTTCCCCCACACTCGTCCTCCTCCTCCTCCTCCCCCCCTCCTCCTCCTCCTCCTCCTCCCCCACAACTCGTCCTCCTCCTCCTCCTCAGTTCTCCTCCTCCTCCTCCTCCTCTTTGCCCACCACGCCCTCTTTCTCCTCCTCCTCCTCCTCCTTGCCCACCACGCTCTCCTCCTCCTCCTCCTCCTTGCCCAGCACGCCCTCCGCCTCCTCCTCCTCCTTGCCCACCACGCCCTCCTCCTCTTCCTCCTCCTCCTCCTTGCCCACCACGCCCTCCTCCTCCTACTCCTCCTCCTCCTCCTCAGATCTTCTCCTACCTCCTCAGTTCTCCTCCTCCTCCTCCTCAGTTCTCCTTGCCCACCCCACCCTCCTCCTTCCCCCGCCCTCCTCCTCCTCCTTGCCCACCCCGCCCTCCTCCTTCTCCTCCTCCTCCTCCTTGCCAACCACGCCTTGCTCCTCCTCCTCCTTGCCCACCCCGCCCTCCTCCTCCTCCTCCTCCTCAGTTCGTCAGTTCTCCTCCTCCTCCTCCTCAGTTCTCCTTGCCCACCCCACCCTCCTTCTTCCCCCCGCCCTCCTCCTCCTCCTTGCCCACCCCGCCCTCCTCCTCCTCCTCCTCCTCCTCCTCCTCAGTTCTCTTCCTCATCCTCAGTCCTCCTCCTCCTCAGTTCTCCTTGCCCACCCCACCCTCCTCCTTCCGCCGCCCTCCTCCTCCTTGCCCACCTCGCCCTCCTCCTCCTCCTCCTCAGTTCTCTTCCTCCTCCTCAGTCCTCCTCCTCCTCAGTTCTCCTTGCCCACCCCGCCCTCCTCCTTCCCCCCACACTCCTCCTCCTTGCCCACCCCGCCCTCCTCCTCCTCCTCCTTGCCCACCCCGCCCCTCCTCCTCCTCCTTCTGCCTCCTCCTCGTCGTCGTCCTCATCCTCCTTCCCCCGCCTTGTTCCCCCCTCCCTCCTCCTCCTCAGTTCACCTCCTCCTCCTCCTTGCCCACCCCGCCCTCCTCCTCCTCCTTCTGCCTCCTCCTCGTCGTCGTCCTCGTCCTCCTTTCCCCCGCCTTGTTTCCTCCTCCTCCTCCTCCACCCCCACACTCGTCCTCCTCCTCCTCCTCCTCCTCCCCTCACACTCGTCCTCATCCTCCTCCTCCCCCCACACTCGTCCTCCTCCTCCCCGCACACTCGTCCTCCTCCTCCTCCTCTTCTTCCTCCTCCTCCTCCCCCCACACTCCTCCTCCTCCTCCTGCTCCTCCTCCTGCTCCTCCACCACACTCGTCCTCCTCCACCTCCTCCCTCCCACACTCGTCGTCCTCCTCCTCCTCCCCCACACTCGTCCTCGTCCTCCTCCTCCTCCTCCCCCACACTCGTCCTCCTCCTCCTCCTCCCCCACACTCGTCGTCCTCCTGCTCCTCCCCCACACTCGTCCTCCTCCTCCTCCTCCTCTTCCTCCTCCTCCTCCTCCGTTCTCCTCGTCCATTCTCCTCAGTTCACCTCCTCCTCCTCAGTTCTCCTCCTCCTCCTCCTCCTCAGTTCACCTCCTCCTCCTCAGTTCTACTCCTCCTCCTCCTCAGTTCTCCTCCTCCTCATCCTCCTCCTCCTCCACCCTACTCCTCCTCAGTTCTCCTCCTCCTCCTCCTCCTCAGTCCTCCTCTTCCTCCTCCTCCTCAGTTCACCTCCTCCTCCTCCTCCTCAGTTCCCCTCCTCAGTCCTCCTCCCCCTCCTCCTCCTCAGTTCTCCTCCTCAGTTCTCCTCCTCCTCCTCCTCAGTTCCCCTCCTCAGTCCTCCTCCTCCTTAGTTCGCTTCTCCTCCTCCTCAGTTCTCCTTCTCCTCCTCCTCCTCAGTACTCCTCCAACTCCTCCTCAGTTCTCCTCCTCCTCCTCCTCCTCCTCATCCTCCTCCTCCTCCACCTACTCCTCCTCAGTTCTCCTCCTCCTCCTCCCTCCTCAGTTCCACCTCCTCCTCCTCCTCCTCAGTTCTCCTCCTCCTCAGCTCTCCTCCTCCTCCTCCTACTCCTCCTCAGTTCCCCTCCTCAGTCCTCCTCCCCTCCTCCTCCACAGTTCTCCTCCTCAGTCCTCCTCCTCAGTTCTCCTCCTCAGTCCTCCTCCTACTTAGTTCGCTTCCTCCACCTCCTCAGTTCTCTTTCTCCTCCTCCTCCTCCTCAGTACTCCTCCAACTCCTCCTCAGTTCTCCTCCTCAGTTCTCCTCAGCTCTCCTCCTCCTCCTCAGTCCTCCTCCTCCTCAGTCCTCCTCCTCCTCCACCTCCTCCTCCTCCTCCTCAGTTCTCCTACTCCTCCTCCTCAGACCTCCTCCTCCTCCTCAGTTCTCCTCCTCAGTCCTCTCCTCCTCAGTTCTCCTTGCCCACCCCACCCTCCTCCTTCCGCCGCCCTCCTCCTCCTTGCCCACCTCGCCCTCCTCCTCCTCCTCCTCAGTTCTCTTCGTCCTCCTCCTCCTTGCCCACCCCACCCTCCTCCTTCCCCCACACTCCTCCTCGCTTGCCCACCCCGCCATCCTCCGCCCCCTCCTCCTCCTTGCCCACCACGCCCTCCTCCTCCTCCTTCTGCCTCCTCCTCGTCGTCGTCCTCGTCCTCCTTCCCCCACCCTTGTTCCCCCCTCCCTCCTCCTCCTCCTCCTCAGTTCTCCTCCTCCTTCTCCTTGCCCACCCCGCCCTCCTCCTCCTTCTGCCTCCTCCTCGTCGTCGTCCTCGTCCTCCTTTCACCCCCGTTGTTTCCTCCTCCTCCTCCTCCTCAGTTCTCCTCCTCCTCCTCCTCCTCCCCACACTCATCCTCCTCCCCCACACTCGTCGTCCTCCTCCTCCGCCTCCTCCTCCTCCTCC